>NC_091977.1:109573100-111973100 GCF_044704955.1 Pristiophorus japonicus | reverse complement strand
CAAATACCACACTGAGCAGGTAGCTCAATTCATGGTGGTGTGCTCCATGCTGCACAACTTGGCTATCAGGAGGAGACAAGAATTACCTGATGAGTCTGACAGTCCACCTCACCAGAGAGAGGAAGAGGAGAATGAGGAGGTGGACGCTGATATCGGGTCAGATAATCAGGCTGATGCTGAAGCCATGCCCCCGCCCCGCTGTAGACCGCATGAAAGGGCCCATGATGGCATGATAGCTGAAAGAGCCTTATGTCAGGAGATCATCAATAATCGCTTTGCCTGAAAGAATATTGGTGGTATTTACAAGGCTGACACACTGCTGGGTGTGGTCATACATCAATGGTGGGCATCACCTTGGTGACAGTTAAAGTTTAAGTTGATTGAAGTTAAGTGTCATTATGCCCTTTGATGTTAAGGAATCACCAGAGTGCAATGGTGCAGCTATCTGAGCCAATGTGCTGCAAGGTTTTGTTCAATAAAAAACATTCAAACCGAACATTAGTCTGAAATCATCAGTATTTCTGTACAAACAAACCCTCTCCCCGCCCCCTCACCCCCACGCTTCTCCTCCCCACCTCTACCCCTTCTCCTTCCCTTCCTGACTCCAAGCCGCCTGGCGCTGCTTCATTGGTGGTGGGGGGGGGGGGGGGGAGGGTGGGGGTGTGGTGGCGGCCGAAACGCTGCTTGGATGGATACTGGAGAGGACGGTCCTGAGGTGGGAGCATGCTCCGCGCCGGAAGCAAGATGTTGCTGCTGGCCCTCATGGTGGTTGGCAATGGGGGTGTGTCACCTTGGGGTGCAGTGCAGCGCTCCGGGACCACTGGGAGCCCTCTGCCATCAGTGTTCCTAGCTACCAGCTCCAGAGCCTCCTCCATCCCTTCCATTTTATATGTTATTTGTTGGACAAAAACTCGATGCCAACTATGTTTTTGGTGCTTAGTGGACTTTTTGCTGCTGGTGAATCTCCGTTGTTCCTCCCACAACAGCCAAACAAGCACACACCACAGCCACACACGTTTTCAATGCCTCTGAGTTCTCTCACTCTCTCTCTCCTCTTCTGCGCATGTCATGGTGACCCTTGACCTCCAGAATCGTGGGAATCGAGCATTGCCATGCCGTTGCTAAAGATGGCTGCACTTTACAGCAGAAAGTCAGAAAAATTTAATGCTACCACCCATTTGATATCGCTCGCGGTAATGCCCATTTTCAAAAATGTAAACTAGGTGTTTTGAGAATGGGTGAGAAGCCGGCGATCTGAAAACCCTTTTTTACCGCCCATGCCAGAAATAACGCCCATTTTTGGGTGATAAGCTCAAAAATGGAGGTTTTAGCCCAATGAGTTATGTCAGTAATTTGGGAGCTTTTGTCAAGAATGTAATCATTTAGATCCTACAGTGAAAGATTGCAAATGTTTTTTAAAGCTAATGACACCAATGACGTCTCAGCAGGTGTGGCAGATCCGCAATTAAGCAATCAAGCAGTTCAGGAGATGATGAAAGCTATTCTGTCAGTCATGATTGGTACAGAAAATTCTAGTATCTTAGTGAATTTGTGAACCCCAAGAAAGGTTCAGGATGCTTCAGTCTCAGACATACTACAGATATTGAAGAATCATTTTGATCCACAGCTTTTAGAAATAACAAAGAGCTATAAATTTGCAATGAGAAACCAAAGATCTGATGAATACATTGTTGCCATAACAGAATTATCTCTACACTGCAATTTTGGAGAATTCCTAGACAGGGCTCTTCAAGATAAATTTGAATGTGGACTAATGGATGAACACATCCAATCAATATTGTTAGGTATGGATGATCTCTCTTTTGAGAAAGCTTGCAAGATAGCCACCTCCATGAAGATGGCAGAGAAAAATATTAAGGTATTTCACACATTACCAGCAGTAGTAGCAGTTCACAGTGTAGAAACGCAGAAAAGGGTGAGTCCTAGTTGGAGGGAGAGTTATGCAACCAAGAAGAATAGATGTCATAGGTGTAATGGCAACCATACTGCACAACAGTGTTGGTTCAAGTGAGCAAGATGCTACCGGTGCCAAGTAAGGGGACATATTGCAGCTGCATGTAAGTCCAAGGACAGGCCCAACGATAATCAAATACTTCACTGGGTGGAAGCTGATCAGAATGGTATAGGTTTTGGTGTCTATGCAATGAAGGGCAAGGCAGTACATTCCTTATGTCAGGATTTCAGAATTTTGCTACTGATTAATAATCGATGGATTAATGTGACAATAGATACAGTGGCTGATTGCTCGGAGTCAGAATTCATATTACAAGAATATCACGGGCATACCACTAAAGGTGAGCTCAGCAAAGCTGAAAACATATTCAGGGGCAAAACTGTAGATGCTTGGACAAATGGAGTGTATAGTACAATACCATGGGCAACAAGCAAGATTACCTATTATTAGCGAAGTACGACACTTATAGGCAAAGATTGGCTAAGAGTGCTTCATTTGGATTGGTACAGCATCTGTAGTACAGAAATGGTTAAGTCTTGGCTAGATACTCGAGAAATATGTTGACATGTTTGAGGACTCATACGAGAGCATCAAGGGATACAATGCACATATTCAGATTAGGTCGGATGTCAAACCTATTTTTTGTCGACCAAGGCCGGTACCATATGCATTAAAATCACAGGTTGAGCAAGAGCTTGATAAGTTGGAGAAAAATTGAGTTTTAGTGAAGACTGATAGGAGTGACTGGGCCACCCCATTAGTTATAGTTCTGAAGGCAGACAAAACGGTACGGCTCTGTGGGGATTATAAAATTACCTTGAATTGAGCACTTGATGATGAACAGTAGCCTTTACCGACATCACAGGACCTGTATGCATAACCGGTGGGAACCAAAGTCTTCAGAAAACTGGATCTCTCTCAACTCAACATTGACAAGCAGTATCTGACAGTCAACACACACAAGGATTATATTCATACACTAAGTTGCCCTATGGTATCAAATCCTCACCAAATATATTTCAGGCTGCCATGGAACAGATCTTACAGGGAATAAATCACTATTTGTGCAATCAAGATGATGTGTTAATAGCCTGTTTTGTATGGAGAAAGAGATAGACTGAACACTGAGCTCAAAGACTTTAGTGTGACCTTAGTCTTTTATTGCAGGTCTCCAGAGTGCCTCTCCAACCTGTGAGGCTTCCTTAAATACCTGTGTTCCCAAGGGATTATGGGATCCCTTGGGATTCCAGGGGATGAGCCCTCTGGTGGCTGTACAGAGTAAATACAATTTTACATATTTATCAACACTCACGCCCAAAGTCAATAGTGTAACTATTTACAAGGTGATTTGTTCTGGGGCCCTTCTTGCCCTGGTTGATCGTCTCGGTGTGAAAGCTGGTGTTGGTGAATCAACAGTTGAGCCTCGCTGGGCTGCTGTGTAGCTGACCTTGCTGGGCTGCCTGGTGTGGGGGGTCCTGCTGGGCTGCTTGGATGATGGGTTCTGCTTTGTGGCTGACCGCAGTGCCGGTTGCCACTGGTGTGTATGTTGGAGGGTCAAAGAAGGTAGGGTCCAAAGTGGGTTGCTCAGGATAGTCCGTGAATCTGAGTTTGATTTGGTCCAAGTGTTTCTGGTGAATGAGTCCATTTGAAAGTTTGATCCGAAACACCCTGCTCCCCTCTTTGGCCATGACAGTGCTTTCATCATTACAATGCCTGGGTGGGTACTGTGGAGGTCACTGATGAAGGTCTCTCTGCCCTTTTTGGGAACCACTACTCGATTGCCCCACAGAAGGCAATCTGCCTGGAGAGACATTTCATCTTTGCGCCGCTGGAACGGCTTTATCTCTTCCTGCATTTTCACTGGGACACTGAACCAGCTCCCGTGAAGGGCACAGTTTTTGACAAGGGAAAATAAGGGGTCCTGGCTCATCCATGTTTTGATCTGCTGGGTAGTGACGGGTGATTGCTCACTCTCAAATGCTTCCATAACCATGGCTAAATCTGTGGGCTGCGCCATTTCCACCCCCGTGGTGGGCAATGGCAGCTTACTGAGAGCATCGGTGCAGTTTTCTGTGCCTGACCTGTGGCGGATGGCATAGTTGTATGTGGATAACGTGAGCGCCCATCTCTGGATGCGGGCTGATAAATTGGTATTTATCCCTTTACTCTCGGAAAACAGGGATATGAATGGCTTATGGTCAGTTTCCAATTCGACTTTTAGCCCAAACAGATATTGATGCATTTTCTTTACCCCATAGACACACGTTAACGCTTCTTTTTCAATCATGCTGTAGGCTCTCTCAGCCTTAGATAGACTCCTGGATGCATAAGCAACCAGTTGCAATTTCCCAAACTCATTAGCTTGTTGCAATACACACCCGATGCCATATGACGGCGCATCACATGCTGGTACCAAACGTTTACAAAGGCATTTTCTTGGCTTTTGCCCCAAACCCATTCATTCCCTTTATGCAGTAAGACATGCAGTGGTTCCAACAGTGTGCTGAGACCCGGTAAGAGGTTACCAAAGTAGTTCAGGAGTCCGAGAAACGACCACAGCTCCATCACGTTCTGTGCCCTCGGTGCGTTCTTGATTGCCTCCGTCTTCGAAACAGTGAGCCTGATGCCGTCCGCTGCGATCCTCCTCCCCAGGAACTCCACTTCCAGTGCTAGGAAAAAACATTTCGAGCATTTTAACCTGAGCCCCATGAGGTTGAGTCGACTAAGAACCTCCTCCAGGTTCTGCAGATGCTCGACTGTGTCCCGATCTGTAACCAAGATGTCGTCCTGGAAGACCACTGTGCACGGGACTGACTTCAGTAAGCTTTCCATGTTTCTCTGGAATATCGCCGCCACTGATCGAATTCCAAACGGGCATCTGGTATAAATGAAAAGACCTTTGTGCGTGTTGATGCAGGTGAGGCCCTTCAATGATTCCTCCAGGCCCTGCATCATGTAGGCTGAAGTCAAATCCAGCTTCATGAATGTCTTTCCTCCCCGCCGCATTGCAAAGAGGTCATCGGCCTTTGGTAGTGTGTATTGGTCCTGCAGGGAGAAACGATTGATAGTTACTTTGTAATCGCCACAGATTCTGATGGTGCTCCCTTGAGGACTGGGACAATAGGATTGGCCCACTCGTTGAACTCGATCAGTGAGATGATGCCCTCTCATTGCAGCCGGTCTAGCTCGATCTCCATCCTCTCTCTCATCATGCACGGTATTGCTCTCGGCTTGTGATGGATGGGTTGCGCCCTCGGAATTAGGTGGATCTGCACTTTTGCTCCTTGGAATTTCCCGATGCCTGGTTCGAACAGTGAAGGAAATTTGTTTAAGACCTGAGCACACGAAGTGTCGTCAGCGGGCGATAGCGCTCTGGCGTTGTCCCAGTTCCAGCGTATCTTTCCCAGCCAGCTCCTGCCGAGCAGTATGGGACCATCACCCGGTACCACCCAGAGTGGTAGCTTGTGCACTGCTCCATCGTAGGAGACCTTTACGGTAGCATTGCCGATTACGGGAATCAGTTCCTTTGTATAAGTTCTTAGTTTCGTGTGAATTGGAGTCAAGACTGGACTTGAGGCCTTGCTGCACCACAGTTTCTCGAAAGTCTTTTGGCCCATGCTGCTCTGGCTCGTGCCCGTGTCCAGCTACATTGACACCGGGAGTCCATTTAGTTCAACAGTCAGCATTATCGGGGGACAATTCGTGGTGAATGTGTGCACCCCATGTACCTCTGCCTCCTTGGTCTGAGGCTCTGGTTCGTCGTGATTTTCCGTGGTTCTGTCTTCTTCTGCAACATGGTGGTTTGCAGGTATAACAGGATTTGCAGCTTGCCTGCACATACTTTGGAGGTGTCCCATTGTTCCACAGACCCTTGCAAACATACCCTTTGAATCGGTATGAATGGAAACGATGATCACCCCCGCAGCGCCAACAAGTTGTTAATGGCCTTGCATTCATCACCCTTGATGGTGGACTCTGAGACATCTGCGGACGTGCAACTGCAGACATGTGTGACCTGCCCTGTATGTTGTGATTTTAAAATAACATCACTTTGTTCACAGTACTTGTAGCAGCACTTGTGTGCTGAGAGATTTGCTTCGTATTGTCACTGGTGGCAATGAACGCCTGGGCTATTGCTATAGCCTTACTCAAGGTTGGGGTCTCTACAGTCAAAAGTTTGCGCAGTATGTTTTCTTGGCCAATGCCGAGTACGAAAAAGTCTCTGAGCATGTGCTCCAAATGTCCTTCAAATTCGCAATGTCCTGCAAGGCATCTTAGCTCGGCGACATAACTCCTGGCCTTCAGACCTTTTGTAGGTGCAGAACCGGTACCTCGCCATCAGAACGCTTTCCTTCGGGTTCAAATGCTCTCGGACCAGTATGCACAAATCGTTGTACGATTTCTCCGTGGGTTTCGCTGGAGTGAGCAGATTCTTCATGAGGCCATACTTTGGTGCTCCACAGACGGTGAGGAGGATCGCCCTTCGTTTGGCAGCATTCTCTTCTCCATCTAGCTCGTTGTCGACGAGGTATTGGTCAAGTCGCTCCACGAAAGTTTCCCAATCATCTCCCTCCGAGAATTTCTCCAGGATGCCCACTGTTCTCTGCATATTTGGATTCGCTATCTGTATCTCATCACCAGTTGTTATGTATGGAGAAAGAGTCAGACTGAACACTGTGAGCTCAAAGTAAAGTGTGACCTTAATATTTTATTGCAGGTCCCCAACCTCTGAGACCTGCTTAAATACCTGTGCTCCCAAGGGATTATGGGATCCCTTGGGATTCCAGGGGATGAGCCCTCTGGTGGTTGCACAGAGTAAGTACAAGTTTACATGTATAACAGGCACAGAGAAGGAAAGCCTGGAAATCTTAGAAGAAGTTATCAGACGTTTCAATGACCATAATCTGAAACTGAAGCAGAGTACATGTGCATTCATACAGCATGAAGTAGTTTATCTAGGATTATGGGTAGATGAATATGGTCTCCAACCTGTTAAGGAGAAAGTGCAAACCATCATGATGGCTCCAAAACTGAAAAAGGTTACTGAATTACAATCATTTTTAGGCATGGTCCAATATTATGCTCATTTCCTTCCTGGACTAGCAACGGAGCTCGTACAACTCCATGATTTACTAAAGAAAGGTGTGCGTTGGATATAGGACAAAGAGCAACAGAATGCTTCATCTTCATCATAGGCAGTCTCTTGGAATCGAGGAAGACTTGTTTCCACTCTAAAAGTCAGTTCTCAGTTGGCTGAACAGTCCAATGTGGGAATTACCATCTCTGACACAGGTGGGACAGACAGTGGTTGAAGGAAACATAGAAATATAGAAATTTACAGCGCAGAAGGAGGCCATTTCGGCCCATCGTGTTGGCACCGGCCAACAAAGAGTGGCACAGTTCTCAGTCAGCAGCCCTGGGTTACATATAAACCTATGAACAATGAACAATGGTGGACAGATAAAGAGCATCTGGCCCAACTAGTCCGCCGCACACAACTGCAATACTCCATGTACCGCAACATTTTACACTCCATCCCACCCGGAGCCATGCGATCTCCTGGGAGAGGCAAAAAAACAAATAAAAACCCAGGCTAATTTGGGAAAAAAATCTGGGAAAATTCCTCTCCAACCCATCCAGGTGATCAAACCTAGTCCAGGAGATCACTCTGGCCATATTAGATTCCATGATGTACTTACCATCGTGTCTGTGCCAGCCAATAAGAGGTTGTTCAGTCTAATCCCACTTACCGGCACTTCAAGTGCACATCCAAGCACCTTTTAAATGTGGTGAGGGTTTCTGCCTCCACCACCCTTCCAGGCAGCGAGTTGCAGATTCCCACAACCCTCTGTGTGAAGAAGCTTCCCCTCAAATCCCCTTCTACCAACCACCTTAAACCTATGCCCCCTTGTAATTGACCCCTCCATCAAGGGAAATAAGCCATTGCTATCCACTATATCCAGGCCCCTCAAAAATGTGTACACCTCAATGAGGTCTCCCCTCAGCCTCCTCTGTTCCAAGAAGAACAAACCGAGCCTATCCAATCTGTCCTCATAGCTAAGATTCTCCATTCCATCCTAGTAAATCTCCTCTGCACCCTCTCCAGTGCAATCACGTCCTTCCTATAATATGGCGACCAGAACTACACGCAGTATTCCAGCTGTGGTCTAACCAGTGTATTATACAATTTAAGCATAACCTCCCTGCTCTTGTATTCTATGCCTCAGCCAATATAGGCAAGCATTCTGTATGCCTTCTTAACCACCTTATCCACCTGGCCTGCTACTTTCAGGGATCTGTAGACAAGTACGCCTACACTTTTAAGTGGCCTACCATTTAATGTGTATACCCTTTCATAATTAGTCCTCCCCAAGTACATAACCTCACACTTCTCTGAATAAAATTCCATTTGCCACTGTTCTGCCCACCTGACCAGTAGAGTGATATCCTCCTGCAGTCCATGACTTTCCTCTTCATTATTAACCACACAGTCAATTTTAGTATCATTTGCAAACCTTTTAATCATACTCCTTATATTCAAATCTAGATCATTGATGTATACCACAAAGAGCAAGGGACCCAGTACTGAGCCCTGCGGAACCCCACTGGAAACATCCTTCCAGTCACAAAAACATCCATCAACCATTACCCTTTGCTTCCTGCCTATAAGACAATTTTTGATCCAACTTGCCACTTTGCCCTGGATCCCATGGGCTTTTACCTTCATGACCAGTCTGCCACATGGGACCTTGTCAAAAGTTTTGCTAAAGTCCATATACACTACATCGAACGCACTACCCTCATCGACCCTCCTGGTTACCTCCTTGAAATATTCAATCAGGTTAGTCAAACATGATCTTTCCTTAACAAATCTGTGCTGACTGTCCCTGATTAATCCTTGCCTTTCTAAATGTAGATTTATGCTGTCCTTCAGGATTTTTTCCAATAATAATAGAAAGGGTGGGTGGAGAGCCTGGTTTGCCGCATGCTCTTTCCGCTGTCTGCGCTTGATTTCTGCATGCTCTCGGCGACGAGACTCGAGGTGCTTGCACCCTCCCGGATGCGTTTCCTCCATTTTGGGTGGTCTTGGGCCAGAGATTCTCAGGTGCCAGTGGGGAGGTTGCATTTTATCAAGGAAGCTTTGAGGGTGTCCTTGAAACGTTTCCTCTGTTCACCTGGGGCTCGCCTGCTGTGTAGGAGCTCCGAGTAGAGCGCTTGCTAAGGGAGTCTCGTGTCGGGCATGTGGATGATGTGGCCCGCCCAATGGAGCTGGTTGAGCGTGGTCAGTGCTCCGATGCTGGGGATGTTGGCCAGAGTGAGAACACTGATGTTGGTGCATCTATCCTCCCAGTGGATTTGCAGGATCTTACAGAGGCAGTGCTGGTGGTATTTCTCCAATGCTTTGAGATGTGTGCTGTATATGGACACATGCAAGTGATGCTTGAGCAGTAATGCTCTTCTCATCCATTATAATCTGATTCGTGAACTAAGACTAGCCTGTGATGTGTCTGGGTATATTGTGGGAGCAGTAATCAGCCATGTTATGAATGATGGGCAGGAAAAAACAGTTGCCTTTGCATCACATACGCTCAACAAAAGAGAACAAAATTATGCCCAGATTGAGAAAAAGGCTTTGGCAATTATATTTTTGTATTAAAAAGTTTCACTAGTTTTTTTTGGGAAGCCAATTCACGCGAGTAACCGATCACAAACTGTTACTAGCTATCCTAGACCCAAAGGCGGCAATTCCATCGATGGCAGCTTCCAGGATGCAAAGATGGGCTATTCTATTGTCTCAGTACGATTACAAAATTGAGTATCGCACGTCGAATCAAAATGCAGTGGCGGTTGCCCTTTCAAGGGTTGCCTCATGAAGATTCTGAAATTGGCTGCGAACAGTCAATCTTCACTCTAGATGTTGTTGATGAGGATTTTCCGGTCACTGCCTGTTATTGCAGAGCACACACAGAAAGATGCCACGTTACAGGGTGTTCTTAAGATCAGGTGCATTTAGACAAGGGGACAAAGCCCTTTTATCATCGTCGGCACGAATGATCATATGAGCAGGGATGTCTAAAATGGGGCCTAAGAGTAGACTTTCCCAGTTCACTATGGGCCAAAGTCTTGATGGAACCTCACAGTGAGCATACTGGCATTGTAGGCATGAAAGCAATGGCTTGAAGTTTTGTTTATTAGCCTGGGTTAGATAAAGACTTAGAAGTATTAGTAAGCATTATCTTTCAAGACTACAGGATCATGCCAGCTAAAACGTCGCTGCAAACATGGACTTGGCCAATGAGACCATTCCAAAGAATACATAATGATTTTTGCGAGAGGGGCAGTGATAATTTTCTGGTTCTAATCGATAGCCATTCAAAATGGCTGGAGGTACGGCATATCGGGGTCATCTACGACTACAGAGCGTATATTGGATGAATTACGGGATATTTTTGCATGCCATGGCCTGCCCGAAGAAATGGTGTCAGAAATAGGCCGCAATTTCGGTCCATGTAATTTGCAACTTTTGCTAGACACAACAGTCCCAAACACACGTTGGTAGCACCATATCATCCAGCTTCGAATGGTGCAGCTGAAAGGTCGGTCAGGATTGTCAATGGAAATGAGTTCTATAGACTGGATCATCGGTGAGCATGAAGCACAGGTTAGCAAATTTTCTTTTCAAATATAGTACTACATTCTACAACAGGGTATACAGCTGCTGAATTATTCTTGAAGCTTAGGCTGAGGATTCATCTCAGTTTATTGTAACTGAACTTGTCTGGTAAGATAGAGAAGGCACAATCGGTGCAGAAATGTCATTATCATTCCAGTATTAAAGAGCGGTGCTTTCAGAAGGGTGATCAGGTCAAAGTTCTCAGTCCGTCGAAAAGTCCACACGAATGGGTCATTGGTACAATTATTCAGGTCTATGGCATCAAGTAGTACTTGGTTAAAATTGGTGAATACATCAGGAAGGTTCAGGTGGATCAAATATACCTAGCGAGTGATGCAGTTTCTGTACCATGAGTAGATGATTATGAGCCTGACTTGGACGATGATCAGAGTGAGTTGGCAGGTTCAAGTACTTCAATGGACACAACAGTCACAATGTCCATATCCCCACCAACTCAGATGCAGCTGACTGATGGCGATTTTGCGGGTATGGGACAATCTCACAGAGACTCTGTATCTTCCAAGGGCGGGAGATAGATTTGGGGTTGAGTTGAGTAAATCAACGAGGAAATGCAAACAACTAGACAGGATATTGGTAACTGGGAATATCAAGATCTTAGGAAGAAAGCTAACACTAGGTCTGATGTAAGGGTTCCAAGTAAACTGAAGAGGACACAGGAAGATAGAGGTCAGGAATCTTGGGCTACATGCCCTAAAAACAGAAATTCCCCAAGATGGTCTCCTGAGTCAAATAAGAATATAGAAAATGGGCATAACCAGCCAACTGCAAATAAATGGAGATTGGAGCAGGAGGAAGCTAAAAGCTTACAACTCTTTTGTTGCAGACAAAACAAACATTAAATCAAGTACCCCCTGATTAAAGGGGGGGACACTCCAAACAGTTTTCAAGTGCCCTGTTTTTTTTTTTTTTTTTTAGGCTGTTTTTTTGTGGGTTTTTTTAGGGCAGTATAAACACAAATTATACAAGTGCCCCCTGGCTAAAAGGGAGGGGACACTAAAATCCGGCACAATAAAACAAATTAAACTTTAAAACATGTAAAATCAAATAAAAATTTGGTTGCCAGGGTTGATGATGCACTCCAGTCCCTCGGGCGCCCACCTCTCACGGAAGGCCGCGAGCGTACCGGTGGACACCGCGAGCTCCATCTCCAGGGACACCCTGGCTCGGATGTAACTGCGGAAGAGAGGCAGGCAGTCGGGCTGAATGACCCCCTCGACCGCCTGCTGCCTGGACTGGCTGATGGCGCCCTTGGCTGTGCCCAGGAGCAATCCTACGAGGAGGCCCTCGGACTTACCCACTCCCCTCCGCACAGGGTGCCCAAAGATCAGAAGTGTGGGACTGAAGTGCAACCAGAAATTGAGGAGCAGCCCCTTTAAATAATGGAACAGGGGCTGCAACCTCGTACATTTAATAAATACATGGAACACGGACTCCTCCAGACCTCAGAAATTGCAGGCGACCTGGGAGTCCATAAACCAACTTGAAGATTTATTGCATGGGACTGCTCCATGCACCACCCTTCAGGCCAAGTCCCCAATAAATAGTGGGAGGACTCCCGGTTAGAGTGCACTCCATCGGGGAACCCCGCCTCCTCCGGACGGCAAGATGGTGCACCATGGCGTGACCGGATGCCAGGCGAGGATGGCAAGGTGGAGAGTGTGCAAGAGCAGCCCATACAGGAAACCCCTCTGCACAGAACTGAAAGGCATGGAGGGGATTTCCCCGAGGAGGCTCAAGTTGTGAGGCGCTGGCTTCCAAGGGAGGTTCCGGGGCTTGACGCCGATGAGGAATTCTGTCCAGATGGGAGTCAGTTCGGACGGGATCTCCCTATGTGCTTGAGCCTCCTCGACACATCTAATGGAGTCAGGGCCCAGAGCTGTTTTTAGCGACTCAATGGCATTGGCCGCGCGGCGGACGTCGGCCGAAGTTAGGCGCCATGCCAGCATGTCTGCCGCCATCCAGCCCGCTCCTCCGCCATCGAGCAGGTCCCTGACCCTGGTCACCTCGCCAGCCACAGCCCTCGTGTCCGCCTGACATCTAAAACCTCGGTCGTGGAGATACGGATTCCCGAGCAGCGGCTCCTGCAGGACAGCCGCCAATCCAGACGGTGGAGAGCTGCGCTTGGTGGCGACTCTGTTCCAGACCCTGATGAGTTCCTAGTAAAAGACAAGCAGCCCCTGGACGGCGGTCCTGATGCCCCCCAGGCTCACAAACAGGAACTGTGTGTCGTAGTTGAGACTGTACTGCTGGCGGAAGAAATACGTCGCCAGCGCATGCCACCTAGGAGGGGGTTCGACGTAAAGGTATCTCTGCAGGGTCTGAAGATGGAAAGTCGCAAGCTGGGTACAGACGCACACCAACGCCTGACCGCCCTCCCTAAGCGGGAGACTCAAGTCCGCAGAAGAGACCCAGTGCTTGCTGTTGTTCCAGAAGAGGTCCACCAGCTTCTTCCTTATCTTGGCGACAAACGCAGGGGGAGGGGTCAAAGTGACCAGCCGGTACCACAACATAGCGGCCACCAGCTGGTTTATGACTAGCGCTCGATCTCTGTAGGACAGCCCTGTCCAGCGCCGTAGGCGAGCGGCGACCTTGGCCTCCAGCTCCTGCCAGTTCGCCGGCCAGGCTTCCTCATTGGGGGTCTAAGGTCGACTCCCAGATAGAGGAAATGGGTCGTGCTCCAGGCAAAAGGCCTGAGCTCCTCCGGCAGGGAGTCCACCCGCCACTGACCCACCAGGAGTCCGGAACATTTCTCCCAGTTGATCCTGGCGGTGAATGTGGCCGAGTAAATCTCCTAGCACTCACGCATCCTCCACAGGTCAACGGGATCCTCTACCATGAGGAGCACGTCATCGACGTAAGCTGAGAGGACGACCTCCACGCCTGGCCCTTGCAGACCCAGTCCCGTCAACCTCGTCCGCAGGAGGCACAGGAAAGGCTCCACACAGATGGCATATAACTGGCCAGACATGGGGCATCCCTCGCGCACCCCTCTCCCAAAGCGAAGGGGCGGCATCAAAGACCCGTTAACCTTAATTAGACACTCTGCAGAGGCATACAAAAGTCGGATCCGGGCGACGAAATGCATCCCGAACCCGAAAGCGCGCAGAGTTCTGAACAGATATTCGTGATCCACCCTGTCAAACGCCTTCTCTTGGTCTAGGTATTGGAAGGTGACCAACAGACCAGCCTCATGGGAATGGTGGATCAGGTCCCGGACCAGATGGATGTTATCATGGATTGTCCGGCCCGGGAACATGTAGGACTGGTCGGGGTGGATCATGTGGTCCAGCACGGCGCCAAGGCGAGCAGACATCACTCTGGCGAAGATTTTGTAGTCCGTGCTGAGGAGGGAGACCGGGCGCCAGTTCTTAAGTAGGCAGAGATCGCCCTTCTTAAGCAGCAGGATGATGACTGCCCTGTGCCAAGAGAGGGGCAGCTAAAAGCTTACAACAAGATACTCAGGCTCAGCAGTCAAATTTGTAAAATTGTAATCATGATTAGAAATCTTTTGAAATATTATATAGATACTTGCTTCTAAAAAAGGGGAAGCAGTGTAATGTATGCAACTGTGAGTATGCTCACAGGTTAGTACAGCTGTTGCATTTTGAGTGGCTTAGTCAGTCACATGATGTGCACAAGACTCAATAAAACCCCAGGCAGTTGGGTCAAGGTCATCCATGATGAGGCATGCGGTTGTGACCATAGTGGATGAACTGGTAATGTGTAGTATGATTGTTAAACTTTTGTTACTAGTTCTTAATAGCAATGTGTAGCTATGAATGCTTAAGCAAAGTACCCATGAAGCAAATACATTACACCAAGATGGTGTCTTGTGCTAAAGGCAGACTAAGCTGGCATTGCAGCTCAAGAACCCATCTTGGCCACCTCAGATGGTCTTTAGCACTTAAATTATCCAGGAAAGATCACCTACAAATACTTTATTAGGGCATAAAAGCATTGGAGCCAAAATTCCGTGGCTGGGGGATTGTGGGGAAAGGGTAGGATGACTGCTGGGGGAAAGGGTGGTGGGGAGATGCTAGAATTTGGGGCGGAACACAGACCTGCTGCTTTCTGCACCATGCAGAAAGTGCTACAAGTTCCATTTGGGAGGGGGGAAGTATATAAATCATCCACCTGCCCCACCCTTCCCCCATATGAAGACAGCGTTTCTAAAGGAGGTACTGGGCTCGCAAGTTGGTATCTAGGCCCTAGTAAAGGGTGTAACAGGTAGAGAGATTAAGGTCACTGATTCCCTCCAGGATTCATCGCCTTTATAATCATGGCACTGAGCTCCCTTTGAAGCCAAAGAGAAATGTATTGTACTTTTGTTTTGCCTCTCCTGGCTCTCAAGTAAGCCCTTGGAATAGCAGAGTGCAAGTCTGATTTTCATCCTGGGGAACAGAGCAGATGCCTCTGAATTGCTTGACATATGTGGACCACCTCCCCCAAATATGGTAATGTCCCTGTCTCCATAATTTGGGATGGGTCCATTCATTGACATGGTCAGCTAGGAGTTTTACTTTGTGCACTTCCACTGGCAGAACGGGACTCCTGGAATTTCAGGGCCATTTTATACAGCAGCAATGAAACCTCTGCTCGTAGAACTTCGCCTTCAGTGCTTAGTTGGAGCAGTCTGCCTTAAGCTGATTTTCTAATTGATATGTTGTTAGATATTCATTATTAAGGGAATATATTTTTAACGTATGCTGAAACTAATATGGAGGATTGTCACTTAGTGACAACAATATTGAAAGGGAAGGGAGCATAACGTGAAAAGAGAGAATTAATGTCCGCTAACATTGGGGCCAGAAAGGAATGTTGGATGGAAATGGAAATGGGACTGAGGGAGCAGGAGGTGGGTCTCATTGACAAGCTGAGCTCAGAAAGGGCATGCAAGGAGACAGGAAAGAAGCTGGAGAAAGACATGTTTTCAGGGCTAAGGCAGAAGGGATCTTTTGGAGACATTTGGTTTGGTGACAACGAGTCACAGGGGGATGCAGCAGAGGCAGTTGAACAGATGGTTTCAATCTTCATGACAAAAAATCCATGCAAAAGGTACCGGTTGTGTCGTGACAAGTCGATTTAAAGATGAATATTGTCATGTATTCAACTATCATTGTAACCCATGTATAAACTGACCTAAGTTGTACACCTTGAGAACATTGACCACTAAGGGTGAACTTGTGGGAGACACTCCTAACCTGGACTTTCAGGTATAAAAGGGGAAGCTCCACCCACCTTCATCACTTGAGGTCTTGGTAATAAAGGTAACTGGTCACAGAGTGACCTTCTCTCAAGTATGGGCCTCGTGTGCATTTATACTGTATAGTAAGGACATATCATTGGCGACGAGAAACTGGGATTTAAACCACACGAGCATGGCCACTATCAGCACAGAAGAGAGGTACTGTGTTGGTGATGATTGGGACAACTTTATTGAGAGACGACAGCAAAGTTTTGCCACTAAGGAATGATTGGGACAGGATTCGGCCGACAAACGCAGGGCTCATCTCCTGACGGTTTGTGGATCCAGAACATATTCCCTGATGAAGGACCTTCTAGCGCCAGAGAAGCCGGCGGACAAGATGTTCGAAGAGCTCAGTAAGTTGATCGGGGAGCACCTTAAACCGGCGAGCAGCATGCATATGGCGAGACACCGGTTTTACATGCACCGGCGGCGAGAAGGGCAAAGCGTTCCAGACTTCGTCGCAGACCTCCGGCGACTGGCGAGCCTATGTAAGTTCCCAGATGCATGCAGAGCGGAGATGCTGCGAGACTTTTTTATTGAGGGCATCGGGCACGCTGGGGTTTTCAGGAAACTGGTTGAGACCAAAGACTTGACCTTGGAAGCGGCGGCTCTGATAGCCCAGACATTTATCTCGGTGGAGGAAGAGACCAGAATGAAGTATGACAAAAATATTGGCTCAAATGCGGCAAACGACCAGGGAGTCAACATTGTTAACGCGGCATACGGTTCTCTAGGCAGACAAGGGCAATCGGACATGCCCGAGCATGTAGTCGAACCCAAAGGGGGAATTCAACAGAGACAATGGCTAGCTGAATGGTGATTCATGCCATCGCAGTGGACAATGCGGCCAGTAATGGGGCCATCAGCACCTGTTAATGGTGCGCTTAAGGACAGTTACAGAGACAGTCAGACGATCGACTGGTAATGGATCTTTTGTTTCCAACAACGGGGCCTCCAGCTCATGCTGGAGATGTGGAGACAAACACCCAGCCAGAGCTTGCAGGTATCAGCAACATACCTGCAGAAACTGCAACGTCAGCGGTCACTTGGCAGGGAGGTGTTACTACAGTTGTACAGGGCCTTGATGAGGCCACACCTGGAGTATTGTGTACAGTTTTGGTCTCCTAACTTGAGGAAGGACATTCTTTCTATTGAGGGAGTGCAGTGAAGGCTCACCAGACTGATTCCCGGGATGGCGGGACTGACATATCAAGAAAGACTGGATCAACTGGGCCTGTATTCACTGGAGTTCAGAAGAATGAGAGGGGATCTCATAGAAACGTTTAAAATTCTGAAGGTGTTTAGACAGGTTAGATGCAGGAAGAATGTTCCCAATGTTGGGGAAGTCCAGAACCAGGGTCACAGTCTAAGGATAAGGGGTAAGCCATTTAGGACCGAGATGAGGAGAAACTTCTTCACCCAGAGAGTGGTGAACCTGTGGAATTCTCTACCACAGGAAGTTGTTGAGGCCAATTCACAAAATATATTCAAAAAGGAGTTAGATGTAGTCCTTACTGCTTGGGGGATCAAGGGGTATGACAAGAAAGCAGAAATGGGGTACTGAAGTTGCATGTTCATCCATTGAATGGCGGTGCAGGCTTGAAGGGCCGAATGGCCTCTTCCTGCTTCTATTTTCTGTGTTTCTATGGGCCCAAGTTTCCACACGATAAAAAACGGGTGCCCCTCCGAGCTGGGCGCCCGTTTTTCGCGCCTAAAACGGCGCCGGAAAAAAAAAGCGCGATTCTGGAGAGCCCTGCAGCTCCTTGTCTGTTTGGCGCGGCGCCCAGGGGGGCGGAGCCTACACTCGCGCCGATTTTGTAAGTGGGAGGGGGCGGGTACTATTTAAATTAGTTTTTTTCCTGCCGGCAATGCTGCGCGTGCG
Organism: Pristiophorus japonicus; assembly: GCF_044704955.1. Taxonomy (NCBI): domain Eukaryota; kingdom Metazoa; phylum Chordata; class Chondrichthyes; family Pristiophoridae; genus Pristiophorus; species Pristiophorus japonicus. Next base: position 111,955,300 of record NC_091977.1, on the reverse strand, counting down.
CGTTGAAGCGTTCACGCACGCGCAGTGTGAAGGAAACATTGGCACTCAGCCATTTTTATAGTTCTTTGTAGATGTTTAATTTTTGGACATTTTTATATGCATCAGCACATCAGCACTTGCAGCCTTCTCACTGTCTCCTTCCCCCCTCCCCCACGGGAAAGAACGGGCGCCTCCTCTCCCCCCGCGGGAAGAACGGGCGCCTCCTCCCCCCCCAGCGGGAAAGAACGGGCGCCTCTTCCCCCCACGGGAAGAACGGGCGCCTCCTCCCCCACCCCCCCCGCGGGAAGAACGGACGCCTCCTCCCCCCGCCCCGCGGGAAGAACGGGCACCTCCTCCCCCCGCCCCGCGGGAAGAACGGGCGCCTCCTCCCCCCCCCCAGCGGGAAAGAACGGGCGCCTCCTCCCCTCCCCACGGGAAAGAACGGGCGCCTCCTCCCCCCCCAGCGGGAAAGAACGGGCGCCTCCTCCCCCCCCCGCGGGAAAGAACGGGAGTCTCTTCCCCCCCCCCCGCGGGAAAGAACGGGCGCCTCCTCCCCCCACCAGCGGGAAAGAACGGGCGCCTCCTCCTCCCCCCCCCCCGCGGGAAGAACGGGCGCCTCCTCTCCCCCCAGCGGGAAAGAACGGGCGCCTCCTCCCACCCCCGCGGGAAGAACAGGCGCCTCCTCCCCCCCCCATGGGAAGAACGGGCGCCTCCTCCCCCCACCAGCGGGAAAGAACTGGCGCCTCCTCCTCCCCCCCCCCCGTGGGAAGAACGGGCGCCTCCTCCCCCCCCAGCGGGAAAGAACGGGCGCCTCCTCCTCCCCCCCCCCCGTGGGAAGAACGGGCGCCTCCTCCCCCCCCAGCGGGAAAGAACGGGCGCCTCCTCCCACCCCCGCGGGAAGAACGGGCGCCTCCCCCCCCCCCCGCGGGAAGAACGGGCGCCTCCTCCCCCCCCAGCGGGAAAGAACGGGCGCCTCCTCCCCCCCCAGCGGGAAAGAACGGGCGCCTCCTCCCCCCCCCATGGGAAGAACGGGCGCCTCCCCCCCCCCCCGCGGGAAGAACGGGTGCCTCCTCCCCCCCCCCCCCACCCCGCGGGAAGAACGGGCGCCTCCCCCCCCCCCGGCGGGAAGAACGGGTGCCTCCTCCCCCCCCCCCCCCCCGCGGGAAGAACGGGTGCCTCAGGCTGACTGCAGCATTCTCCCTGCCTGAAGCACTTTCACACAGGTAGGAAGATGGTTTATTTAATCTTTTCTTTGCTTATAAATGTTTATTCAGGTTGGATTTATTTGTATAATATTTGTAGAAGTATAAATAAGGATTTATTATCGAATTTAATGACTTCCCTTCCCCCCCCCTCTCCCCCCCGACCTCGTTCTGGATGCCTAGTTTGTAACCTGCGTCTGATTTTTAATGTGTAGAACAGGTTTTTTCAGTTCTACAAAAATCTTCATTTGCTCCATTCTAAGTTAGTTTGGAGTACGTTGTCACTGTGGAAACTTTGAAATCAGGCATCAGTGGCCGGACACGCCCCCTTTTGAAGAAAAAATTCTGTTCCAAAGTAGAACTGTTCTACCTGACTAGAACTGCAGAAAAAAAAATGTGGAGAATTGCGATTTCTAAGATAGTCCGTTCTCCACCAGTTGCTCCTAAAAATCAGGCGCAAATCATGTGGAAACTTGGGCCCTATGTTTCTATATACCAGCACGGCACCGATAACGATGAAAGTGCTCCTCAATGGCATCCCAGTATTAATGGAGCAGAACACGGGGGCCAGCCAGTCCCTGATGAGTATCAAACTGTTCAAAAGGTTGTGGGTGTCCAAGGCCAGGAGGCCAAAACTATTGCCGATTGACGCACAGCTACAGACATATACAAAGGAGATCAGTTCGGTGCTAGGCAGCGCCATGGTAGTCGTGACCCACAAAGATTCGGAGTACAGGTTGCCACTCTGGATTGTCCCGAGGGACGGGGAGGAGTTGGCTTGCTGTCATGAACTGGAAATGGGGCGATGTCAATGCAATTTCTTCTGTGGAGCGAATATCATGCTCACAGGTCTTGGACAAATTTGACTCATTATTTCAACCCGGCATCAGCACTTTCATGGGGGCCAAGGTAGTGATTCACATCAACCCGGACGCCAGGCCAGTACACCACAAGGCCAGAGCGGTGCCGTACGTGATGCGGGAAAAGATAGAATACGAATTGGACCGCTTGCTGAGGGAAGGCATCATCTCGCCAGTCGAATTCAGTGACTGGGTGAGCCCGATCATGCCGGTGCTCAAGGCAGATGGGTCGGTCAGGATATGTGGTGATTACAAGGCCACCATCAATCGGGTGTCACTCCAAGACCAGTACCCGCTACTAAGAGCGGAGGACCTCTTTGCGACGCTATCCGGTGGCAAACATTTTTCAAAATTGGACCTGACCTCAGCTTATATGACCCAGGAGCTGGCGAGTGAGTCGAAGAAGCTGACCACCATCATGACACACAAGCGGTTGTTTGAGTACAACAGATGTCCGTTCGGCCGCCGCGATCTTTCAGCGAAATATGGAACGCCTCCTCAAGTCGATTCCAAGGACGGTGGTTTTTCAAGACGACATCCTCACCACGGGTCGTGATACTGAAGTACACCCCCACAACCTGGAGGAGGTGCTACGCATTCTGGACTGGGTAGGGCTGCGATTGAAAAAGGTGAAGTGCATCTTCTTAGCTCCAGAGGTAGAATTCCTGGGGATGAGGGTAGCAGCAGATGTGATCAGACCTACTGCGTCCAAAACGGAAGCCATCCAGAGAGCACCCAGACCCCGTAACATGACGGAGCTGCGTTCGTTCCTGGGGTTCCTGAACTATTTTGGTAACTTTCTTCCCAAATTGAGCACGCTGTTAGAGTCGCTACACGTGCTCCTACGCAAAGGTCGCCAATTGGTCTGGGGAGATAGCCAGGAACGGGCTTTTGATAGAGCACGAAATTTGTTGTGCTCCAACAATCTGTTAACGCTGTATGACCCATGTAAGAAACTCGTTTTAACGTGCGACGTGTCGTCCTATGGGGTCGGGTATGTGTGTTGCAGCATGTTAATTGCAAGGGTCATTTACAGCCGGCAGATTATGCCTCCAGAGGTCTGTCCCAGGCAGAACGGGGCTACGGGATGGTAGAAAAGGAAGTGCTTGCATGTGTATATGCTGTAAAAAAAATGAACCAGTACCTGTTAGGCAGGAAATTTGAGCTGGAGACAGATCACAAACCCCTAACGTCGCTTTTGGCCGACAACAAAGCCATAAATGCAAATGCATCAGCCCGCATACAGAGGTGGGCACACACGTTAGCCGTCTATGACTATACCATTCGGCACATACCGGGCACTGAAAACTGCGCCGATGTACTCAACAGGCTCCCACTAGCCACCACCGAGGGGACAACCGAGCATGCTGCTGAGATGGTCATGGCTGTTGAAGCTTTCAAAAGCGAAGGTTCACCCGTGACAGCCCGTCAGATTAAAGTCTGGACAAATAGAGACCTGCTACTGTCTTTAGTCAAGAAATGTGTCCTGAATGGGGACTGGGCAGCCATGTACGGGGCATGCCCTGAGGAATTCAAACCATTTCACAGGCACAAGGATAGGCTTTCAATTCAGGCCGATTGCCTACTGTGGGGTAACCGCATAGTCATGCCCAAGATGGGCAGAGAGCTGTTCATCAGAGAACTACACAATGAGCACCCGGGCATTGTCATGATGAAGGCAATTGCCAGGTCACATGTTTGGTGGCCAGGGATAGATGCAGGCCTGGAACTTTGTGTTCGCAGGTGCAACATGTGTGCCCAGCTGGGCAATGCGCCCAGGGAAGCCCCCCTGAGTTCCTGGCCCGCCAAACCATGGTCACGCATCCATGTGGACTATGGAGGTCCTTTCATGGGAAAAATGTTTTTGGTTGTAGTAGACGCCTACTCCAAATGGATTGAGTGTGACATTCTCAATTCAAGCACATCCTCTGCCACGGTAGAACGTCTACGGGCAATGCTCGCCGCCCATGGTCTACCTGACGTCTTCGTCAGTGAAAATGGCCCATGCTTTACAAGCATTGAATTCCAGGACTTCATGGCAGGTAATGGTATTAACCATGTCAGAACGGCACCGTTCAAGCCTACCTCAAACGGCCAGGCGGAACGAGCAGTGCAGATAATCAAACAGGGGATGCTCAGAATCTAAGGGGGTTCCCTACAAAGCCACTTATCACGCCTCCTGTTGGCCAATAGATCCCGATCACACTCGCTCACAGGGGTTCCACCCGCAGAGCTGCTAATGAAAAGGACGCTCAAAACCAGGTTATCCCTTATACACCCCACCATGAAAGAAATTGTTGAGAGCAGGCGCCAGTCAGAATGTGACTACCATGACGGGAATGCGCGGGCGTGATATATTGATGTCACTGACCCTGTCTTTGTCCTCAACTACGCTGCAGGGCCTAAATGGCTCACAGGCACTGTGATTGCCAAAGAGGGGAATGGGATCCTGGTAGTTAAACTTACCAATGGACAAATCTGCCGCAAACACATGGATCAAACAAAAAGGAGGTTCAGCAACCCCATAGAAGAAGCAGAGGAAGAATACGATGTAGAGTTCACTCCCCCACAGGTGACCGAACACCGGAACCAACCGGAGGAGAGCCCAGTCGCTGTGGGCAGTCCGGATAGGCCTGAGGCACCGCAAACAGCAGACACTCAGGCCAGCGCCCAACAACTGGAGCCCCAACTCAGGCACTCTACAAGAGAGCGTAAACCAGCAGAGGGACTTAACCTGTGATCCCAATGGGACTTTGGGGGGGGGGAGGTGATGTCATGTATTCAACTGTCATTGTAATCCATGTATAAACTGACCTAAGTTGTACACCATGAGAACATTGACCACTAGGTGGTGAACTTGTGGGAGACACTCCTAACCTGGACTTTCAGGTATAAAAGGGGAAACTCCACCCACCTTCATCACTTCAGTGCTGGCAAATAAAGGTTACTGGTCACAGAGTGACCTTCTCTCAAGTCTGGGCCTCGTGTGCATTTATACTGTATAGTAATGACATATCAAATATGGTAGACACAGGTAGCATTGTTCTGCTGTGTGTGGTGGGCATATCAGAAAAAGTGTGTGATTGTTTCAGAAAGTTACCAGTGCAATTCATGGTTATGCAGCAGTGACAATCATGTTTCTTTAATCTAATAAGTGGTTTCATAGTAGCTTTGATATAAGTGAGTATTTTTCCTGAAATTGAAAACTGTAAAGCTTTAAAGCTCTTTGGGCTAGAACCTCCACTTTTTTTGCAAGCTTATCGCCCACTTAACGCCCATTTTACGACTGAAATGACGTATAATGCCCAGATATCGCCCATTTAGTCACAAAATGGAAACTGACGGGAATTTCTCAGAAACTTATCGCCGAGCGTTACTTTCCCCATGTGCTTAATGCTGGGAAAAAAATAATACCGCGCGCCCACTTTTTAATGTGCAGAATCATCAGAATAGGCGAAATCAATGCCCAATATCGCCCAGCGTTACTTTCCGCACTGATTTTACACCGAGATTCAACAATACCGCGCGGACACTTTTTTTTGTCAAAAAGAGCATATTTACCGAAACTAGCAGCCATGGGATCACCCAGCGTCACTTTCACCACCTCGCACACATATCGCCTACAACATCGCTCCCAAAAATACGCCCAGAGAAAGTGGAACTAACCGGAACTAATCACAGCGTTATGGACACCATGTTCTACATCACATGTCGCGTCCTTTAAAAGGCTGCTGTGCTTCAACCTCGGCGGAGTTCGGATGTACTCTGGAGACCGTTGGAGTTGATGTGAACATTTCTACAAACATCTTGACCATACTGTGACCAATTGGAATTAAAGAGGTGTGTTCGTCGGGACTGTAGTGTATGTAGGCACCTTTAGTAATGATTCCACGAGGCAGGGTATGATACTTAAACTGTGCAAATCTGTAGTCCTTTGTTTGCAGCTCCTGAGTGATGACAATAAGCTGTGAGTTCCCTTTTATACTAGGTTACCTGCCGTGTGCAGGCAACCCCTAGGTCTCCAGCAGCAGCACCCTCTGGTGTACCGGTAAGGTGTGTGCGGTATAAGGGTACATTCAATGTGGCATAACAGTGTTACAGACATCACACAGTAAACAGGCATGCATACACAACAGGGACATTCCTTGTTTGTGACCAATTGGTGGAAAACAGAGAGCTACTGCAATGGGGCCTGTCCTTTCTCACCCTCTCTTGGTGACCAATTACATGCAGCAGACTCAAGATCACCGAAGGTACGCTCCACAGCATTATGTGCCCAATGTAAGACGTGCCAGACTGATGAGGAGGACCAGATGTTACACCCTCCACAAGGACAGGGAGAAGCATTCTTACCTTGACTTGCCACCTGCCTTCGGAGACTGCGCTTCCACAAAAAGGTTATCACTGAGGTATGCCAGCTGATAAGGGGAGATCTGCAGCCAACCAGCACCATCAGCACTGCACTGTCCATCGAGGTCAAAGTCACCACAGCATTGTTGTTCTATGCCTTGGGTTCTTTTCAGGTCACAGCTGGTGACATTTGCGGACTTTCTCAGCATGTCACACATCACTGCATTAACAGGTCACTGAAGCCCAGTACACATACAGGAGGGTCTTGATCAGCTTCGCTATGACCAGGGAGGCACAGAATGAGAGGGCTCCAGGATTCTCCAGAATTGCAAACTTCCCCAAGGTGCAATGAGCAATTGACTGTACGCACATCGTGATACGGGCACTTTTTCAGAATGAACTCCAGTGAATACAAGCCCAGTTGATCCAGTCTTTCTTGATATGTCACTCCTGCCATCCCGGGAATCAGTCTGGTGAACCTTCGCTGCACTCCCTCAATAGCAAGAATGTCCTTCCTCAAGTTAGGAGACCAAAACTGCACACAATACTCCAGGTGTGGCCTCAGCAAGGCCCTATACAACTGTAGTAACACCTCCCTGCCCCTGTACTCAAATCCCCTCGCTATGAAGGCCAACATGCCATTTGCTTTCTTAACTGCCTGCTGTACCTGCATGCCAACCTTCAATGACTGATGTACCATGACACCCAGGTCTCGTTGCACCTCGCCTTTTCCTAATCTGTCACCATTCAGATAATAGTCTGTCTCTCTGTTTTTACCACCAAAGTGGATAACCTCACATTTATCTACATTATACTTCATCTGCCATGCATTTGCCCACTCACCTAACCTATCCAAGTCACTCTGCAGCCTCATAGCATCCTCCTCGCAGCTCACACTGCACACAACTTAGTGTCATCCGCAAATTTGGAGATACTACATTTAATCCCCTTGTCTAAATCATTAATGTACAATGTAAACAGCTGGGGCCCCAGCACAGAACCTTGCGGTACCCCACTAGTCACTGCCTGCCATTCTGAAAAGTATCCATTTACTCCTACTCTTTGCTTCCTGTCTGCCAACCAGTTCTCAATCCATGTCAGCACACTACCCCCAATCCCATGTGCTTTAACTTTTCACATTAATCTCTTGTGTGGGACCTTGTCGAAAGCCTTCTGAAAGTCCAAATATACCACATCAACTGGTTCTCCCTTGTCCACTCTACTGGAAACATCCTCAAAAAATTCCAGAAGATTTGTCAAGCATGATTTCCCTTTCACAAATCCATGCTGACTTGGACCTATCATGTCACCTCTTTCCAAATGCGCTGTTATGACATCCTTAATAATTGATTCCATCATTTTACCCACTACCGATGTCAGGCTGACCGGTCTATAATTCCCTGTTTTCTCTCTCCCTCCTTTTTTAAAAAGTGGGGTTACATTGGCTACCCTCCACTCCATAGGAACTGATCCAGGGTCTATAGAATGTTGGAAAATGACTGTCAATGCATCCGCTATTTCCAAGACCTCCTTAAGTACTCTGGGATGTAGACCATCAGGCCCTGGGATTTATCGGCCTTCAATCCCATCAATTTCCCCAACACAATTTCCCAACTAATAAGGATTTCCCTCAGTTCCTCCTTCTTACGAGACCCTCTGACCCCCTTTATAACCGGAAGGTTGTTTGTGTCCTCCTTAGTGAATACCGAACCAAAGTACTTGTTCAATTGGTCTGCCATTTTTTTGTTCCCCGTTATGACTTGAATATGGACATATTCAAAAGGGAATTAGATGTGGCCCTTACAGCTAAAGGCATCCGGGGGTATGGAGAAAAGGCAGGGATGGTGTACTGAGGTTGCATGATCAGCCATGATCATATTTAATGGCTGTGCAGGCTCAAAGGGCTGAATAGCCTGCTCCTGCATCTATTTTCTATGTTTCTATTTTCTATGATTCTATGTTTCTATTTTTCGCAGCATCCCTCCAATCTGCACTCTGGATCCCTTCAGTCAGCCGATCTGACCCAGCCTCGCACTCCAGGTACCTTCGGCCAGCCGGCCCGGCCCAACGACGCACTCCAGGGCCCTTCGGCCAGAGAGCCTGACCCAGCGACACACTCCAGGGCCCTTCGGCAAGCCGGCCCAGCCCAACGACGCACTCTGGGTCCCTATGGCCGGAGGGCCTGACCCACTGACGCATTCCAGGTCCCTTCGGCCGGAGGACCTGGCCCAGCGATGCACTCTGGGTCCCTTCGGCCAGCTGGTCTGACCCAGCCTTGTGCTCCAGGTCCCTTTGGCCAGAGGGCCTGGCCCAGCCTCGCACTCCGGGTCTCTTCATCCAGCCAGTTGGTCTGGCCCAATGACGGGCTGTACCTGCCCGAGTTCGTTAGCGGTGAACACTGACTGAGCTGTAGACTACTGACTTACATTTTAGACTTTTAATCAACTTTTAATTAACTTTTAATCTACTTTTAAACTTTTAATCAACTTGAGAAATATTTTAAACAATTTAGGAACATTTTTAAACTTTTAATCCACTTGGAGAATTTTTCTTTTGAAACCTCCAGAGAAACTTTTAAATAATTTTGGAAAACTTTGGAAGAAACTTTTAAAACATCCCTCGGAATCCAGTGGGCAACTGACCTGCCCCCAACCCAGCCTCGGGCCACCTACCATCAAGGGCGCTACTCAGTGTCAAGCTTGCAGCCAACATCTTGCCATAGGCAATTAGACTTATACAGTTGTGCCAGGTCTCCAGTCGTCTTGGACCCCCTTGCCACTGGACCAAGACCTAGCTCTGTCAAGCCCGTGTGATTGCCGATGTGCAGCGACTACCCTACGTTAAAAGAACTCACACACAGGCATCTACCACTTCATTAACATGAAGTTTGGGACCTGGAACATCAGGACCCTCATGGACAACTCCAACAGCGACAGGCCAGAACGCCGCATCGCCATAGTCGCCCGGGAACTTAGATGCTTTGACATCGACATCGCCGTCTTAAGCGAGTCCCAGTGGGCAGGGGGAGGCCAGCTCAAAGAACAAGTTGGAGGTTACATCTTTTTCTGGAAAAGAAAACAAGAGGAAGAACACCACCTTCATGGAGTCAGCTTCACCATCAAAAATGAGCTGGTCGACCGCCTCAAAGACTCCCGCTGTGGGGTTAACGAACGCCTCATGACTCTCCGACTCACCCTATCCCGGAACCAATGCGTCACAGTCATCAGTGCGTACGCCCCAACACTCGATGCAATGGATGAGACCAAAGAGGATTTTTATTCCAACCTCGAAACATCTCTGTCCCGCGTCCCCGTAGGCGACAAATTGATCCTCCTAGGTGACTTCAACGCCAGGGTCGGCAAAGACGCAGCCCTCTGGGAAGGTGTGATTGGCAGAGAGTGGGTAGGGACAGCCAACTCCAGCGGTACCCTACTCCTGAAAAATGTCTAGAACATGAACCTGTAATCACCAACACCTTGTTCTGCCAGAGGGACAAATACAAGGCATAGTGGCAACACCCTCACTCCAAACACTGGCACCTGCTCCACTCTGTCATCGTCCGAGCCAGGGATCGCAAAGATGTGCACATCACCCGCGCCATGGCAGCAGCTGACGACTACATAGAAATTTACAAACATAGAAAATAGGTACAGGAGCAGGCCATTCAGCCCTTCAAGCCTGCACCGCCATTCAATAAGATCATGGCTGATCATTCCCTCGGTACTCCTTTCCTTCTTTCCCTCCATACCTCTTGATCCCTTTAGCCGTAAGGGCCATATCTATTTCCCTCTTGAATATATCCAATGAACTGGCATCAACAAGTCCACAGGTTAACAACTCTCTGAGTGAAGAAGTGTCTCCTCATCTCAGTCCTAAATGGCCTACCCCTTATCCTAAGACTATGTCCCCTGGTTCTGGACTTCCCCAACATCGGGAACATTCTTCCCGTGTCCAACCTGTCCAGTTCTGTCAGAATCTTATAAGTTTCTATGAGATCCCCTCTCATCCTTCTAAACTCCAGTGAATAAAGGCTCAGTTGATCCAGTCCCTCCTCATATATCAGTCCCGCCATCCCGGGAATCAGTCTGGTGAACCTTGGCTGCGCTCCCTCAATAGCAAGAATGTCCTTTCTCAAATTAGGAGACCAAAACTAACACAATATTCCAGGTGAGGCCTCACCAAGGCCCTGTACAACTGCAGTAAGACCTCCCTGCTCCTATACTCAAATCCCCTAGCTCTTAAGGCCAACATACCATTTGCCTTCTTCACTGCCTGCTATACCTGCATGCCAACTTTCAATGACTGATGAACCATGACATCCAGGTCTCATTGCACCTCCCACTTTCCTAATCTGCCCCATTCAGATAATATTCTGCCTTTGTGTTTTTGCCCCCAAAGTGGATAACCTCACATTTATCCACATTATAGTGCATCTGCCATGCATTTGCCCACGCACCTAACCTGTTCAAGTCAGCCTGCAGCCTCTTAGTGTCCTCCTCACAGCTCACACCACCACCCAGTTTCGTATCATTTGTAAACTTGGAGATATTACACTCAATTTCTTCATCTAAATCATTAATGTATATTGTAAAGAACTGGGGTCCCAGCACTGAGCCCTGCGGCACCCCACTAGTCTCTGCCTGCCATTCTGAAAAGGACCCATTTATCCCAACTCTCTGCTTCCTGTCTGACAACCAGTTCTGTATCCACGTCAGTACATTACCCCCAATACCATGTGCTTTGATTTTGCACACCAAGCTCTTGTGCGGTACCTTGTCAAAAGCCTTTTGAATGTCCAAATACACCACATCCACTGGTTCTCCCTTGTCCACTCTACTAGTTACATCCTCAAAAAATTCCAGAAGATTTGTCAAGCATGATTTCCCTTTCATAAATCCATGCTGACTTGGAACTGCTTTCCAAATGCGCTCCTATTTCGTCTTTAACAATTGATTCCACATTTTCCCCACTACTGATATCAGGCTAACCAATCTATAATTACCCGTTTTCTCTCTCCCTCCTTTTTTAAACAGTGGTGTTACATTAGCTACCCTCCAGTCCATAGGAACTGATCCAGATTTGATAGACTGTTGGAAAATGATCACCAATACATCCACTATTTCTATGGCCACTTCCTTAAGTACTCTGGGATGCAGACTATCAGGCCCCGGGGATTTATCGGGCTTCAATCCCAACAATTTCCCGAACTCAAATTCCTGATGAATAAGGATTTCCTTCAGTTCCTCCTTCTCACTAGACCCTTGGTTCCCCAGTATTTCCAGAAGGTTATTTGTGTCTTCCTTCGTGAAAACAGAACCAAAGTATTTGTTTAACTGGTCTGCCATTTCTTTGTTCCCCATTATAAATTCACCTGGATCTGACTGCAATGGATCTACATTTGTTTCCACTAATCTTTTTCTCTTCACATATCTAAAGAAGCTTTTGCAGTCAGTTTTTATGTTCCCAGCAAGCTTACTCTCATACTCAATTTTCCCCCTCCTAATTAAGAACATAAGAACATAAGAATTAAGGAAAGGAGTAGGCCATCTAGCCCCTCGAGCCTGCTCCGCCATTCAACAAGATCATGGCTGATCTGGCCGTGGACTCAGTTCCACTTACCCACCCGCTCCCCGTAACCCTTAATTCCCTTAAAATTCTATCTATCTGTGATTTAAATACATTCAATGAGCTAGCCTCAACTGCTTCCTTGGGCAGAGAATTCCAAAGATTCACAACCCTCTGGGAGAAGAAATTCCTTCTCAAGTGTCCTCCTCTGCTGTATTACAAAATTCTCCCAATCCTCAGGTTTGCTGCTTTTTCTGGCCAATTTATATGCCTCTTTCTTGGATTTCACACTGTCCTTAATTTCCCTTGTTAACCACGGTTGAGCCACCTTCCCCGTTTTATTTTTACTCCAGACAGGGATGTACAATTGTTGAAGTACATCCTTGTGATCTTTAAATGTTTGCCATTGTCTATCCACCGTCAACCCTTTAAGTATCACTCGCCAGTCTATTCTAGCCAATTCACGTCTCATACCATCGAAGTTATCTTTCTCCAGGTTAAGGACCCTAGTCTCTGAATTAACTGTGTCACTCTCCGTCTTCATAAAGAATTCTACCATATTATGATCACTCTTCTCCAAGGGGCCTCGCACAACAAGATTGTTAATTAGTCCTTTATCATTACACATCACTCAGTCTTGGATGGCCAGCCCTCTAGTTGGTTCCTCGACATATTGGTCTCGAAAACCATCCCTAATACATTCCAGAAAATCCTCCTCCACTGCATTGCTACCAGTTTGGTTAGCCCAGTCAATATGTAGAATAAAGTTCCCATGATAACTGCTGTACCTTTATTGCACGCATCTTTAATTTCTTGTTTGATGCTGACCCCATCCTCATTACTACTGTTTGATGGTCTGTACACAACTCCCACTAGCGTTTTCTGCCCTTTGGTATTCCGTAGCTCCACCCATACAGATTCACATCATCCAAGCTAATGTCCTTCCTTACTATTGCATTAATTTCCTCTTGAACCAGCAACGCCACCGCACCTCCTTTTCCTTTCTGTCAATCCTTCCGAAATGTTGAATACCCCTACATGTTGAGTTCCCAGCCTTAGTCACCCTGGAGCCATGTCTCCGTGATGCCAATTACATCATATCCGTTAACTGCTATCTGTGCAGTTAATTCGTCCACCTTATCCCGAATACTCCTCGCATTGAGGCACAGAGCCTTCAGGCTTATCTTTTTAACACCCTTTGCCACTTTAGGATTTTGCTGTAATTTGATCCTTTTTGCTTTTTGCCTTGGGTTTCTCTGCCCTCCACTTTTAATTTTTTTCTTTCTATCTTTTGCTTCTGCCCGCATTCTACTTCCCTCTATCTCCCTGCAGAGGTTCCCATCCCCCTGCCATATTAGTTTAACCCCTGCCCAACAGCACTAGTAAACACACCCCTCGGACATTGGTTCCGGTCCTGCCCAGGTGCAGACCGAACCGGTTTGTACTGGTCCCACCTCCCCCAGAACCAGTTCTAATATCCCAGGAAATTGCATCCCTCCCTTCTGCACCACTCCTCAAGCCACGTATTCATCTGAGCTATCCTGCGATTCCTACTCTGACTAGCACATGGCACTGGTAGCAATCCTGAGATTACTACTTTTGAGGTCCTACTTTTTAATTTAGCTCCGAGCTCCCTAAATTCGTCTTGTAGGACCTCATCCCGTTTTTTACCTATATCTTTGGTACCTATATGCACCACGACAACTGGCTGTTTACCCTCCTCCTTCAAAATGTCCTGCACCCGCTCCGAGACATCCTTGACCCTTGCACCTCGGAGGCAACATACCATCATGGAGTCTCGGTTGCGGCCGCAGAAACGTCTATCTATTCCCCTTACAATAGAATCCCCTACCACTCTAGCTCTCCCACTCTTTTTCGTGCCCTCCTGAGCAGCAGAGCCACCCACGGTGCCATGGATTTGGCTGCTGCTGCTCTCCCCTGATGAGTCATCCCCCTCAACAGTACCCAAAACAGTGTATCAGTTTTGCAGGGGGATGACTGCTGGATGGACCACCACCTAATTCGATCCATCATCAATATAAACATAGCCCCAAAGCAGATGGGACAGCAGAAGCAGTGCCGCAAAAAAAGTCAATGCCGGGGCACTTAAAGACCCAGCTAAGAGAGTCCTATACAGCTAGTGTCTCACAGCTAACCTGACGTGCCTTGATGACCCTGAGATGCTGAATACCCACAGCGCTTGGTCTGTTCTCCAGGCCTCCATAACCAGTGCCTGTGAAGAGACACTTGGTCACTGAACCAGAAAACACCAGGACTGGTTTGATGAAAATGATCAGGAGATCCAAGAACTAATAGGTCGCAAGCGCAGAGCATTTCTGAGCCTCAAGCAACAACCCAACTTGGGAGCAGCAAAGCAACATTACAGGCGGCTCAAGGCTGAGGTACAACAAAACACCCGGGACTTAAAGAATAGGTGGTGAATGGAGAAAGCACAGGAGATACAACAACTGGCTGACAGCCATGATGTACGAGGAGGCTTCATCGCAGTCAAGGCCACCGATGGTCCAAATTCCCAAGGCCCCACCCCACTCCTGGCCAAGAACGGGGAAACACTCATCAAGGACACCGAGGCTGTCAGAGCCCGCTGGAAGGAGCACTTCGAAGATATTCTCAATCGAGATTTTGCCATTGACTCAAGTGTTCGCGATTCCATCCCGCAGCATGCAAGCCGCCACCGCCTCAGTGAAACCCTAACATTGCACGAGGTAGGAAAAGCCATAAAACAACTCAAGAACAACAAGGCTATGGGAGCGGTTGGAATCCCTGCTGAGGCAATAAAGTATGGCGGAGAGGCGCTGTTAGCGTGGATACATGGCCTCATCTCTCTCATCTGGAGAGAGGAGACCATGCCGGGAGATCTCAGAGATGCCGTGATTGTGACCATCTTTAAAAAAGGGGACAAGTCCGACTGCGGCAACTACAGGGGAATCTTCCTGCTATCAGCCACTGGGAAAGTTGTCACTAGAGTTCTCCTCAACCGTCTTCTCCCTGTGGCCGAGGAGCTCCTCCAGGAATCACAGTGCGGATTTCGTCCATTACGGAGCACAATGGACATGATCTTTGCAGCACAACACCTGCAGGAAAAATGCAGGGAACAGCGTCAGCCCTTACACATGGCCTTCTTCGACCTTACAAAGGCCTTTGACACTGTCAATCGCTAGGGTCAATGGAGCGTCCTCCTCCGTTTTGGATGCCCCCAAAAGTTTGTCAACATCCTTCGCCTGCTCCACGATGACATGCAGGCCGTGATCCTTACCAACGGATCCATACAGACCCAATCCACATCCGGACCGGTGTCAAACAGGGCTGCGTCAGCGCTCCAACCCTCTTCTCAATCTTCCTCGCCGCCATGCTCCACTTCACAGTCAACAAGCTCCCCGCTGGAATGGAACTAAACTACAGAACCAGTGGGAAGCTGTTTAACCTACTCCAGCTCTGGGCCAGATCCAAGATCACCCCAACCTCTGTCGTTGAGCTACAGTACGCAGAGTCTGCGCACATTCTGAGGCTGAACTCCAGGATATCGTCGATGTATTTACTGAGGCATATGAAAGCATGGGCCTTATGCTAAACATCCATAAGACAAAGGTCCTCCAGCAGCCTGTCCTCGCCGCACAGCACTGTCCCCCAGTCATCAAGTTCCACAGTGCGGCCCTGGACAACGTGGACCATTTCCCATACCTCGGGAGCCTCCTGTCAACAAAAGCAGACATTGATGTGGAGATTCAATACCGCCTCCTGTGCGCCAGTGCAGCCTTCGGCCGCCTGAAGAAAAGAGTGTTCGAAGACCAGGCTCTCAAATCTACCACCAAGCTCATGGTCTACAGGGCTATAGTAATACTCTCCCTCCTATATGGCTCAGAGGCTTGGACGATGTACAGGAGACACCTCAAGTCGCTGGAGATATATCACCAACGACATCTCCGCAAGATCCTGCAAATCCCCTGGGAGGACAGGCGCATTAACATCAGTGTCCTCGTCCAGGCTAACATCCTCAGCATTGAAGCGCTGACCACACTCGATCAGCTTCACTGGGCAGGCCACATAGTCACATGCCAGACACGAGACTCCAAAAGCAAGTGCTCTATGTGGAGCTCCTTCATGGCAAACGAGCCAAAGGTGGGCAGCGGAAACTGATAAAGTGCGACATCACCAATGACACCTGGGAGTCCCTGGCCAAAGACCGGAGAAAGTGCATCGGGGAGGGCGTTGAGCACTTCGAGTCTCAATGCCGAGACGTGCAGAGGTCAAGCGCAGGCTGCGGAAGGAGCATGCGGCAAACCAGTTCCACACCCCCTTCCCCCGGCCAATGTCTGTCCCACCTGTGACAGAGTCTGTGGCTCTCGTATTGGACTGTTCAGCCACCAAAGAACTCACTTCAGGAATGGAAGCAAGTCTTCCTCGATTCCGAGGGACTGCCTATGATGATGATGCTCCAACAGATTGATGGGGTTGCTGAGATGCTGCCCCGCGGGAGAGGCACTGCGTCAGTGGAGCGGAAACCTGCTGCCCTCTCTCCGCCATTGCACTTAGCGCTGCCTGTCACCCAGCTAGCCCAGACTGCCGCCACCCAGCCTGAGGTGGTGCAGTCTACAGCCGGGCCTTCCAGGCCCAGAGCTGGTCAAGGCCATCTGTAGTCTCTGGCCCTGGCACACAGCAGCCTTCTACAGACCTACTGCAGCCACAGGGGACACACTGTGGAGGAGTTGTAGACGAGTTCAACCAAAGAGGGAATATAAGGAAATGCACAAGGGTGATTCTTAAATACATTTGTTTTTTATGATACTCTGAAGTGTTATGACATAAATTTTAATTGGAATGTTTAATTTTTACTGGTATCTTTCAATTCAGTTTTGGGGTTGTGGTATGGAAGGGGAAATAGATGTGCTGATGGGGATGTTCAGAGGATCCGGGAAGTGGGATGGAATTCACTGGAACCAAAGTCCGATGAAATGATCACGGACTACTCCAGAATCCCAATTGTTTGTCTGCCTCCTCCGTCGATGGTGTTGCTGCTCCTGCTTCCCTTTGTCCTCCCCCTCCTCCTTCTCTTCGTCCTACTCCTGCTCTTCCTCCCCCTCCTCCTCCTCCTGAAATGTTGGAGCTAAGCCTGGTGGCAATGGCTGCGCCCTCATGATGGCCAACTTGTGCAGCATGCAGCAGACGATGACGAATAAGGACACCCACTCAGCCGAATACTGGAGGACTCCTTCCAAGCGGTCAACGCAATGGAACCGTTGCTTCAGCACTCTAATGGTCTGCTCAATGATGTTTCTGGTGGCAGCGTGGCTCTCATTATATGAGAGCTGGGCACGGGTTGCGGAGGGGAGTCATGAGCCAGATGGAGAGAGGATAGCCCTTGTCTCCCAGCAGCCAGCCGCGAGCTTGATATGGAAGCTGGAAGAGAGCTGGCACACCGGTCTGGCACAGGATGAAGGCATCGTGGCTGCTGCCAGGATAGCGGGCATTTGATGGTGAGGATCCTGCGTGAGTCTTCTTCTCAGGCAATCCCTCGGAGTCAAGGATGACTTGCTTCCACACTAAAAATTAGTTCTTAGGTGATTGATGAGCCCAGTGCGGGACCTACAGTCTCTGTCACAGGTAGGACAGACGGTGGTTGAAGAGACGGGTGGGTGGGGTGCCTGAGTCGTCGTGTGCTCCTTCCGCTGTTTGCGCTTAGCTTCCGCTTGCTCCCGGCGAAGAGACTCGAGGTGCACGGCACCTTCCCAGATACTTCTCCTCCACTTTGAGCAGTCTTGGGCCAGGGATTCCCAGGTGTCGGTGGGGATGTTACATTTTTAAGGACGCTTTGAGAGTGTCCTTGAAATGTTTCCTCTGCCCACCTGTGTCAGAGCTCTGAGTAGAGCGCTTGTTTTGGGAGTCTCGCATCAGGCATGCAGACGATGTGGCCCATCCATCGTATGTTGTTCGAGCGTGGTCAATGCTTCGATGCTGGAGATGTTGGCCTGAGTGAGAACACTGACGTTGGTGCGCCTCACCTGCCAATGGATTTGCAGGATCTTGTGGAGGCAGCATTGGTGGTACTTCTCCAGTGCTTTGAGGTGCCTGCTGTACATAGTCCATGTATCGTAAGCATATAGGAGGGCAGATATCACCACTGCTCTGTAGACCATGAGCTTGGTGCCGGGTTTGAGGTCCTGGTCTTCAAACACTCTCTTCCTCAGGCAACCGAAGGCTGCACTGGCACACTGAAGGTGGTGTTGAACTTCGTCATCGATGTCTGTCCTTTTCCATACCTCGGGAGCCTACTGTCTGCGTGTGTGGTCACATACCAACTGTACATTCAGTGAGTGGTAGCCTTTGCGGTTATGGAATACCTCAGGATTTTTATGCAATGCTCGCAAAGTGACGTGGGTGCAGTCATTGGCACTATGGGGAAGCCCGTTATCCTAGTAAAGCCACATGCACGCTCCAGCTGCTTCGCTCTGGTCATGGGGAAGAAAATGTATTCCCTTCTCTTTCTGTACAGAGCATCTGTGACCTCATGGATGGAGCAATTGACGGCAAACTGGCAGATGTTGGAGATGTCTCCTGTTGCACACTAGAAGGATCCGTTGCCGTGGAAATTGAGTGCGATAATGACCTTGACTGTTACTGAAGGAGACATCTTCACCCGGGTCTAAGGCTCGAGGTATGGATGCAGAGATGGCAGAGCTCTGTGAACTCATCCTTGCTGAAGCACAGCCTTCGAACACACAATTCCTCAGTGAAATTGATGTAGTAGAACTGCTGCCGGAATACCCTGGGAGGTTATGGTCACCTGTTGCCAGCCCTGTTGGGCCTCCTCCCTCTGGCCACATTTTGCTGCCTTTCTCTCTGTTGTTTTCTCTGCCTCAGTTGCCTCCGACGGTGATGTGGAGCAGGAGGTCACGTGCCAATACAGCCCCCATGAAACGATATAAATGTTGTCGTTTCAAATCTGCCTTCAATGAAACACAGGAATGGTTCAGAGGCAGAACACTCCTTCAAATGAAAATCGCTCAAATCTGTCAAACAGCCAGTCTGCCTATGTGCTAGTAAGCTGCAAACAGTAATGGCCAACAACATTTATTTCTAAAGATTGCGCCTTTAAATAGCACTCCTTCAGCCCACTCCCAACTGAAGCTCGACAGCTGAAGCTGTTGTCAGCAGCAGGCGGTACATCAGGTGGCGTGACCGAATTTATTTCCTAGGCGGTAATGGGGCACTGCGCACGGCAATGACGTCATCATCACCAGGCACAGCCGAGTGCGGCGCTACCTGTTAGCGCCTCCGCAAAGCCCCGCCCAATTCAGCGGGAGGCACTGTTCTTGCCGCGCCTGGGCAAAAGCCCATTTACGCCCTATTAGCGTCCCCTGCCAATGCTAATGGGAGGTATAAAGTACCCGAATTTCACCCCCTGAGCCTAAATGGGTAGAGGAACCAGGGGCTCGAGTGATACAGATACATAAATCACTAAAAGTAGCGACACAGGTTAGTAAGGTCATAAAAAAGCAAACAAAGCACAGGGGTTCATTTCTCAAGGGAGAGAATTGAAAAACAGGGAAGTTATGTTAAATTTATATAGAACATTGGTTAGATCTCCCCGTAGTAACTGTTCAGTAATTTTCTTTGGATGTGGCAAATCTTCTCGGTAGCCTCCTTCACAGCATACAAAAAGATTTCTTATTTCATATAAGAAGTAATGAATTCTGATATACTCATCTAGCTTGTACTTTAAATTTATTGTTCTTGATTATATTTTATTCAATTTTTAAAAAATCGAGCATACAATGCAGAATTTAAAAATAAATTGATTCCAGATCAAAAAAATACAAAGCGAACAAACTGTAAACATCTTCAAAACTGTAATTCTATACTCCCACTCTCAGTATGGAGCAGTACTCACAGAGAGCATGAGCTGGAGATAGAGCCACAAAATAATAGCCTCGATTCTTCAACCTCTGATTCTTTTGGGCTTGATTCCCTACTGGGAGAGCAGACTTAATATCAATACAATGAAATAAAAGCAATGCTTTTGGCCATTCTGGATAATTGATCATTTTACTATTGGTTGATATTTACTCCATTGTCTGAAATACACTCTGAACTTCTTTTGTATCATTTTTAGAGATTCTGTACTAACTTTGTCCATCATTCATTTCCTTTTAAGAACGCAAGAACATAAGAAATAGGAGCAGGAGTAGGCCCTACGGCCCATCGAGCCTGCTCCGCCATTCAATAAGATCATGGCTGATCATCGACCTCAACTCCACTTTCCCACTCGATCTCCATATCCCGTGATTCAAAATTTGTTACACATTTTTGCTAACATTACTTCACATTTAAGGGGTAATTGCTGATTTCATGCTCCTGGCAGGAGCCTTGCCTACTGGCAATACATATCGGAAATTCAGGCACATGTTGTGCATGATTTTCCAACTATTAATTTAAGTGGGCAAAAAATCATGAGGCGCATGCTACTGAATTTCTGATATATTCTCGGCAGGTTAGGCTCCTCGCCAGAAGTACGAAGTCGGAAAATGACCCCTTTAATCTAAACTTTCTAGTGTGATACATTTGTATATTCTGTATCAAATCTATTAAGATCAAGCACTTAAGATAATAAATTATTTACAAAATTTCTTCCATTATAAAAACAAGTTGACTTACTTGAGAAACTTTACAAGTGTGTTGACTCCCTAATCTTTCCTCCTACAGTTCTTTCACAATATTATTAGGTCATCTAGTTATCCACCATTTGCCACTGATATCTGGAACAGTTCTTGGCTCATACAGTACAACCTATTAACCCATGAGGATAGCACTGCGTTCAGTTTGTGTTTTTCTCGCCGGGGGCAAAGCATACATTCAAGGGGCTCTACAATCTATGCCAGTACTAAATTCTATTCACTCAATTTTTAAGACTGGCATGGGATAATAGTATCTTTTACAGAGGATTGAAGAGAGATTGCAAATGAACTGTCTGCCAGTTTTATTTAGATACCAGTTGTTCTTTCATGGCATTCCAGGAAGAGCGGGGCTGGTTTCAGTTTTCGGTGCATAAAGGACAGCGGGCAGAGAGAGCCAGCCTTCTACCTATTGTTTCCGCCATCATACCAAGCCATTTTGAGGCCTGGGTCTCATTTGCTTGTGAGCTGCAGGCACCAAACTGGTATTCAGAGGCAGATTGCCAGTTGGGGAGGGTGGGAACTTGGAGTTGGCTGATAGTTGGAGCCTGGGGCAAGGCGATTCTGGGTGGGGCCTCGCATAGGCCAAATTAGTTTTGTGGGCTCAGGAGAAGTATGTCAGGCCCCACTAAAATAAAAGTTAAAATTATCTTCAGTCATTTTATAGACCAGCCTCCAGTGGTCCTTCTAAGCATTGATACAAATGGGTGGATCCTTAGTGGTGCATGCTCCACCCAATTGTACTTCAAAATTGCAATCAGGGTTCTATGTATATCATAGGACCCCAGCAGGCAGGCACACCAGCCACCCTTATCAGGACCCTACCCAAGATAGTGGCAGCCGAAGCATTTGAGTAAATGGGGTAGTAAGTAACACTGTGCCAATTTCAAACCACTACTGTACCATTCCTTCTGGGCGGAGGCACTTAAAATTGGCCCAGTGAATCAGTGCAGTCTTCAGGTGAAGTGGGGTTAGACTCCGGCAATATTTGGATCAGGTTACGCAGCTGTAATTCAGTCCAAATTTTAAAGTTAAGTATTCTCTCCTTATTTTTATTTTTCCATTATAAATTCCTATGTCCACATTTATAATGGAAACCCTCCATGTAAATTTGTCACAATGTAATTGCACCCTCCCACCAGTGGTGATGCTGCAGCAATTTCACTGAAGAGGAAGGAGCCTGTAATTACAACCTGACAAGTTTTATATTGGCAGTTTTCATTATAAATGTGGACCATAAGAAGTTATGGTGGAACAAATTGACAGGAAGTACATGCAGACGTTAAGATTTTGAATATATTACTCGTCAATCTCCCATGGGGTTACATGATAAGTCAGAGGTTATAGGAGTCAATTTTCATATATCACGTACATTGGGTGGGAAGCCAGTGGGATGCCTGCTCTATCCATCCAATGGCATCAGCAGGATGCCCAATCCAGTTTCACGGTTACAGCAGGAATTGGCCAGGTTTGATTTATCTGTTTTTTGGGGATAGGACCTGGGCAATCTTCCACAATGTCAGATAATAGCCAATGTCATCATTGTACTGGAATAGGTTGGCTAGGGGAGCATTATTTTCTTATATAAAACTAGGCAACATGTGATAAATAACTTAAGTGTCAGTTTACTAATGTAGCCTAATAATTACACAAAATATCTCTTAGGTTAGCCATATTTCTATCTGTTTACTATCTTTTGCCAATTACAGCAGTTTGTGGTAAACTAATAGGCCCTGAAATTCTTGGGTTGGGGAGGGTAGATTTGGGCAATTATGCTGCTGCAAGGCCAAGACTTTTGACAGGACTAACGTACCACAGGGTTACCAGGGTAGAAGTGCCCTGGCTTAAATTCTATTCTGTTTCTGGCACACACAAGAAGCACCCACCCTCTCAGCAGCAGCCACATGCAAATGACACAGTTTGCGATGATTTTATGACTTCTACCATCCCATACACTGTTCTAAAAGGCCCCATTTTCCAGGATCCACTCAACAAGGCAGAAGTACTTGGTTAAGGGGCACTGCTCAACCGAGATTGCTCATGGAGTCTTTTGGTCATAGCTTGACTCACTGCAGGTATTAGAAATTGTTTTCACTCTTATACTCGGAAAGCCTTCCCCTACATTCTGAATTACCTTTGGGATGCCTTCCATTTCAAGACAATTACTGAGCTAGAATCTGAAGAGCTGAAAATTCAAGGCCTCCACATTGAAGCTGACTAAATTTCCGGGGTCAGCTCAGTTACATGAATTGGTTGTGTGCCAGGCTAGTCTATCATCTGTGATTGGACGGTCACTTCAGAAAATTGAGTAAATCCCAGTGGATTCTGGTTGTTATCAGCAGCCAGATGACCTCTATGCTTGCTAATTTTCCTTCCTGGCCGAACTAAGTTGAAAACATGCCTTGCAGCAGATACTAAGAGGTTGCCGACTACCCCCTTTTCAGATGCTTCAAGCAGTTAACCTCTAACTCCCACTTTCTCTGAGCACTCCTCCTCATTTCAGACACCTGATGAAACCCCATGAAAATGATACAGCAGGCCTTATGTCAGTCCATGTCACTTAAAGAATCTTTTAATACTTCCACCTGCTTCAGGCAGGAGTTAACAGCCCACATCGGGGATGCCCTGAAAATGAATGTCAAGTGCAAACAAGGTGGAGATCTGGCATTTCTTGTCTCTAATCAAATTTCCTTATCCTAATGTCCAGCAACTGGTGCCCTTGGGGTGAAAGGATGAGGAAAATCATTCCTCCATCTTTATTATGCTCTTTATTATACAGATCAAGTGATATTTGCCTATATATTATAAAGGTAATTGACCTAGAAATTTAGTTGCATGGGGCCCATTGTTTAGGCGCCATGGGTGTTGAATTGGGTTCAAAATGGTGTCTGAGCCACACGTGCACATTTCTGGTGCGGGCAGCGCGGACGCCATCTTGGTGAGGGCAGTAGCGTGGCCGTTAGGAGCATGTGCTGGAAGTATGGTAAGTGCAATGCTAATTTGATGCAGGTGCTGCCATTTTTGTCGTCATCGCTGGAATAAATGCCCTCTGTTAACCTTGCACAGCTGAACATATGCTTAGTTGCAGGAAGGACCCCACCCCCGCCCTATCCCGCACTAGCACTATTTAAAGGGATCATCAACAACTTTGGGGTAACTTGCTTTTTGATTTCTACTAGCTCTGTGCAAGTAGTGCAATTGTTTGGAGCATTCTAGAGTTGTTTCAAGTTGGTGAGGTGACAGGGAGTGGTGCTGCCAGTGGAGGAGGCCTTGCCTCTGACTTCAAGGGTCTGGTCAGATCACTTGCTCCTAGTCATGGGTCATCCCCCTTGGCCTGCTGCATGACAGGGACATGGAGCAGAGGTAGCATAAAAGAGGACAAGCAACTCGCAGACGGAGGAGGAGAAGTGGGTGAAGGGCTCACTTGAGTCTTACTCACCTCGGGTCTTCTGAGAGCAATTCTCTTACCTCAACCTGAGCCAGGAGCAGTGTTCGAGGCATATTTCCTTTACGCAGGAGGTGCTCACAAAACTCTGACATCTCTTGCAACCAGACCTGCAGCATTAGTCCAGTGCAGGGACAGTGTTGCCAGTGGCTGTGAAGGTGATGGTGGCATTGAATTTGTTTGCATCGGGATCAACGTTCTGGTCAGGAGGTCCCACGCAGGCCACTCACCGGCTTTTCAATGGGAATAATCGTGCATACACAAAGATTTGAATGGGCCGCACAGCCAGTTAAAAAGCCCACGCACGGAAAAATACATTTACATGGAACCTTGGTCGGGATCCTTCCGGCTGGAGTAGGCGATATCTGTAACATCTCACAGCATGACATCACTGTTGCATAAGAGATGTAACAGATGCTCTTTATGCCAGGAGAAGGAAGTTCATTGCCATCTCGATGACCACAGAGAAACAGGCGAAGCATGCACGCATCTTTGCCAGGATAGTGGGCTTCCCCATGGTGCAAGGCACCATCGACTGCATGCGTGCGGCTTTGCATGTGCTGCATATAAATGCTGAGATGCACCGCAACCACAAAGGTTATCACATGCTGAATGTACAGTTGGTGTGGGACCATGCTCAGTACATTATGATGGTTAATGCCCGGTATCCTGGCAGGAGTTGTGACGCTTTTATTCTGCGCCAGTCTGTTGTTCCCTCAGTCTTTGAGCCACCAAGACAAACTAGAGGGTGCCTACTAGGCAACAAGGGTTAGACGTTCACCACCTGACTCATGACACCACTCCGCAACCCAACCACATGTGGCCAGCATGCATACAACGACAGCAATGATGCCACACAAAACATCATAGAGCTGACAATTGGGTGCTGAAGCAACAGTTCTGCTGCCTGGACCACACTTGAGGAGCCCTAAAGTGCTCACCGGAGCTTGCATCCCAATTCGTGATGGTCTGCTGTATCCTCTTCAACCTGACCATCATGAGGGCACAGCACTTGCCACGAGGGATATGGCCACCAGCTCAGGAAAGGAGGATCATGAAGAAGATGAGGAAGAAGATGAGCAGGTGGAAGAGGAAGAGGTGGAAGAGGTAGAAGTGTGTCATGTATTTAACTGTCATTGTAACCCATATATAAACTGACCTAAGTTGTACACTGTGAGAACATTGACCACTAGGTGGTGAACTTGTGGGAGACACTCCTAACCTGGATTTTCAGGTATAAAAGGGGAAACTCCACCCACCTTCATCACTTCAGTGCTGGCTAATAAAGGTTACTGGTCACAGAGTGACCTTCTCTCTAGTATGGGCCTCGTGTGCATTTGTACTGTATAGTAAGGACATATTATTGGCAACGAAAAACTGGGATTTAAACCGCGCGAGCACGGCCACTAGCAACACAGACGAGAGGTACTGCATTGGTGATGATTGGGACGATTTTATTGAGAGACTACAGCAAAGTTTTGTCACTAAGGAATGGCTGGGACAGGATTCGGCCGACAAACGCAGGGCTCATCTCCTGACATTTTGTGGATCCAGGACGTACTCCCTGATGAAGGACCTTCTAATGCCAGAGAAGCCGGTGGACAAGACTTTTGAAGAGCTCAGTAAGTTGATCAGGGAACACTTTAAACCGGCGAGCAGCATGCACATGGCGAGACACCGGTTTTACACGCACCGGCGGCAAGAAGGGCAAAGGGTTCCAGACTTTGTGGCAGACCTCCGGCAACTGGTGAGCCTATGTAAGTTCGCAGATTCATGTAGAGCGGAGGTGCTGAGAGACTTTTTTATTGAGGGCATCGGGCACGTTGGGGTTTTCAGGAAACTGATTGAGACCAAAGACTTGACCCTGGAAAAGGCGGCTTTGATGGCCCAGACATTTATCTCAGGGGAGGAAGAAACCAGAATGATGTTTGACAAAAATCCTGGTTTAAATGTAGCAAATGGACAGGGAGTCAGCATTGTTATCACGCACACAGTTCTCCAGGCAGATAGGGGCAATCGGACAGGCCCGAGCATGGAGTCGAACCCAAAGGGTGAATTCAACAGAGACAATGGCTTGCTGAACGGCGATTCATGCCATCGCAAGGGACAATGCAGCCAGTAATGGAGCCATCAACACCTGTCAATGGTGCGCTTAAGGACAGTTACAGAGACAGTCAGAGACGATCGACTGGTAATGCACCTTTTGTTTCCAACAACGGCTCATGTTGGAGGTGTGGAGGCAAACACACAGCCAGACCTGCAGAAACTGCAACGTCAGCGGTCACTTGGCGTGTATGTGCAGGAAGCCTGCAGGCAGGTTGATGTACGAGGAGGACGGGGACGATGTAAGCCCTTCGAGGCCAAATGGACGCTGGGGGAAATCGCTGGAAGCTGAAGTTCAGCGAGTTCATGTGGAGCACATACACAGTTCATACACCAGGACGCCACCGATAACGATGAAAGTGCTCCTCAATGGCACCCCACTATCAATGGAGCTAGACACAGGGGCCAGCCAGTCCCTGAAGAGTATCAAACAGTTCAACAAGTTGTGGGCGTCCAAGGCCAGGAAGCCAAAATTATTGCCAATTGACACACAGCTATGGACATATACAAAGGAGATCATTCCGGTGTTAGGCAGCGCCATGGTAGTCGTGGCCCACAAAGATTCGGAGAACAGGCACTGGATTGTCCCGGGGGCAGTCCCGCACTGCTGGGGAGGAGTTGGCTTGCTGTCATGAACTGGAAATGGGGCGATGTCAATGCAATTTCTTCTGTGGAGCGAATATCATGCTCACAGGTCTTGGACAAATTTGACTCAATATTTCAATCCGGCATTGGCACTTTCATGGCGACCACGGTAGTGATTCACATAAACCCGGGCGCCAGGCCAATACACGACAAGGCCAGAGTGGTGCCGTACTTGATGCGGGAAAAGATAGAAGGCGAATTGGACCACCTGCTGAGGGAAGGCATCATCTCGCCAGTCGAATTCAGTGACTGGGCAAGACCGATCGTGCCAGTCCTCAAGGCGGATGGGTCGGTCAGGTTATGTGGCGATTACAAGGCTACCATCAATCGGGTGTCACTCCAAGACCAGTACCCGCTACCGAGAGCGGAGGAACTCTTTGCGACGCTATCCGGTGGCAAACTTTTTTCAAAATTGGACCTGACCTCAGCTTACATGACCCAGGAGCTGGCGAGTGAGTCGAAGAAGCTGACCACCATCATGACACACAAGGGGTTGTTTGAGTAGAACAGATATCCGTTTGGGATTCGCTCGACCG
The DNA here is from genome assembly GCF_044704955.1 of Pristiophorus japonicus. Taxonomy (NCBI): domain Eukaryota; kingdom Metazoa; phylum Chordata; class Chondrichthyes; family Pristiophoridae; genus Pristiophorus; species Pristiophorus japonicus. The sequence continues at coordinate 111,927,925 of NC_091977.1, read as the reverse complement.
CCGCGATCTTTCAACGAAATATGGAAAGCCTCCATAAGTCGATTCCAAGGACAGTGGTTTTTCAAGACGACATCGTCATCACGGGTCGAGACACTGAAGAACACCTCCACAACCTGGAGGAGGTGCTACGCAGACTGGATCGGGTAGGTCTGCGACTGAAAAAGATGAAGTGCGTCTTCCTAGCTCCAGAGGTAGAATTCCTGGGGATAAGGGTAGCAGCAGACGGGATCAGACCCACTGCGTCCAAAACGGAAGCAATTCAGAGAGCACCCAGACCCCGTAACACGAAGGAGCTGCGTTCGTTCCTGGGGCTCCTGAACTATTTCGGTAACTTTCTTCCCAAATTGTGCACGCTTTTAGAGCCGCTACACGTGCTCCTACGCAAAGGTCGTGAATGGGTCTGGGGGAACAGCCAGGAAAGGGCTTTTGATAGAGCACGAAATTTGTTATGCTCCAACAATCTGATAACGCTATATGACCCATGTAAGAAACTCGTTTTAACGTGCGATGTGTCGTCCTATGGGGTCGGGTGTGTGTTGCAGCATGTTAATGCCAAGGGTCAGTTACAGCTGGTAGCTTATGCCTCCAGAAGTCTGTCCCAGGCAGAACGGGGCTACGGGATGGTAGAAAAGGAAGCGTTTACATGTGTATATGCTGTAAAAAAAAATGCACCAGTACCTGTTTGGCAGGAAATTTGAGCTGGAGACAGATCACAAACCTCTAACGTCCCTTTTGGCCGACAACAAGGTCATAACTGCAAATGCATCGGCCCGCATACAGAGGTGGCACTCATGTTAGCTGCCTATGACTATACCATTCGGCACAGACCGGGCACTGAAAACTGCGCCAATGCACCCAGCAGGCTCCCACTAGCCACCACTGAGGGGGCAGCCGAGCATGCTGCTGAGATGGTCATGGCTGTTGAAGCTTTCGAAAGCGAAGGCTCACCCGTGACAGCCCGTCAGATTAAAATCTGGACAAATAGAGTCCCGTTACTGTCTTTAGTCAAGAAATGTGTCCTGAATGGGGTCTGGGCAGCCACGTACGGGGCATGCCCTGAGGAATTCAAACCATTTCACAGGCACAAGGATGAACTCTCGATTCAGGCCGATTGCCTACTATGGGGTAACTGAGTAGTCATGCCCCAGATGGGCAGAGAGATGTTCATCAGAGAATTCCACAATGAGCCCCCGGGCATTGTCATAATGAAGGCAATTGCCAGGTCACACGTTTGGTGGCCAGGGATAGATGCAGACCTGGAATTTTGTGTTCGCAGGTGCAACACGTGTGCCCAGCTGGGCAATGCGTCCAGGGAAGCCCCCCTTAGCCCCTGGTCCTGGCCCGCCACGCCATGGTTACGTATCCATGTGGACTACGCTGGTCCGTTCATGAGAAAAATGTTTTTGGTTGTAGTCGACGCCTACTCCAAATGGATCGAGTGTGACATTCTCAATTCAAGCACATCCTCTGCCTTGGTATAAAGTCTATGGGCAATGTTCGCCTCCCGTGGTCTACCGGATGTCTTGGTCAGCGACAATGGCCCGTGCTTTACAAGCATTGAATTCCAGGACTTCATGGCAGGTAATGGTATTAACCATGTCAGTGACGGCACCGTTCAAGCCGGCCTCAAACGGCCAGGTGGAACAGGCACTGCAGATAATCAAACGGGATGCTCAGAATCCAAGGGGGTTCCCTAAAAAGCCACTTATCACGCCTCCTGTTGGCCAATAGATCCCGACCACACTCACTCACAGGGGTCCCACCCGCAGACCTGCTAAGGAAAAGGACGCTCAAAACCAGGTTATCCCTTATACACCCCACCATGAAAGAAATTGTTGAGAGTAGGCGCCAGTCACAATGTGACTACCATGACGGGAATGCTAGGGCGCGATGTATTGATGTCAATGACCCTGTCTTTCTCCTCAACTACGCTGCAGGGCCTAAATGTCTCGCAGGCACTGTGATTGCCAAAGAGGGGAATAGGATCCTGGTAGTTAAACTTACCAATGGACAAATCTGCCGCAAACACGTGGATCAAACAAAAAGGAGGTTCAGCACCCCCATAGAAGAAGCAGAGGAAGAACACGAAATAGAGTTCACTCCCCCACAGGTGACCGAACACTGGAACCAAGCAGAGGAGGGCCCAGTCACTGTGGGCAGTCTGGACAGGCCTGAGGCACCGCAAACAGCAGACACTCAGGACAGCGCCCAACAACCGGAGCCCCAACTCAGGCGCTCTACAAGGGAGCGTAAACCACCAGAGAGACTTAACCTGTGATCCCAATAAGACTTTCGGTGGGAGGTGATATCATGTATTTAACTGTCATTGTAATCCATGTATAAACTGACCTAAGTAGTACACTGTGAGAACATTGACCACTAGGTGGTGAACTTGTGGGAGACACTCCTAACCTGGACTTTCAGGTATAAGGGGAAGCTCCACCCACCTTCATCACTTCAGTGTTGGCAAATAAAGGTTACTGGTCACAGAGTGACCTTCTCTCAAGTCTGGGCCTCGTGTGCATTTATACTGTATAGTAAGAACATATCAAAATGGAAGAGGAGGAAGCAGAAGAGGAGGAGGAAGTGTAAGGAAGGAGGCAACCCCTTCTGATCAAGATATCCGAGTCGAATCATACACCTGTGGTACGAGTGACCACAACACCAATTCACCATTCAAAATTCATCCTACACCTTACTTTGCCTCTTTTACTGACCATCACAGTGTCCTCTTGCCCACAAGCATAGAATCATAGCATCGTTACAGCACAGTAGGAGGCCATTTGGCCCATCATGCCCATGTCAGCTCTCTGCAAGAGCAATTCAGCTAGTCCCACTTCCCCGCCCTTTCCCCGTAGCCCTGCATTTTTTTCCTTCAGGTACTTATCCTATTGAAAGCCGCAATGCTGAAATAAGAGCCACCATAAAGAAAACATTTCAATCTAAATGTATATATCTATCCATCCAATGTTACATCAATACATCAATTCATTACCCTGTGCATTCCCTTAGTGACTGCCTTGCGTGTGCCTTTGCCAATCTTAGTGCTCCGATACAGTGCTACTCCAATGGCTGCAGCATGGCTAGTGGAAGGCTGCTGACTTCTAGTGGGGGAGACTGCAGATGGCCTTACAGGACAACCTTGAGGAGCTCTGGGCCTAGAAGGCCCAGCTTTGGACTGCACCACCTCAGCATGGGTGACATTAGTCTGGGCGACTGACAGGCAACATCCAGGGCTCTAGCACAGTGACAGCGGTGAGAGTACAAATGCTGTCATCCTGAGAGAGGACAGCAGGGTCGGTCTCCACAGATCCATTGCAACTCCCCTGGGGCAGCAATCCTAATGATCTGTGGAGTACAGACTACTGGAATGCTGCAAAACCCTGCAAACCCCTTTCAACACTGGTAAACCGAGCCATGATGGCAGCAGTCTGTGCTTGCATGGCAGCAAGCTGAGCTTACATGATTTCAGTCTGGGCTCACTGCAGCACTCAGATGTTGGGTGGCTTCTGCTTGTGCTGCAATGGAAGCTGAGACTTCGCCATCAGATGTTGCATGATGGTTGGGTCCACAAGTGCGTTGATGGATCTGCCCAGCCCTTCCACGCTGGAAAGGGTGGGCTCCAAGCTCTGCCCAGGTCCTTGTGCAAGACTGGTGCTGGACACCTCCATGCTCCTTGACTTTGCATTCAGGCTTTCTGGCAGTCCTGCCAATGCAACAAGCACATCATTGTGCATTTCTGTCAACATTCTTCTGCAGGCCACCCCATTGAAGTCTTCATCTGAGTCCTGTGCTGCACAACTCGTGTGCGACCTTCCCCTTCGTGGAGCTAACACCTGAGTTATCCTTTTTCCCTGTTCTAGCTGCAGGCCACTTTTGCCTGGTGTGTCACCATGTGCAGATCCCGTGTCTAGCCTATCCTCTAAAGTATGCGGAGTGTCAGTATCTGAGCTGATGGCTGTGAGTGTGAAATCAAGTGACGGTGTTTCTTCTCGATTCCTTGGGTTTCTGAAATGAGAAATGCACAAGGGTAGGGATGTGGTGAGGGGATTGGGGGAAAGCAAGAGGTGCATGCTTACACCTTGTGCAGATTGTAGACCAGAAGTGATTGTGGGATGAGGGGGAACTGGGATGTGAGAAGGAGGATAACATTTACTCGCATCTTATATTCTTTCAGCCCCACCGCTGCCCACAGGCTGATCCATGCCCCTGCCAAGAAAGGCCATCACAGTCTCCTTTGTTATGTCTCTTGATGCTTTGATAATGACTCCACGAAGCACTGTGTTGTACTTGAACTGTAGTGACCTTAGTCCTTTATTGATCACACATGGTGGCCTGCCTTTTATCCTACGCCAGGCACACTTGTCCAGGTAACCTGCAAGTCTCCTACTGTGGTGCCCTCTGGTGGCACACCTTGTAATAGTACAAGCAGTAACCATGTAGGACACATGGCATCACTTTCTCCCGAGCCTTAGTGCAAATCGCCTCTGCATTGACTGTGCTCTGGGCTTAACTCTATCTGGTTGACCCTTGGCGGGTCATTTCTATCTTGGGTGAGTGGGTGGTGTTTTGTTGGCAGTAGAGTGCTAGTGGTTTCTGTTTGTGTGTCCATGACCACTCCATTCTCTCCACCCCCACATATAGATTATGCCAGAAACTCATTACATTCATATACATTCAAGTCCAGAAAAAAAATTGCATTACCATCATTATTTTCGTGGTTCAGTTGTGAGGCCAGTACATTCGACTGGTGAGATACATTCTTGATACATACTAGGAATTGGTACAGGTATTAGCATCGGTGTGTAAGAACAAGCTAGTCCCAGAACTGCTGGATGGTGTCCAGATAGTCTGGTGGTGGCGCGGTGCCCAGTGCTGGCAGTGGGAATCTGGTTGGCTCAAGTTGCCTGCTCTCGGGGCCTTTGCCGTTGCTCCTAGCGTCGGGCAGCTTCACAGATGCCTGTGACCTCCCTGTCCTTTCCTTGCACCCCAGGTTGCTGCTGATCCCTGAGGAGCTGTCGTCTAGCAGTGCACAGGGAACTGCTGACTCACTTGCCCGGGCATTGTTTGGTTTGGGATCCTGGCTAGTCCCAGTCCCATTTGGGAGAACTGTTGCGGGTGACCCTTCGTTCCCGGGTATGGCCTTGGTGGTGATATGGTCTGGGGGCTGCGCTTTAGCACAGTTTGCTCTTTCAGGCTCGTGGCAGTTGGTTCCATTGGGTGCCTGAGAGGTGGAGCCGATCAGGGGCATGGTATCGATACCGGTGCCGTTGCCCTCCTGAGATCGCTTGCTCTGCAGCTCGTATGTATTGGCTGCTTGTGGCCACACGCCATGGTGCATAATTTTGGTCCCAGGGACGCAGGCTACTACATTGGGTAGCTCGCTGGACCTGTGTGCTCCCGATGGGTGTCTGCCCGCTGCATTGACTGTATGCAGTTGAAATCCTAAATCGCACGACGTTTCATTACTCATTGCTATTGCATTGAGACTTTTCTTTGTTTATTGCATGTACACAATTCTGATCATCAATTGCACATTTTACATCAAACTCACAGTTGTTCTTACATTGATTGAAAATGTGGACTGTCCCTTTAAGTGTGGTGGGTTGCAGGCCTCCTTTAAGAGAGCCTTGCTATCTTTATCCCAATCCTCTTCTCCGTTTGATGCCACGTGTTGCTCCATCAGCTCTGCATCTCCTGGTCTGGCCGCCGCCATTTTTTTCTTCAGCGCATCACCTCGTGGTTTTGGCGCCATCTCTCCTCCATCCACGATGTCGACTGCGGTGATCATCTTCTCCCCAAGTTCTGCCTCCGCAGTTGGAAAGTCGCCTTTGGATCTGATTTTCTTCCTCCGGAGTCCTGCCACTGGAGCCTGGAAGGTGCGTTCGGGTCGTCTCAGCTGGATCATCTCCACACAGTCGTGCTGAGTGGTCTGTGCCTCGGGTGCTGTGCTGGTCTGCTCTCGGGTGCCAGGTCCACCCTCAGGTGGCGGCTTGCTTTGCCTCTGAACGCAGAGGATGTCGATCGCTGGAGGAATGAAGTCTTCCCAACTCCAATGGATCTTCTCCATCCACCTTCTTTCGAGTAGAGTTGGTCCTTCACCTGCAACAATCCACAGTGTTAACTTGTGCACTGCGCCATCATGGAGTACCTTAACATCTGCACTACCAACGACTGGGATAAGTTAATCAGTGTAGGTGCGCAGCTTTGCCTGAACCGGGACCAAATTGGGTCATTCAGCTTGATTGTCCCATAGCCTCTCAAAGGCTTCTTGATTCATTACTGACTGGCTCGCCCCCGTGTCCACTTCCATGAAAATTGGACGCCATCTATCTCAACTTCCATCCTCAATGGGGAACACTCAGTGATGCAGGTAACATGCTATATATCTCATCGTGGGGCTGAGCTGCCTCTCTGCCTATCATTTTGTAATCCGCGCTGGATTCATGGCCATCTGCAGACTCTTCATCAAAACAGTGAGTCATATTTCTTTTACACATTTGCAGGAGGTGGCTCTTTGTGCTGCAGCCTTTACACACATAGTCTTTAAAGTGGCACTGGTGGGCCCTGTGATTCCCTCTGCAATTTCAGCATGGTGCTACTCGATTAGCCCCCCTCAGCGGACTCTGAGTTAAGGGACTCGGGCGCCTGGTCTCTCTTCCCTGAGAAAGTTCACGTTCTACAGTCCAGCCTCTAAAAGGCGCCACTCTGCACATCACTTGCTGGGTTTGAGTCTTGAGGATAGGCCATCTGTCAAGTGCCGCAGGTCGAGGTCATGAATGCCTGGCTCACGGAGATGGCCTTCTGCAGTGTGACTGTGGTATCCACAGACAGTAGCTTATGAAGAAGGCCTTCATGGCCGATTCCAATGACAAAGATGTCCCACAGTGCTTCGGTGAGGTGGTTGCTGAAATCACATGGTGCCGCCAGCCTCCTGAGGTCTGCAGCCTATTTCGCGATTTCCTGGCCTTCGGGTCGTTGGTGGGTGTAAAACCGGTGTCTGGCTGTGAGGATGCTCTCTTTGGGCTTGAGTTGTTCTTGGATCAGCGTTACAAGCTCCTCGTACGTCTTGGTCATTGTCTTCGCTGGTGGCAGCAAGTCCCTGACGAGGCCATAGACAGTGGGCCCACAACTGATTAGCAGGATAGCTCGGCACTTATCAGCCAGTGTAGCCGGATTGTTGCCTGCCAGTTCGTTTGCTGTGAAGAAATGGTCGAACCTCTCCACAAAGGCATCCCAATCATCACCATTGGCAAACTGCTGCAATGTGCAAAGAGTAGCCATTTTCGTGTGAAGGTCCGTAAGCTCGTCGCCAATTGTTATGTCTTTAGATGCTCTGATAATGACTCCACGAGGCAATTTGTTTTACTTGAACTGTAGTGACCTTAGTCCTTTATTGACAACTCCAGAGTGAGGGTCACACATGGTGACCTGCCTTTTATACTAGGCCAGGCAGACCTGTACAGGTAACCTGCAAGTCTCCCACTGTCGTGCCCTCTGGTGGCACACCTTGTAATAGTACAAGCAGTAACCATGTATGATACATGATATCCTCGAAGGGGGTGAGGTGATGCAGGAGAGCCTGTCCCCCGCCGGTTAAGGTCTTCCGCCTGCGGTTATGTGCCACCTTGGCCTGCAAGAGAAAGGGAAATATGTCAGTGAGTGTGGTGTAAGGTGTCTGGATGATGTGCCTGCCATGGTTGAATAGCTGATAGTGTGTTCAAGCTGTGAGATGTGGGTGTGCAGCTTGCAGCAGTGGTAAATGTGTATGGGTGAGGTGAAGCTATGAATGTTTAGTGTGAGTCATGTTTGGTAGAGATTGTTGGTAGGTGAGTAATGGGGGTGTGGCGCATTGAGCATTGTGTGAGGCTAGTGGTGCAGATGGTGGGATATGACATTTGAAGATGAATTCGCTGACCATGACCATTCGTAAGAGGTCATTAAACTTCATCCTGCACTGAGTCCAGATCCTTGGGCTCTGCTGCTGGCATTGACCACAGTGGCTGTCTGCTCCCACTGCAACAAAAACCACAACAACTTGTATTTATATAACGCTTTTAACGTAATGAAATGTCCCAAGGCGCTTCACAGGAGTATTGTGAGACAAAAGATTTGACATCGGCCACATAAGGAGAAATTAGGGCAGGTGTCCAAAAGCTTGTTCAAAGAGGTAGGGTTAAAGGGCATCTTGAAGGAGGAAAGAGGTAGAAAGGCCAAGAGGTTTAGACAGGGAATTCCAGAGCTTAGTGCCGAGGCAACAGAAGGCTCGGCCAGCAATGGTTGAACGATTACAATCAGGGATGCTCAAGAGGCCAGAATTAGAGGAGCGCAGACATCTCAGCGGGTTGTGGGGCTGAAAGAGATTACAGAGATCAGAAGCCATGGAGGGATTTGAAAACAAGGATGAGAATTTTGAAATTGAGGTGTTGCTTAACCAGGAGCCAATATAGGTCAGTGAGCACATGGGTGATGGGTGAGTGGGGCTTGGTGCAAGTTAGGACACAGTCAGCCGAGTTTTGGATCACCCCTAGTTTATGTGGGAGGCCAGCCAGGAGTGCATTGGAATAGTCAAGTCTAGAGGTAATAAAAGCATGGATGAGGGTTTCAGCAGCGGATGAGCTGAGACAAGAGCGGAGACTGACAATTTAGAGACCGTGGAGGGGCCGAGAGAAGTGGTCGGGAGGTAGAGCTGGATATTATTTTTATTTTTTAGTTATTCGTTCACAGGATCTAGGTGTCACTGGCAAGACCAGTATTTATTGCCCATCCATAATTGCCCTTGAGAAAATGGTTGTGAGCCGCCTTCTTGAACCACTGCAGTCAGTGTGGTGAAGGTACTCCCACAGTGCTGTTAGGGAGGGAGTTACAGGATTTTGACCCAACGATGATGAAGGAACAGCGATATACTTCCAAGTCAGGATGGTGTGTGATTTGGAGGGGAACATGGAGATGGTGGTGTTCCTATGTGCCTGCTGCCCCTTGTCCTTCTTGGTGGTAGAGGTTGTGGGTTTGGGAGGTGCTGCTGAAGAAGCCTTGGCAAGTTGCTGCAATGCATCTTGTAGATGGTACACACTGCAGCCATGGTACATCGGTGATGGAGGGAGTGAAATTTTAAGGTGGTGGATGGGGAGCCAATCAAGTGGGCTGCTTTGTCCTGGATGGTACCGAGCTTCTTGAGTGTTGTTGGAAATGCACTCATCCAAGCAAGTGGAGAGTATTCCATCACACTCCTGACTTGTGCTTTGTAGATGGTGGAAAGGCTTTAGGGAGGTCAGGAGGTGAGACACTCGCTGCAGAATATCCAGCCTTTGACCTGCTCTTATAGCCACAGTATTTATGTGGCTGGTCCAGTTACATTTCTGGTCAATGGTGACCCCCAGAATGTTGATGGTGGGGGATTCAATGATGGTAATGCCATTGAATATCAAGGGACAATCTTCAGACTCTTGCTTGTTGGAGATGACATTGCCTGGCACTTGTGTGGCACGAATGTTACTTGCCACTTATGAGCCAAAGCTTGAATGTCGTCCAGGTCTTGCTGCGCGGGCACAGAAACATAGAAACATAGAAAATAGGTGCAGGAGTAGGCCATTCGGCCTTTCGAGCTGCACCGCCATTCAATGAGTTCATGGCTAAACATGCAACTTCGGTACCTCATTCCTGCTTTCTCACCATAGCCCTTGAACCCCTAGTAGTAAGGACCACATCTAACTCCTTTTTGAATATATTTAGTGAATTGGCCTCAACAACTTCCTGTGGTAGAGAATTCCACAGGTTCACCACTCTCTGGGTGAAGAAGTTTCTCCTCATCTCGGTCCTAAATGGCTTACCCCTATTCCTTAGACTGTGACCCCTGGTTCTGGACTTCCCCAACATTGGGAACATTCTTCCTGCATTTAACCTGTCGAACCCCGTCAGAATTTTAAACGTTTCTATGAGATCTCCTCTCATTCTTCTGAACTCCAGTGAATACAAGCTCAGTTGATCCAGTCTTTCTTGATATGTCAGTCCCGCCATCCTAGGAATCAGTCTGGTGAACCTTCGCTGCACTCCCTCAATAGCAAGAATGTCCTTCCTCAAGTTAGGAGACCAAAACTGTACAATACTTCAGGTGTGGCCTCACCAAGGCCCTGTACAACTGTAGTAACACCTCCCTGCCCCTGTACTCAAATCCCCTCACTATGAAGGCCAACATGCCATTTGCTTTCTTAACCGCCTGCTGTACCTGCATGCCAACCTTCAATGACTGATGTACCATGACACCCAGGTCTCGTTGCACCTCCTCTTTTCCTAATCTGTCACCATTCAGATAATAGTCTGTCTCTCTGTTTTTACCACCAAAGTGGATAACCTCACATTTATCCACATTATACTTCATCTGCCATGCATTTGCCCACTCACCTAACCTATCCAAGTCGCTCTGCAGCCTCATAGCATCCTCCTCGCAGCTCACACTGCCACCCAACTTAGTGTCATCTGCAAATTTGGAGATACTACATTTAACCCCCTTGTCTAAATCATTAATGTACAATGTAAACAGCTGGGACCCCAGCACAGAATTTTGTGGTACCTCACTGGTCACTGCCTGCCATTCTGAAAAGTATCCATTTACTCCTACTCTTTGCTTCCTGTCTGCCAACCAGTTCTCAATCCATGTCAGCACACTACCCCCAATCCCATGTGCTTTAACTTTTCACATTAATCTCTTGTGTGGGACCTTGTCGAAAGCCTTCTGAAAGTCCAAATACACCACATCAACTGGTTCCCCCTTGTCCACACTGCTGGAAACATCCTCAAAAAATTCCAGGAGATTTGTCAAGCATGATTTCCCTTTCACAAATCCATGCTGACTTGGACCTATCATGTTACCTCTTTCCAAATGCGCTGCTATGATATCCTTAATAATTGAATCCATCATTTTACCCACGACCGATGTCAGGCTGACTGGTCTATTATTCCCCGTTTTCTCTCTCCGTCCTTTTTTAAAAAGTGGGGTTACATTGGCTACCCTACACTCTATAGGAACTGATCCAGAGTCTATGGAATGTTGGAAAATGACATCCGCTATTTCCAAGGCCACCTCCTTAAGTACTCTGGGATGCAGACCATCAGGCCCTGGGGATTTATCGGCCTTCAATCCCATCAATTTCCCCAACACAATTTCCCGACTAATAAGGATTTCCTTCAGTTCCTCCTTCTTACTAGACCCTCTGACCCCTTTTATATCCGGAAGGTTGTTTGTGTCCTCCTCAGTGAATACCGAACCAAAGAACTTGTTCAATTGGTCTGCTATTTCTTTGTTCCCAGTTATGACTTCCCCTGATTCTGAATGCAGGGGACCATTACTGAAACGTGGTTGCAGGGTAGCCAAGACTGGGTATTAAACATACAGGGGTATCTGGCAATTCGGAAAGGTAGACGAGAAGGGAAAGGAGGTGCGGTAGCTCTGTTAATAAAGGATGATATCAGGGCAGTTGTGAGAGATGATATTGGCTCTAATGATGTGATTGGGATTACGGAGACGTGGCTCCAGGATGAGCAGGGCTGGGAACTCAACATCCAGGGGTATTCAAAATTCAGGAAGGATAGAATAAAAGGAAAAGGAGGTGGGGTAGCATTGCTGGTTAAGGAGGAGATTAAGGCAATAGTTAGGAAGGACATTAGCTTGGATGATGTGGAATCAATATGGGTAGAGCTGCAGAACACCAAAGGGCAAAAAACGTTAGTGGGAGTTGTGTACAGACCTCCAAACAGTAGTAGTGATGTTGGGGAGGGCATCAAACAGGAAATTAGGGGTGCGTGCAATAAAGGTGCAGCAGTTATAATGGGTGACTTTAATATGCACATAGATTGGGCTAACCAAACTGGAAGCAATACGGTGGAGGAGGATTTTCTGGAGTGCATAAGGGATGGTTTTTTAGACCAATATGTCGAGGAACCAACTAGGGGGGAGGCCATCTTAGACTGGGTGTTATGTAATGAGAAAGGATTAATTAGCAATCTCGTTGTGCGAGGCCCCTTGGGGAAGAGTGACCATAATATGGTGGAATTCTGCATTAGGATGGAGAATGAAACAGTTAATTCAGAGACCATGGTCCAGAACTTAAAGAAGGCTAACTTTGAAGGTATGAGGCGTGAATTGGCTGAGATGGATTGGCGAATGATACTTAAGGGGTTGACTGTGGATGGGCAATGGCAGACATTTAGAGACCGCATGGATGAACTACAACAATTGTACATTCCTGTCTGGCATAGAAATAAAAAAGGGAAGGTGGCTCAACCGTGGCTATCAAGGGAAATCAGGGATAGTATTAAAGCCAAGGAAGTGGCATACAAATTGGCCAGAAATAGCAGCGAACCTGGGGACTGGGAGAAATTTAGAACTCAGCAGAGGAGGACAAAGGGTTTGATTAGGGCAGGGAAAATGGAGTATGATAAGAAGCTTGCAGGGAACATTAAGACGGATTGCAAAAGTTTCTATAGATATGTAAAGAGAAAAAGGTTAGTAAAGACAAATGTAGGTCCGCTGCAGTCAGAATCAGGGGAAGTCATAACGGGGAACAAAGAAATGGCGGACCAATTGAACAAGTACTTTGGTTCGGTATTCACGAAGGAGGACACGAACAACCTTCCGGTTATAATAGGGGTCGGGGGGTCTAGTAAGGAGGAGGAACTGAGGGAAATCCTTATTAGCCGGGAAATTGTGTTGGGGAAATTGATGGGATTGAAGGCCGATAAATCCCCAGGGCCTGATGGACTGCATCCCAGAGTACTTAAGGAGGTGGCCTTGGAAATAGTGGATGCGTTGACAGTCATTTTCCAACATTCCATTGACTCTGGATCAGTTCCTATGGAGTGGAGGGTAGCCAATGTAACCCCACTTTTTAAAAAAGGAGGGAGAGAGAAAACAGGGAATTATAGACCGGTCAGCCTGACATCGGTAGTGGGTAAAATGATGGAATCAATTATTAAGGATGTCATAGCAGTGCATTTGGAAAGAGGTGACATGATAGGTCCAAGTCAGCATGGATTTGTGAAAGGGAAATCATGCTTGACAAATCTTCTGGAATTTTTTGAGGATGTTTCCAGTAGAGTGGATAAGGGAGAACCAGTTGATGTGGTATATTTGGACTTTCAGAAGGCGTTCGACAAGGTCCCACACAAGAGATTGATGTGCAAAGTTAGAGCACATGGGATTGGGGGTAGTGTACTGACATGGATTGAGAACTGGTTGTCAGACAGGAAGCAAAGAGTAGGAGTAAATGGGTACTTTTCAGAATGGCAGGCAGTGACTAGTCGGGTACCGCAAGGTTCTGTGCTGGGGCCCCAGCTGTTTACACTGTACATTAATGATTTAGATGAGGGGATTAAATGTAGTATCTCCAAATTTGCGGATGACACTAAGTTGGGTGGCAGTGTGAGCTGCGAGGAGGATGCTGTGAGGCTGCAGAGCGACTTGGATAGGTTAGGTGAGTGGGCAAATGCATGGCAGATGAAGTATAATGTGGATAAATGTGAGGTTATCCACTTTGGTGGTAAAAACAGAGAGACAGACTATTATCTGAATGGTGACAGATTAGGAAAAGGGGAGGTGCAAAGAGACCTGGGTGTCATGGTACATCAGTCATTGAAGGTTGGCATGCAGGTGCAGCAGGCGGTTAAGAAAGCAAATGGCATGTTGGCCTTCATAGCAAGGGGATTTGAGTACAGGGGCAGGGAGGTGTTGCTACAGTTGTACAGGGCATTGGTGAGGCCACACCTGGAGTATTGTGTACAGTTTTGGTCTCCTAACCTGAGGAAGGACATTCTTGCTATTGAGGGAGTGCAGCGAAGGTTCACCAGACTGATTCCCGGGATGGCGGGACTGACCTATCAAGAAAGACTGGATCAACTGGGCTTGTATTCACTGGAGTTCAGAAGAATGAGAGGGGACCTCATAGAAACATATAAAATTCTGACGGGGTTAGACAGGTTAGATGCAGGAAGAATGTTCCCAATGTTGGGGAAGTCCAGAACCAGGGGTCACAGTCTAAGGATAAGGGGTAAGCCATTTAGGACCGAGATGCGGAGGAACTTCTTCACCCAGAGAGTGGTGAACCTGTGGAATTCTCTACCACAGAAAGTTGTTGAGGCCAATTCACTAAATATATTCAAAAAGGAGTTAGATGAGGTCCTTACTGCTAGGGGGATCAAGGGGTATGGCGAGAAAGCAGGAATGGGGTACTGAAGTTGAATGTTCAGCCATGAACTCATTGAATGGCGGTGCAGGCTAGAAGGGCCGAATGGCCTACTCCTGCACCTATTTTCTATGTTTCTATGAACAAAATGTTGAATAATTGTGGGTGGAGATTAGAGATAGTAAGGGGAAAAAGTCATAGGCCCCCAAATAATAACTTCATGGTGGGGCGGACAATAATCAAGGGAATAATGGAGGCATGTGAAAAAGGAATGGCAGTAATCATGGGGGATTTTAATCTACATATCAATTGGTCAAATCAAATCGCACGCCTTGAGGAGGAATTCATAGAATGCATACGGGATTGTTTCTTAGAACAGTATGTTACAGAACCTACAAGGGAGCAAGCTATCTTAGATCTGGTCCTGAGTAATGAGACAGGAATAATAAATGATCTACTAGAAAAAGATCCTCTCGGAATGAGTGATCACAGTATGGTTGAATTTGTAATACAGATTGAGGGTGAGGAAGTAGTGTCTCAAACAAGCGTACTATGCTTAAACAAAGAGGGCTACAGTGGGATGAGGTAAAGTAGACTGGGAACACAGACTAAATGATGGCACAATTGAGGAACAGTGGAGGACTTTTAAGGAGCTCTTTCCTAGTGCTCAACAAAAATATATTCCAGTGAAAAAGAAGGACAGTAAGAGAAGGGATAACCAGCTGTGGATAACCAAGAAAATAAAGGAGAGTATCAAATTAAAAACCAATGCGTATAAGGTAGCCAAGGTTATTGGGAAGCTAGAAGATTGGAAAAATTTTAAACGACAGCCAAGAATGACGAAGAAAGCAATAAAGAAAGGAAAGATAGATTATGAAAGAAAACTTGTGCAAAACATAAAAACAGAAAGTAAGAGCTTTTACCAATATATAAAACGGAAAAGAGTGACTAAAGTAAATGTTGGTACCTTAGAAGATGAGAAGGGGGATTTAATAATGGGAAATGTGGAAATGGCTGAGACCTTATACAATTATTTTGCTTCCGTCTTCACAGTGGAAGACACAAAAACCATGCCAAAAATTGCTGGTCATGGGAATGTGGGAAGGGAGGACCTTGAGACAATCACTGTCACTCAGGGGGTAGTGCTGGACAGGCTAATGGGACTCAAGGTAGACAAGTCCCCTGGTCCTGATGAAATGTATCCCAGGGTATTAAAAGAGATGGCGGAAGTTATAGCAGATGCATTCGTTATAATCTACCAAAATTCGCTGGACTCTGGGAGGTACCATCGGATTGGAAAGCAGCTAATGTAACGCCTCTGTTTAAAAAAGGGGGCAGACAAAAGGCAGGTAACTATAGGCCGGTTAGTTTAACATCTGTAGTGGGGAAAATGCTTGAAGCTATCATTAAGGAAGAAATAGCGGGATATCTAGATAGGAATCGTGCAATCAAGCAGACGCAACATGGATTCATGAAGGGGAAATCATGGTAAACTAATTTACTGGAATTCTTTGAGGATATAACGAGCATGGTGGATAGAGGTGTACCGATGGATGTGGTGTATTTGGATTTCCAAAAGGCATTCGATAAAGTGCCACACAAAAGGTTACTGCAAAAGATAAAGGTACGCAGAGTCAGAGGAAATGTATTAGCATGGATAGAGAATTGGCTAACTAACAGAAAGCAGAGAGTCGGGATAAATGGGACCTTTTCAGGTTGGCAATCGGTGGTTAGTGGTGTGCCACAGGGACCGGTGCTGGGACCACAACTATTTACAATATACATTGATGATTGGAAGAGGGGACAGAGTGCAGTGTAACAAAATTTGCAGATGACACAAAGATTAGTGGGAAAGCGGGTTGTGTCAAGGACACAGAGAGGCTGCAAAGAGATTTAGATAGGTTAAGCGAATAGGCTAAGGTTTGGCAGATGGAATACAATGTCGGAAAGTGTGAGGTCATCCACCTTGGAAAGAAACCAGTAAAAGGGAATATTATTTGAATGGGGAGAAATTACAACATGCTGCGGTGCAGAGGAACCTGGGGGTCCTTGTGCATGAATCCCAAAATGTTAGTTTGCAGGTGCAGCAGGTAATCAGGAAGGCAAATGGAATGTTGGCCTTCATTGCGAGAGGGATGGAGTACAAAAGCAGGGAGGTCCTGCTGAAACTGTACAGGGTATTGGTGATGCCGCACCTGGAGTACTGCGTGCAGTTTTGGTCACCTTACTTTATGAAGGATATACTAGCCTTGGAGGGGGTACAGAGACGATTCACTAGGCTGATTCCGGAGATGAGGGGGTTACCTTATGATGATAGATTGAGTAGACTGGGTCTTTACTTGTTGGAGTTCAGAAGAATGAGGGGTGATCTTATAGAAACATTTAAAATAATGAAAGGGATCAACAAGATAGAGGCAGAGAGGTTGTTTCCACTGGTCGGGGAGACTAGAACTAGGGGGCACAGCCTCAAAATACGGGGGAGCCAATTTAAAACAGAGTTGAGAAGGAATTTCTTCTCCCAGAGGGTTGTGAATCTGTGGAATTCTCTGCCCAAGGAAGCAGTTGAGGCTAGCTCATTGAATGTATTCAAATCACAGATAGATAGATTTTTAACCAATAAGGAAATTAAGGGTTATGGGGAGCGGGCAGGTCAGTGGAGCTGAGTCCACGGCCAGATCAGCCATGATCTTGTTGAATGGCGGAGCAGGCTCGAGGAGCTAGATGGCCTACTCCTGTTCCTAATTCTTATGTTCTTATGTTCTTATGACCTACGTTTATCTTTACTAAGCTTTTTCTCTTTACATATCGATAGAAGCTTTTGCAGTCCATTTTAATATTCCCTGCAAGCTTCCTTTCGTACTCCATTTTCCCTGCCCTAATCAAACGCATTGTCCTCCTCTGCTGAGTTCTAAATTTCTCCCAGTCTCCGGGTTCACTGCTATTTCTGGCCAATTTGTATGCCACTTCCTTGGCTTTAATACTATCCCTGATTTCCCTTGGTAGCCACGGTTAAGCCACCTTCCCTTTTTTATTTTTACACCAGACAGGCATGTACAATTGTTGTAGTTCATCCATGTGGTCTCGAAATGTCTGCCATTGCCCATCCACTGTCAACCCCTTAAGTATCATTCGCCAATCTATCCTAGCCAATTCACGCCTCAAAGCTTGAAAGTTACCCTTCTTTCCTAAGGGATGGCGGGACTGACCTATCAAGAAAGACTGGATCAACTGGGCTTGTATTCACTGGAGTTCAGAAGAATGAGAGGGGACCTCATAGAAACGTTTAAAATTCTGACGGGGTTAGACAGGTTAGAGGCAGGAAGAATGTTCCCAATGTTGGGGAAGTCCAGAACCTGGGGTCACAGTCTGAGGATAAGGGGTAAGCCATTTAGGACCGAGATGAGGAGGAATTTCTTCACCCAGAGAGTGGTGAACCTGTGGAATTCTCTACCACAGAAAGTTGTTGAGGCCAATTCACTAAATATATTCAAAAAGGAGTTAGATGAAGTCCGTACTACTAGGGGAATCAAGGGGTATGGTGAGAAAGCAGGAATGGGGTCCTGAAGTTGCATGTTCAGCCATGAACTCATTGAATGGCGGTGCAGGCTAGAAGGGCCGAATGGCCTACTCCTGCACCTATTTTCTATGTTTCTATGTTTCTATGTTAAGTTCTGGACCTTGGTCTCTGAATTAACTGTTTCATTCTCCATCCTAATGTAGAATTCCACCATATTATGGTCACTCTTCCCCAAGGGACCTCGCACAACGAGATTGCTAATTAATCCTCGCTCATTACACAACACCCAGTCTAAGATGGCCTCCCCCCTAGTTGGTTCCTCGACATATTGGTCGAGAAAACCATCCCTCATGCACTCCAGGAAATCCTCCTCCACCGTATTGTTTCCAGTTTGGTTAGCCCAATCTATATGCATATTAAAGCCACCCATGATAACTGCTGCACCTTTCTTGCACGCACCCCTAATTTCCTGTTTGATGCCCTCCCCAACATCATTACTACTGTTTGGAGGTCTGTGCACAACTCCCACTAGCGTTTACTGCCCTTTGGTATTCCGTAGCTCCACCCATACCGATTCCACATCATCCAAGCTAATGTCTTTTCTTACAATTGCATTAATTTCCTCTTTAACCAGCAACACCACCCCGCCTCCTTTTCCTTTCTGTCTATCCTTCCTAAATGTTGAATACCCTTGCATGTTGAGTTCCCAGCCTTGGTCACCCTGGAGCCAAGTCTTCGTGATGCCAACTACATCATATCCGTTAACTGCTATCTGCACAGTTAATTCGTCCACCTTATTCCGAATACTCCTCACATTGAGGCACAGAGCCTTCAGGCTTGTCTTTTTAATGCACTTTGTCTTTTTAGAATTTTGCTGCAAAGTGGCCCTTTTTGTTTTTTGCCTTGGGTTTCTCTATCCTCCACTTTTACTCATCTTCTTTCTGTCTTTTGCTTCTGTCTCCATTTTGTTTCCCTCTGCCTCCCTGCATTGGTTCCCATTCCCCTGCCATATTAGTTTAACTCCTCCCCAACAGCACTAGCAAACACTCCTCCTAGGACATTGGTTCCGGTCCTGCTTAGGTGCAGACCATCCGGTTTGTACTGATCCCACCTCCCCAAGAACCGGTTCCAATGCCCCAGGAATTTGAATCCCTCCCTGCTGCACCACTGCTCAAGCCACGTATTCATCTGAGCTATCCTGCGATTCCTACTCTGACTGGCACGTGGCACTGGTAGCAATCCCAAGATTACTACTTTTGATTTTTAATTTAGTTCCTAGCTCCTTAAATTCGTCTCGTAGGACCTCATCCCGTTTTTTACCTATATCGTTGGTACCAATGTGCACCACGACAACTGGCTGTTCACCCTCCCTTTTCAGAATGTCCTGTACCCGCTCCGAGGCATCCTTGACCCTTGCACCAGGGAGGCAACATACCATCCTGGAGTATCGGTTGCGGCCGCAGAAACGCCTATCTATTCCCCTTACAATTGAATCCTCTATCACTATCACTCTCCCACTCTTTTTCCTGCCCTCCTGTGCAGCAGAGCCAGCCACGGTGCCATGAACTTGGCTGTTGCTGCCCTCCCCTGATGAGTCATCCCTCTCAACAGTACTCAAAGCGGTGTATCTGTTTTGCAGGGGGATGACCACAGGGGACCCCTGCACTACTATCCTTGCACTGCTCTTCCTGTTGGTCTTCCATTCTCTATCTGGCTGTGGACCCTTTACCTGCGGTAAGACCAATTCGCTCCACGTGCTGATCACGTCATTCTCAGCATCGTGGAAGCTCCAGAGTGAATCCACCTTCAGCTCCAATTCTGCAACGCGGTCCGTCAGGAGCTGGAGGCGGATACACTTCCCGCACACGTAGTCGTCAGGGACACCGGAAGTGTCCCTGAGTTCTCACATAGTACAGGAGGAGCATATCACGTCTCCGAGCTCTACTGCCATGACTTAACCCTTATATACAGTTAACTTGGTGACAACAATGTTAACAGGTTACTTCCTGATATAAAAAGAAAAAGAAAAGCTACTTACCAATCACCAGCCAATCACTTACCCCTTTGGCTGTGAGGTCACCTTTTGATTTCTTTCTACTTCTTTTTTGCTTTCTCTCCCCACTGAAGCTGCACCAGCTGGACCTTTATAGGCCTCACCAGCACTGCTCCCGGCTCTCGCCGACTGCCGCTGCCTCTCGACCTCCCGCTGGGCCTTTATAGGCCTCACCGACACTGCTCCCGGCTCTCGCCGACTGCCGCTGCCTCTCGACCTCCCGCTGGGCCTTATAGGCCTCACCAGCACTGCTCCTGGCTCTCGCCGACTGCCGCTGCCTCTTGACCTCCCGCTGGGCCTTTATAGGCCTCACCAGCACTGCACCCGGCTCTCGCCGACTGCCGCTGCCTCTCGACCTCCCGCTGGGCCTTTATAGGCCTCACCGACACTGCTCCCGGCTCTCGCCGACTGCCGCCGCATGGACTGCACCGTTATCTGAGGAGTTGTG
Organism: Pristiophorus japonicus; assembly: GCF_044704955.1. Taxonomy (NCBI): domain Eukaryota; kingdom Metazoa; phylum Chordata; class Chondrichthyes; family Pristiophoridae; genus Pristiophorus; species Pristiophorus japonicus. The sequence goes on along the minus strand of NC_091977.1, from coordinate 111,907,730 downwards.
AATGGCACTGAACACTGCGCAGTCATCAACGAACATCCCCACTTCTGACATGATGGAGGGAAGGTCATTGATGAAGCAGCTGATGATGCTTGGACCTAAGACACTGTCCTGACGAACTCCTGCAGCAATGTCCTGGGGCTGTGATGATTACCCTCCAACCACCACAACCATCTCCCTTTGTGCTAGGTATGCCTCCAGCCAGTGGAGAGCTTCCCCCCCAGTTCCCATTGACTTCAGTTTTACTAGGGCTCCTTGATGCCACACTCGGTCAAATGCTGCCTTGATGTCACTCTCACCTTCCCTCTGGAATTCAACTCTTTTCTCCATGTTTGGACCAAGGCTGTAATGAGGTCTGGAGCTGAGTGGTCCTGGCAGAACCCAAACTGGGTATCAGTGAGCAGGTTATTGGTGAGTCAGTGCTGTTTGATGGCACTGTTGATGACACTTTTCATCACTTTGCTGATGATTGAGAGTAGATTGATGTGGCGTTAATTGGCCGGATTGGATTTGTCCTGCTTTTTGTGGACAGGACATACCTGGGCAGTTTCCCACATTGTCGGATAGATGCCAGTGTTGTAGCTATACTGGAACAGCTTGGTTAGAGGTACGGCTAGTTCTGGAGCACAAGTCTTCAGCACAACAGCCGGGATGTTGTCGGGGCCCATAGCCTTTGTTGTATCCAGTGCGCTCAGCTCTTTCTTGATATCACGTTGAGTGAATCGAATTGGCTGAAGAATGGCTTCTGTGATGGTGGGGACCTCAGGAGGAGGTCAATATGGATCATCCACTCGCCACTTCTGGCTGAAGATGGTTGTAACCACTTCAGCCTTTTCTTTGGCAATCATGTGCTGGACTCCACCATCATTGAGGTTGGGATATTCATGGAGTATCCTCCTACCGTTAGTTGTTTTATGGTCCACCACCATTCACGACCAGATGTGACAGGACTACAAAGCTTTAATCTGATCCATTGATTGTGGGATAGCTTATCCCTGTCTATAACATGCTGCTTCTGTTTTTTTTAGCATGCATTTAGTTCTGTGTTGCAGCTTCCCCAGGTTTGCACCTCATTTTTAGATACACATGGTGCTGCTCCTGTCATGCTCTTCTACACTCCTCATTGAACCAGGGTTGGTCCCCTAGCTTGTTGGTAATGGTAGAGTGAGGGATATGTCGGGCCATGAGGTTACAGATTGTGGTGGAATACAATTCTGCTACTGCTGATGGCCCACAGCGCCTCTTAGATGCCCAGTTATGAGCTGCTAGATCATTTCTGAATCTATCCCATTTTGCATGGTGGTAGTGCCACACAACACGATGGATGGTGTCCTAGTGTGAAGATGGGACTACATCTCCATAATGACTGTGCAGTGGTCACTGCTACCAATGCTGTCATGGACAGATGCATCTGCGATGGATAGATTGGTGAGGATGAGGTCAAGTAGGTTTTTCCCTCATGTTGGTTCTCTCACCATCTGCTGCAGGCCCAGTCTGGCTGCTACGTCCTTCAGAGCTTGGCCAACTCGGTCAGTAGTGCTGCTACCGAGCCACTCTTGATGATGGACATTGAAGTCCTCCACCCAGAGTACATTCTGTCTCCTTGCTACTCTCAGTGCTTCTTCCAAGTGGTGTTCAACACGGAGGGGTACTGATTCATCCACTGAGGGATGGCGGTACGTGGTAATCAGCAGGAGGTTTCCTTGCCTCTGCTTGAGCTGAAACCATGAGACTTCATGGGGTCCAGAGTCAATGTTGAGAACTCCCAAGGCCACTCACTCCCAACTGTTTACTACTGTGCCGCCACCCCTGGTTGGTCTGTCCTGCCGGTGGGACAGAACACCCAGGGATGGTGATGGAGGATTCTGGGACATTGGCTGAAAGGAATGATTTTGTGAGTATGACTATGTCAGGCTGTTGCTTGACAAGTCTGTGGGACAGTTCTCCAAATTTTGGAACAAGTCCCCAGATGTTGGTGAGAAGGACTTTTCAGGGTCGACTGGGCTGGGTGTACAGTTGTCGTGTTCGTAGTCAGTGCCAAGGTTGATGCTGGGTGGTCCCTCTGGTTTTATTCTTATTTTTCTTTTCGTAGCTATTGTGTACAACTGAGTGGCTTGCTAGACAATTTCAGAGGGCAGTTAAGGGTCAAACAACATTGCTGTGGGTCACATATAGGCCAGCCCAGGTAAGAATAGCAGATTTCCTTCTCTAAAGGACATTAGTGTACTAAAGTATCATCAGCCTACATGTGGAAACTGACGCTGTGTCTTCGGATGATGTTGCCAAGGGGCAACATGTAGATGAGAAATAGGAGGGGGCCAAGGATAGATCCTTAGGGGACACCGAAGGTGACTGTGCAGGGGTTGGAATAAAAGCTGTTGCAGGTGATTCTCTGGCTATGATTAGATAGATAAGAATGGAACCAGGCACGTGCGATCCAACCCAGCTGAACGACCGTGGAGAGGAATTGGAGAAGGATAGAGTAGTCAACCTTGTCAAAGGCTGCAGACTAGTCAAGGAGGAAAAGGAGGGATAGTTTGCCTTTATCACTGCCATTTTGGTACTGTGGCAGGTGCGGAAACTGTATTGGAGGGATTCAAAAATGGAATTGCGGGAAAGATGGACACAGATTTTGGAGGCGACAACACGTTCAAGGACTTTGGAGAGGAAACCGAGGTTGGAGATGGAGCGGTAGTTTGCAAGGATGGAGGAGTTGAGTGTTGGTTGAGGGAGGGGTGATGACAGCAGATTTGAGGGAGAGGGGGACAGTACCTGAGGAGCGAGAACCGTTAACAATGTCAACTAACATGGGAGCCAGAAAAGGAAGTTGGATGGTCAGCAGTTTGATGGGAATAGGGTCGAGGAAGCAGGAAGTGGGTCTTATGGACAGGATGATCTCAGAGAAGTCATGAGGAGAGATCGGAGAGAAACTGGAGAAAGATGTGAGGTCAGGGCTAGTGCAGGGAGGTCCTTAGAGGAAGTTTCACCCAGTGGACTAGGGGAAGGAAGGGAAGAGGCAGATGCGGCCAAACGGTTGGTCTTTAGAGACAAAGAAGTCCATGAGCTCCTTCCACTTGTTGTTGGACGTGAGGATGGAGGAGAGAGGGGAGAGGGGTTTAAAAAGACAGTTAGCAGTGGAGAATAAAAGCATGGAGTTTATCTTTATATTCCAGAATGATTCTGGAATAGTGAGCAATTTTGGCAGACAAGAGCAGGACCAATAGTGCTTTACGTGGTCCAGCCAGTTCTGGCGGTGAATAGCTAAACCAGTTGTCTGCCATATCCATTCAAGTCTGCGACCCTTGGACTTAAGGGAGTGAAGATCAGGGAATGGCCAGGATGAGGGAGAGTAATTGTTTTAACAAGGACTAGGGCAATAAAGATGGTGATGAGAGTGTGATTGAGCAGATCGCTAGCTCCTGAAATGTCATGGTGAATGGAGGGCCAAAGGCTGGAGTGTTGGGAGTCGGGTGAGAGTTTTTTCCAGGGGTGGACACAGAAGGAGGTAGGGTTGGGGTGAGGGTGCTGGATGGGGGATGTGGGTGGAGAACGATACGAGGAAGTTGTCAGAGTTCGCCTTATCTACGATTGACACGATGGGACTAGCGAGGACACGAGAGATGGCAAGGTCAAGGGGGTGACCGAGAATATGGGTGGGGGAGTTTACATGGAGGTAGAGATTAAGGGAGGATAGGAGGGCAGTGAACTCAGGAGAGAGAGCATGATGAATTGAGATGGAGGTTGGAATCACCGAGAATGAGAAGTTGCTCGGTGCAGAGGCTGAGGGAGGAAAGCAGTGACGGAATATCGGTAATAATATTTTTATGGTACTTGGTTGGACGATAGAGAACGAAGATTTTAAATGAGAGGTGAGAGGGGTGGAATAAGGTGAGATGCTCAAAGAAGGAGAAAGTGCCGGAGGAGTAGTGGGACAGACCAAGGTGTGATTTGCTGCTGAGAACCACACCACCACCACAGTGGTCTGAGCGGGGCAAGTGGTGGAAGGTATCGCCAGGTGGGGAGGCTTCATTTAAGGGTAAGGTGTCATCGCCCCTCACCAAGTTTCCATCAGGTCCATGATGTCGAAGCAATCATCCACAATAAGCTCATGGATGGGAATGGCCTTGTTCGCAAGTGAACAGACGTTCTGGAGGGAGATGCGGAGAGGGTCAGTGATGGCTACCCCACTGCCTGCGTCCACAGGGTTAGCGCTGGACAGGGAGAAGATTGACAAGATTAGCTCCCAGTGGGCACGCTATGTGGGAAGGTCGGTGAGAGAGTAGAATGGGACAGTTGGGGTTGCTTCTCGTAAGGAGGCAGCGACGAGTGCCTCAATGGGCTGTTCGTATGATGCCAAGAGAGGCACAGAGGGAAGCTGTTGGCTGACCTAGGAAGGAGTCAAGCCTGGGATGGCGGCAGAAGAGTCGGAAAGTCGAAGAGTAATGAAGGATTGGAGTAGGGATTTATGAGGGTAGAGTATACGAGAGAGCAGAGATGAAAAGACGCATGATGACAGGAGAGAACGGTCAGGGAGGGATAAAGAGAAAATTAAAGAGGGGGAAAACGTGGAAAAGTATTCAATGGCTCGGGTCCGGAGTGGCAGCCAAAACATGCACGTGAATGGACATAGGAAAAGCTCAGGTTATATGGACCTGTTTAAATGAAGTAGTTAATGGACTACAATAGTAGGGAGACCAGGGTCAAAGTCCGAGATCCCATGGAAGGACAAAGCCGACATGTACAGGGTGGGGCCAGCACGGAGCATCGACAAACCGCTGTCCAACGCAGGCGAGTGAAGTCCAGAAGCTATTTGAAGTGTAGAGAATTTGAGGATATGCCGTAGGAAGGAGAGTCAGTAGTGGGGCAGAAAGATGATCGCGACTTTGACACAAGTTTGTCGATCGTGATAGATTGCCATGAAGCCACAGCCAGCGATCTGCAAAGTTGAAAGCCGATAGAACAAGTAAAACAGCATTTGCTAGTTAGAAGCCAGCAGAGCTAAAAAGAAACAGTAAAACCAGTTCAGCAGAGCCACCGCCACAGTTAAAAGGAAAAATAAACTTTAGCAGCAGGGATGGAGAATCAGCAGGTAGTCTTACGGTGTAATGCAGTGTAGTCGAGTGCAGAAACGTAGTGGTGTAATCCAGTGTAGTCCAAAGCAAAAACATAGTTTAGCGATGTCCACTGAAGTCGTGGAGATCAGAAACCAACTTGACATTGAATTCAGAGCAACAACTTGAAGCAACTGAAAGCAGAGCGAAGCCACAGCGATGAGTCAAACAACGTAGTCCGTAGAGCAACGAAGTCCTGCTCGCGGGTGAAGGAAATCAACTTTCTTCAGAGGTCGAGCCTCAGTGAGACAAAGAACAAAGGCATGCTGAGGGATGGGCAGTGGGCTCTGCAGGCTTTGAACTTGTAGCTTTAAACTTGCAGGGTGAACTTGTAGTTTTGGCTGAAATGCCTTCACTATCAGAGGCAGGGTAACTTAAGCAGTGGAAGAAAGGAGACTTGAGGGAAAAGGGCAAAGAATGGCCATGGATGACGACGGATACTGTTGAACAGGTCAGAAAGGAGCTTCCACCCTAGGAGCTATTTTGGTCTTGCAGTCTTGACTGTTGCCTGGAGGGTCTCGTAGCCCTGTGTGGGAAATGGACCTCTCTCCTGGAGTTGACCTTCTGGACCAAGGCTGCCAGTGCTACATCCCTGAATCTTTGGGGCCTGTTCTCTGACCTGATGAGTCATTACTCAGTTTTCTTCTTTCTCACACTTGCCTCCACATCCAGTTTCAGCAGCTGCTATAGGCAGAAATCACCTCCCCTTTAAGAGGTGCAGACTGCCTTTAAGAAGTGGAGACTAGCTTTAATTGGAGCCAGCCTTGTATGAACTTGAGCTCCCTGCTGAGCGTTCAGCCACTCAGCAGCACATTCAGCTGTAGCTGAATGCTGCAATCATCTAAATTAGCAGGCAGCACAAAGTTTATGATATTCAATTTCTAGGCCATTACGTCTCTATCTATCTTCTCCTTTCTTTGAAAAAGTATTTGTCTTGTTGCCACCCCCAAATCCCATTACAAGGTCAAGATTTGTTTACTTCAGTTTGGAGAACACTGATTATTATTCTTATCATCTATTGGCATCAGTTTCCGTGGGCATTAGTTCAGAACCTATCTTGAGAGCTGACGGGATCCTTGGAGCTTTTCCATTTGGTGAACAGAAACATCTGATATTTTTCAAATAGTTTTTATTGTCCTTTGTGCCCTCCATGCCGAGTGATAGGATAAGACAAATGCACGAGATGTACCCAGAGTAAGAAAGAAATAACTTATATAGTGCCTTTCACAAAAGCACAATACGGCAGATGCTGGAAAACTGAAATAAAAGCAGAAAAGTCTGGAAATACTCAGCAGGTCAGCCAGTATCTGTGGACAGAGAAACAGAGTTAAGAACTGGCAAAAGTTAGAGATGCAACAGGTTTTAAACAAATTCAGAGGCAGGAAAAGTAGGATGGGGTGCAAGCGGATGGGAGAAAAGAACAAAAGGGAATATATGTGAATATATTGAATGACCAAACGGATGATGGTTCAAGGCAAGGGAGTGGCACTGGGACAAATAAAGGAACAAAAGGAACAATAAATGGCAACAGCAGAATGATTACCAGCACCTGCCATCTGATAAAATGGGAACAGTGGTTATGATCTGAAATTATTGAATTCAATGTTGAGTTCGGAAGGCTACAAAGTGCCTAATTAAAAGATGAGATGCTGCAAACAAACACATGAGAACATAAGAACATAAGAAATAGGAAGAGGAGTAGGCCATTTAGCCCATCGAGCCTTCTGCACCATTCAATAAGATCATGGCTGATCTGATCATGGACTCAGTTCGACTTAGAACATAAGAACTTAAGAATTAGGAACAGCAGTAGGCCATCTAGCCCCTCGAGCCTGCTCCACCATTCAATAAGATCATGGCTGATCTGGCCGTGGACTCAGCTCCACTTACCCGCCCGCTCCCCGTAACCCTTAATTCTCTTATTGGTTAAAAATCTATCTATCTGTGACTTGAATACATTCAATGAGCTAGCCTCAACTGCTTACTTGGGCAGAGAATTCCACAGATTCACAACCCTCTGGGAAAAGAAATTCCTTCTCAACTCAGTTTTAAATTGGCTCCCCCGTATTTTGAGGCTGTGCCCCCTAGTTCGAGTCTCCCCGACCAGTGGAAACAACCTCTCTGCTTCTATCTTATCTATCCCTTTCATTATTTTAAATGTTTCTATAAGATCACCCCTCATCCTTCTGAACTCCAACGAGTAAAGACCCAGTCTACTCAATCTATCATCATAAGGTAACCCCCTCATCTCCGGAATCAGCCTAGTGAATCGTCTCTGTACCCTCTTCAAAGCGAGTATATCCTTCCTTAAGTAAGGTGACAAAAACTGCACGCAGTACTCCAGGTGCGGTCTTACCAATAACCTATACAGTTGCAGCAGGACCTCCCTGCTTTTGTACTCCATCCCTCTCGCAATGAAGGCCAACATTCCATTCGCCTTCCTGATTACCTGCTGCACCTGGGCCAATTGTGGAGCAGTGGAGGCGTGGCCTAAACAGTTGGAGCTGTGAGCAGTGAGAGAAAGAGCTGCTGCTTTTGCTCCTGGCTGGGCCTGTGAATCAGCCCAGGAAGAGAAGGAAGGAAGGAAGGGGCTTCACCACCAACTTTCACCCAGAGGGAGAGGAGGAAAAAGCAGAAAACTTTAACAACTTCACCATTTCTACAAAGAGTTGGAGAGAGGGGGAAAGACCAATAACAACATCCAGTGTGGAAGGAGGGAGACTCTACCATTCTACAGGTGGGTGTTTTGGTGCAGTCCCTAAAAGACTTTGCTGTATCGGTGGGGGGAGGAAAGAAGACCAGTCGGGGGCCGGAACATCGCGGGGGGTGTGTGTGTGTGTGGAAGTGTGTGTGGGGGCCTTGCTTACAACTAGGCCCCACACACCTTTGAAGCACCCCTCCCCCATTGCCTAGCCTGGGATAGCTGGAGCTATTAGGCTGAAGAAACAATTAATCCACCCTAATTAACATCGTTGGGAGTGTGTGCCTGTGTGGCTCCAGCTGCACCAGGTGAAGACATCTTCTCCCCTCTCCCGAAGACCACCCCAAAGACTATTTTTTGTTTGCCATCTGGGGATTGCACCCACCCACAGCTGCGAGGGGAGACCTGCCCTCGCAGTTCCCCCCCTTCCCACCCCCCTCTCTCTTTCTCTGTTACTCTCTGTCTCTCCCCTCTCTCTCTGAGAGCCCTTTTCCTCCCAAATTGATTGGAAAAATATAAAACAACTAAGACAACTGAACAGAGGGAGCAAGGCCCCTCCCCAATTGTCAACAAGGGGAGAGGTGTGCCTCGTTAAGAGCTCCTCTGCTCAGTCTATTAAACGAGGCCATTTAAAGACCATTAAGGCCTGTGACTTTGGGGTGGGTGTAGCCCTTAAAGGGACCCCGTGATGGCGACCCCATCTACGCCGGTGGCAGGGCCAGCCAGGACTTATGCACAGGCGGCATCCACATCCACGGCACCTCCTGCGCCACCTGCTGCCCTGCCACCATTCAGACTTATAACTAAGAAACACGGGGTCAAGAGCTACACTCACCCCACAATGAGTATTGAGGAGTGCGTGCGGGCGATGGCTGGGGTAGTCGGACCCTCGGCCATTGTCGCAGCCTCCAAGATGTCTGAGAAGGCCGTGTTCTTCCTGGGGTCGGAGCGGGCGGTGTCCCTGGCCCTCGAAAAGGTGCTCACGGTGGGCGGGGCGTTCCTGCCGGTGGACCCTCTCGAGGCCACCGCGCAGAGGGTCATTCTATCAAACTTCCCGCCCTTTGTTCCCGCTGAGCTCCTCCTCTCTCACCTACACCAACTGGGGGAGGTAAGGTCGGGGATCAACGCCATACCGCTTGGCCTCAGGGAGAACAGCCTGCGCCATGTGTTGTCCTTCCGCCGCCAGCTCTTTGTCCGGCTGGCGCGGGAAGAGACGACGGAGGGGAACTTTAATGTGGTGCACGAGGGGACTGCCTACCGCGTCTTTTGGACGTCGGACGGCGTGCGGTGCCATGCCTGCAGGGAGATGGGGCACGTTCGCAAGAACTGCCCCGCCTCCAAAGCCGCCAAACCACCGAGGGCGGCCAAGGCTGGTGCCGCCGCCACCCCTCCCCCTAGTAGCGTCCGCGTGCCGGGAGCTGTGGGTGCGCGGGCATCGTCGGGGGCCTTTGTTTTCACGGCCTCCGGCAGGGGGGAGGGAGAGCGTCCGGCCGGAAAGAAGGCGCGGAAGAAGGCGAAACACCTAGAGGCGGGTCCCCTTAGTGCGCCAGACAAGCTGTTCACCGCGCTCGGCCCAACCCCTTCACCGGCGAGCGCAGGGTGCCCTGAGCCCATGCCCGAGCCCTTGACTAATACCGCAGAGGGGTTCGGGCGCGGGCAAGATAAGAAAAAGGGGGGAGTGGAGCGGGAGCCTCGGCAGACATGGGTGTCTCCCTGTCTCAGTGCCCCCCCAGGAAAAAAAGGAGGCGCCGCTCCAATGAGGCGGGGGGGGGGGGAACAACATCCCTCCGCAGAGGAGTCGGTGTCCGCCGCGTGTCCCGCGTCCCCCACCGGCGCCCCCAAACTGCGCCGTAGGCACGAGGAATCTGTCCCCAGGGAGGGTGAGGCAGTCGAGGCTGCCCAGCCGCTGCCTCCCGGGGATGGCGTGAAAGATCTGCCTGTCGTGGGGGGCGTGGGGCCAGCGGAAGAATGCGTAGCCACCGGGTCAAGCGTCCTGGGGACTGAGGCGGGCGGGGCCGAAAAGGCCAAACCTGAGCCCGCCCAGCCAATATCCAACTTCCCCCGGGATTTGCCCGACTCGGCAGAAACACAAATGAATCTATACACGCTGGGCCGGGGGGTGGCGGCAGGGAGGGGGAGGAACACGCACCCTCGCTCCCTACTTTGGCGCTGGAGCGCTTGGAGGGCCTGGGGATTTTCTATGGCCGAGTCTCTCCTTGTTCCCCGGTTCCTGGGGCGGAGGAGGAACCCCTTCCGCTGTCGCTTCCCGACCCAGCACCAATTCTAAAAGAGCCCAGTGGGGACTCCTCTGCCGAAGATTCTGGGGGTGGGATCGGGGCAGAGCCAGGGCCGGATGGAGCGGCCGGGCCATTTGCCGTACCTCGTGCGGTGGACGGGCCGGTTGCTAGCGGCTACCTCCCGGAGGAGGACGGGGACTCAGTGGAGGACGCGGGTGAAGATCTCGTGCCCGCCGCTGAGTCCCCCCTCATTCCCATAGAGGATCTCCGGGACTTTTTGGTCGAGAGCCAGGGTCGCCGCAACCGAGCCCATCTGGCCCGGGACAGATGGTCCGAGCCGGGGCTGCTCATCGCTTCCGTCCGCGTCGCCGCTAAAACCATGGCCGCGGGCGGGCCCTTATCAAGGGCGCAAGGCCTTGAGCTGCGCCGGCTCAAAAAGTTCCTTGCTGGGCTGCTGAAGGAGTGGAGGTCAACAAAAGACTCCGCTCCCTCCCCCGCAATAGGTTAAGGTAGAGGTTGCACTGTGCTTTTGCCATGAAGATAACCATAGCCAGCCTCAACATCAACGGCGGCAGAGGGGCACGCCGTAGATTTGACAATTTTTCGCTCCTGCGGGAGGGGAAATATGCGGTGTGCTTCCTGCAAGAAACCCACACCGTTCTGGGAGACGAAGCCACGTGGCTCCTGGAATGGCAAGGAGAGGTCCGCATGATCCACCTCACCGCCACTTCTAATGGGGTGGCCATCTTGCTGGGCCCGCATTTTCAGACGGAGATCTTGGGGGTCGAGGAGCCCGTGCCAGGCCGCTTGCTGCACGTAACGGTTCACCTGGGGGACGTGCCGCTCCATCTCGTGAACGTGTACGCCCCTCAGCCCGGCCCGCAGCAGGCGCGCTTCTTCGAAGAAGTGTCCGCTCTTCTTGGCTCCGTCGACGTCGGCGACTGCATTGTCCTCGGGGGGGATTTTAACTGCACCCTCGAGGCGAGGGACCGCTCCGGTGCCCCGCAGAGCATGACGGCGATGGAGAAGTTGAGGGACCTGGTCGGGTCCTTCAACTTGGTGGACGTCTGGCGAAATCTCCACCCCGACTCCAGCGCCTTTACTTGGGTGAGGCCTGGAGTAGGATGGTCCAGAGTCGACCGCCTTTACGTGTCTCGGGCGTACGTTTCCTGCGTCCCGGCGGCCTCCATGCGATCGGTGCCGTGTTCGGACCACCACCTGGTGTGGGCGGAGCTTGCTTCGCTCCGCGCGAGGACGGGGTCCGCGTACTGGCACTTTAACAACCGGCTGCTGGAGGACGTGCGGTTCCAGGACTCGTTCCGTCGATTCTGGTCCGACTGGAGAAGGAAGCAGGGGGGCTTCCCCTCCTTGAGGCTATGGTGGGACGTGGGCAAGGCTCACGTCCGCGTCTTCTGTCAAGAGTACGCGAGGGGGTCGACCAAGAGGCGGGCGGCCGGAGTCGGGTGCCTAGAAAAAGAGGTGCTCGACCTGGAAGCCCGTCTCGGTCAAGTCGTCCAGGACCCGGCCCTGCGGACGGTGTACGAAGCGAAGAAGGCCGCGCTGAAGGACCTGCAGCTCGTCGGGTCCCAAGGCGCGTTCGTGAGGTCGCGGATCCGGTTCCTGCGGGATCTGGACCGCGACTCCCCCTTCTTCTACTCGTTGGAAAAAAGGCAGAGTGTCCGTAAGCAGCTCTTGACGCTGCTGGCCGACGACGGCTCTCTCGTCTCGGATCCGGAGGGCGTCAACAACAGGGCCCGTGAATATTACGGGGCTCTGTTCTCTCCGGATCCGTCCAGCGAGGAAGCGCGTAGAGTTTTGTGGGAGGACCTGCCGAAGGTCAGCCTGGAGAGCAGTGAAAATTTGGAAGCTCCGCTAAGCCTGGCGGAGCTGACCGGTGCCCTCGACCGGCTCTCGAGGGGAAAATCCCCGGGGCTGTACAGGCTGACCGTGGAGTTCCACAGGGCGTTCTGGGACGTCCTGGGGAGCGACTACGCGCGGGTCCTGGGGGAAAGTCTGGCGACCGGGGAGATGCCCCTCTCTTGGCGCAGGGCAGTCATCGTCCTGCTGCCTAAGAAGGGCGATCTCCGCCTCCTTAAGAACTGGCGCCCGGTCTCCCTCCTCAGCACGGACTACAAAATCTTTGCCAGGGCAATGTCTGCTCGCCTTGGCACCGTGCTGGACCACATGATCCACCCCGAGCAGTCCTACACGGTCCCGGGCCGGACAATCCACGATAACATCCATCTGGTCCGGGACCTCATCCATCATTCCCAGGAGGCTGGTCTGTCGGTCGCCTTCCTATCTCTCGACCAAGCGAAGGCGTTCGACAGGGCGGATCACGACTATCTGCTCGGAACTCTGCGCGCTTTCGGGTTCGGGACGCATTTCGTCGTCCGGATCCGACTTTTGTACGCCGCCGCGGAGTGTCTGATTAAGGTTAACAGGTCCTTGACAGCGCCCCTTCGCTTTAGGAGAGGGGTGCGCCAGGGATGCCTCATGTCCGGCCAGTTATACGCCATCTGCGTGGAGCCTTTCCTGCGCCTCCTGCGGATGAGGTTGACGGGACTGGCTCTGCAAGGGCCGGGCGTGGAGGTCGTCCTCTCGGCTTACGCCGATGACGTGCTCCTCGCGGTAGAGGATCCCGCTGACCTGCGGAGGATGCGTGAGTGCCATGAGATTTACTCGGCCGCATCCTCCGCCAGAATCAACTGGGAAAAATGTTCCGGACTCCTGGTGGGTCAGTGGCGGGTGGACTCCCTGCCGGAGGAGCTCAGGCCTTTTGCCCGGAGCACGACCCATCTCCTCTATCTGGGAGTCTACCTTAGCCCCGACGAGGAAGCCTGGCCGGCGAACTGGCAGGAGCTGGAGGCCAAGGTCGCCGTTCGCCTAGGGCGCTGGACAGGACTGCTCCAAGTGCTGTCCTACAGGGGTCGAGCGCTAGTCATAAACCAGCTGGTGGCTGCAATGTTGTGGTACTGGCTGTTCCCTTTGACCCCTTCCCCTGCGTTTGTCGCCAAGATACAGAAGAAGCTGGTGGACTTCTTCTGGAACAACAGGAAGCACTGGGTCTCTGCCGCGGTCTTGAGTCTCCCGCTTGAGGAAGGCGGTCAGTCGTTGGTGTGCGTCAGCGCCCAGCTCGCGACTTTCCGTCTTCAGACCCTGCAGAGATACCTTTACGTCGAGCCCCCTCCTAGGTGGTGTGCTCTGGCGATGTATTTCTTCCGCCAGCAGCGCGACCTCAATTACGACACGCAGTTCCTGTTTGTGAACTTGGGGGGTGTCAGGACCGCCCTCCAGGAGCTGCCTGTCTTTTACAAGGAAGTCATCAGAGTCTGGAACAAAGTCTCCACCAAGCGCAGCTCTCCGCCGGCTGGAGTGGCGGCCGTCCTGCAGGAGCCGCTGCTCGGGAATCCGTACCTCCATGACCGAGGTTTTATGTGGCGGTCGGAAGAGAGGGCTGTGGCTGGTGAGGTGACCAGGGTCAGGGACCTGCTCGATGGCGGAGGAGCGGGCTGGATGGCGCCAGACACGCTGACGCGGCGCCTAAATTCAGCCAACGTCTGCCGCGCGGCCGAAGCCAACGAGTCGCTAAAAACAGCTCTGGGCCCTGACTCCGTTAGGTGCATCGAGGAGGCTCAAGCACGTGGGGAGATCCCGTCCGAACTGACCCCCGTCCGGACGGAATTCCTCATCGGCGCCAAACCCCGGAACCTCCCTCGGGAGCCGGCGCCTCACAACTTGAGCCGCCTCGAGGAAATCCCCTCCGTGCCTTTCAGTTCCGCGCGGAGGGGTTTCCTGTATGGGCTGCTCCTGCACTCTCTCAACTTTGCCATCCTCGCCGGCCGTCCGGACACGCCATGGCGTACCATCTTGCCGTCCGGAGGAGGCGGGGGTCCCCGATGGAGGGCACTCTATGCGGGAGTCCTCCCACTATTCATCGGGGACTTGGCCTGGAGGGTGGTGCACGGAGCAGTGCCGTGCAACAAATTTTTAAGCCGGTTCACGGACTCCCAGGCCGCCTGCAATTTCTGCGGTCTGGAAGAGTCCGTGTTCCATGTTTTTATGGAATGCACGAGGTTGCAGCCCCTGTTTTATTATTTAAAGGGGCTGCTCCTGAAATTCTGGCTGCACTTCAGTCCCACTCTCCTGATCTTTGGGCACCCTGTGCGGAGGGGAGTGGGTAGGTCCGAGGGCCTCCTCGTAGGACTGCTCCTGGGCACGGCCAAGGGTGCCATCAGCCGGTCCAGGCAGCGGGCGGTCGAGGGGGTCGTTCAACCTGACTGCCTGCCTCTCTTCCGTGCGTACATCCACGCCAGGGTGTCCTTGGAGATGGAGCACGCGGTGTCCACCGGTACGCTCGCGGCCTTCCACGAGAGGTGGGCACCGGAGGGACTGGAGTGCATCGTCACGCCCGGCAACCAAATTTGAATTTGATTTTATGTTTTAAAGTTTAATTTGTTTTAATTGCCGGTGATTTTAGTGTCCCCCTCCCCTTTTATAGGGGGCACTGGAAAAAATTAGATTTTAGTGCCCAAAAAAAAAAACAAAAAAAAAAAGAAAAACAAAAAAAAACCACAAAAAAGAAAAAAAGGGCCTTGTAAGTGTCTGGTGTGTCATCCAGGTCGGGTGGCACGGTTTAATGTTTTATGTTTTTCAGATAACCTCCAAAAAGAGTTTCATGCACAAGGACTCCCAGGTCCCTCTGCACCTCAGCATGTTGTAATTTCTCCCCATTCAAATAATATTCCCTTTTACTGTATTTTTTCCCAAGATGGATGACCTCACACTTTCTGACATTGTATTCCATCTGCCAAACCTTCGCCCATTCGCTTAACCTATCTAAATCTCTTTGCAGCCTCTCTGTGTCCTCTACATAACCCGCTTTCCCACTAATCTTTGTGTCATCTGCAAATTTTGTTACACTACACTCTGTCCCCTCTTCCAGGCCATCTATGTATATTGTAAACAGTTGTGGTCCCAGCACCGATCCCTGTGGCACACCACTAAACACCGGTTTCCAACCCAAAAAGGACCAATTTATCCCGACTCTCTGCTTTCTGTTCGCCAGCCAATTCTCTATCCATGCTAATACATTTCCTCTGACTCCGCGTACCTCTATCTTCTGCAGTAGCCTTTTGTGTGGCACCTTATCGAATGCCTTTTGGAAATCTAAATACACGACATCCATCGGTACACCTCTATCCACCATGCTCGTTATATCCTCAAAGAATTCCAGTAAAGATTTCCCCTTCATGAATCCATGCTGCATCTGCTTGATTGCACTATTCCTATCAAGATGTCCTGCTATTTCTTCCTTAATGATAGTTTCAAGCATTTTCCCCACTACAGATGTTAAACTAACCAGCCTATAGTTAGTTACCTGCCTTTTGTCTGCCCCCTTTTTTAAACAGAGGTGTTACATTAGCTGCTTTCCAATCCGCTGGTACCTCCTCAGAGTCCAGAGAATTTTGGTAGATTATAACGAATGCATCTGCTATAACTTCCGCTATCTCTTTTAATACCCTGGGATGCATTTCATCAGGACCAGGGGACTTGTCTACCTTGAGTTCCATTAGCCTGTCCAGCACTACCCCCCTAGTGATAGTGATTGTCTCAAGCTCCTCCCTTCCCACATTCCTATGACCTCTCTGCTCGCTCCCCATAACCTTTTACTCCCTTATCACTCAAAAATCTGTCTATCTCTGCCTTAAATATATTCAATAATCTAGCCTCCACAGCTCTCTGAGGCAGAGAATTCCACAGATTTACAACCCTCTGACAGAAGAAATTCCTCCTCATCTCAGCTTTAAATGGGCGGCATTTTATTCTGGGACTATGTCCCCTAGTTTTAGTTTCCCCTATGAGTGAAAATAGCTTTTCTGCATCCACCTTGTCGAGTCCCCTCATTATCTTATATGTTTCGATAAGATCACCTCTCATTCTTCCGAACTCCAATGAGTAGAGGCCCAACCTACTCAACCTATCTTCATAAGTTAATCCCCTCATCTCCGCAATCAACCTAGTGAACCTTCTCTGAACAGCCTCCAATGCAAGTATATCCTTCCTTAAATACGGAGACCAAAACTGTACGCAGTACTCTAGGTGTGGCCTCACCAATACCTGTACCGCTGTAGCAGGACTTCTCTGCTTTTATACTCTATCCCCATTGCAATAAAGGCCAACATTCCATTTGCCTTCCTGATCACTTGCTGTACCTGCATACTAACTTTTTGTGTTTCATGCACAAGGACCCCCAGGTCCCTCTGTACTGCAGCACTTTGCAACTTTTCTCCATTTAAATTGTAATTTGCTTTTCTATTTGATCTGCCAAAGTGGATAACCTCACATTTCCCCACATTATCCCACAGCTGCCAAATTTTGGTCCACTCACTTAGCCTGTCTATATCCCTTTGCAGATTCTTTGTGTCCTCCTCACAATTTGCTTTCCCAGCCATCTTTGTATTATCAGCAAACTTGGCTACATTACACTCGGTCCCTTCATCCAAGTCATTAATATAGATTGTAAATAGTTGAGGACTCAGCACTGATCCCTGCGGCATTTATCCCGACCCATTTATCCCAACTCTCTGTTTTCTGTTAGTTAGCCAATCCTCTATCCATGCTAATATATTACTCCCAACCCTATGAACTTTTATCTTGTGCAGTAACCTTTTATGTGGCACCTTATCGAATGCCTTCTGAAAATCCAAATACACCACATCCACACATACAAGTCAACAATAAGCAGTTTTCAAAAGCAAAGAACTGTGCTATGTTAAAATCTATAAAAAACGATTGGTTGTCTAGGCTGAGTCATGTCTTCCAGTATTGTATGTGTGTACTTGGCAGTGTGATCAATTAGTGCAATTGCAAGTTTGAAGTGTTGGTACTCTTTATTAAGTGCACATGTTGATTTGATTTCCTTAGGCATTTGTGCATTGAGGCATATTAAAAAATATAGAATTACTATCTACATCCTAAATTAAAAACCCCAAATGACCTGAACAGGGTCACTTCTGGTCAATTCACCAATTTTGTCTAATTTGATTTTGTTTTTTTCTTAAAAAGGACCCTCTAGATGTGCATGGCACCTCCCCCCATATCCTCCCACCCCCACCATACTTGACTGTATATTTGCTTATGATCATGGTGTATGGCTGCAATCAATAGTTAAAGCCACTGCAACAATATGTCTGGAATTCTTTACAGTGTAGATTACAGTATAATTATGAGATATACTTATGTCCTCATGTTACCTATTTTATATTTTATTCTGATTAAATCAAAGTTGACTTTGAATACTTAAAAAGTTCTCCACTTCCCAGATTCCTCCTTGGTTGCTTATTTTCACTCAGTTCCTCTTTCAGTCACAGCCTTAATAATGCAGACACTCTTCATGCTGTGTCTGCTGCCATTGTTTAACAACCACAGTAATTACACTCATTAGTGATGTACAATCTAGGATATCATTATCCCCCATGAATAGCAGACAGGTAATAATAATAGCTACAAACATCCACAACTGACCTTCAGCTGCTTTTGTATTGGTTTTGGTGGGCTGTTATTGTCACTAGCTCCTGATGTACAGGTTCCACATAATCAGCAGCAACTCCAAAGCGCCTTTGTCTTGGGGAACGACAACATCCCTTTACCCGCAAGGAAGCAAGAAGCCATCAAAGGTCATCACCAGAAGGATTTGGATAAAATCGTACAATCCGTCATGGCAACCAGTGCTGTCCCCCGGACATGGATCTAGTGACAAAATAAGTTTAATGACCTCACACGGAAGGTCAAGGTGAGTGAGTGCTTCAGCAAATGCCATATCCCACCATCTGCAGCAGAAGCCTCACACACTGCTCAATGCACCACACCCCCATCACTCACCTACCAGCAATCTCTAGCTATCACCACTCATACCTCACAATCATGGATTCACTTCACACTTACCCCTTACCACCTCTACAACACCCACATCCATATATCACACCTTGCACACAATGACAGCTATTCAGCATGGCAGGCACATCCACCCAAATGCATTGCACTACATTCATGTCCGCATGCTCGATACGAGACTCCCAAAGCAAGCACTCTACTCGGAACTCCTACACGGCAAGTGAGCCCCAGGTGGGCAGAGGAAATGTTTCAAGGACACCCTCAAAGCCTCCTTGATAAAATGCAACTTCCCCACCAATACCTGGGAATCCATGGCCAAAGACTGCCCTAAGTGAAGGGCGCTGAGCGAGTCTCATCGCCGAGACCATGCAGAAAACAAGCGCAGGCAGCGGAAGGTGCGTGCAACAAACCAGACTCCCTACCTGCCCTTTCTTTCAATGACTGTCTGTCCCACC
This sequence comes from Pristiophorus japonicus, assembly GCF_044704955.1. Taxonomy (NCBI): domain Eukaryota; kingdom Metazoa; phylum Chordata; class Chondrichthyes; family Pristiophoridae; genus Pristiophorus; species Pristiophorus japonicus. Next base: position 111,889,333 of record NC_091977.1, on the reverse strand, counting down.
TGTGACAGAGACTGTAATTCCCGTATTAAACTGTACAGTCACCTGAGATCTCACTTTTAGAGTGGAAGCTAGTCTTCCTCAATTTCGAGGGACTGCCTATGATGATGATGATTACACTCACTGACACTTCCATTTCTCATGCAGGCAAAGGTGGTACACAATTGCAGAGAGCAACAACAGATGGGAGGTGGCCAAGACAGGATCCAGACCCTGACCGAAATTTGTGTTTCAAATTATTGCAGGAGAATTCACAGAGTCCGTGGCGAAAGTTGAAAACATTGCTGATGATGACATTTCACTTCCCCTCATCCCACAACCTCTTCTCACTTACAAGCTGCTGGTGGTATATGCATAGATACCTAGTTCCCCACCCCTCCCCTCACCACAACCTAACCTTTGTGCCTTTCTGCTTTCAGATATCCAAGCAGTGCCACAAGCACTGCCTGTCCCTCAAAATCTTGGAGGAGGAGGAGGAACACCAGCTCAGAAAATGGCATTGCGTGGACTTGCGGGTAGTAGAAATGTGGGATCTGCACGTGGTGAGTCACCGGATATGAGTGGTCTACAGTCAGATCAGGGAGAAAGGTAGCTCAGAGGGTCAGTTTGCGCATGAGTTCTGCTCCACAGGACACAGATGATGACCTTGATGGAGCGGCATTCAGAAGAAGGGTGATGGACATACAAACAGAAATGCTTGGTGCAATGGCAAACTTACCAGTCAGTGTCACGGAGCATGCAGGAGTGTGGCACAGGATGGAAATGATGGACAACTCCAGGAGAGACCTTGTGGACCAACGGATTATGCCGCGTATGATGGGCGATCTCGCAGCTTCTCTTGCAGCACAGGAGGAAGCAACCCAACGTCTCTCTGCTTGCATTGAAGTGCAGACAGCTCTCCTGCAGTGTCAGCTTGGTGCCACACAAGCTTAGACTGCTGCCATCGTCGCTGGGTTTGTGAGTGTCAAAAAGCGCTTGCAGGGTGTCACAGGAGTCTAACAATCTGACTCCTAACAGATTGCTTGGATTGCTAAGGTGTCGCCCCTTGGAGTGGCAGTGGGTCTGTGGAGCAAGAACCTGTTGTCCTCTCTCAGAAAGACAGCATTCTTACTCCCACCACTGCCAGTCTGCCATTGCCCTTGCTGCTGCCACCCATACCAAGGTGGTGCAGTCTACAGCCATACCTGTTTGGTCCAGAGCTGTTTGAACTCGTCCTGCAAGGCTATCTGTCGTTTCCTCCACTGAAAGTCAGCAGCCTTCCATCAGCCATGCTGCAGCCACTGGGGAGCACTGTGTAGGAGCACTAGAGTAGGAAAAGGCATACGAACGACAGGCACTAAGGGAATGCGCACAGGTGAATAGTTGTATACTGTCATTTTGATAATTTTTGAATTTTGTTTGGAATGTTTGTTTTGTGGTGGCTCTCATTTCAGTTTTGTGCCCAGGAGGACGCTGTGATATTCCATGACAGAGGGATGGTATGATGTGGAAGTGGTGAGCAACGTGGATCTCAGGTTTCATTCACTGGAATTGTAGACTGATGAGGCGGTCACGGACAGCCCGCTTAGAACAGAGATTTGCTGCCTGCCTCCCCTCTTCCTTGCCCCGCAATCCCTGGTGGCAAGGGCTGCACCCTCATGATGGCCAAGTGGTGGAGCATGCAGCAGACCACCAGGTGCAGGTGCAAGTACTGGAGGGCTCCTCTCAAGCGGCCAAGGCAGCAAAACCATTGCTTCAGTACCCCGATGGTCTGCTCGATGACGTTCCTCATGGCAAAATGGCTCGCATTATATGAGTGCTGAGCACGAGTCATGGGATTCAGGAGGGGAGTCATCAGCCAGGTGCAAAGCCAGGGTCTCCACGGTGTTAGTGGGGATGTTGCACTTTATCAGGGAGGCTTTGAGGGTGTCCTTGTAACATTTCCACTGCCTATCTTTGGCTCGTTTGCCGTGAAGGAGTTCCGAGTAGAGCACTTGCTTTGGGAGTCTCGTGTCTGGCCTGCGAACTATGTGGCCTGTGAAGCGAAGCTGATCAAATGTGATCAGTGCTTCAATGCTGGGGATGTTGGCCTGGTCGAGGACACTAATGTTGGTGCATCTGTCCTCCCAGGGGATTTGTAGGATCTTGTGGAGACATCGTTGGTGGTATTTCTCCAGCGACCTGAGGTGTCTCTGTACATGGTTCATGTTTCTGAGCCATACAGGAGGGCGGGTATTACTACAGCCCTGTGGACCATGAGCTTGGTGGCAGTTTTGAGGGCCTGGTATTCAAATGCTCTTTTCCTCAGGCGGCCAAAGAACTACTTTATTACATGCACTCAGCAGACAGTTGCGTGAAGCTTAGAACCCTCAAAGTTGTTGCACCCGATTGCTCAATTGCTAAAGCATGAACAGACTCTGGGACTAATTTAATACATTTTGTGTTATAGCTAAACCGCACAAGCATTGTGTAAAGCAACATTGATGATTTTTTCAATTGATTTTTTTTGTTTTTGTTTAAAACTTCAGCTTCACTTCATGACTCATTTGATAAATGTGTGATGTGATACTGAGCCAGACAAATCAAGAAGGTCGCAGGTTTGATTTTTGCTCAGTACTGAGTTAGCCGATCTCATCCAAGGAAGCAATGGGGTATTAAAATTGCCCGTGGCCTACTGTGGGAAAAATGAGCCGAGAGTTCCACTCTTGATCAATATTTAATGACCCCAGTTGGAGACTGTGGGTGAAGACAAGGTGAGGCTTGTAACAGGCTCAAGGAGCCAAATGGTCTACTCTTAGAAACATAGAAACATAGAAAATAGGTGCAGGAGTAGGCCATTCGGCCTTTCGAGCCTGCACCACCATTCAATGAGTTCAATACTGAATGTGCAACCTCAGTACCCCATTCCTGCTTTCTCGCCATACCCCTTGATCCCCCTAGTAGTAAGGACTATTTCTACTCCTTTTTGAATATATTTAGTGAATTGGCCTCAACAACTTTCTGTGGTAGAGAATTCCACAGGTTCACCACTCTCTGGGTGAAGAAGTTTCTCCTCATCTCAGTCCTAAATGGCTTACCCCTTATCCTTAGACTGTGACCCCTGGTTCTGGACTTTCCCAACATTGGGAACATTCTTCCTGCATCTAACCTGTCTAAGCCGTTTCTATGCGATCACCTCTCATTCTTCTGAACTCCAGTGAATACAAGCCCAGTTGATCAGTCTTTCTTGATATGTCAGTCCCGCCATCCCGGGAATCAGTCTGGTGAACCTTCGCTGCACTCCCTCAATAGCAAGAACGTCCTTCCTCAAGTTAGATGACCAAAACTTTGGTGTATGTAGCACACAAATCACTGACTCCACATGGTCTGGTGTAAGTCTAACTGCTGTGACCTTCGTCCTTTATTGTTCAGCTCCAGAGTGACTCCCAGGTGTGGTGGACAGCCTTATATAGCCCTTGTTACAGGTACTACCAGGGTTTTCCCACCGCAGCGCCCTCTGTGGTGTGGCATAGTACTTACAATACATTTAAGGTACTGGGACTTTGGTGGTAAAAACAGAGAGACAGACTATTATCTGAATGGTGACAGATTAGGAAAAGGGGAGGTGCAAAGAGACCTGGGTGTCGTGGTACATCAGTCATTGAAGGTTGGCATGCAGGTGCAGCAGGCGGTTAAGAAAGCAAATGGCATGTTGGCCTTCATAGCAAGGGGATTTGAGTACAGGGGCAGGGAGGTGTTGCTACAGTTGTACAGGGCATTGGTGAGGCCACACCTGGAGTATTGTGTACAGTTTTGGTCTCCTAACCTGAGGAAGGACATTCTTGCTATTGAGGGAGTGCAGCGAAGGTTCACCAGACTGATTCCCGGGATGGCGGGACTGACCTATCAAGAAAGACTGGATCAACTGGGCTTGTATTCACTGGAGTTCAGAAGAATGAGAGGGGACCTCATAGAAACATTTAAAATTCTGACGGGGTTAGACAGGTTAGATGCAGGAAGAATGTTCCCAATGTTGGGGAAGTCCAGAACCAGGGGTCACAGTCTAAGGATAAGGGGTAAGCCATTTAGGACCGAGATGCGGAGGAACTTCTTCACCCAGAGAGTGGTGAACCTGTGGAATTCTCTACCACAGAAAGTTGTTGAGGCCAATTCACTAAATATATTCAAAAAGGAGTTAGATGAGGTCCTTACTACTAGGGGGATCAAGGGGTATGGGAGAAAGCAGGAATGGGGTACTGAAGTTGAATGTTCAGCCATGAACTCATTGAATGGCGGTGCAGGCTAGAAGGGCCGAATGGCCTACTCATGCACCTATTATCTATGTTTCTATGTTTCTATGGGACGATACACACATCATTACATAACATCACCTTCCCCCCCCCAACCTGGACGCAGGACAACGATACACACATCATTACATAACATCACACTTGTCCAACGGAAGGCAGGTGGGCATAGACAGTGTGTTAGTATGGTACATTTTATCTGGTACATTAACTGGTTATTGACTGGTAGCGGAACCTTGATTTCCTTGTTAGCCGTTATCATTAATTGTACTTCATCCATTATTTTACACAAATACAGTGGCCATTCAGCATAAAAAAAGTAATTCTTATTATAAATTCACTATCTCACATTAACATAGCTCATTTTAGACTCGCTCTGCCAAACAGAAGTCCTTTGTGGGGACCACCTCTTTGTAAGGCCCTTTTAAGACTCCCGGGTGCATTTCCTCTTTAAGACGCCATCTTTGATGCAGGAGGATTCCACGAGGCTTTTCCTTGGGCGCCGCCATCTTTGATGCTCTGCAGCTCCGACACGATGCCGCTGCCATCTTCTTCTCCGCCGCTCCGAATGCTCTCCGCCGTTGCAGCCTCCGCTCCCCTCCGCTGACACCTGACTTGCCGCCTCTCCTGCGGCCGCCATGGCCTCTCCAGCGGCCGCACTTGCCGCGTCCCCCGCGGCCTCTGTAGCGGCCTCCCCTGCGGCTGCCATGGCCGCCGCCGTCCGACGCTACCAGCTCCTCGGGGCCCGCCCAACGGCCTCTTCCTCTGCGGGGTCCTTCCGAACTGCCGGCCCCTGGATCCCTCAACCCCCCCACTGCCCCCCTAGGCCCCTCTGTGCAGGGCTGCTTGCCTGTGGGGGCTGAGGCTGCAGGGTCTCTGTGTGAGGTCCGGGGCTGGGACTTGCCTGTGGGTGGATTGAGGCTGCAGCTCCAGCTTGGTCGGCGCTGCTCTCTGGGGACCCGGGGCACGGCAGCACCCCGGGGAGCAGCAGCCTGTGGAGTGATGAAGTCTTCCCAGCTCCCACGGACCTTCTCCATCCACCTCCGGCCGAGGAGTGTTGGCACATCGCCTGCAACGACCCACAAAGGTAAAGCGTGCGTCTCGTCCCCGTGGGATACCTGCACCATCGCTCTGCCGAGAACAGGTATTAGTTCACTGGTGTAGGCACGCATCTTCGCCACGACCGGGACCAGCTTGGGTCGTGCAGCTGGGTTAATCCATAGTTTATCAAAAGTTCTCCGACTCATCAACGACGGACCCGAGCCCGTGTCCACTTCCATACTCACAGGGACTCTGTTGATTTTTATTTCACTTATCACTGGGGGCGAATCGTCGGTACACGTGTACAGTCCAAGCACCTCATCATCTTCTGCCTGCTCCTCGCTGAACAGTGGATCATCCCCCATCTCCTCAGCCACATGGTGAGTCTGATTTCTTTTACACATACGCTGAAGGTGGCCTTTAACATGGCAGGTATTGCACGTGTACTCCGCAAACCTGCACCGGTGAGCCCCATGGCTTCCTCCACAACGCCAGCATGGTGCTGCTTAATTGGCACCCCCTCGGCGGACTCTGAGCTCCAGGATCCCAAGGTCCATGCTCTCTGCCCCGGGCAGAACCACGTTCTGCAGTTTTGTCCGTGGTGGGCACTATCCTGTGGACAGTGCCTGCCGGGTTCAAGACTGTGTGGATCATTTGCTTGGTGCTGCAAGTCGAGGTCATATATGCCCGGCTGATGGCCTTTGTCAGAGTGACTATGGGTTCCGTGGTCAGCAGCTTGTGAAGGAGGCCCTCGTGGCTAATCCCCATAATGAAAACGTCCCGCAAGGCCTCGTCAAGGTGTGCGCCAAAATCACATGGCGCCGCGAGTCTCCTGAGGTCCGCAGCATATTTGGTGACATCCTGGCCCTCAGGTCTGCAGTGATGGTAAAATTTGTATCTGGCCGTGAGGATGCTCTCCTTCGGTTTCAACTGGTCACGAATGAATTCAGTCAGCTCCTCGGATGACTTGTCCCTGGCGCTCCCGGGTGCCAGCAAATTCCTGATGAGACAGTAAACCTCATCTCCACAACTGGAAAGCAATATCGCCTTACGCTTCTCTTTCATTGCGTATGTGTCCTCCGTCAGATCATTTGCTGTGAAGTAGTACTCGAGCCTTTCCGTAAAAGCCTCCCAATCATTGCCCACGGTAAAATCCTTTAGCGAGCCCAGAGTAGCCGTGGTTGCGTGGAGTTCGTCCGCTTCCTTGTCGCCAATGTGGCGTATGTAGCACACAAATCACTGACTCCACACGGTCTGGTGTAAGTCTAACTGCTGTGACCTTCGTCCTTTATTGTTCAGCTCCAGAATGACTCCCAGGTGTGGTGGACAGCCTTATATAGCCCTTGTTACAGGTACTACCAGGGTTTCCCACCGCAGCGCCCTCTTGTGGTGTGGCATAGTACTTACAATATATTTAAGGTACTGGGACGATACACACATCATTACATAACAAAAACTGTACACAATACTCCAGGTGTGGCCTCACCAAGGCCCTGTACAACTGTAGCAATACCTCCCTGCCCCTGTACTCAAATCTCCTCGCTATGAAGGCCAACATGCCATTTGCTTTCTTAACCGCCTGCTGTACCTGCATGCCAACCTTCAATGACTGATGTACCATGACACCCAGGTCTCGTTGCACCTCCCCTTTTCCTAATCTGTCACCATTCAGATAATAGTCTGTCTCTCTGTTTTTACAACCAAGGTGGATAACATCACATTTATCCACATTATACTTCATCTGCCCACTCACCTAACCTATCCAAGTCACTCTGCAGCCTCATAGCATCCTCCTCGCAGCTCACACTGCCACCCAACTTAGTGTCATCCGCAAATTTGGAGATACTACATTTAATCCCCTCATCCAAATCATTAATGTACAATGTAAACAGCTGGGGCCGCAGCACAGAACCTTGCGGTACCCCATTAGTCACTGCCTGCCATTCTGAAAAGTACCCATTTACTCTTATTCTTTGCTTCCTGTCTGACAACCAGTTCTCAATCCATGTCAGCACACTACCCCCAATCCCATGTGCTTTAACTTTACACATTAATCTCTTGTGTGGGACCTTGTCGAAAGCCTTCTGAAAGTCCAAATATACCACTTCAACTGGTTCTCCCTTGTCCACTCTACTGGAAACATTCTCAAAAAATTCCAGAAGATTTGTCAAGCACGATTTCCCTTTCACAAATCCATGCTGACTTGGACCTATCATGTTACCTCTTTCCAAATGCACTGCTATGACATCCTTAATAATTGATTCCATCATTTTACCCACTACTGATGTCAGGCTGACCGGTCTATAATTCCCTGTTTTCTCTCTCCCTCCTTTTTTAAAAAGTAGGGTTACATTGGCTACCCTCCACTCCATAGGAACTGATCCAGTGTCAATGGAATGTTGGAAAATGACTGTCAATGCATCCGCTATTTCCAAGGCCACCTCCTTAAGTACTCTGGGATGCAGTCCATCAGGCCCTGGGGATTTATCGGCCTTCAATCCCATCAATTTCCCCAACACAATTTCCCGACGAATAAGGATTTCCCTCAGTTCCTCCTTCTTACTAGACCCTCTGACCCCTTTTATATCCGGAAGGTTGTTTGCGTCCTCTTACTGAATACCGAACCAAAGTACTTGTTCAATTGGTCTGCCATTTCTTTGTTCCCCATTATGACTTCCCCTGATTCTGACTGCAGGGGAGCTACGTTTGTCTTTTCTAACCTTTTTCTCTTTACATATCTATAGAAACTTTTGCAGTCCGTCTTAATGTTCCCTGCAAGCTTCCTCTCTTACCCTATTTTCCCTGCCCTAATCAAACCCTTTATCCTCTTCTGCTGAGTGCTGAATTTCTCCCAGTCCCCAGGTTCACTGCTATTTCTGGCCAATTTGTATGCCACTTCCTTGGCTTTAATACTATCCCTGATTTCCCTTGATAGCCACGGGAGCCATCTTAACTTTTTTATTTTTACGCCAGACAGGGATGTACAATTGTTGTAGTTCATCCATGCGGTCTCTAAATGTCTGCCATTGCCCATTCACTGTCAACCCCTTAAGTATCATTCGCCAATCTATCCTAGCCAATTCACGCCTCATACCTTCAAAGTTACCCTTCTTTAAGTTCTGGACCATGGTCTCTGAATTAACTGTTTCATTCTCCATCCCAATGTAGAATTCCACCATATTATGGTCACTCTGCCCCAAGGGACCTCGCACAACGAGATTACTAATTAATCCTCTCTAGATGGCCTCCCCCCTAGTTGGTTCCTCAACGTATTGGTCTGGAAAACCATCCCTTATGCACTCCAGGAAATCCTCCTCCACCGTATTGCTTCCAGTTTTGTTAGCCCAATCTATATGCATATTAAAGTCGCCATGATAACTGCTGCACCTTTATTGCATGCACCCCTAATTTCCTGTTTGATGCCCTCCCCAACATCACTACTACTGTCTGGAGGTCTGTACACAACTCCCACTAACGTTTTTTGCCCTTTGGTGTTCTGCAACTCTACCCATATAGATTCCACATCATCCAAGCTAATGTTCTTCCTAACTATTGCATTAATCTCCTCTTTAACCAGCAATGCTGCCCCACCTCCTTTTCCTTTTATGCTATCCTTCCTGAATGATGAATACGCATGGATGTTGAGTTCCCAGCCTTGATCATCCTGGAGCCACGTCTTAATGCTTATGTGGCTTGGCTGTTTTACCTAATGGAATTATTGTCCCACATTTATGGTGGACAACTGTCTATAACGATAACCATTTTCATCACCAAATGAGTCAATTACAAAGGTGCTGCTTACAACGGCTTGCGATGGTTACTTTGAGCAATTCAATAAGCTTTTCGTACCTTGTAAAGAGCGATTACCTTAATTATTTAATCTTCTCTACTTACTGTTTTAAAAGCTTTGCTGATTTCAGGCAAATTAAAGTGTTTATTAAATGTATTTGAGTTTGTACTGTTAACGATATAGCTGAGGAGCTGCGTGCCTCAATACTTGTATCGGGAGTGTGGTGAAATAATGACAGAGTGACAGGATTACATGTATTTACCGACAATCACTCAGGCTGCAGGATTTCATTGTCTTTTTCTGCATCATCTGTCAAAATTCTGTGTCCCTCTCCTCTTTAAGATGTATAAACAAGATAGAACTGGAAGCTAAACTGGCTACTGACACTACCTCTATTCGACACTTTGAGGTTTTAGCATCCATTGCTTGCAGTGGGGAAATCGCAGTAACACCAATGCGCCCATTATAAGTGGTGGGGGACTGCATGGGGTAAATTTTACAATCTAGCACTCCCAGCATGCAGTTATGCATGACAGGAGCATTGGAACTTCAGGTGTGGAATACCTCCAGCTATGCATTGTGGTTGCACAAACCTCTGTACCAAGGATGCCAAATTGTAAGATTTGCCTCAATTGGTAATGAGGTAAAAAATGCAAAAAGTCATGGGGTTAGATTTTACACTTTTTAGCATCCATAATGCCCAATTAACATCCATTTTACTGCTGAAATGACGTATAATGCCCAGATATTGCCCATTTAGCCATAAAATAGAAACTGATGCCCATTTTTTGGACACTTATCGCCGAGCGTTACTTTCCCCATATGCGTAACGCCGGGAAATAATAATACTGCCCGCCCGCCCACTATTTTTGGGCGGAATCATCAGAATGAGCGAAACCAATGCCCATATCACCCAGTGTTACTTTCCGCAAGTAATCAATGCCGAGATTCAATTTGTTTGGTCGTAAAGATCACATTTGCCGAAACTAACACCCAGGAGATCGCCCAGCGTTACTTTCACCACCCCACACACATCTCGCCCACAATATCGCTGGCCCAAAACACTGCTCAGAAAAAGTGGAACTGTTCTGAACGAATCACAGCGGTGTGGGCGCCATTTTTAAAATCGCAAGTCACTTCATTCAAAAGGCTGCTTTAACTTCGGGGGAGTTTGGATTGACTCTGAAGTTCTTCTCAGGTGAAGTGACCATCTCAACAGACATTTTTTCAGACTCTGGACTATTGGGGCTTTAATGTAGATGTATTTTAGTAAGAAAATTATTGCTTCTGAACAATCGCTATTATACTTTCATTGCAACGGGGCCAGCCATTTCTCAGCCTACATCGATTAACACGCAGATGCTGCAGAGTGCAAATGGCTCAATGTCTGATGCACATCATTATGTGCCCGATTTAAGATGTGCCAGAATGAGGAGGAGATCCAGACCATACACACCCCGCACTTACAGGGAGAAGAGGTCTTACCTCGACGTGTTCGAGCACACTTGCCTTCGGAGACTGCACTTTCACAAGGTGATGATCAATGAAATATGTGAGCTCATCAGGCCACATATGCAGCCTGCCATCAGGACATCAGTGTCGGTCAAGGTCAAGGTCACCGCGGCACTATCTTTCTACGCATCCGGTCCCTTTCGGGCCTCCGCTGTCGAGATTTCCCCTCTGTCTCACCATGCCATCCATCACTGCATTAGACAGTTCATGGAGGCCCTGTACACGTGTAGAATGGACTTTATCAGCTTCCGCATGACCACGGAGGCTCAGACTGACAGGGCTGGAGCATTCTACCGCATTGCTAAGTTCCCCAGGGTGCAGGGAGCAATACAGTACACTCACATTGCCATGCGGGCACCTTCTCAGGACCCAGAGCTTTTTCATAACAGAAAAGGATTTCACTCCCTGAAGGTCTAACTAGTTGTCGACCACAACCAGATCATAATGGCAGTGAATGCCATATGTCCAGGCAGCTTCGATGAGGCTCACATCCTGCGTGAGAGCGCTGTCTCTGACATGTTTAAGAGTCATTCACAAGAACAATCCTGGATGATTGGTGACAACCGATATGGCCTAACCACCTGGCTGATGGCCCCCCTACGTGATACCCACACCGAGGCAGAGAAGCGATACAACCAGAGCCACAGAGACACACACAATGTGGTCCAGAAAACAATTACTGTGCTTAAGCAGCACTTTAGATGTCTGGACCACTCAGGAGGGGAACTACAATACAACCCTGAGCAAGTAGGTAAATTGTTGGTCGTGTGCTCCATGCTGCACAAACTGGCTATCAGGAGGGGACAAGAATTGCCAGAAGGGACTGATGGTCCACTTCAGGAGAGAGAGGAAGAGGAGGACGAGGGGCTGGATGCTGACCTAGGACCAGACAATCAGGCTGACTATGCAACTATGCCCACGACCCCCTCCAGACTGCAGGAAAGGGCCTGTGGTGGCTACATAACTGCAAGACTCTTACGTCAGGAGTTGATAAATGAACAATTTGCCTGAAAGAACGTTGCTGTGAGTGACAAAGCTGACACACTGCTGTGTGTGTCCAGCTCAGACATCAATGGTGGGCATCACCTTGGTGCCAGTGAAAGTTTAAGTTGATTGATATAAGTTTTATTTAACCCTTTCATGTTAAGGAATCACCAGTGTGTAACGGTCCTGCTATCTGAGACAATGCGCAACAAGGTTATATTTAATAAAAAAACTTTTATACCAACATTGGTCTGAAATCATAAGTATCACAGCCAAAAACACCCCACCCCCATCCACACCCCACTTTTTCCACCAGTGACATCAATCAAATGGTCAACATGTCCAGCAACACAGAATACAAATGCAAAGCAGGAGGGTGGCCCACTCCCCCGATACATTGCAACAAATTGCATATCATCCAGATGGAGATATAACACAGCCATCACCTGCAGACATGCACCTCACTTTCCTTCCCCCCTCCCCTTCTTCTCCCCACCTCTATCCCTTCCCCTCCTCGCTCCACACCGTCTGGCTGAAGAGCTATTCAGGCGGTGCCTCATTGTAGGGGGATGAAGGCAGAGATGGTGGTTGGATGGGTATGGGAGCAGGGGTTGCCGAGGGGGGACCGTTCTCTGATCCAGAAGCAGGATCTTGGTCCTGCCTTTCATCTGTCGTTCGCAGTGGTGGTGCGGAACCTAGGGGTGGTGTGTCACGCTTCAGGACCACTGGGAGGCCTGTGCCAGCAGTGTTCCTGGCTATCGCCTCCAGGGCCTCCACCATCCGCGGAACATTCTCAGTCATGGGGGCCAGCTGTCGGGATATGCCCCCCCCTGCATTGAGGATCTGGTCACCAATGTCTACAATCCTCCTGGACAACTGTACCATCTCTCCGCTCTCATGTGGTGCTCGTGGACCAGACCTGCCGTGTCCATAAAACCTCCGCGGGGTCGGCGACATCCTGGGGGCAACTAGGGTGTCCTGTGGCGAGGTGCTTGGGGCCAGTACCTCCAGAGTGGAGACGGGAATGACCGGAGGAGCACTAGATGGCCTTGGGCTGGAATGGCTTCTGGGGCATGGCAATGCAGGCTCCTCGAAGTCCACGCTCTCATCTGTAGAAAACAGACCCAGCAGATTGATGGGCGAGAATCGGAGCTCCTCAGCACCAGATGTAGGATCGTCCACTGGGTCCGGCCCCGTGCCCCCACCTTCTGGCCTCGGTGGTCTTGCCTTGGGACGCGCTGCTGGCTGAACTGCAAAACACAAATGAGGTTATTAGAGGAGAACAGGGTGCTAGGGTCACAAGGTGAGTCCTGCGCTACATACAGCAAATGCACGACAAAAGCACCATCGCTATCAAAATCATCACAGACATCACATTTCATGACCATCAACACATTGTACATTGCAATGATTTTCATTAGGCCAGCATTATTTAAAGGACAATTTTAAAAATCATCTATCATATATGATTGTTTGGATATGAGTGGGTGTGGCATCTATTGACTTGACATCACGCAATGGTGTAAACTTTACTCACGTGGCATCACTTCAGGGTCTGCAGATACTTCCATGGCCGTCTGGGGGTTGCTTCCCCCCCGAGTGCAAGCACCCGCTCCTCCATGTCAGTGATGTCGCTGATGACGAGTGGCCCCCCCCACCCGTTCGCCTCTGCACAGACCTCATCGTCGACAGCTTCTTCTGTAAAAGGTGACAGGATGACATGGCATGAGATTATTGCATGATATCATTGCTAGGTATTGTCACAGAGACTGATACAACACATAACCGACAGATGTAATCATGATTATTATGATAATTATCATTCTTTACCTAAAGACGTGCACCATGACTGCAGACTTTAACTACAACATTCCGGGTAAAAGTGAAAGACCTCACATCTGCTGATAGTCACTCATGACTGTTACAAATCAAATAATATAAATACATAAGTACATGTAAATCAATGTAATACTTACTCTTGAGGATCCCACAAGGTCGTTCCATCGTTTGCGACATTGGTTGCCCTCATGCACCTTGTTGGTTGCCAAAGAGACCACCTCTGCTATATTAGTCCATATCTTCTGGTAGGCCTTTGGGGTGGGCTTCCCACACCCTCCCTGTGTCAAATCACCCCAGCGTGACTCGACCTCCTGCAAGAGGGAGGCATTTGCCTCGTCCGAGAAACTCCTCGCTCTTTTGTGCCCTCCAATGTGTTCCACTCCCAGCTCACTGCTCTCGCCAGTGTCAGTCTCCACAGTGTGCTGTGACGCCTTCTCCTCTCCCTCCATTATAGGCCAAATTCGAGCAAATTTCTGGTTGGTAACAGCTAATTTTTGTTTCCCTATTTGCTCTAAAGCTCTAAACTCTCCCTCCTTCCTCCCAAAGCAGCCACACCAAACCCACATGCGCCTTCAGTCCCTCTCAGCTCCCTCTCTCTCTGTCTCCTCTTCTGCGCATGTCATGATGACCCGTGACCTCCTGAATCATGGGAATCGAGCGTTACCGTGCCGTTGCTAAGGACGGTGACACTTTACGGCAGAAGGTCAGAGAGATTTAGTGCTACTGCCCATAACGCCCAATTTTAAAAATGGAGATTAAGGGCTTTGAGAATGGGCGACAAGCTGGCGATCTGAAAACCCATTTTTACCACTCACGTCAGAAATAACGCCCATTTTTGGGCGATCTGCACAAAAGTGTAAAATCTAGCCCATGGACATTTGCAGAAAATATTGCGGGGGGGGGGGGTGAAATTGCATAGGCCCTGTTTGGGGCAGTAACAGCCACGCACCGGGAGTTCCTGCGCCAGGCGCAGAAGTCCTGCCCCGCGATCTATATTCGGGTTACCGCCCCAAGAGCAACTAGAGTGCAAAAGAATGCGCTCCACTTGCTCTGTGGGACACGAGCGGGGCAGAAGGAATCAGTGAGGGGTGCAGCGTTACGTGGTGAGACGCGTAGCACTGCCGCATAGGCAGGGCCCTCCTCTTCATTAAAGGACAGTCCAAGCTGCCAACTTGGCGGGTCCCTACCTGGACCGTCGGGGAGCAGGTGCCGTGGCATCAGCCCGCAATCCAACATCCAGTCGGCCGATTTGTTTTTCAAAGCACCACCTCCGCTTTAAATTTCACCCCGCGAGCGGCCTACAGCTCGGTACGTGCCTCCTGAAGCTCTCGCTGGCATCCCCCAGCGCAGCTCCAGGGGGAGCTACCGAAGGGCAAATGTGGATCGCTGCGCAAAGTGAGGATGTGATCATCGCCGGCGCTACTGGTTACTGCCATCGCTAAACCCTCGTGGAATCTTGTGGGCGTCGTTAGCGGTGCTGCGCTTCGGCGAAACGTTGTTTGTGCCCCAGAGGCGCTAACGGGAGGTGTAAATATCCCAAATTTCTCCCCCTCTGAATTTGTGGACCTGACATTCCAGCTTCATGACAACAGCCAACTTTAGGTGGGAATACTGAAATCTATCAGGCTACAAATTCACCAGACAGACTTAAATAAAGGAGCGGAGCTTGAGCAGGAACTGAGCGGGAAAGTAACAACCACAATAAAATCCTGCTGCTTGCAATTAGATCAGGGAAGATGATGTTACTAAGCTGTAATTTTCAACATTCGGGTGAATGCTGAAAGTCACAAGATTTGTCATGGGATGTCAGGCATCTGATGCCCCCTCAGTGAAAAGCCTGACAACAGCCACCACATTGAGAACAGCTACCATTGCCTGTAGAAAGGAAGAATGCATTTGCATTTCTGTAGCACCTTATCGCATCTCTCAGAAATTTCCCAGCGTGCTTCACATTGAATGATTTACAGTGTGCAGTTATTGTTCTTATATTCCCATTGAAATGTACTCCAGCATAAGTCACTTTAGGAGAGAAGGGAGGAAGGTAATTGGCTGGAAAATAAAGTGCACCGCTTATTTTTAAAATAATAATAGGAGTAATTTTCTAACTTCACACTTCCCCACTGGTAGTGCACATTAAAGATTCCATCATGTGGAGTATGCACTGGAACTTTCCATATACACAGCTTGTGGGCAAAGCTCCCTGACAGAAGCGCGATGTTGGAAATGACTCCTATTTTCCTCACTTATTGGCCTTGTTATACCATGTAAACCTCCCTGAGTGATAGAGTGGACAAACAACCTCCTCCGAGGACACTGGGACAGGCCACAATGAGGTGCATAAGAGCATGATCCGTCTGCAGAATTTTCCTCACACAACTGTGGAACATCTGTTCTCTGCCTCACATGACTGCACAAAGCAGACCAAAATCTCATTGTCTGGAGAATCACAGACATAAATCCATGTCCCGCTCCACTGTGACTAAATATGTTTGACTACCAGCTTGCTGTGCCAGCAGGGTACCTGAATTACTACTTACGCTTCTTAGCACCATCACAAAACGACTGACTAGGACTTTAACCTTGGCATACTAGGGAGGAGGAGGAAGAAGTTAAATGATGGGGCGAGTCAGCATTATTTACACTGAAAAATCTGATTTTTATATGTACATATTCCCCATTCTCATTTATAAATTATTTTATTTTCTCCTGCTCTTGGATGATGAATAGTGCATATGGCAGGAAGATCTGAGAGAACAGATCAGACAGTCGTGGTGATAGAAAGAAGAGTTTTTTTTCTAAAGGCGTCAAAAGTTTTCATTTTTATGTTATTTATAGGATAGATAGCTGGCTTGCAAATTGTGATTCAGGCTCTTTGAATTGCGACTCAAAGTGAAAAGGATAACATTCGAAACATGCTGATTAAATCCATATCATTAACAAGTATGATCTACCGTCTGCATCCGTTAACAGCAAAGTCAGTTTGCTAGGAAAAAAATTTGCTTTCATGATCCCAAAGTTGAATATTCCCATGAGAATAGAACGCAGGGAGGCTTCAGTAAGGGGCAAGGTGTCATCACCCATGTGCCAAGTTTCCATCAAGGTCATGATGTTAATGTAATCATCCACAATAAGGTGATGGATGACATGGTCCTTGTTGTCAAGTGAACAGACATTCTGGATGGAGTTACGGAGAGAGACAGTGATTGTTGACCCACTGGCAGAATGCAAGGGGGTGAGTGGTGGGATTGGTGACTGGGGCAGGAAGGAGGCTGCAAGTTCGCCCAGCGGGTGTACTTGGAGAGAGAAGAATAGGGCTTGTTGCTCATAAGAAGGCTGTGAAGAGTGCATCGAATGGCCTTTTGGAGGATGCCAAGAGAGACACAAAGGGAAACTGTGAGCTTATCCAAGAGAGAGTTAAGCAAGTGTCAGCAGCAGGAGAGTAGGAAGGTCGAGGAGTAGTGAAGGATGTTGGTCAGGGATGTGGGCAAAGTACCCGAGAGGAGAGAAATGAAAGGAAGCATAACTGGGTAACAGGAAGTGGAAGAGAAAAGAGACAAAAGAGCCCCAGTCTGCTCAATCATTCCTGATAGTTGCAACCTCTCAATTCTGGTAACTTGGTTATAAATATTCTATGCACTTGTTCCAGTACTTCAATACAAAAATAGCGGGAAGGAGATAAAGGAGAAAATTTGCAGGCAAATTATAGAAAGATACAAGAACTATAGAGTAATGATAGTGGGGACGTCAATTATCTTGCAGGACATTTTGGAGGGGGAGGGTGAACAGCCAGTTGTCGTGGTGCATATAGGTAT
The DNA here is from genome assembly GCF_044704955.1 of Pristiophorus japonicus. Lineage (NCBI taxonomy): Eukaryota > Metazoa > Chordata > Chondrichthyes > Pristiophoridae > Pristiophorus > Pristiophorus japonicus. Next base: position 111,872,093 of record NC_091977.1, on the reverse strand, counting down.
CAAATATATAGGTAAAAAATGGGATGAGGTCCTACAAGCTGAATTTAGGGAGCTAGGAGTTAAATTAAAAAGTAGGACCTCAAATTGCTACCAGTGCCATGTGCTGGTTGAGAGTAGGAATTGCAGGATAGCTAAGATGAATATGTGGCTTGAGGAGTGGTACAGGAGGGAGGGATTCAAATTTCTGGGACATTGGAACCGGTTCTGGGGAAGGTGGGACCAGTACAAACCGAACGGTCTGCATCTGGGCAGGACCGGAACCGATGTCCTGGGGGGGGGTGTTTGCTAATGCTGTTGGGGAGGGGTTAAACTAATATGGCAGGGGGATGGGAACCTATGCAGAGAGACAGAGGGAAGTAGAATGGGAGAAGAAGCAAAAGATAGAAAGAAGAAAAGTAAAAGTGGAGGGCAGAGAAACCCAAGGCAAAAATCAAAAAGAGCCACATTACAGCAAAATTTTAAAGGGGCAAAGTGTGTTACAAAGACAAGCCTGAAGGCAGAGGTACATGGTGTGCACACATACACCACGAATTGTCCCCCGATAATGCTGAATGTTGAACTAAATGGACTCCCAGTGTCAATGGAGCCGAACACGGGCGCGAGCCAGTCCATCATGGGAATAAAGACTTTCGAAAGACTGTGGTGCAACAATGCCTCAAGGTCAGTCTTAACTCCAGTTCGCATGAAACTAAGAACTTACACAAAAGAACTGATTCCTGTAATCGGCAGTGCTAGCGTAAAGGTCTCCTACGATGGAGCGGTGCAGAAGCTACCACTCTGGGTTATACCGGGCGATGGTCCCACGCTGCTCGGCAGGAGCTGGCTGGGAAAGATACGCTGGAACTGGGACGACATCCGAGCGCTATCGCCCGCTGACAACACTTCGTGTGCCCAGGTCTTAAACAAATTTCCTTCACTGTTCGAACCAGGCATCGGGAAATTCCAAGGAGCGAAAGTGCAGATCCACCTAATTTCGGGGGCGTGACCCATCCATCACAAGGCGAGAGCAATACCGTACATGATGAGAGAAAGGGTAGAGATCGAGCTCGACCGGCTGCAAAAAGAGAGCATCATTTCACCATTTGAGTTCAACGAGTGGGCCAGTCCTATCGTCCCAGTCCTCAAGGGAGACGGCACCGTCAGAATCTGTGGCGATTACAAAGTAACTATCAATCGTTTCTCCCTGAAGGACCAATACCCACTACCAAAGGCCGCCGACTTCTTTGCAACGGTGGTGGAAGGAAAGACATTCATGAAGCTGGATTTGACTTCAGCCTACATGACACAGGAACTGGAGGAATCATCGAAGGTCCTCATGCACAGAAGTCTTTTGGTTTATAACAGATGCCCGTTTGGAATTTGATCAGTGGTGGCAATATTCCAGAGAAACATGGAAAGCTTACTGACGTCAGTCCTGCACACCGTGGTCTCCAGGACCACATCTTGGTCACAGGTCGGAAGACAATCGAGCATTTGCAGCACCTTGAGGAGGTTCTTAGTCGACTCAACCGCAGGGGGCTCAGGTTAAAATGCTCGAAGTGCGTTTTCCTGGCGCCTGAAGTGGAGTTTTTGGGAAGGAGGATTGCAGCGGATGGCATCAGGCCCACCAACGCAAAGACGGAGGCAATTGAGAATGCACCAAGGCCACAGAACGTGACGGAGCTGCGGTTGTTTCTAGGATTCCTTAACTAGTTTGGTAACTTCTTACCGGGTCTTAGCACACTGTTAGAACTACTGCATGTCTTACTATGGAAAGGGGATGCATGGGTTTGGGGGAAAAGCCAAGAAAATGCCTTTGTAAAAACGAGAAAATTGTTATGCTCAAACAAATTGCTTGTGTTGTATGATCCATGTAAGCGTTTGGTACAAGCATGTATGCATTGTCATATGGGTTCGGGTGTGTATTGCAACAAGCTAATGATTTTGGGAAACTGCAACTGGTTGCTTATGCATCCAGGAGTCTGTCTAAAGCTGAGAGAGCCTACAGCATGATTGAGAAAGAAGCGTTAGCGTGTGACTATGGGGTAAAGAAAATGCATCAATACCTGTTTGGGCTAAAATTCGAATTGGAAACTGACCATAAGCCACTTATATACCTGTTTTCCGAGAGTAAAGGGATAAATACCAACGCATCGACCGGCATCCAGAGATGGGTGCTCATGTTATCTGCATACAACTATGCCAAACACCACAGGCCAGGCACAGAAAACTGCACCGATGCTCTCAGTAGGCTGCCATTGCCCACCACGGGGGTGGAAATGGCGCAGCCCGCAGATCAAGCCATGGTTATGGAAGCATTTGAGAGTGAGCAATTACCCATCACTGCCCGGCAGATCAAAACCTGGACAAGCCAGGACCCCTTATTATCTCTAGTCAAAAGCTGTGTGCTTCACGGGAGCTGGTCCAGTGTCCCAGTGGAAATGCAGGAAGAGATAAAGCCGTTCCAGCGGCGCAAAGATGAAATGTCTATACAGGCAGACTGTCTTCTGTGGGGCAATTGAGTAGTGGTCCCCAAGAAGGGTAGAGACACCTTCATCAATGACCTCCAGAGTACCCACCCAGGTGTCGTGATGATGAAAGCGATAGCCAGATCCCACGTGTATTGGCCCGGTATCGATGCGGACTTAGAGTCCTGCGTTCACAGATGTAATACATGCTCGCAGTTAAGCAATGTACCCAGGGAGGCGCCGCTAAGTTTATGGTTCGGACCCTCCATACCGTTGTCTAGGGTACACGTCGACTATGCAGGCCCGTTCTTGGGTAAAATCTTTCTTATGGTTGTAGACGCGTATTCCAAGTGGATTGAATGTGAGATCATGTCGGCCAGCACGACCGCTGCCACTACTGAAAGCATGCAGGCCATGTTTGCCACTCACGGCCTACCCGATGTCCTGGTGAGCGACAACGGGCCATGTTCTACCAGTGCTGAGTTCAAAGAATTCATGACCCGCAGTGGGATCAAACATGTCACATCTGCCCCATTTAAACCAGCGTCCAATGGTCAGGCAGAGAGAGCAGTGCAAACCATCAAGCAAGGTTTAAAGAGGGTAATTGAAGGCTCACTGCAGATTCGCCTATCCCGAGCCCTGCTTAGCTACCGCACGAGACCCCACTCACTCACTGGGATCCCACCTGCTGAACTACTCATGAAAAGAGCACTTAAGACAAGGCTCTCGTTAGTTCACCCTGATCTACATGAACAGGTAGAGAGCAGGCGGCTTCAACAAAGTGCAAATGTGTCACGCGAAATTGAAATCAATGATCCTGTATTTGTATTGAATTATGGGCAAGGTCCCAAGTGGTTTCCTGGCACTGTCGTGGCCAAAGAGGGGAGCAGGGTGTTTCGGGTCAAACTTTTAAATGGACTCCTTCACCGGAAACACATGGACCAAATCAAACTCAGATTCACGGACTATCCTGAGCAACCCACCTTGGACCCTACCTTTTTTGATCCCCCAACAGACACACCAGTGGCAGCCGGCACCACGGTTGACCACGAAGCAGAACCAAATACACCAGGCAGCCCAGCAAGGCCAGCTGCATAGCAGCCCAGCGAGGCCCAACAAATGATTCAACAACACCAGCTTTCACATCGAGACGATCAACCAGGTTAAGAAGGGCCCCAGATCGACTCACATTGTAAATAGTTACACGATTGACTTTGGGGGAGGGGGGCGGAGTGTTGTTTTAAATGTGGACTTGAATTTACCCTGTACAGCCACCAGAGGGCTCATCCCCTGGCGTCCCAAGGGATCACATAATCCCTTGGGCGCACAGGTATTTAAGGATGCTTCACAGGTTGGAGAGGCACTCTGGAGATGTGCAATAAATGACGAAGGTCACACTTTACTTTGAGCTCCCAGTGTTCAGTCTGACTCTTTCTCCAGACATAACAGCCCTTTAGTGCTTTCTCTCCATACCCCTTGATCCCTTTAGCCATAAGGGCCATATCTAACTCTCTCTTGAATATATCCAACGAACTGGCATCAACAACTCTCTGCGATAGAGAATTCCACAGGTTAACAACTCTCTGAGTAAAGAAGTTTCTCCTCATCTCGGTTCTAAATGACCTACCCCTTATCTTTAGACTGTAACCGCTGGTTCTGGACTTCCCCAACATTGGGAACATTTTTCCTGCATCTGACCTGTCCAGTCCTGTCAGAATTTTATATGTTTCTATGAGATCCCCTCTCATTCTTCCAAACTCCAGTGAATACAGGCCCAGTCAATCCAGTCTCTCCTCATATATCAGTCCTGCCTTCCCGGGAATCAGTCTGGTGAACCTTTGCTGCACTCTCTCAATAGCAAACACGTCCTTCCTCAGATTAGGAGACCGAAACTGAACACAATATTCCAGGTGAGGCCTCACCAAGGCCCTGTACAACTGCAGTAAGACCTCTCTTCTCCTATACTCAAATCCCCTAGCTATGAAGGCCAACATGCCATTTGCCTTCTTCACCGCCTGCTGCACCTGCATGCCAACTTTCAATGATTGATGTACCATGACACCCAGGTCTCGTTGCACCTCCCCTTTTCCTAATCTGCCGCCATTCAGATAATATTCTGCATTCATGTTTTTGCCACCAAAGTGGATAATCTCACATTTATCCACATTATACTGCATCTGCCATGCATTTGCCCAATCACGTAACCTGTCCAAGTCACCCTGTAGCCTCTTAGCGTCGTCCTCACAGCTCACACCACCACCCAGCTTCGTGTCATCTGCAAACTTGGAGATATTACACTCAATTCCTTCATCTAAATCATTAATGTATATTGTAAAGAGCTGGTGTCCCAGCACTGAGCCCTGCAGCACCCCTCTAGTCACTGCCTGCCATTCTGAAAAGGACCCGTTTATACCGACTCTCTGCTTCCTGTCTGCCAACCAGTTCTCTATGCACATCAATACATTACCCCCAATACCATGTGCTTTAATGTTGCACACCAATCTCTTGTGTGGGACCTTGTCAAAAGCCTTTTGAAAGTCCAAATACACCACATCAACTGGTTCTCCCTTATCCACTCTACTGGTTACATCCTCAAAAAATTCCAGAAGATTTGTCAAGCATGATTTCACTTTCATAAATCCATACTAACTTGGACCGATCCTGTCACTGCTTTCCAAATGCACTGCTATTTCACCTTTAATAATTGATTCCAACATTTCCCCCACTACTGATGTCAGACTAACTGGTCTAAAATGACCCGTTTTCTCTCTCCCTCCTTTTTTAAAAAGTGGGGTTACATTAGCTACCCTCCAATCCATAGGAACTGATCCAGAGTCCATGGAATGTTGGAAAATGATCACCAATGCATCTACTATTTCTAGGGCCACTTCCTTAAGTACTCTGTGATGCAGACTATCAGGCCCTGGGGATTTCTCGGCCTTCAATCCCATCAATTTCCCTAACACGATTTCCTGACTAATAAGGATTTCTTTCAGTTCTCCTTTTTGCTTGACCCTCGGTCCCCCAGTATTTCCGGAAGGTTATTTGTGTCTTCCTTCATGAAGACAGACCCAAGTATTTGTTCAATTGGTCTGCCATTTCTTTGTTTCCCATTATAAATTCACCTGGATCTGACTGCAAGGGACCTACATTTGTCTTCACGAATCTTTTTCTCTTCACATATCTATAGAAGCTTTTGCAGTCAGTTTTTATGTTCCCTGCAAGCTTCCTCTCATACTCTATTTCCCCCCTCCTAATTAAAATCTTCGTCCTCCTCTGCTGAATTCTAAATTTCTCCCAATCCTCAGGTTTGCTGCTTTTTCTGGCCAATTTGTATGCCTCTTGCTTGGATTTAACACTATCCCTAATTTCCCTTGTTAGCCACGGTTGAGCCACCTTCCCCATTTTATTTTTACTCCAGACAGGGATGTACAATTGTTGAAATTCATCCATGTAATCTTTAAATATTTGCCATTTCCACTGTCAACCCTTTAAGTATCATTCACCAGTTTTTTCTAGCCAATTCACCATCGAAGTTACCTTTCCTTAAGTTCAGGACCCTAGTCTCTGAATTAACTGTGTCACTCTCCATCTTAATAAAGAATTCTACCATATTAAAGTCACTCTTCCCCAAGGGGCCTCGCACAACAAGATTGCTAATTAGTCATTTCTCATTAAACATTACCCAATCTCGGATGGCCAGCCATCTGGTTGGTTCCTCAACATATTGGTCTAGAGAACCATCCTTATTACACTCCAGGAAATCCTCCTCCACCGTATTGCTACCAGTTTGTTTAGCCCAATTTATATGTAGATTAAAGTCACCCATGATAACTGCTGTACCTTTATTGCATGCATCCCTAATTTCTTGTTTGATGCTGTCCCCAACCTCACTACTACTGTTTGGTGGTCTGTACACAACTCCCACTTGCGTTTTCTGTCCTTTGGTATTCCGCAGCTCTACCCATACAGATTCCACATCATCCACGCTAATGTCCTTCCTTACTATTGCATTAATTTCCTCTTTAACCAGCAACGCTACCCCACCTCCTTTTCCTTTCTGTCTATCCTTCTCAAATGTTGAATACCCTTGGATTATGTGTTCCTAGTCTTGGTCTAGTAAGGGTGGAAATTTAAAGGCTCTGGCCACAATATTCCAAACTTTCTTGGATATGGGGGTGGTGCCAGAGGACTGGAGGATTGCAAATGTTACACCTATGTTTAAAAAAGACAAGAGTGGTGGGAAAACTTATAGAAACAATGGAGGGAATTTTCAGCTGAAATAGTGAGTGGGTTTGGGAGCAGGCGGGTGGTTAAAAGGGATGAAATTGACAGCGAGTCGGGAAGCCGGCTCGAACCCACCGACTTCCGCATTTAACTGCAGCGCCATCGGGTATGTGCGATAAACCGCCATGGGAGAGGCGGGTTGGCAATTGAAAGATGTTAAGAGTTAAATAGGAACTGTTTTAACAGTAGATTTGAGCTTTTACTCAGAGTGCACAGATTTTCCAGGCTTCCTGGAACTTGCCAGTGAAAGCAAGGCATGATGACAGCATGAATTGAGAAGGCTGACCAAATGACAGGCAAACAATCCTATCAGCACTCAGACCTCACATCTGCTTCCATGCCTAAGTTGAAGGCTTTTGCTCACAGGAATTGTTTCAAGAGTGTGCTTGCATTACTTTGCAAGTGATTTCCACTACTTTGGAGGTGATTTCTGCCACCTTGGGCTTTCGTGAGTCTGATCTACACTTTCTATCTGTCAAGCATCAGTTCGGCATGAATGCTGCTTATGCAGTTTTACATTGGACCTCAGATGAGGACCAAGATGAGCAGCAGCAGCACCAGCAGCAGGAAAAGCACCAGCAGGACCAGCAGCAGCCATCTCCTCAAAGAGTGGGAGAGTGATAGTGATAGGGGATTCAATTGTAAGAGGAATACATAGGCGTTTCTGCGGCCGCAACTGAGACTCCAGGATGGTATGTTGCCTCCCTGGTGCAAGGGTCAAGGATGTCTTAGAACGGGTGCAGGACATTCTGAAAAGGGAGGGTGAACAGCCAGTTGTCGTGGTGCATATCGGTACCAACGACATAGGTAAAAAACAGGATGAGGTTCTAAGAGACGAATTTAAGGAGCTAGGAGCTAAATTAAAAAGTAGGACCTCAAAAGTAGTAATCTCGGGATTGCTACCAGTGCCACGTGCTAGTCAGAGTAGAAATCGCAGGATAGCTCAGATGAATACGTGGCTTGAGCAGTGGTGCAGCAGGGAGGGATTCAAATTCCTGGGGCATTTGAACCGGTTCTGGGGGAGGTGGGACCAGTACAAGCCGGACGGTCTGCACCTAGGCAGGACCGGAACCAATGTCCTAGGTGGAGTGTTTGCTAATGTTGTTGGGGAGGAGTTAAACGAATACGGCAGAGGGATGGGAACCAATGCAGGGAAACAGAGGGACACAAAATGGAGACAGGAGCAAAAGACAGAAAGGAGATGAGTAAAAGTGGAGGGCAGAGAAACCCAAGGCAAAAAACAAAAAGGGCCACTTTACAGCAAAATTCTAAAGGGTCTAAATGTGTTAAAAAGGCAAGCCTGAAGCCTGACTGCGAGGAGTATTCGGAATAAGGTGGACGAATTAACTGTGCAGATAGCAGTTAACGGATACGAAGTGGTTGGCATCACGGAGACATGGCTCCAGGGTGACCAAGGCTGGGAACTCAACATGCAAGGGTATTCAACATTTAGGAAAGATAGACAGAAAGGAAAAGGAGGCGGGGTGGCGCTGCTAGTTAAAGAGGAAATTAATGCAATTGTAAGGAAAGGCATTAGCTTGGATGATGTGGAATCGGTATGGGTGGAGGTACGGAATACCAGAGGGCAGAAAACGCTAGTGAGAGTTGTGTACAGACTTCCAAACAGTAGTAGTGATGTTGGGGAGGGCATCAAACAGGAAATTAGGGGTGCGTGCAATAAAGGTGCAGCAGTTATCATGGGTGACTTTAATATGCATATAGATTGGGCTAACCAAATTGGAAACAATACGGTGGAGGAGGACTTCCTGGAGTGCATAAGGGATGGTTTTCTAGACCAATATGTTGAGGAACCAACTAGGGGGGAGGCCATCTTAGACTGGGTGTTGTGTAATGAGCGAGGATTAATTAGCAATCTCATTGTGCGAGGCTCCTTGGGGAAAAGTGACCATAATATGGTGGAATTCTACATTTGGATGGAGAAGGAAACAGTTAATTCAGAGACCATGGTCTAGAACTTAAAGAAGGGTAACTTTGAAGGTATGAGGCGTGAATTGGCTAGGATAGATTGGCGAATGATACTTAAGGGGTTGACAGTGGATGGGCAATGGCAGACATTTAGAGACCCCATGGATGAACTACAACAATTGTACATCCCTGTCTGGCGTAAAAATAAAAAAGGGAAGGTGGCTCAACCGTGGCTATCAAGGGAAATCAGGGATAGTATTAAAGCCAAGCAAGTGGTATACAAATTGGACAGAAATAGCAGCGAACCCAGGGACTGGGAGAAATTTAGAACTCAGCAGAGGAGGACAAAGGGTTTGATTAGGGCAGGGAAAATAGAGTACGAGAGGAAGCTTGCAGGGAACATTAAAATGGACTGCAAAAGCTTCTATAGATATGTAAAGAGAAAAAGGTTAGTAAAGACAAATGTAGGTCCCCTGCAGTCAGAATCAGGGGAAGTCATAACTGGGAACAAAGAAATGGCAGACCAATTGAACAAGTACTTTGGTTCGGTATTCACTAAGGAGGACACAACAACCTTCCGGATATAAAAGGGGTCAGAGGGTCTAGTAAGAAGGAGGAACTGAGGGAAATCCTTATTAGTCGGGAAATTGTGTTGGGGAAATTGATGGGATTGAAGGGCGATAAATCCCTAGGGCCTGATGGTCTGCGTCCCAGAGTACTTAAGGAGGTGGCCTTGGAAATAGCCGATGCATTTTCCAACATTCCATGGACACTGGATCAGTTCCTATGGAGTGGAGGGTAGCCAATGTAACCCCACTTTTTAAAAAAGGAGGGAGAGAGAAAACAGGGAATTATAGACCGGTCAGCCTGACATCGGTAGTGGGTAAAATGATGGAATCAATTATTAAGGATGTCATAGCAGCGCATTTGGAAAGTGGTGACATGATAGGTCCAAGTCAGCATGGATTTGTGAAAGGGAAATCATGCTTGACAAATCTTCTGGAATTTTTTAAGGATGTTTCCAGTAGAGTGGACAAGGGAGAACCAGTTGATGTGCTGTATTTGGATTTTCAGAAGGCTTTCAAGATTAATGTGCAAAGTTAAAGCACATGGGATTGGGGGTAGCATGCTGACGTGGATTGAGAACTGGTTGGCAGACAGGAAGAAAAGAGTAGGAGTAAATGGGTACTTTTCAGAATGGCAGGCAGTGACTAGTGGGGTACCGCAAAGTTCTGTGCTGGGGCCCCAGCTGTTTACATTGTATATTAATGATTTAGACGAGGGGATTAAATGTAATATCTCCAAATTTGCAGATGACACTAAGTTGGGTGGCAGTGTGAGCTGCGAGGAGGATGCTATGAGGCTGCAGAGTGACTTGGATAGGTTAGGTGAGTGGGCAAATGCATGGCAGATGAAGTATAATGTGGATAAATGTGAGGTTATCCGCTTTGGTGGTAAAAACAGAGAGACAGACTACTATCTGAATGGTGACAGATTAGGAAAAGGGGAGGTGCAACGAGACCTGGGTGTCATGGTACATCAGTCATTGAAGGTTGGCATGCAGGTACAGCAGGCGGTTAAGAAGACAAATGGTATGTTGGTCTTCATAACGAGGGGATTTGAGTGCAGGGGCAGGGAGGTGTTACTACAGTTGTGCAGGGCCTTGGTGAGGCCACACCTGGAGTATTGTTTACAGTTTTGGTCTCCTAACTTGAGGAAGGACATTCTTGCTATTGAGGGAATGCAGCGAAGGTTCACCAGACTGATTCCCGGGATGGAGGAACTGACATATCATGAAAGACTGGATCAACTGGGCTTGTATTCATTGGAGTTCAGAAGAATGAGAGGGGATCGCATAGAAACGTTTAAAATTCTGAGGGGTTTAGACAGGTTAGATGCAGGAAGAATGTTCCCAATGTTGGGGAAGTCCAGAACCAGGGGTCACAGTCTAAGGATAAGGGGTAAGCCATTTAGGACAGAGATGTGGAGAAACGTCTTCACCCAGAGAGTGGTGAACCTGTGGAATTCTCTACCACAGAAAGTAGTTGAGGCCAATTCACGAAATATATTCAAAAAGAAGTTAGATGTAGTCGTTACTACTCGGGGGATCAAGGGGTATGGCGAGAAAGCAGGAATGGGGCACTGAAGTTGCATGTTCAGCCATGAACTCATTGAATGGCGGTGCAGGCTCGAAAGGCCGAATGGCCTACTCCTGCACCTATTTTCTACGTTTCTCTGTTTCTATGACCTGCCGCTCCACAGGGGAGAAGAAATGAGCACAAGGGGTGCAGCTCACTGGAAGTGATTCACCCCACAGATGGTATATAGGCAGAGGATCAGCTTCCTGGACATGTCGGAACACCAGTGCCTCAGTCGGGTCAGGGTATCGCGCCAGATGGTCGCAGACATTTGCTGCCTCCTGCAAGAAGACCTCGGGGCCGAAATTGCCTTCCGTCCCTCACGGGACCTCACCTTTCGAAAAAAATGATTATTCTCCACCCCAATCCTTGGGGTGGGGATTGGGAGAATTTGCCTCTTTTTGTTTGAGTTTTGGTCTGGGCAGTATTTCGGGCGGCTGCATGGAGGAAGTGGGCCAGGAGTGGAGTGGAAGGTGGGCAGTGGCACCTGCGCTGCACTGAGCATGTCAGCACGATGCTGATGACGTCAATGCTACACGAACATGCCCTTAGCACTGATATGTAGCAACGTCCCTCCCCTTCAGTTAAAGGGGAGGGCTGCTGTGACCTCTGCTGCCACCTTAATGGTGCCCACTGGGCCAACAAGGAGGATTTCAGCTGGGTCAGTTGTCCTGCACCCAAGTGGGGGTGCTGGGATGCCTGTTGGCGGCCCGGCTGAACTTGTGGTTGCCATTGTCGGGCTGACTTCAGAGTCGGCCGACAATTCAAATAAAATGGCAGCTGCAACGCAGCGCCCTCCCCTTTAAGGATGGACGCACTGCCTAGCCGCTCGCAGCTGCCTGCCGGGAAAAGCTGTCTGAGGACACCGACTGGCAGCCGCTCTGCTCCCGCGGGGCAATTTCCCTCGCGAGGCCGTCAGGGATCGGCGCCAGGCAGTAAGGGATCGGCACGTACCCGACGGGGCGGCAACATGGGCAGGGCAGAAACCTCGCAGAGGCGGTAATGCACCTTGAGGAGGGAGGCAATTTCAGCTCCCTCCTGTAAAGTAGACCCGGTGAGTACAATTTGCCAGTGGCTGTCAAAGTCACCACCACCTCAATTCCTTCACCTCTGGCACCTTCCAGTGATCTGCAGGACACATCTTCAGAATCTCGCAATCTGTTGCCCACAAATGCATCACTCAGGTGACCGATGCCATGTTTGCCAGGGCCGGCAATTATTTGCACTTTGCAATGGATGTGGCCAGTCAGAATGAGTGGGCGTTCGGCTTTGCGGCTCTGGCTAGTTTCTCACAGGTCCAGGGAGTCATCGATTGCACACATGTGACAATGAAGGCTGCCCCAGATTAACCTGGAGTCTTCATCAACCGCAAGGGCTTCCATTCATTAGAACATAGAATTAGGAGCAGGAGTAGGCTATACAGCCCCACGAGCCTGCTCTGCCATTCAATAAGAAAATGGCTGATCTTCTACTTCAACTCCACTTACCCACCCTACTGTCATCTCCCTTGATTCCACTCCATCAATATTCAGCTTATATGCAACCACAAAATGATCATCATACAGGTGTATGCAAGATTCTCAGGCAGTTGCCATGAGAAGATTCCATCCTATCACAGTCAACCCTTCCAGAGCTCTTCTGACCTTGAAGCAGAGTTAACAGCTGGCTCCTTGGAGACAAGGGCTACCCCCTTAAGACGTGGCTGATGACAGCATTATGAGCCCAAACAATGAGGCCCAGGAGAGATACAATCAAAGCCACAAGAGCTGTCATCGAGCGAGAAATCGGAATGCTGAAGATGCGCTTTAGGTTCCTGGACGATAGTAATGGGTGCACCTGCAAGGTAAGTATGTATGAGGAGTGATGTGCTGGAGTCAGCTTGGGAAGAGAATCTCACTGTGGGCCCTTACAGAACGCAGCATCAGCACCAGGGAGGCATCATTTAAGCGATGTGCAGCTTTGCCACTTTGGGACTCTATTAATGCAGTTGGTTCATCTATTCCCCTACCTGGAGAATCCTTCAACTTTTGTCCTCATAGGGTACCTTTAAATAGTTCAGTTGAAATAGGCTCATGCGTGTCAGCATCATGCCCACTCGTGCTAATTGGTTGGGAAATCGAGGGCAGATGCTAATGCAGTGGCTTTGTTAAAAAGCCACTGCCAAACAAACTGCTGAAACTTTAGGGTTCCCCACATACTCCAGGATTCCGCCGCTGCTAGCGCGTCAGATAGTTAAAATCCAGCCCACAATCTGGGACAAGATTAATTGGCATTGGGAAAAATATGGGCTAATAAATTAAAGTAAGCAGGGATTTGTCAAATGCAAATCGTGTTTGATTAACTTGATTGACTTCTTTGATGAAGTAATGGAAAGGGGTGATGAGGGTAGTGTTGTTCATGTTGTGTTTCTGGACTTTCAAAAAGTGTTTGACAAATTACTACGTAATAGACTTGATAGTAAAATTAAAGCCTGTGTAATTAATGAGGCAATAGCAGTATGGATACAACATTGGCTAAAGGATGGAAAGGAAATAATAGTGGTGAATGGTTGTTTTTCGAACTGGAGGGAGGTATACAGTGGAGCTCCACAGGAGTCAATATCTTCTTTATATATATTAATGACCTGAACTGTATACAGGGTATAATTTCAAAGTTTGCAGATGACAAAAAACTCTGAAATACAGTAAACAATGAGGATAGTAACAGATTTCAGGAGCACATAGACTGGTGAAATGGGCAGACACACGGCAGATGAAATTTTAAAAAGTATGAAGTGATACATTTTGGTAGGAAAACTGAGGACAGGTAATATGAACTAAATGGTACAATTTAGAGGGGGTGCAGGAGCTTGGAAGTATGGTAAACAGTAAGGAAGGTAGGGCAAGTCTATTATGTGGCACTTTATCAAACACCTTTTGGAAATCCATGTACATCACATCAACTGCAGTGCTCTCATCAACCCTCTCTGTTACCTCATCAAAAAAATTCAATCAAGTTAGTTAAACACAATTTGCCTTTAACAAATCCATGCTGGCTTCTCTTAATTAATCCACACTTGTCCAAGTGACTGTTACTTTTGTCTTTTATCATTTATTATCATTTATATAATCATATAAAATATCATTTATAAAAGCTTCCCCATCACCAAGGTTAAGCTGGCCTGTAATTGCTGGGTTTATCCTTACACTCTTTTTTGAACAAGGGTGTAACATTTTCAATTCTTCATTCCTCTCCCCCCACCCACCATATCCAAAGAGGATTGGAAGATTATGGCCAGTGCCTCTACAATTTCCACTTTTGGTTACTGACCCTCTGCCACTGGAAATGGTTTCTCCTTATTTACTCTATCAAAACACTTCATGATTTTGATAATTTCTATAAAATCTCCTCTTGATCTCCTCTGCTCTAAGGAGAACAACCCATCTTCTCCAATTGCTCTGCATAACTGAAGTCTCTCATCTCTGGTACTCTTCTAATAAATCTCTTCTGCACCCTCTCTAAGGTCTTGACATCCTTTCTAAACTGAACACAATACTCCAGCTGAGGCCTAACCAGTGTTTTATAAAGGTTTAGCATAACTTCCTTGCTTTTGTACTCTATGCCTCTATTAATAAAGCCCCCCACCAAAATAAAACCATACAATATACAACGTAATGTTGCAGGGCACTGAACAACAATGAAGTTCTTTAAATCAACAAAACTTTTTTAACACCACGATTTTCAGTTGGGGCACAAAAATGTCTTTGCGTAAGGCCTAATTTTTCACCCCCGATCATGGAACCTCATTTTTTGCCGAATTTTGAAGACGAGGGTGCAAACTTTTTTCAGGCGGTATCAGTAGCGCCCCACCATCATTACCGCTCCGAAATCACTAAAGCTGAAAATCCAGCCCATAGGGTCCAATTCTAGGCACCGTACTTTAGGAAGGATGTGAAGGCTTTAGAGAGGGTGCAGAAATTAATTACAAGAATGGTTCTATGGATGAGAATTATAGAGATATGTGAATAGACTGGAGAAGCTGGGGTTGTTCTCCTAGAGCAGAAACGATTAAGAGGAGATTTGATAGAGGTGTTCAAAATCATGAGGGATTTAGACAGAGCAGATAGAGATAAAAGATCCGAAATTGCCGATCGGGGGCGGTAAATGCTCGGCACTAAAGTCCCACCCCCGATGCGGATTTGGGCACATGTGCCTATCCAAGGAAGCGGAGCGATATCTCCAGTGATCCGTGTCCTTGAAGGGGCGCTCCCAGGGCGGGAGCGCACCACTGAGTACAGCGCCACGCTCAATAGCGCAGCACAATGCCGATGCTCCACATAGCGCTCCCGCGCTACAACGCTTCTCCCCTTAATTTAAAGGGAGGGCCACTGCGCACTCTGCAGGCCTTTTGGTGGTCGCTACTGGGATACCAGGGAGGTATTCAAATGGGCCAGCAGCCCGGCTCCCATAATGGTGTGCCGGGCCGCATGATGGTCATCACGAGGGCCGCATTGTCGGGCTGACGGAAGAGTCAGCTGACAAAAAAAGTGACGGCCCGCGGCGCAAAAGGTCTTCCCTTTAAGGGCGCCCCAGCTTGGATGTCCGCTGGCTTCGATCCCCGCAAAGCTGGCGGTGATATCTGCCGGTGCCATCCTCACAGAAATTTCCCCCGCAGGGTGCAAAGGGCTCAGTGCGGGGTGGTAAAGGGGCGGTGTGCACAGCGATGTGCATCGACCCGGGGCACAGGGCATGGCAATACGGACACATTGGGCCCAAGTTTCCACACATGCCTAGAACGGTGCTGTCCCGACCTGGACACCCGTTTTTCGCGCCACAAAGTGCGCCTAAAAAAATCCTCGGTATTCTCCACCTCCCTGCAGGTCCTCTGGCCCTCGGCGCGGCGCAGCATGAGCTGTGGGGGGGCGGAGCCAGGTCCCTGCACTGAAAACAGTGCCGGGACCTCTGCACATGCGTGCTACAGTGGGCACGCAAGTGCAGTAGCTCCAGGCGCCCGAAACTGTGTGGGAGGGGCCCGAAGCACGCAGCCCCTAGCCCTGACTGAATGGCCTCACTGGGGCTGCGTGAATAAGGCTCCTCCCATGGCCAGCTCCCGCTCCCCCCCGCCTCCGGACCCGACCCGATTCCCGCTCCCCCCCCCCCGGACCGGACCGGACCTGACTCCCGCTCCCGCTCCGCCCCCCCCCCCCCCGACTGGACCCGACCCGACCCGACTCCCGCTCCCCGCCCCCGGACTGGATCTGACCTGACCTCCCCCTCCCCAACCTGACCTCCCCCTCCCCGACCTGACCTCCCCCTCCCTCCCTCTCTCTCCCTCCCCCCCTCTCCCTCTCTCCCCCCCTCTCCCTCCCTCCCTCCCTCTCTCTCCCTCCCTCCCTCCCCCCCTCTCTCTCTCTCTCTCTCTCTCCCTCCCCCCCTCTCTCTTTCTCTCTCCCTCCCCCCCTCTCTCTCTCTCTCTCTCCCTCCCTCCCCCCCTCTCTCTCTCCCTCCCTCCCCCTCTCTCTCTCGCCCTCCCTCCCCCCAACCCGAACCGAACCGAACCTCCCCGACCCGACCCAACGCCACCTACCTGTAAATCTGGTGCTGGGGACGGGCCCTGCCCGAAGCCTCGGGCCGGCCCGTTCAGCCTTCGGTCCCGAAAGGCCTGCCTGAAGCACTTTCACACAGGTAGGAAGATGGTTTATTTAATCTTTTCTTTGCTTATAAATGTTTATTCAGGTTGGATTTATTTGTATAATATTTGTATAAGTATAAATAAGGATTTATTATAGAATTTAATGACTTCCCTTCCCCGCCCCTCCCCCCCCACCTCGTTCTGGACGCCTAATTTGTAACCTGTGCCTGATTTTTTAATGTGTAGAACAGGTTTTTTTAGTTCTACAAAAATCTTCACTTGCTCCATTCTAAGTTAGTTTGGAGTACGTTTTCAAAGTGGAAACTTTGAAATCAGGCGTTAGTGGCCGGACACGCCCCCTTTTGAAGAAAAAATTCTGTTCCAAAGTGGAACTGTTCTACCTGACTAGAGCTGCAGAAAAAAAAATATGGAGAATTGCGATTTCTAAGATAGTCCGTTCTCCACCAGTTGCTCCTAAAAATCAGGCGCAAATCATGTGGAAACTTGGGCCCATTGACTCCGAGGCAATTTCCCGGGAGGCGCATTCACCTCCCTCGCCTGGGCGAAAACTTCATAGCATCCCGCTAGCGCCCCCTGGAAGTATCTATTTTTTTTCTATTATTAACAATTATAATATCTACGATTGCCATTTCCTCTTTGTTAGCCTCTTCAGTGAAATCTAAAACAACGGGGGTGGATTTTACCTTAAAAACCCCCACTGCTGCTGTTCCTGGCTCCCCCGAGCCCCCTCCCTCCTCTGTGCGGTCTAGTGCCACAGGCCTACCCGCCCTGAGCCAGCCAGCCTGTCAATCTCTCTGGCTGCAGGTGGGAAACAGAGACTTCCATAATCAAATCAGGCCCTGCCATTAAATTCAACAGGGCCTGCAGGAAACCCGTTCTCCCAGGTTTCCCGACTTCCTCAGAACTCCACTCCCAACCTGCCTTCCCCATTAAAATTCAGCCCAATGTTTCTATTCAATATCCCAGTCATTTCTGTATCATCTCCGATGAGTTATCTTGCTCATCCTATCTTAATTCTCCTTTTGTTACTTATGCGCCTATTGAATAGAGTGTGATATTCTGGATGAAATAAATATAGTGAGAGAGGAAGTATTAAGGGGTTTAGTAACTTTGAAAGTAGATAAGTCCCCAGGCCCGGATGAAATGCATCCCAGTTTGTTGAGCGAAGTAAAAGAGGAAATAGCAGAGGCCTTGACCATCATTTTCCAGTCCTCTTTGGATATGGGCATGGTGCCACAGGATTGGAGGACTGCCAATGTAGCACCCTTGTCTAAGAAGGGAAAAAGGGATAGGCTGAGTAATTACAGGCCTGTCAGCCTAACCTCAGAGGTGGGAAAATTATTGGAAAAAATCCTGAAAGACAGGATAAATCTGCATTTGAATAGGCAAGGATTAATTAGGGACAGTCAGCATGGATTTGTGAAGGGAAGATCGTGTTTGACTAACCTGATTGAATTTTTTGAGGAGGTAACCAAGAGGGTCGATGAGGGTGGTACGTACGATGTAGTATATATGGACTTTAGTAAGGCTTTTGATAAGGTCCCACATGGTAAACTGGTCATGAAGGTTAAAGCCCATGGGATCCAGGGCAAAGTGGCAAGTTGGATCCAAAATTGGCTTGGAGGTAGGAAGCAAAGTGTAATGATTGATCGATGTTTTTGTGACTGGAAGGGTGTTTCCAGTGGAGTTCCGCAGGGCTCAGTACTGGGTCCCTTGTTTTTTGTGGTATATATCAATTTAGATTTGAATATAGGAAGTATGATTTCGAAGTTTGCAGACGACACTAAAATTGGCTGTGTGGTTGATAATGAAGAGGAAAATCATGGGCTGCAGGACGATATCAATCTACTAGTCAGGTGGGCAGAGCAGTGGCAAATGGAATTTAATTCAGAGAATTGTGAGGTGATGCACTTTGGGAGGGCTAATAAGGAAAGGGTATACACATTAAGCGGTAGGCCACTTAATAGTGTAGATGAACAAAGGGACCTTGGAGTGCTTGTCCACGGATCCCTGAAAGTAGCAGGCCATGTGGTTAAGGTAGTTAAGAAGGCATACGGAATGCTTGCCTTTATTGGCCAAAGCATAGAATATAAGAGCAGAGAGGTTATGCTTAAATTGTATAATACTTTGGTTTGGCCAAAGCTGGAGTACTGCATGCAGTTCTGGCCACCGTATTATAGGAAGAACATGATAGCACTAGAGAGGGTGCAGAGGAGATTTACTAGGATGCAGCCTGGAATGGAGAATCTTAGTTATGAGGACAGATCGGATAGGCTGGGGTTGTTCTCATTGGAACAGAGGAGGTTGAGAGGAGACCTCATCGAGGTGTACAAAATATTGAGCAGCCTGGACATAATGGATAGTAAGGGTCTATTTCCATTGGTGGAGGGGCTATTATGAGAGGCAATAGCTTTAAGGTGGTTGGTGGAAGGTTTAGAGGGGATTTGACGGGGTGGGGGGGGGGCTTCTTTACGCAGAGGGTTGTGGGGATCTGGAACTCTCTGCTTGGAAGAGTGGTGGATGCAGAAACCCTCACCACTTTTAAGAGATGGTTGGATGGGCACTTAAAGTGCCGTAAGCTGCAGGGTTACGGACCTGGAGCTGGTAATTAGGATTAGACTAGATGACCTTTTGTTGGATGGCGCAGATATAATGCTAAGTACTGCAGGGAATAGAATACGGCCAGGGTGATCTCCTGGACTAGTTTCGATCACCTCGATGGGTCGGAGAGGAATTTTCCCAGATTTTTTCTCCCTAAATTGGCCTGGGTTTTTATCTGTTTTTTGCCTCTCCCAGGAGATCACAGTTGGGGTGGAGTGTAGATGTTTTTAGTATAAGAGGTGTTGCAGTTGTGTGAGGCGGATTGGCTGGGCTGGGTAATCTTTGCTTTTCTGTTATTGTTCATAGGTTTATATGTAACCTTTAGGGCTGCTGATCAAGGGCCGTGCGGTTCTTTGTCGGCCGGCGCAGACGCGATGGGCCGGAATGGCCTCCTTCTACACTGTAAATTTCTATGTTTCTATGTTTGTAGAATATCTTTTACCTTTTATATTCTTTTGATATTTTCATTTTATATTTTCATTTTATATTTACTCTTTAATTTCTAATTGTCTTTTTAATCTTATTCCTAATCTCATCGTATTCCCTTTTATCATCCTCCCCTTTAATGTTTATACACTTTGCATATGTCTTTTTCTCAATATTCAGTTTTATACCTTGGCTGGATGTTTTCTAATTTTTTGTGGAATATATTTATCCTGAGTTCTATTGATCTCCTGTTTAAATATTGCCCACTGTTGTTCTACTTCTTTGTCAATATTTTTCTCGCGTTTCCCTTCCTTAGCAGCATCCTCATTCCATTATAGTTAGCTTTTTTCTCATCTATTACTTTGGTCTTTGTATTATCTATACCTCTTTCAATCACTATCTTAAACCTCATTATATTGTGAGCACTACTCCCTAGATGTACTCCCAAGCTTATTTCTCTTGCTTGCTCAAGTTCATTTCCAATTATAAGGTCGAACAGTGATTCCTCCCTTGTTGGGTTTCTTACATATTAGGTCAGAAAGAACACTGTAAAATACATCCCCTTTTCGAGCTAAGCTGCCAGACTCCTGCTGAAGTTACAGGAGGAGTTTAGTGGAACATTCAATGGAATTTAGCTCCCATGTATTTTAACCAAGGAAGCCTATAAAATGTCTCCACAAGAATATTGTAAAAAGCAGCAGCAACATCAATAGTGCATAGTGAGTCTACAAGAACAAAAACAATTTGTATTTATATAACGTCTTTAATAAAGCAAAACACCACAAGTGTTTTGAATCAAAATTTGACACTGAGCCACATGAGGAGAAATGACGGCAGATGACCAAAAGCTTGGTCAAAGAGGTAGATTTTAAAGACCCTCATAAAGGAAGGAAGAGAGGTAAAGAGACAGAGGTTTAGGGAGGGAATTCCAGAGCTTAAGGCCTTGGCAGCTGAAGGCATGTCCACCAATGGTTGCGCAATTAAAATCCCAAATCGCCAGAATTAGAGGAGCACAGATATCTCGGAGGATTGTGGGGCTGGAGGAGATTACAGAGATAGTGTATGGATTTGAAAACAAGGATGAGACTTTTAAAATCAAGACATTACTTAACCGGGAGTTAATGTAGATAGTGAGAATGGCCTGCATCCCAGGGTCTTAAAAGAAGTGGCTGCAGAGATAGTGGATGCATTGGTTGTAATCTACCAAAATTCCCTGGATTCTAGAGAGGTCCCAGCGGATTGGTAAACCGCAAATGTAATGTCCCTATTTAAGAAAGGAGGGAGACAGAAAGCAGGCAACTACAGACCAGTTAGCCTAAAATCTGTCATTGGGAAAATGCTGGAGTCTATTATAAAGGAAGTGGTAGCAGAATACTTAGAAAATCATAATACTGTAGGCATGGTTTTATGAAATGGAAATCATGTTTGACAAATTTGTTGGCGTTGTTTGAGGATGTAACGAGCAGGGTCAATACTGGGGAACCAGTAGATGCCTTGTATTTGGATTTCCAGAAGGCATTCGATAAGGTGCCACATAAAAGGTTACTGCTCAAGATAAGAGCTCACAGGGTTGGAGGTAATATATCAGTTTGGATAGAAGATTAGCTAACTAACAGAAAACAGAGAGTTGGGATAAATGGGTCATTTTACGGTTGGCAAACTGTAATGGGTGGCGTGCCACAGGGATCAGTGCTGGGGCCTCAACTATTTACAATCTATATTAATGACTTGGATGAAGGGACTGAGTGAAACGTAGCCAAATTTGCTGATGATACAAAAATAAGTGGGAAAGCAAGTTGTGTGGAGGACACAAAGAATCTGCAAAGGGATATAGGACCCAAATTTCCCCAGGAGTTGCTCCATTTTTTTTTGGAGCAACTTGATTTTTCTGGAGTATATTTTTAGTTGCAATTCTGGTCATTTAATTTGTGGCAGTGTAAGTGAGTTAGTTAGGTTTTTTTTTAGTTTAGTTTTTTTTTCAAAAGGGGTTGTTCCCAGCCACTTACGCCTGTTTTGGCCATTTAAGAGAGTTTGGCCAGCAAATAGTTGCTCTAAACTAGCTTAGGCCAGAGTATGTTGCCACTTCTCTCTGCACAGAAAAACCTTACCTAGAGTTAAGGAATCGGTGCAAGTCATTACATTTAAAGCAATACCAAGCACAAAACAAAGTACAAAAAGTAATAAACATTCAATAAAAAATAAAGAACTGAAGTAAATAATTAAATTAACAAATAAAGAACTAAAGTAAATCCTACCTTCAACTAAACTCGGCAGCAGCTGGCCATACGGGAGTCCCTTCGGCCTGGGATAGGTGCGGAAGAACGCGGCATCTTAATGGGAGGGTGGAGGGGGGAGAGGGGATTTTTTGAGAGAGAGAGAGACACACACACGTACGAAATGTATTCGATTTATCAACAAAATAACACCACGAACCATTATTGGATTGGTGCCAGCAGCTGTTGGTTGTTTGCCTTGGTTCGTTCAAAGTTTGTTTTTCTGGCCTCAGCCAGCTTGGTAATTCAGCTCGCGCCAGGTCCTCGTCTGCCTCACCCCTTCTTGGCCTGTTCCTTCACTTTCACACGCTGCATGAAGCCATCCCCGCTCTGAATGCTTCATGTGACCCACACGCACATTAACCCTGTTGCCGAGCATCTCCTGCCTTTGACTTGCTGGTTGACAATAATGCCTTCGACAAGGTATGCTGTAAAGATCCCAATCGTCATAAAATATTCAAGATGCTTTAAATCAAAGTGTCCGCCCACACATAGGCACAGCCACTGAAATAATGCTGCTAGGCCATTGGAGGCCTGCTCACATGAACGTGGCATCGGGGGAGCTCATTCAGCCAGGGCTAGGGGCGGCGTGCTTCGGGCCCCTCCCACACAGCCTGCAGAGGTTCGGGCTGCGAGGAGCTACGGCACATGCGTGTACACTCTAGCGCGCAGGTGCAGAGGTCCCGGCACTGTTTTCAGCGTCGGGACCTGGCTCCGCCCTCCACGCGTTCTGCTGCACTGCGCCAAGGGCCTGGATCGACCAGACTGCGGGGAGAATACGAAGGTAAATAATAGGCACCGTTTCTGGTCTAAAAAGTCAGCGCACCACACGGAAGTGCGCCGTTCTAACTCTGGGAGCAAACTTGGGCCCATAGATAGGCTAATGAGTGGGCAAAAATCTAGAAAATGGTGTATAATGTGGGAAAATGTGAGATTATCCATTTTGCCAGGAAAAATAATAAAGCAAATTATTATTCAAATGGGGAGAGATTACAAAATGTTGAGGTACAGAGGGATCTGGGGGTCCTTGTTCATGAAACACAAAAAGTTAGCATGCAGATACAGCAAGTACTTAGGAAGGCAAATGGAATGCTGGCTTTTATTGCAAGGGGGAATGGAGTGTAAAAGTAGTGAAGTCGTACTACAACTGTACAGGGCATTGGTGAGATCACGCCTGGAGTACTGCATACAGTTTTGGTCTTCTTATTTACGGAGGAATATACTTGGAGGCAGTTCAGAGAAGGTTCAAGAGGTTGATTCCTGAGATGAAGGGGTTGTCCAATGAAGAAATTTTGAGCAGTTTGGGTCTACACACATTGGAGTTTAGAAGAATGAGAGGCAATCTTATTGAAACATATAAGATGCTGAAAGGACTTGACAGGGTAGATGCAGAGAGGCTGTTTCCCCTCATGGAGAATCTAGAACTAAGGGGCATAGTTCCAGAATAAGGGGTCGCCCATTTAAAATGGAAATGAGGAGGAATTTCTTCTCTCAGAGGGTCATGAATCTTTGTAATTCTCTCCCCAAGAGAGCTGTGGAGGCTGGGTCATTGAATGTATTTAAGGTGGAGATAGACAGATTTTTGAATGATAAGGGAGTCAAGGGTTATGGGGAGCGGGCGGGGAAGTGGAGTTGAGGCCAGGATCAGATCAGTCATGATCTTGTTGAATGGCGGAGCAGGCTCGAGGGGCCAAATGGCCTACTCCTGCTACTGTTTCTTATGTTCTTATGTTCTTAATCCAGATGGGGTATCTGGTGAGCTTGTGCTCTGCCAGAGCAGTGTTCTCTAGTGCCTTGTAGTCAACCGCATGGTCTGAAGTGGAGGCCTCCCTTAAGGGATGCTGCACCTCTTGTTGGTCATCTGGAAATAGAAAACAGCAGATGAGCAATTAGCAGCAGGGGAGGGGGCAGGCTGACTTGAGAAAGGTGGCATAGCACAGGTTCATTTGAGGGCTGCCGCAACTCCATAATATCTCTCAATGATGTGTTTTCAGTTGCGCGATGCATTTACGTACCCTCTCTACCCGAAGGGCCCCCGGCAACTGTCCAAGCTGGGTCTCCGATGAGGGCAGAGACCCTCTCCTCTATGTTGGTCAGAGGAATTACTTGAGGCAGACCCCTGCCTGTCCGCAGCTGCTCACTCCTATTGTGGGACTGCTTTGACTGCAAAGAGAAAAATAGGAATGGTTCAAAATGGGTTTCTCTGCTGTTGTGCCACATATGCCTACCACAGTAGAATAGGTGATACTGTGTGAATGTTCTTGAGGCCTCCGTTCAATCTGTTTGGATCTTGCATGTGCTTCGTCAGTATGTATTCACAGGTTAGAGGCATCTACCATGGGAGATGTAAGTGATCTTTCATAAAGCGATAGGAGCCATTGGAGTGCATGGCGAGTGATGATCTTTATGATACAAATTATGTGCATAGATCATTAAAAGCCAATGGATGCTGAAGTAAGCCTTCATCTTTGTTATGCATTGTGAAAGGCACCCCACTGAGTGTTGAGAGGGACCAGATATATAAAAAACTTCACATAGTGTGTGAGATTAATGTTACAAATCATGGAGGCATGCATTCATGCAAATGGTACTCACCCTGACGACCCTTGTGAGGTCATTGAACTCTTTTCTGAGTACAGTGTCTGCAGCAGGCACCTCCTGTGCAATGTCCCTCCATATTCTCTTCAACACAGGAGGGAGTGGACTGGCTCCCCCTGTAAGACGGAGTGAGGCCAACCTCCTCTCCACCGTGCTTGCTAGCCTCCGGGCTGAAGTGCCTGGCATGCTGCCTTCCCTTCTGCTCCTCCATCTCAGCAGAAGTGGCTGAAGTGGGGTGGTTTAAATGCATGCAGGAAGCTGGAGCATCCTGCATTTGCATTTGCAACTGGAAAAGAAACCAAGAGGAAAAAAATACGATCAATGCGCATGCGCAAAATGGCCGCCTCCTTCAATGCCGAAAATGTCAGCTCTGGCACACAAAGTCAGTCATGCAATGCCTGACTTAATGCCAGCGCTCCTCCAGATAACTTTTTTGCTGAAAATTCCTGACAAGGGCGCAAACTATTTCCCGATGCAAACGTTTGTGCATGGCCGCAATTTGCGCCCCGAAACCCTAAAGGCCGAAAATCCAGCCCTATATGTTTCAATGCGATCACCTCTCATTCTGCTAAACTCCAGACAGTAAAGGCTCAATCTACTCAATCCCTCCTTGTAGGACTACCCTCTCATCCCAGGAATCAATCTCGTGAACCTTTGTTGCACCGCCTCTTAGGCAAGTATATCCTTACTCAGATAAGGAGACCAAAACTGTGCACAGTACTTCAGGTGTGGTCTGTCGAATGCCCTGCACAATTGTAGCTCGACTTCCTTACTCTTATATTCCAACCCCCTTGTAATAAAGGCCAACATGCCATTTGCCTTCCTAATTGTTTGCTGTACCTGCATGCTAATTTTATGTTTCTTGTATGAGGACACCTACATCTCTCTGAACACCAACATTTAATAGTTCCTCAATATTTAAAAATATTCTATTTTTATATTCTTTCCAGCAAAGTATATAACCTCACATTTCCCCACATTATACTCCATCTGTCACCTTATTGCCCTCTCACTTAACCTGTCTATATCCCTTTGCAGGCTCTTTGTGTCCTCCTCATAGCTTACTTTCCCACTTAGCTTTGTATTGTCAGCAAATTTGGATACATTACACTCGGTCCCTTCATCTAAGTCATTAATATAAATTGTAAATAGCTGAGTCCCAAGCACTGATCCTTGTGGCACTCCACTAGTTACAGCCTGCCAACCTGAAAATACCCCATTTATCTCTACTCCCTATTTTCTGTCCATTAACCAATCTTCTATCCATGCTAATATATTGCCCCCAACCCAACCAGTCCTTATCTTGCGCAGCAACCTTTTATGTGGCACTTTATCAAATTCCTTTTGGAAATCCAAATATACTACATTTACTGGTTCTCCTTTATCTACCCTGCTGGTTACAACCTCAAAAGACTAATACATTTTTCAAACACGATTTCCCTCTGATTCTGCCTGATCATATTATGATTTTTTTAAGTGTCCTATTACCACTTCCTTAATATAATGGATTCCAGCATTTTTCCAACAACTAATGTCAGGCTAACTGGCCTGTAGTTCCCTGTTTTTTCTCTCCCTCCTTTCTTAAATAGATACATATTTCCTGGTAGTAACAGGGAATAGATTGGAGACAATAGGAGGGAGTCCAGAGTTAAAGTCAGAGGTCTCATGGTGGGATAAAGTTGATGTAGGTAGGGTTGTAGTCGGCATGGAGCATCGATGAGCTGTTGACCAAGTTCGGAGACAGGTGCAGTGGGCAAGTGAAATCCAGGAGCTATTTGTAGGGTAAAGAATTGGAGGATGAAAGTTATTTCCATGAGAATGAGGCTCCAGAAGATTTAAAGAGTTGGTTGCAGGGCAGAAAAATGATGGCGAAATGGAGTTCACGGTAGATCAGGAGCAGTGGAGAAATGTACTTCAGCCCAGGAGAGTAAACCATTAGCCAGAGACCAACAAAGCTGAAAAAACAATGGAAGGAATCAGCTCACAGGCTCAGCAGAGAACAGCAGCAGTGGGGGGAGGGTTGTAGCTGACCAAAGATACTTTAAAATTTAAGCAAGAGAACATCAAGTCAGAGGCCCAGCTGATGAGTCTTACGATGTAATCCAGTATGGTCCAGTGCAGAAGCGTTGTCTTGATGTCCAAAAAAGTCCAGAAATTTGGAAGCCAAATTTGAGAAGAGATCCAACAGCTCAGTGAGAGAAGCAGAGAGCAGGCATTGGGGTTGAGGGGATGGGCAATGGCAATTTAAAGTAGCAGTTGACGTAGTTAACTTGTAGTTAGGGCTAAAATGCACCAACTATTAGAGGCAGGGGAACTTAAACAGTGGAAGCGAGGAGATTTGGTAGAGAAAGGGCAAAGGATGGCAACAGAGATTCCCACGGATAGAGGTGAAGTAATGAGGAGCTCCCAATGGAACTGCCAGCCTAGGTGCCATCTTGGTCTACATCGCATTTAGTCAATTCTAGCTTTCTTTCCGCGGGAATCTGTGCAATGGGACTGAAAATAAATTGATTAGAAATTTAATATAATCAGAAATTTGGTCTCATTGAAATGACAAGGAAATGGTCCAGCTTCTTAATTCTTCCACAATTGGTGGAAGGATCTTGTGGAGATTGCAATCTCAAATCCTCCTGACTATGGATCACAATCAGTATCATCATCAGAGGCGGTCCTTCGTATCGAAAATGACTTGCTTCCACGCCAAAAAAGGTCTGAGTTCACAGGTGTTTCAATGAAGGACCTAATATTCCAGGTCCCAAACTATATCCTGAAGGGTGGAAGAGGCCTGTGCGTGGAATTTTTAAGGTGTGGTGGCCATTGCACACCAGCCATCACACAGGCTTGACAGAGCTAGGTCTTGGTCCAGTGGCAAGGATTACCCAAGGATTAGAGACCAGCTCTGCTGCGTGGATCGTAATGTGGGCTGGCCCGTGCTGCCCCTGGGCCCACACCTCTTCTGGCCCCAAACTCATGCCTCTCCTGGGCCTCGATCGCGTCACTCCACGATCACTCGCCACCCCTGCGCCCCAACCTCGCCGCTCCTGCTGTACCTGCCCACGCTCCAATCACCGACCTGGACCTTGATGATGTCCCTCTTCACTTTCATCGCCTTCCTGCACCAACTCGCGCTGTACCTTGAAGTGGTATGCCCCATGCTGCTCCAGGCTGCTGCTCGTCACTCCTTATATGGCCCTGACCTGCCGCAGATGTTCCCTCGCATGTCAGGGCCGCCATGCTGCTCCAGGCCACCATTCGCCGCTCACTGCTTCTTTTACACAATCAGTGTACACTGTTCAGTATGCACAGATAGAAAACTTGTATTGTACATAAGAACATAAGAACATAAGAATTAGGAACAGGAGTAGGCCATCTAGCCCCTCGAGCCTGCTCTGCCATTCAACAAGATCATGGCTGATCTGGCCGTGGACTCAGTTCCACTTACCTGCCCGCTCTCCATAACCCTTTATTCTCTTATCGCTCAAAAATCTGTCTATCTCCGCCTTAAATATATTCAATGACCCAGCCTCCACAGCTCTCTGGGGCAGAGAATTCCACAGATTTACAACCCACTAAGAGAGGAAATTCCTCTTCATTTCTGTTTTAAATGGGTAGCCCCTTATTTTGAGTATACCCCCTAGTTTTAGTTTCCCCTGTGAGTGAAAATATATTCTCTGCATCCATTTTGTCGAGCCCTCTCATTATCTTATATGTTTCGATAAGATCACCGCTCATTCTTCTGAACTCCAATGAGTATCGGCCCAATCTACTCAACCTATCTGCATAAGTCACCCCCTCATCTCCGGAATCAACCTAGTGAACCTTCTCTGAACAGTTTCCAATGCAAGTATATCCTGTCTTAAATACGGAGACCAAAACTGTACGCAGTACCCTACGTGTGGCCTCACCAATATCCTGTACAGTTTGTAGCATGACTTATCTGCTTTTATACTCTAACCCCCTTGCAATAAAGGGCAACATTCCATTTGCCTTCCTGATTACTTGCTGTACCTGTATAGTAACGTTTTGTGTTTCATACACAAGGACCCCCAGGTCCCTCTGTACTGGAGCACTTTGCAATTTTTCTTCATTTAAATTTTTTGTTTTCTTTTATTCTCCAGCCAGAAAAAAATACTTGCAAATCCAAAAGCCAGGCAAACTGTGAAGAAAAAGAAATACAGAAAAAGGGAGCCAGAGAAAGACAAGGGATTCAGGATAAGTGAAGAGGAGAATAGAATAATGCTATTTCACCATCGCTATACCCCAAGTGAAACAGGTTCCCCTTGTGTCCCACCTATACTCACAACTTCTCCGATTCCCTCAGTCACTTTAACAGTTTCCAGTTTCCTGGCCCCAACTGTCTCCTTTTCACTATGGACGTCCAATCCCTCTACACTTCTATCCCCCACCAGGATGGCCTGAGGGCGCTCTGCTTCTTCCTCGAGCAGAGGCCCAACCAGTCCCAATCCACCACCGCCCTCCTCCGCCTGGCTGAACGTGTTCTTACATTGAATAACTTCTCCTTTAATTCCACTCACTTCCTCCAAATTGAAGATATTGCTATGCGAACCCGCATGGGTCCCAGCTATGCCTGCCTTTTCGTGGGATATGTGGAACATTCTTTGTTCCAGCCCTACTCGGCTCCCCTCCCTCAGCTCTTTTTCCGGGACATTGATGACTGTATCGGTGCCCTGCTCTCACCCTGAACTAGAAAATTTTGTTCACTTTGCATCCAATTTCCACCCTTCCCTCACCTTCACATGGTTCATCTTCATCTCTTCCCTTCCCTTCCTTGACTTCTCTGTCTCCATTTCTGGGGATAGACTATTGACCCACATTCACTCTCAGCCCACTGACACCTGCAGCTACCTGGCCGACACTTCCTCCCACCCCACATCCTGTAAGGACTCCATTCCATTCTCCCAGTTTCTCCATCTCTGTCACATCTGCTCTGACGACACCACCTTTCACACTAGTGCCTCTGACATGCCTTCCTTTTTCCTCAACCGAGGATTTCTCTCCGCTGTGGTTAACATGGCCCTCGACCATGTCCGTTCTATTTCCCGCACCTCTACTCTCACCCCTTCCCCTCCCTCTCAGAAACCAAACAGAGTTCCCCTTGTCCTCACCTTTCACCCCACCAGCCTCCATGTTCAACGGATCATCCTCCACCATTTCTGCCACCTCCAGCATGATCCCACCACCAATCACATCTTCCCCTCCCCTCCCGTCTCAGCATTCCGAAGGGACCGCTCCCCCCCGCGACACTCTGGTCCATTTCACAGTCACTCCCAACACCCCCTCCCCTTCCCACAGCACCTTCCTGTGCAAGCGCAGGAGATGCAACAGCTTCTCTTTTACCTCCTCCCTTCCAACTGTCCAGGGCCCCAAATACTCCTTCCAGGTGAAACAATGCTTTACTTGTAGTTCTTTCAATTTAATACACTGTAATCACTGCTCACAATGTGGTCTCCTCTACATTGGGGAGACCAAACACAGATTGAGTGACCACTTTGCGGACCACCTCCATTCAGTCTGTAAGCATTGTTGGGGTAAAAGGAAGACTTCTCTCCCTCAGGGAGGACTACCTGATATAGGTAATTGACACCTTGCCCTTCTCTTGGGGTAAAAGAAAGGCTTCTCTTCCTTGGGTTGGAATAACTGATATAGATAATCAACACCTCTCCCTTCACCCTCTGTATAACAATCATGGAAGTAAACAAATGAAACCTTAGGTTTAACCGGCTTTATTTCGAGCAATGCAAGGGAGGGTTCACTCGTGGAACCTTCAAAATACAAGAGGTTTTGAGTATAATTTATACAGGTTTTGGAAAGGAGCTACTCTCCTACAAAATCATCGATAGGTCTATTGCTATCAGTGGAGATGCATTGATTTGTCGACTCTTATCAGACTGGCTCTGAGTGGTATATGCAATTGTCCATCTCCCATCATTGTGTTGTTCCATCATTTGCACTTTGCCACAGTCTGTATGTCGCCTAAAGTAACTGTTCTCAAAATATTGGCTTTCTTATCTCTTCCTCAGAGACTTCTAATCAAAATTTGCAACTGCTCACTTCGGCTGTTTTGTTAAGTGTTACTAAGGTTAACCATACAGTTTTAATGCATTGTAGTGTGCTTTACCTACATAAGCAAGTGTTACATACCTAGGCAATTCCTCAGATCTAATACTGATTAGCTCACCACCTTTAGCATTGTGTTCTGACCACCTATCTGTCTGATCTTTTGCCTGCTATAATTTATATCCCTTACAAGCATGACCCTGAGTTTCGGTTGCCTGTCACTTTGATTCCCTGCTCCACTCCCAATCTGACCTTTCCATCCTCAGCCTCCTACACTGTTCCAATGAAGCTCAACGCAAGCTCAAGGAACAGCACTTCATCTTTCGTTTAGGCACTTTACAGCCTTCTGGACTCCATATCGAGTTCAACAATTTCAAACCATAACCTCTGCCCACATTTTGTTCCCTTTCCTCCTTTTTTTTAACCCCCCATCTTATGTAATTTTTTTCTCTGTTCCCCATGGCAGCTGGTAATTATTCTGCCATTCACACCCTATCTAGACCAATCTTTTTCTAACTTCTGCCATTACCATCTCAAGTCGGCCCATTATCCCTTATGTCTCTCAAATCTTTCCTGTCTTCCACCCTATCACAGACCTTCCCTTTTGTTTTTTCCTCCCCTCCCCCTTTCAGTGCTCCTTAAGAATCTATTCATTTCGAACATTCGCCAGTTCTGACGAAGGGTCATTGACCTGAAACATTAACTCTGTTTCTCTCACCACAAATGTTGCCTGACCTGTTGATATTTCCAGCATTGTCTGGTTTTATTTCTGATTCCAGCATCCACAGTATTTTGCTTTTGACATAACTTGCTGTTTTTAGTCATGTTTTTGTTTTGGCCACAAGTAGATTCTTCAGAAATAAGGTTCACAACTGAAAATGTTGACAGGTAAACTTATAAATAGAGGAAAGTATCCAAAGAAGTATTTAGTATGATGCAAAAGCAGTACATACCCCTAAAAAGCAAAGGCTCCACTTGTGCAGTTAAGCAACCATGGTCATCAAATGAGGTATCAAGCTAAAAGAAAAGGTCTCGACAATGCAAGGGAAAGTTGGAATCCTGTGGACTGGCAGAGCTTCAATAAGCAATAAAGGGATGTGAAGTATTAAGAAGTACAAAAAGGGAACATGAAAAAAAAGTTTGCAAAAGCTAATGGCAAAAGTTTTTATAAATATATTAAGTAAAAGATAGTGGTGAAGAGGCGAGTGTGGGGAGGCCTATAAAGGCCCAATGTCGGCGGGAGGCGGCAGTCGGAGCAGTGTCGGAGAGGCGAGTGTGGGGAGGCTTATAAAGGCCCAACGTCAGCGGGAGGCGGCAGTCGGAGCAGTGTCGGAGAGGCGAGTGTGGGGAGGCTTATAAAGGCCCAACGTCAGCGGGAGGCGGCAGTCGGAGCAGTGTCGGAGAGGCGAGTGTGGGGAGGCTTATAAAGGCCCAATGTCAGCGGGAGGCGGCAGTCGGAGCAGTATCGGAGAGGCGAGTGTGGGGAGGCTTATAAAGGCCCAATGTCGGCGGGAGGCGGCAGTCGGAGCAGTGTCGGAGAGGCGAGTGTGGGGAGGCTTATAAAGGCCCAATGTCGGCGGGAGGCGGCAGTCGGAGCAGTGTCGGAGAGGCGAGTGTGGGGAGGCCTATAAAGGCCCAATGTCGTTCGGAGAGGCCTGCTGGTGCAGCTGCAGCAGGGTGAGAAGGCAAAAAAGAAGTAGAAAGAAATCGATAGGCGACATCACAGCCAAGAGGGTAAGTGATTGGCTGGTGATTGGCAAGTAGTTTTTCTTTTTCTTTTCTTTATCAGTAAGTAACCTTTAGCATTGTTGTTGCCAATTTAAGTTTATCGAAGGGTTAAGTCATGGCAGGACAGCTCGGACATGTGTTATACTCCTCCTGCACTATGAGGGAAGTCAGGGACACTTCCAGTGTCCCTGACGACTATGTGTGCGGGAAGTGTATCCGCCTCCAGCTCCTGACGGACGGCACTGCGGCACTGGAGCTGCGGGTGGATGAACTCTGGAGCATCCACGATGCTGAGAATGACATGAATAGCACGTTTAGTGAGTTGGTCTTACCGCAGGTAAAGGGTACACAGCTAGATAGGGAATGGATGACCAAATCGAAGAGCAGTGCAAGGAAGGTAGTGCAGGGGTCCCCTGTGGTCATCTCCCTGCAAAACAGATACACCGTTTTGGGTACTGTTGAGGGGGATGACTCATCAGGGCAGGGCAGCAGCAGCCAAGTTCATGGCACCATGGGTGGCTCTGCTGCACAGGAGGGCAGGAAAAAGAGTGGTAGAGCTATAGTGATAGGGGATTCTATTGTAAGGGGAATAGATAGAGGTTTCTGCGGCCGCAACCGATACTCCAGGATGGTATGTTGCTTCCCTGGTGCAAGGGTCAAGAATGTCTCGGAGCGGGTGCAGGGAATTCTGACAAGGGAGGGTGAACAGCCAGTTGTCGTGGTGCATATAGGTACCAACGATATAGGTACAAAATGGGATGAGGGCCTACAAGATGAATTTAGGGAGCTAGGAGCTAAATTAAAAAGGAGGACCTCAAAAGTAGTAATCTCAGGATTGCTACCAGTGCCATGTGCTAGTCAGAGTAGGAATTGCAGGATAGCTCAGATGAATATGTGGCTTGAGGAGTGGTGCAGAAGGGAGGGATTCAAATTCCTGGGACATTGGAACCGGTTCTGGGGGAGGTGGGACCAGTACAAACCGAACTGTCTGCACCTGGGCAAGACCGAAACCAATGTCCTAGGGGGAGTGTTTGCTCGTGCTGTTGGGGAGGAGTTAAACTAATATGGCAGGGGGATGGGAACCTATGCAGGGAGACAGGAGGAAGTAGAATGGGGGCAGAAGCAAAAGATAGAAAGAAGAAAAGTAAAAGTGGAGGGCAGAGAAACCTAAGGCATAAAGCAAAAAGGGCCACATTACATCAAAATTCTAAAGGGGCAAAGTGTGTTAGAAAGACAAGCCTGAAGGCTCTGTGCCTCAATGCGAGGAGTATTCCGAATAAGATGGACGAATTAAGTTAACAGGTATGATGTAATTGGCATCATGGAGACATGGCTCCAGGGTGACCAAGGCTGGGAACTACACATCTAGGGGTATTCAACATTTAGGAAGGATAGACAGAAAGTAAAAGGAGGCAGGGTGGCATTGCTGGTTAAAGAGGAAATTAATGCAATAGTAAGAAAGGACATTAGCTTGGATGATGTGGAATCAGTATGGGTGGAGCTACGGAATACCAGAAAATGCTCGTGGGAGTTCTGTACAAACCAGGAAACAATAGTAGTGAGGTTGGGGGCAGCATCAAACAAGAAATTAGGGACGCATGCAATAAAGGTACAGCAGTTATCATGGGTGACTCTAATCTACATATTGATTGGGCTAATCAAACTGGTAGCAATGCAGTGCAGGAGGATTTCCTGGAGTGTACTTGGGATGGTTTTCTAGACCAATATGTCGAGGAACCAAGTAGGGAGCTGGCCATCCTAGACTGGGTGATGTGTAATGAGAAAGGACTAATTAGCAATCTTGTTGTGCGAGGCCCCTTGGGGAAGAGTGACCATAACATGGTAGAATTCTTTATTAAGATGGAGAGTGACACAGTTAATTCAGAGACGAGGGTCTTGAACTTAAGGAAAGGTAACTTCGATGGTTTGAAGTGTGAATTGGCTAGAATACATTGGCAAATTATACTTAAAGGGTTGATGGTGGATAGGCAATGGCAAACATTTAAAGATCACATGGATGAACTTCAGTAATTGTACATCCTTGTCTGGAGTAAAAATAAAACGGGAAAGGTGGCTCAACCATGGCTAACAAGGGAAATTAAGGATAGTTTAAATCCAAGGAAGAGGCATATAAATTGGCCAGAAAAAGCAACAAGCCTGAGGACTGGGAGAAATTTAGAATTCAGCAGAGGAGGACAAAGGGTTTAATTAAGAGGGGGAAAATAGAGTATGAGGAGAAGCTTGCCGGGAACATAAAAACTGATTGCAAAAGCTTCTATAGATATGTGAAGAGAAAAAGATTAGTGAAGACAAATGTGTGTTCCTTACAGTCAGATTCAGGTGAATTTATAATGGGGAACAAAGAAATGGCAGACCAATTGAACAAATACTTCGTTCTGTCTTCACGAAGGAAGACACAAATAATCTTCCGGAAGTACTAGGGGACCGAGGGTCTTGTGAGAAGGAAGAACTGAAGATTATCTTTATTAGGTGGGAAATTTTGTTCGGGAAATTGATGGGATTGAACGCTGATAAATCCCTGGGGCCTGATAGTCTGCATCCCAGAGTACTTAAGGAAGTGGCCCTAGAAATAGTGGATGCATTGGTGATCATTTTCCAACAGTCTATCGACTCTGGATCAGTTCCTATGGACTGGAGGGTAGCTAATGTAACACCACTTTTTAAAAAAGGAGGGAGAGAGAAAGCAGGTAATTATAGACCGGTTAGCCTGACATCAGTAGTGGGGAAAATGTTGGAATCAATTATTAAGGATGAAATAGCAGCGTATTTGGAAAGCAGTGACAGGATCGGTCCAAGTCAGCATGGATTTATGAAAGGGAAATCTTGCTTGACAAATCTTCTGAAATTTTTTGAGGATGTAACTCGTAGAGTGGACAAGGGAGAACCAGTGGATGTATTTGGACATTCAAAAGGCTTTTGAGAAGATCCCACACAAGAGATTAGTGTGCAAAATCAAAGTACATGGTATTGGGAGTAATATACTGACGTGGATAGAGAACTGGTTGGCAGACAGGAAGCAGAGAGTCGGGATAAATGGAAGCTTTTCAGAATGGCAGGCAGTGACTAGTAGAGTACCGCAGGGCTCAGTGCTAGGACCCCAGCTCTTTACAATTTACATCAATGATTTGGATGAAGGAATTGAGTGTAATATCTCCAAGTTTGCAGATGACACTAAACTGGGTGGCGGTGAGGGGGACGCTAGGAGGCTGCAGGGTGACTTGGACAGGTTAGGTGAGTGGGCAAATGCATGGCAGATGCAGTATAATATGGATAAATGTGAGGTTATCCACTTTGGGGACAAAAACGCGAAGACAGAATATTATCTGAATAGTGGCAGATTAGGAAAAGGTGAGGTGCAACGAGACCTGGGTGTCATGGTTCATCAGTCATTGAAAGTTGGCATACAGGTGCAGCAGGCGGTGAAGAAGGCAAATGGTATGTTGGCCTTCATAGCTAGGGGATTTGAGTATAGGAGCAGGGAGGTCTTACTGCAGTTGTACAGGGCCTTGGTGAGGCTTCACCTGGAATATTGTGTTCAGTTTTGGTCTCCTAATCTGAGGAAGGACGTTTTTGCTATTGAGGGAGTGCAGCAAAGGTTCACCAGACTGATTCCCGGGATGGCAGGACTTACTTATGAGGAGAGACTGGATCAACTGGGCCTTTATACATTGGAGTTTAGAAGGATGAGAGGGGAATCTCCTAGAAACATATAAGATTCTGACGGGATGGGACAGGTTAGATGCGGGTAGAATGTTCCTGATGTTGGGGAAGTCCAGAACCAGGGGACACAGTTTTAGGATAAGGGGTAAGCCATTTAGGACTGAGATGAGGAGAAACTTCTCCAGTCAGAGAGTTGTTAATCTGTGGAATTCCCTGCCGCAGAGAGTTGTTGATGCCAGTTCATTGGATATATTCAAGAGGGAGTTAGATATGGCCCTTACAGTTAAGGGGATCAGGGTTATGGAGAGAAAGCAGGAAAGGGGTACTGAGGGAATGATCAGCCATGACCTTATTGAATGGTGGTGCAGGCTCGAAGGGCCGAATGGCCTACTCCTGCACCTATTTTCTATGTTTCTATGTTTCTAAGGGGAATGTGGTTCCATTAACGACAGTTGCAGGCGAGACTACAGGGGATAATAAGGAAATGGCAGACTTGTTAAATAAGTACTTAGCATCCTTTTTCCGCAGTGGAGGGAGAAAATACCAGTGGTATAGGGGAATTTTAAAATAAGGCAAGAGGATGAACTTAGTGGATTTAATATAAGTAAGAAAATTATAATGGAGCAAATAATGTAATTTAAGATTAACAAATCTGCAGGACCTGATGGTTTCCAACCCAGAGTATTAAAATAAATATTTGAGGAAGTCTCTCGATTCAGGAATTGTGCCTTTCATTTGGAAAATTCCAAATGTCACTCCATTATTAAAGAAGGGAGGGAGGGAGAAACCAGAAAACTACAGAGCTGTCACTTTAGCATCAGTTGTGGGAGTATTACTGAATATATCATCAGAGACAGAGTGACTGAGCACTTGGACAAGAATTGGCTGATCAAAGAGACAGTGTGGGTTTGTGAATGGTAAGTCATATCTGACTAATCTAGTTGTTTTTTTCAGGAGGGCAACTAGTATGGTGGATAGGAGAATGTCTATGGATGCTGTCTATATGAACTTCCAGAAGACATTTCCACACATGAGATTATTAGCAAAAATGAGAATGCCAAGAATTGGAGGTAACCTTGTGACATGGGTCAGTAATTGGTTGGGAGGTAGAAATCAGACAGTAGGGATAAAGGGTTTGTTCTCTGTTTGGCAGGATGTGACAAGTGGTGTTCCCTTGTACTAAAGCCTTAGCTTTTCACCACAAATATTAATGAGCTGGATGAAGGAATAAAGAGTTGTTTGTCCCAGCTTGCAGATGCCACTAAGTTAGGAAGCACAATAAATTGTCTGGATGGGAGCCAAATATTGTAGAAGGACATAGACAGATTAAGTGAGTGGGCGAAACTATGGTAGATGAAGCTCAATGTGGTTAAGCTGCAGTTACACACTTTGCATCTGAGAAAGAAAATTGGATCTTTTTTCTTAATGGTGAGAGACTGGAAACTGTGGGGGAGCATTGAGTGTCCAGGTACACAAATCACTGAAAGCTACAGGTACAAAAAGTAATCAAAAAGTCTAATGGAATGTTGGCCTTTATCTCAAAGATGGATGGAATTCAAAAGTGAGAAAGCATGCTGCAGTTGTACAGAGCCTTAGTCAAAACCCATCCGGAGTAATTATCCCTCTAATTTTTGGGGGCCGCATGGCACTCTTAATGGGCTATGCAGCCCATTCAAAATTCCGTGCATGTGAGGTCCTTCTCTTTAAGAGCCAGTGAACTGGCTGCACGGGTCCTCCAGAGCACTATGCAGCCATGCAGCTGTGCAACTTAAAGGGAACATTGATCTGGAGTACAGAGTTCAGTTTTGGGCATCGAACCTCCAGAAAGGAGGGGTACAATGTCAATTCACCAGAATTATACCATGGCTTAGTGGTATGGTAGCACAGTGGTTATGTTACTAGACTAGTATTCCAGAGGCCTGGACTAATGATTCAGAGACATGAGTTCAAATCCCACCACAGCAGCTGGGGAATTTCAATTCAGTTAATTAATTCAATCTAGAATAAAAAGCTAGTACCAGTATTGGTGGTAATGAAGCTAGCAGATTGTTGTAAAAACTCATTTTGTTCACTAATGTCCCTTTAGGGAAGGAAGTCTGCCATCCTGGTTCGGTCTGACCTATGTGCAACTCCAGACCCACAGCAATGTGGTTGACTCTAAACTGCCCTCTGAAATGGCCTAGCAAGCCACTGATTTGTACCAAAGCACTACAAAGAAGTATACTAAGAATAAAACCGGTGGACTGCAGCGGTTCAAGAAGGTGGCTTTCAAGGGTAATTTGTGATGGGCAATAAATGCTGGCCACAGTGACATCCACATCCCATGAACGAATTTTTTAAAAAAGCATTAAAATATGAGGACATGTTGCATAAACTTGGCTTGTATTTCCTTGAAGGCTGAGGGAGGATCTAATTGAGGTGTTTAAAAATTATAAAGGGATTTAATAGGGTAGATACTGAGAAACTATTTCCTCTGATGGAGGATTCCAGAACAAAAGGGCACCATCTTAAAATTAGAGCTCAGCCATTTAGGAGTGAAATCAAGAAGTACTTTTTGAAATCTGGAAATCTCTTCCCCAATAGGCTGCGAATGTTGGGTCAATTGAAATTTTCATGCCTGAAATCAATTGATTTTTGTTCGGTATGGATGTCAAGAGATATGGAACAAAGATTTTGTTGGAGCTGAGGTACAGATTAGCCATGATCTAATTGAATGGCAGGTTAAACGTGAAGGGCTGAATGGCCTAGTTCTGTTCCTTTGTCTCATCTAAATTTATCCAATATTGACAATTCTGGAAACAATCTGTGAAATAGAGAAAATTTGCCATTATGAGGGTTACTTTTGATCTGAGCAGCCTGCTCCCCTAAAGTCTTGGTTATGTAAGTCATTTTTAATCTATTAACTGACACATGGCAGGGACTAAATTGTATGAAAGTATAAACCTTAAACAATGAATAAACACTAATGTGAAGCCTAGGATCTTGGTAGCCAATTGCAAAAGGATTGAACTGAGTGTCACCCCTGAATTCCAAGGTTAATCCTTATCTACCAGTGTGTTGGAATGACCTACCTTTTGTGAGATTATAACGTTTGCAACGAGCATGAAGCTGCTTAAAGTGCTGTCAGTCAAGTGTCACCTATGATCTCTTATACCTGTCATCATTTTGAAACACTGTCATCCGAGAGGGCAAAAGTGTTTGTGCTCTTTAGCTCAATGTTTTAGATATCACATTACTTTTTTCCAAATCACAAGTTCAGCAGCGAAAATTAGTTTCTGCCAAGTGAGTCTTATTCACAATTAAAGCTTGAAATGATTATTGGTAATATTTGAGGGCAAATGTTTAATGCATTCTTCTGATCTGTATCTGTTATTTTAATAGAGGCATTAACAATTCCATTACAATAGTTCAGAAAGGAATGTCATAGAGATGTGTTGAACATTTGCCCACCAATATCACCAAGAATCATTTTTAGCCTAGAATGTGTGGTTTCCTCTGTATATTACAAATAAATATTTTCAAAATAAAATACTCTTAGAACATATTTTTGCTCATTTTGTTTACTCAATGGTAAGTAACTATTCCCATGTCTGTGTGTTAATGAGAACAGTAAGTGCAAGATTTAGTGGATGGGAAGGTGTTTTGCCATGCTGGGATTTATCAGTAGAAGCTTTTTGGTGCATGAAAAAAAATCAAGATATGACTGGATGTTTTAGGCAGACAAAAGACTGCACCCAGTAGAGCATCATTCCCTGACTCGCAAATACTCACTGACAGCCCACTTGGTTAGATGGTGCTAATTGCATCCAACATTATTTAACAGAGATGCATCCATTTTTGTCTGAAGTTGGAAGTAACTATATAAGCGACCCCCTTTTTCTGTTATTTTTCACACCATAGAAGCTGCATTTTGTGTTGCGACTCCTACAGCTTTAGTTTCTTGATTTATATTCACTTGCACTCTAATGATATACCAGTTCCAGTGATAAATATGAGGCTCTGCACCAAGGTGACAGAATATTACATGAGACAGTCATTTCAAGTCATCCAAATCTGGATATGTTAATTTGCTACATTTTTATAAAAGAAATAATCTATCCTTAGCATTCAGACAGATATTTCATTTTTCTTTTTATCTTCTCACCTAAGCTCTATTATCTCCCCCGTCCTCATCAATGCCTTTTCCAAGAAGCATGATGATCACAATCTCCTATTGATAAAGTAGGTTACCTCTGGGCTAGCTCATCATTGTATATGAATAAAACTTATGAATTGTAACAGCTTTCTTTTGAAAATGCATTCAGGATCTCAATCAGGCTGACATTCAGCTGTGCACTAAGGGGTCCTGAGGGGAAAAAAAAGAAGTCATCTAAAAATAATGAATCTGTTCCAGCAAGCGAAGCACTCATGCGTGTCGCAGAGATCTGTTCACTGAAGCCAGCTCCCTGTTCATACTGATCATTTAGCGATAGCTGAGAGCAAATTACTTTGACAAGGCTGTTACTATTGTAAAATTGAAGAGTTTGTCTGAGCTCTTGGGCTGTTAATAATTGACTGAAAGCAGGCAATAAATAATTGACGGTTGTTTTCTGGCTCCTTTTTACTTATTCACGCTTCCTAATACAGTTTCTGATATCAAAGTCATCTCATTTTTGTAAATCTTTCTCACCCTGTGGCCAACGCACTAATTTGTTTCTTTCATGTGGTCTAATTCAGGTCACAGTGCACTCAGACTCACAAATTCCAATGAGGATCATCTCATGTGACCCAAATGAAATTAAACAGAATTCTATAAAAACTGGGAGATAGTAGCAGTGATGAAGCAAGCTGCCCTTTATATGCATGTGTTTATTTTTTTCTTTTGAATAGATATATAGCTGCTGTTTCTAATGAATCTGCTCAGGGCTTCTAGAATAGCATGATTTATGGTGCTTTGGCTCACTCTATCATAGCATTTCATTAGATGGATGGGAAGCTGGTAGTAATGAGGTTAGGGATGAGAAAACATCCATCAACTGCTGCTACATCTTCTAGGGAAAGACAACACACTATCTCATGTGTCATAGTCAGTGATCTAGGTCACAGTGATATAAAATCCATGATTAAAACCAAACACTTGACATTAGATGATAAGTGTCTACTCCCTGGCTCAAAAAATAACCAGTATTTGTATCCTTTAATTAAAACAGATGCTCAAACACAAATTACTATGCTAAATAAACTTGTTCATATTTTAAAGTTTAATAACTATGAAAAATATGGTTACCCTTAAGCACTTAATTCAGATGTAGATCACTAGTTTCCAACCACTTGGCAACATCCCATTCAGAATCCCTGACCACAGTACACAGTTAACCGTTTCCTAATGTACATCACACTGTCAGACTCTTCATTAATCTTACTATCAATATATGATCCTGCAGAGTATTAAGATGGAATCTTGCATGGATCGTTGGTAACAAATACCCTCCAGAAAGCTGCAGTTAGTTTGATTTTTAACATCTGCTTTACATGTGTGTGTACATGTATGTGTGTGTGTAATGAGCGTGCATCTGGAAGCCATGTTGAGTATCTCTAATGGCCCCTTCTCTTTCCCAGTGATCATGAAGATCATCCCTTAATATTCCCTCAGGTATCTTCTCTATGATGGATGTCAGGCTGAAGTGCTTGTAATTCTCTGGCTCTGATTTGTCCCCTTGTTTGAAAATCAGAACGACATAAGCTGCCTCCCAATCTGAGGGAACTATCCCTGATTCTATTGAGCTACTGAAGATTGTAGGCAATGGGCTCACAATGCATCGTTCCATCTCTTTAGCCACGCTTTGGTGGATGTCATCTGGACCTGGAGTCCTAGCTGTTTTGAGATTTCCTATTCTATACAAGATGACATTTCTTTCTACTTTAACATGTTATTTAATACACACGAGAATGTGAGCATCACTTTCAGGATTATAGACTAATGCAAAATAATTATTTAACAGCTCTGCTAAAACCTGAGAATCAGTTTGAATCTGTCGTGAACTGTGTTTCAGTGGCCCTATATGATCTTTAACTGTCTTCCAACTCCTGTCATAGCTTTTGCTATTACTACCACAATTTTGCACCATCTTCTTTGCCAGAGATCTCTTAGCTACTCTAATGGCTGCTTTTGTCTCCCTCAATTACTTGTGATATTTATCCCTGTTCGCTTGCGAGTTCATTTCCTTAAGTTTGTAAAATGCTTTAATCTAATTTGTCTGTGCACATTTCTAATTAGCTATAATGTTTTTGTTTTGCCATGTGCCCTTCTTTTAACCATAGAGACATATATGGCATCATTCTGTTTTAGAATGAAACTTCTAATGTTGCGGGTTTTAAGGAGAAGGTAGGTGCTATGGAGAGAGGCTGATAGTCTGTGTGAATTATAAGATA
Organism: Pristiophorus japonicus; assembly: GCF_044704955.1. Taxonomy (NCBI): domain Eukaryota; kingdom Metazoa; phylum Chordata; class Chondrichthyes; family Pristiophoridae; genus Pristiophorus; species Pristiophorus japonicus. Next base: position 111,829,867 of record NC_091977.1, on the reverse strand, counting down.
AGGAAGAGGCAGTCAGTGGGCTCAAAAGTAAGTTATATCAGATTGCCTTCAAAATAAAATATATACGATGTACAGTTATTCTGGATTCTAACAGATCATTCATGGAGATAATGAGGTCATGAGTCGAAATATGGGAGTAAATAAGTCACTGACCAGGTGGCACTGGTCAAATGGTCTTATTTTTAGAAAGCTGGGACTGGATGGAAAGTAAGGTTCGCCACTGGGAATATGATTTTCTAAAATCATCTCTTTAATGCACTCGTATGACAGTCCTCAGTCTGTTAGTTTGACAAATGCATTAGCCAATTTAAAATAAACGGGCTAATGCTTGCATTAAAATATCAGAGAGAGGAATGTCATGTTACGTATTTGTCCGTTAATACCACCAACAGTAATTTCTAGACGACAGAAACAACAGGAATGCGTCACACTCCAGAGGATGGGAATTAATTCAAATTATGGAATGTTCTGGAAGGATAAAACAGACAGACGAGGAGGAATTATTATTTTATACGTTCAGCAGAATTAATAAATTAAGGAAGGTGAATTGATGCCTCAGGGGAAGACACAAACCGAAGCAGTCCATCTTGACTTTACAAGTAGGCAGAGTATAGGATTAATTATAATAGTCTGGTACAGACCCCCTGGGCCGGATAAGCTCGATCGAGCTCTTTATATTTCGAGTAACAACGACAATAATAATGGGTCACTTCTGTTGTATATCTGTAAAGCATGCACTCCCATGTTCCACCACCAGGGAGCTCATCCCCTGAAGTCATAAGGGATCCCAGCATCCCTTGGGAGCACTGTATATAAGCCGGCCCCGAAGGTCTTTTCCTCACTCTAGAGTGTCTTATTAAAGACTGAGATCACTGTTACTTTAATCTCCCTGTGTGCAGCCTCATCTGTGTTAGGAACACAATAACTGGCGACGAGAATACGAATCCAACGCAAAGATGCAGCAAACTGCAGGCATCCTGGAGAAGTTCTGGGAGGGTGAGGACTGGGAAGCCTATGTCGAACGGCTAGACCAGTACTTTATAGCCAATGAGCTGGATGGAGAAGGAAGCGCTGCAAAAAGGAGAGTGGCCCTCCTCACAGACTGCGGGGCAGCGACCTGCAGCAGCATGAAGAATCTTCTGGCTCCAGTGAAACCCACAGATATGTCGTATGAGGAGCTGGTACAGCGGTTCGGGAGCATCTTAACTTGAGGGAGAGCGTGCTGATGGCGAGGTATCGGTTCTACACGTGCCAGCAATCTGAAGGTCAGGAAGTGGCGAGCTACGTCGCCGAGCTAAGGAGACTTGCAGGACAATGTGAGTTTGATGGCTACCTGGAGCAAATGATCAGAGACTTTTTTGTACTGGGCATTGGCCACGAGACCATCCTACGAAAACTTTTGACTGTAGAGACACCGACCCTCAGTGAGGCCATTGCAATAGCACAGGCGTTTATGTCCACCAGTGATAACACCAAACAAATCTCTCTGCACACAAATGCTAGCAATGTTCATAAATTAACTGGAACTGTGTTTGTGAGCAGAAATGTACAGGGCAGAAACCATGAGTATGCAACTGCCAGCAGGCCTCAGGTGACTCAGATGACTCAGAGTCCCTAACAAAGGATGAATGCAAGGCAATTCACACCTTGTTGGTGTTGTGGAGGCTTCCATTATCCTATTCATGCCGCTTCAAAGGGTATGTTTGCAAGAGCTGTGGAACAATGGGGCACCTCCAACGAGCTTACAAACAAGCTGCAAGCTCTGCAAAACCTGCTAACCATCATGTGGCAGAGGAAGATCGGTCCATGGTGGATCAAAGCAATTTCGAGCCTCAGAGAGAGGAGGCAGATGCTGAAATACACGGGGTGAACACATTTTTGACGAAATGTCCACTTATAATGCTAAACGTAAAATTGAATGGCTTACCCATAGCCATGGAACTGGACACTGGTGCTAGTAAAAAGATGTTTGAGAGACTGGTGCAACAAGGCATTCAGACCAGTCCTGAGTCCCATCCACCCGAAACTGAGAACGTATACCAAAGAGCTTATCACTGTTCTGGGCAGTGCCATGGTCAAGATCACCTACGAGGGCACGGTGCACAAACTGCCACTCTGGATTGTCCCGGGCAATGGACCCACACTACTTGGAAGGAACTGGCTGGGAAAATCCGCTGGAACTGGGATGATATCCGAGTGCTATCACATGTCGATGAGGCCTCATGTACCCAGGTTCTTAACAAATTTCCTTCCCTTTTTGAGCCAGGCATTGGAAACTTTTCCGGGGTGAAGGTGCAGATCCACTTGGTCGCAGAGGCATGACCCATTCACCACAAGGCGCGAGGAGTACCTCACATGATGAGGGAGAGAGTGGAAATCGAGCTGGACAGGCTGCAATGCGAGGGCATCATCTCCCCAGTGGAATTCAGCGAGTGGGCCAGCCCGATTGTTCCAGTACTCAAAAGTGATGGCACGGTCAGGATTTGCGACGATTAATCGTTTTTCGCTTCAGGACCAATACCCGCTAACTAAGGCAGACGACCTATTTGCGACGCTGGCAGGAGGCAAGACGTTCACCAAGCTCGACCTGACTTCGGTCTACATGACGCAGGAGCTGGAGGAGTCTTCAAAGGGCCTCACCTGCATCAACACGCACAAGGGACTGTTCATCTACAATAGATGCCCATTTGGAATTTGGTCGGCTGCAGCGATCTTCCAGAGAAACATGGAGAGCCTACTCAAGTCGGTACCACACATGGTGGTCTTTCAGGACGGCATATTGGTCACGGGTCGGAACACCGTCGAGCACCTACAAAACCTGGAAGAGGTCCTCCAGCGACTGGATCGCGTAGGGCTGCGGCTGAAGAGGTCGAAATGCGTCTTCATGGCAACAGAAGTGGAGTTTTTGGGGAGAAAGATCGCGGTGGACAGCATTCGGCCCACAGATGCCAAAACAGAGGCTATCAGGAATGCGTCCAGGCCACAGAATGGCACGGAGCTGCGGTCGTTCCTGGGACTCCTCAACTAATTTGGTAACTTCCTACCGGGGTTAAGCACCCTTTTAGAGCCCCTATATGTGTTATTGCGCAAAGGTGAGAACTGGGTATGGGAAAAAAAACAAGTAATTGCTTTTGAGAAAGCCAGAAACATTTTATGCTCCAACAAGCTGCTTGTATTGTATAAACCGTGTAAAAGACTTGTGCTAGCATGTAACGCGTTGTCGTACGGAGTCGGGTATGTATTACAACAAGCTAACGTTGCGAGGAAGTTACAACCTGTCGCCTATGATTCCAGGAGCTTGTCTAAGGCCGAGAGGGCCTACAGCATGATTGAGAAAGAGGCATTAGCGTGTGTGTTCGGGGTAAAGAAAATGCATCAGTGCCTGTTGGCCTCAAATTTGAGCTGGAAATCGATCACAAGCCCCTCATATCCCTGTTCGCTGAAAACAAGGGGATAAATACTAATGCCTCAGCCCGCATATAAAGATGGGCACTCGCGCCATCAGCATATAACTATACCATCCACCACAGGCCAGGCACCGAGAACTGTGCGGATGTTCTCAGTCGGCTACCATTGCCCACCACGGGGGTGGAAATGGCGCAGCCTGCAAACTTGTTGATTGTGGCGCAGTCCGCAGACTTGTTGATGGTCATGGAAGCATTTGAAAATGATAAATCACCTGTCACGGCCCGCCAGATTAGGACTTGGACCAGCCAAGATCCTCTGCTGTCCCTAGTAAAAAACTGTATACTGCACGGGAGCTCGGCCAGCATCCCCGTTGAAATGCAAGAGCTAATCAAGCAGGTTCCAGCGGTGAAAGGATGAGCTGTCCATTCAGGCAGACTGCCTGTTGTGGGGTAACCGTGTAGTGCTACCCAAAAAGGGCAGGGAGACGTTCATCTCGGATCTCCACAGCACACACCCGGGTATAATAATGATGAAAGCGATAGCCAGATCCCACGTGTGGTGGCCCAGTATCGACTCTGACTTAGAATCCTGTGTACGGCAATGCAGCGTGTGTGCTCAGTTGAGCAACGCGCCCAGAGAGGCACCACTAAGTTTGTGGTCCTGGCCCTCCAGACCATGGTCGAGGATCCATGTCGACTATGCGGGCCCGTTTCTCGGTAAAATGTTCCTGGTGGTGATGGATGCTTTTTCAAAATGGATTGAATGTGAAATAATGTCGGGAAGCACTGCCACCGCCACCATTGAAAGCCTGAGGGCCATGTTTGCCACCCACGGCCTGCCTGACATACTGGTCAGTGACAATGGGCCATGTTTCACCAGTGCTGAATTTAAAGAATTCATGACTCGCAATGGGATCAAACATGTCACCTCGACCCTGGTTAAACCAACCTCCATTGGGCAGGCAGAGCAGGCAGTACAAACCATCAAACAGAGCCTTAAACGAGTCACAGAAGGCTCACTCCAAACCCGCCTGTCCTGAGTACTGCTCAGCTACTGCACGAGACCCCACTCACTCACAGGGGTGCCCCCAGCTGAGCTACTCATGAAAAGGACACTTAAAACCAGACTCTCGCTGGTTCACCCCAACCTGCATGATCAGGTAGAGAGCTGGCGGCAGCAACAAAATGTAAATTATGGTCGTGCCACTGTGTCACAGGAAATTGATCTGAATGACCCTGTGTATGTGCTAAACTATGGACATGGTCCCAAGTGGATCGCGGGCACAGTGATAGCTAAAGAAGGGAGTAGGATGTTTGAGGTAAAAGTAGACAATGGACAAATTTGCAGCAAGCACCTGGCCTAAATGAGGCTGCGGTTCACAGACTGCCCTGAACAACCCACAGCAGACACCACCTTTTTCGAGCCCACAACACACACCCAAAGGATCAACGACACCACACCGGACCAGGAAATCGAACCCATCACACCTAACAGCCCAGCAAGGCCAGGCTCACCCAGCAGCCCTGCAGGGCCAACAACACACCAGCCAAGCGAGGGCACAGCCAACACACAGAACAGACATTTGTACTGAGGCGGTCCACCAGGGAAAGAAAGGCTCCCGACCGCCTCACCTTTTAAATAGTTTTCACTTTGACTTTCGAGGGGGTATGATGTTGTGTATCTGTAAAGCATGCACTCCCATGTTCCGCCATCAGAGAGCTCATCCCCTGAAGTCCCAAGGGATCCCAGCATCCCTTGGGAGCACTGTATATAAGCCAGCCCCTTAGGCCTGTTCTTCACTCTGGAGTGTCTTATTAAAGACTGATGTCACTGTTACTTTAACCTCCCTGTGTGCAGCCTCATCTGTGTTAGAAACACAATAGCTTCAATCAACCCAATCTAAAATCAGAATTTCTCAATAGAAATTATGCAACAGCATCAGAATGAGTAATGCTATAAGGTTGCTCTTTGACCCAGTGGGGCTGAGTTTAGTACTGCTGCAAATCAGTTCTAAATGGTTAAAAGCAGCACAAATCCCAATGGAATGAATGGGGGTTCTTTTGGCCAAAGGGTGAAAACAGGTGCAAAATGTGTGCAGTGCTAATAAGACACTCCTGTTTGAAAATCCGGTGTCAGCACACAATTTTGGTCCTAATTGCTGATTTCTATAATTTGAACTCAACTGGAGATGCTAACCAGACAATTGCAGGTTTAGCATTTAAGTGCTGATTATAGACACTATTTTTGTGGAGCAGAATTTGTTAGCTGCTCACACCCACTTCCACTGAAGGTGTGACGTGCTCTGACTAGTACACAGCAGCACGTTGCATGATGGGTCAGGAACTGAGTGAACGGGCACACATGTTCTTGGGTGCGGCATTAGAGATCCTGGTGGAGGTCAGCCACCTCGCCCTCCTGTCCCTCTCTCCTGCAGCAGCTGGTGCTGCTCTGCCTGGCCTCATATCCTCCTCCCATTCCTGGTCAAGACCAAGGGAGGCCTCCTAGAAGATGCCCATGACCAAAAATTCCCTTTCTCATGGTGACTCCTATAAGGAGTTCAATAAATTGGAGCAGCACAGCACTTACTCGTTTTAGGTGAAGTCGTTAGAGAATTTCCAGAATAAATGTTGCTCGAGTTGCACTGTTCCCTTTAAGTTGTATGGCCACACAATAATGAGAAAGATCCCACGCACACCGCTCACCAGCTTTTCCATTGTAAGTATTGCGCATGCACATAAATTTAAAGGAACCGCGCCTTAATCATTTCTATAGGTATGTAAATAGGAAGAGATTAGTGAAAGTAAAATGTGGGCTCATTAGAGGCAGAGACAGGAGAAATTATAAATGGACAATACGGAAATGGCAGAGACATTAAGCAAATACTTTGTATCTGTCTTCACGGTAGAAGACACAAAAACATTCTTGAAATAATGGGAAACCAAGTGTCTAGAACGAATGAGGAACAAAAAAATCAGTATAAGTAAAGGCATAGTACTGGAGAAAGTAATGGGACTAAGTGGCGCCCAATCCTCTGGACCTGATGACCTGAACCTAGAGGTTTAAAAGAGGTAGCTGCAGAGATAGTGGATGCACTGGTATTAATCTTCCAGAATTCCCTAGATTCTAGAACAGCCCCCAAGGATTGGAAGGTAGCAAACATAACCCAGCTATTTAAGAATGGAGGAAGAGAAAAAACAGGGAACTATCGGCCAGTTAGCCTGACATCAGTAGTAGGCAAAATGCTAGAATCTATTATTAGGGACATGGTAACAGGTCATAAGAACATAAGAACATAAGAAATAGGAGCAGGAGTAGGCTACCTGGCCTCTCGAGCCTGATCCGCCATTTAATAAGATCATAGCTGATCTGATCATGGACTCAACTCCACTTCCCTGCCTGCTCCCATAACCCTTTATTCCCTTATCGCTTAAATTCAATGACCCAGCCTCCACAGTTCTCTAGGGCAGAGAATTCCATAGATTACAATGCTCTGAGAGAAGAAATTCCTCTGGCCTCCCACTAGTCTTGGCCACATTGTGTGCCCTTGTTTCAATTTGATGCTTTCCCTTCATCATCATCATCATAGGCAGTCCCTCGAGATCAAGGAAGACTTGCTTCCACTCTAAAAGTGAGTTCTTAAGTGACTGAACAGTCCAATATGGGAATTACAGTCTCTGTCACAGGTGGGACAGACAGTGATTGAAGGAAAGGGTGGGTGGGGAGTCTGGTTTTGTCATGTATCTTACATTATTATATATAACTGTATCCTAACATGCTATACATGACTGTAATAAGATATGACCTGTAACCACCAGCATACCTTACCACCAGGGGTGCACTTGCAAGAGGCAGGTATATAAGGGCAGGTCTCAGGCAAGTGCAGCATTCCAGAGCTGTGAAATAAAGGTGCAGGTCCAGAGTGACCTTGACTTCACTACATGCCTCGTGTGAATCTGTACTGAGGGGACAGGACTTTACAGGTTTGCCGCACGCTTCTTCCGCTGCCTGTGCTTGCTTTCTGCACGCTTTCGGCAAAAAGACTCGAGGTGCTCAGCGCCCTCCCGGATGCTCCTCCTCCACTTAGGGCAGTCTTTGGCCAGGGATGTTCTTTGACCTTACAAAAGCCTTTGATACTGTTAACCACGAGGGACTATGGAACATCCTCCTCCTTTTCGGCTGCCCCCAAAAGTTTGTCGCCATCCTCCGTCTGCTCCACGATGGCATGCAAGCCGTGATCCTGACCAACAGATCCACCACAGACCCAATCCACGTCCAGATCGGGGTCAAGCAGGGTTGCACCATCACGCCAACCCTCTTCTCGATCTTCCTCGCTGCAATGTTCCATCTCACACGCAACAAGCTCCCCGCTGGAGTGGAACTAAACTACAGAACCAGTGGGAGCCTGTTCAACCTTCGTCATCTCCAGGCCAGATCCAAGACCGTCCCATCCTCTGTTGTCAAGCTACAGTACGTGGACGACGCTTGTGTCTGTGCACATTCAGAGACTGAACTCCAAGTCATAGTCAACATCTTCACTGAGGCATACGAAAGCACGGGCCTTACACTAAACATCCATAAGACAAAGTTCCTCCATCAACCTGACCCCACCACACAGCACTGCCCCCCAGTCATCAAGATCCATGGCGCGGCCCTGGACAACGTCGACCACTTTCCATACCTCGGGAGCCGATTATCAGCAAGGGCAGGCATCGACGACGAGTGCCTGAGGAAGAGAATGTTCGAAGATCAGGCCCTCAAATCTAGCACAAGCTCATGGACTGCAGGGCTGTAGTGATACCCGCCCTCCTGTATGGCTCAGAGATGTGGACCATATACATCCCTTATTTCCTTAGTTAATCACGGATGGTTATCCCTTCTCTTACAGTTTTCCTTCTCATTGGGATATATTTTTGTGCAAGTTATGAAATATCTTCTTAAATGTTTGCCACTGTTCATCAACAGTCCCATACTTTAATCTATTTTCCACTTTAGCCAACTCTGCCTTCATAACTTTGTAGTCTCCTTTATTTAAGCTTAGGATACTGGTTTGAGATCCAACTTTCTCACCCTCCAACTGAATTTGAAATTCAACCATGTAACTTAAAAAATCATAATATGATTAGGCAGAGTCAACATGGTTTTATGAAAGGTAAAACGTGTTTGACAAATCTTTTAGAGTTTTTTGAAGATGTAACTAGCAGGATGTGTAAGAGGGAACCAGTGGATGTGGTGTATTGGATTTTCAAAAAGCATTTGATAAGGTGCCACACAAGAGGTTATTACATAAAATTAGGATTCATGGGATTGGGGGTAATATATTAGCATGGATTGAGGATTGGTTAATGGACAGAAAACAGACAGTAGGAATAAACAGACATTTCGGTTAGCAGGCTGCAACGAGCGGAGCACCGCAAGGATCAGTGCAGTGGCCTCAGCTATTTACAATCTTTACTCATGACTTAGATGAAGGGACTGAGTGTAACATATCCAAATTTGCTGATGATACAAAGTTAGGTGGTAAAGTAAGCTGTGAGGAGGAAGCAAAGAGGCTGCAGAGAGACATAGACAGGTTGACTGAGTGGGCAAGAACATGACAATGGAATACAATGTGGAAAAGTGTGAAGTTATCCACTTTGGTAGGAAAATCAAAAAAGTAGAATATTTGTTGCATGGTGAGAGCCTGGGAAATGTTCGCATTTAGAGGGACCTGGGTGGCCTTGTACATGAATCACAGTAACTTAACATGAAGGTACAGCAAGCAATTAGGAAAGCAAGTCCCTTTTGTTACAAAGGGATTAGAGTATAAGAGTAGAGGGGGCTGAAATTGTCCGCTTCCGATAAGGCCTCTGGCTGCCTGAAAGCAGCAGGCACAGGGCGGCGTGGAATGGCTGCCGAGGCACCGCGGAGGGGACAGCATTTTAAACATTGCCCTTCCTCAGGGTTGGAGCTGTTTCCAGGACCACTCCACCCGTTTTCCCACCGCGGCATGCACACACCGACCCCTTACTGACCGCGGGAAATATCCCTTTTGCGGAATTGCCCTATGGGAGTGGCACCCTGCCGGTTGGTGCCACTGACAGCTTTTTCTGTCGGTGCACTTTTTGTTGGTCGGGGATGCGGTCGCCTTTAAAGGGGAGGTGGCACTGCTGGCGATGCCATTTTATTTGTTATTGTTGGCCGACTGCTAGGTTGGCCCAAAAATTATGTCCCCGGATTTGACCGGGCCACCAACAGGCAGCCTGGCACCCCCTCTTGGCAACTGTATTAAACAAAAATTAAATTTTTTGAACAAAAATTTATGGGGCCAGAATTCCCGTTCTGCGCCTCCTGTTAGCACCTCCAGGGGAGTTAGCAGAGGCGTGAACACGGTAGCTCCGCGTCCCACTAGTAGCGCCACGGGCTGGTGCACCTCCGGCAATTACGTCATCGGTGTGCGCGGCGACTCCTTTGCGCCGGCGGTGACCCCTTTCCACCCCATGGCCCACGCCAGCCTCCACTCCCGGGGCGGAAGTTAAAGGGCAGGTGCGTTGCATAGCATGCCGCCATTTTTCTCCTTTGGCCGACTCACCGGGTCGAGCCGTTCTGTTTTGCTGTCACGTGGTCTGGGCCATCATTATGCAGCACTCCGTCTCAGTGCACGGCTGTGGCCGTGGCACCACGCAGCCCTGGTGGCCCAGTCGAGGCCTTGAATTGGCCATGCAGAGTTCGCAGCTTTAATGAAAGGAGAGGGGTGTTGAAACGCGTCACGCCAGATGGAGAAGCCACGTATCACTGTTGTACCCACCCGAGTAGCACCCCTGAACCCACCCCTAAGGGAAATGGAGCACCTTGGTTACCGCCCCCAAACGGGGCGTAACCCAATCTCGCCCCTATATGTTTTAACGGGGTTAAAAATAAACTTACCTTATTGGAGAGGGTTTTTAATTCATAACTAAGTGATAAAATGTTATTTTACCATTTTTTTAAAACTCTTACACTCGGCCTGCTTTTTCAAAGGTATTCGCTGGGCAGAAGTTGGGCAGAAGTCTTGACAGATCGCAAGTTCTGGGTTTCAGCACATGCCTAAACCCAGAACTAGCGAGGCCCCTAAGGGCACGTGTGTACCTCGTGTGTGCTTGCAGGGGTCGCAAATTCAGCCCCAATAAATTCTTAAGGGGATTGACAGGGTTAATGCTGAGAAAATGTTTCCCCTGGCAGGGGAATCTGGAACATCTGGAACAGTATCAGAATAAGGGGTCGGTCATTTCGCACTGAGATGAGAAGAAATGTCTTCACTCAATGGGTTATGGATCTTTGGAATTCTCTACTCCAGAGAGCTGTGGATGCTCAATCATTGAGTATGTTCAAGACAGAGGTCAATACATTTTTGGGAACTAAGGAAATTAAGAAATATGGGAATAGTGTGGGAAGGTGGAGTTGAGCCATCTTCTCATTGAATGGCGGAGGGCCAAATGGCCCACTCCTGCTCCTATTTCTTATGTTCTTATGTAATAGAAACAGGCCGCACAGAACAAAGAACAGCTTACAGGGAATGTTGCTTGAGTGTTGGTGAAGTCTTGACAAATTGTCCCAGAAAGTATCCCGTTGTGTTTCAGAGGCCCTCTTCACAGCTCCAAGAGTCAGTAAATATTAAAAGGTGAGTATCTTTTTAAGTGTATTTAGTAAAATTTAACGGGATGCCTACAATTAAAGAAAAATGGTAGAATCGGGAATCAAAGTTTTTTACACCCTTTGGAAAGACCTAAAAATAATCCCAACCCATCAGGAGCCTTTGTCAAGAGTAAAAGGGAAAGGACTAAGAATTGCCAGGTGATAATGAAGGGAAAGAAAACTTAAGGCGATAATGAAGCGGAAGAAAACATGTGTGTGTAAGCAAGTGATGGAACAGCCCAGCACTTGATCCCTGCTGAATTGGAGGTGATGCTGCCTAAGTTGGTTACAAGGGCGATGGCCCTACTTACCACTCAATGTCATTGTAAGTCAGCATTGCAGCATTCCCGGAAGGAGATGTAAGCAGGTTGGAGGCTGCAATTGACAGTTACTAATACTAACTATGCCAACCCTATGCTGCATGTTAGCTGCAGGTATGTGCACCTCTGTCCATAGATATGGGTAGGTAGGCACAGATCATCTCCGGTGCAGCCTGACTTTCTTCGAATCCTTGTGTTGCTCATGTTTTTCCTCCTCCAAAAAGCTCAGATTGATTGGGGAACCCAGTGATGGCACTAATGGAGCTGTAAGAAAAAGAAAAAGGCAGAAGAGCATATATCACAAAGGCTCATGAAAATCTAACTGGCAGTAGAAAAAAAATAATTAGATAAATGGCCTGGAAGTGCCCTTGAAATTGCAAACTGAATCTTAATAGACCCTTTAAATTAACCTGTCTACAGCTGATGCCCTACCAACTCTGATGCCTATTAAATATCAGAGTGATTTGCTGTCAACCCATGTATGTTTGACTGTCAGAAAATTATGTGCAGGATGAAATGAAGTCATCCTGCCCTTATTTTAATATTATAATGAAACTTCTACCTCTTTCCCATGGGAGACTCCTGCTACCATTTCAAATGCCGATGGAAAAGGCATAGGAGACATTGCTTCACAAGTCTCTGCTCGCTTCTCAAGTATGTCATGCTCCATGTATAAAAGTTTACAGAGTGTAATGGACATGAACATTGCAATCTATTTTTCAAGGACCCCACACATTCTGATCTGGAGGGACAGGTTCTCCAAACATCCTCAACATGTGTCTTCTTTGGTGCCCTTCGTATAGTCAGCACGGACATGTCTGGCCAGACCAGACATACTGGCCGACCCATTGGCGGTTGTGGAGCCCATTCAGGCATCCAGACCAGGATCGATGCCTGTACTCCTGAAGATCTGAATATTCAATTTTTAAAACATTTTTGAAGAAGCTCCCATTCTTCTGGGCAAGTCCTGGCACTGCGTTACATCAACCTGGGCCTCTTCAGTTGGCGTTTCCAACTTTGCCCCAGTGGTGAGGCCCCAAAACCACCACTGCTATGCAAAATGCAGGGCCTTCCCCATCCAAACAAACTTTGGCGGAGTCAGCTCCAGATGTCCAGACTGGATGCATCTCAGTCCTTTACACAAAGAGTGATGATGTTTGGAATAATCTACTAAACAGAGTAATAGAGGCCTAGAAATTATATTGTGCAATATTGGTGTGCAAATGTTTGTGTGTTTGTATAAAATCCCTTTATCTGCTAAATTAAATGGGATAACACTTCCACTAATATATGTGAGTAATAGGATTACATATAAATGCGTTAGCATTCTTGCACTACTATCGTGTAGTTTCATGTCCAGGTTAAAAAACAGTGGCGTTATTCACAATATAATTGAAGTCATGTTTTCTGGTATAGGACAGGTATAATTAAATTTATAATATTAAAATCATCACACCTTCTCTACACTGCCATATAAAATGATTATAAAAGGATATTCTTTTCAAAATTCTGGAAGAATTGAGGGGAAGGAGACAGACTGAATTAGTAATATTCACAGAGATGATGTGGGAATCAGTTAAGTTGAGATGTAAGGAAATGCTTTGATAACATTCCATGGGGCTCCTATAGAAGCAGCAAGCAAGGTTACAGAAAAAATTATGACCATTCAAGACATCAACCCCAAATAAACTTTGATAATGTACTGCTGCTGCTGGCTGTTACTTCTATCATGGTCTCCAAACCTTAGGTCAGGTTCTGTATGTTTGACCTCTGTCTTTAACAGAACAATAACCTTTCACATACCACAAGGTCAAATAATTAATTGATTAAGACAGGAAATATTTTATTTAATTTTGAATTGATTTCCTGGTTTCTGGAAATGATAAGGTGTTGTAGCGGGGATTTGTTTTGGTCAGGTTTCTCTGACTCCTTGGCGTTTTCGAGGCGCCACACAGCCTGGATTCGAGACTGTGGACTGGTTTGGGGGTTGTGAGAAACTGAGACAGAGTCAGTTGGGTAGGATGCAAAACTGGTTTTATTGTGTTTAAACAGAGTAAAAAGGCAAGTTTTTAATAATCACAGTAATCAGATACAAATAGGAGAAATGGCAACTCAAATGCTCTATATTTGGGAAGAACACATAATACATATAACAGATTAAAAGAACACAGTCCTCCCACCTCCCAAAATACTTATGCACTAAACCTGGAAGGGGAAAACATACAAGAACATCAACAGGTCGGAACAGTAAGAAAAACCCCAATCTCCCAGACCCACTATCTAGCTACGTTAGAACTCTGGGGTTTCAGGGACCATGCTCACCAATTCCCTTTTGACAGTTCCAACTCCGGGGTTCACCTTAGTTGTCCCTGGGGTTCGCCTTAGTTGTCCAGGTTCTGTAGTTGTACCCCTTGGTAGCATAGGACCAGCTTGTAGAGTGGAAAAATCTTTGTTTTTTATTCGGTTTTGTCGGGTTGGTTCCGGTTGACTGTTTGATTGGTCGCGATAGCCCGAAACTTTCCGATAGTCGTTTTGAAAGCCTGTTTGCTGTCGTGGTGCTGTCCTTCTGGGTTTTAGAGATTCCTTTCACCGATGTTTCGGGGTCCCACTTTTTGAAGCTGGTGTTAAAACTTATGCAACGAGACTGTTACTTCAATAGTGCCTCTAGAAGCTCACCTAACTGCCAGAACAGGTCTTCAATTATACTAAAACAGTCTTCCTTATCTTCGCACCAAATCAGTTCTTGGGCTTTGTTTAAACTGTTCTGTCCATTGATTTTCAAATGTCTCTTTTGTCAGTGTTTTTGGTGGGCTAGTCAGCAGTAACTCGATTAGGGTGTGATAATGTGCTATCACTGGTTTTGCATTGTTTTAGGATTGTCCAGTTTCCTGGCCATCTAGTTGGGCCCATGATTTCCATAGTGGTTGATTGGGTAATTGGCTTCTTGCATATTTTGGATGAGTTCTGTAGTTTAGATAATGGCTGGTAATTTGATTTTCGATGGGGTGAATTGGTGCTGCATGGTTTCCCCAGAAAGTCTGGGATCCTTAATACATGAATTTGCTTCACAGAGGTTAGCCCCACCTCCTGTATTCGGTAACTCTTTTTCGCAGCCAAAATGTTGTAGAATCTTAAAATTGATATGCTCCTTCCCATAGATGTTTAGTGGATCTCAGGCTTCTGTAATTTAGGTCCATTTTGAATTCTCTTTTCAAAAAGTCCAAACACTGAGGGGGGTTACATGAGGTTGCCCCCCTTTTGCCTTTTTCCTTTTAAAACTTAGATCCCCAGTTGAAAAATCCAAAGCTCATTTTTAACAGTCCAAGAGGAGCTTTTCTTTAATTTTCAGGGAGAGGGACTCATGGGAATTTTTGGGAACCCTTCAGTGTAGAGACTATGGACTGGAAATTGGTAAAATATGGCTATCACCGGTTTTTCAGCGGTATTTCAGTGGTATTTGAGGATATAGGTTCTTTTTACTGGCGAAATACCGTTATGATGGTAGGCCGCTAAATTGGTCAAACAGTGACTGGCGGTAGTGGTAGCAGTAAAATCGGCCTTGCACAACGGGTTTTTTGGCATCGGAAAGAAAACCTTTTTTTTCCGCCAATTTATTTTTCTTTTTTTTTTTCTGTTTTCCATGATTGTGGTCAGGTGTCAGGGCCAAGGTGTGCTGGCGCATGCACAGGACACCCAGCTCTCAGTCATCGTTTTTTCAAAGAAACGAGAAGATGCAGCACATTGATGTGAGCAGGCAGAGATCCAGGAAATGTCGTCTTGATGCCAATGAGGCACTTGTAGCTGCCATTGAGAGTAGATGAGGGGAGTTTAGCAGGTGGGGTCGAGGTAAACCCCCCTCCCCCCCCGCCAGCCATTGTAAAGCAGTTATGGACTGCTGTTGCTGAGGAAGTGTCCTTAGCAGATGATATCCCCAGGGACTTCCAGCAATGCAGGAAGAGGTGGAATGACAATTGCGGGGTCGTGAGAGTAAGTAATACTTTTATTCATGCACTTCTTGATTACTTACGTTGTAAATCTGACACATGTTGCTGTAGATGGGCATTAGTGTAGTAATTTATTTGGCATGAATGATCTTTACACATTATTAAGATGGTTTTCTGAGATCTTACAAGATGTTCCTGTACTTCGTTGTGTTTCTCATAAACCACGTGCAGCTACCAGGGATTGTATTAAATGCACATAGTATGGTATAAGTGCTTTGATGGCTATCTGTGTGTGCCACAAGAGCAGAAGGGCACTCTGGTAACCATTGCTATTGTCATTTTTGCAGAAAAAGCTGGCACACAATCGGAGTGAACAACGATGGAAAGGTAGTGGTCCACCCAATACTTATGTTCTGACTTACCTGGAGGAATGCATGGCAGCCTTAATTGGTGCCCATGGCAAATCAACTATCCGTGCGGGTGTTGATCCCATGGTCGGAACTGAGGGTAAGTTCTGTAAAATCCTTGGGCTGGGTTGGGATCATGTCATGTAGTGTCTGTGGATCGGGTTTGGGTAATGTGATGCAGTGTCTCTCGATGACATATATTGCAGCAGTGGCGATCCTTCAAATAAGGCTGCGCTATGTGACCTTATTCATGTCACCCTGCCCCCTCCCCTGCTGCTAACCACTCGTCTGTTGTTTTATTTTTTTGCAGATGAGGAGTTGCATACGCCACATCGTCACATGCAAGCCTCCGCCTCAGCCCAGCATGTGTGGGTCGAAGAGGAAGATGAGGGGTGCGCTGAGGACCCATTGGAGGAACAACATCCTCAGGCTGTTGCGGGAGGAGGGGGTGGTGGTGTTGTCAGAGGGGGTAGTGGAGGAGGTGTTGGGGGTGGAGGGGGTGGATGAGTCAGCACATGTTTTAGCTGCGGCCACAACTTCCTCGGAGGAAGCCACATTTCCAGGCTTCGCCGCCTCCGAGGCAGTGGGTCCAAGTTGTGTGCAGCAACGACCCCCAGGGTAGAACCCTGTATGCCGTCTCTGCGGAGGATGAGTCGGCAAAGCCGGTCTGCTGAAAGACAAGCAGATGGAAACGTGGACACGGTGGGACTTTCAAGGGAGAGCATCGAACTGGGTCGAGAGCTCCTCCAGGCCCTGGATGGCATTTCCAGCAACATCGCCGCACAATCTGCGACACAATCTGCGGACACGTCACAGATTTCTGCTGCGATGCGGGAGAACACCGAGACTGTCAATGCTCTGTGGCAATTGATGGTCTGAACTTTTGGCACTGCAACCTCCCATGCCACCCAGACCGACAGCATCTGTGGGGAGGCAGAACAAGAACCTTCCGACTGAGAAGCCGGGCCTTACATATGCCGAGCTTCTCCAGGGGATCCACACATGGCGATTCCATTGTGTCTCCCCCAACAACAGCAGCGCTCTGCATGCCTGGCTGCACACCATCCTGGTCACAACGCGGGTAGACGTAGGGGAAGAAGCGAGGGGGCGCGCGGTTAAGATCTGTGGGGGAAGAGGTGGCCGCAATTAAATAGAAGTTTGGTGCAGGGGGATTGTTGTTGTTGTTTTGTTGCTTTTTTTTGATTAGTTCATAAAAGTGTTAAAAATTATTTGAAGTAAAACATTTATTTAACTTTCAAAATTAAAGTTTACCAAGTTTTCAACAATGTACAAATGGTTCAAAAATGTACCAATATTTTATAAATTATTTTGTTCAACTTAACCATTCTTGTGCAGTGTCTCATTTGTAGATTAAGAGGGGGAATAGTCAACATGGTGGGATAGAGCGGGCAGGCAAAGGTGATACGTAACTTTCACTGTTCAAGCAAAGCGTTGATTTATGAGCTGCTGAAGTAAGACTTTTGCAGTGGTGAAAAGTCCACGAGGCCTCCCTGTAGTGGTAGTGGTAGTGGTGGCATGGGTTTATCGCCAGGCTCCTCATCCTCCTCCTCATCCTTGTTCTCCTCCTCCTCCCCTTCCCCTTTCTCCTCAGGTGGTCATGCAGTCCCCAGTGACAATTCCTGTCCCCTCATGATGGCTAAGTTGTGTAGCATGCAGCACACCACAATGAACTCAGTGAGGGGAGTATTGCAGGGAGCCTCCAGAGTGGTCTAGGCATTGGAAGCGCTGCTTGAGCATTCTAATTGTCTTTGTGATGATATTGTGTGTGGCTAATTGGCTGTTACTGTAGTAATGCGCAGCTTCTATCTGAGGGTTCCGATGGGGGTCATGAGCCAGGTGGCGAGGCTGTAACCTTTGTCCCACAGCATCCAACTGCGGTCTTGTGGCTGATGCTCAAACATGTCAGAGACAGTGCTCTCATGCAAGATGAAAGCATCATGGATGCTCCTTGGATATTGGGCATTGACTGCCATGATGCGCTGAGTATGGTCGCAGACGATCTGTATGTTCAGGGAGTGGAATCCCTTTCGGTTTTGGTAAACCTCTGGCTCCTGTAACGGTGCTCGCAGGATGATGTGCATACAGTCAATGGCACCCTGAACCTTGGGGAAGCCAGCAATTCATGTGAAACCCACAGCCCTCTCATTCTGTGCCTCCCTGGTTATTGGGAAGTTTACAAAGTCCATCCTGCATGCGTGCAGTGCAGTAGTCACCTGGCGAATGCAGCGATGTGTAGTGTGCTGGGAGATGCAGCATATGTCCCCTGTTGATGCCTGAAAGGAACTGGAGGCATAGAAGGCAAGTGCCACAGTCACCCTCACCTCGACGGGCAGTGCAGTCCTCCTCACGCTTGTAGGCTGTAGGTCTGCCTTTATGAGCTGGCATATCTCTGTGACCATCTCTTTTCGAAATTGCAGCCTTCTAATGCACTGTGCCTCAGAGAGCTGCAGGTATGGGCGCTGTCACCTGAAAACTCGTTGGGGGTAAGGCCTCCTCCCCATAAGTCTGCAAGCTCTTTGATTACACTCATAATGCTCTTCAAGCTCTATTCTGCATAGAAAAAGTAGCCAGCATTATTGGCAGAGATATTATAGGCCCCATTCTTATAAATGTTCTCCAATGTGCTCAAATATCCTCAATTGTCCTCCAATGTGCTCAAATAGCCTTAAAAAGAACTATGAACTCACATAAAGCTCACTGTGTAAAACACAGCCTTCTCTCAAAATCCTTTTATGCACTGAACTTCTGCTCTTTTTTCAAAATGGCATTATTAGCGCTGGGTGCATTGTGGGTCTGAGCAGGTATGACTTGAGTTTTCACGGTGGGTTTTTTGGTAAAAATGACAGTATCGGCGAATTTACCACCCGCAGCGATAGTGGAGTGTTGCACAGGGATTGACGTCATAAAAACGGTGGGAAAAAAAGGGGCGCCGATATTTTTTAATGCTGGTGGATAACCACACGCGAATTTTTTGCCGCTGCGATAAATTTTGTACATCACGTTTACCGTCCAAAAACAGCAGTAAATTACTTAATCTGTCCAAAACCACGGTAAAACGGGCATAAATAGGCGGAAATCTGTTGAATTTTCAGTCCTATGACAGTGTCTTTTAGCATTCCCCATGCTGAGGAAGGAGAACCTGTATTTTCAGGTATACACTGAAAATGACAACTTGATCTAGCAAAGAATCAGTGATAGACAATCCCAGAGGATCTGTATCAATCTGTCTCTTTATTCACCACACTACCAATGTGTATCCATTTATGCAGCTCACCTGGTTCAGCTTCATTTAGTTAAGCCCTATTGAGAATCATTGGTTGGTTAAGACTCAAACGTGCATGTGCAGGGGATAGCTGTACTGGTTTACAGATGTTTCTCCATCTGTCTATCAGGAAGTAATATCCCATGTGATCAGAAGGGGTAGGGTTATGATCGTCTGGCGCAGAGAAGCATTATGGTCTAATGTACATCAATACCTAGATGTTCTTGCAAGAAGGAATGAAACAGCTTGTGATTAAAAGTAGCATTCTGTCAACATTGTTTAGAGTTGTTTGGCACTAAAAAATCTAGAAACTGCTGTTTGTGATGTTAGTGTCTAAAAGCAAACCCTGTTTCAATGACATTCATTTATCTGTTATTTTAGCAAAAACATTAACCAGTACATACATTAAAATTGCATACAATCATTTAGAGGCTTTATTGTTTTAAAAATTAATGATAACATTTGCAAATTCACTCTTCCGCTATGGTGTTTAGTGTGCTGGAGTGTGCATCTTAGAAGTTACAGGCTAACCTCTGCGCCTGAAAACCCACTATGCACTTCCGTTGTACAAAGGTTTGTGCTAGTAATGCAAATCCATAAAAATCTACCTTTTAGTGTAGAATATAGCTTACTGATCAAAGCTAGCTGCAACATTTCTTTTGTAGCTCTGACATGATCAAAAGTCAAGCAATATTTTTCAATGTTTTCATTTCAGGAATACAGGATATACATTACTTTATTGATGTGAGGTAATCACAAGGAAATTTCAACGAATAGCAAATATGGGATCAATAAGATCTACATACAATAGTCTTACATTGCATCCATCTCTGGCCTTACTATTTAGTTCATGGATACTAGGGTATCGCATAGATTTTTTGGCCAGGGGTGATTGAATCAATTTTTCTTTCCATGATGGTAAGTTAAAATCTTTGCATTCATACACAATAACACACATTGCATTATTAATAAGAATTGAATATGTACTATTCTGTTATAGAGCCCACTAAATTCTATAATTATCCTTTAAAAGTTAACACTTGCAAATATATTCCGGTCATTGTTAATTTTTACAGGAACTTTATTCAAGACCACAGTAACAGTGATACCAACAGGGGAGCACAGCACAGGAAACTGTTCCAATGCACATGATACATATACTGGAAATAAAGGGTAAGGTGAAATATTTCATACAACTGACTGCAATCCATTCAATTGTTTGCCAAACTGAGCAGATTGCTAGTTTGCCAATTAATGCATTTGGTTTGGAATTAAGCTTTTTAAAAAAAATTAACCTTGTTAAATATTCGGATATTCTCTAAACCGGGCTCCCATTCTCCACGCTCTGTATACATCAGCTGCTGCTTGTACCTTGTTCCTCACCGAGTCCTGCTTACCCATCACTCCTGTCATCACTGACCGACGTTGGTTCCCGGTCCCCAGCACTTCAGATGTAAAATTCTCATCCTTGAGTTTAAATTTCCTCATGGTCTCACCCTTCCCTATCTCTGTAACCACCTCCAGCTCTACAACTTCCCCCCCAACATCTCTGTTCCTCTGACTCTGGCATTTTATGTATCATCTCTCCCTTCGCCCCTTCATTGGTAACCGTGCCATCAGCTGCCTGTGCCCCATAGTCTGGAATACCCTCCCTAACCACTTTCATCTCTCCACCTCCCTATCTTCCTTTAAGACCCACCTTAAAACCCATTTCTTTGCCATCTCATTCTTTGGCTTGATGTTCATGTTTTGATTATGTCTCTGCAAAGCACTGTGGCAAGTTTTTTTTGTTAAAGGTATTATATAAATGCAAGTTGTTGTGATCAAATTAATGGGGGGAAAATTGCGGTCGGAGGCTTCCTTCACACGAACACCTCCGACCCGAAAGAAATCTACGAAAGTACCTGGTGGTCCCGGAGGAACATAAGATCCCAGTCGGAGGTCTAGATTCACTGCGCAGCGCATGGGGAGATGACTTTGAGGTACGTAGGTACAAGCTGGAGTCACGTGGGCCTGGACTACCAATCACTATGCAGTATTCCCACTGATAAAAATGGGAACTCCGTTTGTGCAAGTTCCCATTAATATCAATGACAAAACCCCCTAAAACACCAAAATACAGCATAATAAATAAATAAACCACCTCACATATTTAAAATTAATTGAAATTAAATGTAATTAAATATTTAAAAAAATATATTTTGGGGAATATTTTTTAAAGTGTTTTAATAGTATTAAAAATAAACTTACCTTAATGGCCAGGGTTTTTTTTCATCAAAAAATGAGTTTTAAAATTTAACTGTTATACGTTTTAAAACTCTTACGCTGGTAAAAGTAAGCTATGCGCCTGCATTTACCAGGCGTAAAAGTTTGAAGGACATTTGCTGGGCATGAGTGATGGCAAATAGCCCAGTCTCTCCCGCGCGGATATCCTTCCTACGGGGATGTGGAGGATCTGTCTTTAGAAATCTTGATTGATCGGAAAAGCCGGTTTTTGGCGCATGTGCCTCGCGCCCCAAAAACCGGCTTTTGCGAGGCCTCGCCGGGTCCATGCGCACTTTGTACGGATCTGGTGAGGCCGGAATTTTTGGCCCAATATGTTTGCAAATATTTTTCAAATGCTTCCTCTTATTTGCTACAAATACAGGGCTATATTCTATTGAAAATAGTCCTGTCCCTTAACAATGGTACATATTGTGGGTTGAGTTATTTGGAACCTGTTGCGCCATGCACCTAAATTCATCCTAAACTCTGTGCACTCACAACTACACAAATTTCTGGATAGAAGAGTAAGATTGATCTATCTCTGTAATTTGATTGTATTTTGTTTGTTTTCTAATTACGACCCCCACCCCTTTCCTTTTTCCACTTTGATAGTTTTTTTCACATTGTACATCTTCTCTGGGTGAACAACTGCTCAACACTGCCAGTGATGCCCCTCTTTACTTCAGTATTAGGTGTGTGAGAAGGCCTAGGATGATTAAGCTTCTGATTTGCTCTTCCTTTCTGCAGTCAACTAATTTGCTCTATGCACATCCCCGCAGTGACATGATTGAGATGGAAGCAAGTAAGTGCCTTATCACATTAAAACATCTTAAAGTGCTTCACACAACAAATTACTTTTGAAGTGCAATTACTCTTGTTTCATCCTAGCACTCATTGGAGCGCCAACGTGTCTTAAGATGATTTTATTTGTTCTTTGTGCACTAATTGTATCTCAAATGGGAGTTATTTTTTATTTTTTTAATACACTTGCAGGAAAGCTAAAGTTTACTCATTGCTTATTCTTGGAGCTTGGATATGTTACAACTGAGCTGTGAATCAAGAAAAAATCTTTGATAATGGTTCTGAATCACTTCATAAGCCTTTAATAGGTGCATAAGAACTACAAATACTGCTCAACGCATGAATCCAGCTGTAGAATGCTGAAGAAATTAAAGTGCTAATGGAGAGAGTAGACATGGAAAGGCCCACTTCAAAGATAAAGCTCTTCAGATTGCTGTGGAGGGTTCAGCAATAAGGGAGGAAATTATGCTTGAAGTTATTAATTCTCCACCACCCACCATACAAGGAAGGATAAGCAGAAGAAAGTGTCCAAATTGCAAAAAGTGGCTAGATATGCAATGAAGACCACTGTCAATTATATTATGTATATGGCTATAAATTACATGGGTATAAGTGCCAATTATTTTACATTTGTAGAAATGCCATCCAAAGTGGTTATAAGTGTCAGCAATGATTGCCTGAATAGTTTCACCCAAGAGTATTGTTAACCTGAATTTAACCAGTGCTTTTATGTAAGCAGTATACAAAACAGAGATAATGTGGATATTTTGGAATTATTACAATAGGCTAGAGAAAGCAGGCCTGCTTACTAGCAGCACATTAACTCTCTTATGTACAAATAGAACTGTCTACACAAAACTATTTATTCTCTTTTTTTATCTTCACGTTTCATTTTACTGGACGTTATAATTTGTACAATGTTTGGAATGCTGTGGGTGTGATCTTCGACTTCTGCCAGAAACAGGCATGACTTTGTTGCAGCGGCCATGTTGCCCACCCAAAGCCAACCTCAGGAGGCCCAAACTATTGTCGGTTCAGGCCTCAATTAAATGCCTCCAGTGAACTGTAGGTTCTCCCCACAGCTTGCTGGTTGTAGGAGGACAGGAAATTAGCCAGTTGCTACACCAAGACAGCTGTCAGGTCGGTCCTGGGGTAGGAGGATGAGGTGATCACAGATGGCCTCACACAGGCTGGCAGCATGCCAAAATCCTTTTGTGGGCCCAAGTGGAGCACTCCTGTATCTGCTGGGGGATGAAATTCAACCTCGGTGGGACCACAAAATGGGCAGTAATTTATTGGTCACCTTTTATACACCCAGCCCAATTTCCCTTTCAACAGTGGAAAGAAAAATCAGGCGGGGTGTCTGAAGTGTAACTGATGCACTCTCCCCATTTTGCGCCTGCCGAAGTTGAATTTCAACCCTATGTCCCACAAAAATACATCAATAATTTCTTTGGCTGCTTTTTGAGCCACCTGACCAGTAGCCCTTTAAGGATTGCTGATTAAGTTGCTCAGTACCTGGTTCAAAAGGGCGGAGAGTGCACAGCACATGCCCCACCCATTTCCACTTGAAAATGACACTCAAACTCCTAGAATCTGTATAGGACTCTGATTAGCATCTTTAAACTGCTTTGTGCTGGAAACAAGTAGGTGAGCAAATCGCCTTTTTACAGGGTTTGCATTATATGGGCCTCTGGCTTCTATTGAGTGGTCGGAGTGCTCCCCTTCCCCCAATTTGTAACAGATACCTGCCTATTTTTCAGACAAGAAATGGGTAGACAGCAGTTGAAAATTGCCCCTTTTGCTTCTTTCTATATAATTGCATCTCAAGTATGGCAGAATGTTCTTTGCAGATGTCCTTTAACAGGTGCTATTGTGCTGCAAATGGTGAAAGCATGCAGATCAAACCCCATTCCCATTCCGAACAGGTCATTGTCAATGTCATAGATTGGGAAATTGTACAATCCCTGTAGGGTGTTTGAGATGATGATGCTCCTGGCTCTTTACAACGACAACTGCACACATTTACTGTAGCAACATTGCTCATGTTCAAATTAAAAGCAGTGTTTGTTCTCCACCACTACACATAGCATGTTCTGTTATTTCTACAACATGTGTAACATGTTGTCCAGAAATAGGAAATTGGTACTGCAGTACTACAACATCCAGCACCATAGGGGCCTGCTCCTGGTGCAGGTATCAATGTGCCTGATTCATGGCATTCATGTTTCATATCAGTAATGTTGTTGCTCATTTGCTGTTATTACCCACCTCAAATTCTGGGCCAAAATTATTATTCAATAATTGCTGTTTGGTGCCTGCATAAAGTTCTTCCACCATCCTCCACTGTATTTGGCTTAATTACCATTCATCATTTACGTTTATGTAGGCTCTAAAAATGTTGTACACATATATGAATCTAACTTAGTTTGCAGCTAACAGCAATCTAAAGATTCAGGTAAAATGCCTATTATGAAGCAGATGCTTACTGCAGGCTCATCCCAGAGCAATACCTTGCTGAGAAATTGATTCAACAAAGTAGCAGTTAGAGAACCATGCTTTGCACTTCGATTGAAAGGTCATCCGTCAGTTGAAATAACTTCCTTGCAAGCAGGAATTTTCTCATTTGTCAACTGAATAGTCAGTGTTGGAAATCAACAATAGTGCCAAAAGATGTAAATTACTGATGTTTTCAAATTTGAAATGTTTCTGACAGATCAGTAACTGCAATCTTCACATAAAAACTTTAAAAATAAAAATTACGGCTTTAAACTTGATGAAAAAACGATTCTACTAAACAAACAGAACTGCATGCTAGCATTTCTGTTGCCATCTTTGAATTTTATTAAGTAAGCTGTAAACCAAGCTGCTACCATAGTCCCAATACCTCCTCAATTAGATGATGCACACAGCACTTTGATTACACTTGTTATGTTTTCAGTATGACATCACAAACACACACAGCTTTAAGATGGCTGATAACTTTAGGAAGCCTAGTCAGGTGACTCCCTCTTTATTGTTGTAAACAGCAATGGCTGCAGTGCCACTGGGTGGAGCTATATATATATTACAGTTCTCCCTCCTTAATGAAGAAGTAATTATAACAAACAATCATCATATGTAACTTCATGGTTATACATAACAATAGCTATGGACTTATTTTGCCATATTTACAAATCAAGTTTAACCACTGGTTTTCTGTTTCAAAGAGGATACCTTCGCTCTCGAACAGAACCTTCCAAACATGGTATCGAACTTAAGACTCATTCTAGGCTGATCCTGAAGAAAGTTTTCCTCCAAGGGATGCCTTTGATTTACATTTGAACTCTCTACAACTTCAGACTGTTTGTCTGCCTGACTCGGACTCAGACTTAAATTCTGACTTCTCTTGGACTTGTTTCCAGTACATTTGATGTAGGATTTGCAACTGGTACTTTACATGTATCAAAACTATCTGATGAGTCAGAAATAATTGAATCATTCCAACCTTCAATTACTTTCATGTCTGTAGGTAAAATATGATCAATGTGAACAAACCTAACCTTTCCATGATCGAACATCTTGACCAAATATGTGTGAGGACCACATATTTTCACCATTCTTCCTGGTAACCACTTTAACCATTTATGGTGATGGTTCTTCACTCTCACCTTCTGATTTAATTTCACGCTTCTCTCTTTTACTCTACCTCTATCATGATTCTCTTTCTGTCTTAATTGTTTCTCTTCTACGGATTCTGCCAAGTTTGGTTTTAACAATGAAAATCTGGTTTGTGACTGTCATTTGAGAAACAACTTTGCTGGTGTTCTACCAATAGTTATATGAGGAGTATTATGAAATGTAATTAGAAAATTAGCCAATTTGTGGTCTAATAATAACTGTGGTTTCTTTCGATTTGGATCCAACATCTGTTTGATGAGGGCATGTATTACAATTTGTACTGTGTGCTCTGCTGCACCATTTGAAGCAGGATGGTATGGTGGAACTTTGGTATGTTTCACACCATTTTTGCTCGTGAACTGTGCAAATTCTTCTGAATGAAATTGAGGTCCATTATCAAAAACAATTTCTTCTGGGAGGCCAAATGAAGAAAATAATCTTCGCAAAATGTCTAATGTTTTACTTGTTGTTATTTTCCGCATTGGAAACACCTCGACCCATTTCGAATGGCTATCAATCACAATGAAGAATTGTTGTCCTTCTAGTTCAGCAAAATGGATGTGTAACCTTTGCCACACCCTGGGAGGCCATTTCCATGGCTGTAATGGTAATGATGGTGGTTTCTTGCTTACCAATTGACGTGTCATACACTGACTGACGATGTACTCTATATCTTTATCTAGACCTGGCCACCATAAGTAACTGCAAAAATCTTGGTCAAGCACTTTCCTAGGTGTTCATCATGAAAATCTCCTAATAACTTGGACCTGAATTTATTTGGTATAACCACTCTTGCACTCCACATGATACAATCTTTATCGACTGATAATTCAGTCCTACGAATGAAGAATGGATGAATATCTTTGTCTGCTACCTGGTTTGCCCAGCCATTTGCGATGTGATCATATACCTTTGACATCACTGGGTCACGTTTGTTGCTCTACCAATCTCTTCAGCTATGACTGACAGTTCATCAATGTATGAAAAATAGAACACTTCTTCCCTATCGGGTTTAACTTGTGATGGGGAAGGCAATCTAGACATAGCATCAGCATTACTGTGATCAGCTGATCATCTGTATTGTGTCTGTAAGCGCTCGAGTAATGACTCCACGAAGTAAGGTATGGTACTTGAACTGTGGTGACCTTAGTCCATTTATTGCAGCTCCTGAGTGAGGGTACAGTATGGTGAGCTCCCTTTTATACCTGGTTACCTGTGGTGTAAGGTGACCCCTAGTTCTCCACCAGTTGCACCCTCTGGTGGTACAAGCATAGTATATACAGTGTGAAGATACATCCAGTAGTCTTATGTAACTGTACATTGAGTGTACAGGGTATATACTTAAGTTATACACAACATCACTGTCCCCTAAGTCTTGTGCCACTGGCCTTTGCATTGTGTGCTCTGGCCCAAGACTTGAGTGCCCAAAGCCCTTGTCTATGCTTTGGCTTGGCTCTCTCCCTGGTGACCCCCAAGTCCTTATTGCCACAACATTGGGAAACATAGAAACATAGAAACATAGAAAATAGGTGCAAGAGTAGGCCATTCGGCCTTTCGAGCCTGCACCGCCATTCAATGAGTTCATGGCTGAACATGCAACTTCAGTACCCCATTCCTGCTTTCTCGTCGTACCCCTTGATCCTCCTAGTAGTAAGGACTTCATCTAACTCCTTTTTGAATATATTTAGTGAATTGGCCTCAACAACTTTCTGTGGTAGAGAATTCCACAGGTTCACCACTCTCTGGGTGAAGAAGTTTCTCCTCATCTCGGTCCTAAATGGCTTACCCCTTATCCTTAGACTGTGACCCCTGGTTCTGGACTTCCCCAACATTGGAACATTCTTCCTGCATCTAACCTGTCTAAACCCATCAGAATTTTAAACGTTTCTATGAGGTCCCCTCTCATTCTTCTGAACTCCAGTGAATACAAGCCCAGTTGATCCAGTCTTTCTTGATAGGTCAGTCCCACCATCCCGGGAATCAGCCTGGTGAACCTTCGCTGCACTCCCTCAATAGCAAGAATGTCCTTCCACAAGTTAGGAGACCAAAACTGTATACAATACTCCAGGTGTGGCCTCACCAAGGCCCTGTACAACTGTAGCAACACCTCCCTGCCCCTGTACTCAAATCCCCTCGCTATGAAGGCCAACATGCCATTTGCTTTCTTAACCGCCTGCTGTACCTGCATGCCAACCTTCAATGATCAGCAGTGGACGGTTAGCGGTTGCAGTGGGGGTTGAGTGGGTTCTGGGTGTGATCCATGTGTGTCCATGGCTACATGCATGCATTCACTGCCCCCCCCCACTCCCGCCCCCATACATAGACCATGTGTATGGCTCAACATCTGCATATGCGTACATGTACGGAAGGAAAGAACAAAAAAAAGACATAGGATTAATTACATCACTGTTTGGGTTTTGCAGTAGTGGAACAAGTACATTTTACAGGTAAGGTACATACGTGGTATCACAGTCTTGCCCCTGGATTGTGTAGCTGCAGGTGGGTGAGGACGCTAGTTCCAGAGTAACCGGACTGTGTCCAGGTTGTCTGATGGCGGCGCTGCGCCCCTTGCTAGCTGGGTGGGCTCGGATCGCACACCTGGCTGAGTCTCAGGGCCTTTGCCGTTGCCTAGTGGTGGCCACAGGAGTGTGTGGCCTCCCTGTCCTCCTTTGAGGGCTGCAGTGTCTCCCTGCTGCCCTTCAGCGGTAGTGGGAGCCTGGTCATGCCAGGTCCTGTCGGGAGGGCTGGAGGGTGCTAGCCTCTTGTTCCCAGTACTGGCCCTGGTGGCCAGAGAGGTAGAGCCGATCTGGGACAGGGTACCAGTAGTGTTGCCTTTGTCGTCCACTGATCGCTGGCCCTGCAGCTGGTGTGCTCCCTCTGTGTGTGGCCACACTCCTTGGGGCATCGCATTGGTCCCGGAGGCACAGGCTACATGATCGGGTAGCCCGCTGAACCTGGGTGCTTCTGACGGGAGGTTGCCCTTGGTTTTGTCGGCATACCTGTAGAACCCGGCATCACACATCATTTCTTAATTTACTGTCATAATATATTGGCTCTGACCGCAATTGCCCGACTCGACGCGGTTAATTACATTTACATACATGCATTTGTCAATTACATCTTTTCCATGTGTACTACCGGCATCGCTGTACAAAGTTACATTTACATACTTGCATTTGTCAATTACATCTTTTACATGTGTATTACCTGCATCGCTGTAAAAGAGTGGAACTGTCCCTTTAATTGTGATAGGTTGCCAGTCTCCTTTAAGAGGGTCTTGCAATCTTTACCTTATCCGGTTCGTTGCTCGGCATCATGTGTTGCTCCCTCAAAGTTACCCCTCGTGGTCTGGCCGCCGCCATCTTTACTTCAGACACTTCACCTCGTGGTGCGGGCGCCATCTTCTTTCTCTCCAGGAGGTAGGCTGCGGTGACCCTTTTCTCCCCAGGTTCTGCCACGGAAACTGGGAAGTTACCTTCTGCACGATTTTCTTCCTGCGGAGTCCTGCCACTGGAGCCTGGAAGGTGAGGTTGGGTCGTTTGGACAGAATCATCTTGCCGTTGAGTTGAGTGGTCTGTGTCGTTTCGACGCAGTCGAGTTGGACGGTTGGATTTTCAGGTGCTGTGCTGGATCCAAATTTGGGGCCACATAGGACGTCGCTCGCCGGGCCTTGGAGGTTTTCCCAGCTCCAACAGATTTGGATTTGTTTCATCCATCTTCTTCCTAGCAGCGTTGGACCATCACCAGCAACAATCCACAAAGGTAGCTTGTGAATTGCGCCGCCATGGGACACCTGGAAAATATCCACGCTGCCAACGACTGGGATGTTGTCGTTTGTGTAGGTGAGCAGCTTCACTTGGGTCGGGATCATTTTAGGTCGTTCGATTGGATTGTCCCAGAGTTTCTCAAAGGCCGCCTGATTCATCAGCGATTGGCTCACCCCTGTGTCCACCTCCATCGTGGCTGGAACACTGTTGATTTCAACTTCCATTTTCAACGGAGAACTTTCGGTGGAGCAGGTAAACATTTTGTACACCTCTTCGTGGGGCTGAGCTGCCTCATGGATTCTCTCTTCCTCTTCATCATCGCTGGAGTCTGGATGATCGGCCAACTCTTCAGCGACTCGGTGAGTACAATTTCCCTTGCACATTTGCTGGAGGTGGCCCTTCGTGTTACAGCCTTTGCAAGTATAGTCTTTGTAGCGGCACTGGTGGGTCCTGTGATTCCCTCCACAGCGCCAGCACGGGGTTGGCTGATTGGCCCCATGTGGCGGACTCAGGGTTGCGGGACTCGGGGTTCTGTTCTCTCTACCCTGAGAGAGACCGCTCGCAGCAGCCTTGCCTCTAAAAGGCACCAGTCGGGTCACAGTATTTGCCGGGTTAGAATCCTGGGGCTGAGTCATCATCCGCTTGGAATCACAGGCTGAGGCCATGAACGACTGGCTGACGTTAATTGCCTTCTGCAGGGTGACCGTGGTGTCCGCAGAAAGCAGTGTGTGAAGAAGGCCCTCGTGGCCGATTCCGATAACAAAGATATCCCACAGCGCTTCGGTGAGGTGGTCACCAAAATCACACGGTGCAGCCAATCGTCTGAGGTCTGCAGCATATTTTGCGATTTCTTGGCCTTCGGGCCGCCGGTGCGTGTAGAACCGGTGTCTGGCTGTGAGGATACTCTCTTTAGGTTTGAGTGTTCCTATATTATCGTTACAAGCTCCGCATATGTTTTGTTTGTTGTCTTCTCTGGGGCTTGCAAGTCCCCGACAAGGCCATAGACGATGGGTCCACAACTGCTGAGCAGGATGGCTCTGCGCTTATCAGCCAGCGAGGTCGGTGTGTCTCCCGGCAGCTCGTTCGCAATGAAAAAGTGTTCGAGCCTTTCCACAAAGTCATCCCAATCTCCCTCATCGGTGAATTGTTGAAAGTTGCCAAGGTTAGCCATTTTTCACGTGGAAATTCGTAATCTTGTCGCCAGTTATTGTGTCTGTAAGCACTCTAGTAATGACTCCACGAGGTAAGGTATTGTACTTGAACTGTTGTGACCTTAGTCCATTTATTGCAGCTCCTGAGTGGGGTACAGCATGGTGAGCTCCCTATTATACCTGGTTACATGTCGTGTACAGGTGACCCCAAGGTCTCCACCAGTTGTACCCACTGGTGGTATTAGCATAGTGTAAACAGTGTGAATGTACATCCTGTAGTCTTATGTAACTGTACATTGAGTGTACAGGGTATATACTTAAGTTATACATACACAACATTCTGTATTCAATATCATATGTATATGCTGACAAAATCAAAGCCCATCTTTACATTTGTGTTGCAGTTAATGTTGGACATGGGGACTTTGGATGGAGGATTGCTATCAGGGGCTTATGGTCTGTAACGATGGTAAACTTATGACCATACAAGTATTTGTGGAACTTCTTGACCCCAAAAATTAATGCCAAAGCTTCTCTTTCGATTTGCGCATAATTACTCTCACTGGCACTGAAAGTGCGTGAAGCAAAAGCAATTGGTCTCTCCTCCCCACTACGTGATACATGAGCGATCACTGCCCCAACTCCATACGGAGAGGCGTCACATGCTAGCTTGATCTCCTTGGATATGTCAAAGTGAACTAACATGGTGCTTGCTCTCTACCAATTTTCTTTTACATTCCTTGAATGCTGTGTCGCATTCTTCTGACCAGTTCCAATGGACCTGTTTTTTCAATAGTTCATTCAGTGGATGTAACACTGTAGCCAAATTTGGGAGGAACTTCCCATAATAGTTCAAAAGACCCAAAAATGATTGCAGTTCAGTGACATTCTTGGGAGTGGGTGCATTTCTGACTGCATCCAGCTTTCCCTTGGTTGGATGTAAACTATCTTTGTCTACTCTGTACCCTAAGTACTCTACTGAGTTTTGAAATAACTCAAACTTGCGAGCAGTCACTCGTACTCTGTGCTTCTCTAACCATTTGAGGACTTCGTTCAATATGTTATTATGAATTTGCCTGTTTGGTGCTGAAATTAGTATGTCATCTAAATAACATACTACCCCTTCAATGCCTTGCAAAATCTGGTTCATCACCCCTTGGAATATGGTGGGAGCGGAAGACTCTCCAAATGCTAGCCTATTAAATGAATATAGACCAAGATGAGTATTTATAGTCAAGCATGACGTGGTCTCCTCATCCAGTTCAAACTGTAAGTAGGCATTCATAAGATCCAACTTTGAGAAGATCTGACCACCTGTCACTGTTGTGAACAAAACTTCTACATTTGGCAATGTATTGGGGAGATTACCCTCGAGAACCTGGTTTACGGTTACTTTATAATCGCCACACAACCTTACCTTACCATCGGACTTAGGTACAACAACAATGGGTGTAGCCCAATTACATTGATCTATCTATCTTAGAGATAATGTTCTCAGTTGTTAGTCTTTTGAGTTCTTGCTCAACTTTTTCCTTGAGTGCATATGGTATGGGACGTGGCTTGCAGTAAACTGGTCTAGCATCCTTCTGTACCCTGATACTCGCCTTGAAGCCTTGGATCGGACTGCCTGTTTTGCAGAACACCTTTGGATACTTCTTGATGACATCACCCTTTGATGCAAACCTTGTTTCAACATGAAAAATCTCACTCCAATCCAGCTTCAGTGAACCCAACCAATTTCTTCTTGGTAAGGCAGGCTTGTCTCCTGCCGCTACTGAGAGAGGCAAGCTCTGAAATTGATCTTTGTATTTCACTGGTACGGTGATACGACCTACCGCAGGAATGTTCTCTCCCGATTAGCCTCGCAGCTCTGTCTTGGATTTCTCCAATGGAAAATCAAGCAATTTGTCGAGGTATAGCGATTCCGGTACTACACTCACGGATGCACCAGTGTCGATTTCCATGGGTATCCTGGTTCCTGCAACATCAACGTGGATGATGATACTTTTCGAATCACTGTTAGTTAACCTCATGCTTCTGATGATGTGTAGCTCTAAAACCTCCTCGTTCTGTTATTTTTCTTCCATGCTATGTCGTCTATAGGGATTTCTACTTATAGTTTTAAAAGTTGATTTACTCTTTAGTCGGCATGCCTTCACCAGGTGCCCAGTTTTTCTGCAGAAGAAACACTCTGCCTTCACATATGGACAACTTTGAGCAATGTGTTATCCCAGGCACTGATAGCATTACTTCAATGTTCTGTTACCATTGCCAGTTGCTGAGACCTTGGGGCCCAACTGCCTTTTACTTTTAACCTGCAGGCGATTCACCTCAATTGTCTGACCACTGGAAATGGTGTGAAATTCTCGAGAATATTGGTGGGCCATGTCCATTGACATAGCTGTCTGACAAACGAAATCAAAAGTCAAGTTAGGAGTTGTCAAAAATTTTCTTCTGATTTCTTCATTTTTCATCCCACAAACAAAGCGGTCACGCAATGCTCGGTCCTGAAAGTTTCTGAAATGACAGTGAATAGATAGCTTCTTTAATGCTACAATGTACTCACTGATATTTTCTTTGGTTAACTGATCTCGTATTCCGAAATGATAACTTTCAGCAATTTCCAGGGGCTCAGAACTGTAGTGCTGAGAATCTGCTTAAATGATGTGTCCTTTGGCTTACCAGGCACAAGCACATTTTTCAGAGTTTCATACACCTTGGGCCCTGCTTCAGTTAAGAAAATAGCCCATTTTCTTTCCAACACCGGTTATGGTTTTCATCATCGGGGACTTCGATGACATTATTTGCGGTGAAAAACATTTCTAGCCACTCCACATACACTCCGAAACTTTTACGGTCGCGTTGAAACTCCCCCAAGTGCCCTATTATTCCCATAAGTGCAGCCATCTGGACTCTGGCAGTTTAGTCAATGTGCTTGTAATTTATCTTGGATTTGTAGCTGTTAATCAAAACAGAGAAGCCCTCAAAGTCTCTCTGTCGGTTGTCTGAATCATTCACCAATGAAAATTGTAGCTTTGTTATCCAATGATCCTATCCTCATCGCCAAATGTTATGTCTTCAGTACGACATCACAAACACACATAGCTTTAAAATGGCTGACCACCTTAGGAAGCCTAGTCAGGTGACTTCCTCTTTATTGTTGTAAACAGCAATGGCTGAGGTGCTACAGTAGTCCACTGGGTGGAGCTATATATATCACAACACTCTTTTAAAGAATTTTTGTTTCACCCCTATGACTGCTTGATGACTCAAACTTGCAGGAAGCATCACTTTGTATAGGGAACTTGTTTGAAACCTGAAAGGGTTTGAAAATTGAGCGCTAAATTACTGTTCCGTGACAGCTGCCTCACAAATGACTATTAAAGCTAAAAGAATTACTTAATTTTCTCCAAAAAGAACATAAAATGATTAATATTCCAATAGCAAAACCAAAATAAAATAAAATAATTACCACAAAGGTCACCTCTGGGGGTTCTAGCAGCCCCAATTTTAACCCTTCCCGCAAGCTGGGAACAGTGTGGGTGAACAGGTAAGGTCGCAGAAATACATTTGCTGTCCCCATTCTGACAGAAAATCCCTGATGAAGATTTTAACGGGCCATTGACTGACTTCAGAAAACTACGCGCTAGAAACTGGAGCCCCATGATATCATTGGGACCCCAATGTTATTTTAACTGGGCCGGGCAGAAATCCCAACCCGCTCAGTAAAACCTTGTGACATTGGCCTCCGAAACTAATGGACACGACTGGATGAATTGTTTAAAGAGGCACTCGTTTGCAGGCATCAGAGTAATAGGATAGAAACGTAGCAACATAGAAATTTACAGCGCAGAAGAAGGCCATTTCGGCCCATCTTGTTGGTGCCGGCCGACAAAGAGCTGCACGGCCCTTGGTCAGCAGCCCTAAAGGTTACATATAAACCTATGAACAATGACGGAAAGGCAAAGAAAACCCAGCCCAACCAGTCTGCCTCACACAACTGCGACACCTCTTATACTGAAACATTCTACACTTCACCCCAACCAGAGCCATGTGATCTCCTGGGAGAGGCAAAAACCAGATAAAAACCCAGGCCAATTTAGGGAGAAAAAATCTGGGACAATTCCTCTCCGACCCATCCGGACGATCAAAACTAGTCCAGGAGATCACCCTGGGCGTATTCTATTCCCTGCAGTACTTATCATTATATCTGCGCCACCCAACAAAAGGTCATCCAGTCTAATCCCAATTACCAGCTCTAGGTCCGCAAGCCTGCAGGTTGCTGCACTTCAAGTGCACCTGGCCTGCTACTTTCAGGGATCTGTGGACAAGCACTCAAGACCCCTTTGTTCATCTACACTATTAAGTGGCCTACCACCTAATGTGTATACCCTTTCCTTATTAGCCCTCCCAAAGTGCATCACCTCACAATTCTCTGAATTAAATTCCATTTGCCACTGCTCTGCCCACCTGACCAGTAGATTGATGTCCTCCAGCAGCCCTTGACTTTCCTCTTCATTATCAACCACACAGCCAATTTTAGTGGCGTCTGCAAACTTCTTAATAATACTCCCTATATTCAAATCTAAATCGTTGATATATACCACAAAAAGCAAGGAACCCAGGACTGAGCCCTGCAGAACTCTACTGGAAACATCCTTCCAGTCGCAAAAACATCCATCAATCATTACACTTTGCTTCCTACCTCCAAGCCAATTTTGGATCCAACTTGCCACTTTGCCCTGGATCCCATGGGCTTTAACCTTCATGACCAGTCTATCATGTGAGACTTTATCAAAAGCCTTGCTAAAGTCCATATATACTACATTGTATGCACTATCCTCATTGATTACCTCCTCAAAAAATTCAATCAGGTTAGTCAAACACGATCTTCCCTTCACAAATCCATGCTGACTGTCCCTAATTAATCCTTGCCTTTTCAAATGCAGATTTATCCTGTCTTTCAGGACTTTTTCCAATAATTTTCCCACCACTGAGATTAGGCTGACAGGCCTGTAATTACTTGGCCTATCCCTTTCTCCCTTCTTAAACAAGGGTACTACATTAGCAGTCCTCCAATCCTCGGCACCATGCCCAGATCCAAAGAGGACTGGAAAATGATGGTCAAGTCCTTTGCTATTTCCTCTTTTACTTCACTCAACAGCCTGGGATGCATTTCATCCAGGTCTGGGGACTTATCTACTTTCAAAGCTGCTAAACCCCTTAAAGGGCCCAAATTTGGCCCTCCGTTTTTTTTGGCGCACTTGCCAGAGGTAGGGCGACTTTCTGCTCCGAAAACAGCGCCGAAAATATAGCTCCATATTCTCTCCGCTCCGTGGACCATCTCGGACTTGGCAATGCATGGCAAAAGCAGTGGGGTTGGAGCTCGGGCCGTGCTGCTGAAAGAGAGCCAGCAGGGGGGCAGGGCTAGGGCCCAGCATCTGTAACAGTGCCGGCAGCACTGCACATGCGCATTGAAGCGTTCGCGCATGCGCAATGGGGGACTAATATTGGCAATCGGCCATTTTTAAAGGGACAGCCTTCTCATTGATTTTTGGTGCCTGGTATTGCAGCATCCATACTGAAAGTAAAACGTAAACTTTCAAATGTCAAAGAAGGTGAAAAATGACAGCACAGCACTTCTCCCTCTCCACCCAAGGTATGTATATGGACCACACCCAAAGGTCTTTGTTCACTCCCCCTCCCCTTCAGTCATGTGACTTCTCTCTCCCTCCTCGACCCACCCCCCGCACCCCACCCAGCCTGTTGCACTCTGGTTCATTCTCCTGTGTGTTCTGCCGAGCCCAGCCCCCCCTTTAAGTTCACTCCTGCAGCTTGTGTGTTCCCAGCCCCCCTTTAAGTTCCCTCCTGCAACCTGTGTGTTCCCAGCTCCTCTTTAAGTTCCCTCCTGCAGCCTGTGTGTTCCCAGCCCCCCTTTAAGTTACCTTCTGCCAGCCCCCTTCTGCGAGCCCAGCCTGTTGCTTCTTGGGTGTGTGGCTAGTTCACTGCTCTCCCGCCCGGGCTTCCCACCCACCGCCGCTAGCCCTGGCTGAAGGGCTTGCTGGTGCGTGCTGCAGTCGGTGCATTCTCCCGCTGACTTCCCGGGGTCGAGGGCGGGCCACAAGTGGCCACATACGCTGGCCTAAGTTAGTTTGGAGCAAATATTAGCTGTCAAAACTGGTTTAAATGGCCAAAACAGGCGTAGGTGGCTGGTAGCGCCCCCTTTTGAAAAAAAAACTAAACTAAAAAAAATCCTAACTAACTCACTTACACTGGCACAAATTAAATGTGTGGAATGGGGACTTTTAAGATACTCCAGAAAAATCAAGTTGCTCCAAAAAAAACAGAGCAACTCCTGGCCAAATTTGGGCCCAATACTTCCTCTCTCACTATATTTATTTCATCCAGAATATCACACTCCTCCATGATACCAGTATCTGCATTGCCCCTTTCCTTTGTGAAAACAGATGCAAAGTATTCATTAAGAACCCTACCAACATCTTCCGCCTCCACACAAAGATTACCCTCATGGGCCCCAAGTTTCCACATGATTTGCTCCTGATTTTTAGGAACAACTGGTGTAGAACGGAGTATCTTAGAAATCGGAATTCTCGTCATTTAGTTTGCTCCAGTTCTAGTCAGTTAGAACAGTTTCACTTTGGAACAGAATTTTTTTTTCAAAAGGGGGCGTGTCCGGCCACTTACGCCTGTTTTCAAAGTTTCGGCAGTAAAAACTTACTCCAAACTAACTTAGAATGGAGTAAGTGAAGATTTTTGCACGCTCAAAAAAACCTTGTCTACACTTTAGAAAATCAGGGGTAGGTTACAAATCAGGCGTAAGGAATGGGGGGGGGGGGTGGTTTAAAGGGAAGTTTACAAACATTAAACACTTCAGTTTTACAAATAAAGAGCCATCATCAATAATAAATGATAAATACATCAATAAATCAACCAATAAATCAATCAAAAAAAATTAATAAGAAATAATTTTTTTTTTAAAATATCAATAAATAAAACATTTTCTACTTACTGTATGCAGCACCGGGAGCCCTCCAACAGCGTGCTGGGATGCCCCCCCAGTGTGTCTCTATCTCTCTGTCTGTCTGTGTGTGTCTCTCATTCTCTGTCTGTCAGTGTCTGTGTTTCTGACAGCGAGGGGAGGGGGGTAGAGGGAGAGAGGGGGGGAGCAGAGGGAGGGAAGGGGGAGGGATGGGGGAGAAGGGGGAGGGATGGGGGAGAAGGGGGAGGGGCGAGAAGGGGGAGGGGGGAGAAGGGAATAAAGGGGAGAAGGGGGAGAAAGGAGATGGGGGGAAAGGAGATTGGGGGGAAGGAGATTGGGGGGAGGAGATTGTGGGGGGGGGAGGAGATTGGGGGGGGAGATTGGGGCGGGGGGAAGGAGATTGGGGGGGAAGGAGATTGGGGGGGGAAGGAAATGGGGGGGAAGGAGATGGGGGGAAGGAGATGGGGGGAAGGAGATGGGGGGGGAAGGAGATGGGGGGGGAAGGTGATGGGGGGGAAGGAGATGGGGGGAAGGAGAAGGTGGAGGGAGGCTGAACGGGCCGGGCCCGAGACCCCAGCACCAGATTTACAGGTAGGTGGCGTTGGGTTGGGTCGGGGGGGTGGTGGGAGGGAGGTCGGTTCGGGTTGGGGGAAGGGAGGGAGAGGGAGGTCAGGTCGGGGGGAGAGAGGTCAGGTCGGATCCAGTCCGGGGGGTGGGGGGGAGCGGGAGTCGGGTCGGGTCCGTTCCAGAGGCGGGGGCGGGGGGGGGGGGTGGGGGGAAGCGGGAGTCGGTGTCGGTGTCGGGTCCGGTCCGGAGACGGGGGGGGGGGGTGCGGGGGGGAGCGGGAGTCGGGTCGGGTCCAGTCCAGGGGGTCGGGTCGGGTCCGGGGACGGGGGGCGGGGGGCAGCGGGAGTCGGGTCGGTGTCGGGTCCGGTCCAGAGGCGGAGGTGGGGGAGTGGGAGTGGGGTTGGGGTCGGGTCCAGTCCGGGGGTGGGGGGTGGGGAAGCGGGAGTCAGGTCGGTGTCGGGTCCGGTCCGGAGGCCAGGGGGGGTGCAGGGGGGAGCAGGAGTCGGGTCGGGTCCGGTCCGGAGGCGGGGGGGGTGCGGGGGGGAGCGGGTGTCGGGTCGGGTCCAGTCCAGGGGGTCGGGTCGGGTCGGGTCCGGGGGCGGGGGGTGGAGGTGGGGGAGTGGGAGTGGGGTTGGGGTCGGGTCCAGTCCGGGGGCGGGGGGGTGGGGAAGCGGGAGTCAGGTCGGTGTCGGGTCCGGTCCGGAGGCCGGGGGGGGTGCAGGGGGGAGCAGGAGTCGGGTCGGGTCCGGTCCGGAGGCGGGGGGGGTGCGGGGGGGAGCGGGTGTCGGGTCGGGTCCAGTCCAGGGGGTCGGGTCGGGTCGGGTCCGGGGGCGGGGGGTGGAGGTGGGGGAGTGGGAGTGGGGTTGGGGTCGGGTCCAGTCCGGGGGCGGGGGGGTGGGGAAGCGGGAGTCAGGTCGGTGTCGGGTCCGGTCCGGAGGCCGGGGGGGTGCGGGGGGGAGCAGGAGTCGGGTCGGGTCCGGTCCGGAGGCGGGGGGGGTGCGGGGGGGAGCGGGAGTCAGGTCGGGTCCAGTCCAGGGGGTCGGGTCGGGGCGGGGGGCGGAGGTGGGGGAGTGGGAGTGGGGTTGGGGTTGGGTCCAGTCCGGGGGCGGGGGGGTGGGGAAGCGGGAGTCAGGTCGGTGTCGGGTCCGGTCCGGAGGCGGGAAGTGGGAGTCGAGTCGGGTCGGCAGGAAGCAGGAGCTGGCCGTGGGAGGAGCCTTATTCACGCAGCCCCAGTGAGGCCATTCGGCCAGGGCTAGGGGCTGCGTGCTTCGGCCCCTCCCACACAGTTTCAGGCGCCTGGAGCTACTGCACATGCGTGCCCACTGTAGCGCACATGTGCAGAGGTCCCGGCACTGTTTTCAGCGCAGGGACCTGGCTCCGCCCCCTACAGCTCCTGCTGCGCTGCGCCAAGGGCCAGAGGACCTGCAGGGAGCTGGAGAATACGGAGGTTTTTTTTAGGCGCACTTTGTGGCGCGAAAAACGGGCGACCAGGTCGGGACTGCGCCGTTCTGGGCGCGTGTGGAAACTTGGGCCATGGTCTCTAATAGGCCCTACTCTTTCTTCAGTTACCCTGTTACTCTTAATATATTTATAGAACATCTTAGGGTTTTCCTTAATTTTATTGGTCTCTCTGCTTTTGTGATTCATGGATTGCTAAGGCATTTCAAAGTTTAGAGATCGCTTCTTTTGATTGTTTGACCTTACTCACCACCACTAAACATTTTCAGCTGATTATAGATGCCATTTTTGCTTCTTTATTTCGGATGGAGGGACAGTCGCAGCAGTAGACTGTGAGCCGAAGGACATCTGAGAACATCTGAGGTCTGGACGCATCATATGCAGTTAGACATAAATCGAAGTTTTGTTTTCATATCCGTTGCTAAGAAAGAAATCTACCATAGCAACCATTTATTTCATACACACTTATTGACATTTCAGACGGATACCCGCACTCATTTGTCAACCACATAATTACAATAAAAATACTAGTAGTGTTCTTTTTAAAGATAGAAGTACTGAAAAAACAAAATAGATCTGAAACAAAGATGGAGGCTGGAAAGGAAATTCATATTTATAAATCATCATCAGAATCAAGGGTATCTGTTCCTCAGCCCTAGAAGTCTCGGGCAAAGATGTAACATTCTCACAACCTACACATGAGCATATGTCGGTGCAAGGTAGCTTGTTAAGAAGACATATAGCATGACACTCACTTCCGTGTCCAACAAAGAGTGTTACATCATCAATAATCTCCTTTGCAGACTTGTACCATCTTTCATAGAGGAACTGGAGAAGATTTTCCTTGTTGTCACCGCAAGACAAAAGTTTTGTCCAGTGCTTTGAAATTTTCTGGTCAGGAGAGAAGATTTTGGTGATTTGCGTTCCTCCAACTGATTTCCATCCCCTTTCACCACTTTTGATGCTGTTGGTCTTGTTTCTGTCTGGAACAAAGTGAATCACTCTGGACTTATCCATCTTTGCTTGTCTCACAAGAACTTTCAGTACTTGGTCAGCAAACTGTCCAAATGTTGATTGTGGTTTCATGACTTAAATCAATGCCATAGCATCCCACACCCATGTTGAACCACTTGGGATCCCATCAATGATAGGAGGTGGGTTGACTGACTCCTCGAGAAAATGTAAGAGCTTAGCTTTCTTTGGCTTGATGAGGGATCCATCATGATTAGCTAGAGGGAAGGGCAATGGTCCTAACATATGAACCAGCATCTCGTCGATGTCCACTTTTCTCAATGTTTCAACAACTAATTGTCTGGCAAATAAGTTCCGAACTGCTTTCAGATCAATCTCCCGACCGTTTACTTTTGGTATGGTCGATTATCCTGAGTCCTTGAAAGTCTTCAGTTTCATCTTCTTGACAGGATCATGAAAGCTGACATCTTGGTTTTGTAGTCACTTCTGACAAAAAGTCATCAATACTTGCTCTCCCTTTTCCGCGGCCTCCGTAAGGTCTCTGACTACAGGTGCTGATGTAACTTGCCCTGATGTAATGTGATACAACTGATCTGTCTCCAAGGAAGGGTCAAAAGTGTTATGTATTTAACCCTTGGCAACCTGTATCACACCACGAAAAGTCATCCGTTACGGCCCGCCAGATCAGGACCTGGACCAGCCAGGATCCTTTACTGTACTTGGTAAAAAAAACTGTGTCCTCCATGGGAGCTGGTCCAGCTTCTCAATGGAGATGCATGAGGTGATTAAGCCGTTCCACAGGCGCAAAGACAAAATGTCCTTGCAGGCGGACTGTCTTTTGTGGGGTAATCGCGTGGTCTTGCCCAAGAAAGGCAGAGAAACGTTCATTCGTGACCTACACAGCACCCACCCAGGCATTGTAATGATGAAAGCCATAGCCAGATCCCATGTGTAGTGGCCCGGCATCGACTCAGATTTAGAATCATGCATGTGCTTTCAACTGAGCAATGCACCCAGAGAGGTGCCGCCAGGTTTGTGGTCATGGCCCTCCAAACCATGGTCGAGGATCCACGTTGACTATGCGGGCCCATATAGGCAAAATGTTCTTGGT
This sequence comes from Pristiophorus japonicus, assembly GCF_044704955.1. Lineage (NCBI taxonomy): Eukaryota > Metazoa > Chordata > Chondrichthyes > Pristiophoridae > Pristiophorus > Pristiophorus japonicus. The sequence continues at coordinate 111,788,103 of NC_091977.1, read as the reverse complement.
TGTCGTGGATGCTTAGTCAAAATGGATGGAATGTGTAATAATGTATGTAAGCACGTCCACTGCCACCATCAAAAACCTACGAGCCATGTTTGCCACACACAGCCTGCCTGATGTCCTTGTCAGCGACAATGGGCCGTGCTTCACCAGTGCTGAATTCAAGGAATTCATGACCCGCAATGGGATCAAGCATGTCACATCTGCCCCGCATCCAACGACCAGGGCAGTTCAGACCATCAAGCAAAGCTTGAAATGCATATCGGAAGGCTTCCTGCAGAACCGACTGTCCCAACTTCTGCTCAGCCTCCGCACCAGACCCCACTCGATCACCGGGGTTCCCCCAGCTGAGCTGCTCATGAAAAGGGCGCTCAAAACAAGGTTCTCTCTTGTCCACTCTGATCTCCATGATCAGGTAGAGGACAGGCGGCATCAACAAAGTATGTACCATGACCAAGCAAATTTGTCACGCGATATTGAGGTCAATGATCCTGTGCTTGTATTGAAATATGGACATGGTCCCAAATGGCTTGCTGGCACGGTCATAGCCAAAAAAGGGAGTAGGGTGTTTCAGGTCAAATTGGCCAATGGACTAATGTGCAGAAAGCATTTGGACCAAATCAAATTGCGGTTCACTAACAGCTATGAGCAACCCGAAGAGGACGCCACCAACTTTGACCCTCCAACCCACACACAAGTGGCAACCGACACGGTTGACCATGAAGTTTAACTCACCATCCCCAGCAGCCCGGCAAGGCCAGCTGCCCAGTGAAGAACTAATCAACTCACCCACACCTGCATTTGTACCGAGACGATCGGCAAGGGAGTGAAAAGCCCCACATCATCTCACCCTGTAAATAAGTGTACTATTGACTTTAGGAGTGATGTTATATATTTAACCCTTGGCAACCTGTATCACACCACCACCAGAGGGCCTACCTGTTGGAGTCCCAAGGGATCCCAGCATCCCTTGGGAGCACTGTCAAGTGGTACCTGCACTCTGGAGTCTTATTAAAGGAACTAAGATCACACTTACTCATTGCTCACAGTACTCAGTTTCATCCTTTATTAAGAGCTTATCAAAAACGATTAACCATTTTCTGAATGGTGTCCATGACATTCCTCACATCTTTTTCATCATGCTCCCTTCTATTCTTGTCCAAGTCAATGCGAGATCTTGTTGATGTTCTATAACTAGCCATCTCTTGACATTCTCTACTTATAGTAGCCCTCTCATGCTGTGACAAGGTCCATCTTTGTATAGCTCCCTTGTTGAGAGTAAATCCTGTCAAACCTCCCTTTGTCTTGAAGTCGTAGTTTGCCGTCTGTTCTATAACTTGATCACATGCAGTCTGAGAGAAACCATATTCCTGCTGTCTCTGGGCAAGAAACTTGTTGCTCTGCATTGATATCGGGATATCTCTCTTTCAAGCTGCTCATCTCGAGCCAATAAACTGAAAGATACCTGGAATAGTTGACCCGGTCATACGAGAAGAACCATGGCATCGTGGAGCAAACACTTGACAGATGAAGATCCCAGCTGGATACTTTGGTTGCTCTGATAAATAGCAACAATTTTTCAACCATACTGATATCACTGCTCCAGAACTGAAATGTTAGGTTGTTTTTGTTACTAACAAAGTTCTTGTAGCTACTGATGAGTGTCTGGAATCTTTCAGAATTGAGGATGTCATCGAAATCATCATTGGGGGAAGGTAATCTGAAGATCAACTGCTAGATTGTAAGCAAGTTCTTGCTCCTCTTCTGGCAGTGTGACCGTGTAGGCCTGCCACCTCAATCTCTGTCGAGCTTCACACGCTATCTTGCGAGTTCCCACACTCCTGTTGTAATGATGGTTGCTTTCCACACCATTGACAGAACCTGCCGCAATTAGTTCAGATTCGATGACAACGTCTTGAAGACTGGAATCTATGAATCTTTTCCCGATGCAAGCTATGAATGCCAGTGCAGTATGAAACTCCCCCAAATGAAGAATAAGTCTCTGCATGAAGAGGGCATTTGTCCAACGAATCTCCTGGGATTTTGCATAAATTGCCTGGTCCATTATCACGACAATCTTATCCAGTCCAAGCTTGACTGCAACATTAATACTTAGTTGCAAGATCGTGTACAGCTCAGTAGGGCTGGCATCGATGACTGGAAGGTGGCCAATGTTTGACTTGGGTGGGATTGAAGTTTTCTGTAGCAGGCTATAGATACCAGTCCATACTGGCAAGACATCACCGATCATCTCTGGCAACTTGCTGAGGATGTATGCACTATCCAAGCTGCATGCATCTTCTTGGATATGCATGTGTTTTTCAAGCTCTAATCATACCCAAGTGTAACGTAGCCAAGTTTGCCGATGATACAAAGATGGGAGGAAAAGCAATGTGTGAGGAGGACAAAAAAATCTGCAAAAGGACATAGACAGGCTAAGTGAGCGGGCAAAAATTTGGCACATGGAGTATAATGTTGGAAAGTATGAAGTCATGCACTTTGGCAGAAAAAAATCAAAGAGCAAGTTATTATTTAAATGGGGAAAGATTGCAAAGTGCTGCAATACAGCGGGACCTGGGGGTACTTGTGCATGAAACACAAAAGGATAGTATACAGGTACAGCAAGTGATCAGGAAGGCCAATGGAATCTTGGCCTTAATTGCAAAGGGGATGGAATATAAAAGCAGGGAAGTCTTGCTACAGTTGTACAAGGTATTGGTGAGGCCACACCTGGAATATTGCGTGCAGTTTTGGTTTCCATATTTACAAAAGGATATAGTTGCTTTGGAAGCAGTTCAGAGAACGTTCACAAGGTTGATTCCAGAGATGAGGGGGTTGACTTATGAGGAAAGGTTAAGTAGGTTGGGCCTCTACTCATTGGAATTCAGAAGAATGAAAGGTGATCTTATCGAAACGTGTAAGATTATGAGGGGGCTTGACAAGGTGGATGCAGAGAGAATATTTCCACTGGTGGGGGAGACTAGAACTAGGGGGCATGATCTTAGAATAAGGGGCGCCCATTTAAAACAGAGATGAGGAGAAATTTCTTCTCTCAGAGGGTTGTAAATCTGTGAAATTCGCCGCCTCAGAGAGCTGTGGCAGCTGGGACATTGAATAAATTTAAGACAGAAATAGACAGTTTGTTAAACGACAAGGGAATAAGGGGTTATGGAGAGCGGGCAGGGGAGTGGACCTGAGTCCATGTTCAGATCAGCCATGATCGTACTTAATGGCGGAGCAGGCTCGAGGGGCCGTACGGCTAACTCCTGCTCCTTTTTCTTATGTTCTTCTGTACTCCCCCACCAAACGGCTTTGGTCCTTTCCTTTAAGCTCTGCTGTACAGGTCAATATTCGTAGGGGGTTGTAGGGATCTTTTTTTGGTTTCTGTAAGGCAGGTAGTTCTGGTTGTTTTGTTGCAGTTGACTCATCCCTTTGTATGCCATTTGTATTGTGTGTTGTTCCTTTTCCTGACAATGTCTCTTCTCAAAAATTGTTGTCCTAAACCAGTGTTGGGCTTGATATTGGGCGGGAGTTACTGCTCACCTCATTGAATCTGAAGCTCAGCTGGTGCTATGCCATATTCTAGTACTTGAGAATTTGAAGAGCAGTGCCCAAGAACATTCAGAAGGCCGATCAACTGTACTGTGCCGGTCATATGTCTGACAGACCTGACCAAAGCTGAGTGTTTTGGCATGAGCCTCCTCTGTTTTAATCCTAGATTCATGGGGGCCATAATTGCCCCTCCTGCTAAGGCCTCTGGCTGCCGGAAAGTGGTGGCCATGGGGCCACGCGGAATGGTCGCCAACTCTCCGTGAAGAGGCTGCCATTTTAGATATTGCCCTACCTCAGGAGAAGAGCGGTGTCCAGAACTGCTCCGCCCGTTTTCCCGCTGCGGCATGCACTTTTTAATTTTTGGAGTGGTGGGGACCCCCCCCCCCCGTGAAATTGCCCTCGGGAAATTGCCCCTTACCTGAAAATGCCCCGCAGGAGAGGCCCCGCTGCTGTCAGTGCACTGTGTGCGAAATGGCAGCACGGCTGCCCTTAAAGGGAAAGTGCACTGCCTTGGCCGCCATGTTATTGTTTTTGTCGGTCGGCCGATAATTATGCTCCCCTGGTTCAGCTGGGCTGTCAATAGGCGGCCTGGCATCCCATCTTGGGAGCCAGCCCGCTGGCCCAGCTGAAATTTCACTGGTGGCCCAGTGGGCCTAACTAAAATATCTGCAGAGTTCGCAGCAGCTCTCCCCTTTAACTGAAGGGGAGAGACGTTGTGACCCATCAGCGCGAGGCGCCACGTGCTGCGTGGCGCTGATGTCATCAGCGCCACACTGACGACTGATCAGGGCAGCAGACCTGCTGGGAGGCCCCTTCCACCCCACAATCGACCAGAACACCGCACCATGGAGAAAAAAACCCAAGTGCTGAATTTCCCCAGTATCTCCACCCCATGGACTGGGGCGGAGAAAAACTTACAAAAACAGTAGGTGTACCCTGTTTCGGGCTGGAGGCAATTTCTACCCCATGATGTCTTGGCAAACAGAAATAAGCTTGCGGCTGTTGATGTCATCTACTGCGACCTGTGAGTTGTCTACCGGAAGCCCACTTGTGATTCGCGTTGTCCATGCCAGAAAATTAAAAAGCTCATCTGGTACCAAATTCTTTGCCTCATCCAGAGTCAATTCCTTGGCAGTTAGTGGCCATCTCAGCAGAGGAACAACACCAGACTTCTCTTATTAAATGCTTCAGTGCCAGAGCAGCATGATACAAGAGTCTGCAATCAGGTCAGAAATCCAATTCTCTGATGGGAACTTTGGCTTCAGGATCCATGTTAGTATCCATGTCTGTGTCGGTCTCGCTTGTGCTTGTTTCTGAAAGCAAATCTCTGTCCGCCTCCTCAACAACTTCTTCTGCTGCAAAGCCTTCTACAAAAACAAGATTACTCTCATTACTGTGTGATGATTTGACAAATTTCAGGAAAGGATAAGATTTCTGTATTCTACATTTAAGATGGTGGAGCCAAAATTGCTCTCTCCTTAAGGCCTGTTACCACTGCAAATCGGCGACCACGCTGCGAAGTGGAGTGGCCGCCGACTTTTCGTGGAATAGCCGCTGGGAGCCCAATTGCCCTCCCGAGTTTTCCTGACGGTGTAAGATTTCTAAATCTCTGGCATTAAATTGACAGCGAGACTGATTCTTTAAAAACAATTCAGAATAGTTTATTAAACACACACACATGCACATTTATCAGCAGTCATCAGCTAGCCTACGAATCGACTTAGTTACAACAGATACAATATTACAATAACGATTTACAAAAAGGTATATGTCACTTTCCTCTGGCTGGCTGAACACACGGCTTGCTGAATTGGCTGGTCTTCAGCAGGAGGTCTGCCGTGTGCTCAGGAGAGGAGAGAAGGAGAGATATAACAGTCTGTGCTTGGGTTTTTATATCCCTTAAGTCCATTGTTCCTCTGAAAGCCTCAGGATTGGACCTTGGTTCCAAGGGCAGTTCCTTATTGGCTCTCCTCGCTCATGTGTCTGCTGGACTGGCCCAGCAATCCCTTGATTAAGTTAATGGCTTTCCAATTAAGACAATATACAAACACCATGCTGGAGGTCTGTGAGCTTCCATTTTGAATCTTTCAAAACTGTCTTTTCGTATAGTCTACACTTTCAACATTTATACATACACAATCAATTTTATTACTGAACACTTTAATTCTTACAAACACCCCATCTTAAGGGGGTAATATCCTTATTGACTCCTCATATGGTTTATCTCCTCAGGGCTCACATGTCATAAACATTGAGGGTTCTGATAGCTCTGCTGTTTATGGGTTTTAAACAGAGAGGGAGAGAGAAAAATGGATGGCCTGACTTGGGCCCCACCTCATAAGGTGTAGGCCACATCCAAGAGGATTTACTATAATACAATATCATCTCTAGCAGAGACTCTCCCCTTCCCATATCTTCAGTGCACTGTCGCGTCTCAAAGCACATTGATGATTGATGATGTTTGTGAGTCATGCTGCAGCTCCCACTTCTCCATCTTCCCTCAGCTTCAGTCGTGACCGGTATCGTCCTGACAATCGTGAGGATCCGTAACATGGTCTGTGGGAAACAAGATCAGTGCAGTATTTACTCTTTGGCAGTTTTTAACTGATTAATGTGAAACCACCTCTTGTACTCAACACCCTTCCTCCCCGGTAACTGAATCAAATAAACTGCGGGGTTCAATCGATCTATAATCTTATGTAGTCCCACCACCTGGGCTCAAAGGCATACTTCTTTTTCCCATAATTTGGAATCTTTACTGAGTTTCCCCACCTCATATTCAAAGGGACGTACTTTCTTTTCAAAGTACCTTTGAATTTATCTTCTTAACTTCCCTAATTTGGTGGCCACAAATCGATTGATCTGATCGGTGTGATCTACCACTTGTTCCAGCCACTTGGAACTACATGTTTTCATTGTCAGGGGACTCATCCCTGTTAGTGTTAGCTGTCCTGGTGTTCTCATCAGCCTCCCCATCATGGCCTGATATGGGGAGACCCCTGTTGTTCTATGAGGTGTGGACCTCATTGCCATTAAACACATTGGCAACAAGTTAGCCCATGGGGTGGTCCACGCACAATTTTTTTAACATTAACTGGAGGATTCTGTTCCCCCTTTCAACACCTCCGGACGACTGGGGATGGTGAACAATATGTAATTTGTGTTTTATCCCGAACATTCCTGCAGGTGGGTAAAAATTTTACCGGTAAAGTGTGAACCTTGATCGCTGTCCACTTGTATTGGTACTCCCCACCGACAAAACCCATGATTCAATAGTGTTTTGGCTGCTGTGATTGCAGTGTGGGGGAGGCTGGGGAATGCTTCAATCCATTTAATGAATTGATCCACCACCACTAGGGCATGCTGAAAATTGCCTTGCGCCTTTGGAAATGGCCCAATGAAGTCTATCTGGAGGGGAGTCCATGGCCCTTGAGGTGGGGGGCGCGCTTTGAAGCGAGGCTCGGTTAGTGCATGCGGGAGGATTGTGTTGCAGGCATGGTAGGCATCGTGCCACATATTGGTTGATTGTTTCCCTCATGGAAGGCCACCAAGCTGTGGGTGCTACCTTATCAAAGGTTACCAGGGCCGAATAGTGCCCTGCTGTGGGGTGGGAGTGAAAGAGGGAGAGCAGTCCCTGACCCACCTCTGGTGTAATACACACCACCAGGCAGGCATTTGGCTTTCTTTTTGAACATCAGCAACTGTTCATCTGAGTCAGGGGCAGTGGCTAGTATGGTATTGGGAGCCCAGGCTGTTGGTTGAGGAAGGGGTCTGTCTTCCTCGTGCCAGCTGCTTACAACAGCATATGGCCAGTATTGGTGCTGCAGGGATTTTAAATCTAGGTGATCTGTTGGGGAGGCCTTGCTAACAGCATTACAGGGCTCAACAACTATATCCTCTATCTCCCCATCAATCGCAGCGTCCTTGGCTGCTCTGTCTGCTCTGGAATTTCCTTCACTATGTGGACCCCCTTTTCGATGGGCTGCTACCTTTCCTATGAAGCAGGGCTGGGATCACTGTTTAAGGTATGACCATAGCAGGCGCTACCAGGGCCCATGGACCAGGGCCTTACTGTCTATCGTACGATAGTTATTTTTGTGGTATAGGGGCAGGAAGAGCATAGTGTTTATAGCATAGGCACTATTGGACCAAATATTCACAGGTCTATCTGAGGTCTCCTTCACAGCAGTTAGAAGTGCGGCGATTTCTGCATATTGTGAAGACTGCTGCATCTTCGCTGGATGGTTCTTTCTGGCAATACCACAGCATACCCGATGTGAGGGGATCCTTCAATGTGATGTGAGGACCCATCGATAGACATCTGGGGCACCCTGTATGGGCTCTTTCTGCACAGGATGGGTCTCAAAGCTAATCAGGGGTAGCGGACATTCATGCGGGTCCCTCTCATAGATCAGAAATTGTGACAGCAATGTGGTGGGTTTGGAAGTGGTATCAATGTCTCTTTCCATAAATTCCAATGTCCATTTGCTGAGATGCTGCGAGGAAACTAGCGAATCTCCAGGTTTCATCGGTAGTTTCAGAGGTGTGTGTCCGCTGTGCAGGATTGTAGCCTGTAACCCAATAATAAAAGGTAAAGTGATGTACCAATTAGAAGACAGCCAGTAGATGGCGCTCGCATGCGGTATACGTTTTTTCTGCCCCCTGCAGGATTTGAGACGCATATGCAATGGGCTGTAATCGATCAGCTCGCATTTGGCACAGAACTGCAGCAAGGCTTTGCTCTGTGGCTCTGTGAGGAATCAGACATGTGGCCTGTATCACTGCAGTTTTTAATTTAGCCACAGACTGGGTGCGAGCATCAGTCCATGCCGGACGTATATCATCACCCTGCAGTTTTATTGAATCATACAGGGGCTTTGCACAATCTGCAAAGCCTGGGATAAAGTTCTTTTGATACCCCACCAAACCCAAGAATGATCGTAGGGCTGTTTTGGAAGTGGGTAATGGCAGTGGCTGTATTATCTCCACCTTGAGAGCCGGGGAATGATCCCTCTGGAGAAATGGACACTCCTAGAAAAGTGACCCGTTCTTTTACTAATTGAGCCTCATGAGGATTCACCTTTGGTCCCACCTGAACCAACAATGTCAAAAGTTCGTGCAAAAGGGACAGATGCTCCTCCATACTGTCGGTTGCTAGCAGTAGGTCATCTATGTACTGTAACAAGCAGGTAGGGCAGGAAAAGTCTTTTAAAATTGCAGCCATTCTTTTGTGGAATATCGTGGGGGCATTGTGGAACCCCTGAGGCATGTCCAGGTGTAGCTCTGGTCCTCAAATGTGAACGCAAATTTGTACTGGTCTTCCCTCTTACAGGGATACTCCAGAATCCATTGGCAATGTCGAGTGTCGAGAAGTACTTGGAACCAGCAAGAACTTGAAATAATATGGTGGGAGATTTCTCTTACTACTGGTGAGCAGGCTGGTGTTACAGAGTTTAACTTTCTGTACTCAATAGTCAGTCGCCAGCTGGCATCAGGCTTTTTAACCGGCCATGTGGGTGAATTGGTCATGAAAGTGCCTGTCTTAAGAACAACCTGCTCGACTAGGGATTTTATGGTGTCTCAGATGTAAGGGTGACTCTCCCTTGGGATGGGGTACTGTTTAGTGAATGAGTGGGGGAGGTCCCTCAATAGATTCCTCGTCTGCAATTTTTCCACAGTCATGCTTGCATGTGGCAAACACTGCTAGGTGTTCCTGAATTAGTTTTGCCACAGCTTCATTTTTGCTCCCTGGAGGGTCATACTCAGATGGCTTTTTAATAGCAAAAACCAAGTGAGCATCTGAAATTTCTATCACTCCTGCCTTATCTCTCAATCCCATCCAAACAGTCCTGATTATAATCTATCACCGCGCCATACTGAACCAACACATCAGTCCCTAAAATTCCCCTTCCGTGGGGGTTGTCATCCGCATCGGCACTGGGACCTTACAGATGAGGTCTCCTAACTGAAGTTCAGTGGCCTTCCCTGTATACACAGTGGTTGTATCACCGTTAAACCTTTTAAGGGTCATATAACCCTTGCCCGCCGCTGCATGTCGTTCAGGGTATGGGGTGTAGATGATGGTAACGGCTGAGCCAGTATCAATAAGCATAAACTGCTGTCTGCCCCCTTTTAAGACAACAAGGACTACTGGTCTCCCACCACCATCACGTCAGAACCCCACTTCCGACCAATCTTTGGGGCCGAACCGTGTCATAGAGTCGATCCTTGAATGGGGCTCTCTATTGAGTGTGCATCGGCGATTGCGTGCGCCGGTAAATGATTTTGCATCCTCCCCGTGGCAATTTGGGTTTGTATGAGGGTTATCAATTGATCCAATCATTGATCAGTCCCAGAGGGCTTGGATTTGTCCCTCGGGAGGTATCTATGCGCTGCATCGTGTTTCCGTGCTGGTCTGGGTCTGCTAGTCTTTTGCTAGGTGGCCTACCTTCTTACAATTAAAGCACTGTCCCTTAAAGGTGTAGTTTTGAGATCCCTCCACCATTAACACTGATTTATTTGCAGTGGGTGGTGACTTCCCCTTAAACTGGTCTTTTACCATCTCCCAGGCTATTTGAGCGCTGGTATCTATATCTGTCCACTGATTGATGGGCCTCATGGCTATGCCCAGGTTAATTTTAACTAAAGGGTCAAGTTGGGTCAGGAACATCGATTTAAATTGTTCCTGATTCTTTCCTACTGTAGCATTTGTGGGTGCCTGGTTCTGCGTACATTGATAAATATTGTACATGCGATTACTGAAGGCTCTAGGGATCTCTTCTGGGCGCTGCTTGGTCTGATTAAGCAGAGCCACTAAGTTCAAGTTTCAGATCCCTAAATGGTTTACGATCTTGGTCATGAGTACATTGGCCGCTATGCCAGGCTGGAGGATTACATCTGGCAGATTATCTTTTAGGGAAGTGGAACAGGCCAAGAAGAGGACTCGTGTTAAGTCTCTCTCTTCCAACTGGGGGTGAGCCCTCCTGAAATTTGCCCCACCTCCTATTAACTTCCAGTGGGTCATCCCCATCATTAATGGGCCCAAGTCGTGGCTACACACCATGGTGTCAGCACCAGATATGGGCCGTGAGTCGGCATGGTTACTAGTGATGTGACCGTGCACATTACGTCATGAAGAAGTGGTTACTACAGCTACGATTGGCTCTTGTGTCTCCAAGGTATCCCATCCTACACTACTCTCCTGGGGATTATACTGACTGCCTTCCTCTTCCCAATCTGTCTGCCCCTTGTCCCCTTCTGCTGTCTGTTATGGCTCCCCGTGTTACTGCGGATACCAGGGCCCGATGCACCCCTAACTTACTTTTTAGCCTCGTTATTTCTAGTTGGCACTGGGAGTGATCTGCCTCCCTATGTGACTTCTTAATTACTTCCCTTAATGTGTCCCTAGCATCTTCGATCTCTTGCTGGAGCCTCAAGTTTTCCAATTTATATTTTTTTAAACTCTAATTGGTTTTCATTTGCTTCAACAGCTGCTGTGGCATTTAAATTTGAGAGGCTTTATTGCAGCAATGAAGCTGCCTGTTCGGCCTCACTTTCTAATTGCCTAATACTGTGGGTTAATTGACCAATTTCTTGTCTTAAATGCTATATTTCTCCCTCTTCTAACTGCTTCACAAGTTTGAGGCCTTGTTTTATTCCTTCAATCTCTATTTTAATTGAATCTCTTTTACTTGCAATTCTTTCGAATCCTGTATCACTTTGGCCTCCTGTCTCATTGGGCCCAAGTTTCCACATGATTTGCACCTGATTTTTAGAAGCAACTGGTGGAGAACGGACTATCTTAGAAATCGCAATTCTCCACATTTTTTTTTCTGCAGTTCTAGTCAGGTAGAACAGTTCTACTTTGGAACAGAATTTTTTCTTCAAAAGGGGGCGTGTCCGGCCACTGACGCCTGATTTCAAAGTTTCCACAGTGAAAACGTACTCCAAACTAAGTTAGAATGGAGCAAGTGAAGATTTTTGTAGAACTGAAAAAACCTGTTCTACACATTAAAAAATCAGGCGCAGGTTACAAATTAGGCGTCCAGAACGAGGGGGGGGGAAGGGGACTCATTAAATTCTACAATAAATCCTTATTTATACTTCGACAAATATTATCCAAATAAATCCAACCTGAATAAACATTTATAAGCAAAGAAAAGATTAAATAAACCATCTTCCTACCTGTGTGAAAGTGCTTCAGGCACAGAGAATGCTGCAGTCAGCCTGAGGCGCCCGTTCTTCCCGCGGGGGGGGTGGCGCTCGTTCGTCCCGCGGGGTGGGAGGGGAGGCGCCCGTTCTTTCCCGCGGGGTGGGAGGGGAGGCGCCCGTTCTTTCCCGCGGGGTGGGAGGGGAGGCGCCCGTTCTTCCCACGGGGGGGGAGGGGAGAGGAGGCGCCCGTTCTTCCCACGGGGGGGGAGGGGAGAGGAGGCGCCCGTTCTTTCCCGCGGGGAGAGGAGGCACCCGTTCTTTCCCGCAGGGGTGGGGGGGGGAGGCGCCCGTTCTTTCCCGCGGGGGGGGGGGCGCTCGTTCGTCCCGCGGGGTGGGAGGGGAGGCGCCCGTTCTTTCCCGCGGGGTGGGAGGGGAGGCGCCCGTTCTTTCCCGCGGGGTGGGAGGGGAGGCGCCCGTTCTTCCCACGGGGGGGGAGGGGAGAGGAGGCGCCCGTTCTTCCCACGGGGGGGGAGGGGAGAGGAGGCGCCCATTCTTTCCCGCGGGGAGAGGAGGCACCCGTTCTTTCCCGCGGGGGTGGGGGGGGGAGGCGCCCGTTCTTTCCCGCGGGGGGGGGGGCGCTCGTTCGTCCCGCGGGATGGGAGGGGAGAGGAGGCGCCCGTTCTTCCCACGGGGTGGGAGGGGAGAGGAGGCACCCGTTCTTCCCACGGGGTGGGAGGGGAGAGGAGGAGGGGAGAGGAGGCGCCCATTCTTTCCCGCGGGGGGGGGGGGGAGGAGGGGGAAGGAGACAGTGAGAAGGCTGCAAGTGCTGATGTGCTGATGTGCTGATAGCAATGTGCTTTTATTAAAAAAATTTTTTTAAATTAAACAGCTACAAAGAACTACAATAATGGCCGAATGCCAATGTTTTTTTCACAGAGCATGCGCGAACACTCCAACGTGCACACGCAGCGTTGCCGGCAGGAAAAAAACTAATTTAAATAATACCCGCCCCCTCCCACTTACAAAATCGGGACGAGTGTAGACTCCACGCCAGGCAGACAAGGAGCTGCAGAACACTCCAGAATCACAAGGTTTTTTTTAGGCACCGTTTTAGGCGCAAAAAACGGGCGCCCAGCTCGGAGGGGCGCCCGTTTTTTATCGTGTGGAAGCTTGGGCCCATTAATTCCTCATCTCTCCGGGCACAATAAAATGCACTGAATGCCACGAGACTGTTGGCCCGTTTTGGCCTCAGCTCTCCTTTATCTACTTTCTCCTGGATAAGTGCCACCAGCTCCCCAAAGAATGCAGGTTGACCCTTGTGGAGGTACCGTGCCTGTGCCATTAACTCTTCTAGGTCTTGTATTGGGAACTTTTTGGACAACGTCTCCTGATAAACTAGCTCAACATTCCTTTTTATTGTTGGCTTTCTGTTCATGACCAATCTACAATTATTGAGACGACTGCTCCTAAGTTGCAACTCTCCCGATCCATTTAATCATTTATAGTTTATACTTCGCAACACAGGTTAGAATCGCAACTCCTGAAATTTCCAATTGTTCAAAAGAATCATCAAAAAGCTGTCTCGCCAGATGCCTGCATTTTCCACCAATTTGTAAGATTTCTAAATCTCTGGCATTAAATTGACAGTGAGACTGATTCTTTTAAAACAATTCAGAACAGTTTATTAAAACACACACACATGCACATTTATCAGCAGTCATCTGCTCACTTACAGATCTTATTTAGTTACAACAGATACAATGTTACAATAATGATTTATAAAATGGTATACATCACTTTCCTTTGGCTGGCTGAACACACGGCTTGCTGTTTCGGCTGGTCTTTGAGCGAGCGTTTTGTTGTGTGCTCAGGAGAGAAGGAGAGAAAGAACAGTCTGTGCTTGGGTTTTTATATCCCTTAAGTCCATTGTTCCTCTGAAAGCCTCAGGATTGGACCTTGGTTCCAGGGCAGTTCCTTATTGGCTCTCCTCGCTCATGTGTCTGCTGGACTGGCCCAGCCATCCCTTGATTAAGTTAATGACTTTCCAATTAACACAATATACAAACACCATGCTGGAAGGCTGTGAGCTTCCATTTTGAATCTTTCAAAACTGTCTTTTCGTATAGTCTGCACTTTCAACATTTATACATACACAGAATCAATTTTATTACTGAACACTTTTATTCTTACAGCAGTGCCCTGATCCCCCCCCCCCAACGCCCCACCCCCCCGCCCCCCCACCGGCTCCGCTGCTGCCGATACATGGTAAGCGCATTATCACCGCGCGCACCGCTGATCCATCTCCCTGGCGGTGACATTCCCCTCCGAAAATCTTCGGCATGTCCAGCAGTGCCAAAACAAGTCCAGCTGTGGCCTTCTGCAATGGTGGTGCGGCTTCCCTTAAAGGGGAGGATGCACTGCCGCTGCCACCATGTATTTTTTTGTCAACCGACTGCCATATCAGCCCAACAAATATGCCCCCGGGTTTGGCCAGGCCGTCAACAGGCCTGGCCAAACCCGGCACCCCAAAGGGTGCCAGGCTGCTGGCCCAGCCGAAACCCTTGCTGATGGCCAAGTGGCCCAAAGTTTGAAAATCCCGCAGGCTCTCCCTTTTAAGTGAAGGGGAGAGCCATGATGATGCGGCGCTGTGATGATGTCATCACGGCGGTGACTCCGCACCGCCCCCCAACCTTCGCCCCTCAGTTGCTGTCACTGCCGTGTCTTTGCCCTCAGGTGTAGTCACCACCCCCATTCAGGCCGACTTGACCAGCTCTCTCAGGATCATAAGGTTCACTGAGGAATAAACGGGTCCTTTTCAGAATGGCAGGCAGTGACTAGTGAGGTACCGCAAGGTTCAGTGCTGGGACCCCAGCTATTTACAATTTACATTAATGATTTAAACAAAGGAATTGAATGTAATATCTCCAAGTTTGCAGATGACAGTAAGCTGGGTGGCAGTGTGAGCTGTGAGGAGGATGCAGAGTGACTTGGACAGGTTAGGTGAGTGAGCAAATGCATGGCAGATGCAATATAATGTAGATAAATGTGAGGTTATCCACTTTGGTGGCAAATAGAGGAAGGCAGAATATTATCTGAATGGTGACAGATTAGGAAAAGGGGAGGTGCAACGAGACCTGGATGTCATGGTACATCAGTCATTGAAAGTTGGCAAGCAGGTACAGCAGGCGGTGAAGAAGGCAAATGGCGTGTTGGCCTTCATAGCGAGGGGATTTGAGTATAGCAGCAGGGAGGTCTTACTCTCATTTACAGGGCCTTGGTAAGACCACATATTGAATATTGTGTACAGTTTTGGTCTCCTAATCTGGGGAAGGACATTCTTGCTATTGAGGCAGTGCAGCGAAGGTTCACCAGACTGATTCCCGGGATGGCAGGACTGACATATGAAGAAAGACTGGATCGACTCGGCTTATATTCACTGGAATTTAGAAGAATGAGAGGGGATCTCATAGAAACATATAAAATTCTGACAAGATTGTACAGGTTAGATGCAGGAAGAATTTTCCCGATGTCGGGGAAGTCCAGAACCAGGGGTCACAGTCTAAGGATAAGGGATAAGCCATTTAGGACTGAGATGAGGAGAAACTTCTTCACTCAGAGAATTATGAACCTACCACAGAAAGTTGTTGAAGCCAGTTCGTTAGATATATTCAAAAGGGAGTTGGATATGGCCCTTACGGCTAAAGGGATCAAGGGGTATGGAGAGAAAGCAATAATGGGGTACTGAAGTTGCAAGATCAGCCATGATCATATTGAATGGTGGTGCAGGCTCAAAGGGCCGAATGGCCTACTCCTGCACATATTTTCTATGTTTGTAAGTTTCTATGAGGGCTAACCAAGGGCAGGTGTCATGTCTCTCCAGATTCTTCAGTGGCCCCTACGGATGCTAACTACAGCTAAATTTTATTTGAATTATTTTTAAAGAGAAACTGTTGTGCATAGCCATGAGGAGCAGTAGCTCTCCCCCTGAATCTGCAGTCCTGGCCACTCTCCCATTGCCCGCACCAACCCTTCTCCTGGAGCCAACCTGAGGGCCACTGCCAGCGAGACAAGTGACCCCAAACTGATTTTTGTCATGGAGTGAGCTCGGCCCCGATAACATAGATGAGAACCATTTGCTGGCCTCTTGGTTCAGGCACATGCTGCCTCCACACCATGGGCCCGAAATTCACTACCACCTTTTTGTAGCCATGAGCGCCGAAATTTTTGAGTGGCTGGGCCACCCTATATTCAGCTCCAAAAATGAATAAATCGGTTCTAGCGTTAATGAACCCTTCCAAAGTGGATTTTTCAGTGGTGCGGCTGTCTTAATTTGAGCGTTATCGCCACTGAGAAATTCAGCATGCAGGTATGGGTTTCTAATAAGCCAGCAGCTCCCTGGCATTTTTAAAGGCCAGGGTTTGCAGCAAGGCCCTGAGTGGGGAAGGAGGTTGGAAGGATGGTTGGTTTAAGAGGTGCAAGGAGAGCCAACAGGTTCACTGATATGGAGCTGGAGACACTGATGGACGGTGTGGAGGACAGAAGAAAAAAACTATTTCCTGACGTGGGGAGACTTGGCAGACAGGCAGTACATAATGCATGGAGGGAGATTGCAGTGGAGGTGTCAGGCACCTCTATATATGTGAGGACGCACCCTCTCAGGAGGGTGCTGGCCAGTCTGCTCCCACCCCTTCCAGGATAGCGATAGGTCAACACCTCCTAGCTCTGGGGGGACGGGGATCCTCCTCCTCCTCAGGTGGTACTACCGGCTCGACCTCCAGCGGCTGTCCCCTCATGATGGCCAGGTTGTGCAGTATGCAGCAGACCACGACAATTATGGAGACCCATTGAGGAGGTGCCACCAGAGCAGTCCAGGCACTGGAAACTCTGCTTAAGGGTGCCTCTGCACTGCTCAATGATGCACCTGGTGGCACAATGAGTGTAATTGTATGTATGCTCTGGTGCTGTCCTGGGGTTCCACAGAGCAGTGAGCAGCCAAGTGGACAGGGGATATCCCTTGTCCCCAAACAGCCAACTGCAATCCTGATTTGGGCCGGTGAAAATGGCAGGCACACTGGTCTGGCGCAAAATGAATGAATCATGACTGCTGCCTCCCTTGCCCGCTGTCTGTCTGCATGGTGCAGATGGCAATGTCTTCTCCTGTGAGCTGCCCTGCTACTGACCAGGTGTCGCCCTCCCAACACTCCTCCCATCCTCAGGGTGAACCCTGCCAAGCAGGTTTCTATAGCCCACAGGCCTCCACTAAAGAGTTAGGCCTGAAAGTTGTACAAAAGTACAGGGGTATGTGCAAACCTCTGAGCAGCACTCAGCAAGCTTAATGGAGCCAAAACAATTAATAAAGCTATATGAAAAGCTAAATACTGCGGACCATGGAAAATGTAATAGAAATACTAATAATTAATAAAACTATATGAAAAGCTACATACTGTGAACCATGGAAAATTAAATAAAAGCACTAATAATAATAATTAATAAAACTATATCAAGAGATAAATATTGCAGATGCTGGAAAATGAAATAAAAACACTAATAAGTAATAAAACTACTACCAAAGGGCTCCAGCAGTGTTGCATTCGAGCACCACATTGAAAACCTCGTGGGGGCATTGCCGGTAAAAGTCCTACTTTTTCCTCGGAGAATTTCGCTATCCTGGTGGCTTTTCAGCGGCCCACACACTGCTTCACTCTCCGCTGGGTACCTTCCTTTACAATGGCTTCACCGCGCCGTTTCCGGCGGAAGTGAACACTGCTGAAACCCTCCCCAAGCTGAATATGGCTCGGGAGGGAAAAGTACCTAACCCGTGGCAGCTGACCGATTTTTTCGAATGACCGCCCAAACTCCGCGGTAACCGTCTCTTCGAGAACAGTGAATTTCGAGCCCCAGGAGTCTGGCCTTGAAAATGGGCCCAGACCAAAATCTACCCTCTAGTAATTGTGGCCCCAATTTTCGTCCCACGGTGAAAACGGCGCACCTCCGAGCTGGGCGCCTGTTTTTCGCGCCGAAAGCTGCACCTAAAAAAAAGTCCGATATTCTCGAGCTCCTTGGAGCGCGATGTCTGCTCGGCTCGGCACGCTCTTCGCAGCAGAGGGCGGAGCCTAACACTCGCGCCGATTTTCTAAGCAGCAGGGGGCGGGTACAATTTAAATTAGCCTTCATGGTGCTGGCAACCCTGCACGTGCGCGTTGGAGTGTGCGCGCATGCGCAGTCTCACACAAACATTGGCACTCGGCCATTTTTAAAAGGACTGCAGAAAAAGTGAAGATTTGTTTCTTGGACCCCTGCAAAGGCTTGTAATTTAATTTTTTTTGATATTTTTGTGTGTGAGGGAGTGCTTTTAGCAGCACTGCTGAATAAATCACCTGCTGAAATCAGTGAGTTCAGCTTTTCACTGCTAAACTTGCAGAACCGGTGCATGCAAATTAAGGACTGTGTGTTTGGAGAAATAAGAGTGCCAATTCAACTTTGCACTGGATCAACGTCCACCAAGAACAAAGAATTTCTTGCATGAGGAATTGGAGATATTAGTCAACGTAATTGAGCAGAGATGGCAGGAGCTAGATACCAGCAACAGAGGTCGCATAAAAGTGCCACCAAAAGAAATGAAGAAACGCTGGAACCAAGTTGCAGAAGATTACTGCGCAGTGGTGCATACCATGAGTAAAAAGAAATGGCATGACCTTGGTCAAGTAGTTAGTGTGAGTAATATTTCCCATTTTTAATTTAATCGTAATTGTAAGTTGGCTATCTGTATGTCCCACCTTGCAGACTGACACACTCTGTAAAAAGTTATATTTTACTCTTTGCAGAAGAAATTGGCCCACAACAAAAGGGAGGCAACTCGGACAGGAGGAGGTGTGCCCAATCTGCATCCTCTGACACCCTTGGAACAAAGGATAGCTGCTATGATGAGTCGTACATGGAGAAAAGCAATCGTTACAGCACAAGTTGGGCCCGCACGCGAGGAAGAGGGTAAGTCCTGAAAATGCATCATGGCCCTTTAAATTAACCTGCTACCTGGCCTGCTATGTGTGAGAGTACTCATGCCACCCATCCGGCCCCCTCCCTTGCTGTTAAGCATTTGACTGTTCTGATGTATTTTGCAGAACATGATGATGATGATGATGATGATGATGATGCTGCTGCTCCAACCCTGAGGATCCTGAGGGTACAGAACAAGAACCAGTACAACCAGCTGCGGACAATCCAGACTGGATGATGGCAGCGATGACTGAAATGTCTGCAGGGGAGAACTTCCAATTTAATGTTTATGAGCCCCCATCAAGGGGCATCAGAGTTTCAACCCCTAGCATAGGTCTTGGTTCCACCTTCCATGGTTTCGCTTCCGATGTTGCTGGTCCCAGTGGTGCTGCTGGTATAATGCAGCATTCTACAATCAGTGCAGTACCGTCCCAGCCTGCGCCTCCCTCTCGCATAGGTTCTGGTTCCACCTACTATGGTTTTGATTCCGACGCTTCGGGTCCCAGTGTTGCTGCTGATATCATGGAGCAGTTTACACCCATTCGTCCAACATCCCAGCCCACGGCTCGCACTCGAGTGCTGTCGTCTGGAACACTGAGTGTCCTACCGTTCCAGCCCGAGCCTCTCCCTCTAGTTCTGCCGTCTGCAACACAGAGCATCCCACCATTCCAGCCCGAGCCTCTCCCTCCAGTTCAGCCGTCTGGAACACAGAGCGTCCCACAGTCCCAGCCTGCGCCTCCCTGTGTAGTGGTGCCGCTTGCAACACTGAGCATCCCACCGTCCGTGCCCGTGCCTCCCAGTGTAGTGGTGCCACAAGGCAGACCCAGGCAGAGGAGAAGGAGATTGGAGACACGCTCTCCTGAGATGCAGCGTGCAACAGATGCGACTCAGGTTGTGCCATTGGGTATGGAGACCAATGAGCTTACCCGATCACTCATCGGTGGCGTCAGTGCAGTAGGTGAAGAGTTGACGGTCCTGACGGGAGAAATAGCAGTAATGACACGGGAACTTAGGGAGGGAATGTCCGAGGGAGTGCAATCGACGACACAGGCTGTCAGGGAGGGCATGCAAATTACGGCACAGGCCGTCAGGGAGGGCCTGGTTGAGGTAGCTGCTACAATAAGGGCACACAGCCCAGCCAATCAAATGACACCCCCATGAGGAAGTGAACATTAGTGAGATATGGATGAGACATGGTTGCAGCCTTTCTTTGCTGCTTTTGTTCTTGTTCTTGATGTAGCTGTAGTAGCGTTTTTCAAATTGAAATTGTTTTGTAAGTTTTGTAACTTTACAACTTATAAGGGATCTTATGGTTTTTAAGTGATCTTATAGTGTAAATGCTCTCACATTTTTTTGTATCTTATTTAATTTTGCACCAAAAAGTGATCCTGAAGTTTAAGCGTTCTTCAGAGTGTAAGATTTTTCACAATGAAACTGTTTTGTAAGTTTTGTAACTTTACAACATAGAAGTGATCTCAGGGTTTTCAAGTGATCTTATAGTGTAAATGCTCTCACATTCTGTAAATTATTTAATTTTGCATCTAAAAAGTGATCTTGAAGTGTAAGTGATCTTAGAGTGTAAAATTTTTCACATAGAAAGTGTTTTGTAACTTTTGTAACTTTACAAGTTTATAAGTGATCTTAAAGTTTTTAAGTGATCTTCAAGAGTCATATTAAAAAGTATAGTTTGATACAACAAATATTTTATTAGAGTGACGTTAACTTTTCAATAAAATATTTTTTCATTAAAACTGTTTCATGTTCCATTAACACAACACAATGTAGGAACAACTGCAAAGAATAAACATGTCCATATGCAAAAGTGGTCGCAGAGCCCTCAGGCATCAGTAGTTGAAGCGTTCACGGATGAGCTGCTGGCGCAAGTCTCGAGCAATCGTTAAAGGGGCACGATGGACGGCCCTCCTCCGACCTCGTGCTCTGGCATCAGGCACTTGCATGCTTTCCTGATTGTCGTTATCATCCACATCCTGGTCTTCCGTAATACTATCATCATCCACTGGACCCTCACGTCGGTCTTCGGGTTCCACTACCAGCTCCTGCTGCCTCATGATGGCTAAGTTATGAAGCATGCAGCACACAACAGTGAAGTGACTGACAATCTGAGGAGAGTATAGCAACTGTCCTCTGGAATGGTCCAGGCATCGGAATCGCTGTTTAAAGATGCCAATGGTCCTCACAATGATGCTGCGCGTCGCAATGTGCGCCATGTTGTATTGACGGTCAGCTTTTGTCCGTGTCACGCGTATGGGCATCATGAGCCAGGTGGTCAGGCCGTACCCTTTGTCTCCCAGTAGCCAGCTCTGCCCTTCTGGCTGCTGCTCAAACATGTCAGATAGAATGCTGTCGCGTAGGATGAACGCATCGTGGGTGCTGCCAGGGTATCTCGCATCAACTGACATGATGCGCTGCTTGTCGTCACACACCAGCTGCACATTGATAGAGTGGAAACCTTTCCTATTTCAGTACTGCTCAGATTCCTCCACAGGTGCTCCCAAGGCTATGTGGTACAATCAATGCAGCCCTGTACCTTTGGGAAGCCGGCAATCCTGAAGAAGCCCACAGCCCTCTCATGGATCGCTTGTGCGGTCATTGGGAAATTGATGAAGTCATTCCTTCGCGCATAAAGTGCAGCCGTGACCTGGTAAATGCAGGCATGTATTGCACGTTGAGAGATGGCACACACATCTCCAGTTGTAGCCTGAAACAATCCCGAGGCATAGAAAGAAAGTGCTGCTGTTACCTTCACTTCAACAGACAAGGCAGTTGTCTTTCTGCTTCTGGGCTGCAAATCTGCTCTCACCATATCACAGATCTCAGTGACAACTTCTCTGCGAAATAGCAGCCTTTTCACACAATCAGCCTCGCTCATGTCCAGGTACGAGCGCCTAGTTCGATATTGTCGACGTGGGTAAGGTCTCCTGCCCATCAACCTACGGGCTACGACGTTCCTGGTGTGGTGAGCTCTAATCAATTCTCTACTATGCAGTGAATTGATGGCAAACCATTGCATAATACGTGGTGTTGACAATGCAGCACCCATTCTGCAAATTTAAATATAAAACTGTCGATGTGGCTGCCTCTCCCTGTCCAAATGGCCTCAGTCCCCCTCACAGCTCGAAGGCTGCTGCTGTATCTTCGGCTGCCGGCCAGCCACTGACGCCGCCCCTAAAGCGTGGCCGAATGGCCTCAAGCACCATAAAGAGCTGCGTGTGTCAGGTGTTGATTTTTCGGCTGCCGGCCAGCCACTAACGCCGCTGATATCTCATGGCCGAATGGCCTCGGGTCCGTCCGGTGCTGCTTCTTCGCGGCCAGCCACGAAGAGAATGAAGGCCTGCCTCAAGCACTGCAGCTCAGCTCGAAGCTTGCTGCCGCTGCTGTCGAGACACTGACGCTACACCCCTGCCTGTCTCCAACATGAAAGGCCTGTCTGAAGCACAGCAGCTCGAAGGCTGATGCTATTTCACACAGGTAGGAACATGGTTTATTTAATCTTTTCTTTGCTTATAAATTTTTATTCAGGTTGGATTTATTTCTATAATATTTGTATAAGTATAACGAAGGATTGATTGTAGAATTTAATGACTTCTCTTCCCCCCTCTCCCCCCCTCCACCTCGTTCCCTACGCCTGATTTGTAACCTACGCCTGATTTTCTAAAGTGTAGATAAGGTTTTTTCGAGCATACAAAAAACCTTCACTTACTCCATTCTAAGTTAGTTTGGAGTAAGTTTTTACTGATGAAACTTTGAAAACAGGTGGAAGTGGCCGGACACGCCCCCTTTTGAAAAAAAAAATCTGTTCCAAAGTGAAACTGTTCTAACTGACTAAAACTGGAGCAAACTAAATGTCGAGAATTCCGATTTCTAAGATACTCCGTTCTACACCAGTTGCTCCTAAAAATCAGGAGCAAATCATGTGGAAACTTGGGGCCCATGGAACTAATTAATAAGGCACTTCCTTTTTCCTTCTTTATCTCGCTTAAAAGATTTATAGCTGGTAATATTTGTTCCCAGCCTCATCTATCTGATGCCAAAGTTTCTGTCCCCATTATAATCAATGACTCTATTTCCCCAACTTCATTTATACTTCTCAATACCCTTTCTTCTTCTATTTTTTCTAAGTTTTTCTTTCTCTTACCCTCTCTACCTAAAATTTGTCTTTTAACACCTCTTTCCTGAGCTTATTGTCATGTATGTAATCTTTATGTAACAACACTGCAATACTGTATATACATAGAAAGTGTACACCTTGACCACAGGGGGTGAACTTGTGGGAGACATTTCTCACCTGGTCTTCCAGGTATATAAAGGGAGGTCCCATGCAGGGTCATCACTTCTTGGTCCTGTGAATAAAGGTTCAGGTCATGGAGTGACCTTGTCCATAGAATGTGCCTTGTGTGGATTTGTGGTATTGTGTAAGGACTTTATATTGGCAACGAGCAACGGGAATCAACGACTCACGAGAATGTCCACCGGCAGCACAGATGAATGGTACTGTGTTGGTGAGGACGGGGATGATTTCATTGAGAGGCTCCAGCAGAGTTTTGTCACAAAGGACTGGCTGGGAGATGCAGCGGCCGACAAGCAAATGGCTCATCTACTGACCAGCTGTGGACCTAAGACTTACACGCTCATGAAAGACCTGTTAGCACCCGAGAAGCCGGCGGATAAAACCTTTGAAGAGCTCAGCAAACTAATCGGTGAGCACCTCAAACCGGCGAGCAGCGTACACATGGCCCGACACAGATTCTATACCCACCGACGTCAGGAAGGACAGAGCATACCGGATTTCATTGCAGACCTCCGGTGCTTGGCTAGCCTCTGTAAGTTCACAGATACCCGCAAGGGGGAGATGCTAAGGGATTTCTTTATTGAGGGCATCGGTCATGCTGGGATTTTCAGAAAGCTAATTGAGACCAAGGACTTGACCTTGAAAGCGGCGGCGGCGTTGATGGCTCAGACTTTTATGGTGGGGGAAGAGGAAACCAAGATAATATACGCGTGCAATTCTGCCTCCAATGTGGCGATGGATCAGGGAGTCAATAACATAAACGCGACACAGAGCCCCGCAGGCAGGCAAGGGCAGTTCAACACACCCCAGGCAGCAATAGACCCAAGAGTAAGTCTCCAACAGAGACGATGGCAGGCTGAACTGACATTTACGCCCCACCAGTGGACAATGCGGCCCGGGATGGGGCCATTGACACCCACTAACAGGGTGCTCAAGAGCAGTCAAAGGGACAATCAGTGAGGAATGCCTTGTAACAGCTCTTTTGTTCACAACAATGGGAATCTCAGTTCATGCTGGAGGTGTGGGGGCAGACATAATGCCAGGACTTGCAGGTTTCAACAGTTCGTCTGCAGAAATTGTAACCTCAGTGGCCATTTAGCCAGAATGTGCAGAAAGCCTGTAACCAGGCTAATATACGAGGTGGATGAACCAGATGAGGGCTCTGTGAGGCAGGATGACGCTTGGGCCAAATCAATGGACGCTGAAGTTCAGCGGGTTCATGTGGCAAACATTCACAGCTCATATACCAAAACGCCACCTATGATGATGAAAGTCCTATTAAATGGCATCCCTGTACGCAAGGAGCTGGACACGGGGGCCAGCCAGTCACTCATGGGTGTTCAACAATTCGAAAAGCTGTGGCCATTCAAAGCCAGCAGACCCAAACTAGAACGCATTGAGACGCAATTACGGACGTACACCAAAGAAATCGTTCCAGTGCTCGGCAGTGCAATGTTGGCGGTCACACACAATGGATCGGTGAACCAGCTGCCGCTCTGGATTGTCCCGGGCAATGGTCCCGCACTGTTGGGGAGGAGCTGGTTAGCTGAGATGAACTCGAAATGGGGGGATGTGCATGCCATGTCATCTGTGGAGCGAAGTTCATGCTCACAGGTCCTACAACAATTTGAGTCACTATTTCAACCTGGCGTCGGGACATTCAAAGGTACCAAAGTAGTGATACGCATCACCCCGGATGCCAGACCAGTGCAGCACAAAGCCAGAACTGTGCCGTATGTGATGCGGGAGAAAATTGAGAGCGAGTTGGACCGGTTGCTGAGAGAGGGCATCATCTCATCTGTTGAATTAAGCGACTGGGTGAGCCTCATCATTCCTGTTCTAAAAGCGGATGGCTTGGTCAGGATCTGTGGCAACTACAAGGCCACTATCAACCGGGTGTCCCTACAAGACCAATACCCACTCCCAAGAGTGGAGGACCTTTTTGCCACTCTGGCAGGCGGCAAGCTGGTCACCAAGTTGGACCTCACTTCAGCCTACATGACCCAAGAACTGGCCGACGAATCTAAACTACTGACCACCATCACCACGCACAAGGGACTGTTTGTTTACAACAGGTGCCCGTTTGATATTCGATCAGCGGCCGTGATGTTTCAAAGAAACATGGAAAGCCTGCTCAAATCCATTCCCGGAACGATCGTATTTCAGGACAACATCCTCATCACCAGTCGTGACACCGAGGAACACCTCCACAACCTGGAGGAGGTGCTACGCCGACTGGACCGGGTAGGCCTGCGACTCAAGAAGTCTAAGTGTGTGTTTTTTGCTACCGAGGTCGAGTTTCTGGGCAGGAGGGTGGCTGCAGACGGGATTCGGCCTACCGAATCCAAAACTGAGGTGATTTGAGGAGCGCCCAGGCCCTGCAACACATTGGCGTTGCGGTCATTTCTGGGACTCTTGAACTATTTCAGGAACTTTCTGCCGAATTTAAGCACATTGTTGGAGCTGCTACACGTGCTCCTGCGTAAGGGTTGCAATTGGTTTTGGGGGGACTGTCAGGAACGGGCTTTCAATCGGGCTCAGAACCTACTTTGTTCAAATAAGTTGTTGACCCTGTATGACCCCCGTAAGAAATTGGTTCTGACATGTGATGCATTGTCCTATGGGGTTGTGTGCGTGTTGCAGCAGGGTAACGCTGAGGGCCAACTACAACCTGTGGCTTATGCCTCCAGGTCGCTCTCTCAAGCTGAACGGGGATATGGACTGATTGAGAAGGAAGCACTCACATGTATCTATGGGGTGAAAAAGATGCATCAGTAACTTTTTGGCAGGAGGTTCGAATTAGAAATGGACCACAAGCTGTTAACATCCCTGCTGTCAGACAGCAAAGCTGTCAATGCCAATGTGTCAGCTCGCATACAGCGATGGGCTCTCACGCTCGCTGAGTATGACTACACCATCCGGTACCGGCCCAGCACCGAAAACTGCGCTGACGCGCTCAGCAGGCTTCCACTGGCCACCACTGGGGGGCAGCAGAGCAAAGCGCCGAGATGGTCATGGCTGTCGATGCCTTTGACAGCGCAGGCTCCCCCATCACAGCCCGCCAGATCAAAATCTGGACCAACAGAGATCCCCTCCTATCCTTGGTTAAGAAATGTGTCCCGACTGGGGATTGAGCGCCCACACACGGAGCATGCCCTGAGGAGGTCAGATCGTTTTACAGATGGATGGATGAGCTCTCCAGCCAAGCTGACTGCCTACTATGGGGCAGCCGGGTAGTCATGCCCCAGAGGGGCAGGGAAGCATTCATCAGGGAACTCGACAGCGAGCACCCAGGCATCGTGCTGATGAAGGCCATTGCCCGGTCACATGTGTGGTGTCCGGGAACTGATTCAGACCTGGAACACTGTGTTCGCAGGTGCCCAGCTAGGTAATGCCCCCAGGGAGGCCCCGCTCAGCCCGTGGCCCTGGCCCACCAGGCCATGGTCACGTATTCACATAGACTACGTGGACCGTTCATGGGAAAAACGTTCCTCGTTGTTGTTGATGCATACTCGAAATGGATCGAGTGCATCATTTTGAATTCGTGCATGACATCCACCACCGTGGAGAGTCTGCGTGCGGTCTTTGCGACCCACGGCTTGCCGGACATCCTTGTTAGCGATAATGGCCCATGTTTCACAAGCTACGAATTCCAGGAGTTCATGTCGGGTAATGGCATCAACCATATCAGGACAGCACCGTTCAAGCCGGCCTCCAATGGCCAGGCGGAACATGCGGTCCAAATCATAAAACAAGACATGCTCCGGATTCAAGGACCCTCCCTTCAATGCCGCCTATCGCGCCTCCTTCTAGCCCATAGGTCCCGACCGCACTCGCTCACGGGGGTCCCGCCCGTGGAGCTACTCATGAAACGAACATTCATGGTACTCGTTTTGGGACTGGCGCTGTCCCTCATTCATCCAGTCCTGTCCGACATTGTTGAGGGCAAGCGCCAGTCCCAAAACGAGTACCATGACCGAAATTAAATGGGGAGATGTATAGAAATTGATGACCCCGTATTTGTTCTCAATCATGCTTCAGGGCCCAAATGGCTTGAGGGTACTGTAATAGACAAAGAGGGGAATAGGGTCATAGTGGTTAAACTTAACAATGGGCAGATATGCCGCAAGCATCTGGACCAAGTAAAAAAAAGGTTCAGCATGGACACTGAGGAACCTGAGGAAGATCATGAGATGGTATTCACACCACCGCCAGTGAACGAGCAACAAGAATATTCAGCAGCATGCACAGTCCGGAATCACCACAGGTGACAGACACGTATAACAAGGCTCAACAACCAGAGCCCCAACTGCGGCGCTCCACGAGAGAGTGCAGACCACCTGAGAGACTTAACCTATGATCCCAATAAGATGTTGAGGGGGAGGTGATGTCATGTATGTAACCTTTATGTAACAACACTGCAATACTGTATATATGTATACAGGGGGTGAACTTATGGGAGACACTCCTCACCTGGTCTTCCAGGTATATAAAGGGAAGTCCCACGCAGGGTCATCACTTCTTAGTGCTGTGAATAAAGGTTCAGGTCATGGAGTGACCTTGTCCATAGAATGTGCCTCATGTGGATTTGTGGTATTGTGTAAGGACTTTACACTTATCATGTTACTCTGTCTGCCCATTCTTTTACTTAGTCTTCACCCTTCTGTATATAGTCGAGGATTTGTCATTCCCCATTTGTGTCATTTAACTCATCCTCATATGAAATAATTAAAACTAAAATGCAGAGCCACAGAGCTGTGAAACATTTCAAAAACAGGCCGTTTCAAAGGAAATAAAATTTGCTTCCCTCTTTAGAAGGAAATGCTGCTAATCCCTGGTGGATCCACAAGCAACATTTTCATCCATAGAAACTCTATTGGATCTATTTGCAAAACAAATGCATTATTAAAAATAATCCTACATAGTTCCAACATTTTTGTTAAGTAGATCCCACTGCAGTGAATGCAACATATAGATCAATACTTAGAAATAGTAAAATATTTTATATGCATATTAAAAGTAAAAGAACAGTTAAAGAGATCTACTCAGAGATGAAGAGGGGAATCTCGGTATTGAGGAAGAAATTATGGCAAAGATGTCAAATAACTACTTTTCATTAGTTCTTACAGATAATGGTGGAAATGAGAACTTTAGGTGCACTAGGGGAAGGTGTAGGACAATTGTTAGAAATGATTGTAGAAAATTAATTGGCACTGAAAGAATCAACAGAACTCAAGATAAATAAATCACTGGGCCCTGATGTCCTGCGCCCTCGGCTGTTGAAGGAAGTTAGAGAGAGGATAGCAGAGGCTCAGAGCACTATGTTTCAATTCCCCTTGAATGCAAATTGTGTGGGGATTGATGGGTATCCAATGTAGCATGTCTGTTCAAGATGGGAGAGAGAATTAAAATGGGGAACGAGTAGAAAGAAGTTGTATGTTAAGGTGTTAATCACACAAAGTAGAAGGAACTGTAGGTCAGGATTTGTTGATCCGGGTAACAAGTTGGAGGGGCTATAGATAAAAATATACAGTAACACCCTAGGCTACTGGAAGGTACAATACGTTTTGCAGAAGCAGTACAACTTTCAGCTGAAACAGACTTCTGGTTCTTGACCAGCGCGATTTTATTTAATAAAGCCTGAAAGGAAGTTTGGGTGCTGAGCTCTTGTTCCCGACGGAGCGCACTTTATTACACCGACCTCTAATTACAACTTTTATCTTGTCACGTTATTGAAATGCTTCGTTTCCTCAAACTGCAAAGTTTATCTTTTCTTCTAAGAGCCAGTCACCTGCCCTTCTGGTTTACCAGTGAATACTGAATGCTACTCAGAATATGGGAAAAGTCAAATATAATCAACATGATTTTGCAACCATCACATCTGATTTGGATTGCAGTATTAAACTGAATGCACACTTCTTTTATGAGGCTTTCGTCCAAGCAAATAAAAGAAAACAGGTTATTTTTTTGATCTGGACTAGTTTGAGGAATATTGAGACATATATTGTGTACTGAGTAAAAGTATTCACCATGTTAGCATCTATTGTAACCAAATCTTCCTTCTCCCACCCTGAATCTTGAGCAATTTAACTTAATGATGATATACGGCTCTCATTGCCCAATTAAAATGTTATTTGGAGTTCTTTCAATTGCTTGTAAAACTATTAAATTTTTTTACATGAAATGTCTTTAATCAATCGAGTACAAATAGCACTTATATGATAACATAGCTTGAAAGGGAAATTGGAGTTTTATGTTCAGTTTGAGGATGTTTTTTTTAAAATATATATTCAAGATGGGCAGGTGGTATTATGAAAATTATCATTAAACTGTATGCAATGACATTTTCAATAACAATATACTCAAATACTGAATCTTATTCTGTTATTATTAATATCAATAGCATGTTCCTTCAATTCCAGTCTCTGAATGAAAGGCATACTTGGGTAGAAATCTGAAATAAACTTGATAGTTATGAAATATACACAACTAATATGGAATGCATGAGGTGAAATTGGACCTCATTGTACTCATTTTCTGGGTGAAAAACGTGGGACACAAAGGCCCAATTTAGGGGTCAAATGTCCGGCACCCGAACATCGCTGAAATCACGTCTGATGCCTATATATGTCCCTGTTGTCAGCCTGAAACAGGCAGAGCAGAAATGGGTCCCTTGAATATGTTAATAAGGGACCTAATGACTGTTTTAGAATACCTTTCCCAATTTGGTCGAAAACTAGACGGAACATGTACCATGCACATTTTTCCATTTCTACACTTGCCTAATCAGTGCTCCTTAAAGGGACCACTGGAGGCTGCTGAAAACAAGGTAAGTTTCTGCTTTTTAACATTTTCCAACAGGAAGAGCTCCTCCTACCTCCAATACTGTGGCCTGCTGCTGGCCTGCGCTTGGCCCACTCCTGATTGCCTCTCCCCTCTCCTAGGACCCACCTGAGGGCCACTGCCAGCATTTCAGCAGCCTGAAATTAATTTCTGCTTTGCCAGTGAGTGGCCTAGGGATGCATAGTTGGCATCTGAAGGTTCCTGGACTGATTAAAATGAGATCTGAGGCTCAATATCGATCAAGCCTCAGACCTACCTATTCCAGCACAGGGATTAATCTCTGCAGCCAGTTCGTTTAGCAGCCAGCCTTACCCCATGGCTGGAATCTTTGGAGGCAGTTGGGGAGCGGGGGTAGTGGGGGGGAACCGGGGGAATGAGTTTCAATCAGGCCCTGCCAAATTTAACATCAGGGCCTGATTAACAATTTGTGTCTCTGTTTCCTGTCCACAGTCAGCCAGATGGAGAGGCTGGCTGGCTGTCGGGTAGGTAGGCCTACAGCACCAGGCTGCAGGTAGGAGGAAGGGAGAGATCGGTGGGGGAGGGGGTCGGAATGTCACGGATCTTCAGAGGTGGTCAGGGGCTGCAGAACTTTGGCGAGGTCAAGGGCTGGAGGTTGGAGGGGGAGGGGGATTGGAGGTCAGAGGGGAATCGGAGATCGGTGGCCTCGTGGGGTTTGGAGGGGGGAGGAGGTCGGATTTCTCGGAGGGTAGATCATAAGTATGGGGAGACATCCGATCGCATGGGGTTGGTGAGGCCGGAGCACTGGATCCAGTAGGTAAGTGGAAAGGCACTTACCTCCTAGGTCCAACATTCCTCGCCTTTCTTTAGCTGGTGGTGCCTGGGAAACCTACCTTCCACAGTTAAATTTAAAATGATGGATTACCATGAGGCACGTAGCCTCGTTATAATATTTAAAGTGCCAACTCGCCTCCTGCGAGTGTGTTGGCTGCCCACTCCCTGTCTTACAAACATTAAAATCGGAAGGCGGTGGTTTTTGGGGGGTTAAACCCCACCCCCCCGAACTCTTTGACAACTATAAAAGTATATTATCTATAAGTTTTCATATTTAAAATAAAATATTTTCTTTATTCTCTTTATGTGCAATTATTCAATTTGTTTTTAAAAATTGTTTATGTATATTCCTAATTTCTGTTTACAACAACAACGTGTATATTTATATAGCGCTTTTAATATAGTTAAACATCCCAAGGTGCTTCACAGGAGCATTATAAAACAATTTGACACCGAGCCACATAAGGAGAAGTTAGGGCAAATGACCAAAATCATTGGTCAAAGAGATAGGTTTTAAGGAGCATCTTAAAGGAGGAAAGAGGTGGAGATGTTTAGGCAACAGAAGGCACGGCCACCAATGGTTGAGCGATTATAATCAGGGATGCTCAAGAGGCGAGAATTAGAGGAGCATCAATATCTTGGAAGGTTGTGGGGCTGGAGGAGGTTACAGACATAGGGAGAAATGACAAGACATAATGGGCCGAAAATTGCGGCTTTGCCAAGTGATATGAAGTGCATACTCACCTGGCGAGGCCTCGCAAAAACCGGTTCTCAGGGCACCATGCACATGCGCCGAAAACCAGTTTTTCCGATCTGTCAAAATATCTTCAGACAGATTCTGCGCATCCCCACACGCAGGACATCTGCGCGGCAGAGATTGGGCTATTTGCCCAATTCATGCCCAGCGAACATTCTTTGAACTTTTATGCCTGGTAAAAGCAGACACATAGTTTACTTTTACCAGCTTAACACTTTTAAAACATGGAAAAATTAAATTTAATCATTCATATTTATGTTAAAAAAACCCATTAAGATAAGTTCATTTTTAACCCTATTAAAACACATTACAAAAAAAAAAAATCGACAGGCAGGTCCTGAGTAGTATCGGCAGGCCGGCGGGTCCCAAGTAGTATCGGCGGGTCCCGAGTAGTATCGGCAGGCCAGCGGGTCCCGAGTACTATCGGCAGGCCGGCGGGTCCCGAGTAGTATCGGCAGGCCGGCGGGTCCTGAGTAGTATCGGCAGGCCAGCGGGTCCCGAGTAGTATCGGCAGGCCAGCGGGTCCCAAGTAGTATCGGCAGGCCGGCGGGTCCCAAGTAGTATCGGCGGGTCCCGAGTAGTATCGGCAGGCCGGCGGGTCCCGAGTGGTATCGGCAGGCCGGCGGGTCCCGAGTAGTATCGGCAGGCCAGCGGGTCCCGAGTAGTATCGGCAGGCCAGCGGGTCCCGAGTAGTATCGGCAGGCCGGCGGGTCCCAAGTAGTATCGGCGGGTCCCGAGTAGTATCGGCAGGCCGGCGGGTCCCGAGTAGTATCGGCGGGTCCCGAGTAGTATCGGCAGGTGGGCGGGTCCCAAGTAGTATCGGCGGGTCCCGAGTAGTATCGGCAGGCCGGCGGGTCCCGAGTGGTATCGGCAGGCCGGCGGGTCCCAAGTAGTATCGGCGGGTCCCGAGTAGTATCGGCAGGCCGGCGGGTCCCGAGTAGTATCGGCAGGCCGGCGGGTCCCGAGAAGTATCGGCAGGCCGGCGGGTCCCGAGAAGTATCGGCAGGCCGGCGGGTCCCGAGTAGTATCGGCAGGCCGGCGGGTCCCGAGTAGTATCGGCAGGCCAGCGGGTCCCGAGTAGTATCGGCAGGCCGGCGGGTCCCAAGTAGTATCGGCGGGTCCCGAGTAGTATCGGCAGGCCGGCGGGTCCTGAGTAGTATCGGCAGGCCGGCGGGTCCCGAGAAGTATCGGCAGGCCGGCGGGTCCCGAGAAGTATCGGCAAGCCGGCGGGTCCCGAGAAGTATCGGCAGGCCGGTGGGTCCCGAGAAGTATCGGCAGGCCGGCGGGTCCCGAGTACTATCGGCGGGCCGGCGGGTCCCAAGTAGTATCGGCAGGCCGGCAGGTCCCGAGAAGTATCGGCAGGCCGGCGGGTCCCGAGAAGTATTGGCAGGCCGGCGGGTCCCGAGAAGTATCGGCAGGCCGGCGGGTCCCAAGTAGTATCGGCGGGTCCCGAGTAGTATCGGCGGGTCCCGAGTAGTATCGGCAGGCCAGCGGGTCCCGAGTCGTATCGGCGGGTCCCGAGTAGTATCGGCAGGCCGGCGGGTCCCGAGTAGTATCGGCAGGCCGGCGGGTCCCAAGTAGTATCGGCGGGTCCCGAGTAGTATCGGCAGGCCAGCGGGTCCCGAGTAGTATCGGCGGGTCCCGAGTAGTATCGGCAGGTCCCGAGTAGTATCGGCAGGCCGGCGGGTCCCGAGTAGTATCGGCGGGTCCCGAGTAGTATCGGCAGGCCAGCGGGTCCCGAGTAGTATCGGCGGGTCCCGAGTAGTATCGGCAGGCCGGCGGGTCCCAA
Source organism: Pristiophorus japonicus (assembly GCF_044704955.1). Taxonomy (NCBI): domain Eukaryota; kingdom Metazoa; phylum Chordata; class Chondrichthyes; family Pristiophoridae; genus Pristiophorus; species Pristiophorus japonicus. The sequence continues at coordinate 111,754,920 of NC_091977.1, read as the reverse complement.
GTAGTATCGGCGGGTCCCGAGTAGTATCGGCAGGCCAGCGGGTCCCGAGTAGTATCGGCGGGTCCCGAGTAGTATCGGCAGGCCGGCGGGTCCCGAGTAGTATCGGCGGGTCCCGAGTACTATCGGCAGGCCGGCGGGTCCCGAGTAGTATCGTCGGGTCCCGAGTACTATCGGCAGGCCGGCGGGTCCCGAGTAGTATCGGCGGGTCCCGAGTACTATCGGCAGGCCGGCGGGTCCCGAGTAGTATCGTCGGGTCCCGAGTAGTATCGGCGGGTCCCGAGTAGTATCGGCGGGCCCCGAGTAGTATCGGCAGGCCGGCGGGTCCCGAGTAGTATCGGCAGGCCGGTGGGTCCCGAGTAGTATCGGCAGGCCGGCGGGTCCCGAGTAGTATCGGCAGGCCAGCGGGTCCCGAGTACTATCGGCGGGTCCCGAGTAGTATCGGCGGGTCCCGAGTAGTATCGGCGGGTCCCGAGTAGTATCGGCGGGTCCCGAGTAGTATCGGCAGGCCAGCGGGTCCCGAGTAGTATCGGCAGGCCGGCGGGTCGCGAGTAGTATCGGCGGGTCCCGAGTAGTATCGGCGGGTCCCAAGTAGTATCGGCAGGCTGGCGGGTCCCGAGTAGTATCGGCGAGTCCCGAGTAGTATCGGCAGGCCGGCGGGCCCCGAGTAGTATCGGCAGGCCAGCGGGTCCCGAGTAGTATCGGCAGGCCGGCGGGCCCCGAGAAGTATCGCCGCATGTGCCACCCGGCGGCTGGGAATGGTGCTGGATGAGGGGTGGTGCCGGATAAAGGAGTCCCGGATAAGTGAGGTTCAACCTGTAATGGGAGCTCGTACAAACGGAGTTCCCATTTTTATCAATGAGAATACTACCTAGTAATTAGTCGTCCCGGCCCATGTGATTGCAATGTAGTCATCCGTATGTGGAAGACAGATCCCTGTATACTGTGCAGTGAATTAAATCCTACATTTCTCTGAGACCAACAGGTAATTTTGTAGATTTGTTTCGGGTCAGATGCGTTCATATGAACGAAGCCTCTGACCGCAATAGTCAGAATAATTTTTACGCAATACAAAAGGAAAATTACACAAATAGTAAATTATTTCCTGCTCAAAAAAATGAAGTCACCCCAGGTAGGTGGATGGAGTAGAAGCTAGCTCTTCGCCAAGAAATGATTATGTTTGTGTTACGTGCATTCATTGCATAAATGAGGTTTTACAAAAGAATGCTGCACATATCTTCAAAGGAGAGTCTGGTGCTGTGGGTTTGTGTGCATTGATGCTAAATAAAGAAGGATTCCCACTTAAAAGGGCTAAGGTTTATTTACTTAGCATGATGAGATATTATAGAGACCTTTCTTCTATCACATTTTGAAGGTGAAAGAGAGAAGGTCAAATACAAGCACAACTTAGGTTTTGTTTTTATGAAATCATAAAATTTTACAGCACAGAAGGATGCCATTCAGCTTATTGTGCATGTGCCAGCTCTCTGAAATTTCCATCCAATTAGTCCAGTTTCACTGTCCTTTTAACGCTTCCCTTTTTAATTTTTCTTTTACAAATATTGATATACTTTCCTTTTCAAAGCTATTGCAGATTCTGTTTTCAATACTTTCAATTCCATGTCCTACTAACATTCTGCATAAAACATTTCTCCTAACCTCATTCTTCTGGTGAGAATCTTAAATTTATGGCCTCTAGTTATCAACTTGCCAACCAGTGGAAATAGTTTTTTTGTAATTACCTTATCAAAACCCCTCTTAATGTTGAAAACCTCTATCAGATCTCTTTGTTTTTGTCATGTATCTTACATTATTATATATAACTGTATCCTAACATGCTATACATGACTGTAATAAGATATGACCTGTAACCACCAGCATACCTTACCACCAGGGGTGCACTTGCAAGAGAGAGGTATATAAGGGCAGGTCTCAGGCAAGTGCAGCATTCCAGAGCTGTGAAATAAAGGTGCAGGTCCAGAGTGACCTTGACTTCACTACATGCCTCGTGTGAATCTGTACTGAGGGGACAGGACTTTACAGTGGCGACGGGTTACGGGATTACAGAATCCACAGAATGGCGAACAACGGATCAGATGAAAAGTACAATGCAGAGACAATTGGGAGGACTTTATAGAAAGGCTCCAGCAAAGCTTTGTAACCAAAGACTGGTTAGGCGACGATAAGGCAGACAAGAGAAGAGCCCATCTCTTGACCAGCTGTGGCTCGAAAACATACGCATTAATGAAGGATCCGTTGGCACCCGAGAAACCAGCAAACAAGTTGTTTGAAGAATTGAGCACACTGGTAAGAGACCACCTGAAGCCAGCGAGCAGCCTGCACATGGCCAGACACAGGTTCTACAACTACAGACGCTGTGTGGGCCAGAGCATACCCGACTTCATGGCGGGACTTCGTAGGTTGGCTAGTTTATGTGAGTTCTCTGATGAACTGAGGAGAGAAATGCTGAGAGACTTTTTCATTGAAGGAATAGGCCACGCCGACATATTCTGAAAGCTCATAGAGACCAAGAACCTGACCTTAGAGGCAGCAGCACTGGTTGCACAGACATTCTTGGTAGAGGAAGAAGAAACGAGGTTGATTTACAATGCAGGTACGACAACTAACGAAATATCAGAAGAAGAAGTCCACAGCACTAAACAAGCTGCTACCCCCACACACAGACAAAACCGGGAGAACATGCTCTCAACTGCAGGCAGAAGCCATCAAGGGCCACAGGAACGGCCGTTCAAACCTCATCAACCCACAATGCGAGCAATCAACTACAAACTGAGAGAAGCTCAAGAGAGATCAGCCAGATGCAGCTCATTCTTTGGGAACTCTTTGAACAATGGAACAGGTCTGTGCTGGAGTTGTGGGGGTGGGCACTCGTCAAGGGGATGTCGATTTCAACAGGTTGTTTGTAGAAATTGTGAATATACAGGGCATTTGGCCCGCATGTGCAAAAAAATGGCAGCTCGGCTGGTATACGAATCGGATGGGTCCGAAAGCGGACCAGAAGATGGTGGGGACAGTACCCGGGACACCGGTGTACAGTGGGTCAACACGATCAATGGCCGCTGCTCCTACAACAGGACGCCTCCTATAATGATGAGGTCCTACTCAACGGGATATCTGTCAACATGGAGCTGGATACGGGAGCGAGTCAATCTCTCATGGGCGCTCAACAATTTGAACAACTGTGGCCACATAAAAGAGACAGACCAAAACTCACAAGGGTCGACACCACACTAAGGACCTATACCAAAGAAATCGTACCAGTCCTCGGCAGCGCCATTCTCTCTGTCACACACAAAGGGACAGTGAACCGACTTCCCCTGTGGATTGTCCCCGTAGACCCCCCAGCACTGCTGGGGAGAAGCTGGCTGGCAAAACTAAACTGGAAATGGGATGATGTCTATGCCATGTCATTAGAGGAATGGACCTCCTGCTCAACAGTTATAAAGCGATTTGAACATCTCTTTCAGACAGGCGTGGGCACTTTCAAAGGGGCCAAAGTCAAAATCTACATCACACAGGACGGTAGGCCGGTCCATCACAAGGCCAGAGCTGTAACCTATGTGATGAGGGAAAAGATTGAAAACGAACTAGACAGGCTTCTGCGGAAAGGCATTATATCACCTGTGGAATTTAGCGACTGGGCAAGTCCCATCGTCCCAGTCATGAAGCCCGATGGATCCGTACGAATCTGTGGGGACTACAAATCTACCATAAACAGAGTCTCCCTACAGGACCAGTACCCGCTGCCCAGAGCGGTGGACTTATTTGCCACATTGGCTGGAGGTAAACTTTTCTCAAAATTAGACCTCACATCTGCGTATATAACGCAAGAATTGACCGAGGAATCCAAGCTACTCACCACCATCAACACACATCGAGGCCTTTTCATGTACAATCGATGCCCATTCGGCATCAGGTGGCAGCTGCCATATTCCAGCGCAACATGGAGAGTCTGCTCAAGTCCATCCCGGGGACGGTTGTATTTCAAGACGACATACTTATCACGGGCAGGGACACCGACTCCCATCTCCGTAATTTGGAGGAGGTACTAAAGCGGTTGGATCGGGTAGGCCTACGAGTCAAGAAATCCAAGTGCCTGTTTTTCACACCCGAGGTTGAATTTTTGGGCAGAAGGATTGCCGCTGATGGAATCGGCCCAACAGAGTCCAAAACAGAAGCGATTCGCCTGGCACCCAGGTCCCAGAATGTCTCAGAACTGTGCGCCTTTCTCGGGCTACTCAATTACTTTGGAAACTTTATGCAGAACTTAAGCACGCTGCTGGAGCCTCTCCACGTGCTACTCAGGAAAGGGTGCGATTGGTTTTGGGAGGACGCCCAGGAACGCGCCTTCAATAAGGCAACCTTCTGTGTTCCAACGGTATTTTGACTTTCTTTGACCCAGGTAAAAAGCTAGTTCTCACATGCGATGCGTCAGCGTATGGGGTCGGGTGCATTTTGCAACATGTCAATAGTGCAGGCAAATTACAACCCATAGCTTATGCCTCCAGGTCACTTTCGTGGGCGGAGCGCGGGTACAGAATGGTAGAGAAGGAGGTGCTTGCGTGTGTGTGTGGTGTCAAAAAGATGCATCAATACCTTTTCGGGGCCAAGTTCGCATTAGAAAACGACCACAAGCCCCTCACGTCCCTCCTATCCGAGAGCAAGGCAATAAACGCCAAATAAACGCAAATTCAACGGTGGGCACTCATGCTGGCGTCCTACGACTACACAATTAGGCACAGACCAGGCATAGACAACTGTGCCGACGTGCTCAGCAGGCTACCCCTGGTGACCACGGAAGGGTCTGACGAACAGGACTGTGAGATAGTCATGGCAATCAATGCCTTTGAGTCCACAGGTTCGCCCATGACGGCTCACCAAATCAGAGCCTGGACGGCCAGCGACACCACGTTATCCTTAGTAAAAAGATGTGTCCTAACCGGTGACTGGGCAGAGGCTCGCGATGCCTGCCCCGAGGAATTAAAACCCTTTCACAGGCGCACGCATGAGCTATCACTACAAGCAGACTGCCTGATGTGGGGCAGCCGAGTAGTCATGCCTCTGCGAGGCAGAGAGGCATTTGTCCGGGAGCTCCACCGCAAGCACCCGGGGATCGTTCTCATGAAGGCCATAGCCAGATCCCACATCTGGTGGCCTGGTGTTGACGCGGACTTGGAGCTCTGCGTCTGAAGGTGCACTATTTGTGCCCAACTCAGCAATGCCCCCAGGGAGGCTCTCCTGAGCCCCTGGCCCTGGCCTACCAAACCGTGGTCGCGGGTGCACGTAGACTATACGGGCCCATTCATGGGCAAAATGTTCCTCGTAGTTGTAGATGCATTTTCAAAGTGGATCGAATGCACCATTTTAAACTCGAGCACAACCTCCACCACTGTGGAGAGCCTCGCAACCATGTTTGCAACACACGGAATCCCTGGCACATTGGTCAGTGACAATGGTCCGTGCTTCACCAACGCAGAATTCCAAGACTTTATAATTTACCATGGCATAAATCATATCAAGACGGCACCATTCAAGCCGGCCTCCTACGGCCAGGCGGAGAGAGCAGTGCAAATCATTAAACAAGGCATGCCTAAAATCCAAGGTCCCACACTGCAGAGTCACCTGTCGTGACTGCTGCTGGCATACAAATCTCGTCCACACTCACTGACTGGGATCCCCCCCGCGCAACTGTTGATGAAAAGGACTTTAAAAACATGGCTCTCATTAATCCTCCCAGACATGCATGAAATCGTTGAGGCAAAGCGCCGTAAGCTGACTGAGTACCATGACAGAAATTCGAGGGGGAGATGGAATGAGATAGGGGACAAAGTGTTTGTACTAAACTATGGCAGGTGTCCCAAATGGCTTGCAGGGACAGTAACGGGCAAAGAAGGAAACAGATTACTGGTAGCACAAATGGACAATGGCAAAACCTGGCGGAGGCATGTAGACCAAGTCAAAAGCAGATTTACCAACAACACTGCGGAACCAGAGGCAGACAACAATGTGGAACTCGCACCACACCTGGTGGACAGACAGAGGGAACAACCTGAGAAAAGGGCAATCCCAACAGACAGCCCAGGCGAGTCAACAACAATCACACCAATCGAAACAGACAGCCCAGGCGAGATACCAGCAACCACACCCAAAGAAAAACAGACACCAAGGCAAACAACTGATCCACAACTCAAACGCTCCACGCGAGAGCGTAGACCATCTGAGAGACTGAACCTATAAAGACAATAAGACTTTGGGGGAGGGTGATGTCATGTATCTTACATTGTTATATATAACTGTATCCTAACATGCTATACATGACTGTAATAAGATATGACCTATAACCACCAGCATATCTTACCACCAGGGGTGCACTTGCAAGAGACAGGTATATAAGGACAGGTCTCAGGCAAGTGCAGCATTCCAGAGCTGTGAAATAAAGGTGCAGGTCCAGAGTGACCTTGACTTCACTACATGCCTCGTGTGAATCTGTACTGAGGGGACAGGACTTTACAGTTTTAATAAAAGAAGTCTGATTTTCTACAACCTCTCCTCATACTTGGAGGCTCCCATTCCCATTCCTGGTAGCAGCTTAATACATTTATTTGTTATCCTCTTCATCATCTTAAGATTCTCCCGAAAGTTGAACACCCAAAACTTGACATAATGGGGCAATTTTCAACCTCTGACCATCTGTTTGTCACCTGAAAAATGGGAAGCTGGCAGTTGAAAATGGTGGGGTGCAGGGGAGGGGGCACCTTGGCTGCCCAAGCCCCATCTGATGCAGTTTTCAGGTGGGCCTGAAAATGGACAAGCAACCTACCTGCCTGAAACAGTTGTAAGGCTGCTTAAATATGCAATTCAGAGTCAATTGTCAGAAATGAAAACAGAAAATGCTGGAAATACTCAGCAAACCAGGCAGCATCTGTGGAGAGAGAATCAGAGGTAAACAGGGAGAAATTCCCTACCTTACTGCCATCCATTAGCGCGGCATAATATGACAAAAGAAGCGGCCGCCGCTCCTCCAAGAGCTGGTGTTTGGTCTTGCAGCGTTCTCCATTTTCGTGGGCCCGGTTGCACTGCCAGTAAGTAGTAATGAACTGAAAAGAAAAATGGTGCTATGGTGACGTCAGTAACACCGACTTAATGTCGCCATGGTGAACTTTGACCCTAGCACTGAGTTCAGTGCTGGGTCCTAAGCGTGCAAGCAGACTGACAGAGGTGCTGTCAGCACCTTTTAAAGTGACATGCACATCTTTCAGTTAAGTTTGCATATAAGCATTTGGACTTTTTCTTTATTTTATTGATGTAGTAGCATGCTGCAATACATATTAACAGTTTTTTACGTGTGTGCTGCTGGAAGCTTGCAAGGTCTCTGATGGTAAGGGAAGGCCTCTGAGAAGACAGAAAATGCTTCGAATACTCAGCAGGGCAAGCAATATCTGTGGAGAGATAAACAGAGTTCATGTTTCAGGTCAAGATGCTGCCTGACCTGCTGAGTATTTCTAGCATTTTATGCTGTTATTTCAGGTTTACTGCATCTGTCTCAGAGGGAAGAGCAAGAACCCTTTTTGTCCGGGATATCCGGGATGGAATCATCAGCCTTTAGTACCAGTGACCACAACCACAATTCCCCTTTCCATAATTGTCCCACACATTACCTTCCCTCTATTACTGACCATCACAGCGTTCTCTTGGCCACAATGTTGAATATAAGCAACCACTAAGCAAACTTTCCAATCCAATTTTATACATCTATCCATCTAATATGACATCAAGAAATCAACTCATCACCCTTATGCATTCCTTTAGTGACTGTCTTGTGTGTGGCTTTGCCTATCCTAATGATGTCACACAGTGCTACTCCAGTGGCCGCAGTGTGGCTGGTGGAAGGCTGTTAACTTTCAGTGGGGGACACTGCAAATGGCCTTGCAGGTCGACCTTGAAGAGCCAGTGGCTGGGAGTGTGAAATCGAGTGACAGTGTTGTTTTTTCTTCTTCTTTTTCTTTTTCTTTTTCTTCTTCTTCTTTTTCTCCTTATTCTCCTCCAACCACTGGGTGAGTAGCTGCATTTCTTGGGAGTATGAAATGAGGAAGGAACAAGGGTATAGTTGTGGTGAGGGGAGGGCAGGAAAGCAAGAAGTGCATGCGAGAAGGGGGATAATGTATGAGGATACCAGCATCTTGTATCCTTTCTGCCCCACCACTGGCCAAGGGCTCAGTCATGCCCCTGTCAATAATGGCCTGCACAGTCTCCTCCAAGGGAGTGAGGTGAGGCTAGGAATGGGAGATGTGCCTCATGATTGATAGAGATTGTTGGTAGGTGAGTGATGGGGGGAGGGGGGAGCAGAGTTGTACATTGAGCAGTGTGTGAGACTAGTGATTCAGTTGGTAGGAGACGGCTTTTGAAGATGCATTCACTGATCTTGACCATTGGTCTGAGGTCATGAAGTTTCTTTGGCACTGGAACCAGGTTGTGGGGCATCACTGCTGGCAGTGACAGCCTCAGCAATCTGGTCCCACATACGTCTTTCTGGAGGGCCTCCTTGCTCCCTGTGGGTACAGGACCTCTCTTTCAGTGCTGACCCCCTGCACAAAGACCTCAAGTGCTCAAGATCTTGGGTGCCTTCACCCTGGCCTGTTGAGCCAGTTGGGTTAGTGCTGAAGCACTGTTCCCATTTTTTGAGGTTCAGAAGGGAATTCAGCTTTAAGTGCTGAAGACTCATTTTTGGGATCTCTTTCTAACGTTATTTTTTTTTTTTGAAAGGTGGTAAGGGTTGAAAAATGCTTTTTTTCACTTGATTTTAATTTTTATTCGTTCTGAATGCATTGCTCCTTTAACTCATAGTCCTTTTAATTGCCCACAATTCATTGCAAACTCCACAGCCTCGCTCCAAATGGCTGCAAGAAGCTGCAATGTCGCTCCTAGATGGGAATTTCGGGTTGGATGTCTCCACTAATGCCACCAGGATGGTGGTACACTGCAAGTTAGCACTGGGCTTAAACTCTTTAGCCCCGAGCATGAATTTTTGCACGGTAGCACTGCGACCATTTTCAGCTGTAAACCCGAGGCTGCGGTGACATTGGCAGGTTTTTGTCGATGTCCAATTTCTTGGCTTACATGTCAGGTCAATGACCTTTCATCAGAACTGGAAGAAGTTAGAGATTTATAAGCAAGTACAGAGCTTCGGGATGGGGTGGAGGAAAGAACAAAAGGGAAGGTCTGTGATAGGGTGGAAGGCAGGAGTGAAGGCAAATTGCAAGAGTGCTCCGTCTCAGCTGACAAAGAATTTATGGCTCAATGCCTCTCTTGGGATCGCCTCTCACCCCAGACCTGAACTGCCACCCTCCTGCAGCCAGAAAGCTGCAGCTGGTGCCCATTTGGTACACTCAGCTTTCTGACAGCATTGAATTGAGTTCCAACCCAAATCGGGACTTCCGAAGCCGGCTTTAGACGGGCAGCACAGCTACTCAGCCAATTTCATGCCCTTTTCAGGCAGAAGTCGAATTTCTCATCAGTAGTCTAACTTGACCTAAGTAATAATTTGTATTAAATTAGTATTACATCTTTGGTTTCTTTTAAAGTTTTATTCCTTTCAAAGTTTTACCATTTAGTGCATATTGATTCTTCAAAAATGTGACTGCCTGATTTACTAACCTTTTTATGTCCTCTTGAAGTTGCTTATAGTTCGCTTTGCAGTTAATTATTCTCCTTACTTTGGTGTCTTTTGCACATTTTGATACTGCGTCCTTTAAACCCAGGTCCGGATCACTTATATAAACTGAGAAGGGCAATGCTGCACACTGAGGAACACCACTGTCTACTGGAATAGAGCTCCACCTAGTAGACTACTGATGTAATGCAACTACTGATGTATTAACAATAAAAGGTCATGTAGCAAAGTCACATGACATAGTTTCTGTTAAGGGCCATCTTGTAGAGTGTGCTTTTGTTAGTGGTCTCTGTAAAGATATCACATATGGTGACGAGGATAGGATAATTGGATTCCCCAGCTCAAATCTTTGTTGGTGGATAATTTTGCCAACTGACAGAGGGACTTTGAGAGATTCTTTGTTTTGCTGAAGATTTAAAAATCCAAGGTAAATTTCAAGCACACTTGGCTGAGCTGTCGACATGGCCAGTGTCCAGATAGCCACACCTATGCGAATAATAAGGCACTTGGATGAGTTCCATCATAACCGAGAGTCTTTCAGAGCATATGTGAAGCAGCTAAAAATGTTTTTCACCGCAAATAATATCGCCAAAGTCCCCGATGATGAAGACCATACCCGGTTGGTTATAGAAAGGAAATGGGCTAGTCTCTTGACTGAAACAGGCCCCAAGATATATGAAACCCTGAAAAATGTGTTTGTTCCCATCAAGCCATAGATCACACCACTGACGGAAATTCAGCACTACAGTTTTGGGTCCCTGGAAATTGCTGAAAGTTATCATCTTCGAACACGAGATCAATTACATGATGAGAGTATCAGTGAGTACATTCTAGCTTTAAAAAAGCTATCCATTCACTGTCATTTTGGAAACTTTCAGGACCAAGCATTGCGTGACGGCTTTGTTCGTGCATTGAAAACTGAATCAATCAGAAGGAGGTTGTTGACAACCCCTAACTTGACTTTTGATTTAGCTTATCATACAGCTACGTCAATGAATATGGCCGACCAATACTCCCGAGAATTTTGCGCCATTTCCAGTCATCAGATAACCGAGGTGAATCACCTGCAGGCTAAAAGTAAAAGGCAGCTGGGCCCCAAGGCCTCAGCAACTGGCCAAGGTAACACTACATAGTATTGAAGAGTACTTGGAGGTTCTGGAGATACACGTTATCAGGAGCATGAGGGTATCAAACAGCGATTCGTAAAGTATTGTTATCCAAATAGACGTTGCAGGAACCAGGATACCCATGGAAATCGACACTGATGCATCCATGAGTATAGTACCGGAATCGCTATATCTCAACAAGTTGCGTGATTTTCGACTGGAGAAATCGAAGATAGAGCTGCGAAGCTATTCAGGAGAGCAAATCCCTGTTGAAGGAAGTATCGCCATACCGGTGAAATATAAGGATTAGTTTCAGAGCTTGCCTCTCATAGTAGTGGCAGGAGACAAGCCTGCCTTGATACGTAGAAATTGGTTGGGATCACTGAAATTGGATTGGGATAAGATTTTTCATGTAGAAACGAAATTTGCATCAAAAGATGACATCATCAAGCAGTATCCGAAGATGTTCCACAAAACAGGCAGTCCGATCCAAGACTTCAAGGTGAGTGTCGTAGTACAAAGGAAGCAAGACCAGTTTTGTGCAAGCCACGTCCCGTACCATACGCATTCAAGGAAAAAGTTGAGCAAGAACTCAAAAGATTAGAAACTGAGAACATTATTTTTAAGGTAGATCCAAATAATGCTGATCACAGTGGTGCTGATGCTATGTCCAGGTTGACATCCCCATCACAAGTTACACCCACTAGGGATTTTTCATACATTGATGAGCTGCCAGTCACAGCTGAAGAGATTGGTCGAGCGACCAAACATGACCCAGTTATGTCAAAGATGTATGATTACATAGCAAATGGATGACCAAACCAGGTATCAGAGGAAGATATTCATCCATACTTCATTTGTAGGGATGAATTATCAGTGGTTAAAGACTGTATCATGTGAGGTGCAAGAGTGGTTATCCCAAATAAGTTCAGGTTCAAATTGTTAGGAGATCTTTATGACTAGCACCTGGGAATGTGCTTGACCAAGAATTTTTCACGCAGTTACTTATGGTGGCTAGATAAAGATCTTGGGCAATATTTTCCACTTTTGTGCAGATCGCCCAAAAATGGGTGTTATTTCCGGTGTGGGCGGTAAATATGGGTTTTCAGCTCGCCGGTTTCTCGCCTATTATCAAACCGCCTAGTTTCCATTTTAAAAAAGGGGCGTTACCATGAGCGATCTGGAATGGGCGGTGGCGTTAAATCTCTCTGACCTTCTGCCATAAAATGTCGCCATCGTTAGCAACGGCATGGCAACGCTCGTTACCCGCGATTCAGGAGGTCAGGGGTCATCATTACATGCACATAAGAGGAGATAGAGAGAGAGAGGGAGCAGAGAGGAAGTGAAGGCGTGTGTGGGTATAATGTGGGTGCTTGTTTGGCTGCTTTGGGAGGTAGGAGGGAGAGTTTCGAGCTTTATAAAAAAAGGTGAGAAAATAGTTCGCTGTTACTAGCCAGATATTTTGTCTAATTTGGTGGCTATAATGGAGGGAGTGGAGGAGGCAACACAGCATGCTGTGGAGACTGATGCTGGCGAGAGCAGTGAGCTGGGAGAGGAACAAATGGGAGGACGAAAGAGAGCGAGGAGGTTCTCGAACGAGGCAAATGCCTCCCTCATGCAGGAGGTCGCGTCATGCTGGGGTCAATTGACACAGGGAAGGCGTGGGAAGCCCACCCCAAAGGCCTACCAGAAGATATGGGCCGAGATAGCAGAGGTGGTCTCGTCGGCGACCAACGAGGAGCGTGAGGGCAACCAATGCCGCAAGCGATGGAATGACCTTGTGGGATCCACCAGAGTAAGTATTACATTTATTTACATGTACTTATTTATTTATATAATTTGATTTGTGTCATGAGTGACTAAAATCAAATGTGAGGTCTTTCACTTATACCGGGAATGTTGGACTCAAAGCCTGCGGTCACAGTGTACGTCTTGAGGTAAAGAATGATCATTTTCATTATAATCACGATTACATCTGTCGGTTATGCATTATATCAGTTTCTGTGACAATACCTAGCAATGATATCACGCAATGATCTCATGCCATGTCGTCCTGTTGTTACCTTTTACAGAAGAAGCTATCGAGGAATAGGGCCGAGCAGAGGCGAACGGGTGGGGGGCCACCAGTCATTATCGACCTCACCGACATCGAGGAGCGGGTGCTGGCACGCGTGGGGACCCAGTCCTGGTCGGCCACACAGACAGCTGCAGAACCTGAAGTGATGCCACGTGAGTAAAGTATACACCATTGTGTGATGTAAAGTCAATAGATGCCGCAGCCACTCATATCCGAACAATAATATATGATAGATGATTGCTAAAAGTGTCCTCTAAATAATGCTGGCCTCATGAGAATCATTGCAATGCAGAATGTATTGACGATCATGAAATGTGATGTCTGTGATGATTTTGATAGCGGTGGTGCTTTTGTCGTGCATATGCTGTGTGTAACGCTGGAATCACCTTGTGACCCTAGTACCCCCTTCTCCTCTAATAATCTCATTTGTGTTTTGCAGCTCAGCCAGCAGCATGTCCCCAGGCAAGACCACCTAGCCCAGAAGGTGGGGGAGCGGGGCCGGACTCATTGGACGATCCTACACCTGGTGCTGAGGAGCACCGATTCTCACCCATCAATCTGCTGGGTCTGTTCTCTATGGATGACAGCATGGACTTTGAGGAGCCTGCATCGCCAGGTTCCAGAAGGCATTCGACCGCAAGGCCATCTAATGCTCCTCTGGCCATTCCCACCTCCACTCTGGAGGTACCGGCCCAATCACCTTGCCACTGGGCATCTCATTTGCCCCCAGGATGACGCCGACCCCGCGGAGGTTTCGTGGACACGGAAAGTCTGCTCCACGAGTGCCAGATGAGAGGGGCGACATGGTAAGTTGTCCAGGAGGACTGTTGACATAGGTCACCAGATCATCCAGGCATTGGGGGGCATATCCCAACAGCTGGCCAGCATCTCCGGCACCATGACAGAGTACATTCCGCAGATGGCGGAGGTCCCGGAGGCGATAGTCAGGAACACTGGTGGCACAGGCCTCCCAGTGGTCCCGGAGCATGGCGCTCCACCCCTAGGTTTCACACCCCCAGTGCCAATGACACATGAGAGGCAGGAGCAAGATCTTGCTTCTGGATCTGAGAATGTTCCCACCTTGGTACCCCACTCTCCCGTATCCGTGCAACCACCGGCTCTGCCTTCATCCCTCCTAATGAGGCACCGCCAGAGGAGCGCTTCGGCCAGGTGGCATGGAGCGAGGAGGGGAAGGGGTAAAGGTGGGGGGAAGGAAAGTGAGGTGCATGTCCGCAGGTGACAGCTTTGTTATATCTCCATCTCGGTGTATGCAATTTGTTGTAAGTATGGGGGGTGGGGGCTACCCTGTTGGTTTGCATTTGTGTTCTGTGTTGCTGGACACATTGACCATTTGATTGATATCAATGTTCTAAAAAGTGTTGTGGGGTGGGGGTGGGTTGGGGTGGGGTGTTTTTGACCGTTATACTTATGATTTCAGACCAATGGTCGTATTAAATTTTTTTATTTAACATAATCTTGTTGCGCATTGTCTCAGATAGCTGCACCGTTACATACTGGTGATTCCTTAACATGAAAGAGTATAATTTAACTTAACTTGAATCAACTTAAACTTTAAGTTGATGCCCACCATTGATATCTGAGCTGCACACACAGCAGTGTATTAGCTTTGCCAATAACAGCAATGTTCTTTCAGGGAAAGCACTTATTTATGAGCTGCTGACGTAAGAATCTTGCAGCTATGAAGCCACCATGGGCCCTTTCCTGCAGTCTGGAGGGGGGGCGTGGGCATAGTTGCATAGTCAGCCTGATTGTCTGGCCCAAGGTCAGCATCCAGCTCCTCATCCTCCTCTTCCTCTCTCTCCTGAGATGAACCATCAGTCCCTTCTGGCAATTCTTACCCCCTCCTGATAGGCAAGTTGTGCAGCATGGAGCACATGAGCACAAATTGAGCTACCAGGGTTGTATTGTAGCTTACCTTTTGAGTGCTCCAGGCATCTAAAGCGTTGCTTAAGCATACCAATGGTTTTTTGGACCACATTGCATGTGGCTCTGTGGCTCTCATTGAGTCGCTTCTTGGCTTCGGTGTTGGTGTCACGCAGGGGGGTCATCAGCCAGGTGGCGAGGCCATATCGTTTGTCACCAAGCATTCAGCATTGACCTTGTGGCTGACTGGTAAACATATCAGATACAGCGCTCTCACGCAGGATGTGAGCCTCATCGATGCTGCCCGGAAATTTGGCATTCACTTCCATAATTTTCTGGTTGTGGTCAACAACGAGTTGGACCTTCAGGGAGTGAAATCCTTTTCGGTTGCGAAAAACCTCAGTGTCCTGAGAAGGTGCCCGCATGGCAATGTGCGTACAGTGTCTTGCTCCCTGCACCTTGGGGAAGTTAGCAATTCGGTAGAATCCTAGAGCCCTGTCAGCCCGAGCCGCCATGATCATAGGGAAGCTGATAAAGTCCATTCTATGTGCGTACAGGGCTTCAGTGACCTGTCGAATGCAGCAAAGTGTGGCATGCTGAGATATAGCGCAAATGTCGACCGCGGAGGCCTGAAAGAACCGAACGCGTAAAACGACAGTGCTGCGGTGACCTTGGCCTCGATGGACAGTGAGGTCCTGAAAGTGCTGGCAGGTTGCAGATCTGCCCTGATGAGCTGGCATATCTCACTGATAACCACTTTGTGGAAGCGCAGTCTCCGAAGGCAGGTGTTCTCGGATAAGTCGAGGTAAGACCGCTTCTCCCTGTAAGTGCGGGGGGGTGTATGGTCTGGTCCTCCTCATCAGTCTGGCACATCTTAGATTGGGCACATAATGCTGTGGATTAGACATTGTGCCATTTGCACTCTGCAGCATCTGCGTTGTCATCAAGGCAGGCTGAGAAATGGCTGGCCCCATTCCAATAACTATAAGTATAATCCCGATTGTTCACAAGCAATACATTTCCCCACTAAGACACCTAAAGTAAAATCCAATCGTACACAGTATGATAAGATGTCTGTTCAGATGGTCACATCATCTGAAAAGAACTCCAGAGTACATCCAAACTCCCCCAAAGTTGAAGCAGCCTTTTCAACGAAGCGACCTGCGATTTACAAAATTGCATCCACAGTGCTGCAATGAGTTCAGATCAGTTCAACTTTTTCACAGCATTTTTTTCAGCAAGTGAGCTTGTGGGTGATATGTGTGCGAGATGCTGAAAGTGACGCTGGGTGATACACTGGGTGTTAGTTTTGGAAAATGTGATGTTTACCGACAAAAGAAAGTGGGCGGTCGGTATTATTGAATCTCGCCATTAATGACGTGCCGAAAGTAATGATGGGTGATATTATGGGTGTTGGGTTCGTCCATTCTGATGATTCCGCCCAAGAAAAGTGGGCGGGCGGTATTATCTTTTATTGCTGTTACGTACATGCCGAAAGTAACAGTCAGCAATAAATGACCGAGAAATGAGCATCAGTTTCCATTTTGTGGCTAAATGGGCAATATATGGGTGTTACGCATCATTTCAGCATTAAAATGGACGTTAAGTGGACGGTGTGCAGAAATAATGGAAAATCCAGCCCATAGACTACATCATCAGTCAGTGTACAGCATATCAATCGGTAAGCAAGAAACCACCATCAGTGCCATTATAGCCATGGAAATGGCCTCCCAGGGTGTGGCAAAGTTTACATGCAGATTTTGCTGAGCTTGAAGGACAACAATTGTTCATTGTGATTGATAGTCATTTGAGGTGGGTAGTGGTGTTTCCAATGCGGAAAATAACAACAAGTAAAACACTAAACAATTTGCAAAGATTGTTGTTTTCATATGGCCTCCCAGGAGACATTGTGCCTGATAATGGGCCTCCATTTTGTTCAGAAGAATTCGCACAGTTCATGAGCAGAAACGGTGTGAAACATACCAAAGTTCCACCATACCATCCTGCTTCAAATGGTGCAGCAGAGCGCACAGTACAACTTGTAAAACGTGCCCTCATCAAGCAAATGTTGGATCCAAATCCAAGGAAACGGCAGTTGTCGTTGAATAATAAATTGGCAGATTTTCTAATTACTTATCGAAATATATTCCTCATACAACTGCTGATAGAACACTAGCAGAGTTGTTTCTCAACCGATAGTCACGAACCAGGTTCTCCTTGTTAAAGCCAAACCTAGCACAGTCAGTAGAAGAGAAACAATCAAGACAGAAAGAGAGTCATGATAGCAGTAGAGTAAGAGAGAGTTGTGAAATTGAATCCGAAGGTGAGAGTGAAGAATCATCTCCATAAATGGTTAAAGTGGTTACCAGGAAGAGCAGTGAAGATATGTGCCCCCCGCACATATTTGGTCAAAATGTTTGATCATTGACAGCTTAGGTTTGTTCACATTGATCATATTTTACCTACAGATGAGGAAGGAGTTGAAAGTTGGAATGATTCAATTATTTCTGATGAATCAGATAGGCTTGTTACAAGTAGAGCACCTGTAGCAAATCCTACATCAGATGTACTAGAAGTAAGTCCAAGAGAAAGTCAGAATTTACATCTGTGTCCTAGTCAGCCAGACAAACATCCTGAAGTTGCAGACAGTCTACATGTGGATCAAGGTCAGCCCTTGGAGAAAAACAGGCCTCAGGCTCAGCCTAGAATGAGCCTAAGTTCTACAACAAGTTTGGAAAGTTTTGTTCAAGTATGAAGGTACCCTCTTCAAAACAGAAAACAGTGTTTATGTTTGATTTGTAAATATGCAAAAATAAGTTTATGAGCTAGAACCTCCACTTTCTTTGCATGCTTAATGTCCACTTAACGCCCATTTTACCGCTGAAATGACTTATAACGCCCATATATCGGCCATTTTGGCACAAAATGGAAATTGACGGGCAATTTTCGGAAACTTATTGGTGAGCATTACTTTCCTTATGTGCTTAACGCCGGGAAAAAGTATTACCGCTCGCCCACATTTTTTGGGCGGAATCACCAGAATGGGAGAAATCAACGCCCATAATATCGCCCAGCATTACTTTCTGCACTGATTTAACGCCGAGATTCAATATTAACGCCCGCCCACTTTTTTTTGTCGTAAAGAGCATATTTACCAAATCTGGCAGCCATGAGATCGCCCAGCGTCACATTCACCATCTCGCACACATATCACCCATAATATCGCTCGCCCAAAAACCCGCCCAGAAAAAGTGGAACTAACCGGAACTACTCACAACATTATGGACACCATGTTCTAGATCACATGTCGCATCCTTTAAAAGGCTGCTGTGCTTCAATCTCAGCAGAGTTCGGATGTACTCTGCAGGTCATTGGTGTTGATGTGAACATCTCTAAAAACATCTTGACCATATAGTGACTGATTGGAATTGAATAGGTATCTTCATTGGGGCATTCCTTGTTTATGGCCAATTGGTGGAAAACAGACGTGAAAGACTGATGAGGGGGACCAGACGTTACACCCCCTGAAAGTACAAGGAGAAGCAGTCTTACCTCAACTTGCCCAACACCACCTGCCTTCAGAGACTGCGCTTCCACAAAGAGGTTATCACTGAGGAATGCCAGTTGATAAGGGCAGATCTTCAGCCTGCCAGCGCCATCAATACTGCACTGTCCGTAGAGATCAAAGTCACCACAGCACTGTCGTTCTACGCCTCAGGTTCTTTTCAGGCCACAGCTGGTGACATTTGCAGATTTTCTCAGCATGCCATACATCACTGCATTAGACAGGTCACTGAAGTCCTGTACGCACGCAGGAGGGACTTGATCAGCTTCCCTATGACCAGGGAGGCACAGAGTGAGAGGGCTCTAGGATTTTCCAGAATTGCAAACTTCCCCAAGGGAGCAATAGACTGTACGCACATTGCGATGCGGGCAACTTTTCAGGATGCAGAGGTTTTCAGGAACAGCAAGGGGTTCCACTCCCTGAAAGTCCAACTGGTTGTCGACCACCAGCAAATTATACTGGCAGTCAATGCTCAATTTCCAGGCAGCATCAATGATGTTCACATCCTGCTGAGAGTACTGTATCTGACTTGTTAAACAATGAGCCATAAGGTCAATGCTGGATGCTTGGTGACAAAGGATATGGCCTCGACACCTGGCTGATGACCTCCATGCATGATACCCACACCGAAACCGAGAGGCGATAAGAGAACCATAGAGCAACTCGCAATATTGTGGAGAAAAGCATTGGAGTGCTGAAGCAGCACTTTAGATGCCTGGACCACTCAGGAGGCGAGCTCCAATACTACCCTGAACAGGTAGCTCAATTCGTGGTGGTGTGCTCCATGCTGCACAACTTGGCTATCAGGAGGGGATAAGAATTGCCTGATGAGCCTGACAGTCCATCTCACCAGAGAGAGGAAGAGAAGGATGAGGAGGCGAACGCTGACATCGGGCCGGTCAATCAGGCTGACACTGAAGCCATGCCCCCACCCCCCCCCGTAGACCACATGAAAGGGCCCGTGGTGGCATGATAGCTGCAGAACCTTACATCAGGAGCTCATCCATGATCGCTTTGCCTGAAAGAACTTTGGTGTTATTTACAAGGCTGACACACTGTTGGGTGTGCAGCTGATACATCAGTGGTAGACATCACCTGGATGACAGTTAAAGTTTAAGTTAATTGAAGTTAAGTGTAATTATACCCTTTGATGATAAGGAATCACCAGCGTGTAACGGTGCAGCTATCTGAGCCAATGCGCTACAAGGTTTTGTTAAAAGAAAAACAATTTAAGCCGAACATTAGTCTGAAATTATCAGTATTTCTGTACAAACCAACCCCCCCACCACCACCCCCCCCCCCGCCCCCGTCTTCTCCTCCCCACCTCTACCCCTTCCTCTTCCCAACCTGACTCCAAGCTACCTGGCCGAGGAGCTCCTCAGGTGATGCTTCATTTTGGGGAGGGTGGGGTGATGGCCGAAACGCTGCTTGGACAGATATGGGAGAGGACGGTCCCAAGGTGGGAATGTGCTCTGAGCCAGAAGCAAGATATTGCTGCTGACTCTCATGTGTGGTTGGCAATGGGGGTGCGGCACCTTGGGGTGCAGTGCAGCACTCTGGGACCACTGGGAGCCCTCTGCCACCAATGTTCCTGGCTACCAGCTCCAGGGCCTTCTCCATCCCTTCCATGTTATATCTTATTTGTTGGACAAAAACTCGGTGCCAACTATGTTCTTGGTGCTTAGTAGGCTTTTTGCTACTGGTGAATCTCCCTCGTGGCTCCCACAACAACCAGACAAGCACACACCACACCCACACACGCTTTCAGTGCCTCTGAGTTCCCTCTCTCTCTGTCTCCTCTTCTGCACATGTCATGATGACCCTTGACCTCCTGAATCACGGGAATCGAGCGTTGCCATGCCATTGCTAAGGACGGCCACACTTTACAGCAGAAGGTCAGCGAGATTTAACGCTACCGCCCATTTCATATCGCTCGCGGTAATACCCATTTTAAAAAATGGAGACTAGGTGCTTTGAGAAGCTGCCGATCTGAAAAACCATTTTTACCGCCCACACCGGATATAACGCCCATTTTTGAGCGATAAGCACAAATGTGGAAGTTCTCGCCCCTTATCTTTTCTTGTGTATACCATGCAAGTTACGTATAATGATTATTTTGTTATGATTACTTGTTCACTAAGGAGGGAGAAGTGTAATAGAGTTCCACCTAGTGGACTAATGATGTAATGTAATGACTGATGTATTAAAAATAAAATGTCATGTGTCACATGACAGTTTCTGTTAAGGAGCCACCTTGTACAGTGTGCTTGTGTTAGTGGTCTCCGTAAAGATATCTACAACACTCTTATCTGAAAATTATCTAGTAACCTGTTTCCTGTCCTTTAACTAATTTCTTATCCCTGCTACCACATTGCCTTGAATACCACGAAGGTATTGAAGTTGCTTGTGGACAACAGTGGAAAATGAGTGATAGCAAATCAGGCAGTGAGTTTTATAAATCGCCCAATTTTTTTTGTCATCAGCTGAATGGAAAGAAAGTCAGGCAGGATGTAACATGGATGGCCGATTCACAATTGCCCAAGACTAATTTTGCCCTCCAAGTGACATCATTTTATTAACATGGCTCCTGTATGATATCTCATCATACACCATTTTAGTGTAATGAGGCAGGATTAATAAACAATCTCCTAGTAAAGGATCCTCTAGGAATGAGTGACCATAACATAGCATGGTTTAATTTCAAATTCAGTTGGAGAGTGAGAAGATTGGATCTCAAACCAATGCCCTAAGCTCAAATAAAGGAGACTACAAAGGTATGAGGGCAGAGTTGGCTAAAGTGGACTGGAAAAATAGATTAAAATATGGGATGGTTGATGAGCAGTGGCAGAAATTTAAGGAGATATTTCATAACTTGCAACAAAAATATATCCCAATGAGAAGGAAAGACCGTAAGAGAAGGTATAACCATCTGTGGCTAACTAAGGAAATAAGGGATGGTATCAAATTGAAAACAAGGGCTTACAAAATGGTCAAGACCAGTGAGAGGCCAGAGGGTTGGGAAACGTTTAAAAACCAGCAAAGAAAAACTAAAAAAAAAATAAAGAAAGGGAAGATAGATTATGAAAGTAATCTAGCATGAAATATAAAAACAGATAGTAAGAGTTTCTACAGGTACATAAAAAGGAAAAGAGTGGCTAAAGTAAATGTTGGTCCCCTAAAAGATGAGACTGGGGAATTAATAATGGGGAATGGGGAAATGGCAGAGACTTTGAACATGGTAGAAGACACTAAAAACATCCCAATAGTGGATAATCAAGGGGATATAGGGAGGGACAAACTTAAAACAATCACTATCACTAAAGAACTAGTAATCTGTAAAATAATGGGATTAAAGGCGGGCAAATCCCCTGGACCCGATGGCTTGCAGCCTAGGGTCTTAAAAGAAGTGGCTGCAGAGATAGTGGATGCATTGGTTGTAATCTACCAAAATTCCTTGGATTCTGGGGAGGTCCCAGTGGATTAGAAAATTGCAAATGTAACACCAATATTTAAAAAAGGAGGCAGACAGAAAACAGGAAACTATTGACCAGTTTGCCTAACTTCTGTCGTTGGGAAAATGCTGGAGTCCATTATTAAGGAAGCAGTAGCAGGACATTTGAAAAAGCATAATCCAATCAAGCAGAGTCAGCATGGTTTTATAAAAGGGAAATCATGTTTGACAAATTTGCTGGAGTTGTTTGAGGATGTAATGAGCAGGGTGGATAAGGGGGAACCAGTGGATGTGGTGTATTTGGATTTCCAGAAGGCATTTGATAAGGTGCCACATAAAAGGTTACTGCACAAGATAAAAGTTCATGGGGTTGGGGGTAATATATTAGCATGGATAGAGGATTGGCTAACTAACAGAAGACAGAGTCGGGATAAATGGGTAATTTTTTGGTTAGCAAACAGTAACTAGTGGGGTGCTGCAGGGATCGGTGCTGAGGCCTCAACTATTTACAATCTATATTAATGACTTGGATGAAGGGACCGAGTGTAATGTAGCCAAGTTTGCTGATGATACAAAGATGACTGGAAAAGCAAATTGTGAGTTGGACACAAAAAATCTGCAAAGGGATATAGACAGGCTAAGTGAGTGGGCAAAAATTTGGCAGATGGAGTATAATGTGGGAAAATGTGAGGTTATCCACTTTGGCAGAAAAAATAGCAAAGCAAATTATAATTTAAATGGAGAAAAATTGCAAAATGCTGCAGTACAGAGGCTCACAAAAGGTTAGTATGCAGGTACAGCAAGTGATCAGGAAGGCCAATGGATTCTTGGCCTTTAGTGCCAAGGGGATGGAGTATAAAAGCAGGGAAGTCTTGCTACAGTTATACAGGGTATTGGTGAGGCCATACCTAGAGTACTGCGTACAGTTTTGGTCTCCGTATTTAAGGAAGGATTTAATTGCACTAGAGGCTGTTCAGAGAAGGTTCACTAGTTTGATTCCGAGATGAAGAAAGGTTGAGTAGATTGGGCCTCTACTCATTGGAATTCAGAAGAATGAGAGGTGATCTTATCGAAACGTATAAGATTATGAGGGGGGCTTGACAAGGTGGATGCAGAGAGGAAGTTTCAACTGATGGGGGAGACTAGAACTAGGGGGCATGATCTTAGAATAAGGGGCCGCCCATTTAAAACAGAGATGAGGAGAAATTTCTTCTCCCAGAGGGTTGTAAATCTGTTGAATTCGCTGCCACAGAGAGCTATGGATGCTGGGACATTGAATAAATTTAAGACAGAAATAGACAGTTTCTTAAATGATAAGGGGATAAGGGTTATGGGGTGCGGGCAGGGAAGTGGACCTGATCAAATCAGCCATGATCTTATTGAATGGTGGAGCAGGTTCGAGGGGCCATATGGCCTACTCCTGTTCCTATTTCTTATGTTCGTATGTTCTTATGAGGGGGTAGACTTATGAAGATACGTTGAGTAGGTTGGACCTATACTCATGATGTTCAGAAGAATGAATGGTGATCTTATTGAAACATATAAGATAATGAGGGGGTTCGACAAGGTGGATGCAGAGAGGATATTTCCACTCATAGGGGAAACTAAAAGTAGGGGGCGCAGTCTCAGAATAAGTGGCTGCCCATTTAAAATTGATTTGAGGAGGAATTTCTTCTCTCAGATGGTTGTAAATCTGTGGAATTTTCTGCCTCAGAGAGCTGTGGAAGCTGGGTCGTTGAATATAATTAAGGCGGAGATAAACAGGTTTTTGAGCCATAAGGGAATAAAGGGCTATGGGGAGTGGGCAGGGAAGTGGAGCTGAGTCCATGATCAGATCAGCCATGATCTTATTAAATGGCGGAGCAAGCTCGAGTGGCCAATGGCCTACTCCTGCTCCTATTTCTTATGTTCTTATGATCTTATGTTTAAAATTCATGCATACAATGGCCAGTGTCTTCTTTTTTAATGTATTTCATTATTTTCTGAATTAATTCTATTAAAAGTGTTCGGCATAACTTGCCTTTTACAAATCCATGCTTGCTGTCTTTAATTAACCCCCATCTTTCTCAATGAATATTGATCAGTATCCCTTATTATGCCCCAAAAATCTTAACCACTACTGATATTAGGTTGACTGGCCTATAGTTTTCCTTCTTCAACTGTGGCATCATATTGGTTACTCTACAGTTCTCTGGCACAACAACCATATCAAAATGAATTTGAAAGATTGTGTTTAAAGTTTCTGCTATTTCCTCTCTATCTTACCTCAGCATTTTAGGAGACATGCCATCAGGGTTTAATGTCTTTTCCATTTGAGTTTTACCAACTTTTACAGTATTACATCCTCATTTATACTTTTCCTATCTAACTGCTTCACTTCCTCCTCTGTGCTGGGCCCCCAGCTGTTTACACTGTACATTAATGATTTAGACGAGGGGATTAAATGTAGTATCTCAAAATTTGCAGATGACACTAAGTTGGGTGGCAGTGTGAGCTGCGAGGAGGATGCAATGAGGCTGCAGAGCGACTTGGATAGGTTAGGTGAGTGGGCAAATGAATGGCAGATGAAGTATAATGTGGATAAATGTGAGGTTATCCACTTTGGTGGTAAAAACAGAGAGACAGACTATTATCTGAATGGTGACAGATTAGGAAAAGGGGAGGTGCAACGAGACCTGGGTGTCGTGGTACATCAGTCATTGAAGGTTGGCATGCAGGTACAGCAGGCGATTTAGAAAGCAAATGGCATGTTGGCTTTCATAGCGAGGGGATTTGAGTACAGGGGCAGGGAGGTGTTGCTACAGTTGTACAGGACCTTGGTGAGGCCACACCTGGAGTATTGTGTACAGTTTTGGTCTCCTAACCTGAGGAAGGACATTCTTGCTATTGAGGGAGTGCAGCAAAGGTTCACCAGACTGATTCCCGGGATGGCGGGACTGATCTATCAAGAAAGACTGGATCAACTGGGCTTGTATTCACTGGAGTTCAGAAGAATGAGAGGGGACCTCATAGAAACATTTAAAATTCTGATGGGTTTAGACAGGTTAGATGCAGGAAGAATGTTTCCAATGTTGTGGAAGTCCAGAACCAGGGGTCACAGTCTAAGGACAAAGGGTAAGCCATTTAGGACCGAGATGAGGAGAAACTTCTCTACCACAGAAAGTTGTTGAGGCCAATTCACTAAATATATTCAAAAAGGAGTTAAATGAAGTCCTTACTACTAGGGGGATCAAGGGGTATGGTGAGAAAGCAGGAATGGGGTACTGAAGTTGCATGTTCAGCCATGAACTCAGCCGAATGGCCTACTCCTGCACCTATTTTCTATGTTTCTATGTTTCTATGTATCCTTTCATTCCACCTACCACACTCTTCTGTGAAGACTGAAGCAAAGTACTCATTTAGAATTTCTGTTATTCCCTCATCCACCATGAGATTTGCTTTTTGTCTCTAATTAGCTTTAGCCTTTCTTCATCTTCATTTTTTAAAAACATTTTATGTGTTTATAAAATCCTTCACCATTTCCCTATGTTCTCTGCCAATCTTTCTTCATACCTCCTCTTCATCTTTATAACCTATATTTTGTTTCTCTTTACATTTTCTATATTGAGTATCATTAGCCCTAGATGTCTCATATGCCTCTTTTCCAAGTTTCATTTTAATTTATATTTTGCCAGGAATTGCGAGAGGGATGGAGTACAAAAGCAGGGAGGTCCTGCTGTAACTATATAGGGTATTGGTGAGGCCGCACCTGGAGTACTGCGTGCAGTTTTGGTCACCTTACTTAAGGAAGGATATACTATCTTTGGAGGGGGTACAGAGACGATTCAGTAGGCTGATTCCGGAGATGAGGGGTTACCTTATGATAATAGATTGAGTAGACTGGGTCTTTACTCATTGGAGTTCAGAAGGATGAGGGGTGATCTTATAGAAACATTTAAAATAATGAAAGGGATAAACAAGATAGAGGCAGAGAGATTGTTTCCACTGGTAGGGGAGACTAGAACTAGGGGGCACAGCCTCAAAATACGGGGGAACCAATTTAAAACCGAGTTGAGAAGGAATTTCTTCTCCCAGAAGGTTGTGAATCTGTGGAATTCTCTGCCCAAGGAAGCAATTGAGGCTAGCTCATTGAATGTATTCAAATCACAGATAGATCGATTTTTAACCAATAAGGGAATTAAGGGTTACGGGGAGCAGGCGGGTAAGTGGAGCTGAGTCCACGGCCAGATCAGCCATGATCTTGTTGAATGGCGGAGCAGGCTCGAGGGGCTAGATGGCCTACTCCTGTTCCTAATTCTTATGTTCTTATGTTCTTATGTAACTCCTGCTTTAAAGCTCTTACATTATACCTCCTCGACCCAGAGCAATTTCTGCCTCTAAACCAACAATTTTATTCAGAATATTTTGTGCATTTAAATACATACAACTCAAGCTTGCCTCTGTCTGTTTGGCAATTGTATTATTTTTAATCCCTTCTGCTTCTGATTGGTTCTTTATTACTTTCCTGATTTACTCTTGAATTTTTCTCTTGCCTCTTTTGCTTTTGTTTCTGCCTCTTTGCCTTGCTTTTGTCCTCTTCTCCTGCCATGTTAGTTTAAACCCTCCCCTATAGCACTTACACAGTGAGGACATTAGTCCCACCCTGTTTAGGTGAAACCCGTCCACCTTCTACAGATGATTTCTATAAAACCATCAATGTTTAAAGCACAGAAGCAGGACATTTGACAATGTCTGTGGCGGTTCTTTGCTGGAGCAATCCAAAACTAATCGCAGTGTCCTGTTCTCTCCCACAGACCTGTATTTGCCTTTGCTTCAGTGCTTATCTATCTCAATTACTCCCTGTGGCTAAACATTCGAGGCTCCAACAATTCTCTGCATTAAGGAATTTTTCCCAACCACTTACCTCACTTTCTTAATGACAACTTTAAATTGTCGACCTTTCACCACTGATTCTCCGACCAGAAGAAATAGTCTTTCTTTAAAAACATCCAATCAGTCTCATTTTAGCCTTCTCTGCTGCAGTGGAAATAATCCAAGTTTCTCAAGTGTCTCCTCATAACTATAGCTTCTCATCCATGATATCATTCTTGCGAATCTATGCTGTGTGCTTTCTAAGGCTTTAATATCCATTTCCATAATTGGGCAACCAAAACTGCACATTGCACTCTAACTCTGGCATAACCATTGCCTTGTATAAATTTATCATAAACACTTATTCTTTGTGCTGCTATTTATAAAACCCAAAATGCTATTGTGTTTTTTTAAGGTTTTGCAGTTTCAAGGAATGATCTATATGCTCCCATAGGTCTCTCTGTCCCTCTACATCTTTCAGGATTTTTCCATTGACTTTATACACCCATTCTTTGTTTTTCCTGTCTAGCTCGTAGCAATAGGAGTAATCCTTAAAATTACTACCATTGAAATTATCAATCTGTCTTTTAATTTCTGAATTTTCCTCAGCTTTACTCTTTCTTATGCTATTAGTTCCGACATTAACCACATCTTCTACACACCAAAATCCTTTTCACCTGCTCCATTATGTTCCTTACCCTGGCATCCAGGAAGTGAACACCACTCAGATTTCTCTGCTATGGCTACGAAATAAACTGTCTATTTCCCCTAACTATGGAATCACTAACTTATCACTGTGCTTCTGCAATTCACATCTCCCACTTTGGCAATCATTTGTTCCTCAGTGCTGTTGAGTTGGTGTTACTGGCTCTCCCCAGAGTTCTTGCCATTGTCTCAGGTATTCAGCACTGATTGCCTGTTTATCAATTCAACACGCTCAGAGGATTCCAGCGCTGCCTCCTGTCTCCTCTTCCTACAGATCATCACCCACTTCCTTTCCTCACTAAATTCCTCTGCCTGCAGAGTGACTACTTCCTGCAACATGCTTTCCAAGAACCCAACAGCCTCTTCCTGTGTAAAGGAATGTCTCCAGCTATTCCTTAAACTCAGAAACTTTGGGCCCAAATTTGGCTTTCCGGTTTTTTTGGTGCATTTGCCTGAGGTGCGCCGACTTTCTGCTCCAAAAACGGCGCCGAAAATGTAGCTCTGTATTCTGCCCACTCCATGGACCATCCTCGGGCTTGGCGTGGTATGGCAAAAGCAGTGGGGGCGGAGCTAGGGCTGTGCTGCTGAAAGAGAGCCTGCAGGGGAACGGGGCTAGGGCCCAGCATCTGTAACAGTGCCGGCAGCGTTGCGAATGAACATTGGAGCGTTTGCGCATGCGCAGTGGGGGACTAACATTGGCAATCGGCCATTTTTAAAGGGAAAGCCTTCTCATTGAATTTTGGTGCCAGAAGGAGTGCTGTGAGGAGTACTGTGGAAGAAATGAGCTGCTGGCATCAGTGAGTGTTCTGTGTTGCTGCTAGACATCGAGAAGGAGTGCTGCATAGGTGAAAATCATTGTGTGTTTTGAAAAATCACGGAGTGTCAATTCATTACAGCAATGCAACAACATGCACCAAGAACGAAGAATTTCTTGCATGACGAAGTTAATGTCATTGAGAACAGATGGCAGGAGCTGCTTACCACCAACAGAGGTTGCACAAAGTGCCGCCCAAAGAAATGAAGAAACACTGGAACCAAGTTGCAGAATATTGCTGCGCAGTGGTGAATACCACGAGATCTCGGAAGCCAGTGTAAAAAAAATGGCAGGACCTTGGTCAAGTAGCTAGTGTAAGTAATATTTCATTTTTCAATGGAATTGCAATTGTAAATGTGACCATCTGTATATGTCCCACCCAGCAGAAAGACACCCTCTCTAAAAAGTTATATTTTCATCTTTGCAGAAGAAATTGACCCACAACAAAAGGGAAAGAACTTGAACAGAAGGAGGCCCGACAAATCTGCACGCACTGACACCTTTGGAAGAGAGGGTCGCTGCTTTGATGGGTTGTACCTGGAGAAAAACAATCAGTACTGCACAAGCTGGGCCCACACACGAGGGAGAGGGTAAGTCCGGAAAATTCATCGTGGCCCTTCAAAACAACCTGCTGCCTGGCCTGCTACGTGTGAGCCTACTCATGCCACCCATCGTGCCCCC
Organism: Pristiophorus japonicus; assembly: GCF_044704955.1. Lineage (NCBI taxonomy): Eukaryota > Metazoa > Chordata > Chondrichthyes > Pristiophoridae > Pristiophorus > Pristiophorus japonicus. The sequence continues at coordinate 111,726,098 of NC_091977.1, read as the reverse complement.
TCCTGGTGCTGCTAACCATTTGACTGTTCTGTTATATTTTGCAGAACCTGATGCCAATCCTGAAGATCCTGAAGAAGATTCAGATGCGTACGAGCCAGACCAAGGCTGGGAGGGGAGGAGGGGGGCATGGATATGTGTTCATGGGAGAATGTTGAACTTAATATGGTTGAGGCAATGGTACAGGACTTCATGTTGCCAAACACTTCCATGAGTTCTGGTGTGACATTCCATGGTTTCAGCACGTCCCCGTCCATGTATAGTGCTTTATGTTCTGGTGCGACATTCAATGGTTTCCCAAGTTCCGAGGTTGCGGGTCCCAGCGCTGGTGGGATGCAGCATGGAACACCCAGGGCCGCACCGTCCGAAGTTGCGGGTCCCAGCGCTGGTGGGATGCAGCATGGAACACCCAGGGCCGCACCGTCCCAGCCTGCACCTCCCACTGGAGGGATTGCCACGAGGAGACCCAGGGCGAGAGGAAGGAGAAATCGACCACGAGCTCCTGAGATGCGGGGTGCAACAGATGTGTTTCAGATGATGGCACTGAGTGTGGAGACCAATGACCTTACCCGATCACTCGTGCACACCGTCAGTGGGGTGGGTGATGGGGTAACGGGACTGTCGGGAGAAATAGCAGTAATGACACGGGAAATGAAGGAGATAATTTCAGAGTCAGTGGGAAAGGCGGCGCAGGCCATCAGGGAGGACATGTGTGAGGTAGCTGCTGCATTAAAGGAACACAGCCAGGCTAATCAACTGCCACTCCCACTGCAATTCCCGCACCAGACTCTGTGGAGACCCAAGCCAGCCCCCCCCCCCCGCCACCCCCATCCCCCTCCAAAGTGAAGTACATTGTAAACTTTTCAATAAAATATACTTTACATTAAAATTGAATCATGTTCCATTAACACAACACAACATTTAGGAACAACTGCAAAAAAATAAACATGTCCATGTGGAATAGTTGTCGCTGAGCCCTCAGGCATCAGTAAAGCATTCACGGATGAGCTGCTGACGCAAGGCTCGAGCAATCGTTAAAGGAGCACGATGGCCGCCCTCCTCCAACGTCGTGCTCCGGCCTCAGGCACTTGCATGATTTCCTGATCGTCATCATCATCCTCCTCCACCACCTCCTCCTGCTCATCACCTGCACATTCCAAATCATTATCATCAGGCACTCTCACCACAGGTGGGTCCTCTTCTTCCACTATCAGCTGCTGCTGCCTCATGATGGTTAAGTTATGCAGCATGCAGCACACAACAGTGAACTGACCGACACTCTCAGGGGAGTATTACAAGTAGCCTCCGGAATGGTCCAGGCATCGGAAACTCTGTTTCAAGATGCCAATGGTCCTCTCTGTGATGCTGTGTGTTGTAAAGTGCGACATGTTGTACTGACAGTCAGCTTCCATCATGGTTACGCTTCATTCCATTCTCTCCCTCCCACCCCAAATATAGATTATGCCAGAGGCTCATTGCATTCATATACATTCAAGTCTAGAAAAATAAGTTTGCATTACATTTGTGGTTCAGGTGTGAGACAAGTACATTAGACTGGAGGGATACATTATCGATACGTACTGGGGATTGGTAACCAGTGCGTGAGGACAAGCTAGTTCCAGAACTGTTGGATGGTGTCCAGGTAGTCTGGTGGCTGCGCAGTGTTCAGTGCTGGCAGTGGGAACCCGGTTGGCTCAAGTTGCCTGCTCTTGGGGCTGTTGCCGTTGCTCCTAGCATCGGGCCAGTTCACAGAAGCCTGTGACCTCCCTGTCCTTTCTTTGTGCCCTGGGTCGCCGCTGCTCCCTGAGGAGTTGTCGTCTAGCAGTGCACAGGGAACTGCTGACTCGCTGGCCTGGGCGTTGTTTGGTTTGGGACCCTGGCTGGTCCTGGTCCCCTTTGGGAGAACTGTTGCGTTTGACCCGTCATTTCCCGGGTATGGCCTTGGTGGCGATGAGGTCTGGGGGCTGTGCCTTATCACAGTTTGTTCTTTCAGGCTCGTGGTGGTTGGTGACATTGTGTGCCTGAGAGGTGGAGCCGATCAGGGGCAGGGTATTGATACCAGTGCCATTGCCCTCCTGAGATCGCTTGCTCTGCAGCTTGTATGTATTGGTTGCTTGTGGCCACACTCCATGGTGCATAACTCTGATCCCAGGGACGCAGGCTACAGCATTGGGGAGCTCGCTGGACATGTGTGTTCCCGATGGGTGTTTGCCCGCTGCAGTTGAAATCCTACATCGCACAATGTTTCATTACTTATTGTGAGTACCCTGTAGCTCCAATTGCAATCGCATGACTTTTCCTTGCTTATTGCATGTACACAACTCTGATCATCAGTTACACATTTTATCTCTAACTCACAGTTGCTGTTACATCGCTTGAGTGTGTAGAACTGTCCCTTTAAGTGTGGTGGGTTGCAGGCCTCCTTTAAGAGAGCCTTGCTTTCTTTACCCCAATCCTCTTCTCCATTTGGTGCCACGTGTTGCTCCATCAGCGCTGCACCTCGTGGTCTGGCCACCGCCATCTTTTTCTTCAGTACAGACTGCGGTGAACCTCTTCTCCTCGGGTTCTGCCACCGAAGCTGGGAAGTTGCCTTTGGATCTGATTTTCTTCCTCCGGAGTCCTGCCACTGGAACCTGGAAGGTGCGTTCGGGTCGTCCCAGCTGGATCATCTCTACGCAGTTGTGCTGAGCGGTCTGTGCCTCGGGTGCTGTGCTGGTCTGCTCTCTGGTGCCGGATCCAACCTCAGGTGAGGGCTTGCTTCGACTCTGAACGTGGAGGACGTCAATCGCTGGAGGGGTGAAGTCTTCCCACTTCCAATGGATCATCTCCATCCACCTTGTTCTGAGTAGCATTGGTCCAACACCTGCAACAATCCACAGAAGTAACTTGTGCACCATGCCATCATGGAGTACCTTTACATCCGCACTACCAACGACTGGGATATGTTCATCGGTGTAGTTGCATAGCTTTGCCTGAACCGGGACCAACTTGGGTCGTTCAGCTTGATTGTCCCATAGCCTCTCAAAGGCTTCTTGATTCATTACTGACTGGCTCGCCCCCATGTCCACTTCCATGAAAACTGGAACGCCATTTATCTTGATTTCCATCCTCAACAGGGAACATTCGGTGGTGCAGGTAAACATGTTATATACCTCGTCTTGGGACTGAGCTGCCTCTCTGCCGATCATTTCATAATCCACGCTGGATTCACGGCCATCTGCAGACTCTTCATCAACACAGTGAGCCATATTTCTCTTACACATTCGCTGGAGGTGGCCCTTTGTGCTGCAGCCTTTGCATACATAGTCTTTAAAACAGCACTGGTGAGCCCTGTGACTCCCTCCACAACGCCAGTAATGGGCTACTCAGTTAGCTCCCCTCGGCGGACTCTGATTTATGGGACTCACTGGCTTATTCTCTTCCCTGAGAGGGTTCGCATTCTACAGCCCAGCCTCTAAATGGCGCCACTCTGTGCACAGTACTTGCCGGGTTTGAGTCCTGAGGATGAGTCATCTGCCTGGAGCCGCAGGTCGAGGTCATGAATGCCTGGCTCACAGAGATGGCCTTCTGCAGTGTGACTGTGGTATCCGCCGACAGTAGCTTATGAAGAAGGCCCTCATGGCAAAAATGTCCCACAGCACTTCGGTGAGGTGGTAGCCGAAATCACACAGTGCCGCCAGCCTCCTGAGGTCTGCAGAATATTTTGCGATTTCCTGGCCTTCGGGCCGTCGGTGAGTGAAGAACCAGTGTCTGGCTGTGAGCATGCTCTTCTTGTGCTTGAGTTGCTCATGGATCAGGGTTACGAGCTCCTTGTACGTCTTGGTCATTGTCTTCACTGGTGCCAGCAAGTCCCTGATGAGGCCATAGACGGTGGGCCCACAACTGGTTAGCAGGATAGGTCTGCGCTTGCCAGCTAGTGTGGCCGGGTTGTCTCCTGCCAAGTCGTTTGCTGTGAAGAAATGGTTGAGCCTCTCCACAAAGGCGTCCCAATCATCACCATCAGCGAACTGCTGCAATGTACCAAGGGTAGCCATTTTTGCGTGAAAGTCCGTAATCTCGTCGCCAATTGTTATGTCGTAAGATGCTCTGATAATGACTCCACGAGGCAATGTGTTGTACTTGAACTGTAGTGACCTTAGTCCTTTATTGATAATTCCAGAGAGAGGATCACATCTGGTGGCCTGCCTTTTGTATTAGGCCTGGCACACCTGTACAGGTAACCTACAAGTCTCCCACTGCTGTGCCCTCAGGTGGCAAACCTTGTGATAGTACCAACTGTAGCCATGTAGGATACATGACAAATCTGGTCTCAGCAACTCACAGATCTCACGAACAACTTCTCTGTGGAAACGCAGCCTTCTGACACAATCTGCCTCACTCAGGTCCAGGTACAAATGCCTGACTCGAAATTGCCGAGGTGGGTAAGGCTTCCTGCCCAGCAGCACACAGACTCTGATGTTCCTGATGTGATGAGCTCTAATCAATTCTCTCTTACATCGCACAATGTTGCAGAACCATTGCAAAATCTGTGGCATTGATATTGTAGCACCCATACTTAAAGTAAAACTTAAACTTTCAAAGGTCAAAGAAGGTGAAAAATGGCAGCACAGCCTTTCTCCCTCTCCACCCAAGGTATGGATATGGACCACACCCAATGGTCTTTTGTTATCTTCCCCTCCCCCTTCAGTCATGTGACTTCTCTTTCCCTCCTCGTCACTCCCCCACCCCCCAGCCTGTTGCAGCCTGGTTCATTCCTGCAGCCTCTGTGTCCTGCCGAACCCAGCCCCCCGCCTTTAAGTTCCCTTTCGCAACCTGTGTGTTCCCAGCCCCCTTTTAAGTTCCTTCCTGCAGCCTGTGTATTCCCAACCCCTGTTTAAGTTCCCTCCTGCCAGCCCCTTTCTGTGAGCCCAGCCTGCTGCTTCTTGGGTGTGTGGCCAGTTCCTTGCCCTCCCGCCCAGGCTTCCCACGCACCACCCCTAGCCCTGGTCGAAGCGCTTGCCGGTGCGTGCTGCAGTCGGTACGTTCTCCCGCTGATTTATCAGGGCCGAGGTAGGACTTTTTACTTTTTATTTTTATTTATTTATTTATTATTTATTATTGATGGTTTTTATGCTTCTTTAATGTTGTTGTGAAGATGTTTAGTGCTTTGCAAGGTCCTCTCAATTCCCTTCCCCCCGCTATTTCTGGCTACCTGCGCTGATTACTTAACTCCCTGCAAGGGCTTTCTGTGCGGCCACAAGTGGCCACATATGCTGGCCTAAGTTAGTTTGGAGCAAGATTAGGAAAAGGGTAGGTGCAACAAGACCTGGGTGTCATGGTACATCAGTCATTGAAGGTTGGCATGCAGGTACAGCAGGCGGTTAAGAAAGCAAATGGCATGTTGGCCTTCATAGCGAGGGGATTTGAGTACAAGGGCAGGGAGGTGTTACTACAGTTGTACAGGGCCTTGGTGAGGCCACACCTGGAGTATTGTGTACAGTTTTTGTCTCTTAACTTGAGGAAGGACATTCTTGCTATTGAGGGAGTGCAGCGAAGGTTCACCAGACTGATTCCCGGGATGGCGGGACTGACATATCAAGAAAGACTGGATCAACTGGGCTTGTATTCACTGGAGTTCAGAAGAATGAGAGGGGACCTCAGAAACATTTAAAATTCTGATGGGTTTAGACAGGTTAGATGCAGGAAGAATGTTCCCAATGTTGGGGAAGTCCAGAACCAGGGGTCACCGTCTAAGGATAAGGGGTAAGCCATTTAGGATCGAGATGTGGAGAAACTTCTTCACCCAGAGAGTGGTGGAATTCTCTACCACAGAAAGTTGTTGAGGCCAATTCACTAAATATATTCAAAAAGGAGTTAGATGTAGTCCTTACTACTAGGGGAATCAAGGGGTATGGCGAGAAAGCAGAAATGGGGTACTGAAGTTGCATGTTTAGCCATGAACTCATTGAGTGGCGGTGCAGGCTCGAAGGGCCGAATGGCCTTCTCCTGCACCTATTTTCTATGTTTCTATGTTTCTAACTATTAGCTGTCCAAACTGGCTTAAATGGCCAAAACAGGTGTAGGTGGCTGGTAACGCCACCTTTTGAAAAAGAAACAAAACTAAAAAAATCCTAACTAACTCACTTGCACTAGCGCAAATTAAATGTGCAGAATGGGGATTTTTAAGATACTCCAGAAAAATCAAGTTGCTCCAAAAAAAACGGAGCAACTCCTGGCCAAGTTTTGGCCCTCTGACCTTGAAGAACACAAGCAGTCAGATGCACTTCCAACACCTTTTGGTCACCCCAGAGACACAAAGCATTCAGGCCGTCCCACATCATGCGTCTATTGCAGATCATGAGTTTCTGCTGTCCTCTGTACTAAACTAAATGTGTTTTTCATAACTTAATGTACAACTTGAGTTTTTAACCGCATCAAATATAATTTTAGGTAAATTGCACCTCAAGTTTGAACTCCCTCTGAGGTTAAGCTCCACCTCTTACTGGCCCTTTGCAGTCCACCGCTCATGCTGCACAATAATGATCTCTTAAGTAAGTTTACAATACCAACTGTCTTAGGACAAACCAACCCCAATTGGCCAGTCATACACCGGCAAATTATTAGCTGATCAATAACCAGACCATGGAACACATTACATTAACCTGCCCACTAAGGTCTTGTGCAGGAGGCACCTCATTCCTCCACTTGGCATCTCAGGAAGCCATCAAATGGATAGCCAAACTCGACATGCCATTATAAGCTTTTCCCATCATACGAAAGCAGTAGTATTAGCAAATTAACAACAACAACTTGTTTTTATATAGCGCCTTTAACGTAATAAAATGTCCCAAGGTGCTTCACAGGAGCGTTATCAAACAGAATTTAACATCAAGCCACATACAGAGCTAATAGGGCAGGAACTTGGTCAAAGAGGTAGGTTTTAAGGAGGTTTTAAAGAGGAGAGAGGGAGAGAGAGGCAGAGGGGTTTACGAAGGGAATTCCAGAGTTTAGAGTCCAGGCAGCTGAATCAATATTCCCTGCGCTTTGTTCTACACGGCCTGTTTAATTTAATGCACAGTCCCTTTAAATTCCTGCGCAGGTGTGGTGTTTACATTGTAAAAGCTAGTGAGTGGCCTGCGCAGGTCCTTTGGGATTACTACGCAGTCACTCGCCTTACAGGGTACATTGAGCTGAAGGCACAGACACCCACCTTTGGTGGGGTAATTAAAATGGGGGAAATGTAAGAGGCCAGAATTGGAGGAATGCAGAGATCTCGAAGAGTTCTAGGGCCGGAAGAGGTTACAAGGATTGGGTGAGAGTTGAAATCAAGGATGAGAATTTTAAAATTGAGGCATTATCAGACCAGGAGCCAATGTTGGTGAGCAAGCACAAAGGTGATGGGTGAATGGGACTTGGTGCGAGTTAGAATACAGGCAGCAGAGTTTTGGATGAGTTCAGGTTTATAGAGGGTGGAAGGTATGAGGCTGGCCAAGAGAGCATTGGATTGGTCAAGTATAGAGATAACAAAGCCATGGATAAGGGTTTCAGCATCAGATGAGTGAGGCAGGGACAGAGTTGGGAGATATTACGTTGATGGAGCATATATGTGATCGGAAGCTCATCTCAGACAGTCACCAGGTAGAGTATTGAACCAGTAAAGTCCAAATAAACAAGTTTAAGCAGTCTTAAAAGGACTGGATTTTCCACTGCTGTCCTCCTCTGTCTTCGCCCCAGAGTTTTCGGGCCAGTTTCAACACCCCTGGTTGCAACACCAGCTCAATTCTTGACTCCCGCCCGACCAGTAGCGCCCCGCAGAGCGCCCTGATGGGAATGCCTGTGAGATTTTTTATATTTTGTAAATATATTGAAATGATGTAATTAATGATTTCACAGGCATTCCAAGCTGTAGTGGCTACAGTGAGGTAAGTAATGCCAACCTCATTGTGATTGTTTTTTCTTTTATTTTTGCGATTTATGTTGCGGTGGCAGGGGCAATGTATTGGGAATGTTTTTGTTGGTTTTTTTTCAGGGTTTTTTTTCCCCCAGGCCCCTCTTGGAGCATACAGAGGCCGGCTCTTTAGCTCGGGATTTTCGCATGCTGAGCCGGCCTAAGAGAGGTGTGCAAAGCCTCCCTTTACATCTCCGCCCCACACTCGGGGCCCAGCTGCCCAATTTTGCTGACTGAGGCGCAAACTCTTTCCAGGCGGTATCAGGACCACCCCATCGTCATTATCGCCCCGAAATCCTAAAAAGCTGAAAATTCAGCAATAACTTTGAACAGCTAAAATGAAGTAAATTAAAGTCAAATTACACTACAACAATAAAAATGACTCTTTTCAACACTAAAACTCTATGGAGGTGAAATTGGATTGGTCCTGAAAACACGCACAGGTATGGCGAAGTGTTATCTGCCTGGGCTAGTTCAAAGTGGTGCAGAGAGTAAGCAAAATTTGTACAGCCTGCTCATTCTAATGATTGGAGTGTTGAGCTCAGCACTAACTGTGCTGCCTCTTGCTGCAACTCCTGCGTAGTTGGGGTACAGCAAATTACAATGCAAAATTTAGATTTTATTCCAGAAAAACTGGTGGTTATGAGCTGAATTTCTGCCCCAGTATTTTCTGGGGAGGTTAGAAGGTTGAGAAAATAATTATAATATTCTAACTATTGTTCATCTCCACCTACCCAGCTACCTGAAGGAAACATATTCGCAGGGGGAATGGGACAAGCTGAAGTGCTCTTGCAGAGAGCTGGCACAGGCTCGATGGGCTGAATGGTGTCCCTCTGTGCTGTAACCATTCTATAATTCTATGATTTGTGACAAAGGCAAGTACAGTGGTCCATTGGTTACTGTCCACTCGAAAAAGGGTTACTTGACAAAAAATTCTCCAAAAGAATAATTTTGACAATGACAACAACCATTTAGTTGAAAGGAATATGCGTTGCGATCGATGGCAAAAGGCCACTTTTGGCTTTAAAGAGCATTCTATATTCCCTCTGTTTACAAAACTCCATGGTCCTGAAATGAGTTTCAGCCTTACTGCTGAATCTATCATATTAAATACTGATCTTTAATAAACCAGAGCATATTTTTCAATACCATCTGTTTGTCTTGTTAAACCCTATTGGCCTAAGATTAGGTAAATATAATTTAGGAAAATACACCTTCACTTTCATTTGGTTTTGTTATGCAGCCTGCAATATGTGAAGCATGGGAATATTAGGCATAATTCTTTATTAATCTAATATTAAAATTTAAAAATCTAATTTTAAATGAAACGACATTGCCCATTTTTAAATATGATTCAGTGGCACATGTTTAAATTACAATTAATTTCATGAAACCAATTGTACATTCTGTTGTACCAACCATAGCTTTGAAAAGATGAAACAGATGTGTTTGATTGCAGTTACCCAGTAGTCCTACAACCTATCCATCTGTTCAGTACCTACTTACATAGGAACATAGGAACAGGAGTCGGCCATTCAGCATCTCAAACCTGTTCCATTTCATTGTCACCCAGATCTTCAAAAAACATTTTACTTTTCTTATTCTTTACTCACTGATTCTATTTAAAATGTGCTGATTTTATTGAACATCTGATTATTCCTGCAACAACACTCACTACGTTTTTGTATTATATCCACAGGGAGAATAACTTGTGGGGATGGAATTAATCTTTTGATTGCTGCAATAGCATTTCTGCATTCACATTAAACAAAATGGAATAATTTGTTCCCTTCTGCTTGTTCAAAGAGGATGATGCATCCAAAGACAATTTTTGCTTTGGTGGAATTTCTTTCAGTTTTACTTCACGACACTCACTATTTGAAGTGCAAGGTCAAAGATTACAAGCCAAGGTGGCCAGGCTGTGTGCTGGTTGAGGTGCACACCATACAACATTCCCTGCAATAAATAGTAGTGAGTGTATAACTAAGGCCATGGGGATGATTTCAACCCTATCCACCGAGTTTCCTCCGGGCGGGTGGGCAGTTAAAATTCCCCAGGTCTCTTACCCTCCCTGGGGTCATCAGGAACTGAAGAGTTGTGATTTTTTTACCCCCTGCACTGAGCAGGCAGCAAGGACACCAACCCGAAACCGGCAAGGTCTTTTTTAACATATGCTTGTTGGGTCCCCGGAGTGCATCAAGGCCCAATTGCAATTTTTACCAGAAGGCCTGAGTGGAATATGGCAGTCAGTTTCCTCCCAGGCCTACCCAGCCAGTGTGCAAGTGGATCGGGGCTAGAAAGTCTATAAATAGAATCATGGAATCCTAGAAATTTACAGAACAGAAGGAGGCCATTCAGCCCATCGTGGCAGGGCCGGCCAAAGATCTATCCAGCCTAATAATCCTATTTCTATTGGGCCAGGAGGAGCAGGAGTGAAACTATACCAGGAGCAACATATATTCAATGTGAAAAGCCTAGTATGGGGTCACCTGCATGTAGCTTAATTTCCTCTACCAAGACCCATCCGGGGACCATCACATCTGTTGGTTTTGGGTGCAAAATGCACTTTGGGGGGGGTCCAATTTTTGCTCACAATCTCTTGCACCTAAGCCTTCCCTGCGAATTGGCTGGGCCTGTTGCATTATGCCTCCTGAATATGCAAATCAGGGGCCTAATTTCTGTTTCAGGATCCCAATGCCAAATTGGACAAAAACTGAGTGGAGCATGTGCTGCCCAAGCTTATTATTCTGGGCAATTGCAGGGCCTGCATATTTATTAAAATGATGTCCTTCGCTGAATTTTATGCCTTCGGGCAAAAATCCCTCCCCAGTGCACACATCGCTGATTTTTAAAATGGCCATTTCAGGAATCATAAGAACATAAGGACATAAGAACATAAGAAATAGGAACAGGAGTAGGCCATACGGTACCTCAAGCTGCTCCGACATTCAATAAGATCATGGCTGATCTGATCATGGACTCAACTCCACTTCCCTGCCCGCTCCCCATAACCCCTTATCCCCTTATAGTTTGAGAAACTGTCTATTTCTGTCTTAAATTTATTCAATGTCCCAGCTTCCACAGCTCTCTGAGGCAGCGAATTCCACACATTTACAATCCTCGGAGAGAAGAAATTTCTCCTCATCTCAATTAAATGGGCGGCCCCTTATTCTAAGATAATGCCCTCTAGTTCGAGTCTCCCTCATCAGTGGAAACATCCTCTCTGCATCCACCTTGTTAAGCCCCCTCATAATCTTATAGGTTTCGATAAGCTCACCACTCATTCTTCTGAATTCCAATGAGTAGAGGCCCAACCTACTCAACCTTTCCTCATAAGTCAACCCCCTTATCTCCGGAATCTTCCCTGAACGGCCTCCAAAGCAAGAACTGGATCAGTTCCTATGGATTGGAGGGTAGCTAATGTAAGCCCACTTTTTAAAAAAGGAGGGAGAGAGAAAACAGGGAATTATAAACCGGCTAGCCTGACATCGGTGGTGGGGAAAATGTTGGAATCAATTATTAAAGATGTACTAACAGTGCACCTGGAAAGCAGTGACAGGATCGGTCCAAGTCAGCATGGATTTATGAAAGGGAAATCATGCTTGACAAATCTTCTAGAATTTTTTGAGGATGTAATTAGTAGAGTGGACAAGGGAGAACCTGTGGATGTGGTGTATTTGGACTTTCAAAAGACTTTTGACAAGGTCCCACACAAGAGATTAGTGTGCAAAATTAAAGCACATGGTTTTGGGGGTAAGTCGAGAGAACTGGTTGGCAGACAGGAAGCAAAGAGTGGGAATAAACGAGTCCTTTTCAGAATGGCAGGCAGTGACTCGTAGAGTACCGCAAGGTTCAGTGCCGGGACCCCAGCTATTTACAATATACATTAATGATTTGGACGAAGGAATTGAATGTAATATCTCCAAGTTTGCAGATGACACTAAGCTGGGTGGCAGTGTGAGCAGTGAGGAGGATGCTAAGAGGCTGCAGGGTGACTTGGACAGGTTAGGTGAGTGGTAAAATGCATAGCAGATGCAGTATAATGTAGATAAATGTGAGGTTATCCACTTTGGCAAAAACAGGAAGGCGGAATATTATCTGAATGGTGACAGATTAGGAAAAGGGGAGGTGCAACGAGACCTGGGTATCATGTTACATCAGTCATTGAAAGTTGGCATGCAGGTGCAGCAGGCGGTGAAGAAGGCAAATGGCATGTTGGCCTTCAGAGTTTGAGTATCGGAGCTGGGAGGTCTTACTGCAGTTGTACAGGGCCTTGGTGAGGCCACACCTTGAATATTGTGTACAGTTTTGGTCTCCTAATCTGAGGAAGGATATTCTTGCTATTGAGGGAGTGCAGCGAAGGTTCACCAGACTGATTCCCGGGATGGCAGGAATGACATAAGATGATAGATTGGATCGACTGGGCTTATATTCACTGGAATTTAGAAGAAAGAGAGGGGATCTCATAGAAACGTATAAAATTCTGACGGGATTGGACAGGTTAGATGCAGGAAGAATGTTCCCGATGTTGGCGAAGTCCAGGACCAGGGGTTATAGTTTAAATATAAGGGGTAAGCCATTTAGGACTGAGATGAGGAGAAACCTCTTCACTCAGAGAATTGTGAACGTGTGGAATTCTCTACACAGAAAGTTGTTGAGGCCAGTTCATTAGATATATTCAAAAGGGAGTTAGATGTGGCCCTTATGGCTAAAGGGATCAAGGGGTATGGAGAAAAAGCAGGAATGGGGTACTAAAGTTGCATAATCAGCCATGATCATATTAAATGGTGGTGCAGGCTCAAAGGGCCGAATGGCCTACTCATGCACCTATTTTCTATGTTTCTATGTTTCTATATCCTTTCGTAACTATGGAAATCAAAACTACATGCAGTATTCCAGGTATGGCCTCATCAATACCCTGTATAGCTGTAGCAAGACTTTCCTGCTTTTATACGCCATCCCCTTTGCAATAAAGGCCAAGATTCCATTGGCCTTCCTGATCACTTGCTGTACCTGCATACTATCCTTTTGTGTTTCATGCACAAGTTCCCTCAGGTCCCGCTGAACTGCAGCACTTTGCAATCTTTCTCCTTTTAAATAATAACTTACTCTTTGATTTTTTTTCTGCCAAAGTGCTTGACCTCACACTTTCCAACATTATACTCCATGTGCCAAATTTTTGCCCACTCACTTAGCCTGTCTATGTCCTTTTGCAGATTTTTTGTGTACTCCTCACACATTGCTTTTCCTCCCATCTTTGTATCATTATCAAACATCAAACTTGGCTACATTACACTCAGTCCCTTCTTCCAAGTCGTTAATATAGATTGTAAATAGTTAGGGTCCCAGCACTGATCCCTGTTGCACCCCACTAGTTACTGGTTCCCTACCAAAGAATGAACCATTTATCCCGACTCTCTGTTTTCTGTTAGTTAGCCAATCCTCTATCCATGCTAATATATTACCCCCAACCCCATGAACCTTTATCTTGTGCAGAAACCTTTGATGTGGCATTTTGTCAAATGCCTTCTGGAAGTCCAAATACACCACATCCACTGGTTCCCCTTTATCCACCCTCTTCGGTACATCCTCAAAAAATTCCAGCAAATTTATCAAACATGACTTCCCCTTCATAGATCCATGCTGACTCTGCCTGACCAAATTTTGCTTTCCCAAATGTCCTGCTACTGCTTCTTTAATAATGGACTCCAACATTTTCCCAACCACAGATGTTAGGCTAACTGGTCTATAGTTTCCTGCTTTTTGTCTGCCTCCTTCTTTAAATAGAGGTGTTACATTTGCAGATTTCCAATCTGCTGGGACCTCCCTAGAATCCTAGTCTGTTCATGTCGTCTTCTTAAAGAAAGATTATGAGGGGTTTTGACAGAAGGGTCAGCAACCAGAGGACACAAATTTAAGATAATTGGCAAGATAATTCAGGAGGGAATTAGCATTTGTTTTTATGCAGTAATTCATTACAATCTAGAATGTGCTGCTTGAAAAGTGGTGGAAGCAGATTCAATAGTAACTTTGAAAAGGGAACTGGATATATTGAAATGGGGAAATTTGCAGGGTTATGGGGAAAGAACAGGGGAGTGGGACTAATAGGACAGCTCTTTCAAAGATGTGACAGTCACAGATCTCTTTCTGTGCTGTATGATTCCATGATTCTATGATTTTTTTTATTCGTTAATGGGTTGTGGACGTCGCTGGCAAGACCAGCATTTAATGCCCAGCATACTTGCCCTTGAGAAGATGGTAGTGAGCCGGCACCTTGAACCGCTGCAGTCCATGTGGTGAAGGTACTTCCACGGTGCTGTTAGGGAGGGAGTTCCAGGATTTTGACCCAGCGATGATGAAGGAATGGCAATATATTTCCAAGTCAGGACGGTGTGTGACTTGAAGGGGAACTTGGAAGTGATGATGTTCCCATGGGCCTGCTGCCCTTGTCCTTCTAGTTGATAGAGGTCTGGGTTTGGGAGGTGATACCAAAGAAGCTTTGGTAAGGTGCTGCAATGCATCTTATAGATGGTACACACTGCAGCCACAGTGTACTGATGGTGGGGGGAGTGAATTAATCTGGTGGATGGGGTGCCAATCAAGAAGGCTGCTTTGTCCTCGATGGTGTTGAGCTTCTTGAGTGTTGTTGGAGCTGCACTCATCCAGGCAAGTGGAGACTATTCCATCACACTGCTGACTTGTGTTTTGTAGATGGTGGAAAAGCTTTGGGGAGATAGAATGTGAGACACTCGCTGGTGAAAGACTGCTGACTTTACATAGGGGACACTGCAGGTGGCCTTGGACGAAGACCGCGAGCAGCTCTGGGCCTAGAAGACCCGGCTGTAGACTGGGCTGGCTGGCTGACAGGCAACTGCAATGGCACTGGTGGAGTGGCAGTGGTGGAAGTACGAATGCTGTCATCCTGATTCTTGTTCCATGGAGCCACTGCCACTCCCCAAGGCAGCGCTTCAGCATTCCTTGCCATCTGTTGGAGGACAGATTGCTGGACTGCTGTGAAACCCTGCAAACCCCTTTTTATACTCATAAACCCAGCCATGATGGCAGCAGTCTGATCTTGCGTGGTAGCAAGCTGAGCCTGCAAGACAGGAATCTGAGCTTCCACTGCATCAGTCAGACGTGGGTCTCATCCGCTTGTGCTGCAAAGGAAGCTGCGACATCGCCCATCACACCCAGCATCATGGTTGAGTCCACAAGTGCTCTAATGAAGTTGCCCATCACTTCCATCCTGGAAATCATGGACTCCAAGCTCTGCACAATTCCCTGTGCAATGTTGGAGCCAGACTCCTCCATGATCCTTGTCAATGACAAGAGGCTGTCTGGCAAGCTTGCCATTGCACCAACCATTTCTGTGTGCATGCCTATCACCCTTCTTCTTAAGGCCACCCAATCGGGGCCACCATCTGAGTCCACATGTGCAATCTCGCCCTCTGTGGAGCTGGCACCTATGCTTCCCTCTTCTCCCTGCCCAACCTGCATGCCACTCGTGCCCGGTGACTCACCATGTGCCGATCCTGCCTCTATAAAACCCTCTGAAGTTCGCATAGTGCCATTTTCTGAGCTGGTGCCTGGGAGTGTCAGATCGAGTGACGGTGCCTTTTCTCCATCACTCTCCTCCGCTACCTCTTCCTGCACTGGCTGGGCTGGTGGGAGTACTTGGGTATCTGAAAGAAGAAAGGCTCAAGGGTCGAGTTGTGGTGAGGAGAGTGGGGAAGCAAGATATCCATCCTTACACCATCAGCAGCTTGTAAATGAGAAGAGATTATGGGACAAGGGGGAAATGGGATTTGAGAAGACGGATTTGGTATGAGCATACTGTCATCGTCAATGTTTTCAGCCTCGCCGACTGCCATGGCTTCAATGAAAGCCCATCTAATTATCTCCAGAACTGTTCTCTCCAGCTGGATTAGGTTCTTCAGCCATGCTTGCACCCGCGCCACCCCCCCCAACCCCCACTACCTGTTTGCTTCTTGCCATGCCGGTTTTGAGCCGCCTTGGCCTGCAAGAGAAAGGGAAGTGTGTGTGGTACAATATTTCTGGGTGATGTGCATGCCAATGGGTTAATAGCTGGCACTGTGTGCAAGGTGTGAGAAGTGGGTGTAAGGCTTGCAACAGTGGTAAATGTGTGAGGTTGAGGTGAAGCTATGATTGTGTGATACGAGTTGTGTTTGCTGGAGATTGTTGGTAGGTGAGTGATGGGTTCCTGGTGCATTGAGCATTGTGTGAGGCTAAAGGTGCAGTGGTGGGATATGTCATTTGAAGATGCATTCATTCACCTTGACCACTCGTGTGAGGTCATTAAACTTCTTCCATCACTGAGTCCACGTCCTGGGGTAAAGACTGGTGACACTGACTGCTTCAGCATCTCCTCCCACTGCCTTAGAAAAGTGTGTCTGGAAGGCCTCCTGGCCCCCTGCATGTAGAAGATCTGATTCGTCCTACACCAAGCCATCATAGAACCAAAGTGCCCGTTCTCTGGCCTTTTAAGACATTGCTAGTTTCCAGCTCCAGTAAGAATGAGGTATTTCTGTCACAAAGCACCTCCCCTTTAAGAAGTGAAAGCAGCCTTTCACTCTGCAGGCAACAACAACTACAACAACCTATATCTATACAGTGCCTTTAATGGAGTAAAACATCTCAAGGTCCTTCACAGGAGTGTTATAAAACAAAACTTGACACTGAGCCACATAAGGAAAAATTAAGGCAGATGACCAAAAGCTTGGTCAAAGAGGCAGGTTTTAAGGAGTGTCTTAAGGAAAGAGAGGTAGACAGGAGGAGAGGTTTAGGGAGGGAATTCCAGAGTTGAGAGCCTAGTCAACAGACAGCACGGCCACCAATGGTTGAGTGATTAAAGTCAGGGATGTTCAAAAGGGCAGAATTAGAGGAGCACAGATATTACGGGGGGGTTGTGGGGCTGGAGGAAATTACAGAGTTAGGGAGGGGGAGGCCATGGAGGGATTTGAAAACAAGGATGAGAATTTTAAAATTGAGGCATTGTTTAACCAGGAGCCAATGTAGGACAGCGAGCACAGGGCTGATGGGTGAATGGGACTTGGTGCGAATTAGGACACAGGCAGCCGAGTTTTGGATGACCTCAAGTTTACATAGGGTATAATGTGGAATATCAGCCAGGAGTGCGTTGGAATAGTCAAGTCTAGAGCTATCAAAGGCATGGATGATGGTTTCAGCAGCAGATGAGCTGAGGCAGCGGCCGAGTCAGGCGATGTTACAAAGGTGAAAATAGACGGTCTAAGTTATGGTGTAGATATGTGATCAGAAGCTCATTTCAGAGTCAAATATATCACCAAGGTTGCAAACAGTGTGGTTCAGCCTCAGGCAGATGCTAGGAAGAGGGATAGAGATGGTGGCTAGGGAACGCAGTTTGTGGCAGGGACTGAAAATGGCTTCAGTCTTTGCAATATTTAGTTGGAGGAAATTTCTGCTCATCCAGTACTGGATGTCGGACAAGCAGTCTTACAATTTAGAGACCATGGAAGGTCGACAGAAGTGATGATCAGGTAGAGCTTGGTGTCAACAACGTACATATGGAAACTGACGCTGTGTCTTCGGATGATGTCGCCAAGGGGCAGCATGTAAATGAGAAATAGGAGGTGGCCAAGGATAGATCCTTGTGAACACCAGAGGTAATGATGTGCGAGTGGGAAGAGAAGCCATTGCAGATGATCCTCTGGCTATGATTAGATAGATAAGAATGGAACCAGGCGAATGCAGTTGGACGATGGTGGCGAGGCATTGGTCAACCATGTCAAAGGCAGCCGACAGGTTGAGAAGGAGAGATAGTTTGACTTTGTCACAATCACATAGGATGTCACTTGTGACTTTGATAAGAGCCGTTTCGGTACTGTGGCAGGGGCAGAAAATTGATTGGAAAGATTCAAACTTTAAGTTCTGGGAAAGATGGGCATGGATTTTGGATTTGGGAGGTGACAACATGTTCAAGGAATTTGGAGAGCAAAGGGAGGTTGGAGATAGGGCGGTAGTTTGCAAGAATGGAGGGGTCAAGGGTTGTTTTTCACATGACAATGATTTCTGTATTGACTCCATCGACGAAGTCTGCAACAGCGTGCCCTGTGGAGGAGCAGGGTATCTCGGACAGCAAATCCCAGATTTCCGTGTTTAACTGCACATGTGCTGACATCAGAAGTTGCTGTCAGTTTTTCCCAGTAATAACGGAGAGCGCTGAGCCTCGCCATTATTAATACATCAAAATTCGGGCCATTATTCACTTAAGCAAAGAGGCAGTACCATTTTGGGCTCCAATTACTTTTAAAACTATTTAGCTTGTTGGTGCATTTATTATATGGTAAGCAGAGTGCACTGGGACTGTATTCAGATGGGTAGCCAGTTTTTTTCCATAATGGTCCCAGCTGTATTAGCTTGTTCAACACTTACCTAATTTAAACAATGTATTCTATTATTATAAAACTATTTTGGGTGGTGTAATTTAAGGAACAAAAATTGCCAATTGGTACCAGCTACTTAAAACAGCAGAGATAGGAATTTGCCTATCATCTTTTTATGTGTTTTTTGATACTGCTATTGCAGTATTTTCAAACATTATTATGCAGGGAATCAATGACCAGAAGCATTAGAATGCCATATATTATCTCTGCAGCCAGCGTTGATCAAGTCTCTTCTCTGACAGCAGACAGTCATGAAATGAAATTATTGGTCTCAATTTAGATCTCAATAAACATGAGTTCGGAACATTAAAATAGCACTGAAATGGAGGACAAATCAGCGTCATTCTTCAATCTGGTTTGGAAAGGACACAAAGATTAAAAATAGGGTATTAAATAGTCTCATGATGATGTAATAGAGATTTATACTTCTCAAACTGATTACAAGTTATCAGAACAATGAAGAATGTTGATTGTATCAGAAATAAGAATGCTTAATATTGTCCAAAGTGCCAACATGCGACAAACAATGCAGTTCTCAGCAATGGTACTAAACAAATGGGCACTAAATTTGCATGGGCAGAAAACCATCAGGAGTGAGGTGTAAGTCCGACAGATTAGGCCGGAAATCAGATGCGGTGGATCCCATCCTCAGCACTGAGTTTCTGGAGAGATCTGATGGGACAGACACTTGGTTTGATCTAAACATGGCCCCTGGCACCACAAAGGATGTGGCTGGAGATGGGAATTCCTAGGCCTGGAATTTCCTTGGTCTCAGCCTGGTAGAACACTTGCAATTGTAATTTCTAGATTATTTTGGTGTACAGGTTGATGGAGTGGTAGAACTGAGGCCCATCTGAGGGTCCTGTGCTGGGTCCTGGCCTGCGGCCCCTAATGCTTGTTTAATAATGTTCTCAAAGGGGCAGAAATAGAAATAATTTGTGGTGGTGCCACTGACACTGGTTCGTAGCATTGGTTGCTAATGTGTGCATCCCACACTTACACTTGGACATTTGACTGGTAGATTTCCAGCCGCAAACACAACAAACATGCAAGTACTATAGAGGCAAAGTGGTGGTATCACTCCTTTAGAAATGAAATTATGGACTGGGAAATTTCTTGGAGCTGCTTCCGCTATACCAGCATTATTTTGCTGGATGTGCAGCAGAAATCTTTTTATGCAATAAATAAAATGCATTCATGAATTATCTGCAAAAGTCAGGATGTCTGCTTCATGCATACAGAAAGAAATTTGAAACCCAAATTTTACAAATGTGACATCTGGCAATACTTTTGACGATATGAAGGAAAGGATTAAGGCCAACTTGTAGCCAAACGGAAGCTTTTTGTTAAAAATCTCAAGACAATGTTTACTATGAAATGGTAACAAATTACAGCCCTGAAATTCCCTAGGGGTTCCGCTGGTTTCCCACTATAACTTCAGTGGGAGACAGCTGGAACCTCCAGGGAAACAGTGGAGGCCCGATGCCACCATTTCTGGGAGTTTCCTCAATGTCTGGATTCCTTGCTCCCTGGGGTTTATCCTGATCATAAACATAACTTATGCATTTTCTCATAGATTTCTGTGAATTTTCAACAAGTTTATGGTGGATTATGTGGAGAACCCCTGCAGAAATAACTGGTGTTTGTATTTAGCAGCAACGAGGAAGGGAATGGTGTTTAGTTGCACTGGGGAAGATAGTTCTGCATTTTGACGTAACGAAAGCAATCCTGGGATTGGAAGATGTCATGTATGTAACCTTTATGTAACAACACTGCAATATATATGTAAGAAATGCACACCTTGACCACAGGGGGTGAACTTGTGGGAGACACTCCTCACCTGGTCATCCAAGTATATAAAGGGAGGTCCCAAGCAGGGTCATCACTTCTTGGTTCTATGAATAATGGTTCATAGAATGTGCCTCATGTGGATTTGTGGTATTGTGTAAGGACTTTACATTGGTGACGAGAAACGGGATTCAACGACCCACGAGAATGGCCACAGATGAACGGTACTATGTTGGTGAGAACTGGGATGATTTCATTGAGAGGGTCCAGCAAAGTTTTGTCATGAAGGACTGGCTGGGAGACGCAGTGTCCGACAAGCGAAGGGCTCATCTGCTGACCAGCTGTGGACCTAAGGCACGAAAGACCTGCTAGCACCCGAGAAGCCGGCGGACAAAACCTTTGAAGAGCTCAGCAAACTAATCAGTGAGTACCTTAAACTGGCGAGCAGCGTACACATGGCCCGACACAGATTCTATACCCACCGATGTCGGGAAGGACAGAGCATACCGGATTTCGTTGCGGACCTCCGGCACTTGGCCAGCCTCTGTAAGTTCACAGACGCCTGCAGGGGGGAGGTGCTAAGGGATTTCTTTATTGAGGGCACCGGTCATGCTGGGATTTTCAAAAAGCTAATTGAGACCAAGGACTTGACCTTGGAAGCGGCGGCGTTGATGGCTCAGACTTTTATGGCGGAGGAGGAAGAAACCAAGATAATATACGCACACAATTCTGCCTCCAACGTGGCGATGGATCAGGGAGTCAATATCATAAACGCGACACAAAGCCCCACAGGCAGGCAAGGGCAGTTCAACACACCCCAGGCAGCAATAGACCCAAGAGTAAGTCTCCAACAGAGACAATGGCAGGCTGAACTGACATTTACGCCCCCCCAGTGGACAATGCGGCCCGGGATGGGGCCATTGACACCCACTAACAGGGTGTTCAAGAGCAGTCAAAGGAACAATCAGCGAGGAATGCCTTGTAACAGCTCTTTTGTTCACAACAATGGGAATCTCAGTTCATGCTGGAGGTGTGGGGGCAGACATGCTACCAGGACTTGCAGGTTTCAACAGTTCGTCTGCAGAAATTGTAACCTCAGTGGCCATTTAGCCAGAATGTGCAGAAAGCCTGTAACCAGGCTAATATATGAGGCGGATGAACCAAATGAGGGGTATGCGAGGTAGGATGACGCTTGGGCCAAATCAATGGACGCTGAAGTTCAGCGGGTTCATGTGGAAAACATTCACAGCTCATATACCAAAACGCCACCCATGATGATGAAAGTCCTATTAAACAGCATCCCTGTACGCATGGAGCTTGACACGGGGGTCAGCCAGTCACTCATGAGTGTTCAACAATTCGAAAAGCTGTGGCTACTCAAAGCCAGCAGACCCAAACTAGAACGCATTGAGACACAATTACGGATGTGTACCAAAGAAATAATTCCAGTGCTCGGTAGTGCAATGTTGGCGGTCACACACAATGAATCGGTGAATCAACTGTCGCTCTGGATTGTTCCGGGCGATGGTCCCGTACTTTTGGGGAGGAGCTGGTTAGCTGAGATGAACTGAAAATTGGGGGATGTGCACGCCATGTCATCTGTGGAGTGAAGTTCATGCTCACAGGTCCTACAGCAATTTGAATCACTATTTCAACCTGGCGTCGGGACGTTCAACGGTACCAAAGTAGTGATACGCATCACCCCGGATGCCAGACCAGTGCACCACAAAGCCAGAGCTATGCCGTTTGTGATGCGGGAGAAAATTGAAAGCGAGTTGGACTGGTTGCTGTGAGAGGGCATCATCTCGCCCGTTGAATTCAGCAACTGGGCGAGCCCCATCGTTCCCGTCCTAAAAGCGGATGGCTCGGTCAGGATCTGTGGCGACTACAAGGCCACTATCAACCGGGTGTCCCTACAAGACCAATACCCGCTCCCGAGAGCGGAGGACCTTTTTGCCACGCTGGCAGATGGCAAGCTGTTCACCAAGATGGACCTCACTTCAGCCAACTTGACCCAAGAACTGGCCGACGAATCTAAACTACTGACCACCATCACCACGCACAAGGGACTGTTTGTTTACAACAGGTGTCCGTTTGGCATTCGATCAGCGGGCCACGATTTTTCAAAGAAACAAGGAAAGCCTGCTCAAATCCATTTCCGGAACAATCGTATTTCAGGGCGACATCCTCATCACCGGTCGTAGCACTGAGGAACACCTCCACAACCTGGAGGAGGTGCTACGCCAACTGGACCGGGTAGGCCTGCGACTCAAGAAGTCTAAATGTGTGTTTTTGGCTCCTGAGGTTGAGTTCTGGGCAGGAGGGTTGCTGCAGATGGGATTTGGCCTACCGAATCCAAAACGGAGGCGATTCGACGAGCGCCCAGGCCCTGCAACACATCAGAGTTGCGTTCATTTCTGGGCCTCATGAACTATTTCGGGAACTTTCTGCCAAACTTAAGCACATTGTTGGAGCCGCTACATGTGCTCCTGCGTAAGGGTTGCGATTGGTTTTGGGGGGACTGTCAGGAACAGGCTTTCAACCGGGCGTGGAACCTACTTTGTTCAAATAAGTTGTTGACACTGTACGACCCCTGTAGATTAATTGGTTCTGACGTGTGACGCATCGTTCTATGGGGTTGGGTTCGTGTTGCAGCAGGGTAATGGTGAGGGCCAACTACAACCTGTGGCTTATGCCTCCAGGTCGCTCTCTTAAGCTGAACGGGGATATGGGATGGTTGAGAAGGAAGCACTTGCATGTGTCTATGGGGTGAAAAAGATGCATCAGTACCTTTTTGGCAGGAGGTTCGAATTAGAAACGGACCACAAGCCATTAACATCCCTGCCGTCAGACAGCAAGGCTGTCAATGCCAATGCGTCAGCTCGCATACAGTGATGGGCTCTCACGCTCGCTGAGTATGACTACACCATCTGGCACCGGCCCGGCACCGGAAACTGCGCTGACGCGCTCAGCAGGCTTCCACTGGCCACTACTGAGGGGGCAGCGGAGCAAAGCGCTGAGATGGTCATGGCTGTCGATGCCTTTGACAGCGCAGGCTCCCCCATCACAGCCCACCAGATCAAAATCTGGACCAACAGAGATCCCCTCCTATCCTTGATTAAGAAATGTGTCCTGACTGGGGATTGGGCGCCCGCACACGGAGCATGCTCTGAGGAGGTCAGACCATTTCACAGACGGATGGATGAGTTCTCCTGTCAAGCGGACTGCCTACTATGGGGCAGCCGGGTAGTCATGCCCCAGAGGGGCAGGGAAGCATTCATCAGGGAACATCACAGCGAGCACCCAGGCATCGTGCTGATGAAGGCCATTGCCTGGTCACATGTGTGGTGGCCGGGAACTGATTCAGATCTGGAACACTGTGTTCGCAGGTGCACGTCATGTGCCCAGCTAGGAAATGCGCCGAGGGAGGCCCCGCTCAGCCCGTGGCCCTGGCCCACCAGGCCATGGTCACATATTCACGTAGACTACACGGGCCCGTTCATGGGAAAAATGTTTCTCATTGTGGTTGATGCATACTCGAAATGGATCGAGTGCATCATTTTGAATTCGTACATGACATCCACCCCCGTGAAGAGTCTGCGTGCGGTCTTTGCAACCCACAGCTTACCGGACATCCTTGTTAGTGATAATGGCCCATGTTTCACAAGCTACGAATTCCGGGAGTTCATGTCGGGTAATGGCATCAACCATGTCAGGACAGCACCCTTCAAGCCGGCCTCCAATGGCCAGGCGGAACATGCGGTCCAAATCATAAAACAAGGCATGCTCCGGATTCAAGGACCCTCCCTTCAATGCCGCCTATCGCGCCTACTGCTGGCCTATAGATCCCGACCGCACTCACTCACGCGGGTCCCGCCCGCGGAGCTACTCATGAAACGAACACTCAAAACTCGGCTGTCCATCATTCATCCAGTCCTGTCCGACATTGTTGAGGGCAAGCGCCAGTCCCAAAATGAGTACCATGACTGAAATTCAAGGGGGACATGTATAGAAATTGATGACCCCGTATTTGTTCTCAATCACGCTTTGGAGCCCAAATGGCTTGAGGGTATTGTAATAGACAAAGAGGGGAATAGGGTCATAGTGGTTAAACTTAACAATGGGCAGATATGCCGCAAGCATCTGGACCAAGTAAAAAAAAGGTTCAGCATGGACACTGAGGAACCTGAGGAAGATCATGAGATGGTATTCACACCACCGCCAGTGAACGAGCAACAAGAACATTCAGCAGCATGCACAGTCCCTGTGGTCAGCCTGGACAGGCCGGAATCACCACAGGTGATAGACACGCATAACAAGGCTCAACAACCAGAGCCCCAACTGCGGCGCTCCACGAGAGAGCGCAGACCACCTGAGAGACTAAACCTATGATCCCAATAAGATGTTGAGGGGGAAGTGATGTCATGTATGTAACCTTTATGTAACAACACTGCAATACTGTATATATGTAAGAAATGCACACCTTGACCACAGGGGATGAACTTGTGGGAGACACTCCTCACCTGGTCATCCAGGTATATAAAGGGAAGTCCCACGCAGGGTCATCACTTCTTGGTCCTGTGAATAAAGGTTCAGGTCATAGAGTGACCTTGTCTGTAGAATGTGCCTCATGTGGATTTGTGGTATTGTGGAAGGACTTTACAGAAGATAGGAACATAGGAACAGGAGTAGGCCATTGGGCCCTTCGAATCTCTTCTGCCATTCAATAAGAGTTACAAACTTCTATCACCCTTTGTGTGTAGAAATGTTCCCTAATTTCACTCCTGAAAGGTCTGACTCTATTGTTTAGACTATGCCCCCTAATCCTAGAATCACTAACCAGCAGAAATAGATTCCCTCGATCTACCATATCTGTTCCCCTTAATATCTTGAAAACTTTGATGAGATCACCATTTAACCTTCTAAATTCTAGGGAATAGAACCCTAATTTGTGTAACATATCCCTTGAAGTCCGGGTATCCTGGATGGTGTTCAGCTTCTTGTGTGTTGTTGGAGCTGCACTCATCCAGGCAAGTGGAAAGCATTCCATCACACTCCTGACGTGCCTTGTAGATGGTGGAAAGGCTTTGGGGAGTCAGGAGGCGAGACACTTGCCACAGAATACCCAGCCTCTGACCTTCTCTTGTAGCCACATTATTTATGTGGATGGTCCAGTTAAGTTTCTAGTCAATGTTCCCATGCAGGCTTAGTTTGCTGCCGTGCAAGCTCCAATTGATGCCATTGTGGCTGGGTTTACAAGTGTGGAAAGGGGCTTGCAGGGTCTCAGCAGTATAGCAATCTGTATTGCTGTGCAACAAATGGTTAGGAATGCTGAGGTGCAGTCCTGGGGAGTGCCAGTGGCTCCGTTGTGCATGAACCTACGGTCCTCTCTCAGGAAGGAAGCATTCCTACTTCCAACACTACCAGTCCATCAGTGCCCTTGCTGCTGCCTGTCAGCCAGCCAGCCCAGACTGCTGCCGCCCAGGCCGGGGTGGTGCAGTCTACAGCCGGGTCTTGTAGACCCAGAGCTGCTCGAAGTTGTGTTGCAAGAGCATCTGCAGTCTCCCCACGGAAAGTCGGCAGCCTTCCACCAGCCATGCTGCAGCTACTTGGGTAGCACTGCATAGGAGCACTAAATCAGGCAAAAGAACATGAAAGAAATGCACTAAAGGAATGCATAAGGATAATTAGTGGACTTTGTTATGTAGTATTGGATTGATTCATTTGTAAATAATGTTTGAAATGTTTGTTTTGTAGTGGCTCTCATTTCAGCTTTGTGCCCAAGATGTTCCGTGACAAAGGGATGGTACGGTGGGGAAGTGTTGAGCTACGGGGATCTGGGGTTTCATTCAGGGGAACCGGAGACTGATGAGGTGCTCGCGGACAGTCCGTCTGAAATGGGGATCTGCTGCCTGCCTCTTCCCTTCCCCCTCCTCCTCTTCCTGCGATGGTCGTGGAACCCATGATGGCAAGGGCTGCGCTCCCATGACTGCCAGATTGTAGAGGATGCAGCACAATACCATGAAATGGAACACCCGCTCCAGTGAGTACTGGAGGGCAAGACAGTGGAACCGTTGTTTTAGCACCCCAATGATCTGCTCGATGACATTGCTCATGGTAGCATGGCTGTCATTATATGATTGCTGGCCATAAGCGGTGGGGTTGCAGAGGGGAATCAGCTGCAGAGCGGATAGCCCTTGAATCTGAGCAGCCAACCACGCATTTGGTGTGGTGTCCCTGCTCCTTACTACAAACTCACACGAGGCATGGATATATCAGACACGGTCACTCTGTGACCTTCACCTTTATTGACAGGACCAAAGAGTGCTGACTCTGGGTGGGACCTCCCCTTTTATACCTGGAAACCCAGGTGAGGAGTGTCTCCCGATAGTTCACACCCTGTGGTCAGGGTGTGCATTTCTATGGTACAGATATAGTGGTACATGAGTTACAGTTACATGACTATGTAATTGCAAGATGGTTAAATAAATAACATTTGTCAAGGCAGCTGGAAGATTGCTGGCACACCGGACTGGTGCAGGATGCAGGAATCAAAACTGCTGCCAGGCTACTGGGCATTCACCATGATGATGTGCTGGGAATGGTCACAGACCAACTACAGATTAAGTGAGTGGTAGCCTTTGTGGCTATGGTACATAATCAGAATTGATGCTTGGCATCTGCAAAGCCATGTGTGTGCAATCGATGGCGCCCTGCACCATGGGGAAGCCGATATCCTGGCAAAGCCAATGCGCACTCCTCCTGCTTCTCTCTATTCAGAGAGAAAACAATGAAGTTCCTTCTCCTGGAGTACAGAGCCTCTCTATCCTCCTGAATGCAGTGATGGACAGCAAACTGGGAGATGTTAGTTATGTCTCCTGCTCCAGACTCGAAGGATCGCTGGCAAAATAATTGAGGACCACTGTGACCTTGAGAGCCGTAGGCAGACCTATCTGAGGCTGTAGGTCTGGTTCCAGGATGTAACAGAGTTCTGTGACTAACTCCTTGATAAAATGGAGACTCCGAATGCACTGCTCCTGGTATAAGTACAGGTAGGAAAAGTGCTCTCAGTAAGTGGGTAAGGCTTCCTTCTGAGAGCTCTCCTGCCTCTCCTCCTCCCTTGCAAGCAGCTTGTCAGTCCTGCCTGTGCTCCCTCTTCCTGTCATGCTCCAGTGCTAGGGAGACTGCAAGCAGAGTCCCCATGACTCAGAGCAAGTGGTGTGAGCAGAAGCCTTGCATTCAGAAGCAAGGCCTTCACCACTTGCAGCACCACTTCCTGTCACCAACTTTAAATAACTGTAGAAATCTCCAAACAGTTGCACAATCTTACACGGAGCCAGTAGAAATCAAAAAGCTAGTCACCCTTTAAATATCGCTGCTGGGGGGTCCCTCGTGCAGCTGAACACATATTCTGCTGAACACACATTCTGCTGTGCGTGATTTGGAGAGGGCGTGCAGTCGAGCGGCGACATCCAAAATAGCAGTTTGTGCATCAAATCAGCGTTCCCATTGGGACAGAGGCAAGTTCAGTTGTGATGCAAAAGCTGCAGCCAGTTAAAAAGCAACATCAATTTTTTGCAAGAATAACTGAAGCAGCAGCAGCCTCTGGGGTGCAGCAGCTTGAAGAGTTCCCAGATTTACAGAAGCATCTGTGCAGTTCCTTTTGGTAGAAGTGAGGGCCTGAAGAGCCATATTGTTGGGCCCTGAGTGCAGGATAAGAGGTGGTGCAGGCCATATGGAGGGAGGCAGCAGAGGGAACCAATGCTAGTTCCACTGCCCTAGAAACTGCCACATGCTGCTCAATGAGGTTCAACAACCTCACAAAGGTGCTGAGGTGGGTCTTGCTGTTTTGTAATGATGGTTTAAAGTAGGGGCAGGTTTGCAGCCGAATTAGAGGAAAATGGGTTGGAGAGATTAGTCTTGTTGCCTTGACATCATTTACATAAGGCAGAATGGCTCCTGGCAGACTTCAAAGGGGACTGGCTATTGTTCTGGAGGACAACTCACATGCAGTATTTTTGCAGTGAATTTGAGGCAGTCGCTATTAAGAATTAATTTTATTCCGTTTTACACCTTCAAATAGATGGTAATACTGTGGAAAATTGGTTATTGACCAATAAAGTCTTCATAGAAGGCCTATATTATCAAAGTAATACCCTACTGTATGGCTCAGAGACATGGACCTTGTACAGTAGACACCTCAAGTCGCTGGAGAAATACCACCAACGATGTCTCCGCAAGATCCTACAAATCCCCTGGGAGGACAGGCACACCAACATCAGCGTCCTCGTCCAGGCTCACATCCCCAGCATTGAAGCACTGACCACACTCGATCAGCTCCGCTGGGCAGGCCACGTAGTTCACATGCCAGACACTAGACTCCCAAAGCAAGTGCTCTATGCGGAGCTCCTTCACGGCAAATGAGCCAAAGGTGGGCAGCAGAAACGTTACAAGGACATCCTCAAAGCCTCCCTGATAAAATGCGACATCCCCACTGACACCTGGGAGTCCCTGGCCAAAGACCGTCCGAAGTGGAGAAAGTGCATCTGGGAGGGCGCTGAGCACCTCAAGTCTCAATGCCGAGAGCTTGCAGAAATCAAGCGCAGGCAGCGGAAAGAGCATGCGGCAAACCAGTCCCACCCACCCCTTCCCTCAATGACTATCTGTCCCACCTGTGACAGAGTCTGTGGTTCTCGTATTGGCCTATTCAGCCACCAAAGAACTCACTTCAGGAGTGGAAGCAAGTCTTCCTCAATTCCGAGAGATTGCCTATGATGATGATATTATCAACTATTCAAGTAGGGCAGATTTCCATAATGGTTTTTGTATAGCTGTTGCCTCAATGTGAATACCGAATGATATTTGTGTATTTTGTTTTGGTAGCATGCAGAAACCTATTGCCATGTTGAAAAGTCTCCAAACCAAACATTGAGAAATCCACAAGAGTAGAATTTCTGTTTCCCAATTCAGAGTGCTTGCACCCCATGCATCACCCTTTCTGGGGCTTCCTGCTCCATTGCCCCACTTACCAAGTCCAGAGAGCTTAGCCAGCTTGGTGAGAGCCATGAATTTGGGAATTGTCAAATATGTTTTTAGAGATACAGCTGTAGTTTCATCAGCCAAAATTACATTGCAAACTAATGTCATGTATGCAAACACTTTGTATTCACTTTGTAACCATGTACGATGTACCAGCTGAGGGCGCTGCTGTTGGAGGCCCAGGGGTTTCCTGCCCTGGTGTGCAGGGGGATATAAAAGGCATCCAGCCATGCTGCTCCTCACTTTGCACTTGTTTTAAATGGACTGAAGTCACACAGCTCTTACTCACAGTACAAGGCCTCGTGGAGTTATTCGATGGTAATTGCAGACATAATACGGACTTTCATGCGATTATGATTACCTTTGGCACACTAAAAGACTTTGCAGATGGTGATGATTGGGATGCCTTCATGGAAAGGCCCAAGCAATATTTCTTGGCCAACGACCTGGCGGGGAGACGGACACATTGCTGGAGAAGCGCAAGACTATACTGCCGACCAGTTGTGGGCCCGAGGTCTACCGCCTCGTCAGGGACTTGCTGGCACCCACGAAGGCCAAGGATAAGACATACGATGAGCTGACTGAACTAATTCGCTATACCATACAGATGACTTCCTACCAGAATCGGAGCTCACTGGCAAGTACTGTATGTAAAATAACGCCGATTGCAGGCAGAACTGTTGAACTAATAAAAACTGTACAGAGCAGAGCCTACATGCCTGTTGCTAGGCCGCCAAGGGGTGTAAATGTGAAATCATTAACACAATGCTGGCGTTGCGGGGATAATCATGGGGCCCATCAATGTCGATTTAAAGACTATGCAAAAGCTGCAAAACAAGGGGCCACCTCCAGTGAATGTGCAAACATACTGCGACTCACCACGTGGCAATGGAGTCGGCAGAAGAGTCCCGATCCAGCGTGGATCACAAAGGACAAGCTAGAGAGGCAACTCAGCCTGAGGGAGCAGAGAGCAGGTGCACACCCTCGCCACAAAAAGTCCTCCCATGATGATAAAAGTCAAATTACATGGCGTTCCTGTATCCATGGAGCTGGACACGGGGGCGAGTCAGTCAATTATGAGCCAGAAGGCATTTGAAAGGCTGTGGGGCAACAACAAAGCACAAAGACCCAAGCTGAACCCGATTCAGATAAAGCTGCGCACTTACACCAAGGAACTGATACCAGTTATTGGCAGTGTGAACATAAAAGTATCCTATGATGGAGAGGCACACAAGCTGCCACTGTGGATTGTACCAGGCGATGGGCCAACACTGCTTGGCAGAAGCTGGATGGGGAAGATTCGGTGGAACTGGGAAGACGTCAAAGTATTATCGTCAGTGGACAATTCTTCCTGTGCTCAAGTGCTGAGCAAGTTCCCATCTTTATTTGAACCAGGCATCGGCAACTTCACAGGCACCAAAGTACAGATCCAATTGGTCCCCGAGGCACGGCCCATTCATCACAAGACTCCTGCAGTCCCCTACATGATGAGGAAGAAAGTGGAGATCAAATTGGACAGACTTCAACGCGAGGGGATCATATCGCCAGTCGAGTTCAACAAGTGAGCCAGCCCGATTGTTCCGGTACTAAAGAGCAATGGCACTGTCAGAATTTGCGGCGACTACAAAGTAACAATCAACCGAGTCTCATTCCAGGACCAGTACCCACTACCCAAAGCCAATGCCCTTTTCGCATCATTAGCAGGAGGAAAGCTGGATCTAACCTCCGCTCACATGACCCAGGAGCTGGTTGAGTCGTCGAAATAATTAACATGCATTAACACGCACAAAGAACTGTTTGTGTACCACAAGTGCCCGTTCGGGATTCGCTCGGCTGCAGCCATATTCCAAAGAAACATGGAGAGCCTGTTGAAATTGGTTCCGCGCACCGTCGTATTTCAGGACGACATCCTCATCACTGGCCACGACACCTCCAAACACCTGCACAACCTGGAAGAAGCTTTAAGTCGACTAAACAGAGTTGGACTCCGGTTGAAATGATCCAAATGTGTCTTCCTGGCACCAGAGGCAGAATTCCTGGAGAGGAAGATTGCGGCAGACGGCATCAGACCCACGGACTCGAAGACAGAGGCCATCAAGAATGCCACAAAATGTAATGGAGCTACACTCGTTCCTGGGACTCCTCAACTATCTCGGTAACTTTCTTCCAGGGTTGAGCACCTTGCTGGAACCATTGCACAAGCTGTTATGTAAGGGGGGTGACTGGGCTTGGGATAAAAATCAAGAGGCCGCCTTTGAGAAGGAATAAGTTGCTGCTATTATATGACCCATGTAAACATCTAGTTTTAGCATGTGATGCGTTGTCGTACGGTGTCGGGTGTGTTTTGCAGCAAACCAATGCAGTGGTCAAGCTCCAACCGGTTGCATATGCGTCCAGAAGCCCATCAAAGGCTGAAAGAGGTTACAGCATGGTCGAAAAGGAGGCTTTAGCCTGTGTTTATGGTGTAAAAAAGATGCACCAATATTTGTTTGGACTCAGGTTCGAGTTAGAGTCGGACCACAAGCCCCTAATCTCACTGTTTTCGGAAAGCAAAGGCATAAACACCAATGCTTCGTCTCAAATCCAAAGATGGGCATGAACACTGTTTGCCTACGACTATGTGATCCGCCACAGGCCAGGCACTGAAAACTGCGCTGATGCTCTCAGCCGACTACCATTGCCCACCACCGGGGTGGATATGGTGTAGCCCGCAAACCTGCTATTGGCCATGGATACCTTTGATAGCGAAGGGACACTCGTAACGGCCCGCCAAATTAAAACCTGGACCAGCCAGGATCCTCTGCTATCCCTTATAAAAAGTTGTGTCCTCAATGGGAGTTGGTCAGCGGTCCCAAGAGACATGCAAGACGAGATCAAGCCATTTCACCGTCATAAAGATGAAATGTCGATCCATTCAGATTGCCTCTTAAGGGGCAACCACGTTATCTTGCCAAAGAAAGACAGGGAAACCTTCATACGTGACCTAGACAGCATCCACCCAGGCATATTCATGATGAAGGTTATCGCCAGGTCCCACGTCTGGTAGCCCGACATTGACTCGGACCTGGAGTCGTGCGTGCACCAGTGTAACACGTGCTCACAACTGAGCAATGCTCCAGGGAGGTTCCACTTAGTCTCTGGTCCTGGCCCTCAAAACCATGGTCCAGGATCCATGTGGATTATGCAGGCCCCATTCTGGGAAAGATGTTCCTGGTTGTTGTGGACGCCTACTCCAAATGGACTGAATGTGCTATAATGGCATCCAGCATGTTCTTAGCCACTATTGAAAGCCTCAGGGCCATGTTTGCCACCCATGGCTTACCCAATATTCTTGTCAACGACAATGGTCTGTGCTTCACCAGCTCGGAATTCAATGAATTCATGACCCATAATGGAATCAAGCATGTCAGATCTGCCCCGTTCAAGCTCGCATCCAATGGCCAAGCGGAGCAGGCAGTCTAAACCATAAAGCAGAGCTTGAAACGTGTCACAGAAGGCTCCTTACAAATCCGTCTGTCCCGGGTACTGCTCAGCTACAGGACATGACCCCACTCACTTACTGGGGTTCCCCCTGCAGAATTACTAATGAAACGAGCACTCAAAACCAGGCTCTCCTTAGTACACCCTGACCTCAGTGATTAGGTGGAAACCAGGCGTTATCAGCAAAACATGTACCATGATCGCGTGGCTGTATCACGCGACATCACTGTAAATGACCCTGTGTTTGTGCTGAATTACGGTCAGGGCCCCAAATGGGTCGCTGGCACTGTATTAGCCAAGGAGAGGAATAGAGTGTTTGTTGTCAAACTGCTTAACGGTCAAATGTGCAGAAAACATTTGGACCAAACCAAATTACGATTCACAAATAACCAGGAACCACCGGAAGAGGACCTCATCTTCAACGACCCACCGACACACACCTAATCGACAACAGACCTCGCTGCCAACCACGAGGATGATCTCACCATCCCCAACAGTTCAGCCCAACCAGTCGTGCTGCAAGACAGCAGTGGCCCAACCAACTCACCCAGGCCAGAAGCGACACTCAGACGGTCAACCAGGGAGTGCAGGGCTCCGGTTCGCCTTAACCTGTAATCAACTCGCATCAAAGACTTTGGGGGGGAATTATGTCATCTATGCAAACTCTTTGTATTCACTATGTAACTATGTATGATGTACCACCTGAGGGCGCTGCTGTTGGAGGCCCAGGGGTTTCCTGCCCTGGTGTGCAGGGGGATATAAAAGACAGCCAGCCATGCTGCTCCTCACTTTGCAGTCATATTAAATGGACTGAAGTCATACACCTCTTACTCACAGTACAAGGTCTCGTGGAGTTATTCGATGGTAATTGCAGACATAATAACTAATACATACACTGATAAGCTTTCCACTGCTTGTCATATCTATACTTTAAATTGTTCTTCAGTGTGTTTAACCTCTTTTTCTTCAGGGGCTCAGGCCATGATCCCAGCCGGGACCCCCACTTCCAGGCAGCGTGGAGTGCCTGGTCTCAGCAGGCCCTACACTGGATTTCTCTGAGGACCAGAGATTTCAAAATTCCTATTTTAGGGAGCCCCACTCCTGGCCCCTTGCCCTGACCTGTCGCTCTTACACTGATGGCCTTATTTGAGGTGGGAAAAGCATCCACTCCCAAAGGCTATCCTGGAAACTCCCATCTGGCAGGAATCTGGCATACCTGGGTGTCGGCCTAATTTCTGGCCATTCCGGCAGAGTTACGGGTAAGCGCACCAAACGTGCCACAGATTTTCAGTCCCAGCTGTTGTTAACATCTTATCAACCTGCAAATGACAACTGTATTGCACAGAACTGGCATTGATTTCTTCCGTCTGGCCAAATAAGACTGAAGTTTGTTTCATTATCAAGCTCCTAAATCAACTCCAACCTCCACTGGCATTGAAATCATCGACCCTATTCTAATTCTGATGGACACACTAGATAGAGCAGGAAAAACTGGCAGCAATAAGGTGCACCATCTGTCTGCTGCATCACAGAATGGAGACATCCATAGGTGAGACTGACCCAGCTTCTGAGCTGAACAAGGACACATGGTTATAGAAGGAAGAAGTGTGGTCCATAAAAAAGTGAGTTAAACATTACTGAGGTAATAGCTCCTCCAATGCCTCACTGAGTAACTGCACTAAATAGTGTGGTACTTTTTTATATGGCATGTTAGTGAGCCATACTGAGCAGAAAGATCCCTCATTTGATTGGTTTCTGCTGGTAAATAAAGCACATTTTTAATATCTGTGGTAAAATGGGTACCACATGCTGATTTACAGGGGTATTACTAATAGAGGGTAAGGGATTGCCAAATTTTGCTTTTGCCTTTGAACAGAAACTGACAGATAATAGCAGAGGGCCGTGCATGAAGCATTCTGGGTAATTCCTTTTGCGCATTTGTAGTCTTTGACCAAGCACCTGTCAATGATAATGACCCAAAACAATAAAGACTGAGTGCAGCAATCACACATCTAGTTTTAAGTGTTTCCTTTTCCCTGTGGCAAGCATTCACATTGCAAGTACCATCATAAACATGAGGGACTCTGAACATTTATTAAATACTCGAGATTAATATTTAAATACATGCGGGACTGGGATTCACAGCTCAATCATTCATGTTGTTTTACGGGCAGTGGAAGAAAATTCCACCACATCTTCCATTAATATTTGATTACACCTTTTATTGTGTTTACTTTCATGGTGAATTGATCATTTAAAACCCTTCCAATGTCTGCAGATGCCACAGCGCCAGAAGTAGTTCAGCTTTTAACAAACCTTTACTCTAATCTTCTCAATCAGATAAACTGCACTGAAAGACATATTTAGTGTATGCTAGTTATTTAAAGATAGGATGCATGCAATCACATCCATAACAACTTGATGTCGTTCAACTGGCACTATTCTTTTATTGCCCTTTTTGCAGCATTCTTCTCCATTTGGCTTCTTGGTATCTGTTGGCTTAGAAGGAAGGTCATGATCAACTATATATAAAATTTAGTTGGTAACTGCACTTCCGAACAGATTGAATAATTGATGCCCTTATGTAATCAAGTAGTAGAGGTGTGCTACATTTGAACAAAGCACTTCCACATTAGTTAAGTATTCCACTGAGCATTGTATGAAAAGTTACCACAAAAGTAACCACATTTGGGGGAGGGGGGGAGGCATGCTGGTTACAGCAGTGACTGATAGTGTTTCATATAAGGATGAGAAAACTGTCTGGATTTTATTTATACCATGAAGGACCAAGTCCTTTGATGTGGCTGCTTTGATTTTTTTCCATCTGAGTGTATTATGTTTTTAAAACGCAGGTGTAGAACTATACTTCCTTAAAATGAATATTGTTCCAAGTATTTTACACGTTTTTAGTTTATTCACCCGAAAATCATCTTTATGTGAAAATACGAAAGAAGAATATTTTTTTTAAAACTTCGCTCCTTGTAGTTGACATGTTGTTCGTGGAAACAGTAGTGCGACTGTCATTATCTTTCACTCAAATCTCAGGGCCCTGAATTTCACCTGACTTCAAGCCTCAAGGTTATTTAAATGGGTATTTGTAGCCATTGCACACACTGCAATCATTTACTGCCAACTTACCTGAGGCTGGCAGTAACAAGTAATAATGATGGTTCAACTACTAAGCCAAATAATTCCCCCGAAAATGGAGAACAAGTTAAAAAAAAAAGTGATTATAACAAGTCAAATATAATGAAATTCATTTAATTCAGGAGAAAAATCTCAAATACTGCTGTGGCACATCCTCCTGATTTCAAACAACAAAAGGTAGTTGAAAATATTGCTCTTGGATATAAGCCAAATAACGTTGAGAAACATTTTGCATCCATATCCTACAAGAGTTAACTCTGGCCCAGATTAGGGTATAGAGGCTACACCTCCTGCTTTATTTAAAAATATTTAGGATGCTTATTTTTTATTTTTATTGTATCTAATGTGATGGGGAGGCATGGTTGTTGACTTGATGCTGTTGGGTCCTGCAGTTTGTCACACACCATTATGCTTGCGAACGGGTTGTATCGGGGAACGTGGATGTGGATGTGGCACAGTGGGAGGAAGGGTAGCTGAAGTACATAATAGAACAGCTGGAAACAGCAGATATTAAAGCCAAAAACAGATGCATGTAGGAGAGATGCAAGTAAGGAGAGGCAGATAGAGAGACAAGAGACATGGTTGAGATAACAGCTCCCAGCAATGGCATGAAAGACCTATAAACCACTACTGCTGAACACAGTGCTTAATAGAAAGCAGTTTGATTAGATTGAATTCGCATTGAGGTCATGTTATAATTTTGTCTTATCATACTCCTTTAAACATGTGCAATTTTTATCCTTTTGGAATTTTAATGCAATTACAATAACTCTTTCAGTAATGTTCTTTTGATCTTCAAAATGATGTTTCTTTCTTTTTATAGGAACTTCTTAGTCCTCCTATAACCAGGTACATTTTATTTTCTTCTTCTTTTCAGACATTTTAGAGAGAGTTAGACTAGGCTAGAGATACTAATAGAATACCATAAAGACACAGGGCTAGAAATTGGATATGGCCCAAAAACGGGCAGTGTTATGGCCCAGCGCTGTTAAGCTGCGCCGAGTCATACTGGTCTAGATGGCATGCAAAATTCATGATCCGTCCTCGTTAACATGATTATGCTAAATATTCTTTAGCTTACCGCTCAACAGATGGACCAATATCGGGGGCAGTCTAATTTCCAGTCATGCTTGGCCTAGAATTCATCCAGTACTTAAAGGGGAGGTGCATTGACGCAGCAGCACCTCATTGTCATTGTACTTGGAACACCTTTTGGAAGCAGAACCGACTACAAAGAGATGGCTGAGCCTCAGCACAGGGAGAGAGAAAGATGCTTCTTAGACATGGCTCTGGAGGCACTGGTGGTGGCTGTGAAGAGGAGGTGGGCTGTCCTCTTCCTGCAAGCTGGCAGGAAGCCATCGGCCCATACATCCAGAAGGCTGTGACGGGAGATATCTGATTATGTGACGGACAGCAGTGTGGTCCCCAGGAACTCCATACAATTCTGCAAGAAGTTTAATGACCTCACACAGATCAAGGTGAGTGAAGGCTTCAGCAAATGCCATATCCACCACAAGCCTCACACACTGCTCAATGCACCACACCCCCAACACTCACCTACCAACAATCTCTACCTATTACCACTCAGTCATCACAATCATAGCTTCACTTCACTATTGGTATGTATGTAAACCTGTAAATATCATGTTTAACCACCAGAGGGCTCA
The DNA here is from genome assembly GCF_044704955.1 of Pristiophorus japonicus. Lineage (NCBI taxonomy): Eukaryota > Metazoa > Chordata > Chondrichthyes > Pristiophoridae > Pristiophorus > Pristiophorus japonicus. The sequence goes on along the minus strand of NC_091977.1, from coordinate 111,688,611 downwards.
TCCCCTGAAGTCCCAAGGGATCCCACAATCCCTTGGGAGCACCTGTACATAAGGAGGCCTCACAGGCTGGAGAGGCACTCTGAGACCTGTAATAAAGGACTGTGGTCACACCTTACTTTGAGCTTTCAGTATCTGGTCTCTTTATTCAAGGCATAACAACTATCACAACCTACCACTGGTGCAACACTCACATCCATATCTCACACCTTTGCACACACTGAAAACTATTCATCTATGGCAGGCACATCGCTCAAACACATTGCACAACACTCACACACACTTCCCTTTCTCTTGCAGGCCAAGGTCCCGTATAATCGCTGGGAGCAGCGGCAGACAGACAGGGGGCAAGCTGCCCATATAGGCCCTAAGCCAACTGGAGGAGTGAGTGCTGGACGTCATTGGACAGGAAGTCATGGAGGCCTTGGCAACGGGCGAGGTTGAAACCCTTGGGGACAACAACAGTATGCTCATACTTAATCCTGCTTCTCACATTCCATTTCCCCCTCATCTTTTCACTTATAAGCAGCTGATGATTTTTGCATGACTCTTGCGCCTTTCTGTCTTCAGATAATCAAGAACAAGCAGCAACCCATCCTGTCCTCGATGCGATAGATGAGAGTGAGGGGGGAGAAGAAGAAGACACAGCATCACTGCATCTGAAACTCGCAGACACCAGCTCAGAAACTGACACTGCATAATTTAGAGGCTAGTGTAGTTGCGGGATCTGCACAGGGTGAGGCACCAAGCACGAGTGGGCTGCAGCAAGGCCAGGGGGAAGGGCGGCTCGGGCGCCAGCTTCCCGGAAGCCGAGTTTGTGTGCAAGTTCTGCTGCACGCGACTCAGATGAGGACCTTGATGGGGCGGCCTTCAGAAGAAGGATGATGAGCATGCATACCAAATTACTAGGAGAAATGGCAAGCCTGCCAGCGAATGTATTGGCAATGTTACGGAGCATGGAGGAGTCCGCCTTCAACATTGGCCTGGGCTTTGCACAGAGGTTGGAGCCCAGTATTTCCAGGCTGGAAATGACGGAAAGTCCCAGAAAGGCCGTGTTGGCCCAAACATGATGCGACGTGTAAAGGGCGAAGTCGCGGCTGCCATTGTAGCACAGGCGCTAGTGACCTAACATCATAGTGTTTCAGTGGAAGTGCAGACTGCTGTCCTGTAGTCTCAGCTTGCTGCTACACAAGCTCAGACTGCTGCCACCATCACTGGGTTTACCTGTCGACTGGGGTTTTCAGGGTGTTGCAGCAGGCCAGCAATCTGTCCTCCATCAGATTGCTAGGAATGCTAAGGCGTTGCCCCAGGAGAGGGCAGTGGGTCACTGGAGCAAGATCCTGCTGTCCTTTCTCAGCATGACAGCATTCCTACATGATTTTTCAATTCTCATTGTGATGAAATCAGAGTACATGGTTGAATTCAGGAAATCATAGTGTAGGTATTTGGATTCTATTACTCCATGACCCAGTGACTGATTGTCCAGTGTGCTGCATCCAGGTACCACCAAATTGTCTTTGTTTTGTTATTTTATGGTCGCTATTTACAATCTTAGCATTTTAATGACGGTGACATGGAGCACGACCGCTGTGTTTGAAGCCAAACTACAAACTCGGTATCAAATTAGGTACAACTGAGATCAAAAATATAGATCAGTACAAAAACTGCTAAATGTAGAATTCTGGCTCACACCACTCTTGCACTAATTCAGTAATATTTTATTCAGTAACAGGGAGGAATGATTTCAGGTAATGACCTCTAAAAATAAGGCACATCACATTACTGACAATAGAAAATTGGACCCAGAATCTGTTAATGTTATAAAAATCAGTTTTACAATCCATGCATGTTATTACCTTAACAGTGTTTCCTAAATCCAACAACACCGTTGTGTGTTTTATTATGTATTTTTTATAAAAATCCGACATGCTTTTCCTGTAGACAGCAGGACAGCCAATGAATGTTCATCTTATTTATCTCTGTGACTAAGAGGTTTATTATTTATCCCCTCCTGTTACAGTCATGTGCAGGAGTGTTGATATTGAGCAGCTGAAGATATTATACCCTGGAGCCGAGTCTGTTACTGTAAATATCGACACAGGGTTACATTACTTGCATTGCTTTGGAAGTTTATCTCCAGTAAATGCAATTTACTGTCAGCTGTATGGATTTTCTGAAGATTGTAATTCCGTTATCTTTCACCATGCTTCCCAGCTGGTTTATAATAGTCCTTAGGACATTTATTTTCATAAAAAGCCTACATTTGCCATACTTATGATTCCCCCCTTCTTTATTGTTTAATTTAATTCTGAAGCCAGATACAGAGTTAAATGAAACCACTAATCAAAATATGATTTGCATTTACATTTTTGCTTTTTGTTTGTCCATATTATCTGGATTTGAATTAAAAAAGATAAAGCTTCAGTAATCTCTTTTTTAATTTGATTATCCTATTACATTAAGTATAGTTCCAAACTCTAATGGAAGAGGAGACAGTGGGCATAGTGGGTGATACTGTTATTGCCCCTCAGACTGCAGAAGGAAACTTACTTTGCCCCTCACACTGAAATGTTAACATTTTTGATTAATGATAGTTGTAGGGCATTAGTGTGAGTTGCACAGAAGACATTAAATCAAGTGTTCCTGATGGTATTGTAAAATATTTCAGTGGTTTATGAACCACAGAAGAACCTCAAGATTGAATTATTGTTTTAAAACTCAGAGCTAGTTATTCTTTCTAATACCTAGTCGACAGTCATATTTTAAAATTATACTTAAATAACTTTTTTAAAAGTATTATTGTAGTGAAAATAATATGAAAGTGCTGGAGGCAATGTGACCTAACGCACAATGCACTCTCTCTTCTTACAGATATAAATAGCCCACCGCCAAAGACAAAAATGCCACCACTTATAACATCTTGGTGTTTTCCCCATACATGCAACTGGTGTTTATGAAAGAGAAAAAATGAATGGCAGGTTGGTGATACTATTGACCTGCTTTTTTAGAAACCTTCCTGACTCCTTAACCATGGTACAATTAGTATCCTGCCAGCAAGATTTTGATAAATACTCCAAAGCCCAGGAGTCTCTTGAAGGATGATTTACCCAAACAGATTTCAGATGATCCATTTCCAGGTTGCAGAGTTGTTCTATTCCATTGATGAGGTTGAAAAATTATCATTGCTGCTGGAATCATAGCAGATAGGGCTCCAAACAATGACTGGAAGCAGAGAGAGGATACCGAGAAGGCAAGGAGTTGACGTAAAAATAGAGAAAATCCAAATAAAAAAATCTTGATTACAGTGTGGAGTTACAGCAACCAGGAGCAATGGAGCTGGATAAGGACTGGGTGTTGATTGGTTCCATCACTGAAGCTGCTTGTGATGTACAGGGACTGACTAAAAATTGAAATTCACAAGCTATGGTAATGGCTTCATTTTTCTGAATCAAGGCATCTAAAGCTGTATATATAAACACATACATATAGGCTGTATATATAAACACATACATATAGGCTGTATATATAAACACATACATATAGGCTGTATATATAAACACATACATGTAAGCTGTATATATAAACACATACATATAGGCTGTATATATAAACACATACATGTAAGCTGTATATATAAACACATACATATAAGCTGAATATATAAACACATACATATAAGCTGTATATATAAACACATACATATAGGCTGTATATATAAACACATACATATAGGCTGTATATATAAACACATACATGTAAGCTGTATATATAAACACATACATATAGGCTGTATATATAAACACATACATGTAAGCTGTATATATAAACACATACATATAGGCTGTATATATAAACACATACATGTAAGCTGTACATATAAACACATACATATAGGCTGTATATATAAACACATACATGTAAGCTGTATATATAAACACATACATATAAGCTGAATATATAAACACACACATATAAGCTGTATGTATAATCACATACATATAAGCTGAATATATAAACACATACATATAAGCTGAATATATAAACACATACATATAAGCTGTATATATAATCACATACATATAGGCTGTATATATAAGTACATACATATAAGTTAAATAAGGCAGTTGCCAATTCTCTATCACTATGGAATGCAATGTAGCCATTTTGGTGCAGCCAAATCTCACCTATTCCATTCCGAACATTGTGACAGGTATGAGAGAAAATGGCAGGAAGGTTCAATGCTGTACCAGAACCTGAAATATGCTACGATAAGCCAACAATGTTGTTGTGTAGGATAAGCACCTGTCACAAGCAGGCTTGCACGAATATCATCCCTGTCAATGTTTTAATCCTGTCATGTTGGAAAATGTTAAACACCAATGTAGTATTAGCATGACAAGGTTAAAAGTGAAAATATATCTGGCAATCTATGTACTCGGTAACAATTCATAACGTGGTCTCTCAGGTGGTATGAGTCTCTTCAAGTACATTCTTGAAGCTGTATGATATTATCTCTTCTCTACATATTTTCAATATCACTGTACTATTTTTTAGCTTGCAGGACAAGATGGCACACAATTGCTGGAAACAGGCCCATGGTCACCTGAAACCATTCAATCATCTGACTCCACTCAAGGGGCCCAAGTTTCCACACGAAAAAAAACGGGCGCCCCTCTGAGCTGGGCGCCCGTTTTTCGCGCCTAAAACGGCGCCTAAAAAAAAACGTGCTATTCTGGAGCGCCCTGCAGCTCCTTGTCTATTTGGCGCGGCGCCCAGGGGGGCGGAGCCTACACTCGCGCCGATTTTGTAAGTGGGAGGGGGCGGGTACTATTTAAATTAGTTTTTTTCCTGTCGGCAACGCTGCGCGTGCGCGTTGGAGCGTTCGCGCACGCGCAGTGTGAAGGAAACATTGGCACTCGGCCATTTTTGTAGTTCTTTGTAGCTGTTTAATTTTTGAACATTTTTTAATAAAAGCACATTGCCATCAGCACATCAGCACTGAGGCTTCTTGCAGCAGTGAGAAAGCCTCAGAAAGTTGAGGCAGCCGTTTCCCTCCCTACCCCCGCCCGCCGTCGGGAACGCACTGAACGGCTCTCCCCCCCCCTCCCGCCCCCGCGGGAACGCACTGAGCGGCCCTCCCGCCCCAGCGGGAACGAACGCACTGAACGGCTCTCCCCCCCCCTCCCGCCCCCGCGGGAACGCACTGAGCGGCCCTCCCGCCCTGGCGGGAACGCACTGAACGGCTCTCCCTCCCCCTCTCGCCCCCTCGGGAACGCACTGAATGGCCCTCCCGCCCCGACGGGAACGCACTGAACGGCTCCCGCCCCCGCGGGAACGAACGATAGCTGAAGCACTTTCACACAGGTAGGAAGATGGTTTATTTAATCTTTTCTTTGCTTATAAATGTTTATTCAGGTTGGATTTATTTGTATAATATTTGTAGAAGTATAAATAAGGATTTATTGTAGAATTTAATTACTTCCCTCCCCCCCCTCCCCCCCCACTTCGTTCTGGACGCCTAATTTGTAACCTGCGCCTGATTTTTTAATGTGTAGAACAGGTTTTTTCAGTTCTACAAAAATCTTCACTTGCTCCATTCTACTTTAGTTTGGGGTACGTTTTCACTGTGGAAACTTTCAAATCAGGCGTCAGTGGCCGGACACGCCCCCTTTTGAAGAAAAAATTCTGTTCCAAACTAGAACTGTTCTACCTGACTAGAACTGCAGAAAAAAAATGTGGAGAATTGCGATTTCTAAGATAGTTCGTTCTCCACCAGTTGCTCCTAAAAATCAGGCGCAAATCATGTGGAAACTTGGGCCCAAGGAGCCTACACTTGACATAGCCGGACAGAGAACATTAAATAATCAGGGAATGGTGAGTCCAGGGACTTCCTGCAAGCTCAAAGCTAGTACTAAAGTTCATATCATGTGCTGTTGCCCTATTATTACACAAGCACGCTGTCACATTGGGAGATCTTTTGTTTTCTTTGGAATGAAAGAACAGTTACAAGCAACAGCCAGTGACCCTGAGCAAGCTTCTGCCAAACACCAACACATCTGCACACAGCCTGGAGGATGGAAATTGCACAGTTGAGGAAGATATACATACTGAATCACAGTGCATGGATAAGGAGAAATAAGTGGTGGTGTTATTCAAGGTCAGGGGCTCAATTTTCCCCAATGCCGTTTTTGGTGTATTGCAAGAGTTATGCCCATTTCTTTGGCCCCGACTACTCCAAAAAATAACTTGCAAGCTTTCCCGTTGTATTTTTTGAAGTTGGTGCCACGCAGCCTGTCCTTTAGCTTGCACCGAATAACTGACGCCCCCCCACCCCACCACCCCTCTGCCTTCTGCGCATGCACAAAAAAAATGAAGTTTTTTACGTGACTGCAATGGGCACGCATGCCCAGTACAGCTCCCAGTCTGCATCCAGCCATTTTAAAAGAGCCAGTTGTGTGTGAGAACTTTAATTCTCAGTGGAAAAATCGGAGCTGCAATACAATATGCAACGCGGCTCAAGGACAATTTCTCACAGGATGAAGTGGAGGCACTAGTTACTGTAATTGAGGCCAGATGACACGAGCTGAACACCAGCAGAGGTCACATAAAAGTTTCACCAAAAGAAATGAAGAAACGCTGGAACCAACTTGCAGAAGATTTCTGTACAATGGTGACCACTCTGAGTTCTGGAGGCCAGCGCAAAAAGAAGTGGCAGGACCTTGGTCAAGTCGTTAGTGCAAGTAATATTTTAATTTATTCACTGGAATTGCAATCGTAAATGTGACTAGTTGTGTATGTCCTACCCAACAGAAAGACACCCTCTCTAAAAAGTTATATTTTCATCTTTGCAGAGGAAGGTGGCACGCAACAAAAGGGAAAGAACTCGAACAGTAGGAGGCCCGGCAAATCTGCACTCACTGACACCCTTGGAAGACAGGATCGCTGCTTTGATGGGTCCTGTCTGGAGAAAAGCAACTACCAGTGCAAAAATTGGGCCCACACTCGAGGGAGAGGGTAAGTCCTGCAAATTCAAGTCTGGCTTTGCTAAATGTTAAGTGCTGCGCGGGCTAGCCATGCTTCGGTTCATGGGGATGTCTCCATCAGCTATGCTTCAGTTGATGCAATGTGCTATCATTCATCGTGGTCCTTTAAATGAGCCTGCTGCCTGTACTGTGTGAGCCTACTCATGCCACCCACCCTGCCCCTTCCTCTGCTGCTAACCATTTGTCTGTTCTGTTATATTTTGCAGAACTTGAGGCCAACCCTGACGAGGCTGAAACCGATGCAGAAGAAGATTCAGACGCGGACGAGCAAGAAAAGGAGAACATCTTCCAATCCCACCTTCCAGACCAAGAGCATGGTGGTGAGGGGGAGGGGCAGGGGAAGGGGATGGATGAAACCCCCACTGTTGTACTCACTCTGGAGGAGGTGCAGGTGCCACCCATTGAGGAGCCAGCCCCTTTCCTGAGTGGTACAAGTATTGGGACATTCCATGGTTTCTCACAGTCCGAAGCTGCGGGTCCCAGTGGGATGCAGCGAGCCACACCCAGGGTGAGGAGGGGAAGGAGAGCTTGATAGAGCTCTCCTGAGGTGCAGGATCTAACAGATGTGGTTCAGATGATGGCAATGAGTGTGGAGAGCATTGACCTTACGCGATCACTGCTGGACACCATCAGTGGGGTGGGTGATGAGGTATTGGGACTGTCGGGAGAAGTAACAACACTCTCACGAGAAATGGGAACACTGTCCGGACACATGAGCGAGAGAATGTCGCAGGTAGCTGATACACTGTCAGTGAACATGAGGGAGGGACTGTTGCAGGGAGCTGAGACACTGTCAGGGCACATGAGGGAGGGAATGTCGGAGTTAGCTGCTGCAGTAAGGAAACACGCCCAGACCCCACGGCCCTTGACAGAATCAACTGCCACTCCCACTTCAATCCCTAGACCAGCCTCTGAAGAGGCCCAAGCCGGGCCTTACACATTACCGCCTGCCCAAGCCCCCCATCAAGAAGTGCGCATTATCCGAGATGTTCGAAAGAATAAGCTTGGTACCAACCCGAGACACGCTGCACCACCGCCTGCGGGCAGGTGTGGAGTCACCAAGACTAAGTTCAGCGGGCGGTCTTAGAATAAGGTGGAAGAGAGATGGGTGCAGCCTTTCTTTGCTGCTGTTGTTGTTGTTGTTGTTGTTGTTATTATTAATGTTGTTACTATTGTAACTGTTCTCAAATTAGAAGTTTTTGCAAGTTATGTAAATTTGCAAGTTTAAAAGTTTGGAAGTGATCTTAAAGTTTGTAATTGATCGTAACTGAAAACTTTAAGTTTGATACAAGAATATTTGTATTAAGGTTAAGTTAAGTACAAACAAGTGTCAAACCTTTGAATAAAATATATTTTAAATTATAATTGAATAATTTCTATTATTTGTTCCATTATTAACACAACTTCTTGAAGTAAAGAAGAATAATTTCCATTATTTGTTCCATTAACACAACACAACATTATGGAACAGGACCAAACAGTAAACATGGTCCATTTGGAATAGTTGCCACTGAGCCTTCAGGCAGCAAAGTGTTTACGGATGAGCTACTGGTGCAAGGCTCGAGCAATCGTGAAAGGGGCACGACGGCCCGCCCTCCTCCACCGTCGTGCTCTGGAATCAGATAGTTGCATGGCTTCCTCATCCACCTACTCCTCATTCTCCTCATCATCATCTGCATCTTCCTCATCATCATCAACCACTCTCACCTCAGGTGGGTTTTTACTAACAGCTGCTGCTGCCTCATGATGGCTAAGTTATGCAGCATACAGCAAACAACAGTGAACTGACCGACAATCTCAGGGGAGTATTGCAAGTAGCCTCCAGAATGGTCCAGGCATCGGAAATGCTGTTTCAAGATGCCAATGGTCCTCTCTATTAGGCTGTGCGTCGCAATGTGCGACATGTTGTATTTCCAGTCAGCTTCCGTCCGGGTTACGCGTAGGGGCATCATGAGCCAGGTGGCGAGGCCGTACCCTTTGTCTCCCATCCATCAGTCATAAGAACATAAGAACATAAGAATTAGGAACAGGAGTAGGCCATCTAGCCCCTCGAGCCTGCTCCGCCATTCAACAAGATCATGGCTGATCTGGCCGTGGACTCAGCTCCACTTACCCGCCCGCTCCCCATAACCCTTAATTCCCTTAATAGTCAGCTCTGCCCTTCTGGCTGCTGCTGAAACATGGCAGATATAGCGCTCTCACATAGGATGAATGCACCATGTGTGCTCCCAGGGTATCTCTCTTCAATTTGACATGATGTGATGCATGTTGTCACACACGAGCTGCACATTCACGGAGTGGAAGCCTTTTTTGTTCCTGTACATCTTGGAATCCTCCAAAGGTGCTCGCAAGGCAATGTGGTACAATCAATGCACCCTTGTACCTTTGGGAAGCCAGCAATCCTGGAGAAGCCCACAGCCCTGTTACGCATTGCCTGGGCGGTCATGGGAACTTTATGTAGTCATTCCTCCAGGCATATAGTGCAGCAGTCACCTGCCGAATGCAGACATGTGTTGCATGTTGAGAAATGGTGCACACATCTCCAGTTGTGGCCTGGAATGATCCAGATGCATAAAATGAAAGTGCAGCTGTAACCTTCACTTCAACTGACAAAACAGTCCTCCTGACACTTCTAGGTTGCGGGTCTGCTTTTACTAGCTCATAAATTTCGGTTACAACTTCTTTGTGGAAGCACAGCCTTCTGACACAGTCTGCATCACCCAGGTGCAGGTATGAATGCCTGTCTTGACATACCCGATGTGGGTAAGGGTTCATACCCATCATCCTATGTGCTCTGAGGTTCCTCATGCGATGACATTGAATCAATCGTCTCCTACGCAGCACCATTATGCAGAAGGCTTGCACGAGGTATCGTATTGTCAGTATTGCCCGCATGATTAAATTGTAGCTTTGCAAGAAGTTCAAAACAGTTCTCTCCCCAAGGTCGATGCCCTAGTACAGACCACAGCCTGGTCTGCACATGTGCAATAGGCTTGCTTAGAATGGGAAGCTAGGCATTCCATGAGGACATTTGGGGCAACAAAGTCTAATGCAATTCTTTAATTTTAGATTTTTTTTAAAGTACCACCCCACCACTGACCGAACATCTCCTCACCAGGCTCGAGGGTCGGCCGGCAGAATCACTCCCTTGCCCGGACACAGGAGCTCGGAGTCCAACCCTCCACCCGCCCCACCACCCCCTCCTCCCCCGTCCTCCCTGGGCTTCCTTTGAAGCTGAGGTATAGTGTAAGGGTCCTCATCCCTTCAGTGGCAGGAAGCCATCCAAGGCTACTTGCAGAATGCTCTGGGAGGTGATGGTTAACTCCATCATGGTCTCCAATGTGGTCCTAAGAACTCCAGGAAAGACCTTGTGTATGCAGTCATGATGCTGTTTATGATGGCCGATGTCGTGGCTTCCATTTTAGCACAGGCGGAAACGACTCAACATTTCAGTGCTGCAGTGGAAGTGCAGACTGCTCCCCTGAAGGCCCAGCTTGATGCCATGCAAGTTCAGATTGCTGCCATCGTCGCTGGGTTTACAAGTGTCGAAAGGGGCTTGCAAGGTATCACAGCATGCCAGCAATCTCTCCTCCAACAGATTGCTAGGAATGCTAAGGTGCATCCCAGGGGAGTGGCAGTGGTTCTGTGGAGTAAGAACCTGCTGTCCTCTCTCAGGATGACAGCATGCATACTCCCACCACTGCCAATCTGCCATTGCCCTTGCCGCTGCCGATCAGCCAACCAGCCCGGACTGCTGTGTCCATGCCAAGGCGATGAACTCTACAGTCGGGCCTTCTAGGCCTCCAAGCTGGTCAAGGTCATCCTGCAGGGCCATCTTCAGTCTCCCCCACTGAAACTCAGCAGCCTTCCACCAGCCACGCTGCAACCACTGGGGTAGCACGGTGCAGGAGCATTAGAATCGGAAAGGGCATCTGAACAAGAGGCACTAAGGGTGATGAGTTGATATTATAATGCTGATTGGATGCTGATAAATTTATGATTTTAGTTTGGAATGTGTGTTTTGTGGTAGCTCTTATTTCAGCTTTGTGCCCAAGAGGATGCTGTGATGTGTTATGACCGAAAACATAAGAACATAAGAATTAGGAACAGGAGTAGGCCATCTAGCCCCTCGAGTCTGCTCCGCCATTCAACAAGATCATGGCTGATCTGGCCGTGGACTCAGCTCCACTTATCCGCCCGCTCCCCGTAACCCTTAATTCCCTTATTGGTTAAAAATCTATCTATCTGTGACTTGAATACATTCAATGAGCTAGCCTCAACTGCTTCCTTGGGCAGAGAATTCCACAGATTCACAACCCTCTGGGAGAAGAAATTCCTTCTCAACTCAGTTTTAAATTGGCTCCTCCGTATTTTGAGGCTGTGCCCCCTAGTTCTAGTCTCCCCGACCAGTGGAAACAACCTCTCCGCCTCTATCTTGTCTATCCCTTTCATTATTTTAAATGTTTATATAAGATCACCCCTCATCCTTCTGAACTCCAACGAGTAAAGACCCAGTCTACTCAATCCATCATCATAAGGTAACCCCCTCATCTCCGGAATCAGCCGAGTGAATCGTCTCTGTACCCTCTCCAAAGCTAGTATATCCTTCCTTAAGTAAGGCGACCAAAACTGCACGCAGTACTCCAGGTGCGGCCTCACCAGGACCTCCCTGCTTTTGTACTCCATCCCTCTCGCAATGAAGGCCAACATTCCATTCGCCTCCCTGATTAGCTGCTGCACCTGGGCCAATTGTGGAGCAGTGGAGGCGTGGCCTAAACAGTTGGAGCTGTGAGCAGAGAGAGAAGGAGCTGCTGCTTTTGCTCCTGGCTGGGCCTGTGAATCAGCCCAGGAAGAGAAGGAAGGAAGGAAGGGGCTTCACCACCAACTTTCACCCAGAGGGAGAGGAGGAAAAAGCAGAAAACTTGAACAACTTCACCATTTCTACAAAGAGTTGGAGAGAGGGGGAAAGACCAACAACAACATCCAGTGTGGAAGGAGGGAGACTCTACCATTCTACAGGTGGGTGTATTGGTGCAGTCCCTAAAAGACTTTGCTGTATCGGTGGGGGGAGGAAAGAAGACCAGTCGGGGGCCGGAACATCGCGGGGGGTGTGTGTGTGTGGAAGTGTGTGTGGGGGCCTTGCTTACAACTAGGCCCAACACATCTTTGAAGCACCCCTCCCCCATTGCCTAGCCTGGGATAGCTGGAGCTACCAGGCTGAAGAAACAATTAATCCACCCTAATTAAACATCGTTGGAAGTGTGTGCCTGTGTGGCTCCAGCTGCACCAGGTGAAGACATCTTCTCCCCTCACCCGAAGACCACCCCAAAGACTATTTTTGTTTGCCATCTGGGGATTGCACCCACCCACAGCTGCGAGGGGAGACCTGCCCTCGCAGTTTCCCCCCTTCCCACCCCCCTCTCTCTTTCTCTGTTACTCTCTGTCTCTCCCCTCTCTCTCTGAGAGCCCTTTTCCTCCCAAATTGATTGGAAAAATATAAAACAATTAAGATAACTGAGCAGAGGGAGCAAGGCACCTCCCCAATTGTCAACTAGGGGAGAGGTGTGCCTCATTCAGAGCTCCTCTGCTCAGTCTATTAAACGAGGCCATTTAAAGACCATTAAGGCCTGTGACTTTGGGGTGGGTGTAGCCCTTAAAGGGACCCCGTGATGGCGACCCCATCTACGCCGGTGGCAGGGCCAGCTAGGACTTATGCGCAGGCGGCATCCACATCCACGGCACCTCCTGCGCCACCTGCTGCCCTGCCACCATTCAGACTTATAACTACGAAACACGGGGTCAAGGGCTACACTCACCCCACAATGAGCATTGAGGAGTGCGTGCGGGCGATGGCTGGGGTAGTCGGCCCCTCGGCCATTGTCGCAGCCTCCAAGATGTCTGGGAAGGCCGTGTTCTTCCTGGGGTCGGAGCGGGCGGTGTCCCTGGCCATTGAAAAGGGGCTCACGGTGGGCGGGGCGTTCCTGCCGGTGGACCCTCTCGAGGCCACCGCGCAGAGGGTCATTCTATCAAACGTCCCGCCCTTTGTTCCCGCTGAGCTCCTCCTCCCTCACCTACACCAACTGGGGGAGGTAAGGTCGGGGATCAACCCCATACCGCTTGGCCTCAGGGAGAACAGCCTGCGCCATGTGTTCTCCTTCCGCCGCCAGCTCTTTGTCCGGCTGGCGCGGGAAGAGACGACAGAGGGCAATTTTAATGTGTTGCACGTCTTTTGGACGTCGGACGGCGTGCGGAGCCATGCCTGCAGGGAGGTGGAGCACGTTCGCAAGAACTGCCCCGCCTCCAAAGCCGCCAAACCACCGAGGGCGGACAAGGCTGGCGCCGCCGCCACCCCTCCCCCTAGTTGCGTCCGCGTGCCGGGAGCTGTGGGTGCGCGGGCATCGTCGGGGGCCTTTGTTTTCACGGACTCCGGCGGGGGGTAGGGAGAGCGTCCGGCCGGAAAGAAGGCGCAGAAGAAGGCGAAACACCTAGAGGCGGGTCCCCTTAGTGCGCCAGACAAGCTGTTTACCGCGCTCGGCCCAACCCCGTCACCGGCGAGCACGGGGTGCCCTGAGCCCGTGCCCGAGCCCTTGACTAATACCGCAGAGGGGTTCGGGCGCGGGCAAGATAAGAAAAAGTAGGGAGTGGAGCGGGAGGCCTCGGCAGACACGGGTGTCTCCCTGTCTCCGTGCCCCCCCAGGAAAAAAAAGGAGGCGCCGCTCCAATGAGGCGGGGGGGAACAACATCCCTCCGCGGAGAAGTCGGTGCCCGCCGCGTGTCCCGCGTCCCCCACTGGCGCCCCCAAACTGCGCCGTAGGCACGAGGAATCTGTCCCCGGGGAGGGTGAGGCAGTCGAGGCTGCCCAGCCGCTGCCTCCCGGGGATGGCGTGGAAGATCTGCCTGTCGTGGGGGGCGTGGGGCCAGCGGAAGAATGCGTAGCCGCCGGGTCGAGTGTCCCGGGGACTGAGGCGGGCGGGGCCGAAAAGGCCGAACCTGAGCCCGCCCAGCCAATATCCAACTTCCCCCGGGATTTGCTCGACTCGGCAGAAATACAAAGTATTAACACTTTTAATGAATCTGTACACGCTGGGCCGAAGGGTGGCGGCGGGGAGGGGGAGGAACACCCACCCTCGCCCCCTACTTTGGAGCTGGAGCGCTTGGAGGGCCTGGGGATTTTCTATGGCCGGGTCTCTCCTTGTTCCCCGGTTCCTAGGGTGGAGGAGGAACCCCTTCCGCTGTCGCTTCCCGACCCAGCACCAATTCTAAAAGAGCCCAGTGGGGACTCCTCTGCCGACGATCCTGGGGGTGGGATCGGGGCAGAGCCAGGGCCGGATGGAGCGGCCGGGCCATTTGCCGTACCTCGTACGGTCGACGGGCCGGCTGCTAGCGGCAACCTCCCGGAGGAGGACGGGGACTCGGTGGAGGATGCGGGTGAAGATCTCGAGTCCATCGCCAGTGAGGCGGTGGATCTCCTCGTGCCCGCCGCTGAGTCCCCCCTCATTCCCGTAGAGGATCTCCGGGACTTTTTGGTCGAGAGCCAGGGTCGCCGCAACCGAGCCCATCTGGCCCGGGAAAGATGGTCCGAGCCAAGGCTGCTCATCGCTTCCGTCCGCGTCGCCGCTAAAACCATGGCCGCGGGCGGGCCCTTATCAAGGGCGCAAGGCCTTGAGCTGCGCCGGCTCAAAAAGTTCCTCGCTGGGCTGCTGAAGGAATGGAGGTCAACAAAAGACTCCGCTCCCTCCCCCGCAATAGGTTAAGGTAGAGGTTGCACTATGCTTTTGCCATGAAGATAACCATAGCCAGCCTCAACATCAACGGCGGCAGAGGGGCACGCCGTAGATTTGACAATTTTTCGCTCCTGCGGGAGGGGAAATATGCGGTGTGCTTCCTGCAAGAAACCCACACCGTTCCGGGAGACGAAGCCATGTGGCTCCTGGAATGGCAAGGAGAGGTCCGCATGAGCCACCTCACCGCCACTTCTAGTGGGGTGGCCATCTTGCTGGGCCCGCATTTTCAGCCGGAGATCTTGGGGGTCGAGGAGCCTGTGCCAGGCCGCTTGCTGCACGTAACGGTTCGCCTGGGGGACATGCCGCTCCATCTCGTGAACGTGTACGCCCCTCAGCCCGGCCCGTAGCAGGCGCGCTTCTTCGAAGAAGTGTCCGCTCTTTTTGGCTCCGTCGACGTCGGCGACTGCATTGTCCTCGGGGGGGATTTTAACTGCACCCTCGAGGCAAGGGACCGCTCCGGTGCCCCGCAGAGCATGGCGGCGATCGGGAAGTTGAGGGACCTGGTCGGGTCCTTCGACTTGGTGGACGTCTGGCGAAATCTCCACCCCGACTCCAGCGCCTTTACTTGGGTGAGGCCTGGAGTAGGATGGTCCAGAGTCGACCGCCTTTATGTGTCTCGGGCGTACGTTTCCTGCGTCCCAGCGGCCTCCATGCGGCCGGTGCCGTGTTCGGACCACCACCTGGTGTGGGCGGAGCTCGCTTCGCTCCGCGCGAGGACGGGGTCCGCGTACTGGCACTTTAACAACCAGCTGCTGGAGGACGTGCGGTTCCAGGACTCGTTCCGTCGATTCTGGGCCGACTGGAGAAGGAAGCAGGGGGGCTTCCCCTCCTTGAGGCTATGGTGGGACGTGGGCAAGGCTCACGTCCGCGTCTTCTGTCAAGAGTACGCGAGGGGGTCGACCAAGAGGCGGGCGGCCAGAGTCGGGCGCCTAGAAAAAGAGGTGCTCGACCTGGAATCCCGTCTCGGTCAAGTCGTCGAGGACGCGGCCCTGCGGACGGTGTACGAAGCTAAGAAGGCCGCGCTGAAGGACCTGCAGCTCGTCGGGTCCCGAGGCGCGTTCGTGAGGTCGCAGATCCGGTTCCTGCGGGATCTGGACCGCGGCTCCCCCTTCTTCTACTCGCTGGAAAAAAGGCAGAGTGTCCGTAAGCAGCTCTTGACGCTGCTGGCCGACGATGGCTCTCTCGTCTCGGATCCGGAGGGCGTCAACAACAGGGCCCGTGAATATTACGAGCTCTGTTCTCTCCGGATCCGTCCAGCGAGGAAGCGCATAGAGTTTTGTGGGAGGACCTGCCGAAAGTCAGCCCGGAGGGCGGTGAAATTTTGGAAGCTCCGCTAAGCCTGGCGCAGCTGACCGGTGCCCTCGACCGGCTCTCGAGGGGAAAATCCCCGGCGCTGGACGGGCTGACCGTGGAGTTCCACAGGGCGTTCTGGGACATCCTGGGGAGCGACTACGCCCGGGTCCTGGGGGAAAGTCTGGCGACCGGGGTGATGCCCCTCTCTTGGCGCAAGGCAGCCATCGTCCTGCTGCCTAAGAAGGGCGATCTCCGCCTCCTTAAGAACTGGCGCCCGGTCTCCCTCCTCAGCACGGACTACAAAATCTTCGCCAGGGCGATGTCTGCTCGCCTTGGCACCGTGCTAGACCACATGATCCACCCCGACCAGTCCTACACGGTCCCAGGCCGGACAATCCACGATAACATCCATCTGGTCCGGGACCTCATCCATCATTCCCAGGAGGCTGGTCTGTCGGTCGCCTTCCTATCTCTCGACCAAGAGAAGGCGTTCGACAGGGTGGATCACGACTATCTGCTCGGAACTCTGCGCGCTTTCGGGTTCGGGACGCATTTCGTCGCCCGGATCCGACTTTTGTACGCCGCCACAGAGTGTCTGATTAAGGTTAACGGGTCCTTGACGGCGCCCCTTCGCTTTAGGAGAGGGTTGCGCCAGGGATGCCCCATGTCCGGCCAGTTATATGCCATCTGCGTGGAGCCTTTCCTGCGCCTCCTGCGGACGAGGTTGACGGGACTGGCTCTGCAAGGGCTGGGCGTGGAGGTCGTCCTCTCGGCTTACGCCGATGACGTGCTCCTCACGGTAGAGGATCCCGCTGACCTTCGGAGGATGCGTGAGTGCCAGGAGATTTACTCGGCCGCATCCTCCGCCAGAATCAACTGGGAAAAATGTTCCGGACTCCTGGTGGGTCAGTGGCGGGTGGACTCCCTGCCGGAGGAGCTCAGGCCTTTTGCCTGGAGCACGACCCATCTCCTCTATCTGGGAGTCTACCTCAGCCCCGACGAGGAAGCCTGGCTGGCGAACTGGCAGGAGCTGGAGGCCAAGGTCGCCGCTCGCCTAGGGCGCTGGACAGGACTGCTCCGAGTGCTGTCCTACAGGGGTCGAGCGCTAGTCATAAACCAGCTGGTGGCCGCAATGTTGTGGTACCGGCTGGTCACTTTGACCCCTCCCCCTGCGTTTGTCGCCAAGATACAGAAGAAGCTGGTGGACTTCTTCTGGAACAACAGGAAGCACTGGGTCTCTGCCGCGGTCTTGAGTCTCCCGCTTGAGGAAGGCGGTCAGTCGTTGGTGTGCGTCAGCGCCCAGCTCGCGACTTTCTGTCTTCAGACCCTGCAGAGATACCTTTACGTCGAGCCCCCTCCTAGGTGGTGTGCTCTGGCGACGTATTTCTTCCGCTAGCAGCGCGACCTCAATTACGACACGCAGCTCCTGTTTGTGAACTTGGGGGGTGTCAGGACCGCCCTCCAGGAGCTGCCTGTCTTTTACAAGGAACTCATCAGGGTCTGGAACAAAGTCTCCACCAAGCGCAGCTCTCCGCCGGCTGGAGTGGCGGCTATCCTGCAGGAGCCGCTGCTTGGGAATCCGTACCTCCACGACCGAGGTTTTATGTGGCGGTCGGAAGAGAGGGCTGTGGCTGGTGAGGTGACCAGGGTCAGGGACCTGCTCGATGGTGGAGGAGCAGGCTGGATGGCGCCAGGCATGCTGGCGCGGCGCCTAAATTTAGCCAACGTCTGCCGCACGGCCGAAGCCATCGAGTCGCTAAAAACAGCTTTGGGCCCTGACTCTGTTAGGTGCATCGAGGAGGCTCAAGCACGTGGGGAGATCCTGTCCGAACTGACCCCCGCCCGGACGGAATTCCTCATCGGCGCCAAACCCCGGAACCTCCCTCGGGAGCCGGCGCCTCACAACTTGAGCCGCCTCGAGGAAATCCCCTCCGTGCCTTTCAGTTCCACGCGGAGGGGTTTCCTGTACGGGCTGCTCCTGCACACTCTCAACTTTGCCATCCTCGCCGGCCGTCCGGACACGCCATGGCGTACCATCTTGCCATCCGGAGGAGGCGGGGGTCCCCGATGGAGGGCACTCTATGCGGGAGTCCTCCCATTATTCATCGGGGACTTGGCCTGGAGAGTGGTGCATGGAGCAGTGCCGTGCAACAAATTTTTAAGCCGGTTCACGGACTCCCAGGCCGCCTGCAATTTCTGTGGTCTGGAAGAGTCCGTGTTCCATGTTTTTATTGAATGCACGAGGTTGCAGCCCCTGTTTTATTATTTAAAGGGGCTGCTCCTGAAATTCTGGCTGCACTTCAGTCCCACTCTCCTGATCTTTGGGCACCCTGTGCGGAGGGGAGCGGGTAGGTCCGAGGGCCTCCTCGTAGGACTGCTCCTGGGCACGGCCAAGGGTGCCATCAGCCGGTCCAGGCAGCGGGCGGTCGAGGGGGTCGTTCAACCTGACTGCCTGCCTCTCTTCCGCGCGTACATCTGCGCCAGGGTGTCCTTGGAGATGGAGCATGCGGTGTCCACCGGTACGCTCGCGGCCTTCCACGAGAGGTGGGCACCGGAGGGACTGGAGTGCATCGTCACGCCCGGCAACCAAATTTTAATTTGATTTTATGTTTTAAAGTTTAATTTGTTTTAATTGTCGGTGCTTTTAGTGTCCTCCTCCCCTTTTATAGGGGGCACTGGAGGAAAAAATGTGATTTTAGTGCCCAAAAAAAAACCCAAAAAAAAAGAAAAACACAAAAAAAAAACACAAAAAAGAAAATAAAGGGCCTTGTAAATGTCTGGTGTGTCATCCAGGGCGGGTGGCACGGTTTAATGTTTATGTTTTTTCAGGTAAACTCCAAAAGAGTTTCATGCACAAGGACCCCCAGGTCCCTCTGCACCGCAGCATTTTGTAATTTCTCCCCATTCAAAAAATATTCCCTTTTACTGTTTTTTTTTCCAAGGTGGACGACCTCACATTTTCCGACATTGTATTCCATCTGCCAAACCTTAGCCCATTCGCTTAACCTATCTAAATCTCTTTGCAACCTCTCTGTGTCCTCTGCACAACCCGCTTTCCCACTAATCTTTGTGTCATCTGCAAATTCTGTTACACTACACTCTGTCCTCTCTTCCAGGTCATCTATGTATATTGGAAACAATTGTGGTCCCAGCACCGATCCCTGTGGCACACCACTAACCACCGATTTCCAACCCGAAAAGGACCCATTTATCCCGACTCTCTGCTTTCTGTTAGCTAGCCAGTTCTCTATCCATGCTAATACATTTCCTCTGACTCCGCGTATCTTTATCTTCTGCAGTAACCTTTTGTGTGGCACCTTATCGAATGTCTTTTGAAAATCTAAATACACTATATCCATCGGTACACCTCTATCCACCATGCTCATTATATCCTCAAAGAATTACAGTAAATTAGTTAAACATGATTTCCCCTTCATGAATCCATGTTGCATCTGCTTGATTGCACTATTCCTATCAAGATGTCCCGCTATTTCTTCCTTAATGATAGCTTCAAGCATTTTCCCCACAACAGATGTTAAACTAACCAGCCTATAGTTACCTGCCTTTTGTCTGCCCCCTTTTTTAAACAGAGGCATTACATTAGCTGCTTTCCAATCCGCTGGTACCTCCCCAGAGTCCGGAGAATTTTGGTAGATTATAACAAATGCATCTGCTATAACTTCCGCCATCTCTTTTAATACCCTAGGATGCATTTCATCAGGACCAGGAGATTTGTTTACCTTGAGTCCCATTAGCCTGTCCAGCACTACCCACCTAGTAATAGTGATTATCTCAAGGTCCTCCCTTCCCACATTCCCGTGACCAGCAATTTTTGGCATGGTTTTTGTGTCTTCCACTGTGAAGACCAAAGCAAAATAATTGTTTAAGGTCTCAGCCATTTCCACATTTCCCATTATTAAATCCCCCTTCTCATCTTCTAAGGGACCAACATTTACTTTAGTCACTCTTTTCCGTTTTATATATCGGTAAAAACTTTTACTATCTGTTTTTATGTTTTGCACAAGTTTCCTTTCGTAATCTATCTTTCCTTTCTTTGTTGCTTTCTCAGTCATTCTTTGCTGTCGTTTAAAATTTTCCCAATCTGCTAGTTTGCCACTAACCTTGGCCACCTTATATGCATTGGTTTTTAATTTGATATTCTCCTTTATTTCCTTGGTTATCCACAGCTGGTTATCCCTTCTCTTACCGCCCTTCTTTTTCACTGGAATATATTTTTGTTGAGCACTATGAAAGAGCTCCTTAAAAGTCCTCCACTGTTCCTCAATTGTGCCACCGTTTAGTCTGTGTTTCCAGTCTACTTTAGCCAACTCTGCCCTCATCCCACTGTAGTCCCCTTTGTTTAAGCATAGTACGCTCGTTTGAGACACTACTTCCTCACCCTCAATCTGCATTACAAATTCAACCATACTGTGATCACTCATTCCGAGAGGATCTTTTACTAGGAGATCATTTATTATTCCTGTCTCATTACACAGGATCAGATCTAAGATAGCTTGCTCCCTTGTAGGTTCTGTTACATACTGTTCTAAGAAACAATCCCGTATGCATTCTATGAATTCCTCCTCAAGGCTACCCCGTGAGATTTAGTTTGACCAATCGATATGTAGGTTAAAATCCCCCATGATTACTGTCGTTCCTTTTTCACATGCCTCCATTATTCCCTTGATTATTTCCCGCACCAACATGAAGTTATTATTTGGGGGCCTATAAACTACGCCCACCAGTGACTTTTCCCCCTTACTATCTCTAATCTCCACCCACAATGATTCAACATTTTGTTCATTAGAGCCAATATCGTCTCTCACAACTGCCCTGATATCATCCTTTATTAACAGAGCTACCCCACCTCCTTTCCATTCTTGTCTATCTTTCCGAATTGTCAGATACTCCTGTATGTTTAATTCCCAGTCTTGGCCACCCTGCAACCACGTTTCGGTAATGGCCACCAAATCATACCCATTTGTAATGATTTGTACCGTCAACTCATTTACTTTATTTCGAATGCTGCATGCGTTTAGGTAGTGTTTTAATACTAGTTTTTAAACCATGGTTTTTAGTTTTGATCCCTCCTGCAGCCCCTTTATCTTCATACATATTGTCCCTTCCTATCACCTTGTGGTTTACACTTACCCCAGTGCTACTCTGCTCTGTTGCCTCCTGCCTTTTGCATTCTTTCTTGGGGTCCTGTTCATCTGAGCTCTCACCCACTCTAACGAGCTCAGAGCCCTCTCCTGGGTTCCGAATGCTCCTTGCATTGAGGCAATGAGCTTTCATGTATGCCTTTTTATTACACTTTGACCCTTTAGAATTTTGTTGTACAGTGGCCCTTTTTGTTTTTTGCCTTGGGTTTCTCTGCCCTCCACTTTTACTCATCTCCTTTCTGTCTTTTGCTTTTGTCTCCATTTTGTTTCCCTCTGTCTCCCTGCATTGGTTCCCATCCCCCTGCCATATTAGTTTAACTCCTCCCCAACAGCACTATCAAACACTCCCCCTAGGGCATAGGTTCCGGTCCCGCCCAGGTGCAGACCGTCTGATTTGTACTGGTCCCACCTCCCCCAGAACCGGTTCCAATGCCCCAGGAATTTGAATCCCTCTCTGCTGCACCACTGCTCAAGCCACATATTCATCTGAGCTATCCTGCGATTCCTACTCTGACTAGCACGTGGCACTGGTAGCAATCCGAGATTACTACTTTTGAGGTCCTATGTTTTAATTTAGCTCCTAGCTCCTCAAATTCGTCTCGTCGGACCTCATCCCTTTTTTTACCTATATCGTTGGTACCAATGTGCACCACGACAACTGGCTGTTCACCCTCCCTTTTCAAAATGTCCTGCACCCGCTCCGAGACATCCTTGACCCTTGCACCAGGGAGGCAACATACTATCCTGGAGTCTCGGTTGCGGCTGCAGAAACGCCTATCTATTCGCCTTAAAATTGAATCCCCTATCACTATCACTCTCCCACTCTTTTTCCTGCCCTCCTGTGCAGCAGAGCCAGCCATGGTGCCATGAACTTGGCTGCTGCTGCCCTCCCCTGATGAGTCATCCCCCTCAACAGTACTCAAAGCGGTGTATCTGTTTTGCAGGGGGTGATCGCAGGGGACCCCTGCACTACCTTCCTTGCACTGCTCTTCCTGCTGGTCTTCCATTCCCTAACTGGCTGTGGACCCTTCACCTGCGGTAAGACCAACTCGCTACACGTGCTACTCACGTCATTCTCAGCATCATGGATGCTCCAGAGTAAATCCACCCTCAGCTCCAATTCTGCAACGCGGACCGTCAGGAGCTGGAGGCGGATACACTTCCCGCACACGTAGTCGTCAGGGACACCGGAGGCGTCCCTGATTTCCCACATGATACAGGAGGAGGATAACACTTGTCCGAGCTCGCCTGCCATGACTTAACCCTTAGATTAACTTAAATTGGCAACAACAATGCTCAAAGTTACTCACTGATAAAGAAGAGAAAAAATAAAAACTACTTACCAGTCACCAGCCAATCACTTACCCCCTTGGCTGTGACGTCACCTTTCTATTTCTTTCTACTTCTTTTTGCCTTCTCCCTGTAACTGCACAAGCTGGGCCTTTATAGGCCTCTCGCCGACCCCGGACTCCCGACTCAGCGACGCACCTCCCGACCTCGCGGCCTTTTGTAGGCCTCTCTGACTCACGGACCCCTGACTCAGCGACGCACCTCCCGACCTCGCGGCCTTTTGTAGGCCTCTCTGACTCACGGACTCCCGA
This sequence comes from Pristiophorus japonicus, assembly GCF_044704955.1. Lineage (NCBI taxonomy): Eukaryota > Metazoa > Chordata > Chondrichthyes > Pristiophoridae > Pristiophorus > Pristiophorus japonicus. The sequence goes on along the minus strand of NC_091977.1, from coordinate 111,665,731 downwards.
CTCAGCGACGCACCTCCCGATGGTATGGTGGAATGTGGTAAGCAACGGGGATCTGGGGTTTCATTCAGTTGATTGGAGTTTAATGAGGCCTTCACGGACAACCCGTCCGGAATGGTGACTTTCTGCCTTCCTTCTCCCTCCCTCCTTGACCTCATCCTCTTCCTCTCCCTCCTTCTCCTCCTGAGGTGGTTCCACAATCCCTGGTGGCAAGGGCTGCTGTGAAGCATGCAGCAGAAATGGGACACCTGCTCCGGTGAGTACTGGAGGGCTCCCCTAATGGACAAGGCAGCACAACCGTTGCTTGAGCACCCTGATTTGCTGATCGATGGCATTCCTTGTGGCAGCATGGCTGTCATTATATGAGTGCTTGACAGGAGGGGTGAGGTTACAGGGGAGTCACCAGTCAGGTGCAGAGTGGAGAGCCCATGTCTCGGAGCAGCCACCCTCGGGTTCGACGTGGTGGCTGGAAGATTGTTGGTACATTGGACTGGCATAGGATGAAGGCATCATGACTGCTGCCATGATAGCGGGCATTTACCATGATGATGCATTGGGCGTGATCACACAACAACTGCAAATTAAGTGACTGATAGCCTTTGTGGTTATGGAACATCTCAGGATTGGTATGCAGTGCCCGCAAAGGCACATGGGTGCAATCGATGGCATCCTGCACCATGGGGAAGCTCGCTATCCTGGCAAAGCCACGTGCGAGCTCCTCCTGCTTCTCTCTGTTCAGAGAGAAGACAATGAAATATGTCTCTTCTCTTGGCATAGAGATCCTCTGTGAACTCCCGGATGCAGCAATGGACGGCAAGTTGGGTGATGGCAGCTACATCTCCTGTTGCAGACTGGAAGGACCCGCTGGCAAAGAGACTGAGGGCCACGGAGACCTTGAGGGCCACTGAGAGAGCCATGATCACCTCCACTGAGGCAACAGGTCTGGTTGCAGGAGGTGGCAGAGTTCTGTGACAACCTCCTTGGTGAAGCGAAGCCTCCCAATACACCACTCCTGGCTTATGTGGAGGTAGTGGAAGTAAAAATGATCAGGAGATCGAAGAACTAATAGATCGTAAGCGCAAAGCATTTCTGAGCCACAAGCAACATCCCAACTCGGGAGCTGCAAAATAACATTACAGACGGCTCAAGGCTTAGGTCCAACAAAAAACCCGGGACCTAAAGAACAGGTGGTGGATGGAGAAAGCACAGGAGGTACAACAACTGGCACAGCCACGATATGCAAGGATTCTTCGCCACAATCAAGGCCACCTACGGTCCAATCTCCCAAGGCCCCAACCAACTCTTGGCCAAGAACGGGTAAACACTCATCAAGGACACCGAGGCTGTCAGGGTCTGATGGAAAGAGCACTTTGAAGATCTCCTCAATCGAGACTCTGCCTTTGACTCGAGTGTTTTCGACTCCATTCCGCAGCACGCAACCAGCCACCAACTCAGTGAAACTCCAACGTTGCACGAGGTAGGGAAAGCCATAAAACAGCTACGGTTGCAGATGGAACCCCTGCTGAGGCACTAAAGTATGGAGGAGAGGCGCTGTTGGCGCAGATACATGACCTCATCTCTCTCATCTGGAGGGAGAAGAGCATGCCGGGGGATCTCAAGAGATGCAGTGATTTTGACCATTTTTTAAAAAGGAACAAGTCCGATTGCAGCAACTACAGGGAATCTCCCTGCTTTCAGCCACTGGGAAAGTTGTCGCTAGAGTTCTCCTCAATCGTCTTCTCCCTATGGACGAACAACTCCTCCCAGAATCACAATGCGGATTTCTTTCCCTACGGTGCACAACAGACATGATTTTTGCAGCGCAACAGTTGCAGGAAAAATGCAGGGAGCAGTGTCAGCCCTTATATATGGTCTTTTTCGATCTTACAAAGGCCTTTGACACTGTCAACCGAGGGTCTATGGAGCGTCCTCTTCCATTTCGGATGCCCCCAAAAGTTTTTCAACATCCTTTGCCTGCTTCACGATGACATGCAGGCCATGATCCTTACCAACAGATCCATTACAGTCCCAATCCACGTCTGGATCGGGGTCAAAGAGGGCTGCGTCATCGCTCCAACCCTCTTCTCAATCTTCCTCGCCGCCATGCTCCACCTCACAATCAACAAGCTCCCCGCTGGAGTGGAATTAAACTACAGAACCAGTGGGAAACTGTTTAACCTACGCCGCCTCCAGGCCAGGTCCAAGATCACCCCAGCCTCTGTCGTTGAGCTGCAATATGTGGACGACGCCTGCGTCTATGCACATTCAGAGGCTGAACTCCAGGATATAGTCAATGTATTCACTGAGGCATATGAAAGCAAGGGCCTTATGCTTAACATCCGTAAGACAAAGGTCCTCCACCAGCCTGTCACCGCCGCACAGCACTGCCCTCCAATCATCAAGATCCATGGCACGGCCCTGGAAAACGTGGATCATTTCCCATATCTCAGGAGCCTCTTATCAACAAAGGCAGACATTGATGCGGAGATTCAACATCGCCTCCAGTGCGCCAGTGCAGCCTTCGGCCGTCTGAGTAAAAGAGTATTTGAAGACCAGGCCCTCAAATCTACCACCAAGCTCATGGTCTACAGGGCTGTAGTAATACCCGCCCTCCTGTATAGATCTGAGGCATGGACGATGTATAGAAGGCACCTCAAGTCGCTGGAGATATATCACCAACGATGTCTCCGCAAGATCCTGCAAATCCCCTGGGAGGACCAACATCAGTGTCCTCGACCAGGCTAACATCCCCAGTATTGAAGCACTGACCACACTTGATCAGCTTCGCTGGGCAGGCCACATAGTTTGCATGCCAGATAGGTGACTCCCTAAGCAAATGCTTTATGCGGAACTCCTTCATGGTAAATAAGCCAAAAGAGGACAGCGGAAACGTTATAAGGACACCCTCAAAGCCTCCCTGGTAAAGTGCAACATCACCATTGACACCTGGGAGACCCTGGCCGAAGACCGCCCGAGGCGGAGAAAGTCCATCCGGGAGGGCGTCAAGTTCTTCGAGTCCCAACGCAAAGAGCATGAAGAGGCCAAGCGCAGGCAACGGAAGGAGCGCGCGGCAAACCAGCCGCACCGACCCCTTCCCTTGATGAATGTCACTTTGGTAGTGGAAGCAAGTCTTCCTCGATTCCGAGGGACTGTCTATGATGGAAGTGCTCTCTGAGGACCCTAGGTGAGTAAAGCCTCCTGTTAAGAGCCCTCCTGGCCCTCCTCCTCCTCCTTCTGTGCGCATCTTCTCCTTTTCTTCACTGCCTCCACTCCCTCTCTCGAACATACTCGAGTGCGAGGGGTACTGCCAATTTAGGCCCCATGACTGTAAGCAAGTGGTGTGAGAAGAAGCCTTAAAATGAGAAGGCGTTTTTGCACTTGCATCAACACTCCTTGTCACCTTATGAACTTGAAACAAGTTTAAAAAGCTGCAGGAATTGCAGAAAGTTACACATAGCCAGTCAAACTGAGAAACCATGTCTGCTGTAAGTTGGTGATGACAATTCCTTTAAATAGCACTGCTGGAGGTACCTTCCTGCTGCTGAATGCTTGGTCAGCTGGTCATGATTATGAGAGGGCGTTAAGTGGAACAATGATGGTGAAAAAGGCAGGTTGTGTGTTAGCATACAATTGACATCACGATCTGCCTAACCTAAATATCTGCAGTAAGTGCAGGCAACAGCAGAACTGCCGGCCTGCCCTAAATGGCAACCATTGCGGCACCACCAGAAGCGAAGCGGCTGCCGTTTTTCCTTCAAATCGGGCCTTAATGGCCATGTTAAACCCCCGAATTCCTAGGCCATATACATATATATATAATACAACCAAAATTTCAAGAAATTAAAGACTTCCATATTCTGTACAAAGCATTACATTGTGAGACATTTCTCCAGAACCCTTAATAACTTCTTCGAACATGCACTTCTTTTCGTAAAACAATCCGACAGTTGATGGCTTGACTCCACCCCATTTAATTTTAGAGATTTCCTTTGTCTCCAGCATTTCTTTCAAGCTAGCAAGGCCAATCCATAATCTATTCTCACTCACATTTTGTGTAGAGTGTACATTATCCCAAAATGAACGATTGTCTACATAACAGTCAATGGGTATACTATCTTCAGTACTCCCACAGTACAGGATGTCATTCGTAGGGTTGGATTTTTGGCTGATCTACGCCCCATTTAGCACCTCAGCCGGACGCAAAAATGATTTTTTGGGCGTAAAACGAGGCGCACAAGATTTTGCGCCCGGGCGGAACTTTCGCCAATGGTTTTGCCGCGGTGCTAAAATTTACTGCCCCACTGCTGTTTTGACCGTTGGTATGACGTAAATGGTCGTGCATCGCTGCGCTAGAGTCCTGGGCAGAACTTTCAAGTATTTCACCCAATTTAGCGTCCGCCCGAGAAACTGCCCAAAAAACCAGAAGGACCCAGGGCGTACCAGGCGCTAACTGCGCCATGTTGAAAGCAGAGGAGAAAGTCAGAGTTGTGAGTGATTAAAAGGATTGGGAGAAGAATGCTGCATTACTGCATACTTTAGATTGTGAAATTTATGTAAGTTTCTAGTTTGTTTTATAAAGGACATTTAAGGACATTTTAAAAGATGGGGGCCATGTTAGGTCGGGATCCGTTCATCCTGGCTGCTATTGCCATATGGCTTCAAGCTGGAAGAAGGCTTATTGATAATCATTTGCAACATAATCGAAGAGGTCTCAGACATATGGGCAGGAGGCCTTACCCCCCACGAGTTTACAGGAACATCGCTCATACCTCCAGCTCTCTGAGGCACAATGTGTTAGAAGGCTGCGCTTCCGAAAAGAAGTGCTGAAAGAGATATGCCAGCTGATAAAGGCAGACCTACAGTCTACCAGCGGCAACAGGACTGCACTGCCTGTCGAGGTAAAGATGACTGTGGCACTTGCCTTCTATGCCTCCGGCTCCTTTCAGGCATCAGCAAGAGACATATGCTCCATCTCGCAGCATGCTACACATTGCTACATTTGGCAGGTGACTAATGCACTCTGAGCACGCAGGATGGACTTCATAAACTTTCCAATGACCAGGGAGATCCAAAATGAGAGGGCTATAGGTTTTGGACAATTTGCTGGCTTCCCCAAGGTTCATCATCATAGGCAATCCCTCGGAATTGAGGAAGACTTGCTTCCACTCCTAAAGTGAGTCCTTTGGTGGCTGAACAGTCCAATGCTAGAGCCACAGACCCTGTCACAGGTGGGACAGACATTCGTCGGGGGAAGCGGTGGAGTGAGACTTGTTTGTCGCATGCTCCTTCCGCTGCCTGCACCTTGTAAGGGGGTGGTCTCTATGAGGGGGTCAGGTTCCCTTCTGACCAACTTGAGCGGTTCGAATCACTCCCACTCCCTTGGGTTCTAGACTCTGGGTTTATTTGGAGGATGTGACAAAGTGCAAAGGACAACTGGTTTGATACAAAAGAACTTTGATTTTATTACAGTCAAGAAATTACAAACTTATAATTACTCTAATAAGAAAGTACAATGTCAAAACTTATTCAAACTTATTAAAGAACAATACCTTACACACTCAGAGGGGGTTACAGTAGCTTATAATGACTCTAATAGAGAACAACACATTACATTCAAAGGAGGTTACAGTAGAATTACACCTCCCACCTCCCAATACCTAATTCTAGCTAAGTTGGATGCCAGGGCAGGCAAGGACTATGCTTGCCAATCCTTTTGACAGTTAACGGTAGATTGTGGTTTCGGGGTTCGCTGGATGTGGTAGGGTCTGCTTGTCATACCCCGAATGTCAGAGAAGACTTCTTGCTGCGCAATCTTCAGTTGGGTTGAGTCCGCTGATGCGGTAAGGTGCGTTTTGGATCTGTGGGGTAGGTACCCATTTTTTTTGGCCAGAAATAGGTTTCTATGGTCCTTTAGGTAATGTTTTACCTGTTGGTAGGTCAGGATTAGATTGTAGAGTGGAAACTTTTTGATTCTTCGGTTTTTCCCATTGGAGTTTTGTTTCAAGTTTGGTCGATCGCGGTGGTTTTTCGTTGATACCACATTGGCTGTGGTCGGTTACTGCCGCAATGGTGATTTTCTTCCTTCCTTCAGGACTTCAGGACTTCGAGGCTGGAGAAGTTAGTTTACAACCGTCGCGTTGGTTTCTCTCCTTGTCTTGATGACATCAGCGTAGTAAGGTACTAGGTGTAGTGTGGATCTGAGGTAGTAGCAACCTTGTAGCTACTTAGCAACCCAACCTCTGTTGAAAAACAGGGGCCAGTTATACCGTTTGAGTGGTTCTAATCTTGGCATCAAATCAGTTCAGAATTCTTTGTTTAAATTTGGCGGGCTTGACTCTTTGTAATATTTTGGCGGGCTCGTTAAAAGTTGATATGTTTTGGGTGGGTTGATGTTTGAAAACTGTTTCCTGATGGAAATATTAGCTTAGTAATTGCAATGTCCTTTTGTGCTTAGTTTTTCGCATACAGGTTGGCTTGGGCCTCTTTGTGATGTATATGCTGAAATGGTTTTCCAGTTTCAAGTTGATGGTTAGCTATCTCTGGACCATTTTGTAATGTTTCTTGTGGAGAAGGATTCTTCAATACCCATTTCTCCAGAGAGGTTACTTTAGTCCTCACACCCAGTTAGTCTCACTAATCAGATGGTCTCCCATCAGTCCTTTTTGGCCCGGCCACAGCCTTGAATTTGTCTTTTAAAATCCAAAATTCGATTAAAGTTCATAGTTTCTTCCATAAGCACTTTAGGATTTCAAATTTTCCAGTAGGTAGTCCCAAATTAAATTTCCTTTCGAATGAGCCCAAACACTGGGGGGGTTCTTGTGAATTTTGCACCCTTCAGCCTGACCTCTTCATGCTCATGGTGTTGAGATTCAAAGAGCTCAACGCCCTCCCGGATGCACTTTCTCCACCTAGGGCGGTCTTCGGCCAGGGACTCCCAGGTGTCAGTAGTGATGTTGCACTTTACCAGGGAGGCTTTGAGGGTGTCCTTGTAATGTTTCTCCTGCCCACCTTTGGTTAAAGGTGTCATTGACTGTAAGCACATCACCCTTTACAGAATGCAGAGGTTTTCCGAAACTGAAAGGGATTCCACTCCATGAATGTACAGATCGTCTGTGACCATACTCAGCGCATCATGGCAGTATCCAGGGAGCACCCATGATGCTTTCATCTTGCGTGAAAGCAGTGTCTCAGGCCTGTTCGAACATCAACCACAAGGCCAGAGCTGGATGCTTGGGCACAAAGGTTACGGTCTCGCCACCTGGCTCATGACCCCTCAGGAACCCTCAGACAGAAGCCGAGCATTGCTATAATGACAGTCATGCAACCACACGCACCATCGTCGAACAGACAACTGGAGTGCTCAAGCAGTGCTTCCAATGCCTGGATCACTCTGGAGACTGCCTACAATATTCCCCTCATCAGGTCTCTGAGTTAAGTGTAGTGTGCTGCATGCTACACAATTAGCCATCATGAGGGGACAGGAATTGTCAATGGGGATTGCAGGACCACCTCAGGAGAAAGCGGGGGAGGAGGAGGAGGAGAAAGACGAGGAAGAGGAGACTGGCGAGGAACATATTCCACCACCACTACCACCACCACCACCACCACAACCACAGGGGAGGCATCGTGGAGATTTTGCCACTGCAAAAGCCTTATATCAGCAGCTCATAATTGAATGCTCTGCTTGAAGAGTGAACGGCACATTTAAACGTTCCTGGCCACTCTATCTCACCATGTTGACTATTCCCCCTCTTATTCTGCAATGAGACACTACACAGAAATGGTTAAGGTAAAGAAAAATCAATTGAACATTGTAACATTGTAAACTTTGTAACCTTCAGTGTGAGACTTAAATAAAATAAAATGAACTGCATCCAGCAGTGTGATAATTCAACAACATTATCGGAACATAATCCAGCATCAAGCATCAACAACATAATCCAGTCTGATACTGTAATATAATTGTCATGTATCTCACTACTGTACACAACTGTATCTTACCATGCTATACATGACTGTAACTAAATATGACCTGTAACCACAAGCATACCTTACCACCAGGGGTGCACTTGCAGGAGACACTGGATACCTGTCCCACACAGGTATATAAAGACAGGTCTCAGGCAAGTGTGGCATTCGAGAGCTGTGTAATAAAGGTGCAGGTCCTGAGTGACCCTGACTTCAGCATGTGCCTCGTGTGAGTCTGTACTGCAAGGGCAGGACTTTACAATAATGATAGTGTAATATAACGATACTGTAACATAAAACATACAATGCATCCAGCATAAACAACATAATCCAGAAACACCAATTCCTGCCGCACTATTTTCTCCCACTGTCTTTTGCCCCCCCTTCCCTTCATCACCCTCCCTTGCCTGCTGCTCCTAATCAAAGTGGCACCAAGATGGTGTGCAGTAAGGCTGCCAGAGCGCTGCTGTGTTGGGGGCAGAGACAATGGAGACGCCATCTGGGGACAAACTGGACCAGTTCGTGACATAGAAGGCCGGCTTCTGACTGGATAGCCTCTTCATCAGCGTGGCCAGTCACAGGTGATTTGGGTGACAACCGTCGCTAACGCTTGGTTGGCGACTGAGTGGGGGGAGATGGAATGCTGTCATCCGGAGGAATGACACCACCTCCCATATCCCTGGAACCACTCAGTCTCCGACAGGGCTGGTCCCTACCAATCGGAGCACCGTGCTGGCCTGCTTCGGGCCATCACTTCCCCGTGTGACAATGGGGAACTCAGAAAGTATGGAGGCAGGCATGGACTGCATCACCTGCCCAAGCTGAAGCAGAGCTTGTGCTTGTGATGTGCCATATTCTGCTAGGGCTCGCGCCACACTCTCCGGGACTCCAGTGTCACTATTGGAGGCCACCAGCCTCGTGTGGGCAATGATGGCCTTGCAAGTTTCACGCCTCGCACCGACAATCTGCGACCCTTTCTCCGTAATGGTCGCTTTCAGGCTGTCAATGCTTGCGGAAATCCTACCCAAGACATCAAGGAGCTGACAGCTGATCTGAATGCTCTCCCTGGACATTCCCATCATGTCTAGTTCCACGTCTGCCTGTCTGTCAGCAGACCGACTTTGCCGACACCCTCCGGAGAGCTGCAGGGATTCAACCCCAGCACTGCATTGCTGCATGTCATTGGTCCCAGGAGCCTTGGATTCCTCAAACCCTGAGAACATCAGGTCATCCTCAGAGGAGCTGAGTGCTGGCGGTGAAGCAGGGGTCGAATGATACAGCGCCGGAGACAGCTCATCGGTATCCTCCTCTTGCTTCTCCTCCAGACGATGGCCTAATGTGGAGTGGTCCCTTGAGGGATGCTGTGCCTGTGACTGGTCATCTGGAAGTAGAAATCAAGTAGATGAGCAGTTAGCAGCAGGGGAGGGGGCAGGATGACATGAGGAAGGTTGCATTGCACAGGCTCATTTGAAGGACTACTGCTGCTCCAATACATGTAGTCCAGAGACATTGTAGGACATTGCCCCCACCTAGTCCAGAGACATTGCAGGATATTGCCCCAACCTAGTCCACAGACACTGCAGCACATTGCCCTAACACAGCCCAGGGAGTGTGCAGGACATTGCCCCAAACTCGAGTCCAGAGACACCGCAGGATATTGCCCCAACCCAGCCCAGGAAATGTGCAGGACTTACTCTCAGTATCCGAGTGGGGGCCAGTGCCTCCACAGGTAGCTGCCGACCAGTAACACCGATGAGGCCTGCCACTCTGTCCTCGATGTCCGTGAGTGGCAGGGTCTGAGGTGGACCTCCGTCTGTCCACACTTGCTCGTGGTGATTATGAGACTTCTTTGCCTGCAAAGATGAAAATGAGAATATTTACAAGAGGGTCCATCTGCTCGTGTGGCACAGATAGCCAGCAAAGCACTTATACCATACTGTCGGAATGTAATAGAGTCCTCTGTTTAATGGCCTTGGAATTTGCACGTGATTCATCAGGAGGACATTGAAGTGGGGAGCCATCTTATGAGATCTCAGAAACCAATCTTAATAATGTGTAAAGATGATTCATGGCAAATGGGTTGCCAAACTAAGCCTACCTATCTGTCATGTATTTTAGGAGGCAACCCACAGAGTGCTGAGAGGCACCAGCAGCATGAGAGCAAATAGTGTGTCAGATTTATAATTGAAGTAATGAAGGAGTGCATGAATTAAAATTGTACTCACTCTGGCGATCCTTGTCAGATCATTAAACTTCTTTTGACACTGCGTGCCAGTCTTGACCACAGTGTCTGAGGCAGAGACCTCTTCTGCTATCTTCCTCCAAATGCTTTTAAATATCGATGGCAGTGGTCTAAAACCACCGTGAAGATGCAACTCCTGTCATCTTCTTTCTACAGCCCCCCACTAGAGGCTAATGTTCTACCTTTGTTTAGAAAGGGAGAAAGGGATAGACCAAGTAATTACAGGCCAGTCAGCCTAACTTCAGTGGTGGGAAGATTGGAAAACATTTTGAGGGACAGGATAAATCTTCATTTGGAAAGACATGGATTAATCAAGGACAGTCAGTAAGGACTTGTTCAGGGAAGGTCATGTCTGACTAACTTGATTGAATTTTTTGAATTTTTCGAGGAGGTAACCAAGAGGGCCGATGAGGGTAGTGCGTATGATATAATGTATATGGATTTTAGCAAAGCTTTTGATAAGGTTTCACAAGGCAATCTGGTCATGAAAGTAAAAGCCCATGGGATCCAGGGCAAAGTGGCAAGTTGGATCCAAAATTGGCTCAGAGGCAAGGAGCAAAGGGTAATGGTTGATGGGTGTTTTTGTGACTGGAAGGCTGTATCCAGTGGGGTTCCGCAAGGCTCAGTGCTGGGTCCCTTGCTTTTTGTGGTGTATATTAATGACTTGGACTTAAATGTTGGGGGTATGATTCAGAAGTTTGCAGATGACACTAAAATAGGCTGTGCGATTGATAATGAAGAAGAAAGCTGCGGACTGCAGGATGATATCAATGTACTGGTCAGGTGGACAGAACAGTGGCAAATGGAATTCCATTCGGATAAGTGTGAGGTAATGCATTTGGTGAGGTCTAACAAGGCATGGGAATGCACATTAAATGGTACAACACTGAAAAATGTAGAGGAACAAAGGGACCTTGGAATGCAGGTCCACAGATCCCTGAAGGTAGCAGGTCAGGTAGATAAGGTGGTTAAGATGGTATATGGAATACTTGCCTTTATTAGTCGAGGCATGGAATGCAAGAGCAAGGAGGTCATGCTTGAACTGTATAAAACACTGGTAGGTCGCAGCTGGAGTACTGTGTGCAGTTCTGGTCACCACATTACAAGAACGATGTGATTGGACTGGAAAGGGTGCAGAGCAGATTTACAAAAATGTTGCCTGAATGGGAAAATTTTGGCTATGAGGAAAGATTGGAGATGCTGGGTCTGTTTTCTTTGGAACAGAGGAGGCTAAGGGGAGACCTTATTGAGGTGTATAAAATTATGAGGGGCATGGATAGAGTGGAAAGGAAGGACCTGTTTCCCTTGGCAGAGGAGTCAACAACCAGGGTACATCGATTTTAAAGTAATTGGTGCATGCAGCAGTACAACAGAGACAATCTTAAAACGACACACACAGCTTTCAACTATGTTTACATTTTTGCTTTTGTACTGTTTTTATTACATTTTATTGGAGTAATGGCCTGGGGCAACACATTTAAAACATTGTTTAAAGTGTTCTGAGTGTGCAAGGAATGCTGCTGGACATTTGCAGCTGTTAAAGGAAGGTCTCTGAGAATACCACTTGCTCTCAGTCCTGGGGGCTCCAGTTGCGGTTCCCCTTGGGCTGCAGCATCACATGGAGATGGAGCAGAGGCAGCAAAGGGGATAAGATCCTTGCTGAAGCTGGAAGCAGAAGAGGAGGAAGCAGAAGATGAAAATGCTGAAGGAAGGAGGCAACCCAGGCCGGGATATCTGGGATCGAATCATCTGCTTGCGGTACCAGTGGCCATGACCCTAATTCCCCTTTCAACATTTGTCACACATCTTCCTTTCCTCTGTTATTGACCAGCACAGCAACTTTTTGGCCACAATGCTGAAATAAAAGCTACCACAAAGCAAACTTTCCAATCCAACTTTATCCATATATGCATCCAATATTACATCAAAAAATCAATTGATCACCCATGTGCATTCCTTTAGTAACTGTCTTGTGTGTGACTTTGCCGATCCTAGAGCTCCTACACAGTGCTACCCCAGTGGCTGCAGCATTGCTGGTGGAAGGCTGTTGGCTTTCAGTGGGGGATACTTCAGATGGCCCTGCAGGATGACCTCGAGCAGCTGTGATCTTAGAAGGCCTTACTGTAGAGTGCACCACCTCAGCATGGACAGCAGCAATCTGAGCTGGCTGGCAGATCAGCAGCAGCAAGGGCAACCTCGAGGAACTGGCGGCTGGGAGTGTGAAATCAAGTGACGGTGTTTCTTCTTCTTCTTCTTCACAATCCTCTCCATCTTTTTGGTGAAGCACTGGTTGGGCAGGCTGTATTTCCTGGGTGTCTGAAATGAGGAAGGCACAAGGTAGGATTGTGGTGAAGGGGGCGCGGGGTAACATCATGGGCAGCTTGTAAATCAGAAGAGATTGTGGGATGAGGGGAAGTGGGATGTAAGAAGGAGGATAATGTATGAGGATACAGGCATCTTGTATTCTTTCAGCCCCGCCACTGGCCAAGAGCTCAGCCATGCCCCCGCCAAGAATAGCCAGCACCGTCTCCTCCAAGGGGGTGATCTGAAGCTAGGCATGTGAGATGTGCCTCGTTTTAGGTAGAGATTGTTGATAGATGAGTGAATAGAGGTGGGGCATGCATTGAGCAGTGTGTGAGGTTGCGGTGCAATTGATAGGAGATGGTTTTTGAAGAAGTATTCACTGACCTTGACCACTCGTCTGAGGTCATGAAGTTTCTTTGGGCACTGGGGCCAGGTCCTGGGGGCGACATTGCTGGCAGTGAGCACCTTGGTGATCTGGTCCCACATCTTTTTTTCTGGAGGGCCTCTTGGTCCCCTGTGGGTAAAAGACCTCTCTTCCAGTGTTCATCCCCTGCACAAAGCTGGGGTGTTGCGTACGAGACTCTGGGTGCTTTTTCCCTGGCCTGCTGAGCCATTCGGGTTAGTGCTGATGCACTTTTAGCACTTTTTATGCGCAGAAGGCTGTTCAGCTTTAAGAACTGCAGACTATCTAGTTCTGAAGGATTTTAATTTTTTTTTGCAGAAGGCAGTTCAACTTAAGGGCTAAAGTCTGCTTTGCAAATGAACAGCCTAGCTTTAAGTAAAGCCAGCCTCGGCCCAGCGACATGAACTTCAGCCCCCTGCTGAGTGCACAGATTGTCAGCACTGTGATATTCTCTAGGCTGTGCGCTCCCATCATCTTAATTAGCAGGCAGCACCAAATTGCCATGCTGCCTGCACTTTCTGAATGGGCGCCTACATATCTCGGATCACGGTGCCTGCGCCCGTTTTAGGCCTTATTGAATTTCACCCCGAAGGTGCCTCGTTTACTTCTATCAACTGCTCAGAGTCCAAGATTTTATAATTAATTCCCATTAATCGTGAGAAATGAAGTTTAATAGTTTGATTGCCATGTTTGTCAAGTACTGCCTTACCACCATGACCTACTACCTTACCAGGATCTTTCCATTCCCTACGACCCTCTCTTTTATGGTATACCAAATCTCCTGAATTGAACTCTGTCTCAGTTGGTCTAATACGACGCCTCAGTGCCCTGCGAATTTTCTCTGATGTCTCAGCCTTGATAAAAGCTTGTCTCCCTGCATTTAAATGCTCTGATAAAATGACACGAATTCAAAGGCTAGACTTTCGACTTGACATTGCTGGGCTAGCGCCCATATATCGCCCAAAAAGGCAGGCTATTGCCCATTTCGCTTAAAAGGTGCAAAGTTGGGCTGGAACATCGCCTAAAAATTGCCGGACCAACTTTCGTATCACATCGCCGAGGTGATCGCCCACACATTGACACGCGCAACTTTTGGCACATCGCCCACACATTGCCGGGCTGATCGCACGACGAGAAGATCGCTGGACATCGCTGGAGAAAAACTGCTTTTACCTGGCGTTCCTCACAGAACTCGGCACTACGGACGCCATTTTGAAAGTCGGAGGAAGTGAGGAGGCTGCTTAAACAAGGGGCTTATAATTTGTGAGTTATTTAAGGACCTTTAAGTTATTGATTGATCCACTCACAGTTATATTTATATTTATTTTAGTATAAAGGTCATTTAAAGTTATAGTGATAGTGATAGTGATGGGGTCTGTGCCTTCTCTACCATTACTTGTAAATGCTCACCTGCTGGAGTCTGAAGTTGGGTTTAGTGAAGGGTTCAGTGAAGGGCCCAATCGAAGAGGAGGAAGACTAATGTGGAGGTGGAGGAGGAGAACGTTCAGCCGACGAACTTACAGGGAAAAGCAATCTTACCCCAACTTGTCTGATTACGCATGCCTTAGGAGGCTGCGCTTCCAAAAGGAGGCCATCGATGAGATATGCCAGCTCATCAAGGGGAATCTGCAGCCTTCCAGCACCATAAGGACCGCGCTGCCCGTTGAGGTAAAGGTTACTGCAGCACTATCCTTCTACACATCAGGCACTTGTCAGGCTTCAGCTGGTGACATCTATGGTATCTCTCAGCACGTCACACACTGCTCCATTTGACAGGTGACTGAAGCCCTTTATGCTGGCAGGATAGACTTTATAAGCTTCCCTATGACCAGCGAGGTGCAGACTGGGAGGGCTTTGGATTTCTCAAGAATAGCAAACTTCCCCAAGGTGCAGGGAGCAATAGACTGCACGCACATCGCCCTGAAAGCACCTTTACAGAACGCAGAAGTGTGTCGTAACCGAAAGGGATTTCACTCCCTGAATGTGCAGCTCATTGTTGACCACAACCAAATAATCATGGCAGTTAATGCTAACTTTCCAGGCAGCATCCATGATGCACACATCCTGCGTGAGAGTGCTGTCTCTGACCTGTTTAACAGTTAGCCACAAGGTCATGGTTGGATGCTGGGGGATAAAGGATATGGCCTTGTCAGCTGGCTCATGATCCCCCTACATAATCCCCAAATGGAAGCCAAGAAGCATTACAACAAAAGCCACATAGCTATACGCAATATCGTCGAAAAGACAATTGGGGTCCTAAAGCAGCACTTCAGATGCCTGGACCACTCTGGAGGCAACCTACAATACCACCCTGACCAGGCCGCTGAGTTTATTGTGGTGTGTTGCATGTTGCATAACCTAGCTATAAGGAGAGGACAACAATTGCCAGATGGGGCTGCTGGTCCACCTCAGGAGAGTGGAGGCAGAAGAGGTAGACGAGGAGGAGGAGGAGGAGGAGGAGGAGTAGGAGGATGAGGCTGGTGAGGACCTTGGGGAGGACAATCAGCCTGGCGATGAATCCATGGTCCCACCCCCTACCCCACCGGCAAGACTGTAAAAACTCCAGCCGGAGTTACACGGCTGCAAAGCTGTTGCGCCAGCAGCTCATAAATGAATGTTTTGCATGAACTTATATTGGAGACAGTCACAGTTACAGTTACAGTTATGGAAAAATACCAGTTGCATTTGCGTTCAGTGACGTTTCATCCTTGCCTGGTCTGGCCTAGTCATTGTTTTACAACAGTTGCATTAATGTTTTACCTTAACTTACGTTATTAAAAGACACTGCACAACAATTGTAAAGTAAAATCAATTTTTAATTGAATTAACAAAATGTATTAATTATTTCAATGAGCTTATTGAGCTTATTAGAATGGAAGGGTACACATTCTTGCGCTGCGTTGCGCTGGTATAAGAAGGAGGAGCAGCACTACTCAATAACATAGACCAAGAGACGGTACATAATAATGCATCACACGGTAGTACACATGGTGGTAAATACAAGTTGAAATTCAGTGACCCAGAGAGCTGTGGAGGCTGGATCAGTCGGAGATAGACAGAATGATAAGGGAGTGAATGTTTATGGGGAGCGGACAGATAAGGGGATAGATGGCCAGATCGCCTGCTCCTGCTCTTATCGCTTGTCAACCTGAGAGTAGTACAGAGGCTGCATGGGAATCAGGATAGCTGCATGTATAACATAACATCATTCTTATATTATAATGAAATGACGTTACATTACTTTCACACTGCTCGATGCATTACTCACATGACAAAAGCGAGGGCTCTGCCTCACCACGGGTGGCAGAGCGAGTGTGGCCTCCCACCAGTTCCTGCAACTCGGTGAGGTTTGCGAGCTGTGCGGGCCCTCCTCCGGTTCGCCTGCGTTCGGCACGATTCTTCACTAACTTCCTCTGCAAATGTGAAAAGAGCATGGCATAAGCTCATTGACTAGGTGCTATCATGGAAAGACAGCAGTCGCCAACATTATATGCTAATAAGGTTTGTATCCACAATTGATGCACGGTTATAACAAAGATCATGTTTAGGATCTAATGCTTGACACAAACATCTCAACTACAATCTCCATTGAAGGGCCCCCGGGGGTGGTGGGAATCAGGATCGCTGGTGAACTCGGCAATGACAGGAGCTAATGTCCCAAAGTGTCCCAGGGCAGACAGTGAACCAGGGCAGCTCTCCCCCAGTCCAGGCTCGGTCACTGTGTAAGTGACAGCAGCCAGAGAGACATAAAAAGGGCGCAGGTTCATAGCCCTGTCCAGATCTTAGCAGGGAATATATGTAATATATGTAAGAATAACAAGCTTAATTTCAATCCTGGATATTTATAATTATAATTACACTTTGCATCATTAAAATATAAAATCTATACTTACTCTTGCCGAAGCAACCAGGCTGTTCCAGCACTTCTGGCACTGGTCGGATCCCCTGGCCTCATGGGATGCCAATGACACGACGTCGGCGATCTCGCCCCAGATTTTCCGATACGCACTGGGGTGGGGGTTTCCCATGCCCACCCCGGGTTAATTGGGCCCACCGGGAATGCACCTCCTGAATGAGGGCCTCGTTGGCCTCGTGTGAAAAGTGCTTTGTCCTCTTCCGTATCAGCGCTACGTGGAAATGTATCCATTTTGTCCCAGTAATGCCCTGGGACCCACCCCTAAAGGAAGTGGAGCGTGGGAGATTGCACTTTGCTTCCTTTCGGGGGTGGTAAGGGCATTTCCATGTCGGGGGCAGGACTTTTGCGCCGGGCGCTAAAAGTCCCGGCCCTGGAAGGTTACCACCCCCAGTCGGGGCACAGGGCAATTTTGCCCCCTAAATCTCATAGCTAAATCAATAAACTGTAAGATGAAAACATCTTTATCACATACCTTTAGATCTATGGCAACTACCTTATTAAAGTCACATACCAATAAAAGACTTACAATAGGACATGGGGATGTCCTTCTATACTTCTTAGATTCCACAGTTCTCACTAATCTCTTCTATTAGCCTCGAATACTCCTCATCAAATACACCTGCATCTTTTAGCATGATTGTTGAATGTTGACAAGTAAGGAGGGCAAATTGTCCATGTAATTTTAAGACAACTTGGTTTTTTGTCTCTTTTCCTTAGCACCTGATGCCATTAATACTTGCCTAGCACTGTAATGAGGAACATCAGGTTTTGTTAAAGGGATGCAATATGTCTTGACTGGGTAAACTGAAGATCAACAGAGTTCCCCAAAATAATTGCCTTATTGTGTTCCATGTCAAGTTTCATCTGTGCCTTTTTCCTGGAAGGTTTACTCAAAAGCATAGGTATCTCACTAGACACTACAGGCAACTCTCGATTATCCGCACACAAATCCAACGTGAAACATTGTAACGAGATTTAAAATTTCGGCCCGGGAAGACATCGGGTTTTAACTTTATATTGTCAATCGCTCTAACGGAGAAATTGTTTACCCGGCATAGCCCAATTCCTGAGGGACCCGGATAATCGAGAGTTGCCTGTATATCTGTCCTTATAAAATGGCTTACTCCAGCAATTTTACATGGAATTACCATTCTCTTGAGAGGCCTCAAGGTGTTGTCATCTCCAAACCTAAAGCATGTAGTACTTTTATTTTCCTTAATCTTGCATCGATCATCACGAGTTAGTGAATCAAGATGGAGAACGCCTGTGTCTGTGCGCATACAAAGGCTGAACTCCAGGACATAGTTGACATATTTACTGAGGCGTACGAAAGCATGGGCCTTACACTAAACATCCGTAAGACAAAGGTCCTCCACCAGCCTGTCCTCGCCGCACAGCACTGCCCCCCAGTCATCAAGATCCACGGCGCGGCCCTGCTCAACGTGGACCATTTCCCATACCTTGGGGGCCTCTTATCAACAAGAGCAGACATTGATGACGAGATTCAACACTGCCTCCAGTGTGCCAATGCAGCATTTGGCTGCCTGAGGAAAAGAGTGTTTGATGATCAGGCCCTCAAAACTGCCACCTAGCTCATGGTCTACAGGGCTATAGTAATAGCTGCCCTCCTGTATGGCTCAGAGACATGGACCATGTACAGTAGACCCCGCATGTCGCTGGAGACATACCACCTACTATGCCTCCGCAAGATCCTACAAATCCCCTGGGAGGACACATGCACCAACATTAGCGTCCTCGACCAGGCCAACATCTCCAGCATTGAAGCACTGACCACACTTGATCAGCTCCGCTGGGCAGGCCACATTGTTTGCATGCCAGACACGAGACTCCCAAAGCAAGCGCTCTACTCGGAACTCCTTCACGGCAAACGAGCCAAAGGTGGGCAGAGGAAACGTTTACAGGGACACCCTCAAAGCCTCCCTGAAAAAGTGCAACATCCCCACTGACACCTGGGAGTCCCTGGCCAAAGATTGCCCTAAGTGAAGGAAATGCATCTGGGAGGGCGCTGAGCACCTGGTGTCTCATCACCGAGAGCATGCAGAAATCAAGCGCAGGCAGCGGAAAGAGCGTGCGGCAAACCTGTCCCACCCACCCTTTCCCTCAACGACTATATGTCCCACCTGTGACAGGGACTGTGGCTCTCGTATTGGACTGTTCAGCCACCTAAGGACTCAATTTAAGAGTGGAAGCAAGTCTTCCTCGATTCTGAGGGACTGTCTATGATGATGATGATTAGTGAATCAAGTTAGCACTTTAACCAATCTACACTGTACACAGTTGAAGTACATTCACTATCTCAAACTGCACAATTAAAGTAATCCACGACTAATACATTAATTGCAGGATTAAACTCCTTGTGACCAGCATAATCTGTTCATCCGTTTCCTCAGAACTACTTTCTTTATGTGTCATTTCAAAGACCCTGCCTGTTTGCTCTGGGCAATTTGCAGCATAATAATACTCAGAGTCACATTTAAAACATATATTGACATTTCCTTGGCCATTCTTGGAATTTATTTGCCCTTTATTATTGTCCCAATTTTGTCATCTGTTGAGAAAATCGGAGTTGCTGCTTATGCTTTTATCAGCATTCTTTCTGTCTTTAATCCTTCCGTTACATTGATGCCTGCGTATCTGGAATATTTTGAAACCTGGTAACCATTAAATCTTCTATTCCTTGTGTCACAGCCGAATGCCTCATTTGTTCAATGCAGCTGAAGGGAATGGTTCTTTCTGTAGGAAACTTTTTAAGGCAGCAGACATCTGATACAACAGAATAATCTTTTATGAGAAAAGAAAAGAGAAAAAAGAAAAAAGAAAAAAGAAGAAAAAAGAAAAAAGAAGAAAAAAGAAGAAAAGAAAGAAAGAAAGAAAGACTTGCATTTATATAGTGCCTTTCATGACCATCAGATGTCCCAAAGCGCTTTACTGCCAATGAAGTACTTTTTGAAGTGCAGTCACTGTTGAGCCTAGTCTTCAGTTGCTTTCAAGTCTTTAGTTACAGAACCACACGTTACTTAGCGTAAACCCTAAGGTAAACTTTCCCTTCCCGAGCCTGCTCCCATAAATATGAGCACAAGAGAGTCTACAATTAATACCCACCACCTGAATACATTTAACATCCAGTTGATATACACCATTTGAATACAATTAACACAGTTCACCCATCATCACTGTACTTGCTGATCTACATTGGTTCCCATTCCAGCAATGCCTCAATTTAAACATTCTCATCCTTTTTTTCAAGTCCCTCAATAGCCTTGCTTTTTCCTAGCTCTGTAACCCTCTCCAGCCCTACAACCCTCAAAGTTCTCTGTGCTCCTCCAATTATGGCCTCTTGAGCATCCCCGATTTTAATCATTCAACCATTGGCAGCCATGCCTTCAGTTGCCTAGGTCCTAAGCTCTGGAACTTCCTCCCTAAACCTCTCTCACTCTTTCCTTTAAGACACACCTTAAAACCTACCTCTTTGTCCAAGCTTTTGGTCACCTGCCTAATGTCTCCTTAAATGGCTCAGTGTCAAATTTTGTTTGATAACGCTCTTGTGAAGTGCCTTGGGACATTTTACTGCAGTAAAGATGCTATTTAAATGCAAGTTGTTGTTGTTAGAAGTATTAGGTTAGGCGATAGATGTCATGTGCAATCGAATAGTACAAGGATGCAGCACCTTCACAAAATACACTGACCAAAGTCAAACAAGCTTTATTGACAGGAGTAACAGTGTGTGAAGTTTCACAAAAGGTATTTCACACTAATGTTATTTTTCTGCACTGATGTCATTTTAAAATTATTTAGGGAATTGACAAAGTTGATGCAGGCAAATTTTTCATTCTAACAAAGGGTTCCAGTACCAGGGATCGAAAGTTACCAATGAGTAAGTTAGGAAGAAGAAAGAAATTCAAGCAAAACATTTTTAACCTGGATGGTTTTCAGTCCAAGTCACTGAAGCAAGTCACATAAAAAGCTTGGAAATGTTGATTTTATACAGAAATTGTAGTACCACAACCATAAAAAGGAATTTTATTTGGTGGTGTTAAGGTTTGACTATGAGCAAAATATTAGTTTCCATTTTGTTAAACAGAATATATTTTTGGGGTGATTTTAGCAGCACTTCTTTTTTGTAAGAACAATATGACAGTAAAAATAGTCACCATTTCTCCAATTTAGAGTCTCTTTTCACATTTGAACAATGTGTTGAAGCACAGCCAAAAGCCAATTCAGAACCTGAACTAGGCATGTATGGTGGAACATGTGTAGTGCATTGATGTTCCAATATATTGGGGTAAAAATGCATCTTGGGCAATAGAGCAAAAAGGGCAGTATTACATCAGTTGTCTGTTATATTCACTGCCCGAATTTCAGTTCCATTTACTTAAATAAAACTAAAACAAAATATCTCCGGGGTGTACAATAGGCAGCCGGTACGATCACACCCATTTAGTACTACCATCCAAGATGTCTCCATATTGTCTATAACTCCCACCCTTTTATAGTACATCTTGCTTTTGTGCACGAACAATCACTGCAGAATGCACCTTATTAAAACATACAACAAAATACTCGGCTCTTGAGGGCTATTGTCATAGGGCTCAATTTTGGCTAGGAGTTGCTCCATTTTTTTTGGAGTAACTTGGTTTTTCTGGCGTACCTTAAAAATCCCCATTTTTCCCAATCAATTTGCACCAGCGTAACTGAGTTGGTTATGATTTTTTTAGATTAGTTTTTTTTTCTCAAGAGGGGGCGTTACCAGCTACCGACGCCAGTTCTGCCCATTTTGACCAGCTAATAGTTACTCCATTTATACTTAGGCCAGCTTATGTGGCCACTTCAGAAAATCCTTGCGGAGAGTTAAAGAAATCGGTGCAGGTAGGTACATTGGAGGCCATTCGGCCTGGGATAGGGGCGGGAAGCGGCGAGGACCTGGACCTAAACCACCAAGCCTTACAAACCACCAAACCTTGCAAACAAAACCTCGAATGATAGGCTACGTAAAAATAGAAACTCGACACTGCAAAAACATTTGCTCAACCTGAAGGTAGTTAGTGCAACCAGTTCATAAAGGAAAAAGATATTCCATTCCTCAGCCTTTATCTTAATGCACAAACAAATTCACCAAGATCCTCTGTCATAAAACTAGGGTAAACTCAGCAGTCCCACACGGTCAGTGAGGAGCCATGCTCAAAGGTTTCCTTTGGGTTTTCTTTGAGTACAGCCTGGAGGCCACTCGGCCAGGACTAGGGGTGGGCAGGAGAACTGATAGTGCTCCTGCCTGTCGCCGATTTCTATCAGTTCTCCTGCCCACCCCTAGTCCTGGCCAAGTGGCCTCCCGGTGCAATTTCTAAGTGATCGATCGCACCGGGAGGCCACTCGGCCAGGGCTAGGGGCGGGCGGGAGAACTGATAGTGCTGCTGCCTGCCGGTGATTTCTATCAGTTCTCCTGCCCACCCCTAGTCCAACAAAGGAGGCAGAATAAATGCAGAGAACTTTATCTGAAGGAGCCCATCGCCACGCTCTGAAAGTGAGAGAGACCTACTGTTGTTGCAGACTCGCAGCGCTACTGTTCATGTGCGGACATCACCAGTGGACTCCACTGCGCATGTGCAGACGTCCCGGCACAGTTTTCAGTGCAGAACGCTGACTCCATACCCGACTCGACTGGCCACACTGCGCGGCTGCAGTGAAGAGGCCGGACAGCGGCCAAAGTGGTAACAACATTTTTTGGCGCACTTTGGAACGCAAATAAGTGGTGCAACTCCGGTAAATGCGCCGAAAAACGGGCTCGGCCAAAATTGAGGCCATAGTGTGGACAGAGTGCACTCCTATGATAAACAGCCAGTAATTTATGCCTCTTAACACTTTGAGGTTTGATACGTAGCCTAAAAATGTAACTAAATTAATAGTTACATTATTTATGACTTTGTTTTTTTTCATTAGGCTGTTATAAACAGTAGTAACCCTGGGATATGCTCAATATTTGTTTTGGCTTAACTGGAATGTTAATAATTAACAACATTGTAATGAATCTAAACATTAAATTAGACACATATCAAGATCCAAACACTGTTTGTATTAAAGAGTAAAAAATGAATGTAAATTACATTATAAATATTTGATGAGATTGGAAGTACTCTAATTGCTAGTCATAGCTTTTTTTTAAGTTAGTCACTAACAATGCATATTAGCACATGCAGACTAACTAGCAATAATTGTGATTTATTCCATGGGAGAAATTACTTCTCATGTCAGTACATTACAGGCAAAGCTTTGCATTGGCTACAAACACATATGCTTGCCTTTGTTCACCCTTGAGCCTATTAAAAAAATTGGTGCTTAGAGTCTGACTTCGCAATCATCGCTAAAATATTTTGAAATCCATATTTTGCATAATTAATGCCAGAATTTATCTTCACTTAATGATTCAGTGTGAACAGCGACACCAGTAGCCGATCTTAGTGAGACACCTCTCAAAGTGTTGCAGGCTAGATTTTACAGATTTGTGTTGCCTTGTGGATTTTCACAAGCCGAAAGACATCTTGGGGATTCAGGTCAGAGGTCATCAGGCCCAGCAAACTTTCCAATCCAGTAATTTTAATGGATATAAAATCCTGCCCCATTAGTCTCTACATCCAAATCCCCAATAGGGGCACCAACCTGGTGTAAATCAGCACTAGTACAAATCTGTAAAATCTACCTTTTATTTTACAGTAAAATCTGTAATTATACATATCATCAATTTTTTTTATTGTTTCTTATCAATTTTCACTCCTAATATTCTCTCTCCCCTCCCCTCCTGAAGGCATTGACTGCTTACTGTGATAAAGTTCCACGGACAATTCTCTCCTTCTCGTCCTTTGTCCGAATGACCATTGTTAATGTGTGAGCTTTCAGAGTGAGTATCATGAAGCTAACTGATTACTGCAGCCATCATGGTTGAGCCCAATCTTGTCCTCATTGACGTCAACATACAGACAGTTCCAGCAGGAATCAGTGGATAGTGATCAGGAGCAGGAGTCGTGTTCTAATTCCCTCTCCCTAACCCAGAAGCTCTAATATCAAATATTGCAACACTAATCCTCCCCTAGCTGATATCGGATAACACAACACGGAGCAAGGATTAAACAAAGGGCCCTCTTGATCTGTGTGGCTCAGATACTTATTACACATAGAAAGTCAGAAATTCAATGAGCTAATTTCTCCAATTGAGCAATTTACAAAAAAAGGGGGAAAGGATACTAATTCCAATTACGCATTCAGGAATAGCAGACGTTGGCACCACAATTTTGTAAATTAATACGGCCACAATCAAAGCACCACCTTGCTACTTCTATGACGCTGCCGCTGATGCCATCAAACTGAAATCATGCACCAGTGAAATGTTCACAAAATATGCTGCCAATTACACGCCACTTTAAAGTGAAGTACTCTGTCTCCAGTCCCTCTGTAGTGGTGCATCATGGAAATCCTGGGATATTATTATTAATGGAGGAGATTGAAACATGTTGCATCGATAAATAACCTTATCTAATAAAAAAAGTACCATGTGATGAGTTTAAAGCATGAGTGCATGAAAAGCATCATTGTGTAGAACTGATCTTGTTGACTTATGGAAGTCAGAATTAAGTTGACTGCATATTTTCCATTGAAAGAAATCGAGGGGGAATCAACCTTTGCAGTCAAATTAAAGGCTGCCAAGTTCTAGAGAAATTTCAGTCCACAGCACTCAAATATCACCTTTAACAGTATAGAACCATTTCAGGTAGATCTGGTTCCGTAATGTCATGTAGCTCCTGGTATTATGGAAGCCAGCCTATCTACATTGTGGGCAGATTCCATGGCAAGGACATTGAGAGAAATGTTTTTTTTCTGGTCACCTGATCATCTCCAATAGCTGAGAATTGTTTGTACAGACCAAGGGGCCGAAATTCAGGGTCTCAAAGAGACCCGTTAATGCCCGTTTGCAGCAGCCATTCCTAAAAATCGGGCGTGATGGGGTCAACAAATTCAAGTCGGGGATTTTTCGGCCTGGACCCCATCCCACCCGAGTGGTTGCACTGCCAATGAAAACAATAAAAAAGTAATAAAAATACTCACCCATCGATTTTCACCTAAATCCGTCGATCCCCCACCGCGCAGTTCCCCCGGCAGGTTTTTCTGCCGGTGCACCACCTCTGCACTGAGTGCGGCCCAGCAGGGCGGCTGCCCTTAAATGGGAGGGCCCATTGCCGTGGCCACGCTGGAAACATTTTTGACGGCTGACTTGACGATTGGCCAGCAAAATACTGCCTCCCCGGGTTTGGCCAGGCCACCAACGGACAGCCTGGCACCCCCCTTGGGCGCCAGGCCACTGGCCTGGCCAAAACCCTCCCTGGTGGCCCCACGCTCTCTCTCCCCTTTAACGGAGGAGAGAGAGCGCGGTGACGCACATGTGCTGTGACATCACCACGGTTCCACCGATGATTGACAGCAGCGGAGGCCCCGATCGACCCATTTTCAGCCAGTCAGCCTGACTTTGAGTCTACGGCCCGCCCCCATTATGATCCATTATGATCAAAGTCCTGAAAATCGATCCACTTACGCACCAGGAATTCCAACGGTAAGTACCACTCCAAAACTCATAGGTGCTCCAGCTTTCTGGTGCACCTGAATTTTGACCCCCAAGGATTGGGAAACTCATTTTGCTAACTTATACAGTCAGAAATAATGGAAACCCTGCAGTGACAGCACTTTAATGTAAGGGAGCCATTAAAAATACACATCAATGTCATGTTCATCAACTATAAAGAAATACACAATATATGGTTAATAAGAATCAACCCCACTGAATTTCTTTTTGTACACATAAGGCCATATTTTGCTCTGCTAAATTCAGTGAAAAAGTAAACATGAGTAAAGAGTGACAGTAAACTGGTAGAAAGAACTAACAGTCTATTCTGTGGTGTTTAGCACTGCAGCAAGGATTTCTACTCCTCCAAAAATGGATCAGTGTAAAGTTATGAAAAATTGCTAATTCAGCTGTAAAGTCCTTTTTAAAAACCAATCATGAAAAATATGCTGCTGTCGACGATTAATTGCGAAGTGAATATTAGACTCCAGGACAGGCCGGCATTACTGAACTTAACTAAAGGGAGCATCACCCCAACAATAACAAAAGAGAATAGCACAGAGGACATATGACTTCAATGGAAATAAAAATCAGGAAAGATGTAAAACGGGCTGCTGACTCACACAAAGTCAATATTATATCCCAACATCGACACAGGGCAAGAACGTGAGCTTGCTCTCCACTGACCGCGTTCCTGGGCAGTCCTTATCACCTCCACCTGCTCAAGCTCACTTGTACTTAGTGAATCATCCAGTGCAGTCCCCTCAAACTCACTATCTATGCCGTGTGGGCTGCTGATTTCTTTGTTGGGGCTTGGAAGGGTACAGTGAAAGGGCAGGAAAATGTAATTAACTTAATTGAAATTTTCAGAAAACCATTAATCAGGTCAAGTGGCCTCCTTTGGCACTTTAAAATTCTATGGCTGGAATTTTTATATTTCCGACACATTGTTAGCATGGGCGCCCTGGATCACATGGGGAACCCAAAGGTTTAAACGCTGCATTTGGCAGTGGTTTTTTATCAAAGCCATTGCATTTGCATCTGAATTCTGGGTTTCCCGACCAATTAACAGACACGGGTGTGATGACATCACACATGGGTCAAATTCAGTTGAGGTATTTAAAGGAGTATTGCAAAGATGACAATTGAAGGTTGGGAAAGGTTGGAAAGACATTCGTGGGAGAGAAAGTGGTTTGTTTGTAGAGAGATTGGCTTGCCTGAAGAGAGATTGGTTTTGTTGCAACACAAAATTGCAGACTCACCATCCAAAAGCTTCCCCTAGATTTAGTGATGTCTCCTTGGAACTCCTGCTGCAAGGAGTTAGGGCTCACAGGGAGGTCCTATTCCCTCCTGATGGGAGGAAGCGGCCAGTCTCAGAAACCAAGAAGGCATGGCTGGAAATAGCATCAGAAGTGAGCAGCAGTATTTGGTGGTGAGGTCCTGGCTAGAGTGCAGGAAGAGATTTAATGACCTCATGAGGCCAGGAAAGGTGAGTACAATGCCACATTTAACTACATCCTGACTTGCATGTCACCCCAACCCTCTCATTTTTCTTCCTAAACCTACTCCTGCGCTGTTATGTATTTAACCCCTTGTAACCTGCATCACACCTGTCCACCAGAGGGCCTACCTGTTGGAGTCCCAAGGGATCCCAGCATCCCTTGGGATCATAGTATATAAGCAGGCCACCCACAAGGCACCTGCACTCTGGAACCTTAATAAAGGAGCTAAGGTCACACTTGCTCATTACACACAGTACTCAATCTGACCATTTATTATGAGCATAAAAATTGGCGATGAGGTAATGAACAACCGCGCAAAAATGCAAAGAACATTCAGCATCCTGGAGAAGTTCTCAGAGGGGGACGATTGGGAGGCCTTCGTGGAGAGACTCGACCAATACTTCGTGGCCAACGAGCTGGAAGGGGACGAGAATGCGACCAAACAAAGGGCGATCCTCCTAGCTGTCTGTGGGGCAACAACCTATGGCCTCATGAAGAATCTCCTGGCCCCGGCAAAACCAACAGAGAAATCCTATGAAGAACTGTGTATGCTGGTCCGGGAGCACCTAAATCCTAACAAAAGCGTTTTGATGGCGAGATATCGGTTCTACACGTGTCAACGATCGGAGGGCCAGGAAGTGGCGAGCTACGTCGACGAACTAAGGCGCCTTGCAGGACATTGTGAGTTTGAGGGATTCCTAGAACAAACGCTCAGAGACTTTTTGTACTGGGCATCGGACACGAGACAATCCTCCGCAAACTGTTGACTGTAGAAACTCCGAATCTGAGTAAAGCCATAACGATAGCCCAGGCACTTATGTCCATGAGCAACAACACCAAGCAGATTTCACAGAACAAAGAAGTTTCGGCCAGAACTGTGCATAAAGTAACGTCGGTTTTGAGCAGAAATGTACAGGGCAGAACATACACGCCGGCTGCTGTGGCCCCACCTCAATTGATCCAGAGTCCACCATCATCTGTTAATGCAAGGCAGTTAACACCCTGTTGGCGCTGTGGAGGTGATCATCGGCCTCATCAATGCTGCTTTAAGCACTATGCATGCAATGGCTGCAGAACAATGGGACACCTCCAATGAATGTGCAGGCGAGCTGCAAACCCTGCAAACCCTGCAAACCACCACATTGCAGACGAAGATCAATCCACAGTGGATCAGACAGAATTGGAAACTCGTACTGAAGAGGCAGATGTGTACGGGGTACACACGTTTACGACGAAATACCCACCAATAATGTTGAAAGTTGAACTGAACGGTATTCCAGTGTCTATGGAGCTGGACACGGGGCAAGTCAGTCCATAATGAGTAAAATGGTCTTCGACAGGCTGTGGGGGAAGAAGGCACACAGGCCCAAGCTCAGCCCTATTCACACCAAACTAAGGACTTACACCAAGGAACTAATCCCTGTAATTGGCAGTGCTGAAGTCAAAGTCTCCTATGACGGAGCAGTACACGAACTCCCGCTGTGGATTGTGCCAGGGGATGGCCCCACATTGTTTGGCAGAAGCTGGCTGGGAAAAATCCACTGGAACTGGGACGACATCCAAGCGCTTTCGTTCATCATTGACACCGCATGTACCCAGGTTCTAAGCAAGTTCCCTTTGTTATTCGAGCCAGGCATTGGAATCTTTTCGGGGGCGAAAGTGCAGATCCATTTGGTTCCCGGTACACGACCCATCCACCACAAGGCTCGGACGGTATCGTACATGATGTGTGAAAAAGTGGAAATCGAGCTGGACAGGCTGCAACGTGAAGGCATCATCGCGCTGGTGGAATTCAATGACTGGGCCAGTCCGATTGTTCCGGTACTCAAGGAGGACGGTACGGTTAGAATTTGCGGGGACTATAAAGTAAAAATTAACCGTTTTTCGCTGCAGGACCAGTACCCGCTACCCACGGCCTATTCGCGACCCTGGCTGGAGGGAAGACGTTCACCAAGCTGGACCTGACCTCGGCCTACATGATGCAGGAGCTGGAGGAGTCTTCGAAAGATCTCACCTGCATCAACACACACAAAGGTCTGTTTATCTGCAACCGGTGCCCATTCAGGATTCGGTCGGCCGCAGCGATCTTCCAGCGGAACATGGAAAGCCTGCTAAAGTCAGTTCCTTGCACAGTGGTCTTCCAGGACGATATATTGGTTACAGGTCGGGACACCATGGAGCACTTGAAGAATCTGGAGGAGGTTCTTAGTTGGTTGGATCGTGTGGGGCTCAGGTTGAAAAGCTCGAAGTGTGTTTTCCTGGCACAGGACGTCGAATTCTTGGGAAGGAGAATCGCAGCAGACGGCATCAGACCCACCAATGCCAAGACGGAGGCCATCAAGAACGCGCGGCGACCACAGAACGTGACGGAGCTCCGGACGTTCCTGGGACTCCTTAACTACTTTGGTAATTTCCTACCTCCGTTAAGCACCCTGCTAGAACCCCTACATGCACTACTGCGCAGGGGCGACGACTGGATATGGGGGAATTCACAAGAGGCTGCCTTTAAGAAAGCCAGAAACTTATTTTGTTCTAATAAACTGCTTGTCCTGTATAACCCATGTAAACGATTGGTGTTAGCTTGCGATGCGTCATCATACGGGGTCAGATGTGTGTTGCAACAGGCTAATGAATCGGGAATTTTGCAACCAGTTGCGTATGCATCCAGGAGTTTGTCCAAGGCCGAAAGGGCCTACAGCATGGTTGAAAAAGAGGCTCTGGCGTGCGTTTACGGGGTAAAAGAAATGCACCAGTACTTGTTTGGCCTCAAGTTCGAGCTTGAAACTGACCACTAGCCACTCATATTGCTATTCTCGGAGAGCAAAGGGATTAATACCAATGCCTCCGCCCGCATCCAAAGATGGGCGCTCACGCTGTCGGCATACAACTATGTAATCCGCCACAGACCAGGCACAGAGAACTCTGCAGATGCTCCCAGTAGGCTACCATTGCCCACCACCGGGGTGGAAATGGCACAGCCAGCGGACTTGCTCATGGTCATGGAGGCATTTGAGAATGAGAAACCCTCCCGTTACGGCCCGCCAGATCAGGACCTGGACCAGCCAGGATCCTTTACTGTCCTTGGTAAAAAAAACTGTTTCCTCCATGGGAGCTGGTCCAGTGACCCAGTGGAGATGCAGGAAGCGATTAAGCCATTCCACAGACGCAAAGATGAGCTGTCCCTGCAGGCGGACTGTCTTTTGTGGGACAATCACGTAGTCTTGCCCAAGAAAGGCAGAGACACAGTTATTTGCGAACTGCACAACACACACCCAGGCATCGTAATGATGAAAGCCAGAGCCAGATCCCATGTGTGGTGGCCTGGCATCGACTCAGGTTTAGAGTCATGTGTGCGCCAGTTCAACACTTGCTCTCAGTTGAGCAATGCACCCAGAAGAGGCACGGCTAAGTTTGTGGTCATGGCCATGCAAACCTTGGTCGAGGATGCATGTAGACTATGCGGGCCCATTCCTAGGCAAAATGTTTTTGGTTGTCATGGACGCTTACTCAAAATGGATTGAATGTGCAATAATGTCTGTAAGCACATCCACGGCTAGCGTTGAAAGCCTACGAGCCATGTTTGCCATGCACAGCTTGCCTGATGTCCTCGTCAGCGACAATGGGCCGTGCTTCACCAGTGCTGAATTTAAAGAATTCATGACCCACAACGGGATCAAACATGTCACATCTGCCCCGTTCAAGCCCGCATCCAACACCCAGGCAGAACAGGCAGTTCATAC
This sequence comes from Pristiophorus japonicus, assembly GCF_044704955.1. Classification (NCBI taxonomy): domain Eukaryota; kingdom Metazoa; phylum Chordata; class Chondrichthyes; family Pristiophoridae; genus Pristiophorus; species Pristiophorus japonicus. The sequence goes on along the minus strand of NC_091977.1, from coordinate 111,635,036 downwards.
CATCAAGCAAAGCTTGAAACGCGTGTCGGAAGGCTCCCTGCAGACCCGGTTGTCCTGAGTACTGCTCAGCTACCGCACCAGACCCCACTCACTCACCGGAATTCCCCCAGCTGAGCTGCTCATGAAAAGGCGCTTAAAACAAGACTCCCTCTTGTCCACCCTGATGTACATGATCACCTGGAGGACAAGCGGCATCAACAAAGTGTGTATCATGACCGCGCAAATTTGTCACGCAATATTGAGATCAATGATCCTGTGTTTGTGCTCAATTATGGACATGGTCCCAAATGGCTTGCTGGCACGGTCACAGCCAAAGAGAGGAGTAGGATATTTCAGGTCAAACTGACCAATGGACAAACGCACAGAAAACACTTGGTCCAAATCAAATTGCGGTTCACCAACAGCTATGAACAACCTGAAGAGGACACCACCAACTTTGACCCTCCAACGCACACACAAGTGGCAACCGACGTCACAGTTGACCACGAAACCGAACTCATCATCCCCAGCAGCCCGGCAAGGCCGGCTGTCCAACAGCTCAGTGAAGAACTGACCAACCCACCAACACCAGCATTTGTACTGAGACGATCGACAAGGGAGCGCAAAGCCCCAGATCATCTCACCTTGTAAATAAGTGTACTGTTGACTTCACGGGGGAGTGATGTTATGTATTTAGCCCCTTGTAACCTGCATCATACCTGTCCACCAGAGGGCCTACCTTTTGGAGTCCCAAGGTATCCCAGTATCCCTTGGGAGCACAGTATATAAGCAGGCCACCCACGAGGTATCTGCACTCTGGAACCTTAATAAAGGAGCTAAGATCACACTTGCTTATTACACACAGTACTCAGTCTGACTATTTATTATGAGCGTAACATGCACATCACTCCTCATACTAACCTACCTTGCAGGTGCACCCAGCCCTCTCTGCCTTTGCACCTACTCACATCCCCATCTGTCCATCCCACCACTGACACTCACCCTCATCTTAATACAATGTCACGCCTCTCCCTCATATTCATCTTCTACAGATGTTGCCCACCCATCCGTTCCACTCATTCCACAACTCTCACTCAAAGGTCTGTTGTTTCTCTCCTTGCAGGAGAAGAGAGCACAGAACACCCAAGAAAGGCCGAGAACCGGAGGTAGCTCTCCAGTCATAGCAACGCTGACTGCAGCGGAGGAAGAAGCACTGGAGATCAGTGGAATATCAGCATTGATGGTGGTGGGAGATGGAGAGAGGGGGACCTCCCAGCTACCTGGTGATAGAATTAAATATCACACAGCCACATGGTATACAACAATCACTCATGTTGACTTGATGTCAGCAGCCAGTGAAATATGATTATGTGCATAATGTTCACTTAAAACATTCTTATCATGACAGTTCTAATTCATGTCTTTACTCTCCCACAGGTACATCCAGTGTACTACAGCTAGTCCAGCCAGATGTGGAAGGTCACTGACTCTGAGGGTGCAACATCACAAGACATATGCACACTCAGCATTAGCGCAGATACACACACATCGGTTAAGTCAGAAAGTGATGTTGTCACCTGGTGGTCTCACACATGACATGAGCAAGAGCAGATGGTTCAGACAGGGACAGCAGTGGAGAGTCCAGGCCAGAGGGTACAGGCTGCTCCAAACTCTGCTCAGCTGGATGTCGATGCTGAATCTCAGGGACCGTCGACAAAGAGGATTATTCTGGAGGAGCAGCAAAACATGCGTGAGGCTCTGGCAGGATTTCCAGCTGTGATGCGTTCACTTGCAGGGAGAATGGAGAAGTCCATCTCAAACATGACTGGCATGTAATTGCAGGCCATGGCTATGATGTGTTCATCCATGGAAAGGGTGGCCTCCTGCATGAGCATCAAATGCAACATTCAAACGAGTGCATGCTTGCTCTCACCAGCAGCTTGCACACTCTGAATGCCACCTTAACATGGATGGATAGAAAACTTTACTTCATTGACACACTGATGTGCAGCAAAGTGCTCTCTAGCTCCTTGCTAGTAGGTGGTTGCAGGTGTCCCATGATAGGGAGGAAAGTGAAAGGGGACATAGAAGTGGGGACTCTGCTCAAAGCGCTTCCACTTCTCCCCTGTTGCCACCCTTTCAGTGAGAGCCCCACATGATGCCTCAGATCCCAATGGCAAGGTCTGCCCCTGTGCATGTACAGGAGGAACAGTCTTTGGTGGGGCCTTCATGGGCTCCAAAATGCAGAGAACATTGGCCAAAAGCATCTCAGCAGTCAGGGCAGGGAAGTAGCAGGGGTTGGATGACATAGAAGTGGTAGGATGATGAAAGAATTCTAAATGCACAAGGGTATGCACATGGGTGTGTTAGGCAATGTTGCACTGTTAAGGTGATGTTGATATTTGGAGGCACATAAAATTATTTATTTGCACCACTTTCCCGTCTTGCCCATTTTTGCCTGCTTTCTGGCAAGTGGCCTTGCCACTTATAATGAATGGTAAGACATGACTTAACTATGAGCAATGAGTGTCTGTAACAGGAATGGGGGGGTTTGGCCATTTTAGGACTGCTATGTGGTTGGGGAGGTGGAAAGTTGGTTCAGCATCTGGGTGTCAGATGGGTGTACTGGTGCAACCTAACTAAATAGTCATATGATAAAATACGCACCGCTGCTGGTGCCATGTCCAATAATATTCCTGTTCCTCCTCCTCCTCCAAAGAGGCTCTGCGCTCTCCACCTTGTTCCTCCAGCAGCTCCAATTCTCGCAGCTGCGCTCTGCTATGTAGAGTGCAGCATGGCATGATCATTCTGGAAGCCCTGACCGCAGCATGTTAGACATCCTGGAGAGCTGTGTGTTGGACATCAAGGAAAGTTAAGGGGTGTAAGGGGTTTTCAGGGAGTGTTGTGCCTTGGATGTCTCTCTCTGGGCTTCTGCTCTCACAGCCGATGCCTGGCCTGTGAGGTACCCTGAGTCCTGCAAGAGCACCCCTGGAGAGACTGTGTCCACAGCTTATGAAGGGGGTTTTAAGACTCGTGCGTCCCCACAGCTTATGCCTAGCCTGTGAGGCACCTGTGAGTGTCAAACACTCCTAATCCCTTCTTCCCTAGCCTGTGACACACAGTTGAGCATTTGCGAGGCGCTCCTAACTTCTCTTACACTGTTCTGACATAAGACTCACGATCAGGAGATGTAATACAATAGAACTGAGACAAGGTGATTCCAAGAGGAACTTTAGGCTTCCAATTTATTTGACAAGGTGTATCTCAACAAACAGCAATACACCAACAAAACAATCCCCCTAAATCCCACTAAACGGACACAACGAAAATCTTTACACAAGTTTAGCAGTACAATGCCCAACCTCCCACCTTTCCTGGCCTAACTGAGTTGGGAGTTCCGGGGACCAGAGGTTATACTCACTACTGTGCCTTCTGCAGTTTGGTGGTTTGTTTCTTCTATCTTCGGTGTCTTCGGACACTGGTTTTCCTTCAGTGTCAAGAGACTTGCTGGTTGTTGGATCACGAGGGCAGGGGAACCACACACACTACGTCAGAAACCCCTTTTTATAGCCAGATTATCCAGTCCGCCTCTCCTGCTGAAATCGATTCTTCCCATTGGTGGGCTTTGTGATTTTGAAAAATGCAGCAGTTTTAGATTATTGCGGGTTTTTTCCACTGATGTTAACCTACTCGAGGTTTGAATGGGTGTTGATTGCATTGGCCTCCTGTAGCCATTGTTTAGGCCCTTGGGTTGTTTTGGGTTCCCTGGTTTCTGAAGGTCTGCATAATTTACCTCCAATTCAGTTTTTCTAACCTACTCAAGGTTTGAGTAGGTGTTAATTGGGTTGGCCTCCTGTAGCCATTGTGTAGGTCCTTGGTTTGTTTTGGGTTCCCTAGTTTTCTGAAGGTCTGCATAATTTCCTTCCATAGTGTAAACATGGGGAAGACAATAGTCCGATAATGGCTGTGAGTCAGTCCCACAGTTTTCGAGCAAGTGCTCTCCCATTGGCTTGAAAGCCCCATGCTTCGGGCTGACTCTGTCCCACCATTGGCCCTCCGGTGTCCTCCCCCGTCCAATCACTGCTCTGCCAAGGTCAAACCGTATTGGTTTCAATTCACAGCACAGACTGATCCCACAGTCCTTTTCCTTCTGGTAAAATGCGAGGGTTTTCGTCCTTCCCTACAGAGATAACAGTCAAACTTCTTTGTTTCTTAAAGCAACAGGCTTTCCAAGATATAAACAGAATTACATTGAAGTGTCATAAAAGGTGTAAGATGTAGAGTGCTTGTGTGAGGGAATTAGTAATGACGTCACCCAAGTGTGATTTAGTTTTAGGGTAATAAAAATATGTAAGAGGAATCCATTAGTTACAGAGAGCAGTTGGTATAGCTTTTACTTCAAAATGCTAGGAACATGAGAACAAAGGAACAGGAGTCGGCCATTCGGCTCCTCAAGCCTGTTCAATGAAATCATGGCTGATCTGCGGCCTAACTCCATATATCCCCATATCCCTTAATATCCTTCGGTAACAGAAAGCTATCAATCTCAGATTTAAAATTAACAATTGATCTAGCATCAATTACTATTTGAAGAAGGGAGTTCCAAACTTCTAACACCATTTGCATGTAGAAGTGTTTCCTAATTTTACTCCTGAAAGGTCTGACTCTAATTTTTAGACTATGCCCTCTAGTCCTAGAATCCCCAACCAACGAAAATAGTTTCTCTCTCCATCTACCCCATATGTTCCCCTTAATATCTTGAAAACTTCAATCAGATCACCCCTTAACCATCTAAATTCTCGGGAATACAACCCTAATTTGTGTAATCTCTCCTCGTAACTTAATCCTTGAAGTACAAGTATAATTTTGGTAAACCTACGCTGCATTCCCTCCAAGACCAATATATCTTTCTTAAGGTGTGGGGCCCAGAACCGCGCACAAACTCCAAGTGTGATCTAACCAGGGTTTGGTATAGCTTCAGCATAACTTTCACCCCCTTATATTCCAGTCCTCTAGATATAAAGGCCAGCATTCCATTAACTTGATTATATCTGTACCTGTTTGTGACATTTTAATAATCTTTGGGGTGGATTTTCCTGTGATGAGTGCTTCTGTTTTTGCCCTGGAGGGGCAGCAATGGTGGTGGTGAGCTCTTCTGGGCAGGCAGTCAGCTTCCAGCACCCCACCGGGGTTTTTGGAGCCAGTTTTGTGGGGGCGCGGAGCAGTACCACCCGGAAGAGTTGAGCCAGTGTGCAACGCCCCTGGTTGCGACACAGGCTCACTTTTAGACTCCTGTCCGACCCATACGCCCCACAACGCGTGCTGTTGGGGCCACCTGTAAAATTGGCCGGTCCAACCTATACCGACTGCTATGAGGTAAGTAATGTCCACCTCAGGAAAGTGTGATTGTTTTTTCTTTAAATTTTTTTTTTTGCAATTTATGTTGTGGTGGTGTGGGCTATGTATTGGGAAAGTTTTTGGTGGGTTTTTTCAGGTTTTTTTTTTCTCCCCAGACCTCTCTTAGAGTGCTCCCAGGCTGGTTTTTTAGCTCGGGATTTCTGCATGCACAGCCAGCCTAGCACCCTAAGAGAGGCATGCAACACCTCCCTTAGCATTCTGCCCCACACTCAGGGGCCAGCTGCCCAATTATGATGACTGAGGCGCAAACTGTTCCCGGGCGCAAACGTTACCGCCCTGCCGCCATTATCACCCCGAAATCAGCAAAGCTGAAAATCTAGACCTATGTACCTGGACCCCAAGTCTCTTTGGACCTCCACTGTTTTTAGCTTTTCCTCATTTAGAAAGTACCCTGTTCTATCCATTTAGGTCCAAAGTGGATGACCTCACATTTGCTTACATTGAAATCCATTTAGAAACATAGAAACATAGAAACATAAAAAATAGGTGCAGGATTAGGCCATTCGGCCCTTCGAGCCTGCACCACCATTAAATAAGATCATGGCTGATCATTCACCTCAGTACCCCTTTCCTGCTTTCTCTCCATACCCCTTGATCCCTTTAGTCGTAAGGGCCATATCTAAAACCCTCTTGAATATATCCAGTTTTGCCTGTTCACTTAATCTATCAATGTCACTTTGTAATGTTATGCTTTCATCTACACAACCTACAATGCTGCCTATCTGTGTGTCATCGGCAAATTTGGATATGACTTTCTATGCCATCATATAAATCATTAATAAATATTGTGAATAGTTGAAGCCCCAACACAGATCCCTGCGGGAAACCACTAGTCACATCCTGCCAATTTGAGTACTTACCCATTGTCCCTACTGCCTGTCTCCTGTCGCTCAGCCAATTTCCTAACCAGCTCAATAATTTCCCCTCAATTCCATGGGCTTCTACCTTAGATAACAGTCTCTTATGTGAGACTTTATCAAATGCATTCTGTAAGTCCCTATAAATAACATCCATAGACATTCCCCTATCCACTACTTTAGTCACCTCCTCAAAACATTCAATCAGGTTTGTCAGGCATGACCTACCTTTCACAAATCCATGCTGGCTCTCTTTGATCAGCTGAAAATTTTTGAGGTATTCAGTCACCCTATCCTTAATTATAGACTCTAGTAATTTCATGACAACAGTTGTTAGGCTAATTGGTCTATAATTTCCCTCTCTCACCATTCTTAAATAGCGGAGTGACGCGCAATTTTCCAATCTAAAGGAACAGTTCCTAAATTGAAAGAATTTTGGAAGATTATAGTTAGGGCATCTGCAATGTACTCACCTACTTCCGTTAAAACCCTGGGATAGTCACCATCTGATCCTGGGGATTTGTCACTCTTCAGTGCCATTATTATCTTCGTTACTGTTATTTTACTTACATGAATTTTATTGAGTCCCTGTCCCTGATTCAAGATTAGTTTCCTTGGGATTTCCAGCATGTTATCCTCTTCTTCTACTGTATCTGATGCAAAGTAATTATTCAACATGACTGGCATTTCCTTACTAGCATTGACAAGATCACGGATTTCAGGTTTTAAGGGGCCAACATTGCTCCTGACCATCCTCTTTGTCCGAATGTAATTGTGATAAATTCTTCGTATTGATTTTGATACCCATTGCAAGTTTCTTTTCATACTTCCTTTTTGTAGCTCTTACTATCTGTTTTGTGAACCTTTGCTGTTCTTTGTATCTTTCTCATTCACCAGGATCTGTGCTATTTTTTGCATTTTTTTTTTTTGCTTTTTCTTTTAGTTTTGTGCTGTCCCTTACCTCTTTAGTTGACCATTGCTCTTGCCCCTCAGGGTATAAATTGGTCTGTATCACATTAATTCTTTTTTAAACAACTCCCACTGATCTTCTGTTGTTTTGCCCATTAACAGATTTGCCCAGTACACTGTGGACAATCTGCCTCATCCCATTGAAGTTGGCCTTAACTAAATCTAGAATCTCCTGAGAGCTGCACCCCTGTGCTCATCCCCTCTCTGTGGAGCAGCAGGTCGGTGAGGAGAAGGCTGCTGCTGCTGCTGCTCATCTTGGTCCAAGGTGAAACATCATAAGCAGCACCAAAGCTGATCTGATATATGACAGATGTAAAGTGAAGATCAGATGCACGATCCTCCAATGTAGTGAGAGTGACCTCCAGTATACTGAGAGTGACCTCCAGTCTACTGAGAGTGAATTCCAAATTTGTAGAAATCACCTGCAAATTCCTGAAAGCAAACTCTTAGAACAAGTGATGTGTAAAAGCATTTCTCTTCGGTAAGGAAGCAGGTGTGAGGTCTCAATATTTATGGGACTTTTAGACTGTCATTTGTTCAGCCCCTCAATTGCCGCTCTGCTCTCGCCTTGCTTTCACTGGCGAGGTTCAGGAAGCCCGGCAATCCCATAGACACGCAGTAAAAATTGAAACCTGAGGTAAAGAAGGCTCCAAATAACCTCTTTACTAGCTGTTAATTGCTTTAAATAGCTAACTTACCTCTCCCAAGTGGGTTTCTCACACCCAGCCGAATGCGCTCCAGTTAAATATGGAAGACGATGGGTTGAAGCCGGCTTCCTGATGCACTGTCAATTTCAGTGCTTTTAACCTCCCACCTGCTCCCAAACACAAGATGATAAAATTCCCACCAATGATTCTATATTACAATTTCTGTGCTTCCTTCAGTTTCCATGGGCCCCATGCCATCCAAGTTCTCCCTCTCAAAGATATTAACAATAGCTTTCTTGAAAGTAATGAGCTGTTTCATGTATAGGGATCCAGAACCTGTTCCAAATTACCATCTCTGATTAAATGCTGGTTTAGCCTTTAAACCTTATAGCCTACAAATTACTGTGAGTGCTGCAATTGTATGAATGCTTAATGTGCTTGTTCCTATTTCTGCTATTTTAAAGAGGCATTAACCTCTGCTTTAAATGGATTAACACCTCTGTTAAAAAGCAGAGAGGACTTTGACATGAACGTGTAAGATGTTTGTACCACAGCATCACTTTCAATGATTTCCAGGCTAAGAGCAGTGGGGATTGAGACGGTGATTTTGCCCATGGAAATTCATTTCTCCAGCTCATTCTTGTTCCCATCATGGTATGTACCAAGGAATTTGCATAACCCTGCAATGTTGGGGAAGTCCAGAACCAGGGGTCACAGTCTGAGGATAAGGGGTAAGCCATTTAGGACCGAGATGAGGAGAAACTTCTTCACCCAGAGAGTGGTGAACCTGTGGAATTCTCTACCACAGAAAGTAGTTGAGGCCAATTCACTAAATATATTCAAAAGGGAGTTAGATGAAGTCCTTACTTCTCGGGGGATCAAGGGGTATGGCGAGGAAGCAGGAAGGGGGTACTGAAGTTTCATGTTCAGCCATGAACTCATTGAATGGCGGTGCAGGCTAGAAGGGCTGAATGGCCTGCTCCTGCACCTATTTTCTATGTTTCTATGTTTCAGTGATAATACATTAGCTGCTACATCCTCTCAATTTAAGTATAGCATATTTGCAAATATCTTTAACAGTTATTACTTTTCATTGTGTCCGTCTACGTTCTGTGCTTCTACTTCACAATAATATTTATGCATTATCTTTGTGCTTTAAATCATATAACTTCTTCCAGACCTTTCACTAAGTCCTCCTAGATGTTGACACCAAGTTGACTCTTTTGTGACTGACTGCTAGGCTTCTTGCCTCCTCTCCATAGTTGGAGGTTGTCCTTCCCCTACATAAATCTGATTACACTTCATTACAATGCCTCCAAAATTTGATTGATAAAATTAGCTTTGCAAATTTGCCATTTTGCTTAAACATAACACATGCCACAGCTGTATTACCAAAGTTTTCTACACTTATTTCAGTTAAGTGTCTCTGAAGTGCTTGAAAAGTGTTGACAAATCATTATGTGAGTCATGATTGGTAGCTTTTATTGTTCCCGGCAACTATATAAATTGTAGTCTGAGGAATCGTGCATTGCCAAATCAGATATTCCTATAATTTAGTTAGTGTGCCATACATTTCAATCAAAAATGAGCATTTTTCCTGTTTTTCTTAGACAGAGCAAAATATAGCTCATAATGTTAATTCAAAACATCTTATGGTACAACTCAATTTTAAATTTGATTATATATGTAAAATTAAAATATCCTACATGGCAATCATGAATCAACTGCCAAGTCAAGTTGTTACCAGGCATATTAATGAAATGATCATGAAGGTTTCAGCTTTAGCTCAGGAGGAACACTCTTGCCTGAGTCAGATGGTTTTGGGTTCAAGATCCACTCCAGAGATTTGATTACATAAACTAGGCTGACACTTGAGTGCAATGCTGAGGGATTGCTGCATTGTCAGATGTGCTGTCTCTTGGATGAGGGAGGTTTTGCCCCAGTCAGAGCTCAGTTGTGATAATCACAGTTTAACTCCTCATCAGCAGGAAGTGAGCCTTTTTTTAACTGCAATTTTTCTGGTAATCCAGATGTGCTGGTTACTAAAATCTGAAAACAATCACTACAAAACCAAGAAAGGTATGTTTTGCAAGTGCATTCATATCCCGGTTTCATCATCCAGGGAGCTCTGTTAAGGAGCTCCTAATCTTTACTGCACCCTACAAAATCAGATGCCAGGAAACATACTTGAGAGGAACTGTTAGGCTAGTTGAACAGCATCTCTATGGACAAAAGAATCTTGCTGGGGCATGGTGGAGAAGATATGGATTTTGTGGCGGGTGCCAAAAATAATAGTTTCAATCTTCCCAGTGTTTAACTGGACGAAGTTGTGGCTCATCCAAGACAGGATATCAGACAATCTGATAATACTAACACAGTGGAAGAGTGCAGAGGTAGAGCTGGGTGTCATCAGGGTACAAATGAAAGCTCACCCCATATCTGCAGATGATGTTGCCAAGGGAAAGCTTGTAGATATATAGATGATAAAGAGTAGGGGAACAGGACAGATCCTAAGGGATCTCTGGAAGTAATGGAGTCGGGTTGGGAAGAGAAATCAATGCTGGAGATGCTCTGGCTACTCTCAGATAGGAAGAGTGAAACCTAGCGAGGGAAATTCCACTGAGCTGAATACCAGAGGAAAGATGTTGCAGGAGGATGGTGTGATCAACTATATCAAAGGTTGCAGAGCAGTCAAAGAGGACAAGGAAGAATAATGCACCACAGTCACAGTAACAGAGTGTGTCATTTGTGTCTAAGATTGTTAAGGGAATGGAACAAGTAAACCTGAAATATTACTTTAAATTAAATTGCAGGAGTAGAAATAGGGGACACAGGATCTAACTAGTAAAAGGTAATTTTAGGACTGTTAATAGGAAATTCATCTTCACACAAAGAGTGATCAACATGTAGAATAAACTTCCCGATTGAGTAGTAGAGGCAAAAACCCTGGAATCATTTGTGTAATGTATGCACCTGTGAGTATGCTCATAGGTTTGTTAGCTGTTGCATTGTGAGTGACTTAGCCAGTCACGTGATGTTCACAAGACTCAAGAAACCGCAGTCAGTTAGGTCTAGGTCATCCAAGATGAGGCAGTTGTGAGCCTAGTGGATGAACTGGTAATGTATAGTGTGATTGTTAAACCTTTGTAAATAAACCAACTAGTTCTTAAAAGCAATGTGTTGCTATGAATGCTTAAGCAAAGAACCCATGAAGCAAATACATTGCAATTTGGATGTTGCAAGGAGAGACTTTAGGGTCTTCCTGGATAGGTGAATTAAGATAGACTGAATGGTGTTACTTATCCATAATTAACTTGTGATCTTAGGACCTTGTGATAGCAGCCCACTGATTTACTGCATATCACAATAAAAGCCACTCATAATCTCCCATATATGTTATAAGAATGGAGATTTTGGGGCTGAAATTGGTGAAGGCCCCCGCCTGCCCAAGTGCCGCCCGAAGAACCGCTGATGGCTGCCGAGGTACCTTACGGTACTTTGGGCGGGGTTTTCATCAAAAAGATCTTTGAAAGGGCGGTGGGCGGCAAAAGAGGGACTTATGCTCCCAATCTGGGTGGCAGCCGGCGGGAGCTCCCAATCTCGGCGGCAAAGGCGCTTGCCACCCAAGTGCCACCGAGGATGGAGTAGGGTCCACGGAGGATCAAAGACCTGAAAATGAAAACCATCAAAAAAAAAACCATCGGAACACCTTCAGGGGACCCCATACAGATAAGTCACTGTAAAGAAAAAATTTAAAATATGTTTACTAACCTTTTTATTCAGCTCTTCAAACTCACCATCGGGGATAGAACAGCCTCCAGCCAGCGGTCCTTCCCCGTTCTGACGCCAACTCCCGCCCGCATCAATATGGCATCTCAGCGGGCGGGAGGTCAGTTGCACCACTCGGCTGTCCACTGACGTCAGCGAGCGGTTCCTGGCGGTTCTCCCCTCCCGCCCGCTCCACATCAAATGGAAAGTGTCAACATCAAGAGGAATGTCAGCGGCAGTGGGCAGCAGTCGCCGGCAGTCGGCGGCAGTGGGCGATAAGGCCATTAATTTTGGGCCCTTAATTCTGTGCATTTTTTATTTTAGCTTTTCCACCTAGTAATGTGTCTTCAGAAACTCAATATCTGTTCAACACTTTCTAATCAATGAAATCTGTTAAAATAGTGTGCAAATCAATTCAATTTGTCCTTGGTGTAGACTTTGCCATCCAGTTATATATTTAGAGGAACCTATGCCTATGCAATCTGAGGCTAGTGGAGAGACACATACAGTGAGCAAGATAGACAGCATTAACCTTTGAAAAATAAATCAAAGGTTTTTTTTCCGGAATTTTTTGCGACCATACAAAACATCAAAAGTCTAAAATGTCACCAGCAGAGAACTGTATGGAGTACGGAGTAGAAAAAAGAGTCACAATTTATCCTATCTGTCACATCTGACAGGACCTGCACAGCTTTAAGCAGTTTTTGATATGTATTACAATGGTCTTTTTGAAGTAAATATAGTGTAGCAAATGACTGTAGGACGTTTCCTTCAGCTTTCAAACATAGCTTCTGGTGCCAAGCAATCATAACACAGTTTAAATATCCTTTTTGTATTAAATTAATTGAGCAGTTTTTTATTTAAAATATTCTGTGTTGGTGATCAAGTAACTAAATTACTTACTTGCTCACTTCTCAACTGGAAGATCACTATTTGGATTGACAGGGGCACCTGTCACTCCAACCCCTGCTGCTCTACCAGATGGGATTTATCAGTTCACAGTTCGAGTAAATTTAATCTTCGAGGAGTTTTGTAGAGGCAGATAATAAAAGTAACACTTTGTCTTACTCTGTATGAGAAGTGCCTCCTGTCATTTGTGTGAAGAGCGCAGTTAAATGTGCTATAGTGAAATGCCTGTGGCTGTTCTGTTTCCTGGGTGGAGAAGGAAGTGTGGTGATAGTGAATAAAGAGACTAAATGGAATAAATAAATTCTATTCTAAACAAATAAGTCATTTGAACTTCATTATAATTGGCTTCATTAAATCTTAATGAATGAATATTTAAATCTCCCTGGGCAATTTGTTCCATATACTCATTGCAAACTGTAAAGTACTTAAGTCTAAATGGTCTGTTCACTTGCCTTCTTGTGAGCTTGAATCTGCGTGCCCTAGGTACAGAGTTTAGTTTTGTATCAAATAATTTATTATGGTTCTATTCATCGATATCCCTTTGAATCTTGAATGCTTCAATAAGATGTTCCCTAAGCTTCTTTTCTCTTGTCCGTTACATTCATATTGTCATTCATAAGTCTCATGGTGATACCATATGAAGAATCCACATATTGCGCCCTCGTGTAAAAAATCTATTTTTCCACTAAAGAAAGATGGTTCTGTTGCTGGGCATGCCCACAAGTGACAAGTTGGGCTATCTAAGGTCTTTCACACTAAACATTATTTGGACATTTATTTGAGCTCTTTTGAAAACATATATACCCTAAGTTTCTGAAGTGCATTACTGGTTCCAATAACCTTCCCCATAAAATAGCTAGGAGACAGCCATTAAACTTCAGAAAAAACAAATAAATCTAACTTGAGTCATGCTAGATTTTATTTATCCAGGAGCACAGATGTTATGCAAGTAAAATAATTGCTGTATGATTTTTTTTGTTAATCTGATTAGCTTACTGTTATGTATTGTCCAGGTACATTAAATGTATGGTTACAATGGGGCGCCACAGAGGGCGCTGTGGTGGGAGACCTGGAAGTAACATAGAAACATAGAAAATAGGTGCAGGAGCAGGCCATTCAGCACTTCTAGCCTGCACCGCCATTCAATGAGTTCATGGCTGAACATGAAACTTCAGTACCCCCTTCCTGCTTTCTCGCCATACCCCTTGATCCCCCGAGTAGTAAGGACGTCATCTAACTCCCTTTTGAATATATTTAGTGAATTGGCCTCAACTACTTTCTGTGGTAGAGAATTCCACAGGTTCACCACTCTCTGGGTGAAGAAGTTTCTCCTCATCTCGGTCCTAAATGGCTTACCCCTTATCCTTAGACTGTGACCCCTGGTTCTGGACTTCCCCAACATTGGGAACATTCTTCCTGCATCTAACCTGTCTAAACCCGTCAGAATTTTAAACGTTTCTATGAGGTCCCCTCTCATTCTTCTGAACTCCAGTGAATACAAGCCCAGTTGATCCAGTCTTTCTTGATAGGTCAGTCCCACCATCCCGGGAATCAGTCTGGTGAATCTTCACTGCACTCCCTCAATAGCAAGAATGTCCTTCCTCAAGTTAGGAGACCAAAACTGTACACAATACTCCAGGTGTGGCCTCACCAAGGCCCTGTACAACTGTAGTAACACCTCCCTGCCCCTGTACTCAAATCCCCTCGCTATGAAGGCCAACATGCCATTTGCTTTCTTAACCGCCTGCTGTACCTGCATGCCAACCTTCAATGACTGATGTACCATGACACCCAGGTCTCGTTGCACCTTCCCTTTTCCTAATCTGTCACCATTCAGATAATAGTCTGTCTCTCTGTTTTTACCACCAAAGTGGATAACCTCACATTTATCCATATTATACTTCATCTGTCATGCATTTGCCCACTCACCTAACCTATCCAAGTCACTCTGCAGCCTCATAGCATCCTCCTCGCAGCTCACACTGCCACCCAACTTAGTGTCATCCGCAAATTTGGAGATACTACATTTAATCCCCTCGTCTAAATCATTAATGTACAATGTAAACAGCTGGGGCCCCAGCACAGAACCTTGCGGTACCCCACTAGTCACTGCCTGCCATTCTGAAAAGTACCCATTTACTCCTACTCTTTGCTTCCTGTCTGACAACCAGTTCTCAATCCACGTCAGCACACTACCCCCAATCCCATGTGCTTTAACTTTGCACATTAATCTCTTGTGTGGGACCTTGTCGAAAGCCTTCTGAAAGTACCTGCAAGACAGAGAATAAAAGGCTGCCCACCACACCTGAGAGTCACTCTGGAGTTACACAATAAAGGACTAAGGTCACAGCAGTTACTACAACACCAGACTCTGTGGAGTCAGTGATTTGAGTGCTACATACATCACATTGGCGACGAGGACACGGATGAGCTTCACGCAACCATGGCTACTCTGGGCTCGCTAAAGGATTTTACAGTGGGTAATGATTGGGAGGCCTTTACGGAAAGGCTCGAGTACTACTTTATAGCAAACGACCTGACGGAGGACACGAACGCACTGAGAGAGAAGCGTAAGGCGATATTTCTGTCCAGTTGTGGCGATGAGGTTTACTGTCTCATCAGGGATTTGCTGGCACCCGCGAGCGCCAAGGACAAGTCATATGAGGAGCTGATTGAACTCATTCGTGACCAACTGAAACCAAAGGAGAGCATCCTCACGGCCAGTCACAAATTCTACCACCACTGCAGACCTGAGGGCCAGGAGGTCACCAAATATGCTGTGGACATCAGGAGACTCGCGGCACCGTGTGATTTTGACACACACCTTGACGAGGCGTTGCGAGACGTTTTTGTCATGGGGATTGGCCATGAAGGTCTCCTTCACAAGCTGCTATCCACTGAACCTACAGTCGCCCTGAAGCAAGCCATCACTATCAGCTGGGCATTTATGACCTCGACTTGCAGCACCAAGCAGATGATCTCCCACACAGTCTCGAACCCGGCAGGCACTGTCCACAGGAGAGTGCCCGTCACGGTGTAGGGGAGGACGAAAACCCCTCATTTTATCGAGAAGAAAAGGAGCTGTGGGATCTGCCAGTGCTGCAATAAAAGAGGAGGCCAGTGTCCTGAAAGGAACAGAGAACCCAGATCCAGGTGTGGGTTGCAACCAAGACGATGTGGCCTTGGCAGAGCAGTAATTGGATGGGGGAGGACACCGGAGGGCCAATGTGGGACAGAGTTAGCCCAAAGCAAGGGGCTTCAAGCCAATGGGAGAGCACTTGCTCGAAAATTGTGGGACTGACTCATCACCATTATCGGGCTATTGTCTTCCCCATGTTTACACCATTATCGGGAAATTATGCAGACCTTCAGAAAACTAGGGAACCCAAAACAAACCAAGGGCCTACACAATGGCTACAGGAGGCCCACACCCTGCCAACTCAATCAACACCTACTCAATCCTTGAGTAGGTTAACATCTGAATGGTCAGTGGAAAAAACCCGCGAAATCTAATACTGCTGCATTTTTCAAAATCACGAAGCCCACCAATGGGAAGGATCGATTTCAGCACGAGAGGCGGACTGAATATCTGGCTATAAGAAGGGGGTTCTGACCCAGTGTGTGTGGGTGTTCTGCTCTCGTGATCCAGCAACCAGCAAGCCTCTCGACACAGAAGGAAGACCAGTGTCCGAAGACACCGAAGACAGAAGAAACAAACCACCAGACTGCAAAAGGCACAGTAGTGATTACTACCTCTGGTCCCCAGAACTCCCAACTCAGTTCGGTCAGGAAAGGTGGAAGGTTGGGCATTGTACTGCTAATACTTGTGTAAAAATTTTCGTTGTGTCCATTTAGTGGGATTTAGGGGGATTGTTTTGATGGTGTATTGCTGTTTGTTGAGATACACCTTGTCATATAAAGTGGAAGCTTAAAGTTCCTCTTGGAATCACCTCGTCTCAGTTCTGTTGTATTACATCTCCTGATCATGAGCCTTGTGTCAGAACAGTGTAAGGGAAGCCAGGAGCGCCTCGAAAATGCTCAACTGTGTGCCACAGGCTAGGGAAGAAAGGGGTTAGGAGTGTTTGACACTCACAGGTGCCTCACAGGCTAGTCATAAGCTGTGGGGACGCACGAGTCTCAAAACCCCCTTCATAAGCTGTGGACACAGTCTCTCCAGGGGTGCTCTTGCAGCACTCAGGGTACCTCACAGGCCAGGCATAAGCTGTGAGGGCAGAAGCCCAGAGAGAGACACCCAAGGCACAACACTCCTCAGAACCCCTTACAACGGACAAAACTGCAGAACATGGCTCTGCCCAGGGCAGAGAGCATGGACCTCGGGGTCCTGCAACTCCGAGTCCGCCGAGGGGGGCTAATCGAGTAGCACCATGCTGGCGCTGCGGAGGAAGCCATGGGGCTCACCGGTGCAGGTTTGCGGAGTATATGTGCAATACCTGCCACACGAAAGGCCACCTTCAGAGTATGTGCAAAAGAAACCTGACTCACCGTGTGGCTGAGGAGATGGTAGATGATCCACCATCCAGCAAGGAGCAGGCTGAAGAAGATGATGCGTTTGGACTGTATACTTATACCGACGATTCAGCCCCAGTGGTTTTGGAAGTCAAGATTAACAGAGCCTCAGTGAATATGGAAGTGGACACTGGATCGGGTCAGTCACTGATGAGTCAGGAAACTTTTGATAAACTGTGGATCAACCCAGCTGCACGACCCACGCTGGTCCCGGTCACGGCGAAGCTGCGTACCTACACCAAGAAACTGATACCTGTTCTTGGCAGAGCGGATGTGCAGGTATCTCACGGGGGCGAGACGCACGATTTACCTTTGCGGATCATTGCAGGCGATGGGCCAACGCTACTCGGCAGGAGGTGGATGGGGAAGGTCCGTGGGAGCTGGGAAGACTTCATTCCTCCATAGACCTCTGTCCCCCGGGTTCCCAAAGAACAGCGCCGACCGAGCTGGAGGAGAAAGAAGGGCTTCGACGGGCTGCTCCAGCAAGCACCGTCGGCCTGCAGGCAGAGGCTGGCTCCGGAGGATGCGGCGGTGCGGGGGCCGGTGTGTTGTGGCTCCCGGGTGCGGTCGAAGTGTGGTGGGTCCTGAGAGAGAGTCGAGAGTGAACTGGTAGGCAGCAGTAGGCTAGAGTTCAGCAGGGAAACCAACCTCGCAAAAGGGCCCAGAGAAGGAAAGCTGTTCATCGGCAATCTAAACCTCGACACAGAAGAGCAGGCCCTGGAAGAAGTGCTCTCCAGGTACGGGCAGACCTCTGAGGTGCAAGTGATCAAGGACACCCAAGCATCCCGCGGTTTCAGCTTCAGCATAATTGCTCTTCTCAAACTCGTCAGCAGTGCAGTCAAGCCACTCACATCCTCAATTGGTTCAGTAATTGCAGGAAGCTCCTCCTCAACAAAATGAGCGGTTAACCTACGCCTTTTCTGTACCATTTCTTCAGGCACGCTACGTCCCTTTTAGCTTGGAACCTCCTTTTCTATAATCGGCTGCAACTGTTGGCGGAGTTGTTTCAATGTAAAGGGGCACAGCAAGCTCAAGATGGTGGCGAGCCTCGTGGCAGCAGAAGTCTGCAGAGAAAGGCAAGCAGAGCAACTAAAATGGCGGCGCCCAGTGGAAGCCTCATGGGAAACACAAGATGGCGTCTCAAAAGAGAAATGTGCCCGGGAGTCTTAAAAGGGCCTTACACCATTGGCGGTCCCCACAAAGAGACTTTTGTAAGGCAAGAGCGAGTCTAAATGAGTAATGTGATTTGTATGATGACGTGATTTAAGACAGGAGTTAATATTTTGATGCTGAAATGATTACTGTGTTTAAAATGATGGGTGATTTACAAAAAGAGTTAATACCACGAGGTAGAAGTAAAAGGGTTAATGGATCTGTGACTGACATGACTAATGGACTAATGCAATTTCTGATTTTATGTGATTCATGCTATGGTTCAGCGGCGGCAGATGAGCCGCAAAGGCGACTACTTTCTGAGAACAGAGGCAACGCACTAGTTGTGAAACCCTGTCTCAGCGCAGCCCATTACCTCGGCAAAAAGGGGCTGTATGCACCACCGTACCTCACCCAGTGGAGCTGGGAATAAATAACTGTTCAGTGTACCTGCAACCTTTTGTTGTAATTCTTCAATGCATCTATATGTACCATACAAAGGCACTGTCTATGTATACCTGCTTTCTGTTGGAGGTTATGCTCGTGTATTTCATCACCCATGTAAAGACTGCAAATACCACATGCTTGCATCGGATCACAAGCATAATCTCTACATGGGGGAGAAAAGGGAAGTGGATGGTCATGGACTCACATTCACAAATCAACCAGGACGAACAAGGCCGAGGTTACCGGCAATGGCTTTTGGAACTGGGGGGGGAGTGAGATGTTATGTATTGTCCAGGTACATTAAATGTATAGTCACAATGGGGTGCCACAGAGGGCGCTGTGGTGGGAGATCTGGAAGTACCTGCAAGACAGAGTATAAAAGGCTGCCCACCACACCTGAGAGTCACTCTGGAGTTACACAATAAAGGACTAAGGTCACAGCAGTTACTACAACACCAGACTGTGTGGAGTCAGTGATTTGAGTGCTACATACATCACACTTACAGAACTAAATTCAATGTCAAAGATGTTTGCCAATGACTTGAGTTGATAGTCTCACTCAGACAATATCTGTTACCATGGAGACTGACATACAGCATACCTGTGATCCTCATCAAACGTCATTCGAAAATGTGAAAGTAAGGTTTCTGTGTAGTAGACAAAATACTTCACATTTTATTTAATTTCCCTTCCATTGTCCTCTACTGTGCTTGCCATGGTTTATAAGAAGGAAACAGGAGTTAGAGACTAATTTGGCATTTACTGGCCAAGATTTTGCCTATCTGAGTGGTTTCAAGGCAGGAAAGGGCAGCAGTGGGGGACAACCCTGCAGCTGCATTGATGCCGGTGAAAAAAAAGATCATCCCCTAATGGGCCTTGTTAAGCCCGCTCTGTGCGTTTTTTCCGGCCCACTTAAAAGATGCGGGTCCAGTGATGTCACCAGATGACAAGGTTCTGATCGATATATTTAAAGGTGCCATGGCCCCATTTGCTATCACTTGCAATATCACAAAATTCAGTCCTGGCAGTGTGTACAAATGTGAAATATGAGCTCCCAGCGCCAAAGAGCTGTGCCTCGCTTCTCTGATGACTCCCTCCATCATTTTGTGGGCGGAGTGAGAGCACATGGGGAGGTTCTCTTCCCTACAGTAGGTAGGAAGAGGCCTCCCCAGGAGACAAAAGCAGAGTGGCTGCAAATATCGCAGCAGGTGCCGGGGATATCAGTGGTAGTTTGCATCTGGGTGCAGTGCCGCAAGAGGTTCAATGATCTTCTAAGATCAAGAAAAGTGAGTATAAAGCCACACTTACCTTGTTGCTGATGTGCCTGTCATCACATCCCCACCACTCTGCATTGCCAGCCCTACTCCTACACAACCTTTACTCATCCCAACATCCCTTGAATCTTCATCCATCCCTCTCTTTTTAACTACAATATTAGGTCCCCATCTTACTATGCACCCCTCACATTCAGCCTCTTCGTAATGCAATGACAGCAACTAACAACACAAAAGGAGGCAACTTGGTATTGGCAACCCATGCCATCAAAGTCTCCCTGTAAAGCTGTATCCCATTCCATTCCTTACACTCTGCATCACTCTCACTCAACTTTCTCTTATGTCCCAGTAGTATTTGTGAGAGTGGGTTTGGAGGCGGGCCGCGATGGCACCGTCGGCTCATCCTTGTTTTCAACCTCACGGTGCTCCTCCTTCGATGAGGCTATATGCCCTGCGCGGTCTTCTTTGTCCAGCGCTAATCCTCACTGCTGCGCTATGTTGTGCAGGGCGCAGCAGACCACAACTATTCTGGAGACCCTGGCTGGTGCGTACTGAAGGGCTCCTCCAGATCTGTCGAGGCACCTGAACCGCATTTTCAACAAGCCTATTGTTTGTTCTATGACACTTCTCGTTGAGATGTGATTTTGATCATAACGTCCCTCAGTCTTATTTGCTGGCCTCCTCAAAGGTGTCATGAGCCATGAGTCATGGCAGCTGCCAGGGAATTTGGCACCCACAGGCAGGATGATCTTCCTGTGGTTGCAGACCAGCTGCACGTTGAGTGAGTGGAAGCCCTTGCGGTTCACAAATACTATTGGATTCTGATGGGGTGCCATGATTGTCACATGTGTGCAGTGAATGATGCCTTGCACCTATGGGAAGCCAGCCAGAGTGGCAAGGCCAAGCGCCCACTCAGTAACACTGGCTTCATCAGTAGCAAATTGATACAATTGGCCGGGGGCATCAGTGACCTGTGTGATGCATCTGTGAGTGGCCGACTGCGAGATGCCTCAAATGTCTGCTGCAGATCCCTGGAAGGAGCCAAAAGCGAAGAAGTTGAGGGTGCTGGTGACTTTGACAGCCACTGGTAAAGTGTGTCCACCCGTTCCTCTGGGTGGCAGATTTTGCTCCAGCAATGTACAAATATCTGCGACGACCTGGCACAGTAGCCTCAGCCACCTTTGGCACTGCTTCTCAGTCATGTTGAGGAAGCTCATCCTCTGCCTGTATACCCTGTGTTGGAGGTATCGCCTCTGATGCTCTCTGTCCTGTGCAGCATCAGGTGGTTCAGGAGAAGGTTGGTGCTCTTGTTGTTGCTGCTGTTGGTATGGCTGGCTGTCCTGCTGCTATGGCTGATCACGATCAGATTCTGAGGTGAGAGAGCATAAATTGTGCCCATTCTGATGTTAGATATGCCAGCTGAAGTTGGGATGACAGAAGCAATCTGTCAATTGTGTTCCAAGGAGGTGACAGTGAATAATCCAAACACTTCTAAACTACATAAAGCTGAAAAGTCTCTCAAATCCTGAAGGTTCCAGCTTCTAAGATTGTAAAGTGAACAGCTGTGAAAAGGTAGTTTTTATATCACTTTTGCAGCTATCACCTGTTCAAAGCAATGAAGAGTTGTTGAAAACTCAACACACCTACCTGACGTGATCCCCGAGCGACGTCAATCTCATGAAAAGGTAGGGAAAATGGTCATTAGATTAGTAAAATGCTGCTCAACTACCTTTAAACATCCTCTTAAATATTTAAATTGGCTCACCCGAAGTTTAGTGCCGGGTCTGTAAAGCGCAGGCACTGGGGAAACTTACATAGGTGGGTTCAGAGCAGATGCCACCCCATTGTCAATCTTTTAGATTTTAACAGCAGATCTGCCTCCAAACCTGCCCTCTAAGCGCCTGCAAATTCCAGCCCACTGAATGGGGGAAATAAGTTTAGTACATTGAATAACAGCAGTTATAATCAGTGGGGCCAAAATTGCCCCGTGCCCCAATTGGGGGCGGTAACCTCCTGAGGCCAGGACTTTTAGTGTCCAGTGTGGATCTCCTGCCTCCGAAGGAAGCGGGGTGCAATCTCCAACGTCCGCTTTCTTTAGGGATGGGTCAATGGCACTACTGGGGCGAAATGTTCAGCGCGCTATGTAGGGCAGACATGCTTCAATGCCCCTCCCTTTCGATTAAAGGGGAGGGCTGCTGCGTACTCTGCGTGGCCTCTGATGGCCACAACTGGGCCACCAGGACAGCGTGCAACTGGGCCAGCAGCCCAGCACCCAAGACAGAATGCCAGGCTGCACAATGGCAGCCCAGACCACGCTAGGGCCGCCATCGTTGAGCCAACCCGAGAGTCGGCTGACAAAAAAAGATCGTGGCCCGGGGCGCTGGCACCCTCCCCTTCAATCAGCGCCCCAAGAGCGGATGTCCACCTGCTTCACGACCTGCGAAGCTGGTGTAGACATCCGCCTGCGCCAACGTCGCGGCCCGCCGGGCAATTTCCGTGGGTCAGCGCGGGGCAGTGAGGAGTCACTGCGCACAGAGATGATGTCATTGCCAGTTGCGTGGTGGCCTGAGGCACTAACCGCGGGGCCATGGCAGCGCCTCCGCAATCTCCCGGGCAATTTCCCAGGAGGCAGTAGCACTCCTCACCCACTCTCCCGGGCGAAAACTATCTTGTGTCCCGTTACCGACCCCGGAGGCGCGAACAGGGCTATAAAAAGGGCCAATTTCGCCGCCAATATCTGCAGCAATTAATGCTATTACAATATATAGGATAGGGATTAAAGGATGCTCACTTAGATGTGCATTACTATAAAACTGAAAAGCTATTTTTTGCTAAGGTGTCACAATCTGATTTCCTTTCTTTCATCTGTTTCCTTCCCCTCTTGGGGAAAGTTGTTGTGGAAAATTGATACATACCATTTCTCTTAAATCAGTTTCATAGCACTTTTCATAAGCGGGCCATGTTCGCCTATGATCCGGAATCTGTACTTTTTCAAAATCTACATTCACCGATGGAGTGTGACTAAATTCACAATTAACCCTACTTCCAGTAAAACCCTACTTACTGGAATATACATTCTCATATGCTTGCTATTAATAACTTTTGCTAAGGAGAGTATCAAACCCAAGCTGGAATCTTTGCAGGCCAAAACAATCATGGTGCTTTCAGCTTCAGTTGGTGATTTTCCACTTTAAAAATAGATGGCAGCATTTTCCTCCTATTTTTCTTCCCTCAGTCTCTTGATAGAAAGTTCCATAGGACTGTTAGCCCTCTAGGCCCTCACTTTACTGACCATTCTTAAGATGAATACTGTTGAATGTTACATTTATTACATTTAACATCGGCTGCAGAAATTTAGAAAGTCTTCACAGGCCTGACAAGTCCATCTGAAATGTTAAAAAAAAATGTTCTTGATTATCAAAAACAAAAATCGTTTCCAATTAGTTTTAATTGGCAAGCAATGCTGAACGTAAAAAAGTTCATCATTTTGGGGTTAAAGCAAAGTAATAAAATTTTAACTTGCTGTAGCTTTATGCTAGAATATATACAAATTTACCTGTTAAACTTTGGTGGGAAATTACCAAGCAGTTAACTATTGTTACTAATGATTTGGGAGATTGTTCAGTAAATTATTTATTTATCCTAACACCAGGCCAAACCCCAAAACAAGTGGGTTGGGGGCAGGTGAGCTGTTAAAATATTTTAAATTTCAAATCTGACCCCAACCCGCCCACTTCCGGGTTTAATGAAGACGGGAGGGCAACCCATTTCCAGGAGGCAGGCTGGCAATTTAAATCTTTAATGAGGCTGGCAGCCTCTGATTTAACCTGATTTTAAAAAAAATTTGTTTTGCACAAAACAAAACAAAGGTGGTTTCTTATAATGCCCGTACGAAAATGCAAATCGATACAAATCGCACTACATTCATTTTTATTTTCCAGTCATTGCATTAGTCTGTTGGGCCAAAACGAATGTCTTCAGCTTATTTCTATCAGCCGGCAATATAAAAATGAAGCCCAGAAGGACGAGTGGGACAAATGTTGATAGCACACAATAGTGAAATCCACTTCTAATGACAAACATGTTGTTACTTTATTTACACTAGGTGATAATAATCAAACCAGGGGGAAATTCAGTAACATAAGCATGGGACATTTAAACCAAACCAAAACTAATGTCCAACTCTAAATTGTTGGAATAAATTACTTAACATTTGGCGCAAACACCACGGAGGGAGGGGGGTTAAATGTCACAATTTCTCGCCAATATCAGTTGCGTTTGCAGCAGTCTGTGGACCAGGAAGTAAAAACAAGGAGATTCACTTCCGCTTTTTAATTTTTGGCTCCAAAAATCGGCATTTAAAATCTCACTTAAAGCTGTTAATAAAAATTCAAGGGCAGTCGGGCGTTTTGCAAGTTTTACAGTGGCCAGCTGGGTTTCCCAAGCCTGGGAAAACCAACAGCTGAAGGGAGGTGAGGATAGTTTCGGGGAGAACGTAAGTGCCTTTATAGCACTCCTTGTGGACAGGAGGAGCAGGAGTGCTTCTTCCCAGACCCCAAGCTCCCCCATTATATTCCCCCCATACAAAGACTCCGGAGGTCAGGGATCAGGCACCCCTCCCAGGAGTTTGGACCCCCCTAGCGTCAGGGATCAGATACTCCCTGGGATCTGACCCCTTTCCGAGGTCAAGGATCACACTTCCCTGCTCCTGCGGCCTGCTTCAGAGTCCTCCCTTTCCGACTGGAGAAAGTACTCCCGCTGTGGAGTTAAAACTCCCCAGTATGCAAGGGAGCCAGGATTTCCGGGATTCCCGTCCAAAACTCCGCCACCACCCCCACCCCACTGCCTCACATCCTGCCCATGTTAATATCTAGACCTAAGATCTGATTCTTTTTTTCATAGTAAAGCGAATAAAAACTGAGCAGAGTACAAGCACTCATTTGTGTACTGGGCCCAGAACAAATGAACATGAGCAAATCAAGGGATTCTCCACCTGCATGAAGCACAGCCAAGTATAACTATATTACATTACAACAGTGACTGCATTTCAAAAGTACTTCATTGGCTGTAAAGAGCCTATGGTCATCCTGAGGTCGTGAAGGGCTCTACATAAATGCAGTCTTTCTTTCCTTTTTCCTTTTTTACTATTCCATTTACAGGAAGAGTGGGCAGATTAAGTACATTGTGGGCTAGTGCCTCTTTTTTGCCAGGTGACTTGTGTATTGCTCTGGTACATTAAATGTATAAGTACAATGGTGCACCACAGAGGGCGCTGTGGTGGGAGACCTGAAAGTACCTGCACGAGGCAGTATAAAAGGCTGCCCACCACACCTGTGGGGCACTCTGGAGCTGTTCAATAAAGGACCAAAGTCACAGCAGTTAGATCAATACCAGACCGTGTGGAGTCAGTGATTTGTGTGCTACATACATCACATTACTTATTCAAAAATTAAAATTAAATCATACCAACTATAAAATTAAGTCAAACAATCTGCCAATGTTTTTCTCTTACTCAACAAAACTTTTATTTTTACTTTCTGATAGCCCAAATGCAGATCCAGCCTAAAGTGTTATCAGCGTTTGATACACTTCACCCCAGTGATCATTCTGCTCAGAATGGCCAGCTGATAACATGCCAACTCTGGAAACTGCTTCTCTCAGTGAGAGAGAGAAGTGATTTAAGGCTCCATGCGTGGCCTTATCTGAGAAATAAGATTCATAACTGAAACAGAGCAAGCACAAACAAAAAGAAGAGGAGTTGGCTGACTTGATTTTATTATGTCACTTTTAGGGGGAGAAATTTGGGGCATTTGAGCCTCTCACTAGCGCACCCGGGGGCGCTAACGGGGCACAAACGATTTTTCGGCTGGGCTCGGTGCCGCTACCGACTCCCACGTAATCCTGCAGGTGTTTAATGGCGGCAGCAACTTGTAGCGCTCTGCTCTGCTATGCCGGCAAAGACAACGTCATCACCGTGCGCAGCGACCCATTTTCACCCCGAATCAAAAATTCGGTAGCACCCCCTGAAGTAACCGTGGGCAATGCCCGTGCCAGCTTCACGGGATGCGTTAGGACTCTCATGGGGCGATAATTAAAGGGGAGATGTGTTATCTAAAAAAAATAGCAGACTTACGAGTCGCGGCCTTCTTGCTCATTGATCGCAGGGTCCGTGCCGCGATCTTGCAGCCCGGCTCTCCACTTATGTGCTGGACTGCTGCCTCAGCACCCTGCTCCATGGTGATCCAGGGAGGGCCCCGTTTCCCACCCGCAGAGTCAGCAGCTTGACCCCCCCCTTTAATGAAGGGAAGTCTGCCTACGCAGCAGCATTACACATACCACTGCGTGGTTGCGAAGGTTTTCCGCCCCGCTCCTGCCCCACGGAGCAAGTGGAGCGTGATATTTTGCGCTCCACTTGCTCTGGGGGGCAGTAACCCAAATGTAGGTCGCGGGGCAGGACTTCCACGGCTGGTGTAAGATAGCGGCTGCTATCAGGTGGTACCGAGTTTCTCTCCCTTAATGTCTGATTTCGAAACCAGGAGCATTTCTTTCAACCTGTGATCAAAATCTTAATTTATATATTTAAAAAGGAAGCTGTTTCTATTTAAAATGCAAGATATCTGGACCAATAAACACAAAAAGAACTGTTACAAAACTTTTTAGTCCCTCCTCCCTAAAAAAATAATTGCCTAAATAAAGACTGGGTATAAATAGATCTATGATTCAATTTTTAATCTGCCATACATAGAGGGGATAAAAGCAATGTCACTCACTGGCATCAAAAACGGTGCCCATTCCAGCCAGCAAGTAGCCTTCCCACACTGGGCACTAGTTTTCTAATATTTGCTTCTGTTGGGGTAGAAGAGATGAGGGGATAGGAGAGAATTGAACAAAGAATTGGTTTTGGATTTGTGCCAGGTACAATGCTGTTCAATTTCATACAAATTGCCTTTGCAACCATACAATGTGTGTGTGTGTGTGTGTGTGTGTGAGGGGGAGAATACTGGGCTAACAGAATGATTTAACTGCTCATATCATTAAATATTTACTTTTTCAACACTATTGTATTTGTGATTTGGTGCCATTCAGTACTTTCAATACTTTGATTTATTATGAATGAAGTAATAAGGTCAAGCCTTGTTTGTGCCTTCAGTCCAGTTTCTGCCCTTGATGTTCCTTTGTATATAAAATCTTTAAGAAAAGAAACCTGCCATCAGGATCAACATTGTTTTTAAGCAAGCTTTACTGAGAGAGAGTCAGCAGTCTAAACTTCGATGATAGTTTGTTTTCATGCGATACTGCAATTACTGTAATTAATTTAGTAACAATAGTTGAATGAAGTCTGTTATGATTTAAGTCATTTTGTGTTAGTTTGTTCTTGACATTCCCTTATTACATGTTGATTGTAAGTGTTTATACTTTTAAAATGCGTTGATCATCCAAAAAACATAAGTTTTATCTTCATAAACCTTTGTCTTTGTTATGTAACTGAGAATAATATATCAATTAATTGCATTATAATGACCTAATTTAAATATGCAAATAATGTTGATTAATAAATAGACTTCCTCCATGACTCACACAATACTGCTTGTGACATGTGGAGAGTATAATCATTATTCTATTAATGGTAACATATTGTGCAGGGGGAGCTATATAATCAAATTACAATTAGAATTCCCCCCAATGTTAACAAGGATAACACATTTATAAGTTATGGTTTAGGATATAACTACCATTTTAAAATTAAGTTACTTAACATAGATTTTCCAGTTTATCTGTAAAAATGTCAGGCAGTTAACAAGTTTGTAGTACTACATCAACCAACCATTGAAGATACTTTTCCCCATTATTGTTTCAAAAAGGAAGAATTCTGTTAAATTTCATAGGCTGTGCACCATAATATTGCCATGTTTTACTGCCAATTTTAACTGTCAGCTCAATCAGACATGTTTATTGTTGCTTTCTTGTCATAACAGATATCAAAGTGTTTGGAGCTTCCTTTGAGCGAGTAGTGGAGCAAAATCCCTAACAGATTGCAGCTGCAGCCACTGTGAAATGTGACCTATTTATTTTGTTCAGGGATATTATTTCAAAACAGTTCAACCTGAGTGGTTTTGTTCTGATGAAGAGTACATCCTATTAAAGTGCAATAAATCCTGTTACTGTCATTAAGGAAACAAAACAAAAGTGATTGTAATAGCAATCCACTTTCACTAAAACACAAATCAACTCTCAAAGACAAATCCCAAAATCACCTCTTACGCTCCAGGAATCAGACGCCATTCTCATCACTGGAAGATTGATGATCTGTACCTCCCTGTGAGACTAAGCCATCCTTCCTCTCATTGGGGGGAATATTAACCTTAAAAAAATGGGTGGTTTGGGGGGGGCATGTGTGAAATTAGGGGGGAAAATTCCGTTGCGTCACGTTTGGGGGCGGTACCTTCCGGGAGGTGGGACATTTTGCTAGGCCGTGTAGCGCTGCTGCATAGGAGAGGCTCTTCCTTTCATTAAAGGGAAAGGCCCAAGCTGCAAACTCTGCAGTGAAGAAACGGACCTCCCTGAACTACCCGGGAGTGGGGGGTGGCATGCCATCAACCCAGACTCAAGCAGAGTGCCGGGCTGACCAATTGCAGCATGGACCCCGCGTTTGAAGCGCAGAAGAAAGTTGACAGATTTATTTTTCAATGGTCGACAGTTCCCCTTTAATATTGCCCCATGAGTGGCCGGTTCACGTCCCCTGAAGCTGTCACTGGCATCGCCCCGGCGCAGTTTCCGGGGCAATACCCAATTTAGGGTCTGGGGCGATAACAGGGTGCTGCGAACGGTGCAGCAGAGTGGGGCACTACAGGTTACCGCCACCGCTAAACTCCCACGGAACTTAGCATGATAGCGGCACCGCTCCACGGCGACAAGTCATTTGCACAAACGACCCGAGTTTCTAGGCCATAAAGTGTTAAAAGTCTGAATCCCGACCTGAACCCACATCCAACCCACCCACATTTGATTTTAAGGGAGGCAGGACGAGGGCGGGCAGCCAATCCTCTGTCAGGAGGTGTTTCGTCTATTTAAATATTAAAGTGTGGCTGGAGGCCTCTGTTTAAACCTCCATTTTGAATTTAACTTTAGCTAGTTGGGTTTTGCACATCTCAATATCAGTAATGGTAACCAGGAGATTACCAGAGTGTCGTAAAAACCTATCTGGTTCACTAATTTCCTTTAGAGAAGGAAACCTGCCGTCCTTTCCCAGAGGTCTGGCCTATATGTGGGTCATAACTCTGGTGGCTCACCACCACCTTCTCAAGGGCAATTAGGGATGGGCAATAAATACTGGCCTTGCTGGTGATGCCCACAACACAAGAATTAATACAAAAAACACCAACATTCTCCACAATCAATTGATATTGCACAGGACAAATCTGTCCAGGAACACAAAGTGTTGAAAATAAAGGTTTCAATGTTTGACACCACAGTAACAGAAATTTTACATGCACATTGCATAAGACACCCAAGTGCCTATCCTTGTTCATTGATAGTTGGCATGATTGCACTAGGTTGAGGGTGAGTGTGAGGGGTAGCGAGTGAGATGGGGATGTGAAAATGTTGAGAGAGGGGGATGGATGGAGGTGCAAGATAAGTTGGTGTGAGTAAGGATGTGCAGGAATAGGATAGGGAAGGCCGACTGATGGAGATGTGATGAGAGGCACAGCAGGATGAGGATGAGTGTGGCTTTGTACTAATGTTTTATGATCTACTGAGATCATTGAAAGGTTTGTGGCACTGCACTTATTATGCTCATAATAAAGAATGAAACTGAGTACCGTATTGAATGAGTACGTGAGACCTTAGCTCCTTTAATTAGACTCCAGAGTCCAGGTACCATGTGGGTGGCCTGCTCATATACAGTGCTCCCAAGGGATGCTGGGATCCCTTGGGACTCCAACAGGTAGGCCCTCTGGTGGTGGAGTGGTACAGGTTGTCAAGGGTTAAATACATAACATCACTCCCTCATAAAGTCAATAGTACACTTATTTACAGGGTGAGACGATCTGGGGCTTTTCGCTCCCTTGTCGATCGTCTCGGTACAAATGCAGGTGTAGGTGAGTTGGTTGGTTCTTCACTGGGCTGCTGGACAGCTGGCCTTGCCGGGCTGCTGGGGATGGTGAGTTTGGCTTCGTGGTCAACCGTGATGTCGGTTGCCACTTGTTTGTGTGTTGGAGGGTCGACGTTGGTGGTGTCCTCTTCTGGTTGCTCGTAGCTGTTTGTGAACTGCAATTTGGTTTGGTCCAAATGCTTTCTGCACGTTAGTCCATTGGCCAATTTGACCTAAAGCACCCTACTCCCTTCTTTGGCTATGACCGTGCCAGCGAGCCATTTGGGACCATGTCCATAATTGAGTACAAACACAGGGTCATTGACCTCAATATCGCGTGACAAGTTTGCACGATTTGTTGATGCCGCCTGCCCTCGTCGTGATCATGGAGGTCAGGGTGGACAAGAGAGAGCCTTGTTTTGAGTGCCCTTTTCATGAGCAGCACAGCTGGGGGAACCCCGATGAGCGAGTGGGGTCTGGTGCGGTTGATGAGCTGAACTCGGGACAGTCGGGTCTGCAGGGAGCCTTCCGACACGCGTTTCAAGCTTTGCTTGATGGTTTGAACTGCCCGTTCTGCCTGGCCATTGGATGCGGGCTTGAACGGGGCAGATATGATGTGCTTGATCCCATTGCAGGTCATGAATTCCTTGAATTTGGCACTGATGAAACACGGCCCATTGTCGCTGACAAGGACATCAGGCAGGCCATGTGTGGCAAACATGGCTCGTCGGCTTTCGATGGTGGCAGTGGACGCGCTTACAGACATTATTACACATTCAATCCATTTTGAATAAGCATCCACAACAACCAAGAACATTTTGCCTCGAAATGGGCCTGCATAGTCAACGTGAATCCTGGACCACGGTTTGGAGGGCCATGACCACAAACTTAGCAGTGGCTCTCTGGGTGCATTGTTCAGTTGAGAGCAAGTGTTGCACTGGCGCACGCATGACTCTAAGTCTGAGTCGATGCCGGGCCACCACACATGGGATCTGGCTATGGCTTTCATCATTACTATGCCTGGGTGGGTGCTGTGTAGGTCACGTATGAACGTTTCTCTGCCTTTCTTGGGCAAGACCACGCGATTACCCCATAAAAGACAGTCCGCCTGTAAGGATATTTCGTCTTTGCGCCTGTGGAACGGCTTAATCTCCTCCTGCATCTCCGCTGGGACGCTGGACCAGCTCCCATGGAGGACACAGTTTTTTACCAGGGACAGTAAAGGATCCTGGCTGGATGCATCCAAGTTTACAGGCTATGCCATTTCCACCCCGTGGTGGGCAATGGTAGCCGACTGAGAGCATCAGCGCAGTTCTCTGTGCCTGGTCTGTGGCGGATTACATAGTGTATGCCGTCAGCGTGAGCACTCATCTTTGGGCGTGGGCAGAGGCGCTGGTGCTAATCCCTTCGCTCGCTGAGAATAGTGATATGAGCAGCTTATGGTCAGTTTCTAGCTCAAACTTGAGACCAAACAAATACTGGTGCATTTTTTGTACCTCGTAAACGCACGCCAGAGCTTCTTTTTCAATCATGCTGTAGGTCCTTTCAACCTTGGACAGACTCCTGGACACATAGGCGACCGGTTGCAAAATCCCCGATTCGTTAGCCTGTTGTAACACACACCCGACCCCTATGACGACGCATCGCAAGCTAGCACTAATTGTTTACACGGGTTATACAGAACAAGCATTTTGTTTGAACATCATAACAGATTTCTGACTTTCTCAAAGGCAGCCTCTTGTGAATTCCCTCATACCCAGTCATCTCCCTTGTGTAGTAGCACATGTAGGGGTTTCCAGCAAGGTGCTCAACCCGGGTAGGAAATTACCAAAATAGATGAGGAGTCCCAAGAACGAGCTCCGCAGCTCCGTCACGTTCTGTGGTCTCGGCGCATTTTTGATGGCTTCCGTCTTGGCGTCGGTGGGTCTGATGCCATCTGCTGCGATTCTTCTTCCCAAGAACTCGACCTCAGGCACCAGGAAAACACACTTCGAGCATTTCAACCTGAGTCCCACACGATCGAGCCGACTTAGAACCTCTTCCAGGTTCCTCAAGTGTTCGATGGTGTCCCAACCTGTGACCGTCCTGGAAAACCACAGTGCGTGGAACCGACTTTAGCAGGCTCTCCATGTTCCGTTGGAAAATTGCCGCAGCTGAACGAATTCCGAACGGACATCTGTTATAGATGAACAGACCTTTGTGCGTGTTGATGCAGGTGAGGCCTTTCGAAGATTTCTCCAGCTCCTTCAGGTCCAACTTGGTGAATGTCTTTCCTCCAGCCAGGGTTGCAACTAGGTCGTCTGCCTCGGGTAGCGGGTACTGGTCCTGTAGTGAAAAACGGTTCATCAGTACTTTATAGTCCCCACAAATTCTGACCGTGCTGTCACCTTTGAGTACCGGGACAATCAGCCTGGCCCACTCATTGAATTCTACCGGCGCGATGATGCCTTCTCGCTGCAGCCTGTCCAGCTCAATTTCCACTTTCTCTCGCATCATATACAGTACTGCCCATGCCTTGTGGTGGATGGGTCATGTGCAGGGAACCAAATGGATCTGTACTTTCGCCCCCGAGAAACTTCCAATGCCTGGCTCGAACACCGATGGAAACCTGCTCAGAACCTGGGCACGTAAGGCGTTGTCGACGGACGAAAGCGCTCGGATGTTGTCCTAGTTCCAGCGGATTTTTCCCAGCCAGCTTCTGCCGAACAGTGTGGGGCCATCCCCTGGCATGATCCATGGAGGGAGTTCGTGCACTGTTCCATCATAGGAGACTTTGACTTCTGCGCTGCCAATTACAGGGATCAGTTCTTTGGTGTAAGTTCTTAGCTTGGTGTGAATGGGGCTGAGCTTGGGCCTGCGTGCCTTGTTGCACCACAGCCTGTTGAAGGCTTTTTTGCTCATTATGGACTGACTTGCACCCGTGTCCAGTTCCATGGATACTGGAATTCTATTCAGTTCAATTTTTAACATGATCGGTGGACATTTCGTGGTGAAGGTGTTTTTGTCTCCTCGGTTCAAGTCTCTAGTTCAGCCTGATCCACCATGGATCGATCTTCCTCTGCAACGTGGTGGTTTGCAGGGTTTGCAGCTCACCTGCAAATTCACTGGAGGTGTCCCGTTGTTCTGCAGCCGTTGGACGCATAGTGCTTGAAGTGACATTGGTGCGCCCCATGATCACCTCCACAACGCCAACAAGGTGTTAACTGCCTCGCATTAACAATTGATGGCGGACTCTGGGTCATTTGAGGTCATGCAGTAGCTGCCGCGTATGTTCTGCCATGTATATTCCTGCTCGAAAACAACCTTACTTAGTGCACAGTACTAGCCGAAACCTATTTCTGCTGCAAAATTTGTTTGGTGTTATCGCTAGTGGACATAAATGCATGGGCTATTGTTATGGCTTTGCTCAGATTCAGTGTTTCAACAGTCAATAGTTTGCGAAGGATTACCTCAGTAGTCATGGGGGATTTTAACCTATATACCGATTGGTCAAATCAAATCGCACAGGGTAGCCTGGAGGAGGAATTCATAGAATGCATACGGGATTGTTTCTTAGAACAGTATGTTACAGAACCTACAAGTGAGCAAGCTATCTTAGATCTGGTCCTGTGTAATGAGAGAGGAATAATAAATCATTTCCGAGTAAAAGATCCTCTCGGAATGAGTGATCACAGTATGGTTGAATTTGTAATACAGATTGAGGGTGAGGAAGTTGTGTCAGAAACGAGCGTACTATGCTTAAACAAAGGGGACGACAGTGGGATGAGGGCAGAGTTGGCTAAAGTAGACTGGAAATACAGACTAAATGGTGGCACAATTGAGGAACAGTGGAGGACTTTTAAGGAGCTCTTTCATAGTGCGCAACAAAAATATATTCCAGTGAAAAAGAAGGGCGGTAAGAGAAGGGATAACCAGCTGTGGATAACCAAGGAAATAAAGGAGAGCATCAAATTAAAGACCAATGCGTATAAGGTGGCCAAGGTTAATGGGAAACTAGAAGATTGGGAACATTTTAAACAACAGCAAAGAATGACTAAAAAAGCAATAAAGAAAGGAAAGATAGATTACGAAGGTAAACTTGCGCAAAATATAAAAACAGATAGCAAAAGCTTTTACAGATATATAAAACGGAAAAGAGTGACTAAAGTAAATGTTGGTCCCTTAGAAGATGAGAAGAGGGATTTAATAATGGGAAATGTGGAAATGGCTGAGACCTTAAACAATTATTTTGCTTCGGTCTTCACAGTGGAAGACTCAAAAACCATGCCAAAAATTGCTGGTCACAGGAATGTGGGCATGGAGGATCTTGAGACAATCACTATCACTAGGGGGGTAGTGTTGGACAGGCTAATGGGACTCAAGGTAGACAAGTCCCCTGGTCCTGATGAAATGCATCCCAGGGTATTAAAAGAGATGGCGGAAATTATAGCAGATGCATTCGTTATAATCTACCAAAATTCTCTGGACTCTGGGGAGGTACCAGCGGATTGGAAAGCAGCTAATGTAATGCCTCTGTTTCAAAAAGCGGGCAGACAAAAGGCAGGTAACTATAGGCTGGTTAGTTTAACATCTGTAGTGGGGAAAATGCTTGAAACTATCATTAAGGAAGAAATAGCGGGACATCTAGATAGGAATAGTGCAATCAAGCAGACGCAGCATGGATTCATGAAGGGGAAATCATGTTTAACTAATTTACTGGAATTCTTTGAGGATATAACGAGCATGGTGGATAGAGGCGTACCGATGGATGTGGTGTATTTAGATTTCCAAAAGGCATTCGATAAGGTGCCACACAAAAGGTTATTGCAGAAGATAGAGGTACGCGGAGTCAGAGGAAATGTATTAGCATGGATAGAGAATTGGCTGGCGAACAGAAAGCAGAAAGTCGGGATAAATGGGTCCTTTTCGGGTTGGAAATCGGTGGTTTGTGGTGTGCCACAGGGATCGGTGCTGGGACCACAACTGTTTACAATATATATAGATGACCTGGAAGACAGAGGATAGTGGAACAAAATTTGCAGATGACACAAAGATTAGTGGGAAAGCGGGTTGTGTAGAGGACACAGAGAGGCTGCAAAGAGATTTGGATAGGTTAAGCGAATGGGCTAAGGTTTGGCAGATGGAATACAATGTCGGAAAGTGTGAGGTCATCCACCTTGGGAAAAAAAACAGTAAAAGGGAATATTATTTAAATGGGGAGAAATTACAACATGCTGAGGTGCAGAGGAACCTGGGGGTCCTTGTACATGAAACTCTTTTAGAGTCTACCTGCAAAACATAAACATTAAACTGTGCCATCCGACCTGGGTGACACACCAGACATTTACAAGACCCTTTTTTCCTTTTTTTGGTTTTTTTTTGTGTTTTTCTTTTTTTTTCTTTTTTTTTTGGGCACTAAAATCACAATTTTTTCCGGTGCCCCCTATAAAAGGGAAGGGGACACTAAAAACACCGGCAATTAAAACAAATTAAACTTTAAAACGTAAAATCAAATTAAAATTTGGTTGCCGGGCGTGATGATGCACTCCAGTCCCTCCGGTGCCCACCTCTCGCGGAAGGCCGCGAGCGTACCGGTGGACACCGTGTGCTCCATCTCCAAGGACACCCTGGACCGGATGTAAGAGCGGAAGAGAGGCAGGCAGTCAGGTTGAACGACCCCCTCGACCGCCCGCTGCCTGGACCGGCTGATGGCACTCTTGGCCGTGCCCAGGAGCAGTCCTACGAGGAGGCCTTCGGACCTACCCACTCCCCTCTGCACAGGGTGCCCAAAGATCAGGAGAGTGGGACTGAAGTGCAGCCAGAATTTCAGGAGCAGCCCCTTCAAATAATAAAACAGGGGCTGCAACCTTGTGCATTCCATAAAAACATGGAACACTGACTCTTCCAGACCGCAGAAATTGCAGGCGGCCTGGGAGTCCGTGAACCGGCTTAAAAATTTATTGCACGGCACTGCTCCGTGCACCACCCTCCAGGCCAAATCCCCGATGAATAGTGGGAGGACCCCTGCGTAGAGTGCCCTCCATCGGGGACCCCCGCCTCCTCCGGACGGCAAGATGGTACGCCATGGCGTGTCCGGATGGCTGGCGAGGATGGCAAAGTTGAGGGTGTGCAGGAGCAGCCCGTACAGGAAACCCCTCCGCGCGGAACTGAAAGGCACGGAGGGGATTTCCCCGAGGCGGCTCAAGTTGTGAGGCGCCGGCCCCCGAGGGAGGTTCCGGGGTTTGGCGCCGATGAGGAATTCTGTCCGGACGGGGGTCAGTTCGGACGGGATCTCCTCACGTGCTTGAGCCTCCTCGATGCACCTAACGGAGTCAGGGCCCAGAGCTGTTTTTAGCGACTCGATGGCATCGGCCGCGTGGCGGACGTTGGCAGAATTTAGGCGCCGCGCCAGCGTGTCTGGCGCCATCCAGCCCGCTCCTCCGCCATCGAGCAGGTCCCTAACCCTGGTCACCTCACCAGCCACAGCCCTCTCGTCCGACCGCCACCTAAAACCTTGGTCGTGGAGGTACGGATTCCCGAGCAGCGGCTCCTGCAGGACGGCCGCCACTCCAGCCGGCGGAGAACTGCGCTTGGTGGAGACTTTGTTCCAGACCCTGATGAGTTCCCTGTAAAAGACAGGCAGCTCCCGGAGGGCGGTCCTGGCACCCCCCAAGTTCACAAACAGGAGCTGCGTGTCATAATTGAGGTCGCGCTGCTGGCGGAAGAAATACCTCGCCAGAGCGCACCACCTAGGAGGGGGCTCGACGTAAAGGTATCTCTGCAGGGTCTGAAGACGGAAAGTCGCGAGCTGGGCGCTGACGCACACCAACGACTGACCGCCCTCCTCAAGCGGGAGACTCAAGACCGCGGCAGAGACCCAGTGCTTCCTGTTGTTCCAGAAGAAGTCCACCAGCTTCTTCTGTATCTTGGCGACAAACGCAGGGGGAGGGGTCAAAGTGACCAGCCGGTACCACAACATTGCGGCCACCAGCTGGTTTATGACTAGCGCTCGACCACTGGTAGGACAGCACTCGGAGCAGTCCTGTCCAGCGCCCTAGGCGAGCGGTGACCTTGGCCTCCAGCTCCTGCCAGTTCGCCGGCCAGGCTCCCTCGTCGGGGCTAAGGTAGACTCCCAGATAGAGGAGATGGGTTGTGCTCCAGGCAAAAGGCCTGAGCTCCTCCGGCAGGGAGTCCACCCGCCACTGACCCACCAGAAGTCCGGAACATTTCTCCCAGTTGATCCTGGCGGAGGACGCGGCCGAGTAAATCTCCTGGCACGCACGCATCCTCCGCAGGTCAGCGGGATCCTCTACCGCGAGGAGCACGTCATCGGCGTAAGCCGAGAGGACGACCTCCACGCCCGGCCCTTGCAGAGCCAGTCCCGTCAACCTCGTCCGCAAGAGGCGCAGGAAAGGCTCCACGCAAACGGCGTATAACTGGCCGGACATGGGGCATCCCTGGCGCACCCCTCTCCTAAAGCGAAGGGGCGCCGTCAAGGTCCCGTTAACCTTAATCAGACACTCCGCGGCGGCGTACAAAAGTCGGATCCGGGCGACAAAATGCGTCCCGAACCCGAAAGCGCGCAGAGTTCCGAGCAGATAGTCGTGATCCACCCTGTCAAACGCCTTCTCTTGGTCGAGGGATAGGAAGGCGACCGACAGACCAGCCTCCTGGGAACAATGGATGAGGTCCCGGACCAGATGGATGTTATCGTGGATTGTCCGGCCCGGGACCGTGTAGGACTGGTCGGGGTGGATCATGTGGTCCAGCACGGCACCAAGGCGAGCAGACATCGCCCTGGCGAAGATTTTGTAGTCCGTGCTGAGGAGGGAGACCGGGCGCCAGTTCTTAAGGAGGCGGAGATCGCCCTTCTTAGGCAGCAGGACGATGACTGCCCTGCGCCAAGAGAGGGGCATCTCCCCGGTCGCCAGACTTTCCCCCAGGACCCACGCGTAGTCGCTCCCCAGGACGTCCCAGAACGCCCTGTGGAACTCCACGGTCAGCCCGTCCAGCCCCGGGGATTTTCCCTCGAGAGCCGGGCGAGGGCACCGGTCAGCTCCGCCAGGCTTAGCGGAGCTTCCAGATTTTCGGCGCCCTCCGGGCTGACCTTCGGCAGATCCTCCCACAAAACTCTACGCGCTTCCTCGCTGGACGGATCCGGAGAGAACAGAGCCCCGTAATATTCACGGGCCCTGTTGTTGACGCCCTCCGGATCCGAGACGAGAGAGCCGTCGTCGGCCAGCAGCGTCAAGAGCTGCTTACGGACACTCTGCCTTTTTTCCAGCGAGTAGAAGAAGGGGGAGCCGCGGTCCAGATCCCGCAGGAACCGGATCCGCGATGTCACGAACG
Organism: Pristiophorus japonicus; assembly: GCF_044704955.1. Lineage (NCBI taxonomy): Eukaryota > Metazoa > Chordata > Chondrichthyes > Pristiophoridae > Pristiophorus > Pristiophorus japonicus. The sequence goes on along the minus strand of NC_091977.1, from coordinate 111,596,668 downwards.
CGCCTCGGGACCCGACGAGCTGCAGGTCCTTCAGCGCGGCCTTCTTCGCTTCGTACACCGTCCGCAGGGCCGGGTCCTGGACGACTTGACCGAGACGGACTTCCAGGTCGAGCACCTCTTTTTCTAGGCGCCCGACTCTGGCCGCCCGCCTCTTGGTCGACCCCCTCGCGTACTCTTGACAGAAGACGCGGACGTGAGCCTTGCCCACGTCCCACCATAGCCTCAAGGAGGGGAAGCCCCCCTGCTTCCTTCTCCAGTCGGACCAGAATCGACGGAACGAGTCCTGGAACCGCACGTCCTCCAGCAGCCGGTTGTTAAAGTGCCAGTACGCGGACCCCGTTCTCGCGCGGAGCGAAGCGAGCTCCGCCCACACCAGGTGGTGGTCCGAACACGGCACCGGCCGCATGGAGGCCGCCGGGACGCAGGAAACGTACGCCCGAGACACGTAAAGGCGGTCGACTCTAGACCACCCTACTCCAGGCCTCACCCAAGTAAAGGCGCTGGAGTCGGGGTGGAGATTTCGCCAGACGTCCACCAAGTCGAAGGACCCGACCAGGTCCCTCAACTTCTCCATCGCCGTCATGCACTGCGGGGCACCGGAGCGGTCCCTTGCCTCGAGGATGCAGTTAAAATCCCCCCCGAGGACAATGCAGTCGCCGACGTCGACGGAGCCAAGAAGAGCGGACACCTCTTCAAAGAAGCGCGTTTGCTGCGGGCCGGGCTGAGGGGCGTACACGTTCACGAGATGGAGCGGCACGTCCCCCAGGCGAACCGTTACGTGTAGCAAGCGGCCTGGCACGGGCTCCTCGACCCCCAAGATCTCCGGCTGAAAATGCGGGCCCAGCAAGATGGCCACCCCACTAGAAATGGCGGTGAGGTGGCTCATGCGGACCTCTCCTTGCCATTCCAGGAGCCACGTGGCTTCGTCTCCCGGAACGGTGTGGGTTTCTTGCAGGAAGCACACCGCATATTTCCCCTCCCGCAGGAGCGAAAAATTGTCAAATCTACGGCGTGCCCCTCTGCCGCCGTTGATGTTGAGGCTGGCTATGGTTATCTTCATGGCAAAAGCATAGTGCAACCTCTACCTTAACCTATTGTGGGGGAGGGAGCGGAGTCTTTTGTTGAACTCCGCTCCCTCCGCAGCCCAGCGAGGAGTCCCTCGAGCTCGCGCAGCTCAAGGTGCTGCTCCTTTGTCAAGGGCCCGCCCGCGGCCAAGGTTTTAACGGCGGCGCGGACGGACCCCTTGATCAGCTCCGGCTCGGACCATTTATCCAGGGCCAGTCGGGCTTGGTCGCGGCGACCCCGGCTCTGGGCCAAAAAGTCCCGGAGTTCCTTTGCAGGAACGAGGAGGGCCTCAGCGGCGGCCGCGAGCAGATCCACCGCCTCGCTGGCGGTGGTCTCTAGGTCTTCACCCGCGTCCCCCACCGAGTCCCCATCCTCCTCCGGGAGGTGGCCGCCAGCAGCCGGCCCATCGACCGCACAAGGTACGGCAAATGAACCGGCCGCTCCAACCGGCCCTGACTCTGCCCCGATCCCACCCCCAGGATCGTCGGCAGAGGAGTCCCCACTGGGCTCTTTTAAAAATGGTGCTGGGTCGGGAAATGACAGCGGAAGGGGTTCCCCCTCCGTCCCAGGAACCGGGGAACAAGGAGAGACCCGGCCATAGGAAATCCCCAGGCTCCCCAAGTGCACCAGCTCCAAAGTAAGGGGCGAGGGTGGGTGTTCCTCCTCCTCCCCGCTGCCAGCCCCGGCCCAGCATCTACAGTGTCATAAAAAACATTTGTTTCATTTTCTGCCGGGTCGAGCGACTCCCGGGGGAAGTTGTGTATTGGCTGGGCGGGCTCAGGTTCGGCCTTTTCGGCCCCGCCCGCCTCAGTCCCCGGGACGCCCGACCCGGCGGCAATGCATTCCTCCGCAATCCCCACGCCCCCCACGACAGGCAGATCTTCCACGCCATCCCCGGGAGGCAGAGGCTGGGCAGCCTCGACTGTCTCACCCTCCCCGGGGACAGACTCCTCTCGCCTACAGCGCAGCTTGGGGGCGCTGGTTGGGGACGCGGGACACGCGGCGGGCACCGACTCCTCCACGGAGGGATGTTGTTCCCCATCCGCCTCATCGGAGCCGTGCCTCCTTTTGTTCCTGGGGGCGCGCGGAGGCAGGGAGACCTCCATGTCTGCCGAGGCCTCCCGCTCCGCCCCCCCCTTTTCCTTTTCTTGCCCGCGCCCGGGCCCCTCTGTGGTGTTGTTCAAGGGCTCGGGCACGGGCTCGGGGCACCCCGCGCTCGCCGGTGACTGGGTTGGGCCGAGCGCGGTAAACAAATTGTCTGGCGCACCGAGGGGACCCGCCTCTAGATGTTTCTCCTTGTTCCGCGCCTTCTTTCCGTTCGGACGCTCTCCCTCCCCCCCGCCGGAGGCCCTGAAAACAAAGGCCTCCGACGATGCCCGCGCACCTATGGCTCCCGGCACGCGGACGCAACTAGGGGGAGGGGTGGCGGCGGCGCCAGCCTTGGCCGCCTTCGGTGGTTTGGCGGCCTTGGAGGCGGGGCAGTTCTTGCGAATGTGCCCCACCTCTCTGCAGGCATGGCACCGCACGCCGTCCGACGTCCAGAAGACGCGGTAGGCAGTCCCCTCGTGCACCACATTAAAGTGCCCTTCTATCATGTCCTCCCGCGCCAGCCGGACAAAGAGCTGGTGGCGGAAGGAGAACACGTGGCGCAGGCTGTTCTCCCTGAGGCCGAGCGGTATGGGGTTGATCCCTGACCTTACCTCCCCCAGTTGTTGTAGGTGAGGGAGGAGGAGCTCAGCGGAAACAAAGGGCGGGACGTTTGACACGATGACCCTCTGCGCGGTGGCCTCGAGAGGGTCCACCGGCAGGAACGTCCCACCCACCGTGAGCCCCTTTTCAAGGGCCAGGGACACCGCCCGCTCCGACCCCAGGAAGAAAACAGCCTTCCCAGACATCTTGGAGGCCGCGACAATGGCCGAGGGGCCGACTACCCCAGCCATCGCCCGCACGCACTCCTCAATGCTCATTGTGGGGTGAGTGTAGCTCTTGACCCCGTGTTTCCTGGTTATAAGTTGAAAAGGTGGCAGGGCAGCGGGTGGCGCAGGAGGTGCCGTGGAAGCGGTTGCCACCTGCGCATATGTCCTCGCTGGCCCTGCCACCGGCGTGGATGGGGTCGCCATCACGGGGTTCCTTTAAGGGCTACACCCACCCCAAAGTCACAGGCCTTAATGGTCTTTATTGGCCTCGTATATTAACTGAGCAGAGGAGCCCTTAACGAGGCACCTCTCCCCTAGGTGGCAATTGGGGAGAAGCCTTGCTCCCTCTGCTCAGTTGTCTCAATTGTTTTTTAAAAAAATTAGGAGAAAGGGGCCTCAGAGAGAGAGGGGAGAAACAGAGTAACAGAGAAAGAGAGAGGGGGGTGGGAAGGGGGAGGGAACTGCGAGGGCAGATCTCCCCTCGCAGCTGTGGGTGGGTGCACTCCCCAGATGGCAAAACACAAAAAACACAGTCCTTGGGGTGGGTCTTCAGGTGGGGGGAGAAGACGTCTTCACCTGGGGCAGCTAGAGCCACCAGGCACACACTCCTAACGATGTTAATAGCGTAAATGAGAAAAATCTTCAGCCTGGTAGCTCCAGCTATCCCAGGCTAGGCAATTGGGGGGGGGGTTCAATTGTGGGGGTTCAATTGTGGGGGGGCCTAGTTGTAAGCAAGGCCCCCACACACACTACCACACACACACACACCCCCCGCGATGTTCCGGCCCTCAGTGGTCTTCTTTCCTCCCCCCACCGATTCAACAAAGTCTGTTTGGGAAATGCACCCACACCCACCTGTAGAAGATGTACAGTCTCCCTCCTTCCACACTGGATGTTGTTGGTTTTTCCCCCTCTCTCTAACTCTTTGCAGAATGGTAAAGTTGTTCAAAGTTTTCTGTTCTCTTCCTCTCCCTCTGGGTGAAAGTTGGTGGTGAAGCCCCTTCCTTCCTTCTCTTCCTGGCTGGTCTCAGGGCTCTCCAGGCAGGAGCAAAAGTTGATAGCTCCTTCTCTCACTGCTCACAGCTCCTACTGTGCAGGACACGCCTCCACTGCTCCACGATTGGTCCTTGTGCATGAAACTCTTTTTGGAGTTCACCTGCAAAACATAAAACATTAAACGGTGCCACCCGACTTGGGTGACACTCCAGACATTTACAAGGCCCTTTTTTTTCCCCCCTTTTTTTTTGTGTTTTTCTTTTTTTTTTGGGCACTAAAATCACAATTTTCCCCAGTGCCCCCTATAAAAGGGAAGGGGGACACTAAAAGCACCGGCAATTAAAACAAATTAAACTTAAAAACGTAAAATCAAATTAAAATTTGGTTGCCGGGCGTGATGATGCACTCCAGTCCCTCCGGTGCCCACCTCTCGCGGAAGGCCGCGAGCATACCGGTGGACACCGCGTGCTCCATCTCCAAGGACACCCTGGACCGGATGTAAGAGCGGAAGAGAGGCAGGCAGTCAGGTTGAATGACCCCCTCGACCGCCCGCTGCCTGGACCGGCTGATGGCACCCTTGGCCGTGCCCAGGAGCAGTCCTACGAGGAGGCCTTCGGACCTACCCGCTCCCCTCCGCACAGGGTGCCCAAAGATCAGGAGAGTGGGACTGAAGTGCAGCCAGAATTTCAGGAGCAGCCCCTTCAAATAATGGAACAGGGGCTGCAACCTCGTGCACTCAATAAAAACATGGAACACGGACTCCTCCAGACCGCAGAAATTGCAGGCGGCCTGGGAGTCCGTGAACCGGCTTAAAAATTTGTTGCACGGCACTGCTCCGTGCACCACCCTCCAGGCCAAGTCCCCGATGAATAGTGGGAGAACCCCTGTGTAGAGTGCCCTCCATCGGGGACTCCCGCCTCCTCCGGACGGCAAGATGGTACGCCATGGCGTGTCCGGACGGCCGGCGAGGATGGCAAAGTTGAGGGTGTGCAGGAGCAGCCCGTACAGGAAACCCCTCCGCGCGGAACTGAAAGGCACGGAGGGGATTTCCCCGAGGCGGCTCAAGTTGTGAGGCGCCGGCCCCCGAGGGAGGTTCCGGGGTTTGGCGCCGATGAGGAATTCTGTCCGGACGGGGGTCAGTTCGGACGGGATCTCCCCACGTGCTTGAGCCTCCTCGATGCATCTAACGGAGTCAGGGCCCAGAGCTGTTTTTAGCGACTCGATGGCATCGGCCGCGTGGCGGACGTTGGCAGAGTTTAGGCGCCGCGCCAGCGTGTCTGGCGCCATCCAGCCCGCTCCTCCGCCATCGAGCAGGTCCCTGACCCTGGTCACCTCACCAGCCACAGCCCTCTCTTCCGACCGCCACATAAAACCTCGGCCGTGGAGGTACGGATTCCCGAGCAGCGGTTCCTGCAGGACGGCCGCCGCTCCAGCCGGCGGAGAGCTGCGCTTGGTGGAGACTTTGTTCCAGACCCTGATGAGTTCCCTGTAAAAGACAGGCAGCTCCCGGAGGGCGGTCCTGGCACCCCCCAAGTTCACAAACAGGAGCTGCGTGTCATAATTGAGGTCGCGCTGCTGGCGGAAGAAATGCCTCGCCAGAGCACACCACCTAGGAGGGGGCTCGATGTAAAGGTATCTCTGCAGGGTCTGAAGACGGAAAGTCGCGAGCTGGGCGCTGACGCACACCAACGACTGACCGCCCTCCTCAAGCGGGAGACTCAAGACCGCGGCAGAGACCCAGTGCTTCCTGTTGTTCCAGAAGAAGTCCACCAGCTTCTTCTGTATCTTGGCGACAAACGCAGGGGGAGGGGTCAAAGTGACCAGCCGGTACCACAGCATTGCGGCCACCAGCTGGTTTATGACTAGCGCTCGACCCCTGTAGGACAGCACTCGGAGCAGTCCTGTCCAGCGCCCTAGGCGAGCGGCGACCTTGGCCTCCAGCTCCTGCCAGTTCGCCGGCCAGGCTCCCTCGTCGGGGCTAAGGTAGACTCCCAGATAGAGGAGATGGGTCGTGCTCCAGGCAAAAGGCCTGAGCTCCTCCGGCAGGGAGTCCACCCGCCACTGACCCACCAGGAGTCCGGAACATTTCTCCCAGTTGATCCTGGCGGAGGACGCGGCCGAGTAAATCTCCTGGCACTCACGCATCCTCCGAAGGTCAGCGGGATCCTCTACCGCGAGGAGCACGTCATCGGCGTAAGCCGAGAGGACGACCTCCACGCCCGGCCCTTGCAGAGCCAGTCCCGTCAACCTCGTCCGCAAGAGGCGCAGGAAAGGCTCCACGCAAACGGCGTATAACTGGCCGGACATGGGGCATCCCTGGCGCACCCCTCTCCTAAAGCGAAGGGGCGCCGTCAAGGACCCGTTAACCTTAATCAGACACTCCGCGGCGGCGTACAAAAGTCGGATCTGGGCGACGAAATGCGTCCCGAACCCGAAAGCGCGCAGAGTTCCGAGCAGATAGCCGTGATCCACCCTGTCAAACGCCTTCTCTTGGTCGAGGGATAGGAAGGCGACCGACAGACCAGCCTCCTGGGAACAATGGATGAGGTCCCGGACCAGATGGATGTTATCGTGGATTGTCCGGCCCGGGACCGTGTAGGACTGGTCGGGGTGGATCATGTGGTCCAGCACGGCACCAAGGCGAGCAGACATCGCCCTGGCGAAGATTTTGTAGTCCGTGCTGAGGAGGGAGACCGGGCGCCAGTTCTTAAGGAGGCGGAGATCGCCCTTCTTAGGCAGCAGGACGATGACTGCCCTGCGCCAAGAGAGAGGCATCTCCCCGGTCGCCAGAATTTCCCCCAGGACCCGCGCGTAGTCGCTCCCCAGGACGTCCCAGAACGCCCTGTGAAACTCCACGGTCAGCCCGTCCAGCCCCGGGGATTTTCCCCTCGAGAGCCGGGCGAGGGCACCGGTCAGCTCCGCCAGGCTTAGCGGAGCTTCCAGATTTTCGGCGCCCTCCGGGCTGACCTTCGGCAGGTCCTCCTACAAAACTCTACGCGCTTCCTCGCTGGACGGATCCGGAGAGAACAGAGCCCCGTAATATTCACGGGCCCTGTTGTTGACGCCCTCCGGATCCGAGACGAGAGAGCCGTCGTCGGCCAGCAGCGTCAAGAGCTGCTTACGGACACTCTGCCTTTTTTCCAGCGAGTAGAAGAAGGGGGAGCCGCGGTCCAGATCCCGCAGGAACCGGATCCGCGACCTCACGAACGCGCCTCGGGACCCGACGAGCTGCAGGTCCTTCAGCGCGGCCTTCTTCGCTTCGTACACCGTCCGCAGGGCCGGGTCCTGGACGACTTGACCGAGACGGGCTTCCAGGTCGAGCACCTCTTTTTCTAGGCGCCCGACTCTGGCCGCCCGCCTCTTGGTCGACCCCCTCGCGTACTCTTGACAGAAGACGCGGACGTGAGCCTTGCCCACGTCCCACCATAGCCTCAAGGAGGGGAAGCCCCCCTGCTTCCTTCTCCAGTCGGACCAGAATCGACGGAACGAGTCCTGGAACCGCACGTCCTCCAGCAGCCGATTGTTAAAGTGCCAGTACGCGGACCCCGTCCTCGCGCGGAGCGAAGCGAGCTCCGCCCACACCAGGTGGTGGTCCGAACACGGCACCGGCCGCATGGAGGCCGCCGGGACGCAGGAAACGTACGCCCGAGACACGTAAAGGCGGTTGACTCTAGACCATCCTACTCTAGGCCTCACCCAAGTAAAGGCGCTGGAGTCGGGGTGGAGATTTCGCCAGATGTCCACCAAGTCGAAGGACCCGACCAGGTCCCTCAACTTCTCCATCGCCGTCATGCACTGCGGGGCACCGGAGCGGTCCCTCGCCTCGAGGGTGCAGTTAAAATCCCCCCCGAGGACAATGCAGTCGCCGACGTCGACGGAGCCAAGAAGAGCGGACACCTCTTCAAAGAAGCGCGTTTGCTGCGGGCCGGGCTGAGGGGCGTACACGTTCACGAGATGGAGCGGCACGTCCCCCAGGCGAACCGTTATGTGCAGCAAGCGGCCTGGCACGGGCTCCTCGACCCCCAAGATCTCCGGCTGAAAATGCGGGCCCAGCAAGATGGCCACCCCACTAGAAATGGCGGTGAGGTGGCTCATGCGGACCTCTCCTTGCCATTCCAGGAGCCACGTGGCTTCGTCTCCCGGAACGGTGTGGGTTTCTTGCAGGAAGCACACCGCATATTTCCCCTCCCGCAGGAGCGAAAAATTGTCAAGTCTACGGCGTGCCCCTCTGCCGCCGTTGATGTTGAGGCTGGCTATGGTTATCTTCATGGCAAAAGCATAGTGCAACCTCTACCTTAACCTATTGTGGGGGAGGGAGTGGAGTCTTTTGTTGAACTCCGCTCTCTCCGCAGCCCAGCGAGGAGTCTCTCGAGCTCGCGCAGCTCAAGGTGTTGCGCCTTTGTCAAGGGCCCGCCCGCGGCCAAGGTTTTGACGGCGGCGCGGACGGACCCCTTGATCAGCTCTGGCTCGGACCATTTTTCCAGGGCCAGTCGGGCTTGGTTGCAGCGACCCCGGCTCTGGGCCAAAAAGTCCCGGAGTTCCTTTGCAGGAATGAGGATGGTCTCGGCGGCGGCCGCGAGCAGATCCACCGCCTCGCTGGCGGTGGTCTCTATGTCTTCACCCGCGTCCCCCACCGAGTCCCCGTCCTCCTCCGGGAGGTGGCCGCCAGCAGCCGGCCCATCGACCGCACAAGGTACGGCAAATGACCCGGCCGCTCCAACCGGCCCTGGCTCTGCCCCGATCCCACCCCCAGGATCGTCGGCAGAGGAGTCCCCACTGGGCTCTTTTAAAAATGGTGCTGGGTCGGGAAATGACAGCGGAAGGGGTTCCCCCTCCGCCCCAGGAACCGGGGAACAAGGAGAGACCCGGCCATAGGAAATCCCCAGGCTCTCCCAGTGCTCCAGCTCCACAGCAAGAGGCGAGGGTGGGTGTTCCTCCCCCTCCCCGCTGCCACCCCCCGGCCCAGCATCTACAGTGTCATAATTAACATTTGTTTCGGTTTCCGCCGGGTCGAGCGACTCCCGGGGGAAGTTGGGTATTGGCTGGGTGGGCTCAGGTTCGGCCTTTTCGGCCCCGCCCGCCTCAGTCCCCGGGACGCCCGGCCCGGCGGCAATGCATTCCTCCGCGGTCCCCACGCCCCCCCCCGACAGGCAGATCTTCCACGCCATCCCCGGGAGGCAGAGGCTGGGCAGCCTCGACTGTCTCACCCTCCCCGGGGACAGACTCCTCCCGCCTAGGGCGCTGCTTGGGGGCGCTGGTGGGGGACGCGGGACACGCGGCGGGCACCGACTCCCCCTCCGCCTCAACGGAGCGGCGCCTCCTTTTGTTGCTGGAGGTGCGCTGAGGCAGGGAGACCTCCATGTCTGCCGAGGCCTCCCGCTCCGCCCCCCCCCTTTTTCTTTTCTTGCCCGCGCCCGGGCCCCTCTGCGGTGTTGTTCAAGGGCTCGGGCACGGGCTCGGGGCACCCCGCGCTCGCCGGTGACTGGGTTGGGCCGAGCGCGGTAAACAAATTGTCTGGCGCACCGAGGGGACCCGCCTCTAGATGTTTCTCCTTGTTCCGCGCCTTCTTTCCGTTCGGACGCTCTCCCTCCCCCCCGCCGGAGGCCCTGAAAACAAAGGCCTCCGACGATGCCCGCGCACCCATGGCTCCCGGCACGCGGGCGCAACTAGGGGGAGGGGTGACGGCGGCGCCAGCCTTGGCCGCCTTCGGTGGTTTGGCGGCCTTGGAGGCGGGGCAGTTCTTGCGAACGTGCCCCACCTCCTTGCAGGCATGGCACCGCACGCCGTCCGACGTCCAGAAGACGCGGTAGGCAGTCCCCTCGTGCACCACATTAAAATTTCCCTCCGTCATGTCCTCCCGCGCCAGCCGGACAAAGAGCTGGCGGCGGAAGGAGAACACGTGGCGCAGGCTGTTCTCCCTGAGGCCGAGCGGTATGGGGTTGATCCCTGACCTTACCTCCCCCAGTTGTTGTAGGTGAGGGAGGAGGAGCTCAGCGGGAACAAAGGGCGGGACGTTCGACACGATGACCCTCTGCGCGGTGGCCTCGAGAGGATCCACCGGCAGGAACGTCCCGCCCACCGTGAGCCCCCTTTCGAGGGCCAGGGACACCGCCCGCTCCGACCCCAGGAAGAAAACAGCCTTCCCAGACATCTTGGAGGCCGCGACAATGGCCGAGGGGCCGACTACCCCAGCCATCGCCCGCACGCACTCCTCGATGCTCATTGTGGGGTGAGTGTAGCTCTTGACCCCGTGTTTCTTCGTAATGAGTCTGAATGGTGGCAGGGCAGCGGGTGGCGCAGGAGGTGCCGTGGAAGCGGTTGCCACCTGCGCATACGTCTTCGCTGGCCCTGCCACCGGCGTGGATGGGGTCGCCATCACGGGGTCCCTTTAAGGGCTACACCCACCCCAAAGTCACAGGCCTCAATGGTCTTTATTAGCCTCGTTGGTGTTTGAACAGAGGGAGCTCTGAAAGAGGCACACCTCTCCCCTTGTTAATGATTGGGGAGGCGCCTTGTTCCCTCTGCTCAGTGTCTTAATTGTTTTTTTTTAAATTAGGAGAAAGGGGCCTCAGAGAGAGAGGGGAGAAACAGAGTAACAGAGAAAGAGAGAGGGGGTGGGAAGGGGGGGGGAACTGCGAGGGCAGATCTCCCCTCGCAGCTGTGGGTGGGTGCACTCCCCAGATAGCAAAACACAAAAAACACAGTCCTTGGGGTGGGTCTTCAGGTGGGGGGAGAAGACGTCTTCACCTGGGGCAGCTAGAGCCACCAAACACACACTCCTAACGATGTTAATAGGGGTAAATGAGAAAAATCTTCAGTCTGGTAGCTCCAGCTATCCCAGGCTAGGCAATTGAGGGGGGGGTTCAATTGTGGGGGTTCAATTGTGGGGGGGGCCTAGTTGTAAGCAAGGCCCCCACACACACTACCACACACACACACACCCCCCGCGATGTTCCGGCCCTCAGTGGTCTTCTTTCCTCCCCCCACCGATTCAACAAAGTCTGTTTGGGAAATGCACCCACACCCACCTGTAGAAGATGTAGAGTCTCCCTCCTTCCACACTGGATGTTGTTGGTTTTTCCCCCTCTCTCCAACTCTTTGCAGAATGGTAAAGTTGTTCAAAGTTTTCTGTTCTCCTCCTCTCCCTCTGGGTGAAAGTTGGTGGTGAAGCCCCTTCCTTCCTTCTCTTCCTGGCTGGTCTCAGGGCTCTCCAGGCAGGAGCAAAAGTTGATAGCTCCTTCTCTCACTGCTCACAGCTCCTACTGTGCAGGACACGCCTCCACTGCTCCACGATTGGTCCTTGTGCATGAAACTCTTTTTGGAGTTCACCTGCAAAACATAAAACATTAAACGGTGCCACCCGACCTGGGTGACACTCCAGACATTTACAAGGCCCTTTTTTTTTTCCCCCCTTTTTTTGTTTTTTTTTTGTGTTTTTCTTTTTTTTTTGGCACTAAAATCACAATTTTTCCTTGTGCATGAATCCCAAAAAGATAGTTTGCAGGTGCAGCAGGTAATCAGGAAGGCGAATGGAATGTTGGCCTTCATTGCGAGAGTGATGGAGTACAAAAGCAGGGAGGTCCTGCTGCAACTGTATAGGGTATTGGTAAGACCGCACCTGGAGTACTGCATGCAGTTTTGGTCACCTTACTTAAGGAAGGATATACTGGCTTTGGAGGGGGTACAGAGACAATTCACTCGGCTGATTCCGGAGATGAGGGGGTTACCTTATGATGATAGATTGAGTAGACTGGGACTTTACACAATGGAGTTCAGAAGGATGAGGGGTGATCTTATAGAAACATTTAAAATAATGAAAAGGATAGACAAGATAGAGGCAGAGAGGTTGTTTCCACTGGTAGGGGAGACTAGAACTAGGGGGCACAGCCTCAAAATACGGGGGAGCCAATTTAAAACCGAGTTGAGAAGGAATTTCTTTTCCCAGAGAGTTGTGAATCTGTGGAATTCTCTGCCCAAGGAAGCAGTTGAGGCTAGCTCATTGAATATATTCAGGTCACAGATAGATAGTTTTTTAACCAATAAGGGAATTAAGGGTTACGGGGAGCGGGTGGGTAAGTGGAGCTGAGTCCACGGCCAGATCAGCCATGATCTTGTTGAATGGCGGAGCAGACTCGAGGGGCTAGATGGCCTACTCCTGTTCCTAATTCTTATGTTCTTATGTTCTCATGGCCAATGCCAAAAAAGTGTCTTGGCATTTATTCAAGGAATCCATCAAATTCGCAATGTCCTGCAAGGCGCCTTAGTTCAGCGACGTAGCTCGCCACTTCCTGGCCCTCCGACTGTAGACACGTGTAGAACCGATACCTCGCCATGAAAACGCTTTCCTTTGGATTTACCTGCTCCCGGACCAGCGTACACAATTCTTCATAGGATTTGGTTGTTGGTTTTACTGGAGCTAGAAGATTCTTCATGAGGCCAGAGGTTGTTACCCCATTAACGGTAAGGAGGATTGCCTTTCGTTTGGCAGCATTCTCGTCCCCTTCCAGCTCGTTAGCTTTTTTTAAATTATGGCTTAAAATAAACTTACCTTAGTGGGCAGGGTTTTTAACAATAACATATGTTTTTAAATTTTATTTTATTATGTTTTAGTATGTTTTAAAACTCTTACGCCTGTAAAAGTAGGCTATGTGCCTGATTTATCAGGCGCAAGAGTTTTCAGGACATCCCCTGGGCAAGATACGGGTAAATGTCACAATCTTGCCCATGCGAATGTTCTGGCTGCCGAGATATGAAGGAGCTGTCAAGCTGGAGCTCGACAGATCGGAAAAGCCGGTTTTCAGCGCATGCGCATTGTGCGTTGAAAACGGCTTCTGCGATGCTTTCCCAGGTCCGTACACACTCAGTAGTACTGAGGCTGCGAATTCTAGGCCATTGTCCAATAGACTGGTACATTTTACACCAGTCAGTCAGTAAATGTCTGATCAGCAGACAAGTGCTGTGATAAATGAAGCAACACTGATTGACGTCCTCAGAAGTTTGGTTTGGATTTGAAGTTCGTGTTACAGTAATTATGCAATAAATAAGGTTTTTTTAAAGTGTATCTGGCTAATTTTTACTAAAATACATATTTGAACAGAAATGATCTCCATTTATCAGCAGAGTCTGCAGCAACAAGTGACGCCTGCACTTCAATTAAATAGCTGACCTCAGCCTTTGACCTCTGCATTTAGTCAGCACAGAAGACATTTATTGTTTTATTATACACTGCTGACAACAGGGAGTTATCTCTTAAATTGGCTGTCTGTTTTTGTCAGTTAACAAATGAAGGTGAGCAATGGATGTAGATAGTAGGTTTTAAATATGTAATGTATTGTAACCTGAAAATGTTGCATCTCTCAATGTAATCAAAGCAAAATCAGAGCATAATCAATAAATCACAGCAATAATACACACAGCTTTGTTGAAATGGATAGAGACATGGCAGATGATATTTAATACTGAGAAATGTGAAGTGATGCATTTTGGGAGGAAGAATGAGGAGAGGTAATATAAACTAAATGGTACAATTTTAAAGGGGGTGCAAGGAACAGAGAAACCTCAGGGTTCACATACACAAATCTTTGAAGGGGCAGAACAAGTCAATAAAGCTGTTCAAAAAAAGCGTACGGGTTCCTTAGCATTATAAATTGAGTATAAAAGCAAGGAAGTTATGCTAAACTTTAATAAATCACTAATTAGAGCTTGAGGATTGTGTCCAATTCTGGGCACCACACTTTAGGAAGGATGGCAAGGCCTTGAAGAGGCAGTGGAGGACATTTACGAGAATGGTACTACGGATGAGGGACATCAGTAATATGGAAAGACTGGAGAATGTGGGATTATTCTCCTTACAGCAGAGAAGTGTTATATATGTGGACTTGTATTTACTCTGTACAAGGCTCATCCCCTGGAGTCCCAAGGGATCCCATAATCCCTTGGGAGCACAGGTATTTAAGGAGGCTTCACAGGTTGGAGAGGCACTCTGGAGACCTGCAATAAAAGACTAAGGTCACACATTACTTTGAGCTCAAAGTGTTCAGTCTGACTCTTTCTCCATACACTACAACTGGCGACGAGATACCAATAGCGAACCCAAAGATGCAGAGAACAGTGGGCATCCTGGAGAAATTTTCGAAGGGAGATGATTGGGAAACTTTTGTGGAGCGGCTCGACCAATGCTTCGTGGCCAACAAGCGAGATGGGGAATAGAGCACTGCCAAACGAAGGGCGATCCTCCTCACCATCTGTGGGGCACCAACGTATGGCCTCAAAAAGAATCTGCGCATTCCAGCGAAACCCACAGAGAAATCGTACAACGATTTGTGCACACTGGTCCGAGAGCATTTGAACCCGAAGGAAAGCGTTCTGATAGCGAGGTACCGGTTCTACACCTACAAAAGGTCTAAAGGCCGGGAAGTGGCGAGTTATCTCGCCAAGCTAAGACACCTTGCAGGACATTGCAAATTTGAAGGGCATTGCCACCAGTGATAATACGAAGCAAATCTCTCAGCACACAAGTGCTGCTACAAGCACTGTGAACAAAGTGATGTTGTTTTTGAATTGTAACGTACAGGGCAGGTCACACATACCTGCAGCTACATGTTCGCAGAGGTCTCAGAATCCACCATCAAGGGTGATGAATGCAAGGCCATTAACACTTGTTGGTGCTGCGGGGTGATCATCGTTTCCATTCATGCCGATTCAAAGAATACATTTGCAAGGGCTGTGGAACAATGGGACACCTCCAACGAGTGTGCAGGCGAGCTGCAAAGCCAGTTAAACCTGCAAACCACCATGTTGCAGAGGAGGACAAATCCACGGAGGATCACGATGAACCAGAGCCTCAGATCGAGGCGGCAGAGATACATGGGGTGCACACATTCACCACGAATTGTCCCCCGATAACGCTGAATGTTGAACTAAATGGACTCCTGGTGTCAATGGAGCTGGACACGGACACGAGCCAGTCCATCATGGACAAAAAGACTTTCGAAAGGTTGTGGTGCAACAAGGCCTCAAGGCCAGTCTTAACTCCAGTTCGCACGAAACTAAGAACTTACACAAAATAACTGATTCCTGTAATCGGCAGTGCTACCGTAAAGGTCTCCTATGATGGAACAGTGCACAAGCTACCACTCTGGGTGGTATTGGGCGATGGTCCTACGCTGCTCATCAGGAGCTGGCTGGGAAAGATACGCTGGAACTGGGACAACATTCGAGCGCTATTGCCCACTGACGACACTTTGTATAACCAGGTCTTAAACAAATTTCCTTCGCTGTTCGAACCAGGCATTGGGAAATTCCAGGGAGCAAAAGTGCAGATCCACCTAATTCCAGGGGCGTGACCCATCCATCACAAGGTGGGAGCAGTACCGTACATGATGAGAGAAAGGGTAGAGATTGAGCTAGACCAACTGTAAAGAGAGGACATAATTTCACCGATCGAGTTCAACGAGTAGGCCACTCCTATTGTCCCTCAAGGGAGATGGCACATTCAGAATCTGTGGCGATTACAAAGTAACTGTCAATCGTTTCTCCCTGCAGGACCAATACCCACTACCAAAGGCCGATGACCTCTTTGCAACGCTGGTGGGAGGAAAGACGTTCACGAAGCTGGATCTCACTTCAGCCTACATGACGCAGGAACTGGAGGAATCATCGAAGGCCCTCACCTGCAACAACATGCACAAAGGTCTTTTTGTTTATAACAGATGCCCGTTTGGAATCCGATCAGCGGCGGCGATATTCCAGAGAAATATGGAAAGTTTACTGAAGTCGGTCCCACATACAGTGGTCTTCCAGGATGACATCTTGGTCACAGGTTGGAACACAGTCGAGCATCTGCAGAACCTCGAGGAGGTTCTTATTCGACTCAACCGTGTAGGGCTCAGATTAAAACGCTCGAAGTGCATTTTCCTGGCGCCTGAAGTGGAGTTCCTGGGAAGAAGGATTGCGGCGGACGGCATCAGGCCCACCAACGCGAAGTCGGAGGCAATCGAGAACGCACCGAGGCCACAGAACGTGACGGAGCTGCGGTCATTTCTGGGACTCTTGAACTACTTTGGTAACTTCTTAACAGGTCTCAGCACACTGCTCGAACCACTACATGTCTTACTACGAAAAGGGGGCAAATGGGTTTGGGGCAAAAGCCAAGAAAATGCCTTTGTAAAAGCGAGAAAATTGTTATGCTCAAACAAATTGCCCGTGTTGTATGATCCATGTAAACGTTTGGTACTAGCATGTGATGTGTCGTCATATGGCGTTGAGTGTATATTGCAAAAACCTAATGATTTCAGGAAACTGCAACCGGTTGCTTATGCATCCAGGAGTCTGTCTAAAGCTGAGAAAGCATACAGCATGATTGAAAAAGAAGTGTTAGCGTGTGTCTATGGGGTAAAGAAAATGCATCAATACCTGTTTAGGCTAAAATTCGAATTGGAAACTGACCACTAGCCACATATCCCTGTTTTCTGAGAGTAAAGGGATAAATACCAATGCATCGGCCGGCATCCAGAGATGGGCGCTCACGTTGTCCGCCTACAACGACGCCATCCGCCACAGGCCAGGCACAGAAAACTGCGCCGATGCTCTCAGTAGGCTGCCATTGCCCACCACGGGGGTGGAAATGGCGCAGCCCGCAGATCTAGCCATGGTTATGGAAGCATTTGAGAATGAGCAATCACCCGTCACTGCCCGGCAGATCAAAACCTGGACAAGCCAGGACCCCTTATTATCTCTAGTCAAAAACTGTGTGCTTCATGGGAGCTGGTCCAGTGTCCCAGTGGAAAGGCAGGAAGAGATAAAGCCGTTCCAGCAGCGCAAAGATGAAATGTCTATGCAGGCAGACTGCCTTCTGTGGGGCAATTGAGTAGTGGTCCTCAAGAAGGGCAGAGACATCTTCATCAATGACCTCCACAATACCCACCCAGGCATCGTAATGATGAAAGTGATAGCCAGATCCCACTTGTGGTGATCCGGTATCGATGCGGACTTAAAGTCCTGCATTCACAGATGTAATACATGCTTGCAGTTCAGCAATGTACCCAGGGAGGCGCCACTAAGTTTATGGTCTTGGCCCTCCAAACATGGTCTAGGGTACACGTTGACTACGCAGGCCCATTCTTGGGTAAAATGTTCCTTGTGGTTGTAGACGCGTACTCCAAATGGATTGAATGTGAGATAATGTCGGCTAGCACGTCCGCTGCCACTACTGAAAGCCTGCGGGCCATGTTTGCCACTCACGGCTTACTCGATGTCCTGGTGAGCGACAACAGGCCATGTTTTACCAGTGCTGAGTTCAAAGAATTCATGACCTGTAACGGGATCAAACATGTCACATCTGCCCCGTTTAAACCAGCGTCCAATGGTCAGGCAGAAAGAGCAGTGCAAACCATCAAGCAAGGCTTGAAGAGGGTAAAGGAAGGCTCACTGCAGACTCGCCTATCCCGAGTCCTGCTTAGCTGCCGCACGTGACCCCACTCACTCACTGGGATCCCACCTACTGAACTGCTCATTAAAAGAGCACTTAAGACAAGGCTCTCGTTAGTTCACTCTGATCTACATGAACAGGTAGAGAGCGGGGGCTTTAACAAAGTGCATACCATGATAACGCAAATGTGTTACGCGAGATTGAAATCAATGACCCTGTATTTGTATTAAATTATTGACAAGGTTCCAAGTGGATTCCCGGCACTGTCGTGATCAAAGAGGGGAGCAGGGTGTTTGGGTCAAACTTTCAAATGGACTAATTCACCAGAAACACTTGGACTAAATCAAACTCAGATTCAAGGACTATCCTGAGCAACCCACCTTGGACCCTCCCTTTTTTGATCACCCAACATACATCCAGTGGCAACCGACACCACGGTTGACCACGAAGCAGAACCCATCATCCACAGCAGTCCTGCAGGGCCCAACACACCAGGCAGCCCAGCAAGGCCAGCTGCACAGCAGCCCACCGAGGGCCCAACAAATGATTCAACAACACCAACTTTCACACTGAGACGATCAATCAGGGCAAGAAGGGCCCCGGATCGACTCACATTGTAAATAGTTACTCTATTGACATTGGCGGGGAGTGTTGTTATATCTGTGAACTTGTATTTACTCTGTACAGCCACCAGAGGGCTCATCCCCTGGAGTCACAAGGGATCCTGTAATCCTTTGGGAGCACAGGTATTTAAGGAGGCTTCACAGGTTGGAGAGGCACTCTGGAGACCTGCAATAAAAGACTAAGGTCACACTTTACTTTGAGCTCATAGTGTTCAGTCTGACTCTTTCTCCATACACTACAAGAAAGATAAGGAGAGATTTAATAGAGGTGTTCAAATTCTGAGGGATTACATAGGATTACATTACATAGGATATACGACACAGAAACAGGTAATTCAGCCCAACCAATCCATGCCGGCATTTATGTTCTAATCAAGCCTCCTCCTGTCTTTCCTATCAGCATAACCATCTATACCGTTCCCTCAAATGCTTGTCTAGCCTCCCCTTAAATGCATCTATACTGTTCGCCTCAACCACTTCCTGTGGCAACAAGTTCCACATTCTCACCACTTTTTGGGTAAATAATTTTCAATTTCGATATATATAAGGAAAAACTGTTTCCATTTGCAGGAGGGTCGGTAACCAGAGGACACAGATTTAAGGTAATTGACAGAAGAACCAGAAGGGGGATGAGGAGAATTGTTTTATGCAGTGAGCTGTTTTGATCTGGAATGCACACCCTGAAAGGATGATGAAAGCTGGTTCAATAGTAACTTTCAAAAGGGAATTAGATATAAACTTGAAAAGGAAATAATTGCAGTGCCATGAGGAAATAGCAGGAGAGTGGGACTAATTAGTTCACTCTTTCAAAGAACGGGCACAGGTATGATGGGCCAAATGGCCTTCTTCTATGCTATAAGATTCTATGGGGGCAAAATTTGATAGTGCCCTATGTGGGGCGTTGAGTTTTACTTTTTTGAAAAGATAGCGCCTGGTGAGATGGGTTGCCAAATTCTGGAAAATTGGGCGTTTTCGCCTAAGGAAAGAAGGGGGACGGTATCTGAGTTATCTGAGGCACTAATGCCCTCGGTGGGACACTGTTGCAGTGCTATTGCCATAGGTCTACCCAATTTCAGGTGACTTTCATTCAGCAATCAACAGCCTCTAGCTCATTCTAGTTCTTGAAGGGGATGTCGGTTCAGGCAGCACCTGTTCACCTCGACTTCACTCAGAGCTGGAAGCAACTTCTGCCATGACTGCTCCAAATCTTGCTACAAGGGCCACTTGCTTCAATGAGGTGGCATTGATCAGGGCAGTGGAGAGAAAGAGGGATGCACTGTTCCCTCCATCTGGGAGGCCAATGCCACAGATTTTTAGGGCCATGTGTGGCGAGGTGGCTGTGGAGGTGTCAGCCAGCACCGTGGTTGATAGAACCTGAACACAGTGCCAGAAAAAATTCAACGACCTCAGTCGGGTGGTCAATGTGAGTACATGTTTCCACAACTCTTACATACCAGCCTCTGAGCCTGTCTGTGCACATTCTGCAAACTAGCACTTAATTCAACAGGCAACCACCAAGCATCTTTACCTACTCACACTCACATCCTCATTTCACACTTTGCCTACATTCACAACTATTCAACAACGGCAGGCAAATCTTCCACATACATAGCTGGATTCTTACTCACACAAGTTACTTTCTTTTGCAAGCCAAGGTGGCACATAACAGGGGGGAGCAGCAGCGGAGTGGAGGGGGGGAAGCTGAACTGCACCAGCTGAGTGTCCTGGAGGAGCGAGAGCTCATTGGCCTGCAGGTGTTAGGCACCATGGCCGGCAGATACGTCGAGCCCGCTGGGGGCAACAATGGTATCTTTATCCCCTCTTCTCATCACACTTCCTATTAAACCAGTAGGCCTTATTACTTTCCAGCTCCTCATTCTGTCTGCCTTCCTTGTTCCATTCCTGGCCGCCTGCCCTCACATTAACGTGACTCTTGTGCCATTTATGCTTTCCGATAACCATGCAGCAGATGATGAGCCTATCTCTGAGCCCCCCCAACAGAGTCACGAGGACGAGGACGAGGACGAGGACGAGGACGAGGACGAGGACGAGGAGAAGGAAAGCCAAACAATGTGTCACTGCTTCTCTCACCTGCAGGCACAAGCTCAGATACTGGCACTACGCGGTCCTAGGAAGTTAGATTAGCAGAGGGTTCTGCACTGGGTGATTACCCAGGGCCTAGCGAGCTGCACCACAGTCAAGGGGAAAGGGAACCTCGAGAGCCATCCCCCCGGAGGGTGAGTTCACACATGAATTCTGCTGCACAGGACTCAGATGAGGATCTCGATGGGGAGACGTTCACACAAAGGGTGATGGCCGTGCACATGATAGATGCAATGGCAAGGTTGCCCGAGAGCCTCTCAGCAGTGATAAGGAGCATGGAGGAATCTGCCGCCGGCATTACACAGAGCTCTGCACACACCATGGAGCCCATCACTGCTAGTCTACAGAAGATGGTGGACTCCCAGAGAGACCATGCAGTTCTAGACCTCATGATGCGTGTCATGGGCGACGTGGCAGCTTCCATTGCAGCACAGCTGAAAGCAATGCAGCGTCTTGGTTCTGTGATGCAGGCAATGGTTGGTGGCATCGAAGCTCAGACTGCTCTCATGTAGTCTCAGCTGGATGCCACACTTGCTCTGACTGCTGCCTTCGCTGCTGGGTCCACCACAGTCCACTGGGGATCTCACAGTGTCACAGCAGCCACCAATCTGTCCTGCAGCAGATTGGTGGAGATGCTGAGGTGCTGCCCTGGGGGAGTGGCACTGGGTTAGTTGAGCCAGAACCTACTGTCTTCTCTCACTTCTGCCACTCCGCCATTGCACTGGCAGTCACCCAGCCAGCCCAGACTGCCGCCGCCCAGCCTGAGGTGGTACAGTCTACAGCCGAGCCTTCCAGGCCCAAAGTTGGTCGAGGGCATCCTGCAAGGCCATCTGTAGTCTCTGGCCTTGACACAAAGCAGCCTTCAACCAGCCATGCTCCAGCCACAGGGGACACACTAAGTATTAGTATTAGTACTAAGGAGGAGTATTAGAATAGGTTAGCGAAAGAGGGGATATAAGGAAATGCACAAGGGTGATTCATAAATACACAATTATACATTTTACTATTGTTTTCTAAATTTTGATTGTAATGTTTGCTGTTGTCTCTCATTTTAGTTTGGGGGCTTTGGTGTGGAAGGGCAAATTGATGTGGTTATGGGAACATCCAGAGGAACTGGGAAATGGGATGCAAATCATTGGAAACAAGCTCTAATGAGATGGTTGTGGACCTCCCTTGCAGGATCATGCTGGAGGCGCTGCCTCCTCCATTGAGAGTGTTGCTACTCCTGCTCCTCCTCGTCCTCCTGCTTTGCTCCTCCTGCACCTCCTGGTCCTCCTGCTTCTCCTGAGGTGGTGTGGCTATGCCTGGTGGCAATGGCTGTGCCCTCCTGATGGCCAGGTTGTGCAGCATGCAGCAGACGATGATGATTAGGGACACCCTTCCTGCGAGTACTGGAGGACTCCTCCCGAGCGGTCAAGGCAATGAAACCATTGCTTGAGCACTCCAATGATCTGCTCAATAATATTCCTGGTGACAGCATGGCTCTCATTATATGAAGGCTGGGCAGGAGTGGTGGAGTTGCGGAGGGGAGTCATGAGCCAGGTGGATAGCGGATAGCCCTCGTCTCCGAGCAGCCATCCGCGAGCTTGTTGTGGTGGCTGGAAGAGAGCTGGCACAGGATTCAGGATGAAGGCATCGTGGCTGCCGCAAAGATATCGGGTATTGACGGTAAGAATTCTGCTGAGGCTCGAGGTCTGGTTACAGGATATGGCAGAGCTCTGTGACCACGTCCTTACTGAAGTGCAGTCTTTGAACACACAGTTCCTCAGTGAAATTGATGTATGAGGACTGCTGTCAGAATACCCTGGAAGGGTAAGGTCTCCAGTTGCCAGGCCTGTTGTGCCTCCTCCCTCTGACGACGTCTTTCTCCCTCTCTCTCTCTGCTTTTCTCCTTGTCTTGCTCCCTCTCTTTCTCTCTGCCTTTCCCTCCGTCTAAGTAACCTCTGATGGTGACATTGGAGCAGGAGGTCGAGTGCCAACACAGCCGCCATGAAACGAGAAAAATGTTGGTGAGTCAAATCTGCCCTGAATTAAACCAAGCAATGCTTAAGAGCCAGAACAGTCCTTGAGGTCAAAACTGCTACAATCTTTGCAGCGGGCACCCTGCCGATCTGTCAGCAATCTGGAAATGATAATGGCCAACGGAAATTTTTTTGACAAGGTGGTGCCTTTAAATAGCGCTTCTCCAGTTGGCTCCCACCTGCAACTCAATAGCTGAAGCTGTCGTTGTCAGCACCAGGCGGGAGCTGAGGGGGAGAGGCCGAATTTATGTTGGGGAGCGGTAATGAGGCGGTACGCACGCCGATGACATCATCATCACCGGGCACCTCCAAGTGGGGTGCTACCAGCAGGAGCGAGGCGCTACCTGGGCGCTACCTGGTAGCAAAAGTGAGGCCAATTTCGCTGGGGTTGATCTCCTGGGTGAAAACAGATTTGCGCCCCATTAGAGTCGCCGGAGGCGCTAACGGGAGGCGCAGAAGCGGCCAATTTCGGCCCTTATGATTCTAAAATAATGTTAAAACTATCATTAAAACTACCAAATAATGTTAAAACAATGATAGTGGCAATTTTTTTGCAGCATGTACTATGCTTTTCTTTTAATTTAACAAACCTTGGTGGGCAACGAGGTGGCGGGTCCCGACCCCGTTGCTGTTTCCATCCCGGCCTCTGAAATGAGTTTCCCAAGATTGGGCTCATTAAGCACCGCCCAGCACATTTCCTGGCCAATTAGAGGAAGCAGAACAGGTGGCATAATTTGATGACGCATCATCAGCAGCTTTCCTTAAAGGGACCATGGCCAACTTTAGTTTGAAATTTGTGCTGTCAGTTTTCTGCAGCATTGAGGTGCTGCAAACACCAACAAGCACTGCACAGTGGTGCACAACTGCACCCAGACTCTCCCATGACATGCAGGGAGGTCCTCTTCCCTTCCCATGGGCAGAAGAGACCTCCCCAGGAGATCAACACAGACTGATTGCACAGGAGGACACAAGCAGGGATGTGGTCAGGAGGACCTGGGTGCAGTGTCACAAAACCTTTGATGATCTCAGTAGATCACAAAACGTTAGTACAAAACCACACTCAACCTCTTCCTGCTGTGCCTCTCATCACATCCCCATCACTCTACCATTCCTACCCTATTCCTGCAAATCCTTGCTCACACCAACTAACCTTGCACCTCCACCCATTCCACTTTATCTACATTATCTCATCCCCATCTCACTAGCCACCCCTCACATTCACCCTCATTCTAGTCCAATCATACCAACTAACAACACACTTTGGTGTTTTATGCAATGTTGATGTAAAATTTATGTTATTGTGTTGTCAAACATTGAAACCTTATTTTTCAACACTTTGTATTCTTGGACAGGTTTTGAAGTGGCTTAGTGAGTTGCAGTGAACAGTGAGACATAACGGTAACCCCCACAATGGTGATGAGTGTGAAAAGAATGCCTTAGGCATTGCAGGGATGCTTAATGGTGTTGGTGTGGGGTGGTGCCAACCTGGTGCACCATGTGGCAGCCAGAGTGTACAGCGTCGTGAAGTAAATCTGGCCTTAGTGGAGCCATCCCTGGCCTCCCAGGCAGCAATGTGGTTGAGTGCTGATGCCCTGTGTCCTGTGCAGCATCAGCTGATCGCGGAGAAGGTTGGTGGGTTGTTGTTGGTGCTGCCGGTGTGCCTGGTGCTGCTGGTGTTGGGGATGATCGTGGCGGGATTCTGAGGATCAAGGTGAGAGAGTATAAAGGGCACCCATGCTAATGGAATAGATGGCAGGTAGAGATGACAGAAGCGATCTGTCAATGGTGAGAGAGGTAATTAGGTCAGAATGGATGGAAATGTGTGTAAAGACTTGCAACATGGTCAATCTGTTGTAGAGATGCAGCGAGGAAGAGTTTGTGGATGAGGGAAGTTGTCCGTGTAATGTGAGAGCTTTTACTTTACATTTGAAGCTGTCAAATCAACAGCTGATTCAATGGCCACTGAACTCCCACCTCAGCTTGACAGACGTGATTCACAACCAGCATGGACCTCGTGGGCGAGCTGTCAGTGCAGAAGTTGAGCTCAAATTCATTCTTAAGTGGCTCTAAATAAATGACCTGAATTGGGACCCTTGCTGTGAACCCGTCGCTGCCTGTCGGGTCTGCTCAGCGCTGACAGACGCTACATTTGTTAAAGGAGCATGATGGCAGGTTCACAACGGGGTACCAACCAGCTGGGCAAAAAAAACATTTCCATCCGACCCGCCATCGATCGCCATCTGAAACTAGCTCATTTCAGTAAGTTGTCACAGCTAAAAGTGTGTGTGGCATGCATACCTCAAAACTCGCGATTGGCTCAGAAAACCACTATCTCTTAAGTTAATGATGCTGATTCACTCACATATCCCTCTGTCACCAGACAAGTGTGAGCCAGACTGCAACAATAAAGTTCCATGTTAAATGAGCGGAACACTGTAATTTTGGATGACCCCCCTCATGAAAATTTAATCTGAAAGGTGGATTGATGAATATTTTAGTGAGCAGAGGCCATTGAAAAAAAATCAACAAACTAGTTTATTCTACAGATTATACTACTGAATGGAGTAGTAAATTCTGAATCTTAATTAATTCCATAACATTCCCCGTAACATATAAAACAGTGAAGCATGTCTCAATCTCATTGTTTGCAATCTGGGGATTTTAAACAAGTACCCTTCTTCTGGAAACGAACTTTATCCCTCTAGTGGTGTCTTTTGATTTGCCAACTCTGGCAGACTTCCTCCCCACACTGTATATTTCAGTCTTTTATAATTCTTGATTGAGTATGAGCTGAAATGCGTTTCCGACCACATATCCACGGCATAACTAAGACCGCCTATTTCCACCTCCGTAACATCGCCCGTCTCCGCCCCTGCCTCAGCTCATCTGCTGCTGAAATCCTCATCCATGCCTTTGTTACCTCTAGACTTGACTCCAATGCACTCCTGGCTGGCCTCCCACGTTCTACCCAACATAAACTTGAGATCATCCAAAACTCGGCAGCCTGTGTCCTAACTCGCACCAAGTCCCGTTCACCCATCACTCCTGTGCTCGCTGACCTACATTGACTCCCAGTTAAGCAATGCCTCGATTTCAAAATTCTTATCCTTGTTTACAAATCCCTCCATGGCTTCGCCCCTCCCTATCTCTGTAATCTCCTTCAGCCTCACAATCCCCCAAGATATCTGTGCTCCTCAAACTCTGCCCTCTTAAGCATCCCTGACTATAATCGCTCAACCATTGGTGGCCATGCCTTCAGCTGCCTAGGCCCTAAGCTCTGGAATTCCCTCCCTAAACCTCTCCGCCTCTCTACCTCTCTTTCCTCCTTCAAGACACTACTTAAAACCTACCTCTTTGACCAAGCTTATGGTCATCTGCCATAATTTCTTCTTATCTGGATCGGTTTCAAATTAATTTTTTTGTGCCTTGGGATGTTTTTACTATGTTGAAGGTGCTATATAAATACAAGTTGTTGTTGTTGTTGAGTAGGCAGTGCCAAGCAGCCTGATCTCTGACCCTCTCCTTGTCCCGTGGTTGGCCAGTACGGCTGCCAGTTAAACTAACTGCCACCTCTGCCCACCCCACATACTATTGCTAGCTAATTGGAAAGTAATTGGATTTTCCAATTTCAATGTGCAAATGTTTGTTGGGATGTTGCTTAATAAACTTCCAGCATTTTTCATTTTTCATTGTAAGGCTACATAATTCAGCTTCAAATTGTTAAAGGAACTGCTTGTCCTTCATAATGAAATAGTTGGTGGCTATCAGCAGATTATATAACATAAGGAAATCATTGGCTCGGTTTATTTTCTTGTACTATTCCTATTTTAAAAGGGCACTTATGATATATATAAATGAACATTACAATAAACAAGAACTCTTCCACAACACAGGATTGACCTCATTTTTCACATTGCAGACCTCTTTATTTAAAATAAAACCTGCTCAATATTGGCAAGTAAACTATCAGGGAAAGTGATCTGATCTGGGATAGTCTTACAGTGCTCCATTACAGTTATTAGAGATTTTTGCATCCAGGTGTGAATATTTTGAAAGAATCTATTGAAATGAATGAGGAAGAACTGAAAAAAACAGGAAGGCTACAGGGATGAAATTTAGATGTGTTCATTCCCTTCTCAAACATAGGATTTGTACAGTTGGCCTTTGGCCACAGACATTCCTTGGCTAATCCGTGCTGAGTGCATTCTAATATACTTTCATGATCCTCTGCTTCGAGATGAAAATTAAATTGTAATTCGATAACGGCCAACACAAATCACCTTTCTTTTAGGAGGATGGGGAAACACAAGTAAATTAAAGAAATGTTGAATTTATATAAGTCTATTTTTTTTTATCTAGCTTTATCAACATCTTGTTTCCTTTAATCCCTAACATCAGTTATTAAAAATGTACTGCTGTACAGCAGATAGTAGAAGGGACCAGCACGAAGGCAGTGACTCTGAGTACAAATGGTACAGACTAAGGCTCTTAGAACAGCAATAAATCTTTCATATTTTCACACAAATTTTCACCTTTAATAAATCTGTGTCAAGTGAAAGATTTATAAATAAAATTGTGATAATAGGAAGCAATAAATCTTTTCATTTGGAGCAAAACCCAATTGCAATTGATTGGAATTTTAATGGTCCATTGTATCTCACCGACTACCAATGTGCCCTTTTCAGTTTTTTTTCTATTAACTGTAATGTGGTAAGGTATTGTTCAATTTATTATTGTTATCCAAGAAGCAGTAGGGGAAGTGAATAACAAGGAAAGAGTACTATTTAACAAACTACAAATCCACAAATAATTTTGTGTTTGTTTTTTTCTGTTTAGCCAAGAGAAGAATAGGGAATTGTTTTACATTAGTCTTAATGCAGTTCCAAGAATAATTACATATGCCTCAATAGTTTGGATATTAATCTAATAACTGTAAGAGCAGTTACAGTTTATTATGCACACTGTTAAATAATAATCACGTAAGCAGGTACAAGTAAAGAGTCAACTAAGGCAAACAAGCGTACAAAGCATGGCCGAGAAACTGGTTTCAGCCCTTTTCCACATGAAATGTTTGAATAGCTGCTGCGTCTGGAGTGTGCACCTGAAAACGGAGGCCCGAGGCTTGATCCATAAAACCGACAAGCTGCGGAAGCCAATCTTGAGTCTAACACAGCTCACCAGTTGAAGCCTTCTCAAGTAAGTTCTTGTTGGGGGGAGGCGGGGTAGTGGCTAGTTAACGAAAGCAGAGGGGGGGGGGTGTTGGCTGACAGCGGCTTTCAGTAGTGCTGTGGCTTCCAGGAGGAGCACTCCTACTATTGCGCCCCCTGGCTCCATGTTGAAGGAATTAAAAATTCAGAAACGTATCTGTTCTTTGGCAACGTTTAAGGACACGATTAGTATATTCAAGCAGCCTATTGCTTGTTTCAGACAGCCACCCAGGCACTCGGAGTTGGCAACTGCCAAACTTCTGAAAGGATTGGGCAGGAGGTTGATCCCCCCTACCCCCACGTGAATTTTGTGCCCGTGAAATGGGAGTGACAAGGACCAATTTCCCCCCACCCTCTTCTTTTAAATATGGAACAGGAACCAAGATGGGATCTACAGTCAAGCTTGCTTTCTACAAGCTGGATAATGTATGTAACAAGAATGGATTCATATCATGTTACAATAGAAAGGGCAACACTTTCCCGAGAGCCCCTCAACGCCCGAATGCCCACCCAGAAAAATCACTAATGTTTGGTAAGTAACGCTGGAGAAAACTTCCACTTTTAAATTAAAACTAATTAAAACTAATCGCCCGGCAAGAAAATGGATCTTGCACCAATATTCTTGGCGGTTTTCTCGGTGGTTAAGGGGAAACTAAGTAAAACGGGCATTTTTTAAAACATTTAATCTGAGGCTGCACTTGGGCCTAGGGAGGAGAGAAACCTTTAAAAAAAATTTCACTGAAAGAAAAAGTTAAAAAACATTCCCATGGCACTTTTTCATCTAATCGTCATTTTAATATTTGTCATATATCCTACATGGCTACTGTTGGTACTATCACAAGGTGTGCCACCAGAGGGCACAGAAGTGCGAGACTTGTAGGTTACCTGTACAGGTGTGCCTGGCCTACTATAAAAGGCAGGCCACCAGGAGTGATCCTCACTCTGGATTTAACAAATAAAGTACTAAGGTCACTACAGTTCAAGTACAACACATTGCCTCGTGGAATCATTATTAGAGCATCCAAATGTTATATATGTGAACTTGTATTTACTCCGTACAGCCACCAGAGGGCTCATCCTCTGGAGTCCCAAGGGATCCCATAATCCCTTGGGAGCACAGGTATTTAAGGAGGCCTCACAGGTTGGAGAGGCATTCTGGAGAAAAAGCCTAAGGCCACACTTTACTTTGAACTCACAATGTTCAGTCTTACTCTTTCTCCATACATAACAACTGGCGATGAGATACAGAAGATAGCGAACCCAAAGTTGCAGAGAACAGTGGGCATCCTGGAGAAATTCTCGGAGGGAGATGATTGGGAAACTTCTGTGGAGCGACTCGACCAATACTTCGTGGACAATGAGCTGGATGGGGAAGAGAACGCTGCCAAATGAAGGGCGATCCTCCTCACCGTCTATGGGGCACCAACGTATGGCCTCATGAAGAATCTGCTCACTGCAACGAAACCCACGGAGAAATCATACGACGATTTGTGCAGACTGGTCCGAGTGCATTTGAATCCGAAGGAAAACATTCTGATGGCGAGATATCGGTTCTACATCTATAAAAGTTCTGAAGGCCAGGAAGTGGCGAGTTATGTCGCCAAGTTAAGACGCCTTGCAGGACATTGGGAATTTGAAGGACATTTGGAGCACATGCTCAGAGACTTTTTCATACTTGGCTTTGACCACAAAACCATACTTTGCAAACTTTTGACTGTAGAGACCCCAACCTTGAGTAAGGTCAGAACGATAGCCCAGGTGTTCATTGCCACCAGTGACAATACGAAGCAAATCTCCAAGCACCCAAGTGCTGCTACAAGTACTGTGAACAAAGTGATGTTGTTTTCGAATCGTAACGTACAGGGCAGGTCACACATACCTGCAGCTGCACGTCCACAGATGTCTCAGAGTCCACCATCAAGGCCATTAACACCATGTTGGCGCTGCGGGGGTGATCATCATTTCCATTCATGCCAATTCAAAGGGTACATTTGCAAGGGCTGTGGAACAATGGGGCACCTCCAATGGGTGTGCAGGTGAGCTGCAAATTCTGTTAAACCTGCAAACTACCATGTTACAGACGAGGAAAGATCCATGGAGGATCACGACGAACCATAGCCTCAGACCGAGGAGGCAGAGGTACATGGGGTGCACACATTCACCACGAATTGTCCCCGATAATGCTGAACCAAATGGACTCCCAGTTTCAATGGAGATGGACACGGGTGTGAGCCAGTCCATCATGGGCAAAAGACTTTTGAAAGATTGTGGTGCAACAAGGCCTCAATCTAGTTTTAACTCCAGTTTGGATGAAATTAAGAACTTACACAAAAAAACTGCTTCCTGTAATTGGCAGTGATACCGTAAAGGTCTCCCATGATGGAACGGTGCACAAGCTACCACTCTGGGTGGTACCGGGCGATGGTCCCACGCTGCTCGGCAGGAGCTGGTGGGAAAGATATGCTGGAACTGGTACGACATCTGAGCGCTATTGCCCGCTGACGACACTTCATGTTCCCAGGTCTTAAATAAATTTCCTTCACAGTTCAAACCAGGCATTGGGAAATTCCAAGGAGTAAAAGTACAGAGCCACCTAATTCCGGGGGCGCACCCCATCCATCACAAGGCAAGAGCAGTACTGTACATAATGAGAGAAAGGGTAGAGATCGAGCTAGACCGGCTGCAAAGAGAGGGCATCATTTCACCGATCGAGTTCAACGAGTGGGCCAGTCCGATCATTCCTGTCCTCAAGGGAGATGGCATCATCAGAATCTGTGGCGATTACAAAGTAACTATCAATCATTTCTCCCTGCAGGACCAATACCCACTACCAAAGGCCGACGACCTCTTTGCAACACTGGTGGGAGGAAAGACGTTCACGAAGCTGGATCTCACTTTAGCCTACATGACGCAGAAATCATCGAAGGCCCTCACCTACATCAACACGCACAAAGGTATTTTTGTTTATAACAGATGCCTGTTTGGAATCCGATCAGCGGCGGTGATATTCCAGAGAAACATGGAAAGCTTATTGAAGTCGGTCTCCCAAACCATGATCTTCCAGGACGACATCTTGGTCACAGGTCGGATCGCAGTCGAGCATCTGCAACACCTGGACGAGGTTCTTAGTCGACTCAGCCATGTGGGGCTCAGGTTAAAATGCTCAAAGTGCGTTTTCCTAGCACCTGAAGTGGAGTTCTTTGGAAGGAGGATTGCGGCGGACAGCATCAGGCCCACCAACGGGAAGACGGAAGCCATCAAGAACGCACCGAGGCCACAGAATGTGACGGAGCTGCTGTCGTTTCTGGGACTCCTGAACTACTTTGGTAACTTCTTAACGGGTCTTTGCACACTGTTAGAACCACTGCATGTTTTACTATGAAAAGGGGACGTATGGGTTTGGGGCAAAAGCCAAGAAATTGCCTTTGTAAAAGCGAGAAAATTGTTATGCTCAAACAAATTGCTTGTGTTGTATTATCCATGTAAGCATTTGGTACAAGCATGTGATGCGTCGTCATATGGCGTCGGGTGTGTATTGCAAGAAGCTAATGATTCTGGGGAACTACAACCGGTTGCTTATGCATCCAGAAGTCTGTCTAAGGCTGAGAGAGCCTACAGCATGATTGAGAAAGAAGCGTTAGCGTGTGCCTATGGGGTAAAGAAAATGCACCAATACCTGTTTGGGCTAAAATTCGAATTGGAAACTGACCGTAAGTCACGTATATCCCTGTTTTCCGAGAGTAAAGGGATTAATTTCAACACATCGGCCTGCATCCAGAGATGGGTGCTCACGTTGTCCGCATACAACTACGCCATCCGCCACAGGCCAGGCACAGAAAACTGCACCGATGCTCTCAGTAGGCTGCCATTGCCCACTATAGGGGTGGAAATGACGCAGCCCGCAGATCTAGCCATGGGTATGGAAGCATTTGAGAGTGAGCAATCACCAGTCACTGCCCAGCAGATCAAAACCTGGACAAGCCAGGACCCCTTATTATCTCTAGTCAAAAGCTGTGTGCTTCATGGGAGCTGGTCCAGTGTCCCAGTGGAAATGCAGGAAGAGATAAAGCTGTTCCAGTGGCGCAAAGATGAAATGTCTATACAAGCAGACTGCCTTCTGTGGGGCAATCGAGTAGTGATCCCCAAGAATGGCAGAGACACCTTCATCAATGACCTCCACAGTACCCACCCATGCATCGTAATGATGAAAGCGATAGCCAGATCCCACGTGTGGTGACCCAGTATCGATGCGGACTTAGAGTTCTGCATTCACAGATGTAATACGTGCTTGCAGTTAAGCAATGTACCCAGGGAGGCACCGCTAAGTTTATGGTCTTGGCCCTCCAAATCGTGGTCTCGGGTACACGTCGACTATGCAGGCCCGTTCTTGGGTAAAATGTTCCTTGTGGTTGTAGAGGCGTATTCCAAGTGGATTGAATGTGAGATAATGTTGGCTAGCACATTCCGCTGCCACCACTGAAAGCCTGTGGGCCATGTTTGCCATTCACGGCTTACCCAATGTCCTGGTGAGCGACAACGGGCCATGTTTTACCAGTGCTGAGTTCAAAGAATTCATGACCCGTAATGGGATCAAACATGTCACATCTGCCCCGTTTAAACCAGCGTCCAATGGTCAGGCAGAGAGAACAGTGCAAACCATCAAGCAAGGCTTGAAAAGGGTAACTGAAGGCTCGCTGAAGACTTGCCTATCCCGAGTCCTGCTTAGTTACCGCATGAGACCCCACTCGCTCACTGGGATCCCACCTGCTGAACTGCTCATGAAAAGGGCACTTAAGACAAGGCTCTCGTTAGTTCACCCTGATCTACATGAACAGGAAGAGAGCAGGCGGCTTCAACAAAGTACATACCATGATAGCGCAAATATGTCATGTGAGATTGAAATCAATGATCCTGTATTTGTATTGAATTATGGACAAGGTCCCAAGTGGCTTCCCGGCACTGTCGTAGCCAAAGAGGGGAGCAGGGTGTTTTGGGTCAAACTTTCAAATGGACCCATTCACCGGAAACACCTGGACCAAATCAAACTCAGATTTACGGTCTATCCTGAGCAACCCACCTTGGACGCTACCTTTTTTGATCCCCCAACATACACCACAGTGGCAACCGGCACCACGGTTGACCACAAAGCAGAACCCATCATCCACAGCAGCCCAGCAGGGCCCAACACACCATGCAGCCCAGCAAGGCCTGCTGCACAGCAGCCCAGTGAGAACCCAACAAATGATTCATCAACACCAGCTTTTGCACTGAGACGATCAACCAAGGATACAACAATTGGTGACGAGATTACGAATTTTCACACGAAAATGGCTACCCTTGGTTAGTTGCAGCTGTTTGTCGATGGTGATGATTGGGATGCCTTTGTGGAGAGGCTCGAACATTTCTTCACAACAAATGACCTGGCAGGAGACGACCTGGCCACACTGGCTGTTCAGCGCAGAGCTATCCTGCTAACTAGTTGTGGGCCCACCGTCTATGGCCTCGTCAGGGACTTGCTAGCACCAGCGAAGACAACGACCAAGATGTACGAGGAGCTTGTAACCACTGATCCATGAGCAACTCAAGCCCAAGGAGAGCATCCTTACAGCCAGACACCGGTTTTATGTCCATTGACGGCCCGAAGGCCAGGAAATCGCATAATACGCCGCAGACCTCAGGAGGCTGGCGGCACTGTGTGATTTCGGCAACCACCTCAACGAAGCCCTGCGGTACATTTTTGTCATTGGAATCGGCCATGAGGGCCTTCTTCATAAGCTACTGTCGGCGGATACCAAAGTCACACTGCAGAAGGCCATCTCTGTGAGCCAGGCATTCATGACCTCAACCTGCGGTTCTAGGCAGATGACTTACTCTCAGGACTCAAACATGGCAGGTACTGTGCACCAAGTGGCGCCTTTTAGAGACTGGACTGTAGAACACGAACCCTCTCAGGGGAGAGAGAACAGGCCCCCGAGTCCCTTAACTCAGAGTCCGCCAAGGGGGGCCAATCGCGTAGCTCCATGCTGGCGTTATGGAGGGAATCACAGAGCTCACCAGTGCCGCTTTAAAGACTATGTATGAAAGGGCTGCAGCACAAAGGGCCACCTCCAGCGAATGTGTAAGAGAAAAATGACTCACTGTGTCGATGAAGAGTCTGCAGATGGCCATGAATCCAGCGCGGATTATGAAACGATAGGCAGAAAGTCAGCTCAGACCCACGACGAGGTATACAGCGTGTTTACCTGCACCACCGAGTGTTCCCCATTGAGGATGGAAGTCGAGATGGATGGTTTTCCAGTCTTCATGGAAGTGGACACCGGGGCGAGCCAGTCAGTGATGAATCAAGATGCCTTTGAGAGGCTATGGGACAATCAAACTGAACGACCCAAGTTGGTCCTGGTCCAGGCAAAGCTGCACACCTACACCAATGAACTTATCCTAGTCATTGGTAGTGCGAATGTAAAGGTACTCCATGATGGCGCAGTGCACAAGTTACCTCTGTGGATTGTTGCAGGTGATGGACCAACGCTGCTCGGCAGAACGTGGATGGAGAAAATCCATTGGAAGTGGGAAGACTTCACCCCTCCAGCGATCAATGTCCTCCGCGTTCGGAGGCACAGCAAGCCCTCACTTGAGGTTGGATCCGGTACCAGAGAGCAGACCAGCACAGCACCCGAGGCACAGACCGCTCAGCATGACTGCGTGGAGATGATCCAGCTGAGACGACCTGAACATACCTTCCAGGCTCCAGTGGTGCTGAAGAAAAAGATGGCCGCGGCCAGACCACGAGTTGCAGCGCTGATGGAGCACCACGTGGCACCAAACGGAGAAGAGGTTTGGGGTAAAGAAAGCAAGGCTCTCTTAAAGAAGGCCTGCAACCCACTACAATTAAAGGGACAGTTCCATACACTCGAGCAATGCAATAGCAACTGTAAGTTAGAGATAAAATGTGTAACTGATGATCAGAATTGTGCACATGCAACCAGTGAGGAAAAGTCGCGCGATCGCGATCGGAACTACAGAGTATCCACAACAAGTAATGAAAAGTTGTGCGATGTAGGATTTCAACTGCACGCAGCCAGTGCAGTAGCCTGCATCCCTGGGACTAGAGTTATGCACCATGGAGTGTGGCCACAAGCAGCCAATATACATGAGCTGCAGAGCAAGCGATCTCAGGAGGGCAATGGCACCGGTATCGATACCCTGCCCATGATTGGCTTCACCTCTCAGGCACCAAGCGCCATGAGCCTGAAAGAGCAAACTGTGCTAAGGCGCAGTCCCCAGACCTCGCCACCACCAAGGCCATACCTGGAAACGAAGGGCCACCCGCTGCAGTCCCCCTGAAGGGGACTGGGACCAGCCAGGATCCCAAACCAAACACCGCCCAGGCCAGCGAGTCAGCAGTTCCCTGTGCACTGCTAGACGACAGCTCCTCAGGGAGCAGCAGTGAGCCAGGACACAAAGAAAGGACAGGGAGATCACAGGCATCTGTGAACCTGCCCGACGCTAGGAACCGCGGCAACAGCCCCGAGAGCAAGCAACTTGAGCCAACCAGGTTCCCACTGCCAGCACTGGGCACCGCACCACCACCAGACTGCAGGGACAGCATCCAGCAGTTCTGGAATTAGTTTGTCCTTACGCACCGGTTACCAATCCCCAGTACGCATCGATAATGTATCTCATCAGTCTAACGTACTTGCCTTACAATGGAACCACAAATGTAATGCAAACTTGTTTTTCAGAACTTGAATGTATATGAATGCAATGAGCCTCCGGCATAATCTATATGTGGCGGGGGTGGGTGGGGGGAGTGGGGAGGGGGGAGAATGGAGTGGTCAGGGACACACACAAACAGCAACCATCAGCACTCTACTGCACCAACCACTCACCCAAGATTGAAACGACCTGCCAAGGATCAACCAGATAAAGCCCAGATAGAGCTAAGCCCAGAGCACAGTCAATGCAGAGGCGATTTGCACTAAAGGCTTAGGGGAGAGTGATGTCATGGTACTATACAAGGTGTGTCACCAGAGGGCATAGCAGTGGGAGACTTGTTGGTTACCCATACAGGTGCACCTGGCCTAGTATAAAAGGCAAGCCACCAGGTGTGATCTTCACTTTAGAGTTAACAAATAAAGGACTAAGGTCACTACAGTTCAAGCACAACATATTGCCTCGTGGAGTCATTATTAGAGCATCCAAGGATACAACAATATTTTAAAATTCTTTGCAGATTACTCACCTACCATCCTGTTTAAGCAGCTTTTACAGGGCAGTTCCCTCGGCGATCTGGATGGGCTTCCTTTGAGACAAAACTTATGCCCTGGCGATTTTCTCGGCGGTGCACGTCGGCGGTTTGGTCCCTGCGGGAGATTTCAGATTTGGGCGATACCATTGAAAAACAGAAGGGAAACTTTCGCCGGGCGGAAGAACAGCTGTACCACCAAGAAAATCGTCGAGAACCTGCCAGAAATGTAAGGAAAGTTTAACCCATAAAGCATTATGAATATATTTATCTGTCATTTCCTCCAGAAATCAAAAAGATATTTTCTTTATGCTCCTTTCATAATTATAAACTTATGACTGTGAGATCCTAAGTGTAGTATTGCAGAATTCAAAAATAGTTTACCTGTAATAAAATGTTAGGATAACATCGAGGTTGGAAAGAATAGAAGGCAAGGTAAGGTAATCCAAGAAGATGCTGCTAAACCTGCAATTTAAAAGCCCGTAGTTTGCAGGAGTGAAGAAAGACTGAGAGATGAGATTGTGGAAAAGAATAGGCAGAGCAAGAGGTTGTGTGGTGAGTCTTGAATAGTGGACCCCTGTTTGTTCAATTTTTTACATTATTGACTAGTGAATCTGATACAAAAAGAGGGGTATGCAGTTTTAGCAATATTGTTTATGCCTTGTAATACTGATGTTCAATGTCACAAACTGCTTAAAATAATGAATTATGTTTGGTGCAATGCGCACTGTTATGTTTTTTTTAATTCATTCACAGGATGAGGGCATCGCTGGCAAGGCCAGCAATTATTGGCCATCCCTAATTGCCCCTGAAAAGGTGGCATGAGCACCTTCTTGAACTGCTGCAGTCCGTGTGGTGAAGATACTCCCATAGTGCCATTAGGTCGGAAGTTCCAGGATTTTGACCCAGTGGCGATGAAGGAATGACAATATATTTCCAAGTCAAGATGGTGTGTGACTTAGAGGGGAACTTGCAGTGGTGGCATTCCCATGTGCCTGCTGCCTTTGTGCTTTTAGATGGTAGAAGTTGTGTGTTTGGGAGGTGCTGTCGAAGAAGCCTTGGCAAGTTGCTGCAGTGCATCTTATACGTGGTACACATTGCAGCACGGTGTGCCGGTGATGGATAGAGTGAATGTTTAAGGTGGTGAATGGGGTGCCAATCAAGTGGCTACTTTGTCCTGGATGGTATCAAACTTCTTGAGTGTTGGAGCTGCACTCATCCAGGCAAGTGAAGAGTATCCCATCACAGTTCTGACTTGTGCCTTGTAGATGGTGGAAAGGCTTTGGAAAGTCAGGAGGTGAGACACTGGTTACAGAATACGCAGCCTCTGACCTGCTTTTGTAGCCACAGTATTTATGTGGCTGGTCCAGTTAAATTTCTGGTCGATGGTGACCCCCAGGATATTGATGGTGGGGGATTCGGTGATGGTAATGCCGTTGAAAGTCGAGGGGCAGTGGTTAGATTCACTCTTGTTGGAGATAGTCATTGCCTGGCACTTGTGTGGCGTGAATGTTACTTGTCACTCATCAGCCCAAGCCTGAATGTTATCCTGGTCTTGCTGCAGGTGGGCATGGACTGTTTCATTAACTGAGGAGTTGTGAATGAAACTGAACATGGCAGTCATCATGAACATCCCCACTTCTGACCTTATGATAGAGGGAAGGTCATTAATGAAGCTCTGAAGATGGTTGAGCCCTGGACACTGCCCCGAGGAACTCCTGCAGCGATGTCCTGGGGCTGTGATGGTTGACCTCCATCAATTACAACCATCTTCCTTTGTGCTAGATATGGCTCCAGCCAGTGGAGAGTTTTCCCCCTAATTCTCATTGACTTCAATTTTACTAGGACTCCATGATGCCACACTCGGTCAAATGCTGCCTTGATGTCAAGGGCAGTCACTCTCACATCACCTCTGGAATTCAGCTCTTTGTCCATGTTTGGACCAAGGCTGTAATGTGTTCTGGAGCCAAGTGGTCCTGGCGGAACCCAAACTGAGCATCAGTGAGATGGTTATTGGTGAGTAAGTGTCGTTTGATAGCACTGTCGATGACACCTTCCTTAACTTTGCTGATGATTCAGAGTAGCTGATGGGGTGGTAATTGGCCAGATAGGACATACCTGGGCAGTTTTCCACATTGTCGGGTAGATGCCAGTTTTGTAGCTGTACTGGAACAGCTTGCTAGAGGTGTGCTAGAGGTGTGGCTAGTTCTGGAACACGTCTTCAGCACGGCAGCCGGGATGTTGTGATCAAACACAACTGCTGTTCTGTGCCTGCTATAAAGTCCTTACTCAATGGCACAAAACCCACATGAGGCACATTCAATGGACAAGGTCACTCTATGACCTGAACCTTTATTCACAGGACCAAGAAGTGATGACCCTGCATGGGACCTCCCTTTATATACCTGGATGACCAGGTAAGGAGTGTCTTCCACAAGTTCATCCCCTGTGGTCAAGGTGTGCATTGCTTAAGTATATACAGTATTGCAGTGGTGTTACATAGAGGTTACAAACATGACATCACCTCCCCCTCAAAGTCTTATTGGGATCATAGGTTAAGTCTTTCAGGTGGTCTACGCTCCCTCGTGGAGCGCCGCAGTTGAGCCTTGGCGTAGTGATTCCGGCCTGTCCGGGCTGACCGCTGGGACTGTGCATGTTGCTGAATGTTCTTGTTGCTCATTCACTGGCGGTGGTGTGAGTACCATCTCATGCTCTTCCTCGGGCTCCTCAGTGTCTATGCTGAACCTTTTTTTTACTTGGTCCAGATGCTTACGGCATATCTGCCCATTGTTAAGTTTAACCACGATGACCTTGTTCCCCTCTTTGTCTATTACAGTACCCTCAAGCCATTTGGGCCCCATGGCGTGATTGAGGACGAATACGGGGTCATTTATTTCTATACATCTCCCCCTTGAATTTCGGTCATGGTACTCATTTTGGGACTGGCGCTTGCCCTCAACTATGTCGGTCAGGACTGGGTGAATGAGGAACAACCGAGTTTTGAGTGTTCGTTTCATAAGTAGCTCAGCGAGCAGGACCCCCATGAGTGAGTGCGGTCGGGACCTATAGACCAGCAGTAGGCGCAATAGGTGGCATTGAAGGGAGGGTCCTTGAATCCTGAGCATGCCTTGTTTAATGATTTGGACCGCATGTTCCACCTGGCCATTGGAGGCCGGCTTGAACAGTGCTGTCCTGACATGGTTGATGCCATTGCCCGACATGAACTCCCGGAATTCGTAGCTCGTGAAACATAGGCCATTATCACCAACAAGGATGTCCGGCAAGCCGTGGATTGCAAAGACTGCACGTAGGCTTTCCGCAGTGGTGGATGTCGTGCACGAATTCAAAATGATGCACTCGATCCATTTCGAGTACATCTACCACAATGAGAAACATTTTTCCCATGAATGGGCCCGCATAGTCTACATGAATGCGTGACCATGGCCTGGTGGGCCAGGGCCACAGGCTGAGCGGGGCCTTCCTGGGGGCATTACCCAGCTGGGCACACGTCGTGCACCTGCGAACACAGTGTTCCAGGTCTGAATCAATTCCCGGCCACCAAACATGTGACCGGGCAATGGCCTTCATCAGAACGATGCCTGGATGCTCACTGTGGAGTTCCCTGATGAATGCCTCCCTGCCCCTCTGGGGCATGACTACCCGGCTGCCCCACAGTAGGCAGTCAGCTTGGATGGAGAGCTCATCCATCCGCCTGTGAAACGGTCTGACCTCCTCAGGGCATGCTCCGTGTGCGGGCGCCCAATCCCCAGTCAGGACATATTTCTTAATCAGAGATAGGAGGGGATCTCTGTTTGTCCAGAATTTGATCTGGTGGGCTGTGATGGGGGAGCCTGCACTGTCAAAGGCATCAACGGCCATGACCATCTCAGCGCTTTGCTCCGCTGCCCCCTCAGTGGTGGCCAGTGGAAGCTTGCTGAGCGTGTCAGTGCAATATTCTGTGCCAGGCCGGTGCCGGATGGAATAGTCATAAGCAGCCAGCGTGAGAGCCCATCGCTGTATGCGGGCTGACGCGTTGGCATTGACAGCCTTACTGTCTGACAACAGGGATGTTAACGGCTTGTGGTCCATTTCTAATTCGAACCTTCTGCCAAAAAGGTACTGATGCCTTTTTTTTACACCATAGTCACACACGAGTGCCTCCTTCTCAACCATCCCATATCCCCGTTCCGCTTGAGGGAGCGACCTGGAAGTATAAGCCACAGGTTGTAGTTGGCCCTCAGCATTACTCTGCTGCAACACGCACCCAACCCCATAGGACAATGCATCACATGTCAGAACCAATTTCTTACAGGGGTCGTACAGGGTCAATAACTTAGTTGAACAAAGTAGGTTCCACGCCTGATTGAAAGCCCGTTCTTGACAGTCCCCCCAAAACCAATCACTACCCTTACGCAGGAGCACGTGAAGCGACTCCAACAACGTGCTTAAGTTCGGCAGAAAGTTCCCGAAATAGTTCAAAAGTCCCAGAAATGAACGCAACTCCGATGTGTTGCTGGGCCTGGGCGCTTGTTGAATCGCCTCTGTTTTAGATTCGGTGGGCCGAATCCCATCCGCAGCAAACCTCCTGCCCAGAAACTCAACCTCAGGAGCCAAAAATACACATTTAGACTTCTTGAGTCGCAAGCCTACCCGGTCCAGTCGGCGTAGCACCTCCTCCAGGTTGTGGAGATGTTCCTCGGTGTCACGACCCGTGATGAGGATGACGTCCTGAAATACGATTGTTCCAGGAATGGACTTAAGCAGGCTTTCCATGTTTCTTTGAAAAATCGCGGCCGCTGATCGAATGCCAAATGGGCACCTGTTGTAAACGAACAGTCCCTTGTGCGTAGTGATGGTGGTCAGTAGTTTAGATACATCAGCCAGTTCTTGGGTCATGTAGGCTGAAGTAAGATCCAACTTGGTAAACAGCTTGCCGCCTGCTAGCGTGGTGAAAAGATCCTCCGCTCTCGAGAGTGGGTATTGGTCTTGTAGGGACATCCAATTGATAGTGGCCTTGTAGTTGCCACAGATCCTGACAGAACCATCCGCTTTCAGGACGGGAACAATGGGGCTCGCCCAGTTGCTGAATTCAACGGGCGAGATGATGCCCTCTCTGAAAATGGTCCAATTCGCTCTCAATTTTCTCCCGCATCACATACGGCACCGCTCTGGCTTTGTGGTGCACTGGTCTGGTGTCTAGGGTGATGCGTATCACTACTTTGGTACCTTTGAACATCCCGACGCCAGGTTGAAAGAGTGACTCAAATTGTTGTAGGACTTGTGAGCATGAACTGCGCTCCACAGATGACATTGCGTGCACATCCCCCCATTTCCAGTTCATCTCAGCTAACCAGCTCTTTCCCAATAGTGCGGGACCATTGCCCAGGACAATCCAGAGTGGCAGACGGTTCACTGATCCATTGTGTGTGACTGCCAACATTGCACTGCCTAGTACTGGAATGATTTCTTTGGTATACATCCGTAGTTGTGTCTCAATGCGTTCTAGTTTGGGTCTACTGGCTTTGAGTGGCCATAGCGTTTCAAATTGTTGAACGCTCATGAGTGATTGGCTGGCCCCCGTGTCATGCGTACAAGGATGCCGTTTAATAAAACCTTCATCATCATGGGTGGCGTTTTGGTATATGAGCTGTGAATGTTTGCCACATGAACCCGCTGAACTTCAGCGTCCATTGATTTGCCCCAAGAATCATCCTGCATCACAGACCCCTCTTCTGGTCCATCCACCTCGTAAATTAATCTGGTTACAGGCTTCCAGCACATTCGAGCTAAATGGCCACTGAGGTTGCAATTTCTGCAGACAAATTGTTGAAACCTGCAAGTCCTGGCAGAGTGTTTGCCCCCACACCTCCAGCATGAGCTGAGATTCCCATTGTTGTGAACAAAGGAGCTATGACCCGGCATTCCTCACTGATTGTCCCTTTGACTGTCCTTGAGTACCCTGTTAGTGGGTGTCAATGGCCCCATCCAGGACCGCATTGTCCACTGTGATGGCGTAAATGTTTGTTCACCCTGCCATTGTCTCTGTTGAAAACCTGATGTGGGGTCTATTGCTGCCTGGTGTGTGTCGAACTGCCCTTGCCTGCCTGCGGGGCTCTGAGTCGCGTTTATGATATTGACTCCCTGATCCCCCGCCCCGTTGGAGGCAGAATTGCATGCATATATTATTTTGGTTTCCTCCTCCCCCGCCATGAAAGTCTGAGCCATCAACGCCACCGCTTCCAGAATCAAGTCCTTGGTCTCGGTTAACTTTCGGAAAATCCCCACATGACTGATGCCCTCAATAAAGAAATCCCTTAACTTCTCCCCCCTGCAGGCATTTGTGAACTTACAGAGGCTGGCCAACCACCAGAGGTCCGCAACGAAGTCCAGTATGCTCTGTCCTTCCCGACGTCGGTGGGTATAGAATCTGTGTCGGGCCATGTGTATGCTGCTCGCCGGTTTGAGGTGCTCACCGATTAGTTTGCTGAGCTCTTCAAAGGTTTTGTCCGCCAGCTTTTCGGGTGCTAGTAGGTCCTTCATGAGCGCGTAAGTCTTAGGTCCACAGCTGGTCAGCAGATGGGCCCTTCGCTTGTCGGCCGCTGCATCTCCCAGCCATTCTTTCATGACAAAGCTTTGCTGGAGCCTCTCAATGAAATCGTCCAAGTCTTCACCAACACAGTACCGTTCCTCTGTGCTACCGGTGGCCATTCTCGTGGGTTGTTGATTCCCGTTTCTCGTCGCCAATGTAAAGTCCTTACTCAATGGCACAAAACCCACATGATGCACATTCTATGGACAAGGTCACTCTATGACCTGAACCTTTATTCACAGGACCAAGAAGTGATGAGCCTGAGTGGGACCTCCCTTTATATACCTGGATGACCAGATAAGGAGTGTCTCCCACAAGTTCACCCCCTGTGGTCAAGGTGTGCATTGCTTAAGTAT
This sequence comes from Pristiophorus japonicus, assembly GCF_044704955.1. NCBI lineage: Eukaryota > Metazoa > Chordata > Chondrichthyes > Pristiophoridae > Pristiophorus > Pristiophorus japonicus. The sequence goes on along the minus strand of NC_091977.1, from coordinate 111,554,118 downwards.
ATACAGTATTGCAGTGGTGTTACATTGAGGTTACATACATGACACCAGCAATGTCTCATAAAAAGCAATGAGTAGCTAATCTGTGTTTTATTATGGTTTTGGTTAAGGAAGAAAGATTGTCCAGGACACCAGGAGAACTCTGCTTTTTGAGGAAAGCCATGGAATTTTTAATACTCACTGATATAGACAGGACCTTGTTTTAACCTCTCATCTGAAGGTTGGCACATTCAACATGATCAGATTCCCTCAGTACTGTATTGTTGTGCCAGTCTGGATTATGTACTCAAGGCTTGTTGCAGGGAACCAGAAATGTTGCAAACTGAGCTAGAATCACAATCTAGGTTCAGGATATTGAATGTTTCTACATAAGTGTCAGTGACTGTCATTTTATCATTTTTAAAGGTGTACAATTAGCTCAGGGATTTACTTTAATTAATTCTCACTCTATCATATCTATATCACAATGGTAATCGATCTTATGGACTGTTCTCTCTTCTCCTTTTAAACACCAAATATACCACCCTGTATGTTGTTCCTCCTCTCAATGGGCTAGAGTTTCCCTAACTTGTTTTTCTGGCGCCCTCACCCGAGGTGCGCCATTTTTGTCCGCCTCCAAGCGCGCCGAAAAAAGACGTCGGTATTCTGGCCGCTGCCCATCCTCTCTTCAGTCGTGGTGCAGCGTGGCCCAATGGATTGGGGGCGGAACCATGTCCCGGCGCTGAAAATAGTGCCGGGACCTCTGTACATGTGCGCTAGAGTCTACACGCATGTGCAGTAGCTCCTGACAGGCTGAATCTGTGAGTACGCGCTGCAGGCTGTGTGGGAGGGGCACGAAGCACGCCATCACTAGCCCTGGCCGAATGGCTCCCTCATCGGCAGCAAGCTGCATTCCCTAAGGTAGGACTTCTATTTTTTATTTGTATTTTACTGATTGATTTTGGTGCTTTAGGCGCAGGGTTCCTTCTATTTTATTTGTTAATTAATTGCATATTACTTTTTGTGCTTTGTTTGGTGCTTGGTGGTGCTTTAAATGTAGTTACTTGTGCCGATTCCTTAACTCTACATAAGGTTTTTCTGTGCGGACGGAGGTGGCAACATACGCTGGCCTAAATTAGTTTGGAGTAACTATTTGCTGGCCAAACACCTAAAACGGGGGTAAGTGGCTGGGAATGCCCCCTTTTGAAAAAAAAACTGAACTAAAAAAAATCTAACTAACTCACTTACACTGGCGCAAATTAAATGGCCAGAATTGCAACTAAAAAGATAGTCCAGAAAAATCAAGTTGCTCCAAAAAAAAGGAACAACTCCTGGGAAAACTTAGGCCCTATATCCTTACAGTGTTGAACTCTGTCAAAGTGAATGAATGACTAGGAATCTAGAATCATAGGGGGAGAAATTCGTTCGTTAACTTTTTAAATTTTGAAAATTTAGTGGCAGGCGCAAAGGATTCTGAACTTCTTCTAAATTGGGCTTTATCGCCCCAGGAGGGAAGGTGGCGGTAAATCAAGCACTAATGGCCTTAGTGGGGCGATACAGGGGCACTCCACCCAGAGTGCTACCGAATTTCAGGTGACTTGCATTCAGCAATCATTCTTCAATCCTTCACACTGGCTCATTCCAGCTCTTAAGGGGAAGGTTCTATCAAGCTGCAGCTGCTCATTTTCACCATTCTTACAACTGAACTTGACCTGAGACCAACTGAGAGACCTCATGGCTATGGCTGCTCCTAATCCAGAGTGAAGGGAGAGAGCTCGTCAGTTTAATGACGCCGCATTCGAGGCATTGGAGGGGGCAGTGGAACCAAGGAGGGAAGTGCTGCTCCTGGCAAGTGGAAGGAGGCCATTGCCACAGGTTTTCAGAGCACTGTGGAAGGAAGTGACACAGGAGGTTTTGGCCTGTAGTGACGTGGAATGCAGCCGCACAAAGTGCTGTAAGAAGTTCAGTTGGGTGGTCAAGGCGAGTACATGCTTCAACAAGTCCGACATAACCAGCATCTGAACCTTTGTGCACACTGCGCAAACCACCACTCACCCACCAAACATCTGCAACGACTTAAACTCACATCCTCATCTCACACCTTGCCTACAAACACAACTATTCAATGACAGCAGGCATATCTCCCAGACACAGAGCTCGACTCTGACTCACACACCTTCCTTTCTTTTGCAGCCCAAGCTGGCCCATAATAGGAGGGAGCAGCAGAGGTCAGGTAGGGATGAACCTCAGCTCCAGCAGCTGTCAGACCTTGAGGAGCGAGTGCTGCGGCTCATTGGGCAGCAGGTGGTGGGTGCCGTGGTTGTCGGCAACATCAACCCCTCTGGGCAACAACGGTATCTTTATCCCCTCTCCTTTTCACATCCCACTTCACCCTCATACCAGAAGGCTTTATCACTTCCCAGCTCCTGATACTGTCTGCATTCCCTGCTCCATTCCTGCCCCCTGCCCTCACCTTAACTCGAGTCTTGTGCCTTTATGCTTTCAGATAATCAACCAGCAGATGACCAGCCTCTCCCTGAGACCCCCGCCCCCATCCCATGAGAGTGATGAAGAAGAAGAGGAAGATACATTGCATCTCTCACCCACAGGCACCACCTCAGAGACTGGCACTACCTTTACCTAGCTTAATGGAGGGGTCTGCACTGGGTGATGCACCGGGGACGAGTGGGCTGCAGCAAGGCCAAGGGGAAAGAAAGGGTAGCTTGGGAGCCAGCTCCCTGGAGGGTGAGTTCACGCACGAGTTCTGCTGCACAGGACTCAGATGAGGATCTCGATGGGGAGGCATTCACAACAAGGGTGATGGCCATGCACTCCAAGATAATAGGTGCAATGGCAAGGATGCCTGAGAACCTCTCGGCAATGGTAAGGAACGTGGAGGAGTCCACCTCCAACATTGCACCGTGGAGCCCATCATTTCCAGTCTGCAGCCGATGGTGGACTCCCAGAGAAACTGTGGGGACCCTGACCTCATGACGCATATCAAGGGTGATGTGGCAGCTTCCATTGCAGCACAGGCAGGAGCAACGCAGCATCTTCGTGCTGTAATGCAGAGAATGGTTGCTGGCATCGAAGCACTCATGCAATATCAGCTGGATGCCATGCGAGCTCTGACACCTTTCATTGTTACTGTGTCCACCACAGTTGATCGCCGATCTCACGGTGTCACAGCAGCCCACCAATATGTGCTCTGGCAGATTGGTGGGGACACTGAGGTGCTGCCCCGGGGGAATGGCACTGGGTCAGTGGAGTAGGAACCTGCTGTCTTCTCTCAGGATGACAGCATTCCTGATCCCACCATTGCCACTCCGCCATTGCACTACAATCTAAAGCCCTCTTGATGGATGGTTGAATAGGACGATCCACTGATATTTGTGATCCCGTATGTTCTTAGGTTAACAGGAGAATAACCTATATCACGTAACAAAATTGAAGATATATGATCAGGATTATAAGCCTGTAAATATTATGGCTAGAATTGTTCTGTGTGCAATAATGACACCGTATGTTTGGTGCTTACAGTGAAATGCTTCTTTTGGCAATAATGCTACTTTTAGCATAATTACCACCAGACTGCATTTTCTGCATTGAATTAAACCCAGCCATAATAGATTAGTGCACAGTGACTAAATGCTAATTAATCACTAATTAATGGGTGAACTAACTAAAATAAGCCAGGATGCCATTCTTACCATTTTTATGTGCAGTTAATTTGTGTGCTATAAGTCACATTTAATGTAAGATTTAATACCTCCTATGCTATTAGTCTAATCCTTACTCATAAACCTGCCATTTATATTCTCCTCAGTATGAATTTGCTATGATTTATGTAACTATTGGGATTCATTAACATTTATTGTGATGCTGGAGCATTTTAGGATTTAAAAGAAATCCACGATTTTCCTAATCTACTTACGAACGGGCCCAAATTTCCCCAGGAGTTGCTCCACTTTTTTTGGAGCAACTAGATTTTTTTGGAATAACTTGAACATCGCAATTCTCTCCATTTAAGTGCTGCAGTGTAAGTGAGTTAGTTAGGTTTTTTTTTAGTTCCGTTTTTTTTTAAAGGGGGCGTTACCAGCCACTTATGCCTGTTTTGGCCATTTAAGCAAGTTTAGCCAGCTAAAACTTACTCCAAACTAAGTTGGGCCAGAGTAAGTGGGCACTTTTGTATGTTCTGAAAAACCCTGCGGTGAGTTAAGAGACCAGCGCAGGGAGCCTCCAAATGACAGTGTTGTGATAGGAGTACTAGTATTTTTTAAATCCCAAGCAGCGAGACTGGACAGGGTATAGGTGCTATCAGCCTGATTAAACTGAGTATATTTTTATTAAAGAAAGCTAGATATTAAAGTACTGGAAAATCTTTGAAGATTCTTTTCTCCCCCCCCCTCCCCCCTTGCTGGATCAAAACTCTTCCCCTCCCCAATCGGATCAAAACTCTTCCCCTCCCCCCCCAATCAAAACTCTTCCCCTCCCCCCCACCCCCCGCCGGATCAAAACTCTTCCCCTCCCCCCCAATCAAAACTCTTCCCCTTTCCCCCCAATCAAAACTCTTCCCCTCCCCCCCACCACCCGCCGGATCAAAACTCTTCCCCTCCCCCCCAATCAAAACTCTTCCCCTCCCCCCCAATCAAAACTCTTCCCCTCCCCCCCACCCCCCGCCGGATCAAAACTCTTCCCCTCCCCCCCACCCCCCGCCGGATCAAAACTCTTCCCCTCCCCCCCCAATCAAAACTCTTCCCCTCCCCCTCTAATCAAAACTCTTCCCCTTTCCCCCCAAAACTCTTCCCCTCCCCCCCAATCAAAACTCTTCCCCTCCCCCCCACCCCCCGCCGGATCAAATCTCTTCCCCTCCCCCCCCAATCAAAACTCTTCCCCTCCCCCCCACCCCCCGCCGGATCAAAACTCTTCCCCTCCCCCCCCAATCAAAACTCTTCCCCTCCCCCCCACCCCCCGCCGGATCAAAACACTTCCCCTCCCCCCCCAATCAAAACTCTTCCCCTCCCCCCCACCCCCCGCCGGATTAAAACTCTTCCCCTCCCCCCCCAATCAAAACTCTTCCCCTCCCCCCCACCCCCCGCCGGATCAAAACACTTCCCCTCCCCCCCCAATCAAAACTCTTCCCCTCCCCCCCAATCAAAACTCTTCCCCTCCCCCCCCAATCAAAACTCTTCCCCTCCCCCCCCAATCAAAACTCTTCCCCTCCCCCCAATCAAAACTCTTCCCCTCCCCCCCAATCAAAAATCTTCCCCTCCCCCCCCAATCAAAACACTTCCCCTCCCCCCCAATCAAAAATCTTCACCTCCCCCCCAATCAAAAATCTTCCCCTCCCCCCCAATCAAAACACTTCCTCTCCCCCCCCAATCAAAAATCTTCCCCTCCCCCCACAATCAAAACTCTTCCCCTCCCCCCCCAATCAAAAATCTTCACCTCCCCCCCAAAAACTCTTCACTTCCCCCCCCAAAACTCTTCACTTCCCCCCCCAAAACTCTTCTCCTCCCCCCGACCAAAACTCTTCCCCCCACCAACCTGTCTCTTGTAGCCCTCAGTGCGGGAAGGCAGCGACCAGCCTGTGCGGCAGGCCACTCGGCCTGGGATAGGGGCGGTGAACATCACATCATCCCTTCGGCCAGGGATAGGGTCGCCCGGAGACCGGATGCGCTGGGAGGGCCAGCAGCTACTGCACACGTGCGCAGTGGAACGTGCAGCTGCCGGCACTCTTTTTGGCGCAGGGCTATAGCTCCGCCCACCACCTGTTCTGATGCGTTGCGCCACAGGCCACAGACCTGGAACCAACGGGGAGAATACGGAGGTAAGAAATCTGCGTCATTTCTGTACTACAAAGTTGCCGCACCTCCATGAGCTGCGCCGTTCCAGCAGAGGGGCCAAACTTGGGTCCGTAGAGTCTATGTAAAAGGCGGGTATGCAACTGCAAAGAGGACTCCATCATACAAGTTTTATGAACTACCTGACACAAGGCAGGACACTTTCTAAAAAGAAATAAGATCTCAAAAGATAAATGAACACTTCACAAAACACTCCAGAAACGGATAGTGCAGCACATAAGATGACCTCGAAACAGATAATCCTCTATTTGTTTTTAATTTTCAGCATTGAGAAAAAAAACACTTGGATACAAAATGATGAGAAATGTTTCATTTAATAGCTCATCAAAGGATAAAAAATAAATAATTTGTATAAATTGGATAGTAAAAAGAAAACAGAAGAGTAATTACCTTTATTCTGGTTACACTGTAAAATGATGAAAAGTGCTTGATTTAAAACTATGGGAGTGGCAATCACTACAAAGATCCTTCACAGGGTTAGCCTCAGAATGACACAGCAGAGTGACATTGGAGGGGTCAGCCTTGATGAGCAATATGCATGATGCCATATTGCTACTCAAGGTTGATCCCTGCAATTCTGCCAGGCCATCCTGTGAGAGGACCCTGAAAAGGATTGGCTGATGACATCCCTATGCTGCACTGAGAAGAGTAGCTTGTTTTGGGCCAATATAATCAGTATATATAGGACAAAACCAGCCTAACTCACTTTAAAGCTATTGTACCCTCCATGCTCTCTAGTTAAATCAAATCATGCTCTCATCCTTCTGAGGTAGGCCCATGGAACACCCTGAAGATGAGGTGTATACTTCCTTGTTTTTTGGTTTCCTCGGTGTGTTGGATGCTGGTTGTTCAGGCACCCAGTGAGAATCACTCACCTCTCCTTTGCGTCAGTTTTTTCTTCCTCATTTTGCCACCATTTATATCCAACAAACAACTTTGTGCTTTAATTATTAATTAATGCCTTTGCACTGTGCATCCTTTCACAAGCTTTATAATGGGTAATATTTTAAAATACAGATGAACATTTGATATGTGTTATATATCCAGTTGAACTCTAAAGGTCAAATTACATCAAGTTGGCATTTTTCTAGAGTGAATAGCAGGCCACATGTTAAAATATATATTTTTAAATCCCTCGGATTCAAGTGGTCTCCTCCTCACTCGCGGGTTCAAAAGTACAACCATTTTTATTTCAGCACCAGACAAACTTTTCTTAAAGCACACCTTTACCCTAAACTATTCTTCATTGACTTTATCAGGGGAATTTTAACTCCCCTCTGCCCATTACAGTTGAGAGAGGGTCAACAGGGTGTTAAATCTCAAATTCGCAAAACCCAAACCCAACCGCCATGAACGGGCCTGTTTCCAATTTAATGACGGTGGATATCGAGGCGTCTGAGTAACCCACACTGGAGAGGCGAGTCTGTAATTATAATCTTTAAATGAAGCTCCTCTCACGTGATTTTGGCAGCTATTTGAAATTAACACCTCCTTGATGAGTCTCCCGGGCTCGGGAAACTTGTCAGTAAAACAGAGGTGAGATTTAACGTGTAGGATTCACAAAATTCTGGGACCCTCTATTCAATGGACATGTGTCTGGAATTTAAAAGGGAACTGTGTTAGACTTGTGGAGGAGAAATGTGGACAGAAATATCTCACTATTAGGCGCCTTTGGACTAAACTAGGGCCTTTTAGATTGAGTTTGGACATTTAAAATTGTATGCTGGGTCTGCATAGGGAAATGGGATCCCTATAGGGCTGCTAACCCACCAGCAAGGCAGGCCCCAGGGAGACATTAGCAGTCTAACAAAAGCCCACTTACTAGGGACCAGATACATACATATTTTGATAGTTCTCAAAATGGCTATACAGAAAAACTCTGGCATCAGCAAAACACACAATGGACAGTATCAAGACAGATCACATTCTAACTGCACCATCCGAAAACCCCATCAATACTTTTGGGAATCTTGTATCATGCTAATGCTCAATCAGCCCACCAAAATTCACACAAAGGGATCACATTAGAGTTGATCAGCTGACAAAATCGCACAAAAGCAGTCATCAAAAATCAATTGTGCACCTGAGTTTTGACGCGAAAGTTTAAGCAGCCTCTCAGGTATAACTGGGGGCCTTGCTGGTAGCTTGGGTGGTAACCTTTGGGCTGAGGAAACACTTTTGAAGAAATGTACCCGAGAACACTCTGGAAAAGCACTTGGACTCTGGGCTCTTTGACTCTGGCTTTGAAACATCTAACTTGCCACACGAGGTTACAGCAACGCAACAAGAAGAACCGAACAAGAAGTCTCGGAGTCACTGAAATACCAACAATCATCCAGCGCTGACTCAAGGAAAAAACTTATTTACCATCAAAACGTTGACCAGTACCGAAGACACCGCAACCAGCCAAAGAATCCACAAGATTGAGGAGAGAGAAAGCAGTGTGCAACTGGTCTAAACTGCGGAGAAATCCTTTGGTGAGTGTAGTCCCTGCAATTTCAGAGCCTAACTTAGTTAGTGTAGTGGTGGGAGGTGGTTTGTTTTTTCACTGCATAACCTTCGTACCCGTTGCGTATACGTTGTCCCCCCTTTTCTGTACATTTTGTTATATACTATGAAGTTAATTAGTGTGGTGTGCTATTTTCTAAATAAAATATTTGTTCTTGCACCAAACAGCTGTCTGTCTACATCTATCACATCCCCTAAATAATTCCAAGCCCTAGACCCAGGGAGTGGGACGATTCGAACTGTCAAGGTCAGTAAAGGCTGACAAACCCACCACCCCTACATAATGGCGAGCCAGGTAGGAGCTTTATACAAAGGATGTGAGGATGTTGACTCGGTTCTGGTGGAAAGAACAAAAATGGAGAAAAGAATCTCCGAATATGTATTTAAGAAAGTAAATATTACCAAAACGTGGGTCATAAGCCTGTTACAGGCTGAGCGTCCAGTGGACGCAGCTGCTAAGTGGACTGAGAGCAAAAACCATAAAAGGTCAATAGAGAAGGCTATTTGGTTGGTCTGCTACCAAAGACAGATCCAGTTGCTGGATAGGAAGGTCAAGAAATTGGTAGCAGAGCTCCGGGAATCCGAAGAGCACTCAGCCGTAAGGGCTATGGCAGGGGAGAAAATGTTTGAGGAATTAACTAAACAAAAGTATAGCAGATTACAGCTAGAGGAGACCCACAGGAATAATCAGGACTATTTCCAATGCCAAGTAACAGAGGCAAAGGGGAATGAGCTAGCACTGCGGGAGGAAAATGCCGCCTAACAAAAGTAATAAGAGAAGAGGAGGAGAGGATACGGGATGTGCAGGCAGCCTATAAAGTAACCAGTAGCAAGGGCTTTGGGGTGGAGGATCACAGGCCCTATGAGGTCAAGATAAAAAGTTTAACCCAGGCCCTATCTAATGCTAAGGGGATGGTATGCCTGATAAGCCCAAGCGCTCCGAAGGGAGACGTGCAGGAGCAAGGGGGAGTAGAGGGGGAGAGGGATAGAGTGGCAGAAAGGGGCATCCAACCACCGCCTGTAGCCCTATCGAGGTTAAGCCTGGCAGTGCAGAGAGAGCGTATCACCGAGGAAACACAAGGGGTGTCAGGACCGGGGCCGATGTGCCCGATCCAACAACAAAAGTATGGTGCCGGCAACGGTGGTCAGGGACAAGGGGCCCTGGAGAGCTCATTTGTAATCCCCCATGGAACCCAGCAGCTCCGGGCAATGGTAGCTCATTTAGAAAAGTTAACCCCTCAAGGGGACCCCTCGGTCCATTTTATGGACATATAGCAGGCAGCCGCTATAAACGGCTGCGATGAGGCCGAACAGGCTAAAATGCTGCTTTTCTCCTTGGATCGCAAGGTATACCAGACCCTCTCTGCAGATAGCGAGAAGGGGCAGAGCACATACGCTGTGATCCAAGAAGAGGTGTTAGAGGTTCTGGGCCTAAATGATGGAAGTCCGTTTTCCCGGTCGAGAAAACCCTGCAACAGGCAGGCGAAACTCCACAGGCTTTCACAGGCAGGCTGTGGTCCGTCTACGAGAGAGCATGTGGAGGAGATCTCGACCGGGAACACCTGGACTGGAAACCAACAGCTTGCTGGCTTCGCAGCCTAGTGGCTAACTGCCTGCCACGAGTAAAAGCTAAAGCCGAGCTATGGTTCCAGCCCAGAGACCCCACCGCTACCGAGGAGTCAGTGGTTAGACAGTTAACCCTGGCTTACTGGAACGGCAGAGGGACAGTTGAGGCCCCACAAAAAGGAAAGGTCCACGAGATCCAGCCCAGTAATTCCAGGAGAGAATGGCACCAGGAAGGGAGGAGCCTTTCCTACTTAAAGAGTACGTGCAATGGGTGTGGAAAAAGTGGACACTGGCATAAGGATTGCCGAAATCCTTGGAAAGATAGGGCAGGAAAGGAACCCCCACCCTTAAAGGATTCCCCTGCCACAAAAGGTTTAACAGCCCCGGCCCAAAAATCCAGACCTGTGGCACACAATCCCTCTGGCATTCGAAGAGATTGTGGCCTCGCTCCGAACTATGATAATGGGCTCAGGGAAGGTAGCTGTAGCCACCAGTGCAACCCCATCTGCCCCACCTAATCCTGATCCATGACTAGAGCCAGCGCAGCCTGTATACCTGTGCCCTTTACAATATGATGAGTGGAAACGGCCTTGCGTGAAGATGGAGGTGGAGAGGGTTAAAGGGACCTATCTGCTAGACACTGGTGCTTCCAGCACCATCGTCTATGCAGATAACCCAACCACCTCACCTCTGTCGAATGGAGCCCCGTATTCCTTGGTAGAGTTCACAGGTAACGAGCAAGCTGGCTCGTTTTCCATTCCACTATCAATTGATTTAGGAGCACTCCACACCAAGTGGACGTGTGTCCTAATGAAGTGGGAAAAAGTGGGAACAGGGATCCTAGGCGCAGATTTCATTATTGGCCACAAGATCCTAGTGGATCTTAGAAATCATTGTCTATGGGGAGCGGTGTGCACGGGGGAAGAGAAAGAAGTTGTAGTGATCCCAGGGATACAAGGCAAAGGGATCCTATGCACAGTAAAGCCAAAAGAAGGCTATGACCTCGAGTTACTGGTCAGCAGTACCCCCAGAGAGTATCAGGCATTTGTGTGGGCAAATCTCAGAGCATTCGCCACCCACAAGCATGATTGTAGAAGGGTAACAGGGGTCGAGGTTTGCGTAGATGGGGATCCCATGGCCAGGCCCCAAAAATTATAATTTCCCTAGGGAGGCGGAGGCAGACCTGGAGATTGCCCTGGGTTCCCTAGTCACACAGGGAGTGTTGAGGCCGATAGCCACCCACGTGAACTCACCACTTTGGCCGGTTAGGAAACCGGACAATTTGTGGAGAGCCACTGTGGACTACCGGGTCCTCAATCACAATATCCCAGCCTGCGCGCCCACGGTTCCTGCAGTCGGCGACCTAATTGGAAGCATACCGGCATCTGCGTGCACCTCCACGGTGCTGGTTATCTCAACGGTTTTTGGTTCATCCCGTTAAAGAGAGGGGACCAGTACCGATTTGCTTTTACCTTCAAGGGCCAGCAATACACTTGGAACTGCCTTCCCCAAGGGTTTCATAACAGCCTCAGTATATTCCACCAATGCATGGCCAATTGTCTAAAACACTTCAGCAAGCCCCAGCAGTTGGTACAGTATGTGGATGACCTGCTTCTATTCATGAACAAGGGTGAGGAGCACGGCCCACTGCTGGCTGAACTGATGGGACTGCTAACGGAAGAGGGTTTTAAAGTCAACCCAAAGAAGGCGCAGATCGGCCAGACAGAAGTAAAATTCCTGGGTCTGACTGTGTACGCAGGCGAGAGGGCTATAGATAAGACCAGGATAGAAGCAGTGCAGGAATTGCCAGCCCCTCATTCTGTTACTGGAGTAAGATCTTTCCTAGGGCTTACCAGTTACTGCAGGGATTTCATTGAGGCCTACGCAGCCACAGCAGCCCCTCTACTCCGACTCCTTCACAAAGGAGTGGAGTGGGACTGGGATAAAAGCTGCGAGGAGGCGTTCACTCAATCAAAAAAAAACCTGCAAACCGTGCCAACTTTAGGGGCTATTGATGGGGATAAGGAGTTTTTCCTGGAGGTAGCAGCCAGTGGGGATAGCCTGAGCGCAGTGCTGCTTCAGGAGCGACATGGCCAGCTCAGACCAGTGGTCTACTCCTCCAGGGTCCTCACAGATGTGGAGAAGGCCTACTCCAACTGTGAGAGACACCTCCTCGCCACTCATTGGGCGGTAAAAATATCCCTTATCTTTATAGGGGGGTCTCCAATTACGCTCCTCACCCATCACACACATACCCAAATGCTCCTAGATGGGAAAATTAAAGAGGTGATATTGAGCAGTGCCCGCATTGCTCGCTGGACCCTACTTTTCTCCCAAATGGACTCAAAGGTGAAAGGTCTTTGCGAGCCTAGACTAGCGGCCAACATGATCTACTCAGGGGTGGCCCCATAGGTGTTCCATAGAAGGGTATGGGATGTCAATGTAGGATTTCGGGCCGAGATACATCCCACAGGCTGCGAAATCTATGTTGATGGCTCCAGCACAGTGTCGGCAGGTGAGCGACTCACGGGCTGCGGGATCTATGACCCACGGGCAGGCATTGCCCTGGCGATTAAACTCCAAGCACCATGAGCGCCCAGCATGCCGAACTGTCGGCGGTGGTGTACGTTGTGACCCACCCCAAGGAGTTCCCTACCCCGTACGCGATTTGTTCAGATAGCATGTTTCCCTGCAATTCGTATACAGAATACCTGGCCATCTGGTCCCATCATAGGTATACATCTGCGGACGGGAAACCCCGAGCAACCAAACCGTTGCTGGAGAGAATCATACGGGCTATAGGCAGTGAAGGGCAGGTGTATATACATAAGATAAAGGCCCACTCAAAGGCCGAAACTCGTGGGAGGGTAGACAGCGGGCAGACACCCTAGCTAAAGAGGATGTTTGTACGGGCAGTTTCTGGGACCCGTACAATTTAGGACCCGTGGCAGCAATTAGGGGCAGAGACAGGACACAAGGGAGTGCATGGGTAGCATTGGCCCCAGACCTTAAAATGGTTCAGACGCAGGACTCCACTCTGAGATCTGTCTTCAGTTTGCTAACTAAGGGGGAGAAAGTAGAGTGTCCGTACGGCGCAGCTAAAGTGGCTGTAAAGGAAGGCATGTTGTTTCATGGGGATCAGTGGATTGTTCCGCAGCAGCACCAAAGGGAATTCCTCCAACTGGTCCACAAGGATCCAGGAGCTGGATACCCCGGACCTGAGACCACCTGGCAAAGGGTGAAAAAGGCAGGGTGGTGGCCGGGACTCAGGGAGGATGGCTGGCAGTTTTGCTCGGAGTGTTTGGTGTGTGCAGCCATCAATCCTGACCCCCAGAAAAAGGTGTCCATGGGGCATATCAGAAAGGTAGAGGGACCATGGCAGTCGATTCAGATCGACTACATCGGGCCCCTACCCACTGCCCAGGGAGGATATAAATACTGTCTGGTTTTGGTAGATGTTTTCTTCAAATGGGTGGAAGCCTTCCCGTGCTGCACAGCAACCGCACTAGGGTCAGCTAGAATTTTAGTCAGGGAAGTGTTCTCCCTGTGGGGACTTCTACAGTAGGTGGAGTCTGACCAGGGAAGTCATTTTACCAGGAAGGTGATGCAGCCCACCCTTAAGGTGCTCGGCATCGAAGGGAAATGGCATGTCGCCCACAACCCGCAGTCATCGGGCCCTGTGGAGCGAATGAATCGGACTATAAAGGAGAGGCTGTGAAAGGAGACGGGAGACTCACCCAAGGCATGGGTGGAGGCCTTGCCGTTGGTTCCTAACGGGGGTTTGGGCCAGCCCATCGAAAAGCACGGGGTATTCTCCACACGAGCTTATGATTGGCCGGATCATGCGAACTCCCATCCATGTACTAGTCCCGGTGCTTACTGAGGGCCAATTCAGGGAAGTGAGCCGGGACAGCTTCACTGAGAATCTGTTTGAGCACCTCAAACAGATTCACTGGCAGGCTGCTGGTAACATGGGGAGGCAGCACAGGAGTAATCGATTGCTGTTGGAACCCCGTAGACACCACGAATGGGCAGTAGGGGATCAGGTGATGGTAAGGAACTTTGCGCGGGTAGGGGTTTTTGAAGCACTGTATTGTGGCCATATAATATTGTTGATAAAGCAAGCCCCATGGTGTACGCTGTCAAATTGCCCCGCTGCACAAAATGGTTCCACATCAACCAGTGCAAGCTGTAGAACCCAGGGTCAGCTAAGCACAAAGGGCAGCCGGGAGGGGTGAACCGTCCTCAGGACAAGGGCCCCCAGCCGGCAGCCTCCGACTGTGGGGGAACCGCAGGGGTAGTGGGGGCAGACTCACAGGCCGTATAAATAGGGGCCGTGAGCTGCATTACTGGAGGGGCTATCCCACCTATAGTTTGGGACTCGTACAAGCCCCAGGTACTCAAAGGCCTTAGAAGGACCTTCCACACCCCACAGCCCAAGTTCCCATGGTCCCCTACGCTACGATACAGACTGCTCCGTCCCAAGAGGGACTCCAGGAAGCAAAGACTGCGGAAGGTGGGCAAAAGGTCCCAGGCCTGCAGTACCCGACTGTAGGGAACCGGCAGAGGAGGCAGCAGCCCCACCGATCATCGTCTCTGAAGGGAACGAGCCCACAACAGAGGTAACAGCCCCACCAGGCACTGAATCCGATTATGGGAAGCCTGTGGGGGAAGTAGCAGCCCCACCGGACATAGGTTCCGACTATGGGGAACCAACAGGGGAGAGAGTAGTCCCACTAGCTTTAGGGTTAGGCACTGTTCATTGCATAGAGGGAAGGACCATCCCATCTATTGTGTGGAACTCGGAAAAACTCCCGAGTACCAACCCCGTGAGAAGGAGTAACCAAGTCTCACGGCCTAGGATGCCATGGACAAATGCTGTCTAGATACCGCAGAAGGTGCAGGACATCCAGGATGTAACCTGGCCACCCGGAGATGGGTGGCTGCATATAGCTTTGGTTTAAGTTAGTATCTATGTTAAAGGGATTTTGAGTTTTAAGATAGTGGTTTGGTTTTGGATTTTAGAGCTTTCAAGTTTAAATTTGAATAAGATTACCTTGTAGCCAAGCCAGAGAACGTTTTCTCAAAGGCAAGGCTGTCCGTTGTATGACCCCTCCAGGAAAGCCAGAAATGATGGAAGGAATCCTGTTCCTACTCGCCCTACTGGGGGCAAGCACCGGAAAGAGAGGTGATGTCGAGGAGTCCCAGATCTTTGGGTGCTGGGGTGGAAGAGCGGCCATCGTTACTACTCGAGGCGCGAGTGAGGTTGCCATTGCCGAAAGCAAAATTCACCAGAACCCTCCCATGTTTGGGCTCATTCGAAAGGAAATTTAATTTGGGACTATCTACCGAAAAGTTTGGAACTCTAAAGTGCTTATGGAAGAAATTACAAACTTTAATAAAATTATGAACTTTTACAAGACAAATTCAAGCCTGTGGGCGGACCTAGGGAACAAAGGAAGCCCACTTGATTATTGGAACTGTCTGGGTGTGAGGACTGAGGTAACCTGTCTGGAAGAAAGAGTATTTGGAAATCTTCCTCCATAAGAGATATTACCATCACAGTATCACCCAGCGATAGCTCCCCATCAACATGGGTCTGGACAAACCATTTTCAGCATATACATCCCAAAGAGGCCCAATCCAGCCTGTATGTGAAAGACTAAGCACAAAAGGACATTGCAATTACCAAACTAATATTTCCATCAGGAAACAGTTTTTCAAAGATCAACCCACGCAAGACATATCAACTTTAACGAGCCCGACAAAATATTACAAAGAAGAACCAAGCCCGCCAAAATTATACAAAGGATTGTGAACAGATTGGGCGGCAAGATTAGAACACTGAAATCGTATAACTGACCCCTGTTTTCAACAGAGGTTAGTGAGGGAGAGAGGTGGACGCTACTACCTCATCAAGACAAGGAGAGAAACCAACGTGACTGTAAAGTCCTGTCCCTTTAGTACAGATTCACACGAGACATGTAGCGAAGTCAAGGTCACTCTGGACCTGCACCTTTATTTCACAGGCTGGAATGCTGCAGTTGCCTGAGACCTGTCCTTATATACCTGTCTCTTGCAAGTGCACCCCTGGTGGTAAGGTATGCTGGTGGTTACAGGTCATGTATAGCATGTTAGGATACAGTTATATATAATAATGTAAGATACATGACAGTGACAGTTGTAAAACTCACTTCTCCAGCCTCAAAGTCTTGAAGTCTTGAAGGAAGGAAGAACCTCACCATCTACCATTAACTATCAAAAGGATTGGTAAGCATAAATCCCTGCCACCCTGGAATCTAACCTAGCTAGAATTAGGTACTGGGAGGTGGAACGTATAATTTTACTGCAAACCCCTTTGAATGTGTAGTGTATGGTACTTTATTAGTGATTATAAGTTTGACCTTGTAACTTTCCTTGTCTTGTTCTTTGTTAGAGTGATTGTAAGTTTGGCCTTGTATTTTCGTACGAGAGTAGTAGGCCTGTATTACTTTGACTATAATAAAACCAAAGTTCTTTGCATCAAACCAGCGTCCTCTGCATTTTTGTCACACCCCACAAATAAATCCAGAGTACAGAACCCAAAGGAGGGGGAGCGATTCGAAACCGCTCAAGTTGGTCGGAAGGGAACCTGACCCCCTCATAGAGACCACAACACTCCACCCTCCCCCCCCTTACAAAATGGCGACCATGGCATGACTCTGGTACATGGGGTGTGATGTAGGGAGTGCTGGTTTGGGGCAAATAACCAAAATAGAAGAGAGGATTTCCTCCTATGTGTATAAGAAAGTGAAAGTAACTAAGGAATGGGTGCTTAGTCTATTGCACACTGAGCGTCCGGCTGACGCTGCAGCCCAGTGGACAGCAAGTAAAGATTACAAAGAAGCAGTAGTGAAAGCAATTTGGTTGGTCTGTCTACAGTGACAGGTCCAGCTGCTAGACAGAATGAATGAAACATTACAGGCAGAGTTATGGGAATGCGCAGAGAACTATCAGGAAAGGGTTATGTCAGACGAAAGATTATCAGGAGAACTCAGTAAGCTAAAACAGGAAAGAAGCCAAATAATGGAAAGGTTTAAAAACAGCCAGGACTATTTTCAATGTCAGGTTACCGAGGCTAAAATTAATGAAAAGTCACAGAGGGAGGAAAGCACTCACCTCACCCTACAAGTAAAAGAGCTCCAGGAAAGATTAAAAGGTGTGCAAGCAGCGTATAAAGTAGCTAGCACTAATGGGTTTGAATCAGGAGACCACGGTCCCTGCCAGCAACAAATTAAAAGTTTAAACCTTGCTCTGTCCAAGGCAAAAGGCATGGTATGCCTAATAAGCCTGGGTATGCCCCAGGTAAACCTGAAAGAGAAGGAAGATACTACCTGGCAACTACCAGTGGCACTGGTGATTATACCGGTGCATCAGCAGGAGGGTCAAATCAGTTGCGGGGTGGACAGGGATAGTGAACCACCACCACCTGTAGCACTGAGTTTCAACTCGGCTTGGCCGCAGGGAAGAGAGGGAGGGGAGCCAGAACAGGGAGAGCCAGAACCAGGGCCAATGTGCCCGGTCCGGCAACAGAAGTTTGGCCCGCCCACCCTTAACGGGGGTCCAGGGCCGCTGGAAAGTCAGTTTGTGGTCCCCTACACTCCCCACCAGCTTAGGGCTATGATAAGCCACCTGGGAAAGCTAACTCCAAAGGGAGACCCCTCGGTTCACTTTGCGGAAGTGGAACAGCAGGGGATATTAATGGGTGCGATGATGCAGAAATGGCAAAGATGCTTCTCCTATCTCTAGACAGCAAACTGTACCAGTCCCTCTCTACTGAGAGCAAAAGAGGACAGAAAACACTTGCTGCCGTCCAGAAATACATTTTAGAAGCTATGGGCTGCAATGACAGGAGTCCCTTCTCTAGAGTAGAGAAAACGGTGCAGCTCACAGGAGAAACCCCACAGGCTTTCGCAGATCGACTGTGGCCGGTGTACAAAAGTACCTGTAGTGGGGACATAGACAGAGATCACTTAAACCCGGACGAATTAGCACACTGGCTCCAAAGCCTAGTAGCTAACAGTTTACCCAGAATAAGAACCAATGTTGAGGCCTGGATCGCCCCAAAGATCCCCAAGCCACAGAACAGGGAGTGCTTAGGCAACTGACCCGAGCTTACAGAAACGGCAGAGGGACAGAAGAGCACCCACAAAAGGGAAGGGTCCTCGAAATCCGACCTAACCAAGACAAGAGAGAATGGTGCCACGAGGGGAGCAACCCCTCCGATACAAAACATACCTGCTTTGGGTGCGGAAAGAGTGAGCACTGGAGAAAGGATTTTAAAAATCCTTGGAAGAATAGCACAGGAAAGAATTCTCCAGCCCCTGCCCAAAAAACTGAGACAGATAAGCCAGTCCCTCCCCACTTATTTGAGACCTTTTTAACTGCGCTCCAAGCCATGTTAGATGGCCCAGGAAAGGTAGCCACCGCCACTGGTACCAAAATCCCATCTGCCCCCTCCCAACCAAAACCGTGACTAGTACAGGCGCAGCCTGTCCACCTGTGTGCCCCCGAGTATGATGCGTGGGGGAGACCGACCGTACAGATGGAGGTGGAAAAGGTGAAAGGTACTTACCTGCTGGACACCAGTGCCTCAAGCACCCTTGTCTATGCAGCTAACCCCGCCACCTTACCTCTGTCTAATGGGGTCCCCTTACAGCTTGGTGGGTTTCACAGGCACTGAACATAGTGGCTCATTCTCCGTTCTGCTCTCCATTCATTTAGGTACACTCCACACGAAGTGGACTTGTGTCCTGATGAAGTGGGAGCAGGAAGGGAGAGGGATCCTGAGGGCTGACTTCATCCTAAGCCACGGGATCCTATTGGATTTAAGAAACCACTGTCTTTGGGGGTCAGTCTGTATGGGACAGGAGAGTGAGGTGATGGTTATCCCGGGAAAACAGGGAAAAGGGACGGTGTGCACCATGAAACAAAAGGAGGGTTATGACCTTGAATCACTGGTCAGCAACACCACGGTAGAAAATCAAGAGTATGTGAGGAAAAACTGATAGAGAATTCAAACAGGCTGCAAAGTTGAGAAAACACAGACCTCTGTCTACATGAGAGATGGCACATTTCATTGAGCTATAACTCCGCTTGACATTTCAGGATTTTTGGCAGAGAGCCAATTATGGGAAGACAACATATCAATTGAGCCAATAAAGTCAGTGGCCGAGGTCACGATTGTAAATTGATCCAGAATAAGTACAGACATTTTTGCCATGTGTTTCAGAAGGACAAAGGACCTTGCATAAAGCCAGCAGTTTGTTGCAGCTGCCAGAATAAAGTTATGTTAAACTATCACCAGAGTTCGCATCTCATTGAAAATGAAAAGATCTAACAATTTTGGCATCATGAACAGGTTCGCTGAGGGAAGAAACTGAATTTTGGACATCGGACCTACATACTGACATAAGGACTCCTCTTTATAAAAGTCCTCGGTCAATTGTCTAAATTCACCTCCCCTTTTACACGATTCTGAAAGCCTCCGGTTTGCGAATCCTCCGGTTGGTAATCGGCTTGAGGTCCCATAGACGTCTAAACTTCGGCGATGTATTAGTTAATTCATCACCGACCCACTGATCGGCTGGAAAGCCTATGACTCGAGACCCCAGTAAAGAAATTAGTACTATGGCAGCAGAAGATAAGAGCAAAGAATTGCCTTCAACTGTGAAAGGCGGGCAGGCCCCATCTGAGGTTTCGATAGATACAATCCTTGAACAGTTGAAAGAATACATTGAGCAACAATTCAACTTATCTAAAACCTGTATTAAGATCGAATGAAAATACGGTACCTCCAAAGGACAATGGTCCTTGGACGAGATCAAAAGGGTCTGGAGAAAAACAACCCGTATGAAAAATAAAGAATGAACCAGATGGTCCTTAGTCCTTATAAGACAGATCCGACAGCGGAATGAAATTATAACACGTTCCCAACATGATAGAGACCTGGCCAGTACAAAGGACCAATTGCAAGCGGTTTGTGAACAAATGAGACAGAAAAAGCTTGAACTTGAAAAGTTGGAAGTGGAAGTTAAAGATCTTAAAGGTGAAATTAAAGAATGGAAAAAATCATTAGGTCAAGAGACAGTAATCGGAAAAGGAAATTGTATCGGTCAATTCCCAGGGTACCCATGTTTGGATATATTAAAATTGCAAATCCGAAGACACGACCAAGGAATAGATACGGATTCTGAGTCCTCCGACAATACAGGGTCGAAGGATGAAGAATTAGGGGTGCGTTTTGCCCCATTTAAAAAATGACGAGTAGTAGTCAAATCAGAAGAGACTGCAGATGAGAGCGGAACCAAAAAAACGAAGAAAAGGCTGTATGAAAAATATTTAGTTCATGATCCGACAGACCCAGAGAAAATTGATAAATGGTCCAAGGAGTTGCCCAATCCAAAGAAAGGGAGAATGAAAATGTGGGACCAATTGGACCGCTTAAGAAATATATATCAACTTCATCCCTGGGACGGAGTGCAAATTTTGACCATAATGGTGCCAAAAACACAAGAAAGAAAATTGTATGACAAGGTAAAAGAAGCTTTGAGCGGGATGAGCAAGAATTAGACGCAGGATGGGAGGTGATTAAACACTGGCTGCAAGCCTTCAGTCCAGCAAAGACAGACTGGGGAAAAATTGCAGCCTGCCAACAGAAAGGAACAGAGGAGGTCCTGGAGTATGACGAGCGGTTTAGATGCACGTGGCTAGAACATTCGGGTATGAATAATACGGATGAGGAAATGGATGAACAAGAGTTTGGACCCCTGAAAGCAGCTTTCGTGGCAGGTCTAAAGCCAGAACTGTCCAAAATGCTTAAGGTAGTGTTACCAGACTGGGAAGGTAGAGGAACTACTTTGCAGCATTGGCGGAGTGATGTAACGAATTAGACAGGGATATGGGAGCTAAAGTCCGAGCTGTGCAGGCTATGGGATGGAAATCCTAGGATTCCGATAAACAGTCATTAGGAAAATTACCCGGAAAATGACATTATTGTGGGAAAGAAGGTCACTGGGCCAAGACATGCAGAGCGAAACAGCAAGGTCATAGCCGGGGAAGAGCACGCAGCCAGGGATACAATTCAGCCAACAAACCAGGCTCGTCACAAGATAACGACCTCATAGAAGCATTTAAGCAACTGACAATACAACAACAGAAAGAGTTACTTGGGATATCAAAAAACGATTGGAGCCCGCCCTGGCCCCTCTCCTCGCACTAATACAACAGAGGGGAGATGGGCTATATATAACTGTGAGGGTGGGCGATAAGGATGTGGACTGTCTTTTAGACACAGGGATGGAATTAACATGCTTACCCCTACAATATGGAGACTCTTTGCCGTTGGATGGTAGGGCAGGTACAGCCTATGGAGCTGGGGGGCCATAAAATGGAAATTAAAAGGACAACTTATAGGGCTGGGTCCACATGAATTAACCACGCCGGTCTGGATAGGCCCAGTAGATCAACCCCTTTTGGGAATGGACATCCTAATCCAAGTAGATTCATCGTTGCATTTCGAGGATGGTCGGGTAACATGGTCAATTAGAACCGATGAGGGGGAGGAACATGGCCCACTGCTGGCTGAGCTGCTGGAGCTGCTAGAAGAAGAGAGATTTAAAGTAAACCCCAAGAAGGCACAGATCGGCCTGAAGGAAGTAAAATTCCTGGGACTGGCTGTGCGCACTGGGGAGAGAGCCATTGACAAAGCTAGAAGGGAAGCAGTGCAGAAGTTACCCGCCCCCTACACATGTCAGGAGTAAGATCTTTTCTAGGGCTAACCGGGTTCTGCAGAGACTTCATTGAGGATTATGCAGCCACAGCAGCCCCTCTGCTCCGACTCCTACACAAGGGAGTGGAATGGGAATGGGGCAAAGGTTGTGAGGCAGCATTTATCCAACTCAAGAAAGACCTGCAGACCACGCCAGCTCGAGGGGCCATAGATGGGGGTAAAGAGTTTTTGTTGGAAGTAGCAGCCAGTGGAGACAGCCTGAGTGCAGTACTGCTCCAAGAGCGGCACGGCCGGTTGAGACCAGTGGTCTACTCTTCCAGGATACTCACGGACGTGGAGAAGGGATACTCCAACTGTGAGTGGCACCTCCTAGCCACTCACTGGGCTGTGAAAAGATCACTGATCTTCACAAGGGGATCCCCTATCACACTCCTTACCCACCATACGCCCACCCAAATGCTCCTGGACGGGAGAATCAAGGACGGGACAGTGAGCAGTGGCCGCATTGCTCGCTTGCCCCTGCTCCTCTCTCAAATGGACCTACGGGTAAAGGGTCTCTGCGAGCCAAGACTCGCAGCCAATATGATTTATCCAGGGATAGTTCCATAGAAGGGGTATGGGAAATTAACATAGGCTTTCGGGCTGGGTTACACCCCACAGGCTGAGAGATCTATGTGGACGGTTCAAGCACAGTATCTGCTGGTGAACGACTCACAGGCTGCGGAGTTTATGACCCCGAGACAGGCATTGCCCTGGCGATTAAACTCCCCAGTACTATGAGCGCCCAGCACGCTGAACTGTCTGCGGTGGTATATGTCGTCACACACCCCGAAGAATTCCCTACCCCATACACGATTTGCTCGGACAGTATGTTTACATGCAGTTCTTGTACGGAGTACCTGGCTATTTGGTCCCGCCGCGGATACACATCCGCAGACGAGAGATTCCTGGCAATTAAGCCCCTACTGGAAAAGATCATGAAAGCCGTAACGGAGGAAGGGAATATCGACATACATAAAGTGCAGGCACATTCCACCACTGAACCCGGTAGCGAGGGAAACCAGCAGGCTGACATGTTAGCCAAGCAAGGGGCCCCCACGGGCAAGCTCTGGGATCTGTACAACTCAGGACCCCTATCAGCAATCAGGGGCAGGATAGGGACGGCAGGGATAGCTTTGCCCCTGGACCTAAAAATGGTCCAGACCCAAGACCCCGTCTTCAAAACTGTCCTAAACATGCTAGCTAAAGGGGAAAGGGTAGACGGTCCGTACGGCACCACATCAATTGCCATTAAAGAAGGCATGCTGTTCAGCGGGGAGCAATGGGTAGTACCGCAACAACACCGGAGAGAATTCCTCCAGCTGGCCCACGAGGGTCCAGGAGCAGGACACCCCGGACCTGAGACCACTTGGCAACGAGTGGAACAGGCAAGGTGGTGGCCAGGACTCAGGGAAGACGTCCGCGAGTTCTGTGCTAGCTGACTGGTGTGCGCGGCCAACAACCCCGACCCCCAGAAAAGAAAGGTGTCTATGGGACATATCGGGAGGGTAAATGGACCTGGCAGTCGATCCAAATCGATTACATCGGGCCCCTACCCACTGCCCAGGGAGGTTACAAGTACTGCCTAGTATTAGTGGATGTATTCACCAAATGGGTGGAAGCCGTCCCATGCCGAACAGCCACTTCCCTGTGAACAGCTAGGATTCTGGTCAGATAAGTGTTCTCTCGATGGGGACCACCACAATACGTGGAGTCCGACCAAGGGAGTCACTTCACCGGGCAGGTGATTCAGGAGACCCTTAAGGTACTCGGCATTGTAATGTCTGTACACTTGTAATGTTTGTAGCTCCACACTGTGG
Source organism: Pristiophorus japonicus (assembly GCF_044704955.1). Lineage (NCBI taxonomy): Eukaryota > Metazoa > Chordata > Chondrichthyes > Pristiophoridae > Pristiophorus > Pristiophorus japonicus. Next base: position 111,530,575 of record NC_091977.1, on the reverse strand, counting down.
ATGTGGACATATTATGTACTGCAACTGCAGAGTTAATAATAAACAGAACCAGGCAGATTCCAGAGGATTCTGAGAGAGCTGCCTGCCATGTAGGAAGCTGTGTATGCTTGTGCTCTGTGAATATATCACATTTGGTGAGGAGATGGGATTTTTCGGATGATTTAACGCTTAAATTTTGTTGGTGAAGGCTGACAGAGAGACTTTGCAAGTTTGTGTCTTTGGAAAAAAGCTACAAAAATCCGAGGTAAAATACAGCACGCGGTGTGAACAGCTGGAGATTAAAATGGCAGGTGTAATTGGATATTTGGGGGAATATAGACACGATCGGGAACATTTTAAAGCGTATGTGGATCGGCTAGAAATGTATTTCACTGCAAATAACATAATCAAAGTTCCAGACAATGCAGTCCAGAACCGGGCTGTGTTGGAACATAAGAAAGCGATCTTCTTATCGGAGGCAGGTCTGGCATTGTACGAAACCCTTGTAAATTTGCTTGTGCCTGACGAGCCAAAGGACACAATGCTTAAAGAGATTTTAATGAAGCTGGAGCAGCACTATTACCCCAAACCATTAGAAATTGCTGAAAGCTATTGTTTCGGGATTCGGAATCAAAAGGCTGATGTAGGTATCAGTGATTACATCATAGCATTAAAAAAGCTATCAATGCACTGTAATTTTGGAAACTTTCAAAACCGAGCATTACGGGATCATTTTGTTTTTGGGGTGAAAAATGATGCGATCAGAAAGAAGTTATTGACGACGGATGACTTGACTTTTGAGATTGCTTGTCAGACAGCGAGGTCGATGGGCATGACCGAACAATATTCCCGAGAATTAAATAATAATTACGGTCGTCAGTCAACTGAGGTAAATCACCTGCAGGTTCAAAGTAAAAGACGGTGGGGTCCCAAAATCTCAGAAACTGGAAATTCTAACAGAGCGTCGAAGTCGTGCTATAGGTGTCTGGGACAACACATTGCTCAAAGTTGTCCATACGTGAAGGCAGAGTGTTTCTTCTGCAGAAAGACTGGGCATCTTGCGAAGGCATGCCGACTGAAGGGTAAACCAGTTTTTAAAGCTATGAGTCCAGCGTTCAAAGCTATGAGTAGAAATCCACAGAGACTACATAGCATGGAAGAACAACAACAGGATGAGGAGATGTTAAAGAGTTACACGTCATCAGGAGCACGAGGTTAACGGACAGCGATTCGGAAAGCATCAAAATCCACAGAGATGTTGCGGGATTCAAGATACCAATGGAAATTGATACGGGTGCATCCATGAGTGTGGTACCGGAGTCGCTGTACCTCGATAAATTGCATGATTTCCAACTGGAGAAATCCAAGATAGAACTGCGAGGCTACTCGGGAGAGAAAATTCCTGTGGTAGGTCGTATCACCGTACCAGTGAAAAATAAAGATCAATTTCAGAACTTGCCTCTAATAGTAGTGAAAGGAAACAAGTCTGCCTTACTAGAAAAAAATTGGTTGAGCTCACTGAAGTAAGATTTTCTGTGTGGAAGCGAGACTTTCATCAATGGCTGAGGTTATCAAGAAGTATCCGAAGGTGTTCTGCAAAACAGGCAGTCCGATCCAAGGCTTCAAGGCGAGTGTCAGGGTACAGAAGGACGCTAGATCGGTTTACTACAAGCCACGTTCCGTACCATATGCACTCAAGGAGAAAGTTGAGCAAGAACTCAAAAGGCTAGAGACTGAGAACATTATTTGTAAGATAGATCGATGTAATTGGGCTACACTACACCCATTGTTGTTGTACCCAAGTCCAATGGTAAGGTAAGATTGTGTGGTGATTATAAAGTAACCATAAACCAGGTTCCAGAGGGTAATGTCCCCAATACATTGCCAAATATAGAAGATTTGTTCACAACACTGAAAGGTGGTCAGATCTTCTCACAACTGGATCTTACAAATGCCTACTTACAGCTTGAACTAGATGAGGAGTCCAAGTCATGTTTGACTATAAATACTCATCTAGGCCTATATCAATTTAATAGGCTACTGTTTGGAGTGTCTTCTGCCCCTGCCATATTCCAAGGGGTGATGAACCAGATTTTGCAAGGTATTGAAGGGGTAGTATGTTATTTGGATGACATACTAATTTCAGCACCAAATAGGCAAATTCATAATAACATATTGAATTAAGTCCTCAAATGGCAAGAGAAGCACAGAGTACGAGTGTCTGCTCGCAAGTGTGAGTTATTTAAAAATTCAGTGGAGTACTTAGGGTACAGAGTAGACAAAGATGGTTTACATCCAACCATGGAAAAATTGGATGCAATTAGAAATGCACCCACTCCCAGGAATGTCACTGAACTTTGTTCATTCTTGGGTCTTTTGAACTATTATGGGAAGTTCCTACCAAATTTGGCTACAGTATTACATCCACTGAATGAACTTTTGAAAAAACAGGTCTATTGGAAGTGGCCAAAAGAATGCGATACAGCATTCAAGGAGTGTAAAAGCAAATTGGTAGAGAGCACCATGTTAGTTCACTATGACATATCTAAGGAGATTAAGCTAGCATGTGATGCCTCTCCGTATGGAGTTGGGGCAGTGATCGCTCATGTATCACGTAGTGGGGAGGAGAGACCAATTGCTTTTGCTTCACACACTCTCAGTGCCAGTGAGAGTAATTATGCGCAAATTGAAAGGGAAGCTTTGGCATTAATTTTTGGGGTCAAGAAGTTTCACAAATACTTGTATGGTCGTAAGTTTACCATCGTTACAGACCATAAGCCCCTAACAGCAATCCTCCATCCAAAGTCCTTTGAAGAAACGTACCCGAGAACACTCTGGAAAAGCACTTGGACTCTGGGCTCTTTGACTCTGGCTTTGAAACATCTAACTTGCCACACGAGGTTACAGCAACGCAACAAGAAGAACCGAACAAGAAGTCTCGGAGTCACTGAAATACCAACAATCATCCAGCGCTGACTCAAGGAAAAAAATTATTTACCATCAAAACGTCGACCAGTGCTAATACCGAAGACACCGCAACCAGCCAAAGAATCCACAAGATTGAGGAGAGAGAAAGCAGTGTGCAACTGGTCTAAACTGTGGAGAAATCCTTTGGTGAGCGTAGTCCCTGCAATTTCAGAGCCTAACTTAGTTAGTGGTGGGAGGTGCTTTTTTTTTTCACTGCATAACCTCTGTACCCGTTGCGTATATGTTTTTCCCCTTTTCTGTACATTTTGTTATATGCTATGAAGTTAATTAGTGTGGTGTGCTATTTTCTAAATAAAATATTTGTTCTTGCACCAAATAGCTGTCTGTCTACATTTATCACATCCCCTAAATAATTCCAAGCCCTAGAACCAGGGAGTGGGACGATTCGAACAGTCAAGGTCAGAAAAGGCTGACAAACCCACCATCCCCTACAAACGGCACTTCATGGGGATGGTTAAAGGTCAGAAGTCCTCTGAATAAAGGCTACAGTGCTCACAATTGCACGCTCAGTTCTGTCTGGGAAACGGTTTGGTGGTAGTACTTGTGGCAGACCTATTTGTAAAGTTTGGAGGTATTCAAACAGAGAACATCATCGTGGATGACATCATGGCTGCTTTTGATTGGACTTTGGACGAGGAAGAGAAAGCATCATCAACAGCAAGGGCTTGCTATGGCGGTGGCCAGCAGAGAAAGGAGCAACAGAGGGGTCGAGTTCACAGAAGGCAATACCCACCTAACAGGCTGTACAGACAGGCACTCGGCTTCCTTGACCTCTCGGAGGAGCCATGCTGCCCCAGGCTGAGGTTGTCATGTCAGGTGGTGGCAGACATCTGCAGCCTCCTAGAAGTAGACTTGCTACCTGCTGGACCTGGTGGTCACGTGTTACCAGTGGTTGTGAAAGTCACCACTCTCCTCAATTTTTTTTGCCTCTGGTTCCTTCCAGGGTGTTACAAGTGACTATCATGGGTCTCACAGTTCGCTGTATATAAATGCATAAGGCAGGTCACGAATCGATTGTTTGCCAGGCTTGGAGGTATTTAAACTTCCGCTGTGATGCCAATAGTCAAAATGTGCGGGCACGTGGATTCAGTGTCTCTAGCTGGCTTCCCAAAGTGTGTTAGGAGACATCGACTACATTCACGTGGCAATCCAAGCAGCCCCAGATCAACCAGGAGCATTTGTTAACTGCAAGGGATTTTATTCCATCCATGTGCAACTAGGTGTGCAACTGCACAAAAAGGTTCATGCAGATCTGCGGCAGGTTCCCTGGGAGCTACCATGACGCTTTCAAACTGCAGCAGTTCAACATCCCCGACCCGTATGAACCTGGAACCAGCCTTAAGGGATGGCCACTAGGCGACAAAGGATATTCCCTTCAAACCTGGCCGATGACAGCTCTGAGGAACCCCACCATTGAACAAGCTATCGGCATGCTCAAGATGCCTGGACAAGTCTGGAGATGCCCTGCAGTACTCGCCAGCGGGGGTCTCCAGGATAATCATGGTGTGCTATGTTCTGCATAACATAGCACAGCAGCAAGGACTAGAGGTGGGGGGGAACAAGTTACTCAGAATGCCTCAACTGAAGAGGATTTCAATGAAGAGGAGGAGGAAAAAGAGGAGGAAGAAGAAGATGGGGCCACCAATGCCAGACAAGCCGATCACATTGCTGCTCGGGATGCCAGGGATGCCCTATTAGCTCGAAGCTTCAGTTAGTAACTCACACTGGACCATAGTAACTATCACATCCCCTGCCCCCTACCCCCACTGACGGAAAGCAGTCCTGGAAGCAACCATCCACCTATTGCACATGCACCAATTGGTCTCAGTCAATTCATGTCTTCACATTCATCACCAAGCAGCTGAAAACCCAAGTTGGCACTCAGCAAGCAAGAACAGTGAACATGGAAAGTGGTGCAAATTAATAAACTTTTTGTGAATAAATAAATAAATGAAACTTAACACAACATTTTCATAAACACGCATGTACATATTCTCGGTGAACTACAAAGCTTTTCTTTTCCTTTAACTACTGTTCCTAGCTGGTGCAATCTCTGTTGCTTCAGAAGAGATAGAGGCAGGCTGCTCAGATCCCTGCTCTAGTTTCTGAGGTTCTCTTGGTTGACGTTCTCTGGGTATTGGAGCCTGTGAGGGACCCACCAAAGATTGCTCCACCTGCTCCTATCCAAGGACAAGCTCGGCCATCAGGAGAGGAGGCAGCAGGTTGGGTACTGGCTGAGGGAATGGCAACGGGAGAGACATGGGAATGCTTTGAGTGGAGTTCCCACTTATATGTCCCATTTTGCCATTGTTCCTCTCCTAGGCCAGTGCCACATCACTCCTATCACTCTGCGGGAGAGCACTCGGAGCAGATCAGTGGCACCTTGTAAAGCCACGGCTAGGGTATCTGTCATCCTGTTTAAGGCGGCAGAAATGTTGGCATCGCTGGTTTGCACGGCCATGGTCAGGGCTGCAGTGACTGATTAGTGTGCCGCAATTCAAGTTCCACAGAAGAGGCCACTCTATCCATAGAAAACACTCTCGCAATGGCCTGCGACATCAATCCTCAAATGCTTGAGCTGGACTCTTCCATCCTCTCTGCCATTGTGGACAGTATCACTGCCAGGCCTGTCGGTACCTCGCACATTTGCTGCTGACCAACTGCCCTTCTCCTTTCATTGATAGCTGCCTGGGCTCAGCATCTCTAGTCAGCTGAGCAGAGCTTGGAGAGGACTGTGCCCTCTGACCCAGACTCTCCATGGCTGTCCCTCCCACCATTCTCTGCTCGTGCTCACTTATGAACTATGATTCACCAAGTGAGCTCCCACCTAACTCTCTAACAGTGAAGTAAAGTGATTGTATCAGTACCAGTGCCTGCTAAGCATGTGTCCTATGATATTGCACCCACAAAAGGAATCAGTTCCTCTGAGGAAATGTCATTCAGAAGGGCCACAGGCTGCTGCTCTTTGCTTGATGGTCCTGGAGGAGAGAGGAGACGGATATGATTTAGTCATGGGAATGTAAAAATGTTGTAATTCAGCATGATTAATGCGATCATATTTCCTTCGGTGCTGAAATCAAGTCAACATCACTGAGTCTTGTATGGGATGTGGATCGGAAATATTTGATGCTGTCACCATGCAGCAGCAAAGTCTCAGTATCTCCATCTCCATTGGCAGGGACATTGAAATGCCGCTTATCTCCATGGCCTCATCCTCTGCAGATGTCAACTACACAATCTGTGGTGCAACACCTCCAGCCCGCTCCCTCGCCCTTGCATTTCTCCCCAGGGCACAAAAGATCTATGAGTGTCTGTAAGGCACATGTGCATCTGATGGATGCAGTACATTTGGTAAGGGTGGCTATCAGGCACTGGCAGGAGTTTGAGGATGTGTGCTGAGAATCAGGTGAGCTGACTGAAATGCAATTATATTGCATAAGGATTTGAATGTTTGCCACTGGTGGATGGAGAAACGCCATTTTGTCATTTTGGCCAACACATCGATCGGCCTGTCTTGGTGCTCCGTGACATGATTCAGGCCACCATCATAAAAACATAGAAACATAGAAAATAGGTGCAGGAGCAGGCCGTTCAGCCCTTCTAGCCTGCACTGCCATTCAATGAGTTCATGGCTGAACATGAAACTTCAGTATCCCCTTCCTGCTTTCTCGCCATAACCCTTGATCCCCCGAGTAGTAAGGACTTCATCTAACTCCCTTTTGAATATATTTAGTGAATTGGCCTCAACTACTTTCTGTGGTAGAGAATTCCACAGGTTCACCACTCTCTGGGTGAAGAAGTTTCTCCTCATCTCGGTCCTAAATGGCTTACCCCTTATCCTCAGACTGTGACCCCTGGTTCTGGACTTCCCCAACATTGGGAACATTCTTCCTGCATCTAACCTGTCTAAACCCATCAGAATTTTAAACATTTCCATGAGGTCCCCTCTCATTCTTCTGAACTCCAGTGAATACAAGCCCAGTTGATCCAGTCTTTCTTGATAGGTCAGTCCCGCCATCCCGGGAATCAGTCTGGTGAATCTTCGCTGCACTCCCTCAATAGCAAGAATGTCCTTCCTCAAGTTAGGAGACCAAAACTGTACACAATACTCCAGGTGTGGCCTCACCAAGGCCCTGTACAACTGTAGCAACACCTCCCTGCCCCTGTATTCAAATCCCCTCGCTATGAAAGCCAACATGCCATTTGCTTTCTTAACCACCTGCTGTACCTGCATGCTAACCTTCAATGACTGATGTACCATGACACCGATGCCACCCGAGTTGCGTCCCGAATACCGCCCCAACAGGAAATGGAGCATGCGACATTGCATTCCACTTCCTGTGAGGAGCGATAACCCCAATTTCACGGCCAGGCCACAGGAAGTCCTTCCCCGACTGGCTTACCACCCCCAAACAGGACGTGAACAAATTTCTCCCCCGCAGTTTATTTCTGAACTATTTTAGTTCGGGCAATATGTTACCTAGTTTTTGGAACCTATTCTTTGATCTTTTGTTTTAATAGTTTCAATAAAGTATTTTCATTGAAAAATGTTGTATGTGTTAGTGTTATTTTATATTTATTCATAGTTCACACAATAATTCACACAGTTAACAAAAGTAAAGTAGCTCTTTAATTTGAATTATTACATGTTACATTCAGTCAGGTGCCTTAAGTTAGTTACCATGTGGGAATATTGGAAAAAAATAGCTACAGTTTGGCAGGACCTGTGTTGGGCACTGCCTAATTATCACCAAATCAACTTTTACATGCACACATAAGGTGGTTACACGTTGGAATTTAATATCCTCTAATGATTCAGCAAATGTGTTTTCATAAAACACATGTGTTTAAGTTCATCATTATTTATTTTAAATAGGTAATCAGCTTGCTTTGAGAGAGTACACAAATGAATTTTACATGATGGTGTTAACTAGTGCACTACTGAATGAATTTCTACTGCAATATTTTTACTACAATAGCAACAATTTGCATTTATATAGCAACTTTAATGTCAAAAAATATCCCAAGGCGCTTCACAGCAGTGTAATCAAAAACACAGATGCCAAGCCAAAAAAAGGAGGGTGACCAAACCTTGTCCAAAGAGATGGGTTTTAATGAAGCTTTTAAAGGAGAAGTGGTAGGGCCAGAGGCAGAAGGGTTGAGGGAGGAAATTCCAGGGCATGGGACCTGAGCAGTCATTTATGGTCATTGGAAAATAATAAAGGAACCTGGGACTGATTTAATCATTGAAGTGATCTCGGACAGTTATCAGACAATATTCTGCGTAGAAAAGAGGGTACTGAGTCAACTGATTAAAGGACATGGCAGAACGCAGATAGCTCAACTTGAGTGGATTGAACGTGACAATTTTCCAGAAAGTTTTGACTTATTCCCTTTGAACTCATCATCATAGGCAGTCCCTCGGAATTGAGAAAGACTTGCTTCCACTCCCAAAGTGCGTTCGCTGATGGCTGAGCAGTCCAATACGAGAGCCGCAGACCCGGTTACAGGTGGGACAGACATTCGTCGAGGGAAGGGGTCGGTGGGGCTGGTTTGCCGCGCGTTCCTTCCGCTGTCTGGGCTTGACCTCTTCATGCTCTTTGCGTTGAGACTCGAAGAGCTCAGCGCCCTCTCGGACGCACTTTCTCCACCTCGGGCGGTCTTCGGCCAGGGTCTCCCAGGTGTCAGTGGTGATGTCACACTTTACCAGGGAGGCTTTGAGGGTGTCCTTGTGACGTTTCCGCTGCCCACCTTTGGCTCGTTTACCATGAAGAAGCTCCGCATAAATCATTTGCTTAGGAAGTCTTGTATCTGGCATGCGAACTATGTGGCCTGCCCAGCGAAGCTGATCAAGTGTGGTCAGTGCTTCAATGCTGGGGATGTTAGCCTGGTCGAGGACACTGATGTTGGTATGCCTGTCCTTCCAGGGGATTTGCAGGATCTTGCGGAGACATCATTGGTGATATATCTCCAGTGACTTGAGGTGCCTTCTGTATATCATCCATGCCTCAGATCCATACAGGAGGGCGGGTATTACTACAGCCCTGTAGACCATGAGCTTGGTAGATTTGAGGGCCAACCCTCTTCTCAATCTTCCTCGCCGCCATGCTCCACCTCACAATCAACAAGCTCCCCGCTGGAGTGGAACTAAATTACAGAACCAGTGTGAAGCTGTTTGACCTACGGCGCCTCCAGGCCAGGTCCAAGATCACCCCAACCTCTGTCGTTGAGCTGCAGTACGCGGGCGACGCCTGCGTCTGCGCACATTCTGAGGCTGAACTCCAGGGTATAGTCAATGTATTCACTGAGGCATATGAAAGCATGGGCCTTATGCTTAACATCCGTAAAACAAAGGTCCTCCACCAGCCTGTCCCCGCCGCACAGCACTGCCTTCCAATCATCAAGATTCACGGCGGGCCCTTGACAACGTGGACCATTTCCCATATCTCGGGAGCCTTTTATCAACAAAGGCGACATTGATGCGGAGATTCAACATCGCCTCCAGTGCACCAGTGCAGCTGTCGGCCGTCTGAGGAAAAGAGTGTTTGAAGACCTTTGAACCAAGGTTCGTGCTATACACATGAAAACAGTTTTGGCCTATCCCTTTCTGACTAAGGGCCACATGACATGGAGATAAAGAGCATAAGGATCAGGTGGAATTGAGGATCGACAGAGAAGGAGACAGCGCTGGTGAAGAAAGAACGAACACCGCATCGGCCATCTGCCCAGACTATGATCACCCGAAGTTTTGAGCTCTACTCCCCAGACAAGATTGTATAATTGCTTTTCTGGTAAACTGTCAATGATATGCACAAATAAAGTCATTTTTATAATAATCTACACTTTTCTATAACTTATTATGAACCATCAGATTCAATCAAACATATACTTTTAAGATCCTACAATAAAGTACTTCGGGAAATGGAAATGGCCTTTTGCCCAATAAGCCAGTGCCTTTTTCATTGCACTCAAACTGACGTCTGTCTTTTTGACACCTCTGATTTGAGAGTTGTGAGTAATTTAGGCTAGGAATGAATTATTATTTACGATTCTTGTACAACTTGATTATCAATCCACTAGCAAGCTGAGAGGAAGCAAAAATGAAGGTCTATTATAAAAGTGACTCATCGCACATGAGAAATATTAGGCATGAATAACCTGTGCCACTAAGTCTTGAATTCATCCCATAAATGAGAGGGTCAGATAATGTTTAAACTATGATAACATGAGTGAGTTGTGACACATGAGCAATATACTTAGCATTGGATTTTATTGGGTGAATTTTTTCTTTTTATGTGACATGTGCATCAACATTAAAGAAACTGGTCCTAACCAGATAAGGAGTTGCTGAGACCCCAGATTTAGGACTTTTTTCCCAGGGTTTCTGGAGCTGTTCTGCTGAAGTGGAAATTCACCCCCTCCGTTTTTAATACCACATGTGTCTTAACTTTAAAAAAACTGGCCCTGAAATTCTTTGTGAAGGCCAGGAGGAGATTTCACCCCAGATAAGATGCTCAGAAACCCCCATGCAAGGCTGGGCCCTTGCGAATCCAGTTCCAGGCCTAATCTCTGACCCGTCTAGTGCACTCCTGATGGAGTTATGGAGAGAGTGCACCAGAAGGGCTGGAGATTTTCATCCCCTATTTGACAGTTACCAGACACTATTCTGTGTCTGACTCTGAGGAAGTCTGTCTCTCTTGTCCAGTTGTTCATATTTTAGTGACAACAGCTATGACTTTGCCAACAGTACTGTAAAGCAAATGAGAGGTGTTACAAACCATATCAAAGCAGATTATCCCTAGCACCTCCAGAGACTTCAGTGCAAGTGACAGAAATAAACACTGCCACCGTTGGTCACCATTTTCTTTCGGCTACAATTAGGATTAACAATATAAACAGAGCAGATTCTGGAGGTCCAGAGTATTATAGAACCACTTCAATGAAAATAGTTCCGTATTGCAAGGAGGACATAAGTTTCATGTGATTACGTGACTTTTTTGTAGTGACATTGGACTGTTGTTGCTTGGGTTATCACTGGTGCAACTACATATATAGCCTTCGCAGCTGGTGGTAAGTGAATGCAATGGCTGCGCAAACTGTCTGAAGTGCCTTAATGCTCCACTATCCAAAAATGAATCCGTGTGCCTGTGGAGAGAAAACATTTTTATCTGCATGACTGATTAGAGCTGTATATATGACAAAAGCATCAATGCATTCTGGAGTATACATAATCTTGTGATATTTATTGTTCCCAAAGGACTATCGCACTAGAAATATAAACCCTATCCTAATCTAGTTTTTTTTTTAAAGAGTTGTCAGTGGTGAAGATTAAAGCACAGTCTAGTGGGAAATTTTATAAATGAACAAGTGTGGAAATATCATAAATCTTGAGTATTCCCACACTTGTGATATAAAATCAGGTAATTAAAAGCACAAACAATCATTGTATATGCAAACATATTAAAAAGCAAATGCTCTCATGGAGCATGCAGTGACATTTCAAAGTTGATTTATTTACTCTGGGAACAATTTAATGAATGTGAGATAATTTGTAAACAATGCCATCTCACTATAGGTCTGGTGTAGACCAGCTGCCTTCAGGTTTGGCACAGGGCAAATAATTCCTTTACAAAAACACACCTACTGTGCAAACATTTAAAAAGACTTCAGCTGTTTCCAGCATTAACTCACTACTGTTTTGGAGGAAGGTTTACACTGATTGAACAAAGCAGGTTATGAAGCAAATCTACAGAGTAACAACATATTTTTAAATGTCATGTTATGACATTGAAAGTGGATTTTTTTTGTCAAAAAGCAGCAGACGGCTGATGTTAATTAGATTTGTAGATACATGTTGGTTGGGTGAAGTAAGCTCAATCATTATACCCCACAAGCAAATATATAAATTGCTTTGACATAAATGATGCCTCACACATCCATCTTCATATTACTGTATTAGATTGGTGCTGTTGTGAGCCTTAGTCTTTTATTTTTTTAATTAATAAACATGCAATTGCAAGTGTGGGTTGGTTAGAGACCAAAGGTATAAATCTTAAACAAACTAGCGCCACATCAGCACAAGAGGAGACATTTGATGTAGCCCCAAGTTCAACATGTACAAATAAGTACTATTTGTTCCTACAATGCAGACTGGACAGGTCTGTAGTCTCATTCTCAAAAAGAGTTCTGTGTCTAACTGGCTTTTTGGAGATTGGTTCCCTGTCAGACCATAGGCTGCACTTTGAAAATCAGCGATGGGATCGGGGGAGCAATTCTGAAGGAATAGAAATTCTCCCTGTATACTTAGCGTGTTCTTTGCACTGTTATTGTAGAGGAAAGTGTTCCCCTCCAGATGACTGTCAGGAAAGTGGAATTAAAGGGACTTTGTTATTAATTTGGCCTGGAGTTTCCTTGGAACTGTTCCAGCTCCACCCCACAACTTTGCTGGAAGCCCCTGAAAACAGAGTTTCCATCGCACTTCTGGCAAAGTCACAGTGGTAGAACAGGAGCAGCTCCAAGGAAATTCCATCTTTTTGTTTTCTGTGGTGTTTTCAGACAGTCTACATCACTGAAAGATCCAGGATGTGTGATGATAGAACACGTCCTATGCATACAAAATAGACTCTCAGAACATCTGATATTTCAACCAATGTCAGCATATTGGACCAATCTTTGTCCATTATCCTCCTCGTGTACATACAGATTAGATCTATTTCTACCATGTATGCCTAAAGTTTACAAAATGGACTGCATACAGTGGCACTACAATTACCGGCCAGAATGGAGATGATTGGGTAATTCCACCATCAATCATGTCTGGAGACCGCACTGCTGTAATTGACTAGGATTGATTTTACGCGCATAATTTGTATTATTTTGTTAGGCTAGTAAGGGTTACGGAAACAAAGATGATAGATGGAGTTAAAATATAGATCAGCCGTGGTCTAATTGAATGGCGGAACTGGTTCGAGGGGCTGATTGGCCTACTCCTGTTCCTATGTTCCTATGGGGCCAAGTTTCGGCCTGAGTTGCTCCTGTTTTTTTGGAGCAACTGGTTTAGAATGGAGTATCTTAGAAGTTGCACTTCTCGGCATTTAGTTTGCTCCAGTTCTAGTCAGTTAGAACAGTTTCAGTTTGGAACAGATTTTTCTTTTCAAAAGGGGGCGTGTCCGGCCACTTACTCCCGTTTTGAAAGTTTAGGCAATGAAAACTTACTCCAAACTAACTTAGAATGGAGTAAGTATAGATTTTTGTACGCTCAGAAAAACCTTGCCTACACTTAGAAAATCAGGCGTAGGTTACAAATCAGACGTAGGGAATGGGGGTGGGGGGTTTAAAGGGAAGTTTACAAACATTAGACATTTCAGTTTTACAAATAAAGAGCCATCATCAATAACAAATGATAAATACATCAATAAATCAATCAAAAAAAATTAATAAAAAATTAAAAAAATTAAAAAATCAATAAATAAAACATTTTCTACTTACCGACTGCATCACCGGGAGCCCTCCAACAGCGTGCTGGGATTCCCCCACCCAGTGTGTCTCTGTCAGTGTCTCTATCTCTCTGTCTGTCAGTGTCTGTGTTTCTGACAGCGAGGGGAGGGGGAGGGGGGGGTGGAGTGGGTGGGGTGGGAGAAGGGGGCTGGAAGTGGGGGGAGAGAGGGGGGGCAGGGGGAGGGAGGGGAGAGGGAGGGAGTGAGAGGAGAGAGAGAAGGGAGGGGGAGAAGGGAGGGAGGGAGGGAAGGGGAGAAGGGAGAGAGGGAGAGGAGGGGGAGAGGGAGGGAGGGGGAGAAGGGAGGGGAGGGAGAGAAGGGAGGGAGGGAGGGAGGAGAGGGAGGCTGAACGGGCCGGGCCCAGCTGGGCCCAAGACTTCGGGCGGGGCCCAAGACTTCGGGCGGGGCTCACCCCCAGCACCGGATTTACAGGTAGGTGGCCGGGGGTCAGGGGGGGTGGGGGTCGGGTCCGGGGTCCGGTCCGGGGGCGGGGGGGGGGGGGTCGGGTCCGAGGTCCTGTCCGGGGGCAGAGTGGGAGCGGGAGTCGAGTCGGGTTGGGTCGCGTCGGGTCGGGTCCAGTCCGGGGGCGGGGGTGGGAGGGGTCAAGTCCAGGGTCGGGACAGGTCCGGGGGCAGTGGGGGGAGCGGGAGTCGAGTCGGGTTGGGTCCAGTCCGGCAGGGGCGGGCAGTCGGGTCGGGTCGGGAGGAAGCAGGAGCTGGGCGAGGGAGGTGCAGCCTGATCCATGCAGCCCCAGTGGGGCCATTCGGCCAGGGCTCGGGGCTGCGTGCTTCGGGCCCCTCCCACACAGTTTTGGCTGCCTGGAGCTACTGCACATGCGCGCCCACTGTAGCGTGCCTGTGTAGAGGTCCCGACACTGTTTTCAGCGCAGGGACCTGGCTCCGCCCCCCACAGCTCGTGCTGCGCCGCGCCCAGCTCCAGAGGACCTGCAGGGAGCCGGAGAATCGTTAAGTATTTTTTAGGCGCACTTTCTGGCGCGAAAAACGGGCGTCCAGGTCGGGGCTGCGCCGTTCTCGGCATTTTGCTGGATAAATCATTCTGCTTTTATTGGGAGACGTTGCTGTAGTTTCGGTCATGGGTTCTCTTGCTGTAGATTGTAGACACTCTTTTTAAATAGACTTTGTTTCCTGTAACATAGACAATTTACTGCAAATCCTGCCATAGGTCCCACCTCACCTCCAACTCATTGCCTGACACAGTGAAGTCAATGAATACTCTATACAAAATGCCACTTCACCTCTCTCTGCACTACCCAACAAACCAGTCTAAAGGTGTCAGCTGTGATTCAGTGGCAGCACCCTCGCCTCTGAGTCAGAATTTTTAAAAATTCATTCTGGGACGTGGACATCGCTGGTAAGGCCAGCATTTATTGCCCATTCCTAATTACCCTTCAGAAGGTGGTGGTGCGCCACCTTCTTGAACCGCTGCATTGTGGTGAAGGTACTCCCACAGGGAGTTCCAGGATTTTGACCCGGTGACGATGAAGGAACGGCGATATACTTCCAAGTTAGGATGGTGCGTAACTTGGAGGGGAGCTTGCAGGTGATGATGCTCTCAAGCAATTGCTGCCTTTGCCCTTCTAGGTGGTAGAGGTCACGGGTTTGGGAGGTGCTGCTGAAGAAGCTGTGACAAGTTGCTGCAATGCATCTTATAGATGGTATACACTGCAACCACGGTGCACCAGTGGTGAAGGGAGTGAATGTTGAAAGTGGTGGATGGGATACCAATCAGTCGGGCTCCTTTGTCCTGGATGATGTGAAGCTTCTTGAATGTTGTTGGAGCTGCACTCATCCAGGGAAATGGAAAGGATTCCATTATATGCCTGACTTGTGCCTTGTAGATGGTTGAAAGGCTTTGGGGAGTCAGGAGGAGGGACACTCACTGCAGAATACACAGCCTCTGACCCGTTTCTGTTGCCATAGTATTTATGTGGCTGGTCCAGTTAAGTTTCTGGTCAATGGTGACCCTCAGGATTGTAGTCAGACCTGCAGGAAGAATGCATTTAACTTAAAGTAAGCCAACAGTTAAAGGCTTAACAAACTACCAGCCGGAACGAATTGCAGGAAGAGATTACTCAGAGACACAGTCACGATTGATTGACTTTGTCACACTACACAATTTGTTTAAATCGATTGACCTCCCCTGGTGAGACTGTTGGCAAGAGAGGACAGGTAATGACCACAGTCCCACCAAGTCTGGAGTGATCGCCTCACCTTTTTGAAATGCTAATGTCAACCGTGTTGCAGGAATGAAAAACCCATTCACCAACCTTGCAAATGTTGATAGACCCAAAACTTCTACCCATAAAAACACTTGTGTGATAATGGTTGAACATCGAACAGAAGGAGGACATTTTTTTGTGTGATAATGGACTATTCACTGACCCAGGAATGGGAGGTGTTCAAATGGTACATCAAAGGGGGGATTGCGTCATTCATTGTCATGGGTAGGACCTTTGGATTATAAAAAGGGTGCAACTTGCAAGGGAACTGCGGGCGTTTTTTGTCAACTACACATATAGAAACTTGCTCCTCTGAATGACCGCCGGGGTGAGTAGTGTTTGAAGTTAAAGAGAATTACTGTTTGAAGTTAAAGGGAGCAGTGCAGTGATGTTTGTTCTCCGTAATATAATAAAAAGTTATAAGAATACTGAGTTGTGAGCCTTGATTATTTTTATCCCAACTGGACGGGTTCGGGTTGGATTCTGGAATTAGAGGAAAGAGAAAGGTGCAGGTTCACCGACCTACAGGATGTTTATGGTGGGGGATTCAGCAATGGTAATGCTGTTGAATATCAAGGGGAGGTGGTTGGACTCTCGCTTGTTGGAAATGGTCATTGCCTGTCACTTTTGTGGCACAAATGTTACTTGCCATTTATTAGCCCAAGCCTGAATGTCGTCCTGGTCTTGTTGCATGCGTGAATGGACTTTCATTTTCTGAGGAGTTGCAAATAGAACTGAACACTGTGCAATCATCAGTGAACATCCCCACTTCAGACCTAATAATGGAGGGAAGGTCATTGATGAAGTAGCTGAAGATGGTTGGGCCTAGGACACTGCCCTGATGTACTTCTGAAGCGATGCCCTGGGGTTGTGATGATTGACCTCCAACAACCACAGCCATCTTCCTATGTGTTAGGTATGACTCCTAACTCTCCTAGTGGAGAGTTTCCCCCCTGATTCCCATTGCCTTCAATTTTACTGGAGCTCCTTGATGCCACACTCGGTCAAATGCTGCCTTAATGTCAAGGGCAGTCACTCTCAATTCACCTCTGGAATTCAGCTCTTTTGTCCATGTTGGACCACGGCTATAATGAGATCTGGAGCCATGTGGTCCTCGCAGTTGTCGGTTCAAATCCCACTTAAGCACATAATCTAGGCTGACAGTATTGATGGAGTGCTGCACTGTCAGAGATGTCTATTTTTCAATGAGACGTTAAACCAACATCTGCCCTCTCGGGTGGTTATAAAAAATCCCATGGCACTATTCAAAGAAGAGTTGAGGAGTTCTCCGGGTGTTCTGGCCAACATTTTCTCTCAACCAACACATAAAACAGATAATATGGTCATTTATTTAATTGCTGTTTGTAGGAGCTTTCTGTGTCCAAATTGCATTGCAGCATTCCCTATAATAAACAGTGACTACACTTCAAAAGTATTTCATTAGCCATAAGGTGCTTTCAGGCATCCTGAGGTTGTGAAAGGCACTATATAAATGCAAACCTTTCTTTGTTTTTATAATCCTGAATCAATTAACACAGAACTAAAGTACAACCCGACTGAAGCGAGCTAATTCCTCACACCAGAGTTATCAAAGATTAAGTCAGGCAGAATCATTGTAACTACTAATGCACATCTACATTAACACACTAACATTCTCATATAATGAAATATCCATATTGTAAAGTCCTGACCCTGCAGTACAGACGTACACGAGGCATATGCTGAAGTCAAGGTCACTCAGGACCTTCACCTTTATTTCACAGCTCTCAAGTGCCACACTTGCCTGAAGCCTGCCTTTATATACCTATGTGGAACAGGTATCCAGTGTCTCCTGTAAGTGCACCCCTGGTGGTAAAGTATGCTTGTGGTTACAGGTCATATCTAGTTACAGTCATGTATAGCATGGTAAGATACAGTTATATACAGTAGTGTGAGATACATGACATCACCCTCCCCCAAGGTCTTATTGTCTTTATAGATTCAGTCTCTCAGGTGGTCTATGCTCTCGCGTGGAGCGTCTTGGTTGTGGTTCAGTTATTTGCCTTGGTGCCTGTTTTTCTTTCAGTGTGATTGCTGGTATCTCGCCTGGGCTGTCTGTTTCATTCAGTATGATTGCTGGTATCTCGCCTAGGCTGTCTATTGAGGCTGCCCTTTCCTCAGGTTGTTCCCTCTGTCTGTCCACCAGGTGTGGTGTGAGTTCCACATTGTAGTCAGCCTCTGGTTCTGCAGTGTTGTTGGTAAATCTACTTTTTACTTGGTCTACATGCCTCCGGCAGGTTTGGCCATTGTCCATTTGTACAACCAGTAGCTTGTTTCCTTCCTTGCCTGTTACTGTCCCTGCAAGCCATTTGGGACCCCTGCCATAGTTTAGCACAAACACTTTGTCCCCTATCTTATTCCACCTCCCCCTTGAATTTTGGTCATTGTACTCAGTTAGCTTCCGGCGCTTTGCCTCAACAATTTCATGCATGTCTGGGACAATTAACGAGAGCCTAGTCTTTAAGGTCCATTTCATCAATAGTGGCGCGGGGGGAACCCCAGTCAACGAATGCGGACGAGATCTGTATGCCAGCAGCAGTCGCGACAGGCTTGGATTTTTAGCATGCCTTGTTTAACGATTTGCACTGCTCGCTCCACTTAGCCATTGGAGGCCGGCTTGAAAGGTGCCGTCTTAACATGATTTATGCCATGGTCAACTATAAAATCTTGAAATTCTGCGCTGGTGAAGCACGGACCATTATCACTGACCAATATGTCAGGAATTTCATGCATTGCAAACATGGTTCTAAGGCTCTCCACAGTGGTGGAGGTGGTGCTCGAGTTTAAAATGGTGCACTCGATCCACTTTGAAAATGCATCGAAGACTACGAGGAACATTTTGCCCATGAATGGGCCCGCATAGTCTACATGCACCCACGACCACGGTTTGGTGGGCCAGGGCCAGGGGCTTAGGCGGGCCGCCACGGGGGCATTACAGAGTTGGATACAAGTGGTGCACCTTAGGATGCAGAGCTCCAAGTCCACGTCAATGCCAGGCCACCAGACATGAGATCTGGCTATGGCCTTCATAAGGACGATCCCCGGGTTCTCGCGGCGGAGCTCCCGGACAAACGCCTCTCTGCCTTGCAAGGGCATAACTACTCGGCTGCCCCACATCAGGCAGTCTGCCTGTAGGGATAGTTCATGCATGCGCCTATGGAAAGGTTTGATCTCCTCAGGGCAGGCATCGCGAGCCTCTGCCCAGTAACCAGTTAAAACGCATCTTTTGACTAAGGGTAACGTGGGGTCGCTGGTAGTCCAGGCTCTGATTTGGCGAGCCATCATGAGCAAACCTGTGGATTCAAAGGCATTGATTGCCATGAACATCTCACAGTCCTGTTCATCGGACCCTTCCGTGGTCGCCGGGGTAGCCTGCTAAGCACGTCGGCACAGTTGTCTGTGCCTGGTCTGTGCCTTATTGTGTAGTCGTAAGACGCCAACATGAGTGCCCACCGCTGAATGCGCGCCGAAGCGTTGGCGTTTATTGCCTTGCACTCGGATAGCAGGGACGTGAGGGGTTTGTGGCCAGTTTCTAATGCGAACTTGACCCCTAAAAGGTATTGGTGCATCTTTTTGACACCATACACGCATGCGAGCGCCTCCTTCTCAACCATATCGTACCCGCGCTCCGCCCGCAAAAGTGACCTGGTGGCATAAGCAATGGGTTGTAATTTACCCGCATCATTGACATGCTGTAAAACGCACCCGACCCCGTACGTTGACGCATCACATGTAAGAACTAGCTTTTTACCTGGGTCAAAAAAGGCTAAAACACTGTTGGAACATAGAAGGTTGCATGCCTTATTGAAGGCACGTTCTTGGGCATCCCCCCAAAACCAATCGCACCCCTTTCTGAGTAGCACCTGGAGAGGCTCCAGCAGCGTGCTCAAGTTCTGCATAAAGTTCTCAAAGTAATTGAGTAGCCCGAGAAAGGCATGCAGTTCCGAGACATTCCGGGGCCTGGGTGCCAGACGAATTGCTTCGGTTTTGGATTCTGTTGGTCGGATTCCATCAGCGGCAATCCTTCTGCCCAAAAATTCAACCTCGGGCGCGAGAAACAGACACTTGCATTTCTTAACTCTTAGGACTACCCGATCCAAACGACTTAGTACTTCCTCCAAATTGCAGAGATGGGAGTCGGTGTCCCTGCCCGTGATGAGTATGTCATTTTGAAACACAACCGTCCCCAGGATGGACTTGAGCAGACTCTCCATGTTGCACTGGAATATAGCAGCTGCCGACCTGATGCCAAATGGGCATCGATTGTACATAAAAAGGCCTCGATGTGTGTTGATGGTGGTGAGTAGCTTAGACTCTTCGGTCAGTTCTTGCGTCATATACGCAGATGTGAGAGCTCGTTTCGGGAAAAGTTTTCCTCCAGCCAATGTGGCAAATAAGTCCTCCGCTCTGGGCAGCGGGTATTGGTCCTGTAGGGAGACTCTGTTTATGGTAGACTTGTAATCCCCACAGATTCGAACGGATCCATCAGGCTTCATGACGGGGACGATGGGACTTGCCCAGTTGCTAAATTCCACGGGTGAGATAATGCCTTCCCGCAGAAGCCGGTCCAGTTCGTGTTCAATCTTTTTCCTCATCACAGAAGGCACAGCTCTAGCTGGTCTGGCATCCTGTGTGATGTAGATTTTGACTTTAGCCCCTTCGAAGGTGCCCACACCTGGCTGAAAGAGATGTTCAAAACGACTTAGAACTGTTGAGCAGGAGGTCCGCTCCTCTGACGACATAGCGTGAACATCATCCCATCTCCAATTTAGTTTTGCCAGCCAGCTTCTCCCCAACAGTGCTGGGAGGTCTCCAGGGACAATCCACAGGGGAAGTCGGTTCACCGTCCCTTTGTGTGTGACTGAGAGCATGGCGCTGCCAAGGACTGGGACGATTTCTTTGGTATAGGTCCTTAGTTTGGTGTCGATCCTTGTGAGTTTTGGTCTGTTGCTTTTGTGCGACCACAGCTTTTCAAATTGTTGGACGCTTTTGAGAGGTTGACTCGCTCCCATGTCCAGTTCCATGTTGAGAGGTATCCCGTTGAGTAGGACCCTCATAATTATTGGAGGCGTCTTGTTGTAATAACAGTGGACATTGATCGTGTTGACCCACTGTATCTCGGCGTCCCGGGCATTGTCCCCACCGTCTTCTGGTCCGCTTTCTGACCCTTCCGATTCATATACCAGTCGAGCTGCTGTTTTTCTGCACATGCGAGTCAGGTGCCTTGTATAGTTGCAGTTTCTGCAAACAGCATGCTGAAATCGACACCCCGTTGTTGAGTGCCTTCCCCCACATCTCCAGCACAGACCGCTTCCATTATTTCCGAAGAATGAGCTGCGTCTGGCTGATCTCGCTTGAGCTTCTCTCAGTCTGTAGTTGATTGCTCGCATAGTGGGTTGATGAGGTGTGAACGGCCGTTCCTGTGGCCCTTGATGGCTTCTGGTGCCACTGCCTGCTTTTGAAGGCCTGCTCTCCTGCCTTTGTCTGTGTGTGGGGGTCGCGGCTTGTTTCACGCTGTGAACCCCTTGTTCCAATGTTTCGTTAGTTGTCGTACCCGCAGTATAGCTCAACCTCGTTTCTTCTTCTCCTGCCAAGAATGTCTGTGCGACCAGTGCTGCTGCCTCTAGGGTCAAGTTCTTGGTCTCTATAAGCTTTCGGAATATGCCTGCGTGGCCTATTCCTTCAATAAAAAAGTCTCTCAATACTTCTTTCCTTAGTTCATCGGAGAACTCACATGAACTAGCCAGCCTCCGAAGTTCCGCCACAAAGTCGGGTATGCTCTGGCCCACACAGCGTCTGTAGTTGTAGAACCTGTGCCTGGCCATGTGTAGGCTGCTCGCTGGCTTCAGGTGGTCTCTCACCAGTGTGCTCAACACCTCAAACGACTTGCTTGCTGTTTTCTCGGGTGCCAGCAGGTCCTTCATTAAGGCGTATGTTTTCGAGCCACAGCTGGTCAACAGATGGGCTCTTCTCTTGTCTGCCTTATCATTGCCCAACCAGTCTTTGGTTACAAAGCTTTGCTGGAGCCTTTCTATTAAGTCCTCCCAATTGTCTCCAGCATTGTATTTCTCATCTGAGCCGTTGGTAGCCATTCTGTGGATTCTGTGATCCCGTAACTTGTCGCCACTGTAAAGTCCTGACCCTGCAGTACAGACTTACCCGAGGCACATGCTGAAGTCAAGGTCACTCAGGACCTGCACCTTTATTTCACAGCTCTCGAGTGCCACACTTGCCTGAGACCTGCCTTTATATACCTGTGTGGAACAGGTATCCAGTATCTCCTGCAAGTGCACCCCTGGTGGTAAAGTATGCTTGTGGTTACAGGTCATACCCAGTTACAGTCATATATAGCATGGTAAGATACAGTTATATACAGTAGTGTGAGATACATGACACATATTGCCACAGACATTCTTCAGTTTAGAATAAGCATTTCATTAAAGAATTAGGCCTCGAAAATCTGCGGTGCCGATGCCACTGACTCTGCCAAAATTCACAGGTTAGGGATGGACCAGTGAGAAAACCAGCGCCCAAGTTTACTCAAAGCTTTTGTGTTTAGTTTGCAGTGAGCATTATGTCAAACATTTGCACGAGTCTCTCTGGTAGCAAATCGCAGATCCCTCATAGGAAAAGTGTACAGGTAAAAAAAATAACATTTACATCCTTTTTCTAGAGTTTTCAATGATCTCCTGTGAAAGTTATTGCAGGAGATCGGGAGTACTCTGTGGAAATTCAGGGCTTTAGTTCACAGTCAGTGATTGTATTAGCATTGAGTTTACAGCCTTCATTGTGTTACACAATTAGTATACAGTCAGTGATTGTATTAAGCTTTTAGAGAGAAGCTATTAAACCAACAGTTCATTTATCATCTGGTCATTCAATGTCCATCAGCCCATTTCCTTGGAGGCGGATGGTGCATCACCATCTGTAGCTGTCTCCCTGGCTTGTCAGCGAGGCTCTAATACCCAACACGCACTGCTGGCTCAGTGGTGATGTGCATCAACCTTACAAAGGTCGGAAATTAAATACCATGATGATAACCGTTACAAACTGGCACTTAAATTCCGATTTGGCCTTCCCGTGGGCATTTTAGAGAAAAAATCCGCACTTACCTTAAGCTGCTGCACATGTCCGCACTTCCGAACCTGTGGCCTCCTTCGACTGCCAGTTGCAGTGCGTGCACGTGGGGATGTGCGCAGTGCTGGAGCTGGCGTCACATGACTCTGGGCAGTCAATCAGGTAAGGTATCATCGTAATTGGAGTTCCGCAGGGTCCTAAACTCCTATTACTATGATTGTGATAGACCCAAAACACCCAAAACACAGCCCCAAACACTAAAAAACAGTAATAAAAAATAGAAAATAACTACACTACATTCATTTAAATTAAAGTTATTAATATCTTAAAAAAAATAATTTCCCGATTTTTTAAAACATTTTTGTAAATAAACTTACCGTTGTGGGGAGGGTTTTTAATGATAATCTATGTTTTAATAACTTTATTTTTAGATGTTTTGTGTTTTTTAAAACACTTGTGCCTGTGAAAGTAGGCTATGTGCCTGCTTTTTCAGGTGCAACATTTTTGAGAACATTTGTAAGCGTAAATATCGGGAATTTATACTTACAAGTGCTCTCGCTCCCAATCTGGCTACGATCTGTCAAGCCAAAAACTTGACAGATCGGAAATGCCGGTTTTCAGTGCATGCACATTGCGCGCTGGAAACCGGCATTTCCGATGCCTTCCCAGGTCCGTAGGAACTCCGTACAGGCCCAGGGAGGCCAGAATTTCAGGGTCAATACTTCTGTTGGATGAGCGTGGAACCTTTGTTATCCTTACAACTTAAGTCCTTCAGTTCTTTTTGCTTGAATTAACTCTGCATGCTTGAACTTGGGCTGTTTTGACTTGCTCTGGCTAGACTCTATGGGACAAATTTTCATCTTCAGCTCATGGGCGTAATCTGGTGGAGCCAATCGCCCGCCCGTTATAGAACACAATGGATTGAAAATCCTGCAGGTTTTATAACAGGCATGTGATCCGCTTGACCAGATTACCTCTTCTGCAGTAAAGATAAAAATTAAAAAGATAAAAGATAAAAAAATGAACAAATTTACTGGCTTCTGCTGCTGACCGTGGACTGAGTGAACCAACCTCTCCTGACATCTCACTTCCCAACCAATTGCCTTGGAGATGAATATGGCCATCTTTTCTTTCTTAAATTTTACCTATTTAGGGATCAATTCTCAATGTTGATTTAAGATAGGTTAAATAAGTCCTGTGAGTCGCTTTTGATGTGTCAATCAATTTTGACAAGCATCTGTTAAAAATTACAATGATCAAATTGTTTGCATATTCTGATCAGACCAGATCATCCTCGCATGTTTATATTTCTTAAAATCAATAGTAAGTTAAACAGAGCTAAGCCCATAAAACCAGCTTTCATATTCTGGTAAAGACAATCTCTTCAGGGCCATTTCACTGGTTTTACAAACACATTGACCCATCTGTTTAGCCTCAAGGCTGATTGGGAGACAATATATGATACTCGTGCTGCCAGTGTCCCTTCCTCCAGCCAATTGATGGTTGTCAGGGTATGTGTGGGACAGTCTTTTCTCTGGGTTTCCCATGGGCTGCTTTATTATTGGTATCATAAATCATTAGAATGGCGTTTAAGCATATCGCCTAAACCAGAAATGAGATTACAATCTGGGAAGTCGCTTCCACACAACTTACTTTTTCAATTAGTTCATTTATTTTTCAATGGATTCTGTTTTGTTTAATTTTGTACTGCAACTAATTGGTGTGTGATAATGTTCACAGTTGAGGATTAATCATTGTGAAGTAATCACTTCAATTTTATTGTATCATAACCTATAGTTGAATCTCATTGCATGTTATATTCTATAATGGCTTTAATTAAACTATAGGAGCAGGCAGAGTATAACAGATGTTGAGATTATGTCATAATAGTGGCAGTAACTGAATTAATGGATATGTCTATTTTGATAATCTTATTGCATGTGAATTCAATAGTTCTGTTATAGAATGAGTTGCGGCAATAACAACAGTATTATTAATGAAATTACAACGCAAGAGTGATAGAGGGCAAAATTGGACTACTGTGTGCCTGGCATTAGCGCCTGTGCCGGGCTGTGGCCACGGCACCCCACATACCCAGTGGGGTAATGGAGGCCCCTCGCCCTACTGCAGAGCTCGCAGCGTGTCCTCCCCTTTAACGGAAGGGTTGAGGCCTGTGCTCATGCCAGCACTACGCGGAGAGGTAGTACTGCAACATTCGCACACTTACTGCCCCAATATTGCGCTCCATCTCCTCTCGGGGACGGTAACCCCAATTCTGCACCAGGCACAGGATGTCTTGCCTCGTCTCAGTAACCGGCCACAAATGGGACGATACCGAATTTTGACGTCATAGAGTTAGAGAGATTGAGAGAGGAAGTGTTACCTTACAAAAACAGATCTCGCCATTGACCAGCACTAGTCCAATTATTGCATGTTTTAGAACATCACTTATCTGGGCAGAGCCCTCCATTATGATAACTCATTTACCGAGAAATTTGGTTGCAAATCACCTGTTGTTTGGGCACTACAGTTGTCGAATTGGGAACAAAATGGCATCCGAGCAGCGCGCTCACACTTTTAGTGCAGGCTGCAACAGACGGCATCTGAGTGAGATGGTAGGCTGGCCTTTAGGAGCATGTGCTAGAAGTATGGTGAGTAGTCAGATCGTGACATCAATCAGCGTCCCACGCTGATTTGACACCAGTGCAGCAATTGTCGTCGACATCACTGAAGCTAACACCCTCTCTTAATAACAAAATCATCCTCCTCCTCCTCCCCTCCTCCTCCTCCTCCTCCACTTCATCCTCATCCCCTTCTCCTTCTCCTTCTTCTTCCCTTGACTCTCCCTCTTCACGTTGATCCACTGGGTGGGCAGGCTGGATTTTTTGCGTGTCGTGATGGGAGATAGGGTGAAACATGCTACAATATATGCAGATTGTAAATCAGAAGAGATTGTGGGATGAGGGGAAAGTGGATTGTGAGAAGGATGATAATGTATGAATATAATGGCATCTTGTATTCTTTCAGCCCCGTCACTGTGAAATATTTCGATAAGTAATTAGAAAATTTGCTAGTTTGTGATCCAACGACAACTGACATTTCTTTGGATTTGGATCCAACATTTGTTTGATGAGGGCACGTTTTACAATTTGTACTGTGCGCTCTGCTGCACCATTTGAAACAGGGCAGTACGGTGGAACTTTGGGGTGTTTCACACCATTTCTGCACATGAACTGTGCAAATTCTTCTGAACAAAATTGCGGCCCATTATCAGACACAATTTCTTCTGGGAGGCCATATGAAGAAAACAATCTACGCAAATTGTCTAGTGTTTTACTTGTTGTTATTTTCCACATCGGATACATATCTACCAACTTTGAATGGCTATAAACCACAACAAACAATTGTTATCCTTCTAGCTCAGCAAAATCTACATATAACCTTTGCCACAAATTGGGAGGCCATTTCCATCGCTGTATTCAATTGATTTTGTTTTCCAAAATGATAACTTTCAGGGGCTCAGAACTTTTGTTTGACAGGAACAAGCACATTTAACATAAGAAAATAAGAATATAAGAAATAGGAGCTATAGGCCATACGGCCCCTCGAGCCTACTCCGCCATTTGATACAATCATGGCTGATCCGATCATAGACTCAGGTCCACTTCCCTGCCCGCTCCCCATAACCCCTTAATCCTGTATCGGTTAAGAAACTGTCTATCTCTGTCTTAAATTTATTCAATGTTCCAGCTACCACAGCTCTCTGAGGCAACGAATTCCACAGATTTACAACCATCTGAGAGAAGAAATTCCTCCTCGTCTCAGTTTTAAATGGGTGGCCTCTTATTTTAAGATTATGCCCTCTAATTCAAGTCTGTCCTATCATCCTATCAGTGGAAACATCCTCTCTGCATCCACCTTGTCAAGCCCCCTCATAACTTATACGTTTCGATAAGATCATCTCTCATTCTTCTGAATTCCAATGAGTAGAGGCCCAACCTACTCAATCTTTCCTCATAAGTCAACCCCCTCATCTCCGGAATCAACCTAGTGAACCTTCTCTGAACTGCCTCCAAAGCAAGTATATCCTTTCGTAAATATGGAAACCAAAACTGCATGCAGTATTCCAGGTGTGGCCTCACCAATATCTTGTATAACTGTAACAAGATTTCCCTGCATTTATACTCCATCCCCTTTGCAATAAAGGCCAAGATTCCATTGGCCTTCCTGATCACTTGCTGTACCTCTGTACTATCCCTTTGTGTTTCATGCACAGGCATCCCCAGGTCCCGCTGTGCTGCAGCACTTTGTAATTTTTCTCCATTTAAATAGCAACTTGCTCTTTGGTTTTATTCTGCCAAAGTGTATGACCTCACACTTTCCAACATTATACTCCATCTGCCAAATTTTGCCCACTCACTTAGCCTGTCTATGTCCTATTGCAGATTTTTTGTGTCCTCGTCAAATATTGCTTTTCCTTCCATCTTTGTATCATCAGCAAACTTGGCTATGTTACACGCGTTCCTTTCTTCCAAGTCGTTAATATAGATTGTTAATAGTTGGGGTCCCAGTACTGATCCCTGTGGCACCCCTCTGGTTACTGATTGCCAACCTGAGAATGAACCATTTATCCCGACTCTTCATTTTTTGTTAGTTAACCAATCCGCTATCCATGCTAATATATTACCCTCAACCCTGTGAACTTTTATCTTGTGCAGTAATCTTTTATGTGGCACCTTGACAAATGCCTTCTGGAAGTCCAAATATACCACATCCACTGGTTACCATTTATCCACCCTGTTCATTACATCCTCAAACAATTCCAGCAAATTTGTCAAACATGACTTCCTGACTGAATTTTGCTTTTGCAAATGTCTTGCTACTGCTTCTTTAATAATGGACTCCAACATTTTCACAACTACAATTTTTAGGCTAACTGGTCTATAGTTTCCTGCTTTTTGTCTGCCTCCTTTTTTAAATAGGGGCGTTACATTTGCAGTTTTCCAATCTGCTGGGACCTGAAATTTTTCAGGGTTTCATACAACTCGGGGCCTTCTTCAGTCAAGAAAATAGCCCATTTTCTTTCTAACACCACCCGGTTATGCTTTTAATCATCGGGGACTTCAACGATTTTGCAATGAAAAACATTTCTAGCTGCTCCATATACGCTCCAAAAGTCTCTCGGTCATGATGAAACTCATTCAAGCACCCTATTGTTCCCATAAGCGCGGCCATCTGGACTCTTCATTTCAGCCAACTATGCTTGTAATTTACCTTGGACTTTTAGCTTTTCTGCAAAAAAAGAACCTCTCAAATTCTCTCTGTCAGTTGGCTGAATCATCCATCAACAAAAATTCAGCTAGGGAATCCAATTTTCTATTCTACGTCGCATAATGTGACATATTCTTTACAACATCACTAACAAACACATTACACAAGATGGCTCCAATGTGACTTTTTATTGTATTTACATTAGGGATTGCATTACCACAGTAGTCCACTAGGTGGAGCAGTAGTCCACTAGGAGAGCTCGATTACAGCAGGTTAGCTTTAATTGGAGCAACTTCGCATGACCTTCTGCCCCCTACTGAGTGCTCAGCCACTCAGCAGCATGTATAGTGCTTGGCTGAAAGCTACTATCATGTTAATTAGCAAGCAGCATGTATTTTATGTGCTGCCCGCATTCCTCCAAAGGGGCGCGGTTTGCTATTGCATTGTGCTCCCCGCACCCATTTTTGCTGAAATCGTATTTCTAGTAGAAATTAGAGTTCATTTAACAATACTAATTACAAAGATATTTGATCTATAGTTAGTATAAAGAAACATAAAATAAGGGAGATCATTAGAGGTAAGGTACCCATCTGATAGATTAAAGTGAGATAGTCTGGGCACCATCCAAGACTAGAGAGACAGTTTGAAATGGGCCCTTAGTACCAGACCGCGTACTGCTTCTTAGCAGTAAAAGAAATAAGGCAAATTCCACTGAGGTAAAAGAATGTATAACATGGACAAAGTAGGGTTACTGGAGGTAGGAGTGGCCAAGATACTACCTTGGGTCTGAGTGACAATGGTATTTTGACCACGAGAACCAATTAAAAAAGGTGATTTAGTTAAAGACCAAATATGTACACGAGCCAAACAAACCTTTAATAAGAAATTGATTAAAACATCGATACTCAAGGAATAGCTTCAGACAGAGACTGCTGGGAGAGCAACAAACAGACTGAAGACAACGTCATCTGTGACCGAGAGAGTCCAGAAACCAAGGACTGCAAGCTTTCATTCAGTTATCACCTTTTGTTAAGTATATTATGCTGTAAGCTTAATAAATCTTGATCTATTGCTCAAACATACTGACTGCTGCAGATTGTCCAAGAACCTTTACAAAGTTCTACACAGGCCTGAAATTCCGAGCTGTGAGGATGACCAGTTATGATGCCATGGTGTAAATTGCGAGGTCACATAACTAAAATGCTGAGGGGATTCAAGCTCTGTAAAACCAGCCTGGAATGCTGTGGATATGGCAGGAAAAGGCCAGACGAGATACAATTTTTGATCCCAGGTGGTTGGCAGTTTTGAGTGCAGCAACAGAATATAAATGGAGTAATGTTGGTTTACAACAGTAGCGTAAAACAGTAGCAGGCCGTTTTCCATCATGCCTAATTGACTTCAATGGAAACGAAAATCGGCACGGTGTAAAACATTCTACCAATTGGCTCTGAGCCTGTGTCGCACTACTGGCAAAGACCAATTTCACCCCAAAAAACTACTGCTGCTTAAAGGGGGCCGTAGCAGCACTGGAGCAAGCTGGAGTGAAGGATAGCAGCCAGATTGAAAAGAAAGACCAATAAACTTCAGAGTTACAGAACATGAAAGATGGGCTGTTGAGAGCTGGGGACTGAAGAACGTTTGCAAGGTAAGCAGCCAAGGCAAGCTGTTGCCCTTAACCCTTCCTGTAGTCTTTTTATATGTGTGGCATTCCTCCACTTATTACCCTTGGTGTTCTAGGACTGTGCTCTGAACCTCGGAACCCTTTCTCCAATCCTGTGTCATCTGTTACCGACAAATGCACCTTCCATCTGCATGAGCAAGTCTCAGTACATCTTTCCTTGCTTTTTGCCCTTCTATAACCTTGTATGTCATTTGTTGTAACAACCCCAGCCTTCACATCAATACTTGTGTCTTTTTCTTCTCTCTCAGGCCATGAGTGGTGGTCCTCCCAATAATAAACCTCTAATCCTTCCTGAGGAAAAAGCCTTGGGATTATGGGAGCCATGGGATGGAGAGGCAGGATGACAAGTGGCTGCTGCAGGTCTGTCTGGAGATTCTGCAGCTTGCCTGTGTTATGATTTAAAAGCAAAACCACACTGGCAAGCCATATGATTGGGTACCTTCAAAAGCTACAGAGGAACAGTCATAGTAGCTACATTATCATTTTAATGTCTCTTGGTTTTCTTTTCCTCTAGATAACCCAAAGCAAGATGGCGTTGAGGAGGAGGAAGAAAGAGGCACGCTGATATCCACCTCTGCACTGCAAGCCAGATCCTCACACACATTATTATTTACCTTTTCTCTCACTCGCCAGCCCAAAGAAATTCACCTGGGGATGTAGGCAGTTCCACTGGGGGATTTCAATCTGCGAGGCACAGCACATGAAGGTGCTGGAGGAATCAACAGTGAACATGAGATTGGAGGAACGGTGGATGCACAGAAATCAGCCCCTGAATCCAGAATCTACAGATTCATCTCTCTGGGGCTCTGATCTAAGAAGGACACTGATGAGCTTCAGTCTCACCAGGGAGTGATCCTCTGAGGTTAGGATTAAGGCAAAGAGAGATTAAGGGGCTTTATCATTTACCTGACCTATAATAAATGATGGTAGTATTGGGTGTTCAAAGTATTCCATTCATATCACTGACTTCCATCACCTTGATAACCATAACCTTTGTGTATATATTCTTTTTCTTAGGCAGTTCCTCGGAGTCAAGGATGACTTGCTTCCACACTAAAACTGAGTTCACAGGTGACTGATGAGTCCGATGCAGGACCTACAGTCTCTGTCACAAGTGGGGGAGACGGTGCTTGGGGTGTGCGTTCCTTACGCTGTTTTTGCTTAGTCTCCGCTTGCTCCCAGCGAAGAGATTCGAGGTGTTCGCCTTTCTGGGTGCTTTGCCTCCACTTTGAGCGGTCTTGGGCCAGGGATTCCCAGTGTCGGTGGGGAAGTTGCATTTTTCAAGGCGGGTTTGAGGGTGTTCTTAAAGTGTTTCCTCTGCCCTCCTGGGGCTCACCTGCCCTGTCGGAGCTCTGAGTAGAGCACTTGGGTTGGGAGTCTTGTGTCATAGAAACATTGAAAATAGGTGCAGGAGTAGGCCATTTGGCCCTTCGAGCCGGCACCACCATTCAATAAGATCACGGCTGATCATTCACCTCAGTATCCCTTTCCTGCTTTCTCTCCATACCCCTTGATCCCTTTAGCCATAAGGGCCATATCTAACTCCCTCTTGAATATATCCAATGAACTGGCATCAACAACTCTCTGCGGTAGAGAATTCCACAGGTTAACAACTATCTGAGTGAAGAAGTTTCTCCTCATCTCAGTCCTAAATGGCTTACCCCTTATCCTTAGACTGTGTCTCCTGGTTCTGGACTTCCCCAACATCGGGAACATTCTTCCTGCATCTAACCTATCCAGTCCCGTCAGAATTTTTAATATTTCTATGAGATCCGCTCTCATCCTTCTAAACTCCAGTGCATACAGGCCCAGTCGATCCAGTCTCTCCTCATATGTCAGACCTGCCATCCCAGGAATCAATCTGGTGAACCTTCGCTGCACTCCCTCAATAACAAGAAAATCCTTCCTCAGATTAGGAGATCAAAACTGAACACAATATTCCAGGTGACGCCTCACCAAGGCCCTGTACAACTGCAGTAAGACCTCCCTGCTCCTATACTCAAATCCCCTAGCTATGAAGGCCAACATACCATTTGCCTTCTTCACAGCCTGCTGTACCTGCATGCCAACTATCAACGACTGATGTACCATGACACCCAGGTCTTGTTGCACCTCCCCTTTTCCTAATCTGCCGCCATTCAGATAATATTCTACCTTCGTGTTTTTTCCACCAAAGTGGATAACTTCACATTTATCCACATTATACTGCATCTGCCATGCATTTGCCCACTCACCTCACCTGTCCAAGTCACCCTGCAGCCTCTTAGCGTCCTCCTCACAGCTCACACCACCACCTAGCTTCGTGTCATCTGCAAACTTGGAGATATTACACTCAATTCCTGCATTTAAATCATTGATGTATATTGTAAATAGCTGGGGTCCCAGCACTGAGCCCTGCGGCACCCCACTTGTCACTGCCTGCCTTTCTGAAAAGGACCAGTTTATCCTGACTCTTTGCTTCATGTCTGCCAACTAGTTCTCTATCCATGTCAGTATTTTACCCCCAATACCATGTGCTTTAATTTTGCACACCAATCTCTTGTGTGGGACCTTGTCAAAAGCCTTTTGAAAGTCCAAATACACCACATCCACTGGTTCTCCCTTGTCCACTCTACTAGTTACACCCTCAAAAAATTCCAGAAGATTTGTTAAGCATGATTTCCCTTTCATAAATCCATGTTGACTTGGACCGATCCTGTCACTGCTTTCCAAATGTGCTGCTATTTCATCTTTAATAATTGATTCCAACATTTTTTCCACTACTGATGTCAGGCTAACCAGTCTATAATTATCCGTTTTCTCTCTCCCTCCTTTTTAAAAAAGTGGTGTTACATTAGCTACCTCCAGTCCATAGGAACTGATCCAGAGTAGGTAGACTGTTGAAAAATGATCACCAATGCATCCACTATTTCTAGGGCCATTTCCTTAAGTATTCTGGGATGCAGACTATCAGGCCCCGGGGATTTATCGGCCTTCAATCCCATCAATTCCCCTAACACAATTTCCCGCCTAATAAGGATATCCTTCAGTTCCTTCTTCTCTCTGGACTCTCGGTCCCCTAGTATTTCCAGAAGGTTATTTGTGTCTTCCTTTGTGAAGACAGAAACAAAGTATTTGTTCAACTGGTCTGCCATTTCTTTGTTCCCCATTATAAATTCACCTGAATCTGACTGCAAGGGACCTACGTTTGTCTTCACTAATCTTTTTCTCTTCACATATCTATAGTGTCGGGCATGCAGACAACGTGACCCGTCCAGTGGAGCTGATTGAGCGTGGTCAGTGCTTCAATGCTGGGGATGTTGCCTGAGCAAAAACATCGACGTTGATGAGCCTATGCTGCCAATGGATTTGCAGGATCTTGGGGAGGCAGCATTGGTGGTACTTCTCCAGTGCTTTGAGGTGCCTGCTGTACATAGTCCATATTTCTGTGCCATATCGGAGGGCGTGTATCATTACTGCTCTGTAGACCATGAGCTTCATGCCGGATTTGAGGTCCTGGTCTTTAAACACTTTCTTCCTCAGGCGACCGAAGGCTGCACTGGCACACTGAAGGCAGTGTTTGACTTCGTCATCGACGTCTGCCCTTGTTGCCCGAGGTATGGGGAATGGTCCACGTTGTCCAAGATTTTGATTTTGGGGGGCAGTGCCGTGTGGTGGGGGCAGATTGGTAGAGGATCTTTGTCTTACGGATGTTTAGTGAAAGGCCCATGCTCTCGTATGCTTTGATGATGGTGTTGACGATGGTTTGGAGTTCGGTCTCCGAGTGTGCGCAGACGCAAGTGTCGTCTGCGTACTGTAATTCAATGACAGAGGATGAGATGACCTTGGATCTGACTGGAGGCGATGGAGATTGAAAAGTTTTCCTTTTGTTCTGTAGATTAGTTCCACTCTAGCGAGGAGCTTACTGAGAGTGAGGTGGAGCATTGCAGCAAGGAAGATCGAGATGAGTGTTGGTACAATGACATAGCCTTGCTTGGCCGGGCGGTCCGTACGTGAATTGGGTCTACAATGCTCTGCATACATGTGCCTTAAGAAAATCATTACAGGCATTGTCCTTACATTAATATTATTATTATATAGAAGGTGATGCTGTGTACCACCTTTGTCATGTTCCTCTGCTATTTATCTGTCATTCTTGCTCTCTGACATCTTTTTACAAATTGTCTCCCCTTTACTCCACCCTTTGCTGAAGAAGATAACTCTTACTGTGGTATCTTTCCATGGACAACAGCAGTCCTCCGACACCTTACACAAATTCATGTCCACATATTCCAAAAGAAGTCAGTGGAAAGCGATGAATTCCAGTAATGTTAATCAGTTTTTTCCATAGCCTGGGATGCTAAAGCCAATTGTCAGAGCTCAATTGCTGCCTCGGCTGAGATTATTTAACTCAGCACAGATGAGGAGCCAGACTTGAGATCTTCTGGTCTGTCGGTTTGGTTCTTCACTGAGCACTGCCTTTAACCATAAGCCAGATGTGGCCAATGATTTAAAACTCAAGAGCCAGAAAAAGAAAATGTATCCGTACAAAGAGTTTGAGGTTTTAAACATTGTATGGTGGAAAGCTCCCTGGATTTCTCACTAGGAACGTATGTCATGCAAGAAATTAAGACATCTTTCAGAATTCCAGCCTGCAAAAATCTAATTATTGTGAAAATACTTGATTACCGATAGTATGCCAGGAAGCAGAAGCTAGTCCAAGATTTTAAACCTAACATACAAACATATCGTCAACCTTGTAAAACATTTGTTGATTGCAATTAAACAGTTTGATATTAATTCTTGCCACAGAGAGCATCTTCACACGAATAAGTTCACCTCAGTGAAATCTCAGCAGAACTTGCTCCATATCACAACATGAATACTAATTTAGAGGGCTTCGATTTTACTGATGTTTCCAGGGAGTTGCTCTCATGAAATTTATCAACTTTTTTCAATCTCTTTCCTCAGCGAAACTTTCCTTAAAGCACTCAACCTTTGAGGGATGAAGTTGCAACTGTGCCTCAGGACCTCACTACAACAACAGTAAGTAAACAACATAATAAAACATCCCAAGGTGCTTCACAGGAGCGTTATTAAACAAAATTTGACACTGAGCCACATTAGGATAGGTGACCAAAAGCTTGATCAAAAAGGTAGTTTTTAGGAAGTGTCTTAAAGGAGGAAAGAGCGGTAAAGAGGCTTAGGGAGTGAATTCCAGAGTTTTGGGACTAGGCAGCTGAAGGCACAAACGTCAATGATGGTGTGATGAAAATCGGATATGTGTAAAAGGCCAGAATTACTGATCCCCCATCTTTGTCCCAATTGCTCCAGCAATTTCAACTTTAAACTTTTATCTTAAAATTAAACACTTCAGTATAAATCACATCTAAATCCTTTCCATGGAAAAATTAACAAAATTCCTGAAACACAACTGAGAGTTGAAGAGAAAACTATCCCAAAATGGTAATGAGAATTTATTTGTAGACCTATCAGTATATAGTCAAGGTAAGGGTGAAAAAATGGCAGAGATACTAAATAAGTATTTTGCCTCAGTTTTCACAAAGGAGGCATTGTAGAACTATTAGAAGTGGGTTAGGATGCTGAGGATGTCACGAATAGCACGTTTAGTGAGTTGGCCACAGCGCAGGTAAAAGTTACACAGCCAGATAGGGAATGGGTGACCAACTGGAAGAGCAGTGAAAGGAAGGTAGTGCTTCCCCCTGAAAAACAGATACACTGCTTTGGGTACTATTGAGGGGGATGATTCATCAGGGGAGAGCAGCAGCAGCCAAGTTCAGGCACCGTGGGTGGCTCTGCTGCACAGGAGGGCAGGAAAAAGAGTGGGAGAACTATAGTGGTAGGGGATTCTATTGTAAGGGGACTAGATAGACATTTCTGCGGCTGCAATCGAGACTCCAGGATGGTATGTTGCTTCCCTGTGTCAGGGTCAAGGATGTCTCGGAGCAGCTGCAGGACATTTTGAAGGGGCAGGGTGAACAGCCAGTTGTCGTGGTGCATATAGGTACCAACAAAATAGGTAAAAAACGGGATGAGGTCCTACAAGATGAATTTAGGGAGCTGGGAGCTAAATTAAAAAGTAGGACCTCAAAGGTAGTAATCTGAGGATTGCTACCAGTGCCACGTGCTAGTCAGAGTAGGAATCGCAGGATAGCTCAGATGAATGCGTGGCTTGAGGAACGGTGCAAAAGGGAGGGATTCAAATTCCTGGGACATTGGAACCGGTTCTGGGGGAGGTAGGACCAGTACAAACCGGACGGTCTGCACCTGGGCAGGACCGGAACCAATGTCCTAGAGGGAGTGTATGCTAGTGCTGTTGGGGGGGAGGTTAAACTAATATGGCAGGGGCATGGGAACCTATGCAGGGAGACAGAAGGAAGTAGAATGGGGCAGAAGCAAAAGATAGAAAGAAGAAAAGTAAAATTGGAGGGCAGAGAAACCCAAGGCAAAAAGCAAAAATGGCCACATTACAGCAAAATTCTGTGCCTCAATGTGAGGAGTATTCGTAATAAGGTGGACGAATTAACTGCGCAGATAGCTGTTAACGGATATGATGTTAATTGGCATCATGGAGACATGGCTCCAGGGTGACCAAGGCTGGGAACTCAACATCCAGGGGTATTCAACATTCAAGAAGGATAGACAGAAAGGAAAAGGAGGTGGGGTAGCATTGCAGGTTAAAGAGGAAATTAACACAATAGTAAGAAAGGACATTAGCTTGGATGATGTGGAATCGGTATGGGTGGAGTTACGGAATACCAAAGGGCAGAAAACGCTAGTGGGATTTGTGTACAGACCACCAAACATTAGTACTGAGATTGGGGACAGCATCAAACAAGAAATTAAGGATGCGTGCAATAAAGGTACAGCAATTATAATGGGCGACTTTAATCTACATATTGATTGGGCTAACCAAACTGGTAGCAATGCGATGGAGGAAGATCTCCTGGAGTGCATTAGGGATGGTTTTCTAGACCAATTTGTCGAGGAACCAACTAGAGGGCTGGCCATCCTAGACTGAGTGATGTGTAATGAGAAAGGACTAATTAACAATCTTGCTGTGCAAAGCCCCTTGGGGAAGAGTAACCATAATGTGGTAGAATTCTTTATTAAGATGGAGAGTGACACAGTTAATTCAGAGACTAGGGTCCTGAACTTAAGGAAAGGTAACTTCAATGGTATGAAACATGAATTGGCTAGAATGATACTTAAAGGGTTGACGCTGGATAGGCAATGGCAAACATTTAAAGATCACTTCGATGAACTTCAACAATTGTACATCCTCGTCTGGAGTAAAAATAAAATGGGGAAGGTGGCTCAACCGTGGCTAACAAGTGAAATTAAGGATAGTGTTAAAGCAGCAAACCTGAGGACTGGGAGAAATTTAGAATTCAGCAGAGGAGGACAAAGCGTTTAATTAAGAGTGGGAAAATAGAGTATGAGAGGAAGCTTGCTGGGAACATAAAAACTGACTACAAAACCTTCTTAGATATGTGAAGAGAAAAAGATTATTGAAGACAAACGTAGGTCCCTTGCAGTCAGATTCAGGTGAATTTATAATGGGGAACAAAGAAATGGAGGACCAGTTGAACAAATACTTTGGTTCTGTCTTCTCGAAGGAAGACACAAATAACCTTCTGGAAATACTAGGGGACCGAGGGTCTAGTGAGAAGGAGGAACTGAAGGATATCCTTATTAGTCAGGAAATGGTGTTAGGGAAGTTGATGGGATTGAAAGTCGATAAATCTCCGGGGCCTGATAGTCTGCATTACAGAGTACTTAAGGAAGTGGCCCTAGAGATAGTGGATGCATTGGTGATCATTTTCCAACAGTCTATCGACTCTGGATCAGTTCCTATGGACTGGAGGGTAGACAATGTAACACCACTTTTTAAGAAAGGAGGGAGAGAGAGAATGGGTAATTATAGACTGGTTAGCCTGACATCAGTAGTGGGGAAAATGTTAGAATCAATTATTAAAGATGAAATAGCAGCGCATTTGGAAAGCAGTGACAGGATCGCTCCAAGTCAACATGGATTTATGAAAGGGAAAACATGCTTGACAAATCTTCTAGAATTCTTTGAGGATGTAACTGGTAGAGTGGACGAGGGAGAGCCAGTGGATCTTGTGTATTTGGACTTTCAAAAGGCTTTTGACAAGGTCCCACACAAGAGGTTGGTGTGCAAAATTAAAGCACATCGTATTGGGGGTAATGTACTGACATGGATAGAGAGCTGGTTGGCAGACAGGAAGCAGAGAGTCGGAATAAATGGGTCCTTTTCAGAATGGCAGGCAGTGACATGTGGGGTGCCGCAGGGCTCAGTGCTGAGACCCCAGCTATTTACAATATACATCAATGATTTAGATGAAGGAATTGAGTGTAATATCTCCAAGTTTGCAGATGACACAAAGCTGGGTGGCAGTGTGAGCTGTGAGGAGGATGCTAAGCGGCTGCAGGGTGACTTGGACAGGTTAGGTGAGTGGGCAAATGCATGGCAGATGTAGTATAATGTGGATAAATGTGAGGTTACCCACTTTAGGGGCAAAAACACAAAGGCAGAATATTATCTGAATGGTGGCAGATTAGGAAAAGGGGAGGTGCAACGAGACCTGGGTGTCATGGTACATCAGTCGTTGATAGTTGGCATGCAGGTTCAGCAGGCTGTGAAGAAGGCAAATGGTATGTTAGCCTTTATAGCTAGGGAATTTGAGTATAGAAGCAGGGAGGTCTTACTGCAGTTGTACAGGGCCTTAGTGAGGCGTCACCTGGAATATTGTGTTCAGTTTTGATCTCCTAATCTGAGGAAGGACGTTCTTGCTATTGAGGGAGTGCAGCGAAGGTTCACCAGACTGATTCCTGGGATGGCAGGACTGATATATGAGGAGAGATTGGATCGACTGGGCCTGTATTCACTGGAGTTTAGAAGGATGAGAGGGGATCTCATGGAAACATATAAAATTCTGACGGGACTGGACAGGTTAGATGCAGGAAGAATGTTCCCGATGTTGGGGAAGTCCAGAACCAGGGGACACAGTCTAAGGATAAGGGATAAGCCAATTTAGGACTGAGATGAGGAGAAACTTCTTCACTCAGAGAGTTGTTAACCTGTGGAATTCCTTACCGCAGAGAGTTGCTGATGCCAGTTCATTGTATATATTCAAGAGGGAGTTAGGTATGGTCCTTATGGCTAAAGGGATTAAGGGGTATGGAGAGAAAGCAGGAAAGGGGTACTGAGGTGAATGATCAGCCATGATCTTATTGAATGGTGGTGCAGGCTCGAAGGGCCGAATGGCCTACTCCTGCACCTATTTTCTATGTTTCTATGTTTCTATGTTAGTGAAGTTAGCTACTCAGAGAGAAATGAATAATTAAAGAAGCTATTCAAATTTTAAGTAGACAAAGCATTGGATTTGGATAGTTTGCATCCACGGGAAGAAATTGTAGAGGTTCTGACTATAATTTTGTCAAATTCTGTCGAAAGATAACATGTGCCAGAGACTGGAGTTTGCCAAATGTGATATCTATTTTCAAAAAAATAGATCAAGGTAAACCAGTAAGTTATAGAGCAGTTAGTCTTACTTCAGTTGATACTAAATTACTGGAGTACATAATACGATGAGGTTATAGAATACTTGGAGAAACAGGTGGGCCAGTCAACATGCATTTCTAAACGGTAGGTTAAGCTTACCAATTCATTGACCACATAACAGTAAGGAGGGAAAAATCAAATACATTGAAGGTGGTTAGTATGGATTTTTGAAAGTATTTAATACGGTACCGTAAAAGACATTCATGGCAAAGATATGGAACATAGAATTAAGGGGAATGTGGCCACAATGATACAGAAATAATTGGAGGGCAGAAAGCGAAGGTTAGGTGTAAAAGTTTCTGAAACTGGAAAAATGTGGTGGGATAATTTTAACTGATGGTGTAAAACAAGCGATAGCGGATCTGCCGCCCGTTATACACCTCTCTTCAATTTCCTTTCCATTGATGTCAATGGCTAATGTGGAGAAAACCATCAACATAGCCTTGATGGGGAAAATTACCTATTTATGCACTATCTTTTGCATGATTTTTATGTAAATAACTAAGCACTAGTTCCCAGCTCAATGCTGGGAAGCTGGCTTTGCAACTGATGTAAAGGTTCTGTGGAGGCAGGATGAAGGGTGACAGCCCCTATTTCTCTGCATTTTACTTCCTCCAAAAGTCTTGCCAGACCTTTAACACTGCCAGATTGCAGACCACCTCCCCGCCACCATCACCAATATTTGCGTACTATGCCTTCTGCACCTGTTACCAAGGCTTCACTCCCCAATCTTCCTTATCCTCAGCTTTCACTCCCCAATATTCTCACACTCTGGAACGACACCCTGCTCAAATATCACAGGATCCCCTCCCAAAAGTACCATATCCGGGAACTCTTCCAGTAGGTCCATTCCCAGAGACCTCCTTCCCCAATAATCCCAGTCCCCAGCATCCAATTCACTATTCCCAAAACCAAATGTCCACCTCCCATTACTTCTGGACCCTGGACACATTACTCCGTATTCCTAGACTTTGATACCCTCTCTGTGCCACTCCCATATTCCATGATTGCCTGCCTAGTGCTTGCATAATCCAGAGGCCACTTTCAGTGCCCCCTTGGAACTTCCAATACAATGTTCTTACATCCCATCCGACTGCTCTATCAAGCAACACAACACCCATTCTCCAGTACTGCTACATGCCTCCAATTACTTGCAGCATGGAACATTGAACCATTGAGGTTTACAGTACAGAAAAAGGCCATTCAGTGAACATGTTTGTGCGGGTTCTTTGCCACAGCAATTCAAAAGTAACCCTTCTGCCCTACTTTGTATCTTCCTCTGCTTCAGATAGGTATCCAATTGTAATAGTCTTTGCCTCAACCACTTACCTTGGCAAAGCATCCCATGATGCAACAAATCTTGTTTAAAAAGGTTTCTACAAACCATCGCTTACTGATAATTTTAAAATGATGACCACTCCTTACTGATTTGCCAAACAAAGGAAATAGTCATTCCTTAGTCATTCCATCAAAAAATATCATTATATTCCATCATTTCATTCATTTAGAATATTTTTTTGCAAATGAAGGAATTAATAACATGGCAGGGCTTTCTGGGATTTTTACTAATTTTTTGGAGATCATTTTTTTTAAATTCATTTATGAGACGTGGGTGTTGCTGGCAAGGCTAGCATTTATTTCACATCCCTAATTGCCCTTAAGAAGGTGGTGGTGAGCCGTCTTCTTGAACTGTTGCAGTCTGTGAGGAGAAGGTACTCCCGCAGTGCTGTTAGGGAGGGAGGTCCAGAGTTTTAACCCAGCAACAATGAAGGAACGGCGATATAATTCCAAGTCAGGATGGTATGTAACTTGGAGGGGAATGCGCATGGGATGGTGTTCCCATATACCTGCTGTCCTTGTCCTTCTAGGTAGTAGAGGTCACGGGTTTGGGAGGTGCTGTCGAAGAGGGCTTGGCGAGTTGCTGCAGTGCATCTTGCAGATGGTACACACTGCAGCCATGGTGCACTGGTGGTGGAGGGAGTGATGTTTAAGGTGGTGAATGGGATGCCAATCAAGCGGGATGCTTTGTCCTGGATGGTGTTGAGCTTCTTGAATGTTGTTGGAGCTGCACTCATTCAGGCAAGTGGAGAGTATTCTATCATACACCTGACTTGAGCCTTGTCGATAGTGGAAAGGCTTTGGGGAGTCAGGAGGTGAGTCACTCACCACGGAATTCCCAACTTCTGACATGCTCTTTAGCCACAGTATTTTTGTGGCTAGTCTAGTTAAGTTTCTGGTCAATGGTGACCTCCATAGAATATAGATGGTGGGGGTTTCAGTGAATATAAACCCATCTAGGGGTATGCTAGCATAGTGGTTATGTTACTGGACTCCTTGGGCTAGAACCGTCATGTATCCTACATGGCTACTGTTTGTACTATCACAAGGTGTGCCACCAGAGGGCACAGCAGTGGGAGACTTGTAGGTTACCTACACAGGTGTGCCTGGCCCAGTATAAAAGGCAGACCACCAGGTGTGATCTTCACTCTGGAGTTATCAATAAAGGACTAAGGTCACTACAGATCAAGTACAACACGTTGCCTCATGGAATCATTATCAGAGCATCCAAGGACATAACGAGATTACGGACATTCACGCGAAAATTGCTATCCTTGGTACGTTGCAGCAGTTCGCCGATGGTGATGATTGGGACACCTTTGTGGAGAGGCTCAATCATTTCTTCACAGCAAATGACCTGGCAGGAGACAACTTGGCCACACTGGGTGACAAGCGCAGAGCTATCCTGCTAACCAGTTGTGGGCCCACCGTCTATGGCCTCGTCAGGGATTTCCTCGCACCAGCGAAGACAACGACCAAAACGTACAAGGAGCTTGTAACACTGATCCGTGAGCAACTCAAGCCCAAGGAGAGCATCCTCACAGCCAGATACCAGTTCTACACCCACCGATGGCCCGAAGGCCAAGAAATCGCAAAATACGCTGCAGAACTCAGGAGGCTGGCGGCACCGTGTAATTTCGGCAACCACCTCACCGAAGCGCTGCGGGACATTTTTGTCATTGGAATCGGCCATGAGAGCCTTCTTCATAAGCTACTGTCAGCGGATACCACAGTCAAACTGCAGAAGGCCATCTCTGTGAGCCAAGCATTCATGACCCCGACCTGT
The DNA here is from genome assembly GCF_044704955.1 of Pristiophorus japonicus. NCBI lineage: Eukaryota > Metazoa > Chordata > Chondrichthyes > Pristiophoridae > Pristiophorus > Pristiophorus japonicus. The sequence continues at coordinate 111,488,092 of NC_091977.1, read as the reverse complement.
GGCTCTAAGCAGAAGACTCACCCTCAGGACTCAAACCCGGCAGGTACTGTGTACAGAGCGGCGCCTTTTAGAGGCTGGACTGTAGAATGCAAACCTTCTCAGGGAAGAGAGAACAGGCCCCTGAGTCCCTTAACTCAGAGTCTGTCGAGGGGGGCTAATCGAGTAGCTCCATGCTAGCATTGTGGAGGGAATCACAGGGCTCACCAGTGCCATTTTAAAGACTATGTATGCAAAGGCTGCAGCACAAATGGCCACCTCCAGCTAATGTGTAAGAAAAATATGACTCACTGTGCCGATGAAGAGTCTGCAGATGGCCATGAATCCAGCGCGGATTATGAAACGATAGGCAGAGAGGCAGCTCAGCCTCACAATGAGGTATACAGTGTGTTTACCTGCACCACTGAATGTTCCCCGTTGAGGATGGAAGTCAAGATAGATGGTGTTCCAGTCTTCATGGAAGTGGACATGGAGGCAAGCCAGTCAGTAATGAATCAAGAAGCCTTTGAGAGGCTATGGGACAATCAAGCTGAACAACCCAAGTTGCACCCGGTTCACGCAAAGCTGCGCACCTACACCGATGAACTTATCCCAGTCGTTGGTAGTGCATATGTTAAGGTACTTCATGATGGCGCAGTGTACAAGTTACCTCTGTGGATTGTTGCAGGTGATGGACCAACACTGCTTGGAAGAAGGTGGATGAGAAGATCCATTGGAAGTGGGAAGACTTCACCCTTCCAGCGATCGACATCCTCTGTGCCCAGAGGCAAAGCAAGCCCTCACCTGAGGTTGGATCCGGCACCAGAGAGCAGACCAGCACAGCACCCAAGGCACAGACCGCTCAGCACGACTGCGTGGAGATGATCCAGCTGAGACGACCCGAATGCACCGCACTTTCCAAGCTCCAGTGGCAGGACTCTGGAGGGAGAAAATCGGATCCAATGGCGACTTCCCAGCTTCGGAGGCAGAATCCGGGAAGAAGAGGATCACTGCAGTTGACATCGTGGATGGAGGAAAGATGGCGCCCGAACCACGAGGTGATACGCTGAAGAAAAAGATGGCGGTGGCCAGATCATGAGGTGCAGTGCTTATGGAGCAACATGTGGCACCAAACGGAGAAGAGTTTGGGGTAAAGAAAGCAAGGCTCTCTTAAAGGAGGCCTGCAACCCACCACACTTAAAGGTACAGTTCCACACACTCAAGCAATGTAATAGCAACTGTGAGTTAGCGATAAAATGTGTAACTGATGATCAGAGTTGTGTACATGCAATAAGCAAGGAAAAGTCGCGCGATCGTGATCGGAGCTACAGGGTATTCACAATAAGTAATGAAACGTTGTGCGGTGTAGGATTTCAACTGCACACAGCCAATGCAGTGGGCAAACACCCATCGGGAGAACACAGGTCCAGCGAGCTACCCAACGCTGTAGCCTGCATCCCTGGAACCAGAGTTATGCACCATGGAGTGTGGCCACAAGCAGCCAATACACATAAGCTGCAGAGCAAGCGATCTCAGCAGGGCAACGGCACCGGTATCGATACCCTGCCCCTGATTGGCTCCACCTCTCAGGCACCCGATGGCACCAACCGCCATGAGCCTGAATGAGCAAACTGTGCGAAGGCACAGCCCCCAGACCCCATTGCCACCAAGGCTATACCCGGGAATGAAGGGTCACCCGCAACAGTCCTCCCAAAGGGGACCGGGACCAGCCAGGATCCCAAACCAAACAACGCCCAGGCTAGCGAGTCAGCAGTTCCCTGTGCACTGCTAGCCGACAGCTCCTCATGAAGCAGCAATGACCCAGCATGCAAAGAAAGGACAGAGAGGTCACAGGCATCTGTAAACCTGCCCGACACTCGGAGCAATGGCAACAGCCCCAAGAGCAGGCAACTTATATAGAAACATAGAAAATAGGTGCAGGAGGCCCTTCGAGCCTGCACCACCATTCAATAAGATCATGGCTGATCACTCCCCTTTCCTGCTTTCTCTCCATACCCCTTGATCTTTTTAGCCGTAAGGGCCATATCTAACTCCCTCTTGAATATATCCAATGAACTGGCATCAACAACTCTCTGCGGCAGGGAATTCCACAGGTTAACAACTCTCTGAGTGAAGAAATTTCTCCTCATCTCAGTCCTAAATAGCCTACCCCTTATCTTAAGACTGTGTCCCCTGTTTCTGGGGAACATCGGGAACACTCTACCCACATCTATCCTGTCCCGTCCCATCAGAATCTTATATGTTTCTATGTATAAAGGCCCAGTTGATCCAGTCTCTCCTCATACGTCAGTCCTGCCATCCCGGAAATCAGTCTGGTGAACCTTCACTGCACTCCCTCAATAGCAAGATCATCCTTCCTCAGATTAGGAGACCAAAACTGAACACAATATTCCAGGTGAGGCCTCAACAAGACCCTGTACAACTGCAGTAAGACCTCCCTGCTCCTATACTCAAATCCCCTAGCTATGAAGGCCAACATACCATTTGCCTTCTTCACCGCCTGCCGTACCTGTATGCCAACTTTCAATGACTGATGAACCATGACACCCAGGTCTCGTTGCACCTCCCCTTTTCCTAATCTGTCGCCATTTAGATAATATTCTGTCCACTCGTTTTTGCCCCCAAAATGGATAACCTCACATTTATCCACATTATACTGCATCTGCCATGCATTTGCCCACTCACCTAACCTGTCCAAGTCACCCTGCAGCCTCCTAGCATTCCCCTCATAGCTCACACCGCCACCCAGTTTAGTGTGTCTGCAAAATTGGAGATATTACACTCAATTCCTTCATCCAAATCATTGATGTATATTGTAAAGAGCTGGGGTCCCAGCACTGAGCCCTGCGGCACTCCACTAGTCACTGCCTGCCATTTTGAAAAGGACCTGTTTATCCCAACTCTCTGCTTCCTGTCTGCCAACCAGTTCTCGATCCACATCAGTATATTACCCCCAATACTATGTGCTTTGATTTTGCACACTAATCTCTTGTGTGGGACCTTGTCAAAAGCGTTTTGAAAGTCCAAATACACCACATCCACTGGTTCTCCCTTGTCCCCTCTACTAGTTACTTGAGCCAACCGGGTTCCCACTGCCAGCACTGGGCACCACACTGCCACCAGACTGCCTGGACACCATCCAGCAGTTCTGGAACTAGCTTGTCCTTACGCACCGGTTACCGATCCCCGATAATGTATCTCACCAGTCTAACGTACTTGTCTCACAACTGAACCACAAATGTAATGCAAACTTGTTTTTCTGGACTTGAATGTACATGAATTCAATGAGCCTCCGGCATAATCTATATGTGGGGTGGGGGGGGTGGGAGCGGGGGGCGGGGGAGAATGGAGAGGTCAGGGAGACACACAAACCGCAACCACCAACACTCTACTGCCAACACAAACACCAACCACTCACCCAAGATTGAAACGACCCGCCAAGAGTCAACCAGACAGAGCTAAGCCCAGAGCACAGTCAATGCAGAGGCAGTTTGCACTAAAGGCTTGGGGGAGCGTGATGGCATGTATCCGACATGGCTACTGTTTGTGCTATCACAAGTTGTGCAACCAGAGGGCACAACAGTGGGAGACATGTAAGTTACCTGTACAGGTGTGCCTGGCCTAGTATAAAAGACAGGCCACCAGGTCTGATCCTCATTCTGGAGTTATCAATAAAAGGACTAAGATCACTACAGTTCAAGTACAACACGTTGCCTCCTGGAGTCATTATCAGAGCATGCAAGGACATAACAAGAACCTCCACTTTTTTTGCATACTTAACGCCCACTTAACGCCCCTTTTACCACTGAAATGACGCGTAATGCCCATATATCGCCATTTTGGCACAAAATGGAAACTGACGGGCATTTTTTGGAAACTTATCACTGTGTGTTAATTTCCCCATGGGCTTAATGCCGAGAAAAAATATTACCGCCCGCCCACTTTTTTGGGGTGAAATCAGCAGAATGAGCAAAATCAACACCCATAATATCGTCCAGCGTTACTTTCCGCACGGAATTAAGGCCAGATTCAATATTAACACCCACCCACTGTTTTTTGTCGTAAAGAGCATATTTACGCAAACTCGCGGCCATGAAGATCGCCCATTGTCATTTTCAGCACCTCGCACACATATTGCCCACAATATCGCTCGTCCAAAAAAACCGCCCACAAAAAGTGGAACTAACCGGAACGAATCACAACGTTATGGGCACCATGTTCTAGATCACATCGTATCCTTTAAAAGGCTGCTGTGCTTCAACCTCGGCGGAGTTCGGGTGTACTCTGCAGGTCGTTGGAGTTGATGTGAACATCTGTAAAAACATCTTGACCATACTGTGACCGATTGGAATTGAAGAGGTGTCTTCGTCGGGACATTCCTTGTTTGTGAGCAATCGGTGGAAAACAGAGAGCTACTGCAATGGGGCCTGTCCTTTCTCACCCTCTCTTGGTGACCAAATACATTCAGCAGACGCGACATCGCTAAAGGAATGCTCCACTGCATTATGTGCCCAATGTAAGACGTGAAAGACAGATGAGGAGGACCAGACATTACACCCCCTGCAAGTACAAGGAGAAGTATTCTTACCTCGACTTGCCCAACACCACCTGCCTTCGGAGACTGTGTTTCCACAAAGAGGTTATCACTGAGCTATGCCAGCTGATAAGGACAGATTTGCAGCCTGCCAGCACAATCAGGACTGCACTGGCTGTCGAGGTCAAAGTCACAGCGGCACTGTCATTCTATGCCTCGGGTTATTTTCAGGCCTCAGCTGGCGACATTTGCGGACTTTCTTAGCATGCCATACATCGCTACATTAGACAGGTCACTGAAGTCCTGTACGCACGCAGTAGGGACTTGATCAGCTTCCCTATGACCAGGGAGGTACAGAGTGAGAGGGCTCTCGGATTATCCAGAATTTCAAACTTCCCCAAGGTGCAGGGAGCAATAGACTGTATGCACATCGCGATGTGGGCACCTTTTCAGGAAGCTCAGGTTTTTAGGAACCACAAGGGATTCCGCTCCCTGAATGCCCAACTGGTTGTCGACCACCGGCAAGTTACATTGGCTGTGAATGCTCAATTTTCAGGCAGCATCCATGATGCTCACATCCTGCATGAGAGCACTGTATCTGACTTGTTTAACAATGAGCCACAAGGTCAATGTGGGACAAAGGATATGGCCTCGTCACCTGGCTGATGACCCCCCTGTGTGACACCCACACCAAGGCCAAGAGGCAATACAACGAGAGCCACAGAGCAACTCGTAATATCGTGGAGAAAACCATTGGAGTACTGAAGCAGTGCTTTAGATGCCTGGACCACTCAGGAGGCGAGCTCCAATACCACCCTGAGCAGGTAGCTCAATTCATGGTCGTCATGTATGTATTTTGGGATCACTAGCCACTAGATGGCATCACTGTTGGAGGCCATTGGGCTGCATGCACGTGTGTGCAGCCGAAGTATAAAAGGCCAGCCATTTTGTATATTAGTCACTTTGGGCCTTAATAAAGCAGAGCCAAGGTCATGCCTCTTGCAGTTAAACAGTACTCAGTCTAACAATTATTGCATGCACAACATTTGGCGATGAGGCATCAAGAACCTTTGCATGCAAAAATGAGCACAATTGGATTGTTGGAGCAATTTGTGGAAGGAGCCAGTTTGAGCCACTTCTTCGTGGCCAACAAAATGGAGGAGGTCGGCGACGGGCAGTGTTCCTCATGGTTTGCAGTCCAAAAATTTATGGTCTGATAAATAATCTACTCCTGCCTGTGAGTCCAACAGAGAAGACGTCTGAAGTATTGTGTACACTGGTACAGGACGATCTTAAGCCAGACAAAGGCATCATCATCTCGACATACAAATTTTAAACGCACGTTTGGTCAGAGGGCCAGAATGCGGCGGAATTCGCTGCCGACCTGAGATGTCTAGCGGGACCGTGTAAGTTCGGGGCTGTGTTGGCAAACATGCTGCAGGACTTCTTTGTAATTGGCATCAACCACGAGGTGATCCTGCGTAAATTACTGATGGTGGAGATGTTGGACTTGAACAGGGCCATCACGATCGCTCAGTCATGCATGACGACGGATAGAAGTCTAAAGCAGATATCAGTGAAAAATCGAAACTTGGCAAGTACTGTAAATATGATTGTTTTGGCATTCGGCAGAGCAGCACAGAGCCTACCCGATTGTGTACGCGAAACCTGTGGCTGCCCAAAGTCCACCAGTGGGAATGCATCCAATTTCTTCGTGTTGGCATTGTGGGGGAAATCACTGGCACCAGTAGTGCTGATTTAAGCAATATAGCTGCAAAGGCTGTCTGAGAGTGAGGCATTTCCAGCACAAGTGTCCGCAGATGAGCAAGCGTGCTGCGACACACCACGTGGAGGATGATGGTCAAACTAGCGCGGATCCGGATACGCAATCCGAGATACCAGAGGAGAAAGTGTATGGACTGTATTCGTTTCTAACTAAGAGCAAACTGATAATGATCAACGTGAAAATTATCGATGGAACTGGACACGGGCGCAAGTCAATCGATAATGAGCCAGAGGGCATTCGACAAGCTGTGCGTTATGAAGGCTGTGAGGCCCAGGCTGAGTCCAGTCAATGTCAAATTGCACACGTACATCAAAGAACTCATAACGATGATTGGCAGTGCCACAATTAAAGTGTCGTATGACGGTGCGGTTCACGAGTTACCGCAATGGATTGTCCCAGGCAATGGACCAACGCTGTTCGGCAGGAACTGGCTTGAAAAAATCAGATGCGAATGGCATCAAGGCGTTGTTGTTGGAAAAAGATAAATGTGCCCAAGTACTGAGCAAGTTCCCCTCGCTGTTTGAACCAGGCATCGGCAACTTGACGGGAGCCAAGGTGCAGATCCACGTGGACTCGGATGCAAGACCCGTCGATCATAAAGCTCGGGCAGTTCCGTACATGATGAGGGAGAAGGTTGAAATCGAACTGCACAGACTCCAGCATGAAGGGATCATGGGCTCAAATTTCAGCCTGAGTTGCTCCTATTTTTGGGGGCAACTAGTTTAGAATGGAGCATCTTAGAAATTGGGCAGGACCGGAACCAATGTCCTTGGGGGAGTGTTTGCTAGTGCTGTTGGGGAGGAGTTAAACTAATATGGCAGAGGGATGGGAACCAATGCAGGGATACAGAGGGAGACAAAAAGAAGGCAAAAGCAAAAGACAGAAAGGAGATGAGTAAAAGTGGAGGGCAAAGAAACCCAAGGCAAAAAACAAAAAGGGCCACTGTACAGCAAAATTCTAAAGGGTCAAAGTGTAATAAAAAGGCAAGCATGAAAGCTCGGTGCCTCAATGCGAGGAGTATTCGGAACCCAGGAGAGGGTTCTGAGCTAGTTAGAGTGGGTGAGAGCTCAGATGAATAGGACCCCAAGAAAGAATGCAAAAGGCAGGAGGCAACAGAGCAGAGTAGCACTGGGGTAAGTGTAAATCACAAGGTGATAGGAAGGGACAATTTGTATGAATATAAAGGGGCTGCAGGAGGAGTCAAAACTAAAAATCATGGTTTAAAAACTAGTATTAAGACACTCTACCTAAACGCACGCAGCATTCGAAATAAAGTAAATGAGTTGACGGCACAAATCATTACAAATAGGTATGATTTGGTGGCCATTACAGAAACGTGGTTGCAGGGTGGCCAAGACTGGGAATGAAACATACAGGGGTATCTGACAATTCGGAAAGATAGAGAATAAGGGAAAGGAGGTGGGGTAGCTCTGTTAATAAAGGATGATATCAGGGCATTTGTGAGAGATGATATTGGCTCTAATGAACAAAATGTTGAATCATTTTGGGTGGAGATTAGAGATAGTAAGGGGAAAAAGTCACTGGTGGGTGTAGTTTATAGGCCCCCAAATAATAACTTCACGGTGGGGCGGGCAATAATCAAGGGAATAATGGAGGCATGTGAAAAAGGAACGGCAGTAATCATGGGGGATTTTAACCTACATATCGATTGGTCAAATCAAATCGCACGGGGTAGCCTTGAGGAGGAATTCATAGAATGCATACGGGATTGTTTCTTAGAACAGTATGTTACAGAACCTACAAAGGAGCAAGCTATTTTAGATCTGGTCCTGTGTAATGAGACAGGAATAATAAACGATCTCCTAGTAAAAGATCCTCTCGGAATGAGTGATCACAGTATGGTTGAATTTGTAATACAGATTGAGGGTGAGCAAGTTGTGTCAGAAACGAGCGTACTATGCTTAAACAAAGGGGACTACAGTGGGATGAGGGCAGAGTTGGCTAAAGTAGACTGGAAACACAACTAAACGGTGGCACAATTGAGGAAAAGTGGAGGACTTTTAAGGAGCTCTTTCATAGTGCTCAACAAAAATATATTCCAGTGAAAATGAAGGGCGGTAAGAGAAGGGATAACCAGCTGTGGATAACCAAGGAAATAAAGGAGAGTATCAAATTAAAAACCAATGCGTATAAGGTGGCCAAGGTTAGTGGGAAACTAGAAGATTAGGAACATTTTAAACGACAGCAAAGAATGACTAAGAAAGCAATAAAGAAAGGAAAGATAGATTACGAAAGTAAACTTGCGCAAAACATAAAAACAGATAGTAAAAGCTTTTACCGATATATAAAACGGAAAAGAGTGACTAAAGTAAATGTTGGTCCCTTAGAAGATGAGAAAGGGGATTTAATAATGGGAAATGTGGAAATGGCTGAGACTTGAAACAATTATTTTGCTTCGGTCTTCACAGTGGAAGACACAAAAACCATGCCAAAAATTGCTGGTCACGGGAATGTGGGAAGGGAGGACCTTGAGATAATCAGTATCACTAGGGGGGTAGTGCTGGACAGGTTAATGGGATTCAAGGTAGACAAGTCCCCTGGTCCTGATGAAATGCATCCCAGGGTATTAAAAGAGATGGCGGAAGTTATAGCAGATGCATTCGTTATAATCTACCAAAATTCTCTGGATTCTGGGGAGGTACCATCGGATTGGAAAGCAGCTAATGTAATGCCTCTGTTTAAAAAAGGAGGCAGACAAAAGGCAGGTAACTATAGGCCGGTTAGTTTAACATCTGTAGCGGGGAAAATGCTTGAGGCTATCATTAAGGAAGAAATAGCTGGACATCTAGATAGGAATAGTGCAATCAAGCAGACGCAACATGGATTCATGAAGAGGAAATCATGTTTAACTAATTTACTGGAATTCTTTTAGGATATAATGAGCATGGTGGATAGAGGTGTACTGATGGATGTGGTGTATTTAGATTTCCAAAAGGCATTCCATAAAGTGCCACACAAAAGGTTACTGCAGAAGATAAAGGTACGCGGAGTCAGACGAAATGTATTAGCATGGATAGAGAATTGGCTAGCGAACAGAAAGCAGAGAGTCGGGATAAATGGGTCCTTTTCGGGTTGGAAATTGGTGGTTAGTGGTGTGCCACAGCGATCGGTGCTGGGACCACAACTGTTTACAATATACATAGATGACCTGGAAGAGGGGACAGAGTGTAGTGTAACAAAATTTGCAGATGACACAAAGATTAGTGGGGAAGCGGGTTGTGTAGAGGACACAGAGAGGCTGCAAAGAGATTTAGATAGGTTAAGCGAATGGGCTAAGGTTTGGCAGATGGAATACAATGTCGGAAAATGTGAGGTCATTCACCTTGGAAAAAAAAACAGTAAAAGGGAATATTATTTGAATGGGGAGAAATTACAACATGCTGCGGTGCAGAGAGACCTGGGGGTCCTTGTGCATGAATTCCAAAAAGTTAGTTTGCAGGTACAGCAGGTAATCAGGAAGGCGAATGGAATGTTGGCCTTCATTGCGAGAGGGATGGAGTACAAAAGCAGGGAGATCCTGCTGCAACTGTATAAGGTATTGGTGAGGCCGCACCTGGAGTTCTGCGTGCAGTTTTGGTCACCTTACTTAAGGAAGGATATACTAGCTTTGGAGGGGGTACAGAGACGATTCACTAGGCTGATTCCAGAGATGAGGGGGTTACCTTATGATGATAGATTGAGTAGACTGGGTCTTTACTCGTTGGAGTTCAGAAGGATGAGGGGTGATCTTATAGAAACATTTAAAATAATGAAAGGGATAGACAAGATAGAGACAGAGAGGTTGTTTCCACTGGTCAGGGAGACTAGAACTAGGGGGCACAGCCTCAAAATACGGGGGAGCCAATTTAAAACTGTGTTGAGAAGGAATTTCTTCTCCCAGAGGGTTGTGAATCTGTGGAATTCTCTGCCCAAGGAAGCAGTTGAGGCTAGCTCATTGAATGTATTCAAATCACAGATAGATAGATTTTTAACCAATAAGGGAATTAAGGGTTACGGGGAGCCGGCGGGTAAGTGGAGCTGAGTCCACGGCCAGATCAGCCATGATCTTGTTGAATGGCAGAGCAGGCTCGAGGGGCTAGATGGCCTACTCCTGTTCCTAATTCTTATGTTCTTATGTAAATTGCAATTCTCGGCATTTAGTTTGCTCCAGTTCTAGTGAGTTAGAACAGTTTCATTGTAGAACAGATGTTTTTTTTCAAAAGGGGGCGTGTCCAGCCACTTACATCTGTTTTGAAAGTTTAGGCAGTAAAAACTTACTCCAAACTAACTTAGAATGGAGTAAGTGTAGATTTTTGTACACTCAGAAAAACCTTGCCTACACTTTAGAAATTAGGCAGAGGGAACAAGAGATGGGGGGCCGGGAAGGGAAGTTATGGAATTTTAAAGCATTTCACACTTTCACTTCTACAAATAAAGAGCCATCCTGAATAATAAATGATAAATAATGCAAATAAAAAATACATTGAATTGTCCTACCTGTCTGAAGCAGCAGCAGCAGCAGCCTTCTAGCTGCGAAGATTCAGGCCATTCGGCCAGGGGATAGGGGAGGCGTAAAAAGCACCAGGAAGGAGAGCCAGCCAGCCAGCCAGCCAGCCAGCAAGTTTAAAAGTTAAATTTGTACTTCAAGTATGGGTGCTGCATAATCAACACCACGGATTATGTAATGGTTCTCCATCAATTCACTGCATAGGAGAGAATTGATTAGAGCTCACCACACCAGGAGCATCATTGCCCATAGGCTGATGGGCAGGAGACCTTTCCCACCTCGGCAATATCGAGCCAGGCATTTGTACCTGGACATGAGCGAGGCTGATTGTGTCAAAAGGCTGCGTTTCCACAGAAAAGTTGTCGTTGAGATCTGTGATAGGCTGAGAGCAGATTTGCAGCCCAGAAGCAGGACGCTGAAGTGAAGGTTACAGCTACACTTTTCTTCTATACCTCGAGATCGTTTTAAGCTACAACTGGAGATGTGTGCACCATTTCTCAACGTGCAATACATGCTTGCGTTTACCAGGTCCTGGCTGCACTGTATGCGTGGAGGAATGACTTCATCAATTTCCCAATGACGGGCCAAGCGATCCATGAGAGGGCTGTGGGGTTCTCAAGGATTGCCGGCTTCCCAAAGGTACAGGGCTGCATTGATTGTATCTACATCGCCTTGCGAGCACCTGTGGAGGATGTCGAGCAGTTCAGGAATAGAAAAGGCTTCCACTCCATTAATGTGCAGCTCATGTGTGACGACAAGTAGCGCATCATGTCAGTCAATGCGAGATACCCTGGCAGCACCCATGATGCATTTATCCTATGCAACAGCGTTATAGCTGGCATATTTGAGCAGCAGCCAGAAGGGCAGAGCTGGCTACTGGGAGACAAAGGGTACGGCCTCACCACCTGGCTCATGACGCCCCTACGTGTAACACGGACGGAAGCTGATCATCAGTACAACATGTCGCACATTGCGATGCGCAGCATCATAGAGAGGACCATTGGCATCTTGAAACAGCGTTTCCGATGCCTGGACCATTCCAGAGGCCACTTGCAATACTCCCCTGAGATTGTCGGTCAGTTCACTGTTGTGTGCTGCATGCTGCATAACTTAGCTATCATGAGGCAGCAGGAGCTGATAGTGGAACCAGAAGACCCATATGAGGGGAGAGTGCCTGATGATAATAATTTGGAAGAGCAGGATGAGGATGTAGACGACGATCAGGAAAGCATGTAAGTGCCTGATGCCGGAGCACGAGGTCAGAGGAGGGCGGTCCATCGTGTTCCTTTAATGATTGCTCAAGCCCTGTGCCAGCAGCTCATCCGTGAACGCTTCAACTACTGATGCCTGAGGGCTCAGCGACAACTGTTCCACATGGACATGTTTATTTTTTGGAGTTGTTTTTATATTGTGTTGTGTTAATGGAACATGATTCTGTTTAATGAAAAAATATTTTAGTGAAAATTTAACGTTAGTGTAATAAAATATTTGTTGTATCAAACTTTACTTTTTAATATGACTCTTTAAGATCACTTATAAGTTGTAAAGTTACAAAATTACAAAAATTTCAATGTGAAAAATCTTATACTCTTAAAATCACTTAAACTTCAAGATCATTTTTTCGGTGCAAAATTAAATAAATTACAAAATGTGAGAGCATTTACACTATTAGATCACTTAAAAACCCTAAGATCACTTATAAGTTGTAAAGTTACAAAACTTACAAAACAATTTCAATTTGAAAAACGTTACTACATTTATATCAAGAACAAGAACAAAAGCAGCAAAGAAAGGCTGCAACCATCTCTCATCCACATCTCGGTGAATGTTCACTTCTTCATGGGGGTGTCATTTGATTGGCCGGGCTGTGTGCCCTTATTGCAGCAGCTACCTCACCCAGGCCCTCCCTGATGGCCTGTGCCATCACTAGCACTCCCTCTGACATTCCCTCCCTCATTTCCCATGTCTTTGCTGCTATTTCTCCCATCAGTACCGCTACCTCTTCACCTACTGCAGTGACGCTGCCCACGAGTGATTGGGTAAGGTCATTGCTCTCCACACCCAATGCCACAACCTGAGCCACATCTGTTGCACGCTGCATCTCAGGAGAGCGTGTTTCCAATCTCCTTCTCCTCTGTCTGGGATTACAGGTCGTGACTCCGAGGAACACCTGAACAACCTGGAAGAGGTTCTACATTGTCTGGACAAAGTGGGACTCAGACTGAAATGCTCAAAGTGCATCTTCATGGCACCAGAGGTCAAATTCCTGGGGAGGAAAAGTGCTGCTGACGGCATCAGGCCCACGGACACGAAAACCAAGGCCATCAAGAATGCACCCAAGCCGCAGAATGTGATGGAGCTGTGTTTGTTCCTGGGTCTACTCAACTACTTCGATAACTTCCTACCTAAATTGAGCACCTTATTAGAATCACTGCACAGGCTGCTAAGAAAAGGCGACAACTGGGTGTGGGGTGCGTCTCAAGACAGAGCTTTTGAGAAAGCCACTAATCTGCTTTGCTCTAACAAGCTGCTGGTAAATTATGACCCATGTAAACGTTTAGTATTGGCCTGTGATGATTCGTCATATCGAATTGGTTGCGTACTCCAACAAGCTAATGAGTCGGGTAAACTTCAACCAGTCACGTATGCTTCAAAATGTTTGTCTAAAGCGGAAAGAGCCTACAGCATGGTAGAAAATGAAGCACTAGCCTGTGTGTATGGGGTTAAAAAAATGCATCACTACCTGTTTGGTCTTCGGTTTGAACTGGAGACACATCACAAGCCGCTCATTTCACTGTTCTCTGAAAACAAAGGTATCAATACCAATGCTTCATCCTGCATCCAGAGATGGGTGCTGACACTATCCGCTTATGATTATGTCAGTCACCATAGACCTGGTACCAAGAAATGTGCCAATACTTTGAGCTGTCTGCCCATGCATACACCGGAGGTGGAAATGCCACAACTGGCAGACCTATTGTTAGTTATGGATGCTTTTGAGAGTGAAGGAACCCCTGTCACGGCTCAACAAGTTAAGACCTGGACCAGTCAGGACCCGATTTTATCGGTGATGAAGAGTTGCATCCTGAAAGGTGATTGGTCTGCCATACCCAAGCAAATGTGCGAGGAGGCCAAACCTTACATTCGTCGCAAAGATGAACTGTCTATTCAGTCGGATTGTATACTATGGGGCAATCGTGTTGTTATGCCCAAGAAAGGGAGAGAGAAATTTGTACGTGAGCTACATAGCACACATCCCGGCATTGTAATGATGAAAGCCATTGCCAGGTCTCATGTATGGTGGCCGGGAATTAACTCTGAGCTGGAATCATGTGTGCATCAGTGCAACACTTGCATGCAGCTCAGTAAAGCACCAGCAGAATCGTCGCTGAGTCTGTGGTCATGGCCGTCCAAACCATGGCCCAGGTCCCTTCCTGGGGAAGATGTTTTTAGTTGTGGTGGATGCATTTTCGAACTGGATAGAGTGTATAATACCATTCAGCACATCCACAGCTACAATTGAGAATCTCAGTGTCATGTTGCCTGACATCGTTGTTAGCGACAATGGATCGTGCTTCACCAGTCAACAGTTTCAAGAGTTCATGAAACTCAATGGTATCAAACATGTAAGGTCAGCACCGTTCAAACCTGCATCCAATGGGCAAGCAGAACGTGCTGTTCAAATCATAAAGCAGAGTTTGAAGCGAGTAACCCAAGAGTCACTGCAGACCCGCCTGTCATGCATACTACTTAGTTACAGGACAAGACCACACACACTTACCAGGATCTCGCCTGCTGAACTAATGATGAAGAAAGGTCTTAAGAACAAGCTATCTCTTGTACACCCTGACTTGAATAATCATGTTGAATATAAAAGACAAAGTCAGCAAGGGTATCACAATCGTGCAGCTGTGTCACATGATATTTCTGTAAATGATCATGTGTATGTTCTGAATTATGGCCAGGGTCCCAAGTGGATCACTGGTATTGTAATGGTCAAGGAGGGCAACAGAGTATTTATTGTCAAGCTCAAAAATGGGCAAACATGCAGGAAACATATGGATCAGACAAAGCTGCGGCACACAGACGAACCGGAACAGTCGGAGGAAGAGACAATCGACGACCAACCAACCTACCCCCAGTCATCAGAGGACTCAGTGGTCATCAATGAAAATAAACTTTCAATCCCTGACATGGCCACCACTATTCCCACAACGTCAGCCACCCAGCCACCATTCACAATAGACTCTGAACACTCAACCAAGGCTGGAGTTGAACTGAGACAGTCAACCCGGGAACGTATAACACCGGACCGTTTCAATTTGTAAAAGACTGTGTTAATAGCTCAGAGGGAGGTATTGTCATGTATGTACTTTTGGGATCACTAGCCACTAGATGGCATCACTGTTGGAGGCTATTGGGCTGAACGCACATGTGCTATTGCATACACAACAGTGGTGGTGTGCTCCATGCTACACAACTTGGCTATCAGGAGGGGACAAGAATTGCCTGATGAGTCTGACAGTCCACCTCACCAGAGAGAGTAAGAGGAGGACGAGGAGGCAGATGTGGACATTGGCCCAGACAATCAGGCTGATGCTGAAACCATGCCCCCACCCCCCTATAGACCGCATGAAAGGACACATGGTGGCATGATAGCTGCAAGAGCCTTACATAAGGAACTCATCAATGATTGCTTTGCCTGAAAGATCGTTGGTGTTATTTACAAGGCTGACACACTGCTGGGTGTGCAGGTCATACATCAGTGGTGGGCATCACCTTGGTGACAGTTAAAGTTTAAGTTGATTGAAGTTAAGTGTGATTATACCCTTTGATGTTAAGAAATCACCAGCGTGTAATGGTATAGCCAATGTGCTACAAGGTTTTGTTAAATAAAACCTTTTAAACTGAACATTAGTCTGAAATCATCAGTATTTCTGTACAAACCAATCCTTCCCCCTCCCCACCCCACCCCTGCATCTCCTCCCCACCTCTACCCCTTCCCCTTCCCCTCCTGACTCCAAGCCACCTGGCCGAGGAGGTCCTCAGGCGATGCTTCATTGGGGTGGGGAGGTGACGGCCAAAGTGCTGCTTGGACAGATATGGGAGAGGTCGGTCCCGAGGTGGGAACATGCTCTGAGCCAGAAGCAAGATGTTGCTGCTGGCTCTTATGTGCGGTTGGCAATGGAGGTGCGGCACCTTGGGGTGCAGTGCCGCACTCCGGGACCACTGGGAGCCCTCTGCCACCAGTGTTCCTGGTTACTAGCTCCAGGGTCTCCTCCATCCCTTCCATGTTATATCTTATTTGTTGGACAACAACTCGGTGCCAACTATGTACTTGGTGCTTATAGGCTTTTTGCTACTGGTGAATCTCCGTCGTGCCTCCCACAACAGCCAGACAAGCACACACCACAGCCACACACACTTTCAGTGCCTCTGAGCTCCCTCTCTCTCTGTCTCCTCTTCTGCGCATGTTATGATGACCCTTGACCTCCTGAATCACGGGAATCGAGCGTTGCCATGCCATTGCTAAAGACAGCCACACTTTATGGTAGAAGGTCAAAAGAATTTAACGCTACCGCCCATTTGATATCACTCGCGGTAACACCCATTTTCAAAAATGGAAACTAGGTGTTTTGAGAATGGCGAGAAGCCGGCGATCACCCTTTTTTAATGCCCGCACCGGAAATAACGCCCATTTTTGGGCGATAAGCACAAAAGTGGAGGTTCTAGCCCCAAGTCATGGTCAACATATTCACTGAGGCGTACGAAAGCATGGGTCTTACACTAAACATTCATATGATAAAGGTCCTCCACCAACCTGTCCCCGCCGCACAGTACTGCCCTCCAGTCATCAAGATCCATGGCGCGGCCCTGGACAACGTGGACCATTTATCAACAAGGCCTCTTAACAACAAGGGCAAACATTGACAACGAGATTCAACACCGTCTCCAGTGCAGCCTTCGGCCACTTGAGGAAAGAGTGTTCGAAGACCAGGCCCTTAAATCTGCCATCAAGCTCATGGTCTACAGGGCTGTAGTAATAACCGCCCTCCTGTATGGCTCAGAGAAATGGACCATGTACAGTAGATACCTCAAGTCGCTGGAGAAATACCACCAATGATGTCTCCGCAAGATCCTGCAAATCCCCTGGGAGGACAGACGCGCCAACATTAGCGTCCTCAACCAGGCCAACATCCCCAGCATTGAAGCACTGACCACACTCGATCAGCTCTGCTGGGCAGGCCACATTGTTCGCATGCCTGACACGAGGCTCCCAAAGCAAGCACTCTTCTCGGAACTCCTTCACCACAAACGAGCCAAAGGTGGGCAGAAGAAACATTTCAAGGACACCCTCAAAGCCTCCTTGATAAAGTGCAACATCCTCATCAACACCTGGGAGTCCCTGGCCAAAGACCGCCCTAAGTGGAGGAAGTGCATCCGGGAGGGCGCTGAGCACCTCGAGTCTCATCGCCGAGAGCATGCAGAAATCAAGCGCAGACAGCGGAAAGAGCATGCGACAAACCAGTCCCACCCACCCTTTCCCTCAACGACTGTCTGTCCCACCTGTGATAGGAACTGTGGTTCTTGTATTGGACTGTTTTCAGAGTGGAAGCAAGTCTTCCTCGATTCCGAGGGACTGCCTATGATGATGATGCTGATGTTACTGGGCTAGTAATCCAGAGGCCTGGACTAATGATCCGAAGACATGAGTTCAAATCCAACCACAGCAGTTGGGAAATTTGAATTCATTAATAAATAAATCTGGAATTTTTTAAAAAGCTAGTATCAGTAACGGTGACCATGGGCCCAATTTTGGCCATTCCTTGCTCCAATATTTTTTGGAGTAAGTTGGTTTTTCTGGCGTAAGTTAATAAATGGTATTTTCCCCAATAAACTTGCTCCAGAGTAACTCAGGTACGATTTTTTTTAAGTTGAGTTTTTTTTTCAAAAGGGGGCGGTTCCCAGCCACTTACGTCAGTTTTGGCCATTTATGCCTCTTTGGCCAGCTAAAACTTACTCCAAATTGACTTAGGTCAGCGTATGTGGACAGCTCTGAAAAACATTGCTGGCAGTTAAGAATTCGGTGCAGATTAATACACTTAAAGCATCACAGTTCCGAGCTTCACACCATTTATTCTGATCTATCTTTCTTGGGTCCAAAGTGGATAATCTCAGCCAGGGCAAACAACCTTTCAACATCTATTTAATGAAATTAGCTTATAGTTCTTTACTTGATCTAGTTTAAGTTATAGGTATAGATTATATGAAATATTTAAATATGTAACATGAACCACTACAAGTATTGAAGCCAAAAAACAGAACCTCCTTCTCCTCTCTGCACCAAATTCCCACTTACCAAATTCCCAACTTTTGCACTCCATTTCTGACAACTCTGCATGACCCTGAATAAATACTGCAGGATATTCCCCACTCACCAGGTGAACACTGGGGCATCCCTTCGGCCAGGGATAGGGTGCGGCGAACATCAGGGCGTCCCTTCGGCCAGAGATAGGGGCTGCGAGCAGCGAGTCCTGCTCACAGCCTGCAGGACACACTGGGAGGGCGAGGAGAATGTGCGCAGACTCCATTGCGCATACGGACAGCTGCCGGCAGTGTTTTCTGCGCTGGGCTGTTACCCCGCCCCCCACTGCACTATGTACACCGCGCTAGGACAGAGCGGGCAGGATGGGGCCACTTTTTTTCGACACCGTTTCCAGTGCGCAAAGTCGAGCATTTAGGGTAAGTGCGCCGAAAAAAGGGGTTGGGGATAATTGGGCTCCATGAAACTACCGGCTTGTCATAAAAAAACAATTTGGCTCACCAATGTCCTTTAGGGAAGGAAATCTGCCATTCTTACCTGGTCTGGTCTATAAGTGACTCCAGACCCAGAGCAATGTGGTTAACACTGAAATGTGGCTCAAAACCACCTTCTCAAGGGCAAATAGGGAAGAGCAATAAATGCTGGCTTTGCCAGCGATGCCCACATCCCATGAATGAATACATTTTAAAAAAATGAATGCCAAGGGGAGATGGCTCGATGCTTGCTTGTTGGAGATGGTCATTGCCTGGCACATGTGTAGCACGAATGTTACTTGCCACTTATTAGTCCAAGCCTGAATATCATCCAGGCATGCGGGCATGGACTGTTTCATTATCTGATGAGTTGCGAATGGAACTGAACACTGTGCAATCATCAGCGAACATCCCCACTTTTGACCTTATGATGGAGGGAAGATTATTGATGAAGCAGCTGAAGATGGTTGTGCCTAGGACACTGTCCTGAGGAACTCCTGCAGCGATGTTCTGGGACTGAGTTGATTGGCTTCCAACAACCAAAACCATCCTCCTTTGTGCTCGGTATGACTCCAGCCAGTGGAGAGTTTTCCCCGATTCCCATTGACTTCAATTTTACTCGGGTGCCTTGATGCCACAATTTGTCAAATGCTTCCTTGATGTCAAGAACAGTCACTCTCACCTCACCTCTGGAATTCAGCTCTTTTGTCCATGTTTGCACCAAGGCTGTAATGAGGTCTGGAGCCGAGTGGTCCTGGTGGTAACCAAACTGAATTTCGGTGAGCAGGTTATTGGTGAGTAAGTGTCACTTAATAACACTGTTGACACCACCTTCCATCACTTTTCTGGTGAATGAGAGTAGGATGATGAGGCTGTAATTGGCTTTTTTGGATTTGTCCTGGTTTTTGTGGACAGGACATACCTATGCGATTGTCCACATTGTCGGGTAGATGCCAGTGTTGCAGCTGTACTGGAACAGCTTGCCTAGAGGCGTGGCTAGTTCAGGAGCACAAGTTTTCAGCACAACAGCCGGGATGTTGTCAGGGCATATAGCCGTTGCTGTATCCTCTACGATCAGCTATTTTTTGATATCATGCGGCGTGAATCAAATTGGCTGAAGACTGGCTTCTGTGATGGTTGGAACCTCAGGAGGATGCCGAGCTGGATCATCTATTCGGGACTTCTAGCTGAAGATAGCTGTACATGCTTCAGCCTTGTCCCTTGCACTCACGTGCTGCGCTCTGCCATCGTTGAGTATGGGGATGCTCATGGAGCCTCCTCCTCCCATTTTCTTTGATTTTATCCATGGAGATGGAGCTGAAGTAAATTAATTTGAATTTTATATGGTCCTATTTTAGTCACAGTTATCAGGCCATGAACCCCAATTGCAAAAGTCACCAACCAACCGTTGGAAGTTACCCCAGTCTCTTGATCAGGGTGCACCGCCACAATTGCAATCAGAATGGGAAATCATCTGTAGAACATTGGATGCATCTCATCCTGAATGGAAACATTATTTTTGTTCAGCCAGGAGCTGTCATCACTTTGCCAGAAGGAAAGGTTATGCCAGTTCTGACAAAAGATGTAGACGTTTGTAATTACTGACCGCAGTGGTCAGGCAAACACAATTCTTTTAAATGTGAGCTTGTGTTCTGTATTTATACCTGAGGGACCTAATGGTACAGATGTAATGCGGCCTAACCTGTTTGTTTAAGTGAGATCTTTTCAAGTTAAGACCTTCCAGCACTGATTTAAACCAACTGAACTAAATCAACAGCTACCTTCAACCAGAGCCTTGGAGAGCAATTACAGTCATTGCTTAGGTTTTGAACCTAATATGCTCTGTCAGTCTGAATGATTTGTGTTTATTGTACCACAGTCTCATTTCCTGGGCACAAAGTTGTGAAATCTGATGCAGTGCTAAGAGAGAAAAAAATTGCATGATTAAAACTATTTGACCTCAGCACATTTGCAGTATGAAAGTACATATGTCTGAGCGACCATTTTGGTTTGTAGTACAAAGTTGTATTGATGTTGGCAGCTGAAGTTTCCCCAATCCCAAAGCCACATGAATGGTTTCCAGTTTCAGCCAAAAAATGTTTTCCACATGCTTTAGTGTGGACCGATTTACAAAGCAGATTTTTGTGGAGACAACGACCAAGGGTTTCATAAAGAACTGCCTTCTCTGGGATCCAGGAAACCACAACAGACACGTTTCTAAAGCAATCTAATTATCCACTTGAATATTTTTCCAGATGTATCCAATGGCTAGAAATATTATAATGAAAAAGGTATTATTAAGTACCATGGACTGAATCAGTCACATAATAGAGCTCTGTTTGTCTTGAGAAAATGTTGAGACATTTCCGCATTGTAGTTCTGAAACTGGGCCTGAAATACTGCAAACAAAATAGAACACTCAAGGGAGAGGCTATTAGCAGTATCAGATTTGAGCTAGTTGATAAATAAAGAAAGGAGAGACTGTGCGAGTGTGTCATCTTAGCTTCCAAATAGCTGTGCGCATAGTCTGAAAAGAAAAACAAATACAGGCTATTGATTCTAGAGCAGACAAGTCAGTCTCTTGGGTCGATCTGATTCTGACTTTTTGGTTGCCAGGAAGTTGTGCTGTCTGTAAGTATCACAGAGATGGTAATATCATATATGTATGTCCATGTTAGTCTCTTAGATCAAAAAAGTGCTGGAACTGAGTTGTACCCCATGGTGATTCTCATTTTATCTGCTCAGCAAGCCTAGTTAGATCTGTCAGTGCTTTGCTGGGAGTACTGCGTTCCCCAGGTGGGATCATTTAACTAAACTACCAGTGGAACTGCTGTTTGTACAGACAAAATAGTTATAAAGAAGACCCTGCAGCAAAACTTCCTGAGTATGATCATACAGTGTAATACAATGTCTAAACTGGCAATTGTTAGTTCTTGAAGCAGCTCTTCCCCAGCACTCTATGTTTTCTTATCTTTATGTGCTTATAGGATAGAAATGTGAGATTTAATTTACAATTTATAGAAAACTCTGATTACATTAATTTCATTTACATTTAAAAGTAAGATTGGATCGCTTTTGAAAATCTATAAATATCCTAGAATTTCTTTGAAGTCAACTATTCATAGAATCTTACAACATAGAAGGAAGCCCATCATACCTGCGCTGGCTCTCTAGAAGAGCTACCAATTACTCCCACTCCCCAGTTCTTTCACCATAACATTGACATGTTTTCCTTGTCAAGTTTATACCTAATTCCATTCTGAAAGTTATTATTCAATTTATTTCCACCACCCTTTTCGGCAATGCATGCCAGATCACAACAACTTGCTGAGTAAAAATAAATCTCCTCATCTCCCCCTGGATTTTTTGCCAATTATCTTCAATCTGCATCCTCTAGTTACCAATTCTCCTGCCAGTGGAAACAGTTTCTCCCTATCTACTCTATCAAAGCTCCTCATAATTTTGAACACCTCTATTAAAACTCCTCTTGATCTTCTATGCTCGAAGGAGAACAATCCTAGCTTCACTGATCTCTCCACATAACTGAAGTCCCTCATCCCTGGTATCATTCTGGTAAAAATACTTGAATTTGTTCGATTAAAAAAACTGGCTCCAGTGCCCAAAGAAGTTTCATTACCTCAGATGAGTGGTCAAGGTCAGTGAATGCATCTACAACAGCCATCTCCTATTAACTGCACCCCTAGCCTCACATATTGCTCAACGCTCAACCTCCTCCTCCACCGCCCACCCCATCACTCACCTACCAACAATGTCTACCAAACACGAGGCACACTTCACATTCCTAGCTTCACCTCACCCTCTTGGAGGAGCTGGAGCTAGCCATTCTTGGCAAGGGCATGGCTGAACATTTGGCCAGTGGCAGGGCTGAAAGGGTACAAGATGCCAGTGTCTTCATATGTTATCCTCCTTCTCACAGCCCACATCTCCTTCATCCCACAATCTCTTCTGATGTACAAGTTGCATATGGTGTAAGCATGCACCCCTTCCTTTCCCTTCTTCCCATCTTCCCCTCACCACAACGCTACCCTTGTGCCTTCCTCATTTCGGACACCCAAGAAATCCAGCCTGCCCAGCCAGTGGTTGACCAAGAAGAGGGAGAGGAGAGTGAAGAAGAAGAAGAAGATACATCGTCACTCAATTTCACACGCCCAGCCATCAGCTCCTCGAGGTTGTCCTGCAAGACCATCTGCAGTGTTCCCCACTGAAAGTCAGCAGCCTTCCACTAGCCATGCTGCAGCCACTGAGGTAACACTGCGTGACATCACTCAGATAGGCAAAGGCACATGCAAGACAGTCACTAAGGGAATGCACAAGGGTGATTAGTTGATTTTTTGATGTAATATTGGCTGCATATAAGGCTAAAGTTGGATTGGAAAGTTTGCTTTGTGATGGCTTTTATTTCAGTATTGTGGTCAAACAAACACTGTGATGGTCAGTAAGAGAGGGAAGGTATGGTGTGGGACAAATGTTGAAAGGAGAATTTGGACTGTGGTCACTGGTAATGCAGGCGAGTGATTTGATCCGAGATATCCCAGCCAGAAAGGGAGTGTCAGAGTTGCCTCCTTTCTAACGCTTCCTCCTCTTCTGCTTCTTCCTCTTCTGTATATTCTTCTTCTGCTCCTCCTCCTCTCTCTGTGAGCAGCTTGCCTCTGCTTCACCTCCATGTGATGTTGCAGCCCAAGTGGTGTTCTCAGAGGCCTTCCTTTAACATCAAAAGCCTTGCAAGGATCCAACAGCATACCCTGCACTCCTTGCACACTTTTTAAATGTATAGCACCTAGCCACTATTCCAGTAAAATACTTATCTGAAAGATGTCTCTGTCCCTTTAAGAAGCACTGACACCATCTCTGTTCAACTACTGCATGCATGTTTTTCCGGGCGTAGTTTGGAGAAGGTATTATGATGTGCGGCGACGTCCAAAATCACAGTCATGCGTTGAATCAGGTGTTGCAGCCAATTGACTTCACGATCTGCACATGTACATTGGAGAGGCGCGCACAGGCAGCAGCAGCGCTGTCAACCTCTACAAAATGGTAGCCGTTGTCCTGCGCCGGAAGCAGGCGGCCACCATTTTTTCAAGAAAACCAGCCTCAACGGCCAGCGCTACTACATGGAATTTTGCGGCCATTAAGTTAACACATTAATATTAACCTCCTTCACTCACTTGAGAAAAAAGCAGTATTTGGGACCTAAACAATCCTATTTCTTTCATACTTTCTATTAAGGGGAGTTTCGGTATGACTGCCAGTCACCTCTGGAAAGAACCAGATTATATGACAATAATTGCTCTCCACTTTTGTAATAATCCCCATGAAATTTAAAAGTACTATTTTCATGATAATGTATTTGGCAAAGTCTTTTTTTGACTGGAATGGAGAAGAGTCAGAGGATGTAGGTAATGTGATAAAGCATTTCAGTAAATCACATGGTTATAAACAACAACAAACACTTTTTCATGAACCTGGTGCTCCTTTAAATGGAAAAAATATATCAATAGCAGATAAGATGGAGGGGTCGACCATTACTTCAACAGAAGATCAGCGAAAGCTCCTCAGAAACAGCGTAATAAGCTATTTACATGGCTTCTTCAGAGCTTCTGTCAAAGTTACGCCTAGAGATGAGGGAAACCCCAGCAGAAATTCTGGCCCCTAAACTCAGGTAGGCAGCATGGGCATCTCAAAGGAAATGTTGCAAGTGAATTTAAAAGGTTTCTAGGTCAAAAAGGCACGAGGACCTGAGTTAATGTATTGTAGGGTACTGAAATCTTGTATGTTGCCCTGGTGAATATTTTCAAAGGTTCATTGAGAATTGGGGTTGTGCTAGATTATTGGAGAAAAGCACATGAATGCTTTTATTTTTTTTAAGGATTACAGTGACCTTAGACCAGTGAGTTTGACTTCTGTGGTAGGGAAGCTACTGGAAAGTATCATTACAGGGTTATTATAGAGTTGCTATAAATAATCATGCAGAATATATCGGTCTGATATGGGATACCCAACACATCTTCAGAAAACAGAGGTCATGTTTGACAAAACTAATCCACCTTTGTTGAAGAAGTCACTAAGATGTTGCATCAAAGAGACTTGGCACATGAAAATAACATCACCAAAAAGTGGTCTGGTGCATATGGGTCGGATGGCCTTTACTCTTCCTAGATATATGACATGACATGACATGACATAAGTTTAAGTGGTTTTATTATTTTATTTGGATTTTCAAAAAGGCCTTTGATAAGGTCTTATGACTAAGGTCAGAACATGTGGAGTCAGGGGACAAGTAGCAGAATAGATAGCAAACTGGCTACAAAACAGAACATAGGGAGTAGGGGTTAAGGGTCAGACTGGCAAAAGGTGGGAAGTGGTGTTCCACATGGACCGGTGCTGGGACCATTGTTGTTCACTATTTACATAAACGATTTGGATTCGACAATCGGAAGTGCAATTTTATCATTTGCAGATGACACCAAATTGTGGGGGTATAGTTGGGAAGATAGTGAAAAAGTACAGGAAGACATTAATAAACTTGCAGAATGGGTATGTAACTAGCAAATAAATGTCAATATAAATAAGTGTGAGGTGGTGCATTTTGTGGAAGAATAAGGAGGCCACATACCCTTTGAAAAATAAGAATCTCAAAGGGATAGAGGAGCAAAGGGATCTAGGGGTACAGATACACAAATCACTAAATGTAGCAACGCATGTTAATAAGGCCATAAAAAAGCAAACAAAACGCTGGGGTTCATTTCTCGAGGGATAGCATTGAAAAGTAAAGAAGTTATGTTAAACTTGTATAGAACCTTGGTGTACTGTGCACAGTTCTCTGGTCTCCATATTATAAAAATATATAGAGGCACTGGATAAGGTGCAAAAAAGATTAACAAGGATTGCACCAGAACTGTAAAGTTATACCTATCAGGACGGATTTATTGGGTTGGGGCCCTTTTCTATGAAAAAGAGACAGCTGATGGGTGACCAGAGAAAGATCTTTAAGATTACGAAAGGGTTTGATATAATCGATGTGGAGTAGATGTTTCCACTTGTGGGGGAGTCCACAGCTAGGGACCATAAATATAAGATAGTCACTAATAAATCCAATAGGGAATTCAGAGAAACTTCTTTACCCAGAGAGTGATTAGAATGTGTAATCTGCTAGCACAAGGAGTAGTTGTGGCAAATATCATAGATGTATTTAAGGGGAAACTAGATATACACATGCGGGAGAAAGGAATAGAAGGTTACACTAATAAGGTTAGATGAAGAAGGGTGGGAAGAGGATCATGTGGAGCATGGACCAGTTGGCCTGAATGGCCTGTTTCTGTGCTGTATATTCCATGTAATTCTGTTTTGAATATCCTGTTAACTTCTGTTAACCTGTTAGCTTCTGTATAAATAATGATCAATAGAATACCAACGTATTCCTCTTTAAAGAAGACTTTTGTAACCATCTTGTGGATTAAGATGGCTATTTCACTTCACCCTATTGTGTATCATTTCATGTAGCTTGTAATTTAATGTAACGTCTGCATTGTATTACATTATACAATAAGTACTGTCAGCTGATTTTTGACTTTCATCTTTATCCAACCAGCTCACAAAACGATTTGACCTTTATGAGGGATTCAAAAGTCTTGTAATTGCTGCTATTAAGTTTTGCTAAATAGGACATATGAAATTGTAAATATTTATGTCAAAGTAATATTTTGATGCCTACACCGTGTACCATATTCTAATCCATTTTAATGATTTGAAGTAATACACTGTCTTTGAAAGTGTAATTTCATCTGCACTGGCTAATGTCTCATACATATCTATTAGAGTTTTATTGTTGCGCTCTTAACATTTTTGGTATAAGCACTCAATAAAAAATCATATTCTTAATGGTATTTTTAGCAATTGTCACAGTTAAATGTCCCTGCTCCAAATTTCCCTTGTATGGATAATTTTATATCTAATTCCACAAAGTCACCTAAAGAATCTCATTCTTAGAATTCCTCCTCTCTGAAGGAAATACAGACATTGGATTTAAACAATAGGAAATAATAATGCAAATTATGAATATACAACAGTTAGGCAGTGAGACCGCTCATAAATGCATCTTTTGTTTCTTCTGAAGTCTCATGTTTCAAAAAAAAAATAAAAAAACAGGCAGTGCTTATGTTTCCGTCATCTGTAACACTCACTCGATTGTTCTATTGCAGTTGAGCAAATTACAATTCCAAACATAAAACCATCCAAAACTGCTTCCTGTGTGTCACAATGTTTTAAAACCAATTACTGTATTGCAAAACTAAGTTATTTATTAGATCTTGCAAAGTTTTATTTCATCTAAATTGCTGATAGCCCCCTTTCATTTGCGCTATACATTACTGCATCCCATTCATCTCATAATTTCGACTAAATTGAGCACTGACAAATTTTATAATCCGTCTCTAATTGTGCGCCAGACTGCAACTGATTATACAAAATTCCAAGCAATTATAAGACCCTCTGAGAAATGTTGGCAGCAAATGTGGATTATATGCCTATAACGGAAAGCCAGATGGAAAAATACTGAACAGAAACCTTACCTAATATGTTTTTTCTGACAAAAACATGTGGTTTCAAAATATGTGAATATTAATCTCTCAACGCAGTTAACCTTGGGTGCATACAGGAAACGCATTTGCAGATTGCAACCTGTGCATAGTTTGTGCTTTACTTTATCTCCCAGCTTGGTTTATTTAATCCACATTATTGTGAAGGAAAGTAAGAACAGTATATAGGGCCCATATAGTATTCCCACATTACTCTGCCAATGTGCACTTTGAAAATACCTGCACTCCTCCACTAAGCTTCAGATCATAACTTGAGTCAATTACAAAGCTTTCTTGAAGATGCTATTACCGACCATTACTGCACCAATATAAAATATTTATTTTAAAATTTGATGTATAAGCTATGCCGACAGGCATGTTTTTATATCCGCTAAATACTGGAGAGTTACTTATATATTGGTGCCACATATAAACCTGGAAATTGTTCTCTACAGTATTATTACATAGAAACATAGAAAATAGGTGCAGGAGTAGGCCATTCGGCCCTTCTAGCCTGCACCGCCATTCAATGAGTTCATGGCTGAACATTCAACTTCAGTACCCCATTCCTGCTTTCTCGCCATACCCCTTGATCCCCTTAGCAGTAAGGACCTCATCTAACTCCTTTTTGAATATATTTAGTGAATTGGCCTCAACAACTTTCTGTGGTAGAGAATTCCACAGGTTCACCACTCTCTGGGTGAAGAAGTTCCTCCGCATCTCGGTCCTAAATGGCTTACCCCTTATCCTTAGACTGTGACCCCTGGTTCTGGACTTCCCCAACATTGGGAACATTCTTCCTGCATCTAACCTGTCTAACCCCGTCAGAATTTTATATGTTTCTATGAGGTCCCCTCTCATTCTTCTGAACTCCAGTGAATACAAGCCCAGTTGATCCAGTCTTTCTTGATAGGTCAGTCCCGCCATCCCGGGAATCAGTCTGGTGAACCTTCGCTGCACTCCCTCAATAGCAAGAATGTCCTTCCTCAGGTTAGGAGACCAAAACTGTACACAATACTCCAGGTGTGGCCTCACCAATGCCCTGTACAACTGTAGCAACACCTCCCTGCCCCTGTACTCAAATCCCCTTGCTATGAAGGCCAACATGCCATTTGCTTTCTTAACCGCCTGCTGCACCTGCATGCCAACCTTCAATGACTGATGTACCATGACACCCAGGTCTCTTTGCACCTCCCCTTTTCCTAATCTGTCACCATTCAGATAATAGTCTGTCTCTCTGTTTTTACCACCAAAGTGGATAACCTCACATTTATCCACATTATACTTCATCTGCCATGCATTTGCCCACTCACCTAACCTATCCAAGTCGCTCTGCAGCCTCACAGCATCCTCCTCGCAGCTCACACTGCCACCCAACTTAGTGTCATCCGCAAACTTGGAGATACTACACTCAATCCCCTCATCTAAATCATTAATGTACAGTGTAAACAGCTGGGGCCCCAGCACAGAACCCTGCGGTACCCCACTAGTCACTGCCTGCCATTCTGAAAAGTACCCATTTACTCCTACTCTTTGCTTCCTGTCTGACAACCAGTTCTCAATCCATGTCAGTACACTACCCCCAATCCCATGTGCTCTAACTTTGCACATCAATCTCTTGTGTGGGACCTTGTCGAACGCCTTCTGAAAGTCCAAATATACCACATCAACTGGTTCTCCCTTATCCACTCTACTGGAAACATCCTCAAAAAATTCCAGAAGATTTGTCAAGCATGATTTCCCTTTCACAAATCCATGCTGACTTGGACCTATCATGTCACCTCTTTCCAAATGCACTGCTATGACATCCTTAATAATTGATTCCATCATTTTACCCACTACCGATGTCAGGCTGACCGGTCTATAATTCCCTGTTTTCTCTCTCCCTCCTTTTTTAAAAAGTGGGGTTACATTGGCTACCCTCCACTCCATAGGAACTGATCCAGAGTCAATGGAATGTTGGAAAATGACTGTCAACGCATCCACTATTTCCAAGGCCACCTCCTTAAGTACTCTGGGATGCAGTCCATCAGGCCCTGGGGATTTATCGGCCTTCAATCCCATCAATTTCCCCAACACAATTTCCCGGCTAATAAGGATTTCCCTCAGTTCCTCCTCCTTACTAGACCCCCCGACCCCTTTTATAACCGGAAGGTTGTTCGTGTCCTCCTTCGTGAATACCGAACCAAAGTACTTGTTCAATTGGTCCGCCATTTCTTTGTTCCCCGTTATGACTTCCCCTGATTCTGACTGCAGGGGACCTACGTTTGTCTTTACTAACCTTTTTCTCTTTACATATCTATAGAAACTTTTGCAATCCGTCTTAATGTTCCCTGCAAGCTTCTTCTCATACTCCATTTTCCCTGCCCTAATCAAACCCTTTGTCCTCCTCTGCTGAGTTCTAAATTTCTCCCAGTCCCCAGGTTCGCTGCTATTTCTGGCCAATTTGTATGCCACTTCCTTGGCTTTAATACTATCCCTGATTTCCCTTGATAGCCACGGTTGAGCCACCTTCCCTTTTTTATTTCTATGCCAGACAGGAATGTACAATTGTTGTAGTTCATCCATGCGGTCTCTAAATGTCTGCCATTGCCCATCCACAGTCAACCCCTTAAGTATCATTCGCCAATCCATCTCAGCCAATTCACGCCTCATACCTTCAAAGTTAGCTTTCTTTAAGTTCTGGACCATGGTCTCTGAATTAACTGTTTCATTCTCCATCCTAATGCAGAATTCCACCATATTATGGTCACTCTTCCCCAAGGGGCCTCGCACAACGAGATTGCTAATTAATCCTCTCTCATTACACAACACCCAGTCTAAGATGGCCTTCCCCCTAGTTGGTTCCTCGACATATTGGTCTAAAAAACCATCCCTTATGCACTCCAGGAAATCCTCCTCCACCGTATTGCTTCCAGTTTGGTTAGCCCAATCTATGTGCATATTAAAGTCACCCATTATAACTGCTGCACCTTTATTGCACGCACCCCTAATTTCCTGTTTGATGCCCTCCCCAACATCACTACTACTGTTTGGAGGTCTGTACACAACTCCCACTAACGTTTTTTGCCCTTTGGTGTTCTGCAGCTCTACCCATATAGATTCCACATCATCCAAGCTAATGTCCTTCCTAACTATTGCCTTAATCTCCTCCTTAACCAGCAATGCTACCCCACCTCCTTTTCCTTTTATTCTATCCTTCCTGAATGTTGAATACCCCTGGATGTTGAGTTCCCAGCCCTGCTCATCCTGGAGCCACGTCTCCGTAATCCCAATCACATCATATTTGTTAACATCTATTTGCACAGTTAATTCATCCACCTTATTGCGGATACTCCTTGCATTAAGACACAAAGCCTTTAGGCTTGTTTTTTTAACACCCTCTGTCCTTTTAGAATTTTGCTGTACAATGGCCCTTTTTGTTCTTTGCCTTGGGTTTCTCTGCCCTCCACTTTTCCTCATCTCCTTTCTGTCTTTTGCTTTTGCCTCCTTTTTGTTTCCCTCTATCTCCCTGCATTGGTTCCCATCCCCCTGCCATATTAGGGGTACCTAAAATGTTTATGGTTATGCGAATGAAATTGTGACACAAATAATACTGTGTTTAAATCATTATATTAGAGCTCAAGACAAGTAAGGGGTTAATGTATAAGTTGTGTTTACTGGGATTGCTTAAGTTTTGTTTTCCTGGAAACTTGTATTAGAGCTTGAGACAAATTTGGGCCAAATTTTCGGCTTTCGGGTTTTCTCGCCGAAAACGGTAGCGATACCTGAAACTTACCGTTTTCGCTGCGCTACCGTTTTTAGGCCAAACTTTCAGATTTTACGTTCAAGGGGGGCATTGCACGAGAATTCATGGTGCAAAAACGCGAGTTTCGCCAAATTTAGTCCGGGGCCGGGAACGCTGCAAGAGAGGCCTTGGGGTGGTGGGGGGGGGGGAGGAGGGAATGCCAAAAAACGTTCAAAAAACACTTACCTATCGAATCGCTGAAAAAAAATGTAAAATAAAAACTTTAACTTATCTTTATTGCAGGTTTTCTTACTTACCACCGCTGGCAGTGCTGCATCGACAGGTTTGACCTGCCGGTATTCTGGGCGTGGGGTCCGGGTCGGACAATCCGCGGCATTGCATGTCGGTGCACCTCTCCCCAGCGGTACATCCCATCGCCGTCGCAAACAACAAGCTAAGGAACTCACCCAGGCTTTGCGACTGGGTTTTCACCGCGGAGGGTCAAATCGCTGCTAAATCCCAGCGCAAACCTATCGAAAATCCGGCCCGTATATATAGAGTCTTCAGACTAGTATTAGATTAGAGTTTGGCTGAAATGGAAGCGCTTTGTGCCTTGGCAGAACAGCCCCTGCAGTCGCAAACAAACTGCATGTGTGTGGCTGCCTGGCCCAGAAATCGGCGCGGTCTCGGCCGGCAAGACCATCGGCAGGCCGAGGCCATTAGAGGGAGCAGCGTGCAGCGGCATATCATTGCAGGGAGCAGCGCGTGCTGCTGCAGGAGGGCGACGGCTGATTGCAGCATGGGCAAATACAGCAGGAGCGGCGAGGTCGGGACGAAGGAGCGGCGAGTTCGTAGGGGGTTATGATCGGGGCCCAGGAGAGGCATGAGTTCGGGGCCCAGAAGAGCCGAGGGCCCAGGGGCAGCACAGGCCAGCCCTTCCTGCAATATGTGTGCGCACTAGATCCGTGCAGCAGAGCTGGCCTCCAGTCATCTTGGTTAATCCTTGCCACGAGTCCAAGACTTAGCTCTGTCAAGCCCATGTGGTGGCTGGGGTGCAACGGCCACCACACGTTAAAAAAACCCACGCACAGGCATCTTCTACACTTCAGGATGTAGTCCGGGATCCAGAATATCATTGAAACACCTGTGAACGCATCTGTTTTCGGTGTGGAAGCAAGTTATCCTCGTTTCGAGGGACTGCCTATGATGATGATTAGATTAGCGGGATAGATTCATAACATCCCACACAGATGGCCTTGCCTTCCAGGCTAGCTGTCTGCTGTTTGCACGTTAGGATTTTGACTTTGTTTAATGAATCTTTAATTTGGCCAACTAAGGCCCAACCTATGTTTCTTCCATTATTACTAATAGCCATATTATAATGCTAAGGTAGGTACTGGAGTTCGTTTAACAGATCTACTTGTGAAGATGTGTTGAAATTAATCAGTATAAGGACATAGAATAGAAGGAAATTATGAGAATTTATGGGTTAATGCATCATCTCAGGATAAAATCGGGGCCGAAATTGCCCTCTGCCCAATATGCAAAATGGCGGCCCCTCCACGGCGACTCGGCAACCAGTCCGCACCAACACTTGGCTGCCGCATTCAGGCGGCCACAGGCCTTATAGAAAAGGATAATTTCAGCCCTGTTAGAATAAGGCCCTAATCTGATCCTCCCTCCCCTCTCCCCAGATGATCTTGAGGCCGACTACAATCACCCCACCCGCCCCTCTCTCCTGGTCGCTCGATGGCTCCGTTCTTCCTCAGCTCCCCCAGCCCTGGTCCCCCAGATGCACCTGATCCTTCCCTCCTTCCTCTGTGCGGCCTAGTGCCACAGGCCTACTCGCCCGCAGCCAACAAGAACCTTCAGATGCAAATCAGGCTCTGCCGTTAAAGTCGGCAGGGCCTGTGGGAAACCTATTCTCCCAGATTTCCCGCCCACATCGGAGTATCACCCCGCCCCCCCCTACCCCAGTCACAACCTGCCTTCCTCAAGAAAATCCAGACCCCATCTCTATAGAGACAAGGTCCATTTAGCTAATTCATTGTTCTTGCCAAGGACTGAATGGAACACCACATTTATCTTGGTTTTTACTAGATCAATAGAAGTATCCCTTCCTGTTACTCTCCTGTGTCTCTTTATTCATCCTCTTTCTCTGCGTTTCTCTCTCTTAGTCGCTCTGTAGGGTTGAAATTCATAGTTTCACAAATTTTAGCAAAAGGCAGATGTATAAATCAACGTTTCCTCCTTTTCCTAATGTTTTTTTTGATTACCCCAATAATCTCTAGACTCACCCAATTGTGTCCTTTTAATGCAGTGACTTCCAACTTATCCGCCAGCAATCCCTTCCAACTCTGCCCACAAAATTGATAAGGCATCCACACTCTTTCATTCCCCAGGTCCCTGTTTCTCTCAGCGATTCACGCAGCTGTTTAAAATCCAGTTAGCTACTTAGCTTAGACTTATGCAGCTCAGTAATCGGGCCCCGTTTGCTTTGGGGAAACCTATGGCCAAAGATTGGAGGTGTCTTAAATCAGATCTGGTATTAAAAATAGGAAGATTTCATTAAAGCAGAATCCATCGGCCAGAGAAAAGGAAAGCACTTTGTACTGAAGATGCATTGCTGGTCTACACATCTTCCTTAATGATGGACAGAGGAGGAACTTTTAACGAGGGTGAGCGCATGGGTTTGGGTGCGGGTGAGGGGTGAAATTCAGGAAAAATGCGAGCGCATCGGGAAGCTGGCTCTAGCCCGCCGACTTCCACATTTCACTCCAGCGTGTTAGGCTGCGTGCACACAATCCCCTTGGGAGAGGCGGATTGTCAACTTCAACATGTTAATCACTCAATTAGAGCGATATTAATGTATGTTTTTCAGGCTCTACAGGTTTCCCAGGCTTCCTGGAACTCGCCAGTGAAAGCAAGGCAACAAAACAGTGGCAATTGAGGGGGCTGAAGCCATGACAGGGAAATATGCCAATAAGTACTGAATACTCACAGCTAATTTCTTACCTGCTTATGGGAAAGGGTTTGTTCACAGTATCTGTGCTGAGAGGTTAATTTGCATACGTTGGAGGTTGAGAGGTCTGATCGACACTTTGAAGCTCTGATCTATCAGATCAGCATGGATGCCGCTTATGCTGTATTACTTTGGACCTTAGATGAGGACCAAAATGACCCCCCCGCCACAGCATCTGCAGCAGCAGAACCTGTACCAGCAATCGTCTGCTGCTCAGAGACATGCAGCTCCACATGAGAGAGGGGATCAGCAGAGAGGTGCAGCTCGCAGGAGATGATGTTTTAAGTGGGTATTCCTTGTCTCTGAGCAGCCAGAAGCAAACTCTGCTACAAGGTGCGAAGAGATCAGGGAGGGTGGACTGCCGCAGGACAAAGGCATCATAGCAGCTGCCCAGGAATCTTGCACGCACCTGCATAAACATTTTTTTTGTGGTTACACACCAGCTGCACATTGATGGAGTGGAAGCCTTTGCGGTTGACAAACTCTCCTGGGTGATCTATGGCTACCTTAATTGCCACATGTGTGCAGTCGATGGTACCCTGCACCTGTGGGAAGCCTGCCAGAGCCACAAACCTGAGCACCCACGCATTCTGACTGGTGTCATCTCAGGTGAAGTTCACATAATTGCCGCCCTTGGCAAAGAAGCAATCAGCCACCTGTCTTATGCAATTGTGTGCCACGCCTGCAAACTTCGACCTTTTCGCTGACTTTACCGCTGGGCCCTAAGCGCACTCATAAAAGCATGCCTGCAGTAGACCTACAGAGACGCAGCCAGCGCATTTTAAAGGGGCACACACATCTTTCAGGTAAGTTTGGAATTAAGCTTTTGGACAGTTTTTTAATATTTTACTGAAGTAGTGGTTTTGTGCAATAGATGTTGAAAGTTTTTTAAAGTGTGCAGGGAGTGCTGCTGGATGCGTGCAAGGCTTCGGATGGTAAAGTAGGACCTCTGAAAAGCCAAAACATGCTGGAAATACTCAGCAGGTCAGGCAGCATCTGTGGGGAGAGAAACAAAATTTATATTTCTGGTCGATGACCTTTCATCAGAACTGGAAAATATTCAAGATGTAACAGCTTTTAAGCAAGTACAGAGACTGGGAAAAGCGGGGAGGAAAGGAAAAACAAAGGGGAAGGTCTGTGATAGGGTGGCAGGCAGGAAAGATTAAATGACAAAAGGGATGATGGTGTAAGGCAAAAAGTATGGTAATGGCACAAGTAAAGAAATAAAAGATGGATCTAAAGGAAGTGTAAATGGGAATATCAGAATCATTACCAACAGCTGCTATCCAAAAAGATGAGAGCGGTGGTTATCATCTTAAGGGTTAGACTTTCCACTTCACATCGCCCATCTATGACCCATCTATCGCTCAAAATGGACCTCTATGGCCTATTTTGAGCAAAAAGGTCCAACACATCGCCAGAAAAACAGGTACCTAAGTTTCCACTTTGATTGCTGAGATGATCGCCCAAATGATTGCCCACACAAGGCCCATCCCAAGTTTCAGCACCTAGCATGTACTTCGCTGGGCCGATGCAAGGCCCAAAAGAGTGCTGATAAATAGTTGCTTTTACTGGCCTAAGAGAAGCAAATGGGCACTACTGACGCCATTTTGAAGTTCGGAGGAAGGGTGAAGGCTTAGTTGTGAGTTATTTAGAAAGTTAATTTAAAGATAATTGTACTCAGAATATTGAAACAGGGAATATAAAGAGGTATTATCAAGTTATATTTGGTAAATAGGTTTTATATATTGAAATTATTTTGTAAATGGCTTTTTACATAGTGAAATTATTTACTGATATTGTTGGGGCCTATCAAACTGACTGGTATACAGCGTAGAGATTACAGAGAGTGCAGAGTACAGTGATTAGAGAGTATAGAGTAGAGAGATTATTAAAATTAGTGAAAGTAATTATTGATAGTGATATGGAGCCTATGCTTTCCCTGCCTTTAATTGCAACTGCTCACACACTGGTTACTGAAAAGATCAATCAAAGAGGTGGCAGAGAAATGCGTAGATGGAGACGAAGACAGAGGAGACTGTACAGCCAACGAAGGTACTTGGGGAAGCAATCCTACCTGAACTCGTCTGAAAATGCTTGTCTTAGGAGGCTGCGATTCCGAAAGGAGGTCATCGAGGAGATATGTCAACTGGTCAAGGGTGATCTGCAGCCTTCCAGCATCATCAGAACCGCACTGTCCATTGAGGTGAATGTTACTGCTGCCCTAGCCTTCTATGCATTGGGATCTTTTCAGGCTTCAGCTGGCGACATCTGCCATATCTCTCAGCACACTACACACTGCTGCATTTGACAGGTGACTGAAGCCCTTTACGCTCGCAGGATGGTCTTCATAAGCTTCCCAATGACCAGAGAGGCACAGACCGAGAGGGCTTTGGGTATCTTGAGAATAGCAGACTTCCCCAAGGTGCAGGGAGCAATAGACTGCACGCACATTGCCCTGAAAGCACCCTTAAAGAACGCAGAGGTGTTTCGTAACAGAAAGGGGTTCCACTCACTAAATGTGCAGCTTGTTGTTAACCACAATCAAACAATTCTGACAGTAAATGCAACATGATGCACACATCCTACATGAAAGTGCTATCCCTGACCTGTTTAGCAATCAGCCAGAAGGTCACGGATGGATTCTGGGGGATAAAGCATATGGCCTTGCCAATTGGCTGATGATCCCTCTGCATAATCCTGTCACTGAAGCACAGAAACGGTATAATGAAAGTCACATAGCGAGTTGGAACATCGTTGAAAAGACAATTGGAGTCCTAAAGCAGCACTTCAGATGCCTGGATCATTCTGGAGGCAGTCTACAGTACCACCCTGACCAGGTCGCTGAGTTTATTGTGGTGTGTTGCATGCTGCATAACCTAGCTATAAGAAGAGGACAAGTAGAAACATAGAAATATAGAAAAATAGGTGCAGGAGTAGGCCATTTAGCCCTTCAAGCCTGCACCGCCATTCAATAAGATCATGGCTGATCTTTCCTTTAGTATCCATTTCCTGCTTTCTCTCCATACCCCTTCATCCCCTTAACCGTAAGAGCCATATCTAACTACCTCTTGAATATATCCAGTGAACTGGCATCAACAACTCTCTGTGGTAGAGAATTCCACAGGTTCACCACTCTCTTGGTGAAGAAATTCCTCCTCATCTCGGTCCTAAATGGCTTCCCCCTTATCCTTAGACTGTGTCCCCTGGTTCTGGACTTCCCCAACATTGGGAACATTCTTCCTGCATCGAACCTGTCTAACCCCGTCAGAATTTTAAACGTTTCTATGAGGTCCCCTCTCATTCTTCTGAACTCCAGTGAATACAAGCCCAGTTGATCTAGTCTTTCTTGATAGGTCAGTCCCGCCATCCCGGGAATCAGTCTGGTGAACCTTCGCTGCACGCCTTCAATAGCAAGAATGTCCTTCCTCAGGTTAGGAGACCAAATCTGTACACAGTACTCCAGGTGTGGCCTCACCAAGGCCCTGTACAACTGTAGCAACACCTCCCTGCCCCTGTACTCAAATCCCCTCGCTATGAAGGCCAACATACCATTTGCTTTCTTAACCGCCTGCTGTACCTGCATGCCAACCTTCAATGACTGATGTACCATGACACCCAGGTCTCTTTGCACCTCCCCTTTTCCTAATCTGTCACCATTCAGATAATAGTCTGTCTCTCTGTTTTTACCACCAAAGTGGATAACCTCACATTTATCCACATTATACTTCATCTGCCATTCATTTGCCCACTCACCGAACCTATCCAAGTCACTCTGCAGCCTCATAGCATCCTCCTTGCAGCTCACACTGCCACCCAACTTAGTGTCATCCGCAAATTTGGAGATACTACATTTAATCCCCTCGTCTAAATCATTAATGTACAGTGTAAACAGCTGGGGCCCCAGCACAGAACCTTGCGGTACCCCACTAGTCACTGCCTGCCATTCTGAAAAGTCCCCATTTACTCCTACTCTTTGCTTCCTGTCTGACAACCAGTTCTCAATCCATGTTAGCACACTACCCCCAATCCCATGTGCTTTAACTTTGCACATTAATCTCTTGTGTGGGACCTTGTCGAAAGCCTTCTGAAAGTCCAAATATACCACATCAACTGGTTCTCCCTTGTCCACTCTACTGGAAACATCCTCAAAAAATTCCAGAAGATTTGTCAAACATGATTTCCCTTTCACAAATCCATGCTGACTTGGACCTATCATATCACCTCTTTCCAAATGCACAGCTATGACATCCTTAATAATTGATTCCATCATTTTACCCACTACCGATGTCAGGCTGACCGGTCTATAATTCCCTGTTTTCTCTCTCCCTCCTTTTTTAAAAAGTGGGGTTACATTGGCTACCCTCCACTCCATAGGAACTGATCCAGAGTCAATGGAATGTTGGAAAATGACTGTCAATGCATCCACTATTTCCAAGGCCACCTCCTTAAGTACTCTGGGATGCAGTCCATCAGGCCCTGGGGATTTATCGGCCTTCAATCCCATCAATTTCCCCAACACAATTTCCCGGCTAATAAGGATTTCCCTCAGTTCCTCCTCCTTACTAGACCCTCCGACCCCTTTTATATCCGGAAGGTTGTTTGTGTCCTCCTCAGTGAATACCGAACCAAAGTACTTGTTCAATTGGTCCACCATTTCTTTGTTCCCCGTTATGACTTCCCCTGATTCTGACTGCAGGGGACCTACGTTTGTCTTTACTAACCTTTTTCTCTTTACATATCTATAGAAACTTTTGCAATCCATCTTAATGTTCCCTGCAAGCTTCTTCTCGTACTCCATTTTCCCTGCCCTAATCAAACCCTTTGTC
The DNA here is from genome assembly GCF_044704955.1 of Pristiophorus japonicus. Classification (NCBI taxonomy): domain Eukaryota; kingdom Metazoa; phylum Chordata; class Chondrichthyes; family Pristiophoridae; genus Pristiophorus; species Pristiophorus japonicus. The sequence goes on along the minus strand of NC_091977.1, from coordinate 111,449,299 downwards.
CTCCTCTGCTGAGTTCTAAATTTCTCCCAGTCCCCGGGTTTGCTGCTATTTCTGGCCAATTTGTATGCCACTTCCTTGGCTTTAATACTATCCCTGATTTCCCTAGATAGCCACGGTTGAGCCACCTTCCCTTTTTTATTTTTACGCCAGACAGGAATGTACAATTGTTGTAGTTCATCTATGCGGTCTCTAAATGTCTGCCATTGCCCATCCACAGTCAACCACTTCAGTATCATTCGCCAATCTATCCTAGCCAATTCACGCCTCATACCTTCAAAGTTACCCTTCTTTAAGTTCTGGACCATGGTCTCTGAATTAACTGTTTCATTCTCCATCCTAATGCAGAATTCCACCATATTATGGTCACTCTTCCCCAAGGGGCCTCGCACAACGAGATTGCTAATTAATCCTCTCTCATTACACAACACCCAGTCTAAGATGGCCTCCCCCCTAGTTGGTTCCTCGACATATTGGTCTAAAAAACCATCCCTTATGCACTCCAGGAAATCCTCCTCCACCGTATTGCTTCCAGTTTGGTTAACCCAATCTCTGTGCATATTAACGTCACCCATTATAACTGCTGCACCTTTATTGCACGCACCCCTAATTTCATGCTTGATGCCCTCCCCAACATCACTACTACTGTTTGGAGGTCTGTACACAACTCCCACTAACGTTTTTTGCCCTTTGGTATTCTGCAGCTCGACCCATATAGATTCCACATCATCCAAGCTAATGTCCTTCCGAACTATTGCCTTAATTTGCTCCTTAACCAGCAATGCTACCCCACCTCCTTTTCCTTTTATTCTATCTTTCCTGAATGTTGAATACCCTTGGATTTTGAGTTCCCAGCCCTGATCATCCTGGAGCCATGTCTCCGTAATCCCATTAATTCATCCACCTTATTGCGGATACTCCTTGCATTAAGACACAAAGTCTTCAGGCTTGTTTTTTTAACACACTTTGTCCTTTTAGAATTTTGCTGTACAGTGGCCCTTTTTGTTCTTTGCCTTGGGTTTCTCTGCCCTCCACTTTTCCTCATCTCCTTTCTGTCTTTTGCTTTTGCCTCCTTTTTGTTTCCCTCTGTCTCCCTGCATTGGTTCCCATCCCCCTGCCATATTAGTTTAAATCCTCCCCAACAGCACTAGCAAACACTCCCTCTAGGACATTGGTTCCGGTCCTGCCCAGGTGCAGACCGTCCGGTTTGTACTGGTCCCACCTCCCCCAGAACCGGTTCCAATGCCCCAGGAATTTGAATCCCTCCCTGCTGCACCACTGCTCAAGCCACATATTCATCTGTGCTATCCTGTGATTCCTACTCTGACTATCACGTGGCACTGGTACCAATCCCGAGATTACTACTTTTGAGGTTCTACTTTTTAATTTAGCTCCTAGCTCCTTAAATTCGTTTCGTAGGACCTCATCTCTTTTTTTACCTATGTCGTTGGTACCAATGTGCACCACGACAACTGGCTGATCTCCCTCCCTTTTTAGAATGTCCTGCACCCGCTCCGAGACATCCTTGACCCTTGCACCAGGGAGGCAACATACCATTCTGGAGTCTCGGTTGCGGCCGCAGAAACGCCTATCTATTCCCCTCACCATTGAATCCCCAATCACTATTGCTCTCCCACTCTTTTTCCTGCCCTCCTGTGCAGCAGAGCCAGCCACGGTGCCATGAACTTGGCTGCTGCTGCCCTCCCCTGATGAGTCATCCCCCTCAGCAGTACCCAAAGCAGTGTATCTGTTTTGCAGGGGGATGACCACATGGGACTCCTGCACTACCTTCCTTGCACTGCTCTTCCTGTTGGTCTTCCATTCCCTATCTGGCTGTGGACCCTTTCCCTGCGGTACGACCAACTCACTACACGTGATACTCACGGCATTCTCAGCATCGTGGATGCTCCAGAGTGAATCCACCCTCAGCTCCAACTCCACAACGCGGACTGTCAGGAGCCGGAGATGGATACACTTCCTGCACACATAGTCGACAGAGACACTGGAGTCATCCCTGAGTTCCCACATGGCACAGGAGGAGCATAACACCCGAAGGAGCAGTCCTGTCATGACTTAACCCTTAGATACACTTAAATTGGCAACAACAATGTTAAAAGTTACTCACTGATATAGAAGAGAAAAAAGAAAAACTACTCACCAATCCAGCCAATCACTTACCCTCTTGGCTGTGATGTCACCTTTTGATTTCTTTCTACTTCTTTTTTGCCTTCTTCCTGTAGCTGCACAAGTCACGCCTTTTATAGGCCTCTCCACGCATCTCCTCGACGCTGCTCCCGACTGCCGCCGACGCTGGGCCCCGGACTCCCTGCTGTGCCTTTTATAGGCCTCTCCACGCACCTCCTCGACGCTGCTCCCGACTGCCGCCGACGCTGGGCCCCAGACTCCCTGCTGTGCCTTTTATAGGCCTCTCCACGCACCTCCTCGACGCTGCTCCCGACTGCCGCTGAGGCTGGGCCCCGGACTCCCTGCTGTGCCTTTTATAGGCCTCTCCACGCACCTCCTCGACGCTGCTCCCGACTGCCGCCGACGCTGGGCCCCGGACTCCCTGCTGTGCCTTTTATAGGCCTCTCCACGCACCTCCTCGGTACTAAATGGCCTACACCTTATCCTAAGACTATATTCCCTGGTTCTGGATTTCCCCAACATCGGGAACATTCTTCCCGCATTTAACCTGTCCAGTCCCGTCAGAATCTTATATGTTTCTATGAGATCCCCTCTCATCCTTCTAAACTCCAGTGAATAAAGGCCCAGTTGATCCAGTCTCTCCTCATATGAGAGCCCAGCCATTCCTGGAATCAGTCTGGTGAACCTTCGCTGTACTCCCTCAATAGCAAGAACGTCCTTCCTCAGGCTAGGAGACCAAAACTGAACACAATATTCCAGGTGAGGCCTCACCAAGGCCCTGTACAACTGCAGTAAGACCTCCCTGCTTCTATATTCAAATCCCCTAGCTATGAAAGCCAACATACCATTTGCCTTCTTTACCGCCTGCTGTACCTGCGTGCCCACTTTCAGTGACTGATGAACCATGACACCCAGGTCTCGTTGCACCTCCCCTTTTCCTAGTCTGCCGCCATTCAGATAATATTCTGCCTTCGTGTTTTTGCCCCAAAAATGGATAACCTCATATTTATCCACATTATACTGCATCTGCCATGCATTTGCCCACTCACCTAACCTGTCCAAGTCACCTTGCAGCCTCTTAGCGTCCTCCTCACAGCTCACACCACCACCCAGTTTAGTGTCATCTGCAAACTTGGAGATATTACACTCTATTCCTTCATCCAAATCGTTAATGTATATTGTAAAGAGCTGGGGTCCCAGCACTGAGCCCTGCGGCACTTCACTAATCACTGCCTGCCATTCTGAAAAGGACCCGTTTATCACGACTCTCTGCTTCCTGTCTGCCAACCAGTTCCCTATCCACGTCAGTATATTACCCCTAATACCATGTGCTTTAACTTTGCACAACAATCTCTTGTGCGGGACCTTGTCAAAAGCCTTCTGAAAGCCCAAATACACCACATCCACTGGCTCCCCCTTGTCCACTCTGCTAGTTACATCCTCAATAAATTCCAGAAGTTTCGTCAAGCATGATTTCCCCTTCATAAATCCATGCTGACTTGATCCGATCCTGTCACTGCTTTCCAAAGGCGCTGCTATTTCATCCTTCGTGATCGATTCCAACATTTTCCCCACTACTGATGTCAAGCTAACCAGTCTATAATTACCCGTTTTCTCTCTCCCTCCTTTTTTAAAAAGTGGTGTTACATTAGCTACCCTCCAGTCCATGGGAACTGATCCAGAGTCGATCGACTCTTGGAAAATGATCACCAATGCATCCACTATTTCTAGGGCCACTTCCTTGAGCACTCTGGGATGCAGACTATCAGGCCCCGGGGATTTATCGGCCTTCAATCCCATCAATTTCCCTAACACAATTTCCCGCCTAATAAGAATATCCTTCAGTTCCTCCTTCTCACTAGACCCACTGACCCTTAGTACCTTCGGAAGGTTGTTTGTATCTTCCTTCATGAAGACAGAACCGAAGTATTGGTTCAATTGGTCTGCCATTTCTTTGTTCCCCATTATAAATTCACCTGAATCTGACTGCAAGGGACCTATGTTTGCCTTTACTAATCTTTTTCTCTTCACAGCTCGGGCTGCAGGTCCACCTCCAGAAGGAGGGAAGACAGAAGAACCAGCCGGCGAGGATGAAGAAGAGGAAGAGGCGGAAGAGGACGCAGGCAAAGACATAGGGGATCGCAATCAGCCTGGCAATCTAGCACCGGGACCACCACCCCACTCCCGAAGACCAGTAGCCAGGGGCAGTTACACAGCTGCTAAGCTTTTGCGTCAGCAGCTAATGAAAGTTCATGCAAAGCGTTCAATCATTGTGGATTTTCAAATGCTCATTTATAGTTATGGTTAATCAAAAGTTTCATTTGCGTGGGGTTCTCATTGTTGTCTTGCCTGTACTGGCCTATCATTGGCATTAACCAGTTGATGTGGTGTATTTGGACTTTAAGAAGGCTTTCGACAAGGTCCCACAAAAGAGATTAATGTGCAAAGTTAAAGCACATGGGATTGGGGGTAGTGTGCTGACATGGATTGAGAACTGGTTGGCAGACAGGAAGCAAAGAGAAGGAGTAAATGTGGACTTTTCAGAATGGCAGGCAGTGACTAGTGGGGTACCGCAAGGTTCTGTGCTGGGGCCCCAGCTGTTTACAGTGTACATTAATGATTTAGACGAGAGGATTAAATGTAGTATCTCCAAATTTGCGGATGACACTAAGTTGGGTGGCAGTGTGAGCTGTGAGGAAGATGCTATGGGGTTGCAGAGTGAATTGGATAGGTTAGGTGAGTGGGCAAATGCATGGCAGATGAAGTATAATGTGGATAAATGTGAGGTTATCCACTTTGATGGTAAAAACAGAGAGACAGACTATTATCTGAATGGTGACAGATTAGGAAAAGGGGAGGTGCAACGAGACCTGGGTGTCATGGTACATCAGTCATTTAAGGTTGGCATGCAGGTACAGCAGGCGGTTAAGAAAGCAAATGGCATGTTGGCCTTCGTAGCGAGGGGATTTGAGTACAGGGGCAGGGAGGTGTTACTACAGTTGTACAGGGCCTTGGTGAGGCCACACCTGGAGTACTGTGTACAGTTTTGGTCTCCGAACTTGAGGAAGGACATTCTTGCTATTGAGGGACTGCAGCGAAGGTTCACCAGACTGATTCCCGGGATGGCGGGACTGACATATCAAGAATCAACTGGGCTTGTATTCACTGGATTTCAGAAGAATGAGAGGGGATCTCATCGAAATGTTTAAAATTCTGACGGGTTTAGACAGGTTAAATGCAGGAAGAATGTTCCCAATGTTGGGGAAGTCCAGAACCAGGGGTCACAGTCTAAGGATAAGGGGTAAGCCATTTAGGACCGAAATGAGGAGAAACTTCTTCACCCAGAGAGTGGTGAACCTGTGGAATTCTCTACCACAGAACGTTGTTGAGGCCAATTCACTAAATATATTCAAAAAGGAGTTGGATGTAGTCTTTACTACTAGGGGGATCAAGGGGTATGGCGAGAAAGCAGGAATGGGGTACTGAAGTTGCATGTTCAGCCATGAACTCACTGAATGGCGGTGCAGGCTCGAAGGGCCGAATGGCCTACTCCTGCACCTATTTTCTATGTTTCTATGTTTAAGTAAAGTTTAAAGAAAGCACTACTACAGTAAGAGAATTAACAAATAAGGATGAACAACTGTAAATTTGTTAACTAATGTAACTAGGATAGAAGGCACAAAAAAATTTGTTGAATACAAAAAGGTTTTTTATTAACAAAATATAAAACTAATTTTAATAAACTAACACCCTCCCTCCACCCACCATCCCCCCCAAAGCCACCCTTCCCTTCAAATCTCAACAAATTAAACACAACAATAACGATAACGATAACGATAACGATAACGATAATAATTAACATTAAGACAACCATGGCGATAATAATTTACAATAACTATTCAAAAAGTAAACAAGTAAACATTGCTAAACAAATCCCCCCACACTATCTGCAGCCACGTTTCCCTCAGGTCCTTTCCCGCCACGTGTTCTTACCCCATCCGCCCGTTTAGGTCTACCCTGATCGACACCAAGATGTTGTGCAGTGTGGGATCGCAAGACTTCCTGCCGCGGTGGAGGTGAAGGAGAGGAAGTTGAAGCCTGAGGCTCGACTTCCGAGTCCAGAGGAACTGTGCCCTCCGTACTCGCTTGCATGCTCGGGGTCTCGCTGCGAGCTGACATGACACATTGGGGTGCAGCGTCGTGTGCAGCCAACAACACATGCCGAAGGGCATTGGTTGCGGCGGTCTGCTCACGAATTGCCTCCAACATTTCCCGTGCTGTCTGCATTTGCATGGAAGACCAATTGGAGAAGTTCGTGCTGAACTCGCTCCAGGTTTTCGGAAACTGGCTCCAGTTCTCGGAGAACTTGCTCCAGCTTGCGGAGAACTGGTTTCAGTTTGCGGAGAAACCCGCGAAACCCTGGATAAGGTCCCGACCGATTGCGACCGTCTCCCTGCACAGGGATAGCAAGCTCTCCGTCTGACTCTCCATGGTAGGAGTTCGGCCACCCTACTAACCCGACCTCCATGGGGTCGACGTTGGCAAAATTTCACGCCTTGGCGTCACCACCTGTACACTGCTTGATCCCGGTGCCTCTTCCATCTCAATTGATATGTCTGTAGGTTGTTCCCCCCCCCCCACAAAAACAAGGTCATCTTCCTCCTCCACCTCCTCCAACGCCTCCTCCTCCAAAGCCTCCTCCACCTCCTGCTCTTCCTCCACAGTTCGCATGTTTTCTTCCTCTTCCTCCTGCAAGCTCATTGATGTCCCTGGTTCTGATTCCACCGACACTTGATCTTAAAGATACAAATGACGTTTCTAAACATTTATAAACATTTAAATACTAAATAATAGGATATTAACAGTGCTCATTATTATTAAACATACATTAAAAGTACATATCAATACATAACACTTTTTCAATAACCCAATACATATGACTAATTTTCAATACCCCATACCACAATGGTTCACCAGGGCTGACATGACCTCATTCGTGAATCATGAATACGTCAAAAGTCATAAAGCATTATCATAAAGCATTATCATTGAAGGACATTACAAGAGTATCTAAGATATTTTAAAGATGTATTTGATAATGTTTGATACATTGCACAGTTCCCATTACTCACGAGACTCGAGGGTGGGTTCGGCCACACTGCGGGTTGTGACCAAATGGCTGTTAGGCCCCACTAGGGCCACCACAAGCTCCTCGTATTCACTTAATGTTTGAACCTGTGCCGAGCCACTGCCTGTCCTCCTTTGCTCAGCTCTATTTAGTGAAATCTTCTTCTGTAAATGATAAGATAACATTGCATGGCATAAGCTAATTGACTTGGTAATAAACATTTCAGATTGACATAATTCAATTTGCATTGACTATGGACAATAGGAACAATATTGCACAATATAAAATTCAACTTAGTCTTAGGATGCATAAATTATTTCATAATTTAATTAATTAATACTATAACGAAATGACATTGAATATTGCAATTTAAATTTCCAAACATCATTTAAATATAAAATATGTATCATTTTAAATATAAAATGCAACTTACTCTGACTGCTGACAGCAAGCTGTTCTATCTTTTACGGCACTGGTCCGGAGTCCGCACTTCATTGGCTGTTGAGGTCACCACGTCGGCAATCTCTGCCCATATGCGACAGTATGCACAGGGTGGAGGTTTCTCCTGCCCACCCGTGTTAAGTCCACCTACTTGCCGCTCACGATGCTCACCAGAGCCTCGTTCGCCTCCTCGCTGAAGGGCTTAACCCTTTTCCGGTCCAATTCAGCCTCCATTATCTTATTTTGTAAAATTATGATTTTACACTGTATATTTAATTTTCTATTAAAGGGTTAGGGTAATTTTCTGTGGTAAATAATAATTTACAAATGGTTATTCTTTCAAAAATTAAATAAAAAAGGTTAATCTACATACACAAGCTGAGCTGATAATCACAAGACTTTTCCTCTCTCTCTCTCTCTCTCTCTGACCCTCCCTCTGCTTCTGAGCATGTGTGATGACCCCTGACCTCTCAAAACACGGGGAAAAAAAACAAAAAAAAACACATGCGCACATTACCGTTGCTAGGGAAGCTTTTTTTTCCGGGGTAAAACCAAGTGGAAAATCGGGGAAAAAAATGGGCAATGTGCCGACGACCAGCAAGGCCGAGACATCCCCCATCGCTGGAACATCGCCCATTTTTGGGGGCGATGGCTCCCTAGTGGAAAGTCTAGCCTTAAATTTGTTGAACTCAATATTGAGTCTGGAAAACTGTAAAGTGCCTTCTCAAATTCATAGCAAGAAAAGCAAGCAATGTTCCCTAAACTTCAGCCAGCAATTCTCCCTCATCCAATATCACCTCAAAATAAATAAATTGGTCATTCATTACATTGTTGCTGTACAGCGCTGCTTATAAATGCAAGTCCTTTCTTTTTTTACATAATATACACTGCACTCTAAAAGAATTCTGTGAATGGTTTTGAAACATAATGTGATAAGGTGTTCCATAAATCTATATCATTCTTTTCAATCATGTTGCCAGTGTGTATTAGAAACAATTTTGCAATACGTATTGGTGGAAGCCTTGGAAAATCTGCCCATATATAAATATTTTTTAACGTAGTTTAACTTTTTTATTGTAATTTTTTTCTCATCGTTGCTGATGGCACTTTCCATCATTACTTGTGGTTATGTCCATCCTAACATCCCAGCCCAAATATGGTAGCATCTCAAGTAACCTCAGTTAAGAGAGGCTATCATTTCATTGGCTTCCTTGTATTAGAATAAAGAATGATTGAGTTTGTGGGGTTTTTTGTGGCAGTCATTGAAGACTTTCCAAATAGACATAGCAATGTGAATAATATAATTGCCAATAATGAAATGTCAACTACGTGCCTGGCCAACAGGACTGTTTTTACTGTCATAAGGGATGAAAGGGACCAGTGATGTGCTGCTGTAAGTGGATGGTAGAAACGTTGTAACACAAACAAGCCATTTTTCCTTTGACTTAAGAAATTGTCAACAAATACAGTGATCAGAAATATCCAGCAAATCCCTTCAAGAAAAAATAATTAGAAGAACTGAACTGTTTTGCTGAGATTGTTTTTGTAAGTGCCCAATAATTGAACTGAACTGAATGATTTATATAACATCTCTACATAAAGAAAAGCCTCTAAAGGAGGTCATCAGCACTTGGTCCCATGATTGGAGCACATGAAGCAATTTTTTGAAACCAAGCACCATAATTATCTGTGAGGAGTCTATTCATTTATTGAATGTTCTCCTTTTCGAAAAACTAAAGAATTGAATTAAAGTAGTCCAGAGACTTTCATACTCTAAAGGCACTTATTTTCATAAACAACTCAGTATTAACAACTGATGCACTTGACTGCTTGAAAAAAGCAGGAAGGATGCAAAGCATGGCAAAACTGCATCCCCTATAGCCATAGGTGAAGGTTACAGAGCAGCCTTACATTGAATTCCCAATGCAGGAAATGGCTTGGTGATCCTATCAGTTGTAGCATGTGTTTTTCATTAACTGATATATCAAAGAGGCAATTTGTGTTGACACGGAAATAGAAGTTGGCACAAATCTGCCCATATTGTGAATTTAACCCGCTGACAGATAGAGATTTAGTCATTCTTGCTTATGATAGATTTTCTTTAATTAGTGGAATGCTCACCTGTGTCCACATTAGCTAATTGAGAAAAAGGTTGGCCATCTGCTTAAGGGTATTATACATTCATTGGTCTATAAATGGTTTCCTCGAGTCAGTGCAATTTTGTATGGACATAAGAACATAAGAAATAGAAGCAGGGGTCGGCAAGACGGCCCCTCCATGGATTAGAATGTGTAGATCCAAATGAGCGGACTTTAAAAAAAAATGTCTGCATACGATTATAGAGTTCACAGTGCAGTATTTTTGATCAAAATTATTCAGGCGACAGAAATAATGTAACTTTATTGGCATTTAAAAGCACATTTTAAAGAAACAATGAAGAACATTGTAGAAGTGTTGAGTACACAGAATAAACTTTAAAGGCTGGAAATTCCGCAACCTTCCGCCGGGTTTTTCGGCGGTATTTCGCCATTTTGGGTGGAAAACATTGCGGCGGGAAATTTCCTGAAGTGTCCTGCGCCGGCGGTTTTGAAATACCGCTGGGGAGCGGACCACCAGTGGGCGAGACTGGAAAAAGCGCTTTTGCCCAATATTTGGCTCGGCGGTCACCCGTAGATTGGACCAAAAAAATCACCGAGGAGAAACCTGTCAGTGCAGCCCTTGGAACGGCAGTAGGTATGAAACCCTGCAAAAAAGGTAAGTTAAAGTTTTTATTTTTTAATTCTTTTGCAGCAATTTGCTAAAAAAGGTTCGTGTGAATGTTTTGTGATTTTTTTATTTTTTGTTTTTTGGAAAAAAAAACATTTGGCTGTGTCCCCCTCCCTATGCCCAACTCGCAGCGGTATTGGTCTCGGAGAAAAGTTGCAGACAATTCGTGGTTTGCGCCGTGAATCTTCGTGAAATGACAATTTTTCCCGCCGGGTGCTATTTTTCCTCTTTTTTCCTGAATGTTCGGCTTCGAAATCATAGCGAAGTCATAGCGTTTTTTTTCTGCCAAAAAAAGTGCTGTGACCCAAAATCACATTTCTGGCCCATGCATGAAGCTGAAATGGTATCAATAATCCTTTTACTTCTAAATTCTGAATCTAAATCGAGCCCAATGAACAAAAAGAGTCCCTTCTGTCTGATGGCTGAGAGAGTTCTATATTAAATAAGCTTAAGATGACTCCACGCAATTGCTAGTAGGCATGAGTCCATAAAATGAACACATTCAGCACTAATTGGCACTGAGTTTGCTATCTCAAACAGACATAAGAACATAAGAAATAGGAACAGGAGTAGGCCATACGGCCCCTCGAGCCTGCTCCGCCATTCAATAAGATCATGGCTGATCTGATCATGGACTCAGCTGCACTTCCCTACCCGTTCCCCATAACCCCTTATTCCCTTATCACTCAAGAAACTGTCTATTTCTGTTTTAAATTTATTCAATGTCCCAGCTTCCACAGCTCTCCGAATCAGCAAATTCCATAGATTTATAACGCTCTGCGAGAAGAAATTTCTCCTCATCTCTGTTTTAAATGGGTGGCCCCTTATTCTAAGATCATGCCCTCTAGTTCTAGTCTCCCCCATCAGTGGAAACATCCTCTCTGTATCCACCTTGTCAAGCTCCTTCATAATCTTATACATTTCGATAAGATCACCTCAAATTTTTCTGAACTCCAACGAGGAGAGGCCCAACCTACTCAACCTTTCCTCATAAGGCAACCCACTTGTCATGTATGTAACCTCAATGTAACACCACTGTATAACTGTATACACTCAACCTAGATGCACACCTTGACCACAAGGGGTGAACTTGTGGGAGACACTCCTTACCTGATCACACAGGTATAAAAAGGGAGGTCTCACGCAGGGTCATCACTTGGAGTCCTGTAATAAAGAGTTAAGGTCACAGAGTGACCTTGTTCCCAGAATGTGCCTCGTGTGGTTTCATGCTGTAGAGTAAGGACTTTACATTGGCGACGAGAAACGGGAATTCATGACCCACGAGAATGGCCACCGGTAGCACAGAGGAACGGTACTGTGTTGGGGAAGACTGGGACGATTTTGTCACGAGGCTTCACCAAAGCTTCATTGTGAAAGAATGGCTGGGGGATGCAGCAGCCGACAAGCTGCGGACCAAAGACTTACGTGCTCATGAAGGACTTACAAGCACCCGAAAAGCCGGCGGACAAAACCTTTGAAGAACTCAGCAAATTGATCGGGTAGCACCTCAAACCGGCGAGTAGCATACAAATGGCCCAACACAGATTCTACACCCACCGACGTCAGGAAGGACAGAGCATACCGGACTTCGTAGCGGACCTTCGGCGTTTGGCCAGTCTCTGTAAGTTCACAGACGCCTGCAGAGGGGAGATGCTAAGGGACTTCTTTATCGAGGGCATCGGTCATGCGGGGATTTTCCGCAAGTTAATTGAGACCAAGGATTTGACTTTGGAAGTGCGGCGTTGCTAGCTCAAACTTTCATGGCGCGGGAGGAAGAGACGAAAATAATATACGTGTGCAATTCTGCTCCTAACGCGGCGAGGGATCAGGGAGTCAACATCATCAATGCTGGTCAGAGCCACACAGGCAGGCAGGGGAAGTTCAACACCCCCCAGGCAGCAATAGACCCCAGAGTAGGACTTCAACAGAGACAATGGCAGGCTGAATGGACATTCACGCCATCACTGCGGACAATGCAGCCCATTATGGGGCCATTGACACCCACTAATAGAGTACTTAAGAGCAGTCCAAGGGACAGTCAGCGTTGAATGCCCAGCCATAGTCCCTTTGTTCCCAACAATGGAAGCTTTAACTCATGCTGGAGGTATGGGGGAAAACACCCAGCCAGATCTTGCAGATTTCAACAGTTTATCTGCAGAAACTGTAATCTCAATGGCCATTTAGCTCGAATGTGCAGGAAGCCTGCAACCAGACTAATATATGAGGCAGATGGACCAGAAGAGGGTCCTCTGAGGCAGGATGACTTTTGGGGCGAATCGATGGATGCCGAGGTTCAGCGGGTCCATGTGGCGAATATTCACAGTTCATACACCAAAACGCCACCCATGATGATGAAGGTTTTGTTAAATGGTATCCCTGTACGCCTGGCGCTGGACACTGGGGCCAGCCAGTCACTCATGGGTGTTCAGCAATTTGAGAAGCTATGGCCATTTAAAGCCAGTAGACCAAAATTAGCACGTGTTGAGACATTATTACGGACTTACACTAAAGAAATCATTCTGCTGCTAGGCAGTGCAATGTTGGCTGTCACACACAATGGGTTAGTGAATCGGCTGCCGCTCTGGATTGTCCCAGGCAATGGTCCCGCAATGTTGGGGAGGAGCTGGTTAGCCGAGATGAACTGGAAATGGGGGGATGTTCACACAATGTCATCTGTGGAGCGAAGTTCGTGCTCACAAGTTCTGCAACAATTCAACTCACTATTCCAACCTGGCATCGGGACTTTCAAAGGCACTAAAGTAATAATACACATCACCCCGGATGCCAGGCCAGTGCACCACAAAGCCAGAGTGGTTCCGTATGTAATGCGGGAAAAGATCGAGAGTGAATTGGACCGGCTGTTGAGAGACGGCATCATCTCGCCTGTTGAATTCAGCGACTGGGTGAGCCCCATCATTCCCATCCTAAAAGCGGATGGCTCTGTCAGGATCTGTGGCGACTACAAGGCCACCATCAACCAGGTGTCCCTACAAGAGCAATACCCGCTCCCGAGAGGGGAGGAACTTTTCACCATGCTGGCAGGCAGCAAGCTGTTTACCAAGTTGGACCTCACTTCAGCCTATATGACCCAGGAACTAGCCGACAAATCTAAACTACTGACAACCATCACCACGCACAAGGGACTGTTTGTTTATAACAGGTGCCCGTTTGGCATTCGATCAGCGGCCGTGATTTTTCAACAAAACATGGAAAGCCTGCTTAAATCCCTTCCTGGAATGATCGTATTCCAGGACGACATCCTCATCACGGGTCGAGACACCGAGGAACACCTCCACAACCTGGAGGAGGTGCTACGCCGACTGGACCGGGTAGGCCTACAACTCAAGAAGTCTAAATGTGTGTTTTTAGCCCCTGAGGTTGAGTTTCTGGGCAGGAGGGTTGCTGCAGATGGGATTCGGCCCACTGAATCCAAAACAGAGGAGATTTGACGAGCACCCAGGCCCTGCAACACATCGGAGTTGCGTTCATTCCTGAGATTGCTGAACTATTTCGGGAACTTTCTGCCGAACTTGAGCACGTTGTTGGAACCGTTACACGTGCTCCTGCGTAAGGGTTGTGATTGGTTTTGGGGGGACTGTCAGGAACAGGCTTTTGATCGGGCGTGAAACCTACTTTGTTCAAACAAGTTGTTGACCCTGTACGACCCTTTTAAAAAATTGGTTCTTACATGTGATGCATCGTCCTATGGGGTTGGGTGCGTGTTGCAGCAGGGCAATGCTGAGGGTCAACTACAACCTGTGGCTTATGCCTCCAGGTCGCTCTCTCAAGCAGAACTGGGATATGGCATGGTCGAGAAGGAAGCGCTTGCATGTGTCTATGGCGTAAAAAAAATGCATCAGTACCTCTTTGGTAGGACGTTTGAGTTAGAGACGGACCACAAGCCATTAACATTCCTGTTATCTGACAGCAAGGCTATCAATGCCAACGCATCAGCTCGCATACAGCGATGGGCCCTCACGCTGGCTGCTTATAACTACTCCATCCGGCACCGGCCCGGCATTGAAAATTGCGCTGACGCGCTCAGCAGGTTTCCACTGACCACCACTGAGGGGGCAGCGGAGCAAAGTGCCGAGATGGTCATGGCTGTCGATGCCTTTGACAGCACAGGCTCCCCTATCACAGCCCGCCAGATCAAAATCTGGACAAACAGAGATCCCCTCCTATCCCTGATTAAGAAATGTATCCTGACTGGGGATTGGGCGCCCGCACACGGAGCATGCCCTGAGGAGGTCAGACCGTTCCACAGACGGATGGATGAGCTCTCCATCCAAGCCGACTGCCTATTATGGGGCAGCCGGGTAGTTATGCCCCAGAAGGGCAGGGAGGCATTCATCCGGGAGCTCCACAGCGAGCACCCAGGCATTGTTCTGATGAAGGCCAATGCCCGGTAACACGTTTGGTGGCCGGGAATTGATGCAACCTGGAACACTGTATTCGCAGGTGCATGACGTGTGCCCAGCTGAGTAATGCCCCCAGGGAGTTCCCGCTCAGCCCATGGCCCTGGTCCACCAGGCCATGGTCACGCATTCCTGTTGACTACGCGAGCCCGTTCATGGGTAAGTTGTTCCTTATTGTGGTAGGTGTGTACTCGAAATGGATCGAGTGCATCATTCTGAATTCATGCACGTCATCCACCACCGTGGAAAGCCTCCATGCGATCTTTGCATCCTGATTAATGCTAATGGCCCATGTTTCACAAGCTTCGAATTCCGAGAGTTTATGTTGGGCAATGGCATCAACCATGTCAGGACTGCGCCGTTCAAGCCGGCCTCCAATGGCCAGGCGGAACGTGCAGTCCAAATCATTAAGCAAGGTATGCTCAGGATTCAAGGACCCTCCCTACAATGCCGCCTATCGCGCCTCCTGCTGGCCTATAGATCCCACCCGCACTCGCTCACGGGGGTCCCGCCCGCCGAGCTACTAATGAAATGGACACTCAAAACCCGGTTGTCCCTCATTCACCCAGTCCTGACCGACATAGTTGAGGGCAAGCGCAAGTCACAAAACGAGTACCATGACAGTAATGCGAGGGGGAGATGTATAGAAATAAATTATCCTGTATTCATCCTCAGTCACGCCATGGGGCCCAAATGGCTCGAGTGTACTGTAATTGACAAAGAGGGGAATAGGGTCATCGCGGTAAAACTCAACAATGGTCAGATATGCCGTAAGCATCTGGACCAAGTAAAAAAAAGGTTCAGCATCGACATGGAAGAACCTGAAGAAGACCATGAGATGGAGCTCACAACACCGCCAGTGAACGAGCAACAAGAGCATTCAGAAGAATGCACAGTCCCTGCGGTCAGCCCGGACAGGCCGGAATCACTACAAGCGACAGACACTCACGTCAGTGTCCAACAACCAGAGCCCCAACTGCGGCACTCCACGAGGGAGTGTAGATCACCTGAAAGACTAAACCTATGATTCCAATAAGACTTTGGGGGGAAGGTGATGTCATGCATGTAACCTCAATGTAACACCACTGTATTACTGTATACACTCAACCTAGATGCACACCTTGACCACAAGGGGTGAACTTGTGGGAGACACTCCTTACCTGATCACACAGGTATAAAAAAGGTGGTCCCACGCAGGGTCATCACTTGGAGTCCTGTGAATAAAGAGTTAAGGTCACAGAGTGACCTTGTTCCCAGAATGTGCCTCGTATGGATTCATACTGTAGAGTAAGGACTTTACACCCCTCATGTCTGAAATCAATCTGGTGAACCTTCTCTGAACTGCCTCCAAAGCAAGTATATCCTTTCATAAATATGGAAACCAAAACTGCACGTAGTATTCCTGGTGTGGTCTCACCAATACCCTGTACAGCTGTAGCAAGACTTCCCTGCTTTTATACTCCATCCCCTTTGCAATAAAGGCCAAGATACCATTGGCCTTCCTAATCGCTTGCTGCACCTGCATACTATCCTTTTATGTTTCATGCACAAGTACCCCCAGGTCCCACTGTACTGTGGTACTTCGCAAGCTTTCTCCATTTAAATAATAACTTGCTCTTTGATCTTTTCTGGTAAAGTGCATGACCTCATACTTTCCAACATTATACTCCATCTGCCAAATTTTTGCTCACTCACTTAGCCTGTCTATTCCTTTTGCAGATTTTTTGTGTCCTCCTCACACATTGCTTTTCCTCCCATCTTTGTATTGTCAGCAAACTTGGCTACGTTACACTCAGTCCCTTCTTCCAAGTCGTTAATATAGATTGTAAATAATTGGGGTCCCAGCAGTGATCCACTAGTTACTGGTTGCCAACCAGAGAATGAACCATTTATCCCAACTCTCTGATTTCTTAGTTAGTCCATCCTCTATCCATGCTAATATATTACCCCCAACCCCGTGAACTTTTATCTTGTGCAGTAACCTTTTATGTGGCACCTTGTCAAATGCCTTCTGGAAGTCCAAATACACCACATCTACTGGTTCCCCTTTATCCACCCTGTTCGTTACATCCTCAAAGAACTTCAGCAAATGTGTCAAACATAACTTCTTCTTCATAAATCCATGCTGACTCTGCCTGACTGAATTTTGCTTATCCAAATGTCTTGCTACTGCTTCTTTAATAATGGACTCCAACATTTTCCCAACCACAGATGTTAAGCTAACTAGTCTATAGTTTTCTGCTTTTTGTCTGCCTCTTTTTTTAAATAGAGGTATTACATTTGCAGTTTTCCAATCTGCTGGGACCTCCCCAGAATGCAGGGAATTTTAGTAAATTACAATCAATGCATCCACAATCCCTGCCGTTACTTCTCTTAAGACTCTAGGATGCAAGACATCAGGTCCAGGGGATTTATCTGCCATTAGTCCCATTATCTTACTGAGTACCACCTACTTAGTGATTGTGATTGTGTTAAGTTCCTCTCCCCCCATGGCCATGCAAAGTGCCAGTGGTGAAGCAGCAGGTGCTCTTTCTGAAGTTGAGATTTAGATGTGCAGTCGGGGCAGCGTAGACTGAGCTTCACACTGCATATATACCTGATCTAGAAGTATTTGATGCTGACATTGGGTATAAAAAGTGTGAGAATGAACAATGCCAAAATAAAAGGCCCCCTCACACATGTGCACAATCCTAGTCTCACACACATTCACCATTCCAGTCTCACACACGTCCACAATCCCACTCTCACACACATCCACTATCCCACTCTTACATACGTGCACAACCCCAGTCTCACACACGTGCACACACTCAGTCACACACGTGCACAATCGCAGTCCCACACACATGCACAATCCCAGTCTCACACACGTGCACAATCCCAGTCTCACACACATGCACAATCCTAGTCTCACACACATGCACAATCCCAGTCTCACACATGTGCACGCACTCAGTCTCACATATACACAATCGCAGTCTCACACGTGCATAATCGCAGTCTCACACACGTGCACCCACTATGGGCTAGACTTTCCAGTTTTGTGCAGATCGCCCAAAAATGGGTGTTATTTCCAGCGGTGGTGGTTAATATGGGTTTTGAGATCGCCGGATTATCGCCCATTTTCAAAAGCCCAACTTTCCACTTTATAAAATGGGCGTTACCGCGAGCGATGCGAAATGGGTGTTAGCGTTAATTTTTTTGACCTTCTGCCGTAAACAGTCAGCGTCCATAGCAACGCCATGGCAATGGTCGTTTCCTGCGTTTCAGGAGGTCAGGGGTCATCAATACATGCGCAGAGAAGAGAGAGAGAGAGAGAGAGAGAGAGCAGAGAGGAACTGAAAGCGTGTGTGGGTGTGTTGTGTGGTTGTTTGGCTGTTGTGGGACGCAGGAGGGAGATTTACCAGCAGCAAAAAGAATTGTGAGCAAAAATAACATTGTTCCCACAGAGTTTTTGGGGGAAAAAATATAGTTAAAATGGAAGGGATGGAGGAGGCGACACAGTACGCTGTGGAAACTGAAGACACTGGCAAAAGCAGTGAGATGGGAGAGGAACTATTGGGAGGACGAAAACGAGCTCGGAGATTCTCCGATGAGGCAAATGCTTCCCTCCTGCAGGAGATGGAGTCACGCTGGGGTCACCAGAAAATATGGGCCGACATAGCCGAGATGCATGAGGGCAACCAATGCCGCCAGCGTTGGAACGGACTTGTCGGAACTGCCAAAGTATTATATTTATTTACATGTACTTATGGGCTAGATATTATACTTTTGTGCAGATCACCCAAAAATGGGCTTTATTTCTGGCGTGGGCGGGAAAAATTAGTTCTTAGATCGCATGCTCCTCGTCCATTCTCAAAGCACTTGGGGCTAGAACCTCCATTTTTTTGCATGCTTAACGCCCACTTAATGCCCATTTTACTGCTGAAATGACGTATAACGCCCATTTTGGCACAAAATGGAAACTGGCAGGCATTTTTCGGAAACTTATCACCGAGCGTTAATTTCCACATGTGCTTAACGCCGGGAAAAAATATAACCACCCGCCCACTTTTGTCGGCGAAATCAGCAGAATGGGCAAATTCAACGCCCATAATATTGCCCAGCGTTACTTTCCGCATGGATTTAACGCTGAGATTCAATATTAACGCCCGCCCACTGTTTTTTTGTCGTAAAAAGCGTATTTACTGAAACTAGCGACCATGGAGATCGCCCTGCGTCAATTTCACCACCTCGCACACATATCGGCCACAATATCGCTCGCCCAAAAAAACGCCCAGAAAAAGTGAAACTAACCGGAACGAATCACAGCGTTATGGACGCCATGTTCTAGATTACATGTCACGTCCTTTAAAAAGCTGCTGTGTTTCAACCTCGGCCGAGTTCCGATGTACTCTGCAGGTTGATGGAATTGATGGGAACATCTGTAAAAACATCTTGACCATACTGAGACCGATTGGAATTGAAGCGGTGTCTTCATCGGGACATTTCTTGTTTGTGACCAATCGGTGGAAAACAGAGAGCTACTGCAATGTGGCCTGTCCTTTCCCACCCTCTCTTGCTGACCAATTACATGTTGCAGACTCAACATCACTGAAGGAACGCTCCACTGCATTTTGTGCCCAATGTAAGACTTGACAGACAGATGAGGAGGACCAGATGTTACACCCACCGCAGGTACAAGGAGAAGCATTCTTACTCGACTTGCCCGACACCACTTGCCTTCGGAGACTGCGCTTCCACAAAGAGGTTATCACTGAAGTATACCAGCTGATAAGGGCAGATATGCAGCCTGTCAGCACCATCAGTACTGTACTGTCCGTCGAGGTCAAAGTCACCGCGGCACTGTCGTTCTATGCCTTGGGTTCTTTTCAGGCCACAGCTGGAGACATTTGCGGACTTTCTTAGCATGCCATACATCGCTGCATTAGACAGGTACCTGAAGCCATATGCAGTAGGGACTTGATCAGCTTCCCTATGACCAGAGAGGCACAGAGTGAGAGGGTTCTCAGATTCTCCAGAATTGCAAACTTCCCCAAGGTGCAGGGAGCAATAGACTGTACGCACATCGCGATGCGGGCACCTTTTCAGGATGCTGAGGCTTTCAGGAACCACAAGGGAGTCCACTCCCTGAATGTCTAACGGGTTGTCGCCCACCAGCAAATTATACTGGCAGTGAATGCTCAATTTCCGGGCAGCATCCATGATGCTCACATCCTGCATCTGTATCTGACTTGTTTAACAATGAGTCACAAGGTCAATGCTGGATACTTCGTGACAAAGGATGTGGTCTCGCCACCTGGCTGATGATGCCCTTGCGTGACACCCAATCCGAAGCCGAGAGGCGATACAACGAGAACCACAGAGCAACTCGCAATATTGTGGAGAAAACCATTGGAGTGCTGAAGCAACGCTTTAGATGCCTGGACCACTCAAGAGGTGAGCTCCAATACCACCCTGAGCAGGTAGCTCAATTCATGGTGGTGTGCTCCATGCTGCACAACTTGGCTATCAGGTGGGGACAAGAATTGCCTGATGAGTCTGACAGTTCACCTCACCAGAGAGAGGAAGAGGAGGATGAGGAGGCGGACACTGACATCGGCCCAGACAATCAGGCTGACGCTGAAGCCAGGTCCCCGCCCCACTGTAGACTGCATGAAAGGGCCCATGGTGGCATGATAGCTGCAAGAGCCTTACGTAAGGAGCTCGTCAATGATTGCTTTGCCTAAAAGAACGTTGGTGTTATTTACAAGGCTGACACACTGCTGGGTGTGCAGATCATACATCAGTGGTGGGCATCACCTTGGTGACAGTTAAAGTTTAAGTTGATTGAAGTTAACTGTGATTATACCCTTTGATGTTAAGGAATCACCAGCGTGTAATGGTATAGCCAATGTACTACAAGGTTTTGTTAAATAAAACCTTTTAAACCGAACATCAGTCCGAAATCATCAGTATTTCTGTACAAACCAATCCTTCCTCCCCACCCCCCACCCCATCCCTGCTTCTCCTCCCCACCTCTACCCCTTCCCCTTCCCCTCCTGACTCCAAGCCACCTGGCCAAGGAGGTCCTCAGGCGATGCTTCATTGGTGTAGGGGGAAGGGAGTGGGGGGTGACGGCCGAAGTGCTGCTTGGACGGATACGGGAGAGGACAGTCCAGAGGTGGGAACATGCTCCGAGCCAGAAGCAAGATGTTGCCGCTGGCTCTCATGTGCGTGACCTTGAGGTGCCGTACCACGCTCTGGGACCACTGGGAGCTCTCTGCCACCAGTGTTCCTGGCTACCAGCTCCAGGGCGTCCTTCATCCCTTCCATGTTATATCTTATTTGTTGGACAAAAACTCGGTGCCAACTATGTACTTGGTGCTTATAGGCTTTTTGCTACTGGTGAATCTCCGTCGTGCCTCCCACAACAGCCAGACAAGCACACACCACAGCCACACACGCTTTCAGTGCCTCTGAGCTTCATCTCTCTCTATTTCTGCTTCTGCGCATGTCATGATGACCCTTGACCTCCTGAATCGCAGGAATCGATCATTGCCATGCCATTGCTAAGGACGACCACACTTTACGGCAGAAGGTCAAAAAAATGTTACGTTACCGCCCATTTGATATCGCTCGCAGTAACACCCATTTAAAAAAATGGAAACTAGGTGTTTTGAACATGGGCGAGAAGCCGTCGATCTGAAAACCCTTTTTTAACACCCACACCAGAAATAACGCCCATTTTTGGGCGATAAGCACAAAAGTGGAGGTTCTAGCCCCTAGTTTCCACTTTTTAAATTGGGCGTTACCGCAAGCGAAATGAATTGGGCAGTAACGTTAAATCTCTCTGACCTGCTGCCTTAAAGTGTCGCGGTCCTTAGCAACAGCATGGCAACGCTCGATTTCTGCGATTTAGGAGGTCAAGAGTCATCATGACATGCGCAGAAGAGGAGACAGAGAGAGAGAGGGAGCTGAAAGCGACTGAAGGTGTGTGTGGGTGTGATGTGGCTGCTTTGGGAGGAAGGAGAGAGAGTTTAGAGCTTTAAAGCAAATAGGAAAACTAAAATTAGCTGCTACCAGCCAGATGTTTGCCCGAATTTGGCCGATAACGGAGGGAGTGGAGAAGGCGACACAGCGTGCTGTGGAGACTGATGCTGGCGAGAGCAGTGAGCTGGGAGAGGAACACATTGGAGGGTGTAAAAGAGCGAGGAGATTCTCAGATGAGGAAAATGGAGGTCGAGATACGCTGGGGTGATTTGACACAGGGAGGGCGTGGGAAGCCCACCCCAAAGACCTACCAGAAGATATGGACCAAGTTAGCAGAGGTGGTCTCATCGGTGACCAACGAGGTGCGTGAGGGCAACCAATGGAACGACCTTGTCGGATCCGCAAGAGTAAGTATTACATTTATTTACATGTACTTATGTATTTATAGAATTTGATTTGTAACAGTCATGAGTGACTATCAACAGATGTGAGGTCTTTCACTTTTACCGGGAATGTTTTGCTCAAAACCTGCGGTCACGGTGTACGTCTTTAGGTAAAGAATGAGAATTGGATACCTTCCTTTATTTCTTTCATTAGCCATGGATGGCTAACATTTGCCTCATCCGAGAACCTCCTCGCTGTTTTGCACCCTCCAATGTACTCCTTTCCCAGCTCACTGCTCTCGGCAGCGTCAGGCTCCACAGCATGCTATTAAACAGCAATAATCATGGGTGATTTTAGCCTCTATATTGATTGTACAAATCAAATTTGTCAGGGTAGCCTTGAGGAGGAGTTCATAGAGTGCATAAGGGAAGGGTTCCTTGAGCAGTATGTAACGGAACCAACCAGGGGGCAGGCGATCTTAGATCTGGTCCTGTGTAACGAGACAGGATTAATAAACAATCTCCTAGCAATGGAATGAGTGATCATAGCATGATTGAATTTCAAATTCAGATGGAGGGTGAGAAAGTTGGATCTCTAACCAGCGTACTAAGCTTAAATAAAGGAGACTATGAAGGTATGAGGGCAGAGTTGGGTAAAGGGATTGGGAAAATAGATTAAAGTATAGGACAGTTGATGAACAGTGGTGTACATTGAAGGAGATATTTCACAACTCTCAAGAAAAATATAATCCAGGGAGGAGGAAAGGGTGTAAGAGAAAAGATAGCCATCCATGGCAAACTAAAGAAATAAAGGTCGGTATCCAATTAAAAACAAGGGCACACAAAGTGGCCAAAACTAGTGGGAGGACAGAAGACTGGGAAGCTTTTAAAAGCCAGCAAAGAACGACTAAAAAAATGATTAAGAAAGGGAAGATAGACTATGAAAGTAAACTAGCACAAAATATAAAAACAGATAGCAAGAATTTCTATAGGTATATTAAAAGGAAAAGAGTGGCTAAAGTAAATGTTGGTCCTTTAGAGGATGAGACCGGGGAACTAGTAATGGGGAACATGGAGATGGCAGAAACTCTGAACAATATTTTGTATCAATCTTTACGGTAGAGGACACTAACAATATTCTAACATTGGATAGTCAAGGGGCTATGGGGAGGGGGGGCAGGAACTTAACACAATCACAATCACTAAGGAGGTGGTACTCAGTAAGATAATGGGACTAAAAGCAGATAAATCCCCTGGACCTGATGGCTTGCATTCTAGGGTCTTAAGAGAAATAGCAGTAGGAATTGTGGATGCATTGGTTGTAATTTACCAAAATTCCTTGGATTCTGGGGAAGTCCCAGCAGATTGGAAAACTGCAAATGTAACACCCCTATTTAAAAAAGGAGGCAGAGAAAAAGCAGGAAACTATAGACTATTTAGCCTAACATCTGTGATTGGCAAAATGTTGGAGTCCATTATTAAAGAAGCAGTAGCAGGTCATTTGGATAAGCAAAATTCGGTCAGGCAGAGTCAGCATGGATTTATGAAGAAGAAGTCATGTTTGTGGAATTCGCTGCCTCAGCGAGCTGTGGAAGCTGGGACATTGAATACATTTAAGATAGAAATAGACAGTTTCTTAAACAATAAGGGGATAAAGGGTTATGTGGAATGGGCGAGGAAATTGAGCTGAGTCCATGATCAGGTCAGCCATGATTTATTGAATGGTGGAGCAGGCTCGAGGAGCCGAATGGCCTACTCTTGTTCCTATTTCTTATGTTCTTATGTTTTTATCCTGATTACATCTGTCGGTTATAGAAAATAGGTGCAGGAGTAAGCCATTCAGCCCTTCGAGCCTGCATCAGCATTCAATAAGATCATGGCTGATCATTCCCTCAGTACCCCTTTCCTGCTTTCTCTCCATTTGATTTTGCACACCAATCTCTTGTGTGGGACCTTGTCAAAAGCCTTTTGAAAGTCCAAATACACCACACTCACTGGTTCTCCCTTGTCCACTCTACTAGTTACATCCTCAAAAAATTCCAGAAGATTTGTCAAGCATGATTTCCCTTTTATAAATCCATGCTGACTTGGACCGATCCTGTCACTGCTTTCCAAATGTGCTGCTATTTCATCTTTAATAATTGATTCCAACATTTTCCCCACTACTGATGTCAGGCTAACCGGTCTATAATTACCTGTTTTCTCTCTCCCTCCTTTTTTAAAAAGTGGTGTTACATTAGCTACCCTCCAGTCCATAGGAACTGCTCCAGAGTCGATAGACTGTTCGAAAATGATCACCAATGCATCCACTATTTCTATGGCCACTTGCTTAAGTACTCGGTATGCAGACTATCAGGCCCCGGGGATTTATCGGCCTTCAATCCCATCAATTTCCCTAACACAATTTCCCACTTTATAAGGATATCCTTCAGTTCCTCCTTCTCACTAGACCCTCGGTCCCCTCGTATTTCCGAAAGGTTATTTGTGTCTTCCTTCATGAAAACAAAACCAAAGTATTTGTTTAACTTGTCTGCCATTTCTTTGTTCCCCATTATAAATTCACCTGAATCTGACTGCAAGGGACCTACGTTTGTTTTCACTAATCTTTTTCTCTTCACATATCTATAGAAGCTTTTGCAGTCAGTTTTTATGTTCCCAGCAAGCTTCCTCTCGTGCTCTATTTTCCCCCTACTAATTTAATCCTTTGTCCTCCTTTGCTGTATTACAAAATTCTCCCCGTCCCCAGGTTTGCTGCTTTTTCTGGCCAATTTATATGCCTCTTCCTTGGATTTATCACTATCCTTAATTTCCCTTGTTAGCCACGGTTGTATCAGTCTCTGCGACAGTACCTAGCAATGATATCACGCAATGATCTCATTCCATGTCGTCCTGTCACCTTTTACAGAAGAAGCTATCGACGATGAGGTCCATGCAGAGGCGAACGGGTGGGGGGCCACCAGCCCCCAGTGACATCACTTACATGGAGGCGCGGGTGCTCACACTATTGGGGAAGAACCCCCGAACAGCCACACAAGCAGCTGCAGAACCTGATGTGATGCCACGTGAGTAAAGTATACACCATTGCATGATGTAAAGTCAATAGATGCCACACCCACTCATATCCGAACAATCATATATGATAGATGATTTATAAAATTGTCCTATAACTAATGCTGCCCTAATGAAAATCATTGCCATGCAAATGTGTTGATGGTCATGAAATGTGAGCTCTGTGATGATTTTGAGAGCGGTGGTGCTTTTGTCGTGCATGTGCTGTGTGTAGTGCTGGACTCACCTTGTGACCCTAGCACCCACTTCTCCTCTAATAACCTCATTTATGTTTTCTAGCTCAGCCAGCAGCGCAGCCCCATGCAACACCACCGAGGCCAGAAGCTGGGGGCGTGGGGCCGGACTCGCCGGACGATCGTCCATCTGGTGCTGAGGAGCTCCGATTATCACCCGTGGAGCTGCAGGGTGCCTTCTCCACGGATGACAATGCCGACTTCGAGGAGCGTGCATCGCCAAGCTCCATAATGCATTCGACAGTTGAATATACCTTTTACCATCTCTAGTCTGCAGCATGTGTGTAGTCATCAAGACAGGCTGAGAAATTACAGGCCCCATTACAATAACAATCAGTATTATACCTATTATTCACAAGCAATAAATTTACCTACTAAAACACCTAAAATAAATTCAAATCTTCCACAGTATCATAAGATGTTTGTTCAGATATTCAAATCACCTTAAAAGAACTGCACAGTACATCAAAACTCCCCAGAACTTGAAGCAGCCTTTTATATGAACCGACCTCCGATTTACAAAATGGCATCTATACCGTTGGGTTTAGTTCAGGTGAGAGCAACTTTTTTTCAGCGTTTTTTTCGGCGAGCGATATTTTCAGCGATATGTGGCCGAGATGCCGAAAGTAATGCTCGCCGATATTATGGGCGTTAGTTTCACCCATTCTGATCTTTACGGCAAAAAAAAAGTGGGCGGGCGGTATTATTAATTCTTGGCATTAACTACATGTCGAAAGTAACGCTGGGTGATATGTGAGCGATACATGGGCGTTAGTTTCCATTTTGTTGATAAATGGGTGTTATACCTCATCTCAGCGTTAAAATGGACGTTAATTGGGTGGTATCGATGCAAAAAAAGTGGAAAGTCTAGGCCTATGTCTCACATGTGCACAATCCCAGTCTCACACACGTGCACATACTCAGTCTCACATATGCACAATCGCAGTCTCACACACGTGCACGCAATCAGTGTCACATATACACAATCGCAGTCTCACACACACTCAGTCTCACACATGTGGACAATCCCAGTCTCACACATGCGGACAATTATTAGTATACGAGACCAGATTAATTAGTACTTTTCTGAGAAGCTGGGATGCCTCAGCGGACAAAAGTCTGACATTGTCCCTGGCTCACAGTGGCTGATAATGAGGAAGAATGTCAGCTATGGAGGAGTTTATATGATTATAAAAAAGGCAGGAATATATTTTAAAATTGTAACCTTTTGTGTTTATTGAGAGATTCTTATTATTCTATCAAACTGTGAATGCTGTAGAGTCTTATTTGACACTTTTTTCTTCATCTAACTGTTTTTACTATGAATTTGTCAAAAGTGTATTGCAAAATAAAATAGTGTTATCAAGTATCTTAGTGGCACTGGAAGTACCAGCGTCTCAATCTAGAAGATTTATTTGAATCCAAACTTTTACTGACATTTGAATTTACTTCCCCTTATGAGGCAGCTGAGGTAGAGTTCTACATGGGTAGCACAAGGATCCATTTTCTCGGATAAGTGCCTCTTGAATTGGATACTTATTGGAGAGAAGTCCACAGCCCATACTGTTTCACTTTCTTTACCAAAGAGCAAAGTAAGCTAATATGAGACAACGGTACTCAATCAAAAAAAATCTAAATAAAGAAGGAAGTAGAATTGTAAAAGGTGCATTTATGTTATTGCAGATAATGTTTGTTGAACCAAATGAAATCGTATGACAATGGAAGGTTTAAGGCCCTGAGGAAAGATGGTCTGGTTTTCCTTTCATAGTCTCTTTAACAGAAACTGTTACATTATCACATTTGGTTGAAAAAGACTCATTTGTGGTTTGCTGTTAAAAAGTTTTGTTCTGTTCTAATGCAAAACCATTTGGTGTTAAGTGGTCTGAAACCAAACCCAAAGACTAAAGGCTCAATTTTCCCCGGTCATTTGCACCGTTTTTTTGGCACGCGCCGTTTTTTTTGGCGTATTTTTTTTCAAAGTTTCTCCCTGCGATCTACGCCGGCAAACTGACTTGGTTACGATTTTTCTAGGCCAGTTTTTTAATTATGTCATAGGGGGCGTTCCCTCGTGTCTGCGCCGGTTTTTTCAATTTTTCACAGTATGGTGGGGGGTGGTGGCAGGAGGGGAAAGAGAGAAGGGGAGAAGTCACAAGACTGCAATTAGTTAAAGGGGGGGGGGGGAGAGAGGAGAAGTCACAAGACCTTGGGTGTGGTCCATCCATACAAACCTTGGAGAGAGAGAGAGAACAGCGAATCTGTCCTGCCTGCCTGCTTTCCTGCCATTTTGAGCTTCTTTCAAAGGTTAAATTTAAGTATGGGGGCAATACCCACAATGCCATACCTTGTGCGAGCCTTCTGCATCATAGTGCTATGTAGAAGATAATTGATTCAACGTCATCGCATCAGGAACATCAGAACCCATAGGGTGCTGGGCAAGAAGCTTTAACCACCTTTGGTATATCGAGACAGGCATTTGTACATCTACCTGAGTGATGCAGACTGTGTCAAAAAGGTTGAGTTTCCGCAAAGAAGTTGTAACTGAGATCTGTGAGTTGGTCAAAGCAGACCTGCAACCTAGAAGCATCAGGAGAACTGCTTTGTCAGTTTAAGTGAAGGTTAAAACTGCACTTTCATTCTATGCCTCCGGATCATTTCAAGCTATAACTGGGGATGTGTGCGCCATCTCTCAACATGCAACACATGTCTCCATTCACCAGGTCATGGCTGCACTGTACGCGCATAGGAATGACTTCATAAAGTTCCCCATGACTGCCCAAACTATCCATGACAGGGCTGTGGGCTTCTCCAGGATTGCTGGCGTCCCAAAGGTACAGGGCTGCATTGATTGTACCCACATCGCCTTGTAAGAATTGCCGGAAACATTGGCAGACTTCAAAACAATTTGTACTTTAAATTTTGGACAGTGCTTTTCCATATTTTCTGTTACTGCAGAAGAGCAGACAGCATGACTTGGCCAGGCCCAAACATATTCCACAGGAATACACATCAGGTGGGCGGGGATGGGTCAATAGCTGAAATCTCAGGAAGATGGTTGATGGGGTCCTTTGTCATGTAATGGGAACCCATCATGAGAGATCAAATAAATTGGTCAGTGCTCAAGCCATTGAAATGACTGAGAGCCCCGGAGCGTGAGAACCTCAGGACAAAGGAAGCCATTTGCCACCCAGACTCATTGGAGCCTTTATCCCCAGAACAGCCCAGTAACAAAGGCACAAGATTCATTGCTTTCAGTTGGACTGCTTCAGACAAAGACTGGTTTTTGGCGCAAAGAATTCAGAAGCATTTTCAGGTATAAGAAACAGCAGTTGCAGCCATCTCTCTCGCTTGCTTGCTTCGTTCAACACACACAAGGACCGAGCACTCTGGGACGCAGAGAAGAAACCACCATCTACGAGAAAAGAGAGCCTCGCTGATTGAGAGAAGCAGCAAGTAAGTCAGAGGGGTAACTAGCTGCATAACTTAGCCATCATGAGGCAGCAGCACCTGGTAGTGGAAGACCCACCTGCGGTGAGAGTGGCCGATGATAATGATGTGGAAGATGCAGATGTCGAGCAGGAGGAGGACGATGAGGATGAGGGAGCCATTCAAGTGTCGAATGCTGGAGCACCACGGCGGAGGAGGGCGGGCCATCATGTCCCTTTAACGATTGCTCGAGCCTTGCGCCAGCAGCTCATCCATAAACACTTTACTGATGCCTGAGTCTCAGCGACAACTATCCCACATGGACCATGTTTACTGTTTGGAGCTGTTCCGTAATGTTGTGTTGTGTTAATGGAACATGATTCAGTTTTAATGTAAAATATATTTTATTCAAAAGTTGAACAAACAGTTCTTATGTTAATTTTAATAAAATTATTCTTGTATCAAACTTTACTGTAACATCACTGTAATATCACTTAAAAATTTTTAAGATCACTTACAAACTTTTAAATTTGTAAATTTACATAACTTACAACGAAACTTTTAATTTAAGAACAGTTACAACAGTAACAACAATAATAATAATAACAACAACAACAGCAAAGAAAGGCTGCACCCATCTCTCCTCCACCTTATTCTAAGACCGCCCACTGCACTTGGTCTTGGACACACCACCACCGCTGCCCGCAGGCGATGGCAGTGTTTCTGGGTTTGGTACCAAGCTTATTCTTTCTAACATCTCGGATAGTGCGTGCCTGTTGAGGGGGGGGGGGGGTGGGGTGGTGGGTGGAGGGGGGCATCGGCATCAGGCAGCAAGTTGGAGGGCCCAGGTGGCAAGTTGGAAGGCCCGGCTTTGGCCTCTTCAGAGGCTGGTGTGGGGATTGAAGTGGGAGTGCCAGTTGATTCTGTCAAAGGGCGCAGGGTCTGGGCGTGTTACCTTATTGCAGCAGCTAACTCCAACATGCCGTCCCTCATGTGTCCTGACAGTGTCTCAACGACCTGCAACATTCCCTCCCTCATGGTCAGTGACGTGGTTACCTCTGACATTCCCTCCCTCATGGCCACTATTCCCTCACTGATGGTCCCGGATATCATTCCCATTTCTTGTGACATTGCTGTTACTTCTACCAACAGTCCTGCTACCTCATCACTCACCCCACTGATGGCATCCAGACATCGGGTAAGGTCAATGCTCTTCGCACTCAATGACATCATCTGGACCACATCTGTTAGATCCTGCATCTCAGGAGAGCGCGGTCAAACTCTCCTTCCCCTCCTCCCCACGGGTGTGCTCGTTGCACCCCACCACTGGGACCCACAGCCTGGGACAGTGGGACCCTGGGTGTGCCTCACTGCACCCCACCACTGGGACCCACAACCTCGGAAGGTGGGAACCATGGGATGTCCCACCAACACCCAAACCTCTAGTCATGGAAAGGGCTGTCACCTCTATGAGTGGCACCTCCTCCAAAGTCAGTACAACAGTGGGAGCTTCATCCAGCTCAATTCTCTCCCCCTCCCCCTCACCCCCATGGATGGATTGGAAGGTGTTCTCCCCTTCAGGCTCATCAGTGTCTGAATCTTCTTCTGCATTGTCAGGGTTGGCCTCAAGTTCTGCAAAATATAACAGAACAGTCAAATGGTTAGCAGCAGAGGAGAGGGCAGGATGGGTGGCATGAGTAGGCTCACACATCGCAGGCCAGGCAGCGGGCTGATTTGAAGGACCACGATGAATCTGCAGGACTTGCCCTCTCCCTCGAGTGTGGGCCCAGCTTGTGCAGTGGTGATTGCTTTCTTCCAGGCAGGACCCGTCAAAGCAGCGACCCTGTCTTCCAAGGGTGTCAGTGGGTGCAGATTTGCCGGGCCTCCTCCTGTTCGAGTTCTTTCCCTTTTATTATGTGCCACCTTCCTCTGCAAAGATGAAAACCTAACTTTTTAAAGAGGGTGTCTTTCTGTTGGGTGATCACATTTACAATTGCAATTCCATTAAATAAATGAAAATATTACTTACACTTACTACTTGACCAAGGTCCTGCTACTTCTTTTTACACTGGCCTCCAAATCGCATGGTGTTCACTACTGCACAGTAATCTTCTGCAACTTGGTTCCAGCATTTTTTCATTTCTTTGATTGGAACTTTTATGTGACCTCTTCTGGTGTCCCGCTCCTGCCATCTGTTCTCAATCACAGTAATTAGTGCCTCCACTTCTTCCTGTAAGAAATTCTTGGTCCTTGCACCGCGTTGCATCTTGTATTGCTGCAGCTGCGATTTTTCCAGTGTTCTCACACAGCACTCCTTCTCACACACAAAACTGGCTCTTTAAAAATGGTCAATTGCCAACTTGGAGCTGCACTGCGCATGCAAAAGCGTAACTTTTTTTTCCGCGCATGCGCAGAAGGTGTGGCATCATTTTTCGGCGCAGACAGCATGCTCCACCCCCTGAGGCGACTGGACGTGCTGCGCGGCGCAAAATTTGAATTATACATCAGGGAAACTTTGGCAAATAATTTCCGGCGCATTTCTGGCCTAGAAAAACGGGCGTAACTCTGGCAATACGCCAGCAAACGGGCTTGGGGAATATTGAGCCCTAAGAAAGTACCATGGACCAATACAACACTTGGGAAAAGAACTTTTAGAAATGCACAATGAGGAGGCACTTTTAGATTGGATGAACCTATGCCTTTAAAGAAAGAGTGCTCCTCATTCATATTGTGACAGTACTGTACACCTCACTGTGTGACTACGCGGTTGTTGGTAAAACTATCTGCTGTCTGCAGCTAAAACTAAAACAACTAAAGTGTGCATTTGAAAACTTTTAAAAAGTTTTGATCACTGATAGTCGATGTAAAGTCCTGACCCTGCAGTACAGACTTACACGAGGCACATGCTGAAGTCAAGGTCACTCAGAACCTGCACCTTTATTTCACAGCTCTGGAATGCCACACTTGCCTGAGACCTGCCTTTATATACCTGTGTGGGACAGGTGTGCAGTATCTCCTGCAAGTGCAACCCTGGTGGTAAAGTATGCTTGTGGTTACAGGTCATATCTAATTACAGTCATGTATAGCATGGTAAGATACAGTTTTATACAGTGGTGTGTGATACATGACATCACCCTCCCCCAAGATCAGATTGTCTTTATAGATTCAGTCTCTCAGGTGGACTACGCTCTCACGTGGAGCGTTGTAGTTGTGGTTCAGTTGTTTGCCTTGGTGCCTGTTTTTCTTTCAGTGTGATTGCTGGTATCTCGCCTGGGCTGTCTGTTGAGACTGCCCTTTCCTCAGGTTGTTCCCTCTGTCTGTCCACCAGGTATGGTGTGAGTTCCACATTGTAGTCTGCCTCTGTTTCTGCAGTGTTGTTGGTGAATCGACTTTTTACTTGGTCTACATGCCTCCGGCAGGTTTGGCCATTGTCCATTTGTACAACCAGTAGCCTGTTTCCTTCCTTGCCTTTTCCTGTCCCTGCAAGCTATTTGGAACCCTGCCATAGTTTAGCACAAACACTTTGTCCCCTATCTCATTCCACCTCCCCCTCGAATTTCGATCATGGTACTCAGTTAGCTTCCGGTGCTTTGCCTCAACAATTTCATGCATGTCTGGGAGGAATAACGAGAGCCTAGTCTTTAAGGTCTGTTTCCTCCATAGTTGCGCAGGGGGAACCCCAGTCAACGAATGCGGACGAGATCTGTATGCCAGCAGCAGTCGCGACAGGCGGCTCTGCAGTGTGGGACCTTGGATTTTAAGCATGCCTTGTTTAATGATTTGCACTGCTTGCTCCGCCTGGCCATTGGACGCCGGCTTGAACGGTACCGTCTTAACGTGATTTATGCCGTGGTCAACTATGAAATCTTGGAATTCTGCACTGGTGAAGCACGGACCATTATCACTGACCAATATGTCAGGAATTTCGTGCATTGCAAACATGGTTCTAAGGCTCTCCACAGTGGTGGAGGTGGTGCTCAAGTTTAAAATGGTGCATTCGATCCACTTTGAAAATGCATCGACGACTACGAGGAACATTTTGCCCATGAATGGGCCTGCATAGTCTACGTGCACCCGCGACCACTGTTTGGTGGGCCAGAGCCAGGGGCTCAGGGGGGCCTCCGTGGGGGCATTGCTGAGTTGGGCACAAATGGTGCACCGTCGGGCGCAGAGCTCCAAGTCCGTGTCAATGCCAGGCCACCAGACGTGGGATCTGGTATGGCCTTCATGAGAACGATCCCCGGGTGCTCGCGGTGGAGCCTCTCTGCCTCGCAAAGGCATGACTACTCGGCTGCCCCACATCAGGCAGTCTGCCTGTAGTGATAGTTCATGCATGCGCCTATGGAAAGGTTTGATCTCCTCGGGGCAGGCATCGCGAGCCTCTGCCCAGTCACCAGTTAAAACACATCTTTTGACTAAGGATAATGTGGGGTCGCTGGTCGTCCAGGTTCTGATGTGCCGAGCAGTCATGGGCGAACCTGTGGACTCAAAGGCATTGATTGCCATGACCATCTCACAGTCCTGTTCGTCGGACCCTTCCGTGGTCGCCAGATGTAGCCTGCTAAGCATGTCGGCACAGTTATCTGTGCCTGGTCTATGCCTTATTGTGTAGTCGTAAGACGCCAGCATGAGTGCCCACTGTTGAATGCGCGCCGAGGCGTTGGCGTTTATTGCCTTGCTCGCGGATAGCAGGGAAGTGAGGGGTTTGTGGTCGGTTTCTAACGTGAACTTGGCCCCGAAAAGGTGTTGGTGCATCTTTTTGACACCGTACACGCATGCGAACACTTCCTTCTCCACCATTCCGTACCCGCGCTCCGCCCGCGAAAGTGACCTGGAGGCATAAGCAATGGGTTGTAATTTACCCGCATCATTGACGTGCTGTAAAACGCACCTGACCCCGTACGCTGACGCATCACACGTAAGAACTAGCTTTTTACCTGGGGTCAAAAAAAGTCAAAACACTGTTGGAACACAGAAGGTTGCGTGCCTTATTGAAGGTGTGTTCTTGGACGTCCCCACAAAACCAATCGCACCACTTTCTCAGTAGCACGTGGAGAGGCTCCAGCAGTGTGCTCAAGTTCTGCATAAAGTTCCCAAAATAATTGAGTAGCCCGAGAAAGGTGCGCAGTTCTGATACATTCCGGAGTCTAGGTGCCAGACGAATTGCTTCGGTTTTGGATTCTGTTGGGTGGATTCCATCAGCGGCAATCCTTCTGCCCAAAAATTCAACCTCGGGCACGAGAAACAGACAATTGGATTTCTTAACTCTTAGGCCTACATGATCCAACCGCTTTAGTACTTCCTCCAAATTGCGGAGATGGGAGTCGGTGTCCCTGCCCGTGATGAGTATGTCGTCCTCAGGATGGACTTGAGCAGACTCTCCATGTTGCACTGGAATATAGCAGCTGCCGACCTGATGCTGAATGGGCATCGATTGTACATGAAAAGGCCTCGATGTGTGTTGATGGTGGTGAGTAGCTTAGACTCTTCGGTCAGTTCTTGCGTCATATATGCAGGTGTGAGATCTAGTTTCGAGAAAGGTTTTCCTCCAGACAATGTGGCAAATAGGTCCTCCGCTCTGGGCAGCGGGTATTGGTCCTGTAGGGAGACTCTGTTTATGGTAGATTTGTGATCTCCACAGATTCGTACGGATCCATCAGGCTTCATGACGGGGACGATGGGACTTGCCCAGTCGCTAAATTCCATGGGTGAGATAATGCCTTCCCGCAGAAGCCGGTCCAGTTCATGTTCAATCTTTTCCATCATCACCTCGGGCACAGCTCTAGTCTTGTGATGGACTGGTCTAGCATCCTGTGTGATGTAGATTTTAACTTTAGCCCCTTTGAAGGTGCCCACACTTTGCTGAAAGAGATGTTCAAATCGACTTAGAACTGTTGAGCAGGAGGTCCGTTCTTCTGATGACATGGCGTGAACATCATCCCATTTCCAGTTTAGTTTTGCCAGCCAGCTTCTCCCCAACAGTGCTGGGAGATCTCCGGGGACAATCCACAGGGGAAGTCGGTTCACCGTCCCTTTGTGTGTGACTGAGAGCATGGCGCTGCCAAGGACTGGGACGATTTCTTTGGTATAGGTCCTTAGTTTGGTGTCGACCCTTGTGAGTTTTGGTCTGTTGCTTTTGTGCGGCCACAGCTGTTCAAATTGTTGGACGCTCATGAGAGATTGACTCGCTCCTGTGTCCAGTTCTATGTTGACGGGTATCCCGTTGAGTAGGACCCTCATCATTATTGGAGGCATCTTGTTGTAAGAACAGTGTACATTGATCGTGTTGACCCGCTGTACCTCGGTGTCCCGGGCACTGCCCCCACCGTCTTCTGGTCCGCTTTCCGACGCTTCTGATTCGTATACCAGCCGAGCTGTTGTTTTTCTGCACATGCGGGCCAGATGCCCTGTATAGTTGCAGTTTCTGCAAACGGTATGCTGAAATCGACACCCCCTTGGTGAGTGCCTTCCCCCACATCTCCAGCACAGACCGCTTCCATTCTTTCCGAAGGATGAGCTGCGTCTGGCTGATCTCTCTTGAGCTTCTCTCAGTTTGTAGTTGATTGCTCGCATTGTGGGTTGATGAGGTGTGAATGGCCATTCATGTGGCCTTTGATGGCTTCTGGCACCACTGCCTGCTGTTGAAGGCCTGCTCTCCTGTCTTTGTCTGTGTGTGGGGGTAGCGACTTGTTTCACGCTGTGAACCCCTTGTTTCGATGTTTCGTTAATTTTCATACCCGCAGTATAGATCAATCTCGTTTCTTCTTCTCCTGCCAAGAATGTCTGTGCGACCAGTGCTGCTGCCTCTAGGGTCAAGTTCTTGGTCTCTATGAGCTTTCGGAATATGCCTGCGTGGCCTATTCCTTCAATGAAAAAGTCTCTCAGTACTTCTCTCCTTAGTTCATCGGAGAACTCACATAAACTAGCCAGCCTCCGAAGTTCCGCCACAAAGTCGGGTATGCTCTGGCCCACACAGCATATGTAGTTGTAGAACCTGTGCCTGGCCATGTGTAGGCTGCTTGCTGGCTTCAGGTGATCTCTCACCAGTGGGCTCAACTCTTCAAACGACTTGCTTGCTGGTTTCTCGGGTGCCAACAGGTCCTTCATTAAGGCATATGTTTTCGAGCCACAGCTGGTCATGAGATGGGCTCTTCTCTTGTCTGCCTTATCGTCGCACAACCAGTCTTTGGTTACGAAACTTTGCTGGAGCCTTTCTATAGTCCTCCCAATTATCTCCAGCATTGTATTTCTCATCTGAGCCATTGGTAGCCATTCTGTGGATTCTGTGATCCTGTAACTCGTCGCCACTGTAAAGTCCTGACCCTGCAGTACAGACTTACACGAGGCACATGCTGAAGTCAAGGTCACTCAGGACCTGCACCTTTATTTCACAGCTCTCGAGTGCCATACTTGCCTGAGACCTGCCTTTATATACCTGTGTGGGACAGGTGTGCAGTGTCTCCTGCAAGTGCACCCCTGGTGATAAAGTTTGCTTGTGGTTGCAGGTCAAATCTAGTTACAGTCATGTATAGCATGGTAAGATACAGTTATATACAGCGGTGTGAGATACATGACAGTCTACAAGATATGTAGATATGTAGCTGGATAGTAAAGAAGTCCAGTAAGGAGAAGTGTGACTTGTAATGGGTACATATCCATCTGATTCCCATACAGTCCTGCAGAAAGCAGTTTTGTGACTTATTATTCAAGTTTAAGAGTTTAAATTAAATCTTTCTGTTACAGCAGTTGCATGTTAATGATAGCAATCCCTCCTGCCCTGACTCGTTAATGTAGTTAAGGACTTATTAAGGCAGTTTAATTTACAAGAGCTGGGTGAATTGCTATTGGAGTAGATCACAAACAAGGCAGAAGCTGAAAATGTGATGATAGTAGGAATACACTAGTAGGTTTGATGTAAGTATTCATCAGATTGGAATTCAGCTTGGTCGTGTAACTCAAAATAAACTGCAAGGTCAGTGGCAGTTAGCCGTTAACAGGCAATCAGCTGTAAGTGGTTGCTTAACTAGGTGGTAAATGCTGTGAGAACATAAGAACAGAAAAAATAGGAGCAGGAGTAGGCCATTCGGCCACTCGAACCTGCTCCGCCATTCAATAATATCATGGCTGATCTGATCCTGGCCTCAACTCCACTTCCCTGCCTGCTCCCCATAACCCTGGACTCCCTTATTGTTCAAAAATCTGTCTATCTCCACCTTAAATTCATTCAATGACTCAGCCTCCACAGCTCTCTGAGGTAGAGAATTCCAAAGATTCACGACCCTCTGAGAGAAGAAATTCCTCCTCATTTCCGTTTTAAATGGGCGACCCCTTATTCTGAAACGATGCCCCCTAGTTCAGGATTCCCCCATGAGGGGAAACATCCTCTCTGCATCTACTCTGTCAAGCCCCCTCAGAATCTTACACATTTCAATAAGATCACCTCTCATTCTTCTAAACTCCAAAGAGTATAGGTCAAATCTGCTCAACCTTTCTTCATATGACAACCATTTCAACTCAGGAATCAACCTAGTGAACCTTCTCTGAACTGCCTCCAATGCAAGTATATCCTTCCTTAAACAAAGAGACTAAGGGCCCAAATTTCCCCATGAGTTGCACCGTTTTTTTTGGTGTAACTTGATTTTTCTGGTGTATCATTTTAGTTGCAACTATGACCATTTAATTTGCGCCAGTGTAAGTGAGTTACTTAGGTTTTTTGTTAGGTCAGTTTTTTGTTAAAAAGGGGGTGTTCCCAGCCACTTACACCATTTATGTCAGTTTGGCCAGAAAAAAGTTGTACTAAACTAACTTAGGGCAGCGTATGTGTCCACTTTTGTCCGCACAGAAAGACCTTACAGTTAAGGAATCGCACAAGTAACTAGATTTAAAGCACCACCAAGCACCAAACAAAGCACAAAAAGTAATAAGCAATTAATTAACAAATAAAATAGAAGGAACCCTGCACCTAAAGCACCAAGACCAAAGTAATAAGCAATCAATAAATAACAAATCATAAAAATAGAAGGAAACCTGCCCCTAAAGCACCAAAATCAATCAGTAAATAACAAATAAAAAATAAAGTCCTACATTCGGGAACGCAGCGGGCCGCCGATGAGGGAGCCCATTCGGCCAGGGCTAGGAGGAGGGAGGGGGATGGGGGAAGAGGAGGGGAGGGGGAGATAGGAGAGGAGGGGGGAGAGGAGGGAGGAGAGAGGAGGGAGAGGAGGGTGGATAGAGGAGGGGGAAGAGGAGAGGAGGGGGAGAGAGGAGGGAGAGAGGAGAGGGAGGGGGGAGAGAGGAGAGTGGGGAGAGGAGGGGGGAGAGGAGGGGGGAGAGGAGAGAGGGGGGAGGGGGAGAGAGGAGAGGGGGGAGAGAGGAGGAGAGGGGCTGGAGGGGGAGAGGAGGGGCGAGAGGAGAAGGGGGGAGATGAGGGAGGGGGAGTGGGGAAGGGGAGGGGGAGAGGAGAGCGGAGAGGGGTGGTGGAGAGGAGAGGGGGGAGGGGGAAGAGAGAGGGGGAGAGGGGAGGGAGGGGGAGGAGGGCGGAGAAGAAGGGAGGAGGGGGGAGAGGAGGGGAGGGAGGAGGAGGAGGGGGGGAGGGGGAGTGAGGAGGAGGGGGATGGAGAGAGAGGGGAGAGGGAGGGAGGAGGGAGGGGAGAGGGAGAGAGGGGGAGAGGAGGGGGTAGGGAAGGGGGGGAGAGGAGAGGGGGGAGAGGAGGGAGGGGGGAGGAGAGGGGGGAGGGGAGAGGGGAGGGATGAGAGGAGGGAGGAGAGGAGGAGGGGGGAGAGGAGAGGAGGGGAGGAGGAGAGGGGGGCAGGAGTAGAGGGGGGAGGGGGAGAGAGGAGGGGGCAGGAGCGAGATGAGGGGGGGAGGAGGGGAGGGGGAGGAGTAGAGGGGGGGAGAAGAAGAGGGGGAGGAGTAGATGGGGGAGGGGAGAGAGAGGAGGAGGGAGAGGGAGAGAGAGGAGAGGGGGGAGGGAGGAGGGGAGTAGAGGGGGCAGATGAGGTGGAGGAGGAGGGGGAGGGAGGAGAGGAGGAGAGGAGGAGGGGGAGGGAGGAGAGCAGGAGAGGAGGAGGGGTGAGGGAGGAGAGGAGGACGGGGGAGGAGGTGGAAGTACCCTCTTGATCAAATGGTACAAATCCTCTGGAAGATCTGGAGCCAACCCCTTGGACTTCAGTATCCTGAGGATCTTGTTCGTCCGACATTCGGTGGACGTTCCCTCCGCTCAGGCGCATTTGTTCCTGCTGTCGGGGCTGCTTATTGGGCTGCCTGCACGACGCAGTTACTCCCAACCTCGCTCACAGAGGGCCTGGCTTCATATTTGGGGCACTGATCTGGAGGGCTTTCGTGATGACCGCTTGCTGATGACAATGGTCCACAAACCCCTTCAGAGTCCTCGAAGCACATCCAGACAGATGTCCGGCATGGTATCAAACACCCGCATGAATCCCCGGTTCATCTGGTCGAGAGTTACAAACCCAGACGGACAAAAACGGCGCACCTCGGGTGAGGCACCAGAAAAACAGGTTCGGGAAATTCTAGCCCTAAAACTGTACGAGTACTCCAGGTGTGATCTTACCAACACAACTGTACAGTTGTAGCAGGACTTCTCTGCTTTTATATTCCATCCCCCTTGCAATAAAGGTCAACATTCCATTTGCCTTCCTAATTACTTGCTGTACCTGCATACTAACTTTCTTTGTTTCATGTACAAGGACCCCCAGATCTCTCTGTACCTCAGCATTTTGTAATCTCTCTCCATTGAAATAATAATTTGCTTTGTTATTTTTTTTACCAAAGTGAATAACCTCACATTTTTCCACATTGTACTGCATCTGCCAAATTTTTGCCCACTCACTTAGTCTGTCTATATCCCTTTGTAGATTATTTGCGTCCTCCTCACAACTTGCTTTCTCACCTATCTTTGTATCATCAGCAAATTTGGCTACGTTACACTCGGTCCCTTCATCCAAGTCATTAATATAAATTGTAAATAGTTGAGGCCCCTGCACTGATCCCTGTGGCACTCCACTAGTTACAGTTTGCCAACCTGAAAATGACCCATTTATTCCAACTCTCTGTTTTCTGTTAATTAGCTAATCCTTTATTTTGTAATTAGGGTTTAAAATAAACTTACCTTAGTGGGCAGGGTTTTTAACAGAAAAATGAGTTTGTAAATTTTATTTTTATATGTTTTTTATATGTTTTAAAACTCTTACGCTGGTAAATGTAGGCTATGCGCCTGTTTTTATCAGGCGCAAGAGTTTTAAGCACAATCGCTGGGCAAGAGATGGACAAATACTGCAATCTTGCCCATGCAAATGTCCTTGCTGCCGAGATGTGTGCGACCTGTCAAGCCAGAACTTGAAAGATCGGAAAAGCTGTTTTTTGGCGCATGCTCCCGCACAGACCCAGGGAGGCCATTAGAGATGGCAGGGCAGGCCATGTGTTACTGCTGCAGTATGTTGGAGCTGGGTGACCCGATTGAGGTCCACAGCGACCACATCTGCAGTAATCGTCTGCAACTGGAGGAACTTCGGCTCCGTGTTGATGAGCTGGAGTCCGAGCTGCGGACACTGCGACACATCAGGGAGGGGGAGAGTTACCTGGATGCTGTATTCTAGGAAGCAGTCACGCCCCTTAGATTATTTCATTCAAATTTGGCCCGTGGTCAGGGACAGGAGGGTATGACTATGAGTGAGGCAGGTAAGGGGACCCAGGAGGTAGCATTGGAGGAGCCTCAGCCCTTGCTCTTGACCAATAGGTATGAGGCTTTTACTCCTTGTGTGGACAAGAGCAGGGACTGCAGGGAGGATGAGAAAACTGACCACAGCACCATGGTACAGGGGGCCATTCAAGATGGGGGGAGTAAAAAGAAATGTTGCAGTGGTAGGATAGATACTGTCCTCTGCAGCCAAGAGCGTGAGTCCCGAAGACTGTGTTGCCTGCCCAGTGCCAGAGTTGACATCTCCTCTGGGCTGGAGAGGAACTTGGAGTGGGAGGGGAAAGATCCAGGTGTCGTGGTCCACGTGGGTACCATCGACATAGGTAGGACAAAGAACGAGGTTCTGCTGAGGGAGTATGAGCAGCTAGGGGCTAAATTGAAAAGCAAAACCACAAAGGTAATAATCTCGGGATTAATACCTGAGCCACGATCAAATTTGAATAAGGTAAATAAGATCAGAGAGATGAATACGTGGCTCAAAGACTGGTGTGGGAGAAATGGGTTTTGATTCATGGGGCACTGGCACCAGTACTGGGGTAAGAGAGAACTGTTCCATTGGGATAGGCTTCACTTGAACCATACTGGGACTAATGTCCTGGCGAATCAAATAACTAGGGCTGTAGAGAGGGTTTTAAACTAAATCGTGGGAGGGGAGGGTTCAGGTGAGCAGAAATTCAAAAAAAATCAAAGAGCAAGGAGAAGGCAATAGAGCAGGGTAGCAGTCGGGGAAATGATAACCAGAGTGTCACAGGAAGGGACAGGGGTTTAGAATTTCCTATCAGCCCGCCAGCGCCGATTGCCACCCAAAAAAACGCTAAGGCTGGGATGATTATCGCCGGCAAAAATGTCCGCAAAATTTTTTTTTAAATCTGCCCAGTGAAAAATATGGGTCTTGCACCCTCAATCTGGGCAGAAAAGTGCAATTTCGGCGAGATTGGGCGGTGCCGAAAGATAATGGGCAAAAAATTTAAAAATATGTAAAAATTTATACCGAGTCTGCGGGTTGGGCCTAACACCAAAAAAAGAATAAAAATCATTTTTCAAAAAACATAACTAAAAAATTTAAAAAACATTCCCAAGGCACTTTTAAATTAAATCACCCCAACAGATTTTGAAAATAAATAGTAAAAAGCCAATCACTTACGTTTTTCTTGCAGACCTCCTTACTGACCGCCCAGCTCCGTTGATCCTAATGGGCGGTTAAAAAAATGTTTTTTTTATACTTACCTACGGGTCCCCGCTCAGCCAAAGATCGCGCCAGGACGATCTGTGGAAGGTACATGCCGGCCGTCTGCTCTCCAGCGGTACTTCGAAACCGCTGGCATGCCTCAGCTGGGAAATTTTTCTCTGACCCAGTTCTCACCCAAAAACGGCCAATACCGCCAAGAAACCGGGCGATGAATCACTGGAAATTCGAGCCCAGAATGTATAACAATAAGAGTATATCACAAAGTGGGGTCAAAGCAGGGAAAAATGGTTAAAGGAAAAAATTAAAAGCTCTTTATCTGAATGCACGCAGCATTCGGAATAAGATAGATGAGTTGACAGCACAAATAGATATAAATGGGTATGATGTGATAGCCATTACAGAGACTTGGTTGCAAGGTTACCAAGGCTGGGAACTGAATATTCAGGGGTATTTGACAATTTGGAAGGATAGACA
Source organism: Pristiophorus japonicus (assembly GCF_044704955.1). Classification (NCBI taxonomy): domain Eukaryota; kingdom Metazoa; phylum Chordata; class Chondrichthyes; family Pristiophoridae; genus Pristiophorus; species Pristiophorus japonicus. Next base: position 111,406,941 of record NC_091977.1, on the reverse strand, counting down.
GAAAGGAAAAGGAGGTGGGATAGCTCTGTTAATAAATAATGCGAACAATGCAGCAGTGAGAAATGATATTGGCTCAAGATGTAGAATCAGTATGGGTGGAGACAAGAAATAATAAGGGGAAGAAGTCACTGGGTGGACATAGTCTATAGGCCCTCAACAGTAGCTACACTGTTGGACAGAGTATAAATTAAGAAATAATGGAAACTTGTACAAAAGTTTTGGCAATAATCATGGGCGATTTTAATCTTCATATTGATTGGACAAATCAAATTGGCCAAGCTAGCCTTAAGGAAGAGTTTATAGAATGTATCCGAGATGGTTTCCTTGAACAGTACATTGCTGAACCAACCAGGGATCCGGCTATCTTGGATCTGGCACTGTGTAATGAGACACTAATAATAAATGATCTCTGAGTAAAGGATCCTCTTGGAAAGAGTGACCATAACATGGTTGAATTTCAAAATCTGTTGGAGGGTGAGAAAGTTGGATCTCAAACCAGTGTGCCGATATTAAATAAAGGTGATTACAAAGGTATGAAGGCAGAGTTGACTAAAGTGGACTAAGGAAATAGAATAAAGTGTGAGACAGTTAATAAACAGTGGCAGACATTTAAGGAGATATTTCATAACTCTCAACAAAACTATATTCCAGTGAGAAGGAAAGACTTTAAGTGAAGGGAGAACCATCCATGGTTAACTAAGGAAGTAAAGGATGGTATCAAATTGAAAACAATGGCATACAAAGTTGCCAAGATTAGTGGGAGACCAGAGGATTGGGAATTTAAAAAAAAAACGCAAAGAACGACTAAAAATATAATAAAGCGAGGGAAGATACAGTATGACAGTAAACTTGCAAGAAATATAAAAACAGATAGTTGAAGCTTCTACTTGTATATAAAAAGGAAGCGATTAGCTAAAGTAAACATTGGTCCCTTAGAGGATGAGATTGGGGAGTTAATAACGGGGAACAGGGAAATGGCAGAGACTTTGAACAAATATTTTGTATCAGTCTTCATGGTAGAAGACAGTAAAAACATCCCAATAATTAGATAATCAAGGGGCTATAGGGAGGGAGGAAATTAAAACAATTTCTAAAGAAACAGCACTCGGTAAAATAATAGGACTTAAGGTGGACAAGTCCCCTGGACCTGATGACCTGCATCCTAGGGTCTTAAAAGAAGTGACTGCAGAGATAGTGGATGCATTGGTTGTAATCTACCAAAATCCCTGGATTCTGGAAAGGTCCAAGGTGATTGGAAAACCGCAAATGTAACACCCCTATTTAAAAAAGGAGGCAGACAGAAAGCAGGAAACTATAGACCAGTTAGCCTAACATCTGTCGTTGGGAAAATGTTGGAGTCCATTAATAAGGAAGCAGCAGCAGGACATTTGGAAAAGCATAATAAAATCAAGCAGAATAAGCATGGTTTTATGAAAGGGAAATCATGTTTGACAAATTTGCTGGAATTCTTTGAGGATGTTACGAGCAGGGTGGATAAAGGGGGAACCAGTGGATGTGGTGTATTTGGACTTCTAGAAGGCATTCGATAAGGTGCCACATAAAAGGTTACTGCACAAGATAAGAGCTCACGGGATTGGGGGTAATATATTTGCATGGATAGAGGATTGGCTACCGAACAGAAAACAAAGAGTCGGGATAAATGGGTCATTTTCAGGTTGGCAAACTGTAACTAGTGGGGGCCACAGGGATCGGTGCTGGGGCCTCAACTAGTTACAATCTACATTAATGACTTGGATGAAGGAACCAAGTGTAATGTAGCCAAGCTTGCTGATGATACAAAGATGGGTGGGAAAGCAAGCTGTGAGGAGGACACAAAAAATCTGCAAAGGGATATAGAAAGGCTAAGTGAGTGGGCAAACATTTGGCAGATGGAGTATAACGTGGGAATGTGTGAAGTTATCCATTATGGCAGGAAAAATAAAAAAGCAAATTATTATTTAAATGGAGAGAAATTACAAAATGTTGCAGTACAGAGGGACCTGGGGATTCTTGTGCATGAAACACAAAAAGTTAGTATGCAGGTACAGCAAGTGATCAGGAAGGCAAATGGAATGTTGGCCTTTATTGCAAGGGGGATAGAGTATAAAAGCAGAGAAGTCCTGCTCCAACTGTACAGGGTATTGGTGAGGCCACACTTGTAAAGTCCTTACACAATACCACAAATTCACACGAGGCACATTCTATGGACAAGGTCACTCCATGACCTGAACCTTTATTCACAGGACCAAGAAGTGATGACCTTGCATGGGATCTCCCTTTATATACCTGGATGATCAGGTGAGGAGTGTCTCCCACAAGCTCACCCCCTGTGGTCAAAGTGTGCATTTCTTACGTATATACAGTATTGCAGTGTTGTTACATAAAGGTTACATACATGACATCACCTCCCCCTCAACATCTTATTGGGATCATAGGGTAAGTCTCTCGGGTGGTCTGCGCTCTCTCGTGGAGCGCCGCAGTTGGGGCTCTGGTTGTTGAGCCTTGGTATGCGTGTCTGTCACCTGTGGTGATTCCGGCCTGTCCGGGCTGACCACAGGGACTGTGCATGCTGCTGAATGTTCTTGTTGCTCGCTCACTGGCGGTGGTGTGAATACCATCTCATGATCATCCTCAGGTTCCTCAGTGTCCATGCTGAACCTTTTTTTTACTTGGTCCAGATGCTTGCGGCATATCTGCCCATTGTTAAGTTTAACCACTATGACCCTATTCCCCTCTTTGTCTATTACAGTACCCTCAAGCCATTTGGACCCCAAAGCGTGATTGAGAACAATCATCAATTTCTATACATCTCCCCCTTGAATTTCGGTCATGGTACTCGTTTTGGGACTGGTGCTTGCTCTCAACAATGTCGGACAGGACTGGATGAATGAGGGACAGCCGAGTTTTGAGTGTTCGTTTCATGAGTAGCTCCACGGGCGGGACCCCTGTGAGCGATTGCGGTCAGGACCTATAGGCCAGCAGGAGGCGCGATAGGCGGCATTGAAGGGAGGGTCCTTGAATCCGGAGCATGCCTTGTTTTATGATTTGGACTGCATGTCCCGCCTGGCCATTGGAGGCCGCCTTGAAGGATGCTGTCCTGACATGGTTGATGCCATTACCCGACATGAACTCCTGGAATTCGTAGCTTGTGAAACATGGGCCATTATCGCTAACAAGGATGTCCGGCAAGCCGTGGGTCACAAAGATCGTGCGCAGACTCTCCACAGTGGTGGATGTCGTGCACGAATTCAAAATGATACACTCGATCCATTTCGAGTACACATCCACCACAATGAGAAACATTTTTCCCATGAACGGGCCCGTGTAGTCTACGTGAATACGTGACCATGGCCTGGTGGGCCAGGGCCACGGGCTGAGCGGGGCCTCCCTGGGGATATTACCTAGCTGGGCACACGTTGTGCACCTGCAAACACAGTGTTCCAGGTCTGAATCAATTCCCGGCCATCACACATGTGACCGGGCAATGGCCTTCATCAGCACGATGCCTGGGTGCTCGCTGTGGAGTTCCCTGATGAATGCTTCCCTGCCCCTCTGGGGCATGACTACCCAGCTGCCTCATAGTAGGCAGTCGGCTTTAATGGAGAGCTCATCCATCCGTCTGTGAAATGATCTGACCTCCTCAGGGCATGCTCCGTGTGCGAGCGCCCAATACCCAGTCAGGACACATTTCTTAATCAAGGATAGGAGGGGATCTCTGTTGGTCCAGATTTTGATCTGGCAGGCTGTGATGGGGAAGCCTGCACTATCAAAGGCATTGACAGCCATGACCACCTCAGCGCTTTGCTCCGCTGCCCCTTCAGTGGTGGCCAGTGGAAGCCTGCTGAGCGCGTCAGCGCAGTTTTCGGTGCCGGGCAGGTGCCGGATGGTGTAGTCATACGCAGCGAGCATGAGAGCCCATCGCTGTATGCGAGCTGACACATTGGCATTGACAGCCTTGCTGTCTGACAGCAGGGATGTTAATGGCTTGTGGTCCGTTTCTAATTCGAACCTCCTGCCAAAAAGGTACTGATGCATGTTTTTTACCCCATAGACATTTGCGAGTGCTTCCTTCTCAACCATCCCATATCCCCGTTCAGCTTGAGAGAGCGACCTTGAGGCAAAAGCCACAGGTTGTAGTTGGCCCTCAGCGTTATCCTGCTGCAACACGCACCCAATCCCATAGGACGATGCATCACATGTCAGAACCAATTTCTTACATGGGTCGTACATGGTCAGCAACTTATTTGAACAAGGTAGGTTCCGCGCCCGATTGAAAGCCTGTTCCTGACAGTCCCCCTAAAACCAATCGCAACCCTTATGCAGGAGCACATGTAACGGCTCCAACAATGTGCTTAAGTTCGGCAGAAAGTTCCCGAAATAGTTCAAGAATCCCAGAAATGAATGCATCTCCAATGTGTTGCCAGGCCTGGGCGCTCATCGAATCGCCTCCGTTTTGGATTCGGTCGGCCGAATCCCATCTGCAGCAACCCTTCTGCCCAGAAACTTGAGCTCGGGAGCCAAAAACACACACTTAGACTTCTTGGGTCGCAGGCCTACCCGGTCCAGTCGGCGTAGCACCTCCTCCAGGTTGTGAAGGTGTTCCTCAGTGTCACGACCGGTGATGAGGTTGTCGTCCTGAAATACGATGGTTCCGGCAATGGATTTGAGCAGGCTTTCCATGTTTCTTTGAAAAATCGTGGCCGCTGATCGAATGCCAAACGGACATCTGTTGTAAACAAACAGTCCCTTGTGCGTGGTGATTATGGTCAGTAGTTTAGGTTCGTTGGCCAGTTCTTGGGTCATGTAGGCTGAAGTGAGGTCCAACTTGGTGAACAGCTTGCCACCTGCCAGCGTGGCAAAAAGGTCCTCCGCTCTCGGGAGCGGGTATTGGTCTTGTAGGGACACCCGGTTGATAGTGGCCTTGTAGTCGCCACAGATCCTGACCGAGCCGTCCGCTTTTAGGATGGGAACGATGGGGCTCGCCCAGTTGCTGAATTCAACAGGTGAGATGATGCCCTCTCTCAGCAAACGGTCCAATTCGTTCTCAATTTTCTCCCACATCACATACGGCATAGCTCTGGCTTTGTGGTGCACTGGTCTGACGTCTGGGGTGATGCGTATCACTACTTTGGTACCTTTGAACGTCCCGACGCCAGGTTGAAAGAGTGACTCGAATTGCTGTAGGACCTGTGAGCATGAACTTCGCTCCACAGATGACATCCCCCCATTTCCAGTTCATCTCAGCTAACCAGCTCCTCCCCAACAGTGCGGGACCATTGCCCGGGACAATCCAGAGCGGCAGCCGATTCACCAATCCATTGTGTGTGACCACCAACATTGCACTGCCTAGCACTGGAATGATTTCTTTGGTGTACGTCCGTAATTGCATCTCAATGCATTCTAGTTTGAGTCTGCTGGCTTTGAGTGGCCACAGCTTTTCGAATTGTTGAACACTCATGAGTGACTGGCTGGCCCCCGTGTCCAGCTCCATGCGTACGGGGATGCCATTTAATAGGACTTCCATCATCATAGGTGGCATTTTGGTAAATGAGCTGTGAATGTTTGCCACATGAACCCACTGAACTTCAGCATCCATTGATTTGCCCCAAGCTTCAACCTGCCTTGCAGACCCCTCATCTGATTCATCCGCCTCGTATATTAGCCTGGTTACAGGCTTTCTGCATATTCTGGCTAAATGGCCACTGAGGTTACAATTTCTGCAGACGAACTGTTGAAACCTACAAGCCCTGGCAGCATTTCTGCCCCCACACCTCCAGCATGAACTGAGATTCCCATTGTTGTGAACAAAAGAGCTGTTACAAGGCATTCCTCGCTGATTGTCCCTTTGACTGCTCTTGAGCACCCTGTTAGTGGGTGTCAATGGCCCCATCCCGGGCCGCATTGTCCACTGTGGGGGGGGCATAAATGTCCGTTCAGCCTGCCATTGTCTCTGTTGGAGACTTACTCTTGGGTCTATTGCTGCCTGTGGTGAGTCGAACTGCCCTTGCCTGCCTGCGGGGCTCTGTGTCGCGTTTATGATATTGACTCCCTGATCCATCGCCACGTTGGAGGCAGAAGTGTGCGCATATATTATCTTGGTTTCCTCCTCCCCCACCATAAAAGTCTGAGCCATTAACGCCGCCACTTCCAAGGTCAAGTCCTTGGTCTCAATTAGCTTTCTGAAAATTCCAGCATGACCGATGCCCTCAATAAAGAAATCCCTTAGCATCTCCCCCCTGCAGGTGTCTGTGAACTTTCAGAAGCTGGCCAAGTGCCGGAGGTCCGCAACGAAATCTGGTATGCTCTGTCCTTCCTGACGTCGGTGGGTATAGAATCTGTGTCGGGCCATGTGTACGCTGCTCGCCGGTTTGAGGTGCTCACCGATTAGTTTGCTGAGCTCTTCAAAGGTTTCTCGGGTGCTAGCAGGTCTTTCATGAGCGCGTAAGTCTTGTGTCCACAGCTGGTCAGCAGATGAGACCTTCGCTTGTCGGCCGCTGTGTCTCCCAACCAGTCCTTCGTGACAAAACTCTGCTGGAGCCTCTCAATGAAATCATCCCCGTCCTCACCAACACAGTACCGTTCATCAGTGCTGCCGGTGGCCATTCTCGTGGGTCATAGAAACATAGAAACATAGAAAATAGGTGCAGGAGTAGGCCATTCGGCCCTTCTAGCCTGCACTGCCATTCAATGAGTTCATGGCTGAACATTCAACTTCAGTACCCCATTCCTGCTTTCTCGCCATACCCCTTGATCCCCCTAGTAGTAAGGACCTCATCTAACTCCTTTTTGAATATATTTAGTGAATTGGCCTCAACAACTTTCTGTGGTAGAGAATTCCACAGGTTCACCACTCTCTGGGTGAAGAAGTTCCTCCGCATCTCGGTCCTAAATGGCTTACCCCTTATCCTTAGACTGTGACCTTTGGTTCTGGACTTCCCCAACATTGGGAACATTCTTCCTGCATCTAACCTGTCTAACCCCGTCAGAATTTTAAATGTTTCTATGAGGTCCCCTCTCATTCTTCTGAATTCCAGTGAATACAAGCCCAGTTGATCCAGTCTTTCTTGATAGGTCAGTCCCGCCATCCCGGGAATCAGTCTGGTGAACCTTCGCTGCACTCCCTCAATAGCAAGAATGTCCTTCCTCAGGTCATTGATACCTATTTCTCGTCGCCAATGTAAAGTCCTTACACAATACCACAAATCCACACAAGGCACATTCTATGGACAAGGTCACCATGACCTGAACCTTTATTCACAGGATCAAGAAGTGATGACCCTGCGTGGGACCTCCCTTTATATACCTGGATGACCAGGTGAGGAGTTTCTCCCACAAGCTCACCCCCTGTGGTCAAGGTGTGCATTTCTTATGTATATACAGTATTGCAGTGTTGTTAAATAAAGGTTACATACATGACAACACCTAGAGTACTGCGTACAGTTTTGGTCTCCTTATTTAAGAAAGAATATAGTTGCATTGGAGGCAGTTCAGAGAAGGTTCACTAGGTTGATTCTGGAGATGAAGAGGTTGATTTATGAACAAAGGTTGAACAGATTGGGCCTATGCTCATTGGAGTTTAGAAGAACGAGAGGTGATCTTATTGAAACACATAAGATACTGAGGGGACTCGACAAGGTAGATGCAGAGAGGATATTTCTACTCGTGGGGAAATCTAGAACTCGGGGGCATAGTTTCAGAATAATGGGTCGCCCATTTAGAACTGAGATGAGGAGGAATTTTTTTTCTCAAGAGGGTTGTAAAGCTGTGGAATTCTCTACCCCAGAGATCTGTGGAGGCTGAGTCATTGAATATATTTAAGGCATAGATAGACAGATTTTTGAGCATTAAGAGAGTGAAGGGATTTGGGGAATGGGCAGGAAAGTGGAGCTGAGCCCAAGATCAGATCAGCCATGATCTTATTAAATGACAGAGCAGCTCAAGCGGCCAAATGGCCTACTCCTGCTCCTATTTCTTATATTCTTATGTTCTTAAGGGGAAGAGCCAGAAGTCGTGGTCCATGTCAGAACCAATGACATGGGGAGGAAGAGGGTTGAGTCCTGCAGTCAGAGTTTAAGGAGCTAGGGAGGAAGTTTATAAAGCAGGACCTCAAAGGTAGTAATCTCTGAATTACTTCCAGTATCATATGCTAGTGAGTGGAAATAAGTGGATATGGCAGGTTAATATGTGGCTCGAGACATGGTGCAGGAGGGAAGGCCTCAGATTCCTGGGAGATTGGCACCAGTTCTATCGCAGGCGGGACCTGTTCAAGATGGACAGGTTGCACCTAAACAGAGCTGGTAGGATAACTGTGCTGTGAGGGAGGGTTTAAACTAATTTGGCAAGGGGTTGTGCACCAAGAAATATTAAAAAGTGCATTGAGAACTGGGAGAGACAGCTAGAGTTGGAAATAAAACAGAATTAGGTGGGATCATAGAAAATACAAAGAGGTCTAAGTTCATTTGGAGTGCATGTGTAAATGCACAAAGTGTGGTGAGTAAGATTGGTGAGCTGCTGGTGCAAATAGCTACATGAAAATATGATGTTGTGTGAAGAAGTGAGATCTGGCTCAAAAAAAGGAGGATTGGATGCTTAATATTCCTGGGTACAAGGTCTGCATGAAAGGTAGGTAAGGAAAAAAGGAGACGGGGTGGCAGTATTGATTAAGGAATATATTCGTGCTTGAAACAGGGAATGTTCTTGAGGATCAAAGGTAAACAATAAAGGAGCTATTACACTACTTAGTGTATTTTATAGACCACCAGATAGTGGGAAGGAGATAGAGGAGCAGATTTGCAGAGACATTACTGAGGGATACAATAACTTGTGATACTGGGAGTCTTTAACTACCCCAATATTGAATAAATCAGTGATTGTGTTAAGGGGAGGAATTTTTGAAGTGTGTTCAGGAAAATTTTCCTTGATCAGCATGTTTCCTGCTCAATGAGAAAGGAGGCATTGCTGGATATAGTCCTGGTGAATGAACTGCGTCAAGTAATGAATGTCCCAGTCTGGGAGCACCTTGGCAATAATTATCATAGTGTTGTACAATTTAAATTAGTTATGAAGAAGGACAAGGAGCAATCTATAATAAAAATATTTAACTGGAGGAGGGCTAATTTCAGCAAATTGAGGACGGATCTAGCCTGGGTAAATTGGAGTCAAAGACTGGCAGGCAGAAATGTAATGGAGCAATGGGCAGCCTTAAAGAGGAGATAGTTTGAACACAGTGATGGTACATTCCTACTGGAATAAAAACAGAAAATGCTGGAAATCTCAATGGGTCAGGCAGCATCTGTGGTGAGAGAAACAGAGTTAAAGTTTCAGGTCGATGATCCTTTGTCAGAACTGCCGAATATTCAGAATGAACAGATTCTTAAGGAGCACTGAAAGGGGGAGGGGAGGAAAGAACAAAAGGGAAGGTCTGTTTTCGGGTGGAAGACAGGAGAGATTAGAGAGACAAAAGGAAAGATGGGCCGACTTGAGATGGTAACAGCAGAAGTTAGAAAGAGATTAATTTAGATAGCGTGTGAATGGCACTGTTCCTTGAGCTTACATTGAGTTCCATTGGAACAGTGTAGAGGCCAAGGATGGAGAGATCAGAGTGAGTGTAGAGTGGAGAATTAAAGTGACAGGTGATCGGAAGCTTGGGGGCATGCTTACGGACTGAATGGAGGTGATCTGCAAAGTGGTCACCCGATCTGCATTTGGTCTCCCCAATGTAGAGAAGACCACATTGTGAGCAGAGAATACAAAAAATAACTTGAAAGAAGTACAAGTAAATCACTGTTTCACCTGGAAGGAGTGTTTGGGAGCCCTGGACCGTGGGAAGGGAGGAGGTAAAGGAGCAGGTGTTGCACCTCCTGTGCTTGTACAGGATGGTGCCATGGGAAGGGGAGGGGGTGATTGAGGAGTGGACCAGAGTGTTGCGGAGGGAGCGGTCCCTTCAGAATGCTGAAAGGGGAGGGGAAGATGTGATTGGTGGTGGGATCACGTTGGAGGTGGCGGAAATGGCGGACAATGATCCGTTGAACGTGGAGGCTGGTGGGGTGAAAGGTGAGAACAAGGGGAACCTTATTGTGGTTCTCGGAGGGAGGGGGAAGGGTGAGAGCAGACGTGCAGGAAATAGAACGGACACGGTCGAGGGCCATGTCAACCACGGTAGCGGGGAATTCTCGGTTGAGGAAAAAGGAAGACATATCGGAAGCACTAGTATGGAAGATGGCGTCGTCAGAACAGATGCAACAGAGAAACTGGAAGAATGGAATGGAGTCCTTGCAGGAAGTGGGGTGGGATGAAGTGTAATCCAGGTAGCTTTGGGAGTCAGTGGGCTTATAGTGAATGTTTGTCAATAGCCTATCCCCATAAATGGAGACCGAGAAGTCAAGGAAGGGAAGGGAAGAGTCGAAGACGGACTATGTGAAGGTGAGGGAATGGTGGAAATTGGATGCAAAGTGAATGAAATTTTCTAGTTCAGACGAGAGCACGAAATGGCACCGATACAGTCATCAATCTACCAGAAAAAGAGGTGAGGGAGGGGCCCAGAGTAGGACTGGAACAAAGAATGTTCCACCTATCCCATGAAAAGGCAGGCATAACTAGGCCCATGCAGGTTCCCATAACAACACCTTTAATTTGGAGGAAGTGAGTGGAGTCAAATGAGAAGTTGTTCAATGTGAGAACAAGTTCAACCAGGCGGAGGATGGTGGTGGTGGATGGGGACTGGTTGGGCCTCTGTTCAAGGAAGAAGCGGAGCGCACTCAGGCTGTCTTGGTGGGGTATGGAAGTGTAGAAGGATTGGACATCTTTAGTGAAAATGAGATCGTTGGGACCAGGAAACTGGAAACTGTTACTGTGACGGAGGGAATCGGAAGAGTCGCGGATGTAGGTGGGAAGAGACTGGACAAGAGGAGGAAAAAGTAAAGTCGAAATAGGAAGAAATCAGTCTGTGGGGCAAGTACAGGCTGAAACGATGGGTCTACCAGGGCAGTCTGGTTTGTGGATTTAAGGTCATTGGCAAAAGAGCCAGGGATGACCATGAGGATGCAGTTTTTTTTACTGCAACGAGTTGTTAGGATTTGGAATGTACTGCCTGATAGGGTGGTGGAAACCGATTCAATTGTTGCTTTCAAAAGGGAATTGGATAAATATTTGGAAAAAACATTGCAGTGATATTGGGAAAGAATGGGAGTGGGAATAACTTGAATGCTCTTTGAGATAGTGCAGACTCGATGGGCCGAATAGCCTCCTTGTGTGCTGTACTATTCTATAATTCTATTCAATGAAAAAAGACTTGGGTAAGATCTACTGCCATTTGGAATTTTGTCCTGAGTAAGAGTGTTTCCTTGATTGACAGTTCAGCCTTAACGTCTAGAATTTGGGCTTTCAGACTCCATGAAGCCAAACTTAATCTAAACCTTGAACTTATCCTAACTCTTGGCTCTCGTGGATCAGTGTTTGAAGATTATAATTACTTTGTACCATTGTAAGTGCCTGGAGACACAGACTGAATCTCTCACGCAAAGTTGATGATCCGGGTAACAACATTCAAATTGCATGCTGAAGACCAAGTCTCGGTCCATTTTGATTTTTATATGTATGGACATTGGCTCAGTGTGCAAACTTACTTCCAATTGTTTTGGCAGGAAAAATATGAGAATAATTGGATACCTGGTAGTAACTAGAAGGTAGTAAAGTAATCAAGGGCCTGAGCTAAAATTAAATCAAAGAGCGAAACATGAGTATTTCATGGCTGACAATTACATTCCAAAGATTAGGCTACAGTCTTGAGCTTGTTCCCTAGAATCTTCTATTTCTTATTATGACTATTTTACCAGTTGTACAGGGAATTATCGTTCATATTTATGGAACTTTCTGCTTATCACGGTGAAAACTGTTAGCACTCGCTGCAAAGTAAGACACTCTCCATTCTGTCTCAACAATGAGCTTTCACCTCTATCTAACCTATGGAAAGGCCTAAAATCCTCAGCATTAGACTTTTTAAAGAGTATGAAACTCTGTTTCCATTCTAGACCCCTTTGCTGCTTCTGGGCCTTGCATCGGCTCCTGTTACGATGGCTGCATGCAACCTGCTCCCAGACACTTTTGGTTCAGCTACTTGGATCATACTTTCTCTGTTTTTTTCCCTCTCCACAGAAGTGCAGCTGAATGGAGTGAGAGTGGGTATTTTTAAACCCGCATCCCACCACCACTCACATGCTGAGTATTAATGCTACAATGTGTTGTGCCACTATTCCCATAATTACAAAATGTTCAATCGATCATTTTTTAAAATTTAGAGTCCCCCTGACCTCTATTCTGTCAAATATATATTAATAATGATTCAGTTCGGAAAAAGGTTCCACATGCCTTCTCTTGGCAGATGCTGCTTGACATGTTGAGTGTTTCCAGAGTTTTCTGTTTTTGTTTCAGATTTTCAGCATCTGCAGTATATTGTATCTTGACAGCAATGATTATTTTCATTTCAGTGTAAATATAGTGCACTTCATGGCTTTGATTACTTGCCAGTTTACTTGTCATACTTTTATCTTTACAAATGCTAATCTGTTAATCATTTGTTTAAAAGGGCATATTTAACACCATATTGTTCAGTTTCTGCTACAGTCTAGCCAGTGGAATGTCATTCTCTAAATTAGCTAAAGAGTCTGGATTATTATAGTAAGTCAAACTTTTTTTTCCAATCCATTATTTTTCAACAACATTTTTACTCAAGTGCCAAGTATACCTAAATTATGAAAAATAAGATACACACTTTAAAGAAGTGCACTAAATCCTGATATCAAAGCATAATTTGAGACAGTTATATTTTTTAAACTATTTTTCTGGATTAATAGCCTGACAAAGTACTGCAGCAACAAGTTATGGCATTTGAGGGCTGAACTTGGACAAAACTCTTGCCTCGATTTATATAGTTGCTTAGAGGGGTGGGGGTGGGTCCCCAGACACCATATCTTATTAATTAATTAAATCTTCAACACTGGCATTTTATTCTACTTCATGGCCATAGAAAACATGCTGTGTGTCCATACTGTTCAGGAGACATCCCACTTAAAAACATTGCAAGTATGTTATTAAACTGTTTGCTTACTGTGACTCCGACAGGAGATTTAGTATTATACGAACAATTTCAATTTTGCAAATATTATGTGTGCTATGCTCATAATAAAGGATGAAACTAAGTGCTGTGTACAATGAGCAAGTGTAACCTCAGCTCCTTTAATAAGACTCCAGAGTGCAGGTACCTCATGGGTGGCCTGCTTATATACCGTGCTCCCAAAGGATGCGGGGATCCCTTGGGACTCCAACAGGTAGGCCCTCTGGTGGTAGTGTAATACAGATTACAAGGGGTTAAATTCATAACATCACTCCCCCGTGAAGTCAATAGCACACTTATTTACAAGGTGAGACGATCTGGGGCTTTTCGCTGCCTTGTCGATCGTCTCGGTACAAATGCGGATGGGGTGAGTTCTTCATTGAGCTTTTAGGCAGCCGGCCTTGCCGGGCTGCTGGGGATGGTGAGTTCGGCTTCGCGGTCAACCATGATATCAGTTGCCACTTGTGTGTGTGTTGGAGGGTCAAAGTTGGTGGTGTCTTCTTTGGGTCGTTCGTAGCTGTTGGTGAACTGCAATTTGATTGGGTCCAAATGTTTTCTGTGTGTTTGTCCATTGGCCAATTTGACCTGAAACACCCTACTCCCCTCTTTGGCTGTGACTGTACCAGGAAGCCATTTGGGACCATGTCCATAATTGAGCACAAACACAGGATCATTGATCTCAATATCACGTGACAAATTTGCGTGGTCATGGTACACACTTTGTTGCTGCAGCTTGCCCTCCACGTGATCATGGAGATCAGGGTGGACAAGAGAGAGCCTTGTTTTTAGCGCCCTTTTCATGAGCAGCTCAGCTGAGGGAACCCTGGTGAATGAGTGGGGTCTGGTGCGGTAGCTGAGCAGCACTCGGGACAGCCGGGTCTGCAGGGAGCCTTCCGACACACGTTTCAAACGTTGCTTGATGGTCTGAACTGCCCGTTCTGCCTGGCCGTTGGATGCGGGCTTGAATGAGGCAGATGTGACGTGTTTGATCTCATGGCGGGTCATGAATTCCTTGAATTCAGCACGGGTGAAACATGGCCCATTGTTGCTGACTAGGACATCAGGCAAGCTGTACGTGGCAAACGTGGCTCGTAAGCTTTCAATAGTGGCCGTGGACGTGCTCACAGACATTATCGCACATTCAATCCATTTTGAGTAAGCGTCCATGACAACCAAAAACATTTTGCCTCGAAATGGGCCCACATAGTCCTCGACCACGGTTTGGAGGGCCATGACCACAAACTTACCGATGCCTCTCTGGGTGCATTGCTCAGCTGAGAGCAAGTGTTGCACTGACACATGCATGAGTCTAAATCTGAGTCGATGCCTGGCCACCACACATGAGATCTGGCTATGGCTTTCATCATTACAATGCCTGGGTGGGTGTTGTGCAGTTCACATATGAACGTATCTCTGCCTTTCTTGGGCAAGACCACGCGATTGCCCCACAACAGACAGTCCGCCTGCATTTCATCTTTGCGCCTGTGGAACGGCTTAATCGGCTCCTGCCTCTCCGCTGAGACACTGGCCCAGCTCCCATGGAGGACACAGATTTTTACTAGGGACAGTAAAGGATCCTGGCTGGTCCAGGTCCTGATCTGGCGGGCCGTAACGGGGGACATTTCATTCTCGAATGCCTCCATGACCATGAGTAAGTCCGCTGGCTGTGCCATTTCCACCCCGGTGATGGGCAATGGCAGCCAACTGAGAACATTTGCGCAGTTCTTTGTACCCGGTCTATGGTGGATTACATAGTTGTATGCCGACAGAGTGAGCGCCCATCTTTGGATGCGGGTAGAGGCATTGATGTTAATCCCTTTGCTCTCAGGGAACATAAGAACATAAGAACATAAGAATTAGGAACAGGAGTAGGCCATCTAGCCCCTCGAGCCTGCTCCGCCATTCAATAAGATCATGGCTGATCTGGTCGTGGACTCAGCTCCACTTACCCGCCCTCTCCCCATAACCCTTAATTCCCTTATTGGTTAAAAATCTATCTATCTTTGACTTGAAAACATTCAATGAGCTAGCCTCAACTGCTTCTTTGGGCAGAGAATTCCACAGATTCACAACCCTCTGGGAGAAGAAATTCTTTCTCAACTCGGTTTTAAATTGGCTCCTCCGTATTTTGAGGCTGTGCCCCCTAGTTCTAGTCTCCCCTACCAATGGAAACAACCTCTCTGCCTCTATCTTGTCTATCCCTTTCATGATTTTAAATGTTTCTATAAGATCACCCCTCATCCTTCTGAACTCCAAGGAGTAAAGACCCAGTCTACTCAATCTATCATCATAAGGTAACCCCCTCATTTCTGGAATCAGCCTAGTGAATCGTCTCTGTACCCCTTCCAAAGCTAGTATATCCTTCCTTAAGTAAGGTGACCAAAACTGCACGCAATACTCCAGGTGCGGCCTTACCAATATCTTTTACAGTTGCTGCAACACCTCCCTGCTTTTGTACTCCATCACTCTCGCAATGAAGGCCAACATTCCATTTGCCTTCCTGATTACCTGCTGCACCTGCAAACTAACTTTTTGGGATTCATGCACAAGGAGCCGGCGCCTCACAACTTGAGCCGCCTCGGGGAAATCCCCTCCGTGCCTTTCAGTTCCGCGCGGAGGGGTTTCCTGTACGGGCTGCTCCTGCACACCCTCAACTTTGCCATCCTCGCCGGCCGTCCGGACACGCCATGGCGTACCATCTTGCCGTCCGGAGGAGGCGGGGGTCCCCGATGGAGGGCACTCTACGCAGGGGTCCTCCCACTATTCATCGGGGACTTGGCCTGGAGGGTGGTGCACGGAGCAGTGCCGTGCAACAAATTTTTAAGCCGGTTCACGGACTCCCAGGCCGCCTGCAATTTCTGCGGTCTGGAGGAGTCCGTGTTCCATGTTTTTATTGAGTGCACAAGGTTGCAGCCCCTGTTCCATTATTTGAAGGGGCTGCTCCTGAAATTCTGGCTGCACTTCAGTCCCACTCTCCTGATCTTTGGGCACCCTGTGCGGAGGGGAGCGGGTAGGTCCGAAGGCCTCCTCGTAGGACTGCTCCTGGGCACGGCCAAGGGTGCCATCAGCCGGTCCAGGCAGCGGGCGGTCGAGGGGGTCGTTCAACCTGACTGCCTGCCTCTCTTCCGCTCTTACATCCGGTCCAGGGTGTCCTTGGAGATGGAGCACGCGGTGTCCACCGGTACGCTCGCGGCCTTCCGCGAGAGGTGGGCACCGGAGGGACTGGAGTGCATCATCACGCCCGGCAACCAAATTTTAATTTGATTTTACGTTTTAAAGTTAATTTGTTTTAATTGCCGGTGCTTTTAGTGTCCCCTTCCCTTTTATAGGGGGCACTGGGGAAAAATTGTGATTTTAGTGCCCAAAAAAAAACCAAAAAAAGAAAAAAAAAACACAAAAAAAACAAAAAAGGGGGGAAAAAAAGGGCCTTGTAAATGTCTGGAGTGTCACCCAGGTCGGGTGGCACCGTTTAATGTCTTTATGTTTTGCAGGTAAACTCAAAAGAGTTTCATGCACAAGGACCCCCAGGTCCCTCTGCACCACAGCATGTTGTAATTTCTCCCCATTCAAATAATATTCCCTTTTACTGTTTTTGTTCCCAAGGTGGATGACCTCACACTTTCCGACATTGTATTCCATCTGCCAAACCTTAGCCCATTCGCTTAACCTATCCAAATCTCCTTGCAGCCTCTCTGAGTCCTCTACACAACCCGCTTTCCCACTAATCTTAGTGTCATCTGCAAATTTTGTTGCACTACACTCTGTCCCCTCTTCTAGGTCATCTATGTATATTGTAAACAGTTGTGGTCCCAGCACTGATCCCTGTGGCACACCACTAACCACTGATTTCCAACCAGAAAAGGACCCATTTATCCCAACTCTCTGCTTTCTGTTCGCCAGCCAATTCTCTATCCGTGCTAATACATTTCCTCTGACTCCGCGTACCTTTATCTTCTGCAGTAACCTTTTGTGTGGCACCTTATCGAATGCCTTTTGGAAATCTAAATACACCACATCCATCGGTACAGCGATATGAGCGGCTTGTGATCAGTTTCAAGCTCAAACTTGAGGCCAAATAAGTACTGGTGCATTTTTTTTACCCCGTAAATGCACCAGTACTTATTTGGCCTCTTTTTCAATCATGCTGTAGGCCCTTTCAGCCTTGGACAAACTCCTGGATGCATAAGCGACCAGTTGCAAGATCCCCGATTCGTTAGCCTGTTGTCACACACACCCGACCCCGTATGCCGCATCACAAGCCAGCACCAATCTTTTAAAAGGGTTATATAGGACAAGCAATTTGTTTGAACATAACAGATTTCTGGCTTTCTCAAAGGCAGCCTTTTGTGAATTCCCCCATACTAAGTCATCTCCCTTGTGCAGTAGCACATGTAAGGGTTCTAGCAGGGGGCTTAACCCAGGTAGGAAATTACCAAGATAGTTGAGGAGTCCCAGAAACGACCGCAGCTCCGCCACGTTCTGTGGTCTCGGCACGTTCTTGATGGTCTCCGTCTTAGCGTCGGTGGGTCTGATGCCGTCTGCCGCGATTCTTCTTCCCAAGAACTCAACCTCCTGCGCCAGGAAAACACACTTCGAGCATTTCAACCTGAGCCCCACGCGAGCCAACTGACTAAGAACCTCTTCCAGATTCTTCAAGTGCTCAATGGTGTCCCGACCTGTAACCAGTATGTCGTCCTGGAAAACCACTGAGCAAGGAACTGACTTTAGCAGGCTCTCCATGTTCTGTTGGAAGATTGCCACGGTTGACTGAATCCCGAACGGGCTCCGGTTATAGATGAACAGACCTTTGTACGTATTGATGCAGATGAGGCCTTTTGAAGACTCCTCCAGCTCCTGCGTCATGTAGGCCGAGGTCAGGTCCAACTTGGTGAACAAATTCCCTCCAGCCAGGGTCGCAAATAGGTCGTCTGCCTTGGGTAGCGGGTACTGGTCCTGTAGCGAAAAACGGTTAATCATTACTTTATAGTCCCCACAAATTCTAACCGTGCCGTCCTCTTTAAGTACCGAGACAATCGGACGAGCCCACTCATTGAATTTCACCGGCGTGATGATGTCTTCTCGCTGCAGCCTTTCCAGCTCAATTTCCACTTTCTCACGCATCATGTACGGTACTGCCAGTGCCTTGTGGTGGATGGGTTGCGTACCGGGAACCAAATGGATCTGCACTTTCGCCCCCGAGAAGCTTCCAATGCCTGGCTCGAACAACGATGGGAACTTGCTCAGAACTTGAGCACATGAGGCATCGTCGATGGACGAAAGCGCTCAGATGTCGTTCCAGTTCCAGCGGATTTTTCCCAGCCAGCTTCTGCCAAACAATGTGGGGCCATCCCCTGGCACAATCCACAACGGGAGTTCGTGTACTGCTCCGTCATAGGAGACTTTGACTTCTGCACTGCCAATTACAAGGATTAGTTCCTTGATGTAAGTCCTTAGTTTGATGTGAATGGGGATGAGCTTGGGCCTGTGTGCCTTTTTGCCCCACAGCCTGTCGAAGGCCCTTTTACTGATTATGGACTGACTTGCAGCCGTGTCCAGTTCCACAGATACTGGAATACCGTTCAGTTCAACTTTCAACATTATTGGTGGACATTTCGTAGTGAATGTGTGTATCCTGTACACTTCCGCCTCCTCGGTATGAGTTTCCAATTCCATCTGATCCACAGTGGATCGATTTTCCTCTGCAACGTGGTGGTTTGCAGGGTTTGGAGGGTTTGCAGCTCGCCTGCACATTCGCTGGAGGTGTCCCATTGTTCTGCAACTGTTGCACGCATAGTGCTTGAAGCGGCACTGATGGGGCCGATGATCACCTCTACAATGCCAACAAGGTGTTAACTGCCTCGCATTAACGATTAATGGCGGACTCTGGGTCATCTGAGGTCGGGCAGCAGCAGCCAGCGTGTACGTTCTGCCATGTATATTCCTGCTCGAAACCGACGTTACTTTATGCACAGTACTGGCCGAAACTTCTTTACTCTGCGAAATCTTATTGGTATTGTTGCTGGTGGACATAAATGCCTGGGCTATCATTATGGCTCTACTTAGGTTTGGAGTTTCTACAGTCAACAGTTTGCGAAGGATTGTCTCATGGCCAATGCCCAGTACAAAAAAGTCTTTAAGCATTTGTTCTAGAAATCCCTCAAACACACAATGTCCTGCGACGCGCCTTATTTCGGCGACATAGCTCACCACTTCCTGGCCTTCTGATTGTTGACATGTGTTGAACCGATATCTCGCCATCAAAATGCTTTCCTTAGGATTTAGGTGCTCCCAGACCAGCGTACACAATTCTTCATAGGATTTCTCTGTTGGTTTTGCTGGAGCTAGGAGGTTCTTCATGAGGCCATATGTTGTTGCCCCACAGACAGTTAGGAGGATCGTCCTTCATTTGGTCATGTTCTCGTCCCCTTCCAGCTCGTTGGCCACGAAGTATTGGTTGAGTCTCTCCACGAAGGCCTCCCAATCATCCCCTTCTGAAAACTTTTCCAGGATACCAACTGTTCTTTGCATTTTCACGCGGTTGTTCATTACCTCGTCGTCAATTGCTATGCTCATAATAAAGGATGAAACTGAGTACTGTATACAATGAGCAAGTGTGACCTTAGCTCCTTTAATAAGACTCCAGAGTGCAGGTGCCTCGTGGGTGGCCTGCTTATATACTGTGCTCCAAGGGATGCTGGAATCCCTTGGGACTCCAACAGATAGGCCCTCTGGTGATAGTGTAATACAGGTTACAAGAGATTAAATACATAACATCTGCACCATCTGCAAAGGTGTGTCTATGTTCTGCCCATAGAGGAGCCACCATTAAAACTCAGTATCTCCAAAATCCCTGGGGCCAGGTCAGATGGAAAGGCTGATTTCCTCTCGAGCTAGGAATTTGAGTGGAACACAAGGATTCTGTCCCGTTTGCTGAAGGTCTTGGGTTCCTGTGGAGAGTTCAGCCTTCCTCCCACATCAAGAGTCGCATGTCTGGGGAGTTTCTCGGCTTCCTTGGGAATTCTACCCATTACGATCTTGGGAGGCTTTTGCAGCAGTGGTGCCAGCTATCCCGGTAAAGGCCCCAAATTTTTACTAGAGTTGGGCAAACGTTATTTTTGGCCCAGAAGGGTCTGGGGTCCCCTCGGGAGTTTCCTGGTGAGCGCCTCAATCATGTCTCCTCTAAGCCAGCATTACTCTAATGTGAATAGCTGCAAGTGTTGGTCTATTCTGATAACTAAGCTTCCTAAGGCATCCTTCCTCTAAACCTTCTCCAGAGCCAGAATATCCTTCTCCATTTGCAGGACCAAAACTGGACACAATATTCCCAAGTCTTAAAGTACTTTTCATTTTGTATTCAATGGTCCTTGTTCATCATCATAATCATAGGCAGTCCCTCAGATTCGAGACTTGCTTCCACTCTTAAAATGAGTCCTTAGGTGGCTGAACAGTCCAATACGAAAACAACAGTCCCTATCACAGGTGGGACAGATAGCCTTTGAGGGAAAGGGTGGGTGGGACAGGTTTGCCGCACACTCTTTCTGCTGCCTGCACTTGATTTCTGCTCTCAGTGATGAGACTCAAGCTGCTCAGTGCCTTCCCGGATGCACTTCTTCCAGGAACTTTGGCCAGGAACTCCCAGGTGTCAGTGGGGATCTTGCACTTTTTCAGGGAGGCTTTAAGGAGGCTTTGAGGGTGTCTCTGTAACGTTTCCTCTGCCCACCTTTGCCGTGTAGGAGTTCTGAGTAGAGCACTTGCTTTGGGAGTCTCATGTTTGGCATGTGAACAACCAGTGGAGCTGATCAAGTGTGGTCAGGGCTATACAAATTGTAGCCACCTATTTTCTTTCTCCATAGCCACCTCACACTACTTGTCTCCATGTCTTGTTCTCACTCCATTAACTTTAAAGAGTACCCCTACATAAGAAGATTCCCAATCCCAAATACATTACACTGCACGTGTCTAAATTCCAGGACATCTCCGAGACGTAGCTCATTCCCTTAGCTTGTCTAAATTGAACTGTATCCTATTGATTTGATCTGAATTACTAACCTCTCGGCACTATTCCATGTCATCCGCAAACTTAAAAATGTTTCCTTTAATGCTCTCATTCAAATTAGATGAACAACAACAATCCAAATATGCCATTTAAGATCTAACCCCATTCAGATCCATTCACATTCATCACATTGTAGAAATTCTTTCCTATCCCACTTTCTTGACTCTGATATCCATTTCTATAATGGGTGCCCATAATTGCAATCAATATTATTAAATTCAATATCACTTTGTTTTTTTAAATATTCAACACCTCTACATTTATAACTCAAAAATCCTAGTTGCCTTTATATGAACATAAGAACATAAGAAATAGGAGCAGGAATAGGCCATACAGCCCCTCAAGCCTGCTCCGCCATTTAATACAATCATGGCTGATCCGATCATTGATTCAGGTCCACTTCCCTGCCCGCTCCTCATAACCCCTTAATCCCTTATCAGTTAAAAAGCTGTCTATCTCTGTCTTACATTTATTCAATATCCCGGCTTCCACAGCTCTCTGAAGCAGCGAATACCACAGATTTGCAACCCTCTGAGAGAAGAAATTCCTCCTCATCTCAATTTTAAATGGGCGGCCCCTTATTTTAAGATTATGCCCCCAGTTCAACTCTCCCCTATCAATGGAAACATCCTCTCTGCATCTACCTTGTCAAGCCCCCTCATAATCTTATACGTTTTGATAAGATCACCTCTCATTCTTCCGAATTCCAATGAGTAGAGGCCCAACCTCCTCAACCTTTCCTCGTAAGGTAACCCCCTCATCTCCGGAATCGACCTAGTGAACCTTCTCTGAGCTGCCTCCAAAGCATATAGGTATATCCTTTCATAAATATGGAAACCAAAACTGCACGCAGTATTCCAGGTGTGGCCTCACCAATATCTTATATAGCTATAGTAAGACTTCCCTGTTTTTATACTCCATCCTCTTTGCAATGGCCTTCCTGATCACTTCTGTACCTGCATACTATCCTTTTGTGTTTCATGCACAAGTACCCCCAGGTTCCGCTGTACTGCAGCACTTTGTAATTTTTCTCCATTTAAATAACAACTTGCTCTTTGTTTTTTTCTGCCAAAGTGCATGACCTCACACTTTTCAATATTATACTCCATCTGCCAAATTTTTGCCCACTCACTTAGCCTTTCTAAGTCCTTTTGCATTTTTTTTGTGTCCTCCTCACACATTGCTTTTCCTCCCATCTTTGTATCGTCAGCAAACTTGGCTACGTTACACTCAGTCCCTTCTTCCAAGTCGTTATTATAGATTGTAAATAGTTGGGGTCCCAGCACTGATCCCTGCGGCACCCCACTCATTACTGGTTGCCAACCTGAGAATGAACCATTTTTCCCGACTCTCTGTTTTCTGTTAGTTAGCCAATCCTCTATCCATGCTCATATATTACCTCCAACCCCGTGCTAATATATTACGCCCAACTCCATGCTAATATATTACCCCAACAAATGTGGACTTTTCCATCTGCACTTCTGCCTTGATAGATTTATGTTTCTGCTCCTCTTTTTTTCCTCCACTCTTAGGAATCTTACAATTTCTCTTTCATTGTTCCTTTTCCCAAAAGGAACTTCATATTTCTTTGCATTGAACTGAATCTTCCACCTGCCCACCCACTCTACTAACCTGTCTATGTTCTTTGAGGATCTCCTGCATCTTACCCCATAGTTTGTCATAACTTCTAATTTCTCATCACTTGAAAACGTCAATATCATTCCTCTTGTACCTATGTCCAAATAATTTATATAAATAGAAACGAGGTAGCTGCACAGATTCTTGGGGCACACCATTATCTTCCACATCCTGCTGATTTGAAAAATATTTATTTACTCATACTCTTTGCTTTCTGTTACTAGCCATCTCTATCCATGTATCTGTGCCTCCTTTATTATGCCACAAGTTACTTATGTGGCAGCTTTCAAACACCTTCTTCTTGAAAACCCATATGTACAATATCCATCTCATTGGAGGACCATTGTCCTTGCCAGCAATAGGTATATCTTCTCAGCCACAAGCTGTTCACTTGACTATCTTCCTGGAAGAATTCTGGAGGGCAGAATTCCTCAGGATGCATCATGGCAACTTCCAGAAAATTTAGCACTGATCTGAAGAATTCTTTGCAGGTGGTCGTACTCAATCTGGATATTCTGTGAGCAATTCTGGCTGTTCAAGAAAGTTGAGGGTTAACAGTTGGAACTTGCAATGCAAAGTGCATGCCATCTATTGGATCTTGCACTTTGGGGAACCAAACAACATAATGGGCCCAAGTTTCCACATGATTTGCGCCTGATTTTTAGGAGCAACTGGTGGAGAACGGACTATCTTAGAAATCGCAATTCTCCACATTTTTTTTTCTGCAGTTCTAGTCAGTTAGAACAGTTTCACTTTGGAACAGAATTTTTTTCTTCAAAAGGGGGCGTGTCCGGCCACTGACGCCTGATTTCAAAGTTTCCACAGTGAAAACGTACTCCAAACTAACTTAGAATGGAGCAAGTGAAGATTTTTGTAGAACTGAAAAAACCTGTTCTACACATTAAAAAATCAGGCGCAGGTTACAAATTAGGCTTCCAGAACGAGGTGCGGGGGGGGGGGGAAGGGAAGTCATTAAATTCTACAATAAATCCTTATTTATAATTATACAAATATTATACAAATAAATCCAACCTGAATAAACATTTATAAGCAAAGAAAAGATTAAATAAACCATCTTCCTACCTGTGTGAAAGTGCTTCAGGCAGGGAGAATGCTGCAGTCAGCCTCACAAGTTGAGGCAGCCGTTCGTTCCCGCGGGGGGGGGGGGGGAGGAGGAAGCCGTTCATTCCCGCGAGGGGGGGGGGAGGAGGAGGAAGCCGTTCGTTCCCGACGGCAGGGGGGGAAGAGGAAGCCGTTCCCAACAGCGGGCGGGGGGGGGGAGGGAGTGCGGGCCCGACCGACCGAACGCAGCGGGGGGGGGAGGAAGCCGTTCCGGACGGCGGGCGGGGGGGGGAAGGAGACAGTGAGAAGGCTGCAGGAAGCCTCACAAGTTCAGCAGCCATTCCCCGACGGCGGGGGGAGGCCCGTCGGGAAACGACTGCCTCAACTTTCTGAGGCTTCCTGCAGCCTTCTCACTGCTGCAAGAAGCCTCAGTGCTGATCATGGAAGGGCAATGTGCTTTTATTAAAAAATGTTCAAAAATTAAACAGCTGCAAAGAACTACAAAAATGGCCAAGTGCCAATGTTTCCTTCACACTGAGCATGCGCGAACGCTCCAACGCGCACGCGCAGCGTTGCCGGCAGGAAAAAAACTCATTTAAATGGTACCCGCCCCCTCCCACTTACAAAATCGGCGCGAGTGATAGGCTCCACCCTCCTGGGCGCCGCACCAAGCAGACATGGAGCGGCAGGGCGCTCCAGAATCGCACGTTTTTTATCGTGCTCAGAGGGGCGCCCGTTTTTTATCGTGTGGAAACTTGGGGCCAATAAAACTAAATGGCTCTAACTTGATGTAGCCCTGCTGTCATGCCAAACAGTATGAATTCCAGATCTCTTAAGGTGTCAGGTACCAGATGAATGCATGTCTGGGCAGCTCCCCGAGTGATATTTATGCATATTTCTCTTGGTTTTTTTAAATAAGCTCTGGAATTCCTGCTGTAAATACCTCTGCCTCTTTACCGCTCCTCCTTTTTAAGATACTGCTTAAACCCTGCCTCTTTGATCAAACTTTATATTATCTGTCCTAGTAAGTGGCCCGGTGTCAAATTTTGTTTGATGACAATGTTGTGAAATGCCTTGGTGTGTTTTACTATTTTAAAAGCACTATATAAATGCACTATATAAATGCAAATTGTTGTTCCATAGCAATTGAGTGATTATTACTTTCAGCAGAGTTAACCAGGCAGATGATGTTGGCCGCAGTTCTTTATGGTAGATGGCACAGACCCCCCTTGTGCTTCTCTCGTGAAGTGCAGTCGTCCTGCATAGCATTGCTCATTGAGAGCTTCAGAAAATCTGTGTGGCCTGTCAATTCTTGATGGAGGGTAATGGCCCAAAATTTGCTGGAGTGGGGCATCTTTGCCCACAAAGTTGCTGAAAGTGCAAACTGACAACAGGGCATCTTGGACCATGGTGAACAACAGTGTATATTAAGCAATGAGATTAAAGGATTGAGAAAAAACAGAGGAAGAATTGAGCAGGAGGGTGACTTAGAGTGGGTGAATTCAATCTCAAATCAGGTACAGAAAGAGAAATAAAGAGAGGGAAAGAAAGATTGGATTAAGACAGAGGGAAAATAAGAGATTTAAAGATTTGACATTACATTTTTTAAATTTCAAACAATAATTCACTACCTGAAGGCAAGAGATTCCACTTTTTTTTTAATTGTTCTTTTTCCGGGCCAGAGGTGTTGATTGACAGCCATTAACAATTATCAAGTTGTTCAATGGGTAATAATCTTAATTTCTAGACTTAACTTTTCTGTGGTGTTTAATGGGCATATTGTTTGCAAATGCAGAAACTTCATGAAAATCATAGAGAAGTTAAGCTGAGATTTCGGAGAGGTTTCGGAGCTTGAGCAGCGGCTGGAGTCACTGCGGTGCATCCGTGAGACTGAGAGCTACATGGATAGCATGTTTCTAGCGGCAGTCACCCCACAGCTTAAGAGTGTGCAGGCAGATAGGGATTGGTTGACCCATGGACAGAAGAGGAGGACTGGACAGCTAGTGCAGGAGTCCCCTCAGTCCATCTCGCTCTCCAACCAGTACTCTATTCTGAGTACCGGTGAGGGCGATGGTGACCCGTGGTGCCAGAGCCAAGTCCACGGCACCACAGGTGGCTCAGCTGCATAGGGGGGGAGGAAGAAGAAGAGAAGAGCTATAGTGGTAGGGGATTCGATAGTTCGGGGAGCAGACAGGCGTTTCTGCGGCCGCAGACGTGACTCCAGGATGGTATGTTGCCTCCCTGGTGCCAGGGTCAAGGATGTCACAGAGTGGCTGTCGGGCATTCTGGGGAAGAGGGTGAACAGCCAGAGGTTGTGGTCCAAACCAGTACCAATGACATAGGTAGAAAGAGGGATGAGGTTTTGCAGGCAGAGTTTAGGAGCTAGGAGAGATTAAAAAGCAGGACCTCAAAGGTAGTAATCTCCGGATTACTCCCAATGCCACGAGCTAGTGAGTACAGAAATAGGAGGATAGAGCAGATGAATATGTGGCTGGAGAGATGGTGCAGGCGGGAGGGCTTTAGTTTCCTGCTGCATTGGGACCACTTCTGGGGGAGGTGGGACCTGCACAAGCCGGACGGGTTGTACCTCAACAGAGCCGGGACCTATATCCTCGCCGGGGGGGGTTTGTTAGTGCTGTTGGGGAGGGTTTAAACTGGCTTGGCAGGGGGATGGGAACCTGAAAATAGATTCAGTAGGGAGGGGAGTAAAGCTGGAATTAAAAAGCAAAAATAAAGAAAGTGAGTTTGAAGGAGAGAGGAAACAAGCAGGAAAAAAGGGTAAAAAAACAAATTTAAAGGCACTTTGTCTAAATGCACGTAACTCATTTGTAACAAAATAGATGAGTTGATGGCACAAATAGAGACAAATGGGTATGATCTGATAGCAATTACAGAGACATGGTTGCAAGGTGACCATGACTGGGAATTAAATATTCTGGGGTATTTGATAATGCGGAAGGACAGACAGGAAGGAATAGGAGGTGGGGTAGCTCTGTTGATAAAGGATGGAATCACACAATAGTGAGAAACGATATTGGCTCAAATGATCAGGATGTTGAAACAGTTTGGGTGGAGATAAGGAACAATAAGGGGAAAAAGTCACTGGTAGACATAGTCTATAGGCCCCCTAACAGTAGCAACTCTGTTGGTTGGAGCATAAACCAGGAAATAGTGGGGGCTTGTAAAAAGGGAACAGCAATAATTATGGGTGATTTTAACCTCCATATTGATTGGACAAATCAAATTGGTCAGGGTAGCCTTGAGGAAGAGTTCATAGAGTGCATAAGGTCTGTTCCTTGAGCATTATGTAACGGAACCAACCAGGGGGCAGGCTATCGTAGATCTGGTTCTGTGTAATGAGACAGGATTAATGGACAATGTCCTAGTAATGGATACCCTTGGAATGAGTGATCGTAGCATGATTGAATTTCAAATTCAGATGGAGGGTGAGAAAGTTGGATCTCTAACCAGCGTACTAAGCTTAAATAAAGGAGACTATGAAGGTATGAAGGCAGAGTTGGGTAAAGTGGACTGGGAAAATAGATTAAAGTGTAGGACGGTTGATGAATAGTGGTGTACATTTAAGAAGATATTTCACAACTCTCAAGAAAAATATATTCCAGTGAGGAGGAAAGGGTGTAAGAGAAGAGATAGCCATCATGTCCAACTAAAGAAATAAAGGAAGGTGTCCAATTAAAAACAAGGGCATACAAAGTGGCCAAAACTAATGGGAGGACAGAAGACTGGGAAGCTTTTAAAAGCCAGCAAAGAATGACTAAAAAAATGGTTAAGAAAGAGAAAGTAGACTATGAAAGTAAACTAACACAAAATATAAAAACAGATAGCAAACGTTTCTAGAGTTATGTAATGACTCAAGAGTCTGGTTACTGTAACCTCACTCAGGTGCAACCTGATCCATCTGTATTCCAGCCCGAGAATGCCAGCTTATGTACAGGTGACCAAGCACACATGCCACATGCGTACAGCCCCATGACCTCTGACCGCGGCGCACTCTGGTGTCTGGTGACCCCCAAGCGTTAATACATAACAACATCCCCCTTTTAAAATCTTAACAACAGTCTTTTTACAAATTAAGACGGTCTGGAGCTTTCCTCTCATAAGTTGATCGTCTCAGTTCAACTTTGGCTCTGGGCAAGCGTTCTGAGTCCGTTGAGGGCTGAGTAGCCGATCTGATGAGAGTGATCATGACCACATCAGAGACTGAAGGTTCAGAGTCAGTAATGTCAGCAAAGTCCTCTGATGAGTGAACAATGGTTGGTTGGTCACTGAGTAAATCTTCCTCACTCGGTTCCAGTTCAGCCATGTGCCGCAGTTTAACCAAAGTGTTTCCTGCATGTTTGCCCATTCTTGAGCACGACAATAAACACCCTGTTACCCTCCTTGGCTGTAACAATGCCAGCGATCCACTTTGGACCTTGACCATAGTTCAGTACATAAACCGGATCGTTGACCAAGATGTCATGTGACACGGCAGCACTATCATGACACCATTGCTGACTTTGACGTCTGTTTTCAACACGATCATTCAAATCAGGATGAACAAGAGAAAGCCTGGTCTTGAGATTTCTCTTCATCAGTAGTTCAGCAGGAGGAACTCTAGTAAGCGTATGAGGTCTTAACCTGTAACTGAGCAATATACATGACAACTGTCTCTGCAGTGAGCCCTGAGTTACACGTTTCATACTTTGCTTAATCGTTTCAACGGCATGCTCTGCTTGACCATTAGAAGCCAGTTTGAATGGAGCTAATCTCACATGTCTGATGCCATCGAGTTTCATGAACTCTTGGAACTCAAGACTTGTGAAGCAAGATCCGTTGTCGCTCACAACAATGTCAGGCAAACCATGAGTAGCAAACATGATACGAAGGCACTCAATGGTAGCTGTAGATGTGTTGGATGATATAATAACACACTCTATCCACTGAGAATATGCATCTACTATGACAAGAAACATCTTTCCTAGGAACGGACCTGCAAAATCAATGTAGATCCTCGACCATGGTTTGAATGGCCACGACCAAAGACTCAGCAGAGATTCCACTGGTAATTTACTTAGCTGCATGCAAGTATTGCACTGATGCATGCATGATTCCGGATCAGAGTCAATTCCAGGCCACCAAATATGAGACCTAGCAATGGACTTCATCATGACAATACCAGATTGAGTGCTATGAAGTTCACGTACAAATTTTTCTCGACCTTTCTTAGGCATGATTACATGATTACCCCACAGTAAACAGTCTGACTGAATGGACAGCTCATCCTTGCAACGGTTGTGAGGTTTGGTCTCCTCACGCATCTCCATAAGTATGGCAGACCAATCACCACTGAGTACACACCGTTTCACAACCGATAAAATAGGGTCATGGCTGGTCCAGATCCTAACTTGTTGAACAGTGACAGGGTTTCCTTCACTCTCAAAAGCATCCATTACTAACAGTAGATCTGCAGGTTGAGGCATCTCCATCTCAGTTGTGGGTAAGGGAAGACGACTCAGTGCATCGACACAATTCTCCGTACCAAGTCTATGACGGATGACGTAATCATAGGCAGACAATGTCAGCGCCCACCTCTGGATGCGGGACGATGCATTGGTATTGATACCTCTGTTTTCCGCAAACAATGAAATGAGTGGCTTGTGATCCATTTCTAGTTCAAAACAAAGAACAAACAGGTACTGGTGCATTTTTTTTTACCCCATACACACAGGTCAAAGCTTCTTTCTCTACCATACTGTAAGCTCTTTCTGCTTTAGACAGACTTCTTGAAGCATATGCAACAGGTTGTAGCTTGCCCGATTCATTTGCTTGTTGGAGTACGTAGCCAACCCCATATGATGAAGCATCACAGGCCAATACAAGACACTTACACGGATCATAATGAACAAGCAACTTATTTGAACATAGCAAATTCTTGGCTTTCTCAAAGGGTCTATCTTGAGACGCACCCCAGACCCAGTTGTCGCCTTTTCTTAGTAACACATGCAGCGGCTCTAGTAAAGTGCTCAATCTGAGTAAGAAATCATCAAAGTAGTTGAGTAGCCCAAGGAACGAATGCAGATCCACAACATTCTGAGGCCTGGGTGCATTTTTAATGGCCTCGGTTTTCGAATCATTGGGCCTGGTGCCATCAGCAGCAATCTTCCTCCCCAGGAATTCAACTTCAGGTGCCATGAATACACACTTCGAGCATTTCAGCCTGAGTCCCACTTTGTCCAGATGCTGTAGGACTTCAAAATTGTTCAGATGTTCAGCAGTGACCAGAATGTCATCTTGAAACATGACAGTTCTAGGAGCAGACTTCAGTAAACTCTATATTCTTTTGAAATATAGCTGCAGCCGAACGAATCTGCCTGTTGTAGACGAACAGTCCTTTATGGGTATTGATGCAGGTGAGTTTTTTCGAAGTGTCATATAGGCAGACATCAGATCCAGTTTCGTGAACGACTCTCCACCAGCTAATATGGCGTACAGGTAATCAGCCCTCCGTATCGGATACTGATCCTGTTTCGAAAATCAGTTAATTGTAACCTTGTAGTCTCCACAAATCCTGACAGTGCCATCACTCTTCAACACAGGAACAATAGGGCGGGTCCACTCGTTAAACTCGACCGGTGATATGACCCCTTCACTTTGGAGTCTGTCAAGCTCAATTTCAACCTTCTTCCTCATCATGTAGGGAACAAACCAAGCTTTATGATAGACAGGCCTTGCATTGGAGTCGAGGTGAATCTGCACCTTGGCTCCCTTAAAATTCGCAATGCCTGGTTCAAACAAAGAAGGAAACATTTTCAATACTTGAGCAGACAAAATATCATCCACCGAGGACAACATCTTGACATCATTCCAGCTCAGCTTGATTCTCTCGAGCCAATTCCTGCCGAATAGCATTGGACCATTACCTGGGATGATCCATAATGGTAGCTCGTGAACCACACCGTCATATGACATGTTGATTGCGGCACTGCCGAGCACCGGTATGAATTCCTTAGTGTAAGTACGCAACCTGGCATTGACTGGACTCAGCTTCGGTTTCGCAGCCTTAGTGTCCCACAACTTGTCGCATGTCCTTTGGCTCATTATCGACTGGCTCGCACCCGTGTCCAGCTCCATTGATACAGGCACGCCATTCAGCTTCACATTAACGACTATCGGCTGGCTCTTGCTCAGGAACAAATACAGTCCATTCACTTCCTCCTCAGGTTGCGTATCTGGACCATCACTTAACTGGTCCTCATCAACCACGTGGTGAACCGCACCACGCTTGCTCCGTTGTGGACACATCCTGTGAAGATGCCCCGCTTTCGAACATCCATTGCATGAATATTGTCTAAACCGACACTGATGAGGCTGATGATTGCCCCCACAACACCAACAGGGTGAAATCTGATTCGAACCAGTTGGCGGGCTCTGGTCAGCGGCAGGTTTCACGTAAGCAGCTCTGCCCGAAGACGATGCCATCTTGTTTACAGTACTTGCCGTGGAACTCCAACTCGTCGATGATATCTGCCTCTGATTATCATCCATCATCATGCATGCCTGGGTAGTCACGATGGCCTTCTTCAAATCCAGCATCTCAGCAGCCAACAGCTTCCTGAGCATTGCATCATGGCTGATGCCTATCACGAAGACATCACATAGCATGTCTCCCAGTATGTTCCCGAACTTACACGGCTCAGCAAGACGTCGCAGGTCGGCGACAAATCCCGACACAACCTGGCCCTCAGCACGAACATGTGTGTAGAAATGGTAGCGTGATATGATGATCCCCTCTTGTGGCTTCAAATGGTTACCCACCAATGTACACAATTCCTTGTGTCTTTTTTCCACCAGACGTACAGGCGAGAGAAGATTCTTCATGAGGCCGTAAATTTTCAGACCACAACCGGTGAGGAGAACTGCCCTGTACTTAACTACGTAGGCCTCTGCCTCCATGCCGTTGGCCACAAAATACTGATCCAGGCGGTTGACAAAATCCGCCTAATCCTTACCCTCCACGAATCTCTCCAGGATTCCAACCGTGCCCATTGTGCATGCGAATATTCTTAAATTACCTCATCGCCAATTGTAATGACTCAAGAGTCTGATTACTGTAAATTCACTCAGGTGCAACCTGATCCATCTTTATTCCAGCCCGAGAGTGCCTGGCAAAGACACGCAGTTTATATACAGGCGACCAAGCACATATGACATATGCGTACAGCCCGATGACCTCCAACCGCAGCGCCCTCTGGTGTCTGGTGACCCCCAAGCGTTAATACATAACAAGGTACATAAAAATGAAAAGAGTGGCTAAAGTAAATTTTGGTCCCTTGGAGGATGAGACTGGGGAATTAGTAATGGGGAACATGGAAATGGCAAAAACTCTGAACAAATATTTTGTATCAGTCTTTACAGTAGAGGACACAAACAATATCCCAACAGTGGATAGTCAAGGGGCTATAGGGGGGGAGGAACTTAACATAATCACAATCACTAAGGAGGTGGTACTCAGTAAGATAATGGGACTGAAGGCAGATAAATCCCCTGGACCTGATGGCTTGCATCCTTGGGTCTTCAGAGAAGTAGCAGCAGGGATAGTGGATGCATTGGTTGTAATTTACCAAAATTCCCTGGATTCTGGGGAGGTCCCAGCAGATTGGAAAAATGCAAATGTATTGCCCCTATTTAAAAAGGAGGCAGAATAAAAGCACGAAACTAAAGATCAGTTAGCCTAACATCTGTGGTTGGGAAAATGTTGGAGTCCATTATTAAAGAAGCAGTAGCAGGACATTTGGAAAAGCAAAATTCGGTCAGGCAGAGTCAGCATGGATTTATGAAGGGGAAGTCACATTTGACAAATTTGCTGGAGTTCTTTGAGGATGTAATGAACAGGGTGGATAAAGGGGAACCAGTGGATGTGGTGTATTTGGACTTCCAGAAGGCATTTGACAAGGTGCCACATAAGAGGTTACTGCACAAGATAAAAGTTCACGGGGTTGGGGGTAATATATTATCATGGATAGAGAATTGGCTAACTAACAGAAAACAGAGAGTCGGGATAAATGGTTCATTCTTGGGTTGGCAATCAGTAACTAGTGGGGTGCCGCAGGGATTAGTGCTGGTACCCCAACTATTTACAATCTATATTAACAACTTGGAAGAAGGGACCGAGTGTAACGTAGCCAAGTTTGCTGATGATACAAAGATGGGAGGAAAAGCAATGCGTCAGGTGGACACAAAAAATCTGCAAAAGGACATAGACAGCCTAAGTGAGTGGCCAAAAATTTGGTAGATGGAGTATAATGTTGGAAAGTGTGGAGTCATAAACTTTGGCAGAAAAAACTCAAAGAGCAAGTTATTATTTAAATGGAGAAAGATTGCAAAGTGCTGCAGTACAGCGGGACCTGGGGGTATTTGTGCATGAAACACAAAAGGTTAGTATGCAGGTACAGCAAGTGATCAGGAAGGCCAATGGAATCTTGGACTTTATTGCAAAGGGGATGGAGTATAAAAGCAGGGAAGTCTTGTTACAGTTATACAGGGTATTGGTGAGGCCACACCTGGAATACTGCATGCAGTTTTGGTTTCCATATTTATGAAAGGATATACTTGTTTTGGAGGCAGTTCAGAGAATGTTCACTAGGTTAATTCTGGAGATGAGGGGGTTGACTTATGAGGAAAGGTTGAGTAGGTTGTGCCTCTACTCATTGGAATTCAGAAGATTGAGAGGTGATCTTAGCGAAACATATAAGATTATGAGGGGGCTTGACAAGGTGAAGCAGAGAGCAGAGAGAATGTTTCCACTGATGGGAGAGACTAGAACTAGGGGCCATAATCTTAGAATAAGGGCTGCCAATTTAAAACTGAGATGAGGAGAAATTTCTTTTCTCAGAG
Organism: Pristiophorus japonicus; assembly: GCF_044704955.1. Classification (NCBI taxonomy): domain Eukaryota; kingdom Metazoa; phylum Chordata; class Chondrichthyes; family Pristiophoridae; genus Pristiophorus; species Pristiophorus japonicus. The sequence goes on along the minus strand of NC_091977.1, from coordinate 111,373,177 downwards.
GGTTATGGATCTGTGGAATTCGCTACCTCAGAGAGCTGTGGAAGCTGGGACATTGAATAAATTTAAGACAGAGATGGACAGTTTCTTAAACGTTAAGGGAATAAGGGGTTATGGGGAGCGGGCAGGAAAGTGGAGCTGAGTCCATGATTGGATCAGCCAAGATCGTACTAAATCAGGCTCGAGGGGCCGTATGGCCTACTCCTGCTCCTATTTCTTATGTTCTTATGTTCTTTTGAGATGCTGTTTTTGCAAAGCTAATGGCAGGGCAGTGCAAATCATCCAGTAACTTGTGGCAGTTTGCAATAGATGGGATAAGTTGCTGGCCAATTTGCACGTTGATAATTGCGTGTGTCGTTTTTAAAAAAATGTTTTCAGGGAGTTCTGGGCCAATACCTTTTGGATGTAATATCCTCACATGTTGCCTTGCTCTCCTTTCCTCAATCTTGTATTGCTCCACTTTCTCTTCCTTTAACATTGCAAACAAGGGAATACCCATTGAGAATTCTATACCTAATACTCAAGCTCTTAAGTACATCTATGGTCCCAGAGCATCTGTGGCTTTTAATGGCAAGTATAACAAGTAAAAAGGGGCAAGGAGAGAATATGAGACTAGATTAGCAGCTAACCCTAAAAGAGAATGCAAGATTTAAAAAAAATAAACTCATAAATAGTAAAAGGGTAGTCAAAGGAAGGCGGGAGCGATTAGGGACCAAAAAGTAATTTTCTTGTGGAGGCAGAATGCAGAAGGTTGACGTACTAAATGAGTACTTTGCAGCTGTCTTCATGAGAGAAGAGGATGCTGCCAATGAAATAGTAAAGGAGAAGGCAGCAGCAATATTGGATAGGATTAAAAATAGACAGAAGTTACTTAAAAGGTTGGCAGTAGAAGTGTCACCCAGTCTGGATGGGATGCACCCTCAGTTACTGAAGGAAGTAAGGGTGGAAATTGCAGAGGCCCTGACCACAATCTTCTGATCCTTCTTGGATATGGGGGTGGTGCCAGAGAACTGGAGCATTACAAATGTTAGACCCCTGTTTATATTTTTAAAAACGTGGAGAAAGAAAGACCCATTTATATAGCGCCTTTCATGACCACCGGATGTCCCAAAGTACTTTACAGCCAATGAAGTACGTTTTGAAGTGTAGTCACTGTTGTAATGTAGGAAACACGACAGCCAATTTGTGCACAGCCAGCTCTCACAAGCAGCAATGTGATAATGACCAGATAATCTGTTTTTATGATGTTGATTGAGGGATAAATATTGGCCAGCACACTGGGGAGAACTTTCCTGCTCTTTAAAAGAGTGCCATGGGATCTCTTGCATCCACCTGAGAGAGCAGACAGGGCCTCGGTATAACACCTCATCTGAAAGACAGCATCTCTGACAGCGCAGCACTCTCTCAGTACTGCACTGGAGTGTCAGCCTAGATTTTTGTGCTCAAGTCTTTGGAGTGAGACTTGAACCCAAAACCTTCTGATTGGAGGCAGTAATACGTTGTGAGGAACGAGATATAGTAGGGATTATTGAGACATGGCTCCAGAAAATCAGGACTGGGAATTAAAAATTGTAACTTATAACATATTTAGAAAAGATAGAGACGGGAAAAAAGGGCAAGTGGAGTAGCTGTACTTATTAGAGACAACATAATGGGAATAAAAAAAACTAACGCAGCTGTCAATAAGACGGAAATGGAATCTATGTGGTTAGAGATGGGGAAAATTCTTGTTCGCCAGCAAAGTTGCCGGTGTTACCAACAAATGCAGTTAATGGTTGCTGGAAATGACAGCAGTGCTAACTGGGACATTAGTCTGGGGGTCCTGGAGATAAGTGGCACAATGCTCACCTTCCATGCAATGCTGTCCTGGTGGCGTTGCTGGAGGGATCTGGAACAAAGTTTCTTTCCAGATCTGGCATTGCAGCTTCCCACAACCTCTGAGCAAAGCTGTGGAGCTCACAAGGAATTGTGGATAATGAAAAGGTCTGAGAATTAAAGGGGTCATGCACACTGAAGCAATACAAAATAAAATGCAGTGAATCAATACATTTAGAATAATAGAATAATACAGTTCAGAAGGAGGTAATTCGGCCCATCGAGCTTGTGCTGGCTCTCTACAAGAGTATTTCAGCTAGTCCCACACACCTGCCCTTTCCCCGTAGCCCTACAAATTTTTTACGTAACCTCAACAAATGGGAGAAAACTACCTCAGCACTAACACAAATGGCTCAGCAGGCCAGGGAAGGGGCACCCTCTCACATGCAGCACTCCAGCTTTGTGCAGGGGGTCAATACTGCAAGAGCGGCCCTCTACCCAGAAAGAACGATGCAGGAGTGCACCACTAAGGCTGTCACTGCCAGCAGTGTCGCCCCCACCTCCTGGCTCCAGTGCCCAAAGAAGCTTCATGGCCTCAGACCACTGGTCAAGGTTAGTGAATGCATCTTCAATTGCACCACAGCTACACACACTGCTCAATGCACAACCCACAATCACACATCTACTCCCAATCACTCACCTACCAACAATCTGCAGCAATGAGGAGGCACATCTCCATATCTAGCCTTACCTCACCCCCTTGGAGATGATGCAGACCATTCTTGGCAGGGGCATGGTTGAGCCCTTGGCCAGCAGCGGGGCTGAAAGTATATAAGATGCGGGTATCCTTGTACATTATTCTCCTCCTTCTGGCATGCATCTCTTTCTTTCCTGCTCCCACATCAGCACAACTCCACCTTGTGCCTTCCTCATTTCACACACCCAAGAAAGGCAGCCTGCCCAACTAGAGGGACTGCAGGTGGGTGATTCCATTCCGGATATAAGAACATAAGAAATAGGAGCAGGAGTACGCCATTTGGCCCCACGAGCCTGCTCCGCCATTTAATAAGATCATGGCTGATCTGATCATGGGCTCAGCTCCACTTCCCTGCCTGCTCTCCATAAACCTTTATTCCCTTATCGCTCAAAAATCTGCCTATCTCTGCCTTAAATATATTCAATGACCCAGCCTCCACAGCTGTCTGGGGCAGAGAATTCCATAGTTTTACAACCCTTTGAGAAAATAAATTTCTCCTCATATCAGTTTTAAATGGGCAGCCCCTTATTCTAAGACTATGTCCCCTAGTTTTACTTTCCCATATGAATGGAAATATCCTCTCTGCATCCAACTTGTCGAGCACCCTCATTATCTTATAAGTTTCATTCTTCTGAACTCCAATGAGTATAGGCCCAAACCACTCAACCTATCTTCATAAGTCAACCACCTCATCTCCGAAATCAACCAAATGAACCTTCTCTGAACAGCCTCCAATGCAAGTATATCCTTCTTTAAATACGCAAAACAAAACTGTACACAGTCCTCCAGGTGTGATCTCACCAATACCATGTACAGTTGTAGCAGGACTTCTCTGCTATTATGCTCTATCCCCTTTGCAATAAAGGCCAATATTCCATTTGCCTTCCTGATTACTTGCTGTACCTGCATACTAACTTTTTGTGTTTCATGCACAAGGACCTCCAGGTCTCTCTGTACTGCAGCACTTTGCAAATTTTTTTCCACTGATATTATAATTTGCTTTTCAATTATTTCTGCCAAAGTGGATAACCTCACAATTTCCCACATCATACTCCATCTGCCAAATTTTTGTCCACTCACTTAACCTGTCTATATCTCTGTTATGTATTCAACCAGCATTGTAACCCATGTATAATCTGACCTAAGTTGTACACTGTGAGAACAATGACCACTAGGTGGTAAACTTGTGGGAGACACTCCTAACCTGGACTTTCAGATATAAAAGGGGAAGCTCCACCCACTTCCATCACTTGAGTGCTATGGAATAAAGAACAGGTCACAGACTGACCTTCTCTCAAGCATGGGCCTCGTGTGCATTTATATTGTATAGTAAGGACGTATCAATGGCGACGAGAAACTGGGATTTAAACCATGCGAGCATGGCCACGAGCAGAACAGATGAGAGGTATTGTGTTAAGGAATGGTTGGGACAGAGATTCAACATTGTTAAAGCAGCACACAGTTCTCCAGGCAGACAAGGGCAGTCGGGCATGCCCCAACATGTAGTCGAACCCAGAGGGAGAGTTCGACAGAGACAATGACAAGCTGAACGGCGATTCATGCCATTGCAAGGGACAATGTGGCCAGTAATGGGACCATCAACAACTGTTAATGGCGCACTCAAGGACAATAAAAGTGGCAGTCAGGGACGATTGACTGGCAAGGGACTTTTTGTTTCAAACAGCAGCTTATGTTGGGGGCGTGGAAGCACACACTCAGCCGGAGTTTGCAGAGATGAGCAAAATACCTGCAGAAATTGCAGAAATGAACGCTGGGGGAAATCACTGGAAGCTGAAGTTCAGCGAGTTCATGTGGAGCAGGTATACAGTTCATACACCAGGTCACCACCGATAATGATGAAGGTGCTCCTCAATGGCATCCCAGTATCAATGGAGCTAGACACGGGTGCCAGCCAGTCCCTGATGGGTATCAAACGGTTCGAAAAGTTGTGGCCGTCCAAGGCCAGGAGGCCAAAATTATCGCCGATTGACGCACAGCTACGGACATACACAAAGCAGATCATTCCGGTGCTAGGCAGCGCCACGGTAGTCGTGACCCACAAAGATTCGGAGAACAGGCTGCCACTCTGGGTTGTCCCGGGGGACGGTCCCGCACTACTGGGGAGGTGTTGGCTTGCGGTCATGAACTGGAAATGGGGCGATGTCAATGCAATTTCCTCTGTGGAGCGAGTATCATGCTCACAGATCCTGGACAAATTTGACTCATTATTTCAACCCGGCATTGGCACTTTCATGGGGGCCAAGGTAGTGATTCACATAAATCCGGACGCCAGGCCAATACACCACAAGGCCAGAGCGGTGCCATACATGATGCGGGAAAAGATAGAAGGCGAATTGGACCGCCTGCTGAGGGAAGGCATCATCTCGCCAGTCGAATTCAGTGACTGGGCGAGCCCAATTGTGCCGGTGCTCAAGGCGGATGGGTCGGTCAGGATATGCCTCCAGAAGTCTGTCCCAGGCAGAAAGGGACTACGGGATGGTAGAAAAGGAGGCGCTCGCATGTGTATATGCGGTAAAGAAAATGCACCAGTGATCTGTTTGGCAGGAAATTTGAGCTGGAAACAGATCACAAACCCCTAACTTCCCTTTTGGCCGAAAACAAGGCCATAAATGCAAACGCATCGGCCCGCATACAGAGGTGGGCACTCACGTTAGCCGCCTATGACTACACTATTCGGCACAGACCGGGCACCGAAAACTGCGCCGATGCACTCAGCAGGCTCCCACTAGCCACCACTGAGGGGGCTACTGGGCATGCTGCTGAGATGGTCATGGCTGTTGAAGCTTTCAGAAGCGAAGGCTCACCCATGACAGCCCGTCAGATCAAAGTCTGGACAAATAGAGACCCGCCATTGTCTCTAGTCAAGAAATGTGTACTGAATGGGGACTGGGCAGCCACGTACAGGGCATGCCCTGAGGAATTTAAACCATTTCACAGGCGCAGGGATGAACTCTTGATTCAGGCCGATTACCTACTGTGGGGAAATCGCGTAGTCATGCCCCAGATGGGCAGAGAGGTGGTCATCAGAGAACTCCACAAGGAGCACCTGGGCATTGTCACGATGAAGGCAATTGCCAGGTCACACGGTTGGTGGCCAGGTATAAACGCAGATCTGGAACTTTGTGTTCGCAGATGCAACACGTGTGCCCAGCTAGGCAATGCGCCCAGGGAAGCCCCCTTAGCCCCTGGCCGTGGCCCGCCAAGCCTTGGTCACGCATCCATGTGGACTATGCAGGTCCTTTCATGGGAAAAATGTTTTTGGTTGTAGTAGACGCCTACTCCAAATGGATCGAGTGTGACATTTTAAATTCAAGCACATCCTCTGTCACGGTAGAAAGTCTACGGGCAATGTTCGCTACCCACGGTCTACCAGACATCTTGGTCAGCGACAATGGCCCGTGCTTCACAAGCACTGAATTCTAGGACTTCATGGCAGGCAATGGAATTAACCATGTCAGAACAGCACCGTTCAAGCCGGCCTCAAACGGCCAGGCAGAACGAGCAGTGCAGATAATCAAACAGGGGATGCTCAGAATCCAAGAGGGTTCCCTACAATGCCACTTATCATGCCTCCTGTTGGCCTACATATCCCGACCACACTCACTCACAGGGGTTCCACCCGCAGAGCTGCTAATGAAAAGGACGCTCAAAACCCGGTTATCCCTTATACACCCCACCATGAAAGAAATTATCGAGAGCAGGTGCCAGTCAAAATATGACTACCATGACAGGAATGAGAGGGCGTGATGTATTGATGTAAATGACCCTGTTTTTGTCCTCCACTACGCTGCAGGGCCCAAATGGCTCACAGGCACTGTGGTTGCCAAAGAGGGAAATAGGATTCTGGTAGTTAAACTTACCAATGGACAAATCTGCCGCAAACATGTGGATCAAACAAAAAGGAGGTTCAGCAACCCCATAGAAGAAGCAGAGGAAGAACACGATATAGAGTTCACTCCTCCACAGGTAGCCGAACACAGGAACCAAAGGGAGGAGAGCCCAGTCACTGTGGGCAGTCCGGACAGGCCTGAGGCACTGCAAACAGCAGACACTCAGGCCAGCGCCCAAAAACCGGAGCCCCAACTCAGGCGCTCTACAGGAGAGCGTAAACCACCAGAGAGACTCAACCTGTGATCCCAATAAGACTTTGGAGGGGGAGGTGATGTCATGTATTCAACCAGCATTGTAACCCATGTATAATCTGACCTAAGTTGTACACTGTGAGAACAATGACCACTAGGTGGTGAACTTGTGGGAGACACTCCTAACCTGAACCTTCCGATATAAAAGGGGAAGCTCCACCCACTTCCATCACTTGAGTGCTATGGAATAAAGGACAGGTCACAGACTGACCTTCTCTCAAGCATGAGCCTCGTGTGCATTTATACTGTATGGTAAGGACGTATCAATCCCTTTGCAGATTTTTGTGTCCTCCTCACAATTTGCTTTCCCACCCATCTTTGTATCATCAGCAAACTTGGTTACATTACACTCGGTCCCTTCATCCAAGTCATTAATATAGATTGTAAATAGTTTGAGGACCCAGCACTGTTCCCACAAAGGGGCTGTCTGGGATGCATCCTCCCATTTGATTACCAGGGTAATAGATTGGAGAAAAGCTGATATGTTTTTTTGAGGGGCTGAGAATAGAACTTGGAAAAATAAAATGGACAATAATATTGGCAAAAAATGATGTAGAACATCAATGGAAACATTTAAAACAGTGTTCAACAGAGTCCAGGAAAATATATTCTGCTAAAAAAAACAAGCGAAACACTAATGAGACACCAGGATTGAATAAAGAGATAAGGGAAAAATTGAGAGTAAAGAAAGAGGCATACACTAAGTACATGGGGCTAGATTTTACATTTTTGTGCTTATCGTCCCAAAATGGGCATTATTTCCGGCGTGGGCGGTAAAAATGGGTTTTCAAATCGCTGGCTTGTTGCCCATTCTCAAAGCCCCTAGTTTCCATTTTTTAAATTGGGCATTACCGCGAGCGATATGAAATGGGTGGTAGCGTTAAATCTCGCTGACCTTGTGCCGTAAAGTGTCGCCGTCCTTAGCAACGGCATGGCAACGCTCGATTCCCGCGATTCAGGAGGTCAAGGGTCATCTTAACATGCGCAGAAGAGGAGACAGAGAGAGAGGGAGCTGAGAGGGACTGAAGACATGTGTGGCTGTGGTATGTGCTTGTTTGACAGATGTGGGAGGCATGAGGGAGATTCACCAGCAGCAAAAAAGCTACTAAGCACCAAGAACATAGTTGGCACCGAGTTTTTGTCCAAAAAATAAGATATAACATGGAAGGGATGGTGGAGGCCCTGGAGCTGGTAGCCAGGAACACTGGTGGCTGAGGACTCACAGTGGTCCCGGAGCGCGGCACTGCACCCCAAAGTGCCGCACCCCCATTGCCAACGACACATGAGAGCCAGGAGCAACATCTTGCTTCTGGCTTGGAGCACGTTCCTACCTTGGGACTGTCCTCTCCCGTATCTGTTCAAGCAGCGGCTCGGCCATCATCCACCCTGCACCCCCCCCCCCCCGCTAATGAAGCATCGCCTGAGGAGCTCCTCGGCCAGGCGGCTTGGAGTGAGGAGGGGAAGGGAAAGGGGCAAAGGTGGGGAGGAGAAGCGGGAGGGGGAGGAAGGGTTGGTTCTACAGAAATACTGATGATTTCAGACAAATGTTCGGTTTAAATGTTTTTTATTTCACAAAATCTTGTTGCGCATTGGCTCAGATAGCTGCACCATTACAAACTAGTGATTCCTTAACATCAAAGGGTATAATTACACTTAACTTCAATCAACTTAAACTTTGACTGCCACCAAGGTGATGCCCACCATTGATGTATCACCTGCACACCCAGCAGTGTGTGAGCCTTGTAAATAACACCAATGTTCTTTCAGGCAAAGCGCTCATTGATGAGCTCCTGACGTAAGGCTCTTGCAGCTATCATGCCACCACAGGCCCTTTCATGCAGTCTACAGGGGAGTGGGGGCATGGCTTCAGTGTCAGCTTGATTGTCTGGGCCAATGTCAGCGTCCGCCTCCTCATCCTCCTCTTCCTCGCTCTGGTGAGGTGGACTGTCAGACTCATCAGGCAAATCTTGTCCCCTCCTGATAGCCAAGTTGTGCAGCAATGTTTTGACATCGACATCGCTGCCCTAAGTGAGACCCAGCGGGCAGGGGAAGGCCATCTCAAGGAACATGGTGGAGGTTATACCTTTTTCTGGAAAGGAAAACCAGAGGAAGAAGGCCACCTTCATGGAGTCGGCTTCACGTCAAACTGGTTTGGCCGCCTCAAAGACTCCCCCTGTGGGGTTAATGAATGCCTCATGACCCTTCGCCTTACCCTATCCCGAAACCAATGCGCAACAATCATCAGTGCATATGCCCCAACACTCGATGAGTCAATGAGGGTTTTTATTCCAAACTCGAGACATCCCTGTCCCGTGTCGCCACGGGCGACAAATTGATCCTCCTAGGTGACTTTAATGCCAGGATCGGCGTGGCGTGATTGGCAGAGAGGTGGGGTAGGGAAATCCAACTCCAATGGCACCCTACTCCTGACAAAATGTCTAGAACACGAACTCCTCATCACCAACACCCTGTTCCGCCAGAGGAACAAATACAAGGCATCATGGCAACACCCTCGCTCCAAACACTGGCATCTGCTGGACTATGTCATTGTCCGAGCCAGGGATCGCAAGGATGTGCGCATCACCCGCGCCATGACAGAAGCTGATGACTGCTGGACGGACCACCACCTAATCCTATCCATCATCGATATAAACATAGCCCCAAAGCAGAGAGGACAGCAGAAGCAGATCCGCAACAAAGTTAATACTGGGGCACTTAAAGACCCAGCTAAGAGAGCCCTATATAGCCAGCGCCTCACAGACATTCTGGCGTGCCTTGATGACCCTGAGATACTTAATGCCCACAGCGCTTAGTCTGCCCTCCAGGCCTGCATAACCAGTGCCTGTGAAAAGAAACTTGGTTACTCAACCAGAAAACACCAGGACTGGTTTGATGAAAATGATCAAGAGATCCAAGAACTAATAGATCGTAAGTGCAGAGCCTTCCTGAGCCTCAAGCAACAACCCAACTCGGGAGCTGCAAAGCAACGTTACAGATGGCTCAAGGCTGAGGTCCAACAAAAAACCCGGGACCTAAAGAACAGTTGGTGGATGGAGAAAGCGCAGGTGATACAACAACTAGCCGACAGCCACGACACACGAGGATTCTTCATTGCAATCAAGGCCACCTATGGTCCAAACTCCCAAGGCCCCACCCCACTCCTGGCAAAGAACGGGGAAACACTCAACAAGGACACCGATGCTGTCAGGGCCCGCTGGAAGGAACACTTTGAAGATCTCCTCAATCGAGACTCTGCCTTTGACTCGATTGTTCTCGACTCCATCCCACAGCATGCGACCCGCCACCACCTCTGTGAAACCCCAACGCTGCATGAGGTAGGCAAAGCCATAAAACAGTTCAAGAATAACAAGACTACGGGTGCGGATGGAATTCCTGCTGAGGCACTAAAATATGGCGGAGAGGCGCTGTTGGCGCGGATACATGACCTCATCGCTCTCATTTGGAGGGAGGAGAGCATGCCGGGAGATCTCAAAGATGCAGTGATCATCTCTATTTTTAAAAAGGGGAACAAATCCGACTGCGGCAACTACAGGGGAATCTCCCTGCTATCAACTACTGGGAAAGTTGTCGCTAGAGTTCTCCTCAACCGTCTTCTCCCTGTGGCCGAGGCGCTCCTCCCGGAGTCGCAGTGAGGATTTCATCCCCTGCGGGGAACAACGGACATAATCTTTGCAACACGACAACTGCAAGAAAATTGCAGGGAGCAGCGTCAGCCCTTGTACATGGCCTTTTTCAATCTCACAAAGGCCTTTGACACTGTTGACCGTGAGGGTTTATGGAGCGTTCTCCTCCGTTTTGGATGCCCCCAAAAGTTTGTCAACATCCTTCACCTGCTCCATGACGACATGCAGGCCGTGATCCTTACCAGCAGATCCATTACAGACCCATTTCACGTCCGGACCAGGGTCAAACAGGCTTGCGTCATCGCTCCAACCCTCTTCTCAATCTTCCTCATTGCCATGCTCCACCTCACTGTCAACAAGTTCCCCGCTGGAGTGGAACTAAAATATAGAATGAGCGGGAAGCTGTTTAACCTACACCGCCTCCAGGCCAGGTCCAAGATCACCCAAACCTCTGTCATTGAGCTGCAGTACGTGGACGACACCTGCGTCTGCGCACATTCTGAGCCTGAACTCCAGGATATAATCGATGTATTCACCGAGGCATATGAAAGCATGGGCCTTACGCTTAACATCCGTAAGACAAAGGTCCTCCACCAGCCCATCCTCACCGCACAGCACTGCCCCCTCTGTCATCAAGATTCACGGCGCAGCCCTCAAAAGCGTGGACCACTTCCCATACCTCGGGAGCCTCTTGTCAACAAAGGCAGACATTGATGCGGAGATTCAACATTGCCTCCAGTGCGCCAGTGCAGCCTTCGGCCACCTGAGGAAAAGAGTGTTCGAAGAAGAAGCCCTCAAACCTACCACCAAGCTCATGGTCTACAGGGCTGTAATAATACCCGCCCTCCTGTAGGGATCAGCGGCATGGATGATATACAGAAGACACATTAAGTCGCTGGAGATATATCACCAATGATGTCTCCGCAAGATCCTCCAAATCCCCTGGAAGGACAGACGCACCAACATCAGTGTACTCACCCAGGCTAACATCCCCAGCATTGAAGCACTATCCACACTCGATCAGCTTCGCTGGGCAGGCCACAGTTCGCATGCCAGACACGAGATTCCCTAAGTAATTGCTCTACGCGGAGCTCCTTCATGGCAACCGAGCCAAAGGTGGGCAGCAGAAGCGTTACAAGGACACCCTCAAAGGCTCCCTGGTGAAGTGCGACATCACCACTGACACCTGGGATACCCTGGCCGAAGACCGCCCTAGATGGAGAAAGTGCTCTTCGAATCGCAACGCTGCGAGCATGAAGAGGTCAGGCACTGGCAGTGGAAGGAGCATGCGACAAATCGGTCCCACCTCCCCCTTCCCCCGACGAATGTCTATCCCACCTGTGACAGGGTCTGTGGCTCTCATGTTGGACTGTTCAACCACCAAAGAACTCACTTTAGTAGTGGAAGCAAGTCTTCTTCGATTCTGAGGGACTGCCTATGAATGAATGAATGAATGTGCAGCATGGAGCACACCACCACGATTTGAGCTACCTGCTCAGGGTGATATTGGAGCTCACCTCCTGAGTGGTCCAGGCATCTAAAGTGCTGCTTAAGCACTCCAATGGTTTTCTCCACGTGTTGCAAGTAGGTCTATGGCTCTCGTTGTATCGCCTCTCAGCTTCGGTGTAGGTGTCATGCAGGGGGGTCATCAGCCAGGTGGCGAGGCCATATCCATTGTCACCAAGCATCCAGCATTGACCTTGTGGCTCATTGTTAAACAAGTCAGATACAGCGCTCTCACGCAGAATGTGAACATCATGGATGCTGCCCGGAAATTGAGCATTCACTGCCAGTATAATTTGCTGGTGGTCGACAACGAGTTGGACATTCAGGGAGTGGAATCACTTGCAGTTCCTGAAAACCTCTGCATCCTAAAAAGTTGCCCGTATCGCGATGTGCGTACAGTCTATTGCTCCCTGCATCTTAGGGAAGTTTGCAATTCTTGAGAATTCTAGAGCCCTCTCACTCTGTGCCTCCCTGGTCATAGGGAAGCTGATCAAGTCCCTCCTGCGTGTGTACAGGGTTTCAGTTACCTTTCTTATGCAGCAATGTGTGGCATGCTGAGACAGACCGCAAATGTCGCCAGCTGAGGCTTGAAAAGAACCCGACGTATAGAACGACAGTGCCGCAGTGACTTTGACCTCGACGGACAGTGCAGTACTGATGGTGCTGGCAGGCTGCAAATCTGCCCTTATCAGCTGGCATACCTCAGTGATAACCTCTTTGTGGAAGCACAGTCTCCGAAGGCAGGTGGTGTCAGGGAAGTCGAGGTAAGACTGCTTCTCACTGTACTGGCGAAGGGTGTAACATCTGGTCCTGCTCATCAGTCTGGCATGTCTTACATGGGGCACATAATGCTGTGGAGTGTACCTTTGGCCATCTCGAGTCTGCAGCATGTAATTGGTCATCAAGAGAGGGTGAGAAATGACAGGCCTCATTGTAATAACTCTCTGTTTTCCACCGATTGGTCACAAATAATGAATGTCCCGACGAAGACACCTATTAAATTCCAATGGTATGGTCAAGATGTTTGTACAGTTGTTCACATCAACTCCAACGACCTCCAGAGTACATCTGAACTCCCCCAAGGTTGAAGCAGAACAGCCTTTTAAAGGATGCAACATGTGATGTAGAACATGGTGTCCATAATGCTGTGATTATTTCAGGACAGTTCCACTTTTACTGGGCGTTTTTTGGGGTGAGCGATATTGTGGGCGATATGTGTGCGAGGTGGTGAAAGTAACGGTGGGCGATCTCTTGGGCGTTAGTTTCGTCAAATGTGCTCTTTACGACAAAAAAAAAATGGGCGGGTGGTATTATTGAATCTCGGTGTTAATTCCACTCTGAAAGTAACGCTGGCCGATATTATGGCCGTTGATTTCGTCCATTCTGATCATTCCGCCCAAAAAAAGTGAGCAGGCGGTATTGTTTTATCCCAGCTTTACGCACATGGGGAAAGTAACGCTTGGCGATAAGTTTCCGAAAAATGCCCGTCAGTTTCCAATTTGTGGCTAAGTAGGCAATATATGGGCATTATACGTCATTTCAGTGGTAAAATGGACGTTAAGTAGGCATTAAGTGTGCAAATAACGAGGAAACTCTAGCCCATGGAACGGTAGCATGGTGGTTATGTCACTGAACTAGTAAACCAGAGATCTGGACTAATGATCTTATGATGATCAAATCACCACCTCAGCTGTTGGGGAACTTAAATTCAGTTAATTAAATAAATCTGGAATAAAAAGTTAGTATCAGTAATGGTGAAGATAGGCTAGAAATTTACCTCAGATCGCTGGCGCCGGATTCTTAGCGGTATTCCGGCAGTTGCGTCTTTTGAACCGCCGGAATACCGCTGATGCGCGCTCCTGTGGTTTTCTGCCCTTCAATGTTGGCGCTGGCAGAGCGTTCCAATAGCGGGCAGGAGCGGGTGGCAGCGGAGGCCCAAAACTCGGCAAGCAGAACCACTGTACAAAATGGCCGGAAAAGCTTCTCTGTGCATGTGCAGCCATTCTCCCTGATTTCGGGGTCAAGGGTGACCCTGCACATGTGCAGAGAAGATTGAGACAGCACTGGATAGCTTCAAACTGCAGAGGTGGGTGGAGGATTGTGCTGTTGCTTCAGTGTTGTCCGATAACCCTCTTTTGCTCCAATTCGTGCATAATGTCAGCGGTGGAGCTCGTTAGGAGTATTTCTCACCTTTCCTTTATTTTTTTAATATATGTATCATGTAATATGTCAACAAAGCTCCTTGATTGTGTGGACTGGTGAGGCTGCGGCTTGCTCTGGGAGTGCTGCCCGAAGTCGTCTGCTGTTCAATAATGCTCTCTGCCTGTTGTAATTTAATATTTGATGGTTCTTGCCAGCCTCGCAGTGTCACATGAGGATTTGATATTGTTTGTGACTCTTTGCACTAGCCCCCAAGGTAATTCTCGAGGAAGTAATCAGGATGTTTAGTGCATCTGGCATTTTAAGCATGTAAGCAGAATCGATGGGAAGCTATTATGCTGCTCTCTGTGATGGCACTGTGCGAGTGTCTTGACATTATTGCATAAGGGGTTGGAGCTTTTGTCTTCAGACGCTCACTGCTCAGTGTGGAACTGAGCCAAAGCAACTAGGGAGACAGCAGGTGAAATGACCTGCAGTGCCAATAGCAGATTGTAGTAAAACACAAAAGTATCTGAAGTTTCCCTGCTGGAGCTGTGCCTTGTTTGCGTTGCATTCTTGCAGGTCATGGTGTTGGTGACCATTTATAGTCAGATTAGTGTCTATTTGACTGCTTTTTTAAAGTTTCTGGCTTAGTAATGTAAAATAAATTGGAGAAGATGGAACAGCTGGAGTGATCAGCCAGCCTGTTATGATGGTGTAAAGTTTCTAGTAATCTCCACTATGAATGAAGTTTGTATCCCAGCTGACAATACTTAATTGTGCATAACGCTGGGCCCAAGTCAGGTAAGTACTTCAAAAATGGGTGTTTTTGATCAGAGCGATAAGGGGAAGTAGCGAGCCTTAAAAAATACTTTTTGTGGAAATCAGGGGGGAATTTTGGGCGATTTCTGGGTGGCAAATGTGGGCGGGCGATTTGTAGCAACGTCGACGGTAATCGTAGGCCGAAATTACTGCCAGCAATAATCGGGAGGTGAAACGGGCGGTGCAGGGTGGTAATTTACATTTTTGTCCAAAACAGGTGGTAACTGGGTGGTAACTGGGCGTTAACTGGGCGATCCCAGGGGAAATTCTATCCCACCATGAAACTACCGGATTGTTATAAAAACCCATCTGGTTCACGAATATCCTTTAGAGAAAGGAAATCTTCCATCCTTACCCAGTCTGGCCTATATGTGATTCCAGACCCACAGCAATGTGGCTGACTCTTGACTGCCAAATGTAGAGCGATCCTCCTCACCATCTGTGGGGCACCAACGTATGGCCTCATGAAGAATCTGCTCACTCCAGCAAAACCCACGGAGAAATTGTACGACGATTTGTGCACACTGGTCTAAGAGCATTTGAACCCGAAGGGAAGTGTTCTGAAGGCGAGGTACCGGTTCTACACCTACAAAAGATCTGAAGGCCAGGAAGTGTTGAGTTATGTCGCCAAGCTAAGATGCTTTACAGTACATTGTGAATTTGAAGGACATTTGGAGCATATGCTCAGAGACTTTTTCGTACTTGGCATTGGCCACGAAACCATACTTCGCAAACTTTTGACTGTAGTGACTCCAACCTTGAGTAAGGCCATAGAGATAGCCCAGGCGTTCATTGCCACCAGTGATAATACTAAGCAAATCTCTCAGCACACAAGTGCTGCTACAAGTGCTGTGAACAAAGTGATGTTGTTTTCGAATCGTAATGGACAGGGCAGGTCACACATACCTGCAGCTGCACGTCCGCAGATGTCTCAGAGTCCACCATCAAGGGTGATGAATGCAAGGCCATTAACACCTTGTTGGCGCTGCGGGGTGATCATCGTTTCCATTCATGTCGATTCAAAGGATACATTTGCAAGGGCTGTGGAACAATGGGACGCCTCCAATGAGTGTGCAGGCGAGCTGCTCGGCCTGCTAAACCTGCAAACCACCACGTTGCAGAAGAGGACAGATCCACAGAGGATCACGATGAAACAGAACCTTTGATAGAGGAGGCAGAAGTACAGGGGGTGCACACATTCACCACGAATTGTCCACCGATAATGCTGAAGGTTGAACTAAATGGACTCCCAGTTTCAATGGAGCTGGACACAGGCGCGAGCCAGTCTATCATGGGCAAAAAGACTTTCGAAAGGTTGTGGTGCAACAAGGCCTCAAGGCCAGTCTTAACTCCAATTCGCACGAAACTAAGAACTCACACGAAAGAACTGATTCCTGTAATCGGCAGTGCTACCGTAAAGGTCTCCTACGATGGAGCGGTGCACAAGCTACTACTTTAGGTGGTACCGGGCGATGGTCCCCGCTGCTCGGCAGGAGCTGGCTGGGACGACATCCGAGCGCTATCGCCCACTGACGACACTTCGTGTGCACAGGTCTTAAACAAATTTCCTTCACTGTTCGAACCAGGCATCGGGAAATTCCAAGGAGCAAAAGTGCAGATCCACCTAATTCCGGGGGCGCGACCCTTCCATCAGAAGGCGAGAGCAGTACCGTGCATGATGAGAGAAAGGGTAGAAATCGAGCTCGACCGGCTCCAAAGAGAGGGCATCATTTCACCGATCGAGTTCAGCAAGTGGGCCAGTCCTATTGTCCCAGTCCTCAAGGGAGACGGCACCGTCAGAATCTGTGGCGATTACAAAGTAACTATCAATTGTTTCTCCCTGCAGGACCAATACCCACTTCCAAAAGCCGACGACCTCTTTGCAATGCTGGCGGGAGGAAAGACGTTCATGAAACTGGATCTGACTTCAGCCTACACGACGCATCAACACGCCCAAAGGTCTTTTTGTTTATAACAGATGCCCATTTGGAATCCGATCAGCGGCGGCGATATTCCAGAGAAACATGGAAAGTTTACTGAAGTCAGTCCCACACACCGTGGTCTTCCAGGACGGCATCTTGGTCACAGGTCGGAACACAGTCGAGTATCTGCAGTACCTGGAGGAGGTTCTTAGTCGACTCAACCGTGTGGGGCTCAGGTTAAAACGCTCGAAGTGCATTTTCCTGGTATCTGAAGTGGAGTTCCTGGGAAGGAGGATTGCGGCGGACGGCAGCAGGCCCACCAACGCAAAGACGGAGGCAATCGAGAATGCACCGAGGCCACCGAACGTGACGGAGCTGCGGTCGTTTCTGGGACTCTTGAACTACTTTGGTAACTTCTCACCGGGTCTCAGCACACTGCTAGAACCACTACATGTCTTAATATGAAAAGGGGGCGAATGGGTTTCGGGCAAAAGCCAAGAAAATGCCTTTGTAAAAGCGAGAAAATTGTTATGCTCAAACACATTGCTTGAGTTGTATGATCCATGTAAGCGTTTGGTACTAGCATGTAATGCGTCGTCATATGGCGTCCGGTGTGTACTGCAACAAGCCAATGATTTCAGGAAACTGCAACCAGTTGCTTATGCATCCAGGAGTCCGTCTAAGGCTGAGAGAGCCTACAGCATGACTGAAAAAGAAGCATTAGCGTGTGTCTATGGGGTAAAGAAAATGCATCAATACCTGTTTGGGCTAAAATTTGAATTGGAAACTGACCATAAGCCACTTATATCCCTGTTTTCCGCGAGCAAAGGGATAAATACAAATGCATTGGCCTGCATCCAGAGATGGGCGCTCACGTTGTCCGCAGACAACTACGCCATCCGCCACTGGCCAGGCACAGAAAACTGCGCCGATGCTCTCAGTAGGCTGCCACTGCCCACCACGGTGTTGGAAATGGCGCAGCCCGCAGATCTAGCCATGGTTATGGAAACATTTGAGAGTGAGCAATCATCTGTCACTGCCCAGCAGATCAAAACCTGGACAAGCCAGGACCCCTTATTATCTCTAGTCAAAAGCTATGTGCTTCACGGGAGCTGGTCCAGTGTCCCAGTGGAAATGCAGGAAGAGATAAAGCTGTTTCAATGACGCAAAGATGAAATGTCTATACAGGCAGACTGCCTTCTGTAGGGCAATCGAGTAGTGGTCCCCAAGAAGGACAGAGACACCTTCATCAATGATCTCCACAGTACCCACCCAGGCATCGTAATGATGAAAGCGATAGCCAGATCCCATGTGTGGTGGCCCGGTATCAATGCGGACTTACAGTCCTGCGTTCACAGATGTAATACATGCTCGCAGTTAAGCAAAGCACCCAGGGAGGCGCCGCTAAATTTATGGTCTTGGCCCTCCAAACCATGGTCTAGGGTACACGTCGACTATGCAGGCCTGTTCTTGGGTAAAATATTCCTTGTGGTTGTAGACACATACTCCAAGTGGATTGAATATGAGATAATGTCGGTCAGCACGTCCGCTGCCACCACTGAAAGCCTGCCGGCCATTTTGCCACACATGGCTTACCCGATGTCCTAGTGAGCGACAACGGGCCATGTTTTACCAGTGCTGAGTTCAAAGAATTTATGACCCGTAACGCGAACAAACATGTCACATCTGCCCCGTTTAAACCAGCATCCAATGGTCAGGCAGAGAGAGCAGTGCAAACCATCAAGCAAGGCTTGAAGAGGGTAACTGAAGGCTCACTGCAGACTCGCCTATCCCGAGTCCTGCTTAGCTACCGCATGAGACCCCACTCACTCACTGGGATTCCACCTGCTGAAATGCTCATGAAAAGAGCACTAAAGGCAAGGCTCTCGTAAGTTCGCCCTGATCTACATGAACAGGTGGAGAACAGGCGACTTCAACAAAGTACATACCATGATAGCGCAAATGTGTCACGCGAGATTGAAGTCAATGATCCTGTATTTGTATTAAATTATGGGCAAGGTCCCAAGTGGCTTCCCGGCACTGTCGTGGCCAAAGGGGAGCAGGGTATTTCGGGTCAAACTTTCAAATGGATTCATTCACCGGAAATATTTAGACCAAATCAAACTCAGATTCACGGACTACCCTGAGCAACCCACCTTGGACCCTACCTTTTTTGATCCCCCAACATACACCACAGTGGTAACCGGCACCACGGTTGACCACGAAGCAGAACCCATCATCCGATCCTGTCACCGCATTTGGAAAGCAGTGACAGGATCGGACCGAGTCAGCATGGATTTATGAAAGGGAAATCATGCTTGACGAATCGTCTAGAATTTTTTGAGGATGTAACTAGCAGAGTGGACAAGGGAGAACCAGTGGATGTGGTGTATTTGGACTTTCAGAAGGCTTTTGACAGGTCCCGCACAAGAGATTGGTGTGCAAAATCAAAGCACATGGTATTGGGGGTAATAAACTGATGTGGATAGGAAACTGGTTGGTAGACAGGAAGCAGAGAGTCAGGATAAACAGGTCCTTTTCAGAATGGCAGGCAGTGACTAGTGGAATGCCACAGGGCTCAGTGCTGGGACCCCAGCTCTTTACAATATACATTAACGATTTGGATGAAGGAATAGAGTGTAATATCTCCAAGTTTGCAGATGACACTAAACTGGGTGGCGGTGTGAGCTGTGAGCAGGACGCTAAGAGGCTGCAGGGTGACTTGGACAGGTTAGGCGAGTGGGCAAATGCATGGCAGATGCAGTATAATGTGGATAAATATGAGGTTATCCATTTTGGGGGCAAAAACACGAAGGCAGAATATTATCTGAATGGCGGCAGACTAGGAAAAGGGGAGGTGCAAGGAGATCTGGGTGTCAAGGTTCATCAGTCACTGAAAGTGGGCACTCAGGTGCAGCAGGCGGTAAAGAAGGCAAATGGTATGTTGGCTTTCATAGCTAGGGGATTTGAATATAGAAGCAGGGAGGTCTTACTGCAGTTGTACAGGGCCTTAGTGAGGCCTCACCTGGAATATTGTGTTCAGTTTTGGTCTCCTAGTCTGAAGAAGGACGTTCTTGCTATTGAGGGAGTGCAGCGAAGGTTCACCAGACTGATTCCAGGGATGGCTGGGCTGTCATATGAGGAGAGACTGGATCAACTGGGCCTTTATTCACTGGAGTTTAGAAGGATGAGAGGGGATCTCAGAGAAACATATAAGATTCTGACGGGACTGGACAGGTTCGATGCGGGAAGAATGTTCCCGATGTTGGGGAAGTCCAGAACCAGGGGACACAGTCTTCGGATAAGGGGTAGGCCATTTAGGACTGAAATGAGGAGAAACTTCTTCACTCAGAGAGTTGTTAACTTGTGGAATTCCCTGCCGCAGAGAGTTGTTGATGCCAGTTCACTGGATATAGTCAAGAGGGAGTTAGATATGGCTCTTACGTTTAAGGGGATCAAGGGGCATGGAGAGAAAGCAGGAAAGGGGTACTGAAGGACTGATCAGCCATGATCTTATTGAATGGCAGTGCAGGATCGAAGGACCGAATGGCCTACTCCTGCACCTATTTTCTATCTTTCTATATTTCTATCCACAGCAGCCCTGTAGGTCCCAACACACCAGGCAGCCCAGCAAGGCCAGCTGCACAGCAGCCCAACGAGGGTCCAATAAATGACTCAACAACACCAGCCTTCACACCGAGACAATCAACGAGGGCAAGAAGGGCTCCAAATCGACTCACATTGTAAATAGTTACACTATTGACTTTTGGGGGGGAATGTTGCTGTGTATCTGGACTTGTTTATACTCTTTACAGCCACCAGAGGGCTCATTCCCCGGAGTCCCAAGGGATCTCATAATCCCTTGGGAACACAGGTTTAAGAGTGCTTCACAGGTTGGAGAGGCACTCTGGAGACCTGCAATAAAAGACTAAAATTACATGTTACTTTGAGCTCACAGTGTTCAGTCTGACTCTTTCTCCAGACATTACAGGTTCCTCGACATATTGGTCCAGAAAACCATCCCTAATACTCTCCAGGATATCCACCTCCACTGCATTGCTACCAGTTTGGTTAGCCCAGTCAATATGTGGATTAAAGTCGCCCATGATAACCTTTATTGCACGCATCCCTAATTTCTTGTTTGATGCTATCCCCATACTCATTACGACTGTTTGGTGGTCTGTACACAACTCCCACTAGCGTTTTCTGCCCTTTGATATTCCGTAGCTCCACCCATACAGACTCCACACCATCCAAGCTCAGGTCCTTCCTTACTATTTCATTAATTTCCTCTGTAACCAGCAACGCCACCCCACCTCCTTTTTCTTTCTGTCTATCCTTCCTAAATTTTGAATACCCCTGGATGTCATCCTGGAGCCATGTGTCCGTGATGCCAGTTACATCATATCCGTTAACTGCTATCTGCGCAGTTAATTCGTCCACCTTATTCCAAATACATAGAAATACGCCTCGCATTGAGGCACAGAGCCTTCAGGCTTGTCTTTTTAACACCCTTTGCCCCTTTAGGATTTTGCTGTAATGTGACCCTTTTTGCTTTTTGCCTTGGGTTTCTCTGCCCTCCACTTTTACTTTCCTTCTTTCTATCTTTTGCTTCTGCCCCCATTATACTTCCCTTTGTCTCCTGCATAGGTTCCCATCCCCCTGCCATATTAGTTTAATCCCTCCCCAACAGCACTAGCAAACACTCCCCCTCGGACATTGGTTCTGGTCCTGCCCAGGTGTAGACCGTCCGGTTTGTACTGGTCGCACCTCCCCCAGAACCGGTTCCAATGTCCCAGGAATTTGAATCCTCCCTTCTGCACCACTCCTCCAGCCATGTATTCATCTGAGCTACCCTGCGATTCCTACTCTGACTAGCACGTGGCACTGGTAACAATCCTGAGATTACTACTTTTGAGGTCCTACTTTTTAATTTAGCTACTAGCTCCCTAAATTCGTCTTGTGGGATCTCATCCCGTTTTTTACCTGTATCGTTGGTACCTATATGCACCACTGGCACGACAACTGGCTGTTTACCCTCCCCCTTCAAAATGTCCTGCACCCGCTCCGAGACATCCTTGACCCTTGCACCAGGGAGGCAACATACCATCCTGGAATCTCGGTTGCGGCCGCAGAAACGTCTATCTATTCCCCTTACAATAGAATCCCGTATCACTATAGCTCTCCCACTCTTTTTCCTGCCCTCCTGTGCAGCAGAGCCACCCACGGTGCCATGGACTTGGCTGCTGCTGCCCTCCCCTGATGAGTCATCCCCCTCAACAGTACCCAAAGCGGTGTATCTGTTTTGCAGGGGGATGACCGTAGGGGACCCCTGCACTACCTTCCTTCCACTGCTCTTCCCGTTGGTCACCCATCCCCTATCTGGCTGTGTAACCTTTACCTGCGGTAAGACCAACTCACTAATCATGCTATTCATGTCATTCTCAGCATCGTGGATGCTCCAGGGCGAATCCATCCGCAGCTCCAGTGCCGCAATGCGGTCTGTCAGGAACTGCAGCCGAATACACTTCCCGCATATGTAGTCGTCAGGGACACTGGAAGCGTCCCTGACTTCCCAAATAATACAGGAGGAGCATAACACATGTCCGAGCTCTCCTGCCACGATTTAACTCCTAGATTAACTTAATTTGGCAACAATAATGCTAAAGGTTACTTACTGATAAAGAAAAGAAAAAGAAAAAACTGGTCACCAATCACCAGCCAATCACTTACCCCCTTGGCTTACCCCCATGCCTTGACAAAGCAAATGCTGCAGAGTAGAGATGGCAGAAGATATATTCGACAGCATTATGTGCCCAATCTAAAACATGCCGGACTGATGAGGAGGACGAGACCGTACACCCCCCACAATTACTGGGAGAAGCAGTCTTACCTCAAATTGCAAAGTGCTGCAGTACAGCGAGACCTGGGGGTACTTGTGCATGAAACACAAAAGGTTAGTCTGCAAGTACAGCAAGTAACCAGAAAGGTCAATGGAATCTTGGCCTTTATTGCAAAGGGGATGGAGTATAAAAGCAGGGAAGTCTTGCTACAGTTATACAGGGTATTGGTGAGGCCACACTTGGAATATTGCATGCAGTTTTGGTTTCCATATTTACAAAAGGATATACTTGCTTTGGAGGCAGAGAAGGTTCACTAGGTTGATTCCGGAGATGAGGGGGTTGACTTATGAGGAAAGGTTGAGTAGGTTGTGCCTCTACTCATTGGAATTCAGAAGAATGAGAGGTGATCTTATCGAAACCTAGATTATGAGAGGGCTTGACAAGGTGGATGCAGAGAGGATGTTTCCACTGATAGGGGAGACTAGAACTAGAGAGCATGATCTTAGAATAAGGGATCGCCTATTTAATACTGAGATGAGGAGAAATTGCTTCTCTCAGAGTAAATCTGTGGAATTCGCTGCCTCATAGAGCTGTGAAAGCTGGGACATAGAATAAATTTAAGACAGAAATAGACAGTTTCTTACCTATAAGGGAATAAGGGGTTATGGGGAGCGGGCAAGGAAGTAGATCTGGGTCTATGATCGGATCAGCCATGATCATATTAAATGGTGGAGCAGGCTCGAGGGGCCGCATGGCCTACTCCTGCTCCTATTTCTTATGTTCTTATGTTCTTATGTAACACCTGCCTTCAGAGACTGCGCTTCCACAAAAAGGTTATCAGTGAGATATGCCAGCTTATCAAGGAAGATCTGCATCCTGCCAGCACCATCAGGACCGCACTGTCCATCGAGGTCAAGGTGACCGCGGCACTTTCGTTCGACACATTGGGTTCCTTTCAGGCCTCTGCTGGCGACATTTGTGCTATATCTCAGCATGCGACACATCGCTGCATTAGACAGGTCACTGAAGCCCTGTATGCACGTAGGATGGATTTTATCAGCTTCCCTATGACCACAGAGACTCAGACTGAGTGAGCTCTAGGATTCTACTGAATTGTTAACTTCCCCAAGGTGCAGGGAGCAATAGACTGTATGCATATCGCGATGCGGGCACCTTTTCAGGATGCAGAGATTTTTCGGAACCGAAAAGGATTTCACTTCCTGAAGGTGCAACTCGTTGTCGACCACAACCAGATAATTATGGCAGTAAGTGCCAAATTTCCGGGCAGCATCCATGATGCTCACATCCTGCGTGAGAGCACTGTATCTGACATGTTTACCAGTCAGCCATAAGGCTGGCTGATTGGTGACAAAGGATATGGACTCGCCACTTGGCTGATGACCCCACTGTGTGACACCCACACTGAAGCTGAGAAGCGATACAATGAGAGCCGCAGAGCCACACGCAATGTGGTCCAGAAAACCATTGGAGTGCTTAAGCAACGCTTTGTACGCCTGGACCACTCAGGAGGGGAGCTCCAATACCACCCTGATCCGGTAGCTCAATTCATGGTCGTGTGCTCCATGCTGCACAACTTGGCTATCAGGAGGGGGCAAGAATTGCCAGAAGGGGCTGATGGTCAACCTCAGGAGAGAGAGGAAGAAGAGTACGAGGAGGTGGATGCTAACCTCGGGGCAGACAATCAGGCTGACTGTGCAACCATGCCCACGCCCCCCTCCAGACCGTAGGAAAGGGCCCGTGGTGGCTACATAGCTGCAAGACTCTTACGTCAGCAAACATTGCTGTTATTGACAAAGCTGTGTGTGCAATTCAGACATCAATGTTGGGCATCACTTTGGTGCCAGTTAAAGTTTAAGTTGATTCAATTTATATTTAATTATACCCTTTCATGTTAAGGAATCACCAGTGTGTAACGGTGCAGCTATCCGAGACAATGCGCAACAAGGTTATTTAAATAAAAAACATTTAATCCGACCATTTATGTGAAATCTTAAGTATAGCTGTCAAAAACACCCCAGCCCCACCCCCACCCCACCCCACAACACGTTTATAACATTGACATCAATCAAATGGTCACCATTTCCAGCAACACAGAACACAAATGCAAACCAACAAGGTGACCCCCTCCCCCCGTACCCCAGACCTTACAACAAATTTGATACACCAAAATGGAAATATTACAAAACCATCACCTGCGGACAGAAACCTCACTTTCCTTGCGCCCCCCTCCCCCCCAACACCCCCACCTTTTTCTCCCCATCTCTACCCCTTCCCCTCCTGACTCCACGCCACCTGACCGAGGAGCTCCTCTGGTGCTACATCATTGGGGGGGATGAAGGCAGACCCGGTGGTTGCACGGATACGGGAGAGGATGGTCCTGAGGTGGGAACCTTCTCCGAGCCAGATGCAAGATGTTCCTCCTGGCTCGCATGTGTCGTTGGCAATGGGGGTCCAAAACCAGGGGTGCGGTGCCTTGCTCCGGGACCACAGGGAGGCCTCTGCCACCAGTGTTCCTGGCTATCACCTCCAGGGCCTCCACCATCCGCGGAACATACTCCATCCTGTCGGGATATGCCCCCCATTGTCTGGAGGATCTGCTGACCTATGTCAAGATTCCTCCTGGACAAGTCTACCGTGTCGCCGCTCAGATCTGCCGCTCGTGGCAGACCTGCCATGTCTAGAAAACCTCCGCGGGGTCGGTGCAGGCTGCTCAAAGTCCGCACTGTCATCCATAGAGAACGGACCCAGCAGATCCGCGGTCGGGAATCGGTGCTCCTCATCCGGCGAGTCCGGCCCCACGCCCCCAGCTTGTGGACTCTGTGGTCTTGCCTGGGGATGCACTGCTGACTGAGCTGCAAAACACAAATGAGGTTTTTAGAGGAGAAGGAGGTGCTAGGGTCACAAGGTGATTACAGCGCTACACACGACAAAATGCACGACAAAAGCACCACCACTATCAAAATCATCAAAAGACATCACATTTCATGACCATCAACACATTCTGCATTGCAATGATTCTCATGAGGCCAGCATTATTTAGAGAACACTTTTATCAATCATCTATCATACATTATTGTTCGGATATGAGTGGGTGTGGCATCTATTGACTTTACATCACGCAATGGTGTATACTTTACTCACGTGGCATCACTTCAGGTTCTGCAGCTGCTTGTGTGGCCGACCGGGGTGGTACCCCATTAGTGCCAGCACCCACTCCTCGATATCGGTGATGTCGATGATGATTGGTGCCCCCCCCACCCGTTCGCCTCTGCTCGGCCTTATTCTTTGAAACCTTCTTCTGTAAAACGTAACAACAGGACGACATGGCATGAGATCATTGCGTGATATCATTGCTAGGTACTGTCACAGCGACTGATACAACACATAAGCGATAGATGTAATCATGATTATTATGATAATTATCATTCTTTACCTAAAGACGTACACCATGAACGCAGGCTTGGGGTATAACATTCCCGGTAAACGTGAAAGACCTCACATTTGATTTTAATCACTCATTACACTTACAAATCAAATTATATAAATATATAAGTATATGTAAATAAATGTAATACTTGCTCTTGCGGATCCTACAAGGTCATTCCATCACTTTCGGCATTGATTGCCCTCACGCACCTCATTGGTCGCCGATGAGACCACCTCGGCTATCTCGGCCCATATCTTCTGGTAGGCCTTTGGGCTGGGCTTCCCACGGCCACCCTGTGTCAATTGACCCCAACGTGACTCGACCTCCTGCATGAGGGAGGCACTCTCTTTCGTCCTCCCAATTGTTTCTCTCCCAGCTCACTCCTCTCGCCAGTGTCAGTCTCCACAGCGTGCTATGTCGCCTCCTCCATTCCCTCCATTGTAGGCACCAAATTATCGAAAATATCTCACTGGTAACAGTTAAATTTTTGCTCACAATTCTGTATTAAGGTCAAAATTCTCCCTCCTACCTCCCAAAACAGCCAAACAAGCACCCACACCACACCAACACATGCCTTCACTCCCTCTCTGCTCCCTCTCTCTCTGTCTCCTCTTATGCCATGTAATGATGACCCCTGACATCCTGAAGCATGGGAAACTAGCATTGCCATGCCATTGCTAAGGACGGCGACACTTTACGGCAGAAGGTCAGAGAAATTTTACGCTAACGCCCATTTCAGATCGCTCGCGGTAACAGCCATTTAAAAAAATGCAAAGTAAGGGTTTTGACAATGGGCGATGATTCAGCGATCTAAAAACCCATATTTACCACCCACACTGGAAATAACGTCCATTTTTGGGTGATCTGTGCAAAAGCAGAAAGTCTAGCCCCATGGATTTCAAAAGGGAAAGTCTTGCTTGACCAACTTCATTGAATTCTTTGAAGAGGTAACAGAGAGAGTGGACCAGGGAAATGCAGTAGATGTAATTTTTCTAGATTTCCAAAAGGCATTCGATAAGGTACCACATAATAGACGAATGAATAAAATCAGAGAATGCTGAGTTGGCGGACAGTAGCAGAATGGATAACGAACTGACTTCAAGGCAAAGCAGAGAGTAGGGGTAAGGAATAGTTAATTAGAGTGACAGAAGGAGGAAAGTCTGGTTCCACAAGGATCGGTGTTGGGACCAATGTTGTTCACAATTTATATTAATGAATTAGACTTTGGAAATCAAAAACACAATTTCTAAATTTGCGAATGATACCAAATTGCAAAGCAGGGAGCTGGTCAATACTGAGGAGGACTGCAACAAATTTCAAGAAGATATTAATATACTTGCAGAATGTACAGATAATTGGTAAATGAATTTCAACAAAGATAAATATGAGGTATTAGACTTTGGTAAGGAAAATAAGGAGGTCACATATTATTGGAAAATGGGGAAGAAGAACAAAGGGATCTCTGAGTACAAATCACTAAAAGTAGCAGGTTAATAAGGCCATAAAGCAAACCAAGCACTAGGATATCAATCTACTGGTCAGGTGGGCAGAACAGTGGTGAATGGAATTTAATTCGGAGAAGTGTGAGGTGATGCACTTGGAGAGGGCTAATAAGGAAAGAGTATACACACATTACACGGTAGGCCACTTAGAAGTGTAGATGAACAAAGGGACCTTGGAGTGTTTGTCCACAGATCCCTGAAAGTAGCAGGCCAGGTGAATAAGATGGTTAAGAAGGAATACGGTATGCTTGCCTTTATTGGCCGAGGCATAGAATACAAGAGCAGGAAGGTTATGCTTAAATTGTATAATACACTGGTTAGGCCACAGCTGGAATACTGCGTGCAGTTCTGGTCGCCGTATTATAGGAAGGACGTAATTGTACTTGTCAGGGTGCCGAGGAGATTTACTAGGATGCTGCCTTGAATGGAGAATCTTAACTATGAGGAGAGATTGGATAAGCTGGGCTTTTTCTCCTTGGAACAGAGGAGGCTGAGAGGAGACCTCATTGAGGTGTATAAAATTTTGAGGGGCCTGGATATAGTGGTTAGCAAGAGCCTATTTCCCTTGGTCGGGGGGGTCAATTACAAGGGGGCATAGTTTTAAGGTGGTTGGTGAAAGATTTAGAGGGGATTTGAGGGGAAGTTTCTTCACGCAGAAGGTTGTTGTGATCTGGAACTCACTGCCTCGAAGGGTAGTAGAGGCAGAAACCAGCACTACATTTAAAAGGTACTTGGATGGGCACTTGAAGTGCCGTAATGTGCAGGGTTACGGACCTAGAGCTGGTAAGTGGGATTAGACTGGATAACCTCTTTTTGGACGGCGCAGACACAATGCTAAGTACTTCAGTGAATCTAATAAGGGCTAGAATGATCTCCTGGACTAGTTTTGATCACCTGGATGGGTCGGAGAGGAATTTTCCCAGATTTATTTCCTCCGATTGGCCTGGGTTGTTACTTGTTTTATTGCCTCTCCCAGAAGATCACATGGCTCCGGTTGGGGTAGGGTGTAAAATGTTGCAATATATGGGGTATCGCAGTTGTGTGGGGCGGACTGGTTGGGCCGGATGCTCTTTATCTGTCCGCCATTGTTCATAGGTTTATATGTAACCTTCAGGGCTGCTGATCGCGGGACTGTGTGGCTCTTTTTCGGCCGACGCGGACACGATGGGCCGAAATGGCCTCCTGCTGCACTGTAAATTTCTAAGTTTTTATGTTTATTTCTAGAGGGATAGAATTGAAAAGTAGGGAAGTTATGCTAAACTTGTATCAAACCTTAGTTAGACCACACTTGGAGTACTACGTACAGTTCTGGTTGCTATATTATAAAAAGGGTATAAAGGCACTGTAGAGGGTGCAGAGAAGATCTAAAAGGATGATACCAGAACTCTTGAGGTTACACCTATCTGAAAATGATGAACAGGCTGGGTCTCTTTGCTCTTATTAGGAGTGACCTAACAGAGGTCTTTTAAATTATGAAAGGTTTTGATAGAGTGGACACAGAGATAGTATTTCCACTTGTGGGTAACAGCAAAACTAGAGTCCATCAATATAATATTGTCACCAAGAAATCAAGTGGGAAATTCAGAAGAAGCTTCTTTACCCAGAGAGTGGTGATAATGTGGAACTCGCTACCACAGGGAGTGGTTGAGGCAAATAATAGAGATGCATTTGGGAGCGGGGGGGAGGGAGCCAGACAAGCATATGTGGGAAAAGAGAAGAGGGTTATGCTGATAGAGTTAGATGAGGAAAGATGGGAGGAGGCTCGAGTGGAGCATAAAAGCTGACATGGGCTGGTTGGGCTGAATGGCCTGTTTCTATGCTGTATATCCTATGTAATCCTAAGTGGACCGATGCCATTTTGATACAATTAAAAAAAGAGAAAAAGGGCATGAGGCTTGACTTAAGCACAGCTGTCAGTGATCTAGTGTCAATATAAAAGTGCTAAAGATTTATGTGATGGTCGACCATAATGAGTAACACAAGACAATACAACCTTCTATTAGTACACATGATTAACCAAACAAAATAATGACCACATTTTAAAACAAAGATTAAACAAATTCATGGGCCAGAATCTTTCCAGCCCTGCGAGTGCGGGTTTGGAGGTGGGCCCGCTGTCAAAATGGCTTTGATTGACAGCGGGTCAGGATCCCGCTCTGAACCCACTTCCGTGAGAGTTTCTCAACTGTCAGCTCGGCGTTTGGATAGTAGACCCGACAGGAAGCGATGGGACAGGTAATTAACAACATTAAAAGATATTTAAATGCTAGTTAAGATGGTTAAAAACAGGCACTTACAATTTTACTAACCTTTTGATGGGTTTGCCGTCCCTCGGGTTTCACACCAGGTAAGTGACTCTATTGCTTTGGCTAGTAGACAGCTGCAGAAGTGGTAGAAAAGCTACCATTTCACAGGTGTTCGCTTTCCAATGTCAGATGCTGAAGTCTTCAGGTTTTGGAAAAGATTTTTGAGCTGTGTGCACCTTGGAAGTGTTTGCAGTGAACTCTCTATTCACTGTCACCTCCTTGGAGCAACCTCACTCTCCACTGACAGAGCACTTCTGTCATCTCAACCTCACCTGCCGTCTATTCCAACAGCATCGGTGCCCTTGAAAAAAATCTCACCTTGGTCTTAGAATCCCACCACAATCAGCCCTAACACCAACATCACCAGGCAAACCAGCATCACCAACAACAACAACACCAACCTTTTCCACAATCACCTGATGTTGCACAGTACACAGGACATCAGCACCCAACCACATTACTGCCCGGGAGGCCAGTGATGGCTTCACCATGGCCAGATTTACTTCACTTCATGCTATACACCTTGACTAGCACACGATGCGCCAGGTTGGCACCACCCCACACCAACTCCTTAAAGCATCCCTGCAATGTCCAACCCATTCCCTTTACACTCATCACCATTGTGGGGGGTACCCTTATGTCTCACCATTCACTACAACTCACTAAGCCACTTCCAAAGGTGCTCACAAATCTGTCCAAGAACACAAAGTCTTGAAAATAAAGAGTTCAATGTTTGACAATACATCAACATTAACTATACATGAACATTGGCTAAAGGACCCAAGTGACTATCCTTGTGTGTTGTTAGTTGGTATGGTTGGATAAGAATGAGGGTGAGTGTGATGGGTGGCCAGTGAAATTTGGAACTAATAATGTAGATAGAGAGGGATGAGTGGCGGTGCAAAGTAAGTTGGTGTGATTAAGGATATGCAGGGGCAGAGTAGGGAAGGCAGAGTGATGGGGATGTGATGAGTGGCACAGCAGGATGAAGCTGAATGTGGCTTTGCAGTAATGTTTCGTGATCTGCTGAGATCATTGAAAGGTTTACATCACTGCAGCCTAGTCCTTTTGATGATGTCCCTGTTTGTACCCTCCTGTGCAATGTGCAACCAAGCTGCGTTGGTCTCCTGGGAAGGTCCCTTCGCCTATGGAAAGGGAAGAGGACCTCCCTGCGTGCTGTGACTCCATCCATAAACATCTGGAAGGAGTCATGGGAGAGATTGGGTGCAGCCCTGCACCTCTGTGCAGTGCTTCCCAGTGTTTGCTGAACCTCAATGCTGCAGGACACTGACAGAAGAACTGTCAAAATCATTGTGGGCATGGTCCCTTTAAGGAAACTGATTGATGGCATGTCATCAATTGACATCATCAGACCGGCTTCCTCTTAATTGGCCAGAAATCCTGCAGGGCGGGTTTAACGAGCCCAATAATGGGAACATTCTGGAGAGAGAGCGGGTTTGAGTCGGGAGCGGGCTTTCAATATGCCACCTATCCCAGCCGCATCGATCCCGCTGCTTGTGGAGAAATCATGGCCATTGTCTTATTTGAAATAATAATGACACATCCCAATTTATGGGCCCAAATTTCCCCATTTCTCCATTTTTTTTGGAGCAATTAGATTTTTTTGGAGTAACTTAAAAATCTCAATTCTCCCCATTTAAGTTGCTCCAGTGTAATTGAGGTAGTTAGGTTTTTTTTTAGTTCAGTTTTTTTTCAAAAGCGGGTGTTACCAACCACTTACCCCTATTTTGGCTATTTATGCAAGTTTAGCCATTTAAAACTTACTCCAAACTAACTTAGGCCAGAGTAAGTGTCCACTTTTGTACGTTCTGTAAAACCCTGCGGTTAGTTAAGAGTTCAGCGCAGGTAGCCAGAGACAAGGTGGGAAGGTAAGTTAGAGGATTCTCTAAAGCATTAAACACTTCACTTGTACCAATAAAGAACCATATAAACCATAACAGTTAATAAGTAATAGAAAATGTAAAATAAATCAAGTAATAATTAGTAAAGAGTCTTACCTTCCAGACTGGAGCACGCACCGACAATGCCCTTCAGCTAGGGCTAGGTGCAGGAGCCTCGCAGCCAACAGCAGTGTAGTCGTTCTCCCATGGTCCAGTGCTCCAGCTCTCCAGGTATCCTGTCCCCATTGCTCCAGTGCTCCAGTTCTCCAGTTCCCCAGTTATCCATTTCTCCAGTGCTCCATTTTTCCACTTCTCCAGTACTCCCGTTCTTCAGTTCGCCAGTTCTCCTGTTCAGCACGCATTGTCCACTACTTCATAGTATTTCATTGGTTTGGTTGCGCGGAGCTTGACGGATCTCCCCGCAGCAGTGGGCTAAAGTCCCGAGAAATTAAGGGGCTCCTGCCCCCCCCACATTGTGGTAACACAGCCTCATATCGTGGGGAAGGGGCAGTGGGGTCATCTAGTGGAATTGGCTACAGTACAGACTCCAGTCGGGTTGAGGAAGTCTATAAGCCATCATTCATTGCCTGCAGTTGGCTGTGTGCAGATCCTGGCAGGGGGGTGAGGTGGCACAGCAGCAGCAAGTGTCGGCTCCTGGCTGAGGCAGGCACTGCTGTCGCGATTGTGATCAGGGCTACATGTTGAGTAATGAGTCATCAACACCTCATTGTGGCTAAGTTGATCCTTCAGAAAACATCATACCCCATTAGTCCAACCTATTACTTGAAGAATTCACCTCGGACTTTTAAGAATTAACTTTTTTGCATTAACGTGCCTCTGTCAGGGACTGACTATTAGAGTAACGGGGTTTAACCCACCACTGTCTCCTGGAGAGAACGCCAAGTGCGTGTTCTAAATCGGATATGCTTGTTTGAGTTCAGTAATGCATCTGATTATCACCTTGGTATTTTACCCCACCCATTTACTTTAAGTCTTTTAATACGCCCCTACTTAATAAATATATACAGGCACCTTTAGTAGTTAGCAGTCTGTGTTGTTAGAAACAAAACCTCGAAAGGCTAAGCCATCTACATTTAAATTGTTCCCTGCAAATCAATAATGGCCCCTGTGTCCCTCCTCACTCCCTCTCCCACCCAACCCCTCACTCCCTGTGTCCCTCCTCACTCCCACACCCCCAACATCACTCTCCCGCACACACCCCCCACCCCCGCCCAACTCCTCGCAGCCAGCAGCGGGACCGATCTGTGTGTCTCAGATACTGTAGTCGCTGGCTTCCTCGGCCCACGGACACCCATCCCACTGTAGCAGGAGAGATCTCCGAGCCACGACACGCTACACCAGCACATCCCTTGGTCATGGCTAGGTGCAGGAAGCACTCATGACTGAAGGGGGGAGGGATGTCTATCTTTTGCAGGTGTTCGTAAATGTTGTGTGGTGATAATGGACCATGATTCAGTTTTAATGTATAATATACTTTATTGAAACGTTTACAATGTACTTTACTTTAGTGCAATAAAATCATTCTTGTCATGATTCAGTTTCAATGCATAATATATTTCATTGAAAACTTTACAATGTACTTTACTTTAGTGCAATAAAATCATTCCTGTATCAAACTTTACTTTAATATGTCTCTTTAAGATCACTTAAAAACTTTAAGATCACTTATAACGTTTTAAAGTTACAAAACTTAGTAAACAATTTCAATTTGAAAACGAGATCACTTAAAAACCTTGAGATAAGTTTTAACGCAGTAAATTTAAACAACTTATTAAATGTGAGAACATTTACACTCTAAGATCACTTAAAAACTATAAGATCACTTATATAGTTGTAAAGTAACAAAACTTAGTAAACAATTTCAATTTGAAAACAGTTACAACAGTGGCATCAACAGCTACAACAACAACAGCAGCAAAGAAAAGCTGCACCCAGCTCTCATCCACATCTCGGTGAATGTGTACTGCCTCATGGGGGTGGTGGTGCTGGGAGAGGCAGAGGGGTGGTGGGGGGAGTGGGGATGGGGGAGGGGGGTGCCCAGCTTGGGTCTCTACAGAGGCTGATACGGGGATTGCAGTGGGAGTGGCATTTGATTGGCCGTGCTACGTGCCCTCATTGCAGCAGCTAACTCCCTGATGGCCTCTGCCATCGTTTGCACTGCTCTGACATTCCCGCCTTCAGTTCCCATGTCATTACTGCTATTACTCCCGACAGTGCCGTTAACTCATCACCCACTCCTCTGACGGTGCCCTCGAGTGGTCTCCACACCCAATGCAATAACCTCAAGCGCATCTGTTGAACGCTGCATCTCAGGAGAGCCTATTTGGATTCTCCTTCCCCTCGCTCCGGCTCTGCCTCACAGTACACCTCCAGTGCGAGGCGCAGGGTGGGACGGTGGTGTCCTGGGTGTTCCACACTGCATTCCACCACCACCACTGGACCCGCTTCCTCTGACAGTGGGGCGCTGGGTGTTCCAAGCTGCATTCCACCACCACCACTGGACCCGCAACCTCTGACAGTGGGGCCCTGGGTGTTCCAAGCTGCAATCCACCTCCACCACTGGACCCGCAACCTCTGACAGTGGGGCCCTGGGTGTTCCACACTGCAATCCACCTCCACCACTGGACCCGCAACCTCTGACAGTGGGGCCCTGGGTATTCCAAGCTGCAATCCACCTCCACCACTGGACCCGCAACCTCTGACAGTGGGGCCCTGGGTATTCCAAGCTGCAATCCACCTCCACCACTGGACCCGCAACCTCTGACAGTGGGGCCCTGGGTGTTCCACACTGCATTCCACCTCCACCACTGGACCCACAACCTCTGACAGTGGGGCCCTGGGTATTCCAAGCTGCATTCCACCACCACCACTGGCACCCGCAACCTCGGAAACTGTAAAACCATGGAATGTCACACCAGAACTTACATCACTAAACGCGGATGGGTATGTGAAGAGACGATGGCATGCCACATCAGAACTTAAAGCACTATGCAAGGATGGGGAAGGGATGAAAGCATGGAATGTCAGACCAGAACTCTTTGAAGTGTCTGACAGAGTGAGGCCCTGCACTATGGACTGATCCATATTACGATCAACATTCTCCCCTGAACACATATCGATGCCCCCCTCCTCCCCACCCACCACACCCCTCTACCCCCACGCCCCCTCCCCCCCCGACCGCTTTGGTCTGGATCGCACGCAGCTGAATTTTCCTCTGGATCTTCTGGATTGGCATCGTGTTCTGCAAAATATAACCGAACAGTCAAATGGTTAGCAGCACAGAAGAGGGCAAGATGGGTGGCATGAGTAGTCGCGCACGTAGCAGGCCAGGTAGCAGGTTGATTTGAAGGGTCATGATGCATTTTTAGGACTTACCCACTCCCTCGAATGTGGGCCCAGCTTGTGCAGTACTGATTGCCTTTCTCCAGGCACAACTCATCAAAGCAGCGACCCTCTCTTCCAAGGCTGTCAGTTGGTGCAGATTTGCCAGGCCTCCTCCTGTTCGTGTTCTTTCCCTTTTGTTGTGGGCCAATTTCTTCTGCAAAGATGAAAATATAACTTTTTACAAAGGGTGTCTTTCTGCTGGGTGGGACATATACAGATGGTCATGTTTACAATTGCAATTCCATTGAAAAATGAAGATATTACTTACACTAATTACTTGACCAAGGTCCTGCCATTTCTTTTTACACTGGCTCCCAGGTCTCATGATATTCACCACTCCGCAGTATTCTTCTGCAACTAGGTTCCAGCGTTTTTTCATTTCTTTGGGTGCCACCCTTGTGCGACCTCTGTTGCTGGTGTACAGCTCCTGCCATCTGTTCTCAATGACATTAACTAGTGTCTCCAAATCTTCATGCAAGAAATTCTTCATTCTCGCTGCATGTTGTTGTATTGATGTATTGGATTTACACTCAGTGATTTCTCAAAACACACAGTCCTTACCTTGCATGCACCTTTGCAGCACCCTATGCAGCACTCCTTTGCACTCCAAGAATCACTTAAAAGACTTTTCACTCCTTCCCTTCCTGCAACCAAAAATCACAGAGCTCGCTTTAACTTGAAATGTGGCCGAGTGCCAATGTTGCTAAACACGCTTTGCCTTTAAAGGGCCGATCGTCAAGGTTGAAGATCCATTGCGCATGCACGCACGCTCCAACGCGCATGCGCAACGCTGCCAGCAATCAAAACCACGCTAGGCCCTAGCCCCACCCCCTGACGGCTGTGTGGATCCAGCACAGCACTTGCTCCGCCCCCCACAGCTTTTGATGTGCCACGCCACGGGCTTACAGCGTTCAAGGAGTGACGAGAATTCGAAGGTTGCTTTTCGGTGTGCTTTTTTACCTGCAAAGTCGATGCACCAGATGGAGCTGCGCCATTTAAATTGGAGGGGGAAACTTGGGCCCAAAGTCTCTTAATTTATTTATTCATTCATTGGATGTGGGCTTTTCTAGCAAGCCCAGCATTTATTGACCATTCCTAAATGCCCTTGAGAAGGTGGTTGTCCTTCGAGGTGGTAGAGGTCACAGGGTTGTGAGGTGCTGTCGAAGAAGCAATGGCGATTTGCTGCAGATGGTACACAGTGCGCCGATGGTGGAGGGAGTGAATGTTGAAGGTAGTGGATGGGGTGCCAATGAAGTGGGCTGCTTTGTTCTTGATAGTGTTGAGCTTCTTTAGTATTATTGGAACTGCACTAATCCAGGCATGTGAAGAGTATTCCATTATGCCTCTGATTTGTGCCTTGTAGGTGGTGGAAAGGCTGTGGGGTGTCAGGAGGTGAGTCACTTGCCACTTATCGGCCCAAGCCTGAATGTTGTCCACAGACTGCTTCTTTATCTGAGGAGTTACGAGTGGAACTGATGCAATCATCAGCGGACATCTTTCACCATTTAAAAAATACTCTGCGCTTCTATTTTTCCGACCAAAGTGGATAACTTCACATGTGTGGCACTACCACCATGCTAAATGGGATAGATTTTCAACTTTCCACACGTGTGTAAAATGCCGATGATTTAGCCGCATGTTATAGAAGTCTCCTGATTTCCATTTCTACTAAAATCAATGGAAATGGAAATGAAATGTTTTCCAAAACAGACAGATGATCCGCACTGCCAGTTTGATGCCCGGCTGACAGGTTGAATATCTACCCCATGCTCAGTACCCACTGACCAGTGTCTTTTATAAATATCTGCACGAACGTTAAAAAAATGTTGCAGTTAACAAAGGGTTAAGGTGGCATTTAAGATTTAGCAAAATGTGAGAATCAACAGAATTAGGGCACGTGGTAGATGGACATTTAGAAATTGATGTGCAATATATACACTGTGCATGCAGCAAACCATGAATTTGTATGCATTGGAAGTGTACACTGAAGTGACATGAATGATACCTTTTTAAGTAGAAACTTGCATCTGGCATAAGTTCAATAAACTTTACTTGCCATTTCTAAACTAGCACCTCAACTGACGCGCAGGCAGTTTCGACACTCCTACTTTCATTCAGTAGGATGTGTTAATTCATACGACAGGTACAAACCTTGAAGCAAAGGGACTGAAAACTCTGATAATATTAGTGGTGTAGCAGTGATGATGCAATGTGCATGTACATCTGCAACCCTCTTGGCATGAAAATATTGACTCAGATTTTGAGGTAGAAGTAATGGTGTGGCTATCAGCACTCACCGTTATTAAGGAGTAAATCGAACTGCAACTTCCAGCGTCCGCACATGCGCAGTTAAATGCAGAAATCAGGAAGTTGCTGGCTGAGATGCCCTGCTCCTCCAGAAGCTGCGCTATAACAGTATCTCACTGAGAGATTCAGCATTCAAATACATGAAGACCATGAAGTTGCTGCACTGAATACCCACTGAATAAACATGCCAGAAAAAGTTAGGGTTTGCCCATTCCAGTGTATGTGAATTTTTAACGGTGTGATGACCAATGTTGCGTCTAATTTCTTTCTCATGGGGGGTCCCTTTAAATATCTCTTCCAGCGGCAGGAGCTGGTGTGGGGCCTCGCGATTGGTGCGCGGCTATGCACCTTAGAGGGGAACACTGGTGATAAGTCTTTCTGGCACTAAAAATGTACTTTTACAAGTGTAGAGTTTCATTCCAATAATTAAAATTTGAAGGAGATTTAATGTTTTTTTATTTCTTTGTCTGATTTATCTTTTTTCTATTAATCTCATCTTTCTTCCCGTCTTTATTTTGCTTTCTGTACGTGATTTTACATTGAATAAAAGATTCTAACTTACACTTCCTGGTTCAGACTCACACTCCTCAGTAAAGGTTTTTCAATCTGATTGATTAGTTGAGGAGACACACCATTACTTGTCCTGTTCACACAAGTCGCAGATCCGCTGTGGAGGCCGCCACCCTTTCTTTTCTCTCTTATTACCCAAGTTGCAGTACATAAGCTCACAATGTCTGTGGGCAAGTGTAAGAATAATGAACAGATGGCGCCATTCGTTCGACAATGACCGTGAAATCTGGGCCATTAAAGATGTTTGAAGCATTCCCCTTTTGGCACTATTGCTGTATGCAGTATAAATAAATAGACATGAAAAGTTCAGCATCATTAAACATTAGGAAAATTGAAACAGAATTGAAAATTATACATATGCTAGATATTTTCAGCTGGAATTTCTGTGGGGGTTCTCCCAAGTAACTTCTGTAATAACAGGAACAAGAACTTGCATTATTACAGCGCTTTTAAGTCGTAAAATATCCCAAGGCACTTCACAGGAGCATTATCAAATAAAATTTGACACTGAACCACATAAGGAGTTATTAGGACAGATGACCGAAAGCTTAGTTAAAGAGGTAGGTTTAAAAGAGCATCTTAAAGGAGGAGAGAGAAGCAGAGAGGTTTTGGGAGGGAATTCCAGAGTATAGGGTGTAGGTAGCTGAAAGCATGGTTGCCAATGTTGGAGCGAGTACAATTGGGGATGTGCAAGAGGCCAGAATTGGAGGAGCGCAGAGATCTCGGAGGTTTGTGGGGCTGGAACAGGTTACAGAGATGGGGAGGGGCAAGGCCATGGAGGGATTTGAAATCCAGGATGAGAATTTTAAAATTGAGGGGTTGTCAGATGGGAGCCAATGTTGGTCAGTGAGCATAGTGGTGATGGGACTCGGTGTGAGTTAGGATATGGGCAGCAGAATTTTGGATGACCTCAAATGTATGAATGGTGGTAGATGGGGAACCTTTGGAATAGTCAAGTCTAGAGGTAACAAAGGCATGGATAAGGGTTTTAGCAGCAGTTGTGCTGAGTTGTGGCAGAGTCAGGCGATGTTAGGGAGGTGGAAGTAGAAAGTCTTGGTGAGTGCGCGGATAGGAGGGTGAAAGCTTATCTTGGGGTCAAATATGACATTAAGGTTGCAAACGGTCTGGGTCAGCCTCAGACAGTTGCAAGGGGGAGGAATGGATATGGTGGTGGAAGAGTGTTTGTGCTGGGTATCGAAGATAATGGCTTTAGTCTTCCCAACATATATAATTGGAGGAAAGTTCTGCTCATCCAGTCTTGGACAAGCAGACTTATAACTTCGAAACAATGGAGGGGTCAAGAGTGGTGGTGAGGTAGAGCTGGGTATCATCAGCGTACATGTGGAGCCTGACGTGTTTTTGGATGATGGCGGCAAGCAGCAGCATGTAGATGAGAAATAGGAGGGGGTCCAAGGATAGATCCTTGGGGGACACCAGAGGTAACGATGTGGAAGCGTGAAGAGAAGCCATTGAAGGTGCTTCTCTGGCTAGATGCCAGTGGCAGATCAGTAGAAAGTCCAGAGAAATGGTTGTTAACTCCACTGCTGCAATGTTTCCGTTGATCTCCTACAAAAGTTATGACAGGAGATTGGGAGAACTCCACAGGGAATTCTATCCCTAGATAGTAAAATACCAATGTGTTCAATGATGACATGGATAAACAGATATCACTATGAACATAAATTCCCTATGTTATCACAGTGTAGGAATCATAATTCATCTATTCTATTCATAACAATGCCCTTTATAACCTATTTGTGATCTGAGCCATTTTTCTTCAGACAAGAAACAAAAGTTGTATTTCACACTACAGGACTACCGGATCCTTGCACAAATGAAAATGTGAGGAATGCAGTGGAGCATCTGAAGTGGAGAAAATCCCTGGATTTGGACAATATTACAAGAACTGTATGACAACTGAAGGCTTATGTGTACTGAAATGGTTGTACCTCACCATCTGGTACATGAAATAATTGCCTCAGGACTGGCAATGAGACATTACTCAAACGACTGCACAAAAATGGAGACAAAACTGACTACTGCTGTATTATGATTTAATCTAGTGCTTGGAAAATGTCTTCTTCTTCCTTCTGCATATATACATAACATCTGTCGTGTGCATAAGGTCTCAGAAAATTAAACATAAAAATATGCATTTTCATGGTTGAGGTTACTTTCTGAGATCTTCAAGGGGATGGCAATGCCCAAAGGCTGCCTGTCCATCGCATGCACACTGCTGCCTAACACAATTGACAGGAGACTCAGGATGAATTAAGCAGATTTCTGATGAAAAAAGGATAATGTCAAATATATTGTACATCATACAGCTGGAAATGTGCTTATAACTTCAAATCCAGTGTTTTATCAAATTTGCAGACTTAAGAGTTGATTTTCTTGCATGTGCCACCATCATGAATATACTGTCATTACAGCATCCCCAAGAAAATTATAACCATCATCAGGAACGTATGAATTATTCAAATGCTGTGCATTACCACAAAAACAGATGGCAGAATGGATCAAAAGCAACATTGATATAAGTGTCACCTCT
This sequence comes from Pristiophorus japonicus, assembly GCF_044704955.1. Classification (NCBI taxonomy): domain Eukaryota; kingdom Metazoa; phylum Chordata; class Chondrichthyes; family Pristiophoridae; genus Pristiophorus; species Pristiophorus japonicus. Next base: position 111,332,579 of record NC_091977.1, on the reverse strand, counting down.
ATGCTTTGATATATGTGCAGACTGGGTTGTATTAGAGGAATGGATACACCCAATAATGGTCTGAATAAGGGACATAACAGATAATGGATAACTTGCTAACTGTTAGATTTTGACTTTAACCTAACTCACCGAGCAGAAATTTGGAGCAATCTGTAGCAGTCTATTAAACATGTAAGAAGAGTGGAGTTAAGTGTAGAATTCCATTTTAAAAGCAATACAATATTACTTAAGCAATGAACAAAAATGAAGATAGTAAGACTGAAATACCTCAGCCATCCAGTGGACTCCCAACATAATTTTGGGGGAATCTACTAGAATGGTAACAAACTCCACCGGAGCCGAATATGCCCTGTTCCAGCCATGGGGCAGGGTTTCCAGGATGGCCTTGTAGAGGTGGAGCTTTCGCACAGGGGCTAATTAGCACAGTGCAATCCTGATTTTGTGAGTTCCTCATCATTAGCATGTTAAATTTGCATTCCCAGTGCTCTTTGCATAATTAACTGGGAGTGCAGAGGTCATGGGGGTGGAGGGGATGGGTGGGCGGGGGAGAAAGATGTGTCTGAGCCCTTTTAATGTGGTGCAGGCAGCATGCAAAATTTGCATTGCCTGCTCATTCTAATGATTGGAGCGCTGATCTCAGCGCTAAATAAGCTGCTGCTGGTTGACTTAGCGCTAAACAGGAGTAGCCAATATATGGTACAGTATACTGTCCAATATGATTTGGCCTAGGCTCTCTGCACTACTGACCTGGATGTTGGACAGCAGACTTACAACTTAGAGACAATGTCAGTTTGGTGAAGTCATGGGCCAACAGGGAAGAGAAAGGGCGCGGAGGTTTTCCGATGTGGCACTGGAGACCTTGATCCTTGGGTTTCAAAGACAATGTGAGCTCCTCTACCTGCAAAGGGGGGGCAGGGGTGGAGCATGAGGCTATGGGAGGAAATAGCACAAATTGTCAGTGCCACAAGTGCTGGATCCAGTGCCGCAAGAAGTTTAGTGACCTCACACGAGTGGTAAGGTGAGTAAATGCATCTTCAAATGCCATATCCGACCATCTCCACCACCAGCCTCACACGCTGTTCAATGCACCACACACCCATCACTCACCTACCAACAACCTTTAGCAATCACCACTCATACCTCACAATCATAGCTTCACCTCACCGTCACACACTTACCACTGCTGCAAGACACCCACATCTCACACCTTGTACACACTTCCAGCTATTCAACCATGGCAGGCACATCAGCCAAACACATTGCTCCACAATTATGAACACACTTCCCTTTCACTTGCAGACCAAGGTGGCTCATAACCACTGTGAACAGCATCAGACAGGCGGAGGAGAAGCCCAACTTCACAACCTCTCGGAGCTGGAAGACACAGTGATAGAGATAATGGAGGGGCCATCACTGAGGCCGTGGCTAGTGGCGAAGTTGAAAGCATTGCTGATGATGACGGTATGCTCATACCTAATCCTTATTCTCCCATCCCACTTCCCAATCATCCCACAATCTCTTCTCACTTACACGCTGCTGATAGTGTAAGCATGCACATCTTGCTCTCCGCCCTCCCCTCACCACAACCCAATCCTTGTGCCTTTCTCCTTTCAGATACCCAAGATGTCTCACCTGCCCGGCCTGCCCCCGAAGTTATGGAAGAGGAGAGTGAAAGATAAGTAAAGGCACCGTCACTCGATCTGACACCCAGGCAGCAGCTCAGAAAATGCCACTGCGTGTACTTTAGAGGGTGGTATAGAGGCGGGATCTGCATGTAGTGAGTCACCGGGCACGAGTGGGCTACAGCCAGGCCAGGGGGAAAGGGTAGCTCGTGTGCCAGCTCCTTGGAGTCTGAGTTCGAGCACAGTTTCTGCTGCACAGGGCTCAGATGATGGCATTGATGAGGTGGCCTTCAGAAGAAGGGTGATGGGCATGCACACAACAATGCTTTGTGCTATCGCAAGCCAGGCAGAGAGCCTCTTGTCAGTGTCAAGGAGTCCATCTCCAATATTGCATAGCATTCTGTGCGAAGCTTGGAGCCCATGATTTCCAGGATAGAAGTAATGGGCAACTCCATTAGAGAACTTGTGGACCCAGCCATGATGCTGGGATGACGGGCGATGCCGCTACTTCCATTGCAGCACAGGTGCAAGCAACCCACCATCTCAGTGCTGCAGTGGAAGCTCAGACCACTCTCATGCAGCCTCCGCTTGCAGCCATGCAAGATCAGACTGCTGCAATCGTGGCTGTGTTTACAAGTGTGGCAAGAGGCTTGCAGGGTCTCATAGCAGTCCAGCATTCTGTCCTCCACAGATGGCTAGGAATGTGGAGGCGCTGCCCTGGGGGAGTGGCAGTGGCTCCATGGAGCAAGAACCTGCTGTCCTCTCCGAGGATGACAGCATTCCTCCTCCCACCACTGCCACTCTGCCAGTGCCCTTGCTACTGCCTGTCAGCCAGCTAGCCGAGACTGCTGCCATCAATGCCCATGTGGTGCAGTATACAGTCAGGCCATCTAGGCCCAGAGCTGCTCGAGGACATCCTGCAAGGCCATCTGCAGTCTCCCCCACTGAAAGTCAGCAGCCTTCCACCAGCCATGCTGCAGCTACTCAGGTAGAACTGCATAGGAGCACTAGAATTTAAAAAAAATTGTTCATGGGATGTGGGTGTCGCTGGCAAGGCCAGCATTTATTGTCCATCCCTCATTGCCCTTGAGAAGGTGGTGGTGAGTTGCCTTCTTGAACCATTGCCACCCGTGTAGTAAAGGTACTCCCACAGTGCTGTTAGGGAGGCATGTGAAGAGTATTCCATCACGTTCTTCATTTGTCCATTGTAGATGGTGAAAAGGCTTTATGAAGTCAGGAGGTGAGACACTCACCACTGATGATGCAGCCTCTGTCCTGCTTTTGTAGCCACAGTATTTATATAGCTTGCCCAGTTAGGTTCCCGGTCAATGGTGACCCCCAGAATGTTGATGGTGAGGGATTCGGTGATAGTAATCTGGTTGAATGTCAAGAGGAGGTGGTTAGACTCTCTTGTTGGAGATGGTTATTGCCTGGCACTTGTGTGGTGCAGATGCTATTTGCAACTTATCAGCCCAAGCCTGAATGTTGTCCAGGTCTTGCTGAATGTGGATATGGACTGCTTCATTATCTGAGGAGTTACGAGTGAAACTGAACATTGTGCCATCATCAGCGAACATCCCCACTTCTGACCTTATGATGGAGGGAAGGTCATTGAGTGAAGCAGCTGAAGCTGGTTGGGCCAAGGACACTGCCCCGAGGAACTCCTGCAGTGAGGTCCTGAGCTGGGATGATTCTCCTCCAACAACCATCTTCCTTTTGTGCTAGGTGTGACTCCAGCCAGTGGAGAGTTTTCCCGCTGATTCCCATTGACTTCAATTTTACTCGGGCTCCTTGATGCCACACTGTCAAATGCTGCCTTGATGTCAAGAGCAATCACTCTCAGCTCATCTCTGGAATTCACCTTTTTTGTCCATGTTTGGACCAAGGCTTAAATGAGATCTGGAACTGCGTGGTCCTGATCAAACTAAAACTAAACATTAGTGAGCAGGTTATCGATGAGTAAGTGCTGTTTAATAGCACTGCCAACGACATCTTCCATCACTTTGCTGATGATTGAGAGTAGGCTGACAGGGTGGTAATTGGTAGGAATGTTTGTGTCCTGCTTTTTGTGGATATGACATACCTGGGTAATTTTCCACTTTATCGGGAAGGTGCCAGTAGCTGCACTAGAACAACTTGGCTAGAGGAGCACAAGTCTTCAGCACTACAGGCAGGAAGTTGTTGGTGCCCATAGCCTATGCTGTATCCAGTGCACTCAGCCTTTTCTTGATATCACGTGGAGTGAATTGAATTGGGTGAACATTGACTTCTGTGATGGTGGGGACTGCAGGAGGAGGCTGTGATCCACTCGACACTTTTGCTGAAGCTGGTTTCAGCTTTGTCTTTTGCACTCACGTGTTGGGCTCCACCGTCATTGAGGATTAGGGATGTTCACGGAGCCTCCTCCTCCCATCGGTTCTTTAATTGCCCACCAGCATTCACTACTGGATGTGGCACGATGACAGAGCTTTGATCTGATCCAGTGGTCGTTGGATCACTTAGCTCTGTCTACAGCATGCGGCTTCTGCTGTTTAACTCCTCATTGAACCAGGCTTGGTCACCTGGCTTGATGGTAATGGTAGATTTTATTTAAATTTGTTCCTGGGATGTGGGCATCACTGGCAAGGGCAGCATTTATTGTCCATCCCTAATTGCCCTTGAGAAAGTGGTGGTGAACTGCCTTCTTGAACTGCTGCAGTCTTTGTGATGAAGGTACTCCTACAATACTGTTAGGGAGGGAGTTCCTGAATTTTGACCAAGCGACTATGAAGGAACAGCAATCTATTTCCAAGTCAGGAGTCAGGATGGTGTGTGACTTGGAGGGGAATTGCAGGTGATGGTGCTCCCATGCGCCTGCTGCCATTGTCTAACCAAACTGGTAGCAATACGGTGGAGGAGGATTTCCTGGAGTGTATTAGGGATGGTTTTCTAGACCAATATGTCGAGGAACCAACTAGGGGGCTGGCCATCCTAGACTGGGTGATGTGTAATGAGAAAGGACTAATTAACAATCTTGTTGTGCGAGGCCCCTTGGGGCAGAGTAACCATAATAAGGTAGAATTCTTTATTACGATGGAGAGTGACACAGTTAATTCAGAGACTAAGGTGCTGAACGTAAGGAAAGATAACTTCGATGGTATGAGACGTGAATTGGCTAGAATAGACTGGCGAGTGATACTTTAAGGGTTAGAAACATAGAAATATAGAAAATAGGTGCAGGCCCTTCGAGCCTGCACCGCCATTCAATGAGTTCATGGCTGAACATGCAACTTCAGTACCCCATTCCTGCTTTCTCGCCATACCCCTTGATCCCCCTAGTAGTAAGGACTACATCTAACTCCTTTTTTAATATATTTAGTGAATTGGCCTCAACAACTTTCTGTGGTAGAGAATTCCACAGGTTCACCACTCTCTGGGCGAAGAAGTTTCTCCTCATCTCGGTCCTAAATGGCTTACCCCTTATCCTTAGACTGTGACCCCTGGTTGACGGTTGAAAGGCAATGGCAGACATTTAAAGATCACATGGATGAACTTCAACAATTGTACATCCCTGTCTGGAGTAAAAATAAAACGGGGAATGTGGCTCAACTGTGGCAAACAAGTGAAATTAGGAATAGTGTTAAATCCAAGGAAGAGGCATTTAAATTGGCCAGAAAAAGCAGCAAACATGAGAACTGGGAGCAATTTAGAATTCAGCAGAGGAGGACAAAGGGTTTAATTAGGAGGGGGAAAATAGAGTATGAGAGGAAGCTTGCTGGGAACATAAAAACTGACTGCAAAAGCTTCTATAGATATGTGAAGTGAAAAAGATTAGTGAAGACAAATGTAGGTCCCTTGCAGTCGGAATCAGGTGAATTTGTAATGAGGAACAAAGAAATGGCAGAACAATTGAACAAATACTTTGGTTCTGTCTTCACGAAGGAAGACACAAATAACCTATCGGAAATACTAGGGGACCGAGGGTCTAGCGAGAAGAAGGAACTGAAGGAAATCCTTATTAGTCAGGAAATTGTGTTAGGGAAATTGATGGGATTGAAGGCCGATAAATACATAGGGCCTGATAGTCGGCATCCCAGAGTACTTAAGGAAGTGGCCCTAGAAATAGTGGATGCATTGGTGATCATTTTCCAACATTCTACCGACTCTGGATCAGTTCCTATGGACTGGAGGGTAGCTAATGTAACACCACTTTTTAAAAAAGGAGGGAGAGAGAAAACGGGGAATTATAGACTAGTTAGCCTGACATAGGTAGTGGAGAAAATGTTGGAATCAATGATTAAAGATGTAATAGCAGTGCATTTGGAAAGCAGTGACAGGATCGGTCCAAGTCAGCATGGATTTATGAAAGGGAAATCATGCTTGACAAATCTTCTAGAATTTTTTGAGGATGTAACTAGTAGAGTGGACGAGGGAGAACCAGTGCATGTGGTGTATTTGGACTTTCAAAAGGCTTTTGACAAGGTCCTACACAAGAGATTGGTGTGCAAAATTAAAGCACATGGCATTGGGGGTAATGTATTGACGTGGATAGAGAACTGGTTGGCAGACAGGAAGCAGAGAGTCAGGATAAACGGGTCCTTTTCAGAATGGCAGGCAGTGACTAGTGGGGTACCACAGGGCTCAGTGCTGGGACCCCAGCTATTTAAAATACACATCAATGATTTTGATGAAGGAATTGAGTGTAATATCTCCAAGTTTGCAGATGACATTAAGCTGGGTGGAGGATGCTAAGAGGCTGCAGGGTGATTTGGACAGGTTAGATGAGTGCGCAAATGCATGGCAGATGCAGTATAATGTGGATAAATGTGAGGTTATCCACTTTGGTGGCAAAAACATGAAGGCAGAATATTATCTGAATGGCGACAGATTAAGAAAGGGGGACGTACAACAAGACCTGGGTGTCATGGTACATCAGTCATTGAAAGTTGGCATGCAGGTACAGCAGGCGGTGAAGAAGGCAAATGGCATGTTGGCCTTCATAGCTAGGGGATTTGAGTATAGGAGCAGGGAAGTCCTACTGCAGTTGTACAGGGCCTTGGTGAGGCCTCACCTGGAATATTGTGTTCAGTTTTGGTCTCCTAATCTGAGGAAGGACATTCTTGCTATTGAGGGAGTGCAGCGAAGGTTCACCAGACTGATTCCCAGGATGGCAGAACTGACATATGAGGAAAGATTGGATCGACTGGGCCTATATTCACTGGAGTTTAGAAGAATGAGAGGGGATCTCATAGAAATATATAAAATTCTGACGGGACGGGACAGGTTAGATGCAGGAAGAATGTTCCCAATGTTGGGGAAGTCCAGAACCAGGGGACACAGTCTAAGGATAAGGGGTAAGCCATTTAGGACTGAGATGAGGCGAAACCTCTTCACTCAGAGAGTTGTGAACCTGTGGAATTCCCTGCCGCAGAGAGTTGTTGATGCCAGTTCATTGGAGATATTCAAGGGGGAGTTAGATGTGGCCCTTACGGCTAAAGGAATCGAGGGGTATGGAGAGAAAGCAGGAAAGGGGTACTGAGGGAATGATCAGCCATGATCTTATTGAATGGTGGTGCAGGCTCGAAGGGCCGAATGGCTTACTCCTGCACCTATTGTCTATGTTTCTATGTCTCTATGAAACATATAAAATTCTGATGGGATTGGACAGGTTAGTTGCAGGAAGAATGTTCCCAATGTTGGGGAAGTCCAGAACCAGGGGTCACAGTCTAAGGATAAGGGGTAAGCCATTTAGGACCGAGATGAGGCGAAACTTCTTCACTCAGAGAGTTGTTAACCTGTGGAATTCCCTGCCGCAGAGAGTTGTTGATGCCAGTTCATTGGATATATTCAAGAGGGAGTTAGATATGGCCTTAACGGCTAAAGGGATCAAGGGGTATGGAGAGAAAGTCAGAAAGGGTGAATGATCAGCCATGATCTTATTGAATTGTGGTGCAGGCTCGAAGGGCCGAATGGCCTACTCCTGCATCTATTTTCTATGTTTCTATGTTTCTATGTCCATCTCGGTGGTAGACGTTGTGGGTTTGGGAGGTGATGTTGAAGAAGTATTGGTGAGTTGTTGCAGTGGATCTTGTGGATGGTATACACTGCAGCCATGGTGCGCCGGTGGTGGAGGGCGTGAATGTTTAAGGTGGTGGATGGGATGCCAACTAAGTGGATTGCTTTGTCCTGGAGAAGAAAAAGGAATACAAAAGATAGACACTAAGGGAATGCACGAGGATGATTAGTTGATGTTGTTATGTCGTATTGATATTGATAAATTTATAAATCATGTTTGGATTGTTTGTTTTGTGGTGACACTCATTCCCTCCCTCCTTCTTTTCTCCTCCTCCTTCTCCCTCCTCCTGCTTCTTCATTCCTCCTTCCTCCTTCCGTTCTCCTCCTTCCATCCTCCTCCTCCTTCCTGCCTCCTCCCTCTCCTCCTCTTCTTCCTCCTTTTCCTCATCCTCAGTTGGTCCCAAAAGCCATAATAGCAAGGGCTGCACTCTCATGATGGCCAAGTTGTGGAGCACGCAGCAGACCACCATGAAATGAGATACCCACTCCGGTGTTTAGTGGAAGGCTCCTCCACTGTGGTCAGTGCAGCAGAACCATTGCTTTAATACCCGATGGCCTTATATAATGAGTGGTGGAGTTGTGGAGGGGTGTCACCAGCCAGGTGTAGATCAGATAGCCCTTGTCACTGAGCAGCTACCCTCGCATTTGACATGGTGGCTGCAAGATTGCTGGTACACCAGACTGGCACAGGATGAAGGTGTCATGTATGTATGCTTGGGGTTACTAGCCACCAGGTGGTGCAATTGTCAGAGGTCATTGGGCTGTCTGCACGTGTGTGCAGCCCAGATATAAAAGGCAAGCCATCATGTAATGTAATCACTTTGGGCCCGAATAAAGCAGAGCCAGGATAGTATTCAGTCTATCGAGTTATTATATACATAACATTTAGTGATGAGGTAACATAAGAACCTTCACATGCAAAAATGAGCACAATTGGAATTCTGGAGAGATTCGTGGAGGGAGAGCACTGCACAGATTTTGTAGCTCGCCTGGACCAGTACATCGTGGCAAACAAAATGGAGAAAACCACTGACGCAGTTAGGCACAGGGCGGTCTTCCTCACGGTTTGCGGTCCAAAAATCTATGGACTCAGAAAGAATCTTCTCTCGCCAATGGACAAGGATTATGAGGAATTGTGTGCTCTAGTACATGACCATCTAAAACTAGAAGAAGGCATCATCATCTCACGATATTGATTCTACAAGCACGTTCGTTCTGAGGGCTAGGATGTGTCGGAATCGTTGCCGACCTAAGACGTCTAGCTGGACCGTGTAAGTTCAAAAATGCATTGGGAGACATGCTACGGGACTTCTTTGTAATCGACATCAACCACGAGGTGATCCTCCGTAAGCTACTTGCAGCGGAAACGCTGGACTTGAGCAAGGCTGTCACGATTGCCCAGGCATGCATGACGAGGGACAAACACTTAAAGCAGATATCATCGGAAAATCGGAACTTGGCAAGTACTGTAAACCAGATTGTATCATCATTTGGCAGAGCTGCATATGGCAGGGCCTACTCGACTGCATAGGCGAAACCTGTGGCTGCTCAAAGTCCATCAATGGGAATGAATCCGATTTCACCGTGTTGGTGTTGTGGGGGCAATCATCGGCCTCATCAGTGTCGATTTAAACAGTACATTTGTAAAGGCTGTTTGAGATGTGGGCATCTCCAGCGCATGTGTCCGCAACTGAGCAAGCGTGCTGCGACACACCACATGGTGGATGATGACCAGTATAGCGTGGATCCAGATATGCAATCTGAAATACCAGAGGAGGAAGTGCATAGACTGTATTCGTTCCAAACAAAAAGCCAACCGATAATGATTAATGTGAAACTTAACGGTGTGCCGGTACCGATGGAATTGGACACGGGTGCGAGTCAATCAATAACGAGCCAGTGAACATTCGACAAGCTGTGGGATATTAAGGCTGTGAAACCTAAGCTGAGTCCAGTCAATGCAAAGTTGCGCACGTACATTAAAGAACTCATAACGGTGATTGGCTGTGCGGTAGTCAAGATGTCGTATGATGGTGCGGTTCATGATTTACCGTTATGGATTGTTCCAGGCAATGGTCCAACGCCAGTTGGTGGGAATTGGCTAGAAAAAATCAAATGGAATTGGAATGATATCAAAGTGTTGTCGTCGGAGGATGATACTCCATGTGCTCAGGTGCTGAGCAAGTTATCTCGTTGTTTGAACCAGGCATCAGCAAATTCATAGGAGCCAAGGTGCAGATCCACGTGATCTCGGATGCAAGACCCGTCCATTATAAAGCTTGGGCAGTTCCGTACATGATGAGGGAGAAGGTCGAAATCAAACTGGACAGACTCCAGCGTGAAGGGGTCATATCACCAGTCGAATTTAACGAATGGGCCAGCTCCATTGTTCCTGTGTTGAAGAATGATGGCAATGTCAGGATTTGTGGAGACTACAAGGTTACGATCAACTGAATTTCGAAACAGGATCAATACCCATTACCGAAGGCTGATGACCTGTGTGCAACGCTAGCCAGAGGGAAGTCATTCACTAAACTGGATCTGATGTCGGCCTACATGACACAGGAGCTGGTCAACACATTGAAGAAACTTACGTGCATCATAAAGGACTGTTTATCTACAACAGGTGTCCTTTCTGAATTCGCTCGGCTGCAGTCATATTTCAGAGGAACATGCAGAGTCTACTGAAATCCGTCCCTAGATCAGTCATGTTCCAAGATGACATCCTGGTCACAGGTCGTGATACCGCCGAACATCTGAACAACCTGGAAGAGGTTCTACATCGTCTGGACAAAGTGGCACTGAGACTGAAACATTCAAAGTGCGTCTTCATGTCACCGGAAGTTGAATTCCTGGGGAGGAAAATTGCTGCTGACAGCATCAGGCCTACGGACTCGAAAACCAAGCCCATCAAAAATGCACCCAAGCCTCAGAATGTGACGGACCTGCGTTCGTTCCTTGGTCTACTCAACTACTTCGGTATTTTCCTACCTAGATTGAGCACTTTATTAGAGCCACTGCACATGCTGCTAAGAAAAGGTGACAACTGGGTTTTGGATGTGTCTCAAGTCAGAGCTTTTGCGAAAGCTACTAATCTGCTTTGCTCTAACAAGCTGCTGGTACATTATGATCCATGTAAGCGTTTAGTATTGGCCTGTGATGCTTCATCATAGGAATTGGTTGAGTGCCCAACAAGCTAATGAGTTGGGCAAATTACAACCTGTTGCATATGCTTCAAAAAGTTTATCAAAGACAGAAAGAGCCTACAGCATGGTAGAAAAAGAAGCACTAGCCTGTGTGTATGGGGTTAAAATGATGCATCAGTACCTGTTTGGTTTCCGGTTTGAACTGGAAACTTATCACAAGCCACTCATTATATTTTTTGGGGAAAACAAAGGTATCAATACCAATGCATCGTTCCGCATCCAGAGGTGGGCGCTGACATTATCTGCCTATGATTATGTCATTCACCATAGACCTGGCACTGAGAATTGTACCGATGCACTGAGCTGTCTGCCGTTGCCCACACCGGAGGTGGAGACGCCACAACCTGCAGACCTACTGTTAGTCATGGATGCTTTTGAAAGTGAAGGAACCCCTGTTATGGCTCAACAAGTTAAGACCTGGACCAGCCAGGACCCGATATTATCGGTTGTGGAATGTTGTGTCCTTAGTGGTGATTGGTCTGCCATACCCAAGCAAATGTGTGAGGAGGCCAAACCTTACATCCATCGCAAAGACAAACTATCCAGTCAGATTGTTTACTGTGGGATAATTGTGTTGTTATGCCTAAGAAAGGCAGAGAGAAATTTGTACATGACCTACATAGCACTCATCCCAGTATTGTCATGATGAAAGCCATTGCCAGTTCTAATCTATGGTGGCTTGGAATTGACTCTGATCTGGAATCATGCGTGCATCAGTGCAACACTTGCATGCAGCTAAATAAAGCACCAGCGGAATCGCCACTGAGTTTGTGGTCGCGGCCATCTAAACCATGGTCCAGGATCCACACCGACTTTGCAGGTCCCTTCCTGGGAAAGATGCTTTTAGTTGTGGTGGATGCATATTCCAAGTGGATAGAGTGTATAATCATGTCATCCAGCACATCCATAGCTACCATTGAGAGCCTTTTTGTCATGTTTGCCACTCATGGTCTGCCCGACATCGTTGTAAGCGACAACGGACCTTGTTTCACTAGTCTGGAGTTTCAAGAGTTCATGAAACTCAATGGTATCAAACATGTGAGGTCAGCACCATTCAAACCCGCATCTAATGGTCAAGCAGAGAGTGCTGTCCAAACTATCAAGCAGAGTATGAAACGTGGAACTCAGGGTTCACTGCAGACTCACTTGTCACGCATATTGCTTAGTTACAGGACAAGACCCCACACGCTTACCGGGGTCCCCCCTACTGAACTATTGAGGAAGTGAGGTCTCAAGACCAAGCTCTCTCTTGTCCACCCTAACTTGAACGATCATGTTGAATACACACGTCAAAGTCAGTGGTGGTATCATGATCGCGCTTCCGTGTCACGCGACATTTCTGTTAACAATCCTGTGTATGTACTAAATTATGGTCAAGGTCCCAAGTAGATCGTCGGTACTGTTGCGGCCAAGAAGGGTAATAGAGTGTTTATTGTCAAGCTCAAGAATGGGCAGACATGCAGGAAACATGTTGATCAGATAAAGCTGCGGCACACGGATGAACCAGAACAGTCTGAGGAAGACACAATCAGTGACCAACCAACCTACCCTCAGTCATCAGAGGACTCTGCTTGTCATGTATTCAACTGTCATTGTAACCCATGTATAAACTGACCTAAGTTGTACACCGTGAGAACACTGACCACTAGGTGGTGAACTTGTGGGAGACACTCCTAACCTGGACTTTTAGGTATAAAAGGGGAAACTCCACCCATCTTCTCCACTTCAATGCTGGCAAATAAAGGTTACTGATCACAGAATGACCTCTCTAGTATGGGCCTCGTGAGCATTTATATTGTATAGTAAGGACATATTATTGGCGACGAGAAACTGGGATTTAAACCTTGTGAGCATGGCCACTAGCAGCACAGACGAGAGGTACTGTGTTGGTGATGATTGGGACGATTTTATTGAGAGACTACAGCAAAGTTTCGTCACTAAGGAATGGCTGGGACAGGATTCGGCTGACAAACGCAGGGCTCATCTCCTGACGGTTTGTGGATCCAGGACGTACTCCCTGATGAAGGACCTTCTAGTGCCAGTGAAGCCAGCGGACAAGACTTTTGAAGAATGGGGAACACTTTAAACTGGCAAGCAGCATGCACATGGCGAGACACCGGTTTTACACGTACCAGCGGCGAGAAGGGCAAAGCGTTCCAGACTTCGTGGCAGACCTCCGGCGACTGGCGAGCCTCTGAAAGTTCCCAGATGCATGCAGAGTGGAGATGCTGCGAGACTTTTTTATTGAGGGCACCAGGCATGCTGGGGTTTTCAGGAAACTGATTGAGACCAAAGACTTGACCTTGGAAACGGCGGCTTTGATGGCCCAGACATTTATCTCAGGGGAGGAAGAGACCAGAATGATGTTTGACAAAAATCTTGGTTTAAATGCAGCAAATGGACAGGGAGTCAACATTGTTAATGCGGCACACAGTTCTCCAGGCATACAGGGGCAATCGGACATGCCCGAGCATGTAGTCGAACCCAAAGGGGGAATTCAACAGAGACAATGGCTAGCTGAACGGCGATTCATGCCATCGCAAGGGACAATGCGGCCAGTAATGAGGCCATCAACGCCTGTCAATGGTGCGCTTAAGGACAGTTACAGAGACAGTCAGAGACGATAGACTGGTAATGGAACTTTTGTTTCCACCAACGGCTCGTGTTGGAGGTATGGAGGCAAACACACATATACCTGCAGAAACTGCAATGTCAGCGGTCACTTGGCGCGTATGTGCAGAAAGCCTGCAGCCAGGTTGATGTACGAGGAAGACGGGCCCGATGTAAGCCCTACGAGGCCAAATGGACACTGGGGGAAATCACTGGAAGCTGAAGCTCAGCAAGTTCATGTGGAGCACATATACAGTTCATACACCAGGATGCCACCGATAATGATGAAAGTGCTCCTCAATGGCATCCCAGTATCAATGGAGCTAGACACGGGGGCCAGCCAGTCCCTGATGAGTATTAAACAGTTCGACAAGTTGTGGGCATCCAAGGCCAGGAGGCCAAAATTATTGCCGATTGACGCACAGCTACGGACATATACAAAGGAGAACATTCCGGTGCTAGGCAGCGCCACGGTAGTCGTAACCCACAAAGATTCGGAGAACAGATTGCCATTCTGGATTGTCCCGGGGGACGGTCCCGCACTGCTGGGGAGGAGTTGGCTTGCTGTCATGAACTGGAAATGGGGTGATGTCAATGCAATTTCTTCTGTGGAGTGAACATCATGCTCACAGATCCTGGACAAATTTGACTCACTATTTCAACCCGGCATTGGTACTTTCATGGGGACCACGGTAGTGATTCACATAAACCCGGACGCCAGGCCAGTACACCACAAGGCCAGGGCGGTGCCGTACGTGATGCGGGAAAAGATAGAATGTGAATTGGACCGCCTGCTGAGGGAAGGCATCATCTCACCAGTTGAATTCAGTGACTGGGCGAGCCCGATCGTGCCGGTGCTCAAGGCGGATGGGTCGGTCAGGATATGTGGCAATTACAAGGCCACCATCAATCGGGTGTCACTCCTAGACCAGTACCCGCTACCGAGAGCGGAGGACCTCTTTGCGACGCTATCCGGTGGCAAACTTTTTTCAAAATTGGACCTGACCTCAGCTTACATGACCCAGGAGCTGGCGAGTGAGTCGAAGAAGCTGACCACCATCACAACACACAAGGGGTTGTTTGAGTACAACAGGTGTCCGTTCGGGATTTGCTCGGTCGCCGCAATCTTTCAACGAAATATGGAAAGCCTCCTCAAATCAATTCCAAGGACGGTGGTTTTTCAAGACGACATCCTCATCACGGGTTACGATACTGAAGAACACCTCCACAACCTGGAGGAGGTGCTACGCAGACTGGACCGGGTAGGTCTGCGACTGAAAAAGGCGAAGTGCGTCTTCCTAGCTCCAGAGGTAGAATTCCTGGGGATGAGGGTAGCAGCAGATGGGATCAGACCTACTGCGTCCAAAATGGAAGCGATCCAGAGAGCACCCAGACCCCGTAACACGATGGAGCTGCCTTCATTCCTGGGGCTTCAGAACTATTTTGGTAACTTTCTTCCCAAATTGAGCACGCTGTTAGAGCCGCTACACGTGCTCCTACGCAAAGGTCTCGAATGGGTCTGGGGGGACAGCCAGGAAAGGGCTTTTGATGGATCATAACAAATTGCGTGCTCTAACAATATGACCCATGTAAGAAACTTGTTTTAACGTGTGATGCATCGTCCTATGGGGTCGAGTGTGTGTTGCAGCATGTTAATGCCAAGGGTCAGTTACAGCCGGTAGCTTATGCCTCCAGAAGTCTGTCCCAGGCAGAAAGGGGCAACGGGATGGTAGAAAAGGATGCGCTTGCATGTGTATATGCTGTAAAAAAAATGCACCAGTACCTGTTTGACAGGAAATTTGAGCTGGAGACAGATCACAAACCCCTAACGTCCCTTTTGGCCGACAACAAGGCCATAAATACAAATGCATCGGCCTGCATACAGAGGTGGGCACTCACGTTAGCTGCCTATGACTAAACAATTTGGCACAGACCGGGCACTGAAAACTGTGCCGATGCACTCAGCAGGCTCCCACTAGCCACCACCGAGCGGGCAACAGAGCATGCTGCTGAGATGGTCATGGCTGTTGAAGCTTTCGAAAGCGAAGGCTCACCCGTGACAGCCCATCAGATCAAAGTCTGGACAAATCGAGACCCGCTACTGTCTTTAGTCAAGAAATGTGTCCTGCATGGGGACTGGGCAGCCACGCACGGGGCATGCCCTGAGGAATTTAAACTATTTCACAGTGCAAGGATGAACTCTCGATTCAGGCCGATTGCCTACTATGGAGAAACCGAGTAGTCATGCCCCAGATGGGCAGAGAGGCGTTCATCAGAGAGCTCCACAATGAGCACCCAGGCATTGTCATGATGAAGGCAATTGCCAGGTCACACGTTTGGTGGCCAGGGATAGATGCAGACCTGGAACTTTGTGTTCGCAGGTGTAACACGTATGCCCAGCTGGGCAATGCGCCCAGGGAAGCCTCCCTTAGCCCCTGGTCCTGGCCCGCCAAGCCATGGTCATGCATCCATGTGGACTAAGCAGGTCCTTTCATGGGAAAAATGTTTTTGGTTGTAGTAGACGCTTACTCCAAATGGATCGAGTGTGACATTCTCAATTCAAGCACATCCTCTGCCACGGTAGAAAGTCTACGGGCAATGTTCGCTGCCCATGGTCTACCAGACGTCTTGGTCAGTGACAATGGCCCGTGCTTCACAAGCACTGAATTCCAGGACTTCATGGCAGGAAATAGTATCAACCATGTCAGAACGGCACTGTTCAAGCCGGCCTCAGTCGGCCAGGCGGAACGAGCAGTGCAGGTAATCAAACAGGGGATGCTCAGAATCCAAGGGGGTTCCCTGCAAAGCCGCTGATCATGCCTTCCGTTGGCCAATAGATCCCGACCACACTCGCTCACAGGGGTTCCACCTGCTGAGCTGCTAATAAAAAGGATGCTCAAAACCAGGTTATCCCTTATACACCCCACCATGAAAGAAATTGTTGAGAGCAGGCGCCGGTCACAATGTGACTACAATGATGGGAATGCAAGGGCGGGATGTATTGATGTCAATGACCCTGTCTTTGTCCTCAACTACGCTGCAGGGCCCAAATGGCTCGCAGGCACTGTGATTACCAAAGAGGGGAATAGGATTCTGGTAGTTAAACTTACCAATGGAAAAATCTACCGCAAACACGTGGATCAAACAAAAAGGAGGTTCAGCAACCTCATAGAAGAAGCAGAGGAAGAACACGATGTAGAGTTCACTCCACCACAGGTGACCGAACACCGGAACCAAATGGAAGAGAGTCCAGTCACTGTGGACAGTCCGGACAGGCCTGAGGCACTGCAAAAAGCAGACACTCAGGCCAGCGCCCAACAATCGGAGCCCCAACTCAGGCGCTCTACAAGGGAGCGTAAACCACCAGGGAGACTTAACCTGTGATCCCAATAAGACTTTGGGGAGGAGGTGATGTCATGTATTCAACTGTCATTGTAATCCATGTATAAACTGACCTAAGTTGTACACCGTGAGAACACTGACCACTAGGTGGTGAACTTGTGGGAGACACTCCGAACCGGGACTTTCAGGTATAAAAGGGGAAGCTCCACCCATCTTCATCACTTCAGTGCTGGCAAATAAAGATTACTGGTAACAGAGTGACCTTCTCTCTAGTATGGGCCTCGTGTGCATTTGTACTGTATAGTAAGGACATATTACCGCTGTCATCAATGAATCTGGACTTTCAATCCCTGATATGGTCATTGCCACTCCCTTCAGATCGGCTACCCAGCCCCCAGTCATAACAGACTCAGAATGGTCACCCAAAGCTGGAGTTGAACTGAGACGATCAACTCAGGAGAGGAAAGCCCTGGAGCGTTTCAATTTGTAAAAAAATTGTTACTAATATCTTAAAGGGGGATATTGTCATGTACGTATGCTTGGGGTTACTAGCCACCAGGTGGTGCGACTGTCGGAAGTCATTGGGCTGTACGCACGTATGTGCAGCCCAGGTATAAAAGGCAAGCCATCATGTACTGTAATCACTTTGGGCCCTAATGAAGCAGAGCCAGGTTTGTACCTGTGTTAGTTTACAGTATTCAGTCTATCGAGTTATTACATACATAACAGAAGGCATCAAGATTGCTGCCAGGATACCAGCATTCACCATCATGATGTGCTGGCCATGGTCACACACTAACAGCACATTAAGGGAGTGGTAGACTTTGCGGTTGTGGTACATCTCAGAATTGATATGCGATGCCTGCAAGGCCGTGTGTGTGTAGTCGATGGTGCACTGCACCATGGGGAAGTCCATTATTTGGCAATGCAACATGAGCGCTTCTCTTACTCCTCTCTGTTCAGCAAGAAGACAATGAAATCCCTTCTCCTGGAGTAGATAGCTTCGGTGACCTCCTGGATGCAGTGATGGATGGCAAACTGTGAGATGTTAGCTATGTCTGTTGCTGTAGACTGGAAGGATCCAGTGATGAACAAATTGAGGGCCATGATGACCTTGAGAGGCACTGGAAGAGCTGTCGTCGCCCTGCTCTAAGGCTGCAGATCTGGTTCCAGGAGGTGGCAGAGTTCTGTGACCACCTCCTTGGTGAAGCAGAGCCTCCTAATACACTGCTCCTGGCTTAAGTGCAGGTAGCAGCAGTGCTCCCTGAAAACCCTCGGTGGGTAAGACCACCTGCTGAGAGCCCAATATTCCCGTTTATATGGAGCTCCGCGCAAGCGATACACTGGCTTTTAAATAGAAAAATAGCTCATGCACGAGAATTTGAATGGGCTGCACAGCCTGTTAAAGGAGTTGTGCATGCAAAATAACATTTTAACAGGAACATTGATTCTGCCCCTCCTCCCTCTGCGAGCAGTTTGTCCTCTTCTTTGCTGCCTCTGTTCCCTTTGTCCCTTTGTCCCTTTGTCCGTCATACTCGAGCACGAGGGGAACTGCAGGTAGAGCTCCCTTCACTGGGAGCAAGTGGTGTGAGCAGAACCCTTTAAATTAGAAGCAAGGTGTTCTCCACTTGCAGCAACACTCTTTGTCACCTCAGCAACTTTAAGTTACTGTAGAAAGCTCCAAAAGTTGCACAAACTTACACAGAGCCAGTAGAAATTAAAAAGCAAGTCACCTGCAAGTTGTTGGTGATCCCTTTAAATATCACTGGTTCGGGGGGGCGGAGGGGTCCTTCCTACTGCTGAACGCTTAGTCAGCTGTTCGTGATTTGGAGCGGGCATTGAATGGAGCGGATCTGTCCAACAGGTCATGCGTCAAATCAGCGTTGCACACACCTTGATGTCATAATCGGCCTCATTACCATTTCTCCAGCGAGCGTGGGCATGGCTGTGCTGGTGACCTGCCCACAATGGTAGCCACCGCAGGATCCACTGCAAGTGGGCGGAAGCGATATGGCCACCATTTTTTCACCGAAACCGTGCCTCATCAGCTGTCGCTACGGGGCTGAATTTCACGGTCAGGAGGGTGTTTTTAGAGAACAGCATTTTAAGTTTTTAAAATAATTATGAAGTCAGAGAAATGTTTCAAGAGAGGTGGTGGAGAGGTGATGTTGGGTATAATCAGCATATATATGGAAGCCCACCCCATCTCTGCAGACGATAGCACCAAACAGCAGCATGGAGATGAGGAAGAGGAAGGTGCCAAGGATAAATCCTTGCAGGGAGATGAAAATACATTCAAGGACCATGCAGAAGAAGGCTTTGAGGCAGTAACTAGCAAGGACAGAGGGTTTTTTTTTTGAGGTGATTACAACAATTTTGAATGGGTGGGGGCTAATGCCTGAGGAGATGAAACCATTCACCTTTCTTTGGTTCCTTTAAAATTCTCATTGTCTACCGCCCCTCAAAGCCCAGTCCAAGTTTCTTGTGGACAAGCTTGGGGTGGGACTTGGAGGGGAAGTGGACAATGAGGATTTTAAAGGATCCAAGGGAAGTGAGTGAAGGTAAGAGTGGTGAGAGAGCATGACTTAATGTAGGACAGGATGCAGGCAGCAGAGATTTGGACAAGTTGGAATTTGTTTTGGGAAGAAGGAAGTTGAAAGGCCAGCAAGGAGGGTGTTTGTCAATCAAGTCATGAAGTAAAAAAAAATTGATAAGGGCTTCAGCAGCAATGGGGACGAGATGAAGCCAGGCCTAAGAACCAAACCGCCCCACCCTGTGAAAGTAGAAACTATTCAATTTACTGTGTAGTAAGCCTTAACCCTTAGATGTGATATTTTTTAATACATCTCAATTATACTACCTAGAACTTCGGCTCATTCAAAACATCACCATCGACACCTTGTTCTTCATTAAGCTTGTTCCTCCATCAATCCCATTCTACCACTGGCTCACTGTCTCCAAATATATCAAGTTTAAAATGCCCTTCCTCATCAGCAAATCCATACATGGCCATGCTCCACTAGCATCCCCAGCCATACGTCCCCTCCTGTCTCATCCAGTCCTCTGGCTCTGGCCTTCCTTGTATCCTTCAACACATGCTACACTATTGGTGACAGAGCTTTCAGCCCCACTCTCTCGAACTCCATCCTTAAACATTTCACCCTTGCTACCTCTCTGTCTACCTTTAAAAGACTTCCGAAAACCAATTCCTTCGATCAAGCTTTCAGTCACCTCTACTCTCACAAATTCTCTGTTCCTTTGTTCATCAGTGAGGTGCCTTAGAATGTTTATCTATTTTACATTATACAAGTTGCTGTTTTTGTTGTTGTTGAACATCATGAATGCACATGTGTACATAAAGCACTGCTCTATGTTTTGTGGTAAGATGGTGCGATGTATTTATACCAAGGTTAAGCTTCCCTAACGCCACATTATCTGACTAAGGAGTCATGATTCACAATGGATTCTGGGGCATTCATCACAGACCCAATTCACGTCTGGACCGGGGTCAAACAGGATTGCGTCATCGCCCCAACCCTCTTCCCAATCTTTCTCGCCGCCATGCTCCACTTCACAGTCAACAAGCTCCCCGTTGGAATGGAACTAAATTACAGAACCCATGGGAACCTGTTCAACCTGCGCCATCTCCAGGCCAGATCCAAGACTACCCCAACCTCTGTCGTTGAGCTACAATACGCGGACGACGCCTGCGTCTGCGTACATACAGAAGCTGAACTCGAGGACATAGTCGACATATTTACTGAGGCGTACGAAAGCATGGGTCTTAAGCTAAACATCCGTAAGACAAAGGTCCTCCACCAGCCTGTCCTCACCGCACAGCACTGCCCCCCAGTTATCAAGATCCATGGCGCGGCCCTGGACACCGTGGACCACTTCCCATACCTCGGGAGCCTCCTATCAACAAAAGCAGGCATCGACGATGAGATCCAACACCGCTTCCAGTGCGCCAGTGCAGTCTTCGGTCGCCTGAGGAAAAGAATGTTTGAAGACCAGGCCCTTCAAACTGCCACCAAGCTCATGGTCTACAGGGCTGTAGTAATACCTGCCCTCCTGAATGGCTCAGAGAAATGGACCATGTACAGTAGACACCTCAAGTTGCTGGAGAAATATCACCAACGATGTCGCCGCAAGATCCTGCAAATCCCCTGGGAGGACAGACGCACCAACATTAGTGTCCTCACTCAGGCTAACATTCCCAGCATTGAAGCACTGACCACACTCGATCAGCTTTGCTGGGCAGGCCACATAGTCTGCATGCTAGACACGAGACTCTCAAAGCAAGTGCTCTACTCGGAGCTCCTTCATGGCAAATGAGCCAAAGGTGGGCAGCGGAATCGCTACAAGGACACCCTCAAAGCCTCCCTGATAAAGTGCAACATCCCCACTGACACCTGGGAGTCCCTGGCCCAAGACCGCCCTAAGTGGACGAAGTGCATCCGAGAGGGCGCTGAGTACCTCGAGTCTCAACGCCGAGAGCTTGCAGAAATCAAGCGCAGACAGCGGAAAGAGTGTGCGGCAAACCAGTCCCACCCACCCCTTCCCTCAACGACATCTGTGATAGAGTCTGTGGCTCTCGTATTGGACTGTTCAGCCACCAAAGAACTCACTTCAGGAGTGGAAGCAAGTCTTCCTCGATTCCGAGGGACTGCCTATGATTGGCTCTAAATATGGAGATTGAAACTGTGATGGCAGGTCTACAAGTAGATTTTTTTATTCTACATTTGATATTGGAGCAATATGAAAATGAAGAACTGTTCACTGCCCCGTCTTTCATTCCTCACTTTGATCGGCACCAAAAAAATCACTAAAATAGATTTTAATATTGTAATGGAAACTGTTGCAGCTTATATCATTGCAGATCATTTCAAGCCGTGCTTATTTGTCAGGCTTACTGACCAGAAAACGGACAAGTTTTCATTGCAGTCATATATGCAATGTATTTCTATGTAAGTAGCAGCTCTGACTAACAATCAGCAATATGACTGTAAAACAAGGTCATTGGCAACATGTTGCATACAATAGAATGCATATACAAACATCACTAGGTCAGAGCAAACATTAACCCAAGCATTACTACCAGTTCCTATACCTGTCTGTGTTTGCTTACTGAGCTCTTGACAGTTGTATGTTTTGAACAACATAAAAGCACACCGGCTTGTGTCAATATTTGCAAATCGAAGTGGGTTCTTATCCACACCAGCTGGACCTCCTTAAACAAATATCTATCAGGATTTCACATTTATCTATGAAACCATTTGTTGAAAGGCAGATACTAAATAGACTTGTGTGCTTAACTATTCAGTAGCTCTGGAATCTGTTAAAATAACTGGACAGGTTTTTCTGAAATGTCAAACATATACAGTCATGACCATGTAAACAAACATCAATCATGTTGTTTAACCTTTAACTGGCTATTTGTTAGCTTTTAGAACTAACAACCTGATAAAAAAATAGCAATCTTCTTAGTAATTTTATCAGATGGCAGGAGTATTGATCTTTAGAAGCTGTTGCAGAAGGCAATAGACAAAGGACTTCTTATTTGAAGAAGATTCCTCTTCCTGTTCCTTTATTTATAGGTTTTAAATGGGGAAGGCGAATGTAGGATACAGGTGCTGTCAGTCATCATCTGTAGAGGCAAACTTTCCTCTAGGTTCCTGTTAGTTACAGGAACCCTTGAAGGTAAAGAGCTTTGAATAACTCCAGCAAAGGAGACCCATCTCCCTATTGTAGGTACATCAGGGTTAGTTGCAGGTGGAATTTGTTCTCCGCTGGTGAAATGCGGCCTTCCATCACTGATATTACTTTATGCTCGCATTGCTGAGAGGTAAGACATCATCATCATAGGCAGTCCCTCGAAATTAAGGAAGACTTGCTTTCACTCCAAAAGTGAGTTCTCAGGTGACTGAACAGTCCAAGATGGGAACTACAGTCTCTGTCACAGGTGGGGCAGACAGTGGTTGAAGGAAAGGGTGGGTGGGGAGTCTGGTTTGCCGCATGATTCTTCCACTGCCTGCGCTTGTTTTCTGCATGCTCTCGGTGACGAGACTCGAGGTGTTCAGCGCCCTCCCGGATGCTCTTCCTCCACTTACAGGGGTCTTTGGCCAGGGACTCCCAGGTGTCGGTGCACTTTATCAAACATAGAAACATAGAAACATAGAAAATAGGTGCAGGAGTCGGCCATTCGGCCCTTCGAGCCTGCACCACCATTCAATATGATCATGGCTGATCATGCAACTTCAGTACTCCATTCCTGCTTTCTCTCCATACCCCTTGATCCCTTTAGCCGTAAGAACCACATCTAACTCCCTTTTGAATATATTTAACGAACAGGCCTTAACAACTTTCTGTGAATTCCACAGGTTCACAATTCTCTGAGTGAAGAAGTTTCTCCTCATCTCGGTCCTAAATGGCTTACCCCTTATACTTAGACTGTAACCCCTGGTTCTGGACTTCCCCAACATCGGGAACATTCTTCCTGCACATAACCTGTCCAATCCTGTCAGAATTTTGTATGTTTCTATGAGACCCCCTCTCATTCTTCTAAATTCCAGTGAATATAAGCCTAGTCGATTCAGTCTTTCTTCACATGTCAGTCCTGCCATCCCGGGAATCAGTCTGGTGAACCTTCGCTGCACTCCCTCAATAGCAAAAATGTCCTTCCTCAGATTAGGAGACCAAAACTGCACACAATACTCAAGATGTGGTCTCACCAAGGCCCTGTACAACTGCAGTAAGACCTCCCTGCTCCTATACTCAAATCCCCTCGCTATGAAGGCCAGCATGCCATTTGCTTTCTTTACTGCCTGCATGCCTACCTTCAATGACTGATGTACCATGACACCCAGGTCTCGTTGCACCTCCCCTTTTACTAATCTGTCACCATTCAGATAATATTCTGCCTTCCTGTTTTTGCCACCAAAGTGGATAACCTCACACTTATCCACATTATACTGCATCTGCCATGCATTTGCCCATTCACCTAACCTGTCCAAGTCTCTCTGCAGCCTCCTAGCATCCTCCTAATGTTTTCTGCCCTTTGGTGTTTTGCATCTCTACTCATATAGATTCCACATCATCCAAGCTAATGTCCTTCCTTACTATTGCGTTAATCTCCTCTTTAACCAGTAACGCTACCCCACCTCCTTTTCGTTCCTGTCTTTCCTTCCTGAGTATTGAATACACCTGGATGGTGAGTTCCCAGCCTTGGTTACCTTGAAGCCAAGGAGGCTTTGAGGGTGTCCTTGAAAAGTTTCCTCTGCCCACCTGGGGCTCACTTGCCGTGTAGGAGTTCTGAGTAGAGCGCTTGCTTTGGGAGCCTCGTGTTGGGCATGCGAACAATGTGGCCCGCCGAACGGAGCTGGTCAAGTGTAGACAGCGCTTCGATGCTTGGGATGTTGACCTGATCGAGAACATTGACATTGGTGCGTCTGACCTCCCAGGGGAGTTGCAGGATCTTGCGGAGGCATCGCTGGTGATACTTTGTGGTCAAGCAGGGCAGTGTCATTGTGCCAACCCTCTTCTCGATCTTCCTCGCTGGAAAGCTCCACCTCACACTCAACAAGCTCCCTGCTGGAGTGGAACTAAACTATAGAACCAGTGGGAACCTGTTCAACATTTGTCGCTTCCAGGCCAGATCCAAGACCGTTCCATCCTCTGACGTCGACCTACAGTACACGGACGACGCTTGCGTCTGCGCACATTCAGAGGCTGAATGCCAAGTCACCGTCAACATCTTCACTGAGCATACGAAAGCATGGGCCTTACACTAAATGTCCGTAAGACATAGGTCCTCCACCAACCTGACCCCGCCACACAGCGCTGTCCCCCAGTCACCAAGATTCACGGTGCGGCCCTGGACAACGTGGACCACTTTCCATACCTCGGGAGCCTATTATCAGCAAGGGCAGACATCGACGACGAGGTTCAACACTGCCTCCAGTGTCTTTGGCCGCCTGAGGAAGAGAGTGTTCGAAGATCAAGCCCTCAAATCTGGCACCAAGCTTATGGTAGTGATATCCACCCTCCTGTATGGCTCAGAGACGTGGACCATATACAGTAGACACCTCAAAATAATAAGACAAATCAGCAATCAACACACAAATTGAAGGAAAAAAAGCATCCCATAAACACATTAAACATACAGGATATGGGCCGTGAAATTCCATGGACAGTGAGCTGAACATCAGGACCATGCCTGCTTGTGCTCTCCAGCAATGACTCCTGTTGGAGTTTGCCGGATCATGGGGAAGGTATCATATATGCATGGGGTGAGTAGGTGGGAGTATCATCTGGGACAATTCTTTGGAACAGTCTACCCCAGGTGAGCAGAAATTTGGCCAGCCACTCACCTGCCCAACCAGACGGAAAGAAGAATTTTACAGACAGCTCCCCCCCACACCATCCCGCCATTCCCCTACAACACTGGTACTGCTCTAATAGGTCTCCGAGCAAGAGGCCTGATCCAGGGGATTTATAAAATATATGTTTACTTTTCTGGGATCCAGGCCACTTGGCAGGATTGGGACCCATGGATGGGGCTTACATGTGCTCTTGTGGATGCCAGTACACCTAATTTCACTTGCCTTAGCAGCAGGTAGTATAACATAACATAAGAACATAAGAAATAGGATCAGGAGTAGGCCCTTTGGCCCCGCGAGCCTGCTCCGTCATTTAATAAGATCATGGTTGATCTGATCATGGACTCAGCTCCACTTCCCCGCATGCTCCCCATAACCCCTTATCCCTTTATCGTTTAAGAAACTGTCTATTTCTGTCTTAAATTTATTCAATGTCCCAGCTTCCACAGCTCTCTAAGGCAGCGAATTCCACACATTTACAACCCTCAGAAGAAATTTCTCCTCATCTCTGTTTTAAATGGGCGGCCCCTTATTCTAAGATCATGCCCCCTAGTTCTAGTCTCCCCCATCAGTGGAAACATCCTCTCTGCATTCACCTTGTCAAGCTCCTTCATAATCTTACATGTTTCGATAAGATCACCTCTCATTCTTCTGAATTCCAATGAGTAGAAGCCCAACCTACTCAACCTTTCCTCATAAGTCAACCCACTCATCCCCAGAATCAACTTTGTGAACCTTCTCTGAACTGCGTCCAAAGCAAGTATATCCTTTTGTAAATATGGAAACCAAAATTGCATGCAGTATTCCAGGTATGGCCTCACCAATACCCTGTATAACTGTAGCAAGACTTCCCTGCTTTTATACTTCATCCCCTTTGCAATAAAGGCCAAGATACCATTGGCCTTCCTGATCACTTGCTGTACCTGCATACTATCCTTTTGTGTTTCATGCACAAGTACCCCCAGGTCCCACTGTACTGCTGCATTTTGCAATCATTCTCCATTTAAATAATAACTTGCTGTTTGATTTTCACTTGCTGTACCTGCATAGTATCATTTTGTGTTTCATGCACAAGTACCCCCTGTTGTGTATCTGTAAATCATGCACTCCTATGTTCTGCCACCAGGGAGCTCATCCCCTGAAGTCCCAAGGGATCCCAGCATTCCTTGGGAGCACTGTATATAAGCCAGCCCCTAAGGCCTGTTCCTCACTCTGGAGTGTCTTATTAAAGATTGTTACTTTAACCTCCCTGTGTGCAGCCTCATCTGTGTTAGGAACACAACAACTGGCGACGAGAATACGAATTCAACGCAAAGATGCAACAAACTGTGGGCATCCTGGAGAAGTTCTTGGAGGGTGAGGACTGGGAAGCCTATGTCGAATGGCTAGACCAGTACTTTGTAGACAACGAGCAGGAAGGAGAAGGAAGCGCTGCAAAAAGGAGAGCGGTCCTCCTCACAGTCTGCGGGGCACCGACCTACAGCCTCATGAAGAATCTTCTGGCTCCAGTGAAACCCACAGATAAGTCGTATGAGGAGCTGTGTACACTGGTTCGGGAGCATCTTAACGCGAGGGAGACCGTGCTGATGGCAAGGTATCGGTTCTACACGTGCCAGCGAACTGAAGGTCAGGCAGTGGCGAGCTACGTCGCTGAGCTAAGGCAACTTGCAGGACAATGTGAGTTTGATGGCTACCTGGAGCAAATGCTCAGAGACTTTTTTGTACTGGATATTGGCCATGAGACCATCTTACGAAAACTTTTGACTGTAGAGACACCGTGGTAAGGCCATTGCGATAGCACAGGCGTTTATGTTCACCGGTGATAACACCAAACAAGTCTCTCAGCACACAAGTGCTAGCAATGTTCATAAATTAACTAAAACTGTGTTTGTGAGCAGAAATGTACAGAGCAGAACCCATGAGTCTGCAATGGCCAGCAGGCTTCAGGTGACCCAGATGACTCAGAGTCCCCAACAAAGGATGAATGCAAGGCAATTCACACCTTGTTGGCGTTGTGGAGGCTTCCATTCAGCCTATTCATGCCGCTTAAAAGGGTATGTTTGCAAGAGCTGTGGAACAATGGGGCACCTCCAACGAGCTTGCAAATGAGCTGTAAGCTCTGCAAAACCTGCTAACCACCACGTGGCAGAGGAAGATCGGTCCATGGTGGATCAAAGCAATTTCGAGCCTCAGAGAGAGGAGGCAGATGCTGAAGTACACGGGGTGCACACATTTTCGACGAAATGTCCACCTATAATGCTAAACGTAAAATTGAATGGCTTACCCGTAGCCATGTAACTGGACACTGGTGCTAGCCAATCCATCATGAGTAAAAAGATGTTTGAGAGACTGTGGTGCAACAAGGCATTCAGACCAGCCCTGAGCCCCATCCACACGAAACTGAGAATGTACACCAAAGAGCTTATCACTGTCTTGGGCAGCGCCAGGGTCAAGGTCATCTACGAGGGCACGGTGCACGAACTGCCACTCTGGATTGTCCCGGGCGATGGTCCCACACTGCTTGGAAGGAGCTGGCT
The DNA here is from genome assembly GCF_044704955.1 of Pristiophorus japonicus. Lineage (NCBI taxonomy): Eukaryota > Metazoa > Chordata > Chondrichthyes > Pristiophoridae > Pristiophorus > Pristiophorus japonicus. The sequence goes on along the minus strand of NC_091977.1, from coordinate 111,304,830 downwards.
GGGCAAAATCCGCTGGAACTGGGATGACATCTGAGCACTATCACATGTTGATGAGGCCTCATGTACCCAGGTTCTTAACAACTTTCCTTCCCTTTTTGAGCCAGGCATTGGAAACTTTTCCGAGATGAAGTTGCGGATCCACTTGGTCCCAGAGGCACGACCCACTCCCCAGTGGAATTCAGCGAGTGGGCCAGCCCGATTGTTCCAGTAGTCAAAAGTGACGGCACGGTCAGGATTTGCGGCGATTATAAAGTAACTATTAATCATTTCTCGCTACAGGACCAATACCCGCTACCTAAGGCAGATGACCTATTTGCGACGCTGGCAAGAGACAAGATGTTCACCAAGCTCGACCTGACTTCGGCCTACATGACGCAGGAGCTGGAGGAGTCTTCGAAGGGTCACCTGCATCAACACGCACAAGGGACTATTCATCTACAACAGATGCCCGTTTGGAATTCGGTCGGCTGCAGCGATCTTCCAGAGAAACATGGAGAGCATACTCAAGTCAGTACCACACACGGTGGTCTTTCAGGACAACATATTGGTTATGGGTCGGGACACTTCCGAGCACCTACAAAACCTGGAGGAGGTCCTCCAGCGACTGGATCGCGTAGGGCTGCGGCTGAAGAGGTCAAAATGCGTCTTCATGGCAACAGAAGTGGGGAGAACGATCGCGGCGGATGGCATTCGGCCCACAGATGTCAAGACAGAGGCTATCAGGAACGCGCCCAGGCCACAGAACATCACGGAGCTACGGTCGTTCCTGGGACTCCTCAACTATTTTGGTAACTTCCTACCGGGGTTAAGCACCCTTTTAGTGCCCCAACATGTGTTATTGCACAAAGGTGAGAACTGGGTATGGGGAAAAAAACCAAGTAATTGCTTTTGAGAAAGCCAGAAACGTTTTATGCTCCAACAAGCTGCTTGTATTGTATAACCCGTGTAAAAGACTTGTGCTAGCAAGTGACGCGTCGTCGTATGGAGTCGGGTGTGTATTACAACAAGCTAACGTTGCGGGGAAGTTGCAACCTGTTGCCTTTGCTTCCAGGAGCTTGTCTAAGGCCGAGAGGGCCTACAGCATGATTGAGAAAGAGGCATTAACGTGTGTGTTCGGGGTAAAGAAAATGCATCAGTAACTGTTTGGCCTCAAATTTGAGCTGGAAACCGATCACAAGCTCCTCACATCCCTGTTTGCTGAAAACAAGAAGATAAATACTAATGCCTCAGCCCGCATACAAAGGTGGGTACTCGCGCTATCAGCGTATAACTGTACCATCTGCCACAGGCCAGGCACCGAGAACTGTGCAGAATCTCTCAGTCGGCTACCATTGCCCACCACGGGGGTGGAAATGGTGCAGTCTGCAAACTTGTTGATGGTGGCGCAGCCCGCAGACTTGTTAATGGTCATGGAAGCGTTTGAAAATGATAAATCACCTGTCACAGCCCGCCAGATTAGGACTTGGACCAGTTAAGATTCTCTGCTGTCCCTAGTAAAAAAAACTGTGTACTGCATGGGAGCTGGGCCAGCATCCCCGTTGAAATGCAAGAGCCAATCAAACCATTCCAGCGGTGAAAGGATGAGCTGTCCATTCAGGCAGACTGCCTGTTGTGGGGTAACCGCGTAGTCTACCACAAAAGGGCAGGGAAACGTTCATCTCGGATCTCCACAGCACACAGCCGGGTATAGTAATGATGAAAGCGATAGCCAGATCCCACGTGTGGTGGCCCGGTATCGACTCTGACTTAGAGTCCTGTGTACGGCAATGCAGCGTGTGCTCAGTTGAGCAACGCGCCCAGAGAGGCAGCACCACTAAGTTTGTGGTCCTGGCCCTCCAGATCATGGTCGAGGACCCATGTCGACTATGTGAGCCCGTTTCTCGGTAAAATGTTCCTGGTGGTGATGGATGCTTTTTCTAAATGGATTGAATGTGAAATAATGTCAGGAAGCACCGCCACCGCCACCATTGAAAGCCTGAGGGCCATGTTTGCCACCCATGGCCTTACTGACATACTGGTCAGTGACAACAGGCCATGTTTCACCAGTGCTGAATTTAAAGAATTCGTAACCCGCAATGGGATCAAACATGTCACCTCGGCCCCGTTTAAACCAGCCTCCAATGGACAGGCAGAGCAGGCAGTACAAACCATCAAACAGAGCCTTAAATGAGTCACAGAAGGCTCACTCCAAACCCGCCTGTCCCGAGTACTGCTCAGCTACCGCACGAGACCCCACTTGCTCACAGGGGTGCCCCCGGCTGAGCTACTCATGAAAAGGACACTTAAAATCAGAATCTCGCTGGTTCACCCTAACCTGCATGATCAGGTAGAGAGCAGGCGGCAGCAACAAAATGTAAACGATGGTCGCACCACTGTGTCACGGGAAATTGATCTGAATAACCCTGTGCATGTGCTAAACTATGGACATGGTCCCAAGTGGATCGCGGGCACGGTGATAGCTAAAGAAGGGAATAGGGTGTTTGTAGTCAAACTAGACAATGGACAAATTTGCAGAAAGCACCTGGACCAAACGAGGCTGCGGTTCACAGACTTCCCTGAACAACCCACAGCAGACACCACCTTTTTCGAGCCCACAACACACACCCAAAGGATCAATGACACAATGCCGGACCAGGAAATCGAACACATCACACCCAACAGCCCAGCAAGGCCAGGCTCACTGAGCAGCCCTGCAGGGCCAACAACACGCCAGCCCAGCGAGGGCACAGCCAACACACCAGAACAGACATTTGCACCCAGGCAGTCCACCAGGGAAAGAAAGGCTCCCGATCGCCTCGCCTTGTAAATAGTTTTCACTTTGACTTTGGGGAGGAGTGATGTTGTGTATCTGTAAAGCATGCACTTCCATGTTCTGCCACCAGGGAGCTCATCCTGTGTAGTCCCAAGGGATCCCAGCATTCCTTGGGAACATTGTATATAAGCCTGTTCCTCACTCTGGAGTGTCTTATTAAAGACTGAGGTCACTGTTACTTTAACCTCCCTGTGTGCAGCCTCATCTGTGTTTGGAACACAACACTCCCAGGTCCCGCTGTACTACGGCACTTTGCAATCTTTCTCCATTTAAATAATAACTTGCTCTTTGATTTTTTTCTGCCAAAGTGCATGACCTCACACTTTGCAACATTATACTCCATCTGCCAAATGTTTATCCACTCACTTAGCCTGCCTATGTCCTTTTGCAGATTTTTTGTGTCCTCCTCACACATTGCTTTTCCTCCCATCTTTGTAGCGTCAGCAAACTTGGCTACGTTACACTCAGTCCCTTCTTCCAAGTCGTTTATATAGATTGTAAACAGTTGGGGCCCCTGCGGCACCCCACGAGTTACTGTTTGCCAACCAGAGAATGAACCATTTATCCCGACTCTCTGTTTTCTGTCAGTTAGCCAATCCTCTATCCATACTAATATATTACCCCCAACCCTGTGAACTTTTATCTTGTGCAGTAACCTTTTATGTGGCACCTGGATCAGTTCCTATGGACTGGAGGGTAGCTAATGTAACACCACTTTTTAAAAAAGGAGGGAGAGAAAACAGGGAATTATAGACCGGTTAACCTGGCATCAGTAGTGGGGAAAATGTTGGAATCAATTATTAAAGATGAAATAGCAGCGCATTTGGAAAGCAGTGACAGGATTGATCAGCATGGATTTATGAAAGTGAAATCATGCTTGACAAATCTTCTAGAATGTTTTGAGGATGTAACGAGTAGAGTGAACAGGGGAGAACCAGTGGATGTGGTGTATTTGGACTTTTAAAAGGCTTTTGACAAGATCCCACACAAGAGATTGGTATGCAAGATTAAAGCACATGGTATTAGGGGTAATGTATTGATGTGGATAGAGAACTGGTTGGCAGACAGGAAGCAGAAAGTCGGGATAAACGGGTCCTTTTCAGAATGACAGGCAGTGACTAGTCGGGTGCCGCAGGGCACAGTGCTGGGACCCCAGCTCTTTACAATATACATTAATGATTTAGATGAAAGAATTGAGTGTAATATCTCCAAGTTTGCAGATGACACTAAGCTGAGTAGTGGTGCGAGCTGTGAGGAGGATGCTAAGAGGCTGCAGGGTGACTTGGACAGGTTAGGTGAGTGGGCAAATGCATGCCAGATGCAGTATAATGTGGATAAATGTGAGGTTAACCACTTTGGTGGCAAAAATAGGAAGGCAGAATATTATCTGAATGGCAGCAGACTAGGAAAAGGGGAGGTGCAACGAGACCTGGGTGTCATGGTACATCAGTCATTGAAAGTTGGCATGCAGGTGCAGCAGGCGGTGAAGAAGGCAAATAGTATGTTGGCCTTCATAGCTAGGGGATTTGAGTATAGGAGCAGGGAGGTCTTACTGCAGTTGTACAGGGCCTTGTTGAGGCCTCACCTGGAATATTGTGTTCAGTTTTGGTCTCTTACTCTGAGGAAGGACGTTCTTGCTATTGATGGAGTGCAGCGAATGTTCACCAGACTGATTCCCGGGATGGCAGGACTGACATATGAGGAGAGACTGGATCAATTGGGCCTGTATTCACTGGAGTTTAGAAGGATGAGAGGGGATCTCATAGAAACATATAAGATTCTGACGGGACTGGACAGGTTAGATGCAGGAAGAATGTTCCCGATGTTGGACAAGTCCAGAACCAGGGGACACAGTCTAAGGATAAGGGGTAAGCCATTTAGGACTGAGATGAGGAGAAACTTCTTCACTAAGAGAGTTGTTAACCTGTGGAATTCTTTACCGCAGAGAGTTGTTGATGCCAGTTCATTGGATATATTCAAGAGGGAGTTAGATATGGCCCTTACGGCTAAAGGGATCAAGGGGTATGGAGAGAAAGCCGGAAAGGGGTACTGAGGTGAATGATCAGCCATTATCTTATTGAATGGTGGTGCAAACTTGAAGTCCTGAATGGCCTACTCCTGCACCTATTTTCTATGTTTTTATGTTTGTCAAATGCCTTCTGGAAGTCTAAATACACCACATCCACTGGTTCCCCTTTATCCACCCTGTTCGTTGCATCATCAGAGAACTCCAGCAAGTTTGTCAAACATGACTTCCACTTCATAAATCCATGCTGACTCTGCCTGACCGAATTTTGCTCTTCCAAATGTCCTGCTACTGCTTCTTTGATAATGGACTCCAACATTTTCCCAATCACACATGTTTGGCTAACTGGTCTATAGTTTCCTGCTTTTTGTCAGCCTCCTTTTTTAAATAGGGCCGTTACATTTGCAGCTTATCGCTCAAAAATCTGTCTATCTCCGCCTTATATATATTCAATGACCCAACCTCCAGAGCTCACTGGGGCAGAGAATTCCACAGATTTACAACCCTTTGAGAGAAGAAATTCCTCCTCGTCTCAGTTTTAAATGGGCGGCCCCTTATTCTAAGAGTATGTCTCCTAGTTTTAGTTTCCCCATGAGTGGAAATATCCTATCTTCATGCACCTTGTCGAGCTCCTTCATAATCTTATGTTTCAATAAGATCACCTCTCATTCTTCTGAATTCCAATGTGTATAGGCCTAACCTACTCAACGTATCCTCATAAGTCAACTACTCATCTCTGGAATCAACCTAGTGAACCTTATCTGAACAGCCTCCAATGCAAGTATATCCTTTCTTAAATATGGAGACCAAAACTGTACACACCACTCTAGGTTTGGCCTCACCAATACCCTGTACAGTTGTAGCAGGAACTCTCTGCTTTTATACTCTATCTTCCTTGCAATAAAGGCCAACATTCCATTTGTCTTCCTGATTACTTGCTGTTACCTGCATACTAATTTTTTGTGTTTCATGCACAAGGATCACCGGGTCTCTCTGTGCCACAGCCCTTTGCAATTTTTCTCCATTTAAATTATGATGAACTTTTCTATTATTTCTGCCAAAGTGGATAACCTCACATTTTCCCACATTATACTCCATCTACTATATTTTTGTCCACTCACTTACCCTGTCTATATCCCTTTGCAGATTTTTTGTGTCCGCCTCACAATTTGCTTTCCCACCCATCTTTGTATCATCACCAACCCCAGTCTGTCATTTGCCTTTCAAGGGTAGACAGAAAATCGACCCTTTACAGTACAACCCAGACACTCTCAGAAATAGCAGTAACAGAATATAACCAGATTTTTCCCATCCTCTTGAAGGTTCAGCTGGAGTCCTGCCGAAGTTACACAGAAGACTGGTAGAGGATCCGTGGAATTCCAAGGCCATGAACTCCTGAGAGCATAAGAACATTTGAATTAGAAGTAGCAGTACGTTATATGGTTGCTCATGCCTGCTCTGCCATTGAATAAGATCATAGCTGATCTTCGACCTCAACTCCACTTTCCTGCCGATCTCCATATCCCTCGATTCTCCTAGACTCCAAAAATCTACCTATCTCAGCCCTGAATATACTCAGCAGCCCCCAGTCCTTCTGGGTAGATAATTCCAAAGATTCACAACCCTCTGAGTGAATAAATTCCTCCTCATCTCAGTCTTAAATGGCCCCCAGTTCTAGATTCTCCAGCCAGGTGAAACAACCTCTGTATCTACCCTGTCAATTCCCCTCAGAATTTTATGGCCCAGAAATCCCGGCCTTCCCGGATCCAAATGGAGTGTGTACGGACCTGGGAAGGCATCGCAAAAGCCTGTTTTCAGCGTACAATGCGCATGCGTTGAAAACCGGCTTTTCCGATCTGTCAAGCTGGAGTTTGATAGATCCAACACATCTCCACATCCAGGACATTTGCAAGGGCAAGTTTGCATTATTTACCCATATCTTGCCCAGCGGATGTCCTGAAAACTCTTGCGCCTGGTAAAAGCAGGTGCATAGCTTACTTTTACAGACGTAAAAGTTTTAAAACACACTTAAAACATAAAAAATAACATTTAAAAAAGTTAATTTTTAAAACCCTGACCACTACGTTAAATTTATTTTAAAGCATAATTTTTAAAACTTTTTTTAAAAATCAGAAAAATCATTTATTTTAATAATACATAAATAGCTTTAATTTAAATTTATGTTAAATATGTAGTGTAATTTTTCTATTTTTTATTAACGTTGTGTGTGTTTGGGGGGTTTCTCATTCATAATAATGGAAACTCCAACTTACGGAGTTCCCATTATTATGAATGAGAACATACTTTACCTGGATTGGCTGCCCAGAGCCATGTGACTGCAGCTCCAGTCCTGCGCATGTCCTGATGTGCATGCACTACGACATGCAGTCAGTGGAGGTCTCAGGACCGGGATCTCTCTCGGAATCCAGTCGAATGCCCGCGGGAAGGATAAACCGGGTTTTCAGGGCCTATGGGCTAGATTTTCAATTTTTGCGCAGATCGACCAAAAATTGGCGTTATTTCCAGTGTGGGCAGTAAATATGGGTTTTGAGATTGCCGAATTATCGCCCATTTTCAAAACCATAACTTTCCATTTTTTTAAATGGGCGTTACCGCAAGCAATCTGAAGTGGGCATTAGCGTTAACTTTTTTTGACCTTCTGCTGTAAAATGTCACCATGCATAGCAACAGTATGGCAATAGTCATTTCCCGCGGTTCCAGAGGTCAGGGTCATCATTACATGTGCAGAAGAGGAGACAAAGAGAGAGGGAGCAGAGAGGAACTGAAAGCATGTGTGGGTGTGATATGTGCTTGTTTGGCTGTTTTGGGAGGCAGGAGGGAGATTCACCAGCAGCAAAAAGCCTACTGAGCACAAAGAACATAGTTGGCACTGAGTTTTTGTCGAAAAAATAATATTTAAAATGGAAGAGATGGAGGAGGCGACACAGCATGCTGTGGAGATGATGTTGGCGAAAGCAGTGAGCTGGGAGAGAAACAATTGGGAGGACGAAAAAGAGCGAGGAGGTTCTTGGATGAGGCAAATGCCTCCTTCATGCAGGAGGTCGAGTCACGCTGGGGTGATTTGACACAGGGAGGGCGTGGGAAGCCCACTCCAAAGGCCTACCAGAAGATATGGGCCAAGATAGCAGAGGTGGTCTCGTCGGCGATCAACGAGGTGCGTGAGGTCGGACCCGCCAGAGTAAGTATTACATTTATTTACATGTACTTATATATTTATATAATTTGAATTGTAAGCGTAATGCATGATTAAAATCAGATGTGAAGTCCTGCACTTATACCGGGAATGTTGTACTCAAAGCCTGTGTTCACGGTGTAAGTCTTCAGGTAAACAATAATAAGTTTCATAATTATCATGATTACATCTGTCAGTTATGTGTTGTATCAGTCTCTGTGACAGTACCTAGCAATGATATCACACAATGATCTCATGCCATGTCGTGCTGGTGTTACCTTTTACAGAAGAAGCTTTCGAGGAATAGGGCCGGGCAGAGGCGATCGGGTGGGGGACCACCAGTCATCATCGACTTCACCAACATCAAGGAGCAGGTGCTGGCACTAGTGGGGAGCCACCCCCGGTCGGCCATGCAAGCAGCTGCAGAACTTGATGTGATGCCACATGAGTAAAGTATACACCATTGTGTGATGTAAATTCAATAGATGCCACACCCACTCATATCCGACCAATAATATATAATAGATGGTTGCTAAAAGTCTCCTCTAAATAATAATGGTCTCATGAGAATCATTGCAATGCAGAATTTGGTGATGGCCATGAAATGTGATGTCTGTGATGATCTTGATAGCGGTGGTGCTTTTGTCATGCATATGCTGTGTGTAACGCTGGAATCACCTTGTGACCCTAGCACACCCTTCTCCTCTAATAACCTCATTTATGTTTTGCAGCTCAGCAAGCAGCATAGCCCCATGCAAGAATACCGAGCCCAGAAGGTGGGGGCACGGGGCCGGACTCGCCGGACGATCCTCCATCTGGTGCTGAGGAGCCCCCATTCTCGCCTGTGGATCTGCTGGGTCCCTTCTGGGAACAATTGAACCAATACCCCTGTTCTGACTTCACGAAGGAAAATACAAATAACCTTCCGAAAGTACTAGGGGACAGTGGGTCTAGTGAGAAGGAGGAACTGAAGGACATCCTTATTAGGCGGGAAATTGTGTTAGGGAAATTGATGGGATTGAAGGCCGATAAATCCCCAGGGCATGATAGTCTGCATCCCAGAGTGCTCAAGGAAGTGACCCTAGAAATAGTGGATGCATTGGTGATCATTTTCCAACAGTCTATCGACTCAGGATCAGTTCCCATGGACTGGAGGGTAGCTAATGTAACACCACTTTTTAAAAAAGGAGGGAGAGAGAAAACGGGTAATTATAGACTGGTTAGCTTGACATCAGTAGTGGGAAAAATGTTGCAATCGATCATGAAGGACAAAATAGCAGCGCATTTGGAAAGCAGTGACAGGATCGGATCAAGTCAGCATGGATTTATGAAAGGGAAATCATGCTTGACGAATCTTCTGGAATTTTTTGTGGATGTAACTAGCATAGTGGACAAGGGAGAGCCAGTGGATGTTGTGTATTTGGACTTTCAGAAGGCTTTTGACAAGGTCCCGCACAAGAGATTGTTGTGCAAAATCAAAGCACCTGGTATTGGGGGTAATATACTGACGTAGCTAGGGAACTGGTTGGCAGTCAGGAAGCAGAGAGTTGGGATAAACAGGTCCTTTTCAGAATGGCAGGCAGTGACTAGTGGAGTGCCGCAGGGCTCAGTGCTGGGACCCCAGTTATTTACAATATACATTAACGATTTGGATGAAGGAATAGAGTGTAATATCTCCAAGTTTGCAGATGACACTATACTGGGTGGTGGTGTGAGCTGTGAGGAGGATGCTAAGAGGCTGCAGGGTGACTTGGACAGGTTAGGTGAGTGGGCAAATACATGGCAGATGCAGTATAATGTGGATAAATGTGAGGTTATCCATTTTGGGGGCAAAAACACAAAGGCAGAATATTATCTGAATGGCGGCAGACTAGGAAAAGGGGAGGTGCAAGGAGACCTGGGTGTCATGGTTCATCAGTCACTGAAAGTGGGCACACAGGTACAGCAGGCTTAAAGAAGGCAAATGGTATGTTGGCCTTCATAGCTAGGGGATTTGAATATAGAAGCAGGGAGGTCTTACTGCAGTTGTACAGGGCATTAGTGAGGCCTCACCTGGAATATTGTGTTCAGTTTTGGTCTCCTAGTCTGAGGAAGGTCGCTCTTGCTATTGAGGGAGTGCAGCGAATGTTCACCAGACTGATTCCAGGAATGGCTGGGCTGTCATATGAGGAGAGACTGGATCAACTGGGCCTTTATTCACTGGAGTTTAGAAGAATGAGAGGGGATCTCATAGAAACATATAAGATTCTGACGGGACTGGACAGGTTAGATGCGGGAAGAATGTTCCCGATGTTGGGGAAGTCCAGAACCAGGGGACATAGTCTAAGGATAAGGGGTAAGCCATTTAGGACTGAGATGAGGAGAAACTTCTTCACTCAGAGAGTTGTTAACCTGTGGAATTCCCTGCCACAGAGAGTTGTTGATGCCAGTTCACTGGATATATTCAAGAGGGAGTTAGATATGGCTCTTACGGTTAAGGGGATCAAGGGGTATGGAGAGAAAGCAGGAAAGGGGTACTGAAGGAATGATCAGCCATGATCTTATTGAATGGCGGTGCAGGCTCAAAGGGCAGAATGGCCTACTCCTGCACTTATTTTTCTATGTTTCTATGTTTCTCAACAGAGGAAAGTGCCAACTTTGAGGAGCCTGCATTGCCAAGCTCCATAATCCATTCAATACTGATGACATCTAGTGCTCCTGTGGCCATTCCCACCTCCACCGTGGAGGTACCGGGCTTTAGCACCTTGCCACAGGGCACCCAGGTGTCTCCAGGACAGCGGCGACCAAACAGAGGTTGGTTTGACGCGGAAGGTCTGTTCCACATGTGGCAGATCTGAGCGGGGACATGATACACTTGTCCAGGAGGAGTGTTGACATAGGTCAGCAGATCCTCCAGACAATGGGTGGCATATTCCACCAGCAGGCCAACATGTCCACCACCATGATGGAGTACGTGCCGCAGATGGTGGAGGCCTGGAGCTGTTAGCCAGAAACACTGGTGACAGAGGGCTACCAGTAGTCCCGGAGGGCGGCACTACATCCCAAGGTGCCACACCTCCATTGCCAATGACACATGAGAGCCAGGAGGAAGATCTTGTTTCTTACTCGGAGCACATTCTCACCTCGGGACCGTCCTCTCCCATATCCATCCAAGCAGCGGTTCTGCCATCATCCCTCCCAATGAAACAGCACCTGAGAAGCTCCTCGGCCAGGCGACTTGGAGTCAGAAGGGGAAGGGAAAGGGGTAGAGGTGGGGAGGAGAAGCGGAGAGGGGAAAGGAAAGTGAGGTGCATGGCTGCAGGTGTTGTCTTGGGCATATTTTTATGTTGTAGGTGCTATTTTGTTTGGAGGGTTGGGGGAAGGGGCGAGGGGGCCACCTTGATGGTTTGCATTTGTGTTCTGTGTTGCTGGAAATGTTGACCATTTGAATGATGTAAATGTGCTAAATTTGTTGTGGGGTGGGGTGGGGGTGGGGCGGGGTGTTTTTTTAGTTATAATTATGATTTCACACAAATGTTTGGATTAAATGTTTTTTATTTAACATTACCTTGTTGCGCATTGTCTCAGATTGTTGCACCGTTACACACTGGAGATCCTTAATATGAAAGGTTATAATTAAACTTAACTTGAATCAACTTAAACTTTAACTGTCACCAAGGTGATGCACACCATTGATGTATGAACTGCACACCCAGCAGTGTTGCAGCTTTGTAAATAACAACAACGTTCCTTCAAGCAAAGCGCTCATTTATGAGCTGCTGATGTCAGAGTCTTGCAGCTATGTAGCCACCACGGGCCCTTTCCTGTGGTCTAGAGAGGGACGGTTGCATGATTTCAACATCAGCCTGATTGTCTGGCCCAAGGTCAGCGTCCAACTCCTTGTCCTCCTCTTCCTCTCTCTCCTGAGGTGGACCGGCAGTCCCTTCTGGCAATTCTTGTCTCCACCTGATAGCCAAGTTGTGCAGCATGGAGCACACCACCACGAATTGAGCTATTTGCTCAGGTTGGTATTGGAGCTCACCTCCTGAGTGGTCCAGGCATCTAAAGTGCTGCTTAAGCACTCCAATAGTTTTCTCAATGATATTGCATGTGGCTCTGTGGCTCTCGTTGTATCGCTTCTCGGCTTCAGTATGGGTGTCACGCAGCAGGGTCATCAGCCAGGTGGCGAGGCCATATCCTTTATCACCAATCATCCAGCATTGACCTTGTAGATGATTGGTAAACATGTCAAATACAACGCTCTCACGCAGGATGTGAGCATCATGGATGCTGCCCGGAAATTTGGCTTTCACTGCCATAATTATTTGCTGGTAGTCGATAACGAGTTGCACATTCAGGGAGTGGAATCCTTTTTTGTTCAGAAAAACCTCTGCATCCTGAAAAGGTGCCGACATCGTGATGTGCGTACAGTCTATTGCTCCCTGCACCTTGGGGAAGTTAGCTATTCGGTAGTATCCGTCTGTGCCTCCCTGGTCATAGGGAAGCTGATAAAGTCCAGCCTGCGTATATAAAGGGCTTCAGTGACCTGTGGCATGCTGAGATATAGCGTAAATGTCGCCAGCTGAGGCCTGAAAGGAACCCGATGTGTAGAATGAAAGTGCGGCGGTGATCTTGACCTCGACGGACAGTACAGTCCTGATAGTGCTGGCAGGCTGTAGATCTCTCCTGAGGAGTTGGCATATCTCACTGATAACCTCTTTGTGGAAACGCAGTCTCCTAAGGCAGGTGTTATCGGACAAGTTGAGGTAAGACCGCTTCTCCCTGTAAGTGTGGGGGGTGTAAGTTCTTGTCCTCCTCATCAGTCTGGCATGTTTTAAGATTGGGCACATAATGCTATCGAATATACCTTCTGCCATCTCTAGTCTGCAGCATGTGCGTACTCATCAAGACAGGCTGAGAGGTGACAGGCCCCATTACAATAACTATCAGTATTATACCTATTGTTCACAAACAATAAATGTCCCCACTAAGATACTTAAAGTAAATTCCAATCATCCACAATATGGTAAGATGTCTGTTCAGATGTTCACAACACCTGAAAACAACTCCAGAGTACATCCAAACTCCCCGAAGTTACATAAAAACATAAGAACATAAGAATTAGGAACAGGAGTAGGCCATCTAGCCCCTCGAGCCGCTCCGCCATTCAATAAGATCATGGCTGATCTGGCCGTGGACTCAGCTCCACTTACCCGCCCTCTCCCCGTAGCCCTTAATTCCCTTATTGGTTAAAAATCTATCTATCTGTGACTTGAATACATTCAATGAGCTAGCCTCAACTGCTTCCTTGGGAGAGAATTCCACAGATTCACAACCCTCTGGGATAAGAAATTCCTTCTCAACTCGGTTTTAAATTGGCTCCCCCGTATTTTGAGGCTGTGCCCCCTAGTTCTAGTCTCCCCTACCAGTGGAAACAACCTCTCTGCCTCTATCTTGTCTATCCCTTTCATGATTTTAAATGTTTCTATAAGATCACCCCTCATCCTTCTGAACTCCAACGAGTAAAGACCCAGTCTACTCAATCTATCATCATAAGGTAACCCCCTCATCTCCGGAATCAGCCTAGTGAATCGTCCCTGTACCCACTCCAAAGCCAGTATAACCTTCCTTAAGTAAGGTGACTAAAACTGCATGCAGTACTCCAGGTGCGTCCATAGCAATGCCCTATACAGTTGCAGAAGGACCTCCCTGCTTTTGTACTCCATCCCTCTCGCAATGAAGGCCAACATTCTATTCGCCTTCCTGATTACCTGCTGCACCTGCAAACTAACTTTTTGGGATTCATGCACAAGGACCCCCAGGTCCCTCTGCACCGCAGCATGTTGTAATTTCTCCCCATTAAAATAATATTCCCTTTTACTGTTTTTTTTCCCAAGGTGGATGACCTCACACTTTCCAACATTGTATTCCATCTGCCAAACCTTCGCCCACTCGCTTAACCTGTCCAAATCTCTTTGCAGCCTCTCTGCGTCCTCCACACAACCCGCTTTCCCACTAATCTTAGTGTCATCTGCAAATGTTGTTACACTACACTCTGTCCCCTCTTCCAGGTCATCTATGTATATTGTAAACAATTGTGATCCCAGCACCGATCCCTGTGGCACACCACTAACCACTGATTTCCAACCCGAAAAGGACCCATTTATCCCGACTCTCTGCTTTCTGTTCGCCAGCCAATTCTCTATCCACGCTAATACATTTCCTCTATCAGAGGACCTCTATCTTCTGCAGTAACCTTTTGTGTGGCACCTTATCGAATGCCTTTTGGAAATCTAAATACACCACATCCATCGGTACACCTCTATTCACCATGCTCGTTATATCCTCAAAGAATTCTAGTAAATTAGTTAAACATGATTTCCCCTTCATGAATCCATGCTGCGTCTGCTTGATTGCACTATTCCTATCTGGGTGTCCTGCTATTTCTTCCTTAATGATAGTTTCAAGCATTTTCCCCACTACAGATGTTAAACTAACCGGCCTATAGTTACCTGCCTTTTGTCTGCCCCCTTTTTTAAACAGAGGCATTTCATTAGCTGCTTTCCCATCCGGTGGTACCTCCCCAGAGAATTTTGGTAGATTATAACGAATGCATCTGCTATAACTTCCGCCATCTCTTTTAATATCCTGGGATACATTTCATCAGGACCAGGGGATTTGTCTACCTTGAGTCCCATTAGCCTGTCCAGCACTACCCCCCCTAGTGATAGTGATTGTCTCAAGGTCCTCCCTTCTCACATTCCTGTGACCAGCAATTTTTGGCATGGTTATTGTGTCTTCCACTGTGAAGACCGAAGTAAAATAATTGTTTAAGGTCTCAGCCATTTCCACATTTCTAAATTATTAAATCCCCCTTCTCATCTTCTAAGGGACCAACATTTACTTTAGTTGAAGCAGCCTTTTAAATCAAGTGACCAGCGATTTAGAAAATGGCGTCTATACCGCTGTGATTAGTTCAGGTGAGAGCAACTTTTTCATCGCGGTTTTTTCAGCAAGCGATATTGTCGGCGATATGTGTGCAAGGTGCCGAAAGTAATGCTCAGCGATTTTCTGGCCATTAGTTTCGGCAAATGTGATCTTTACGACAAAAAATAGTGGGCAGGCTGTATTATTAAATTTCGGCGTTAATTACATGCTGAAAGTAACGTTGAACGATATTATGGGCATTGGTTTCACTCATTCTGATCTTTCCGCCCTGAAAAAGTGGGCGGGCGGTATTATTTTTTATCGGTATTGAGTTCATGCCAAAAGTAATGCTCGGCGATAAGTGACTGAGAAATGGGCATTAGTTTCCATTTTGTGGCTAAATGGGCGATATATAGGCGTTATACCTCATTTCAGCATTAAAATGGACATTAAATGCGCGATATGCATGCAAATATAATGTAAAGTCTAGCCCTATATGTTTCCATGGGATCACTTCTCATTCTTCTAAACTGCAGAGAGTATAGCGCCAATCTGCTCAATCTCTCCTCATAGGACAACGATCACATCCCAGGGACCCTCTCCTCTCTGCTTGCTGCTGTACTGCAAAAGACTCGGCAATGGATGGTGATTTTCTGAGCAGAAAGTTACTCTGTACTATTCATCTCTGTCACAGCTGCAGTGAGACTTTGAAACCTTGCCTTTCATTAAACTCACCAACCTCATGTCTGCCCTGAAGTTAAATGCGTCCAATCAATTTCTCATACCCTGTGTAATTGTGCATTGCCCTGAAAGCATGCTTTCTGATATTAGTAATGTTAACATATTCCTATGAAACCCCTCTGTCCCAAATTTTAACAAATGCCAAGAGCAGCACCAGGCATACCTAAAAATGAGGTGCCAACCTGGTGAACCAATACATACTGCACACATGCTAAACAAAGGAAACAGAGGTAAGCAATCCCAGAACCAATGGATCTGATCAAAGCTTTGCAGTCCTGCCACATCCAGTCAGGAATGGTGATGGACAATTAAACAACTAACGGGAGGAGCAGACTCCATGAACATCCCCATCCTCAATGCCTAACATGTGAGTGCAAAAGACAAGGTTGAAGCGTTAGCAACCATCTTCAGCCAGAAGTGCTGAGTGGATGATTTATATCCTCCTCCTCCTGAGGTCCCCACCATCACAGAAGCCAGTTTTCAGCCAATTCAATTCACTCCACGTGATATCAAGGAACGACTGAACACACTAGACACAGCAAAAGCTATGGGCCCCGAAAACATCCCGGCTGTCGTGCTCAAGACTTGTGCTCCAGAATAAGCAACACCTTTAGCCAAGCTGTTCCAGTACAGCTACAACACTGGCATCGAACAACAATGTGGAAGATTGCCCAGGTATGCCCTATCTACAAGAGACAGGACAAATCCAATCCGGCCAATTACTGTCCCATCAGTCTACTCTCAATCATCAACAAAGTGATGGAAGGTGTTGTCGACAGTGCTATCAAGCTGCAGTTACTCACCAATAACCTGCTCACCGATGCTCAGTTAGGGTTCTGCCAGGACCACTCAGCTCCAGAACTCATTACAGCCTTGATCCAAACATGGACAAAAGAGCCGAATTCCAGAGATGAGGTGAGAGTGACTGCCCTTGACATCAAGGTAGTAATTGACAGAGTGTGGCATCAAAGGAGCAGTAGTAAAATTGTAGTCAATGGGAATCAGGGGGTAAGTTCTCCATTGGCTGGAGTCATAGCTAGCACAAAGGAAGATGGTTGTGGCTGTGGAAGCCAAATCATTTCAGCCCCAGGATATCACTGCAGGAGTTCTTCAGGGCAGTCTCCAAGGCCCAACCATCTTCAGCTGCTTCATCAAAGATCTTCCGTCCAACATGGGATCAGAAGTGGGGATGTTTGCTAATGATTGCCATGTTCAGTTCCATTCGCAACTCCTCAGATAATGAAGCTATCCATGCCCACATGCAACAAGACCTGGACGACATTTAGGCTTGGGCTGATAAGTGGCAGGTAACATTCACGCCACAAGAGAGAATCTAACTTATGCCCTTTGACATTCAATGGCATTACCATCACCAAATCCCCCATCATCAACATCCTGGGGATCGCCATTGACCAGAAACTTAACTGGACCAGCCACGGAAATAGTGTTGTTACAGGAGCAGGTTACAGCCAGGGTATTCTGCGGTGAGAGTCTCACCTCCTGACTCCCCAAAGCCTTTCGACACCATCCAGGACAGAGCAGCGTGCTTGATTGGCACCCCATCTATCACCTTAAACATTCACTCCCTCCACCACTGGCACTCCGTGGCTGCAGTGTGTACCATCTATAAGATGCACGGCAGCAACTCACCAAAGCTTCTTCAACCGCCCCTCCCAAACTCATGACCTCTACTGTCTAGAAGGACAAGGACATCAGGGGCATGGGAACGCCATCACCTCCAAGTTCACCATCCTGACCTAGAAGTATATTGCCGTTCCTTCATCGTCGCTGGATCAAAATCTTGGGACTTCCTCCGTACCAGCCACAGCTGGATTACCTTCACCAAATGGGTGGTGCGGTCCAAGAAGGTGGCTCAGCACCACCTTGTCAGGGGTGATTGGGGTTGGACAATTAGTGCTGGTCTTGTCAGTGACGCACATCCTGTGAACAAATAAAAAAACATTTAAGTTAAGATATCACAGTGCAGTTTCAAGCCAAATGTTTTTTTTACGTTTTGCTTTTAACAGAGAAAGGCTACATTTCTTTCATTTTTCGAAGTGTATTTTTGATACGAGCCATCTTCAGAGGAGCACTAAATATGGTTCAATAGTCCATTAACACTTCCTACCAGAAATACCTGTCCATTTTTGACACTAAAATTTGTGAATTGTGCAAAGTATTGCTCTTAGAAACGTAAAAGTAAATGTAAAATGAGAAGAGAAGCAAAAGAGAAAGAAAAATGATTGGATAAAATTTTAAAATTAAAAAAGTGTCATCGTGGTGAGGGGTGTTTCAAACACATTGTGTGGATTTTTACCTGGAATTTCACATACTGTGAGATCCCAACTATTCAATCGAATTGGCAGCAAGTGGAGGCTGAAAATGTAACTACTCAGCATGCTGAGCTCGATTGGCTCCCAACATTAGTTTATTTAGACAACTTCATATATTCTGCCCTTGGTTTACGAAGATGGGTACATTCTGGTCACTAAAGTTGAACCACAGGGTGGAGTATTCGAGGTCCAATGTGAATCAGTAAAGGTGCAATTTTAAACTAAATGTGAGTAACATTCAGTTGTAAATTAAGCAGGCAACAAACATTTTCTCATGTTTAATGATTATTTATCCTGAATGAAGATGGATGTGGAATAGGTCACGATCCCGTGATTTGATGTTCATGTAATTTGCAAACTAAAGGAAGGATTGACTCATAAAATTACAAAGAATATACATAAGAACATTAAAAAAACATAAGAAGTAGAAGTAGGAGTAGGCCATTTGGCCCCTCGACCCTGCTCCGCCATTTAATAAGATCATGGCTGATCTGATCTTGGGATCAGCTCCACTTCCCTGCCCACTCCCCATAACCCTTTATTCCCTTATGGCTCAAAAATCTGTTTATCTCCACCTTAAATATATTCAATGACCCAGCCTCCACAGCTCGCTGGGGCAGAGAATTCCACAGATTTATGACACACTGAGAGAAGAAATTCCTCCTCAACTCAATTTTAAATGGGTGGCCCCTTATTCTGAGACTATGCCTCCTAGTTCTAGTTTCCCCCATGAGTGGAAATATCCTCACTGCATCCACCTTGTCAAGCCCCTTCATTATCTTATGGACGCGCTTATTTGTTCTGCAAAAATGGCCTATAGGCTCCACCCCTTATTTCTGATTGGTCCCCTTGGAGGATAAGCCACACCCTGAAGTTTCACAGGAATGTGTCACTGGAACTCATCCCAAGGTCTCACTGACTTTGCAAATTGTAACTTGATCCACTTTGACTTCCTGAAGCGACATCCTGGGGTTACCATTAACCAGAAACCTAACTGGACCAGCCACATAAATTCTGTGGCTACATGAGCAGGTCAGAGGCTGAGTATTTGGCTGTGTGTGACTCACCTCTTAACTCCCCAAAGCCTTTTAGAAACATAGAAACATAGAAAATAGGTGCAGGAGTTGGCCATTTGGCCCTTCGAGCCTGCACCACCATTCAATTACTAAATAGCTGTTTAGTGTGTGTAGTGGGAGTCAGTGTTTTTGCTGGGTAATTTAAGGGTAACTAGTGGGATGGCAGGGCAGCTCGTTCAAATGGAATGCGACAGCTGTGCCATGTGGGAATTCCTGGATGCTTCCCGCAACGGGGATGACCACATGTGCAGGAAGTGTCTCCAGCTCCTCCAACTCGAGCGCTGAGTCTCGGAGCTTGAGCGAGGAATGAAGGCACTGAGGAGCATCCGAGAGAACGAGAGGTACGTGGATAGCTTGTTTCAGGCGTAGGTCACCTCACAGATTAAAAGGGTACAGGAGGATAGGGAATGGGTGACCGTCGCACAGAAGAGTATGGCGAGGCAGGTAGTACAGGAGTCCCCTGAGGCTATCCCGCTCTCCAACCGGTACTCTATTCTGACTACTGGCGAGGGTGGTGATGCCTCTGCGGGGTGCAGCCAGGGCAAAGTCCACAGCACCGTGGGTGGCTCAGCTGCACAGGGTGGGGGAGGAAGAAGACGGGAAGGGCTACAGTGATAGGAGATTCAATAGTTAGGGAAGCAGATAGGAGCTTCTGCGGCAGCAAGAGTGACATCAGGATGGTGTGTTGCCTCCTTGGTGCAAGGGTCAATGATGTCACTGAGCGACTGCAGGGTATTCTGGGGAGGGAAGGGGAACAGCCAGTGGTTGTGGTCCACATTGGTACCAACGACATAGGTAGAAAGAGGGGTGAGGGTCTTGAAAGCTGAGTTTAGGGAGCTAGGAGTAAGATTGAAAGCCAGGACCACAAAGGTGGTAATCTCAGGATTAATGCCAGTGCCACGTACTAGTGAGGGCAGAAATAGGAAGGCTAGTCAGATAAATACTGGGGCATTGGTGTAGGAGGGAGGGCTTTAGTTTCCTGAACAATTGGGACCGCGTCTGGGGTAGGTGGAACCTGTACAAGTCGGACAGGTTACACCTCAACAGAGACGGGACCAATGTTCTCACAGGTGGTTTTGACAGTGCAGTTGGGAGGGCTTTAAACTAGCTTGGCAGGGGGATGGGAACCCAGGAGAGGGCTCTGAGCTAGTTACAGCGGGAGAGAGCTCAGATGAATAGAACCCCAAGAAAGAATGCAAAAGGCAGAAGACAACAGAGCAGAGTAGCACTGGGATAAATATAAACTAAAAGGTGATAGGAAGAGACAATATGTATGAATATAAAGGGGCTGCAGGAGGGGTCAAAACTAAAAATCATGGTTTAAAAACTAGTATTAAAACACTTTACCTAAACGCACGCAGCATTCGAAACAAAGTAAATGAGTTGATGGCACAAATCATTACAAATGGGTATGATATGGTGGCCATTACAGAAACGTGGTTGCAGGGTGGCCAAGACTGGGAATTAAACATACAGGGGTATCTGACAATTCGGAAAGATAGACAAGAAGGGAAAGGAGGTGGAGTAGCTCTGTTAATAAAGGATGAGATCAGGGCAGTTGTGAGAGACGATATTGGCTTTAATGAACAAAATGTTGAATCATTGTGTGTGGAGATTAGAGATAGTAAGGGGAAAAAGTCACTGGTGGGCGTAGTTTATAGGCCCTCAAATAATAACTTCATGGTGGGGCGGACAATAATCAAGGGAATAATGGAGGCATGTGAAAAAGGAACGGCAGTAATCATGGGGGATTTTAGCCTACATATCGATTGGTCAAATCAAATTGCACGGGGTAGCCTTGAGGAGGAATTCATAGAATGCATACGGGATTGTTTCTTAGAACAGTATGTTACAGAACCTACAAGGGAGCAAGCTATCGTAGATCTGGTCCTGTGTAATGAGACAGGAATAATAAACGATCTCCTAGCAAAAGATCCTCTCGGAATGAGTGATCACAGTATGGTTGAATTTGTAATACAGATTGAGAGTGAGGAAGTAGCGACTCAAACGAGCGTACTATGCTTAAACAAAAGGGACTACAGTGGGATGAGGGCAGGGTTGGCTAAAGTAGACTGGGAACACAGACTAAATGGTGGCACAATTGAGGAACAGTGGAGGACTTTTAAGGAGCTCTTTCAGAGTGCTCAACAAAAATATATTCCAGTGAAAAAGAAGGGCGGTAAGAGAAGGGATAACCAGCCGTGGATAACCAAGGAAATAAAGCAGAGTATCAACTTAAAAACCAATGCGTATAAGGTGGCCAAGGTTAGTGGGAAGCTAGAAGATTGGGAAAATTTTAAACAACAGCAAAGATTGACTAAGAAAGCAATAAAGAAAGGAAAGATAGATTATGAAAGTAAACTTGCGCAAAACATAAAAACAGATAGTAAAAGCTTTTACCGATATATAAAACGGAAAAGAGTGACTAAAGTAAATGTTGGTCCCTTAGAAGATGAGAAGGGGGATCTAATAATGGGAAATGTGGAAATGGCTGAGACCTTAAACAATTATTTTGCTTCGGTCTTCACAGTGGAAGACACAGAAACCATGCCAAAAATTGCTGGTCACGGGAATGTGGGCAGGGAGGACCTTGAGACACTCACTATCACTTGCCGGGTAGTGCTGGACAGGCTAATGGATCTCAAGGTAGACAAGTCCCCTGGTCCTGATGAAATGCATCCCAGGGTATTAAAAGAGATGGCGGAAGTTATAGCAGATGCATTCGTTATAATCTACCAAAATTCTCTGGACTCTGGGGAGGTACCAGCGAATTGGAAAGCAGCTAATGTAACGCCTCTGTTTAAAAAAGGGGACAGACAAAAGGCAGGTAACTATAGGCCGGTTAGTTTAACATCTGTAGTGAGGAAAATGATTGAAGCTATCATTAAGGAAGAAATAGCGGGACATTTAGATAGGAATAGTGCAATCAAGCAGACGCAACATGGATTCATGAAGGGGAAATCATGTTTAACTAATTTACTGGAATTCTTTGAGGATATAACGAGCATGGTGGATAGAGGTGTACCAATGGATATGGTGTATTTAGATTTCCAAAAGGCATTCGATAAGGTGCCACACAAAAGGTTACTGCAGAAGATAAAGGTACGTGGAGTCAGAGAAATGTATTAGCATGGATAGAGAATTGGTTGGTTAACAGAAAGCAGAGAGTCGGGCTAAATGGGTCCTTTTCGGGTTGGAAATCGGTGGTTAGTGGTGTGCCACAGGGATCGGTGCTGGGACCACAGCTGTTTACAATATACATAGATGACCTGGAAGAGGGGACAGAGTGTAGTGTAGCAAAATTTGCAGATGACACAAAGATTAGTGGGAAAGCGGGTTGTGTAGAGGACACAGAGAGGCTGCAAAGAGATTTAGATAGGTTAAGCGAATGGACTAAGGTTTGGCAGATGGAATACAATGTCGGAAAATGTGAGGTCATCCATCTTGGGAAAAAAAACAGTAAAAGGGAATATAATTTGAATGGGGAGAAATTACAACATGCTGTGGCGCAGAGGGACCTGGGGGTCCTTGTGCATGAATCCCAAAAAGTTAGTTTGCAGTTGCAGCAGGTAATCAGGAAGGTGAATGGAATGGTGGCCTTCATTGCGAGAGGATGGAGTACAAAAGCAGGGAGGTCCTGCTGCAACTGTACAGGGTATTGGTGAGGCCGCAAATGGAGTACTGCATGCAGTTTTGGTCACCTTACTTAAGGAAGGATATACTAGCTTTGGAGGGGGTACAGAGACGATTCACTAGGCTGATTCCGGAGATGAGGGGGTTACCTTATGATGATAGATTGAGTAGACTGGGTCTTTACTCGTTGGAGTTCAGAAGGATGAGGGGTGATCTTATAGAAACATTTAAAATAATGAAAGGGATAGACAGGATAGAGGCAGAGAGGTTGCTTCCACTGGTCGGGGAGACTAGAACTAGGGGACACAGCCTCAAAATACAGGGGAGCCAATTTAAAACCGAGTTGAAAAGGAATTTCTTCTCCCAGAGGGTTGTGAATCTGTGGAATTCTCTGTCCAGGGAAGCAGTTGAGCTAGCTCATTGAATGTATTCAAATCACAGATAGATAGATTTTTAATCAATAAGGGAATCAAGTGTTATGGGGAGCGGGCGGGTAAGTGGAACTGAGTCCATGGCCAGATCAGCCATGATCTTGTTGAGTGGCAGAGCAGGCTCGAGGTGCTAGATGGCCTACTCCTGTTCCTAATTCTTATGTTCTTATGTTCTTAATGAGATCATGGCTGATCATTCCCTCAGTACCCCTTTCCTGCTTTCTCTCCATGCCCCTTGATCCCCAAGGCACGATCTACAGGGCATATGTCAGGAGTCTGATGGAATACTCTCCACATGCCTGGAGGAGTGCAGCTCCAACGACACTAAAGAAGCTCGTCCCCATCCTGGACTAAGAAGCCCGCTTGATTGGCACCTCATCCACCATTTTAAACATTCACTCCCATCACTGCCTGTGCACCGTGTCTGCAGTGCGTACCATCTAGAAGATGCTTCAATGTCGCTGGGTCAAAATCCTGGAACTCCCTACCTAACAGCACTGTGGGAGTACCTTCACCACACGGACTGCAGCGGTTCAAGAAGGTGGCTCACCACCATCTTCTCGAGTGCAATTAGAGATGGGCAATAAATGCTGGCCTTGCCAGCAATGTCCATATCCTGAGAATGAATAAAAGAAAATCTCTTTTTTCACTCGGTAAAAACAAACTAACTAAAGGAATGATAAATAAATAAAATTTAATTGGATAGTTTGGTGCTCATAATGGACCAGGCCATGGCCAATTTGTAGTGTTCTGCTGAAAAAAATGTTCGATAATTAATATTTTCTCTTACTAAGCAATTATCAAATAGGCTTCATCCTTGTTTTGTCCACTGTACTGGTGAGTTAATAATTGAGCAAAAGCAATCATACATACATCACAAATTTGGTCTATCCATGAAATCAAAATTATTTGAGGTTGGAAGTCAACTTTTTGATTTCCATTAATCTAGCTTGTTATTACAAGTGATGAATATTGGTGAGCTACTATATATATCCATTAAAACATCCATACACAGACAAGGAGAGCCTCTTCGTAGTGAGTCATTTCAGACTTCACTAAAAAGACAACATTATGGTAGAAGATGCTGGAAGCAAATAAATTAAAGAAAATAGAAAGGCTGCTGTAATGTATTTGCTTCATGGGTTCTTTGCTTAAGCATTCATAGGAACACATTGCTATTAAGAACTAGTTAGTTTATTAACAAAGGTTTTACATAAGAACATAAGAAATAGGAACAGGAGTAGGCCATACGGCCCCTCAAGCCTGATCCGCCATTCAATAAGATCATGGCTGATCTGATCATGGACTCAGTTCCACTTTCGCGCCCGCTTCCCATAATCCCTTTATCGTTTAAGAAACTGTCTATTTCTGTCTTAAAATTATTCAATGTCCCAGCTTCCACACCTCTCTGAGGCAGTGAATTCCACAGCTTTACAACCCTCTGAGAGAAGAAATTTCTCCTCATCTCTGTTTTAAATGGGCGGCCCCTTATTCTAAAATCATGCCCTCTAGTTCTAGTCTCCCTCATCAATGGAAACATCCTCTCTGCATCCACCTTGTCAAGCTCCCTCATAATCTTATACGTTTCGAGACAATCACCGCTCATTCTTCTGAATTCCAATGAGTAGAGGCCCAACCTACTCAACCTTTCCTCATAAGTCAACCCCCTCATCCCCAGAATCAACCTAATGAACCTTCTCTGAACTGCCTCCAAAGCAAGTATATCCTTTCGTAAATATGGAAAGCAAAACTGCACGCAGTATTCCAGGTGTGGCTTCACCTTATATACCTTATATACATGTAGCAAGACTTCCCTGCTTTTGTACTCCATCCCCTTTGCAATAAATGCCATTGGCCTTCCTGATCATTTGCTGTACCCGCATACTATCCTTTTGTGTTTCATGCACAAGTACCCCCAGGTCCCGCTATACTGTGGCACTTTTGCAATCTTTCTCCATTTAAATAATAACTTGCTCTTTGATTTTTTTCTGCCAAAGTGCATGACCTCACACTTTCCAACATTATACTACATCTGCCAAATTTTTGCCCACTCACTTAGCCTGTCTATGTGCTTTTGCAGATTTTTTGTGTCCTTCTCACTCATTGCTTTTCCTCCCATCTTTGTATCGTCAGCAAACTTGGCTACGTTACACTCAGTCCCTTCTTCCAAGTCATTAATATAGATTGTAAATAGTTGAGGTCCCAGCACTGATCCCTGCGGTAGCCCACTAGTTACTGTTTGCCAATCTGAAAATGACCCATTTATCCTGACTCTGTGTTTTTTTGTTAATTAGCCAATCCTCTATCCATGCTAATATATTACCCCCAACCCCGTGAACTTTTATCTTGTGCAGTAACCTTTTATGTGGCATCTTGTCAAATGCCTTGTAATGTTTAACAATCACACTACACATTACCAGTTCATCCACTGGGCTCACAACCGCATGTCTCATCGTGTTTGACCTAGACCCATCGTGTTTTATTGAGTCTTGTGAACATCACGTGACTGGCTAAGCTATTCATAATGCAACAGCTCTACAACTCTTTTTGGGGTAAACAAAAATTAAACATTAAATCAAGTGCCCCCCGATCTGGGGGACACTCCAAACACTTTTCACATGCCCTTTTTTTTGTTGTTTTTCAACAGCTCTACAAACCTGTGAGCATACTCACCAGGTGCATACCTTACAGCCGCAATGTCCCCATCCATCTCATTCTGTCTTTGCATCTGTAATTGAGAATGACAGCTATAGTGTGACACACGCATGGATGGAATTCAGGAAACTGACAAATAAATACATACAAATAAAAGGTGAACTTTGAATTTCAGATCATCCTGACTTTATCTTTGTCTAGAGGCAATTTTCACAAAGGGAGATATCTAGTAAGATTAACCATTTGTAATAATTTGCCCATGGTATTTCATATAGACATTTTGAATTGCTTACTGAATGTTGAGTTTAAATGCAATAACTCTCATTTTTAGTATAAAAAAGGTGCAGTTATTTAACTGCAAACAATTGTTTGTGGTGCTATTCCAGTCACTGGTGTGTATAGGACAAGCAGCTCAAGCTCATTTGTCTCATATTGTGGAGGCTGAAATGTTTTTAGGACTAGATCCTCCTCATTTGGTCCATGGATCGTATTGGCTAAGGACTGTACAGAGTCCAAAAGAAGGAGATAGATTTTCTCTGCGGCCTGCCAAACAGGATCATAGTGTTCCATCATTGAGTAGATATAACTGATGTTGACAACTGTGATGAGTATAGTAAAGTGTTCTTCCGACCTCACTTTCTTTTGTCAACATTTTCCATAATAATTCAGTTGTGATTATCAAATCTAGGAGATAATTTTGAATTGAGGAGACCTCACCTTTATATAGGAACAATGGATGGGCAACATCAGTGTTCCCCTGCAGAGCTGAAGGTACACACCATTTGTCAGAACACATTTCTGTCTTTTTATGACATCTACCAAACCATTAATGAAGATATGAAGGGTGTGGCATCAACAAAAATTCTTCATTGTCCTCTGGATAGATGTTATAAGAATATTCAACAATTATTTATCTTTGTACTGATTTAGCATTTTCTGTGGAAGTTCCATATCCAGTTCAACACACCATATAAACAAAATGAATACAGTTTTACAGTAAGCCTTGATGCCATGCCCTATTCAACATGCTAGAAATAGTCATATTACTGCTGTTGACTGTGGATGCAGATTGTTTTTCTCACATTCTTTGGAGTACATCTGAGGATAATGAAGTTAGATGCTGCTTTAACCTATAACTATACTATTTTCATTTTGGGACTTAATATGTGGATAAGGGTCCCGATTCCCTCTGTTGTCTCATGCTTTTCACTTACCAAAGCACTTTAATTTTGGGGCCAATTTTTTAGAGCATCTTTTGTTAAGAGGGTTGTGAGCCAATGCCAGTGCATAACTAGTTAAACAGGACACTCGATAGGACCAAATGTGATTTGCTTGATCTATGCTTCACTGGCTAGCAGATAGAGCAACAATTAGAGACAGCAACTTCCTCCTTAAGGTTACTCCAGTTCGTCCTTTTGTAAATCCAACTCTTGTGATTGACATTCATTTCAAGGTATCAACGAAAGGGATTTTGACTGTAAGCCAAGTAGTGGTCAGATATGCAAACTAATTCTTTGTCAAACCCTTTCAAGTGATTTGGGGCATCAGACAATGCTAGATCTAAGAAGAGACTGATGCACAGAAATAATAGGATTTATTTTGCTCCCTAGCCAATTTTCATATAAGCAAGTGCAATTGCTGATCAATGTGCTTAAACATAGGGCTGGATTTTCGGCTCATTTGCGCCTCGGTTAGCGCCTTGATGGGGCGTTAAATGCTGTTTTTGGGCGTTTTGCCGGGCGTCCAGGATTTACTGCCCAGGTGGAAGATTCGGCTTTTGGTTTGCACCGGTGCAAAAATTTACCGCCCCGCCCTCCGTTTTTAGCGTGATGATGACGTCAATCATCGTGCAATGCTGCGCTAGCACCCTGGATGGAACATTCAGCCTTAATGCTACATTTACGAACAAGTGGATGAGGGGAACCAGTGGATGTGGTGTATTTGGACTTCCAGAAGGCATTTGACAAGGTGCCACATAAAAGGTTACTGCACAAGATAAAAGTTCACGGGGTTGGGGGTAATATATTAGCATGGATAGAGGATTGGCTACCTAACAGAGAACGGAGAGTCGGGATAAATGGTTCATTCTCTGGTTGGCAACCAGTAACTAGTGGGGTGCCGCAGGGATCAGTGCTGGGACCCCAACTATTTACAATCTATATTAACGACTTGGAAGAAGGGACTGAGTGTAACATAGCCAAGTTTGCTTATGATACAAAGATGGGAGGAAAAGCAATGTGTGAGGAGGACACAAAAAATCTGCAAAAGGACATAGACAGGCGAAGTGAGTGGGCAAAAATTTGGCAGATGGAGTGTAATATTGGAAAGTGTGAGGTCATGCACTTCGGCAGAAGAAATCAAAGAGAAAGTTATAAATTAATTGGAGAAAGATTGCAAAGTGCCGCAGTAAGGGGAATAGATAGACGTTTCTGTGGCCGCAACCGAGACTCTAGGATGGTATGTTGCCTCCCTGGTGCAAGGGTCAAGGATGTCTCGGAGCGGGTGCAGGGCATTCTGAAAAGGAAGGGTGAACAGCCAGTTGTTGTGATGCATATAGGTACCAACGATATAGATAAAAACAGGGATGAGGTCCTACAAGACGAATTTAGGGAGCTAGGAGTTAAATTAAAAAGTAGGACCTCAAAAGTAGTAATCTCAGGATTGCGACCAGTGCCACGTGCTAGTCAGAGTAGGAATCGCAGGATAGCTCAGATGAATACGTGGCTTAAGGAGTGGTGCAGAAGGGAGGGATTCAAATTCCTGGGACATTGGAACCGGTTCTGGGGGAGGTGGGACCAGTCTGCACCTGGGCAGGACCGGAACTAATGTGTGAGGGGGAGTGTTTGCTAGTGCTGTTGGGGAGAAGTTAAACAAATATGGCAGGGGATGGGAACCTATGCAGGGAGACAAAGGGAAGTAGAATGGGAGCAGAAGCAAAAGATAGAAAGAAGAAAAGTAAAAGTGGAGGGCAGAGAAACCGAAGGCAAAAAGCAAAAAGGGCCATATTGCAGCAAAATTCTAAAGGGACAAAGTGTGTTTGAAAGACAAGCCTGAAGGCTCTGTGCCTCAATGCAAGGAGTATTCAGAATAAGGTGGACGACTTAACTACGCAGATAGCAGTTAATGGGTATGATGTAATTGGCATCACGCAAACATGGCTCCAGGGTGACCAAGGCTGGGAACTCGACATCCAGGAAGGATAGATAGAAAGGAAAAGGAGGCGGGGTGGTATTGCTGGTTAAGGAGGAAATTAATGCAATAGTAAGAAAGGACATTAGCTTGGATGATGTGGAATCGGTATAGAAACATAGAAAATAGGTGCAGGAGTAGGCCATTTGGCCCTTCGAGCCTGCACCACCATTCAATATCATGGCTGATCATTCCTTCAGTACCCCTTTCCTGCTTTCTCTCCCTTGATCCCTTTACACGTAAGGGCCATATCTAACTCCCTCTTGAATATATCCAATGAACTGGCATCAACAATTCTCTGCGGCAGGGAATTCCACAGGTCAACAACTCTCTGAGTGAAGAAGTTTTTCCTCATCTCAGTCCTAAATGGCCTGCCCCTTATCCTAAGGCTATGTCCCCTGGTTCTGGACTTCCCCAACATCGAGAACATTCTTCCCGCATATAACTTGTCCAGTCCCGTCAGAATCTTATATGTTTCTATGAGATCCCCTCTCATCCTGCTAAACGCCAGTGAATAAAGGCCCAATTGATCCAATCACTCATCATATGACAGCCCAGCCATCCCTGGAATCAGTCTGGTGAACCTTTGCTGCACTCCCTCAATAGCTAGAATGTCCTTCCTCAGACTAGGAGACCAAAACTGAACACAATATTCCAGGTATGGGTGGAGCTGCCGAATACCAAGGGGCAGAAAACGCAAGTGGGAGTTGTGTACAGACCACCAAACAGTAGTAGTAAGGTTGGGGACAGCATCAAACAAGAAATTAGGGATGCATGCAATAAAGGTACAGCAGTTATCATGGGTGACTTTAATCTACATATTGATTGGGCTAACTAAACTGTTAGCAATGCGGTGGAGGAGGATTTCTTAGAGTGTATTAGGGATGGTTTTCTAGACCAATATGTCGAGGAATCAACCGGGGAGCTGGCCATCCTCAACTGGGTGATGTGTAATGAGAAAGGACTAATTAGCAATCTTGTTGTGCGAGACCCCTTGGGGAAGAGTGACCATAATATGGTCGAATTCTTTATTAGGATGGAGAGTGACACAGTTAATTCAGAAACTAGGGTCCTGAACTAAAGGAAAGGTAACTTCGATGGCTTGAGACGTGAATTGGCTAGAATAGACTGGCGAGTAATACTTAAAGGGTTGACGGTGGATAGGCAATGGCAAACATTTAAAGATCCAGCAATTGTACATCCCTGTCTGGAGTAAAAATAAAACGAGGAAGGTGGCTCAACCATGGCTAACAAAGGAAATTAAGGAAGAGGCATATAAAAAAGCAGCAGACCTGAGGACTGGGAGAATTTTATAATTCAGCAGAGGAGGACAAAGGGTTTAATTAGGAGGGAGAAAATAGAGTATGAGAAGAAGATTGCTGGGAACATAAAAACTGACTGCAAAAGCTTCTATAGATATGTGAAGAGAATAAGATTAGTGAAGACAAATGTGGGTCCCTTGCAGTCGGATTCAGGTGAAGTTATAATGGGGAACAAAGAAATGGAAGACCAATTGAACAAATAATTTGGTTCTGTCTTCACGAAGGAAGACACAAATAACCTTTCGGAAGTACTAAGGGACCAAGGGTCTAGTGAGAAGGAGGAACTGAAGGATATCCTTATTAGGCGGGAAATTGTGTTAGGGAAATTGATGGGATTGAAGGCCGATAAATCCCCGGAGCCTGATAGTCTGCATCCCAGAGTACTTCAGGAAGTGGCCCTAGAAATAGTGGATGCATTGGTGATCATTTTCCAACAGTCTATCGACTCAGGATCAGTTCCGATGGACTGGAGGGTAGCTAATGTAACACCACTTTTTAAAAAGGGAGGGAGAGAGAAAACGGGGAACCGGTTAGCCTGACATAGGTAATGGGGAAAATGTTGGAATCAATTATTAAGGATGAAATAGCAGCGCATTTGGAAAGCAGTGACAGGATCGGTCCAAGTCAGCATGGATTTATGAAGGGGAAATCATGCTTGACAAGTCTTCTGGAATTTTTTGAGGATGTAACTAATAGAGTGGACAAGGGACAACCAGTAGATGTGGTGTATTTGGACTTTCAAAAGGCTTTTGACAAGGTCTCACACAAGAGATTAGTGTGCAAAATCAAAGCACATGGTATTGGGGATAATGTACTGACGTGGATAGAGAACTGGTTGGCAGACAGGAAGCAGAGAGTCGGGATAAACGGGTCCTTTTCAGAATGGCAGGCAGTGACTAGTGGGGTGCCGCAGGGCTCAGTGTTGGGACCCCAGCTCTTTACAATATACATCAATGATTTAGATGAAGGAATTGAGTGTAATATCTCCAAGTTTGCAGAAGACACTAAATTGGGTGGCGGTGTGAGCTGTGAGGGAGACGCTAAGAGGCTGCAGGGTGACTTGGACAGGTTAGGTGAGTGGGCAAATGCATGGCAGATGCAGTATAATGTGGATAAATGTGAGGTTACCTACTTTGGGCACAAACAAGCAAAGACAGATTATCTGAATGGTGGCAGATTAGGAAAAGGGGAGGTGCAATGAGACCTGGGTGTCATGGTTCATCAGTCATTGAAAGTTGGCATACAGGTACGGCAGGCGGTAAAGAAGGCAAATGGTATGTTGGCCTTCATAGCTATGGGATTTGAGTATAGGAGCAGGGAGGTCTTACTGCAGTTGTACAGGGCCTTGGTGAGGACTCACCTGGAATATTGTGTTGAGTTTTGGTCTCCTAATCTGAGGAAGGACGTTCTTGCTATTGAGGGAGTGCAGCGAAGGTTCACCAGACTGATTCCCAGGAATACTAAACTGACATATGAGGAGGGACTGGATCAACTGGGCCTTTATACATTGGAGTTTAGAAGAATGAGAGGGGATCTCATAGAAGAATACAAGATTCTGACGGGACGGGACAGGTTAGATGCGGGTAGATTGTTCCCGATGTTGGGGAAGTACAGAACCAGGGGACACAGTCTTAGGATACAGGGTAGGCCATTTAGGACTGAGATGAGGGGAAACTTCTTCACTCAGAGAGTTGTTAACCTGTGGAATTCTCTACCACAAAGAGTTGTTGATGCCAGTTCATTGGATATATTCAAGAAGGAGTTAGATATGGCCCTTACGGCTAAGGAGATCAAGGGGTATGGAGAGAAAGCAGGAAAGGGGTACTGAGGGAATGATCAGCCATGATCTTATTGAATCGTGGTGCAGGCTCGAAGGGTCGAATTGCCTACTCCTGCACCTATTTTCTATGTTTCTATGTTTACAGCGGGACCTGGGGGTACTTGTGCATGAAACACAAAAGGATAGTATGCAGGTACAGCAAGTGATCAGGAAAATGGTATCTTGGCCCTTATTGCAAAGGGAATGGAGTATAAAAGCAGGGAAGTCTTGCTCCAGCTATGTAAGGTATATAAGGTGAGGCCAGACCTGGAATACTGCGTGCAGATTTGGTTTCCATATTTACAAAAGGATATACTTGCTTTGAAGGCAGTTCAGAGAAGATTCACTAGGTTGATACCGAGGATGAGGGGGTTGACTTGTGAGAAAAGCCTGAGTAGGTTGGGCCTTTACTCATTGGAATTCAGAAGAATCAGAGGTGATCTTATCGAAACATATAAGATTATGAGGGTGCTTGACAAGGTGGATGCAGAGAGGATGTTTCCACCGATGGGGGAGACTGGAACTAGAGTGCATAATCTTAGAATGAGGGGCCGCCCATTTAAAACAGAGATGAGGAGAAATTTCTTCGATGAGGATTGTAAATCTGTGGAATTTGCTGCTTCAGAGAGCTGTGGAAGCTGGGACATAAATTTAAGACAGAAATAGACAGTTTCTTCAACGATAAGGGGTTAAGGGGTTATGGGGAGAGGGCAGGGAAGTGGAGCTGAGTCCATGATTAGATCAGCCATGATCTTATTGAATGGCGGATCAGAATCGAGGGGCGGTGTGGCCTACTCCTGCTCCTATTTCTTACGTTCTTATGTTTCTTAACGTCCATCCCAAGAAACACCTGAAAAAAACAGGTGGTCCCAGGGTGTGGCAGGCGGTATTGGCAGCATTTGTAAATGGAGAGATGAGGATCATACATCGCAGGTCACATTGACGACAACGGTTGTGCACATAATGCTGTGTGAAGCTCCAACTTGCAAACTTCACTTTTATCTGCCATTACAGTGCTCTTACAACTTCAGTGAGAGAATTTAATGGAGGCATTACTAGTTCGCCAATGTATCATGCTCCATGCTATTGCCAGGCAGTGTCAACCTAGAGGAAGGACTCTTGGCCATGTCGGTCCATGGATGAGGAGAGGCCGTAGGAGGAGGGCTTACCCCCACGTATTTACAGGCACCAACGTTCATACCTCCAGCTCTCAGAGCAGCGGTGTGTGAGAAGGTTGCGCTTCCAAAAGGAAGTTCTGACAATGTTATGCCGTCTCCTGCAGGCAGACCCATGCCTGGACCACATGATGGCAGCCTTCAACACTCCCCTCAAAACGTTACTGAATTCCTTGTGGTGTGCTGCATGTTGCACAGCTTGGCCATCATGAGGGGCCAGGCATTGCCAGTGGGGATTGCAGGCCCACCTCAGGAGGAGGAAGATGATGAACAGAAGCCTGGCCAGGCTCCCATTGGATAGCCACACTATCCACAGGGGAGGCAGCGTAGAGATGCTGCCGGACCAACACTCGCACGTCGCCAGCTCATAATGGACCGGCTCTCCTAAATGAAAGAA
This sequence comes from Pristiophorus japonicus, assembly GCF_044704955.1. Taxonomy (NCBI): domain Eukaryota; kingdom Metazoa; phylum Chordata; class Chondrichthyes; family Pristiophoridae; genus Pristiophorus; species Pristiophorus japonicus. Next base: position 111,271,122 of record NC_091977.1, on the reverse strand, counting down.
ACTGAGGGATGGAGCTAATACTGGACACGCTGTGTGCCCCATAGAGGCACATCTCCGGTGAATATTGGAATGATACACTCCCAACTCCTACCTCCCATCATCATGTTCAAAAATCAGAGTGAACTGCATGACAATGTTGTGACTGGAAGATTAAGAAAGACTTATATTTATGGACGCGTTTATTTGTACTATAAAAATGCCGGCCCTCGTCTCTGATTGGTCCCCTTGGAGGATAAGCCATACTCTGAAGTTTCTCTGGAGTGTGTTACTGGAACCGCCCATCCCAAGTTCTCACTGACTTTGCAATTTGTAACTCAATCCACTTTGACTTCCAGAAGCCACAGAGGACAGATCTCCCCAGAAGTCGCCAAGTGCCAGCTGAAGTCCCTTACCCCAGTGCAAGTGCATCCCTCCCCCCAGCCTAAGTCCCTTGCCGCCCAGCGCAAGAGCTGCCTCCCGCAGCTGAATTCCCTTACACCAGCGCAAGTGCTGTCATTCCCCCACCACCCCCCCCCCCTCCATAGATGGGGCTTTGTGTGTGGATTGTTAACAGGTTTATTGGGTATGAAGTAAATAGTGACATTGTCGTGACTTCTGTATTGGAAGAACCTCTCTCCCCTCCGATCCCCCACCCTGTCTCTCTCTTCCCCCTCCCCCACCCCATCTCTCTCTTCCCCCTCACCCCGTCTTTCTCTTCTCCCCACCACCCCCCCGTGTCTCTCTCACCATTATCCCACCCCCCCGCCCTCCCAGGCTCTCTCTCCCCTCCAGACTCTCTCTCCCCCAAGCTCTCTTCGCCCACCCCCCCTCCCCGCCCCCCACAAGCTCTCTCTTTCCCCCAGTCTCTCTCCCCTCCAGACTCCCCGCCATGACATGCAGCTCAGCTCTCTCTCTCCCCACCCGGCCGCTTCTCTCCCCATCTGGCAGATTCTCTCCTCCCCTGTCCCCAGGATCTCTCTCCCTCTCCACTCTCTCCCCACGCAGAACCTGGTCGGACTGATTGCAGGGTCTACTTCCGGTTTGGTGGGCGCACTTCTGGTTCCGGCACTTCCGGTTCGGGCAGGAGGGATGGGGAGCGAGGACTCGACCAGGCAGGAGGATCGGGGATGGGGACTCGACCGGGCGGGAGGATCTGGGGTGGGAACTCGACAGCAAAAGCACAGTACAAATAGTCACTTTGTATATTTATATAGCGTCTTTCACGACACCGGACGCCTCAAAGCGCTTTACAGCCAATGAGGTACTTTTAGAGTGTAATCACTGTTGTAATGTGGGAAACGCGGCAGCCAATTTGCACACAGCAAGCTCCCACAAACAGCAATGTGATAATGACCAGATAATCTGTTTTTGTTATGTTGGTTGAGGATTAAATATTGGCCACGACAACGGGGATAACTCCCTGCTCTTCTTCGAAATAGTGCCATAGGATGCTTTACATCCACCTGAAAGAACAGACGGAGCCTCCGTGTAACGTCTCATCCGAAAGATGGCACCTCCAACAGTGCAGTGTTCCCTCAGCACTGCACTGGAGTGTCAGCCTAGATTTATGTGCTCATGACTCTGGAATGGGATTTTAACCCACAACCTTCTGACTCAGAGGTGAGTGTGCTACCCACTTTTTTGAAAAACAAATATTTATTGAACATTAAAAACATTTACAACATCATGATCATTCCATTGTATTATGCCTTCTGCCCATCTGCACAGCTGCTTCTCCAACACTTATTAACATTAAAACCTGAAGTTGAATTTGTCGCCTATAACATATATTAATCTATTGTACTTTACAAATTGATCTTAAAATACTATCTTTAAATTATTTTCTGAATAAAACATCCACAGAGCCATAATGATCATTTAGCTTATATTTAAAATACTCTTTTAGGTTTATTCTCCTCCCCTTAAAAAAACAGAGCATTTCTTCTTTGCACAATCACAGATCTAGCCAAACTGAATATTAAATTAATTGCCGCTCCACTAGACTTGGGCAGACTCTCTTGCAATCCCCATCTCAAAATTGAATCCCACGGGGGATTCCCATTCTTGCTCTTCAGTCCTCACCCAGCAAGAAAACCTCACACAACTGTTGAACATAATACTTTAAATCCTTTAACTGCGGACATAACACCAGTAAATGAGACAGAGTCTCATCCCATGTCCCACACACTGGGCAAGTTCCCACCTCTACTCGCCCAATCTTACAAAAGACTATCCTGGTAAAAATCCAGTTATGAGCCAATTTGAAATCTAGTTCAATCCACTCTGGACATTTGAAATTCGTCCACACTCCCTTCCAAATTCTGTTGAAGTCCAGCTGTGGGTATATATTCTGCCATGTCCTGACCAGCAGCTGTCTTGAATCTCCATTCTCTAAATACCCCATAGAAATCTACAGTTGTCAAATTGGACTAATTTCTCCCCTTTCTCCAGCACAAAGCTTGGAAAAGCGGGACGCATTTTACCTTCTTTGGAGATTTGCGCATTTATTTCTTTCATCCAATCCTGTGGCATTGCCCTCACAATCTTCTTATACTAACATGTATGTATGCTTGCGTTTACTAGCTACCAGGTGGCGCCACTGTCAGAGGTCATTGGGCTGTGTGGCCCAGGTATAAAAGGCCAGCCATCTTGTAATGTAATCACTTTGGGCCCTAATAAAGTAGAGCCAGGTTTATACCTGTTCGGAGTTTACAGTATTCAGTCTATTGAGTTATTGCATACACAACATATACATGATCACAATTGCTTTTTCCTCTACCTACTGATCCTCCTCCAACACCATATCCCTCACTACCGCTTCCAGCAACCAACCTGGAATTACCTCATATAATACATCTTTCACATATATAATATCAGCTTTTTTTTAAAGTTTGATTAAATAATACTTCTCCTTCAATGTTGACCTACCTGTTCAAAAATAAGGACTATTCTAAAGATTCCTCAGCAACTTTGCGCATAAACTGCACACTTTAAAAAATTAGGCCCAAGTCTCTACAACCCCCTTACAAAACCTAGGGAGAGGTTTAATCAATTTCAAAAACATATTGTGTATTCCATATAAAATATTCCCTGTCCTCCCATCCCACTTAATTTTTAAAAATCCTGGAAACAACTCTGCCAAAACCTTGTACTTGACTTCTGAAGAAATCTCTTCACCCATTTAATTCTAAAGATTTTTTTCTTCAAATCAATATCTGGGAAATTGAGTTCTCCCTGATTTTGCTGTTCAATTATGGTTTTGTAAGCAACCAAGGCTGGTTTCCCTTCCCATAAAAACCTCACACAAGCCTCTCGGCTGGACTTCTCCACCCACTCAGGAATATGCTCCACTGTCAATAAGTACCATAGTTTTGATAGCAGGAGAGCTGACACCACTGTCACTCTTCCTTGCACTTTCAACCACCTTCTTTCCCATCTTCCAAAATCTTTTTAATTTGCGTAACTTTCGGTTCCCAATTTAATCAATCCACTTCATCACTATCCTTCTCGCACCCCACATATGCACCCCAGAACTTCCAAAACCTCCGTCACCTTAAAAGGACTTTCCGCCAACCACGTCCCCCTACTCCTTCCCGCAACTATGCATTGGGACTTACTATAATTCAGTCTGGCTCCTGAAGCTCTACAATACTCCTCCACTCCTCCCATAGCTATCCTCACTGACTCCCCATCTTTCAACATTAAAGTTTGTGTCATCTGCATATTGGTGTATCATCGACACCTGCTCAGAACCTGAACCACAATCCCAATTACGCCTTGTTCCTTTCGCATCATGTAACCTAATGGTTCTGCTACCAATGTGTACAACAATGTGTACAACTACCCTGTCTCACTGATCTCTGTATTGGAAAATACTTGGATAAAAAGCCAGTACATTTAACACAGCTAAATATGTTTGAATAAAAAATGCTTATCCACTCAATTAAATTTTTCCCGAAACCAAATGCTTCCAAAAGCATCAATAAAAACTCATGAAAGACTCTATCAAATGCTTTCCCTTGATCTATCTTCAGCACATAAGCTTCCCTTCCACTCTCTTCCATGAGTTCTATCGCATCTCAGATTGAGCCCACAGAGTCAGCGATGTCCCAGCCTACGACTCTATAGGACTGAGAGGGCAAAACTATCTGCGGCATCACCTCCTTCATACAATTTGCCATAACCCTTGCCAAGATCTTATAATCCACATTTAATAATGTGATGGACCTCCAATTCTTCAGATCCCTTCTATACCCTTTATTTTTATAAGCTAAGCTTATGGTACCTCTCCTCAAAGATGGGGCCAGGCTTCTCTCAGTTTTAATCTCCTTGGACTTAAAATCTCTAAAAATTCTTTATGCAATTCTGCACTTAGTCCATCGGATCCTGGGCTTTTTACCCCCTTCATTCCACTTATTGCTACTTTTATTTCCACTAATCCTACTTCTTTGCCACACATGTTTCTCTCGTCCTCCTTTAATCCCTCTTCAATAAAAGCACTAACCTTCTCCATTGCCAATTTGGAATTTGTTTTCTTTTGTATATAACTCTTGATAAAAGCTACTAGTCGCCTCCATAATCTCCCCACTTTCACTAATGATCTTTTCTTCAACCTTCAACTCTCCAATTAATGATAACCTTCTCTTGCTCTAGAAAATATCTAGTGCACCTTTCTCTCTCCAATGCATCTTTAGCCTTTGCACGGAGAATAGCCAGCTTGCATTTTTTAACTTGTAATAATTCCCACTCTTCCTTTAAAAACTTCCACTTAGTCTCTGCTCCCTTATCCCCTCCATCAACTGCTTTACAGGTATCTGTAAACCTTCTGTTTATATTCTCTTCTTGACACCGGTTAGCTGTTGCTCTTTCTTTCCCGTAACGTACCGAATAAACTTTTACCTCATCTTTGAAATTGTCCCACCAAACTCTTTTTTCTTTCGAGAATAAAGGGAGCCAAAATTCAGTGCTGTCAGAAAGCTGGTGGTGTTAAGGCCTTTTTTCTCTGATTAGAGCAGCAATGTTTGTGGTGGCCATTAGATTCAAATTCAGCTTTTTGACCACAAAAAGTGTTCCAGTCTTATTAGCCCTTCGAACCTGAAAGTTTGCAATCTTAATTGGGGCGTTATTCCCATGGGAATTTCACCCTTAGGGTGATGTGGCAGCTGCCATTGCAGCACAGGCACAAGGGAATAAGCGTATCGGTGCTGCTTTGGAGAGGTTGGCTACGGCTCTGCAAGAGTTGACGGAGCGTCTAAGTGCCGTCATATCTGGTGGCTTTCAGACTGTGGCTGCTCACATGCAGTCTCAACTGGATGCCTCCCGAGACCTCAGTGTTGCTTTCGCGGCTGGATCCACCGCAGGCCACGGGGAACCTTCTGGTGTGGTACCACAGCACTGACCTGAGCTCCCTCAGATTGGTGGTGGTGGTATTGTGCCGCTCCCAGTGAGTGACTCAGGCTCCTCGGACCAGGATATGGATGATATGCTCCCTCCGGCTCGCAGCATTCCTGGCCCCAGAGCTGTCATTCCACCAATGCCTCCACACATGGCCTCGCCCAAGCCAAGCCAGACTGAACACTTTCAGGAGGGTGTTGGCCAGTCTCTAGTCGGCTCTTCCAGGCCTAAAGCTGGTAGAGGGTGTCCTAGAAAGACATCTGCAGCTTCTACACAGGGAACACAGCAACCTTCTCAGACCCATGAGGCAGCCACAGGGGAGACACTGAGGCGAAGTCGCAGGTTAGGGGGTTTATAAGGAAATGCACAAGGGTGGTAAATGATATTTATATGTTATTTTTCTGCACTGTTCATTGTTCTGGTAGTTGTTTGAAGTTATATTGATTATGTATTAAATCTTTATTTTTCGCACCTATATCTGGGCTGCTGTATAATGTGAGGTGAGCATCATCATCATCATTATAGGCAGTCCCTCGTAGTTGAGGATGACTTGTTTCCATTCTAAAAGTGAGTTCTCAGGTGACTGGAGAGTCCAATGCGGGACCTAAAATCTCTAACAGCTGGGCCAAACAATGGTTGAAGGAAAGGGTGGGTGGGGAGCCTGAGTTGACGCACGCTCCTTCCGCTGCCTGCGCTTGGTTTCTGGTTGCTCTTGGCGATGAGACTCGAGGTGCTAAGCGCCATCCCGGATGCACTTCATCCATTTTGGGCAGTCTCTGGCCAGGGCTGCCCAGGTGCCGGTGAAGATGTTGCACTTTATCAAGAAGGCTTTGAGGGTGTCCTTGAAACATTTCCTCTGCTTACCTGGGGCTCGCTTGCCGTATAGGAGTACCGAGTAGAGCGCTTGCTTTGGGAGTCTCGTGTCGGGCATGCGGACGATGTGGCCCGCCCAGTGGAGTTGATCGAGTGCGGTCAGTGCTTCGATGCTGGGGATGTTAGCCTGGGTGAGAACATTGACGTTGGTGCGTCTGTCCTCCCAATGGATTTGCAGGATCTTGTGGAGGCAACGTTGGTGGTACTTGTCCAGTGCTTTGTTGTGCTGCTGTATATAGTCCACATCTCTGAGCCATACAGGAGGGCGGATATCACTACTGTCCTGTAGACCATAAGCTTGGTGCCAGATTTGAGGTCCTGGTCTTCAAATACTCTCATCCTCAGGCAACCAAAGGCTGCGCTGGCATACTGAAGGCGGTGTTGGACCTCGTCATCGATGTCTGCTCTTGCTGATAGTAGGCTCCCAAGGAATAGAAAATTGTCCACACTGTCCAAGTCCTCACCGTGGCTTTTGATAACCAGATGGCAGTGCTGTGTGGCAGGGTCAGGTTGGTCGAGGACCTTTGTCTTATGGATGTTTAGTGTAAGGCCCATGCTTTCATATGCCTCGGTGAAGGTGATGACGATGGCTTGGAGTTTGGCCTATGAGTGTGTGCAGATGCAATCGTCATCTGCATACTGTAGTTTGATGACAGAGGACAGGTAGACCTTGGATCTAATCTGGAGGCGGCAGAGGTTGAACAGATTCCCATTTGTTACCGTGCGGAAGGCTGAGTTGGGACGACGTTTCCAGTCTGAGCCCCTGGATTGAGATTTCAGTTTTCTCTCTGTGAATCTCAGGATCTCTGGGCTAGACTTTCCACTTGGTGGTTAAGGCCGAAAAAAATGGGCCTTGTTCCAGCGATGCGGGACGTATCGCCCATGCTGATCGCCGGCTCAAGGCCCATTTATTTTTTTGCAATTTTCCACTTGGCCTTACCCCAGCGATGTCAAATGGGCGATGTGATTTCTCCGCGATCTCACGATCGCCCAAAGAAAACGGAAGTGAATGAAAAAAAAAGCTTCCCTAACAACACATTACTGCACATGTGCAGGTTGATTTTTTTTTCAGTTTGATGCTCTTTCCCGCATTTTGAGAGGTCGGGGTCTTAAACATGCTCAGAAGCTCTGTGTGGGTCTGGGAGAGAGAGAGAGAGAGAGAGAGAGAGAGAGAGGAGAAAGGAAGCAGGGATTTGACAAAGCACTTACCAGAGAAAAATACTACCCTTAATTCAATTCAATTTAAACAAAGGAGGGATCATTAGAACGGTGAAGGTCCAAGCCCTTCAGCAAGGAGGCCAATGAGGCTCTTGTTAACATTGTTAACGCGAAGTGGGAGGATCTGACACAGGGTGGGCATGGGAAACCTACACCCCGTGCATATCGGAGGATTTGGGCAGAGATTGACGACGTGGTCACATCGGCATCTAATGAAGCGCGAACACCGGACCGGACCAAGATGGAACAGCCTACTGACGGCTGCAAGAGTAAGTTGAAATTTATATTTGAAATCATCCATATTTATTATTTAATGATGTATGGAAATTCTAACTAGAATCTGCAATGTTATCTCGTAATCTTTAAACATAACTAAATTAGGATTAAATTATTACATTTACGCACCACAACATAAATTTGAATGTTACAGTATGAAATATCTTATTCCTATGCAATGTAGTGCAAATTTGTAATTGAACTTATAAATCTGTCAGTCTTAAATGTTTATTGCCAAACCCATTTGCTTATGCCTTGCAATGTTACCTTATCTATTACAGAAAAAGATATCTATCAACCAACGCGAGCAACGCAGGACGGGCAGGGGCTGTGCCATGCTGCAATCTCTCACCGCTTATGAAGAGCTTGCGTTGGCCTTGGTGGGGCCAGAAAGCCATTCGGTCACAACCCGTGGTGTGGCCGAACCCACCCTAGAGTCACGTGAGTAATGAGAACTGTGCATTGTGCAATGTGTGAATCAATAGTAAATATTTGTTACGCGGGTAATCCTATGCAATGATACTTTAATTTGATATAGAATTGAGTTATACTATTGAGATGTACTATTGATCTTCAAATGAGGTCATGTTAGGCCTGGTGAGCGCTTGTGCATATGGGCTAATGGTAATGTTTTGAGTTATTGAAAAATTGAGATGAATTGATTTGAATTGTTAAATGTTGTTTATAAATTTCATTTGTCTTTCAAAAGTCAACAAGTATCAGCCCACTGAACCTTCAGGAACCTCCCAGGAGGAAAAGCCAGAGGAGGAGCTAGTGCAGACTCCTGCTGTTGTGCGTGAGCAGGAGGAGAAGGAAGAGGAAGGGGAGGAGGCGGAGGAGGAAGAAGAGGAGATTTTTTTTGTGGGGGAGAAACAACCTGCGGCTATCTCTTTTGAGATAGATGAGGCACCGGGACCAAGCGGTGTGCAGGTGGTCATCCCAAGGCGCGTGACATTACAGACGCCGACCCCACGGCGGTCCGGTCAGCATGATATGTACTCGCCTGCCACGGAGGACCAGACGGAGAGCTTACTATCCCTGCGCAGGGAGACGGTCGCAATCGGTCGCGACCTTATCCAGGGGTTCGCGGGTTTCCCAGCCAATTGGAGCCAGTTCTCCACAACCTGGAGCGAGTTCTGCTCGCACTTCTCCAGCTGGTCTTCTGAGCAGTCACAGGCTGCTCGGGAGACGTTGGAGACGATCAGGGAGCAGACCGCCGCACCAAATGCCCTATGGCATGCATTGCTGGCTGGACACACGCTGCACCCCAAGGTGTCGTGTCCACTCGCAGTGAGACCCCAAGCACGCAAGCGAGTACGGAGGACATAGTTCCTCCTGACTCGGAAGTAGAGCCTCAGGCTTCTGCTTCCACCCCGTTACCTCCACCACAGCAGGAAGTCTTGCCGTTCCACTCTGCACGACGTCTTGGTGTCGGTCTGCGTAGACCAAAACAGGCGGGTGTGGTGCGAACATCGGATGGGACAGGATCTGGAGGGAAACGTGGCCGCAGGTCGGGAGGGGGGAATGTTTTTCAATAGTTCCGTTGTTACATATATGTTCACTTGTTATTATCACTTTATTATTCTCTTATTATTCTTACTAAATTGGGCACTTGTTATCAATACTTAAATGTTCACTTGTTATTCTTACTAAAATGGTCACTTGTTATCATCACTGAAATAGTCACTTGTTATTATTACTTAAATGGCCACTTGTTATCATCAGTTAAATGGTCACTTGTTATCATTACTGAGATGTTCACTTGGTATTATTACTTAAATGGTCACTTGTTATCATCACTTAAATGATCACTTGTTATCATTACTTAAATGGCCACGTTACTAATACTTAAATGTTCAATTTCTTCTTCTTCTAACGGTTTGGGGATTTGAGGGAAGGGTGGGTTGGTGCGGGGGGGGGGGGGGGGGGGCGTGGTTGGAGGGAGGGTGTTGTTCATTAGTTCATTAAAAAAAAATTGTTTCTTAATAAAAAAATGTTTTTCTACAACTTTTGTACCTTCTCTCTTAGTTAAATTAGTTTTACAACGTACAGTTTTTCATGCATATTTGTTTGTTTATTCTGTTTCCCCACGGAAATGAAACTTTTGATTAACCGTAACTGTAATTGAACGTTTGAATATCAACAATAGGTCATGCGAATTGTTCATTAATGAGCTGCTGACGCAAAAGTTTAGCGGCCATGTAACTGGCACTGGCTACCAGTCTTCGTGAAAGGTCAGGTGGTACCGGTGCTAGATCGCCAGGCTGATTAAGTTCCCCTATGTCCTCTCCAGCCTGTTCCTCCTCTTCATCTTCGCCGGCTGCCTCTTCTGTCTCATCTCCTTCTGGAGGTGGACCTGCAGCATGATCTGGCATTATTTGTCTTCTCTTTATAGCTAGGTTATGCAGCATGCAACACATAACAATAAACTCTGTTATCTGGTCAGGGTGGTACTGGTGGCTGCCTCCAGAATGATCCGGGCATCTGAAGCGCTGCTTTAGGACTCCAATTGTCTTTTCAATGATGTTGCAAGTCGCTATGTGACTTTCATTATACCATTTCTGTGCTTCAGTGACAGGATTACGCAGAGGGGTCATGAGCCAACTGGCAAGGCCATATCCTTTATCCCCCAGCATCCAACCGTGACCTTCTGGCTGATTGGCAAACAGGTCAGGGATAGCACTCTCACGTAAGATGTGCACATCATGGATGCTGCCAGTTAATGTAGCATTCACTGTCATAATTGTTTGATTGTAGTCGACAACAAGCTGCACATTTAGTGAGTGGAACCCCTTTCTATAACGAAACACCTCCGCGTTCTTTAAGGGTGCTTGCAGGGCAATGTGCATGCAGTCTATTGCTCCCTGCACCTTGGGGAAGTCTGCTATTCTCGAGAAACCCAAAACCCTCTCGGTCTGTGCCTCCCTGGTCATTGGGAAGCTTATGAAGATCATCCTGCGAGCGTAAAGGGCTTCAGTCACCTGTCGAATGCAGCAGTGTGTAGCATGCTGAGAGATATGGCAGATGTCGCCAGCTGAAGCCTGAAAGGATCCCGATGCGTAAAAGGCTAGGGCAGCAGTAATCTTCACCTCAATGGACTGTGTGGTTCTGATGGTGCTGGAAGGCTGCAGATCACCCTTAACCAATTGACATATCTCATCGATGACCTCCTTCCGGAATTGCAGCCTCCTAAGACAAGCATTTTCAGACAAGTTCAGGTAGGATTGATTTTCCAAGTACCTTCGTTGGCTGTACAGTCTCCTTCTCTGTCTTCGTCTCCATCTACCCATTACTCTGCCAACTCTTCGATTAATCCTTTCAGTAACCAGTGTGTGAGCAGTTGCAATTAAAGGCAGGGAAAGTATAGGCCCCATCACTATCAATAATTACTTTCACTAATTTTAATAATCTTCCTACTCTATACTCTCTAATCACTGTACTCTGCACTCTCTGTAATCTCTACGCTGTATACCAGTCAGTTTGATAGGCCCCAACAATATCATTAAATAATTTCACTATGTAAAAGCTATTTACAAAATAATTCCAATATATAAAAACTATTTAGCATAAATAAGTTGATAATACCTATTTATATTCCCTGTCCCAAATATCTGAGTACAATTTTCTTCAATTTTACTCTCTAAATGACTCACAATTAATTCTCCACCCTTCCTCTGAAGTTCAAAATGGCGTCTGTCGTGCCCATTTCCTTCTCTTAGGGCCTGAAAAAGCAACTATTTCTCAGCACTCTTTTGGGCCTTGCATCGGACCAGTGAAGTACATGCTAGGTGCCGAAACTTGGGATGGGCCTTGTGTGGGCGATCATTTGGGCGATCATCTCAGCGATCAAAGTGGAAACTTAGGCACCTGTTTTTCCGGCGATATTTTGGGCCTAGTTTCCACTTTTTGCTCAAAATGGGCGATAGAGTTCTGTTTTGGGCGATAGATGGGCCATAGATGGGCGATATGAAGTGGAAAGTCTAGCCCTCTATTTCTCTCTCTCTCTCTTTACCTTTTTCCCCCTTTTCTCTTTCTCTATTAATATTTCTCTATTTCTCTCTCTCCCAATCAAAATTTCTCTGTCTGTTTTTCATTCCCTTTCCTCACTTCCATCTCTTTCTCATTTGCTCCCTTCTCTCTCTCTCCCTTCTCCCCCTCTCTCCCCCTCTCTCTTTCCCTCGCATCCTGTCCCTCTCTCCTTCCCTCCCTCTCTCTCTCTCGCTCCCTCCCTCACCCTCACCCTCTCCCTATCTCCGACCCCTTGAGTGCGGATTCTGTGCTGAACTCCGGTCTATTGAAGAGGCTCCTGGACTTGTTGGTGAGCAATACGGGGCTGGCTCCAGGATCTCGCCCTGTCCGGAGCTCGCTGATCTCACCCAGATGATCTCTTACTGGACTTCTCTGCTGCCGACTCAGCTGCTGTCATCGAGCTAAACTGGCTTCGAAATCTCTGCCACTCTGCACCGGCCCTAAAAGCTAGTGGGGGTGCTGTCAGCTAAAGGGCCAGCTTCTAAATGGTGAAAATGGGTCTGGAGGGCAGAGTGGCAGCGGTGTGCACTTTTACCGCATCACTATTGCTGCAAGCCCCACACCGCCATCAGAGTCGGTCGTTCGCAGCGGTGGCCCACAACGCTGCAAGACTTCCCGGGCCAAATCTTTACCGGGACGGCCAGATGAGCCCAAAGCGGCAACCGTTTGATTTTGACGAATGGCCACCGCAAACAGGCAGTAATGGTCCTTCCCGGGACTGTGAATTTTGGGGCCAAATTTCCTTCCGAGCATTCTTTATTATATTTAAAATCCCTTCTTTATAAGAAATTTCTTTCAGGTACTGATTGTTTAAAATCCACACCCCTGGTGTTATTTTAACTCTACTGTATTCCTAATTTTAAGAACCAAAATCGAGTGGTCACTAAAAAATACTTTTTTATAATAAATCTCCATCACCTCAGAACTTAACCCTTCCCGCATTAACACAAAATTTATTTGGCTCTGTTTTAAAACATCACTCACACACCCTCTTCTGGAGAACTCCATTATTATGGGGTTCCGATCCCTACATAGAAACATAGAAACATAGAAAATAGGTGCAGGAGTAGGCCATTCGGCCCTTCGAGCCTGCACCTCCATTCAATGAGATCATGGCTGAACATGCAACTTCAGTACCCCATTCCTGCTTTCTCGCCATACCCCTTGATCCCCCTAGTAGTAAGGACTACATCTAACTCCTTTTTGAATATATATTCTCTCAAATTTAAATGTGCCATCATTTTTACAATCATCCCTCTGGAGTTATCATCCTTAAAGGTCATCTGGGCTGAAATGTCCATCTGAGATAAAAATACATTAAATACAAGGGTTTTCTGCCTATGCCACTTCTGTAAATAACCACCGAAAAAACTCACGTCGCTTGCAATGGTCATTCGGCGCATAGATATTAAAGAGATCACAATGCAGTTCCTCCATTTTTACCTTTAGCTGTAAAAATCTCCCCTCAGTGTCCTTGTCCACCAATGCAACGTTCTCTTTTATGGACGAACTCAGTAAAACAGCCATCTCTTTACGGTTATTTTTTGCACAACTTGCAAACACTTCTCCCTTTCAAACTCTTTCTAGGATATCCTCATCCCAAAAGGTTTCTTGCAGACACAACAGGTCAGTTCCTTTAAAAGACTGCAACAACTGCTGCAATTTCTTCTCCTCCTCAGTCCGTTCATATTGATTGAGACGAATGTAATCATTGCTTTTAATAAAATAAGTGTGCCTCATAATCCCGCCATCATTTAATCAGCAGCCCTTTCCTCCTCGCATGCTCTTTCACAACTTTTTGGGCAGCTGGAGCTTTCTCCTGCAGCCTCCGGCTCTTTTTCACCTCCTGTTTGAACTTTCCCTGCAGGTTAGCCTCTTCCTTACATCTAAATCCTTAGATTTAGGCTGCAGAACTGTCCCTTCTCCCTCCTTCTGCCCCTCACTAACCTTTCCCTTTCCACATGATGCCACCCCACCCTCACTTCCATGCCTTCATCCTCTTCTGGCTCTTTAGATATGGCCTTTATGGCGAAAGGGATCAAGGGGTATGGAGAGAAAGCAGAAAAGGGGTACTGAGGTGAATGATCAGCCATGATCTTATTGAATGGTGGTGCAAGCTCGAAGGGCCGAAAGGCCTACTCCTGCACCTATTTTCTATGTTTCTATATTTCCATGTTTCCTCACTCTCGAGCTCTTCTGTAATCTCCCGTCCCTGTTCCCCGTCAGATACATAATCTCCCTTAGAGAGTCTTCCTGCGAACATGGTTTCTCCAACAGTGCCACTCCCTTCGGCCTCACCTCCATCACTGGCCCTTACACTTACCCCGCACCCTGCTCCCGCCTCCGCTCCCCCCACTCTGTCCTAGACCCATGATGTTTTCCGCTGAATTTGTCTTTTTCCACCATATTTAGTGTGTTTTCCACAATCTCCATCCTGTTTTCTGCTCCGCAATGTTCTGCCTCTTCTTGTGCTCTTTTCTTATTCCGTTTGCGGCTGTGTCCTCCACCTGCTCTGCTCCTCCGGCCACTCCAGTCACACCTCCTGCTCCTTCTCCCATCTCATCACTCAAGGGACTTCCTTCTGCCTCACACTCATAGCGGATAGAGCCTTTGTGACAAACTGCACAGTTTGCATTTCTGAGCAATGTATCCAGCCTTACCACAGTTATAACAGTACAGGCCTGGACAGCTTTTTACAAGATGGTCCTGTCTCAAGACAATGAGAGCAAACCTTCACCTGGTTATCACGCAGAACCCAGAAGTACTGCACTCCTTCCATTATCTCGTATTTCATGCTGTAGGGTAATGACTTCACCCCCTCTGGGAATCGCATCTTTACATAACAGGTTCCATCGGCTACCTGTGTTCCAAGATAGCATCTCCTCTTTACTACTGAGCAAAGTTTAACTTCTCACGACTCCAACTTTTTTTTATCAGCGCATCATCCTCAACATAAACGCGCAGGTTTAAGAATGAAACTATCACCTCTTCAGAATGCAGCAAAGATACATCCAAGTACTTCTCACCAACCTTTAGGCTCAGTAAAAGTCTTCCCACCTCCTCTTGGCCACTGACAGTCATTTCAAATTCAACATTCGGCTTTGGTCGGCAAGCAAAGCAACTTCCCTCACCGCAGTCCTCCTGTACTGCCTGGATGATATCCCAAGCTCGCATCTCCTTATCCTGGCAGTGAACCACCACTGTGTTTTCTTTTCCAAACCTCCTGGGGTCCAAATCTTTGGGCCTTTTATTCTCCCTTCCCAAAACATTATCTCTCCTGATTAAATTCACACTGGGAGCATTGTTCACCAAGGGGCCCGGCACTCCAGGCCCCTCAGCAGCCATCTGGCTGATATTTATGGGCCAAAAAGGCCCTAAAATTTGAAGAAAAAAAACACCATCAACTTTTGACAAACTCACTCCAACTCCTGCAGTAATCTGCAGCACCTGCTCGCTCCTAGCCCCTCCCACCGAGAGAGCTGAACCACAGCTGATGCTGTGCGAGGAGATACACTAATTTTGCTCTTACCCCCTTTTCCAAAAGTGATGGATCTGCATATTAAAATGATTTTGCTTAGTCAGGCAGAAATAAATCCATATAATTGTGACCTTTTAGATATCCACAAGTTAATTAAGCTGGAGTTGTCTTACAAACACAGCAGCATCAGTAGTCCATCTCGATTATACTGAAGCTACAATGTACTCTTAATTGGCATCAGCTATGTTTTATTATAAGAACAGTTTTAATCATCTCCAGGGGTTCTTCAGAATCACTCAGATGGAACCAAATTTTCCAACAAGCTATTAGAATCAGTTTTAACTAAAGGAATAAAACTCATAAGCTATGGATCTGACACAATAGCTGTACTTTCTTCCAATATAACCACCAGGTGTTGAAGTGGCAGAAAATGCAATAAAATAGGGTGGAGCAACTAACCACCTCACTACTCCCCCCTCCTCCCCCCCAACACTGTCAACCACAATTTCCCTCCGTCCCTTAAAGCAAAGGAGTAGGCTTGCTGCCCTTAAACTGCTACGATGGGTGTAAATGACAGAGGTGAACCTGTCCAATATCACCCCTGCTTCTGCTAATGCTACTGGGAAGCCAGAAGAGGAGAGTTGGGACAGAAGCAGAAAGCCTACTGGTGTTCCTTTTGTTGGGAGAAGACTTCGCACTGGATAACTCTCTCTTTCATCTGACTCCTCGGCTCAGCCTGAGGCCTTAATTGAAATTTTTCCCATCTCCTCATTTCTGCCTCCTTTAAATAGACTCCCATGTTCCAGCTGACTGATTCCCAAGAATCCATAGAAATATTTTTAAATGTTTTTTTAATAATATAGTTGATGCTTATTAAG
This sequence comes from Pristiophorus japonicus, assembly GCF_044704955.1. NCBI lineage: Eukaryota > Metazoa > Chordata > Chondrichthyes > Pristiophoridae > Pristiophorus > Pristiophorus japonicus. The sequence goes on along the minus strand of NC_091977.1, from coordinate 111,254,997 downwards.
AGTGCATGGCAGCTTCAGTATAGTGTAAATGGGTTAATGGCAGTGCTGTGGTTATAAGACAACTCCACCTTAATTACAATTGTGGATAAACTAAAAGATCAGAATTATACTGATTTCTTTCTGTCTGACTAAGCAAAATCAGTTTAATAGGTTGGGGGTCAGATCAGGCTTGGGGCAGCTAATGAAAGACTTCCCTCAGCCTCCTCTGTTGGTGAATCCGTCCCAGAGGAAAATCTGGGTCAATTACTCCTCAGCTGCATCTATTGTGGGTTCAAAATTCATTTCAGAGTTTGAGTACATAATCTAGACTGGCTCTTCAGTGCAGTACTGAGAGAGTGCTGTACAGCCGGAGGTGCTGTATGTCGGATGAGATGTTAAACCAACACTGCCACCACTGGATTATCTGGTGATTATCACATTGTTGTTTGTGGGACCTTGTTGTGCACAAATTGTCTGTCACATTTCCTACATCACAACAGTGACTACACTTCAAAAATACTTCTTTGGCTGTAAAGTGAGTCCTGAGGTTGTGAAAGGTGCTATATAAATGTAAGTTCTTTCTTTTCTTTCTTCCTATTGGCTAGAGTTATCCTGCCCTGGTCTCACAGACATATTTTTCCTACCATTAAAGTGAATAGAGATGGGAAAATTGTTGGCTGGCCATTGCAGAAACAAACACCACCACCCATTGACTCAAATTCCCAGCTCCTCATTTACGTATTAGAAACCACAATGCAAATGATCTAATTAGGAAGTTCAAGCATCAGTTAACACATCACAAATTGAGCAGCCTATATTTCATTCTTCATGTAAGGGATAAAAGCACTGAAATTAGAGTTTGCAAGTGAGTGCGGATTTGCTGCATGATTCAAAAGGGAGCTGGGTGAGGCCCAGAGCGTGGCAGATGAGTATTGGCAGATGTATCGCCAAGTCACTGTGGTATCCTATTTGATCATCTTTGAGATCAGAGAGGAATTTCCCAGAGTTATTTTCTAAATTGGTCTATGGTTTTCTTTGTCTCTTCTGGGAAATGATGTGACTGGTGAGCGGAGATGGTAGATGGGGGTCACGGGGGTAGATTTTGACCTCTGGGGCAGTGGATCGGCGGAGTGTGCCGGTCGACCACCCATTCCAGCAGCAAAGAGACCCCGTGATTTTGAGGTTTTAGCTTCATTGAATTCTCCGGGTGAGTTGCAGAGCACCAAACAGACATCGCAATGCAGCTCGCTGGATTGATAACTGGAAACCCGGGCTGGAACTGCTGCCAGCAAGGTAAGTTATGGAGGAAGGGCGGTCACGATTACAAAGAGTGGGGTTCTGGGGTGGCTACTGTCATGTAGTCAACTATCATTTTAACCCATGTATAAGCTGACCTAAGTTGTACACTTTGAGAACATTGACCACAAGGGGGTGAACTTGTGGGAGACACTCCTAACCTGGACTTTCCAGGTATAAAAAGGGAAGCTCCACCCACCTTCATCACTTGAGGTCTTGGTAATAAAGGTAACTGGTCACAGAGTGACCTTCTCTCAAGTATGGGCCTCGTGTGCATTTATACGGCATAGTAAGGACATATCAGCTACAGTCCAGATTATCTTTTGGGGCCCTGGAGGAGAACACCTGCTCATCCGGAGACCACAAAATTGATTCCAGACTTACCTCTTTTATTCCATCGCCCAATGGTGCCTGCACTCCCCAAGCACCGGCTAGTTCCGACCTAAAATGACAATCGAGGTCCTACTCGGATCACTCGGAATACAGATTGAGGATAAGGACGTAGTGTCTCAAACGGGCGTACTATGCTTAAACAAAGGGGACTATAGTGGGTGATGAGTGATCACAGTATAGTTGAATTTGTAATACAGATTGAGGGTGAGGACGTAGTGTCTCAAACGAGCGTACTATGCTTAAACAAAAGGGAATACAGTGGGATGAGGGCAGAGTTGGCTAAAGTAGACTGGAAACACAGACTAAACGGTAGCACAATTGAGGAACAGTGGAGGACTTTTAAGGAGCTCTTTCATCGTGCTCAACAAAAATATATTCCAGTGAAAAAGAAGGGCGGTAAGAGAAGGGATAACCAGCCGTGGATAACCAAGGAAATAAAGGAGAGTATCAAATTAAAAACCAATGCGTATAAGGTGGCCAATATTAGTGGGAAAATAGAAGATTGGGAAAATTTTAAACGACAGCAAAGAATGACTAAGAAAGCAATAAAGAAAGGAAAGATAGATTACGAAGGTAAACTTGCGCAAAACATAAAAACGGATAGTAAAAGCTTTTACAGATATATAAAACGGAAAAGAGTGACTAAAGTAAATGTTGGTCCCTTAGAAGATGAGAAGGGGGATTTAATAATGGGAAATGTGGAAATGGCTGAGACCTTAAACAATTATTTTGCTTCGGTCTTCACAGTGGAAGACACAAAAAACAAAAATTGCTGGTCACAGAAAGGTGGAAAGGGAGGACCTTGAGACAATCACTATCACTAGGGGGCAGTACTGGACAGGCTAATGGGACTCAAGGTAGACAAGTCCCCTGGTCCTGATGAAATGCATCCCAGGATATTAAAAGAGATGGCGGAAGTTATAGCAGATGCATTCGTTATAACCTACCAAAATTCTCTGGACTCTGGGGAGGTACCAGCGGATTGGAAAGCAGCTGATGTAACGCCTCTGTTTCAAAAAGGGGGCAGACAAAAGGCATGTAACTATAGGCCGGTTAGTTTAACATCTGTAGTGCGGAAAATGCTTGAAGCTATCATTAAAGAAGAAATAGCGGGACATCTAGATAGGAATAGTGCAATCAAGCAGACGCTGCATGGATTTATGAAGGGGAAATCATGTTTAACAAATTTACTGGAATTCTTTGAGGATATAACGAGCATGGTGGATAGAGGTATACCGATGGATGTGGTGTATTTAGATTTTCAAAAGGCATTTCATAAGGTGCCACACAAAAGGTTACTGCAGAAGATAAAGGTACGTGGAATCAGTGGAAATTATTAGCATGGATAGAGAATTGGCTGGCTAACAGAAAGCAGAGAGTCGGGATAAATGAGTCCTTTTCGGGTTGGAAATCAGTGGTTAGTGGTGTGCCACAGGGATCGGTGCTGGGACCACAACTGTTTACAATATACAGAGATGAACTGGAAGAGGGGACAGAGTGTAGTGTAACAAAATTTGCAGATGACACAAAGATTAGTGGGAAAGCGAGTTGTGTAGAGGACACAGAGAGGCTGCAAAGAGATTTAGATAGGTTAAGCGAATGGGCTAAGTTTTGACAGATGGAATACAATGTCGGAAAGTGTGAGGTCATCCACCTTGGGAAAAAAAACAGTAAAAGGGAATATTATTTGAATGGGGAGAAATTACAACATGCTGCGGTGCAGAGGGACCTGGGGGTCCTTGTGCATGAATCCCAAAAAGTTAGTTTGCAGGTGCAGCAGGTAATCAGGAAGGCGAATGGAATGTTGGCCTTCATTGCGAGAGGGATGGAGTACAAAAGCAGGGAGGTCCTGCTGCAACTGTACAGAGTATTGGTGAGGCCGCACCTGAAGTACTGCGTGCAGTTTTGGTCACCTTACTTAAGGAAAGATATACTAGCTTTGGAGGGGGTACAGAGACGATTCACTAGGCTGATTCCGGAGATGAGGGGGTTACCTTATGATGAGAGATTGAGTAGACTGGGTCTTTACTCGTTGGAGTTCAGAAGGATGAGGGGTGATCTGATAGAAACATTTAAAATAATGAAAGGGATAGACAAGATAGAGGCAGAGAGGTTGTTTCCACTGGTCGGGGAGACTAACTAGGGGGCACAGCCTCAAAATACGGGGGAGCCAATTTAAAACCGAGTTGAGAAGGAATTTCTTCTCCCAGAGAGTTGTGAATCTGTGGAATTCTCTGCCCAAGGAAGCAGTTGAGGCTAGTTCATTGAATGTATAGATAGATTTTTAACCAATAAGGGAATTAAGGGTTACGGGGAGCGGGCGGGTAAGTGGAGCTGAGTCCACGGCCAGATCAGCCATGATCTTGTTGAACGGCGGAACAGGCTCGAGGGACTAGGTGGCCTACTCCTGTTCCTAATTCTTATGTTCTTATGTACTTACTTAATATGACCCCCATTTCAATATTAAAAAGGGACTGTTGCCTGAAACAGGCGGGTGATTTGGACACCCAGTAGTCGGCCCCTTGCAAAATGGAGCCAACCTCATTACTGGTGTTAACGGGCCGGTAAAGCTACTGACCCTATTTTGACACCAGTAGTGTCCCATTCATATCAGGTGAGGGAACTCAAAATCGACTGTGCAGACTTTACTTCACGACAGCATAGGACAGGTTCAATAGACCAGTTGATATTTTCCTAAACCTTGTTTTTTGTATGTTTGTATGTTATCATACATAAAAATTATGGTGGTTAAATTGGATAACCCCCCGAAAACAGGCACGGGGATGCGATTAGTCCACGCCCATTCATTGCAGGCGGCATGTTAACAATGCTGCCTGCTGCTTTACATTATTGCTCTATGCAGCCAGTGCTATTCAAACATGACAGCCACATCAGCCAAATATATCCCAGGAAAAGGGGAGGTGCAAAGAGACCTGGGTGTCGTGGTACATCAGTCATTGAAGGTTGGCATGCAGGTGCAGCAGGCGGTTAAGAAAGCAAATGGCATGTTGGCCTTCATAGCAAGGGGATTTGAGTACAGGGGCAGGGAGGTGTTGCTACAGTTGTACAGGGCATTGGTGAGGCCACACTTGGAGTATTGTGTACAGTTTTGGTCTCCTAACCTGAGGAAGGACATTCTTGCTATTGAGGGAGTGCAGCGAAGGTTCACCAGACTGATTCCCGGGATGGCAGGACTGACCTATCAAGAAAGACTGGATCAACTGGGCTTGTATTCACTGGAGTTCAGAAGAATGAGAGGGGACCTCATAGAAACATTTAAAATTCTGACGGGGTTAGACAGGTTAGATCCAGGAAGAATGTTCCCAATGTTGGGGAAGTCCAGAACCAGAGGTCACAGTCTAAGGATAAGGGGTAAGCCATTTAGGACCGAAATGCGGAGGAACTTCTTCACCCAGAGAGTGGTGAACCTGTGGAATTCTCTACCACAGAAAGTTGTTGAGGCCAATTCACTAAATATATTCAAAAAGGAGTTAGATGAGGTCCTTACTACTAGGGGGATCAAGGGGTATGGCGAGAAAGCAGGAATGGGGTACTGAAGTTGAATGTTCAGCCATGAACTCATTGAATGGCGGTGCAGGCTAGAAGGGCCGAATGGCCTACTCCTGCACCTATTTTCTATGTTTCTATGTTTCTATGACACTCACTGACACACTTCACTCTTTCTTCCAGGAGAAGGAGTGTAACAGGAAGTAGCAGGAAAGAAATGGAAGAGGACAAGCGTGCCTGCATGTTTTAACGCCATGGAGGAGACAGTGCTGACCATCAGGAGAAGAGGCATCACTGAGGCTTTGGCCACTGGCAGCGCTGGAGGGATCAATGATGAGGGTCTCTGCATACCTAATCCTACTTCTCCCTCATCCCATAATCTCTTCTGACTCACAAGCTGCAGATGATGTTGGCACAAACTTCTTACTTTCTCCTCTCCCTTAATCACAACCCAACTCTAGTCTCTTTTTCATTTCACATACCCAAGAACTGGAACCTTTGCAGTGCCATTGCTGTTGCCTGTCAGCTTTTCTGATTGGCTCAGATGACCACTATTCCCACTGTTCCCTCATAATGGTCAGGTTGTGCAGCATGCAGCATACTCCACAAATCTTGATACACACTCGGCTGAGTATTGCAGGGCTCCTCCAGAGCAGTCCAGGCAGCAAAAGCATTTCTTGAGGATGCCAATGCTGCATTCTGTAATGTTCATTTGGCAGGCTGGCTCTCATTGTAGGTGTTGTGTATGCAATAACTCAATAGACTGAATACTGTAAACTCCGAACAGGTACAAATCTGGCTCTACTTTATTAGGGCCCAAAGTGATTACATTACAAGATGGCTGGCCTTTCATACCTGGGCCACACACACGTGCGCACAGCACAATGACCTCCAACAGTGGCGCCACCTGGTGGCTAGTAAACCCAAGCATACATACATGACAATATCCCCCTTTAAGATATTAGTAACGGTCTTTTTACAAATTGTTATGTATTTAACCCCTTGTAACCTGCATCACACCTGTCCACCAAAGGGCCGACCTGTTGGAGTCCCAAAGGATCCCAGCATCCCTTGGGAGCACAGTGTATAAGCAGGCCACCCACGAGGTACCTGCACTCTGGAACCTTAATAAAGGAGTTAAGGTCACACTTGCTCATTACACACAGTACTCAGTCTGACCATTTATTATGAGTGTAACAATTGGCGACGAGGTAATGAACAACCGCGCAAAAATGCAAAAAATAGTCGGCGTCCTGGAGAAGTTCTCAGAGGGGGACGATTGGGAGGCCTTCGTGGAGAGACTCGACCAATACTTCATGGCCAACGAGCTCGAAGAGAATGAGAACACGACCAAACAAAGGGCGATCCTACTAATTGTCTGTGGGGCAACAACCTATGGCCTCATGAAGAATCTCCTGGCCCCGGCAAAACCAACAGAGAAATCCTACAAAGAATTGTGTACGCTGGTCCGGGAGCACCTAAATCCTAAGGAAAGCGTTTTGATGGCGAGATATCGGTTCTACACGTGTCAACGATCGGAGGACCAGGAAGTGACGAGCTACATCGCCAAACTAAGATGTCTTGTAGGACATTGTGAGTTTGAGGGATTCCTAGAACAAATGCTCAGAGACTTTTAAGTATTGGGCATCGGACATGAGACAATCCTTCGCAAACTGTTGACTGTAGAAACTCCGAATCTCAGTAAAGCCATAACGATAGCCCAAGCATGTATGTCCACCAGCGACAACACCAAGCAGATTTCACAGAACAAAGAAGTTTCGGCCAGTACTGTGCATAAAGTAACGTCGGTTTTGAGCAGAAATGTACAGGGCAGAAAGTACACGCCGGCTGCTGTGGCCCGACCTCAATTGACCCAGAGTCTGCCATCATCTGTTAATGCGAGGCAGTTAACACCCTGTTGGCGCTGCGGGGGTGATCATCGGCCCCATCAATGCCGCTTTAAGCACTATGCGGAAATGGCTGCAGAACAATGGGACACCTCCAACGAATGTGCAGGCGAGCTGCAAACCCTGCAAACCACCACGTTGCCGAGGAAGATCGATCCACAGTGGATCAGACGGAATTGAAAACTCGTATTGAGGAGGCAGAGGTGTACGGGTTACACACGTTCACAATGAAATTCCCACCAATAATGTTGAAAGTTGAACTGAACGGTATTCCAGTGTCTATGGAGCTGGACACGGGAGCAAGTCAGTACATAATGAGTAAAACAGCCTTCGACAGGCTGTGGGGGAAGAAGGCACACAGGTCCAAGCTCAACCCCCTTCACACCAAACTAAGGACTTACACCAAGGAACTAATCCCTGTAATTGGCAGTGCTGAAGTCAAAGTCTCCTATGATGGAGCAGTACACAAACTCCCGCTCTGGATTGTGCCAGGGGATGGCCCCACATTGTTTGGCAGAAGCTGGCTGGGGAAAATCCGCTGGAACTGGGACGACATCCAAGCGCTTTCTTCCGTCGATGACACCGCATGTACCCAGGTTCTAAGCAAGTTCCCTTCGTTATTCGAGCCAGGCTTTGGAAGCTTTTTGGGGGCAAAAGTGCAGATCCAATTGGTTCCCAGTACGCGATCCATCCACCACAAGGTTCGGACAGTACCAACATATGGGTGAAAAAGTGGAAATTGAGCTGAACAGGCTGCAACGTGAAGGCATCATCGCACCGGTGGAATTCAATGACTGGGCCAGTCCGATTGTTCCGGTACTCAAGGAGGACGGTACGGTTAGAATTCGCGGGGACTATAAAGTAACGATTAACCGTTTTTTGCTGCAGGACCATTACCCACTACCCAAGGCAGACGACCTATTTGCGATCCTGGCTGGAGGGAAGACATTCACCAAGCTGGACCTGACCTCGGCCTACATGATGCAGGAGCTGGAGGAGTCTTCGAAAGACCTCACCTGCATCAACACGCACAAAGGTCTGTTCATCTACAACCGGTGCCCGTTCAGGATTCGGTCGGCCGCAGCGATCTTCCAGCAGAACATGGAGAGCCGGCTAAAGTCAGTTCCTTGCACAGTGTTCTTCCAGGACAACATATTGGTTACAGGTCGGGATATCTTGGAGCACTTGAAGTATCTGGAGGAGGTTCTTAGTTGGCTGGATCGTGTGGGGCTCAGGTCAAAATGCTTGAAGTGTGTTTTCCTGGCATAGGACGTCGAATTCTTAGGAGGGAGAATCGCAGCAGACGGCATCAGACCCACCGATGCCAAGACAGAGGCCATCAAGAATGCACCACGACCACAGAACGTGACGGAGCTGCGGTCATTCCTGAGACTCCTTAACTACTTTGGTAATTTCCTACCTAGCTTAAGCACCCTGCTAGAACTCCTAAATGCGCTACTGCGCAAGGGAGACGATTGGGTATGGGGGAATTCACAAGAGACTGCCTTTAAGAAAGCCAGAAATGTATTGTGTTCTAACAAACTGCTTGTCCTGTATAACCCATGTAAACAATTGGTGTTAGCTTGCTATGCGTCGTCATACAGGGTCAGATGTGTGTTGCAACAGGCTTATGAATCGGGAATTTTGCAGTTGCGTATGCATCCAGGAGTTTGTCCAAGGCCGAAAGGGTCGACAGCATGGTTGAAAAAGAGGCTCTAGTGTGCATTTATGGGGTAAAAAAAATGTACTTATTTGGCGTCAAGTTCGAGCTTGAATAACCACAAGCCGCTCATATCGCTATTCTTGGAGCGCAAAGGGATTAATACCAATGCCTCTGCCCGCATCCAAAGATGGGCGCTCACGCTGTCGGTATACAATTATGTAATCCGCCACAGACCAGGCACAGAGAACTGTGCAGATGCTCTCAGTCGGCTACCATTACCCACCATAGGGATGGAAATGGCACAGCCAGCGGATTTGCTCATGGTCATGGTGGCATTTGAGAACGAGAAATCCCCCGTTACGGCCCGCCAGATCAGGACCTGAACAAGCCAGGATCCTTTACTATCCATGATAAAAAACTGTGTTCTCCATGGGAGCTGGTCTAGTGTCCCAGTGGAGATGCAGGAAGCGATTAAGCCATTCCACAGACACAAAGATGAGCTGTCCCTGTAGGCGGACTGTCTTTTCTGGGGCTATCACGTGGTCTTGCCCAAGAAAGGCAGAGGCACATTTATTAGCGAACTGCACAACACTCACCCAGGCATTGTAATGATGAAAGCCATAGCCAGATCCCACGTGTGGTGGCCTAGCATCGACTCAGATTTAGAGTCATGTGTCCGCCAGCGCAACACTTGCTCTCAGTTGAGCAATGCACCCAGAAAGGAACCGTTAAATTTCTGGTCATGGCCATCCAAACTGTGGTTGAAGATCCATGTAGACTATGCAGGCCCATTCCTCGACAAAATATTTTTGATTGTCGTGGACGCTTACTTAAAATGGATTGAATGTGCAATAATGTCTGTAAGCACATCCACGGCCACCATTGAAAGCCTACGAGCCATGTTTGCCACGCATGGCTTGCCTGATGTCCTCGTCAGCAACAATGAGCCAGTGCTGAATTCAAAGAAGTCATGACCCGCAACGGGATCAAACAGACCATGCGTAGCAAACATGACACGAAGGCTCTCAATGTTAGCTGTGGATGTGCTGGATGATATGATTGTACATTCTATCCACTTGGAATAAGCATCCACCACAACTAAGAACATCTTTCTCAGGAAGTGTGGATCCTGGACCATGGTTTAGATGGCCACGACCACAGACTCAGCAGCGATTCCGCTGGTGCTTTATTCAGCTGCATGCAAGTGTTGCACTGCTGCACACATGATTCCAGATCAGAGTCAATTCCAGGCCACCATACATGAGACCTGGCAATGGCTTTCATCGTGACAATACCGGGATGTGTGCTAGGTAGATCATGCACAAATTTCTCACCGCCTTTCTTGGGCATAACACCACGATTACCCCACAGTATACAATCTGATTGAATGGATAGTTCGTCTTTGCAACGGATGTAAGGTTTGGTCTCCTCACACATTTGCTTGGGTATGGCAGACCAATCACCACGAAGGATACAACGTTTCACAACTGATAATATCATGTCCTGGCTGATTCAGGTCTTAATTTGTTGGGCCGTGACAGGGGTTCCTTCATTTTCAAAAGCATTCATGACTAACAGTAAGTCTGCTGGTTGTGGCGTTCCCATCTCCGGTGTGGGCAACGGCAGAGGCTCAATGCATCGGCACAATTCTCAGTGCCAGGTCTATAGCGACTGATATAATCATAGGCAGATAATGTCAACGCCCATCTCTGATGCGGAAAAATGCATTGGTATTGATACCTTTGTTTTCCGAAAACAATGAAATGAGTGGCTTGTGATCTGCTTCCAGTTCAAACTGATGCATCTTTTTAACCGCATACACATAGGCTAGCGCTCCTTTCGCTACCATGCTGTAGGCTCTTTCTGCCTTTGACAAACTTTTTGAAGCATATGCAACAGGTTGTAATTTGCCCGACTCATTAGTTTGTTGGAGCATGCAACCAACTCCACATGATGAAGCATCACAGGCCAATACTAGACGCTTACACGGATCATAATGTACCAGCAGCTTGTTAGAGCAAAGCAGATTAGTAGCTTTCTCAAAAGCTCCATCTTGAGACGCACCCCAAACCCAGTTGTCGCCTTTTCTTAGCAGTATGTGCAGTGGCTCTAATAAGGTGCTCAATCAAGGTAAGAAATTATCGAAGTAGTTGAGTAGACCAAGGAATGAACACAGCTCCATCACATTGTGAGGTTTGCGTGCATTTTTGATGGCCTTGGTTTTCATGTCCGTAGGCCTAATACTGTCAGCAGCAATTTTGCTCCCCAGGAATTCGACTTCTGGTGCCATAAAGACGCACTTCGAGCGTTTCAATCTGAGTTCCACTTTGTCCAGACAATGTAGAATCTCTTCCAGGTTGTTCAGATGTTCGGCGGAATCATGACCTGTGACCAGTATGTCATCTTGGAACACGACGGTTCTGGGAACAGACTTCAGTAGACTCTCCATGTTCCTCTGAAATATGGCTGCAGCCGAGCGAATTCGAAAAGGGCACCTATTGTAGATAAACAGTCCTTTATGAGTATTGATGCAGGTAAGTTTCTTCGATGTGTCGACCAGCTACTGTGTCATGTAGGCCATTGTCAGATCCAGTTTTGTGAATGACTTCCCCCAGCTAGCGTTGCAAACAAGTCATCAACCTTCGGTAACGGGTATTGATCCTGTTTCGAAACTCGGTTGACCGTAACCTTGTATCCTGACAGTTCCATCACTTTTCAACACGGGAAAACTGGGGCTGGCCCGTTCATTAAATTCGACAGGTGATATGATCCCTTCACACTGGAGTCTGTCCAGTTCTATTTCGACCGTCTCCCTCATCATGTATGGAACTGCCCGAGATTTATGATAGATGGGTCTTGCATCTGAGTCCACGTGGATCTGTACCTTGGCTCCCGTGAAATTGCCAATGCCTGGTTCAAAGAGCGAGAGGAACTTGCTCAGCACTTGAGCACATGGAGTATACTCCTCCGACAACAACGCTTTGATCTCATTCCAGTTCCATTTGATTTTTTCTAACCAGTTCCTGCTGAACAGCATTGGACCATTGCCTGGAACAATCCATAACAGTAAATCGTGAACCGCACCATCATACTACGCCTTGATTACTGCACTGCCAATCACCGTTATGAGTTCTTTAGTGTACGTATGCAACTTGGCATTGACTGGACTCAGCTTAGGCCTCACAGCCTTAGTATCCCACAGACTGTTGAATGTCCTCTGGCTCATTATTGATTGACTCGCTCCCGTGTCCAATTCCATCGATACCGGCACACCATTAAGTTTTACATTAATCATTATCGATTGGCTCTTTGTTAGGAACGAATACAGTCCATACACTTCCTCCTCTGGTATCTTGGGTTGCATATCTGGATCCGCGCTAGACTAGTCATCATCCTCCACGTGGTGTGTCGCAGCACGCTTGCTTAGTTGCGGACACATGCGCTGGAGATACCCCACTCTCGAACAGCCTTTACAAATATACTGATCAAACCGATATTGATAATGCCGATGATTTCCCCCACAACGCCAACATGGTGATATCGGATTCATTCCCGTTGGCGGACTTTGAGCAGCCACAGGTTTCATGTATGCAGTCGGGTAGGCCCATCCATATGCAGCTCTGCCAAACGACGACACTATCTTGTTTACAGTACTTGCCGAGTTCCGATTTTTCAATGATATCTACTTTAAGCTTTTGTCCGTCGTCATGCATGATTGGGCAATCATGATGACCTTGCTCAAATTCAACGTCTCCGCCGCCAGTAGCTTATGCAGGATCACCTCGTGGTTGATGCCGATTACAAAGAAGTCCCTAGCATGTCTGCCAATGCAGTTTCAAAATTACACAGTCCAGCTAGACGTCTTAGGTCGTCAACGGATTCCGATACATCTTGGTCCTCAGAACGAACGTGCGTATAGAATCAATATCTTGACATGATGATGCCTTCATCTGGTTTGAGATGGTCACGTACCAAAGCACACAATGTTTCATAGTCCTTGTCCATTGGACTGAAGGGTGAGAGGAGATACTTTATGAGTCCATAGATTTTCGGACCGCAAACCGTGAGGAGGACCGCCTGGCGCCGAACTGTGTCTGCCTCTTTCTCCATTTTGTTGACCATAAAATACAGGTTCAAGCGGGCTACAAAGTCTGCCCAATCTTCTCCCTCCTCAAATCGCACCAGAATTCCAATTGTGCTCATTTTTGCATGCGAAGGTTCTTGTTAACTCGTCGCCAAATGTTGTGTCTGCAATAACTCAATAGACTGAACACTGTAAATTCCGAACAGGTGCAAACCTGGCTCTACTTTATTAGGGCCCAAAATGATTACATTACAAGATGGCTGTCCTTTTATACCTGGGCCGCATACACGTGCGCACAGCCCAATGACCTCCGACAGTGGCGCCATCTGGTGGCTAATAAGCCCAAGCATACATACATGACAGTAGACTTCCTGTGTACTTGCGTGTGGTTTCCTGATCAGAGTCATGAGCCTTTGATTTGCTGTGCTGGGTCAAATACAGGTGGAACAGAGGACAGCCACAGAATGAAAGAATAGTGAGCTGCCTGTGGTCACACACCAGTTGCACATTGAGGGAAAGGATTCCCTTTTGGTTCATGAAAATGGAAGAGTTCACATGATGAGCCACAAGGCAATGTGCGTGCAGCCTATGGCACCCTGCACCATGAGGAAACCTGCAATCCAGTCATTTTCAGTCATGAATAATGGTGGACAATTAAACAACTAATGGAAGGAGGAGACTCCATGAACATCTTCATCCTCAAGTATGGTAGAGCCCAGCACGTCAATGCAAAAGACATGGCTGAAGCCTTTGCAACCACTCACTGCCAGAAGTGCAGAATGGATGATCCATCTCGGCCTCCTCCTGAGGTCCGACCATCACAGAAGCCAGTGTTCTGCCAATTCGAGTGACTCTAATTGACATCAAGAAATAGCTGAGCCCTGACAAGATCCTGGTTGTAATGCTGAGGACTTATGCTCCAGAACTAGCTGTGCCTCTAGCCAAGCTGTTCCAGTACAACTACAACGCTGGCATCTACCCAACAAAGTGGAAAAATGCCCAGGTATGTCCTGTGCACAAAAAGCACGACAAATCCAATGCTGCAAAACACCTCCCCATCAGCTTACTTTCAATCACCAATGTTCAGTTTGGGTTCCATCAGGACCACTCAGATCCAGACATCATTACAGTCTTGGCCCAAACTTGGTCAAAAGAGCTGAATTCTTGAAGTTAGATGAAAGTGACTGCCCTTGACATCAAGGCAGCATTTGACTGAGTGTGGCACCAAGGAACCCAAGTAAAATTGGAATCAATGGGAAAACTCTCCACTCGCTGGAGTCATATCTAGCACAAAGGAAGATGGTTATGGTTGTTGGAGGCCAATCATCTCAGCATCAGGACATTACTGCAGGAGTTCCTCAGGGCAGTGTCCTAGGCCCAACAGTTGTGTATCTGTAAAGCATGCACTCCCATGTTCCGCCACCAGGGAGTGCATCCCCTGAAGTCCCAAGGGATCCCAGCATCCCTTGGGAGCACTGTATATAAGCCGGCCCCGAAGGCCTGTTCCTCACTCTGCAGTGTCTTAATAAAGACTGAGGTCACTGTTACTTTAACCTCCCTGTGTGCAGTCTCATCTCTGTTAGGAACACAATAACTGGCGATGAGTATACGAATCCAATGCAAAGATGCAGCAAACTATGGGCATCCTGGAGAAGTTCTCGGAGGGTGAGGACTGGGAAGCCTATGTCGAACGGCTGGACCAGTACTTTGTAGCCAATGAGCTGGACGGAGAAGGAAGCGTGGCAAAAAGGAGAGCGGTCCTGCGGGGCACCAACCTACAGCCTCATGAAGAATCTTCTGGCTCCGGTGAAACCCACAGATAAGTCATATGAGGAGCTGTGTACAATGGTTCGGGAGCATCTTAACCCGAGGGAGAGCGTGCTGATGGCGAGGTATCGGTTCTACACGTGCCAGCGATCTGAAGGTCAGGAAGTGGTGAGCTACGTCGCCGGGCTAAGGCGACTTGCAGGACAATGTGAGTTTGATGGCTACCTGGAGCAAATGCTCAGAGACGTTTTTGTACTGGGTATTGGCCACGAGACCATCCTGCATAAACTTTTGACTGTAGAGACACCGACCCTCAGTAAGACCATTGCGATAGCACAGGCCTTTATGTCCACCAGTGATAACACCAAACAAATCTCTCAGCACACAAGTGCTAGCAATGTTCATAAATTAACTGGAACTGTGTTTGCGAGCAGAAATGTACAGGGCAGAGACCACGAGTCTGCAACGGCCAGCAGGCCTCAGATGACCCAGATGATTCAGAATCCGCAACAAAGGATGAATGCAAGGCAATTCACACCATGTTGGTGTTGTGGAGGCTTCCATTCAGCCTATTCATGCCGCTTCAAAGTGTATGTTTGCAAGAGCTGTGGAACAATGGGGCACCACCAACGAGCTTGCAGATGAGCTGCAAGCTCTGCAAAGCCTGCTAACCACTACGTGGCAGAGGAAGATCGGTCCATGGTGGATCAAAGCAATTTCGAGCCTCAGAGAGAAGAGGCAGATGCTGAAATACATGGGGTGCACACATTTTTGATGAAATGTCCACCTATAATGCTAAACATAAAATTGAATGGCTTACCCGTAGCCATGGAACTGGACACTGGCGCTAGCCAATCCATCCTGAGTAAAAAGATGTTTGAAAGACTGTGGTGCAACAAAGCACTCAGACCAGCCCTGAGCCCCATCCACACGAAACTGAGAATGTACACCAAAGAGCTTATCACTGTCCTGGGCAGTGCCATGGCCAAGGTCACCTACGAGGGCATGGTGCATGAACTGCCACTCTGGATTGTCCCGGGCGATGGCCCCACACTGCTTGGAAGGAGCTAGCTGGGCAAAATCCGCTGGAACTGGGATGACATCCGAGCGCGATCACACGTCGATGAGACCTCATTTACCCAGGTTCTTAACAAATTTGAGCCAGGCATTGGAAACTTTTCCGGGGCAAAGGTGCAGATCCACTTGGTCCCAGAGGCACGACCCATTCGCCACAAGGTGCGAGCGGTACCTCACATGATGAGGGAGAAAGTAGAAATTGAGCTGGACAGGCTGCAACGCGAGGGCATCATCTCCCCAGTGGAATTCAGCGTGTTGGCCAGCCCGATTGTTCCACTACTCAAAAGTGATGGCACGGTCAGGATTTGCGACGATTATAAAGTAACTATTAATCGTTTCTCGCTACAAGACCAATACCCTAAGGCAGACGACCTATTTGTGACGCTGGCAGGAGGCAAGACGTTCACCAAGCTCGACCTGACTTCGGCCTACATGACGCAGGAGCTGGAGGAGTCTTCGAAGGGCCTCACCTGCACCAACACGCATAAGGGACTATTCATCTACAACAGATGCCCGTTTGGAATTCGGTCGGCTGCAGCGATCTTGCAAAGAAACATGGAGAGCTTACTCAAGTCGGTACCTCGCACGGTGGTTTTTCAGGATGACATATTGGTCATGGGTCGGGACACCATCGAGCACCCACAAAACCTGGAGGAGGTCCTCCAGCGACTGGATCGCGTAGAGCTGCGGCTGAAGAGGTCGAAATGCGTCTTCATGGCAACAGAAGTGGGAGTTTTTGAGGAGAAAGATCGCGGCGGACGGCATTCGGCCCACAGACGCCAAGACAGAGGCTATCAGGAATGCTCCCAGGCCACAGAACGTCACGGAGCTGCGGTCATTCCTGGGACTGCTCAACTATTTTGGTAACTTCCTACTGGGGTTAAGCAGCTTTTAGAGCTCCTACATGTGTTGTTGCATAAAGGTGAGAACTGGGTATGGGGAAAAAGCCAAGTAATTGCTTTTGAGAAAGCCAGAAACATTTTATGCTCCAACAAGCTGTTTGTATTTATGGCTAAAGGGATCAAGGGATATGGAGAGAAAGCAGGAAAGGGGTACTGAGGGAATGATCAACCATGATCTTATTGAATGGCGGTGCAGGCTCAAAGGGCCGAATGGCCTACTCCTGCACCTATTTTCTATGTTTCTATGTTTCTATATTTGTATTGTATAACCCGTGTAAAAGACTTGTGCTAGCATGTGATGCGTCGTCGTGCGGAGTTGGGTGTGTATTACAACAAGCTAACGTTGCGGGGAAGTTGCAACCTGTCACTTATGCTTCCAGGAGCTTGTCTAAGGCCGAGAGGGCCTACAGCATGATTGAGAAAGAGGCATTAGCGTGTGTGTTCGGGGTAAAGAAATGCATCAGTACCTGTTTGGCCTCAAATTTGGACTGGAAACCGATCAGAAGCCCCTCATATCCCTGTTTGCTGAAAACAAGGAGATAAATACTAATGCCTCAGCCCGCATACAAATGTGGGCACTCGCGCTATCAGCATATAACTATACCATCCGTCACAGGCCAAGCACCGAGAACTGTGCAGATGCTCTCAGTCGGCTACCATTGCCCACCACGGGGGTGGAAATGGAGCAGCCTGCAAACTTATTGATGGTGGCACAGCCCGCAGACTTGTTGATGGTCATGCAAGCATTTGAAAATGATAAATCACTTGTCACGGCCCGCCAGATTAGGACTTGGACCAGCCAATATCCTCTGCTGTCCCTTGTAAAAAACTGTGTACTGCATGGGAGTTGGGCCAGCATCCCCGTTGAAATGCAAGAGCTAATCAAGCCGTTCCAACGGCGAAAGGACGAGCTGTCCATTCAGGCAGACTGCCTGTTGTGGGGTAACCGCGTAGTGCTATCCAAAAATGGCAGGGAGACGTTCATCTCAGATCTCCACAGCACACACCCGGGTATAGTAATGATGAAAGCGATAGCCAGATCCCCCGTGTGGTGGCCCGGTATCGACTCTGACTTAGAGTCCTGTGTACAGCAATGCAGCGCATGTGCTCAGTTGGGCAACGCACCCAGAGAGGCACCACTAAGTTTGTGGTCCTGGCCCTCCAGACCATGGTCAAGGATCCATTTCGACTATGTGGGCCCGTTTCTCGGTAAAATGTTCCTGTTGCTGGTGGATGCTTTTTCAAAATGGATTGAATGTGAAGTAATGTCGGGAAGCACCGCCACCGCCACCATTGAAAGTCTGAGGGCCATGTTTTCCACCCACGGCCTGCCTGACATACTGGTCAGTGACAACGGGCCATGTTTCACCAGTGCCGAATTTAAAGAATTCATGACCCACAATGGGATCAAACATGTCACCTCGGCCCCATTTAAACTAGCCTCCAATGGGTAGGCAGAGCGGGCAGTACTAACAATCAAACAGAGCCTTAAACGAGTCACAGAAGGCTCACTCCAAACCCGCCTGTCCCGAGTACTGCTCAGCTACCGCATGAGACCCCACTTGCTCACAGGGGTGCCCCCGGCTGAGCTACTCATGAAAAGGACACTTAAAACCAGACTCTCACTGGTTCACCCAAACCTGCATGATCAGGTAGAGAGCAGGCGGCAGCAACAAAATGTAAACGATGGTCGCGCCACTGTGTCATGGGAAATTGATCTCAATGACTCTGTGCATGTGCTAAACTATGGACATGGTACCAAGTGGATCGCGGGCACGGTGATAGCTAAAGAAGGAAGTAGGATGTTTGTCATCAAACTAGACAATGGACAAATTTGCAGAAAGCACCTGGACCAAACGAGGCTGTGGTTCACAGACTGCCCTGAACAACCCACAGCAGACACCACCTTTTTCGAGCCCACAACACACACCCAAAGGATCAACGACACCACCCCGGACCAGGAAATTGAACCCATCACACCCAACAGCCCAGCAAGGCCAGGCTCACCCAGCAGCCCTGCAGGGCGAACAACACGCCAGCCCAGCGAGGGCACAGCCAACACACCAGAACAGACATTTGTACCGAGGTGGTCCACCAGGGAAAGAAAGGCTCCCGACCGCCTCACCTTGTAAATAGTTTTCACTTTGACTTTGGCGGGGAGTGATGTTGTGTATCTGTAAAGCGTGCACTCCCATGTTCAGCCACCTGGGAGCTCATTCCCTGAAGTCCCAAGCATCCCTTGGGAGCACTGTATATAAGCCAGCCCCTAAGGCCTCTTCCTCACTCTGGAGTGTCTTAATAAAGACTGAGGTCACTGTTACTTTAACCTCCCTGTGTGCAGTTTCATCTGTGTTCGGAACACATTACCAACCATCTTCAGCTGCTTCATCAATGACCTCCTCTCCATCATAAGGTCAGAAGTGGGGATGTTCACTGATGATCGCACATTCAGATCCATTTGCAACACCTCAGATAATGAAACTGTTCATGCCTGCATGCAACAAAATCTGAACAAATTCAAGCTTGAGCTGATAAGTGGCAAGTAACATTCACACCACACAAGTGCCAAGCAATGATTATCTCCAACAAGCGAGAGTCTAACCACCACCCCTTGACATTCAATGGGATTACCATCACTAAAACACCTACCATTAACATCCTGAGTGGTCGCCATTGACCAGAAACTTAACTGGACCAACCACATAAATACTGTGGCTACAAGAGCAGGTCAGAGGCTGGATATTCTGCAGCGAGTGACTCACCTCCTGACTCCCCAAAGCTGTCCCAACATCTACAAGGCACAAGTCAGGAGTGTGATGGAATATTCTTCACTTGCCTGGATGAGTGCAGCTCCAACAATCAAGAAGCTCAACACCATCCAGGACAAAGCAGCCTGCTTGATTGGCACTCCATCCATCACCTTAAATATTCCCTGCCTCCGTGGCTGCAGTGTGTACCATCTACAAAATGCACGTAACAACTCAACAAAACTTTGCACAAACATATGTAGCCAAGTAGGAAATCGTATACAAATCATGAACCAGCAACCTGTTATGTCTTTAACCCTTGGCAACCTGCATCACACCACCACCAGAGGGCCTACCTGTTGGAGTCCCAAGGAATCCCAGCGTCTCTTGGGAGCACTGTATATAAGCAGGCCACCCACACGATACCTGCACACTGGAGTCTTACTAAAGGAGCTAAGATCACACTTACTCATTGCTCACAGTACTCAGTTTCATCCTTTATTATGAGCTTATCACAACCCACACAAACCAAACAATTAATTTGTTAAAGTTTTTTTTTCTCAGCTGCCAAAAAGGAACCAGCAACAGCTACAAAACCAACTGATCAAATTGCTCAAACAGTTTTTCCAACTTCTTTGGGTGGACACGTTGTTTCTTCAGTTAGTTGACTCTATCATGCTTAAAAAATAACATTTATAACATAATCATCATAAAATGTAACCAATTCACAAAAATGTCTTTACTTATAAAATTACCACCATGACCTGATGAAAAACCATCTGATAAATTTTGACTCAAGAAATATAAAATACAGAACTAGAGGGGGCAGCTCAAGCAATACCAGGAGTTCCGCAGGTCTCTGATGAAATATGTAAAGGACCAGGAAAGATGTCAAAGATGAAGTATTTCTTGCTTTTGTTATGGCTTTAATAATTATACAATTGCATAAGTAAACAATAAAAAATATCACTTTTCACAAAAAATTGAAGTGTGTTTTAGGAAAGTTTTTTCTCGCCACTACAATGGTTTCAGTCCAGATAAAGTGACAGGCCCACAAATTCGGAAATGGGGCGCTAACTTTTGAAATCTTGAAAAATGTGTGGTATGGAATGAGAAATTGCTGGAATGATGGGGATGTGCTGAGCAACCGGGAAGTGGCCTCAAATTCATTGGAACTGAAGTCTGATGAGGCGGTCACGGACCGTCCTTCCACAAGGCCAATTGAGTGGCTGCCTCCTCTGTTACTGCTATTCCTCCTCATCCTCCCCTTCCTCCTCGTCCTTCTCCTCATCCTCCTCGTCTCCCTCTTCTTCCTCCTGAGGTGGTGAGGCTATGCCTGGTGGCAATGACTCACCCTCATAATGCCCAAGTTATGCAGCAGACGACGACAAAAGAGAACATTAAGTGAGTGGTAGCTTTTGCGGTTACGGAATACCTCAGGATTGTTATGCGGTGCCCGCAAAGTGATGTGAGTGTAGTCAATGTTGCCCTGCACCATGGGAAAGTCCATAATCCTGGCAAAGCCACATGCACTTCTCTATGGTCATGGGCAAGGAAATGTCGTTGCTTCTGTAGAAAGCATCTGTGACCTCGCGGATGCAGCAATGGACGACGAACTGCGATATGTTAAATATGTCTCCTGTTGCATACTGGAAGGATCAGTTGGCATAGCAATTGAGGGCAATGACCTGAGACTACAAGTCTGGTTGCAGGAGGTGGCAGAGCTCCACGACTACATCCTTGGTCAAGCGGAGCCTTTTAAGACACTGTTCCTCAGTGAAATTGATGTAGGAAACCTGCTGCTGGAATACCCTGGGTGGGTAAAGCCTCCTGTTGCGAGCCCTGTTGGCCCTCCTCCCTCTGGCAACATTTTGCAACCTTTCTCTCTGCCTCCGCTGCCTCTGACGTTGACACTGGAGGGCGAGGTCCAGTCCCAGTACAGCCCCCATTAAAGTATGGAAATGTTGCACTTTGAAATCTCACCTAAATGAAAGTGAATAATTTTTCTGAGGCAGAAGACTCCTTAAAGTGAAAATGCTGAAATCGCTCAAAATGCTTGTTTGCCAAAGTCAAACTGATAGGCAGCATTCTTTGCCGACTAAAAATAAATCGGATGTTGACGCCTTTAAATACTACTCCTCCATTGGCCAGCTGATTGCATACTGCCTCCTCTACCTGCTATTGCTAAAGATAGGTGCTCAGGCAGGGGGTGAGAGGGAATTTCTGATCCGCGTGCTAAAGGAGTGATGCGCACCAGATGACATCACGAGCACTGGGGTGCTAGGGACCGAGTTGGTAAGGCTTAGCACCAGTCCAAAAGCGGCAAGGAATTTTGGGGGCGTTGCTCAATTGGCCAAGCCCAGTCGCAAACCCATTTGCACCCCGTTATCGCCTCCTGGAGGCGGTAACGGGAGGAGCAAAGGAGGCCAATTTCTCCCCCAGCAATGTCTTCACTAGAAGCTGTTGGGGCCAAAATTGCCCCTTCTGATAGTGTTGAAAGTGGTGGCCACAGGTCAGCACAGAATGGCCACCAACTTTCTGCGTAGTGGCCCCCATTTTGTAAATTGCCCTTCGTGAGCTTTGGAGTGATGCCCAGGACCGCTCCGCCCATTTACCCGTCATGGCATGCACACACCGACCCCTTACTGACTGGCGGAGACCCCCTTGTGTATTCACCCCTCATGAAATGTTCCCTTTCCCATACTGCCCCGCGGGAACGGTCCCGCCACCAATTGGTGCCCCCGACAGCTTTTTGTGTCGGTGCACTCTCTGTGGCATGGCGGCTCGGCCACCCTTAAAGGGGAGGGTGCACTGCCACGGCTTCCAAGTTATTTTTTTTTTGTCGGCTGACTGCCAGGTCGGCCCGACAATTAAGCACCTGGGTTCAGCCGGGACGCCAACAGGCAGCCTGTCACCCCCTCTTGGGTGCCAGGCCGCTGGTCCAGCCCAAACCCTCCCTGGTGGCCCAGTGTTCGCAGCGGCCCGCCCCTTTAACTGAAGGGGAGAGACATTGTGACATGCCAGCGCTGACGTGATTGGTAAGGGTGCTCCATCCCGCAGCCGCCACAACTTCCGCCCCAAGCCAAAAACATTTTCAAAGTGCCGAATATCAACTGCATCGCCGCCACCTGGGTTGTGACGGAGAAAAACTTTTAAAAACAGAGGGTGTGCCCCGTTTTAGGCAGAGGCCAATTTCTACCCCTTTAACTGTTGTCAGTAAAACCTGTTTTGGAACTTTCACTTAGATCTCCCTCAACTATTTGGATTTCACTTTCATGGGACAGTTTATAAATCTGTGCTGGATCTGTGCTGATAGTTCTCCTCGAAATACATTTCCGATTGCTATGTTAGCTTTCACAGAATGATTTCACAGAATCTTGCAACACAGAAGGACATTCAGATGAACACAGAGATACACTACAAAATTCTTTTATTACTAGTGGGGTTAAATATTGTAGTAAAGCAAATATATATATATGACTTAGGAGGTTTAAGTTCTCCTCTCTTGCTGATTGAAGTCAATGTGTTGCACTGCACTCTTAATAATAAAAAATATGCTAAAGGGAAGAATAAAGTGAGTAAAGCGCTGGCCTACAAACACCAAAAGTATTCTTCTGCTATAATCACTATTTAAATGGAGGCATTAATCCTTTTAAAATAACTCTGTTAAAATAGCAAACAAAGGCAAGCAAAAGAAAAACTTAGGGGGTTAAATTGGGACATGCAGCATCCATTTTTTAGGTGCTACATGGCCACATAAGATTCGAAAATGTGCTCCAAGATGTGTGCAAATTTCGACAGTCGACAGGATGCCATCTTGATAAAGGGGTTGGCATTTGCGTGCCTAATAACCACCGGCAACATGCAGTACAGGCAGATCATGATGCGAATCTGTGCAATGCTGATTTGACGCCAGTGCTGCCATTTTTGAACTGCACACTCCATCCAATGCCCTGTCTAAACCTTGTGCAGCTGAGCACAACATTAAACGAAATGAAGGTGCTCCCACCAGTGCTATTTAAAGGGATCATGAGCTTGTACACTTATAATAAATGGTCAGACTGAATACTGTGCGTAATGAGCAAGTGTGACCTTAGCTCCTTTATTGTAGTTCCAGAGTGCAGGTACCTTGTGGGTGGCCTGTTTATATACCATACTCCCAAGGGATGCTGGGATCCCTTGGGACTCCAACAGGTACGCCCTCTGGTGGATAGGTGTGATGCAGGTTACAAGGTTACAAGGGGTTAAATACATAATAACAGCACTCCCCCGTGAAGTCAACAATACACTTATTTACAAGGTGAGACGATCTGGGGCTTTGCGCTCCCTTGTCGATCGTCCCGGTACAAATATTGGTGTGGTTGGGTTGGTCAGTTCTTCACTGAGCTGTTGGGCAGCCAGCCTTGCCGGGCTGCTGGGGATGGTGAGTTCTGTTTCGTGGTTAACTGTGGTGTCAATTACCACTTGTGTGTGTGTTGGAAGGTCAAAGTTGAAGGTGTCCTCTTCAGGTTGAGCGTAGCTGTTGGACCAAATTAAACTGCAGTTCACCAAGTGTTTTCTGTGCGTTTGTCCATTGGTCAGTTTGACCTGAAAAACCCTACTCCCCTCTTTGGCTGTGACCATGCCAGTGAGCCATTTGGGATCATGTCCATAATTGAGCACAAATACAGGATCATTGATCTCAATATCGCGTGACAAGTCTGCGCGGTCATGGTGCACACTCTTTGATGCCGCTAATCCTCCACGTGATCATGTAGATCAGGGTGAACCAGAGAGAACCTTGTTTTAAGCGCCCTTTTCATGAGCAGCTCGGCTGGGGGAATGAGGGGGCTCTGGTGCGGTAGCTGAGCAGAACTTGGGACAACCGGGTCTGCAGGGAGCCTTCCGACACACGTTTCAAGCTTTGCTTGATGGTCTGGACTGTCTGTTCTGCCTGGCTGTTGGCTGCGGGCTTGAATGGCGCAGATGTGACATGTTTGATCTCATTGCGGGTCATGAACTCTTTGAATTCGGCACTTGTGAAGCATGGCCCATTGTCGCTGACGAGGACATCGGGCAGGCCGTGCATGGCAAACATAGCTCTTAGACTTTCAATGGTGGCTGTGGACGTGCTTCCAGACATTATTGCACATTCAATCCACTTTGAGTAAGCATCCACGACAACCAAAAACATTTTGCCTAGAAATGGGCCTGCATAGTCTACATGGATCCTCAACCAAGGTTTGGACGGCCAGGACGGCAAAGTTAAGGATGACTCTCTTGGTGCATTGCTCAACTGAGAGCAGGCATTACACTGGCATACACAAGACTCTAAATCTGAGTCGATGCCTGGCCACCACAGGTGGGATTGGCTATGGCTTTCTTCATCACAGTGCCTGGGTGGGTGCTCTTTAGTTCCCCAATAAATGTGTCTCTGCCTTTCTTGTGCAATACCACATGATTGCCCCACAAGAGACAGTCCGCCTGCAGGGACAGTTCACCTTTGCGTCTGTGGAATTGCTTAATCGCTTCCTGCATCTCCACTGAGACACTGGACCAGCTCCCATGGAGGACACAGCTTTTTACCAGGGAAAATAAAGGATCCTGGCTGGTCCAGGTCCTGATCTGGTGGGCTGTAACGGGGGATTTCTCATTCTCAAATGCCTCCATGACCATTAGCAAGTCCGCTGGCTGTGCCATTTCCACCCCTGTGGTGGGCAATGGTAGCCGACTGAGAGCATCTGCGCAATTCTCTGTGCCTGGTCTGTGGCGAATTACATAGTTGTATACCGACAGCTTGAGCGCCCATCGTTGGATGTGGGCAGAGGCATTGGTATTGATCCCTTTGCTCTCCGAGAATAGCGATATGAGCGGCTTGTGGTCTGTTTCAAGCTCGAACTTGAGGCCAAACAAGTACTGGTGCAATTTTTTTACCCCGTAAACGCACGCCAGAGCCTCTTTTTCAACCATGCTGTAGGCCCTTTCAGCCTTAGACAAACTCCTGGATGCATATGCAACCGGTTGCAATATTCCCGATTCATTAGCCTGTTGCAACACACACCCGACCCCGTATGACGACGCATCGCAAGCTAACACTAGTCGTTTACAAGGGTTATACAGGACAAGCAGTTTATTAGAACACAATAAATTTCTGGCTTTCTTAAAGGCAGCCTCTTGTGAATTCCCCCATACCCAGTCATCTCCCTTGCGCAGTAGTGCATGCAGGGGTTCTAGCAAGGTGCTTAACCCAAGCAGGAAATTACCAAAGTAGTTTGGGAGTCCCAGAAACGACCACAGCTCCGTTACGTTCTGTGGTCGTGGTGCGTTCTTGATGGCCTCCGTCTTGGCGTCGGTGGGTCTGATACCATCTGCTGCTATTCTCCTTCCTAAGAATTCGACGTCCTGTGCCAGGAAAACACTTCGAGCGTTTCAACCTGAGCCCCACGCGATCCAACTGACTAAGAACCTCCTCCAGATTCTTCAAGTGCTCCATGGTGTTCCGACCTGTAACCAATATGTCGTCCTGGAAGACCACTGTGCAAGGAAACGACTTTAGCAGGCTCTCCATGTTCCGCTGGAAGATAGCTGCAGACGACCGAATCCCAAACGGGCACTGGTTGTAAATAAATAGACCTTTGTGCGTGTTGATGTAGGTGAGGCCTTTCGAAGACTCCTCCAGTTCCTGCATCATGTAGGCCAAGGTCAGGTCCAGCTTGGTGAACGTCTTCCCTCCAGCCAGGGTCACGAATAGGTCATCAGCCTTGGGTAGCGGGTACTGTTCCTGCAGCGAAAAATGGTTAATTGTTAATTTATAGTCCCCGCAAGTTCTAACTGTACCGTCTTCCTTGAGAACTGGAACAATCGGGCTGGCCCAGTCGTTGAACTCCACCGGCGTGATGATGCCTTCACGTTGCAGCCTGTCTAGCTCGATTTCCACTTTTTTACACATCATGTATGGCACCGCCCTAGCCTTGTGGTAGATGGGTCGCGTACCGGGAACCAAAGGGATCTGCACTTTCGCCCCCGAGAAACTTCCAATGCCTGGCTCGAATAACGATGGGAACTTGCTTAGAACCTGGGTACATGCGGTGTCGTCGACGGACGAAAGCGCTCGGATGTCGTCCCATTTTCCCCAGCCAGCTTCTACCAAATAACATGGGGCCATCCCCTGGCACAATCCACAGTGGGAGTTTGTGTACTGCTCCATCATAGGGGACTTTGATTCAGCACTGCCAATTACGGAGATTAGTTCCTTTGTGTAAGTCCTTAGCTTTGTGTGAATGGGGCTGAGCTTGGGCCTGTGTGCCTTCTTCCCACACAGCTTGTCGAAGGCCGTTTTACTCATGATAGAAACATAGAAACATAGAAAATAGGTGCAGTAGGCCATTCGGCACTTTGAGCCTGCACCGCCATTCAATGAGGTCATGGCTGAACATGCAACTTCAGTACCCCATTCCTGCTTTCTCGCCATACCCCTTGATCCCCCTAGTAGTAAGGACTGCATCTAACTCCTTTTTGAATATATTTAGTGAATTGGCCTCAACAACTTCCTGTGGTAGAGCATTCCACAGGTTCACCATTCTCTGGGTGAAGAAGTTTCTTCTCACCTCGGTCCTAAATGGCTTACCCCTTATCCTTAGACTGTGACCCCTGGTTCTGGACTTCCCCAACATTGGGAACATTCTTCCTGCATCGAACCTGTCTAAATCCATCAGAATTTTAAATGTTTCTATGAGATCCCCTCTCATTCTTCTGAATTCCAGTGAATACAAGCCCAGTTGATCGAGTCTTTCTTGATATGTCAGTCCCGCCATCCTGGGAATCAGTCTGGTGAACCTTCGCTGCACTCCCTCAATAGCAAGAATGTCCTTCCTCAAGTTAGGAGACCAAAACTGTACACAATACTCCAGGTGTGGCCTCACCAAGGCCCTGTACAATTGTAGTAACACCTCCCTGCCCCTGTACTCAAATCCGCTCGCTATGAAGGCCAACATGCCATTTGCTTTCTTAACCGCCTGCTGTACCTGCATGCCAACCTTCAATGACTGATGTACTATGACACCTAGGTCTCGTTGCACTTCCCCTTTTCCTAAACTGTCACCATTCAGATAATAGTCTGTCTCTCTGTTTTTACCACCAAAGTGGATAACATCACATTTATCCACATTATACTTCATCTGCCATGCATTTGCCCACTCACCTAACCTATCCAAGTCACTCTGCAGCCCCATAGCATCCTCCTCGTAGCTCACACTGCCACCCAACTTAGTGTCATCCACAAATTTGGAGATACTACATTTAATCCCCTCGTCTAAATCATTAATGTACAATGTAAACAGCTGGGGCCCCAGCACAGAACCTTGTGGTACCCCACTAGTCACTGCCTGCCATTCTGAAAAGTACCCATTTACTCCTACTCTTTGCTTCCTGTCTGCCAACCAGTTCTCAATCCACGTCAGCACACTACCCCCAATCCCATGTGCTTTAACTTTGCACATTAATCTCTTGTGTGGGACCTTGTCGAAAGCCTTCTGAAAGTCCAAATACACCAATCAACTGGTTCCCCCTTGTCCACTCTACTGGAAACATCCTCAAAAAATTCCAGAAGATTTGTCAAGTATGATTTCCCTTTCACAAATCCATGCTGACTTGGACCTATCATGTCACCTCTTTCCAAATGCGCTGCAATGACATCCTTAATAATTGATTCCATCATTTTACCCACTACCGATGTCAGGCTGACCGGTCTATAATTCCGTTTTCTCTCTCCCTCCTTTTTTAAAAAGTGGGGTTACATTCCATAGGAATTGATCCAGAGTCTATGGAATGTTGGAAAATGACTGTCAATGCATCTGCTATTTCCAAGGCCACCTCCTTAAGTACTCTGGGATGCAGTCCATCAGGCCCTGGGAATTTATCGGCCTTCAATCCCATCAATTTCCCCAACACAATTTTCCGACTAATAAGGATTTCCCTCAGTTCCTCCTTCTTACTAGACTCTCTGACTCCTTTTATGTCCAGAAGATTGTTTGTGTCCTCCTCAGTGAATACCGAACCAAAGTACTTGTTCAATTGGTCTGCCATTTTTTTGTTCCCCGTTATGACTTCCCCTGATACTGACTGCAGGGGACCTACGATTGTCTTTACTAACCTTTTTCTCTTTACATATCTATGGAAGCTTTTGCAGTCCGTTTTAATGTTCCCTGCAAGCTTCCTCTCGTACTCTATTTTCCCTGCCCTAATCAAACCCTTTGTCCTCCTCTGCTGAGTTCTAAATTTCTCCCAGTCCCCGGGTTCGCTGCTATTTCTGGCCAATTTGTATGTCACTTCCTTGGCTTTAATTCTATCCCTGATTTCCCTTGATAGCCACGGTTGAGCCACCTTCCCTTTTTTCTTTTTACGCCAGACAGGGATGTACAATTGTTGTAGTTCATCCTTGCGGTCTCTAAATGTCTGCCATTGCCCATCAACTGTCAACTCCTTAAGTATCATTCGCCAATCTATCCTCGCCAATTCACGCCTCATACCTTCAAAGTTACCCTTCTTTAAGTTCTGGACCATGGTCTCTGAATTAACTGTTTCATTCTCCATCCTAATGTAGAATTCCACCATATTATGGTCACTCTTTCCCAAGGGGCCTCGCACAACGAGATTGCAAATTAATCCTCTCTCATTACACAACACCCAGTCTAAGATGGCCTCACCCCTCGTTGGTTCCTCAAAATATTGATATAGAAAACCATCGTTTATGCACTCCACCGTATTGCTTCCAGTTTGGGTAGCCCAATCTATATGCATATTAAAGTCACCCATGATAACTGCTGCACTTTTATTGCATGCACGCCTAATTTCCTGTTTGATGCCCTCCCCAACATCACTACTACTGTTTGGAGGTCTGTACACAACTCCCACTAGCGTTTTCTGCCCTTTGGTATTCTGTAGCTCCACCCATACCGATTCCACATCATCCAAGCTAATGTCTTTCCTTACAATTGCATTAATTTCCTCTTTAACCAGCAATGCCACCCCACCTCCTTTTCCTTTCTGTCTATCCTTCCTCAATGTTGAATACCCTCGCACGTTGAGTTCCCAGCCGTGGTCACCCTGGAGCCATGTCTCCGTGATGCCAACCACATCGTATCCATTAACTGCTATCTGCACAGTTAATTCGTCCACCTTATTCCGAATACTCCTCGCATTGAGGCACAGAGCCTTCAGGCTTGCCTTTTTAACACACTTTGAACCTTTAGAATTTTGCTGCAAAGTGGCCCTTTTTGTTTTTTGCCTTGGGTTTCTCTGCCCTCCACTTTTACTCTTCTCCTTTCTGTCTTTTGCTTCTGTCTCCATTTTGTTTCCCTCTGTCTCCCTGCATTGGTTCCCATCCCCCTGCCATATTAGTTTAACTCCTCCCCAATAGCACTAGAAAACACTCCCCCTAGGAGTTCTGGTCCTGCCCAGGTGCAGACCGTCTGGTTTGTACTGGTCCCACCTCCCCCAGAACAGGTTCCAATGTCCCAGGAATTTGAATCCCTCCCTGCTGCACCACTGTTCAAGCCATGTATTCATCTGAGCTATCCTGCGATTCCGCCTCTGACTAGCACGTAGCACTGGTAGCAATCCCGAGATTACTACTTTTGAGGTCCTACTTTTTAACTTAACTCCTCGCTCCCTAAATTCATCTCGTAGGACCTCATCCCATTATGGATTGGCTTGCCCCCGTGTCCAGCTCCATAGACACTGGAATACCGTTCAGTTCAACTTTCAACATTATTGGTGGGCATTTCGACGTGAACATGTGTATCCCGTACACTTCTGCCTCTTCCGTGCGAGTTTCTAATTCCATTTGATCCACTGTGGACCTAGCTTCCTCTGCAACGTGGTGGTTTGCAGGGTTTGCAGCTCGCCTGTACATTCGTTGAAGGTGTCCCATTGTTCTGCAGCCACTTCAAGCGGCATTGATGGGGCCGATGATCACCCCCGCAGCGCCAACAAGGTGTTAACTGCCTCGCATTAACAGATGATGGCGGACTTTGGGTCAATTGAGGTCGGGCCACAGCAGCCGGCATGTACTTTCTGCCTTGTACATTTCTGCTCAAAACCAACATTACTTTATGTACAGTACTGGCTGAAACTTCTTTGTTCTGCGAAATCTGCTTGGTGTTGTCGCTCGTGGACATAAATGCCTGGGCTATCGTTATGGCTTTACTCAAATTCGGAGTTTCTACAGTCAACAGTTTGCGAAGGATTGTCTCATGTCCGATGCCCAGTACAAAAAAGTCTCTGAGCATTTGTTCTAGAAATCCCTCAAACTCACAATATCCTGCAAGGCGCCTTAGTTCAGCGACGTAGCTCGCCATCAAATAACTTTTCTTAGGATTTAGATGCTCCCAGACCAGCGTACACAGCTCTTCATTGGGTCTGTGATGGATCTATTGGTCAGGATCAAGGCTTGCATGCCGTCGTAGAGCAGGCGAAGAATGGTGACAAACTTTTGGGGGCATCCGAAACGGAGGAGGATGCTCCATAGTCCCTCGTGGTTGACAGTGTCAAAGGCCTTTGTAAGGTCAAAGAAGGTCATCTACAAGGGTTGGTGCTGTTCCCTGCATTTTTCTTGCAGCTGTTGCACTATAAAAATCATGTCCGTTGTACCCCGTAGAGGACGAAATCAGCACTGTGACCCCGGGAGGAGCTCCTCAGCCACAGGGAGAAGACGGTTGAGAAGGATTCTAGCGATGACTTTCCCAGTGGCTGATAACAGGGAGATTCCTCTGTAGTTGCCGCAGTCAGACTTGTCCCCTTTTTTAAAGATAGTTGGTCCAGTTAAGTTGCTGGTCAATGGTGACCTCAGGATGTTGATGGTGAGGAATTCGGCAATGGTAATGCTGTTGAATATCATGGGCGATGGTTAAACCCTCACTTGTTGGAGATAATCATTGCCTGGCACTAGTGTGGCACAAATGTTACCTGCCACTTATCAGCCCAAACCTGAATGTTGTCCAGGTCTGCTGCAAGCAAGCATGGACTGCTTCATTATCTGGGGAGTTGAAAATGGAACTGAACACTGCAATCATCAATGAACATCCCCACTTCTGACCTTATGATAGAGGGAAGGTCATTGATGAATCAGCTGAAGATGGTTGGGCCTAGGACGCTGCCCTGAGAAACTCCTGCAAGAATGTCCTGAGGCTGAGAACTTAACAGCTAGTGGTTATTTGAGCCAATCAGAAAAGCTAATAGATGATTTTTAATGTTATGGGCTCCTTGAATGTGACATCCCACACATTTAACGGGTGAGGTGCGCTATACAATGGGGGGTAGAATTTCAGTAGGATTCTCCCAATCCTTTTGTGTACCTTTTGTAGAGAATCGGTGAAACCGTTGAAAAATGGCTCAAATAGCTGCTTTCAATGATTTACACATTTCTGAAAGAAAGAAAAAAAGAAAGCAAGTAAGAAAGAAAGATCATAGCTTATGGAGAAGAAGGGGTGAAGCCATGAATTATCGATCTAATGTGACCTCATAAGAGTTCGAAAGCTATCATTTAAAGATTTGGTCATTGAAAGACTTGCTAATGTGACAATGGACCATCTGGTTCCTAAGGCTGAGGCTTCTCTATCGTTGTTATAATTTTCTTGTATGGCTCCAACTTACTGCACATTCTGCCAACAAACCTCTGTAACAATCTTTTAATGCATAAATGATAGTAATGATCTTGTGTCTTTTCCAATTTTAATTCTCTCATCTGTCTACATTCCAGCCACCCAGAACTCAGTAGCAGATGTTCTTTTCTGAGAAATGCACCTTTGGGAGAAAGTAAAAGATGATTCCTCATATCTGATATCCCTGTGCAGGATTGCCCCTGTCACTGAAAAGACGTTTGTGATTCAGCATCTTTGTCCTTAAACATGAGATGCCCCTAATCCTTTGGCCTCGGGAGAAGCTATTAACTTCTTTGTACCACTCCCCATAATCCTGGTTATATTGGCAAAGTTTCAAAGGTGCTTCTTTCATAGAACTATATTAATACAGCAGTCCTTCTGCCTTCAGATTTAGCTCCTACACCCCGTCTGCTAATCAGTTGTGCAAGCTGGGTCTGCTCCAATAAGTTTCCTTCCTGCTATGCCTCTCAGCTCTGACATCTTTAGTGGCAGATTTACTACTGATTGCATGTCTTATCTTCAGGGGATTCCTCTGTCAATCAAGGCTTGCACAGGGGAATAATGACCTTATCCTCTCAGCCAGAAAAGATTCTACTTACAGATCCTGCGACAGAACCCTCAGGCAGTTTGTCAATTGTGCCAGGTCTCAGTTTTCTAATTCCAAGCATGACCCTTTCTTCCTGACTCTTAGCTATGCTGTTATACATTTTCTTTTTGTTCCCAGTCATTCATTCGCAAATGCTGTGTATCCTTAGTTGCTTCAGAAGGACTCCCATTATCATTGTGTCAGCCAGTGGTAGTGCTCTCACCTCGGAGTCAGAAGGTTGTGGGTTCAAGTCCCACTCCAGAGGCTTGAGCACATTATCTAGGCTGATGCTTTAGTGTAATACTGTGCTGCACTGTCAGATGTGCCGTCTTTTGGATGAGATGTTACGCCAATATCTCAGGTGGATGTGAAAGATCCCACAGCACCATTGGAAGAAAAGCAGGGGCTTTCTCCTGCTGCCCCATGCTCCCACCTTCCCTTCACCACCCCAGCTGCAAGATCCGAGGAGCGTCTCCCCTTTCAGATTTACCTACTGCTGCCAGCCTTCTTCGGATGCTGACGGTGGTCTCTAGGCCGCCTGATCTTCGTCCTCTCCGGCTGGCGGCTGACGCTTTTCATTCGAAATAGCCGAGCAGCTGACTGACGGCATTCAAAGTAGGCCCTGCAGATCATGCCTCCATATTGCACTTCCGCGCTTCACTCCAGGAATTAAAATCGATCCTCATGTGTCTGCAAAAGTGCCTGTTTCAAGTGCTAAGATAAGTGTGGCAATTCAGTAGCCATTCAAGACTTGGAATACTGGCAAAATAAAGGTACAAAAAATGAGTAAATTGACAATGTTGTGAATATTGCTGGTGCAATAGCAATACATATTATGTGTCGTAAGCACTGCTATGAGTGTCTTATGAAAGTCAAAATCATTGTATTGCCACAGTGTGATTATCATTGTCATAGGAACAGGAGTAGGCCATTGAGCCCCTCGAGTCTGTTTTGCCATTCAATGAGATCATGGCTGATCTGCGACCTAACTCCATGTATCCTCCTTTGGCCTACATCCCTTAATAGGTTTGGTTAACAAAAAGCTATCTATCTCAGATTTAAAATTAACAATTGATCTAGCATCAATTGCTGTTTGCAGAAGAGAGTTCCAAACATCTATCACCCATTGTGTGTAGAAGTGTTTCCTAATTTTACTCCTGAAAGATCTGGCTCTAAGTTTTAGACTCGCCCCCTAGTCTTAGAATCCCCAACCAGTGGAAGTAGTTTCTCTCTATCTACCCTCTGTGTTCCCCTTAATATCTTGAAAACTTCGATCAGATCACCTGAATCATCTAAATTCTAGGGAATACAAACCTAATTTGTGTCATCTCGCCTCGGAACTTAAAACCTGAAGTCCGGGTACCATTCTGGTATACCTACGCTGCACTCCCTCCAAAGCCACTATATCCTTCCTAAGGTGTGGTGCCCAGAACTGACCACAGTACTTCAGGTGTGGTCTAACCAGGGCTTTGTATAGCTGCAGCGTAACTTCTACCCCCTTGTATTCTAGTCCTGTAGATATAAAGGCCAGCATTCCATGAGCATTTTTGATTATTTTCTGTACCTGTTCATGACATTTTAATGATCTATGTACCTGAACTCCCAAATCTCTTTGGCCCTCCACTGTTTTTAGCTTTTCACCATTTAGAAAGTACCCTGCTCTATCCCTTTTAGGTCCAAAGTGGATGACCTCACATTTGCCTACATTGAACTCCATTTGCCACAGTTTTGCCCATTCACTTAATCTGTTGATAACCCTTTGTAATTTTATGCTTCATCTACACTGCCTATCTTTTCGTCATTGGCAAATTTGGATATATGACTTTCTAAACCATCATCTAAGTCATTAATAAATACTGTGAATATTTGAGGGCCCCATCACAGATCGCTGCAGGACACCACTAGTCACATCCTGCCAATTTGAGTACCTACCCATTATCCCTACTGCCTGTCTGCTGCCGCTCAGCCAATTTCCTAACCAGGTCAATAATTTGCCTTCAATTCCATGGGCTTCTACCTTAGTTAACAGTCTCTTATGTGGGAATTTATCAAGTGCCTTCTGGAAGTCCATAAAAATAACATCCATCGACATTCCCCTGTCCACTACTTTAGTCACCTCTTCAAACAATTCAATCAGGTTTGTCAGGCATGACCTACCTTTCACAAATCCATGCTGGCTCTCTCTGATCAACTGAAAATTTTGGAGGTGTTCAGTCATCCTATCCTTAGTTGTAGATTCTAGCAATTGCCCGACAACAGATGTTAGACTAACTGGTCTATACTTCCCTGGTTCCTGAATCAAGAGAACATTGGAAGATTATAGTCAGAACATCTGCAATGTGCTCACCTACTCGAGAATCTGCACTCCCAAGCACTGTACTAGCTGCCCATCTCTAACCCTTAGGTGAGTATTCTAGATGAATGAATACTTTAAAGATTGCCCTGTGCTCTGTAGTCTTTAGCTTAGTTCAGACGGTCGATTCTTTAACTTGCAAATAAACATTGTAGTCGCTCTTGCCTGTTTGGAGCTGAAATGTACACCTTTTTTCAGGGTTTCCACAGCTCGTCTACCAAAGTTATAGCAGACAAGTGCAGAAACCCTCGCAAACTTCATCCCCTGTACATCTTGGAGGCTGATATTTCAAAATTTCACATAGAATTATATAGAATATACAGCACAGAAATAGGCCGTTTGGCCCAAGCAGTCCTCGCTGGCGTTTATGCTCCACTCAAGCCTCCTCCCATCCTTCCTCATCTAAACCTAACAGCATAACCCTCAATTATCTTCTCCCTCATATGCTGATATAGCTTCCACGTAAATGCCTCTATACTATTCACCTCAATTATTCACTGTGGCAGCGAGTTCCACGTTCTCACCACTTTCTGGGTAAAGAAGCTTTTTCTGAATTCCCTATTTGATTTCTTGGTGGCTATCCAAACCAAGTCGTGAATGGTGGTGGACAATTAAACAATTAACGGAAGTATGAGGCTCCATGAATATCCCCATCCTCAATGATGGCGGAGCCCAGCACGCAAGAGCAAAAGACAAGGCTGAAGCATTTGCAACCACCTTCAGCCAGAAATGCCGAGTCGATGATCCATATTGGCCTCCTCCTGAGGCCCCACCATAAGCCAATTCAATTCACTCCAATTGATATTAAAAAATGGCACAGTGCACTGGCTACAGCAAAGGCTATGGGCCATGAAAACATCCCAGCTGTCATGCTGAAGACTTCCACTCCAGAACGAGCTGTGCCTCTCACCAAGCCGTTCCAATACAGCTACAATACTGGCATCTACCCGACAATGTGGAAAACTGCCCAGGTATGTCGGGGCCGAAATTCAAGGTCTGTATAAGGTCCATTTCCACCGTTTAGCAGCAGCCATGCGGCAGAATCAAGTGCCACTGCGTTGCAGTCCAATGGCCGCCCCGACCCAAAATCAGAAAGGAGGTTTTTCGGCCTGTACCCAGTGCGTCATCAAAACATGCACTGCCACTCTCCCTCACCTACAGAATACTGCGCCCCAAATGTAGTGGAAAAAATCATTCCCCCGCCACGCAGTGCCCCCGACAGCTTTCTCTATCGGTGCATCTTCTCCTCACTATGTGCAGCCCGGCAGCGCGACAGCCCTTCAAGGTGAGGGCCCATCGCCGCGGCCACCATGTCTTTATTTTTGCTGGCCGACTTCCCGATCAGTCGGCAAAATGGTGCCCACTAATTCGGCCGGGCCCCCAACAGGCAGTCTGGCACTCTCTTTTGGGTTCCAGGCTGCTGGCCCGGCTGAAACCCTCCCTGGTGGCCCAGTGGCCAAAGATAAAAAATGGCCGATTCTCTCCCCTTTAACGATGGGAGAGAGCATGGTGACGCACATTGTGCTGTGATCCTGTCCCCGCTTCCACCCCTCAGTCTCACTTGCCGCCGCACTGCCGCCCCCACATTTGCATTTGCAAATTCAAGAGATTCAGAGAACAACTGCAGGGTTTCTCACTAATTATTTTGTAATACATGTTTTATAATATGTGCAATCCGTCAGCTATCCCTGTAACAAGGACATTTTTAGGATGAGACATTAAACCAAGGCCCCGGAGTTGCGGTCAATATTTATCCCTCAACCAACATTGCTAAAACAGATTATCTGGTCTTTTTTCTCATTGCTCTTTGTGGTACCTTGCTTTGGAAAGTTGGCTGCTCCATTCTTCTACATTACAACAGTGACTACACTACAACCAACGAAGCATTTTCTGAAGTATAGACACTGTTGTAATGTAGGAAATGTGGCAGCATTAGACTGGAGGAGCAGCAGGTAAATAAGGCACACACTTGGCTCAGTCATCTCCAACTTCCCTTTCCTCTCCAAAGTCCTTGAACGTGTTGTCGCATCCCAAATCCATGCCGATTTTTCCTGCAATTCCACGTTTGAATCCCTTCAATCTGGTTTCTGCACCTGCCACAGGACTGAAACGGCTCTCATCAAAGGCACAAATTAAATCCTTTGTGACTGTGACAAAGGCAAACTATCCTTCCTCGTCCTTCTTGACTTGTCTGCAGTCTTTGACACGGTTGACCACTCTATCCTTCTCCAATGCCTCGTCCAGCTAGGTGGGCCTGCACTTGCCTGGTTCCATTCTTATCTATCTAATCGTCT
Source organism: Pristiophorus japonicus (assembly GCF_044704955.1). NCBI lineage: Eukaryota > Metazoa > Chordata > Chondrichthyes > Pristiophoridae > Pristiophorus > Pristiophorus japonicus. The sequence continues at coordinate 111,217,804 of NC_091977.1, read as the reverse complement.
CTTCCTGCCCCCGCATCGCTATCTCTGGGGTCTCCCAAGGATCTATCCTTGGCCCCCTCCTATTTCTCATCTACATGTTGCCCTTTGGCGACATCATCCGGAAATCACAGCATCAGTTTCCACATGTACGCTGATGACACCCAGCTCTACGTCACTGCCACTTTTCTCGACACCTCCACAGTCTCTAAAATGTCAGACTGCTTGTCCAACATTCAGTTCTGGATGAGCAGAAATGTTCTCCAATTGAATATTGAGAAGACCAAAGCCATTGTTTTCAGTCCCTGCCACAAACTCAGTTCCCGAGCCACTGACTCCATCCCTCTCCCCAACTTCTGTGTGAGGCTGAACCAGACTGTTCGCAACCTTGGTGTCATATTTGACCCTGAAATTAGCTATCGACCACATATCCGCAGCATATCTAAGACCGCCTATTTCCACCTCCGCAAAATTGCCTGTCTCTGTCCTTGCCTCAGCTCATCCAATGCTGAAGCTCTCATCCATGCCTTTGTTACCTCTAGACTTGACTATTCCAACGCACTCCTGGCTGGCCTCCCATATTCTACCCCACGTAAACTAGAAGTGATCAAAAACTCGGTAGCCCATGTCCTAACTCGCACCAAGTCCCGCTCACCCATCACACCTGTGCTCGCTGACCTACACTGGCTCCCAGTTAAGCAATGCCTCGGTTTCAAAATTGTCATCCTTATTAAATCCTTCCATGGCTTTGCCCCTCCCTATCTCTGTAATCTCCTCCAGCCCCACAACCCCACAAGATATCTGCGCTTCTCTAATTCTGCCCTCCTGAGCATCCCTGATTATAATAACTCAACCATTGGTGGCCATACCTTCTGTTGCCTAGGTCCCAAGCTCTCTGCTCTCCGCCTCGCTACCTCCCTTTCCTTCTTCAAGACGCTCCTTAAAACATACCTCTTTGACCAAGCTTTTGGTCACCTGCGCTAAATTTTACTTATGCGGCTCAGTGTAAAATTTTTATCGCAATATACTCCTGTGAAGCGCCTTGGGATGTTAAAGGTGCTATATAAATACAAGTTGTTGTTGCTGTTAGTAAGTTGACTGTCAGCTAGCTTGTCAGATGTCCCATGACTGCTTTTGAGTCTCTTTACAAGAAAGTTAACAGAGGAGAACCTGAGCCAAAGAGACAAGAACATAACACACAGGAAGCATAGAAGATACTACAATTTCACTCTGTCCTGACAGCCACATGATATGCCTGCATGGCTCATTTCAATATCGAAATGAGTCTAAGAAAGAAAGGCTGGTATTTATATAACGCCTTTAAGGGGCTGCATGACCCATTCAAAATACCATGCATTGAAAAGCCGGCAAGCGGTGCATGGGATGTCAAAGGAAACATTGGTCCTTGGTCCTCAGTCCTCTCCAATCTGGCACGCTGTCACTATGTACATCGCGGAATCGTGCCCAGTTCCAGCGCTAATGAATTTAGGCCCCGATGCATGTAGGAAGTGTGCAGCTTATGCAAGATTTTTAATAACATATACAGATATTTTACCAAGATTTCCATTTGGTATCATTAGGAATCCAAAGTTATGCTATTTAATCAGCATATTGCGCTACTGCCTTGCTTGAAGAATTGGAATTAAAAGATTCCAATTGATCCATTCTAGTGAATGAAAATTGAGTGAGCATTGGAAGTTACATCTCCAGAGGGAGACAAATCAATTTTTATCAAACCTGGTATTCCTCTTTCAGATGTTGCCAATAAGAGGATCTTTGTCTTGTTACACCAGAGTACAATGATAACTCTGTTATACACATCTGGGAAGCATCTTGGGACATTTTACTACCATTAAAGTTGCTTTCTAAATGTAAGTCGGTGCTGTTGTCCAAGTGGTAGTATGAATTGGCCATGCAGTATGTTCTGTTTTGAGTGAAGGTCATTGGCATCAGATAACAGGAGAACAAATAGAGGATCAGATGAGTTTGGGAACAATATACATGTACAAGGGGACTACTTGAACACCTGGATAATAATTACATGGTTCATATTGTATGTATCATAGTCTTGAAACATGAGATATTTGTATTTGACAGCCTTCTGGTGACTTGGTGAGACCATATTAGAAAGTGTATGTGATACATTATCTTGTTGCATTTCTTTTTATCTATAGTGATATTTTGTTGCAAAACTTTATGTCTGTCCATTTGTAATATAGCATGTTGTTATTTTAGTCTTGGCTAAAAATAAAAGAAATGTGGCTCAAATGGTGAAATCTGCAAGAGATGAAAGAGAATCTATTAAGTACTTAAATTATTGGCTTATTTTTCCCTCTGGCCTATTCACCTCCAGATGGTATCCAGATACAAGCTGGAATTTCAGTATAAGATTAACTCAATTCATCCCAATAGACAAGTGATATTTACATGCAATTATTAACAACAGATTGAGTCATCTAAAAGTGGGTATTCATGTCAGGAATTTCAAGGTTTCAAGATGAACAATTCAAGATGCAGACATGAGGCCAACAAGATTGCATAAGACTTATGAATCCACTGTAATTTTTATAATCGTATTCCCTGAACCATCACAACGATGTACTGAAGTTTTATTTTCTTAGGTGAAGTAAGCCTGGATATTACTGTCAACAATTTTATCGTTCTGTTAAAATAGCAGATAGAAATTTGATATGAACATGTTAAGCACTCGTATGATAAGATCGGCGACAGTGCAGCATAGGACTGAGTAATCTATTCAAATGGCATTGATATCAATGCGATGAAAATCTGGTGGGTTCTACTATGGGTGGACGATCCACTTGTCCAAATATCTGGCCAGGCAGTGAAGGTGAAGATGTACCCCATGTGTCTCGGCCTATGTGTCATTAATTGTTTGGGTGTTACCATTAATCAAGGGCCAAAACAACACCAAAATGACTTGTTTGAAGTGAAGAGTGAACTCTTTTATTGAATGTTTCTTTACTGCTATGCCCTTATGATCCATGCCTTCCATCTGACTTCTCCCTGAATTATGCTGCTCATGACGATGGTAAAGAAAGGTGGGCTGCATAATAAAAGTCCTCAATTAAGTTAGGATAAAGGCTCTATCTCTGTAAGCAGCATAAACCAATGTGCCAGCACTAGTGTCAAAAGGCAGGGTTAAGCCCAGTGATACAAATATTTATATAGCAGACCGGTCACAAAAGTAAAAGTCCATGGGATCCAAGGCAAAGTGACAAGTTGGATCCAAAATTGGCTCATAGGCAGGAAGCAAAGGGTAATGGTCGATGGGTATTTTTGTGACTGGAAGGCTGTTTCCAGTAGGGTTCCGCAAAGCTCAGTACTAGGTCCCTTGCTTTTTGTGGTTTATATCAATGATTGAGAGTTGATTGTAGTTTGCAGATGATACAAAAATTGGTCGTGTGGTTGATAATGAAGAAGAAAGCTGTAGACTGCAGGAAGATATCAATGGACTGGTTAGGTGGGCAGAACAGTGGCAAATGGAATTCAATTCAGAGAAGTGTGAGGTAATGCATTTGGGGAGGGCTAACAATGAAAGGGAATACACAATAAATGGTAGGGCACTGAGAAGTGTAGAGGAACAGAGGGGGAATAGAAGGACCTTGGAGTGCATGTCCACAGATCCCTGAAGGTAGCAGGACAGGTAGATAAGGTGATTAAGAAAGCATACAGGATACTTGCCTTTATTAGCCATGTCATAGAATATAAGAGCAGGGAGGTTATGTTTAAACTGTATAAAACATTATTTAGGCCATAGCTAGAGTACTGTGTGCAGTTCTGGTCACCACATTACAGGAAAGATGAGATTGCACAGCAGAGGGTACAGAGAAGATTTGCGTGGATGTTGCCTGGACTGGAGAATTTTAGCTCTGAGAAAAGATTGGATAGGCTGGGTTTGTTTTCTTTGGAACAAAAGAGCTGAGGGGAGACCTAATTGAGGTGTATAAATTTATGAGTGGATAGGCAGGACCTATTTCCCTTAGTAGAGAAGTCAATAACTAGGAGGCATAGATTTAAACTAATTGGTAGGAGGTTTAGAGGGGATTTGAGGAGAAATTATTTCATCCAGAGTGGGCGGGGATACTGGAACTCACTGCCTGAAAGGATGGTAGAAACCCTCAAAGAATTTTAAAAATACTTGGATGTACACTTTAAATGCCGTAACTAACAAAGCTATGGATCAAGGACTGAAAAGTGGGATTAAGCTGGATACTCTTTTATGGCCGATACAGACACAATGGGGTGACGGGCGCCCTTCTGTACTGTGAATTTCTATAAGTCGATGATTCTATGAACTGTTTCAGAATGGCAGCTATTGCTAATTCCAAATTTCAATCTGATTGTTTGGCTCAGCATTTAAAAGCAAGTTAATCTTTTTTAACAAATGGTAAGTTATGTCAATGCTATCCTCCATCTTGTTTCATTCAGAGCTGGTGCTTTCATCGACAAAAAATTAGCTTGTGACATTACAATTTTTGACAAAGAAAATATCATTATGTATTCTTAGTACAGTTTTAGTGATTTGGTAACTATTAGGTTTCTCAGTCGAGATTGCAGTAGTCCGTGGGTATTCACACTGCAGTGAAACCTGGTCCTACAGACAACAATAACTTGCATTTATATAGCACTTTTAACATCGTAAAACGTCCCAAGACTCTTCACAGGAACATTATCAAACAAAATTTGACACCGAGCACATAAGGAGATATTCGGACACATGACCAGAAGCTTGGTGAAAGGGATAAGTTTTAAGGCACATTGTAAAGGAGGCGAGAGAGGTACTCGCAAACGACAGGCAACCGTAAAATACAACACTTCATGACAGTCCCAAATAATTTACATTATAAAATGTGTCCTTGCCGACCCTGGCATTGAAGTCACCAAGGAGGATCAGTTTGCCGTCCACAGGGACACAGGACAGGGATTTTTCGAGGTTGGAGCAGAAACCCTCTTTGGACTCATCTGTTGCATCGAGTGTTGGGGCATATGCACTGATGACTGTGGCGCATTGATTCCGGGACAGGGTGAGTCGAAGAGTCATGAGAAGTTTGTTAACCCCGCAGGGGGAGTTTTTGAGGCAGTCAAACAGCTCATTTTTGATGGCGAAGCCGACTCTGTGAAGGCGGCGTTCGTCCTCTGGTTTCCCTTTCCAGAAGAAGGTGTAACCTCCACCTTGTTCCTTGAGCTGGCCTTCCCCTGCCCACCGGGTGTCACTTAGGGTGGCGATGTTGATATCAAAGCGTCTAAGTTCCCGGGCAACTATGGCGGTGCAGCGTCCGGCCTGTCGCTGTTGGTGTTGTCCATGAGGGTCCTGACGTTCCAGGTGCAGAACTTCATGCTAACGGAGTGGAAGATGCCTGTGCGTGAGTTCTTTTAACGTGGCATGGCCGTTGCACACCGGCTACCACACAGGCTTATCTGAGCAAGGTCATAGAAACATAGAAACATAGAAAATAGGTGCAGGAGTAGGCCATTCGGCCCTTCGAGCCTGCACCACCATTCAATAAGATCATGGCTGATCATTCACCTCAGTACCCATTTCCTGCTTTCTCTCCATACCCCTTGATCCCTTTAGCCGTAAGGGTCATATCTAACTCCCTCTTGAATATATCCAATGAACTGGCATCAACAACTCTCTGCGGCAGGGAATTCCACAGGTTCACAACTCTCTGAGTGAAGAAGTTTCTCCTCATCTCAGTCCTAAATGGCCTACTCTGTATCCTAAGACTGTGTCCCCTTGATCTGGACTTCCCCAACATCGGGAACATTCTTCCTGCATCTAACCTGTACCATCCCGTCAGAATCTTATACGTTTCTATGAGATCCCCTCTCATCCTTCTAAACTCCAGTGTATAAAGTCCCAGTTGATCCAGTCTCTCCTCATATGTCAGTCCAGCCATCCCTAGAATCAATTTGATGAACCTTCGTTGCACTCCCTCAATAGCAAGAACGTCCTTCCTCAGATTAGGAGACCAAAACTGAACACAATATTACAGGTGAGGCCTCACCAAGGCCCTGTACAACTGCAGTAAGACCTCATTGCTCACAATACTCAAATCCCCTTGCTATGAAGATCAACATGCCATTTGCCTTCTTCACCGCCTGCTGTACCTGCATGCCAACTTTCAATGACTAATGAACCATGACACCCAGGTCTCATTGCACCTCCCCTTTTCCTAATCTGCCGCCATTCAGATAATATTCTGCCTTCGTGTTTTTGCCACCAAAGTGGATAACCTCACATTTATCCACATTATACTGCATCTGCCATGCATTTGCCCACTCACCTAACCTGCCCAAATCACCCTGCAGCCTCTTAGCATCCTCCTCACAGCTCACACCGCCACCCAGTTTCGTGTCATCTGCAAACTTGGAGATATTACACTCAATTCCTTCATCCAAATCATTGATGTATATTGTAAAGAGCTGGGGTCCCAGCACTGAGCCCTGCAGCACTCCACTAGTCACTGCCTGCCATTTTGAAAAGGACCCGTTTATCCCGACTCTCTGCTTCCTGTCTGCCAACCAGTTCTCGATCCACATCAGTATATTACCCCCAATACCATGTGCTTTGATTTTGCACACTAATCTCTTGTGTGGGACCTTGTCAAAAGCATTTTGAAAGTCCAAATACACCACATCCACTGGTTCTCCCTTGCCCACTCTATTAGTTACATCCTCAAAAAATTCTCGAAGATTTGTCAAGCATGATTTCCCTTTCATAAATCCATGCTGACTTGGACCGATCCTGTCACTGCTTTCCAAACACGCTGCTATTTCATCCTTATTAATTGATTTCAACATTTTCCCCACTACTGATGTCAGGTTAGGTTTTGGTTCAGTGGCAAGGGGGTCCAAGATGATTGCAGACCAGACACTGCTGTATGAGCCTAATTGCCTACGGCGAGATTTTGGCCACAATCCACGTCCGGACCAGGGTCAAGCAGGCCTGCGTCATCACCCCAACCCTCTTCTCAAACTTCCTCGCTGCCATGCTCCACCTCACAGTCGACAAGCTTCCTGCTGGAGTGGAACTAAACTACAGCACCAGTAGCAACCTGTTCAACCTTTGCCGTCTCCAGGCCAGGTCCAAGACTACCCCAACCTCTGTCATCGAGCTACAGTACGCAGACAATGCTTCCGTCTGCGCATATACAGAGGCTGAATTCCAGGACATTGTCGACGTATTTACTGAGACATATGAAAGCATGGGCCTTACGCTAAACATCAGTAAGACAAAGGTCCTCCACCAGCCTGTCCTTGCCACACAGCACTGCCCCCCAGTCATCAAGATCCACGGCGCGACCACTTCCCTTATCTCGGGAGCCTCCTTTCAACAATAGCAGGCATTGACGATGAGACCCAACACCGCCTCCAGTGCACCAGTGCAGCCTTCGGCCGCCTGAGGAAAAGAGTGTTTGAAGACCAGGCCCTCAAAACTGCCACCAAACTCATGGTCTACAGGGCTGTAGTAATACCCGCCCTCCTATATGGCTCAGAAACATGGATCATGTACAATAGACACCTCAAGTCGCTGGAGAAATACCACCAACGATGTCTCCGCAAGATCCTCCAAATCCCCTGGGAGGACAGACGCACCAACGTTAGCGTCCTCGTCCAGGCCAACATCCCCAGCATTGAAGCACTGGCCACACTTGATCAGCTCCGCTGAGCAGGCCACATAGTTCGCATGCCAGTCACAAGACTCCCAAAGCAAGCACTCTACTCGGAACTGCTTCACGGCAAACGAGCCAAAAGTGGGCAGCGGAATCATTACAAGGACACCCTCAAAGCCTCCTTGATAATGTGCAACATCCCCACTGACACCTGGGAGTCCCTGGCCATAGACCGTCCTAAGTGGAGGAAGTGCATCAGGAGGGCGCTGAGCTCCTCGAGTCTTGTCGTCAAGAGCATGCAGAAATCAAGGGCAAGCAGCGAAAAGAGTGTGCAGCAAACCAGTCTCACCCACCCTTCCCTCAACGACTATCTCTCCCACCTGTGACAGAGACTGTGGTTCTCATATTGGACTGTACAGCCGCCAAAAAACTCATGTTACGAGTGGAAGCAAGTTTTCCTCGATTCCAAGGGACTGCCTATGATGCTGATGATGACATTATAAAATATGCAAGAGGCACTCTAAAATGACGAGACCTCATAAATTACGGACGACAGATAGCCATATTTACTTACTATATTTTACACCGTAAAACACAGGACAGTGTATCTATCCTGGCAGCCTTTTGATTACTTTCTGAACAAGTAAACATGCTTTTAATGAATTTTTTCTATTTCTAAAATTATTTGTTCCTTTATCCCTTCCACTGACCCATAGAATCTCCATTTAGGCACTACATTTTACACTTATACCTCAATAGATTCCTCTTGCTGCCTCAGTGAGCCTCACTTCCACCATATCTGATGTCTGAGTAACTTGTAGTGAGCCCAGCATCGTATAAAAACTCTTATCAAGGTATTGGACTCTCATGTGATTTCCAACCCGTAGTTACGCTATAAACTAGAGAACAGATAAAGCGGCTGATTATATTCGTGTCCTGAGATTCCACACAGCTGTCACATGCTCTGTGTGCAGCAGATTGGCTGGAACCGCCCCCCCCGCGAGAATCACCTTGTGACTCACATTTTAGGATCAGTTATTAGTGGCAGCATGGGCCTTCTTAAAGTGCAGACATCTACAAAAAATGAACAGTTGATGCCTGTAGTTCACAAGTTTCACTGTATTTTGTTTGTTTGCTTGCAAGGTATACTCCTATCAATTGGCAACTGGAGCATTATCATAAGTTTCACACATACCTTCAACAAGATACTTGGATAGAACTGGTTCACAGACACTGCAGGATGGGTACAAGAGATCATCACCTCAGTGGCCAGACACAGCAACATGGTAAACTTAAAATAATAATGTGCAACACAATACACAGGAAGAGGACTGGAAACAAATACTATACTACTAAGTAACTTGCCAAAATGTGTCTTTTTTGAAATAAAATACAGTTCTCTTTAATTACGGCCAGCTGCCCATATTTGGGTGAACATAACTTGCATGACGGTTCCTGAACACATAATATGATCCTTCTCATTAAACAGAAGATTACCTTGTGCATGACTTTCCCCATCAATGACATATTTATTGCCATGTTGTGGATGAAATAGAGATGCTGACGTTGGCGGTTTATTACTGAAAAATGACTTGTAGAGAGTCATAAAACCTGCTATTAAGAAGCATGCAAGATGATGTTACATCTGATCAGATGCTATTGCTAGCACTACTTGTCTTTCAGATAGATCCCCTGGCATTGTCCCGGGTTTGCCTAAGGTACACTTGAATTAAAATCCAATACTTTTTCAGCCTGCCAACAGCAAAACAACTGAGGCATAATCAAACAAATTGCAGTACGTGAATAATCCCTTTATTACATTTAAACACCACCGCACCCCCCCCACCCCCCGCCCCACCCCCGCATGAACTTCCTACCTCCTGTTCCGTAAGATGAGAAGGTTAAACAAGATAGAGCATTCATTCATTATTTGCCAATGTCAATAGCTGCAAACAGATTGTACAGCAATAAAGTACAACTGCAGAGTCCTTTCTGGCGTGAAATAAAGCTGCCACCTAGAGTTCAGAGTTCAATGTTCACCTTTCTTCCATAAACCTCGCACAGAACTCTTGTTGTCCAGTTATCAATCTACAAGGTTATTCTCAAATGATATAGAAAACTGTTTCTATTTCTAATGTATCCTTATTTCACAGTGAATTTGAGTTTGCTGTCATTTAATTGTTCTCTTGAATGGGTCATGTTAATGCGATGTACTATTTGTTTTCCTAAACAAATGTTATAGCAATTGATGTCTTTTTTATTGCTCCATCCATACATAGTCCATCAACAGTAAGAGACACATATTCTGCATATTGGATAGAATTGGATTGATCCATTTCTTTGTAACTGTAATGACAACTGATTGGCTGTAGAAATGCTCTAAATCATTTACTGAAATCAATGCAGCATTCTTTAATGATGTCATAATCAGACCACCCTGATGCTCAGATAGATAAATGCGCTACATTTTGCGATACTGTTTGCATAAGCCATTTAGGCCATTTCTCCATGATTTCTGCAAATCTCCCAGTGAAGTTACAGTCACAGAAATGTTATCCACTATAGTGGTACAAGCTGATCTTTTATTAGTAAGGGATAGAGTTGGAATATTATATGAAATTTTGAAAGGAACAAGAGAGGGCTCAGTGAGGAATGACAATGGAGCTTAGGCTTTTTAAAAAATAGGCATATAGATTGAATTTATTTTCTTGACAGAGGACATTATTTTGATATTTAAAATGCAGATGGTCTTAAAAAATGTGATTGCAAGTCGGTTATTTAAGTTAAAATGCGATCACAAAGCTAGAAGACATGGATACAATGGAATATAGGCCTGTAAATCCCAGTCTCCCTGGGTCCGTACGGAGTGTGTACGGACCCGGGAAGGCATCGCAAAAGCCGGTTCTCGGCGCACAATGTGCGTGCGCTGAAAACCGGCTTTTCCAATCTGTCAAGCTGGAGCCTGACAGATCCAACACATCAAGAGCGAGGACATTTGCAAGGGCAAGATTGCGGGATACACCCATATCTTACCCAGCAAATGTCCTCAAAACTCTTGCGCCTGATAAAAACAGGCACATAGCCGACTTTTACAGGTGTAAGAGTTTTAAAACATACAAAAATACAATTAAATTTAATTAAATTAAATTAAAAACACACATTTTATTGTTAAAAACCCTGCCCACTAAGATAAGTTTACTTTTAATCCCAATTACAATTTTTTTTTAAATCGGAAAAGTATCTTTTCTTTCTCAGGCATTTATTAACTTTAATTTCAATTAATTTTAATTATATGAGGTGTGTTTTTTATTTTTTATTATGGTGTTTAGTGTGTTTGTTTTTTCTCATTAATAGCAATGAGAACTTGTAGATACTGAGTTCTCATTGCTATTAATGAGAATGCTGTGGAATACTGTACCTGATTGTTTGTGCAGTCACACGTGACGGCACCTTCTGCGTGGGAACCCGGAGGACGGGAATGCGCTTCACAGCGCGGGAAGAGAAGGCCTCCCCAACGGAATCCCACGCTCCTCCAGGACCACCAGGTAGATTCGTAGACATTTTTCAGGTTGGAGGCATCCGCCCGCGGGAAGCCACCGACTGCAATTTCTGGGCAAAATGTCCATTCTGACACATGCTAGAGGTGTAAATTATGAAATTGCACATCACTTGTCTGTAATTTTCCATTCATTATAGTGGACCAAAAATTATTGACCGCGATGACGTAATTTTACAATATGCGGCAAGAGCACAGGAGTGTAAATTTTATGCCAATATTACTGAGCTCCAAGTGAAAGTAGAGATTAGAAAAATTCACACATACAAACACTAGCAGACTTTCATAAAAGCCAGCCAATGCTACTTCGATTAATTTCTTTAAAAAAGAACTGAATAAATATAGAGTTAAGAATGGGATTGAAGGTTATATGGATAAGTACAGACATAGATGGAACACTATAGTTTCTATGCTGCTGAGACTGTGAAACTGTCATGTGTAAAACACGGCTGGTCAGGATTGACTAATGGGGATTGTAATGTTAGATTGATATCCTGGAGTTTTGCTCAATTACCTTTGGGTGTCAAGGAGAAATTTCACAGAGCTTAATCTTCTTGGAAGTTGTACCTGTGATTATTCACCTCCCTCAGGAGATTAAATACATTGGGGTAGAGTCTACAATAGAACAAATTGCACAGGGTATGCTAGAAAGAGTGGCATTGATGAGCAATACAGGCTGTTTTATTCCATATTTTATATTCTTAAAACAATAACGAATACTCAGAGTAAAAAGATAATGTATTGACCTATTGTGGCTTTCAAAGCCTGAAATAGCTGTTTGTTTGAATATGAGACATGATCATGTATGGAAAATTAATGAGTGCCACAGCTATTATTTGCATTAGTTCATGAACTGAACAGTGCAACCATGATATAAATGTCCAAAGTGGTAAGATAGTTCGGCTAGATTGATATCTTGAAATTCTCCTGTTGGTGGGGCAGAGCAATGGGAGCTTAAGGAGGCAAAATTGCCCTCCACCCCAATTGGGGTGATAACCTTCTGCAGCCGGGACTTTTAGCGCCCGGCCCAGAAGTCCCACCCCCACCATCACCGGAATTGCCATTACCACCCCTCCAAGGAAGCGGAAGTAACACGCTTCAACGCCCCCCCTTCGATTAAAGAGGAGGGCCGCTGTTCACTCTGCAAAGCTTCTGATGGCCTCCACTAGGCCTACAGTCCAAGACGGAGTGCCGGGCTGCACGTTGGCAGCTCGGACCACACTAGGGCCGCCATTGTAGAGCCGACCTGAGAATTGGTCAACAAAAAAAGATGGCAACCCAAGACGCTGGCACTCTCCCCTTTAACTAGCGCCTTGAGAGCAGATGTCAGACAGCTTCGCTGTTGCGAGGGGCAGTGAGGGGGTCACAGCGCACGCGATGGCGTTATTGCTGGTTCACAGTGGCCCAGGGTACTAACCACGGGGCATAACGTGCCATGGCAGTGCGTCCGCAAACGCCCGGGCAATTTCCCGGGAGGCAAGAGTGACCCTTCGGGGCTATAAAAAGGGACAATTTAACCCCCAACTCTTATCTTGCCCATCCTGTATCTGACCTAGGAGTGTTCACTGCTGACACGGGGTACAAGAGGTGGAAATGTTCCATTCCTCAGTAGTTTTCCTGAGTAGCAAATAAACGCTCATTAAAATTCTAGATGGTTGTTCTATTGAAAATGTTTAAGTGTTATAAATGGAATATATTTCAGTAATATGATGGATATCTCCACTCAGGAAACTGGCCAGCCACTCATGAACTCAGCTTCATTTATGAAGATATTTATCGTATAATTTATGTTCCTGCAACTTATCCACTATAGCCTAGAAATTCTTGGCAACACGCAAGGTTCACCAGTAGGAATTGATAGAGCCAGGGGTTTGAAAATCGTAAACTTGAGAACTCATTAGTTTGCTACCCACTCTGCGCTTTGCATTAAATTGTTGATCTGGTTGCCAGTGGTTCACTTAATTGCAACAGCTTCATTACAGAGACAAATTTGATCCAACTGAGCAGCTAATTGGGAAGGCAGGGTAGCCTAGCAGATATGGTACTGCACTAGTAACACTTCAAGTCACAAATTCATCTACCACCATGATAAGTTGTGAAATTGAATCTAATAAGTCTGGTTATTTGTGAGCTGGACAAGAAAAAATAACTATGAAACTGCTGGATTGTTGTTAAAGACCCAAGTGGTTCACAAATGTTCTTCAGGAAAGAGATCTACTATCCCTGCATGTGACTCCAGTCCCACACTAGAAGGTTGACTCTTGATGCTCTCAGGGCAACTAGGCATGGGTAATAAATAGTGCTTTGCCAGCGTTGACCACATCCCGAAAACATTTTTTTTTAATCCTTTCTTTTGCCCTATTCCCACAGTGCATTCAGTTTACCCATTTCAAATTGCATTAAATGGCAGCAAGACTTTGCCTAGTGGAAGAGTTTTCTTAAAACTGTCATACTTATTTATTTTTGCTGCCATTGAATTGAAAACAATGGGGCTTTCTTGTAATGTTCTCCTCTCACAGGATTGCATGAAAGAAAACAAAGAAAAACAAACAAAAGATGTCATTTATCAGCTGGCACTAGGGGCGGACTGGCTGCATCCAGCAATATGCCACCGACAGTACCTACAGGCCCATGCACCGTTATCTTGGAATGATGGATGAGAAATGCCTCTGCAGGTTCAAGGAAGCACTATGCTATCTGCTACAAAGAAACACACAGCCACCCTCCAACATAGAGACAACAGTGGCAGTGGAATTCAAGATTAGCACTGCTCTCAACATTTATGTCATTGTGCTTAAGATCTGTGCCACTGTGGGCTTTGCAACAGATGCCTCTGGAGCTGTCACATGTTCTAGAGCAGACTGCAATCCGAGCAAGGCTTCCTGCAAACTGCACAAACTGGCAAAAGATGGGAAGTAGTGTTCCACAAGGATCGATGCTTGAACCACTTTGTACACCATTTACATAAATGATTTGGACTCGGGAATCGGAAGTACAAGAAAAAAATTTGCAGACAATACCAAAGTGGGGAGTATAGTTACTACACAGGGGGACTGTGACAAAATACAGAAAATCATTAATGAACTTGCGGAATAGACGTATAATTCTCAAATGAACTTTAATATACGTGTATATTTTTGCAGTGGTGTTTCCCAAGGGTCTGTTTTAAGAACATAAGAACATAAGAAATAGGAACAGGAGTAGGCCACCTGGCCCCTCGAGCCTGCTCCGCCATTTAATAAGATCATGGCTGATCTGATCATGGACTCAGCTCCACTTCCCTGCCCGCTCCCTTTATTCTCTTTTGGGTCCATTACTCTTTGCAATTTTCTTAAACAACCTAGACTCGGGTGTAGGAAGCAGCATTATAACATTTGCAGTTGATATGAAACTTGGCAAAGTAGTAGATCATGATGAGAATAGTAATAGGCTTCAGGCTGACATAGACAGGATGGTGAAATGGGCAGACGCACGGCAAATATAGTTCAATGTAGAGAAGTGCGAAGTGATGCACTTGGGAGGACTAATATGGAAAGATAGTATACTATAAATGGCATGTTTTTGAATAGTGTACATGAGTTGAGAGACCTTGGTGTCCATATACACAAATCCTTAAAGATGACAGGGCAAGTTGATAAGGTGGTCCCAAAAGCATATGGATTACTTGCTTTTATAAATGGAGAGATCATGCTAGAACTTTATAAACCACTGGTTAGGCCTCAGCTAGAGTATTATGGACAATTTTGGGTATCACATTTCAGAAAAGATGTAAAGGCATTAGAAAGGATACAAAGGAGGTTTACCAGGATGTTACCAGGGATGAGAGACTTCGGTTATGAGGAGATGTTGGAAAAGTTAGGACTGTTCTCCTTGGAAGTCAAGAGGTGACCTAATAGAGATTTTAAAGATGATGAGAGGTTTTGATAGAATAAATAGGGAAAATATATTCCCTGTCGAGTGGGTCAATAACTAGAGGTCATAGATTCAAAATCGGCAAAAGATCCAGAGGGAAGAGAAGGAGAATTTTTTTCACTCAGAGTTGTTGGGATCTGGAACGCTCTCCCAGAAAAGGTGGTGGAAGCTGATTCAATAATAAAAGAGAGTTGGACAGGTACTTGAGGATGAGAAGCTTACAGGGTTACTGACAAAGCGAGGATGTGGGACGAAGCATGACTGCTCTTTCAAAGAGACAACACAGGCACAATGGGCTGAATGGCCTCCTGTGCTGTAAGTTTCGATGATTCTATGACCAAGATCCATCTATCTCGCCTTCTAATATCCTGATAGTCACACGATACAATGATAATAGAGTTGCTGACTCATCATAGCTACACTAATCGTACTGTGGTTGTGTTGGTGCTTGTGATAATCGGTCAGAATGATGCAATGAGATGAATAACCAGTTATATAAATATTGGTTGAGGGATAAATGTCCAAGACATTGGGAGGACACCTGCTCATTTTTGAATAGTGCCATGGGGTCTTTAATATGCACCTGAACAACCAAAACAAGAACACGAAATCTTGTTTTAATGACTCATCTTAATGACGTGACTGCTGACAATGTACTCTAATTACAAATTTTAAGGATGCATACAGCGAAACTCATGTATCATGTAGCGAGCTTGTATTAGTATTTGCTGTGCAAAGCTTCTTTAAAGTATCAGTGTGACAACAGCTTCAATTATAAGTTACTGCTTGAATTTGTGCTCTGCTGCAGTATGGACAGCAGGATAAGCACTGAAGAAGTTGTAAGGTCACCTGAGCAGTATTTATCGTGCAGAAAGAAAAGAGTAACGTCTACGGGGAAATACTTTCTGCATGCATACTTGGGGCAGTTACTTGATATAGGACTTGATATAGAGCAGTCTTGTCTTGGCAGATTTCCTGAGAACTCCATTTTCTTCACCTTCATTTGGAGTCAGACCTGTTGGTTGTTGCTTTTAATGTACTTTTGCATACAACACAACATTTTTTTTTGGGCCGGTTTATGATTCAATGTTATTCCTCTCTGAACTCCAGGAAATTGGGTAGATATCTAAATGCTATAATCAGGGCCTCACTAAGAATTGAAGATTAAAAACTGGTGGGCACTTCGAGGACCACTTCAAAACGCAACTGCAAAGCTAACTGGGGTAATAACTGGCAGAGATCTGTTTATCATAGGAATATAGATAGAGCAGTAGGCCAGTTAGCCACTAAATCCTGTTCCGCCATGCTCTTAGATCATGGCTGATCTGTACCTCAACTTTATTTAGCTGCCATTTCTCCATATCCTTTGACTGAATGGACTACTTCTGTTAACAATGTTCCTATACCCTTACCAAATTTCTATTGATCTCGGTATTGAAAATTTCAATTGTCCCAGCATCCACAGCTTTTTGGGGGAGAATTCCAGAGTGCTACTACTCTTTCTGTGAAATAAATGTTCCCAATTTCACTCCTAAATGACCTAGCTCATTGTGGCCTACCTTATTAAGATTATGCCACCTTGTTTTGGATTCTGCTACTAGAGGAAATAGTTTCTCTGCATCTACTCTATTGAATCCCTTTAACAAACACCTCAATTAGATCATCCCTCAACCTTCTAAACTCAAGGGAATACAAAGCAAGTTTATGAAATATGTCTTTCCAAGTTAACCCTTTAAACCCTGGTATAATCCAGGTGAATCTGCACCGTACCCCTCCGAGACCAATAAATTCTTCCTGAACTGTGGTTCCCAAAACTGAACACAGTAATCCAGATGGGGTCCGACCAAGGCTCTGTACAACAGAAGTATTACTCATCACTTCTGAATTCAAATCCCCATGCGATAAAGGCCAACATTCCATTAACCTTTATAACTGCTTTTTGTACCTCTGCATTTGCTTTTAGTGGTATTGTACACAATCATCTAAATTACTTTGCTCATCCACAGTTTCTAGTCTCTCCCTATTAAGTAAATATTCTGATTTGTCATTCTTGACTCCAAAGTAGATGACCTCATACTACACCACATTGATATCCATCTTCCATAGTTTTGTTCACTCATTTAGTCTTTGTCACTTTGTAACATCTTGCTC
This sequence comes from Pristiophorus japonicus, assembly GCF_044704955.1. NCBI lineage: Eukaryota > Metazoa > Chordata > Chondrichthyes > Pristiophoridae > Pristiophorus > Pristiophorus japonicus. The sequence goes on along the minus strand of NC_091977.1, from coordinate 111,200,572 downwards.
CCATCTACACAACTTATTCTGTCTCCTAACAGTGTTATCTGCAAACTAGGATATAGAACTCTCGGCTCCTTCATCCAAGTCATTAATATATATAGTGAAAAGCTGAGGCTCCAGTACAGGTCCCATGGAAATACCACTTTTCACTTGCTGCCAAGCAGAGAATGTTCCCTTTATTCCTAATCTCTGACTCTTACATCCCAACCAATTATCAATCCATGTTACAAGGTTGCCTCCAATTCTGTGTGCTCTCATTTTTGATAATAGCCACTTATGTGGAACCTTAGCAAATGCGTTCTAAAAGTTCATATAGGTAACATACATAAACACACCCCTATCCACCAGGCAAGTGAGTTTCTCGAAAACATTCAACTATATTAGTCAGACACGTCCTACCCTTCACAAATCCATTTGAATCTTTGAGAAACTCATGTTTGTCCAAGTGCTAAGTCACTCTGTCCCTGATGATAGATTCCAATAACTTTCCCCATGACTGATCTTAAACTGAGAGCTCTGTAGTTACCTGATTACTTCCTCCCTCCCTTCTTACATATATAGAAAGACTTGCATTTATATAGCACCTTTTATGACCACTGGACATCCTAAAGCACTTTATAGCCAATGAAGTACTTTTGAAGTATAGTCACTGTTGTACTGTAGGAGTATCATTTGCAGTTTCCCAATCCGTAGATACAATGCCTGAATCTGGAGCACTTTAGAAAATTATGACTGATGCATTTACAATTTCTTCTCCTATTTCTTTTAATACCCTGGAGTGAAAACCATAAGGTCTTGAAGATTTGTTTATCTTAAGTCCCATTATTTTCTCCATTATCATATTCTTAAATGAATTATGTTCCTCCTCCTGACTTATGTTTAGGTTCCCTTGTAACAACTATTTAGAAACAGATACAAAGTACTCCTTTAACAAGTGTGCCATTTTCTTATTGACCATTATCATCTCTCCTGTGTTGTTATCACCCTCTTTCTCTTAATATATTTATAAAAACGTTCGCAGTGTAACCGATCAGAAAATGTACTTTGTGTTTTCCAAAAATAAATATTTGTTCCTCAATCCATGTACTCCTACAAAATTTCATATAAAATATTAGCACTTGATCATATTTAAATTAATAGTGCTTCACAGACTCCCAAGTTCTGTGCTTATGTCACTATTATGGTTTCTTGTGCCTAAACCTGTAAGTTAATAAAATATTGTAAGCTTGACAAGAATTAAAAACAATTACACAAATTAGTTTTGCTGTATGGTTTGCATCTCAACAGATGCCCATGGAATCTTTATAGGCAGCTATAATAATTAATATAATTAATGAAAGATTATTTTTGAGACTTCTAGTTAGAGATTTGCAATCTGTGCTATTAAATTACTACCATTCTAGATTTATACAGAATATATGAAATATCTTTGAAAGTGATATAAGGACACAAAAAAATAATAGAGCACATTTGTAACGAAAAGGTAAATGCTATATTGATTCAGAAAATAGAAAACTTGAGTCATTACTCACCACTGGCTATAGACTAATCAGTAAAGCCCTAGTGAACAGATTAAAAACAGTTTCAGGAAGTATTTCTTACAGTGATCAATGATGTACTATCCCCAGCCACTGAATCTTCAATAACGTTTTTCCCTTTTGGGAAACAATCAATTTTTGTAATATGATTGATTTACCATTGGGCACAGTTTCCTTGTACTGAGAAAGGCATTTATCTCCCTTATATTTTAAAGCTAGTTTCAAAGGTAGAGAACTTGCAAGAGAGTTTTGGCTTCACAGTTAATTTTCTGTGTTTAATATTATGATTACTGTCATTAAGTGGTTTAAATAGCAATTTAGGGCTATTTCATGCTTTTAACATGCTATAGACTTGGGAACTGTTCTGCACAGGCTATTAGAAATAAGAATGGCTAGATACGCAGTTGGTTACAGAAACCTAGCACTGATTAAATGCTTTAGTTATGAGAAAAACTGGAAAAACTAAGGACATATTCCCTTGCACAGATATTTCAAAGAGATTTGATAGAGGTGTTCAAAATTAGGAGGCTTTTGAGAAGGTAAATAGGGAAAATCTATTTCCATTGGTCAGTCGGTAACTGGAGGGCATAAATTTAAGAATACTGAAAGAACGAAGGGAACGTTAGAAGAATTTATTTTATACAAAGGGATGTTATGACATGGAATGCCATGTCAGAAACATCATGGCCACTTTCCTTCATTTTGGATACCTGGATGTGAATCCATCCTGTAAAAAGGAACTTAAGTTTTTGCCCTGGCAACTGTACAGGCAAACACACTACACAGCATCAGCTAAAAACTCAGCTGTTGGCTTTTAAAGACTCAGGGGGCGAAATTCCCCTGTTGTGCGCCTCTTGTTAGTGCCTCCAGGCGCTAATTGGCCAGTGCTCTGAGAGGCTGCCGTGAACAGTGTCAGCGGCAGCCTCACGGGTTGCAAACCAGGCCGACCGCTGCTCGTGGGGCGGAATTTAAAGAGGGAGCTCGCTGCACTGCGCACCGCCATTTTGTTGTTTTGGCTGACTTCCTGGTCGGCCTATCTTGATGGTCCGTGGCATGGTCCGGGCTGCCATCGTACAGCCTGGCACTCCATCTCGGTGCCGGGCTGTGGCCACAGCACCACGTTGCCCTGGTGGCCCAGTGGGGGCCATCAGAGACCCAGCAAAGTGTGCAGCGGCTCTCCCCTTCAACGGAAGCGGAGGGGCGTTGAAACGTGTCAGCGCTATGCAGAGAGGCCGCATAGCTGCCAATCCCACCCGAGTGGCGCCCCAGATACTGCCCCAACAGGAAGTGGAGCATGTGACATTGCGCTGCACTTCCCGTGAGGGGCAGTAACCCCAATTTCATGGCCGGGGCGGGACATCCGCGCCAGGCACAGGAAGTCCCTCCCCAACTGGCTTACCGCCCCCCAAACGGAACGCTGGGGAATTTCTCCCCCTCAGAATCACAATACTAGAGAATTGGACTCTCATACTGGTAGAAAAAGCGACAAACTATATTGTTAGATTAGTAACTTGTTAATCAGGGAGGAATGAAGATGTTGTTGTTAATTTGTGCGTCAGCTTGGTTCAGTTGTTAACATTATTGCCTCCCCCTCGAGGACATGATCTAGGCTGAGACACCACGGCAGTATTAAGGGAGTGCTGTATTGTCAAAGGGGCATTTCTTTGAATTAATCATTAAACCAAATTATTTTTTGGGACTCTAGAGGAATCAAGGGATATGGGGATAGTGCAGGAAAGTCGAGTTGAAGTAGAAGATCAGCCGTGACCTTATTGGATGGTGGAGCAGATTTGAAGGGTTTTGTAGCTTACTCCTGCTCCTATTTCTTGTGTTCTTATATATTATCTGTCAATTCAGGTGGATTTCAATGATTCCGTGGCATTATTCAAAGAGCATGGAATTCCACCAATGTCCTGGGCAACATTCTTCCCTTAACCAATACCACCAAAAGAAAACAGACAAACTAATCAATCATGCTTGTGTTTGTACAGCTCCAGCCAGGAGAAAAAGCAAAAAAGAAGTAGAAAGAAATCAAAAGGTGACGTCACAGCCAAAGGGGTAAGTGATTGGCTGGTGATTGGTGAGTAGCTTTTCTTTTTCTTTTTTTATATCAGTAAGTAACCTGTTAACATTGTTGTCGCCAAATTAAGTGTATCTAAAGGTTAAGTCATGGCAGGAGAGCTCGGACACGTGACATGCTACTCCTGTACCATGTGAGAACTCAGAGACACTTCCGGTGTCCCTGACGACTACGTGTGCGGGAAGTGTATCCGCCTCCAGCTCCTGACAGACCACGTTGCGGAATTGGAGCTGAGGGTGGATTCACTCTGGAGCATCCACGATGCTGAGAATGACGTGATTAGCACATGTAGCGAGTTGGTCTTACCGCAGGTGAAGGGTCCACAGCCAGATAGGGAATGGAAGACCAACAGGAAGAGCAGTGCAAGGAAGGTAGTGCAGGGGTCCCTTCTGGTCATCCCCCTGCAAAACAGATAAACTGCTTTGAGTACTGTTGGGGGGGATGACTCACCAGGGGAGGGCAGCAGCAGCCAAGTTCAAGGCACCGTGGCTGGCTCTGCTGCACAGGAGGGCAGGAAAAAGAGTGGGAGAGCGATAGTGATAGGGGATTCAATTGTAAGGGGAATAGATAGGCGTTTCTGCGGCCGCAACCGGGACTTCAGGATGGTATGTTGCCTCCCTGGTGCAAGAGTCAAGGATGTCTCGGAGCGGGTGCAGGACATTCTGAAAAGGGAGGGTGAACAGCCAGTTGTCGTGGTGCACATTGGTACCAACGATATAGGTAAAAAATGGGATGAGGCCCTACGAGACGAATTTAAGGAGCTAGGAGCTAAATTAAAAAGAGGAACCTCAAAAGTAGTAATCTCGGGATTGCTACCAGTGCCACGTGCTAGTCAGAGTAGGAATCGCAGGATAGCTCAGATGAATACGTGGCTTGAGCAGTGGTGCAACAGGGAGGGATTCAAATTCCTGGGGCATTGGAACCGGTTCTTGGGGAGGTGGGACCAGTACAAACCGGACGATCTGCACCTAGGCAGGACCGGAACCAATGTCCTAGGGGGAGTGTTTGCGAGTGCTGTTGGAGAGGAGTTAAACTAATATAGCAGGGGAATGGAAACCAATGCAGGGAGACAGAGGGAAGCAAAATGGAGACAGAAGCAAAAGACAGAAAGGAGATGAGTAAAAGTGGAGGGCAGAGAAACCCAAGGCAAAAAAAAAAAGGGCCACTTTGCAGCAAAATTCTAAAGGATCAAAGTGTTTTAAAAAGGTAAGCCTGAAGGCTCTGTGCCTCAATGCAAGGAGTATTCGGAATAAGGTGGACGAATTAACTGTGCAGATAGCAGTTAACGGATACGATGCGGTTGGCATCACGGAGACATGGCTCCAGGGTGACCAAGGCTGGGAACTCAACATGCGAGGGTATTCAACATTTAGGAAAGATAGACAGAAAGGAAAAGGAGGCGGGGTGGTGTTGCTGGTTAAAGAGGAAATTAATGCAATTGTAAGGAAGGACATTAGCTTGGATGATGTGGAATCGGTATGGGTGGAGCTACGGAATACCAAAGGGCAGAAAACGCTAGTGGGCATTGTGTACAGACCTCCAAACAGTAGTAGTGATGTTGGGGAGGGCATCAAACAGGAAATTAGGGGTGCATGCAATAAAGGTGCAGCAGTTATAATGGGTGACTTTAATATGCACATAGATTGGGCTAACCAAACTGGAAGCAATACGGTGGAGGAGGATTTCCTGAAGTGCATAACGGATGGTTTTCTAGACCAATATGTCGAGGAACCAACTAGGGGGGAGGCCATCTTAGACTGGGTGTTGTGTAATGAGAGAGGATTAATTAGCAATCTCGTTGTGCGAGGCCCCTTGGGGAAGAGCGACCATAATATGGTGGAATTCTACATTAAGATGGAGAAGAAAACAGTTAATTCAGAGACCATGGTCCAGAACTTAAAGAAGGGTAACTTTGAAGGTATGAGGCGTTAATTGGCTAGGATAGATTGGCGAATGATACTTAAGGGGTTGACAGTGGCTAGGCAATGGCAGACATTTAGAGACCGCATGGATGAGTACGACAATTGTACATCCCTGTCTGGTGTAAAAATAAAAAAGGGAAGGTGGCTCAACCGTGGCTATCAAGGGAAATTAGGGATAATATTAAAGCTAAGGAAGTAAACATAGAAACATAGAAACATAGTGGCATACAAATTGGCCAGAAATAGCAGCGAACCCGGGAACTGGGAGAAATTTAGAACTCAGCAGAGGAGGACAAAGGGTTTGATTAGGGCAGGGGAAATAGAGTACGAGAGGAAGCTTGCAGGGAACATTAAAATGGACTGCAAAAGCTTCTATAGATATGTAAAGAGAAAATGGTTGGTAAAGACAAACGTTCTAAGGATAAGGGGTAAGCCATTTAGGACCGAGATGAGGAGAAACTTCTTCACGCAGAGAGTGGTGAACCTGTGTAATTCTCTACCACAGAAAGTTGTTGAGGCCAGTTCACTAAATATATTCAAAAAGGAGTTAGATATAGTCCTTACTACTAGGGGAATCAAGGGGTATGGCGAGAAAGCAGGAATGGGATACTGAAGTTGCATGTTCAGCCATGAACTCATTGAATGACGGTGCAGGCTGGAAGGGCCAAATGGCCTACTCCTGCACCTATTTTCTATGTTTCTATCTCATTGCTATTAATGGGATGTTGCTGGTTTATTTTAGCTTTTACTTTTGCCTACATAACATGCAATACAGCTCAAGATAATTCATTGTATGAAAGTGTATTAAAGCTTGTTGAGGTGTTTCATCATGACAAGATGCTAAAAGGGTTAAATTATGAGGACAAGTTGCAGAGACGAGGCTCATATTCCCTTGAGTATAAAAGATTAAGGGATGAGCTAATTGAGGTGTTTAAGATAATTAAATGATTTGATAGGGTAGATAGAGAGAAACTATTTCCTTTGGTGGGGGCATCCAGAACAAGAAGGCATAACCTTAAAATTAGAGCTGGACCATTCAGGGGTGTTGACAGGAAGCATTTCTTCACACATAGGGTAGTGGAAATCTGGAACTATTGCCCTCAAAAAGCTGTTGAGGCTAGAGCAATTGAAAATTTCAAAACTGAGATCGATAGATTTTTGTACGGTGAGGGTATTAAGGGATATGGTTCAAGGTGGGTAAATGGAGTTAAGATACAGATTAGCCATGTTCTAATTGATAAGCGAAACAGGCTCAAGGGGCTCATGGCCTATTCCTGTTCCTCTGTTCCTACTGATACTAAACCTGAACTGGCATCTATACAATAACTCTTTACAGAGGGATTTATATTTCCATGGAGTCTTGATGTTCTACTTCTACACTTGATGTAGTACAGTGCTACAAGACACTGAGAGACAGGGCCCAAGATATATCTCTGTCTGGATATAGAGCTGCCCAGTCGCCCCCATCCAAGCTCAGAAATACCCTGTGGAACCTCCTCCCTGGGTCAGTGATAACACTGATACAGAAGATCATGAGTTCAAGCTCCACTTGAGACTTGAGCACATATCAAGGCTGACATTTCAGTGCAGGACTGAGGGACTACTGCACTGTTGTAGGTGCAATTTATCTGACGAGGCTTTAAACCAAGGTTTTATCCTCCCTCTCAGATGGGCGTAAAAGATCGCATGACACTATTCAAAGAACAGCAGGGGAGTTCTCCTCATGCTCTGGCCTATATTGATCCCTTAACCAACGGCACTAAAACAAATGATCTGGTCATGAATCTCATTGCTATTATGGGATATTGCTGTTCACAAATTGTCTGCCATTTTTGTCTACATTACAACAGTGCTTATACTTGCAGGTTTTTTTGCCTCAGTACAGCGGGACCTGGGGATACTTGTGCATGAAACACAAAAGGATAGTATGCAGGTACAGCAAGTGATCAGAAAGGCCAATGGTATCTTGGCCTTTATTGCAAAGGGGATGGAGTATAAAAGCAGGGAAGTCTTACTATACCTATACAAGGTATTGGTGAGGTCACACCTGGAATACTGCGTGTAGTTTTGGTTTCCATATTTACGAAAGGATATACTTGCTTTGGAGACAGTTCAGAGAAGGTTCACTAGGTTGATTCTGGCGATGAATGGGTTGACTTATGAGGAAAGGTTGAGTAGGTTGGGCCTCTAGTCATTGAGATTCAGAAGAATGAGAGGTGATCTTATTGAAACGTATAAGATTATGAGGGGGCTTGACAAGGTGGATGCAGAGAGGATGTTTCCACTGATGGTGGAGACTAGAACTAGAGGGCATGATCTTAGAATAAAGGGCCGCCCATTTAAAACAGAGATGAGGAGAAATTTCTTCTGAGGGTTGTAAATCTGTGGAATTCGCTGCCTCAGAGAGCTGTGGAAGCTGGGACATTGAATAAATTTAAGACAGAAATAGACAGTCTCTTAAACGATAAGGGGTTATGGGGAGCGGGCGGGGAAGTGGAGCTGAGTCCATGATCAGATCAGCCATGATCTTATTGAATAGTGGAGCAGGCTCGAGGGGCCATATGGCCTACTCCTGTTCCTATTTCTTGTGTTCTTGTGTTCTTATGTTCTTAAAGTCCTTCCAGGCTGTCACAGTAAAAGTAGTAACATCGGTCTGCAGTTCATACTTATATCAAGTAGATGGCTGATGCCAAACAATTTCATCACCTTCCCCTATGACATCCAAAAACAGCAAGATAGAGTTCTGGGGTTTGCACAGATTGAAGGATTCCCCCAAGTCCAAGGTATCATTGACTACACCCATGTTGCCTTGCGGGCTCTTTGATATTCCTGACATTGATGAACCCAAATAAGTTCAACCACAAAAGAATAGAATTAAAACAATGACTGGGATTTATCCCATTCTGCCACAATAGCTTCACTCGACGTTCAGTGGAAACTCCATTTGCGCACCTTTGCACTGTAGTTTCAGTGAGGTTATAGTGGCGGAGAAGCTCCAAGAAAATCGTAGAATCATGGGCTAGACTTTCCACTTCAGATCGCTGGGTTAGTGCCCATATTCCTAGCCGTTTTAAATGGAAAGCTAAATAAAGCTATCAGTACTCCAGAAAACTCAATGGAAAAGATCTCATCGGAGCTGATGGCAGCACAAGCATTTCTTCAATAATCATCACAATGACTTTCATAGTACAAGCTGTTCTTGGCTATCTCTGGAGTTGAGCCTATTCATGAGCGTTCCCCTTTAATACTGACATTGGTTGTGCAATGAAAAACAAATCTATTTTTAGAATTGTCATCTCTCACTCCAATGGCCATGAAAATGAAAAGGAAAATAAATTAATAATAGAAGAGTATATTGTATTCAATGGCTGAACATTTTTGTCTCCCATTTTATCTCCCACATCCATGAGTTTTGTGACTGTTAGTCAAATCTCAGTCTGATTATGCCCCATTGTGGCCATTTCTAAAAGTGTGTGTATGCACTGGGGAGAGGATGGGGTGGAGAAGGCTAAGCTCACTGGTTAAAATATCAAATTTAAACAGACTGGACATCTTACTCTGTACCCTTGCCACCAATTTCATCCCCCTTCCCAGCCATTATCTCAACCTGAACCGGACTGTTTGCAACCTGCAACCTTGGAATCTTATTTGATCCCGAGCAGAAATTTCAAATACTTATTATCTTCATCAGAAAGACCGTCTATTTCCACCTCATAACATTGCCCATCTCTGCCAATAGCTCAGCCATCTGCTGCTAAAGCCCTCATTCCTGCCTTTAAGAATATTGGGTAGATTTTCAACTTGCCACCTGACATAAAACTGGTGTTGCTGCCCGTTATAGAAACCACCCGATTTTCATTTCCATTGATTTGATGGCTCTGTTGTTTAATTTGCTGATGAAGATCGTACCTTTGGTTAAAAATTTAATTCATTTAAGATGACCATTTTTAAGCTATGGTCCCCTCCAGCTGTTTTACTGGGATTTATTCAATATGGGATAACTGACCTTTCTTCTTGGTAGCTCAGCCTTCCTTACATTTTGGCAGATCTTCTTGGCTAAATAAGTGATAATTTTGTTCCAGCCTAGATTCAAGCTCTTACATTCCCTCCTTTTTTATAACACATATCTCACTAAGCTTACGTCTTAAAATATATAGATTTGTACCTATTTATGTAGTTGGGACATTGGCTAATAAAGAGAAACTGATAACATTAAATGAAAGTAACACTTACAAGTTGTAACCCTTTATATTGAAACGTTTCATATGCATTGTGAATAGAGCCAAGTTCTTTGATCCTGAGACTATAAACACATCTTGAAGCAAAAATAACATGACATTGCTTCAATATGAGAATGACATCATGTTAACCTGAGCTGTTGTGAAGCAGGCACAGTGCACAGCATCTAATTCAAACCTGCTTTCATCAAGTCGCTGATACTTCCTATTCTTTGGTCTATTTCTGGAGTACAACAAATCTCTTCTTCAAGTTTGTTTTGATGTAATATCAAGCTAGGAATGAAGGAAATGATTTCTATTTTAGTTAAAGTGCCACATCTTCTCATTTAGAATAGGAAAAATCATCAAAGGGATCAGATCAAAGCCCTTTTTAAAAAAAAGAGCAAGTCTGGTTGGAACCGTTCACCTATCACTCAGAAAAGGATCATGGACTGTTCCGGGGTCTGTCAATATTCTTGCTCGTAACAGAAACAAGTCACAAATCTGATATATGAAAAGTTAGCTCACCCATAACTCTTGTAGATTTCATTATACAATGGATCCTCTAGATATTGTCAATAGAGCAAGAATTTATTGATAAAATGGAAAATTAGAAATAGTAATAATAAGCAAATAAAAAGACCCAACATGGATCTGGAAGAAGATCCTACCGAGCAAAACTCCTTTGACTTCTTTAAGGATATTCGACAAAGTAAATGATGGAACTTCTTGTGTTATACTTTATTTGGACCTTCAGAAAGCTTTTGACAAAGTTTTATATGAAGAACTTCTAATTGACTTAAAAGCTACAGGAATCTAGGGTATAATTAAACAGGAAATTGATTAAAAACTAGGAAGGAGATTACTCATGAATGGTGTAACATCAGACTAAGAGAAGATGTTGAGTGGCGTTCTACAGGGGTCAGTGCTTGGACCTCTGTTGTTTCTAATCTGCATTAATGCCCAGGATATTTAAATAAAGTGAGCATATCAAATGTGTTGACGTCACTAAAATAGAAAGAGCAGTAGATATGAAGATGTAGTACAGAATTGGAGAAGGATTTACATCAACCTTGTAATTGGGCAGATAAAAAGCAAAGAAAACTTTACACTTACAAATGTGAACTTTGCACATGTGGTCAAAAGTGTGCCATAAGTATACAACAAATGGAATTGAAGTGGCAGAGGGTGATTTAGCAAGATCCTTGGGAGTGATGGTAGATTAATCATTTAAATTGCCACTATTCGAATAAACAAAAAATAGCTGCAATGTGTAAACTGGTGAAGAAAGGTGATAAAATTATCCTTTCAAAGTGCATTTTTTGTTACCTAAAGGTGGTTTCATCCCAGTAGGAAAGTGCTGAGGTGTAACTAACAAAATCAAAGAAGGAAACAAAACTTGTTAAGGGCTTGTTAACTGGTGTGGAAGTCTGGAACGTGCTGGTGTGAACACTTTTGCATTGAAACAGTTGGTGCTTTCCGCAACATAGAAATAATGTGAAGAAGGTAATGTTCTCATCTACTCTGCTGCCATTAACTTACAAACAGTGATGCAACTGTTTCAGTCGGCCACATCATGCGAAGCAGGTTGATTACTCCAAGGAGGGATCTAGGTGATCCTGCTGTCATTTGGGACTTGCCTAGAATCAGCGACAACACAGAAAACTGATGCATTTGTAGAGTAAATGAAGCTCTTTACCAGAAAGCACACCAATTTATCGGGTCCAGTATCGACCATGAGCAACTGATGCCAAGGCAGCTTGGCTTTTTTCCAGCTTTTCCACTTCCCCAAAAGATCCCTATGATCAACTATACTCACATTGCCATTTGTGGTCTGCCTCATAATCCAAGAACAGATATAATTATGAAGAGCTTTCACTCCCTTGTTATGCAGATCCTTTGTGATCAACTGCTCAAAATCCTCCATGGCATTGTATAGTTTACAGGTTGCGTGCCTGCCTGATTCATATTGAAGAAGTCAATGTGATTGAGTTGTATGGGAGACTGGTTTCTGGGAGACAAGTGATATATTCTTTTCCTAGAGAATAGTGGACCTGTGGAACATGTTGTTGCCTCATTCGATGGATGCTGATTCGCTGAATTCCTTCAAGCGAGAGCTGGACATACTTCTGCCAAGGGCGGAGATCACCTCTTATGGGAGGTAGGTGCTGCAGGGAATTCAGGGCCAGAGTGATCTCCTGAACTAGATGGGTTGGAGAGGAATTTCCCAGATTTTTTCCCCCCAAATTAGCCTAGGTTTCTTATCTGACTTTTTTGCCCCTCTCAGCAGATTACTTGGTTTCGGATGGGGTGGAGACTGTATATGTTGTGATACACAAAGTATCGCAATTGTGTGAGGCAGGCTAGATGGACCAGATGGTCTTTATCTGTACGTCCTTGTTTGTATGTTCGTAAGCTGCTCCCCCATGCCGTGCGATTTTTGCAGAACCACCTTGTACCACATCAACTTTGCCGACCCTCCCCTTACGGCCCACAGTCTTTGCCGACTCCCCTTTTCCTCCGCAATTCTAGTCAAACTCCTTCCCCCCACCCCAGCCTTATACGCCATGATCTTTGCCAGACCCCTTATCCCCGCGATCGTTGCTGATATTCTGCAAATTTTGCTGATTGCCCAGGACCGTCCCCTTCTACCGCAGGTTTTCCTGCCCAGCTGCTGTCCAGCCTGTCAATGTGGCCGGCTGCTGGGCAGGTAATGGAATTAAAAGATGATAATGAGGTGCTGCAGTGCCTGGGATTTCTGGGCTTCCCCTCCACAAACACATTCCCCTGCTCCCTCCCCGCCTCCTCATAATATCAGGGCCATTCTGTCTGTTGCAGCCAGTGTTACTCATAATATATCTTGAGGGCCACTTGGGGTCTGCCTTCTCCTCCTTGGTGGTCTGTGGTAGACTTGGTTCTCCACCTGCCTTTGAGGTTCCATTCGTGGCCTACACAACTGTGGAATACTGCAGAACTGGGAATCATCTTGTGGTTCCCCCTCCTTCTCTTGCTCTCTGGAAAGAAAAAAGGGAATGTTATTTGGATACAAAGCTATCCCAGCATTCACAGCACAATTGAAATCTGTACTCAGCAACTACCCACTGGTACATTGAAATTAGGTGCTTATTGTTACGCTCATAATAAAGCATGAAACTGAGTACTGTATGCAATGAGTAAGTGTGACCATAGCTCCTTTAATTCGACTCCAGTGTGCAAGTATCGCGTGGGTGGCCTGCTTATATACAGTGCTCCAAAGGGATGCTGGGATCCCTTGGGACTCCAACAAGTAGGCCCTCTGGTGGTGATGTGATACAGGTTGCCAAGGATTAAATACATAACATCACTCCCTTGTAAAGTCAATAGTAGACTTATTTACAGAGTGAGACAATCTGGGACTTTTTGCTCCCTTGTCGATTTTCTCAGTACAAATGCAGGTGTGGGTGAGTTGGTTGGTTCTTCACTGGGCTGCTGGGCAGCTGGCCTTGCCGAGCTGCTGGGGATGGTGAGTTCGGCTTCGTGCTCAACCATGATGTCGGTTGCTACTTGTGTGTGTGTTGGAGGGTTGAAGTTGGTGGTGTCCTCTTCGGGTTGCTCGTAGCAGTTGGTGAACCGCAATTTGATTTGGTCCAAATGCTTTCTGCACGTTAGTCCGTTGGCCAATTTGACCTGAAACACTCTACTCCCTTCTTTGGCTATGACCGTGCCAGCGAAGCATTTGGGACCATGTCCATAATTGAGTACAAACACAGGGTCATTGACCTCAATATCGTGTGACAAATTTGCGCAATCATGGTACATGCTTTGTTGATGGCGCCTGCCCTCGATGTGATCGTGGAGATCAGGGTGGACAAGAGAGAGCCTTGTTTTGAGCGCTCTTTTCATGAGCAGCTCAGCTGGAGGAATCCCGGTGAGCGAGTGGGGTCTGGTGCAGTAGCTGAGCAGAACTCGGGACAATCGGATCTGCAGGGAGCCTTCCGACATGCGTTTCAAGTTTTGCTTGATGGTCTGAACTGCCCGTTCTGCCTGGCCGTTGGATGCGGGCTTGAACGGGGCAGATGTGACGTGCTTGATCCCATTGTGGGTCATGAATTCCTTGAATTCAGCATGGGTGAAACATGGCCCAGTGTCGCTGACTAGGACATCAGACAGGCTGTGTGTGGCAAACATGGTTCTGGTAGGGTTTCGATGGTGGCGGTGCTTATAGACATTATTACACATTCAAACCATTTTGAATAAGCATCCACAACAATCAAGAACATTTTGCCTAGAAATGGGCTCGCATAGTCAATGTGGATCCTAGACCACAGTTTGGAGGGCCACAACCACAAACTTAGCGGTGCCTCTGGTTGCATTGCTCAGTTGAGAGCAAGTGTTGCACTGGCGCACGCATGACTCTAAATCTGAGTCGATGCTGGGCCACCACACATGGCATCTGGCTATGGCTTTCATCAATACAATGCCTGGGTGGGTGCTGTGTAGATCACGTATGAACATTTCTTTGCCTTTCTTGGGCAAGACCACATGATTACCCCACAAAAGACAGTCCGCCTGTAAGGACATTTCGTCTTTGCACCTGTGGAACGGCTTAATCTCTTCCTGCATCTCCACTGGGACGCTGGACCAGCCCCCATGGAGGACACAGTTTTTTTACCAGGGACAGTAAAGGATCCTGGCTGGCCCAGGTCCTGATTTGGCGGGCTGTAATGTCTGACTTTTCGTTTTCGAATGCATCCATCACCATGAGCAAGTTTGCAGGCCGTGCCATTTCCACCCCAGTGGTGGGCAATATTAGCCGACTGAGAGCATCAGCGCAGTTCTCTGTGCCCAGTCTGGGGCAAATTACATAGTTGTATGCGGCAGCGTGAGCGCCCAGCTTTGGATGCGGGCAGAGGCATTGGTGTTAATCCCTTTGCTCTCTGAGAATAGCGATATGAGCGGCTTTTGGTCAGTTTCTAGCTCAAACTTGAGACCAAACAAATACTGGTGCATTTTTTTCTCCTCATAAACACATGCCAGAGCTTCTTTTTCAATCATGCTGTAGGTCCTTTCGGCCTTGGACAGACTCCTGGACGCATAAGCAACCAGTTTCAAAATCCCCGATTCGTTAGCCTGTTGTAACACACACCCGACCGCGTATGATGACGCATTGCAAGCTAGCGCTATCTTTTACAAGGGTTATACAGGACAAGCAGTTTGTTAGAATATAATAGACTTCTGGCTTTCTCAAAGGCAGCCTCTTGTGAATTCCCCCATACCCAGTCATCTCCCTTGTGTAGTAGCACATGTAGGGGTTCTAGCAAGGTGTTTAACCCAGGTTGGAAATTAACGAAATAATTGAGGAGTCCAGGAACGACCACAGCTCCGTCACGTTCTGTGGTCTCGGCACGTTCTTGATGGCTTCCGTCTTGGTGTCGGTGGGTCTGATGCCGTCTGCTGCAATTCTTCTTCCCAAGAACTTGACCTCTGGCGCCAGGAAAACACACTTTGGGCATTTCAACCCGAGTCCCATGCAATCTAGCCGGCTTGGAACCTCTTCCAGATTCTTCAAGTGTTCGATGGTGTTCCGACCTGTGACCAGTATGTCGTCCTGGAAAACCACGGTGCGTGGAACCGACTTTAGCAGGCTCTCCATGTTCCGTTGGAAAATTGCCGTGGCCGATCGAATCCCGAACGGGCATCGGTTATAGATGAACAGACCTTTGTGTGTGTTAAAGATGAGGCCTTTCGAAGATTCCTCCAGCTCCTGCGTCATGTAGACCGAGGTCAGGTCCAACTTGGTTAACATCTTTCCTCCAGCCAGGGTTGCAAATAGGTCATCTGCCTTGGGTAGTGGGGGTACTGGTCCTATAGTGAAAAAAGTCGTTACTTTATAGTCCCCACAAATTCTGACCGTGCCGTCAACTTTGAGTACCGGGACAATCGGACTGGCTCACTCGTTGAATTCCACCAGCACGATCATGCCTTCTTGCTGCAGCCTGTCCAGCTCAATTTCCACTTTCTCTCGCATCATATACGGTACTGCCCGTGCCTTATGGTAGATGGGTCATGTACCGGGAACCAAATGGATCTTCGCTTTCGCCCCCGAGAAACTTCCGATGCCTGGCTCAAACAACGATGGAAATCTGCTCAGAACCTGGGCACATGAGGCGTTGTCGACAGTTCCAGCAGATTTTTCCCAGCCAGCTTCTGCCGAACAGTGTGGGGCCATCCCCTGGCACAATCCATAGTTGGAGTTCGTGCACTGCTCCATCATAGGAGACTTTGCCTTCTGCGCTGCCAATTACAGGGATCAGCTCTTTGGTGTAAGTTCTTAGCTTGGTATGAATGGGGCTGTGCCTGTGTGCCTTGTTGCACCACAGCCTGTCGAAGGCCTTTTTGCTCATTATGGACTGACTCGCACCCGTGTCCACTTCCGTGTCCCGTGTCGTTCAGTTCAACTTTTAACATTATTGGTGGACATTTCGTGGTGAAGGTGTGTACCCCGTACACCTCTGCCTCCTCGGCTCGAGTCTCTAGTTCAGCCTGTGGATCGATCTTCCTCCGCAACGTGGTGGTTTGCAGGGTTTGCAGGGTTTGCAACTCGCCTGCACATTCGCTGGAAGTGTCCCATTGTTCTGCAGCCGTTGCACGCATAGTGCTTGAAGCGGCATTGATGGGCCCGATGATCACCTCCACAATGCCAACAAGGTGTTAAGTACCTCGCATTAACAATTGATGCAGACTCTGGGTCATCTGTGGTCATGCAGCAGCCGGCGTGTACTTTCGGCCATGTATATTCCTGCTCGAAAACGACGTTACTTAGTGCACAGTACTGGCCGAAACCTCTTTATGCTGCAAAATTTGTTTGGTATTATCGCTGGTGGACCTAAATGCCTGGACTCGTGTTATTGTTATATATGGAGAAAGAGTCAGACTGAACACTGTGAGCTCAAAGTAAAGTATTTATTGCAGGTCTCCAGAGTGCCTCTCCAACCTGTGAGGCCTCCTTAAATACCTGTGCACCCAAGCGATTATGGGATCCCTTGGAATTCCAGGGGATGAGCCTTCTGGTGGTTGTACAGAGTGTATACAAGTTTACATATATAACAGTTATGGCTTTGCTCAGATTCAGTGTTTCAACAGTCAATAGTTTGTGAAGGATTACCTCATGGCCAATGCCGAGCACAAAAAAGTCTCTCAGCATTTGTTCAAGAAATCCATCAAATTCACAATGTTCTGCAAGGCGCCTTAGTTCAGCGACGTAGCTCGCCACTTCCTGGCCCTCCGACCGTTGACACGTGTAGAACCGATACCGCGCCATCAAAACACTTTCCTTAGGATCTAGGTGCTCCTGGATCAGCGTACACAATTCTTCATAGGATTTGGTTGTTGAAGAATCTAGCTCTGGTAAAATCATGAGGCTATAGGTTGTTGCCCCACAGACGGTAAGGAGGATCGCCCTTTGTTTGGCAGCATTCTCGTCCCCTTCCAGCTCATTGGCCACGAAGTATTGGTCATGTCTCCCCATGAAGGCCTCCCAATCATCCCCTTCTGAGAACTTCTCCAAGATACCAACTGTTCTTTGCATTTTCGTGCGGTTGTTCATTACCTCGTCGCCAATTGTTACGCTCCTAAAAAGGATTAAACTGAATACTAATGAGTAAGTGTGACCTTCACTCCTTTAATTTGACTTCAGAGTGCAGCTACCACGTGGGTGGCCTGCTTATATACAGTGCTCCCAAGGGATGCTGGGATCCCTTGGGACTCCAACAGGTTGGCCCTCTGGTGGTGGTGTGATACAGGTTGCCAAGGGTTAAATACATAACACTTATCATGTGTGGAATCATGGAGAAGATCCACATCACTTCCTCCCCTCTTCCAGTCGCCCTCTCTCTTCTGATCACTTCACTCCCTCTTCCAAGATCTACCTGAAGGATGCTGCCAGCAATGTAGCAGCCCAAAACTGAAATCCTCTTTGCCGGCAAGTTGCCTGGGGATTCCTAGCAGGCGTCTGCAGCTCACTGCCCTCGTGTAAGTGAAGCCTGAAGGCCAACAGCAGGTGTGCAATAGGCCTACCTGTTCCAGCACAGGGATCAATGCCTGCACCCAGTTACCTGCCAGTAAATGTGTTTGTCTGTAATGTCCTGCATGATCTTTGACCTTTCTGTATCCTCAGTGTGATCAAATCAACACTGATTACATTTTTCCCCTTAATTTTCCTCTCCCCTTTGTACCTGAATGTGCTGCATCTACTGGGGTGCAGTTCAACGGGCAGTGCAGCCCTCTGGTAAGTCACCCAAGTGTCTATCCTTCATGTGCGATCTCAGACAGCAACTGTTGACAACTATTCCACTGTGTAGGGCATTAGGGCAAAATCCAACACCGTCCTTGCCCGCTATCTACACACTTGCCAGCAGGACTCAATGATTAGAGATCCGGAGCAGGAACCCTGGCGGATTTTTCCCTTCCATAACTTGGGGTGCTTCAGCCAATGGTTGCCCCTTTTGTAATCTGAAACCAAGAATTGGACCTGGGAAGTTCTTGTCCAGGCTGTGCCATTACACATTAGGTCTTCGTGGGTGAGGGGGGCAACTGCCTCCCTATTGAAATTCATTTCTTCCAAGGATCTAAGAACTACGGTTTAGTTACTTCAGTTCTGGTTTGCTCCTACAATTTTTAAAACCCAGGCTTGCCAACAAGCTTTAAAAAACCGAAGCTTGCCAATATTTAATCACTGCTTAATTTATCTTGTTTTCACTCCTGCTCTTAAGATTTAGAGCTGCCCGACACTATCAGCTTTGACCCGTCACTTAGGCTTCTTAATTAAAGAAAATAGAATATAAATCCATAATGGAAAATTATTGTTAGCCTCCAGCTTGCCTTGTGCCAAAATGTTTGTCCAATTGGCATTTTCAGCAGAAAAAACATTTTTTTATACTGAGAATGCAGAAAGGAAATTCAAGTACAATACAGATCTTGGCCTTGAGTTTGCACTCAAGGCCCACTCCCTCAACCTCCATTGCTGACCCTGCCGGAGTATCTATGGTCCAGGAAGGTCCCTCATTAACATGACAGGGGCAAGCGCCCGCACCATTACGGTGCACCTTGGGCCAGGGAAGGAGGCACGGGCAAAGCGGCTGAGTGGGGAGAGCAATGAATCCTCCCACTGCTTCCTGCACCCAAAGACGCTGTCGTAAAAATGTTCGGCCCAGTTTCTAAAAGGGATGATCAAGAAAGGTGGAAGGAAGAATTTTTAGAGTCTTCTGGACTCTGGCCAGGATACCAGCGTTTCATCGTTCATCAGAAGGGTTGCCAGGGTTAAGATTATATTCAACATGGTAATTTAATGCCAGTCATCCAACCTCCCCATCAACAGCATGGGCTAAATTTCGGGCAGACAGAGGGTCTCGGCAAACAGGCGCATCCAGATCCCAGACAATATTCTAACCCCTCCAGCACACTCTCAGACAACTTTGCCAAGGCAGCGCAGTCTGGGCTCACGGATGCTTTTTATGCCTTTAAACTTGAAGTTTGAATCCAGCTGTCCACTGTGGAAAAAGTTAAAATAATAAAGTGTCTTTGAACAATGATTTGTACTAACTTTTGTCTGCAACCTGCTGATGGTCTAATTTTGTACCTGCAGTGTTCTCCACATGATTTACATTCCCTGAGGTGTTATTGTCATCACATAAAAAGAGAAAAACAAAATAATGACTTTTGCAGGTCTGCCCACAAAGCAGCTTGAAAGTCCCTGGAAAATGCTCATTGGATTTGAAATATTTTATTATCTACAAAATCAATGTCAACAGTTTTACGGCCAGAGATGTCTCAGTCAGGAGCATGCAACCTGTCAATAATAAGGTTCAAGGCTGAGGTGGTACTAAGCAATAATTAGATGTGGCACTTTTATTAGTCAGGATTTTGTAGCTTATGAAGACAATTTTAAACTGCTCCTTCAGACAATAAAGAGCTTCTGAGGTGGTTTAGCCTGCGTTTAGCGCAAGAAGTTGAAGCTTGCGGTAGGAACGGATGCCCAGACGATCGTTAATGGGCTGATTGCCACTTAAATTGCCTGTTAGTGTTCATTAAGGAGGCTGCATGGCATTTTGGTGAATAGTACTTGACCTAACACCCTCTCCTAACAGCAACCAGCTGATTTGGAAATAAACAAATCATTGCAGAGGATTTCGAGCACTACTTAAAGGTAAATCACTTTTAATTGTTCACTTGCTGCTGAAAAATTTTAAGAGGATTTTTGAAACACATTGGGAGACTTTCTGGGACATTTGTCAAGACTTCACCAACACTCTAGGAACATTTAGTCTGGAACTTCTCTGAGGACTTCACCATAAAAGAGTAAGTGCGGTGCTATTCCACCTTATTGGGCATCTTATAAGAGTCACCAGGAGAAAAGGAGTGCTTGGTCATCAGCATCTGGCTATGGGTTTGCAGGAGAAATGGGAGGAGGACACGAGGCCAGGCAGAGCAGCACTAGCTGCTGCAGGAGAGAGGGACAGGTGGGTGAGGAGGGCATGGTGGACTCCTCCCCCCTGCGGGTACAGGACAGCCCTCCTCCTCTGGACCTCCTGCACTAGGACCTCCAGTGTCGCGTCTGAGAGCCTGTGCGGCATTTCACTTGGTCCCTGAGCCATCCTGAAACCTCCCGCTGTGTTTCAGCCAGCACACTCCACACCTTCACTGGGAGTAGGTGAGTGGAGCCCACATATACTGCTCCATGAATATTGGGCTAGAAATTGCGCAGCGCCCCATTTGGGGCGATATCTTTTGCGGGAGCGCCAAAGCATCGCCGGACGTTACACAATTGATTCCGACAGGAATTTCAGGTTTAGCACTTCGAGAGAAGTGGAGCGCTAAATCAAGCGCTACCATTTCCTTTCGAACGCTAAAAGAAATGAGAGGGCACTGTAGCGGCAAAGCACTGCACAATGTTCCGTGCAGTGCTGTTGGTTTTACAGCCTCCTTCCCTCCCTTAAAGGGAAGGGCCAATGCTGTGTCATTGTAGCCTAAGGCTGTGTATGTTTGTCGACGGCACCTGCGATACGTACATTGCAGCGCCACCCACTCTGAGTGTAAGGCTTGAGCAATCGCGGGCTGGAAAAAGATCAAAATATAGCTTCCTGGGGACATTATTAAATTTTAGCCTTCCTGACCAGCATTGCCTTTAATTAGTGCTCCCCAAGCAGCCAGCAGAGGTGACAATGCCTCCTGCAGCTGCCGTTGTTGACGCCCGGTGATGCTGCACGGAGCGGAAGCAAATCTTACATTTAGGGGCGATAATGGTGATAGCTGTGCACCAGATGATGTCACGATCTATGGGGCGGTACATTTTAGCGCCAGCGCTAACCCACCATATAAGTTCACAGGTGTCGGTGATTTTGCTGCGCCCGGTCGATAAGCCCTTAGCACCCTGTTATCACCCCCTGGAAGCACTAACGGGAGGTGCAAAGGAGGCCAATTTCTCTCCCATTGTGTCTAATCAACGCTTGAGTATTAAACCTGTAGGTGTCTGTTTTAGCATCTCCAGGCAAGTTCAAATTATGGTAATCAGCAATTAGGACCAAAATTGGGTGCTAAAACCAGACTTTCAAACAGGCCTGTCTTACGACAGAAATAGACAGTTTCTTAAACAATAAGGGGTTATGGGGAGTGGGTAGGGAAGTGGAGCTGAGTCCATGATCAGATTAGGGATGATCTTACTGAATGGCGGAGCAGGCTCGAGGGGCCGTATGGCCTACTCCTGTTCCTATTGCTTATGTTCTTATGTTCTTCTTAGCACCACACCCATTTATGGCTGTTTTCACCCTTTCACCAAAATAACCCCTAAAATGTTTTATATAATTACATTACAAAATTCTGTCTCATTCTGAATAGGTGAATAACGAGAAAAGCAACATGAAAAAGAAACAAATAGTCCAGCCCTGTTCTGTTGAGAATGATGACATTTTCCAATGCTATAAGCTGAACAGTTTTCAGTTTATCTATTTTTTTGAGATTGCTCATTCCATTTTCCGCACTGTGTCCTTTGCTTGTTTCGAACAACCTGTTGGTGTTTCTGGTTCACAGTTAAAGTCATAACAGTGCAGCAATGTTAGATGCCAGCTGTCTCAGCTGGGCTGTAAAAACTTAGTACCACCTAGGGAACTGCATTCATACAGAATACATGAAGGCCATGACAAAAGTACCACACTGCTGATGTGACAGTGACTAAATAAGATTTAAAGTGGAAACTAATTTCCTTGTCCCAGTGGATATTAAAGATTTCACAGCACTAATTACAGGGAAAAGTAACCCCACTGCCCAGTCACTACTCGTCTGAGAAACCATCCTAGTCGTTATCCAGGTGCACTACTGTAAATGAAATCTGCCACTTCATTATGTTCAATGGAAATTCATCAGCACTATCACTCGTACTTCCTTTTAAACATACTGGCCAACAATTTGATAGTGCAGCTCCTGTTTTTCAGGTGCTGAACCTCAAATATGGCAGGCAGGGTATGCTCATTATAAGCCAGAAATGTGGCAATCGCTATATTAGTATAGGAAAAGAATAGATGTCCAGGGCCTGAGCCAGCTGTGTTCAGGAAAACCAGGTGTACATGTGGCCGAACCAAAAGTCCTTAAAGGAACTGTTGCAAGTTACCTCTCTCTATTGTGGGCTTCGTTCTCCTGCAAGGAGGGAATGAAAAGAAGTTTGAATGAGAGTGATGGAATGAGTGTAAGGGATGGGTAGATTACATCTGTAGGAAGGTAACTATGAGGAAGTGGGGTGCCAATGCTAAATGGCCTCCTTCTGTGGTGTTACTTGCAACAATTGCATTATGATGAGGGTGAGTGTGAGGGGTGGTCAGTTAGATGGGGATGTGAGTATGTACATAGAGAGAGAGGGATGGATGGACGTGCAAGGTATTTTGGTGTGAGGAATGATATGCAGGAGTAGGATTGGGAAGGCAGAGTGATGGGGATGTATTGACAGGCACTTCAGGATGAGGGTGAGTGTGGCATTTCACTCACCTGACCTCATGAGATCATTGCTTTCTGCACAGTAGCCAGGTCCTCCTCACCACATACCTGCTGCTGATCTCCTCAGCAATATCCAGCCAGGCTCTTTTTGTTGCTTGTGGAGGTCTCCTTTGTCTGTCAGCAGGGAAGGAGGACCTCTCCGTGTGCTCTGACAGCCTCCACAAGAGTAGGCAGTGCAATATCTGAACTGTGGTGCAGCCCTCTGTCTTTGGCTATCCATCCTTCCAAAGTTTTAGCTGTACTGTGACCCTTCTTTGCCACTTTCCACCCTCCTTTGGCAACATTCAAGTGAGTTGAGTGCAAGACTGCTTTAAATATGGGCGCTGGAAATGACACATCGATGATGTTAACAGGCCCGCGCCATTTAACAGGGCTGTGAAACGTGCATGTCTTTCAATTAGGGCCATTTAGTGAAAGTCGCTCTGAGCAACATGTTGCTGAGAACATCGTGCCCCCGACCCACTATATCGCTCGCGCACACCCAACCCGACGCAAAGCTAAAAATTCTGTCTCACTCTCTCTCTCATTGTCACACTCTCTCTTTCTGTCTCACTGTCTCTCTCTGTCTGCCTACCTGTCCGTCTCTCTGACTTTTTCTTTGTCTCTCTCTCTGTCTCTCTCAGTTTCTTTCTGTCTCTCTCTCTCTGTCTCTCTTTCTGTCTCTATCTCATTCTCTCTCGGTCTATCCCTCTTTCTCGCTGTCTCTGTCTCTCTCTCTCTCTCACAATCTCTCTGTCTATCCCTCTGTATCTCTCTCTCTGTCTCTCTCCATCCAGTATTTGCCCTCTTGGTGAGATTGGGAATCCTTTGCCTGACGTTCATCAGCCATGGACCTGTGCCAGGACAATTCAGTGACACCTCTGGACATGGTGCCACTCTCCATACTCCATTTGGTAATATTTCACCAGTAATGTCAACTTTCGTGAATTAATCGTGAGACACATGATTTTTAATGAAAATTTACCTCAACTCACGAAGGGTGATGATAATGGGTACGATTTTCTAATAGTTTTTTGTAAAGCATTTTCAGCTGCAGTAATATAGTTTTTGTAAAGAGGTGTGATCTGTTAGAGTTTAAATAAAGCCACTAATGAGGTTTATAAACCAACAAATACCAACTCATGATTTCTTACCAAACCTCATGATTTTTAAGAGTTTGTCTCATGATTTGTGAGACGGTCAGGTTGGCATTGTTGAGAAGTGCTTTCTAGCATCACCCTTGACAAGCCTAGCTCTAAATTTAAGGTTATGACCCCTTGTTCTGGACTCCCCAAGCAGATTAAATAATTCCTCTCTATCTACCCTATCAACTCATTTGATCATCTTAAACACCTCAACAACAACAATAACTTGTATTTATATAGTGTCTTTAACGTACTGAAACGTCCCAAGGCACTTTACAGGATTATTATGAGATACAAAATTTGACACCGAGCCACATAAGTAGAAATTAGCGCAGGTGACCAAAAGCTGCATCAAAGAGGTATGTTTTAAGGAGCGTCTTGAAGGAGGAAAGAGAGGTAGAGAGGTGGAGAGGTTTAGGCAGGGAGTTCCAGAGCTTGGGGCCTAGGCAACAGAAGGCACGGCCACCAATGGTTGAGTGATTATAATCAGGGATGCTCAAGAGGGCAGAATTAGAGGAATGCAGACATCTCGGAGAGATTGTGGGGCTGGAGGAGATTAGAGATAGGGAGGGGCAAGGCCATGAAAGGATTTGAAAATAAGGATGAGAATTTTGAAATCAAGGCATTGCTTAACCGGAAGCCAATGTAGGTCAGCGAGCACGGAGGTGATTGGGTGAGCGGGACTTGGTGCGAGTTAGGACACGGACTGCCGAGTTTTGGATCTCCTCTAGTTTACGCAGGGTAGAATGTGGTAGGCCAGCCAGGAGTGAGTTGGAATAATCAAGTCTAGAGGTAACAAAGTCATAGATGAGGGCTTCAGCAACAGATGAGCTGAGGCAAGGGTGGAGACGGGCAATATTATGGAGGTGGAAATAAGCGGTCTTAGTTATGCCTCGGATATGTGGTCGAAAACTCATTTCAGGATCAAATATGACACCAACGTTGCAAACAGTCTGATTCAGCCTCACTGCTGGCATCAGCCCTGAATGGGCTTGTTAAGCCCACCCTGCGCGTTTGTTGGCCAATTGAAGGAAGCGGGTCTGATGACATCATTTGATGGCACGTCATCAACCGGTTTCCTTTAAAGGGACCATGCACAACTTTATTTTGACAGATGTGCTGTCGGTGTTCTACAGCATTTAGTGCTGCAAACACTGACGAGCACTGCACAAAGGTGCACGGTTGCACCCAGGCTCTCCCATGACAACTTCCATATGCTTATGAAGGGAGTCACAGCATGCAGGGAGATCCTCTTCCCTTCCAATGGGTGGAAGAGACCTCCCCAGGAGATCAACGCAGCCTGGTTGCACATTGCACAGGAGGGCTTAAGCAGGGATGTCATCAGGAGGACCTGGCTGCAGTGGCGCAAACCTTTCAATGATCGCAGTGGATCATGAAAAGTTACTGCAAAGCCACACTCAACCTCATCCTGCTGTGCCACTCATCACATCCCCAACACTTTGCCTTCCCTACCCTACTCCTTACTCACACCAATTTACCTTGTACCTGAACCCATCCCTCTCTATCTATATTATCACATTCCCATCTCACTAATCACCCCTCACACTCACCCTCATCCTAGTCCAATCATACCGACCAACAATGCACAAGGGTAGGCCAGATTTATGTAATGATTCTGTTAATGTGCTGTCAAATATTGAAATCCTTATTTTCAGCACTTCTCATTCGCGGACAGATTTGTGTGCACCTTTGGAACTGGCTTAGTCGGTTGCAGTGAATGGTGAGACATAAAGGTACCCGCCCCCCTCCACTCCACCCATCCCCCGCAATGGTGATGAGTGATGAGTGTGAAATGAATGGCTTGGGCATTGAAGGGATATTTTATGGTGTTGGTGTGGGGTGGTGCCAACCTGGCACATCATGTGGCAGCCAGAGTGTCCAGTGTCAAGTGTATATGTGGCCATGGTGAGACCATTCCTGGCGTCCCGGGCAGCAATGTGTTTGGGTGCTGATGCCCTATGTCCTGTGCAGCATCAGTTGATTGCGAAGAAGTTTGGTATTGTTGGTGCTGCTGGTGTGCCTGGTGGTGCTGGTGTTGGGGCTGATGGTGGTGGAATTCTGAAGACCAAGGTGAGACAGTTTGAAGGGCACCGATGCTGATGTAATAGATGGCAGGTGAGCTTGAGATGACAGAGGCGATCTGTCAATGGTGAGAGAGGTTGTTCCAATGAGGTGACACTCGATAGTGTTTTCTCCAAACACTTGCAACCTGCATAAAGCTCAATCTGCCTTCCAAATGCTGTAAGCAATAGCTTTTGATCTTGGAAAGTGAACAGCTGAGATGTGAGCTTTTATAACACATTTGTAGCTGTCAATTAAAGAATTCAATTCATGGTAGCACATCTCCCGATGCCCTTACCTGATGTGATCCCCAAGCAGCATAGACTCCGTGGACAACCTGGTAAAATGGTGAGGTTAGCTTAAAATACTGTTTAAAGGGCTGTTAACAAGGTAATAATGACCTAAATCTCCTCTCCCGCCATTGTGTGTCGAGTCTATCAGCCCTGACAGACCCGACTTCTGGGAAAGTAGTGTGGTGGCAGGTTGATAGTGGATTCCTGACCCGCTGTCAAAAAAAGTTTTGCCCACCCAACCTGCCACCAAACACACCCACTGATCCCACGAAAAATTCACCAATAACCACTATGCTACTGTATCCCTGTTTTCTCTGTTTCTTACCTACTAACCAATTCCCTATCCAAGCCTATAAATTCCCTCCAATTCTATGCATTCTCATTTGTGTTAACAGTCTTTTATGTGAATCCTGGTAGAATGCATTCTAGAAGTCCATATAAAAAGCAACCATAGATACTCCCTTATCTATGATGATTGTAACCTCCTCAAAAAATTCAACTAGGAACGTTAGCCATGACTTACCCATTGCAAATCCATGCTGGTTCTTTGATCAGCTCATATTTGGCTAAATGCTGAGTCACTCTGTCCCTAATATCAGACTCTATTAACTTCCCTACAACTGTCATTAGAAACATAGAAAATAGGTGCAGGAGTCGGCCATTCGATCCTGCACCGCCCTTCGATCCTGCACCACCATTCGATAAGATCATGGCTGAGCACGCAACTTCAGTACCCCATTCCTGCTTTCTCTCCATACCCCTTGATACCTTTAGCCGTAAGAGCCACATCTAACTCCCTTTTGAATATATCTAACGAACTGGCCTCAACAACTTTCTGTGGTAGAGAATTCCACAGGTTCACAATTCTCTGAGTGAAGAAGTTTCTCCTCATCTCGGTCCTAAATGGCTTACCCCTTATCCTTAGACTGTGACCCCTGGTTCTGGACTTCCACAACATTGGGAACATTCTTCCTGCACCTGACCTGTCCAATCACGCCAGAATTTTAGATGTTTCTATGAGATCCCCTCTCATTCTTTCTAAATTCCAGTGAATATAAGCCTAGTCAATCCAGTCTTTCTTCATATATCAGTCCTGCCAATCCGGGAAACAGTCTGGTGAATCTTCACTGCACTCCCTCAATAGCAAGAATGTCCTTCCTCAGATTAGGAGACCAAAACTGTACACAATATTCAAGGTGTGGCCTCACCAAGGCCCTGTACAACTGCAGTAATACTTCCCTGCTCCTATACTCAAATCCCTCGCTATGAAGGCCAACATGCCATTCGCCTTCATCACCGCCTGCTGTACCTGCATGCCAACTATCAATGACTGATGTACCATGACACCCAGGTCTCGTTGCACCTCTCCTTTTCCTAATCTGTCACCATTCAGATAATATTCTGCCTTCCTGTTTTTGCCACCAGTGGATAACCTCACATTTATCTACATTATACTGCATCTGCCATGCATTTGCCCACTCACCTAACCTGTCTAAGTCACCCTGCAGCCTCTTATCATCCTCCTCACAGCTCACACTGCCACCCAGCTTAGTGTCTTCTGCAAACTTGGAGATATTACATTCAATTTCTTCATCTAAATCATTAATGTATATTGTAAATTGCTGGGGTCCCAGCACTGAACCTTGCGGTACCCCACTAGTCACTGCCTGCCATTCTGAAAAGGACCCGTTTATTCCTACTCTTTGTTTCTGTCTGCCAACCAGTTCTCTATCCACGTCAATACATTACCCCCAATACCATGTGCTTTAATTTTGCACACTAATCCCTTGTGTGGGACCTTGTCAAAAGCCTTTTGAATGTCCAAATACACCACATCCATTGGTGCTCCCTTGTCCACTCTACTAGTTACATCCTCAAAAAAAATTCTAGAAGATTTGTCAAGCATGATTTCCCTTTCATAAATCCATGCTGACTTGGACCGATCCTGTCACTGCTTTCCAAATACGCTGCTATTAGATCTTTAATAAGTAATTCCAACATTTTCCCCACTACTGCTGTCAGGCTAACCAGTCTATAATTGCCTGTTTTCCCTGTTTTCTCTCTCCCTCCTTTTTTTGAAAAGAATTAGCCTATAATTTCCAACTGTATCCCTCCTACCCTCTTAAATAATGAAGTGACACTTGCAGTTTTCCAATCCAAGGGAACAATTCCTGAATTGAGAGTTTTGGAAGATCATGACTAACCTATCAACAATTTCCTCACCTACTTCTTTTAATACCCTGGGGTGCAAATCATCGGATCTTGGAGATTCGTCTATGTTTAATTTCATTAGTTTCTCCACCACTATTATTTTACTTATATTGAATCTATTTAGTTTCTCCCCTTGATTTAGTATTGTTTTTTCTTGTATCTCTAGTAGTTTGCCATTTCCTGATTTCCAATTTCAGTATCACCTGCGTCTGTCATTAATGGACCCACATTACTCTTAATCACACTTTTTCTCTTAAATTATTTGTAAAAATGTAATGTTTTTCCTTGATGTCCTTTGCAAGCTTTTTCTTGTATTCCCTTCTTGCAGATTTTACTACTTTCTTCATCTCCTTTTGTTCTTTATATCTCTCCGAGTCCACAGGATCTTTATTGTTTTTTGTCTTCATTTTTTTTAAATCTTGTACTATCTCTCACTTCCCTTGTTGGCCAAAGTTACACACATAGAGCTCCTGCCCTTTAGGTGTATGGGCAGGTTTTGTATTCTACCAACTGCTTTTTTGAGCATCTCTCACTGTTCGTCCATCATTTTATCCATTAATAATTCTGCCCAGTCTATTGTGGTCAATTCCTGTCTCATCCTTCCAAAGTCAGCTTTACCTAAATTTAAAAATGTGGATCTCCTTCTCAAAATTAATATTTAATTCTATCAAATTATGGTCACTGTTAACTGGATGTTCCCTTTCCGATAGATTATTGACTAATTCAGGTTCATTGCTCACTAAATTTAAGATGGCCTGTTCTCTTGTTGGTCCAACAACATAATGACCCAGATTTTGCTGTCAAAATAACAGTGAGCCTAATGGCAGTCGCCGTTATTAAAACATTAATTGTACAGCAACTTCAGATGAGGAGCAGATGGACCGTTAAATGCCAATACCCAAAATTTGCTGTCTGAGTTGAATTGACTCTACCATTAGCTACACGAAAATATCGATTTTTTTCCGCTATTTGTCTCACCATTGAAATGCATTGAATGATGTGAAGTTGCTGTATTTGCGCTATTGATACAAACTAAAGTCTTGTGGTTACACGTGCAAGTATCCTTTTTACGATGTGGTAACTGTTAATTACTGCCAATCAACCTCCAGCACTGAAAATTAATTATTAAGTGTGGAGTGACATTCCCTCAGGTATGAATTGTTGTTGGAGATTTTTTAAATTCAAATTTCATATTTACGTATTTTTTAATCTTTCCTTTCCATCTAATTTTTCTCTCTCTCTTAATCCAATCTTTCTTTCACTCTCTTTATTTCTCTTTTTGTACCTGTTTTGACATTGAAGGGTTAAAAAGGTTAATCGCGATAGTGCGAAATTGCTGTGCTTTAGAAAATGCACTCTGACAGAATGAGATAAGCAATTGCAAAAAGGTCACAAGACGCTGAGCAAGAAAGAAACCAATCACACCAGACGCTGGCCGAAGATGAGGAAGTAAGTGGGACAAAGACGAAAAAAACTCATTGCGTAGACTTTTTTTTGCAATGACAGATGTAGAAGCAGTGACATGTGACCTTTGTGGTTTAAGACTTTAAATACTCATTTTTTTGTAAACCCAAGTTGAGTTGTAGCCTACATACAACTCCCCTGATACCTTGTATTAATAAACTGTGTGTTTTCAAACTCTCTAACGTAGTCTCGGAGTAGACTTATTTCTACCTCGGGGGTTTTCCCCCCAACTCGAATGTACGGGGATAAGTTCGGATTTCACGACATCCCAAAAATAAGAGCGTCGAACCGGCTGGCATGAGGCTGCCGGACACCCAACGAACAAGTGACTGATGTACTATGACACCTAGGTCTCGTTGCACCTCCCCTTTTCCTAATCTGTCACCATTCAGATAATCTTCTGTCTCTCTGTTTTTACCACCAAGGTGGATAACCTCACATTTATCCACATTATACTTCATCTGCCATGCATTTGCCCACTCACCTAACCTATCCAAGTCGCTCTGCAGCCTCATAGCATCCTCCTCGCAGCTCACACTGCCACCCAACTTAGTGTCATCTGCAAATTTGGAGATACTACATTTAATCCCCTCATCTAAATCATTAATGTACAGTGGAAACAGCTGGGGCCCCAGCACAGAACCTTGCGGTACCCCACTAGTCACTGCCTGCCATTCTGAAAAGTCCCCATTTACTCCTACTCTTTGCTTCCTGTCTGACAACCAGTTCTCAATCCATGTCAGCACACTACCCCCAATCCCATGTGCTTTAACTTTGCACATTAATCTCTTGTGTGGGACTTTGTCGAAAGCCTTCTGAAAGTCCAAATATACCACATCAAATGGTTCTCCCTTGTCCACTCTACTGGAAACATCCTCAAAAAATTCCAGAAGATTTGTCAAGCATGATTTCCCTTTCACAAATCCATGCTGACTTGGACCTATCATGTCACCTCTTTCCAAATGCACTGCTATGACATCCTTAATAATTGATTCCATCATTTTACCCACTACCGATGTCAGGCTGACCGGTCTATAATTCCCTGTTTTCTCTCTCCCTCCTTTTTTAAAAAGTGGGGTTACATTGGCTACCCTCCACTCCATAGGAACTGATCCAGAGTCAATGGAATGTTGGAAAATGACTGTCAATGCATCCACTATTTCCAAGGCCACCTCCTTAAGTACTCTGGGATGCAGTCCATCAGGCCCTGGGGATTTATCGGCCTTCAATCCCATCAATTTCCCCAACACAATTTCCCGATTAATAAGGATTTCCCTCAGTTCCTCCTCCTTACTACACCCTCCGACGCCTTTTATATCCGGAAGGTTGTTTGTGTCCTCCTTAGTGAATACCGAACCAAAGTACTTGTTCAATTGGTCCGCCATTTCTTTGTTCCCCGTTATGACTTCCCCTGATTCTGACTGCAGGGGACCTACGTTTGTCTTTACTAACCTTTTTCTCTTTACATATCTATAGAAACTTTTGCAATCCGTCTTAATGTTCCCTGCAAGCTTCTTCTTGTACTCCATTTTCCCTGCCCTAATCAAACCCTTTGTCTTCCTCTGCTGAGTTCTAAATTTCTCCCAGTCCCCGGGTTCGCTGCTATTTCTGGCCAATTTGTATGCCACTTCCTTGGCTTTAATACTATCCCTGATTTCCCTTGATAGCCACAGTTGAGCCACCTTCCCTTTTTTATTTTTACGCCAGACAGGAATGTATAATTGTTGTCGTTCATCCATGCGGTCTCTAAATGTCTGCCATTGCCCATCCACAGTCAACCCGTTAAGTATCATTCGCCAATCTATCCTAGCCAATTCACGCCTCATACCTTCAAAGTTACCCTTCTTTAAGTTCTGGACCATGGTCTCTGAATTAACTGTTTCATTCTCCATCCTAATGCACAATTCCACCATATTATGGTCACTCTTCCCCAAGGGGCCTCGCACAACGAGATTGCTAATTAATCCTCTCTCATTACACAACATCCAGTCTAAGATGGCCTCCCCCCTAGTTGGTTCCTCGACATATTGGTCTAAAAAAACCATCCCTTATGCACTCCAGGAAATCCTCCTCCACCGTATTGCTTCCAGTTTGGTTAACCCAATCTATGTGCATATTAACGTCGCCCATTATAACTGCTGCACCTTTATTGCATGCACTCCTAATTTCATGTTTGATGCCCTCCCCAACATCACTACTACTGTTTGGAGATCTGTACACAACTCCCACTAACGTTTTTTGCCCTTTGGTGTTCTGCAGCTCTACCCATATAGATTCCACATCATCCAAGCTAATGTCCTTCCGAACTATTGCCTTAATTTCCTCCTTAACCAGCAATGCTACCCCACCTCCTTTTCCTTTTATTCTATCTTTCCTGAATGTTGAATACCCCTGGATGTTGAGTTCCCAGCCCTGATCATCCTGGAGCCACGTCTCCATAATCCCAATCACATCATATTTGTTAACATCTATTTGCACAGTTAATTCATCCACTTTATTGCAGATACTCCTTGCATTAAGACACAAAGCCTTCAGGCTTGTTTTTTTAACACCCTTTGTCCTTTTAGAATTTTGCTGTACAATGGCCCTTTTTGTTCTTTACCTTGGGTTTCTCTGCCCTCCACTTTTCCTCATCTCCTTTCTGTCTTTTGCTTTTGCCTCCTTTTTGTTTCCCTCTGTCTCCTTGCATTGGTTCCCATCCCCCTGCCATATTAGTTTAACTCCTCCCCAACAGCACTAGCAAACACTCCCCCTAGGACATTGGTTCCGGTCCTGCCCAGGTGCAGACCGTCTGGTTTGTGCTGGTCCCACCTCCCCCAGAACCGGTTCCAATGCCCCAAGAATTTGAATCCCTCCCTGCTGCACCACTGCTCAAGCCACGTATTCATCTGCGCTATCCTGCGATTCCTACTCTGACTATCACGTGGCACTGGTAGCAATCCCGAGATTACTACTTTTGAGGTCCTACTTTTTAATTTAGCTCCTAGCTCCTTAAATTCGTTTCGTAGGACCTCATCCCTTTTTTTAACCTATGTCGTTGGTACCAATGTGCACCACGACAACTGGCTGATCTCCCTCCATTTTTAGAATGTCCGGCACCCGCTCCGAGACATCCTTGACCCTTGCACCAGGGAGGCAACATACCATCCTGGAGTCTCGGTTGTGGCCGCAGAAACACCTATCTATTCCCCTTACAATTGAATCCCCTATCACTATCGCTCTCCCACTCTTTTTCATGCCCTCCTGTGCAACAGAGCCAGCCACGGTGCCATGAACTTGGCTGCTGCTGCCCTCCCCTGATGAGTCATTCCCCTCAACAGTACCCAAAGCAGTGTATCTGTTTTGCAGAAATTAGGATGAAGTGGAATATCAGTAAGATAAGTGGTGTGTAAGAGAAACGAGTGTCCCCGTCACTTCAATTGTCAAAAACTATCTCAATCACCTAACTTGAGCCGGAATTAAGAGGGTAAATGCCCCACGTGATGGCCAAGGATTAAGGTCGAAGGGAACATCGAGAGGACAAAGTGACGGTGGAAACCTGTGTGACTCTGTGATACGCATGAACTGGAGTGAGAGTTGAGGGATAATCCCATCGCAATAAATAAGTGACGGAGTAGAAGTAGGCCCGCATGAAGAGACTCATTCACAGAGGAAGCGAGGGAAGGTCAGATCACATAATGGCATCGGGGAAGACCTTGAATGGGGGCCGGGAGGGTCTCTTAGTCGGTTCTATGCAGACGACCAGAAAGGCTTAATAGATAAAATGATTAAAGACGGATGGGATCCCTCGGCTGTCCCCAAGGAGCAAAAGAATTGGTGGGAGAAACAGAAACAGAAAAAGGCAAAAGAAAGCCGGAGTACTTTTAGTATATCAGTTATGTGTGTTACAAAGTAAAACCAAACAATTAGTAGAGAAAAGTAAAGAGACAAAAGCCGAGAATAAGAAATGGAGAGAGCGGTATGAACAAACTGGCAAGTGGGGGAGATCAGATTATGACCTCCCTCCGACTTATGTTGCCACAGTAGTGGCCTCAGCTCCTCCCTTTGATGAGCAGACCGAGATGGAAGGGTCAAATTCAGTAAATGCAGAAAGAGCAGCCCCTCTTAGGGTAACCCAGGGCGTACAGGGAGGGAACCCCCGATATCAATACTACACTTTCACCCCCACAGAAAAACAAATGATGAATCAGGATTTGGGGAGTCTACAACCACTGAAGAGAAATGTAGAATTTTGGCAAAAGTTAGAAGAATTGTATGAGACCCAGGATATGCATGAGCGAGATGTCCACCAAATAGTTCCGGCTAAATGTCCAAAGGACCGGTGGACAGGGCTAGCACCCCCTCACAGTGACGGCACATGGATACCTGCCGTGGGTGCCACAAGGGCACAATGGGACGCTGCCAGAATGGGGTTCGTCCAGGCTGTACAGGCCTTAATGGGAGCATCCACTCCAAATTGGGGATTGATAATGCAGACCCGCCAGAAAAAGGGAGAAAACACCAATGACTACGGAGAGAGGTTATGGGTCCAATAACAAGAATCCTCGGGATAGGTGGTCCCGAACAGAGACGACCCAGTCTTCGTGAAAATGTTTAAGGACGGCCTTTCGGCCAACCATCAAAAGATCTTAAAAATGGGGGTGGTAGTCGCGGACACCTATGACCAAGCTACCCAGTGGGCATGCCACATTAACTCTGGGGGAATAAAACAAGAAGTGGCCGCGGCTAAGAGTAGTAAGAGTGCAGGCTGAGGGGAATGCTACATCTGTGGCAAGATGGGTCATTTTGCCGCCAACTGTAGGGCCCCAAAAGACTAACCATCCGATGTGACAATTGCGGGAAAAAGGGAAATGCCACTGATAAATGTTGGGCGCCCAAGGAGAAAAGAAATAGTCAGTCAGGCCTTAGATTAGAGGAGATGAACCGACAGCAGTTTAATCACAGCACTGAGAGACTTAGGAAGCGACTGAAGGCCAGCAGCCCCCGTGGGGTAGGGAGAGAATCCGTGTATTCACATAGCAGCGCTGTTAGGGGGCCGGCAGTGTGATATGTTAGTGGATACCGGAGCATCGGTATCTATGACAGATATTCCCTTATCCACAACTAAACATGTAGTCCATATAACTGGCGTGGGAGGATTTGCCACCAAAGCCCACCAGAGTGAAGTAATTCTATTGGAGATAGCCGGTATTCTGATCCTGCACAATTTTATGTATGCCCAAATGCAGAAGGGACCATATTGGGGATCGACCTCCTAGAACAGTTAGGGGCAATAATAAACCCACAGAATAAGAGAATAGTTTGGAGAAATAAGGGAGGACGCAAAATCACGACGTACGGAGAACAGACTAATTTGCACAATCACGCAAAGGTTGGAAGTGTGCAACTTCTCACCCGAGATTGGGATACGGCAGGAGACCAAGGCCCATTATGCGAACAAATGAGGGAAGTGTGGGCTCAATCAAAGCAGGATTGTGGGCTGGTAGAAACCAAGCCGGTGGTCATTCCTAGGCCCGAACACCCTCCTCATAAGCAATACCCCATTAAACCTGGAGAGAGGACATATGGGGGCTCTAATAGAAAGTGGAGCTGAGTCCACGGCCAGATCAGCCATGATCTTATTGAATGGCGGAGCAGGCTCGAGGGACTAGATGGCCTACTCCTGTTCCTAATTCTTATGTTCTTATGTTCTAACCTGAAGGCCGAGAGGCCGTAAAACAAATAATGCAGGACCTCTTGCGGAGCAGTGTCCTCCGGGAAGCCGAAAGCACTACGAACTCGCCAACCTGGCCCGTAAAGAAACCAGATGAGTCATACCGATTGACCATAGACTATACGGCATTCAATAAAGTAACTCCCCGCCAGCACCCCATCGTAGCAAGCCCAGCGACCATATTTAATGGAGTGAAACCAGAACATAAAATATTCACGGTCTTAGATATAGCTAATGGATTTTGGTCCTGACCATTAGCCCAGGAGTCCCAAGATAAATTTGCATTCACGGTCGGGGATGGGCAATACACTTGGACACGAGTGCCCCAGGGTTTTCTCAACAGTCCAACCATATTTCACCGAACTATGAGTTGAGCCTTGGAGACTGGAGACTGTAGATTTAACCCCCTACCGAAGTACCATCCTCCAATATGTGGATGATCTGTTGATTGCCTCAGAGGACGAGAGAGGACATATGGGGGCTCTAATAGAAACCCGAGAAGCCTTAAAGAAAACGGGATTTAAGGTAAACCGCAAGAAAGCTCAGATCAGATTGAAGGAGGTACAGTACTTGGGACACCAACTGTCGCAGGGGGCAAAAACAATGCCCCACGTCGGAAAGGAGGCAATTCGCATTATGCCCCGACCGAAAATGGTCCGAGGAGTGCGTAAGGTATTCGGACTCTTTAACTACTGTAGGAACTTTATAGCCAACTTTGCGGCAATCGCGGAACCCATACAGAGAATAGTTAAGGAAGGAAAACCAGCTCTAGAAAGTGTGGAGTGGTGTCCAGAACAAGAAACAGCATACAGCCAGATAAAGGAAGCCCTGATGTTGGCACCAGGCCGAGGACTGCCAAATATGAACGCACCATTTCACATTCATTGTGAAAACGAGGGCGGGTTTTACGGAGCAGTAGTTACTCAAATGCATGGAGACCGAGCCCGCCCAGTAGCGTACTATTCCACCAGTGGCAGGAGGTCTGTCAAGATGTGTAGCAGCCTTGGACTGCGCAACATGGGCGGTGAAAGTTAATGAGCCAGTAGTAATGACAGGGGAGGTTATACTACATACCAAACATATCTTGGTCGAAATGCTCAACACCAGGAAATTGCGCTCCGTGTCCAACGTCCACCGGGCCAAATGGGAAGCAGTATTACTTCCCTTAGATGGTTCCGTAAAAATTGTACAAGACACGGGGAGAACCCGGCAGAGGGCCTCTTATCCATGGGTGAGCCTCATGAGTGCAGTCACAGGAATGGGAGGACTCACCGGGGCACATAAGTGAGATTCCCCTTGAAAACTCCGAGCTGATCTTGTACGTGGATGCGTCCCAGAAATACATTCAGGGGACCCCGCATACGGGATGGGCGGTGGGAGACGAAGCGCTAAACACTGTCCGAAAGGGAAGGTCAGATGGAGGACTGTCGGCCCAAGTAGCTGAACTCACTGCCCTGACTGAAGCCCTCCAACTGGCCGAAGGCCGGCGGGCAAATATATATATGGATAGCCGCTGTGCCTTCGGGGTAGTCCATGACTACATGACTGCCTGGGCAAGGAGAGGGTTCGTCACTTCGAGCGGGGAGGCTATCAAACATGAGGGCTGAATCACACTACTATTAGACACTGCCAGTAAACCCGCAGAGGCAGCAGTGATCACGGTTAAGGCTCACCAGAAAGTAATAAACAATGTCTAACGGGCAATGAAGCAGCGGATAAAGCAGCACAGGAAGCAAGTATATCCTTAGAAGTGCAGGAAGAAGTTGTATGTAGTATCATTACCAGGGAAGATATAGACATTGTGAGATTACATGCCGATGTAAGTGATAAAGAAAAGAAAGATTGGGGCACAAAAGGAGGGAGCCAAGGTGATGACTTCGTATGGAGGAAAGGTGGGAAGGTGATAGCCCCGGCTTGTATTAGACAAATGCTCATGGAACTACAGACGGCATCAGTCATGTCGGACGGAACGTCATGATAACAAACATAACTGGGGATTGATGGTGACCAGGAATGGGACAGGACGTAGCTAAGTACTGTCAGCAATGTGTCACGTGTGCCCAGCACAACCCAGGAAAGGCCATTAAGGTTAGAATGGCTCACCAACCACGACCAAGGGGGCCGTGGGAATGTATACAGATAGACTTCACGGGACCTTTACCATCCTCAAGGGGCAAGAAATACTGTCTAGTAATAATAGATCAGTTTACGCGGTGGGTAGAAGCGTTCGCCACGCGAAACTGCACCGCAATCACGGTGGCCCGAATATTGGCAGAGGAAGTAATCCCACGTTGGGGCGTCCCTATCCAAATCGATTCCAACCAGGGAACCCATTTTACCGGACAAATAATGAAAGAGGTGTGTGCTATGTTGGGTATTAGACAGGAGTTTCATATCCCCTACCACCCGCAAAGCTCTGGGATGGTAGAACGGATGAACAGGACACTTAAAACAGCCCTAGCAAAGGCCATCCAAGAGACGGGACAAGCTTGGGCGGATTTACTGCCCACAATCTTGATGAGACAAAGGGCAATTCCTAACCGAGTGACGGGATTAACTCCATGAGAGTTGATGACAGGCAGGGTGATGCGCCTGCCGGAAGGAATAGTAAAAGCTTTTATCGATATATAAAACGGAAAAGAGTGACTAAAGTTGGTCCCTGAGAAGATGAGAAGGGGGATTTAATAATGGGAAATGTGGAAATGGCTGAGACCTTAAACAATTATTTTGCTTCGGTCTTCACAGTGGAAGACACAAAAACCATGCCAGAAATTGCTGGTCACGGGAATGTGGGAAGGGAGGAGCTTGAGATAATCACTATTACTAGTGGGTAGTGCTGGACAGACTAATGGGACTCAAGATAGACAAGTCTCCTGGTCCTGATGAAATGCATCCTAGGGTATTAAAAGAGATGGCGGAAGTTATAGCAGATGCAATAGTTATAATCTACCAAAATTCTCGGGACTCTGGGGAGGTACCAGCGGATTGGAAAGCAGCTAATGTAATGCCTCTGTTTAAAAAAGGGGGCAGACAAAAGGCAGGTAACTATAGGCTGGTTAGTTTAACATCTGTAGTGGGGAAAATGCTTGAAACTATCATTAAGAAAGAAATAGCGGGACATCTAAATAGGAATAGTGCAATCAAGCAGACGCAACATGGATTCATGAAGGGGAAATCATGTTTAACTAATTTACTGGAATTCTTTGAGGATATAACGAGCATGGTGGATAGAGGTGTACCGATGGATGTGGTGTATTTAGATTTCCAAAAGGCATTCGATAAGGTGCCACACAAAAGGTTACTGCAGAAGATAAAGGTACGCGGAGTCAGAGGAAATGTATTAGCATGGATCGAGAATTGGCTGGCGAACAGAAAGCAGAGAGTCGGGATAAATGGGTCCTTTTCGGGTTGGAAATCGGTGGTTAGTAGTGTGCCACAGGGATCGGTGCTGGGACCACAACTGTTTACAATATACATAGATGACCTAGTAGAGGGGACAGAGTGTAGTGTAACAAAATTTGCAGATGACACAAAGATTAGTGGGAAAGCGGGTTGTCTAGAGGATACAGAGAGGCTGCAGAGATTTAGATAGGTTAAGCGAATGGGCTAAGGTTTGGCAGATGGAATACAATGTCAGAAAATGTGAGGTCATCCACCTTGGAAAAAAAAAACAGTAAAAGGGAATATTATTTGAATGGGGAGAGGTGCAGAGGGACCTGGGGATCCTTGTGCATGAATCCCAAAAAGTTAGTTTGCAGGTGCAGCAGGTAATCAGGAAGGCGAATGGAATGTTGGCCTTCATTGCGAGAGGGATAGAGTACAAAAGCAGGGAGGTCCTGCTGCAACTGTACAGGGTATTGGTGAGGCCGCACCTGGAGTATTGCGTGCAGTTTTGGTCACCTTACTTAACGAAGGATATACTAGCTTTGGAGGGGGTACTGAGACGATTCACTAGGCTGATTCCGGAGATGAGGGGGTTACCTTATGATGATAGATTGAGTAGACTGGGTCTTTACTCGTTGGAGTTCAGAAGGATGGTGGGTGATCTATAGAAACATTTAAAATAATAAAA
Source organism: Pristiophorus japonicus (assembly GCF_044704955.1). NCBI lineage: Eukaryota > Metazoa > Chordata > Chondrichthyes > Pristiophoridae > Pristiophorus > Pristiophorus japonicus. The sequence continues at coordinate 111,160,842 of NC_091977.1, read as the reverse complement.
GGGATAGACAAGATAGAGGCAGAGAGGTTGTTTCCACTGGTCAGGGAGACTAGAACTAGGGGGCACAGCCTCAAAATATTGGGGAGCCAATTTAAAACCGAGTTGAGAAGGAATTTCTTCTCCCAGAGGGTTGTGAATCTGTGGAATTCTCTGCCCAAGGAAGCAGGTGAGGCTAGCTCATTGAATGTATTCAAGTCACAGATAGATAAGATTTTTAACCAATCAGGGAATTAAGGGTTATGGGGAGCGGGTGGGTAAATGGAGCTGAGTCCACGGCCAGATCAGCCATGATCTTGTTGAATGGCGGAGCAGGCTCGAGGGGCTAGATGGCCTTCTCCTGTTCCTAATTCTTATGTTCTTATGTTCCTATAACTGTGGGACCCGACGTAGGACCCCTGAGGGATCAGATTAGAAAGTACTTCTTGGAACTGAGTAAGCAACTTAAGGAAGTGAGGGAACGGCAAGCAGGCAGGGATGAACAGAAGGAATTGGAGGACTAGGGGGAGGTCCCACAGGTAGGCGCGAAGGTAATGGTAAAATGTCTGCCAGGATGAACAGGGTTTGCTCCCCGTTGGTCTGGCCCATTTGAAGTCCTAATTAGCGGAGATACGTGCGCCTGCATAGATATGGGTGGGGTTGGCCGATGGAAACATTGGTCTCAGCTCAAAGAATATGAATCCAACGACCCCAGCACAAGCGAACAAAACAAATAACCCTGCCTTCATACACATTCTAGGAAACTGAAGGCGGACGCATCAACAGAAAACGCCGGAAGAAATAAAGACGATCCAAGATAAATGTGTTACGCGATATTATGTGCAGTTTGCTTTTTAGTGTAATTATAGTATGTAGCCTAGGGAGGACTCAGGCCAGAGTACCCCCACAGACCAAGAGAGAGTTGTATGTGAACACCTTTTTGTTCATGCCATACACCTATGCCAAGAAAGCCAATGTTGCCAACTGTTGGGTTTGTCCCCACACACTCGGAGAAAGGAATCCCCCTACAATCAATCCCATTTAGTGATAATGAGACGGCCAGCTGGATATTTGGAGTTAGAACAGGATCCACACGTGTTGGCTCTTATGCCGTAGAGGCAGACAGCAGCACCATAATAAAACTTAAAAGTCACGGATATAATCCAGAACAGTGTAGTGGGTGGAGACGATCAACCTATAACGATTCCTATCTACCACCGTTCCTAAGAACAAGGTGTAAGAAGGGACAGGGAGGGGGGCTATGTCTCACAAGGCAGGGATGACCGGAAGATCCTATTGTTGGGTACAGTAACTGCACATATAGCCTTATCTTACCTGCCGAAGGGGGTAGGGTAACACTCCTGTCATTAAACGGAAACGGTGACTTTTCGGTCCAATGGGACCCCCCAGCGATAAATAAGTATACGCCCTACAACGGGACTCATTTTGTGTACGGTCACAGGGCCTATCCCTGGTTGCCCCAAGAATGGATGGGTTCTTGTTATCTGGCGTATATCGTACCCTACATGTATCACCTGGGTTCTCTGAAGGACCTCCACTGGAGAGCCAGACGAGCCATCACGGAGACTGAAAGATTCTGGGCCATTGCATTTCCCTGGTATGGAATGGGTAAATTGGCAAGGGAATCCATTAACATGGCTTCCGTCCTGGAACAGCTGGCCAACAATACAGCTGAAGCCCTAGTTAAGGTTAATGCAGAGATGGTAGCCCTCCGCACAGTAGCTCTGCAAAATCGGATGGCCCTTGACTATGTGTTGGCAGAAAAAGGGGGAACCTGTGCCCTCATCAGGGCCGAATATTGTACATACATCCCGGATAGCTCTGAAGAAATTACCAATCTGGCAGAGCATATCCAAGAAGAGGTTAAAAAGCTTAAGCAACTACCAGCCTCCACATTGTGGGACTGGTTCTCAGGGTGGTTAAGATCTATGGGAACGTCACTAATCCAAGGTCTGGTTACCTTTGTGGTGGTGGTAATAATGCTGTATTGCCTATGTATGTTACTTAAATGTTGTATAAGCAAAGCACTGTCATCTTTAATATCGAGCAGACCTGTAACCCAACCGCCTTCAAACTACGAGAACCCAGCAGTGTCTCAGAAGGTGGCGTACACACGCCCAAAACACCTATATGATGAGGTTTTACAAGCAGCAGAATGCGGTACAACAGGAGATGGGAACCTGGACCCGGGAGTGGAGACCCTGGGGCTCAGGAACCGGCACATCACATCACCAATTTCTGCATGTAGACCGGGTCTACGTTGGCCTAGAATTATGTATGTGAAAAATTTCGGCCAAATGAGGGATTGAAGGGTTAATCGCTTTCGTGCGAAATTGCTGTGCTTTAGAAAATGTACTATGACAGAATGAGATAAGCAATTGCAAAAAGGTCACAAGACGCTGTGCAAGAAAGAAACCAATCACACCAGACGCTGGCCGAAGATGAGGAAGTAAGCGGGACAAAGACGAAAAAAAACTCGTTGCGTAGACTTTTTTTTGCAATGACAGATGTAGAAGCAGTGACATGTGACCTTTGCGGTTTACGACTTTAAATACTCATTTTTTGTAAACCCAAGTTGAGTTGTAGCCTACATACATCTCCCCTGGTGTCTTGTATTAATAAACTGTGTGTGTTTTCAAACTCTCTAACGTAGTCTCGGAGTAGATTTATTTCTACCTTGGGGTTTTCCCCCAACAACATTGATTTTACCATTCTAATTTACACTTCCTTCTCAGTCCATTCTCAGTTTATTTCTCAAAACTCCAAAATGATTTGTTAAGGAGATACATAGTTGCTTTCCCTATTCGCTCAGGTCCCAGATGCACAGTTACTCTCGCTGCACTGTTATCAGCTCGCACGTTCAGCAACTTGTCATGCAAAAAATGTAAAAACCTAAACAAGCAAGGTCCAGTCTAACTAATGGCCATAAGCAGCCCTTGTTCCAAAGCATGGGCCATTGTTCCAGAAAACTGTCATGAATACACTCAGGAAATTAACTGTCTTTGTGATTCAAGCTGTTTGCTTCCCCTGGTCTATGTGAAAATTAAAGTCTCCCATAATAAATACTGTTTTTACAACAAGCTTCTCTGCTCTCTATGTTTATGTATCCTACAACTTTATCACTGCTATCTGGAGGTCTGTAAGCAAGTCTTGCATTCTTTTCTAGTGTTCAATTTGTTCTGCTAGGTTGATCTGGCAGGAAAGTCACAAGCTCTTCTGCTTAGGCTCATGGTTAAAGTAACCTCGATGACATCAACGGATTTCATCTACATATTTAAAGAAGAACCCATTGTCTTCCAGTGGATATCAATCCTGCTTGCTCAGAAGAGCAGGTTAAAATTGAAGACTGTAGGAAGAGAGCAGGACCTTGGCTTACGTCAACTGGGAAAATGTAACTGTCTGCCCACCTGGTTTCTGCCAATCGGGCAAAGTGAAAATCACCTCTAATGTTAATAAAAAGGGAGGTTACTCCGGCAGGATCAGGCATGGAGATCACTCAGTTATATAGTCCAATTTTGTTTACAGAGAAACCTATGTGAAGTGCAGTGGTTCATAGTGTCATGTATTCAACTGTCATTGTAACCCATGTATAAGTTGACCTAAGTTGTATACCTTGAGAACACTGACCACAGGGGGTGAACTTATGGGAGACACTCCTAACCTGGACTTTCCGGTATAAAAGGGGAAGCTCCACCCACCATTTGCCTCTTGAGGTCTTGGTAATAAAGGTAACTGGTCACAGAGTGATCTTTTCTCAAGTATGGGCCGCGTGTGCATTTATACTATACAGTAAGGACATCGTACATAGTTTAAAAAAAATAAAAGAGATGAGGCAAGTAGTAATTAGATGTTGTCAAACTTCCATTCTTTTTAAAGCGTGAAGATCATAAAATTAAAGGAAGACTGAGGCAAGGATAAGGAGTACCACAGGTTTGAGGTCCAAGGAACAATTGAGTTAGAGTTTGTAGAAAGAGTCTTGATTTGAACACTTTGACACAGTAAGGGTTGTAGAACGAAAGAAAAGTGGAGGATGATGTATTTGGAGTTCACATGGAACAAGTGAGGAAAGTTGAGTATAATAGCATAGCATCAAGAAAGTAGAGAGCAATAAGGAAAGTTTCAATGAACAATTGGAGACTTGAGTTAAAAGGTGAGTTAAAAGATAAGAGGGGATTGATTGTTAGATGGAAAGTTTTTTCTTAAATTAAGTCAAACACACATCATCATAGGCAGTCCCTCGGAGTCGAGGATGACTTGCTTCCACACTAGAAATGAGTTCTCAGGTGACTGAACAGTCCAATGTGGGAATTACAGTCTCTATCACAGTTGAGGCAAACGGTGGTTGAAGGAACCGATGGATGGGGGGCCTGGGTTGCCACGCGCTCCTTCCTCTGTCGATGCTTGACTTCAGCTTGCTCTCGGCGAAGAGACACAAGGTGTTCAGCGACTTTGCGGATACTTTTCCTCCACTTTGGGCGGGCCAGGGATGCCCACGTGTCGGTGTAGATGTTACATTTTTTCAAGGAGGCTTTGAGAGTGACCTTGAAGCATTTCCTCTGCCCACCTGGAGCTTGCTTGCTGTGTTGGAGCTCCGAGTAGAGCGCTTGTTTTGGGAGTCTCGTGTCAGGCATATGGGCGATGTGGCCCGTCCAGCAGAGCTGATTGAGTGTGGTCAGAGCTTCGATGCTGGGGATATTGGCCTGAGCGAGGACACTGACGTTAGTGCATCTATCCTGCCAATGGATTTGCAGGATCTTGCGGAGGCAGCAATGGTAGTACTTCTCCAGTATTTTGAGGGGCCTATTGTACATAATCCATGTCTCTGAGCAGGAACGGGAGGATCGAGAGGCCCATAAAAGGAGCCCAAGAGTCGGAGGAGCCACAAGAGCAGGAGCGGAAGGATCGAGAGGCCCATAAAAGGGGCCTGAGAGTCGGAGGAGCCCTAGGAGCAGGAGCGGGAGGATCGAGAGGCCCATAAAAGGGGCCCAAGAGTCAGAGGAGTCAGCTGGTGCAGGGACAAAGTTTTTTAAAAAAAATCAAAATCGAAGTGTGACATCACAGACAAGTGGGTAAGTGATTGGCTGGTGGATTGGTGAGTATTTTTATTTTTCCTTTCGGTAGGAAACCTTTGGCATTGTTGCCAAATTAAGTTAATTTAAGGGTTAAGTTATGGCAGGAGAGCCCAGACCTGTGTCATGCTCCACCTGTGCTATGTGGGAAATCAGAGACAGTTCCAGTACTCCTGACTACTATGTGTGCGGGAAGTGTATCCAGCTGCAGCTCCTGTCAGACCGCATTGCGATACTGGAGCTGCACATGGATTCACTCTGGAGCATCCGTGATGCTGAGGATGTCATGAATAGCACATTTAGTGAGTTGGTCATGCCGCAGGGAAAGGTTGCACAGACAGATAGGGAATGGATGACCATGAGGCAGAGCAGGATTGTGGAAGGTAGTGCAGGAGTCCCCTGCGATCACCCCCTCCAAAACAGATATAGCACTTTGGATATTGTTGGGGGAGATGGCTCATCAGGGGAAGGCAGCAGCTGCCAAGTTCATAGCACCATGGGTGGCTCTTCTGCACAGGAGGGCAGGAAAAAGAGTGGGAGAGCTATACCGGTAGGGGATTCTATTGTAAGGGGAATAGATAGGCGTTTCTGCGGCTGCAATCGAGACTCCAGGATGGTATGTTGCCTCCCTGGTGCAAGGGTCAAGGATGTCTCGGAGCGGCTGCAGGGCACTCTGGAGGAGGAGGGTGAACAGCCAGTTGTCGTGGTGCATATAGATACCAATGATATAGGTAAAAAATGGGTTAAGATCCTACAAGCTGAATTTAGAGAGCTAGGATTTGAATTAAAAAGTAGGACTTCAAAGGTAGTAATCTCAGGATTGCTACCAGTGCCACGTGCTAGTCAGAGTAGAAATAGGATAGTTAAGATGAATACGTGGCTTGAGGAATGGTGCAAGAGGGAGGGATTCAAATTCCTGGGACATTGGAACCAGTTCTGGGGGAGGTGGGACCAGTACAAACCGAATGGTCTGCACCTAGCAGGACTGGAACCGATGTCCTAGGGAGAGTGTTTGCTAGTGCTATTGGGGAGGGTTTAAACTAATATGGCAGGGGGATGGGAATCTATGCAGGGAGACAGAGGGAAGTAAAATGGGGCAGAAGCAAATGGTAGAAAGGAGATGAGGAAAAGTGGAGGGCAGAGAAATCAAGGGCAAAAATCTAAAAGGGCCATATTATAACATAATTTTAAAATGACAGAGTGTTAAAAAAACAAGCTTGAAGACTCTCTGTCTCAATGCGAGGAGCAAGGTGGATGAATTAACTGTGCAGATAGCTGTTAACGGATATGATGTAATTGGGATTACGGAAACATGGCTCCAGGGTGACCAAGGCTGGGAACTCATCATTCAGGGGTATTCAATATTCAGGAAGGATAGACAGAAAAGAAAAAGAGGTGGGGTAGCATTGCTGTTTAAAGAGGAGATTAACGCAATAGTAAGGAAGGATATTAGCTTGGATGATGTGGAATCTGTATGGGTAGAGCTGTGGAACACCAAAAGGCAGAAAACGCTAGTGGGAGTTGTGTACAGACCATCAAACAGTAGTAGTGAGGTTGGGGATGGCATCAAACAGGAAATTAGGGATGCGTGCAATAAAGGTGCAGCAGTTATCATGGGTGACTTTAATCTACATATAGATTGGGCTAACCAAACTGGTATCAGTACGGAGGGAGAGGATTTCCTGGAGTGTATAAGGGATGGTTTTCGAGACTAATACGTCGAGGAACCAACTAGACAGCTGGCCATCCAAGACTGGATGATGTGTAATGAGAGAGGATTAATTAGCAATCTTGTTGTGTGAGGCCCCTTGGGGAAGAGTGACCATAATATGGTAGAATTCTTCATTAAGATGGAGAGTGACACAGTTAATTCAGCGACTAGCATCCTGAACTTAAAGAAAGGTAACTTTAATGGTATGAGACGTGAATTGGCGAGGATAGACTGGCGAATGATACTTAAAGGGCTGACGATCACATGGATAAACTTCAACAATTGTACATCCCTGTCTGGCGTAAAGTTATAATGGGGAAGGTGGCTCAACTGTGGCTAACAAGGGAAATTAGGGATAGTGTTAAATCCAAAGAGGAGGCATATAAATTGGCCAGAAAAAGCAGCAAACCTGAGGACTGGGAGAAATTTAGAATTCAGCAGAGAATGACAAAGGGTTTAATTCGGAAGGGAAAAATAGAGTTTGAGAGTAAGCTTGCAGGGAACATAAAAACTGAGTGCAAAAGCTTCTATAGATATGTGAAGAGAAAAAGACAAACGTAGGTCCCTTGCAGTCAGAATCAAGTGAATTTATAATGGGAAACAAAGAAATGGCAGACCAATTGAACAAATACTTTGGTTCTGTCTTCATTAAGGAAGACACAAATAACCTTCCAGAAATACTAGGGGTCCGAGGGTCTAGCGAGAAGGAGGAACTGAAGGAAATCCTTATTAGTCAGGAAATTGTGTTTGGGAAATTGATGGGATTGAAGGCCGATAAATCCCCAGGGCCTGATAGTCTGCATCCCAGAATACTTAAGGAAGTGGCCCTAGAAATAGTGGATGCATTGGTGGTCATTTTCCAACATTCTATAGACTCTGGATCAGTTCCTATGGATTGGAGGGTAGCTAATGTAACCCCACATTTTAAAAAAGGAGGGAGAGAGAAAACAGGGAATTATAGACCGGTTAGCTTGATATCGGTAGTGGGGAAAATGTTGGAATCAATTGTTAAAGATATAACGCATTTGGAAAGCAGTGACAGGGTCAGTCCAAGTCAGCATGGATTTATGAAAGGGAAATCATGCTTGACAAATCTTCTAGAATTTTTTTTGAGGATGTAACTAGTAGAATGGACAAGGGAGAACCAGTGGATGTGGTGTATTTGGACTTTCGAAAAGCTTTTGACAAGGTCCCACACAAGAGATTAGTGTGCAAAATTAAAGCACATGGTATTGGGGGTAATGTATTGACCTGGATCGAGAACTGGTTGGCAGACAGAAACAAAGAGTAGGAATAAACGAGTCCTTTTCAGAATGGTAGGCAGTGACTAGTGGGGTGCCACAAGGTTCAGTGCAGGGACCCCAGCAATTTACAATATACATTAATGATTTTGACGAAGGAATTGAATGTAATATCTCCAAGTTTGCAGATGACTTTAAGCTGGGTGGCAGTGTGAGCTGTGAGGAAGATGCTAAGAGGCTGCAGGGTGACTTGGACAGGTTAGGTGAGTGGGCAAATGCATGGCAGATGCAGTATAATGTAGATAAATGTGAGGTTATCCACTTTGGTGGCAAAAACAGGAAGGCAGAATATTATCTGAATGGTGACAGATTAGGAAAAGGGGAGGAGTAACGAGACCTGGGTGTCATGGTACAGCAGTCGTTGAAAGTTGGCATGCAGGTACAGCAGGCGGTGAAGAAGGCAAATGGCATGTTGACCTTCATAGCGAGAGGATTTGAGTATAGGAGCAGGGAGGTCTTACTGCAGTTGTACAGGGCCTTGGTGAGGCCACACCTTGAATATTGTGTACAGTTTGAGGAAGTACATTCTTGCTACTGAGGGAGTGCAGCAAAGGTTCACCAGACTGATTCCTGGGATGGCAGGACTGACATATGAAGAAAGACTGGATCGACTAGGCTTATATTCACTGGAATTTAGAAGAATGAGAGAGGATCTCATCGAAACATATAAAATTCTGAGAGGATTGGACAGGTTAGATGCAGGAAGAATGTTCCCGATGTTGGGGAAGTCCAGAACCAGGGGTTACAGTCTAAGGGTAAGGGGTAAGTCATTTAGGACCGAGATGAGGAAAAACCTTCACTCAGAGAATTGTGAACCTGTGGAATTCTCTACCTGAGAAAGTTGTTGAGGCTAGTTCGTTAGAAATATTCCAAAGTTAGATGTGGCCCTTACGGCTAAAGGGATCAAGGGATATGGAGGCAAAGCTGGAATGGGGTGCTGAAGTTGCATGATCAGCCATGATCATATTGGATGGTGGTGCAGGCTCGAAGGGCTGAATGGCCTACCCCTGCACCTATCTTTCTATGTTTCTATATAGGAGGATGGGTATCACCACTGCCCTGTAGACCATGAGCTTGGTGCCAGGTTTGAGGTCCTGGTCTTCAAACACTCTTCCTCAGCTGACTGAAGGCTGCACTGGCAAACTGAAGGCAGTGTTGGATGTTGTTATCGATGTCTGCCTTTATTGACAGTAGGCTCCCGAGGTATGGAAAATGGTCCACATTGTCCAAGGCCGCACCGTGGATTTTGATAACCGTGGGGGCAGTGCTGTGTGGCGGGGGCAGGTTTGTAGAGGACCTTTGTCTGACAGATGTTTAGTGTAAGGCCTATGGTCTCGTATGCCTCGGTGCATGTGCTGATGATGGCTTGGAGTTCGGCCTCCGAGTGTGTGCAGATGCAGGCGTCGTCTGCATACTGTAGTTCGATGACAGAGGATGGGACGGCCTTGGATCTTGCCTGGAGGTGGCGGATGTTGAACAGATTCCCATTTGTCCTGTAATTTAGCTCCACTCCAGCGGGGAGCTTGCCGAGGGTGAGATGGAGCATTGCAGCAAGGAAGATCAAGAAGAGCGCCGGTGCAATGACACAGCTTTGCTTGACCCTGGTCTGAGCGTGGAATGGGTCAGTGGTGGATCCGTTGGTCAGGATCACAGGTTGCATGTCATCGTGGAGCAGGCGGAGGACGGTGAGAAACTTTTGAGGGCAGCCGAATCTGAGGAGGATGCTCCATAATCCCTCACGGCTGACAGTTTTGAAGGCTTTTGTGAGGTCGAAGAAGGCCATGTACAGGGGTTGGTGCTGTTCCCTACATTTCTCTTGTATCTGCCACGCGGTCACACTATTAAGATATTAGGAACAGTATTGTATCTTGGACAGCTTGGGCATTATCGGGAGTTTAGAATTGTTGAACAGAGAATAAGAGTTTGACACTAAGCAGGCATCGAGCTTGTTGGAAGCAGTGTTAGTATTGGTTGTTATGTGGGCATTTGATTCAAGGTCATCAGTAAAATGATGGAAGGTGTCATCGACAGTGCTATCAAGCGGCACTTACTCACCAATAACTTGCACACCGATGTTCAGTTTAGATTTCGTCAGGAGCACCAGACCTGATCATTACAGCCTTGGTCCAAACATGGACAAAAGAGTTGAATTCCAGAGGTGAATTTAGAGTGACTGCCTGTGATATCAAGGCAGCATTTGACCAAGCATGGTATCAAGGAGCCCTAGTAAAATTGAAGTAAATGGGAATCAGGAGAAAAACTCTCCACTAGCACAAAGGAAGATGGTTGTGGTTGTTGGAGGTCAATCATCTCAGCCCCAGGACATTGCTGCAGGACTTCCTCAGGGCAGTGTCCTAGGCCCAGCCATCTTCAGCTGCTTCATCAATGACCTTCTCTCCATCATGTCAGAAGTGGGGATGTTCGCTGATGATTGCACGGTGTTCAGTTCCATTCACAACTCTTCAGATAATGGAGCAGTCCATGCCCGCATGTAACAAGACCTGGATGACATTCAGGTTTGGGCTGATAAGTGGCAAGTAATATTCATGTCACACAAGTGCGAAGCAATGACTATCTCCAACATGAGAGTCTAACCATCTCCCCATGACATTCAATGGCATTACCATCCCCCACCATCAACATCCTGGAGATCACCATTGATGAGAAACTTAACTGGAACAGCCACATAAATACTGCGGCTACAAGAACAAGTCAGAGGCTAGATATTCTACGGTGAGTATCTTACCTCCAGACTCCTCAAAGCTTTTCAACCATCTACAAGGCACAAGTCAGGAGTGTGATGGAATACTCTCCACTTGCCTGAATGAGTGCAGCTCCAACAACACTCAGGAAGCTTGACACCATCCAGGACAAAGCAGCCCACTTGATTGGCACCCCATCCACCACCTTAAACATTCGCTCCCTCTACTACCAGTGCACTGTGGCTGCAGTGTGTACTATCTACAAGATGCACTGCAGCAACTCGCCATGGCTTCTTCAACATCACCTCCCAAACCCACAACCTCTACCATCTAGAAGGACAAGGGCAGTAGGCATATGGGAACACTTTCACCTCCAAGTTCCCCTCCAAGTCATATACTATCCTGACTTGGAATTATATCGGCGTTACTTCATCGTCGCTGGGTCAAAATCCTGGAATATTCTCCCTAACAATACTACGGGAGTACCTTCACCACACCACATGGACTTCTGCGGTTCAAGAAAGTGGCTCACAGCCACCTTCTCTCGGGTAATTAGGGAGGGACAATAAATGCTGGCCTTGGTAGCAATGCCCACATCCCAGGAATGTATATATAAAGGTCAGAGGAGGTAGTGAAACCAAGAATGTCGATTAAAGAGTGAAGACATGAACAGTAGAAGAGGATAGCTATGGATAAACATAAAGATAGTATGCAGGTACAGCAAGTGATCAGGAGGCCAATGGTATCTTGGCCTTTATTGCAAAGGGGATGGAGTATAAAAACAAGGAAGTCTTGCCACAAGCTATATAAGGTATTGGTGAGGCCACACCTGGAATACTGCGTGCCATTTTGGTTTCCATATTTACGAAAGGATATACTTGCTTTGGAGGCAGTTCAGAGAAGGTTCACTAGGTTGATTCCGGGGATGAGGGGGTTGACTTATGAGGAAAGGTTGAGTAGGTTGGGCCTCTACTCATTGGAATTCAGAAGGATCAGAGGCGATCTTATCGAAACGTATAAAATTATGAGGGGGCTTGACAAGGTGGATGCAGAGAGGATGTTTCCACTGATGGGGTAGATTAGAACTAGAGGGCATGATCTTATAATAAGGGGCCGCCCATTTAAAACTGAGATGAGGAGAACTTTCTTCTCTCAGAGGGTTGTAAATCTGTGGAATTCACTGACTCAGAGAGCTGTGGAAGCTGAGACATTGAATAAATTTAAGACAGAAATAGACAATTTCTTAAACGATAAGGGGATAAGAGGTTATGGGGTGCAGGCGGGGAAGTGGAGCTGAGTCCATGATCAGATCAGCCCAAATCTTATTGAATGGCGGAGCAGGCTCGAGGGAGCATATGGCCTATTCCTGTTCCTATTTCTTAGTTCTTATGTTCTTATGTCATTGTAACCTTGATGAAAGAAAAAAGATTTTTGTTGCGCCATCATATAGCATGGAAATGATCACGATGTATTGATTCAGGTATTGAACTGCGAGAGGACGGGAAATTGTAGCATGAGGATTTGAGATCTAAATACAATTGATGGATGTAGAGTGGAATCATCAGCAGAAGAGTGAATTTATGGTCAAGTAAACAAATAGTAATGTTACCTGTGAAACATCATTAATTTTTACAGGACCACACTTCAGGCCATTTACTAGCATAGCAGTCATTTATACAACACTGTAATAAAATCCTGCCTACAGTCATATCAGCTCATTACCTGCTCCAAATAATTCACCATTACAGTGATTGAAAGTTTCACCTACTGAATCTATCCAGCCTTATTTTGGTACTTATTTTTTGTAGAATAAATAGATAGATATTAATTTGGATACAATACCAAGTGTTAATTAATCTCTTTGCCAGTATGGTTTCAGCATTTCATCACATTGAAAAAAACAACTAACAGTATGAAGGTATCATGCATCAGAATATATTAGTGTATACAGAGAGAAGAAATTAATATTACAACCAATTGAGGTATAAAAAATGAAACACTAGAGAATGAAATCGACCCTTGCAGCATAAAAACTATCAGAGCTAGAGAGCCCAGTATGTCTCTTCTCATGAAAAAGGGACAACTGGATTTTCTTTCAAATTAGGGATTTATAGGATGTCTTAGACTTTGATTTCATTACCAGCAACAAAACATTAAGAGCCAATCATGATGCATCTCCAAAACTTGATAAACTGCTCTTTCCCCACCCTAATCCACTCGATATCATCCCGTCCTTGACAACTTTTCTTAGCTCCCCATCTCCATAATGCATCAGTTTCAAGATCCTTATTCATTGTATGGGCTCACCTCTCGTGCCCTATGTTCCAGCATAGAACTGAAGGAGGTTGTAGAGGGAGGGAAGGCTTTGCTGTTGTATTCTATGCTCCTGTTTGTAAAATCTAGGGGCGAAAAATTGAATGGAAGTGCACCATCCATTAGTGCCCAAGAGGGGTGCTAACCGGGTGCTAAGCACTTACAACCAGAGCGGCGTGTTGTCAGTGCCTCCCAAGAACTCTAATGGAGGTTTACTGGTGGCGCTACCAATTAGCACTGTGCTCTCTAGTGCTACCCACTTGGTGATATAAATGCACATGCAATGCCCCAGTAGTGCCAGGGTCAGCAACTTCAATTCATGCATGGGAGTCAGCATGGTTTTATGAAAGAGGAATCATGTTTGACAAATTTGCTAGAGTCCTTTGAGGATGTAATGAGCAGGGTGCATTAAGGGGAACCAGTGGATGTGGTGTATTTGGATTTTCAGAAGGCATTCGATAAGGTGTCACATAAAAGGTTACTGCACAAGATAAGAACTCACAAGGTTGGGGGCAATATATTAGCATAGATAGAGGATTGGCTAACTAACAGAAAACAGAGAGTCGGGATAAATGGGTCATTTTCAGGTTGGCAAACTGTAACTAGTGGGGTGCCACAGGGATCAGTGCTGGGGCCTCAACTAGTTACAATCTATAATAATGACTTGGATGAAGGGACCGAGTGTAATATAGCCAAGTTTTTTGATGATACAAAGATAGGTGGGAAAGCAAGTTGTGTGGAGGATGCAAAGGATCTGCAAAGGGATATAGACAGGCTCAGTGAGTGGGCAAAAATTTGGCAGATGGAGTATAATGTGGGAAAATGTGAGGTTATTCACTTTGGTAGGAAGAATAAAAATGCAAATTATTATTTAAATGGAGAGAGACTACAAAATGCTGCATTTCAGAGGGATCTGGGGGTCCTTGTACATGAAACACAAAAAGTTAGCACGCAGGTACAGCAAGTAATTAGAAAGGCAAATGGAATGTTGGCCTTTATTGCAAGGGGCATGGTATAATAGTAGGGAAGTCTTGTTACAACTGTACAGGGCATTGGTGAGACCACAACTGGAGTACTTCTACAGTTTTGGTGTCCTTTTTTAATGAGGGATATACTTGCATTGGAGGCAGTTTAGAGAAGATTCACGAGGTTGATTCCTAAGATGAAGAGGTTGTCTTATGAAGAAATATTGAGCAAGTTGGGAATCTACTCATTGGAATTTAGAAGAATGAGAGGTGATCTTATTGAAACGTATAAGATTCTGAGGGGGACGGACAGGGTAGATGCAGAGAGGATGTTTCCTCTTGTGGGGAATCTAGAATTAGAAGGCATAGTCTCAGAATAAGGAGTTGCACATTTAAAACGGTGATGAGGAGGAATTTCTTCTCTCAGAGAGCCATGCAGCTTTGGAATTTTTTACCCTAGAGAGCTGTTGAGGCTGGGTCATTGAATATATTTAAAGTAGAGCGAGACAGATTTTTGAATGATAGGGAGTCGAGGATTATGGTTTACGGGGCATGGGCAGGAAAGTGCAGTTGAGGCCAAGATCAGATTAGCCATGATCTTATTGAATGGCGGGGCAGGCTCGAGGGGCCAAATGGCCTACACCTGCTCCTTTTTTTTATGTTCAATAGGTTCACCTGCCTTAGCGCCTGGAGGTAATTGTGCCAGAGAAAGCAAGCCCAGAAGTTCCGGGTGCGATAATGAAACAGATCATCAGGTGAGTTTTTTCATTTACATCCACTTTATGTAGCTTTGTCCGATGTTTAAAAACGTTCAAATCACCTCCCTTGCATTGGTTTTACTCTTCAGGTGGTCCAGGTGACCACCCCTTTAGGTGCTAGGATGCCAGTTTCCTAGCGCCACAACTTCATTAGCGTGCCCATGATTCAATTTTAGCATCCTAAGAGGAGTACTCCCCTGAGTGCTCCACTCCCCTCTTAGTGCGCTAAAAATCGATATCCCAATTGGAGGCGGTAAACATTGCCTGACACTAAAGTTAGCAACCAGGCAGTGTTACTCAATTTTTCCCCCTTGGACTTTGTAATGTATTTGCTTCATGGTTCTTTGATTAAGAATTCATAGCAACACATTGCTATTAAGAACGTGTTGGTTTATTAACAAAGGTTTACCAATCATGCTACACTTTACCAGTTCATCGACTAGGCTCGGGACACCGCGTGCTCCATCTCCAGGGACACCCTGGCTCGGATGTAACCGACAACAGCTCTACAACTATTTTAGTTGAAGACAATAATCAAGTACCCCCTGATTAAAGATGGGGGGGGGGGGCACATTCCAAAAACTTTTCAGGTGCCCCCTTGTTATTTTGTGTTTTTTATGAGGGCACCAACACACAAATTATACAAATGCCCCCTGGCTAAAAGGAGGGGAGCACTAAAACCGGAAAAATAAACAAATTAAACTTTACAAAAAAACATCAAATTCAAATTTGGTTGCCGGGCGTGATGATGCACTCCAGTCCCTCCGGTGCCCACTTCTCACGGAAGGCCGCGAGCGTACCGGTGGACACTGCGTGCTCCATCTCCAGGGACACCCTGGCTCGGATGTAACCGCGAAAGAAAGGCAGGCAGTCAGGCTGAACGACCCCCTCGACTGCCCGCTGCCTGGACCAGCTAATGGCACCCTTGACCATGCCCAGGAACAGTCCTACGAGGAGGCCTTCCAACCTACCCGCTCCCCTCTGCACAGGCTGCCCAAAGATCAGGAGTGTGGGACTGAAGTGCAACCAGAATCTGAGGAGCAGCCCCTTCAAATATTGGAACAGGGGCTGCAACCTCGTACATTCAATAAAAACATGGAACATGGTCTCTTCCAGACCGCAGAAATTGCAGGCAGCCTGGGAGCCTGTGAACCGTCTTAAAAACTTATTGCACGGGACTGCTCCATGCCTCACCCTCCAGGTCAAGTCCCCAATAAATAAGGGGAGGACTCCCGTGTAGAGTGCACTCCATTGGGGACCCCCGCCTCCTGTGGACGGCAAGATGGTGCACTATGGCGTGTCCGATCAGCAGACGAAGATGGCAAGGTGGAGCGTGTGCAGGAGCAGTCCGCACAGGAATCCCCTCCACGCAGAACTGAAAGGCACGGTGGGGATTTCCCCAAGGAGGCTCAAGTTGTGAGGCGCCAGCTCCCGAGGGAGGTTCCGGGGCTTGGCGCCGATGAGGAATTCCGTCCGGACGGGGTTCAGGTCGGATGGGATTTCCCCACGTGTTGAGCATCCTCGACACACCTAACGGAGTCAGGGCCCAGTGCTGTTTTTAGCGACTCAATGGCAATGGCCACGCGCCGGACGTCGGCCCAGGATAGGCGCCGTGCAACAACTCTACAACTACTTTTGTTGTAATCTGTTAAAACATAAATCGTTAAAGTCAAATGCCCCCTGATTAAAGGGGCACTAAAACTGCAACTTTCAATCAAGTGCCCCCTTGTTTTTTGTTTTTGTTTTTTTTGCAGGGGCACGAAAAACACAAATTATACAAGTGCCCCCTGGCTAAAAGGGGGTCGGGGGGGACACTAAAACCGACAAACTTAAACAAATTAAACTCTAGGCACTAAAGGTGCAAATTAAAATTTGGTTGCCGGGGGTGATGATGCACTCCAGTCCCTCCGGCGCCCATCTCTCGCAGAAGGCCGCGAGCTTACCGCTGGACACCGCGTGCTCTATCTCCAGGGAAACATAGAAACATAGAAAATAGGTGCAGGAGTAGGCCATTCGGCCCTTCTAGCCTGCACCGCCATTCAATGAGTTCATGGCTGAACATTCAACTTCAGTACCCCATTCCTGCTTTCTCGCCATACCCCTTGATCCCCCCAGCAGTAAGGACCTCATCTAACTCCTTTTTGAATATATTTAGTGAATTGGCCTCAACAACTTTCTGTGGTAGAGAATTCCACAGGTTCACCACTCTCTGGGTGAACAAGTTCCTCCGCATCTCGGTCCTAAATGGCTTACCCCTTATCCTTAGACTGTGACCCCTGGTTCTGGACTTCCCCAACATTGGGAACATTCTTCCTGCATCTAACCTGTCTAACCCCGTCAGAATTTTATATGTTTCTATGAGGTCCCCTCTCATTCTTCTGAACTCCAGTGAATACAAGCCCAGTTGATCCAGTCTTTCTTGATAGGTCAGTCCCGCCATCCCGGGAATCAGTCTGGTGAACCTTCGCTGCACTCCCTCAATAGCAAGAATGTCCTTCCTCAGGTTAGGAGACCAAAACTGTACACAATACTCCAGGTGTGGCCTCACCAATGCCCTGTACAACTGTAGCAACACCTCCCTGCCCCTGTACTCAAATCCCCTTGCTATGAAGGCCAACATGCCATTTGCTTTCTTAACCGCCTGCTGCACCTGCATGCCAACCTTCAATGACTGATGTACCATGACACCCAGGTCTCTTTGCACCTCCCCTTTTCCTAATCTGTCACCATTCAGATAATAGTCTGTCTCTCTGTTTTTACCACCAAAGTGGATAACCTCACATTTATCCACATTATACTTCATCTGCCATGCATTTGCCCACTCACCTAACCTATCCAAGTCGCTCTGCAGCCTCACAGCATCCTCCTCGCAGCTCACACTGCCACCCAACTTAGTGTCATCCGCAAATTTGGAGATACTACATTTAATCCCCTCATCTAAATCATTAATGTACAGTGTAAACAGCTGGGGCCCCAGCACAGAACCTTGCGGTACCCCACTAGTCACTGCCTGCCATTCTGAAAAGTACCCATTTACTCCTACTCTTTGCTTCCTGTCTGACAACCAGTTCTCAATCCATGTCAGTACACTACCCCCAATCCCATGTGCTCTAACTTTGCACATCAATCTCTTGTGTGGGACCTTGTCGAACGCCTTCTGAAAGTCCAAATATACCACATCAACTGGTTCTCCCTTATCCACTCTACTGGAAACATCCTCAAAAAATTCCAGAAGATTTGTCAAGCATGATTTCCCTTTCACAAATCCATGCTGACTTGGACCTATCATGTCACCTCTTTCCAAATGCACTGCTATGACATCCTTAATAATTGATTCCATCATTTTACCCACTACAGATGTCAGGCTGACCGGTCTATAATTCCCTGTTTTCTCTCTCCCTCCTTTTTTAAAAAGTGGGGTTACATTGGCTACCCTCCACTCCATAGGAACTGATCCAGAGTCAATGGAATGTTGGAAAATGACTGTCAACGCATCCACTATTTCCAAGGCCACCTCCTTAAGTACTCTGGGATGCAGTCCATCAGGCCCTGGGGATTTATCGGCCTTCAATCCCATCAATTTCCCCAACACAATTTCCCGGCTAATAAGGATTTCCCTCAGTTCCTCCTCCTTACTAGACCCCCCGACCCCTTTTATAACCGGAAGGTTGTTCGTGTCCTCCTTCGTGAATACCGAACCAAAGTACTTGTTCAATTGGTCCGCCATTTCTTTGTTCCCCGTTATGACTTCCCCTGATTCTGACTGCAGGGGACCTACGTTTGTCTTTACTAACCTTTTTCTCTTTACATATCTATAGAAACTTTTGCAATCCGTCTTAATGTTCCCTGCAAGCTTCTTCTCATACTCCATTTTCCCTGCCCTAATCAAACCCTTTGTCCTCCTCTGCTGAGTTCTAAATTTCTCCCAGTCCCCAGGTTCGCTGCTATTTCTGGCCAATTTGTATGCCACTTCCTTGGCTTTAATACTATCCCTGATTTCCCTTGATAGCCACGGTTGAGCCACCTTCCCTTTTTTATTTCTATGCCAGACAGGAATGTACAATTGTTGTAGTTCATCCATGCGGTCTCTAAATGTCTGCCATTGCCCATCCACAGTCAACCCCTTAAGTATCATTCGCCAATCCATCTCAGCCAATTCACGCCTCATACCTTCAAAGTTAGCCTTCTTTAAGTTCTGGACCATGGTCTCTGAATTAACTGTTTCATTCTCCATCCTAATGCAGAATTCCACCATATTATGGTCACTCTTCCCCAAGGGGCCTCGCACAACGAGATTGCTAATTAATCCTTTCTCATTACATAACACCCAGTCTAAGATGGCCTCCCCCCTAGTTGGTTCCTCGACATATTGGTCTAAAAAACCATCCCTTATGCACTCCAGAAAATCCTCCTCCACCGTATTGCTTCCAGTTTGGTTAGCCCAATCTATGTGCATATTAAAGTCACCCATTATAACTGCTGCACCTTTATTGCACGCACCCCTAATTTCCTGTTTGATGCCCTCCCCAACATCACTACTACTGTTTGGAGGTCTGTACACAACTCCCACTAACGTTTTTTGCCCTTTGGTGTTCTGCAGCTCTACCCATATAGATTCCACATCATCCAAGCTAATGTCCTTCCGAACTATTGCCTTAATCTCCTCCTTAACCAGCAATGCTACCCCACCTCCTTTTCCTTTTATTCTATCCTTCCTGAATGTTGAATACCCCTGGATGTTGAGTTCCCAGCCCTGCTCATCCTGGAGCCACGTCTCCGTAATCCCAATCACATCATATTTGTTAACATCTATTTGCACAGTTAATTCATCCACCTTATTGCGGATACTCCTTGCATTAAGACACAAAGCCTTTAGGCTTGTTTTTTTAACACCCTCTGTCCTTTTAGAATTTTGCTGTACAATGGCCCTTTTTGTTCTTTGCCTTGGGTTTCTCTGCCCTCCACTTTTCCTCATCTCCTTTCTGTCTTTTGTTTTTGCCTCCTTTTTGTTTCCCTCTATCTCCCTGCATTGGTTCCCATCCCCCTGCCATATTAGTTTAACTCCTCCCCAACAGCACTAGCAAACACTCCCCCGAGGACATTGGTTCCGGTCCTGCCCAGGTGCAGACCGTCCGGATTGTACTGGTCCCACCTCCCCCAGAACCGGTTCCAATGCCCCAGGAATTTGAATCCCTCCCTGCTGCACCATTGCTCAAGCCACGTATTCATCTGAGCTATCCTGCGATTCCTACTCTGACTAGCACGTGGCACTGGTAGCAATCCCGAGATTACTACTTTTGAGGTCCTACTTTTTAATTTAGCTCCTAGCTCCTTAAATTCATTTCGTAGGAACTCATCCCTTTTTTTACCTATGTCATTGGTACCAACGTGCACCATGACAACTGGCTGTTCTCCCTCCCTTTTTAGAATGTCCTCCACCCGCTCCGAGACATCCTTGACCCTTGCACCAGGGAGGCAACATACCATCCTGGAGTCTCGGTTGCGGCCGCAGAAACGCCTATCTATTCCCCTTACAATTGAATCCCCTATCACTATCGCTCTTCCACTCTTTTTCCTGCACTCCTGTGCAACAGAGCCAGCCACGGTGCCATGAACTTGGCTGCTGCTGCCCTCCCCTGATGAGTCATCCCCCTCAACAGTACTCAAAGCGGTGTATCTGTTTTGCAGGGGGATGACCACAGGGGACCCCTGCACTACCTTCCTTGCACTACTCTTCCTGCTGGTCTTCCATTCCCTCGCTGGCTGTGGACCCTTCTCCTGCAGTCAGACCAACTCGCTACACGTGATACTCACGTCATTCTCAGCATCGTGGATGCTCCAGAGTGAATCCACCTTCAGCTCCAACTCCGCAACGCGGACAGTCAGTAGCCGGAGGTGGACACACTTCCCGCACATGTAGTCGTCAGGGACACTGGTGTTGTCCCCGTGTTCCCACATGGTACAGGAGGAGCATATCACGTGACCGAGCTGTCCTGCCATGACTTAACCCTTAGATACACTTAAATTGCCGACAACAATGTTAAAAGTTACTGACTAATAAAGAAAAAGAAAAACTACTCACCAATCAGCAGCCAATCACTTACCACGTTGGCTGTGACGTCACCTTTTGATTTCCTTCTACTTCTTTTTTGCCTTCTCTCCCAGCTGGAGCTGCACCGGTACGCCTCTCTCGACTCCCGCCTCTCTCGACGCTCCCCGGACTGCTGAGCCTTTTATAGGCCGCTGCCTCTCTCGACTCCCGCCTCTCTCCACCCTGGCTCGGATGTAACTGTGGAAGAGTCAGGCTGAACGACCCCCTCGACCGCCCGCTGCCTGGACCAGCTGATGGCCCCCTTGACCATGCCCAGGAGCAGTCCGACGACGAGGCCTTCCGACGTGCCCGCTCCTCTCCGCATAGGGTGCCCAAAGATCAGGAGTGTGGGACTGAAGTGCAACCAGAATTTGAGCAGCAGCCTCTTCAAATATTGGAAGAGGGGCTGCAACCTCGCACATTTAATAAAAACATGGAACACAGACTCTTCCAGACCGCTGGAATTGCAGGCGGCCTGGGAGCCCGTGAACCGACTTAAAAACTTATTGCACGGGACTGCTCCGTGCAACACCCTCCAGGCCAAGTCCCCGATAAATAGAGGGAGGACTCCCGCGTAGAGTGCACACCATCGGGAAACCCCGCCTCCTCTGGACGGCAAGATGGTGCACTATGGCGTGTCCGGACAGCAGACGAGGATGGCAAGGTGGAGGGTGTGCAGGAGCAGTCCGCACAGGAATCCCCTCCACGCAGAACTGAAAGGCACGGAGGGGATTTCCTCGAGGCGGCTCAAGTTGTGAGGCGCCAGCACCTAAGGGAGGTTTTGGGGCTTGGCGCCGATGAGGAATTCCGTCTGGAAGGGGGTCAGTTCGGACAGGATCTCCCCACATGCTTGAGCCT
This sequence comes from Pristiophorus japonicus, assembly GCF_044704955.1. Taxonomy (NCBI): domain Eukaryota; kingdom Metazoa; phylum Chordata; class Chondrichthyes; family Pristiophoridae; genus Pristiophorus; species Pristiophorus japonicus. The sequence continues at coordinate 111,139,077 of NC_091977.1, read as the reverse complement.
CCTTGACACACCTAACGGAGTCAGGGCCCAGAGCTATTTTTAGCGACTCGATGGCATCGGCCGCGCGCCGGACATCAGCCCAGGATAGGCGTCGTGCAACAGCTCGACAACTATTTTAGTTGTGCACTTTAATCTAGTGCCCTCTGGTCAATGGGGGAACACATTCCAAACACTTTCAAACAAGTGCCCCCCTGATTTTTTTTTTTGAGGGCACTAAAATCACAAATTATACAAGTGCCTCCTGGCTAAAAGGGGACACACACACTAAAAACCAGCAAATAAACAAGTTAAACTTTAGTCATTTAAAATTAAATTAAAATTTGGTTGCCGGGGGTGATGCACTCCAGTCCCTCCGGTGCCCACCTCTCGCGGAAGGGCGTGAGCGTACCGGTGGACACCGTGTGCTCCATCTCCAGGGACACCCTGGCTCAGATGTAACCGCAGAAGAGCAACAGCTTTACAAACCTGTGAGCATATTCGCAGGTGCATACATTACAAACTTTATTGTTTCATTTCCTCCATTGTAAGTTTCCTTGTCCTCTTATTTTAAAGATGTCTGCATCCGAATGCTTATCTCCCTATTCCTCGACTTCTTTTAAAGTTTTACTCTATTTAGTGTATTTGTTCTCTTCATATTCTCTTCTTAAAAGGTAACACCTAGCATATCTGTCTGCCCAATCTGCTAACTTGTCTATATTTTCCTGAAATCACTTACACTCCTCAATACTGTTGTCCACGCTCTGTATTTTTGTGTCATCTGCAAAGTATAACATTGTTCCCCCGTACTTAAATTTAGATTATTTATATATATTGAGAAAATATACTATTCTCTACTTTCTGTCCACAACCAACATTCTACCTGTAATGCCATGGTCCCTTTAATACTGTGGCCTGGGGCGTGGATAGTTACTGAATTGGGGCACGATCCCGGTGCAACGCGCGCTGCACACGGCAAATTGGTCCGCTGGCCTCATTGGTATCAGCAAACTGCGAATGCCAGTCGCAGCCCCAGAGGCAGCTCAGGTAAATAAAATTGGCCATCTGGGATGCTGGCTGAGGGCCTCAGGTGAGCCTATGGGAGCGGGGTGAAGAAGCCAATCTGTAGAGGGGTTGTGAGTAGTGGCTGACAGAGGCCCACAGTTTTAGTGTGGAGCTGGGAGGAGCATTCCTGGCCTTCCCGGCTCCACATTAATCTATCATCATCTTCTGGTTAAAAACCTACCTTTGTGTTGGCAGCCTCCAGCAGACCCTACATGTGGTTAGGCCGCAAGTAGGCCCAATAATATTGAATGCTGCAAGATTCTGTTTGCAGTTTATTATAAAATGAGCTCAGTGTGTGAGCTGAGAAATTTGGAAAATCATCTACCCCAGGAATACAGGAATTCCCCATGACTTGTGTGCAGTCCGAGAGTTAAAGAACTGCTCAGGTCATCAGATCTGGGAATTTTGTAGGAGCAAATGGGAACAGTCTATGCCACATAAAAGCTGCCATAAAGAAAGGCTGCTAGAGATAAATTTAAATTGCAGCACATGAGGTGAGACTTCTTCACAAGCAGTTTTCCTCATAATTTTAATCTGCAAATATAAGATGCACTGTATATGAGATGAAGCGATGATAATACAACATAGTGAAATATAGTGTGGTTCAAAAGTGACTTGAAAAATGTTTTAATGAAAGAACCTTACCCTTTAGGTACATTGAAAATGATAGCTAATGTCTAACAATGTGTTAGACTATTGAGGATGTTAGAAATCACCTCCTAGTAAAAATGACTGGTAAAAATGTGAGCTTAAAAATAACTTTGCCGTATAATCAGATCAAATATTTACATTCATACAAGGCAAAATTTAAGTCCTTGTGCCAGGACTTTTAGGATGACTGAGGCCCACTCAGCAGAGCCAGCACCAATTTATAATTAAAATCTGTAACTGTTTGCTTGTATCCTTGTTAGCCGTGCCTTACAAATGCACTATGCAAGAGTAGGCCCATTAATAAACAGGCTCCAGCTATGAACCAATCACTATATCATTTTTGTTTTACATTTAAAGCAGCCTCATGATTGGTAGGTGACAGTTCATTAAGGCCATCTACTCAATCAACAAAAACTGAAAAAATAATTTGTTCACAATAACCTTCAGGCGACCTCGCAGGCAACGGGAGTCTTTAAAGCACCATCCCCATTACCTGTCAAGCCTGTGCAGACAGTTATTTTCCCCTACAGTAATAGCAGGCTGCTGTTGAACAGGGTAATAAACACCTACTGAGTGGGATGTAGCGTGAAAAGATCTCATCACCTGCCATTAACACGCTAATGAATAATTCAGCAAGGGCTGTCGTATCTGTCAGAAAAGCTCACGTCTAACCACTGTGCTGTGTGCAGCCTTGCACCATACGAGCAGAGACAGAGCCACAGAGATCCACATGACAAATTGGTGGCTGGGTGCTGTGTATTTCAGTGATGGAGCAGGTGTGTTTACCTCAGGATGAGTGCCTTTACCACACGGATTCACTCTGATGAATACACTAATGTAAAATTTCTGACTCAATAAACACTGATTGCACAGCCTCCTAATTCAGCCCTGAAGATTCTCAACATTATTCATGAAATATGAGGTTTAAAGTGTCTTGCGTCTCCCTGCAGACTGGCTGTCTAGCAATTATTCATTCTTAATGCTATGCTTTTTGAGGGGTGTGTGTGTATGTCTGTATGGCTAACTTTTAACATGGCCTGCCCAGCAGAAATGGGGTGATAGAGGAATTCAAATCGCTGAGGTGAACTTACTGCCCTGTCCCCGCTGTTGCCATAGTTACTGGGGCTTTCCACTGGGCAGCCCAGATGCCCGCCTGAATCACTACTGTTTGCACTTTCTAGGGTAACTGGACAGAGCGTGCGCTATGCATACTCTACCCTTGTGTACCTGTCTATGTGTGTGCTTGTATAAATGTGTGTGTTTGTGCCGGTGTATGAGTTTGTGTGTGTTTGTATATGTGTTTGTGCCTGTGTGTGTGTGTGTGTGTGTGTATTATTTTATATTATATATATATATATATGTGTGTGTATCTGTATGTGTGTACATTAAAATGTGTGTGTGTTCATATGTATTTATATGTATGTGTGTGTGTTCTGTACACTTCGGAAATCAAACACCGAGTTGCAATGAAATGATGCTTGTCTTGTTTGATTTAAAATAGAAAAACACTTCCATGTGCTTAAAAATTGATGTTGTTGTTAGCTGAAAGGAAATGGTACATGTAAATAGGCCACTGAGCATTGGGGACTTTTACATTTGTTCATTTTTAACAATACAGCCTGAGGGCATATTTGTAATACAGAGGGACATATAAATAAAGGAAGTGTGTTGTGCTGGGTGGGATCTTCAAATGCATTTGTTGGGATTTCCAGATTTGTACTTTGTGATCAAAATAGACAACTGCTTTTCTTTTTTCTTCCAGTAAAAATGGTAAGATTGAAGAATGTGTAATATAAAAATGACTCATGGAGAACTGGACAGTGTCAGAGATGCACTGCTGTATTGTTGCAGGAACACCATTGATAATTGCTTCATTCCAATGACTTCACATTTATCTTTTCCAATTATGTCAAGAGTAAACAAAGAAACTGAAGCACATCTGAGTACAATCACATCACTAATTTGATGGCAGTTTAGTGCTGCAGGGTATATTTTGTTCTAATGCTCTTCAGTACAGTCTCTAATATACTATGTTTGAGCAAGATGAAAAACAATATTGTCATCATGAAAGGACTACAATAAACAAACTTGATCTGTGACTAATACCTCAGCACAAAAAGCTTATTCATTTATAGTGATTAAAAGTATTATTTAATAAATTCATATTTTAGTATTCGATGCTTATTTAGTAATCTGGCATGCATTCAACTCACTGGTCTCTGATGATTAATTTACAGTGGACATCTGGTAGTCATGGCCATTATTTAATTTGTCAGACAAGACATTGCTTAATGATGGTAAGCCCAGTGGAATGCTAACTAATACCATTCTGCTCACCCACAGAATACTGGGTGGTCTTTGAACTGCGGGCAGAAAATGAGTTTCAGCAGCAAAAGTGAAACATCCTTGTTGCTAGGCCCCTGAGCAGCCACTTCTGAAAGGACTGCATGCTCATTCTGTCCTTTGATGGGTTTAGTTACCAGCTTTTTTTTCTTGTTTTGATGATTTTGGATTTTTTTTGTGAATTTGGTGCACTCGCAGGTCAGGTGGGTACCATGGTTAGCATAGCGCCTGATTCAGGAGGGGCAGTCCGCTGCCAGCCACCACTCACCCTTCCCGGTTGCCACCCTTCCGAGCTCACTTGGGCACCTTGGCTGGCATCCCAGCCGGCCAAACTTGCGCCCTACCCCGTGACCAGTGAGCTGCCTCTAGGGCCACGAGAGATACCTGCAGCTCTTAATGAGGCTAGCGGACAATTTGCATGGTCCTGTCACAGGTCTCAATAGGCTCATAAGAACATAAGAACATAAGAATTATGAACAGGAATAGGCCATACGGCCCCTCGAGTCTGCTCTGCCATTCAACAGTTCATTGCTGATCTTCAACCTCAACTTCACTTTCCTGCTTGATCCCCATATCCCTTGATTCCCCATGAGTCCAAAAATCTATCTCAGCCTTGAATATACCCAACGACTCAGCATTCACCGCCCTTGGGGGTAGAAAATTCCAAAGATTCACTGAGTGAAAAAATTCCACCTCCTGTCAATCTTAAATGGCTGACCCCCTTATCCTGAGACTATGCTCCCTAGTTCTAGACTCACCAGGGGAAACAACCTCTCAGCATTTACCCTGTCAATCCCCCTCAGAATCTTATATGTTTCAATGGGATCACCTCTCATTATTCTAAACTCCAGAGAGTGTGGGCCCATTCTACTCAATCTTTCCTGATAGAACAACTCTCTCATCGCAGATGCTGGACTGGGATCGTGCACCAATTAGGGCGTAATCAATTTCTAGGGCAATAGGTTTCAATCCAGATTTTTGAGGGGAGAAGGAATAGCTCAAAATGTAAACACTTCTAACTTGTTTTAAAAAATGTAGAGGTTGTCAGACATTTAAAGGTATATTTACAAATTTGGGTCACTGACCTCGAGTTTTGCCCTCCAGATGTATGAATTTGTAAAGTATGTCCTTTAATTACAACATTTTACCTCAAAAGTATAGCCCTGTGTCCTGTATTTCTGTTAATAAATTGACACTAGCTGTGGAGTATTTTGCTTATTCTGCGTTGATCTTAAGTAGATTTTCACAGTCGGGCTGGATTTTCGCCTTATAAGTTTTCGGGCGGTAATGGTGGTGGGGCTGTCCTGATACCCTGTACCACCTGGAAAAAGTTTGCGCCCTTGTCTGCAAAATTAGGCAGAAAGTGAGGTTCCATGATTGGGGGTGCAATATCAGACGTTACACAGGAAGTTTTTCTGCCCAACCAAAAATCGCGAAATTAAAAAAAAACACATTTGACGCAGGCACAGACGCATTCAAATCTTCCTGGTGTTGTACATGTGGACTTGTATTTACTCTGTACAGCCACCAGAGGGATCATCCCATGGAGTCCCAAGGGATCACACAATCCCTTGGGAGCACAGGTATTTAAGGAGGCTTCACAGGTTAGAGAGGCACTCTGGAGACCTGCAATAAAAGACTAAGGCCACACTTTACTTTGAGCTCACAGTGTTCAGTCTGACTCCTTCTCCATACACAACAACTGGCGACGAGATACAGATAGCGAACCCAAAGATGCAGAGAACAGTGGGCATCCGGGAGATGATTGGGAAACTTTTGTGGAGTGACTCGACCAATACTTTGTGGCCAATGAGCTAGATGGGGAAGAGAATGCTACCAAACGAAGGGCGATCCTCCTCACCGTCTGTGGGGCACCAAAGTATGGCCTCATGAAGAATCTGCTCACTCCAGCGAAATCCACGGAGAAATCGTATGATGATTTGTGCACACTGGTCCGAGAGCATTTGAACCCGAAGGAAAGCATTCTGATGGCGAGGTACCGGTTTGACACCGACAAAAGGTCTGAAGGCCAGGAAGTGGCAAGTTATGTCGCCGAGTAAGACGCCTTGCAGGACATTGCGAATTTGAAGGACATTTGGAGCACATACTCAGAGACTTTTTCGTACTTGGCATTAGCCACAAAACCATACTTCGCAAACTTTTGACTGTAGAGACCCTAACCTTGAATAAGGCCATAGCGATAGCCCAGGCGTTCATTGCCACCAGTGACAATATGAAGCAAATCTCTCAGCACACAAGTGCTGCTACAAGTACTGTGAACAAAGTGATGTTGTTTTCGAAGCATAACGTGCAGGGGAGGTCACACAAATACCTGCAGCTGCACGTCCACAGATGTTTGAGTCCACCATCAAGGGTGGTGATTGCAAGGTCATTAACACCTTGTTGGCGCTGCGGGGGTGATTATCATTTCCATTCAGGCCGATTCAAAGAGTACGTTTGCAAGGGCTGTGGAACAATGGGACACCTCCAACGAGTGTGCAGGCGAGCTGCTAAGCCTGTTAAACCTGCAAACCACCATGTTGCAGAGGAGGACAGATTCACGGAGAATCACGATGAACCAAAGCCTCAGACAGAGGAGGCAGAGGTACATGTGGTGCACACATTCACTATGAATTGTCCCCCAATAATGCTGAATGTTGAACTAAATGGACTCCCGGTGTCAATGGAGCTGGACACGGGCGCGAGCCAGTCCATCATGGCAAAAAAACTTTCGAAAGGTTGTAGTGCAACAAGGCCTCAAGGCCAGTCTTAACTCCAGTTCGCACAAAACTAAGAAATTACACAAAAGAACTGATTCCTGTAATCGGCAGTGCTACCGTAAAGGTCTCCTACGATGGAGCGGTGCACAAGCTAACACTCGGGATGTTACCGGGCGATGGTCCCATGCTGCTCGGCAGGAGCTGGCTGGGAAAGATATGCTGGAACTGGGACAACGTCCGAGCGCTATCGCCCGCTGACGACGTTTCGTGTGCCCAGGTCTTAAACAAATTTCTTTCGCTGTTCGAACCAGGCATCGGGAAATTCCAAGGAGCAAAAGTGCAGATCCACCTAATTCCGGGGGCGCAACCCATCCATCACAAGGCGAGAGCAGTACCGCACATGATGAGAGAAAGGGTAGAGATCGAGCTAGACTGGCTGCAAAGAGAGGGCATCATTTCACCGATCGAGTTCAGCGAGTGGGCCAGTCCTATTGTCCCAGTCCTCAAGGGAGACGGCACCGTCAGAACCTGTGGCGATTACAAAGTCACTATCAATCGTTTCTCGCTACAGGATCAATACCCACTACCAAAGGCCGACGACCTCTTTGGGTGGAAAGGCGGGAGGAAAGACGTTCACGAAGCTGGATGTGATTTCAGCCTACATGATGCAGGAACTGGAGAAATCATCGAAGGCTCTCACCTGCATCAAACCGCACAACGGTCTTTTTGTTTATAACAGATGCCCGTTTGGAATCCGTTCAGCGGCGGCGATATTCCAGAGAAACATGGAAAGTTTACTGAAGTCAGTCCCACACACCGTGGTCTTCCAGGACGACATCTTGGTCACAGATCAGAACACAGTCGAGCACCTGCAGAACCTGGCGGAGGTTCTTAGTCGACTCAACTGCGTGGAGCTCAGGTTAAAACGCTTGAAGTGCATTTTCCTGGTACCTGAAGTGGAGTTCCTGGGAAGGAGGATTGCGGCGGACGGCATCAGGCCCACCAATGCAAAGACGGAGGCAATCGAGAATGCACCGAGACCACAGAACGTGACGGAGCTGTGGTCGTTTATGGACTCTTGAACTACTTTGGTAACTTCTTACCAGGTCTCAGCACACTGCTAGAACCACTACATGTATCTCTACGAAAAGGGGGCGAATGGGTTTGGGGCAAAAGCCAAGAAAATTCCTTTGTAAAAGAGAGAAAATTGTTATGCTCAAACAAATTGCTTGTGTTGTATGATCCATGTAAGCGTTTGGTACTAGCATGTGATGCGTCATCATATGGCGTCCGGTGTGTATTGCAACAAGCTAATGATTTCGGGAAATTACAACCGGTTGTTTAAGCATCCAGGAGTCGATCGAAGGCTGAGAGAGTGTACAGCATGATTGAAAAAGAAGTGTTAGCGTGTGTCTATGGGGTAAAGAAAATGCATCAATACCTGTTTGGACTAAAAGTCAAATTGGAAACTGACCATAAGTCACTTATATCCCTGTTCTCCGAGAGTAAAGGGATAAATACCAATGCATCGGCCCGCATCCAGAGATGGGCGCTCACGTTGTCCACATACAATTGCGCCATCCGCCACAGGCCAGGCACAGAAAACTGCACCGATGCTCTCAGTAGGCTGCCATTGCCCACCATGGGGATGGAAATGGCGCAGCTCACATATCTAGCCATGGTTATGGAAGCATTTGAGAGTGAGCAATCACCCGTCACTGCCTGGCAGATCAAAACCTGGACTAGCCAGGACCCCTTATTATTTCTAGTCAAAAGCTGTGTGCTTCACGGGAGCTGGTCCAGTGTCCCAGTGGAAATACAGGGAGAGATAAAGTCATTCCAGGGGCGCAAAGATGAAAGTCTATGCAGGCAGACTGCCTTCTGTGGGGCAATCGAGTAGTGGTCCCCAAGAAGGGCAGAGACACCTTCATCAATGACCTCCACAGTACCCACCCAGACATCGTAATAGAAACATAGAAACATTGAAAATAGATATAGGAGTAGGCCATTCGGCCCTTCGAGCCTGAACCACCCTTCGATAAGATCATGGCTGATCATTCCCTCAGTACCCCTTTCCTGCTTTCTCTCCATAACCCTTGATCCCTTTAGCCGTAAGGGCCATATCTAACTCCCTCTTGAATATATCCAATGAACTGGCATCAACAACTCTCTGCTGCAGGGAATTCCACAGGTTAACAATTCTCTGAGTGAAGAAGTTTCTCCTCATCTCAGTCCTAAATGGCCTACCCCTAATCCGTTTCCCCTGGTTCTGGACTTCCCCAACATTGGCAACAATCTACCCACATCTAACCTGTCCAGTCCCGTCAGAATCTTGTATGTTTCTATGAGACCCCCTCTCATCCTTCCAAACTCTAATGTATAAAGGGTCAGTTAATCCAGTCTATCCTCATATGTCAGTCCGGCCATCCCAGGAATCATTCTGGTGAACCTTCGCTGCACTCCCTCAATAGCAAGAACGTCCTTCCTCAGATTAGGAGACCAAAATTGAATATAATATTCCAGGGGAGGCCTCACCAAGGCCCTGTACAACTGCAGTAAGAATAATTATGTGGGTTGCGATGGCCGGGAATCGAACCCGGGTCAACTGCTTGGAAGGCAGCTATGCTCACTACTATACCGCCATCAACCACACTATGATGAAAGTGATAGCCAGATCCCACGTGTGGTGGCCCGGTATCGATGCAGACTTAGAGTCCTGCGTTCACAGATGTAATACATGCTCGCAGTTAAGCAATGTACCCAGGGAGGCGCTGCTAAGTTTATGGTCTTGGCCCTCCAAACTATGATCTAGGGTACACATCGACTATGCAGGCCCGTTCTTGGGTAAAATGTTCCTAGTGAGCGACAACGGGCCATGTTTTACCAGTGCTCAGTTCAAAGAATTCATGACCCGTAATGGGATCAAACATGTCACATCTGCCCCATTTAAACCAGCGTCCAATGGTCAGGCAGAGAGAGCAGTGCAAACCATTAAGCAAGGCTTGAAGAGGATAATGGAAGGCTCACTGCAGACTCGCTTATCCCGAATCCTGCTTAGCTACTGCACAAGATCCCACTCACTCACTGGGATCCCACCTGCTGAGCTGCTCATGAAAAGAGCACTTAAGACAAGGCTCTCGTTAGTTCACCCTGATCTACATGAACTGGTAGAGAGCAGGCGGCTTCAACAAAGTGCACACCATGATAGCGCAAATGTGTCACGCGAGATTGAAATCAATTATCCTGTATTTGTATTAAATTATGGACAAGGTCCCAAGTGGCTTCCCGGCACTGACGTGGCAAAAGGGGGGAGCAGGGTGTTTCGGGTCAAATTTTCAAATGGGCCCATTCACCGGAAACACTTGGACCAAATCAAACTCAGATTCACGGACTATCCTGAGCAACCCACCTTGGACCCTATCTTTTTTGATCCCCCAACATACACACCAGTGGTAACCGGCACCACAGTTGACCACGAAGCAGAACCCGTCATCCACAGCAGCCCTGCAGGGCCCAACACACCAGACAGTCCAGCAAAACCAGCTGCACAGCAGCCCAGAGAGGGCCCAACAAATGATTCAACAACACCAGCTTTCACACCGAGATAATCAACCAAGGCAAGAAGGGCCCCAGATCTACTCACATTGTAAATAGTTACACTATCGACTTTGCGGGGGGGGGGGGGGGAGGGGGCAGTGTTGTTGTATATGTGGACTTGTATTTACTCTGTACAGCCACCAGAGGGACCCCATAGTCCCTTGGGAGCACAGGTATTTAAGGAGACTTCACAGGTTGGAGAGGCATTCTGGAGATTTGCAATAAAAGACTAAGGCCACACTTTACTTTGACTCTTTCTCCATACACAACACTGGGCACATGCAAAACTTTAGGACGCGGCAATTTCCTTTGCATATGCGCAGATGCACCGGCCCACTTCCCTCACAGCAGGAGAGATGGCGCAGCAGGAAGGAAGATAGAGCACACGCCGCTGCTCTACAGCAGCTGTTGAGGCATCATTGCAGGCCATACAGAGGAGATGGCCTGCACTGCATCTAGTGGGTGGAAGGAGGCCATGCCAGTGTCTTTAAAAGGATCTGGAGGGACATAGCCCAGGAGGTGTCAGCATCAGACACGGTGGCCAGAACTGGCACCCAATGCTGCAAGACATTTAATGACTTCACGAGGATCGTCAGGGTGAGTACCCTTTACATTTACGCACCCCTGCCATGGTTTCAAGATCACTGTCTCACACAATGTTTAGTCTTTGATGGAGCTTCCCCTTCTCTATTTGTTCCAGGCCATGGTGTGGGTTGTTGAAGCCACTTCAGTACAGTCTCTACACTTGCAGGCTCACTTCTGCAGCCATGCCCTCTGCATTCAGGATGCATGTACCGTCTTGTCCCCTAATCATTGTCAACCCTCCTCGCACTCCCCTTCCACTGTTGTTAGGTGTTGTCCAAAGATCACCCTGAGCTGCTATGCTACCTGGCTCTCACTCCTCCCACTGTTCCAACATGATCAGTCACCAGCCACACAGATTGAACTGAACACATTTGCATTTCCACACAGTGGCAGCTCTTCTACAATGGAAGGCACATGTGGCACAAGAGGAACTGCACACTTACTCAACCCTTCTTATTGCTTTTATTGCAGGCCAAGTTATTGCATAATAGGAGGGAGCAGCATCACACCAGAGGGAGACAGCCTGATCTGCAGGAGCTGACCGAGGTGGAGCAGAGAGTGTCGGCCCTCATGGGCACCCCAGTTCGCGCAATGGCCGAGGCCCCTATGAATAGTGACGGTATTTGCAATTGATGTGAATTCCTTGACCCCTAATATTAAGTGGCCTAGCCCTATTATATATACATGTCCAATGCCAACTTCCTCTCATCACCCTGCCCCCTCTCCCACTGCTAACCACATGCCTACTGTTTTGTTCTTACAGATGACCAGCCAGAAGCGCAGCAGCCTTCGCGTGAAGCGTCCACATCTGGGCACGGGGGAGATGACAAGGGAGGGGAGGAAAGTCCACTCCCTGAGCATGGGACCCCATCTGTTACACCATGTGAGAACACAACATCGGGGGAGGAGAATGAATTTGAGGGTTTTGAAAACTCTGAGGCTCCGGGCCCCAGTGGCCTACAGCAACGCCCAGCGGGAGGGGAAGCTCGGAGGCCAGCTCCCCGGAGAGTGAGTCGGCACAGGAGTCCTGCTCAGAGACAGGCAGATGTGGACCTGCACTTGGGGGCTATGTCCAAGGAGAACATGGAAATGCACCGCGAGCTCATGGGTGCATTGGGTAGGGTCCCGTAAAGCATAGACGCACTTGCTGCAAGTGTGGTGGAGGCCGCTTCATGCATTGTCTGCGTCTCTGAGGATTCCAGTGAGCCCATCCTTGCCCCCTCACAGAGGCAGATGGGCTCCAGCAGCAAAAGTGGGGTTCCAGAACGGATGGCATGTGCCATGGGTGATGTCGCAGCAGGGACACTCCCGATTCAGCAGAGACTGCTGCCGCCGATATTGAGGCACAGCAGTCCACAGCCGGGCCTTCGAGGCCCAGAGCTGGTCCAGGGCATCGTCCTAGGCCATCTGCATTGTCTTGCCCACCAATACAGCAGCCCACAAGCAGCCTTGCTGTAGGCACTGAGGCCTCATTGAGGAGGAGCAGCAGGCATGGGAGGGGGATGAAGGGAAGGGGGGGCAAAGTTCAGAGTAAGTCCAATTAAGTTGTAGGACAATGTTGTGGAGATGCCCTGATTTTTCATTATGGCGCATAAAAATAGTTAAGTTGAATTAATGCACTTCATTGTTCTTGAGTGCCTTGCAACAAAACGTTGTTTATTGAATTGTTTTGTTTTATTGGGGGGTCTGTTTGTTACTCTGTGGGAGTAAATTTTCACTTTGACCGTTTGCCATTGGTGTTGTGTATATCAATCCAAAGTTCGCTGGAGATGTGCCTTTAAGGTGGCACTTGGTGTGGCCAGTAGTAGCTCTATCCCTCAGCTTCCTCCAATCAAGCAAACCGGTCCATTATGGGCTGGCGACGTGCGGCTCTTGGTCCGCAGCATCCCTACACAGCATCCCCTGTGGGTGGGGTGGCTGTCCAATCGGGACCTCGCCAGGCTCCTCTTCACTATACTCCTCCTCCTGAGGAGGGCCTGCAATCCCCACTGGCAAGGCCTGGCTCCTCATGATGGCCAAGTTGTGCAGCATGCAGCTCACCACAATGAATTCGGAGACCTGTTGAGGGGAGTATTGAAGGCTGCCTCCAGAGTGGTCCAGGCATCGAAAGCGCTGCTTGAGCACCACAATTGTCTGTTCGATAATGTTGCAGGTGGATGAATGGCTCTTATTGAAGCGCTCCTTGGCTTCTGTGGTGGGGTTGTGGAGGGGGTCATGAGCCAGGTGGCTTGGCCATATTCTTTGTCCCCGAGCAGCCAGCCGCATCGTTCCCTTGGTCATTGAAACAATCGTGAGACACTGCTCTCACTCAAGTTGAAAGCATCATGTGTGCTTCCTGGATAGTGGGCATTCACTGCCAGGATACGCTGCATGTGATCGCACACCAGCTGCACGTTTAGGGAGTGGTATCCCTTTCAGTTTCTGAATATCTCTGCGTTGTGTAATGGTGCTCACAAGGCCACTTGTGTGTAGTCAATGGCTCCTTGAACCCTTGGGAAGCCTGCAATTCTGCCAAACCCACATGCCCGCTCATTTTGGCTGTCCCTGCTCATTGAGAACTTTATGAAGTCCATTCTGTGGGCGTACAGAGCCTTTATGACGTGGTGAATGCAGCGATGTGCAGCTTATTGAGAGATGCTGCATATGTCCCTTGCTGCAGCCTGGAAGGAGCCGGAGGCATAGAAGGCCAGTGCCACAGTCACCTTCACTGCGATGGGCAGCGCAGTCCTGTTGGCATTTTAAGGCTGTAGGTCTGCCTGTATGAGATGACAAATCTCTGTCAGCACTTCCTTTCAGAAGCTAGGCCTTCTCATATTGCTTCTCAGAGAGCTGGAGCTAAGAGCTTTGATGCCTGTAAACCCGTGGGGAGTAAACCCTCCTCCCTAGACGTCTTCAGCCACTCCTCATCCGTGGACTGACTTAGCCAAGAGCCCTTCTTCTATTTTGACACCACCTAGCAATAGCATGGAGCATGATACACTGGCGAACTAGTAAAGCCCCCATTATATTCTCTCACTGAAGTTGTAAGGACACTGTAATGGCAGATAAAACTGCCACTTTTAAGTTGGAGCTTCACATAGCGTGTTGTGCGCAAACATTGCAGTCAATGTAACCTCCTATTTAGGATCCTCCTCCCTCAATTTAAATCCACGCCAAATACTGCCTACTCGACCTAGTTTTTCAGGCGTCACTTGGGGTGGGCATATAGTGTGGCGTTAGGGTTTAAATTTACAGCCGGTGCGCTAGCGGAATGTTACATGACGACTGATGTCATGATCTCATTGAAACTAGAGGGCGGAGTGTTAAGTTTTTGTGCTGCCGTAAACCCTGAGCCGAATTTGCCAGCCGGATGGTAAAAGCTGGACACCCACCGTTATGCCTTAAAACACTCTTTGCCACCCCTCCAGGGCGCTACCAGAGGCGGAAGGGAGCCAAAAGTCCAGTCCAATCTACCTCAAAATGATGTGCTGTTACATTAATAACCACTTTTCAGTCTAAGTTTACACTACAGTTTGAGCTGCCTACCTCCCCTCCTGCAGAGACAGATACTAACAATGAGAAGCTAAGGGTGCTTGGCAGCAGGAACTTGTACTGTTCTACTGGTAAACCTTGGTGTAAATTTTCAATTTGCTGCCCGGGCATAAAACTGGTGTTACAGATGGCCACCTGTTATAGAAACTGTCTGTTGGTTGCTATAATGGGCAGCTGTTGACAAAAACAGTTTTACACACTGGCGACAGTTTGAAAATCTACATCCTCATTTCTAGAGCTGGTGCACTAAAATTTCAGCCTCCCCTAACAGAGGGGGAGGTAAGGGTATTAAGGGTTATGGAACCAAGGTGGGTCAATAGAGCTTAGATACAAATCAGCCATGATCTAATTGAATAACGGAACAGGCTCAAGGGGCTGAATGGCCTACTCCTGTTCCAATGTTACTGAGGCTTGTAATGGTGGTGACATTCCTGCAATTAACTAAACGCTCACTTTATCCAATTGTTGCCTGTTCATCATATGCTTGTGAATGAGTGGGAAATGAGTCGTTGCCTGAGCAGATGTTCCCTTTAAATGAACATTCTCATTAGCAACCTTCTATTGATGAACTAACAACAAATGCAGTCAGGGAGGCTTTCTCCTTGACTGTCCTATGTCAAACTATTGAGTGCTGCACAATTATTTCTTTCAAAAATGACATGCTTTTGTAATGTAAAATCTGGCCTGGATTTTCTTATTGTTGTAAATGATGTAATTTAAAGTAAATGGGCTATTAAATCTGACATTATAATAATGCCAACCAAAAAATCAAGCTCCATTTCTTTGATAATTATTGCCAAAAAGTAGATGTGAGTGTGAAATGAAGATGAAAATGTCATTCCTTTGCCTCCTGTTTTGAATTCAGGTTAGCTGTGGATGCCTTCTTGGGGTCAGTGGCACCAGTCACTCCCAAAATCAGTCCAAACATCTGATTTTGATGGGAGTTGGCTCACACTGACTTATATCTACTTCTACAGCAGTGGATAATAATGAAACCTCCTTGTGAACTATACCAGATATCTGTGTCTTCTGTATGCCCATTCAGCTGATCTCTCCAAAAGCAACAGTCAACACTGGATGAGGTAAGGCTTGATTCAAATCATGAAACTCATTTATTCCACTGTAGTGCAAACGTACAAAGCAATAGTTACAATCAGATTAATTTAGTTCATCTGATTGAGCAACTGATGGCATGAAAATTCTGTAGGTTATCCTACTTGACTTAAACAGACCAATTCCTTTCCATCCTGACTTTGTGAACCTGCTTGTCTCAAGATCTCTTGCCTCAACCATCCCTTCTGTTGCAAAAGCTCGACTTTTTTTCCTGAAAGAGATCAAAAACTTTCCTACATAATAGGTCTGAGGTGTGTATCAATTGCAGAGACAAGCCACCAAATTGGTTTTTAATTAGCCTATGAGGAAACAACATCAAGTCTAACCCATTAACCTATTACCTACCTACAGTACGCGGATGCCGCTTGCGTCTTCACACGTTCAGAGGCTGAACTTCAAGCCATCGTCAACATCTTCACCGAGGAATACGAAAGCATAGGCCTTACACTAAACATCCGCAAGACAAAGGTCATCCACCAACCTGACCCCGCCAGACAGCACTGCCCCCCAGTCATCAAAATCCATGGCGCGGCCATGGACAACATGAACCACTTTCCATACCTCGGGAGCCTAATATCAGCAAGGGCAGACGTCAACGACATGATCCAACAAAAGACAAAAGATGATAACAGTCTAAATATGTATGGTTGCAATAAAAATTTGACTGCAAACATTTTGCTGGTCTCTGCTAGTTGATCGTATTACAAAGACACGCAGGACAGAAATGTCAATTATAATTGGACTAAATGCCGTGAGTGTAATGGTTTCCCTATACCTTCATTGGCCCAAAGCTAATTTCTTCAGTGTTGTAATCAAACATTAAAAGGCAAAATAATGTGACTTCCATGTGATCATTTTCCAAATTAATCCAACCACAGAATTAAGGGGAAAATGCAATAGTTTGTCAAAGTATCTGTTTCTGATTAATCACCACCATTCACAAATTATACTTTCCATTAAAGTGATTCAGCTGTTTGAAAAATGAATTGATTAATTGTATTGTATCCTCGGGATGCTTAACAACAACAACTTGCATTTATATTGCGCCTTTAACGTAGTAAGATATCCCAAGGTGATTCACAGGAGTGCTATCAAACAAAATTTGACACTGAGCCAAAAAAAAGATATTGGGACAGGTGATCAAAAGCTTGGTCAAAGTGGTAGGTTTTAAGGAGCATCTTAAGGGACGAGAAAGAAGTAGAGAGGCCAGAATTCATGAGCTTAGGCCTGGGCAACTGAAGGCATAGCTGCCAATATTGGAGCAAAGAAAATTTGGGATGTGCAAGAGGCCAGATTTGGATGAGTGCAGAGATCCCAGAGTGATGTAGGCCTGGAGGAGAAAATTACTGATTTGAATGTGAATGTGCTTGGCTGTCATTTTTATTGTGTATGTATTGGGGGTGGAAAAGAAACTCATGTTTGACATCACATAGCTACGATACCTCAAATAAATCACGTAAATTACCTCCAAAATGTCTATCTCTCACAAGGTGCTGCCTGTTTAATGCAAAAATATTAATTTTCTACTTAAAATATTGGTGGAATTTCACTTTACATAGGATTGGAGATAAATTACAGCATTTTTTTAATGCTTTTCCTCAACATTCCCTTTGAAAAAGATAATAACTAAGAATGTTGGTTTTCATTTTAATAATGTTACAGTACATTCATACCACCACACCTTGAGGTGGCCAATGAAGCCTCTCCAAATAACTATGTTACTGCCTACAGTAGATATCACAAAATAGAGATGGACCACAAACCATCTTTTCAAGTCAATGACAACTATTATCTTACTTAGAAAACTAGCCACTAGTAATGCTACTAAAATTGTACTTGATCTTAATAATCAAAGATGCTGTGGATTGAGTAAAAATAATGGCTCAGATGTTGTTGTCAGGGGTGGTGGAATGGCGCTTGCCATTCACTTTGCTGACAGCTGCTCACAACTTTTTCTCGGCCTTCTCAACATAGATTTGCACTAATCTGCCATCAGATTCAGCACAGTGCCCTTTACAGGGGATCTGTAATGTCTGTGAGCAGGGCAAGAATGAAGCCTCAGATTGAAGAATCCTCAGTGAGACGCGCGACTGGAATATTTACCTGCTCATGCGTTGGGAGCAGGGGGCCCGGTAGCGCATGAGAAACCCGGAAGTAGCTGCAGCGCTTCTGTCAGTGGATTTTTAGCCCAGCCACTGCATTTGCATCTGACTTCCGGGTTTCCCGACTAATTAGCACAAGCGGGTCTGATGACAACATGCATGGGTCGATTTCAGCTGAAATATTTAAAGGGACCCTGCAAAGATGAAAGTTAAAGGATAAGCCAGGTGGGGGAAGAGAAGAAGCAACTGAATGAATGGAGTCTCAAAGTGACAAAGCTGCACATTGCTTAAATGATGGAGCTGATGCTGTGTTCTGTAAGGGCCCACAGGGAGATTCTCTTCCCAAGCTGACTCTAGCACATCACTCCTCATACATACTTACCTTGCAGGCGCACCCATTCCTATCTGTCCAGGAACCTAAAATGCATCTTCAGCATTCCGATTGCTTGCTCGATGACAGTTCTCGTGGTCATGTGGCTTTGATTGTATCTCTCCTGGGCCTCATTCTTTGGGATCCTAACAGGTGTGATCAGCCACGTCTTAAGGGGGTAGTCCTAGTCTCCAAGGAGACAGCTGTTAACTTTGCTTCAAGGTCCGAGGAGCTCTGGGTGGGTGGATTGGCACAGGATGAAAGAATCATGGCAGCTGCCTGGGAATCTTGCACAAACCTGCATGATGATCACTTTGTGGTGGCATCTGAGCTGAACGTTGATGGAGTGGAAGCTCTTGCGGTTAATGAAGATTCCAGGGTGATCTTGGGGTGCCCTGATTGCCACATGTGGGCAATCAATGACTCCCTGGATCTGTGGGAAGCCAGCCAGAGCCACATAGCCGAGTGCCCGCTCAATCCGACTGGCCTCATTGTTTGCAACGTATACATAATTACTGGCCCTGGCAAACATGGCATTGGTCACCTGAGTGATGGATGCATTTGTGGGCAGCAGATTGCGAGATTCTGAAGATATCGCCTGCAGATCCCGTTAAGGAGCCTTGGCGAAGAAATTGAGGTGGTGATGACTTTGACAGCCACTGGCAAAGTGTGACCACCAGGTCCACTTCACAGCAGGTCTTCTTCCAGGAGGCTGCAAATGTCTGCGCCAACCTGATGCGATACCTGACCCTCCTGAGCACTGGTGTTCTGACATGTCCAGGAAGCTGATCTTCTGCCTATATACCATCTGTGGGGTGAATCGTCTCCTGCGAGCTGCACCCCTTGTGCTCATTCCCTCTCCCCTGTGGAGTGGCAGGTCAGTGAGGAGATGGCTGCTGCTGCGCCTGCTGGTGCTTCTTCTGCTGCTGGTGCTGCTGCTGCTCATCTTGGTCCTTGTTGTGTATCGATAAAGCACTCCCATGTTCCACCACCAGGGAGCTCATCCCCTGAAGTCCCAAGGATTACCAGCATCGCTTGGGAGGACCGTATATAAGCCGGCCCCTAAGGCCTGTTCCTCACTCGGGAGTGTCTTATTAAAGACTGAGGTCACTGTTACTTTAACCTCCCTGAGTGCAGTCTCATCTGTGTTAGCAACATAGTAACTGGCGACGAGAATACGAATCCAACGCAAAGATGCAGCAAACTGTGGGCATCCTGGAGAAGTTCTCAGAGGGTGAGGACTGGGAAGTCGAACGGCTAGACCAGTACTTTGTAGCCAACGAGCTGGACGGAGAAGGAAGCGCTGCAAAAAGGAGAGCGGTCCTCCTCACAGTCTGCGGGGCACCGACCTACAGCCTCGTGAAGAATCTTCTGGCTCCGGTGAAACCCACAGATAAGTCGTACGAGGAGCTGTGTACACTGGTTCGGGAGCATCTTAACCCGAGGGAGAGTGTGCTGATGGCAACGTATCGGCTCTACACGTGCCAGCGATCTGAAGGTCAGGAAGTGGCAAGCTACATCGCCGAGCTAAGGTGACTTGCAGGACAATGTGAGTTTGATGGCTACCTGGAGCAAATGCTCAGAGACTTTTTTGTACTGGGCATTGGCCACAAGACCATCCTACGAAAACTTGTGACTGTAAAGACACCGACCCTCAGTAAGGCCATTGCGATAGCACAGGCGTTTATGTCCACCAGTGATAACACCAAATAAATCTCTCAGCACAGAAGTGCTCGCAATGTTCATACATTAACTGGAACTGCGTTTGCGAGCAGAAATGAACAGGGCAGAACCCACAAGTCTGCAACAGCCAGCAGGCCTCAGGTGACCCAGATGACTCAGAGTCCCCAACAACGGATGAATGCAAAGCAATTCACACCTTGTTGGCGTTGTGGAGGCTTCCATTCTGCCTATTCATACCACTTCAAAGGGTATGTTTGCAAGAGCTGTGGAACAATGGGGCACCTCCAACCAGCTTGCAAACGAGCTGCAAGCTCTGCAAAACCTGCTAACCACCATGTGGCAGAGGAAGATCGGTCTATGGTGGATCAAAGCAATTTCGAGTCTCAGAGAGAGGAGGCAGATGCTGAAATAAACGTAGTGCACACATTTTCGACGAAATGTCCACCTATAATGCTAAACGTAAAATTGAATGGCTTTCCCATAGCCATGGAACTGGACACTGATGCTAGCCAATCTATCATGAGTAAAAAGATGTTTGAGAGACTGTGGTACAACAAAGCATTCAGACCAGCCCTGAGCCCCATCCACACAAAACTGAGAACGTACACCAAAGAGCTTATCACTGTTCTGGGCAGCGCCATGGTCAAGGTCACCTACGAGAGCATGGTGCATGAACTGCCACTCTGGATTGTCCCGGGCGATGGCCCCACACTCCTTGGAAGGAGCTGGCTAGGCAAAATCCGCTGGAACTGGGATGGCATCCGAGCGCTATCACATGTCGATGAGAGCTCATGTACCCAGGTTCTTAACAAATTTCCTTCCCTTTTTAAGCCAGGTATAAGAAACTTTTCCGGGGCGAAGGTGCGGATCCACTTGGTCCCAGAGGCACGACCCATTCATCACAAGGCACAAGCGGTACCTCACATGATGAGGGAGAGAGTGGAAATCGAGCTGGACAGGCGAGGGCATCATCTCCCCAGTGGAATTCAGCGAGTGGGCCAGCCCGATTGTTCCAGTACTCAAAAGTGATGGCACGGTCAGGATTTGCGGCGATTATAAAGTAACTATTAATCGTTTCTCGCTACAGGACCAATACCCGCTACCTAAGGCAGACGACCTATTTGCAACGCTGGCAGGAGGCAAGGCATTCACCAAGCTCGACCTGACTTCGGCCTACATGATGCAAGAGCTGGAGGAGTCTTCGAAGGGCCTCACCTGCATCAACACGCATAAGGGACTGTTCATCTACAACAGATGCCCATTTGGAATTCGGTCGGCTGCAGCGATCTTCCAGAGAAACATGGAGAGCCTACTCAAGTCGGTACCACGCACGGTGGTCTTTCAGGACGACATATTGATCACGGGTCAGGACACCGCTGAACACCTACAAAACCTGGAGGAGGTCATCCAGCGACTGGATTGCGTAGGGCTGCAGCTGAAGAGGTCGAAATGCGTCTTCATGGCAACAGAAGTGGAGTTTTTGAGGAGAAAGATCGCGGCGGATGGCATTCGGCCCACAGACACCAAGACAGAGGCTATCAGGAACACGCCCAGGCCACAGAACGTCACGGAGCTGCGGTTGTTCCTGGGACTCCTCAACTATTTTGGTAAATTCCTATCGGGGTTAAGCACCCTTTCAGAGCTCCTACGTGTGTTATTGCGCAAAGGTGAGAACTGGGTATGGGGCAAAAACCAAGTAATTGCTTTTGAGAAAGCCAGAAACATTTTATGCTCCAACAAGCTGCTTGTATTGTATAACCCATGTAAAATACTTGTGCTAGCATGTAACGCGTTGTCGTACGGAGTCGGGTGTGTATTACAACAAGCTAACGTTGCGGGGAAGTTGCAACCTGTCGCCTATGATTCCAGGAGCTTGTCGAAGGCCGAGAGGGCCTACAGAATGATTGCGAAAGAGGCATTTGCGTGTGTGTTCGGGGTAAAGAAAATGCATCAGTACCTGTTTGGCCTCAAATTTAAGCTGGAAACCGATCACAAGCCCCTCACATCCCTGTTCGCTGAAAACAAGGGGGCCAGCCTCAACCCACATACAAAGGTGGGCACTCGCGCTATCAGCGTATAATTATACCATCCGCCACAAGCCAGGCACCGAGAACTGTGCGGATGCTCTCAGTCGGCTACCATTGCCCACCACGGGGGTGGAAATGGCGCAGCCTGCAAACTTGTTGATGGTGGCACAGCCTGCAGACTTGTTGATGGTCATGGAAGCATTTGAAAATGATAAATCACCCGTCACGGTCTGCCAGATTAGGACTTGGACCAGCCAAGATCCTCTACTGTCCCTAGCAAAAAATTGTATACTGCACGGGAGCTGGGCGAGCATCCCCGTTGAAATGCAAGAGCTAATCAAGCCGTTCCAGCGGCGAAAGGACGAACTGTCCATTCAGGCAGACTGCCTGTTGTGGGGTAACCACGTAGTGCTACCCAAAAAGGGCAGGGAGACGTTCATCTCGGATCTCCACAGCACACACCCGGGTTTCGTAATGATGAAAGCGATAGCCAGATCCCACATGTGGTGGCCCAGTATCGACTCTGACTTAGAGTCCTGTGTACAGCAATGCAGCGTGTGTGCTCAGTTGAGCAACGCGCCCAGAGAGGCACCACTAAGTTTGTGGTCCTGGCCCTCCAGATCATGGTCGAGGATCCATGTCGACTATGCAGGCCCGTTTCTCAGTCAAATGTTCCTGGTGGTGGTGGATGCTTTTTCAAAATGGATTGAATGTGAAATAATGTTGGGAAGCACCGCCACCGCCACCATTGAAAGCCTGAGGGCTATGTTTGCCACCCACGGCCTGCCTGACATACTGGTCAGTGACAATGGGCCATGTTTCACCAGTGCAGAATTTAAAAAATTCATGACCCGCAATGGGATCAAACATTTCACCTTGGCCCCGTTTAAACCAGCCTCCAATGGGCAGGCAGAGCGGGCAGTACAAACAATCAAACAGAGCCTTAAACGAGTCACAGAAGGCTCAATCCAAAGCCGCCTGTCCCGAGTACTGCTCAGCTACCGCACGAGACCCCACTCGCTCACAGGGGTGCCCCCGGCTGAGCTACTCATGAAAAGGACACTTAAAACCAGACTCTCGCTGGTTCACCCCAACCTGCATGATCAGGTAGAGAGCAGGCAGCAGCAACAAAATGTAAACGATGGTCGCACCACTGTGTCAAGGGAAATTGATCTGAGTGACCCTGTGTATGTGTTAAACTATGGACAAGGTCCCAAGTGGATCGTGGGCACGGTGATAGCTAAAGAAGGGAATAGGGTGTTTGTGGTCAAACTAGACAATGGACAAATTTGCAGAAAGCACCTGGACCAAACGAGGCTGCGGTTCACAGACTGCCCTGAACAACCCACAGCAGACACCACCTTTTTCGAGCCCACAACACACACCCAAAGGATCAACGACAGCACCCCGGACCAGGAAATCGAACCCATCACGCCTAACAGCCCAGCAAGGCCAGGCTCACCCAGCAGCCCTGCAGGGCCAACAACACGCCAGCCCAGCGAGGGCACAGCCAACACACCAGAACAGACATTTGTACCGAGGCGATCCAGCAGGGAAAGAAAGGCTCCTGACTGCCTCACCTTGTAAATAGTTTTCACTTTGACTTTGCGGGGGGAGTGAAGTTGTGTATCTGTAAGGCATGCACTCCCATGTTCTGCCACCAGGGAGCTCATCCCCTGAAGTCCCAAGGGATCCGAGCATCCCTTGGGAGCACTGTATATAAGCCGGCCCCTTAGGCTTGTTCCTCACTCTGGAGTGTCTTAATAAAGACTGAGGTCACTGTTACTTTAACCTCCCTGTGTGCAGCCTCATCTGTGTTAGGAACGCAATAGTCCTCATCTGAGGTCCAAGGTAAAACTGCATAAGTGGCACCCATGCCGAACTGATGCTTGACAGATAGGAAGTGTCGATCAGACTCACAAAAACCCAAGGTGGCAGAAATGACCTCCAAAGTAGTGGATATCAGCTGAAAAGCAGTGTAAGCACACTCTCAAAACAAGTCATGTGACCAAAAGCCTTTCACAGGCATGGAAGCAGATGTGAGGTCTGAGTGCTTACAGGATTGTTTGCCTGTCATTTGGTCAGCCCTCTCAATTCACGCTGTCATCGTGCCTTGCTTTCACTGGCGAGTTCCAGGAAGCGCAGGAAACCTGTGCACTCTGAGTTAAAGCTCAAATCTGCAGTTAAAACAGTTACTATTTGCCTCTTAACATCTTTCAATTGCCAACCCATCTCTCCTATGGGGGTTTCTCACACACAGCCAAACACCAAATGTAAAAGTTGGCGGGTTTGAGCCGGCTTCCCGACGTGCTGTCAATTTCATTGCATATAACCACCCAACCACTCCCAAACCCACTCGTTCTTTGCTGTTAGAATTCTCCTCTCCCCCCCCCCCCCCCACCCTCCCCTCCCCAAAGATTCTAAACCAGGAAGTATAAATTAGATTTAAATCATGTACAGAAAGTAAAATAAAGATTGGGAAAAGCAGATGAGATTAAGAAAGAGATAAAATAGATAAACAGAAAAAATTAAAAACCTATGAAATATTTAAATCTCCAACTCTAATTAACTTCTGAAGGAATGAGACTTTTACATGTAAAATTTAATTTTCAGGGACAGAGAGGTTGTTTGGCAGTAATTATTACTTATCATGTTGTTAAAAATGTATTTACTACCGAATGGACCAGACCTAACTTTTTCTGACATCTTTAATGGGTAACGAGTAGGCAAGTATCCCAAATTCACACCATTACAGTGATTTCAGTGGTGAGTCTATCGGCGAGGACTGTTATAGCGCACTCTGTGGTGGGCATCTCTGTCAGCAGTTTGTGGATTTCCACATTTAAATGTGCATTGCTTACTCCAGAAGTTGCTGTTAGATTTTCTCCATTATAACGGAGAAACGTTGCTAGCCTCACCATTATTGTCATCGCAAAACCCGGGCCAATGCAAAATTTTCTTTCCCAGAAACGTTGGTTAAAGCCAGACACTCAATTCATTTAGGAAATGGCTTGATGCTGTAATTGGGTGATGGTAGGGTTGATGTATTGGAAGGATGAAAACAAAAGTCTTTTCCATCTGAATCCAGCTTGTGCTCTTGTGGTCATTTAAATCCTGAGTCTATTTCAGAGCCATGATCATGCTTGCAGTTATGTTTTCTGCTTTACAATATATACACAAATTCTTTCATTTTTCCAAACTTTCTGTTGGAAGTTGGAACCTTCCAGTTTTATTGCCACCAATTTTAGTTTACTGCTGGTGACCATAGTATTTTGTGCCTATTGAATTGTGCTGTGCAGCATTCTTTCATGTGACAAGAAACGTTTTTTAAAAGGCAAGATTATACAAGCTAGATCGGGATATTGTAACAGAAATATTTATCACCTACTCACTTGACAAGTGAACTATGTTTTACTGAAAAATTATGCACAATCCTTAGAATATATGTTTTATGATTATTTGATATATAGTTATGCAGTAACAGTACATACTTTCTTGTATATTTTTACAAGTCGTTTTCAAAGGTCATCTTGCTAGACTTTACAGAGATTCATCGCAATCTCATTTCCCAAATCTTTCAGAGTTCCTGTCGGTCCTGTCAGGTAACAGGTACTGGACAGGAGATTCCTTGAGTTCTTGTCATAATTTAATCCAATAAATTTGGCACTTAATCTCTTACAACAAAGTGTCTGAGAGATCTGTTCATTAGACTGATAATGAGGAGAAACCAATAAACTTTCACTGTTAATTTAAACTGGTTAATTCCATGACCTTAATATTCAATTTAATTGGAAATAAAACAATCAAAGCTTGCCAATAAGAAAATCATGCACATTCAAGACTAGCCTTTCTATCATTTTCCCATTCCATTTTCCAATTATTTTAATGTATTTTATGCAAAATTTAACCAAAATGAATTTCAATTTCCCAAATCATTCCCATACTTTTTTACACCAAACTATTGCTCCAGTTCAGTTGTAGTACAGGTTAGGTACACAGTAAACCTCGTATACACTTGCCCAGCAATGAGGTCGATTTTCAACTTGCCGGATGTAAACTTGGTGTTTTTGGATCGGCCAACCATTATAGAAACAGCTCCATGGTGAAATCAATGGAAATGAAAAATGGCCGGTTTCTGTAATGGTTGTCTAATTATAGTTGGTAAATTGTGCAGTTTCTATAACAGGCGGCCAATCCACAACTCCAGTTTAACATCAGGGGAGCAGATCTACCACAATCTGTCGTAACCAAAAAGAAAACCCATTGTGCTAACGTGAACTTTTCCATTTTTTATAAGGACCTTCAAGTGAAATCGGCAATTTGATCTCAATTTGTGCTTGATCATTGGTTGTGTTGTGCTGTGATCCGTTACCCAATGGAAATTAGGCTGAAACTACCTAAACTCATTTTACATCGAATTCTTGCAGTGAGCTATGAGTGGTCACTTACACCCCATCAATCTGGGCTGGATTCAGACTTGGACCCCGGAGTTAAAAGGACAGTGTGTTAACATACTGTACCTCCCAGTCCCACAGCGTGTTACATTTGTTAATGTTTGGTGCTGGGAGGGAGGCACATTGTTGTATTACCATCACTTTTGCAAATGTTCATATAAATGGCAATAAAATGGAGAAGCACAGAATCTCCTCGTTCCCCTGCATATTCACAACTAAGATATAATGCAGCATTGGTTTGACTTCTGAAATGTGGTTGTCGTAAATATTAGGTTGCATTTTAGCAAAACTCCACTCTCAGCACCAACATTTACAATGCCCAATTTTCACTAGAGAAAGAACTATGTACAGCTCCAACATTATTCCATAAAATGTGGATCCAATAAATGTCCAGTCTTGAAATCAATGCCACCATTTACAGCATAGCTTATTGTCACTATTCACAGATTTGAGCACTGTAAATGCAAGTTTGGATTATATCTTGAATTGTAGACATAAATTGGCACATAAATCATACAGCTCATTAAAGGGAGCTACACTTTAGTGCAGCAAGTTATTTGTCCCTTGTTCTCTAGTTTTATGCTTTCACAATTCTGGTTAAAGAAAAATATATTTTATGTTGAATTTCCCCCATAGTGACTTCAAATAAGTACTAGTGAAGAATGCTGACCATCATGAGAATTCTGCCTCCGCTAATATATGACCAAAGGAGAATGTTGTGATACCACTGTAAATTCGACTGCCAAATTAGTAACAATACCATTTATACTTAATTTCATTCCTGAGAGTTTGTTTGAAATATTCTTTGTTGCTGGATTTTCATTGTGGCCATGCTCCCATGTCATGATGAGGCCTTTTTGTTTAATTTATAGCTATCTCTCCTTGCATAGAAATAGTAAACTTGATATCTTCGCAACTGCATATCCACAGTCTATTTTTGGTCTGCTGTAATATTGATAACTTGTGTTATATCTCATTTTACTTCTGCAGTTGCTTACTGCTGCCCTGTTTTTTCTCTTGTTTTGCTGCATTTCTTTAGTTTTTTTTCCCTTTGCTGTTTTGTATTGGTTTTCTTTGTTTCTCTTTCATTTCCCTTTATTTTCACTCTCTCCTGAGTCAAGCCCCCAAGACCAGAGTTGCCCAGGATAATGGGCAACATATAAACTGCCACAAATGCTTGATTCCAGCTTGCACTGTAACAGAAACCATGTAGGACAAATAGTTACATGAAATCTTTTCCATATGACACATGGTTCTTGCAGAATACAAGAATTCATATTGATAGGGGAGTACTGTTGTAGCTTATTCTAATTTGTGGACCTGGCTACTTTGTTACATGACTTAGCAATTTTATACATGTTGTTGATGAAATGCTCATACTTCACGGTCACATAACTACAAATGGAATATGGATAAGCTGACAACAACATCTGCAGAATGGCTGAGGAATATACATAACACGCACGTCCGTGATATATATTCAAGTAGTTCAGATGGCATTTGTATGGCACTTAAGTGTCAGTTACATAGCAGACAATTTGAACTGAACTCTCAATTAGATTACACTCGTACTACTATCAGTCAGCTTACCTGCTCATCTTAGTTTACTTCACAAAACCTAGAGTACATTAAGAAAACAGCATATTAGGTCAAAATTAGTTATAAATGTGAATTTAATTGTGGCTTTTGAAAACATGTATAATATACATATATATCAAATAAAAAATAACCAATCACAGGGAGTGAATGTAAGACTATAATCTACTGAAAGGATTTAAATGGAGTTGGTAAAATGCTTGCATGTTAGTCGCATGGCAAACATCGAAGCCCTTAATTAGATTACAGCCGCATAACTCACTTTCTGCAATCTATTACTTTTTATGTAAGTGTAACTGAGGTTAGGGAAGCAATTTCAATAGTTATGATGAGTTAACACTTAATGCTTGATCTTCCACCAGAATGCATTCATTTGGCAGCAATCATGTTAAATGGCATTAGATAGGAAACCAAGAGTCTTCACAAATCAGACAGAATAGGTGTATGAGATGTCATAAGCAGATGGGGTAAGTCAGGCATTGACTTATTTGTATCTAAGTCGAATGCTCAGAATAGATGTTATATTGTATGGAGGCCCTGAGGCAGCTGATCTGATGATTTCCATTGAACTGGAAAAATTTAAAATTTAATGTTTTTCCCCCGAATATTATTCTTCAAAGACTTGAAAAGATATGTGACACCGTTCAGAGTAATTTGTGACACATAAATGTATGCTAGGGAGTAATATGTATTTAAATATGTGACTTATTTGTAACTTAAGTTATAATTGCACCTTAATGATATCTTTAATTCACAATCTAGAATTTCCTAAATTACAACAGTAATAACACTTCAAAAGTGCTTCATTGGCTATAAAGGGACATCATGAGGTCACGAAAGATGCTATATAAATGCAAGTCGTTCTGTTTTTCTTTCATCTGAAGATGTTTCTTGACAGACTCATTTTTTTTCCTGGATAGATTGCTGAAAGACATTTTAAATTTGGAACATGTGGTTGTCATCTGCCACTTGCACCAAAGCAAAAAACTATCGGAAACATATGTGCAGAAAATGGTTCCGCTTTCTGGCAACTATGTGCTTTTCTTGAAATAATGTTTGCCTATGTTTAGTCGTAACATTTAATAACACACATTTCCTGTCTGAATTCATTATAACCTTAAATACATGAGCGCTTTTGTACACAAATTTGTTGGGAACTAGTTTTATTAATATTGGATCTTTTAACTACTTCATTGGATTTTACAACACCACGGAGGCAAGTGTGTCATTCATTATTAGTCAGCAAGTTTGGGAAACCTGCCAACAAATGAGTTTATAAACTATAATAAAAACAGAAAATGCTGGAAATCTCAGCGGGTCAGGCAGCATTTGTGGAGAGAAAGCAGAGTTAACATTTCGGGACGATGACCCTTCATTAAACTGGAGAGTGTTCAAAAAGAACGGATTCTTAACAAGCAGTGAAAGGGGGAGGGGAAGAAAGAACAAAAGGGAAAGTTGGAAGACAGGAGAGATTGGAGAGACAAAAAGGGATGATGGCCCAAATCCAAATTGGGTACAACAGTTGAACTTAATGTTGCTGGGCTGAAGAAGGAGAGAAAAAAATCAGCCAAGGTTGCTGCTTACTACCCAGTGGTCCCCTAATAGGAACTGTGTGGACGTTGGAAGAGGACGGGATTGGACACAGCCAAATACCATTTGGCACTGACTACCTGGACTCACACACGAAGGATTTCCATTTGGACAAGGTGCCTATGATAACGCACCTAACATGATGCATTGCCTTTGGGAGAAGAATGGTGAAAACTGTTTTTTAAAAAAAGGAAATAACTGTTTGTGTTAATTGAGTGTCAACAATTCATGGAAACAAATGGATAAACTCAGTGACAGATTTTGTTGATAGGAAACACCAGATGTTGAGAAATTGCAGAACTAATCATTGTTTCTAAATCTGTCAACAAATGGCAGTAAAACCCCAACTCCACAAAACGATCTGAAAAAACACCAGCATCATGTAAACAGCCCAAGATAACACATTTATTTTCTTTTGATGACAAGTTTCAAACTCATTAACAAAGAAACTAGCACAATCATTTTCACTTTAAATGGTACCATTGTGCTCCATGACCCCACTTCACTGCTCAGATCACCCTCACAACATGATCAAAAAGGACTAAACAAAAAGGCTTTTTCTTTAAAAGATGAATGCAAAAAAAACATTGCATAAAGTTGCAGAGATGAAGAGGTTTTGTCTCAGTCTCAGAATATCATACATGCTGACATCCATGTAAATAATTCCTTGTTAAAGATCCTTCTGCCTCATTGTGTTTGAATGACCAAAGAATTTATAAAAGAAAGAATCTGACACAAACCAGTGGAAGATTCCAAAAGGTTGAAGGATTTTTGAGCAGCTTCTTATTGTTAACACAAACATAATTAATTGGTTCCATGCAAATCACATCTGATGTAAAGCATATATTTTTAATTCCAAAAATACGTTCGATGTATTTTCTGCATAAATTTTACAAACTGATACAATAAAGAAACATCTTCTTTTGCCAATTATTAACATTTTGATTAAAAACTGAGCATGTTCATATCATTTAACAAATTAGCAAAATGTTAAAAATACAATACTTAAAGAAAAAGAATATTGAGGGTATAACCTGAAAATCTTTTCATTTTTGGTGAATATTTTTCTCATCAGCTAGTTCTTTCCTTTCACTAAAATGAATGAATGTGAGTATAAAAGAGGAAACTCAATTTATACTCAGATTGACTTTTTAACCGGCATTAGGGAACAGAGAAAAATGTTCACCTTGTGAAGAATGTACTGGGAGGTTGAACACCTTCCATTTCAGCATCAAACTGCAGATTAAAGTCTCCTCTACACTGTCCCAACAATGCAGCTAAAAACCTGCAGTCTGTCCATTGCACTGCCACTGTAACTCCAGCAGGTGTGTGCCAGAAAAGCCAGAATTGAGAAGGGGTCCTGGCTCCTGGATATGCCAGGTCCCGGTCTTGCAAAGAAATTCCCACTGAGGCTTGTTGGGGGCAGAGCATCTGCCCACCCCTTACAAGGCCTATTGATTAAGAGGGAGCGCTGACTCCTAAAGTCAGTCCTTGGCTCTCAGAAGGATCTGGTAAAGGATCAGTGGCCATGCAAAGACCAGGCTGTACGAGCCCACTAAAGGGTAGACATGGGCATCACCTTAGGACCCAGACTGGGACTGTAGTCGGGACCCTTGAAGAAAAAGGGACTTTAAAAACATGATTTAGCTGTTGTCCCCTTTGTAAGGGTTCTGGGAGCACTGTAAACTTCCTTCTAGGGAAGGGGACCAGCACCAGGTCGGAAAAGACTGCAGGAAATTACTGTATTTTGCTTTTTATATACTTTTTACATGTTGAAATGTGATATCCAAAGTGTAACCGACATGCAATTGATAAAATACTTTTAGATAGTTAGGTAGGAACATATAACTCACTTTCCTGGATATGACTGAGGAACACTGCATGGCCTTTTACGATCTTACAAAGGCCTTTGACACTGTCAACCGTGAGGGTCTATGGAGTGTCCTCCTCCGTTTCGGATGCCCCCAAAAGTTTGTCAACATCCTTCACCTGCTTCACGATGACATGCAGGCCGTGATCCTTACCAACGGATCCATTACAGACCCAATCCACGTCCGGACCGGGGTCAAACAGGGCTGCGTCATCGCTCCAAACCTCTTCTCAATCTTCCTCGCCGCCATGCTCCACTTCACAATCAACAAACTCCCCGCTGGAGTGGAACTAAACTACAGAACCAGTGGGAAGCTGTTTAACCTATGTCGCCTCCGGGCCAGGTCCAAGATCACCCCAATCTCTGTCATTGAGCTGCAGTATGCGGACGACGCCTGCATCTGCTCACATTCAGAGGCCGAATTCCAGGATATAGTCAATGTATTCACTGAGGCATATGAAAGCATGGGCCTTACGCTTAACATCCGTAAGACAAAGGTCCTCCACCAGCCTGTCACCGCTGCTCAGCACTGCCCTCCAATCATCAAGATCCACGGAGTGCCCCTGGACAACGTGGACCATTTCCCATACTATCAACAAAGGCAGACATTGATGCGGAGATTCAACATCACCTCCAGTGCGCCAGTGCAGCCTTCGGCCGTCTGAGTAAAAGAGTGTTTGAAGACCAGGCCCTCAAATCTACCACCAAGCTCATGGTCTACAGGGCTGTAGTAATACCCGCCCTCCTGTATGGATCTGAGGCATGGACGATGTATAGAAGGCACCTCAAGTCGCTGGAGATATATCACCAACAATGTCTCTGCAAGATCCTGCAAATTCCCTGGGAGGACAGGCGCACCAACATCAGTGTCATCGACCAGGTGAACATCCCCAGTATTGAAGTACTGACCACACTCGATCAACTTCGCTGGGCAGGCCACATAGTTCGCTTGGCAGATGCGAGATTCTCTAAGCAAATGCTTTATGCAGAGCTCCTTCATGGTAAACGAGCCAAAGGAGGACAGCGGAAACGTTATAAGGACACCCTCAAAGCCTCCCTGGTAAATTGCGACATCACCACTGACATCTGGGAGACCCTGGCCGAAGACCCCCGAGGTGGAGAAAGTACATCCAGGAGGGCGTTGAGTTCTTCGAGTCCCAACGCAAAGAGCATGAAGAGGCCAAGTGCAGGCAACGGAAGGAGTGCGCGGCAAACCAGCCCCACCGACCCCTTCCCTCGATGAATGTCTGTCCCACCTGTAACAGGGTCTGTGGCTCTCATATCGGACTGCTCAGCCATCAAAGAACTCACTTTGGGAGTGGAAGCAAGTCTTCCTCGATTCCGAGGGACTGCCTATAGAAACATAGAAACATAGAAAATAGGTGCAGGAGCAGGTCATTCGGCCCTTCTAGCCTGCACCTCCATTCAATGAGTTCATGGCTGAACATGCAACTTCAGTACCCCATTCCTGCTTTCTCACCATACCCCTTGATTCCCCTAGTAGTACGGACTTCATCGAACTCCTTTTTGAATATATTTAGTGAATTGGCCTCAACAACTTTCTGTGGTAGAGAATTCCACAGGTTCACCACTCTCTGGGTGAAGAAATTCCTCCTCATCTCGGTCCTAAATGGCTTACCCCTTATCCTTAGACTGTGTCCCCTGGTTCTGGACTTCCCCAACATTGGGAACATTCTTCCTGCATCTAACCTGTCTAACCCCGTCAGAATTTTAAACGTTTCTATGAGGTCCCCTCTCATTCTTCTGAACTCCAGTGAATACAAGCCCAGTTGATCCAGTCTTTCTTGATAGGTCAGTCCCGCCATCCCGGGAATCAGTCTGGTGAACCTTCGCTGCACTCCCTCAATAGCAAGAATGTCCTTCCTCAGGTTAGGAGACCAAAACTGTACACAATACTCCAGGTGTGGCCTCACCAAGGCCCTGTACAACTGTAGCAACACCTCCCTGCCCCTGTACTCAAATCCCCTCGCTATGAAGGCCAACATGCCATTTGCTTTCTTAACCGCCTGCTGTACCTGCATGCCAACCTTCAATGACTGATGTACCATGACACCCAGGTCTCGTTGCACCTTCCCTTTTCCTAATCTGTCACCATTCAGATAATAGTCTGTCTCTCTGTTTTTACCACCAAAGTGGATAACCTCACATTTATCCACATTATACTTCATCTGCCATGCATTTGCCCACTCACCTAACCTATCCAAGTCGCTCTGCAGCCTCATAGCATCCTCCTCGCAGCTCACACTGCCACCCAACTTAGTGTCATCTGCAAATTTGGAGATACTCCATTTAATCCCCTCGTCTAAATCATTAATATACAGTGTAAACAGCTGGGGCCCCAGCACAGAACCTTGCGGTACCCCACTAGTCACTGCCTGCCATTCTGAAAAGTCCCCATTTACTCCTACTCTTTGCTTCCTGTCTGACAACCAGTTCTCAATCCATGTCAGCGCACTACCCCCAATCCCATGTGCTTTAACTTTGCACATTAATCTCTTGTGTGGGACCTTGTCGAAAGCCTTCTGAAAGTCCAAATATACCACATCAACTGGTTCTCCCTTGTCCACTCTACTGGAAACATCCTCAAAAAATTCCAGAAGATTTGTCAAGCATGATTTCCCTTTCACAAATCCATGCTGACTTGGACCTATCATGTCACCTCTTTCCAAATGCACTGCTATGACATCCTTAATAATTGATTCCATCATTTTACCCACTACCGATGTCAGGCTGACCGGTCTATAATTCCCTGTTATCTCTCTCCCTCCTTTTTTAAAAAGTGGGGTTACATTGGCTACCCTCCACTCCATAGGAACTGATCCAGAGTCAATGGAATGTTGGAAAATGACTGTCAATGCATCCACTATTTCCAAGGCCACCTCCTTAAGTACTCTGGGATGCAGTCCATCAGGCCCTGGGGGTTTATCGGCCTTCAATCCCATCAATTTCCCCAACACAATTTCCCGACTAATAAGGATTTCCCTCAGTTCCTCCTCCTTACGAGACCCTCCGACCCCTTTTATATCCGGAAGGTTGTTTGTGTCCTCCTCAGTGAATACCGAACCAAAGTACTTGTTCAATTGGTCTGCCATTTCTTTGTTCCCCGTTATGACTTCCCCTGATTCTGACTGCAGGGGACCTACGTTTGTCTTTACTAACCTTTTTCTCTTTACATATCTATAGAAACTTTTGCAATCCGTCTTAATGTTCCCTGCAAGCTTCTTCTCATACTCCATTTTCCCTGCCCTAATCAAACCCTTTGTCCTCCTCTGCTGAGTTCTAAATTTCTCCCAGTCCCCGGGTTCGCTGCTATTTCTGGCCAATTTGTGTGCCACTTCCTTGGCTTTAATACTATCCCTGATTTCCCTAGATAGCCACGGTTGAGCCACCTTCCCTTTTTTATTTTTACGCCAGACAGGAATGTACAATTGTTGTAGTTCATCCATGCGGTCTCTAAATGTCTGCCATTGCCCATCCACAGTCAACCCCTTCAGTATCATTCACCAATCTATCCTAGCCAATTCACGCCTCATACCTTCAAAGTTACCCTTCTTTAAGTTCTGGACCATGGTCTCTGAATTAACTGTTTCATTCTCCATCCTAATGCAGAATTCCACCATATTATGGTCACTCTTCCCCAAGGGGTCTCGCACAACGAGATTGCTAATTAATCCTCTCTCATTACACAACACCCAGTCTAAGATGGCCTCCCCCCTAGTTGGTTCCTCAACATATTGGTCTAAAAAACCATCCCTTATGCACTCCAGGACATCCTCCTCCACCGTATTGCTTCCAGTTTGGTTAACCCAATCTATGTGCATATTAAAGTCACCCATTATAACTGCTGCACCTTTATTGCACGCACCCCTAATTTCATGTTTGATGCCCTCCCCAACATCACTACTACTGTTTGGAGGTCTGTACACAACTCCCACTAACGTTTTTTGCCCTTTGGAATTCTGCAGCTCTACCCATATAGATTCCACATCATCCTTCCGAACTATTGCCTTAATTTCCTCCTTAACCAGCAATGCTACCCCACCTCCTTTTCCTTTTATTCTATCTTTCCTGAATGTTGAATACCCCTGGATGTTGAGTTCCCAGCCCTGATCATCCTGGAACCACGTCTCCGTAATCCCAATCACATCATATGATGATGCATTGGGAGGTTGCACTTCACCAGGTAAGCTGTTGCTGATTTATGCAGCTTCTGCTAGCTCTGGCCCAAGTGGCCATGCTTTGCCAGTGGCTGGCAAAGTCACCATTTACCTTTTTGCCCCAGGATCCTCCCAGACATGTTCTAAGAGACATCAGCCGTATCTCCCAGTTTGCAATGCACAGCTGCAACAAGCAGGTCATCACTGCCATATTTTCCATCACTTTTTCTATGGATGGCAACAGTCAAAATGAGGGAACTCTGAGCTTTGCAGTGGTGCCTGGCTTATCTCATGTCCAGGGCATTATAGACATGAGGGAAGCCAGGCATTGCTGCAAAGCCCAGACCGTGAAGGCACCAAAAGACCAGGCCACACCTTTTATCAACAGAATGGGTTATCACTCAAGTAATGTCCAGCTGGTCTGGGATCACTGCAGAAGGATAATGTAAGCCCATGCCAGTTTCACAAGAATCTGTTCCCAAATCTTCATCCTACGACACTCATCCATCCTCTCATATTCCATTCTAACAGGAACGTAAGATGGCAATACAGGGAGGAGGCAGCGCAACAGGAAAAGCCATCATCTGTGTTCCCTCATGACAATGGAGACTTGAAAACTGCTATGAAAAGACATTGCAGACCAAAATTACAAAAGTGATATGTAATTAATTTAATGCTAAAAACAATACTTGCCTTGAATTCATCTCTCACCTAAGTGTCAATCCATAGTGCCTTTCTTCAAAGATTTACTAACTCAGCTATTCCTAGCAAAGCTGGTAGAAGGCTGCTGTTACTCATGTTGGGGCCTTTGAGATGATTCTGGCCAGTGACTTCTGGGAACTTGAGTCTGTGAGGGTTCGGCTGCAGACTGTAGCACTTCTGGCT
Source organism: Pristiophorus japonicus (assembly GCF_044704955.1). Taxonomy (NCBI): domain Eukaryota; kingdom Metazoa; phylum Chordata; class Chondrichthyes; family Pristiophoridae; genus Pristiophorus; species Pristiophorus japonicus. The sequence goes on along the minus strand of NC_091977.1, from coordinate 111,102,741 downwards.
CAGCTGGCTTTCTGGCACCGTGGCAGATATTGATTGAAAAGTTGGTGAGGGACCAGATGTGCTGACATCCTAAGACAGGGTAACACGTTCTGCTCGCATGATGTCACTGCCACTCCCATGGGGCTGTGGTTCATCTGTCCCACTGAACTCCAGGAGATCAGTGAGCTCTTGAAAGCCCTTTTCTATTTGGTCCTCCAGTCTCTCTGTAAGGTGGAGCCCAGAGTTTGGATGGTTTTCCACCAAAAGCTGCAAAGGCTGGTATCTAGACTCCCGATATGAGGGCCCAGCTGGGCAGGGAAATTTTCAGGGTGCTGGAGGGTGAAGGACTATTACCAGGTGTTACTGAGAGAAGTAGAGAAATGAAGAGCTGTAATCAACTTTGCTGCCTATGTCAGATCATTGAAACTTTTCCTGCATGAACCCAGGTCCTGGAAGTGATGCTTCTGGAGCTGATGCTCTTAGCCACCTCTCTCCAGGCCTGGTGAACATCTATTTTGGAAAACAACCTGCTGTTGGTGGGATAGATAACTTTTCTCCTTGCCTACACCAGGATCACCAGGGAAGCTTTGGAAAACCTGGAGGCTTACCTGCCATATATTTGTGACCAAATTCCTCTTGTTGCAATGAAATCAGCCAGAAGGGAATGCAACCTCCCTTTAAGGGGTGCATTCCCGCTTTTAATAGGCCTCTGGAAATTATGCATTGAAAGTGGGTGGGCTTCCCGACACGATTGAATGCGAAAACTGGTAGTCAAATTTAAATAAGGCCAGAAATTAAAAGACAGTGGTCCTGCAATTTAGACTTGCCAGTAAATTTCACAATTGCTTGCCCCCTAACCACCTGAAACCCGCTCCAGATTAAAGTTAACCCCCTTATTCTAACACTAGGTAATATTTCTGGGGAGTCATCTGCATTAATAATGGCAAACGAGTTTGTGTGTCCTGAGCATCTTTTAGTTTATTATAGGTCTAATCTAGTTAGAGTGCTTTTAAGTAGATTGTTCATAAATGTTAGATTAGACTGACATTCATTTCAATTCCTAACCTACAGGAGGCATCAGCCAATATTGCCTTTCTCTGGGCTTCATTCAGGTCTGCATCTGCAGAGGTGAACAGCAATGGCTTAAACAACATATTAATCTGAAGCTATAAGCTCTGGTATGGATTAGCCTCATGCTCAGTAAAGATGTCCTTTTGTACTGACAGATATCTCAAAAGCAGCATTAATCTACTAAACCAGGACAGTGTGTAATCTACAGCATCCCTTCACTACCAACGTAGCACAATCCGAGGGAAATAGTTTATAGAATTTCACATCTGTGTAGTAATTATGAAATAAAAAATTTAGAAGTGCATTCAGGCAGTCATGAGATGACAACTTGGTTCAGCCGTTGTGATATCACAAAACGTGAGCGATAACGAACGAGCAAACTACTGTACTTCTGCACTATGTTAAGCTCTAATCATTCACAGATTAATGCTAATTTTTCTGAAACCTAGATCATGAGAGTCAATTCTTCATAAAGTGGTAGAATGTGACAAAGCACTGAGCAGTAGCACATGGGTAATAGATACAGTGCGCGACCATTGATATGGAGACTCCATATTCAGCCTCTTAGTATCGAGAGCATAACTTTGGAGAGTATCTTGCTATTTCTCTTCTTCCAATATTGATTTTGGCAAAATGCATTAGCTGTTTTTTAAGACCATGGGCATCTTTATAACAAAGTAACAAAAAAGGGGGTAGTTTGAAACTGGTTTATTGTACATTTTTCTAATTCTATAATAATTAACATTAAAAATGTATTAAATATACATTAATTTCCAATGCTACATAACCAAAGGTAAGTATAGTTTTAAAAACTGAAAAATCATTCGGGTATAGTAATATTTTCGCTGTTATTATTTCCGTATCAATGGATTGTTAATTTAGTGTATACTCTATTTAAATGCCTATTTGTTAAGTGTGTACAATATTCTGCACTAATATATATCTGATGTATGAACTATATACATAGTTTGTTAAGTGACTATGTATGCCCAAATGTCTCCCACTCATTTATATGAAAGCCTGTCTTTTAAGTGGATTTAAATAATACAATGTGGATCATTTTTATTTAAGTGCATTATTTTGCAGTCCATGCACACACAAATTGCAAAATTAAAACTGTAATTATATAAAAACTACACCACTTCAAAGCAGACAAGGTCAAAGGGACATGATTTTTAAAATTGGAGGTTACCTTTTTCACTGTTAAAGTAGAGCATGAAACAAGAGGAAATGCTCTGTACAATGTAGAAGCATAGATCTAGTAGAGAAATTTGAGAAAACATCTCCAACCATAGGACTGTAAAAGTAGAGAATAAAGATAATACTTGCATTTAAATAGTGCCTTTCATGACCTCAGGACATCATAAAGTGCTTTACAGCTAATTAAGTACTTTTAGAAACAGAGAAACATAGAAATTAGATGCAGGATTAGGCCATTCGGCCCTTTGAGCCTGCACCGCCATTCAATAAGATCATGGCTGATCATTCAACCTCAGTATCCCTTTTCTGCTTTCTCTCCATACCCCTTGATCACTTTGGCCGTAAGGGCCATATCCAACTCCCTTTTGAATATATCTAACGAACAGGCATCAACAACTTTCTGCAGTAGAGAATTCCACAGGTTCACCACACTCTGAGTGAAGAAGTTTCTCCTCATCTCGGTCCTAAATGGCTTACCCCTTATTCTTAGACTGTGACTCCTGGTTCTGGAACTACCCAACCAACAGAAACATTCTTCCTGCCTCTAACCTGTCCAATCCCATCAGAATTTTATATGTTTCGATGAGATCCCCTCTCATTCTTCTAAACTCCAGTGGATACAAGCCCAGATGATCCAGTCTCTCTTCATATGTCAGTCCTACCATCCCGGGAATCAGTCTGGTGAACCGTCGCTGTACTCCCTCAATAGCAAGAACATCCTTCCTCAGATTAAGAGACCAAAACTGAACACAATATTCTAGGTATGGCCTCACCAAGGCTCTGTACAACTGCAGTAAGACCTCCTTGCTCCTATACTCAAATCCCCTAGCTATGAAGGCCAACATGCCATTTCCCTTCTTCACCGCCTGCTGTACCTGTATGCCAACTTTCAATGACTGATGTACCATGACACCCAGGTCTCGTTGCACCTCCCCTTTTCCTAATCTGTCACCATTCAGATAATATTCTGTCTTCGCGTTTTTGCCACCAAAGTGGATAACATCACATTTATCCACATTATACTGCCTCTGCCATGCATTTGCCCACTCACCTAACCTGTCCAAGTCACCCTGCAGCCTCTTAGCATCATCCTCACAGCTCACACCGCCACCTAGCTTAGTGTCATCTGCAAATTTGGAGATATTGCATTCAATTCCTTCATCTAAATCATTGATGTATATTGTAAATAGCTGGGGTCCCAGCACTGAACCCTGCAGCACCCTACTGGTCACTGCCTGCCATTCTGAAAAGGACCCATTTATTCTGACTCTCTGCTTCCTGTCTGCCAACCAGTTTTCTATCCACGTCAATACATTACCCCCAATACCATGTGCTTTAATTTTGCACATTAATCTCTTGTGTGGGACCTTGTCAAAACATCTTGAAAGTCCAAACAAAGCACATCCACTGGTTCTCCCTTGTCCACTCTACTAGTTACATCCTCAAAAAATTCTAGAAGATTTGTCAAGCATGATTTCCCTTTCACAAATCCATGCTGACTTGGACTGATCCTGTCACTGCTTTCCAAATGCGCTGCTATTTCATCTTTAATAATTGATTCTAGCATTTTCCCCACCACCGGTGTCAGGCAAACCGGTCGATAATTCCCTGTTTTCTCTCTTCCTTCTTTTTTAAAAAGTGGTGTTACATTAGCTACCCTACAGTCCATAGGAACTGATCCAGAGTCAAGAGAATGTTGGAAAATGATGATCAATACATCCACTATTTCTAGGGCCACTTCCTTAAGTATTCTGGGATGCAGCCTATCAGGCTCTGTGGCTTTATCGGCCTTCAATCCCATCAATTTCCCTAACACAATTTCCTGACTAATAAGGATTTCCTTCAGTTCCTCCTTTTCGCTAGACCCTCGAACCCCGAGTACTTCCGGAAGGTTATTTATGTCTTCATTAGTGAAGACGGATCCAAAGTATTTGTTCAATTGGTCTGCCATTTCTTTGTTCCCCATTATAAATGCACCTAATTCTGACTGCAAAGGACCTACGTTGGTCTTCACTAATCTTTTTCTCTTCACACAGCTATAGAAGCTTTTGCAGTCAGTTTATATGTTCCCTGCAAGCTTCCTCTCATGCTCTATTTTCCCCCTCCTAATTAGACCATTTGTCCTCCTCTGCTGAATTCTAAATTTCTCCCAGCCCTCAGATTTGCTGCTTTTTCTGGCCAATTTATATGCCTCTTCCTTGGATTTAACACTCTCCCTAATTTCCCTTGTTAGCCACGGTTGAGCTACCTTCCCCGTTTTATTTTTACACCAGACAGGGATGTACAATTGTTCAAGTTCATCCATGTGATCTATAAATGTCTGCCATTGCCTATCCACCATCAACCCTTTAAGTATCATTTGCCAGTCTATCCTAGACAATTCACATCTCATACCATCGAAGTTACCTTTCCTTAAGTTCAGGACCCCAGCCTCTGAATTAACATTGTCACTCTCCATCTTAATAAAGAATTCTACCATATTATGGTCACTCTTCCCCAGGGGGCCTTGCACAACAAGATTGCTAATTAGTCCTCTCTCTCATTACAAAACACCCAGTCTAGGATGGCCAGCTCTCTAGTTGGTTCCTCGATATATTGGTCTGAAAGCCATCCCTAATACACTCCAGGAAATCCTCCTCCACTGCATTGCTACCAGCTTGGTTATCCCAATCTATATGTAGATTAAAGTCGCCCATGATAACTGCTGTACCTTTATTGCACGCACTCCTAATTTCTTGTTTGATGCCATCCCCAACCTCACTAATACTGTTTGGTGGTCTGTACACAACTCCCACTAGCGTTTTCTGCCCTTTGGTATTCTGCAGCTCCACCCATACAGATTCCACATCATCCAAGCTAATGTCCTTTCTTACTATTGCATTAATTTCCTCTTTAACCAGCAAGGCTACCCCACCTCCTTTTCCTTTCTGTCTATCCATCCTGAATGTTGAATAACCCTGGATGTTGAGTTTCCAGCCTTGGTCACCCGAGCAAAAAACAAAAAGGGCCACTGAATATAAAGGGGCTGCAGGAGGGGTCAAAACTAAAAATCATGGTTTTAAAAACTAGTATTAAAACATTCTACCTAAATGCACACAGCATTCGAAATAAAGTAAATGAGTTGACGGCACAAATCATTACAAATGGGTATGATTTGGTGGCCATTACAGAAACGTGGTTGCAGGGTGGCCAAGACTGGGAATTAAACATACAGGGGTATCTGACGATTCGGAAAGATAGACAAGAAGGGAAAGGAGGTGGGGTAGCTCTGTTAATAAAGGATGATATTAGGGCAGTTGTGAGAGACGATATTGGCTCTAATGAACAAAATGTTGAATCATTGTGGGTGGAGATTAGAGATAGTGAGGGGAAAAAGTCACTGGTGGGTGTAGTTTATAGGCCCCCAAATAATAACTTCACGGTGGGGCGGGCAATAATCAAGGGAATAATGGAGCATGGGAAAAAGGAACGGCAGTAATCATGGGGGATTTTAACCTACATATCGATTGGTCAAATCAAATCGCATGGGGTAGCATGGAGGAGGAATTCATAGAATGCATACAGGATTGTTTCTTAGAACAGTATGTTACAGAACCTACAAGGGAGAAAGCTATCTTAGATCTGGTCCTGTGTAATGAGACAGGAATAATAAATGATCTCCTAGTAAAAGATCCTCTCGGAATGAGTGATCACAGTATGGTTGAATTTGTAATACAGATTGAGGATGAGGAAGTAGTGTCTCAAACGAGCGTACTATGCTTAAACAAAGGGGACTATAGTGGGATGAGGGCAGAGTTGGCGAAAGCAGACTGGAAACACAGACTAAACGGTGGCACAATTGAGGAACAGTGGAGGACATTTAAGGAGCTCTTTCATAGCGCTCAACAAAAATATATTCCAGTGAAAAAGAAGGGCGGTAAGAGAAGGGATAACCAGCCGTGGATAACCAAGGAAATAAAAGAGAGTATCAAATTAAAAACCAATGCGTATAAGGTGGCCAAGGTTAGTGGGAAAATAGAAGATTGGGAAAATTTTAAACGACAGCAAAGAATGACTAAGAAAGCAATAAAGAAAGGAAAGATAGATTACGAAGGTAAACTTGCGCAAAACATAAAAACGGATAGTAAAAGCTTTTATCGATATATAAAACGGAAAAGAGTGACTAAAGTAAATGTTGGTCCCTTAGAAGATGAGAAGTGGGATTTAATAATGGGAAATGTGGAAATGGCTGAGACCTTAAACAATTATTTTGCTTCGGACTTCACAATGGAAGACACAAAAACCATGCCAAAAATTGCTGGTCACAGGAATGTGGGAAGGGATGACCTTGAGACAATCACTATCACTAGCGGGGTACTACTGGACAGGCTAATGGGACTCAAGGTAGACAAGTCCCCTGGTCCTGATGAAATGCATCCCAGGGTATTAAAATAGATGGTGGAAGTTATAGCAGATGCATTCGTTATAATCTACCAAAATTCTCTGGACTCTGGGGAGGTACCAGCGGATTGGAGAGCAGCTAATGTAACGCCTCTGTTTAAAAAAGGGGGCATACAAAAAGCAGGTAACTATAGGCTGGTTAGTTTAACATCTGTAGTGGGGAAAATGCTTGAAACTATCATTAAGGAAGAAATAGCAGGACATCTAGATAGGAATAGTGCAATCAAGTAGATGCAGCATGGATTCATGAAGGGGAAATCATGTTTAACTAATTTACTGGAATTCTTTGAGGATATAATGAGCATGGTGGATAGAGGTGTACCGATGGATGTGGTGTATTTAGATTTTCAAAAGGCATTCGATAAGGTGCCACACAAAAGGTTACTGCAGAAGATAAAGGTACGCGGAGTCAGAAGAAATGTATTAGCATGGATCGAGAATTGGCTGGCGAACAGAAAGCAGAGAGTCAGGATAAATGGGTCCTTTTCGGGTTGGAAATCGGTGGTTAGTGGTGTGCCACAGGGATCGGTGCTGGGACCACAACTGTTTACAATATACATAGATGACCTGGTAGAGGGGACAGAGTGTAGTGTAACAAAATTTGCAGATGACACAAAGATTAGTGGGAAAGCGGGTTGTGTAGAGGACACAGAAAGGCTGCAAAGAGATTTAGATAGGTTAAGCGAATGGGCTAAGGTTTGGCAGATGGAATACAATGTTGGAAAGTGTGAGGTCATCCACCTTGGGAAAAAAAAAACAGTAAAAGGGAATATTATTTGAATGGGGATAAATTACAACATGCTGCAGTGCAGAGGGACCTGGGGGTCCTTGTGCATGAATCCCAAAAAGTTAGTTTGCAGGTGCAGCAGGTAATCAGGAAGATGAATGGAATGTTGGCCTTCATTGCGAGAGGGATGGAGTACAAAAGCAGGGAGGTTCTTCTGCAACTGTATAGGGTATTGGTGAGGCCGCACCTGGAGTACTGCGTGCAGTTTTGGTCACCTTACTTAAGGAAGGATATACTAGCTTTGGAGGGGGTACAGAGACGATTCACTAGGCTGATTCCGGAGATGAGAGGGTTACCTTATGATGATAGATTGAGTAGACTGGGTCTTTACTCGTTGGAGTTCAGAAGGATGGTGGGTGATCTTATAGAAACATTTAAAATAATGAAAGGGGTAGACAAGATAGAGGCAGAGAGGTTGTTTCCACTGGTCGGGGAGACTAGAACTAGGGGGCACAGCCTCAAAATACGGGGGAGCAATTTTAAACCGAGTTGAGAAGGAATTTCTTCTCCCAGAGGGTTTTGAATCTGTGGAATTCTCTGCCCAAGGAAGCAGTTGAGGCTAACTCATTGAATGTATTCAAATCACAGATCGATAGATTATTAACCAATAAGGGAATTAAGGGTTACGGGGAGCGGGCAGGTAAGTGGAGCTGAGTCCAAGGCCAGATCAGCCATGATCTTGTTGAATGGCAGAGCAGGCTCGAGAGGCTAGATGGCCTACTCCTGTTCCTAATTCTTATGTTCTTACATTCTGGAGCCATGTCTCCGCAATCCCAATTATATCATAATCATTAATAGCTGCCTGCGTAGTTAATTCATCCTTCTTATTACGAATACTCCTCGCATTTAGGCACAGAGCCTTCAGGCTTGTCTTTTTAACACTCTTTGTCCCTTTAGAATTTTGCTGTAATGTGACTCTTTGTGATTTTTGTCTTGGGTTTCTCTGCCCTACACTTTTACTATTCTCCTTTCTATCTTTTGCTTCTGCCCCCATTTTATTTCCCTCTGTCTCCCAGTATAGGTTCCCATCCCCCTGCTCTATTAGTTTAAACCCTCCCCAACAACACTGGCAAACACTCCCCCTAGGATATTGGTTCCGGTCCTGCCCAGGTGCAGACCGTCCGGTTTGTACTGGTCCCACCTCCCCCAGAACCGGTTCCAATGTCCCAAGAATTTGAATTCCTCCCTCTTGCACCACTCCTCAAGCCACGTATTCATCTTAGCTATCCTGCTATTTCTACTCTGACTAGCATGTGGCATTGGTAGCAATCCTGAAATTACTACCTTTGACGTCCTACTTTTTAATTTAACTCCTAGCTCCCTAAGTTCAACTTGTAGGACCTCATCCCGCCTTTTACCTATATCATTGGTGCCTATATGCACCACGACAACTGGCTGTTCACCCTCCCCCTCCAGATTGCCCTGCAGCCACTCCGAGACATTCTTGACCCTTGCACCAGGGAGGCAACATACCATCCTGGGGTCTTGGTTGAGACCACAGAAACGCCTATCTCTCCCCCTTACAATAGAATCCCCTACCATTGTAGCTCTCCCACTCTTTTTCCTGCCCTCCTGTGCAGCAGAGCCATCCAAGGTGCCATGAACTTGGCTGCTGCTGCCTTCCCCTGGTGAGCCATCTCCCCCAACAATATCCAAAGTGGTATATCTGTTTTGGAGGGAGATGACCGCAGGGGAATCGTGCACTGCCTTCCTACTCCTGCTCTGCCCGCTGGTCACCCTTTTCCTATCTGCCTTTGTAACCTTTACCTGCGGTGTGACCAACTCACTGGACGTGCTATCCACGACATCCTCAGTATCGCGCATGCTCCAGAGTGAATCCATCCGCAGCTCCAGTGCCGTCATGCGGTCTAACAGGAGCTGCAGCTGGATACACTGCCTGCACACATAGTAGTCAGGGGCACTAGAAGCATCCCTCATTTCCCACATGGTACAGGAGAAGCATGACACGGGTCTGGGCTCTCCTGCCATGACTTAACCCTTAAAATAACCTAATTTGCCAACAATGCCAAAGTGTTCTAACTGACAAGATAAGGAAAAAAGAAAAACTACTCACCAATCACTTCTCTTTTGAAGTGTAGGAAATGTAGCAGCCAATTGTGCACAGCAACCTCCCACAAACAGCAATGAGCTAATATCCAGATAATCTGTTTTTGTGATATTGGTTCAGGGATATTGACCAGAACACTGGGGATAACTCCTCTGCTCGTCTTCAAAATAGTGCCATGGGATCTTTTTACACCCACCTGAGAGGGCAGACAGAGCCTCGGTTTAATGTCTCATCTGAAAGACGGCACCTCCGACAATGCAGTACTCCTTCAGTATTACAGTGGAATGTCAGCCTAGTTTAGTGTAGTAAATGTAGATTCCATGGATATGTTCAAAATTCATTAGTTATGATTTTGCCATTGGAGGTACTGGAGGAATTGATGTGGAGGCTAAGAGAATGTATTACCAGGATTAAATGGATGGGAGAATTGGAGTTAGCAGTATTTGTGTGATTAAAAACAGATCTACTTCTAATCCTCTACAAATAAAAATCGAGTATGTATTCAACCAAAGAGGTCAATTTAACAATTAATTATTTTCTAACGATGGATATCATTCTCATTAAAGTAAGTTATTATGACATCAATGGGAATGGGCTTTGCAGAGGAACTATAGGAGTAATATTCCAACTCACCCATTGTAAGTGCATATCAAAAGGTCCACACTGCACACAATTTTCTAATCATTTAAAACAACTGTAAGTAAATTATTCGTAGCATGTCCAAATTTCTGATATGCGCTTATAGTGGGCAAGGTTTCTTGTCATCAGCGTGATGCCAAAAAAGTTTCTGTTATGAATCCTGAATTGTGCCATTTACATAAGAACATAAGAAAGAGAAGCAGGAGTAGGACATTTGGCCCCTTGAGCCTGCTCCACCATTCAGTAAGATCATAGCTGATCAGTTCTTGGCCTCAACTCCACTTCCCTGCCCGTTCCCCATAATCCTTGACTCCCTTATCCTTCAAAAATCTGTCTATCTCCACCTTAAATATATTCAATAACCCAGGCTCCACTGCTATCTGGGGTAGAGAATTCCAAAGATTCACGACCCGCTGGGAGAAGAAATTCCTCCTCATCCTCATTTTAAATGGGCGACTCCTTATTCTGAAACTATGCCCCCTAGTTCTAGATTCCCCCATGAGGGGAAACATCCTCTCTGCGTCTACCCTGTCAAGCCCCCTCAGAGTCTTATACGTTTCAATAAGATCACCTCTCATTCTTCTAAACTCAAATGAGTAGAGTCCCAACCTGCTCAACATTTCTTCATAAGACAACCTCTTCATCTCAGGAATCAACCTCGTGAACCTTCTCTGAACTACCTCCACTGCATGTAGATCCCTCCTTAAATAAGGACACCAAAACTGTATAAAGTACTCCAGGTATGGTCATACCAATGCCCTGTACAGTTGAAGCAGGGTTTCTCTACTTTTATACTCCATCCCCCTTGCAATAAAGGCCTTCCATTTGCCTTCCTGATTACTTGCATGCTAACTTTTTGTGTTTCATGTACAAGGACCCTCAGGTCCCTCTGTACCACAGCATTTTGTAGTCTCTCCTCATTTAAATAAAAATTTGCTTTTTAATTTTTCTTGCCAGCGTGGATAACCTCACATTTTCCCACAATATACTCCATCTGCCAAATTTTTGCCCACTCACATAGCCTATCTATATCCCTTTGCAGATTCTTTGTGTCCTCTTTACATCTTGCTTTCCCACCTATCTTTGTATCACCAGCAAATTTGGCTACATTACACTCAGTCCCTTTATCCAAGTCATTAATATAGATTGTAAATAGTTGAGGCCCCAGCACTGATCCCTGTGGCACCCCACTAGTTACAGTTTGCCAACGTAAAATGACCCATTTATCCCGACTCTCTGTTTTCTGTTAGTTAGTCAATCCTCTATCCATGCTAATATATTACCCTCAACTCCGTGAGCTCTTATCTTGTGCAGTAACCTTTTATGTGGCACCATCAGGTCCAGGGGACTTGTCCACCTTTAGTCCCATGAGTTTGCCTATCACCCTTTATCTAGTGATAGTGATTGTTTTAAGTTCCCCCTCTCCTAATAACGCTTTAATTATCAATTATTGAGATGCTTTCAGTGTCTTCTACCATGAAGACCGATACAAAATAGTTATTCAAAGTCTCTGCCATTTCCCTGTTTCCCATTATTAACTCCCCAGTCTCATCCTCTAAGGGACCAATGTTTGCTTTAGCTACTCTCTTCCTTTTTATATACCTGTAGAAGCTCTTACTGTGTGTTTTTTTATACTTCTTGCTAGTTTACTTTCATAATCTATCTTCGCTCTCTTTATTATTTGTTTAATTGTCCTTTGCTGATTTCTAAAAATTTCCCAATTCTCTGGCCTTCCACTAATCTTCGCAACATTGTATGCCTTTGTTTTCAATTTTATACCATCCTTTACTTCCTTAGTTAGTCACGGAGGGTTCACCCTTCTCAGAGTCTTTATTTCTCATTGGAATATATCTTTGCTGAGAGTTATGAAATATCTCCTTAAATGTTTGCCACTGCTTATCTACCGTCTTACCCTTTAATCTATTTTCCCAGTCCACTGTAGTCAACTCTGCCTTCATACCTTTGTAATTGCCTTTATTTAAGTTCAGGACATTAAGAAATAATGGAGGTTTGTACGAAAGGTATGGCAATAAACATGGGCGATTTTAAACTTCATATTCATTGGACAAATCAAATTGGCAAAGGTAGCCTTGAGGACAAGTTCATGGAGTGTATTTGGGATGGTCTCTTAGAACAAGACATCATGGAACAAACCAGGGAGCAGACAATTTTAGATCTGGTAATGTAATGAGACTGGATTAATTAATGATCTCACAGTAAAGGATCCTCTTTGGAAGAGTGATCATAGCATGGTAGAATTTCAAGTTCAGTTTGAGGGTGAGAAACTTGGGTTTCAAATTGGGTTGCCAATTTGATTTGTCCAATGAATATGAAGTTTAAAATCGCCCATGTTTATTGCTATACCTTTCGTACAAGCCTCCATTATTTCTTAATTTATACTCTGTCCTACAGTGTAGCTACTGTTAGGGGGCCTATAGACTACTCCCACCAGTGACTACTTTCCCTTATTATTTCTTATCTCCACCCAAACTGATTCTACATCTTGATCTTCTGAGCCAATATCATTTCTCACCACTGCACTGATCTCATCCTTTATTAACAGAGCTCACCCACCTCCTTTTCCTTTCTGCCTATCCTTCCGAAATGTCAAATACCACTGAATATTCAGTTCCCAGCCTTGGTCACCTTGCAACCACTTCTCTGTAATGGCTATCAGATCACACCCATTTATTTCTATTTGTGCCGTCAACTCATATATATGGCTTGTTATGAATGCTGCGTGCATTCAGATAAAGAGCTATTAATTTTGTCTTTTTACCATTTTTCCCTATGCTGACCCCACTATCTGATGCACTCTTATGCGAATACACTCTGTCCCTTCCTGTCACACTCTGGTTATCATTACCCCTATCGCTACCCTGCACGATTGCCTTCTCCTTTCTCTTTGACTTTTTAAATTTTTGCTCACCTGATCCCTCCCTCCCATAATTGTTAGCATGAAAAATGAGACTGTGGCAATTCAGGCAACCAAAGTAATTGAACACATAACATTCTGTCCATTACAGGAAAAACTGCCAAGAAACACTTGCAGTAATTAAATGGAGAGCGAAGTGAGTAGTATAATGAGCAAAGTGACTACCAGGGTTTACGTCCTCGTCCACGGCTGTCAGAGAGAGGAGATTTTCACCCTAACAATCTGAGTTTGATTCAAACCCAGATACCAGAGGAGAAAGGACATAACACACTGCATCTTATAATCCTCCAGCTATCAATATACAGTCTGAACGTTCCAATTGGCTGCAAATCCTGCCAATGTGTTTGGTGAGGCAAAACAGGTCCGCACACTGGCAAATGCCAAGAACCTTCAGCTGGCAAAGAGTTAAATTAGTCCCTACTGGTACACAATACTTGCCATTTTCTCTGGTTGTCCTCTACAGGTTTTGTACTTTTAGTTATCGCAAAAAAATTTGGAGCAGAAACTTTTTTTACTCAGATAAAGCTTTTAACATTTGTGCTCTTGCCATGTACTTTAAGATTCGTACTTGAAAAGGCACTTGAATTCAGTGGCACAGTGCATCAGTGTTAGTTTATCTGGCACAAAGGCTGCCTCAACATCTGCACATCTAAACAATATGAAATTACAGCGGGAAATAAATCAATAGCTGGTAATGTGTTTTCCATGAGGAGACACCGCATTCTGTCCTCTGAGCTGTTAGCAGGTGTGCTGGGTGCATACAGATGAGATGATAAAAGCCTGATGCGAGAGATGGGTAGAAAACACATGCTTTGCTAGCAATGACTTTTTAAGTCGCAATACATCAAACAGACAGTGTCGGCCTTTGAGGATAAATCTGTGATGGCTTGTTGTGCGTCTCTCAACTGCCTCTGAGGCCAAGAGACTAAAAAAGTGCCTGAATGTCATATTAAATCTACTTGGGAGGATGGAGCTCTTCAAAGAAGAGTGCAATCATATTTGACGGGAAATACATTTACTGAAAGAGCCTGGCTGAAATAGACATGCGTAATTACCATAAAGCTGAAACAAACTGGTGTTTTTCCTCAGCTATATTTTATCTTTATTGGATTAACAGTGTTAATGGACGTTATGTCAAAGGGAATTTGCATGAATATTGAACGTAAATGCAGTGTAAAGAATAAATAACGTACATTAGGCTCCTAACAGAAAACAGCCTTTTCACATAGGTACTTAGGTTGGTGCCAGCCTCTATACAAGTCTTCTCTCTTACCCATCAAATACACTCATTTGTTCTGCTGTCAATTTGTAGCTGAGAATGTCCATCAAGTTTTATTAATTTTTATCTGGAATGACTGTCAGTTTCTGGTATGCTTTTTTTTACGTTTACTTGCTACATTTACAAATCAAAGTACTGGCAGACACCAAAGCACAAATGCAATCATGTTGGATAAGTAAATATTTAGTGAGATGAACAGCTAAATCTCTGCTTTCGATCAGGAGCTTCCCAGTATCTCAAACACATATACTTAGCTCCCACTTTAGATGTTGCGTAGCTCCCCGATTGAGGGTTTCAAGTGGGTTTCAGATCTTTAAAACCAGGAACGGATCATGAGGCCGGAATTTTCTCAGGGAAGAGCGGGTGGTTTGGAGGCGTGGGGGGAAGTGAAAGTTCAACAAATATTAACCCCGGCCCCAACCCGCCCACTTTCAGCTTTCACTCAGGTGGGACGGGCTGACAATCCGCTGCCAAGAGGTGAGTTGGCAATTTACATATGACAATGAAGCCTGAAGCCTGAAGCCTCCACTTTAACGTGCTTTGCAGGTTTTGCTGCAGGCGGCCGGGGGTCCCGGGGCTCGGGATTCCTGCTGGCTGCAACTGGGCGGCATCAGCCTCGGGGAGCAATCTTTGTGGGCCGGGAGGAGCAGGATTGCTTCCTCTTTATCAGGAGCACATTTATCAGCACCTAGAAAGAGACCAGCATTTTACATGTATATACAGCATAAACGTCAGGATCAGGGTGATCTCCTAGACTAGTGTCGATCACCTAAGGGGATCGGAGAGGATTTTCACAGATTTTTTTCCCCCCAAATTGGCTTAGGTTTTTATCTGATTTTTCGGTTCTCTCAGGAGATCACATGGTTTCAAGTGGGGTGGGCGGTGTATATATTGTGATAAACAAGGTATCACAATTGTGTGGGAGAGGCTAGATGGACCGGAGGGTCTTTTTCTGTCCATCATTGTTCATACGTGCATGAACTTAAAATGAGTTTCTTCTGTTTACATTTGAACAGTCTCGGGCATCCAAATGTTGTGATGGTATCGCAGCAATAAAGCTTGAGGTGCTTTGAAGGAGCCGTACACCCCAGATATTGAGGAAGGGGCTCAGGGACCTACACAGGCTCTCCCCACCGATTCTTCTCGGTGATAGATGAAAACCAATAAAACCACAGATTCAGACAATCCGATGTTTGTAGGAGAGATCCAAAGCCCGAATTAATCCAAATCTTCTCTAAAGCGAATGAATATCTGCCTTAGCGAAAACTACAAATGAGTTAATATCAAATAACTGTGTTTAGTGTTATAACAAAAACGTATTAAAAACATAAGAACGTAAGAAATAGGAGCAGGAGTAGGCCACTTGGCCCCTCGAGCCTGCTCCGCCATTTAATAAGAGCATGGCTGATCTGATCATGGACTCAGCTTCACTTCCCTGCCCGCTTTCCATAACCCTTTATTCACTTATTGTTCAAAAATCTGTCATTCGCCACCTTAGATATATTCAATGACCCAGCCTCCACAACTCTCTGGGGCAGAGAATTCCATAGATTTACAACCGTCTGAGAGAAGAAATTCCTCCTCATCTCAGTTTTAAATGGGCGGCATTTTATTCTGAGACTATGTCCCCTAGTTTTAGTTTCCCCTATGAGTGGAAATATCCTCTCTGCATCCACCTTGTCTAGCCCCCTCATTATCTTATATGTTTCAATAAGATCACCTCTCATTCTTCTGAACTCTAATGAGTATAGGCCCAACCTACTCACCGATCTTCATATGTCAACCCCCTCATCTCCGGAATCAACCTCATGAACCTTCTCTGAACAGCCTCCAATGCAAGTATATCCTTCCTTAAATACGGAGATCAAAACTGTATGCGGTGCTCCAGGTGTGGCCTCACCAATACCCTGTACGGTTGTAGCAGGACTTCTTTGCTTTTCGACTCTATCCCCCTTGCAATAAAGGGCAACATTGCATTTGCCTTCCTGATTACTTGCTGTACCTGCATACTCACTTTTTGTGTTTCATGCACAAAGACCCCCAGGTCCCTCTGTACTGCAGCACTTTGCAATTTTTCTCCATTTAAATTATAATTTGCTTTTCTATTATTTCTGCCAAAGTGGATAACCTCACATTTCCCCACATTATACTCCATCTGCCAAATTTTTGCCCACTCGCTTAGCCTGTCTATAACCCTTTGCAGATTTTTGTGTCCTCCTCACAATTTGCTTTCCCACCTAACTTTGTATCATCAGCAAGCTTGGTTACATTACACTCGGTCCCTTCATCCAAGTCATTAATATAGATTGTAAATAGTTGAGGACCCAGTACTGATCCCTGCGGCACCACACTAGTTACTGTTTGCCAACCAGAAAATGACCCATTTATCCCACTCTCTGTTTTCTGTTAGTTAGCCAATCCTCTATCCATGCTAATATATTACTCCCAACCCCGTGAGCTTTTATCTTGTGCAGTAACCTCTTCTGTGGCACCTTATCGAATGCCTTCTGGAAATTCAAATACACCACATCCACCGGTTCCCCATTATCCACCCTGCTCATTACATCCTGAAAGAACTCCAGCAAATTTGTCAAACATAATTTCCCTTTCATAAAACCATGCTGACTCTGCTTGATTGAATCATGCTTTTCCAAATGTCCCGCTACTGCTTCCTTAATAATGGACTCCAGCATTACACTGCACTAGATCTAAGATAGCCTGCTCCCTGTTTGTTTCCACAATCCACTGTTCAAGGAAACTATTGTGTTCCCAACACAGATGAGACTGCATACAAAGAGGTTAAAGCAACAGTGACCTCAGTCTTTATTAAGACATTCCAGAGTGAGTAACAGGCCTCAGGGGCCGGCTTATATACAGTGCTCCCAAGGGATGCTGGGATCCCTTGGGACTTCAGGACATACGCTCCCTAGTGGCGGAACATGGGAGTGCATGCTTTACAGATACACAACATCACTCCTCCCCAAAGTCAAAGTGAAAACTATTTACAAGGCGAGGCGGTCGGGAGCCTTTCTTTCCCTGGTGGACCGCCTCGGTACAAATGTCTGTTCTGGTGTGTTGGCTGTGCCCTCGCTGGGCTGGCGTGTTGTTGGCCCTGCAGGGCTGCTGGGTGAGCCTGGCCTTGCTGGGCTGCTGGGTGTGATGGGTTCGATTTCCTGGTCCGGCGTGGTGCCGTTGATCCTTTGGGTGTGTGTTGTGGGCTTGAAAAAGGCGGTGTCTGCTGTGGGTTGTTCAGGGCAATCTGTGAACCGCAGCCTCGTTTGGTCCAGGTGCTTTCTGCAAATTTGTCCATTGTCTAGTTTGACTACAAACACCCTACTCCCTTCTTTAGCTATCACCGTGCCCGTGATCCACTTGGGACCATGTCCATAGTTTAGCACATGCACAGAGTCATTGAGATCAATTTCCCGTGACACAGTGGCGCGTCCATCGTTTACATTTTGTTGCTGCCACCTGCTCTCTACCTGATCATGCAGGTTGGGGTGAACCAGCGAGAGTCTGGTTTTAAGTGTCCTTTTCATGAGTAGCTCAGCCGGGGGCACCCCTGTGAGTGAGTGGGGTCTCGTGTGATAGCTGAGCAGTACTCGGGACAGGCGGGTTTGGAGTGAGCCTTCTGTGACTCGTTTGAGGCTCTGTTTGATTGTTTGTACTGCCCGTTCTACCTGCCCATTGGAGGCTGGTTTAAATGGGGCCAAGGTGACGTGTTTGATCCCATTGCGGGTCATGAATTCTTTAAATTCGGCACTGGTTGTCAGGCCATGGGTGGCAAACATGGGCTGTGGCGGTGCTTCCCAGCATTATTTCACATTCAATCCATTTAGAAAAAGCATCCACCATCACCAGGAACATTTTACCGAGAAACGGGCTCACGTAGTCGACATAGATCCTCGACCATGGTCTGGAGGGCCAGGACTCTAAGTCAGAGTCTATACCGGACAACCACACATGGGATCTGGCTATCACTTTCATCATTACTATACCCGGGTGTGTGCCGTGGAGATCCGAGATGAACGTCTCCCTGCCCTTTTTGGGTAGCATTTCGCGGTTACCCCACAACAGGCAGTCTGCCTGAATGGACAGCTCGTCCTTTCGCCGCTGGAACGGCTTGATTAGCTCTTGCATTTCAACGGGGATGCTGGCCCAGCTCCCATGTAGTACACAGTTTTTTACGAGGGACAGCAGAGGATTTTGGCTGATCCAAGTCCTAATCTGGCGGGCCGTGACAGATGATTTATCATTTTCAAACACTTCCATGACCATTAACAAGTCTGCTATGCCACCATCAACAAGTTTGCAGGCTGCGCCATTTCCACCCCCATGGTGGGCAATGCTAGCCGACTGAGAGCATCCGCACAGTTCTTGGTGCCTGGTCTGTGGCGGATGGTATAGTTATACGGTGATAGCGTGAGTGCCCACCTTTGTATGCGGGCTGAGGCATTAGTATTTATCCCCTTGTTTTCAGAGAACAGGGATATGAGGGGCTTGTGATTGGTTTCCAGCTCAAATTTGAGGCCAAACAGTTACTGATGCATTTTGTTTACCCCAAACACACACGCAAATGCCCCTTTCTCAATCATGCTGTAGGCCCACGCGGCCTTAGACAAGCTCCTGGAAGCATAGGCGACAGGTTGCAACTTCCCCGCAACGTTAGCTTGTTGTAATATACACCCGACTTCATACGACGATGCATCACATGCTAGCACGAGTCTTTTACACGGGTTATACAATACAAGCAGCTTGTTGGAGCATAAAATGTTTCTGGCTTTCTCAAAAGCAATTACTTGGTTTTTGCCCCATACCCAGTTCTCATCTTTATGCAATAACACATGTAGGGGCTCTAAGAGGGTGCTTAACCCCGGTAGGAAGTTACCAAAATAGTTGAGGTGTCCCAGGAACGACCGCAGCTCCGTGACGTTGTGTGGCCTGGGCGCTTTCCTGATAGTCTCTGTCTTGGCGTCTGTGGGCCGAATGCCGTCTGCTGCGATCTTTCTCCCCAAAAACTCCACTTCTGTTGCCATGAAGACACATTTTGACCTTTTCAGCTGCAGCCCGACACGATCCAGTCACTGGGGGATCTCCTCCAAGTTTTGTAGGTGCTCGACGGTGTCCCGACCCGTGACCAATATGTCGTCCTGAAAAACCACCGTGTATGGAATCGACTTGAATAGGCTCTCCATGTTTCTCTGGAAGATGGCTGCAGCTGACCGAATTCCAAACGGGCATCTGTTGTAGATGAACAGTCCCTTGTGCGTGTTGATGCAGGTGAGGCCCTTTGAAGACTCCTCCAGCTCCTGCGTCATGTAGGCCGAAGTCAGGTCGAGCTTGGTGAACGTCTTGCCTCCTGCCAGCGTTGCAAATAGGTGGTCTGCCTTAGGTAGCGGGTATTGGTCCTGCAGCAAGAAACGATTAATAGTTACTTTACAATCGCCGCAAATCCTGACTGTGCCATTACTTTTGAGTACTGGAACAATCAGGCTGGCCCACTTGCTGAATTCCACTGGGGAGATGATGCCCTCACGTTGCAGCCTGTCCAACTCGATTCCCACTCTCTCCCTCATTATGTGAGGTACCGCTCGCGCCTTGTGGTGAATGGGTCGTGCCTCTGGGACCAAGTGGATCCGCACCTTCGCCGCCGGAAAAGTTTCCAATGCCTGGCTCAAAAAGGGAAGGAAATTTGTTAAGAACCTGGGTACATGAGGCCTCATCGACATGTGATAGCACTCGGATGCCATCCCAGTTCCAGCGGATTTTGCCCAGCCAGCTCCTTCCATCGTCCAGGACAGTCCAGAGTGGCAGTTCATGCACCGTGCCCTCATAGGTGACCTTGACCATGGCGCTGCCCAGGACAGTGATAAGCTCTTTAGTGTACGTTCTCAGTTTCATGTGGATGGGGCTCCGGGCTGGTCTGAGTGCCTTGTTGCACCACAGTCTCTCAAACATCTTTTTACACATGATGGATTGGTTAGCCCCAGTGTCCAGTTCCATGGCTACGGGTAAGCCATTCAATTTTACATTTCGCATTATAGGTGGACATTTCGTCGAAAATGTGTGCACCCCGTGTGCTTCAGCATCTGCCTCCTCTCTCTCAGGCTCGAAATTGCTTTGGTCCACCATGGACCGATCTTCCTCTGCCACATGGTGGTTAGCAGGTTTTGCAGAGCTTGCAACTCATTTGCAAGCTCGTTGGAGGTGCCCTATTGTTCCACAGCTCTTGCAAACATACCCTTTGAAGCGGCATGAATAGGCTGAATGGAAGCTTCCACAACACCAACAAGGTGTGAATTGCCTTGCATTCATCCTTTGTTGCGGACTCTGAGTCATCTGGGTCACCTGAGGCCTGCTGGCAGTTGCAGACTCGTGGGTTCTGCCCTGTACATTTCTGCTCGCAAGCACAGTTCCAGTTAATTTATGAACATTGCTAGCACTTTGTGCTGAGAGATTTGTTTGGTGTTATCACTGGTGGACATAAACGCCTGTGCTATCGCAATGGCCTTACTGAGGGTCGGTGTCTCTGCAGTCAAAAGTTTTCATAGGATGGCCTCATGGCCAATGCCCAGTACAAAAAAGTCTCTGAGCATTTGCTCCTGGTAGCCATCAAACTCACATTGTCCTGCAAGTCGCCTTAGCTCAGTGATGTAGCTCGTCACTTCCTGACCTTCAGATCGCTGGTACGTATAGAACTGATACCTCGCTATCAGCACAGTCTCCCTCGCATTAAGATGCTCCCGAACCAGTGTACACAGCTCCTCATACGACTTATCTGTGGGTTTCACTGGAGACAGAAGATTCTTCATGAGGCTGTAGGTCGGCGCCCCGCAGACTGTGAGGTGGACCGCTCTCCTTTTTGCAGCGCTTCCTTCTCCGTCCAGCTCGTTGGCTACAAAGTACTGGTTTAACCGTTCGACATAGGCTTCCCAGTCCTCACCGTCAGAGAACTTCTCCAGGATGCCCACAGTTTGCTGCATCTTTGCGTTGGATTCATGTACTTACCGCCAGTTATTGTGTTCCCAACACAGACGAGGCTGCACACAGGGAGGTTAAAGTAACAGTGACCTCAGTCTTTATTAAGACACTCCAGAGTGAGTAACAGGCCTTCGGGGCCGGCTTATATACAGTGCTCCCAAGTGATGCTGGGATCCCTTGGGACTTCAGGGGATGCGTTCCCTGGTGGCGGAACATGGGAGTGCATGCTTTACAGATACACAACAGAAACTATCCCAGATGTACTCTATGAACTCCTCCTCAAGACTACCCGAGCCAATTTGCTTTGTCCAATCAATATGAAGATTAAAAATCACCCATGTTTATTGCTGTTCCTTTATTACAAGCCTCCATTATTTCTTGATTTATACCCCATCCAACGGTGTAGCTAATGTTAGGGGGCCTATAGATTATGCCACCAGCAACTTTTCCCCCTTATTCCTTATCTCCATCCAAACTGATTCAACATCTTGATCCTCTGAGCCAATATCATTTCTCACTAACACACTGATCCCATCCTTTATTAACAGTGCTACCCCACCTCTTTTTCCTTTCTGTCTCTGCTTCCGAATTGTCAAATAACGCTGAATATTTAGTTTCCAGTCCTGATCACCTTGGAAACACGTTTCTGTAATGGCTATCAGATTATACCCATTTGTATCTATTTGTGCCGTCAACTCACCTATTTTGTTACGAATGCTACATACATTTAGACAAAGAGCTTTTAAAATTGCTTTTTTACCCTTTTTTCCTGCTTGTTTCCTCTGTCCTTCAAACTCACTTTCTACATTTTTGCTTTCTAATTCCAGCTTTACTCCCCTCCCTACTGAATCTATTCTCAGGTTCCAATCCCCCTGCAAATTTAGTTTAAACCCTCCCCAACAGCACTAGCAAACCCCCCGCGAGGATATTGGTCCCGGCTCTATTGAGGTGCAAACCGTCCGGCTTGTACAGGTCCCATCTCCCCCAGAAGCAGTGCCAATGCCTCAGGAAACTAAAGCCCTTCCTCCTGCACCATCTCTCCAGCCACGCATTCATCTTCTCTATCCTCCTATTTCTGTACTCACTAGCTCGTGGCACTGGGAGTAATCCGGAAATTACTACCTTTGAGGTCTTGCTTTTTAATACCCTAGCTCCCTAAAATCTGCCTGTAGGACCTCATCCCTCTTTCTATCTATGACATTGGTTCCGATATGGACCACAACCTCTGGCTGTTCACCCTCTCCCCCCAGAATGCCCTGCAGCCGCTCGGTGACATCCTTGACCCTGGCACTAGGGAGGCAACATACCATCCTGGGGTCACGTCTGCGGCCGCAGAAATGCCTCTGCTCCCCTGACTATTGAATCCTCTACCACTATAGCTCTTCCATTCTTCTTCCTCCCCGACTATGCAGCTGAGCCACCCACGGTGCCATGGTCTTGGCTCTGGTTGCACTATTTAGAAGAGTAGGGGAGTTATCTCCACTGTCCTGGCCCATATTTATCCCTCAATCAACATCAATAAACAGATTCTCTTATCATTATCACATTACTGTTTGTGGGAGCTTGCTGTGCGCAAATTACCTACCATGTTTCCTACATTACAACAGTGATTACACTTCAAAAAAGTACTTAATTGGCCATAAAGTACTTTGAGACGTCCGGTGGTTGTGAAAGGCCGAGCCGCCAGACAGCCAGCCAGACTTTCAATCTGGATTGCTGGGGGGGGGGCGAGTGAGCAGAGAATTTTTTTTAAAAATTCGGCAGGGCTTGAGGGAAACCCATTCTCCCGAGAATCCCGACACCAATCCAGCCCCCGCCACCAGCCTCCATGTTAAAATCCTGGCCATTGAGTCAACACAGCTAGTTCAAAGGAATACAGAACATGGGAGAATATTATTCAGTTTTGCTATGGGCTGTTCTATTTCAGGATTTTTGACCAGTTTCCATTATAATCAATATATTATTCAGTCAGATACTGTAGCAGTTAAGATCTTTGTTTGATATTGAAGGCAGTTTCACCTTTGAATCAATTAATTACTCACAATCTTTTCCAATAAGCAACAGGTGGGGTCATCCCTCTCCCCGCTCAGGACAGCTACTTCCAATGTTCTGGTAAGTATATCTTCTGTAGACCTAACCATGTAATGTGGCAGCGAAATTGTTATCCTGAATATCATCCCTGACATTGGAAAATGCAAAGAGACAGGATGCTATAAGACACAGTGAGTAGAAAAAGTTAGAAAATATAGCATATAAAGAAAACAAATAAATAGTGGATCCCACCAGTCTGTGAAACATTGAATATTAAATGTTAGATCATTTGCAGAACAAAATATTCATTTCAGTTGTCCCATTATTAACACATCCGATATATTTGAAAACAAATATAAAAACGGTATAATTATGATTGTGATCTGAAAGGAGTTTGAAGAGCTCGACTGCATTACATGACTGATCTGTAATTTTACTTGTCATCAGGTGTAATGTAATTGACACTAAAATTACCTCCGTGTCAACCAACAATGGCTTAGTTAATCAAAATTAATTCATAGTAAAAGCATTTCTCTAAAGTACAGTACTTTGCAAATCTGAACAGTGACCCATTCCAACCCAGCACTACCCGGCATTTTCCATCATGATTTATAGACATTTTTAAGAATTACATTTAGTTGGTGGGAATTTTCTTAATGTGTGGACCACACAATGTGAAAAACAGCTATCCATCCCAATGGCTCCTAGGCAAGATCTCTATCTCCAACCAGGAAAGTCCTAGATTCAATCCCTTATTAGTGGTGAGTTTGCTTATTTCAGCAGAACATCAATTGGGCTAGTGTCATTGGTAACAGAACCCCTGGATTTTGGAGGGGGGAAATCAACCTTGGCTGCTGCAAGTGTACATGTGTGGACAGGAGGAGAAGGCACGATTGGCCTTAGCTGTGATGTCCATCACAATGAACAGTCTGCCAATACTCACTGTTACACTTAATAATGAGCACCCTGGTGAGGTACCAGAGAGTGATTGTCAGCTATGCTGTGGAACAATATTCAAGTGAGGGAATCAATGACTTCAGGAGGGGAAAAGTAGAAATAAATAATCTGTAAATAAATAAGCAAGGAAAGATTACTTTCACTGTAAATACGGCTTGTACTTCAAAACTGATCACAGTCATTTAAAATCAGTGGTCCTTGAAACTCATGCTTTATACTGAAGGCTCTCTGATCACATGCCTGATCGAAAGGTAACACTGCAAGTTTACTACACAAAACTCACTTATTGCAACACCATTTTAGAATTGCACATATCTGGGGTCAAACTTCATTCATGCTCCTCAGTGCTATCATTTAATGAGAGATCAATTTGGAACTTTAATCTCATGACTGCACACATCCCAAGAACTGCAATTTTTTTTACACTTGCACATTTTAATATGGAACTGTATAATAGGATAAGACCTACTATTGCCACCAAAAGCCTACAATTCAGCAGATTTGACTTATGAAAATAGGTTTCTAACTATACAGAATACCTGCTTGCTACAGTGAGACGGAGA
The DNA here is from genome assembly GCF_044704955.1 of Pristiophorus japonicus. Lineage (NCBI taxonomy): Eukaryota > Metazoa > Chordata > Chondrichthyes > Pristiophoridae > Pristiophorus > Pristiophorus japonicus. The sequence goes on along the minus strand of NC_091977.1, from coordinate 111,077,811 downwards.
ATATATATATTAACTTGCAATTTTTCTTTCACTGGTTAGTTTCTCTGCAACAATTGCTCATTATAATAATGATCTTGCGAGCTTGCGCACAGAGCTTGGAGATTCGCAAACTGTGTGATTTCGCAAGCAAGTGAGGAATTTTGTGAGCGTAGGAATTCAGTGGAGAGCAGGAAGGCGGTGGAGACGTCTGACTGAAAAGGAGGAGTGGAGCCACAGAATCCAAGGGGGGAGAAATTGCTCTCAGCGAGATATTGGGGAGGGCACTTCAAATTAGCTGTAAATTTAGCACCCAGCAAGACGGGCTGCTAAATTGCTGGCAATTCGGCACTTGGAGAGAAAAAAATAGTAGGGGTGTTAACCTGGGCGTTCGCACGGCATTTGCACTCCGCACATCAGCGTGTGCTGCTGACGGCAGCACGTCACTGATGTCAACAGCGCCACACTGTCACATCACAATGTCCCTCCCCTTCTCTTAAAGGGGAGGACCGCTGGGACTGCGCATCCACTTTAGTGGCACCCACTGGGCCACCAGGGAGGGTTTAGGCTGGGTCAGCGCCCCGGCATTTAAGAAGAGGTGTCAGGTTGCCTTTTGGTGTCCCAGCTGTACCAGTGGCAGCCATTGTCGGGCCGACTCCAGAGTTGGCTGACAATTAAAGATGGCGGCCGCAGCGCGAGGCCCTCCCCTTTAAGTGCGGCCGCAGTGCCCCAGCCACCCCGCAAAATTGCAAGTGTCAGCAGGTGAACTTTTAGGAAACAGTGATCATAGTATCATAAGGTTTAGATTAGCTATGGAAAAAGACAGGGAGCAATCGAGAGTAAAAATTGGAGGAAGGCAAATTTCAGTGGGATGAGAACGGATCTGACCCAGTTTAAATTGGAATCAAAGAACAATGGGTTACTTTTAAAGAGGAAATAGTTCAGGTACAGTTGAGGTAAATTCCCACTAGGGGGAAAGGTAGGGCAACTAAAGTTAGTGCTCCCTGGATGACGAAAGAGATAGAGAGTAAGAAGAAGCAGAAAAAGAGCACGTATGAAAGATATCAGGTCAAGTATAGATCTGAGAATCAGGCTAAATATAAGTTCAGAGGATAAGTGAAAAAGAAAATAAGAGAGGTAAAGAGAAGGTATCAGAGTAGGATGGCAATTAACATAAAAGGTAATCCTCAGGGGCTAGAACCTCCACTTTGTTTGCATGCTTAATGCCCACTTAACACCCATTTTACCGCTGAAATTATGTTTAACGCCCAGATATCGCCTATTTAACCACAAAATGGAAACTGATGTCCATTTTTTGGAAACTTATCGCCGAGCGTTAATTTCTCCATGTGCTTAATGCCGGGAAAAAAATAATGCCACCCGCCCACTTTTTTTGGGTGGAATCATCAGAATGGGCGAAATCAACGCCCATAATATCGCCCAGCGTTAATTTCTGCACTGATTTAACGCCAAGATTCAATAATACCCACTTTTTTTGTCGTAAAGAGCATATTTACTGAAACTAGCAGCCATGAGATCGCCCAGCATCATATTCACCATCTCGCACACATATCGCCCACAATATCGCTCGCCCAAAAACCCACCCAGAAAAAGTGGAACTAACCAAAACTAATCACAGCGTTATGGACACCATGTTCTACATCACATGTCGCATCCTTTAAAAGTCTGCTGTGCTTCAACCTGAGGGGAGTTCAAATGTACTCTGGAGGCCGTTGGAGTTGATGTGAACATCACTATAAACATCTTGACCATGCTGTGACCGATTGGAATTTAATAGGTGTCTTCGTCGGGACATTCATTGTTTGTGACCAATCGGTGGTAAACAGATAGCTACTGCAATGGGGCCTGTCCTTTCTCAGCCTCTCTTGATGACCAATTACATGCAGCAGACTCAAGATCGCTGAAGGTGCACTCTACAGCATTATGTACCCAATGTAAGACGTGGCAGACTGATGAGGAGGACCAGGCGTTACACCCCCCGCAAGTACAGGGAGAAGCAGTCTTACCTCAACTTGCCCAACACCATCTGCCTTCGGAGACTGCGCTTCCACAAAGAAGTTATCACTGAGGTGTGCCAGCTGATATGGGGAGATCTGCAGCCTGCCAGCACCATCAGTACTGCACAGTCTGTCAAAGTCAAAATCACCTCGGCACTATCGTTCTACACCTCGGGTTCTTTTCAGGCCACAGCTGGCGACATTTACGGACTTTCTCAGCATGCCACCCATCGCTGCATTAGACAGGTCACTGAAGCCCAGTACGCATGCAAGAGGGACTTGATCAGCTTTCCTATGACCAGGGAGGCACAGAGTGAGAGAGCTCTAGGATTCTCCAGAATTGCAAACTTCCCCAAGGTGCATGGAGCAAAAGATTGTATGCACATCACAATGCGGGCATCTTTTCAGGATGCAGAGGTTTTCAGGAACCGCAAGGGATTCCACCCCCTGAATGTCCAACTCGATGTCGATCACCAGCAAATTATACCAGCAGTGAATGCTGAATTTCCGGGCAGCATCCATGATGCTAACATCCTGTGTGAGAGCACTGTATCTGACTTGTTTAACAATCAGCCACAAGGTCAATGCTGGATGCTTGGTGACAAAGCATATGGCCTCACCACATGGCCGATGACCCACCCTGCATAACACCCACACCGAAGCCGAGAGACGATACAACGAGAGCCACAGAGCCACTCGCAATATTGTGGAGAAAACCATTGGAGTGCTTAAGCAGCGCTTTAGATGTCTGGACCACTCAGGAGGCGACCTCCAATACCACCCTGAGCAGGTAGCTTAATTTGTGATGGCTATCAGGAGGGGACAAGAATTGCCTGATGAGCCTGACAGTCCACCTCACCAGAGAGAGGAACAGGAGGAAGAGGAGGCGGATGCTTGACATCAGCCCAGACAATCAGGCTGACGCTGAAGCCATGCCCCCGCACCCCTGTAAACCACATGAAAGGACCCGTGTTGGCATGATAGCTGCAAGAGCCTTACGTCAGGAGCTCAGCATTGATCGCTTTGCCTGAAAGAACATTGGTGATAATTACAAAGCTGACACACTGCTGGGTGGGCAGGTCATACATCAATGGTGGGCATCACCTTCGTGACAGTTAAAATTTAAGTTGATTAAAGTTAAGTGTCATTATACCCTTTGATGTTAAGGAATCAACAGCGTGTAATGGTGCAGCTATCTGAGCCAATGCGTAACAAGGTTTTTTTCAATAAAAAAGATTTAAACCGAACATTTGTCTGAAATCATCAGTATTTCTGTATAAAGCCTACCCTCCCCCCCCCCCCCCGCTTCTCATCCCCACCTCTACCCCTTCCCCTTCCCCTCCTGACTCCAAGACGCCTGGTCGAGGAGCTCCTCAGGCGATGCTTCATTGGGGGGGTGGTGGTGGGGATGACGGCCGAAATGCTGCTCGGACGGATACGGGAGAGGACAGTTCCGAGGTGGGAACATGCTCCTAGCCAGAAGCAAGGTGTTGCTGCTGGCTCTCATGTGTGGTTGGCAATGGGGGGAGCCCTCTGCCACCAATGTTCCTGGCTACCAACTCCAGGACTTCCACCATCCTTTCCATGTTATATCTTATTTGTTGGACAAAAACTCGGTGTCAACTATGTTCTTGGTGCTTAGTAAGCTTTTTGCTGCTGGTGAATCTCCCTCATGCCTCCCACAACAGCCAAACAAGCACACACCACAGCCACACACGCCTTCTGTCCCTCTGAGCTCCCTTTCTCTCTGTCTCCTCTTCTGCACATGTCATGATGACCCTTGACCTCCTGAATCGCGGGAATCGAGTGTTGCCATGCCGTTGCTAAGGATGGCGACACTTTACGGCAGGAGGTCAGCGAGATTTAACGCTACCGCCCATTTCATATCGCTCACGGTAACACCCATTTAAAAAAATGGAGACGAGGTGCTTTGAGAATGGGCGGGAAGCCAGCGATCTGAAAATCCTTTTTTACTGCCCACGCCGGAAATAACGCCCATTTTTGGGTGATAAGCACAAAAGTGGAAAATCTAGCCCAATGTCTTCTATAGGCATATAAATAGTAAAAAGGTAGTAAGAGGAAGATGGGGCCGATTAGGGACCAAAAAGGAGAGCTACGCATGGAGGCAGAGGGTATGGCTGAGGTACTAAATGCATACTTTGCATCTGTCTTCACCAAAGAAGAAGATGCTGCCATGGAGGAGGTAGAGGGGATACTGGATGGGATAAGAATTGATAAAGACGAGGTACTAGAAAGGCTGGCTGTACTTAAAGTAGGTAAGTCACCAGGACTGGATGAGATGCATCATAGGACACTGAGGGAAGTGACGGAAGAAATTGCGGAGGTACTGGCCATAATCCTCCACCTCGTTAGAAATGAGGGTGGTGCCAGAGGACTGGAGAATTGCAAATGTTACACCCTTGGTCAAAAAAGGTGTAAAGAAAAACCCAGCATCTATAGGCCGGTCAGTTTAACATCGGTAGTGGGGAAGGTTTTAGAACCAATAATCAGGGATAAAATTGTCACTTGGACAAGTGAGGATTAATTAAGGAAATCTAGCACAGATTTGTTAAAGGCAAATTGTGTTTAACCAACTTGATTGAGTTTTTTTAGGATGTAACAGAGAGGGTTGTTGAGGGCAATGCAGTTGACGTGGTGTACATAGATTTCAAAAAAGCGTTCGACAAAGTGCCACATAATCAACTTGCCAGCAAAGTTTAAGCCCATGGAATAAAAGGGACAGTGACAGCATGGATAAGAAATTGGCTAAGTGACAGGAAACTGAGAATAGTGGTGAACGGTTGTTTTTCTGGAGGCAGGTATACAATGGTGTTCCCCAGGGGTCAGTACTAGGACCACTTGTTTTCTTGATATATATTAATGATTTGGATGTGGGTGTACAGGGCACAATTTCTACATTTGCAGATAACACAACACTTGGAAGTATAATGAACAGTGAGTAGGATAGTGATAGACTTCAAGATTACATGGACAGGGTGGTGGAATGGGTGGACACATGACAGATGAAATTTAATGCAGAAAAGTGTGAAGTGATTCTTTTGGTAGAAAGAATGAGGAGAGGAAATATAAACTAAAGTGTACAATCCTAAAGGGGTTGCATGAACAGAGAGACCTAGGGGTATATGTGCATCAATCATTGAAGGTGGCAGGGCAGGTTCAGAAAACGGTTAAAAAAGTGTATGGGATCCTGGGCTTCATGAATAGAGGTATAGAGTACAAAAGCATTGAAATGATGATGAACCTATATAAAACACTAGTTCGTCCTCAACAGGAGTATTGTGTCTAATTCTGGGCACTGCACTTTATGAAGGATGTGAAGGCCTTGGAGAGGGTGCAGAAAAGATTTAGGAGAATGATTCCAGGAATGCAGGAGTTCAGTTACGTGGATAGGTTGGAGAAGCTATTTTCTATGTTTTCTATGTTCTCCTTAGAGCAGAGAAGATTGAGAGGTGATTTGATAGAAGTGTTCAAAATCATGAGGGATCTGGACAGAGTAGATAAAGAAACTGTTCCCATTGGCAGAAGGATCGAGAACCAGAGGACACAAATTTAAGGTGATTGTCAGACGAACCAAAAGTGACATAAGAATAAACTTTTTTACAGTGAGTGGTTAGGATCTGGAATGCACTGCCTGAAGGGATGGTGGAGGCAAGGCATCACTGCTTTCAAAAGGGAGTTGGATAAATACCTGAAGGAGCAGAATTTGCAGGGCTATGGGGAAAGGGTGCGGAAGTGGGACTAGCTTAAGCGCTCTTGCAGAGAGCCGGCATGAGCTCAACAGGCTGAATGGCCTTCTTCCGTGCTGTAACCATTCTATGATTCTATGATCTGTGCCTGTTCTAATGTACTTTAGCACTGGCCTGCCAAGCTGAATCCTATGATTATTCAAGACAAATATGGTGGGATGAAATTTCTGTCTTTGCAAATATTAATGGAAAAATAGACATGAGTATGAATTGGTGCCAAAATTTCCAGTCTCTACGGGCATGTATGATGTGCGTGCACACTTGCAGAGGCCTTGCAAGTGCCGGTTCTTGGCACATGTGCACATATGCCAAAAACCAGCACTTGCGAACTGTCAAAATGTCTTTTGATAGTTCCAACGCATCCCTGGGAGAAGAGCCTTCGCGGCAGAGATTTGGGATATTTTCCCAACTCTTGCCCAGCAAATGTCCTTCAAACTCTTGAGCCGGATAAAAGCAGGCATATGGCTTGCTTTTACCAGTGTAACAGTTTTAAAAGATAGAAAAATAAAATGTTCTCAATAATTTTTTATATTAAAAACCCTGTCCATTAAATCATTTACCCATATTAAACCATATAAAAAAATAATTTTTGTCTAAATTAAATTCAATTTCAATTCATTTTAAATATGTGAAGTGTTTTTCTTATTTATTTTAAATATTTGTGTTTTGGGGGTTATCCCCATTCACAGAAATGGTGATCTCCGTACAGAGGCATCCGCCCACAGGAAGCCCCCGAGCGCAATTTCTGGGCCAATCTGGATTTTACTCATGACTATTTATCATTAAAATTAATTAAAATGTGACTTTCACTCCCTTATAAGGGAAAAGTAAAGTAAAAAGTAAAACACCATCAATTCAATCTGTTATAACTTCTTTTGGAGAAATGGGGGGGGGGGGGGGTGGAAAGAGATATGGGAAGACATTCAACGCACCAAAAACGGGCACAAAATTGGTGTAGTGGCCAGTATGCGTGACCAATGACAATTTTGGGAGATTCGAGCTACATTGGTGCTCCTGCTTCATTTCATTATGATTGTCCAGCTGTCAGCACTAATTGCATTGTTTATGGCATCTTGTCAAATGGAATGCTGGGCAATCGGGTGGCAGGGATGCCATCTAAAGGCAGCCTGCACTCCTTAAAGTGGAGGTGTAATTTTGCTGATTGGAATCATAGCTGTCAGTCACTGCTGGAAGTGAAGTTGGTGGCTAAGAGGTGGCACCCTCATTTTCAGATACTGCACTGGTGGTTCTTGTGGAGGATGTGACCAGAAAGAGGGAGCTGCTCTTTCCAGCAGATGAAAGAACATGCGAAAACAAATAGCCTGGCACCAGTGGGCAGAGGTGGTAGAGCAGTTCAATGCAAGGAGCATAGCACCCAGGACCTGGCTGCAATGCCACAATAAATTCAATGATTTGACCAGAGCTGCTAAGGTAAGACTTCTACTCACAACTCTCTTACTTTTTGCTTAGCCCTGCACCATCTGCAGTCCCAACACTCACAAGCCTTCCTTCCTTCCTTTATCAATGCTGTTCTTGAACCACAGCAGTACAGTTCACTGAACCTCCTTCTGCTGCTACTTGCAAACACTGTACCTGCTTCTGTCCTCACAATTACTCCCCTCATTTCCCCATACCTGTGGCATTTCTCATGCACCATCCATTCTATTCTAACCTGACATATACATCTTCACAATATTTCAGCAGCCCACACACTAACACATTCCCTTTCTTCTTTCAGGCCAAGGTGACACACAATACCAGGGAGCAAACAAGGATAGAAAGAGGACAACCAAGTACTATTCCTATTCAAAGAGGCTGCACTGGAACATCAGGAATGTCACAACTGGCGAGGCTAAAGAATAAGCTCCACAGGGTGCTTGGCCATTGTACCCTCCTTTTCTCTTTTTTATGGCAAACTCTCACCCTCATACAGGCTGCATGACAATGCGGTTCTGCTTAGAGCTGCCACTTACTTATCTCTACTAACCCTTCCCACTCACTGTTAACCCTAGTCCATCTCTTCTCTTTGCAGGTCCATCACAAGTAACTGCCCCAGCTGCAGCAGGAGAAGAAGAAGATATCCCCCTGAAAACAACCTTACTCTTGCAAACAGCAGCTCAGAAACTGGCACCTTGCATAGCTTAGAGTGTCAGTTAGAGAGTCTGCACTGGTGGATTCATTGAGCACAAGTGCACAGGAGTAAGGCCAGGGGAATAAGATGACCCAGAAACCAGCTCACGGGAGGGTGAGCCAGCATCCTAGCCCTACTGTAGAGGGAAAGTGATGAATTTGTTTCACCTACTTGATATAGCAATGGACTGCAAATTGACAATTTCTAGGCAAATTAGTCCAAATCCCACTGAAGTCAATGCTTGCAACATTAGTACTGACTTGGACTTTGTCAGTCGGGGAGAGCTGGGATGGGGCTGCCAAAGGGACAATGATGAACAAGAAAAGATTGGGACATTTGCAATGCTGCTTAGGACAAGAGACTGCTGCTTGGCACTAAATGGTAATACTAGGGGCAGAGTGACTTTATCAGGGACAAAATGACAAATATGAACTGAGAGAGCCAACATAGATTTGTAAAAGTTAAATCATGTTGAATAAGAACATAAGAACATAAGAATTAGGAACAGGAGTAGGCCATCTAGCCCCTCGAACCTGCTCCGCCATTCAACAAGATCATGGCTGATCTGGCCGTGGACTCAGCTCCACTTACCCGCCCACTCCCCATAACCCTTAATTCCCTTATTGGTTAAAAATCTATCTATCTGTGATTTGAATACATTCAATGAGCTAGCCTCAACTGCCTCCTTGGGCAGAGAATTCCACAGATTCACAACCCTCTGGGAGAAAAAATTCCTTCTCAACTCGGTTTTAAATTGGCTCCCCCGTATTTTGAGGCTGTGCCCCCTAGTTCTAGTCTCCCCGACCAGTGGAAACAACCTCTGTGCCTCTATCTTGTCTATCCCTTTCATTATTTTAAATGTTTCTATAAGATCACCCCTCATCCTTCTGAACTCCAACGAGTAAAGACCCAGTCTACTCAATCTATCATCATAAGGTAACCCTTTCATCTCCGGAATCAGCCTAGTGAATCGTCTCTGTACCCCCTCCAAAGCTAGTATATCCTTCCTTAAATAAGGTGACCAAAACCTAGTTGAATTTTTTGAGGAGGTAATGAACGTGGTAGATAAGGGAATGTCTATGGATGTTATTTGTATGGACTTCCAGAAGACATTTAACAAGGTTCCACATAAGGGATTGTTAACAAATGAGAGTGCGTGGAATTGGAGGCAACATATTGACTTGGATAGAGAATAGGTTAGAAGGTAGGCAACAGAGAGTAGGGATAACAGATATATACTCCAATTGACAGGATGTGACTAGTGATGTCGTCAGGGATCTATACTAAGGCCGCAGCTTTGTACTACATTTATAAATGACTTGGATGAAGGAATAGAGAGCAGTATATCCAAGTTTGCTGATGACACCAAGTCAGGTGGCACAGTAAATAGTGTAGATGGGGGGAATGTTGCAAAGGGACATTGATAGATTAAGTGAGTGGGAAAAACTGTAACAAATGGAGTTCACTGTGGGAAAGTGTGAGGTCATCCACTTTGGACCTTATGAAGCTAGATCAGAGTATTTTCTAAACGGTGAGAAGCTAGGAACTGTGGATGATCAGAGGGATTTAGAGGTCCAAATACAGAAATCGCTAAAAGCTAGTGGACAGCTACAAAATAATTTAAAAAGCAAATGGAATGTTGGCCTTTACCTCAAGATGGATGGATTAAAAAAGGGGTGGAAATTATGTTACAACTGTACCAAGCTCTGGTGAGACCCCACCAGGAGTACAGCATTCACTTCTGGGCACCACATCTCTGGAAGGACATATTGCCCTTGGAGTGGGTATAGCGCAGATTCATCAGAATGATACCGGGGATAAAAGGGTTAAATTATGAGGACAGGTTGCATAGATTGGGCTTGTATTCCTTTGAATATAAAAGATTAAGGGATCTAATTGTGGTGTTTAAGATAATTAAAGTAGTTGATAGGGTAAATAGAGAGAATCTATATCCCCTGGTGGAGGAGTCCAGAATAAGGGGACATAACCTTAAAATTAGAGTTAGGCCGTTCAGGGGTGATGTCAGGAAACACTTCTTCATCAAAGGGTAGTGGAAATCTGGAACTCTCTCCCCCAAAAAGCTAGGTCAATTGAAAATGTCAAAACTGGGATTGCAAGATATTTGTTAGGCAAGGCTATTAAGGGTTATGGAACCAAGACGAGTTGAACTCTTTTGGGAGCAAACAAAAAACATTAAACCGTGCCCCCCCGATCTGGGGGAAACACCAAACATTTACAAGGCCCTTTTATTTTTTGGGGGATTTTTTTTGGGCACAAAATCGTATTTTTTCTCCAAGTGCCCCCTATAAAAGGGGAGGGGGGCACTAACAGCACCGGCAATTAAAACAAATTAACTTAAAAACATAAAATCAAATTAAAATTTGGTTGCCGGGCGTGATGATGCACTCCAGTCCCTCCGGTGCCCACCTCTCGCGGAAGGCCGCGAGCGTACCGGTGGACACCGCGTGCTCCATCTCCAAGGACACCCTGGACCGGATGTAGGCACGGAAGAGAGGCAACCAAGACGAGTTGATGGAGTTAAGATACAGATCAGCCCTGATCTAATTGAATGACAGAACAGGCTTGAGGGACTGAATGGCCTACTCCTTTTCCTATACTAACTTGCATTATGCTAACACTGCTGTAATCTCAATCGCTCTCTCAGGTAGCATTGGCATTTGTACATTTTTAAGACTCAGAGCTCAAGGTTGATAAATTTTGGATGAATTTGTTTCATGCTCTTGTGTCTGTTGAGGATCAGAGTGAGAAGGCCAGAACTCGCTTCATCTATGATCATTTACAACCTTCCACGAGAAGTGATCTATCTACCTTTTGGAATTTAAATCAAGTCTCAGAGCTGGGAGCAGTATCTGAGACAGACATTCCAGCACATTGCTCATTTTCACATGAAAATAAGTAGTAACATTGGAACTACTCCAAGAAATATGGGAAAGCATGAAAAATATGCTTTTCGGATACCTCTTTGACAAGGTGCTGTGCAAAAGGTTATGTCATAAGATAGAATCCTGTGGGATAGGAGGGCAGATTCATGGATAGGACGAATACCAAGCATGTATATACCATGCTTGGTACAGAATTAAATTCTGTTGAGTGGGAAAGGGACTTCGGAGTTATAATTATCATTTATGAGCCTCTGAAGGTGCACAACCAATGACAAGAGGCTACTGTGAAGGTAAATAGAGTATTAGGAGGTAGAGCAAGGATGATCCAATATAAAGCAAAAAGAACGATAGGAGGAAATTTTGAGGCCTCCTGCCTGGCAGAAACAGGCGGTAGTGTTCCAAAAATGTTAGGGTGCGACTTACCCATCGATAGTGTGGCCAATACTGTATTCCCAAGGACCAACAGCTGATCAGCTGGACAGCCTACCTGAGTCAGGCAGCAGACCCTTTTAAAATGCAAATCAGGGTTCTTTGATGTACATAGGACTCCGATGGTCATTTTAGGACTCAACTGGGTGGAACGTGTGCTGATGTATCCAGTCAAAGTGGAGTGCAGACGATTAATTTTCATTTATTTTTGGGAGGGTCAGTAGGAGCAGGGGCTCGCATCCAGGCTCCACAAAAACAATATGGAATGCCGCCACCTCACCCCTGCGCCCCCCCACCCCGCCCAGGCCTACCTTTTTGAGCCCAGAGGCAGACTGGTGTGCTCAATATTATGATGGCATGGAGCCAGCAGGCTTTCCCAGGATGCTCGTTTTTCTGCTCCACCAGCCGACTACCTGAAAACTGCATGGAGGGAGAATCTATTCCGTAGTTTCCTTATACAAGACAATAGCTTGGCCTCATCTGAAATGCTGTATCCAATTTTGGTGCTATCAGATGCAGGGTGACATAGAGGCCCTGGAAAAGGTTCAAAGTATTGTATATATAGGCACCTTTGGCAATGACTCCATGAGGCAGGGTATGGTACTTAAACTGTGTAGACTGAAGTCCTTTATTTACAGCTCCTTGAGTGAGGACACCAAGCTGTGAGCTCCCTTTTATACTGGGTTACCTGCAGTGTGCAGGTAACCCTTATGTCTCCAGCAGCAGCACCCTCTGGTGTACAGGTAAGGTGTGTACAGTGTAAGGTACATTCAGTGTTACAGACATCATATAACAATACAAGCATGCATACATAACAACACTCTCCCCTAAGCATTTTTCAAGTCCTTGTTGTCATGACCTGGGGAGGTGATCAGTAGTGGGCTATGGGAGGTTGTGGGGAGGGTTGTGTGGGTGCCAGGTTGATTGCTGTACTTGAGGCTGGCCTCATACATTTCCCCTTTCCCTCCCCCAGCCCTCCCCGCTCACGCACAGACCATGAGGGTGTCACTGTTGTGGGATCCCTCAGTGGGGTAGCCATTGCCGCAGTGGGTAGGATGCATACTCTGTGATGTGGGTAATTGTGTGGTGGTGGGCAGGGCCACAGGACTGTGTGGGCTCCTTGTCCTCCAATTGGGATGAGAGTCTGGTCATCCCAGGGTTTGCCAGGGAAGCTGGAGGGTATTGGCCTCTCGCTCCTGGTGTTGGCCCTGGTGGCCAGCGGGTGTAGGGCTGGTCTGGGGCAGGTTGCCAGTGGTGGTGGCTGTGCTGCCCATTGACCACTGTCCCTGTAGTGGGTCTGCTCCCACTGGGTGTGTGTGTCCTTCCTGGGGCATCATATTTGTTCCAAAGGTCCAGGCTACAAGGTCTGGTAGCCAGCTGAACCTGGGGTCTCCCACGGGGGGATTCCTCTAGCATTTGCATGGTCCCTGTAGAACCCAGTGTCCTTTAACTGTGTCCTACCTGTATACATGACACCTTGGCTCTGATCATACATAGTCGAGTCTACATTATTGACCGCCTTTACATTGTTAATTACAACATTTGCATCAATTTTTTGTATCATGGTCTCACCAGACATTAGGCATTTCAAACTCTCTGTCATAATCATCACACATAACAAGCTTGTTCTTAACTTTACTTATACAAACATTCATTTCATTTTAGTTACACCAGCATCACAATTCATGGTTACATTATCATACTTGCACCCTTTAACTACATTTTTAGCTTTAAAGTCCCTGTCATCTTTCAGTTGAAACTGTCCCTTTAAATTTTTTTGGTTACCGGTCTCCTTTAAGGGAGCCTTCCAATCTGATTCGCCGGTCGGGGCCACATGTCGCTCCACCAACGCTGCCCCTCGTGGTCTGGTCGTGGCCATTTTGATAGTAGGTTCTTCTCCTCGTGGTGTGGCCGCCATCTTCTGGCCCTCCTGCAGGTAGGCTGTGGTGGTCTTTTCTTCCTCAGGTTCGGCCATGGACGTCGGGAGTCCATCTTTCTCGATGATTTTCACCTCTTGGAGTCCTGCCGCAGCCCGGAAGGAGAAGTTTGGGTTTTCGGTCTTGGAGATTTCGCCACGGTGTTGTGGAGTCGTCGCCGCGCAGTCGAGCTGGACATTGGGATCTCTAGATGCAGCGATGGATCCATGTTCAATGTCAATTGCTGGAGCCTGGAGGCCGTCGCCACTTCAACCGACTTGGACCGGGTTCATCCAATTTCTTCCCAGCAGCGTGGGACCATCGCCTGCAACGATACACAAGGGGAGTTTGTTCAACACGCCGCCCTGGGAGACCTGGACGTCCACGCTGCCAACGATTTGGATTTTACCTTTGGTGTAGGTGAGCAACTTCACTTGGAAAGGAGACAGTTTTGGTCGATTGGCGGGATTTATTGAAATATTTTCAAAGGTCGTTTGGCTCATCAAAGACTGGCTCGATCTCCATAGAAATTGGGACTCCGTTGATGTCAACTTGCATCGTCCACGGAGAACTTTCGGTGGAGCAGGTATAAATTCCATACTCTTCTTCCAGGGGTTGAGCAGCTTCATCTTCATCTGTGTCGGAGCCCCGGTGATCAGCCAACTCTTCGGTGACGGGGTGAGTGAAGCCTTTTCTGCACATTCTTTGAAGGTGCGCTTTCTCTTTGCAGCCTTTGCATGCATAGTCTTTGTAGCGGTACTGGTGGGCCCTGTGGTTTCCTCCACAGCGCGGGGCCATCCGGTTTGCCCCATGTGGCGGATTCAGGGTTGCTCGACTTGGGGCAGCATTTCTGCCTTTAGAAGTATCCATGCGGTGCACTGCGTTCGCCGGTTTAGAGTCCTGAGTCAGTATTCACCTGGAGTCGCTGGCCAAAACCATGTAGCCCTGGCTCACTTGAATTGCTTTCTGCAGGGTGACTGTGATGTCTACAGAGCGCAATTTGTGTAGGAGGCCTTTGTGGCCGATTCCAATTAAAAATATGTCCCTTCGTGCTTCATTAAGGTGGTCGCCAAAATCACACAGTGCAGCCAGTCTTCTTAAATGTGCAGCATACTTAGCAATTTCTTGGCCTTCGGGTCGCCGGTAAGTGTAGAACTGGTGCCTGGCTGTGAGGATGCTTTCTTTTGGTTTTAGTTGCTCCTGTATTAGTGTTACAAGTTCCTCATAGCTCTTGGTGGTTGTCTTCTCCGGGGCTAGCAAGTCCCTGACGAGACAATGGATGGTGGGCCCACAACTGTTAAGCAGGATGGCCCTGCGCTTTTTCATTCGTGTAGCCGGTGAGTCCCCATCCAGGTCGTTGTCTATGAAGAAATGTTCCAATCTTTCTACAAAAGCGTCCCAATCTTCCCCATCGGTGAATTGCTGAAAGTTGCTGAGATTCGACATGCTGAGCATGCAGTTCCGGAGATGAGGGGGTTACCTTATGATGTATTCAAGTCACAGATAGATAAATTTTTAACCAATAAGGGAATTAAGGGTTATGGGGAGCGGGCAGGTAAGTGGAGCTGAGTCCACAGCCAGATCAGCCATGATCTTGTTGAATGGCGGAGCAGGCTCGAGGGGCTAGATGGCCTACTCCTGTTCCTAATTCTTATGTTCTTATGTTCTAGTTTGTGACCTTGTCGCCAGTTATTGTATATGTAGGCACCTTTGGTAATTACTCCACGAGGCAGAGTATGGTACTTAAACTGTGTAGACTGTAGTCCTTTATTTGCAGCTCCTCGAGTGAGGACACCAAGCTGTGAGCTCCCTTTTATACTGGGTTACCTGTAACCCTTAGGTCTCCAGCAGCAGCACCCTCTGGTGTACAGGTAAGGTGTGTACAGTGTAAGGTACATTCAGTGTTACAGACATCATATAACAATACAAGCATGCATACATAACACAAAGGAAGACCAATTGAGTGCTCCGTAGTTCAAAAGCCCTTAGTTATCACAGTAGACATGGAGAGCCAAATCTTTTTACAGTCAAGAAATGTAGACTTTGGGATGATTTTGGTGGAGTATTTAAAATGATGAAGGGACTTGACCATTTCTTTGTAGACAGACTATTTGAACTAGATAGGTTAGGGAAAACAAGGAGTCATGTATATAAGCTATGTAAGCATAGAATTAGATTAGATATCAGGAGACTTTATCAGGAGACTTTTTGCCTCACCCAGGAGATTACATGGCTGCTGGTGGGAGGGAACACTGATGATTATGAGGCTTAGTTGTGTTGTGACTTTTTGGGACAGGTTCTATGGACCATTCTGTTTTTTTTATTAAGTTTGCATGTTCATTACAAAAAAAGCTGCAAAGCTGATCCCCAGTCTTAGATGTCTGAGTTGTAAGTAAAGACTGGAGAATTCAACATGAGAGTACTACAAGGGACTAAATTAGTAAAAGAGAAATTTAAGTTTGATATTAGAAAGTTTATTTTCACTCAAAGAGTGATCAATATATGGAATGATCACCTCGTGATCAGACAAAAATTTGGAATAATTTAAAACCAATTGGATGTTGCATTAGGGGGATTTTAGGATCTTTCATAGTTCAGCTATCTTAGGTTGAGTGGCCCTCTTCATCCCAAATTATCTTTTGATCTTGTGATGTGGAAAATATCCTGGTACTAAATTTCCGTGGGTTCTCCAAGATCAGCTGAATCCCAGAGAAATGACGTAAACAGACGTTTTTATCTATTTACATTGTTTCTCTGTGGGGTTCCCGACCTCCATCAAAGAATTTCCAGATGCCTGTGAATACCGATTGTCACATCCAGGAATGGAGTCCACTCAGCACTATCTTATTATACTTTGGTTATTAGTGTCATGGAAAATTCAGAGAATTAATGTTCTATTACATATTATATTGTACCCCAATAGTAAAACAACATAATTGAAATGTTAAAGTCAGCATATCATATAGCTTCTGATGCACTTAAGCACTATTTTGAGATGCAGCTCCAGGGAGTAATGATTGTAAGTTATGGAGACATTTCCACATTCATAAATTTTACTTTATTTTTCTAAAGTGCGATTGTTCTTTAGGAACAATCTCCCCTCATTAGGAACTAAAGGTTTCTCAGTGTAGTATTTTTCTTAAATAAAAGAATTTGGGTACAAAGTGTTTCTTGACACTTTTAAGATGTTGACGTGACCTCACAACAGTCTCTGAACACAAATATGCTATGTTAAATGTTTTTGGGGACTGACAACAGCTATTGTGCCAGCTACAGCCACATGAATATGTTTAGTGTTGGCACAAAAACAAACCCTATAAAATCAACTCCTGCATTTGATTTTAAAATATAATTGATGTAACCATTAGTTTTAAAAAATTACATTGCTCAGAATCCTCACCCTTTCAGTTCCAAGTCTTCACCACACTTTTTACTGTGAACTTCAGGGTCTCTTAAACAGTCAGTGGGCTTTCATCCCATTGTTGTGAGGTAAATTTGAAACTATGCAGCCAGAGTTTAAGGGCAATAATTAAGAACAGAACCATAGCCAGTTCTGTCCCTCAGCTGATGGTCTATCTGAACTAAAATATTTACAGATATTGTGGTAAAATAACTTTTTTTTCAGTCAATAACATGACATTAATCACAAGCACATGTTTTGAAGCCACATTACTTCATAGCAACAGAAATAGCTACTGTAATGAATTTACTTCTAACAGAAATGAGTGAAGAGTCTTCCTGCGAATCTGAGCCAAACCCAGCTTTATCATCAAATTATGATGCTCTGCTCCAGCTCAATGACATGATGAAACATTGGCTCAGCTCCATCCCTTCTCTTTTACCATTTCAAATAAAATAAGTTCATTCTTGTTCAAGCCAGGAGAAAGCAAAGCTTGGCTTCGATTCTGCTTTGTCCAACTATATGCATTTGGAAAAACACATGATTCCAGATTATGTGCCATCATAACATTCCACAGTAATTTCAATTAGTTTTCATGAATTAAATTATGCTCCAAACTGAATCAATTTGTTCAAGTTGCAGAACTAATTCAAAAGTCGCCTAAATTTTGACGCTAAAGGTGAAAATTCTTAGGCCAGTCTTGCTCATCACATATTGCCAAAGTAAGAGCTATAAAATATGCTGTAAATTTGGATGTAAAGTTAGTGCATGGATCCAACTGGAAAACATCTACGAATGTTATTAGATCTTCCCTAGGCTCTAAACCAGTAGAGAGCTTTGACATGAGAGTCCTGCTGCCTGTTTGCTGTTGTTGGCTATGGCTTCAAGGCAACCTGGCCTATATCAAAATAAGTTTTAGTTCTCATTGTGCAATGACTCATCTCTCTGCAAATGACACTGTCATCTCCTGCAAAAGGCTGCATTTTAGAAAAAAAGATAATGGGGTTGACTTTAACTCTATCCATCCCACAGATACAGACAAGACGGTAGGCAGTTAAAACTAAAGGGTTTACTTACCCGCTCACAACTCGACCTTTCCCGATTATAACCTGTAGGGTATTGCAGGCAGATGAGGTGCCTACCTAAAGCAGGCGAGGGCCTCATGAATTTATGCAAATTGGGGTCCTATGATATCAAAAGGACTCCCATAGGAGTAATGTCCTTTGTAAGAAAGACTGGTATTAGAGATTCATATATATATTCATTTTGCAATCATTGTCCAAACTAATCTTACCCATGATTCTCTGTGGGCATGGGAATGTTAGAATATTAAAAGCTATTCGAATGTACGCAGAACTCAGTTTTGACTAGGCTCAGATAACAAGCAGCCACAGGCTGCTAGTGAAGGCCAAATGATTAAATATGGGTATTAGGCCAGACCTCATAGTTTGTTTAAAAGAAACTGGCCCTGGAAAGGTCATGGACAAACAACCCTGGTACTTGTACCAGGATCACGCCCACCAGTGACCTCCTGATTTCCATTGACCTCAGTTTAACTAGATAGTCACAGATAACTAAATAATAAATGGTAAAAGATAAATGGAATGCAACATTTATCACAAATATATAAATTAACATATAAACATGGTTCTCCACTCCCTATCTCTATAACCTCCTCCAGCCCTACAACCCTCTGAGATCCCTGTGCTCCTCCAATTCTGGCCTTTTGCGCATCCCTGATTTTAATCGCTCCACCATTGGTTGCTGTGCCTTCAGCTGCCTAGGCGCTAAGCTCTGGAATTTCCTCCCTAAACCTCTCCACCTCTCTACCTCTTTTCTCCTTTAAGACGCTCCTTAAAACCTACCTCTTTGATCAAGCTGGCCTAATAACTCTATGTGGCTCGGTGTCAAATTTTGTTTGATCACACTCCTGTGAAGCGCCTTGGGATGTTTTGCTATGTTGAAGGCGCTATATAAATGCATGTTGTGGTTGTTGTAAAAGTGATAAAACAGCAAATTTGATACATCATTAGGAGTCACATGAATAAGATGCACAGGAAAAATTATTCAAAGGGCTGGATTTTTGGCTTTTGAGATTTCGGGACGATAATGGCAGTGGGGCAGTCCTGATACCGCCTGCAAATAGTTTGCATCCTCATCTGCAAAATTCGATAAAACATGAGTTTCCAAGATCGGGGACGCGAAATCAGGCATTACGCAAGGAAATTTTTGCGCCCCAACTGAAAATCGCAGTGTTAAATAAGTCAGAATAATGTGCTGGACAAGGTTGTGCAGATGCCTTGATTTTTGTGGATTATGCTTGTAAATAGTTTATTTGATTTAAAGCACGTTGTCTATTGTATGGTTTTCTTTTGGTGGAGGGAGGTTTTGTTACTTTATTGCAGTAAAATGTCTGTTTGATCCTTTGCCATTGGTGTCTTGTGTATCATTCCAACGTTCACTGGAGATGTGCCTTTATGGGGGCACACAGCATGTCCAATATTAGCTCCATCCCTCAGTTTCCTCCATTATGAGCTGGCGACATGCAACTCTTGGACCGGCAGCATCTCCATGTTGCCTCTCCCGTGGATGGTGTGGCTATCCAATGGGGGCCTTGCCAGACTCCTCTTCATTGTCCTCCTCCTGAGGTGGGTCTGCAATCCCACTGACAATGCCTGGCCCCTCATGATAGCCAAGCTGTGCAACATGCAGCACACCACAATGAACTCGGAAACCTGCTGATGGGAGTATTGAAGGCTGCCTCCAGAGCGGTCCAGGAATCAGTCTACCTTTGGCAGATGGTATATCTCTGCGCTTCCGAAAGAAAGTGCTGACAGTCTTATCACACACTGCTCCCCAGAGAGCTGGAGGTATGAGTGTTGGTGCCTGTAAACCCATGAGGGGTGAGCCCTGTCCCCAGACATCTTCGGCTTCTCTTCATCCGTGGCCCGACATGGCCAAGGGCCCAACATGGCCAAGAGCCCTTCTTCTAGCTTGATGCCGCCTGGCAATAGCATGGAGCATGATACGTTGGCAAATTAGTAATGACCCATTAAATTCTCTCACTGACGTTGTAAGGACACGGTAATTGCAGATAAAATTGCTGTTTGCAAGTCGGAGCTTCACACAGCATGATGTGTGCAACCATTGCAGTCAATGTGGCCTGCAATGTAGGATCCTACTCCCTCCATTTAAATAGGCTGCAAATAACACCTGCTGCACCCTGGGAACACCTGGTTTTTCAGACATTTTCTGTGGCAGGCATTTAATGAGTCGTTAGGGCTGAATTTTGTAACTGGGGTGCTAGCGGAGTATTGTACGACAATTGATGCCATGATCTCAGAGAAACAAAAGGGCGGGGTGGTAAATCTTTCCGCCGCCACAAACCATGAGCCGAATATGCCGGCCAAGCAGTAAAAACTGAAGGTCCACCGTAATGCTTAGAAATAACTTTTACAGCCCCTTCGGGGCTCTAACTGAGGCGCAAGTGAGATGAAAATTCAGCTCAAAGTGTCTGTTAGTTGACCAAATGTTGAAAGTATTGTCATACTGTATAGCAGCACTTTACCATGGTAAATAGAACATTGGGTGCTCTGTATAGAATACAAGTCTCAGGAGGTCAAGTTGATGGATTACAGAATCATAGAAGTTTAAAACACAGAGGGAGGCCATTTGTCCGATTGTGCCTATCCCGGATCTCTAATAAAGCTATTTACTTAGTTCAACTTTTCACTTTCTTTTCAAATATTTAGCGATTTGATTTTAAAAGATCTCATAGATTTTTCTTCCACCACTGTTTCTGGTATGGTATTCTGTATCAATGCTCCCTGTTAGCTGTGTAGCGGCGCAGCGCTCCAGGGATCCCACTCAGTTGGCTTGCCAGATTTTCAATGTTAAAAACTGCACATGCGCGATGAATGGAGTGATTATTTGCAACAACATTTTTGTGTCCTTTTGCATGTGCGTTATTGGAACTCCGCCTCCTTTCTATGCATGCGTGGTCGATCCGGTCACGCATGTGCAGTGCGACCCACGAGGAAGCCGGAAGTGGGGCCAAACCACGATCCGCGTGGAGATCATTACTACTAGATCTGCTTCTCGGGCATTAGGATTATCTCCAGGATGTTTGCCTAGAATATCGCTGTGATTATCTACACAAACAGTTTTGTGGCCTTCTCAAAGAGAAAAAAAATTGGAGGTGGAAGAGAGAGAGACTGGGGAAGTGAGAGAGAGTTAGCAGAGGGAGAGAGAGACTGGGGAGAGAGAGACTGGGAAGAGAGAGGGGGAGGGAGAGAGATTGAGATTGGGAGAGATAGAAACTGGGGGGGTAGAGAGACTGGGGGAGAGAGAGAGAGACTGGGAGAGTCTGGGGAAGAGAGAGACTGAGGTAGAGAGAGACTTGGGGGGTAGAGAGAGAGAGACTTGGGGAGAAAGAGAGTGGAGGGGAAAGAGAGTGGGGGGAGAGAGAGAGAGAGTGGGGAGAGAGAGAGAGTGTGGGGAGAGAGATAGAAAGACTGGGGGAGAGAGAGTGGGGGAGAGAGGGAGAGAGAGAGAGAGAGTGGGGGAGAGAGAGAGAGAGTGGGGGAGAGAGAGAGAGAGTGGGGGAGAGAGAGAGAGAGAGTGGGGGAGAGAGAGAGAGAGAGAGAGTGGGGGAGAGAGAGAGAGAGAGAAAGAGAGTGGGGGAGAGAGAGAGAGTGGGGGAGAGAGAGAGAGAGAGAGTGGGGGAGAGAGCGAGAGAGAGAGAGAGAGAGTGGGGGAGAGAGAGAGAGAGAGAGTGGGGGAGAGAGAGGGAGAGAGTGGGGGAGAGAGAGAGAGTGGGGGAGAGAGAGAGAGAGAGTGGGGGAGAGAGAGAGAGAGAGAGTGGGGGAGAGAGAGAGAGAGAGTGGGGGAGAGAGAGAGAGAGAGAGTGGGGGAGAGAGAGAGAGAGAGAGTGGGGGAGAGAGAGAGAGAGAGAGTGGGGGAGAGAGAGAGAGAGAGAGTGGGGGAGAGAGAGAGAGTGGGGGAGAGAGAGAGAGTGGGGGAGAGAGAGAGAATGGGGGAGAGAGAGAGAGTGGGGGAGAGAGAGAGAGAGAGTGGGGGAGAGAGAGAAAGAGAGTGGAGAGAGAGAGTGGGAAGAGAGAGAAAAAGTGGGGAGAGAGAAAAAGTGGGGAGGGAGAGAGAGAGCGAGGGGGGGAAGAGAAAGAGACTTGGGGGGGAGAGAGAGTGAGAAGAGAGAGAGAGTGGGGGGAGAGAGAGGGAGAGAGAAAGTGGGGAGAGAGAGAAAGTGGGGAGAGAGAGAGAGCATGGGGAGAGAGAGGGGAGAGTGGGGAGAGAGAGAGAAAGTGGGGAGAAAGAGAAAAAGTGGGGTGAGAGAGAGAGTGAGGAAAGAGAGAGAGAGAAACTTGGGGGAGAGAGAGAGAGTGGGGGGAGAGAGAGAGAGAGAGAGAGAGTGGGGGGGGGGAGAGAGAGTGGGGGAGAGAGAGAAAGTGGGGAGAGAGAGAAAAAGTGGGGTGAGAGAGAGAGTGAGGAAAGAGAGAGAGAGTGGGAGGGAGAGAGAGAGAAACTTGGGGGGAGAGAGAGAGAGAGTGGGGTGAGAGAGAGAGAGAGAGAGAGTGTGGGGAGAGGGAGAGAATGAGAGAGAGAGACGGGACGGAGAGAGAGAGTATAGGGTAAAGAGACTGGGGGAGAGAGAGAGATTGGGGGGAGAGAGAGAGGGGGGGAGAGACTGGGGGAGAGAGAGAAAGAAAAAGACTTGCATTTATATAGTGCCTTTCACGACCACCAGACTTCTGAAAACATTGTTCGATGTCCTAACAACCTCTTACATATATAAAAAAAATCCCAAACATCTCCCTTTATCCTTTCATTCATGATTTTAAGTTTATTTCCTTTAGTTACTGATTCGCTGATCAGTGGAAATAATTTTTCAATATCTACTTCATCAAAATTCCTTATTAATTTGAACATCTCTATCAGATCTCCTCTGAACAATTCTTTGTTCTAATGAAAAGAGACTTGAAGTGGATTTGCAACTGGTTGCCTGGATGTAGAACCGGTGTCCCATTATAGGAACCACCCAGATTTCATTTCCATTGATATCGCTCTAACTTAAAAGTGGCCAGTTTTTATAACAGCCGGCGTTTATGCTCCACTCAGGCCTTCTCCCGTCTTTCCTCATGTAACTATCAGCATAACCCTCTGTTCCCTTCTCCCTCAGATGTTTATTGCATCTAAATGCATCTAAACTATTCGCCTCAACTACTCCCTGTGGTGACGAGTTCCACATTCTCACCACTCTGTGTAGAGAGGTTTTGTCTTAGTTCTCTATTTGGTTTCTTGGTGACTATTTTATGTTGATAGCGTCTAGTTTTGCTCTTCCCCAGAAGTGGAAACACTCTCTC
This sequence comes from Pristiophorus japonicus, assembly GCF_044704955.1. NCBI lineage: Eukaryota > Metazoa > Chordata > Chondrichthyes > Pristiophoridae > Pristiophorus > Pristiophorus japonicus. Next base: position 111,054,891 of record NC_091977.1, on the reverse strand, counting down.
TCTATCTACTCTATCAAAACATTTCATAATTTTAAAGACCTCTATTAGGTCACCCCTCAGCCTTCTCTTTTCAAGAGAAAAGAGACCCAGTCTGTTCATCCTTTCCTGATAGATATAATCTCACATTTCTGATATTATCCTTGTAAATCTCTGCACCCTCTCCAGTGCCTCTATATCCTTTTTATAATATAGTGACCAGAATTGTACACTGTACTCCAATCAAGGTTTGATACAAGTTTAACATAACTTCTCTGCTATTCAATTCTATCCATCTCAAAATAAAACCCCAGTGCTTGGTTTGCTTTTTATGGCCTTATTAACCTGTGTTGCTACTTTTAGCTCTTTACTCTGAGCTCCCTTTGCTCCTCTTCCTCTACCCCATTTAGTTTCTTATTTTCCAAGTAATATGTGACCTCTTTATTTTTCTTGTCTTTCCACTTTTACGTTATAAATCATTGGCAAGACTAGATATAACACATTGTGCCCATTAATTATTTCTGTGGTTAGAATATCAAAAGTAAATAAAACACACAAAGTATTTTATATATTTTTGTTTACTAATGACATGAACATATCACAAAGCTACTCTTTTCCTAATATTTAACTTTTATAAGTGAGATATTCTTATATAGCACATCACTGTATATAGTTTTATCTATGGGCATTAGGACAGAGCCTCATAGCTTATTTAAAATAAACTAACAAGCATTCCTGGACCTTATGCCAGGATCATGCCCATGAGTGACTTCCACTATTGACCCTGGTAGAGCAGGCAACGCCAGGAGAGGTAATCGAATCTGAATTTCTCAGGTAGGTGGCGGTGCCACTAGGGGTGTATCTAGTCTCCATGGCTTGTGCAGAAGGCCACAAATTATAGCATAGGTGCTCAGGCTAGAGAATGGTGGGTGTTCAGCAAACTTGGATATATGTTCTCCGTTATGTTATCTAAGTCATTAATAAATATAGAGAATAGTTGAAGTCCCAGCATAGATACTAGTCGGACACCACTAGTCACTTCCTTCCAATGTGGGTACATACCCATTGTCCCTACTCTCAATCTTCTACTGTCTAACCAATCTTGTAACCAGGTCAATAATTTGCCTTCAATTCCAAGAGCTTTAATTTTAGCTAATAGTCTCTTATGTTTAACTTTATCAACTGCTTGCTGGAAGCCCATTTCCCAGTCTACTACTTTAGTTACTGCCTCAAAAAATCAATTAGGTTCGTTAGACATGACCTACCCTTTACAAATCCATGTTGGCTCTCTCTAATCAGCTCAAATTGATCTAAGTGCTCAGTCACTCTGTCCTTAATTATAGAGTCCAATAACTTCCCCACAACAGATGTTAAGTTAACAGATCTATAATTTCTTGGTTTCTCTCTCTAACCTTTCTTAAATAATGGAGTTACATTTGCAATTTTCCAATCTAAAAGTATAAGTCCTTAATCGGGAGAGCTTTGGAAGATTATGTCTAAAGCATTCGCCATTTCCTCATCTACTTCCTTTAAAATCCTGGGGTGGAAATCATCAGGTCTTGAGGATTTGTCAGACTTTAGTGCCAGTATTTTTTCTTGCTTACGTTAACTTTAGTGAGTCCCAGTCCTTGATTCATTATTAGTTGACCTGGAATGTCAGGTATATTATCCTGACCCGGATGGGTCCCTGCCCCCACCTCTGCAGATCTTTGGTCTGAAGTATAAATAGTGCAATTAATATCTTGATGGAATTTTCATGGAGGTGCCAACATCTGCAGGGTCGAATACACTTGGCCTTTGAGAAATTCATTTTTAAATGTTTATATGTAAACAGGATTTGATTTTAGTGTAAGGTTTTGCACTTTAAAACAGGAAACACCCAATACACAATGAAAGGGTTCTATTTTTTTAAAAGGTGAAAAAGCAAAAGGATATGGGGTGATTAGCAAAGTTTCACTCCTATTTCCTGGTTTTTCATTCCATTAAAAAATGATATAGAATATGTTATAATATTACCTCCTGTAATATTATAACATTGCCCGGTGACAGCAAGCTATGTGACCAGGTATAAAAAGGGTCAATAGCACTGAATGAACTTCACCAATTTAGTAGGTAGACTAAGAAATGGCTCATGTTTTTTTTATTGAGAATGAAGGTTAAGATAGAGTACAAGTGTACTGGAGTCAGTAATGTAACTGAACTATAGCAGTGAGTTATACCACTCAATGGATTTTGTTTGACAAATATTATCATTGTAATAATAATAAAGCATAATACAAATTTACAGAGATACTTCAGAGCTGAGATTGAGGTGATCTAACTGGTTCTTTCAAACCCATAAGATTCTCTAAGAAAACACATCTGGAGGACCAATCCACATGTCAGTCTTGTCCCCCCAAGATGAATCTGGTTCTTCTTCTTCTTCTCCCCCCTCACTCCCAGAAGGATTACTTAGATATTGTACTCCACTTTTAAAACTGGAGTACATTATCTACAACTTGTTTATAATCCCAACAGGCTATGAAATCTACAGATCAGGCTTTGAAGCTCAGCTTCACTCACCCACTCTCATATTCTCAGCTGCACAGAGCACTTTTAACCTTTGCTACAATGGAGCCAAGTTTTCGGCCTGAGTTGCTCCTGTTTTTTTGGAGCAACTGGTTTAGAATGGAGTATCTTAGAAATTGCAATTCTCGGCATTTAGTTTGCTCCACTTCTAATCAGTTAGAACAGTTTCAGTTTGGAACAGAGTTTTTTTTTAAAGGGGGCGTGTCCAGCCACTTACGCCCGTTTTGAAAGTTTAGGCAGTGAAAACTTACTCCAAACTAACTTAGAATGGAGTAAGTGAAGATTTTTGTACGCTCAGAAAAACCTTGTCAACACTTAGAAAATCAGGCGCAGGTTACAAATCAGGCGTAGTGAATGGGGGGGGGGGGAGTGTTTAAAGGGAAGGTTACAAACATTAAACACTTCAGTTTTACAAAAAGAGCCATCATCAATAATAAATGACAAATACATCAATAAATCAACCAATAAATCAATCAAAAAAAATTAATAAAAATATATTTTTTTTTAAATCAATAAATAAAACATTTTCTACTTACTGACTGCAGCACCAGGAGTCCTCCAAATGCATGCTGGGATGTTCCCCGTGTGTCTCTGTCTAAGCTCAAAGTCTTGGGCCCTGCCCGTTCAGCCTCCCTCTCCTTTCTTTCTCTCTCTCTCTCTCTCCCTTCTCTCTCTCTCTTCCCCCCCATCTCACCCCCTCTCCCTCTCTCCCCCCCTCCCCCATTCAACCCCCCCTCACACCCTCCCCTCCCTCCCCCTCTCGCTGTCAGAAACACAGACATTGACAGTCAGAGAGTGAGAGAGACACACACAGACAGACAGAGATAGCGGCAGTTGGCGAGAGGCGGGGGCAGCGTCGGAGCGGCCTATAAAGGCCCAGCCGGTGCTCCACAGGCAGTGGCAGTTGGCGAGAGGTGGGAGCAGTCTATAAAGGCCCAGCGGGTGTTCCACAGGCAGCGGCAGTTGGAGAGAGGCGGGAGCAGCGTTGGAGTGGCCTATAAAGGCCCAGCGGGTGTTCCACAGGCAGCGGCAGTTGGCGAGAGGCGGGAGCAGCGTCAGAGCGGCCTATAAAGGCCCAGCGGGTGTTCCACAGGCAGCGGCAGTTGGAGAGAGGCGGGAGCAGCGTCGGAGCGGCCAAAAAAGCCCCAGCGGGTGTTCCACAGGCAGCGGCAGTTGGCGAGAGGCGGGAGCAGCGTTGGAGCGGCCGAGAAAAGGCCCAGCGGGTGTTCCACAGGCAGCGGCAGTTGGCGAGAGGCGGGAGCAGCGTCGGAGCGGCCTATAAAGGCCCAGCGGGTGTTCCACAGGCAGCGGCAGTTGGTGAGAAGTGGGAGCAGCGTCGGAGCGGCCTATAAAGGCCCAGCGGGTGTTCCACAGGCAGCGGCAGTTGGAGAAAGGCGGGAGCAGCGTCGGAGTGGCCTATAAAGGCCCAGCGGGTGTTCCACAGGCAGCGGCATTTGGCGAGAGGCGGGAGCAGCGTCGGAGCGGCCTATAAAGGCCCAGCGGGTGTTCCACAGGCAGCAGCAGTTGGTGAAAGGCGGGAGCAGCGTCGGAGCGGCCTATAAAGGCGTACTTGTACAGCTACAGCGGGGAGAGAAGGCAAAAAAGAAGTAGAAAGGAATCAAAAGGTGACGTCACAGCCAAGGGGGTAAGTGATTGGCTGGTGATTGGTGAGTAGCTTTTCTTTTTATTTTTTATATCAGTAAGTAAACTGTAACATTGCTGTTACCAATTTAAGGGTATCTAAGGGATAAGGCATGGCAGGAGAGCTTGGTCACGTGTTATGCTCCTCCTGTACCATGTGGGAACTCAGGGACACTTCCGGTGTCCCTGACGACTACGTGTGTGAGAAGTGTATCCGCCTCCATCTCCTGACGGACCGCGTTGCGGATTTGGAGCTGAGGGTGGATTCACTCTGGAGCATCCACGATGCTGAGAATGACATAAGTGGCACGTGTAGTGAGTTGGTCTTACCGCATGAAAAGGATCCACAGCCAGCTAGGGAATGGAAGACCAACAGGAAGAGTAGTACAAAGAAGGTAGTGCAGGGGTCCCATATGGTCATCCCCCTGCAAAACAGATACACTGCTTTGAGTGCTGTTGAGGGAGATGACTCATCAGGGGAGAGCAGCAGCAGCCAAGTTCATGGCACCGTGGCTGGCTCTGATGTACAGGAGGGCATGAAAAAGAGTGGGAGAGCGATAGTGATAGGGGATTAAATCATAAGGGGAATAGATAGGCGTTTCTGCGGCCGCAACCGAGACTCCAGGATGGTATGTTGCCTCCCTGGTGCAAGGGTCAAGGATGTCTCCGAGCGAGTGCAGGACATTCTAAAAAGGGAGGGAGAACAGCCAGTTGTCGTGGTGCACATTGGTACCAACGACATAGGTTAAAAAAAGGGATGAGGTCCTACGAGACGAATTTAAGGAGCTAGGAGCTAAATTAAAAAGTAGAACCTCAAAAGTAGTAATCTCGGGATTGCTACCAGTGCCACGTGCTAGTCAGAGTAGGAATCGCAGGATAGCACAGATGAATACGTGGCTTGAGCAGTGGTGCAGCAGGGAGGGATTCAAATTCGTGGGGCATTGGAACAGGTTCTGGGGGAGGTGGGACCAGTACAAACTGGACGGTCTGCACTTGGGCAGGACTGGAACCAATGTCCTAGGGGGAGTGTTTGCTAGTGCTGTTGGGGAGGAGTAAAACTAATACGGCAGGGGATGGGAACCAATACAGGGAGACAGAGGGAAACAAAAAGGAGACAAAAACAAAAGACAGAAAAGAGATGAGTAAAAGTGGAGAACAGAGAAACCAAAGGCAAGAAACAAAAAGGGCCACTGAATATAAAAGGACTGCAGGAGGGGTCAAAACTAAAAATCATGTTTTTAAAAACTAGGATGAAAACACTCTACCTAAATGCACGCAGCATTCGAAATAAAGTAAATGAGTTGACGGCACAAATCATTACAAATGGGTATGATTTGGTGGCCATTACAGAAACATGGTTGCAGGGTGGCCAAGACTTGGAATTAAACATATAGGGATATCTGACGATTCAGAAAGATAGGCAAGAAGGGAAAGGAGGTGGGGTAGCTCTGTTAATAAAAGATGATATCAGGGCAGTTGTGAGGGATGATATTGGCTCGAATGAATAAAATGTTGAATCATTGTGGGTGTAGATTAGAGATAGTAAGGGGAAAAAGTCACTGGTCGGCGTAGTTTATAGGCCCCCAAATAATAACTTCACGGTGAGGCGGGCAATAATCAAGGGAATAATGGAGGCATATGAAAAAGGAACGGCAGTAGTCATGGGGGATTTTAACCTACATATCGATTGGTTAAATCAAATCGCACGGGGTAGCCTGGAGGAGGAATTCATAGAATGCATACGGGATTGTTTCTTAGAACAGTATGTAACAGAACCTACAAGGGAGCAAGCCATCTTCGATCTGGTCCTGTGTAATGAGACAGGAAAAATAAACGATCTCCTTGTAAAAGATCCTCTCGGAATGAGTGATCACAATATGGCTGAATTTGTAATACAGATTGAGGATGAGGAAGTTGTGTCAGAAACGAGCGTACTATGCTTAAACAAAGGTGACTACAGTGGGATGAGGGCAGAGTTGGCTAAAGTCGACTGGAAACAAGGACTAAACGGTGGCACAATTGAGGAACAGTGGAGGACTTTTAAGGAGCTCTTTCATATTGCGCAACAAAAATATATTCCAGTGAAAAAGAAGGGCGGCAAGAGAAGGGATAACCAGCCGTGGATAACCAAGGAAATAAAGGAAAGTATCAAATCAAAGACCAATGTATATAAGGTGGCCAAGGTTAGTGGGAAACTAGAGGATTGGGAAAATTTTAAGCAACAGCAAAGAATGACTAAAAAAGCAATAAAGAAAGGGAAGATAGATTACGAAGGTAAACTTGCGCAAAACATAAAAGCTTTTACTGATATATAAAACGGAAAAGAGTGACTAAAGTAAATGTTGGTCCCTTAGAAGATGAAAAGGGGGATTTAATAATGGGAAATGTGGAAATGGCTGAGACCTTAAACAATTATTTTGCTTCCGTCTTCACAGTGGAAGACACAAAAACCATGCCAAAATTTGCAGGCCACAGGAATGTGGGAAGGGAGGACCTTGAGACAATCACTATCACTAGTGGGGTAGTGCTGGACAGGCAAATGGGACTGAAGGTAGACAAGTCCCCTGGTCCTGATGAAATGCATCCCAGGGTATTAAAAGAGATGGCGGAAGTTATAGCAGATGCATTGGTTATAATCTACCAAAATTCTCTGGACTCTGGGGAGGTACCAGCGGATTGGAAAGCAGCTAATGTAATGCCTCTGTTTAAAAAAAGGGGGCAGGCAAAAGGCAGGTAATTATAGGCTGGTTAGTTTAACATCTGTAGTGGGGAAAATGCTTGAAACTATCATTAAGGAAGAAATAGCGGGACATCTGGATAGGAATAGTGCAATCAAGCAGACGCAGCATGGATTCATGAAAGGGAAATCATGTTTAACTAACTACTGGAATTCTTTGAGGATATAACGAGCATGGTGGATAGAGGTGTACCGATGGATGTGGTGTATTTAGATTTCCAAAAGGCATTCGATAAGGTGCCACACAAAAGGTTACTGCAGAAGATAAAGGTATGCGGAGTCAGAGGAAATGTATTAGCATGGATAGAGAATTGGCTGGCGAACAGAAAGCAGAGCGTCGGGATAAATGGGTCCTTTTCCAGTTGGAAATCAGTGGTTAGTGGTGTGCCACAGGGATCAGTGCTGGGACCATAACTGTTTACAATATACATAGATGACCTAGAAGAGGGGACAGAGTGTAGTGCAACAAAATTTGCAGATGACACTAAGATTAGTAGGAAAGCGGGTTGTGTAGAGGACTCAGAGACTGCAAGGAGATTTGGATAGGTTAAGCGAATGGGCTAAGGTTTGGCAGATGGAATACAATGTCGGAAAGTGCGAGGTCATCCACCTTGGGAAAAAAAACAGTAAAAGGGAATATTATTTGAATGGGGAGAAATTACAACATGCTGTGGTGCAGAGGGACCTGGGGGTCCTTGTGCATGAATCCCAAAAGGTTAGTTTGCAGGTGCAGCAGGTAATCAGGAAGGCGAATGGAATGTTGGCCTTCATTGCGAGAGGGATGGAGTACAAAAGCAGGGAGGTCTTGCTGCAACTGTATAAGGTATTGGTAAGGCCGCACCTGGAGTACTGCGTGCAGTTTTGGTCACCTTACTTAAGGAAGGATATACTAGCTTTGGAAGGGGTACAGGGATGATTCACTAGGCTGATTCCAGAAATGAGGGGGTTACCTTATGATGATAGATTGAGTAGACTGGGTCTTTACTCGTTGGAGTTCAGAAGGATGAGAGGTGATCTTATAGAAACATTTAAAATCATGAAAGGGATAGACAAGATAGAGGCAGAGAGGTTGTTTCCACTGGTAAGGGAGACTAGAACTAGGGGGCACAGCCTCAAAATACGGAGGAGCCAATTTAAAATCGAGTTGAGAAAGAATTTCTTCTCCCAGAGGGTTGTGAATCTGTGGAATTCTCTGCCCAAGGAAGCAGTTGAGGCTAGCTCATTGAATGTTTTCAAGTCAAAGATAGATAGATTTTAAACCAATAAGGAATTAAGGGTACAGGGAGAGGGCGGGTAAGTGGAGCTGAATCCACGACCAGATCAGCCATGATCTTATTGAATGGCAGAGCAGGCTCGAGGGGCTAGATGGCCTACTCCTGTTCCTAATTCTTATGTTCTTATGACACTGACAGAGGGCCTGCAGGGAGCCGGAGAATAGTTAAGTTTTTTTTAGGCGCACTTTGTGAGGCGAAACGTGGGCGTCCAGGTCGGGGCTGCGCCGTTCTAGGCGCGGCCCGAAACTTGGGCCCAATGTGTGGAGTTCCAAACTGCACATCTGATTTACCGATCAAGGCCAAATATCTCCACTGCACACATACATGGTGGGGGGTAGTCGAGTGCAATCTGCAGTCGTCGGACACTTCCCGTAAACCAGATTACCTGGTTCCATAAACTCTGAAGTATACATAGAATTTACTGCACAGAAACAGGATATTCGGCCCTACCTGATCTATGCCAGCGTTTATACTCCACCCAAGCCTCCTCTCACCCCTCTTCATCTAACCCTATCAGCATATCCTCCTATTCCCTTCTACCTTGTGTGCTTATTTAGTTTCCCCTTAAATGCATCTATGCTATTCGCCTCAACTGCTCCTTGTGTCAGTGAGTTCCACATTTTAACCACTTTTTGGGTAAAGATGTTTCTCCTGAATTTCCTATTGGGTTTATTTGTGACTATCTTATATTTATGGCCCCTAGTTTTTGACAGTTCCACAATTGGTGAGGCAGTGCACCTTCGTACCAGAACTGTTCAGGATCCCTATATGTCTAGGTCTTAGTCATAGATAGTTTTTACGATTTTAATATGAATCATCTAATTCTCAAATTCCTAATTAGTCTAGATACAGCTTTACTTACATGTTATCAACTATTCCTATTCCTGGGTCAGTGAACCAAACACAGGAGGTGCTTTCCAGCTGATCCATAAAGAATTGCACTATGACACATAGGCATCTCATTACATTCTATGCAACATTAAAATCTAGAAGGGCATGTTTTCCCAACCATCTGCACAGCATTTTGTTCAGGGCTACATTTAAATTCTTGACCTCAAGAATCCTTCATGTGAGCAAGCAAAGTGAACAGATTACCTGACTCAAAATCTGATCGGGTTAACATATTGCTTTATTTTTACTGGTTCCAAATTACAGCTTCACATCCCACATTAAGCATGAAATTATCTTGGGATAAAGGAAAGCTCAATAATTTATGAACCTTTCAAAGGATACAGTAAAATATTTTTAAAAGCAACTTTCTGTGGATGTTTTCTATTTTTGTGACAGCAGGTTATCTACTGCAGATTTCCACTAAACAAATTCAACCCAGCTAGCTATTTGTATTGAAACTGTACACTTGTTCCTTATACTTGTGACAAAGATTTTTCTACAAACTGTGAGCATAGAAAATCCATATATGGAAGCTGGAAAACAAGCAAACCTGACAAATGGGGGGAATTTTAATCACCAAAAATGGATGGATTTGGGCCAGTGGGAGGTTAAAATGTTAAAAATCAGAATCCTGACTGAACCCCGCCTCTAAACCGCCCACTTCCAGTTTTAGCGGATTTGGAATGGGTTGCGGGCAACCAACCTGCTCCCAGGAAGCTGGTTGGTAATTTAAATATTATAATGAGGCTGCGTGCCTCATAATCCACTATTTCAAATTTAACTCTGGCCAGCCAGGTTTCCCAGGCCTCAGGAAAACTGCCGGCTAAAGGGAGACAAGGATTGCTGGATCCAGGAAGTAAGTACCTTTCTACTTACCTGCTGGATACAGTGTACTTGCCTCACCAACCCTTCTGATCTTCCCCAGACCTCCCCAACGAGACCTCCGACCTCCGATACAGCCCCAATCTCTGACCTCCCCTCCGCCTCCGATTTCCGACACCCCCACCCCCCCACCCCAGCCAGCAGCCTCCGTTCCCTCAGGCTTCCAATCTCCGACACCTCCTCCCAGCCACCGATCCTTCTCACCCTCCTCTCCGCTTCCCGTCTGCAGCATCGTGCCGAAGGCCTACCTGCCCGACAGTCAGGCAGCCTTTCAATCTGGCTGGCTGTAGCTGGGAAACAGAAAAAAGTTAATAAGGTCCTGCCATTAAATTCAGCAGGGCCCGAGGGAAACCCATTCTTCTAGGTCTTCTTGCAGCCCATCAACCCCACACCCCCAACTCCTTCCCTGCCTCCGAGTAAAGATCCAGCCCATATGAACAGTACGGCATCATCTCGTAACTTAGGCTGTAAGCATGTCCGAGAATATTTTTCTCCATCTTCCTCGCTGCAATGCTCCATCTCACTCTCAACAAGGTCCCTGCTGGAATGGAACTATAAACATTACAGGGAAACCGCAAAGGGATACAATTGTTAAGAGTACAAGTTTTATCTTCCACATGGATAGTCCCCTCCAACCCTCAGAAAATTTGAAGTTTGACACTATTGGGTAAATTTTGTTTTCACAGTATGGGTGATAATCACGCGGAGCAGATTACCTGTCTGTTATAGAACTGTTATAGGGGCTCTACAACTTATTCGCAATCCACTCTGCCCGATTATCCACCAGGTTGTGAAAATTAACATTTACCCCTTTATCTGGTGCATTTTCCTGAATTTTGGAATCTATAACAAACCTTCAGCATTGCATTTTTTCAACTAACACGGAAGGGCAATTAAACAATATTATTGAAAAAGACTCTCTTGTCATTCGGGAATAAATAGGAATCTGGAAAATCTTTATAGTTTAACACTTCTTTTTCCCAGTTTCAGCAGATAAGTTGTTACAATGAAAGAAATAAAAAAAAATTTAAATTGCCACGTAGTAAATTGGGAATTTGAACACAGTATTATTGACCATAGGATCCTTCAATTCAGGGCCATAAGCAGAAAATTTAGAATTATACAAGGAACTTATACTACACAATGGATTAGTGACATCTAGGTTTTCAAAGGAATAAAAAGGTATAACTACCTGCAAAACCTACCTCAAAAGTCACTCTCCACTCTCCAAAGCCCCCCCAGATTAAGTTGTCACTCTTCCTCCACCTCCCAGTTCATGCTGCACTTTCCTTCCTTTCCGTGCCTCGAGTAACATTGGTGCTTTCCTCCCCGAAAGCTCTTTCCCAACATATGGCCCCCGCATCTCCCAAAGTCCTGCTCCCAACTTCTTTCCCGAGGATTGTTGCTCTTCCCTCCCAAAAGCACCACAATTAGGGCCCATGTTTCCCAGGAGTTGCTCCTATTTTTTTGGAGCAACTAGTTTTTTTTTTGGAGTATCTTAAAAATCACTATTCTTCCCATTTAGTTTGCTCCAGTTTAAGTGAGTTAGTTCAGTTTTTTTTTTTCAAAAGGGGGCATTACCAGCCACTTCCACCTGTTTTGGCCATTTAACCAAGTTTAGCCAGCGAAAAGTTACTCCAAACTAACTTAGGCCAGCGTATGTGTCCACTTTTGTATGCTCAGAAAAACCTTGTGGAGACGTAAGAAATCAGCGCAGGTAGCCAGAGATAGGGGATGGGAAGGGAAGTGAGAGGATTTTCCAAAGCACTAAACACCTTCACAACAACATTAAAGAAGCATAAGTACATGTAAAACAATAAGCACTAAACAAAGCAGTACATTTAAAGCACCAAGCACTAAACAAAGCACAAAAATAAGCATTCAATAACAAATAAAAAATACAAGGAAGCTGAGAGGACCTGCACCAAGACTTACAAAGCATTAATCAAAGCACAAAAAGTAATAAGCAATTAATTAACAAATAAAAAATAGAAGGAACCCTGCATCTAAAGCACCAAGACCAAAGTAATAATCAATAACAAATAAAAAATAGAAATCCGACCTTTATGTGAAGGGAAGGTGGGGGGGTGGGGGGGGGGGGGGCGGGAGGGGGGAGATGGAAGTACCCTCTTGATCAAATGGTACAAATCCTCTGGAAGGTCTGGAGCTAGCCGTTGGACTTCAGTATCCTGAGGCTCTTGTTCCCAGTAACAAAACGCACCTGGGCAGCACCATGGGAATCCCATTTTTTGATTCAGTGAGCTTCGATTTTATTGTTTCAAGTTCTGAGTCCTTTCAATCTTTTCTGTTTGGAAGGCTGCGCCCATCTTCAGGATTCATCGCCGGGGCACAACGAGAAACTCTTGCACAAGCAAAGCATTCATTTCACGGAGACCCAATCCTGCCTCCAAACAGCGAGCAACATTAAACAGACGAGCCTGCCCAGGTCCCATCCTACTCACGTCTTGCCCCCAATCTCTTTCCTTTCCTGCTACGCCCACCCCCCCCTCCCCCGAACATCTCCGAGACAGTCCCAAGGAACACTCGATGGCCTCAGTCAGTGAGAGCAATCAAGGCTTTGTAGACATTTCCCAGATGCTCCCGGAGACCACGCTCTGCTGCACTTCGAGAAATCTCCATCTCGTTCATGAGTTCGACATCTTCCTTCTTGATGGTCACTTTTGCCAGCTCCTTCTTGTTTGGCTTTCTGTTCCCAGGATCTCCTGTCTCCGATGACGGACATTGCCGTCTCCAGGTCCGAGCTCAGGATCTCCTTCTCCCCCACATAGTCGGTCACCCTGTCCAGGAGCCCATTGGGCCAGGGCTAGGGGCGGTGTGCTTCGGGCCCCTCCCACACAGCATGCAGAGATTTAGGGGCAAGGAGCTACTGCACATGCGCGTGCACGCTAGCGCGCATGTGCAGAGATCCTGGCACTATTTTCAGCGCCAAGACCTGGCTCCGTTCCCCACTGGATGTGGTCCGCTACGCCGAACCTGAAGACATCCCGAGGAACAGGGAGAATTCCTCGGTAAGTTTTAGGTGCGATTTTTGTTCCAGAAAGTCTGCACCTCCCCCAAAGCATCATTCCTGGTTTCTTCATCCTCAGGTTTTTTATCCTTACATGAGACCACCAAAACATTGGCTATCCACATATATAACGGATAGTTGTGATGTATGGAAATGCCCCTGTCCCCACTGTTTGAATTTATAGCCAATAATCAAAGAATGTTCTTGATTTTCTGACCAATAGTCGAAATTATTGGAAAATAATCTGCAGCATCCACCCAAAGTTTCCGGTTGCACTGCCAGAAGATAAACCCACTGAGAGCACAAATTCAGAAAATAACCCATTAATATATTTTAAAGTCTGTCATTCTTTAAAAAAAAATTCTCATGATGTGGGCGGTATCTCTTCCAATAACAGTGCTAGTGAATGGCCTATGCAGGACCTTGCAATTGGTGCGTAGACGCGCACCTTAGAGGGAACATTGGTGGTGACCATTCTTCTTGAACTGCTACAGTCCTTGTGGTGATGATGGTAGGGAATTCCAGTATATTGACTCAGCGACAGTGAAGGAATGGCGATATATATCCAAGTCAGGGAGATGTGTGGTTTGAAGGGGAGTTTGCAGGGGACATTGCTGCCATGCCATTGTTGCTCTCATCCTTCTCAGTGGTAGAAGTCGCTAGGGAGGGAGGTGCTTTTAAAGTAAATTTAATACCGAATTTAGTGAATTCGGTAGATAGTCCATACTGCAGCCACAGCACTCAGTGGCAGGGGGGCCCATCAAGTAAACTGCTCTGTCTTGGATGGTGTTGAGCTTCTTGTGTGTTGTAGCAGCTGCAACCATCCAGGTGAGTGTTGAGAATTCCATCACACTCCTGACCTGAGCCTTGCAGCTGGTGGAGAGGCTTCAAGCAGTCAGAGATGATCCACTCATTTCAGAATATCCTGCCTCTGCCCTGCTCTTGTAGCCACATTGTTGATATGACTGGTCTGCTTAAGCTACTGATCAATGGTGACCCTCAAGATATTGATGGAGGGGGACTTGGTAATTAATGGTGGTGCCATTCAAGGTCAGATGGAGATGACTGTGATTTTTCTTTTTCAAGATGGTCATTATGTGGCACAAATGTTATCTGCCACTTGGAAGCCTAAGCCTGGATGCTGTCCAGCTTCTGCTGTAAGCTGGCATGGGCTGCTTCATTTTTGGAGGAGATGTGAATGGAACTGAGCACAGTGGAATAATCAGCAAACAGGAGCACTACTGACCTCATAATAAAATAAGGATCTTTAATGGAACAGTTGAATATACCTTGGAAGCCTCTCATCAACAAGAGCAGACATTGACAACGAGACTCAACACCACCTCCAGTGCGCCAGTGAAGCCTTCGGCCCCCTGAGGAAAAGAGTATTTGAAGACCAGGCCCTCAAATCTGCCACCAAGCTCATGGCCGACAGGGCTGGTGTAATACCCGCCCTCCTATATGGCTCAGAGACATGGACCATGTACAGTAGACACCTCAAGTCACTGGAGAAATACCACCAACGAAGTCGCCGCACGATCCTGCAAATCCCCTGGGAAGACAGACGCACCAACGTTAGCATCCTCGACCAGGCCAACATCCCCAGCATTGAAGCACTGACCACACTTGATCAGCTCCGCTGGGCAGGCCACATTGTTCGCATGCCAGACACGAGACTCCCAAAGCAAGCGTTCTATTCGGAACTCCTTCACGGCAAACAAGCCAAAGGTGGGCAGAGGAAACATTACAAGGACACCCTCAAAGCCATCCTGATAAAGTGCAACATCCCCACTGATACCTGGGAGTCCTTGACCAAAGACCACCCCAAGTGGAGGAAATGCATCCGGGAGGGCGCTGAGCACCTCGAGTCTCATCGCCGAGAGCATGCAGAAATAAAGCGCAGGCAGCGGAACGAGCATGCAGCAAACCAGCCCCACCCACCCTTTCCGTAGACGACTATCTGTCCCACCTGTGACAGGGACTGTGGTTCTCATATTGGACTGTTCAGCCACCTAAGGACTCATTTTTAGAGTGGAAGCAAGTCTTCCTCGATTCCGAGGAACTGCCTAAGATTGATTGATTAATTGAAGATGGTTGAGTCAAGTAAGCTTGCCTGAGGAATTTGTCATGTATATATGCTTGGGTTTACTAGCCACCAGGTGGCGCCACTGTCGGAGGTCATTGGGCTGTGCGCATGTGTGTGCGGCCCAGGTATAAACGGCCAGCCATCTTGTAAGGTAATCACTTTGGGCCCTAATAAAGTAGAGCCAGGTTTGTACCTGTTCGGAGTTTACAGTATTCAGTCTATTGAGTTATTGCATACATAACATTTGGCGATGAGGTAACAAGAACATCGTATGCAAAAATGAGCACAATTGGAATTCTGGAGTGATTCGAGGAGGGGGAAGATTGGGCAGATTTTGTAGCTCACTTTGACCAGTACTTTGTGGCCAACAAAATGGAGAAAGAATCAGACGCAGTTCGGTGCCGGACGCTCCTCCTCACGGTTTGCGGTCCGAAAATCTATGGACTCAAAGAATCTCCTCTCGCCTTTAAATCCAACAGATAAGGACTATGAAACATTGTATGCTCTGATATGTGACCATCTCAAACCAGATGAAGGCTTCATCATCTCAAGATATCGATTCTATACGCACGTTCGTTCTGAGGGCCAGGATGCATTGGAATTGGTTGCCGACCTAAGATGTTCAGCTGCACCGTGTAAGTTCGAAACTGCATTGGCAGACATGCTGTGGGACTTCTTTGTAATTGGCATCAACCACAAGATGATCCTGCATAAGCTACTGGTGGCGGAGATGCTGGATTTGAGCAAGGCCATCACGATTGCCCAATCATGCATGTCGATGGACAAAAGCTTAAAGCAGATATCATTGAAAAAATCGGAACTCGGCAAGTACTCTATACAAGATAGTATCGTCGGTTGGCAGAGCTGCATATGGCAGGGCCTACCCAACTGTGTACGCGAAACCTGTGGCTGCTCAAAGTCCGCCAACGGGAATGAATCCAATATCACTGTGTTGGCATTGTGGGGGAAATCATCGGTAACATCAGTGTCGGTTTAAACAGTATATTTGCAAAGGCTGTTCAAGAGTGGGGCATCTCTAGCGCATGTGTCCGCAACTGAGCAAGCGTGCTGCGACACACCACATGGAGGATGATGACCAGTCTAGCTTGGATCCGGATATACAATCTGAGATACCAGAGGAGGAAGTGTATGGACTGTATTCATTCCTAACAAAGAGCCAACCGATAATGATTAATGTAAAACTTAATGGTGTGCTGGTATTGATGGAATTGGACACGGCTGTGAGTCAATCAATAATGAGCCAGAGGACATTCGACAGGCTGTGGGATACTAAGGCTGTGAGGCATAAGCTGAATCCAGTCAATGCCAAGTTGCTTACGTACACTAAAGAACTCATAACAGTGATTGGCAGTGCAGTAATCAAGATGTCGTATGATGGTGCAGTTCACGATTTAGCACTATGGATTGTTCCAGGCAATGGTCCAACGCTGTTTGGCAGGAACTGGTTAGGAAAAATCAAATGGAACAGGAACGAGATCAAAGGATTTTCGTTGGAGGAGGATACGCCATGTGCTCAAGTGCTGAGCAAGTTCCCCTCGCTGTTTGAACCAGGCATCGGCAATTTCACGGGAGCCAAGGTGCAGATCCACGTGGACTCTGATGCAAGACCCGTCTTTCATAAAGCTCGGGCAGTTCCGTACACAATGAGGGAGAAGGTCGAAATTAAACTGGACAGACTCCAGCGTGAAGGGATCATATCACCGTTCGACTTTAACAAATGGGCCAGCCCCATTGGTCCCATGTTGAAAAGTAATGCCACTGTCAGGATTTGTGGAGACTACAAGGTTACGATCAACCGAGTTTCAAAACAGGATCAATACCTGTCACCGAAGGCTGATGACCTGTTTCCAACGCTAGCCGGGGGGAAGTCGTTCACAAAACTGGATCTGACGTTGGCCTACATAACACGAGCTGGTCGACATGTCGAAGAAACTTATGTGCATCAACACTCATAAAAGGACTGTTTACCTACAACAGGTGCCCTTTTGGAAATCGCTTGGCTGCAGCAATATTTCAGAGGAACATGGAGAGTCGACTGAAGTCCGTCCCCAGAACCGTCGTGTTCCACGATGACATACTGGTCACAGGTCATGTCTCCGCCGAACATCTGAACAACCTGAATCTACATTATCTGGACAAAGTGGGGCTCAGACTGAAATGCTCGAAGTGAGTCTTCATGGCACCAGACGTCGAATTCCTGGGGAGGAAAATTGCTGCTGACGGTATCAGGCCTACGGACTCGAAAACCAAGGCCATCAAAAATGCACCCAAGCCTCAGAATGTGACGGAGCTGCATTAGTTCCTTGGTCTACTCAACTACTTTGGTAATTTCTTACCTAGATTGAGCACCTTATTAGAGCCACTGCACGCTGCTAAGAAAAGGCGACAACTGGGTTTGGGATGCGTCTCAAGATAGAGCTTTTGAGAAAGCTACTAATCTGCTTTGCTCTAACAAGCTGCTGGTACATTATGATCCGTCTAGTACTGGCCTGTGATGCTTCGTCATATGGAGTTGGTTGCGTGCTCCAACAAGCTAATGAGTCGGGCAAATTACAATCTGTTGCATATGCTTCAAAAAGTTTGTCAAAGGCGGAAAGAGCCTACAGCATGGTAGAGAAAAAAGCACTAGCCTTTGTGTATGGGGTTAAAAAGATGCATCAGTAGCTGTTTGGTCTTCGGTTTGAACTGGAAACAGATCTCAAGTCACTCATTTCATTGTTTTCGGAAAACAAAGGTATCAATACCAATGCAATATCCCGCATCCAGAGGTGGGCACTGACATTATCTGCCTATGATTATGTCAGTCGCCATTGACCTGGCACTGAGAATTGTGCCGATACATTGAGCCATCTGCCATTGCCCACACCAGAGATGGAAACGCCACAACCAGCAGACCTACTCTTAGTCATGGATGCTTTTGAACGTGAAAGAACCCCTGTCAAGGCCCAACAAGTTAAGACCTGGATCAGCCAGGACCCGATATTATTGGTTGTGAAATGTTGTATCCTTAATGGTGATTGGTCTGCCATACCCAAGCAAATGTGTGAGGAGGCCAAACCTTACATCCGTCGCAAAAACGAACTATCCATTCAATCAGATTGTATACTGTGTGGTACTAGTGTTGTTATACCCAAGAAAGGCAGAGAGAAGTTTGTGCATGATCTACATCGCACGCATCCCGGTATTGTCATGATGAAAGCCATTGCCAGGTCTCATGTATGGTGGCCTGGAATTGATTCTGATCTGGAATCATGTGTGCATCAGTGCAACACTTGCATGCAGCTTAGTAAAGCACCAGCGGGAATCGCCGCTGAGTCTGTGGTCGTGGCTATCTAAACCATGGTCCAGGATCCACATCGACTTTGCAGGTCCCTTCCTGGGAAAGATGTTCTTAGTTGTGGTGGATGCTTATTCCAAGTGGACAGTGTACAATCATGTCATCCAGCACATCCACAGCTACCATTGAGAGCCTTCATGTCATGTTTGCTACACATGTAAGCGACAACGGATCTTGCTTCACCAGTATGGAATTTCAAGAGTTCATGAAATTCAATGGTATCAAACATGTGGGGTCAGCACAATTCAAACCCGCATCCAATGGACAAGCAGAGCGTGTGGTCCAAACCATCAAGCAGAGTATGAAACGTGTAACTCAAGGTTCAGAGCAAACTCGCTTGTCACGCATATTGCTTTGTTACAGGACAAGACCCCATACACTTACCGGGGTCTCCCCTGTTGAACTATTGATGAAGAGAGGTCTCCAGACCAGGCTCTCTCTTGTCCACCCTGACTTGAATAATCGTGTCGAATACAAACGGCAAAGTCAGCAAGGGTATCATGATTGCGCTACGGTGTCAGGTGACATTTTTATCAATGATCCTGGTATGAACTGAATTATGGTCAAGGTCCCAAATGGACCAGCGGTACTGTTACGGCCAAGGAGGGTAACAGAGTGTTTATCGTTAAGCTCAAGAATGGGCAGACATGCAGGAAACATGTCGATCAGGTAAAGCTGCGACACACATATGAACCGGAACAGTCTGAGAAAGACACAATCAGTGACCAACCAAACTACCCTCAGTCATCAGAGGACTCCGCTGTCATCAATGAATCTGGACTTTCAATCACTGACATGGTCAATGAATCTGAGACGTTCAACTCTGGAGCAGAAAGCCCTGGAACGTCTCAATTTGTAAAAAGACCGTGATTAATATCTTTTTTATATATGAATACTTGTATTTACTCTGTACAGCCACCAGAGGGCTCATCCCCTGGAGTCCCAAGGGATCCCATAACCCCAGGGGAGCACAGGTATTTAAGGAGGCTTCACAGGTTTGAGAGGCACTCTGGAGACCTGCAATAAACGACTAAGGTCACACTTTACTTTGAGCTCAGTGTTCAGTCTGACTCTTTCTCCATACACAACAAGTGGCGACGATTTACAGATAGCGAACATAAAGATGCAAACATTGGGCATCCTGGAGAAATTCTCGGAGGTAGATGATTGGGAAACTTTTGTGGAGTGACTCGACCAATACTTCGTGGCCAACGAGCTAGATGGGGAAGTGAGCTGCCAAATGAAGGGTGATCCTCCTCACCGTCTTTTGGGCACCAATGTATGGCCTCATGAAGAATCTGCTCACTCCAGCGAAACTCACGGAGAAATCGTACGACGATTTCTGCACACTGGTCCGAGAGCATTTGAAACCGAAGGAAAGCGTTCTGATGGCGAGGTACCGGTTCTACACCTACAAAAAGGTCTGAAGGCCAGGAAGTGGCGAGTTATGTCGCCGAGCTAAGACACCTTGCAGGACATTGCGAATTTGAAGGACATTTGGAGCACATGCTCAGAGACTTTTTCGTACTTGGCATTGGCCACGAAACCATACTTCGCAAACTTTTGACTGTAGAGACTCCAACCTTGAGGAAGACCATAGCAATAGCCCAGGCATTCAATGCCACCAGTGACAAGACGAAGCAAATCTCTCAGCACACAAGTGCTGCTACAAGTACTGTGAACAAAGTGATGTTGTTTTCGAATCGTAAAGTACAGGGCAGGTCACACATACCTGCAGCTACACGTCCGCAGAGGACTCAGAGTCCACCATCAAGGGTGATGAATGCAAGGCCATTAACACCTTGTTGGTGCTGCAGGGGTGATCATCGTTTCCATTCATGCCGATTCAAAGAGTATATTTGCAAGGGTTGTGGAACAATGGGACACCTCCAACGAGTGTGCAGGCGAGCTGCAAAGCCTGTTAAACCTGCAAACCACCATGTTGCAGAGGAGGACAGATCCATGGAGGATTACGATAAACCAGAGCCTCAGATCGAGGAGGCAGAGGTACATGGGGTGCATACATTCACCACGAATTGTCCCCGATAATGCTGAATGTTGAACGAAATGGACTCCCAGTGTCAATGGGGCTGGACACAGGTGCAAGCCAGTCCATCATGGGCAAAAAGACTTTCGAAAGGTTGTGGTGCAACAAGGCCTCAAGGCCAGTCTTAACTCCAGTTTGCACGAAACCAAGAACTCACACGAAAGAACTGATTCCTGTAATCGACATTGCTATCGTAAAGGTCTCCTATGATGGAACGGTGCACAAGCTACCACTCTGGGTGGTACCGGGCGCTGGTCCCATGCTGTTCGGCAGGAGCTGGCTGGGAAACATATGCTGGAACTGAGATGACGTCCGAGCGCTATCGCCCGCTGACGTCACTTCGTGTGCCCAGGTCTTAAACAAATTTCCTTCACTGTTCGAACCAGGCATCAGGAAATTCCAAGGAGCAAAAGTGCAGATCCACCTAATTCCGGGGGCGCGACCCATCCATCACAAGGCGAGAGCAGTACTGTACTTGATCAGAGAAAGGGTAGAGATTGAGCTAGACCGGCTGCAAAGAGAGGACATCATTTCCCCGATCAAGTTCAACGAGTGGGCTAGTCCTATTGTCCCAGTCCTCAAGGGAGACGGCAGCGTCAGAATCTACGGCGATTACAAAGTAACAATCAATCGTTTCTCCCTGCAAGACCAATACCCACTACCAAAGGCCGATGACCTCTTTGCAATGCTGGCAGGAGGAAAGACATTCACGAAGCTGGATCTGACTTCAGCCTACATGACGCAGGAACTGGAGGAATCATCGAAGGCCCTCACCTGCATCAACACGCACAAAGGCCTTTTTATTTATAACAGATGCCCGTTTGGAATCCGATCAGTGGCGGCGATATTCCAGAGAAACATGGAAAGCTTACTGAAGTCGGTCCCGCACACTGTAGTCTTCCAGGACGACATCTTGGTTACAGGTCGGAACATAGTCGAGCATCTGCAGAACCTGGAGGAGGTTCTTGGTCGACTTAACCGCGTGGGGCTCAGGTTAAAACGCTTGAAGTGCGTTTTCCTGGCACCTGAAGTGGAGTTCCTGGGAAGGAGGATTGCGGTGGATGGCATCAGGTCCACCAACGCGAAGTCGGAGGCAATCAAGAATGCACCGAGGCCACAGAACGTGACGGAGCTGCAATCGTTTCTGATCAACTCCTGATCTACTTTGGTAACTTCTTACCGGGTCTCAGCACACTGTTAGAACTACTGCATGTCTTACTACGAAAAGGGGATGTATGGGTTTGGGGCAAAAGCCAAGAAAATGCCTTTGTAAAAGTGATAAAATTATTATGCTCAAACAAATTGCTTGTGTTGTATGATCCATGTAAGTGTTTGTTACTAGCATGTGATGCGTCGTCATATGGCGTCGGGTGTGTATTGCAACAAGCTAATGATTTCAGAAAACTGCAATCGGTTGCTTATGCATCCAGGAGTCTGTCTAAGGCTGAGAGAGCCTACAGCATGATTGAGAAAGCAGCGTTAGCATGTGTCTATGGGGCAAAGAAAATGCATCAATACCTGTTTGGGTTAAATTCGAATTGGAAATTGATCATAAGCTACTTATATCCCTGTTCTCCGAGAGTAAAGGGATAAATACCAACGACATCAGCTCGCATCCAGAGATAGGCGCTCACGTTGTCCGCATACAACTACGCCATCCACCACAGGCCAGGCACAGAAAACGGCGCCGATGCTCTCAGGAGGCTGCCATTGCCCACCATGGGTGTGGAAATGGCGCAGTCCGCAGATCTAGCCATGGTTATGGAAGCATTTGAGAGTGAGCAATCACCCGTCACTGCCCGGCAGATCAAAACCTGGACAAGCCAGGACCCCTTATTATCTCTAGTCAAAAGCTGTGTGCTTCACGGGAGCAGGTCCAGTGCCCCAGTGGAAATGCAGGAAGAGATAAAGCCGTTCCAGCAGCGCAAAGATGAAATGCCTTTACAGGCAGACTGCCTTCTGTGGGACAATCGAGTAGTGGTCCCCAAGAAAACCAGCGGCACCTTCATCAATGACCTCCACAGTACCCACCCATGCATCGTAATGATGAAAGCGATAGCCAGATCCCACGTGTGGTGGCCCAGTATCAATGCGGACTTAGAGTCCTGCATTCACAGATCAAATACATGCTCGCAGTTAAACAATGTACCCAGGGAGGCGCCGCTAAGTTTATGGTCTTGGCCCTCCAAACCGTGGTCGAGGGTACACGTCGACTATGCAGGCTCGTTCTTGGGTAAAATGTTCCTTGTGGTTGTAGACGCGTACTCCAAGTGGATTGAATATGAGATAATGTTGGCTAGCACGTCCACTGCTACTACTGAAAGCCTGCGGGCCATGTTTGCCACACACAGCCTACCCAATGTCCTGGTGAGCAACAACGGGCCATGTTTTACCAGTGCTGATTTCAAAGAATTCATGACCCGTAACTGGATCAAATATGTCACATCTGCCCCGTTTAAATCGGCATCCAATGGTCAAGCAGAGAGAGCAGTGCAAACCATCAAGCAAGGCTCACTACAGACTCGCCTATCTCGAGTCCTGCTTAGCTACCGCACGAGACCCCACTCACTCACTGGGATCCCACCTGCTGAACTGCTCATGAAAAGAGCACTTGAGATAAGGCTCTCGTTAGTTCACCCTGATCTAAATGAACAGGTAGGGAGCAGGCGGCTTTAACAAAGTATATACCATGATAGCGCAAATGTGTCATGCGAGATTGGAATCAATGATCTTGTATTTGTATTAAATTATGGACAAGGTCCCAAGTGGCTTCCCGGCACTGTCGTGGCCGAAGAGGGGGCAGGGGTCAAACCTTCAAATGGACTCATTCACCGGAAACACTTGGACCAAATCAAACTGAGATTCACAGACTATCCTGAACAACTCACCTTGGACCCTACCTTTTTTGATCCCCCAACACACACACCAGTGGCAACCGGTACCACGGTTGACCACGAAGCAGAACCCATCATCCACAGCAGCCCAGCAGGACCCAGCATACCAGGTAGCCCAGCGAGGCCAGCTGCACAGCAGCCAAGCGAGGGCCCAACGCTTGACTCAACAATATCAGCTTTCACATTGAGACAATCAACCAGGGCAAGAAGGGCTCCAGATCGACTCACATTGTAAATAGTTACACTATTGACTTTGTGGAGCATGTTGTTATATGTGTATACTTGTATTTATTCTGTACAGCCACCAGAGGGCTCATCCCCTGGAGTCCCAAGGGATCCCATAATCCCTTGGGAGCACAGGGATTTAAGGAGGCTTCACAGGTTGGAGAGGCACTCTGGAGACCTGCAGTAAAAAACTAAGGTCACACTTTACTTTGAGCTCACAGTATTCAGTCTGACTCTTTCTCCATACACAACAATCTTAAAGGGGGATATTGTCATGTATGTATGCTTGGGTTTACTAGCCATCAGTTGGTGCCACTGTCGGAGGTCATTGGGCTTTGCGCACGTGTGTGTGGTCCAGGTATAAAAGGCCAGCCATCTTGTAATGTAATCACTTTGGGCCCTAATAAAGTAGAACCAGGTTTGTACTGTTTGGAGTTTACAGTATTCAGTCTATTGAGTTATTGCAGACACAACAGAATTCTTGCTGTAATACCTGTCATAATTGGTCCTTTTACAACCACAGCCATCTTCTGTTCCAGGAGAGTTTTCCTTTTAATACTCATTGACCTGTTAGGACTGCCTGATGCCTTGTTCATTTGAACATTGCATTGATGTTGAGAGGAGCTACTCTCACCTCTCCTCAAGCATTCAGGTCTTGCATCCTTGTGTGGATCAAGGTTGTGATGAGGTCTGGAGTGATTCTGGCAAAAGCTGAAGTGAGTGTCAGTGAGCAGGTTATTGGTGAGTAACTGTCAAATAATAAAGGCACTACTGATGACTCCTCCTGTCACTTTACTGAATATTGGGGGCAGGACAATAGGATAATAATTGATTGGGTTAGATTTATCCTGATTTTGGTCAATGGGACCTATCAGGGCAATCTTTCGCATTGTCAGGTAGATGCTAATGTCATAACTGTAGTGGAGTAGCTTGGCAAGGGGGTGCCTAGCTCCTGTGCACAGGACATCAGAGTTTCAGCCAGGTTTTTGTCAGGGCACTAGCCACTTCTTAATGTCATGTGGAGTGAACTGAATTGGCTGGACACTATTATCTATGAAGGTGGTGCCCTCAGAAAGGCGTCAAGTAGGATCCTCCATTCAGCACTTTTGGCTGAAGATGCTTGTAAACACTTCAGTCTTATTGTTTGCATTCATGTGCTTGGCTCCACCGTGAGTGAGGAAAGGGATGATCCTTCCATTATTTTCATGGTTGCCCATCATCATTCTTGACTGTATGTGATAGGGCTACATATCTTTGTTCTGATCCAGCGTTTAACTTGCAGGTTACTCTGCACAGTAGTTCCATTAGGTTCATACCTTATTGTAAGGCATGCCTAATGCTGCTCTGGGCACATCCTTCTATGCTCTGCATTGAAACAGAGTTGGCCTCCTTTCATTCTGCAGCAAATAAAGCATTAAGGAAGATTATTTATTCTGTGCAAACAGTGTTATGAAATGATAAAGCTGTTAATAAAGAAACAGGTTTATGATTTTGTTATATATCGTACCTAAAGACAATGTTCCACTCCAGCGATCAAAAAGCTAAGCAAACAAAATGGCTGACTCCTGAGAGCCGAGATTGTCCACGTGGTATAAAACTTGACAAGTGATTACTTTCACTGCCGGTAGTACATGACAGATCATTAACTGCCCCTGCAGGTCTTCTTGAAGTAATACACCTCTGTTACAGCTTCACTGATGAGCTTGAGCCTCATCTTGCACTCACCATCATGTTCAGGTAGCACACCCCATTACATTAGACTCACTGCATGAGGCAATACTTGCTGTGAGTTGTGAACCTCCTACGCACACCTGGGCTGCCCTCTCTCCCTGAATCACTGCACTATACCCACCAATGACCTCTACACCTCGGCTAAATCTCATCTACTATTGATGTCCTCTTCGTTAAGCTCACTAACTCAGGATCTGACCTGGAGTAAAATATTCACATTTCAAATTGACACTGCGCTGCAGAAATCTGCAGAGGTTCATTATTAATGGCCTTAATAATGTATTCACAAGTGAAAATAAATTTTCTTTTGCACCTTTTATTAGCCTCTTTTACTTCAAAATCAGAGAGAGCCTCCAGTGGAAACAAATACATGTTTTATGCTAGTGATATACATTTTTATTTCTTTTGCTGAGGTGAGGAGAGCAACCTGTACAACTCGTGTATGTGAAGCCTGACAGCTTGGGTAGGTGTGTTACTGTTTAGATGTTTCATCTTCATAGTCAGTGACTTGTTTCACTTCCATTGCCGATACAGAAAGGATACCTTCATACAGAACAGCTTCTTAACATTAATGTCTGCTATCAGCTGCATGCAGAGACTGCTAAAAGCAGTAGCAAATTCAATTTAAATGCCATTATCAGGGCATATCCCCCATTCAATTCAGGAGGGATAAAATTTGCTTTTATTGTTAAAAAAGCTTGAGGGAGTTGACCAATCAGTTGCTTAAAAATCAGTAAGTTATACATTATAACTCAGCATTACATAAAGCCCCTTAGCCGAGCCTATGGTATTAGCCTGAGAAAAGCAACAGATTAATGTGTCAGGAACACAATTAACACCCTCTATCTATTTCATCACAGATTCATACAATCAATATAAAAGGTTCTTGCCATTCATTAAACATGCTTACAGTGCACAAGTTCACATGTTAAGTCCATTTAGGCATTCTATTAATTTCTCCTCAAAGTCACAGTCACATAGCACAGTAATACTATTACCTCCAGTAAGGCCAGCTTAACAGTCTCCCTAAACTAGGTGGGACATATGCCTTTATCTCTCCTTCATCCCAGCCAGCTTAGAGAACATGGATGAATCTAGAGTGTCAGAGATCAGATTTATAGAGTTTCATTACACTGCTAGTGATCAGATACCATCCCAAAATAAATAACGTGCTACCTTCTTAAACTACCAGAATTTAAATACTGGAAAGACGAATAATTGCACTCTGCCATTAAAATTCTGCACACATCTAAACTATTTATCGATGTTTAGATTAAAACGTTCTTAATCTGCACACATCCATATGGCATGGGACAGTGACATGGAATGGCCATAGGATGCAAAGCTTTCTAATTGGCTGAGGTTGCATGGCAACTGCTGCAAAACATTTTGATTGGCTCAAATTTTAAAATTCTCCATTCACCAAAAAAAGGACTAATTAAATTTCTTAAATAGCATTCAATCACAACCTGACATTTTTTCCTTTTACTGGCCATGTTGATTCCCACCCAGCCCAATATAAAACCCTAAACATTAAATTTGTAACATAGCAAACACCAAAAAATGTTGCACCTTGTTTTAATAATCTTCCCTTCTTGCTCGTAACTTCATTTTTAAACATGTGTCTCCTGGTACATCAATGTTGCCATGTTATGTAAACAATGCTTTGGTAAATTTACTAATATGGGATTTACTTCCCCATATGCCCATTTTGTAAATTATTTTTCCTGCTTTCCCACAAAGCTAAGATTGATATGTTAGCAGGAAGTGCTTTCAACCTGGTTGATTTTAATTGCCTACCCACCTGTGTTTGTCTTGTCCTTCTACTTTGTGGAACTGAGCACCACTCTGGCCTTGTCAGTTAATACTCTATTATAACAATGGTGAGTAATAGTAGCATGACGGAACATTTTGGCACAAAAGCTAATGAGGTCAGATAATGAGTAGTTTTTAGGCTGTTTAGAAAATGATATGCTAATTATATCTGTGGGTCACAGAATTAGGCTTTCATTTGTACTTAAAAATGATGAGCAAAAATGAGATGTGCTTTCAGCAGCTGCAGCAACATATTAAGCGAACTATTTTTCTACTTGCCTACCTGATTTAGAAACTGAGAAAGATGCCTTGTAATCTCCTATTAAACCATCCTTTGCCTGTCTCCTCATTATTCAGAATATGTTCAATTATTTGTAATTAAGGTAATGAAAAGGACAGTGGCAGTAATGTGGAAGGTAATTGGAGGCAACCTACTGAGAGAAACGTAAACTGTTTTTGATTCATCAGGATACCTCGCAAATGATGAGCATTTATTAAATGGTAAAAATTTGAAAATTAAAGACGACTCCTGCACAGTTGTAATAAGATCTGGGAATGTTAGCACTATTTCAGGGAATGGCAATTTTAATTAGTTTGTCTTGTAAACTGCTATATTTTAGACCAATGTTAAGTGAGGGATGGCAACCCTCTTGAGCAAAACCAGAATTTGGAGCCAATTTACAAAAAGTAATCATCACTATAAGCTTCATCAGGCATGAACTTTCCACCAAACGTATTAAAAATATATGGTTATCATGCAAATATATTTGACAATGTTCTTCTGATCGCTGCTCTACCAATTATTGACAAAAGAATACATATTTTAAAATGTCGGCTGGCATTACTCCGGTTCGCAAAATTATAAGAATAAAAGATGGAATATTTAATCCCCACGAGAGGTGGGGGTTATTTTCATCTCACTGCTTGTGTGGTGATCTGGCATAATGGATTGCCCACCCATTGTAGAACTTATGGATTGTGGGGTGATGATCGGACAGGTTCTACAATAAGCAGGAGATCCGGTCATCGCATTACCATCCAGGCAGTGAAGGTGACGTTTACCTCAGTGAGTCATGACCCAGTGTAGTCTTCAGGTGAAGTGGGAATAGAGGTAAGGGGATAACCTGGCATGCAGACATAATTCAGTACATATTTTAAAGTAATGCTTTCTATCGTTGTTTTTACTTTCCATTATAAATTCCAATGTCCCCGTTTATAATGAAACTGCCTATGTAAACTTTCCACACTGTAATTTTAACCTTCTCACCTGTCCTCATCCCCATCCTCTCACCCACTCCCTTCCTCCTTTGCATCCTTTTCTGACACTCTCCTCCTCCCACCACTACTACTCCCTCTCTGTGCACTCCTCCTCCTTCACTCCTCCTTATCTCTTCCTCCATATCGTCCTCCCCTCCTCTTCCTTTCCACTATCCCCCTCTTTCCTATTCACCCTCCTCTCCCTTCTCTTTCCTTTATTTATCATCCCTTTCCTGTGCCGACTTCCTGTTCCCCTGTCCTCTTGCCCTCTGCTCTTCACTTTCTTTCTCTCTTCCATCCTTCCTTTCCTCCAACTTTGCTCTATTCCCTTCTTTTATCCCTTCCCCTTTTTCTCTTTTCCCTTCCTCTCATCCCTCTTCCTTCTTCTCATAAGAATGTAAGAATTCAGAGCAGAAGTAGGCCATACGGCCCCTTGAGACTGCTCCACCATTCAATAAGATCATGGCAGATCTTCAACCTCAACTTCACTTTCCCACCAGATCCCCATATTCCTTGATTCCCCTAGTCCTTTCCTTTCCTCCCATTCCCCAACAAATTCTTCCCTTCCCATCCTCTCTGTCCCATCTCCTCTCCTCCCCATTCTCCAACTCCATTCTCATTCCTCTTGTTCCCTTCCTCTCTCCCATCTTGTCTCCGCCCTCCCTTCTTCTCTTCCCACTTTTTTCCCTTCTCATTACGCTTAGCTGGAGTTGGTCCAATGTGGAATCAGGTGTTCAGTCAGGGGCAATCTTACAAATGATTCTGTCTATGGTGGTTATGGCAGATAGATGCAGCAGGCTAGCTCTGAAGCAGTTCCACCAATGTGATGGAGAGTGGGAGGTCTCAGGACGTACCATTGCAAAAGTTCATGGGTGCCTTTATCCAAACAGCAGCAGGGTTGGAGTCCCGGGCTGTGATATTGTGCAGCCAGGTTCAGGCAAGGAATTAAAGAAATCCAACAACAACAACTTGTATTTATATAGCACCTTTAACATCGTAAAAAAGGAGTATTATGAGACAAAAGATTTGACACCAAGCCACATAAAGATAAATTAGGGCAGATAAAAGCTTGGTCAAAGGGGTAGGTTTTAAGAGAGGCGGAGAGGTTAAGGCAGGGAGTTCCAGAGCTTAGGGCCTAGGCAACAGAAAGCACAGCCACCAATGGTTGAGCGATTATAATCAGGGATGCTCAAGAGGGTAGAATTAGAGGAGCGCAGATATCTTGGGGGTGGGGGGGGGGGGGTGGTTGTGGGGCTGGAGGAGATTAGAGATAGAGGTGAGGCCATGGAGGGATTTGAAAACAAGGATGAGAATTTTGAAATTGAGGCGTTGCTTAACCGGGATCCAAAATAAGTCAGCGAGCACAGGGGTGATGGGTGAATAGGACTTGGTGCGAGTTAAGACACGGGCAGCCGCGTTTTGAATTACCTCAAGTTTACGTAGGGTAGACCGTGGGAGGCCAGCCAGGAGTGCATTGGAATAGTCAAGTCTAGAGCTAATAAAGGCATGGATGAGGGTTTTAGCAGCGGATAAGCTGAGGCAAGGGCGGAGACAGCCCATGTTACACAGATATGTGGTCAGAAGCTCATTTCAAGATCAATTATGACACCAAGGTTACAAACAGTGTGGTTCAGCCTCAGACAGATATTAGTGAGAGGGATGGAGTCAGTGGCTAGTGAACGTAGTTTGTGGCGGGATCCAAAAACAATGGCCGTGATTTTACTTACCAAGGCGGGCTAAGTGTGGCTGAGGTAAGTGGCAGACAGCAACCCCACTCCCGCTTCTATGGAGCTCTGTTGATCGGATTTTACTTTGATGGGGCTTGGTAAGCCCGCCCTGCGAAGTTCCCGGCCAATTAACAGGAAGCGGGTCTGATGACGTCATCTGATGAAGTGTCATCGGCCGATTTCCTTAAAGGAACCATGGCCAACTTTATTTTACCAATTGTTCCATCAGTGTTCTACAGCATTGAGCCGCTACAAGCACTGCAAAAGGGTACACGACTGCACCCAGGCTCTCCCATGACTCCCTCCAGATGCTTATGGAGGGTGTTACAGCACACGGGGCGGTTCTCGTCCCTTCCAATGGGCAGAAGAGACCTCCCCAGAACACCAACGCAGCCTGGTTGCACAGTGTACAGGAGGATACAAGCAGGGATGTCGTTAGGAGGATCTGGCGCAAACATTTCAGTGATCTCAGTCGATCTCGAAACGTTACTGCAAAGGCACACTCAACCTCATCCTGCTGTGCCACTCATCACATCCCTATCACTCTGCCTTCCCTACCCTACTCCTGCACATCCTTACTCACACCAACTTATCTTGTACCTCCACCTATCCTTCTTTCTCTATCTACTTTATCACATCCCCATCTCACTAGCCACCCCTCACACTCGCATCCTTGTCCAATCATACCAACTAATAACACACAAGGGTAGGCACTTGGGTCTTTTAGGCAGTGTTCATGTAGAGTTTCTGCTAATGTGTTGTCAAATATTGAAATCTTTATTTTGAACGCTTTGGCCCCAAAATTGCCCTTCGCACCGATAGGGGGAGGTAAGCGTCCAGGGCCAGGGCTTCCTACGCCCAGCCCGGAATTCACGGCCCAACACAGAATTGAGCCGTGCGCCCCTCAAAGGAAGCTGAGCGCTGTGTCCAGTTTTCCGCTACCTTTGAGGGGCGTTCCCGGGGCAGCAGCACGGTGCTGAGTCCAACGTTACACGGCTGCTCCACGTAGCGCTGATGCTGTACAACGCCCCTGCCTTTCAATAAAAGGGGGGGGGCCTCTGTGCACTCTGCAGGCTCTTTAGGGCCACCAGGGAGGCAAGTGACTGGGCCAGCAGCATGGCACCCATAACAGAGTGCTGGGCTGCACGATAACAGCCCGGTTGACATGAGGGCCGCCATTGTCGGGCCGGCCCAAGATTCGACCGACAAATAAAAATAGCGGGCATCCACCAGCTTCACGACCCGCAATGACATCATCGCCAGTTGCATGCCGGCCCGGGGAGCTAATCGTGGATGTGGTGCACTTCGCCAAACTTCCAGAACAATTTGTCCGGAGGTGCTAGCGCTTCCCCCCCTCCCCTGGATGAAAACGCCATCGCGCCCCATTAGCGCCTCCAGAGGTACTAATGAGGCTATAAAAAGGGGCAATTTCACCCCCTTTGCATTCTTGCAGAGATTTGTGTCCACCTTTGGAAGTGGCTCAGTGAGTTGTAGTGAATGGTCAGACATAAGGGTACCCCCCGCACAATGGTGATGAGTGTGAAAGGAATGGCTTGGGCATTGCAAGGATGCTTTATGGAGTTGGTGTGAGGTGGTGCCAACTTAGTAACATCATGTGGCAGCCAGGTTGTACAGCCTCGAGTGAAGTAAATGTGGCCATGGTGAGGCCATCCCTGGCCTCCCGGGTAGCAATGTGGTCAGATGCTGATGCCCTTTATCCTGTGCAGCATCAGGTGACTACAAAGAAGGTTGGTGTTGTTGTTGGTGTTGCAGGTGTGCCTGGTGATGTTGGTGTTGGGGCTGATCGTGATGGGATTCTGAGGACCAAGGTGAGATTTTTTTCAAGGGCACCGATGCTGCTGGCATAGATGACAGGTGAAGTTGAGATGACAGAAGCGATCTGTCAATGGAGAGAGAGGTTGCTCCAAGGAAGTGACTGGATAGAAAGTTCACTGCAAACACTTCCAAACTGCATACAGCTCAAATGTTTCTTCCAAATCCTGAAGGCTTCTGCTTCTGACATTGAAAAGTAAACAGCTGTGTAATGGTAGCTTTTATACCACTACTGCAGCTGTCAACTAGCCAAAGCAATGGAGAGTCACTGAGAACCTGACACACTTACCTGGCGTGAAACCCGAGGGACGGCAAACTTGGTAAAATGGTAAATGCCTGGGTAAAATCCTTTTACATACCTTTAAATTACCTCTTAAGCATTTTAATTGACTGGTGTCAGGTCTACAATCTGCTGGCAGCCCCGACAGTTGAGAAACTGACACGGCGACTTCTGCCCCGTTGTCAGTCGGGACCATTTTGACAGTGGGCCTGCTTCCAAACCCGCACAGTTGGGAAGTTTAATTTCAGTTAATTAAATAAATCTGGAATAAAAAGCTAGTGTCAGTAATGGTGACCATGAAACTACCGGATTGTCATAAAAGCCCATCTGGTTGACTAATGTACTTTAGGGAAGGAAACCTGCCGTCATTACCCAGTCTGGTCTATATGTGACTCCAGACCCATAGCGATGTGGTTGACCCTTAACTGCCCTCTGAGATGGCCTAGCAAGCCACTCAGCTGTCAAGAAGGCAGCTCACCATCACCATCACCTTCTCAAAGGATGGATAATAAATGCTGGAATTGCCAGCAATGCCCACATCCCATTAATGAATTAAAAAAATGGAAAGTACTGACACAAAATGTGTGACAAATACGTGACAATAGGAAGTCAAATGATGCAGACAGGAAGTGCGAACGGCTGCAGGATCTTTAATATGTGTGATACACAGCACAATGAAGACAAATTTCATGAATGTGTATAAAAGCTTAAAATTCATGCCTGCTTTAATTTTTATGCTGAGCAGACCTGATGAAATGCAGTTTCACAGTAATATTATCAAGGTTAAAATACATCTTATATAATAGATGTCAAAACCATATGTAATTGAATAATGGAATAAATGCACTTTTGTTCATTTGTATTAGAGGGATATTACCAGAATGTTATACCTATGAATCAGTGTTTTTTTTAATCCTGTATATGGATGTTCTTCATAATGTAATATTTAAAATATTCATCTGAACTGCATCATGCCAGTTAACTCAACCTAACTCATTAATAGTGTATAATCCAGAATTCAGATTGCAGCACACCTTATTATAATGTTTAACCAATGCATCTTTCAGGCAGAAAATCTTAAAAGAATATTATGATATTATGTTCTTATATCACATGACTCTGAGGACCTCAAGTGGAGAACTCCTGAAAAACACTGTGTAAATGTCCAATTTTAAAGAAATAATATAATTTCTTCTCACAGAGGGTCGTGAATCTTTGGAATTCTCTACCCCAGAGAGCTGTGGAGGCTGGGTCATTGAATATATCTAAGGTGGAGACAGACATATTTGAAAGATAAAGGAGTCAAAGGTTATGGAGAGTGGGCTGGGAAGTGGAGTTGAGGCCAAAATCAGATCAGCCATGATCTTATTGAATGGCAGAGCAGGCTCGAGGGGCCAAATGGCCTACACCTGCTCCTATTTCTTATGTTCTTATATCACATGACTCTGAGCACCCCAAGTGGAGAACTCCTGAAAATCACTGTATTAATGTACAATTTTAAAGAAATAATATTTTCCACTCAATTGTGATAAACTTTAAACTTTCATCGTACATGGATTTCGTAAGCATTGATATTTTTTCCACTCTATGACCAGCGATTTCATATTAAGAACTTCAAAATTACACTTATGGTCAAGCATGTTCTTCTGAACGGCACATACAATGCAGCTTATCTTTGAAATATAGGTAAGATTGATCTGCTAATAAATGTTGATATTTTCATCATAGCATAGCAAAACAGTATTTAAATTACCCCAGTGTCGCAGCACACAATGAGAACAGTCTCGTATCATTGCTCTGTTATCTATTTGAATAATAAAGAATAATTAATTTCCTGTTAGAATTAGAAGCAGATTCAATAATAACTTTCAAAAGGGAATTGGATAAATACTTGAATGGGAAAACATTGCAGAGCTATGGGAAAAGAGCAGGGGAGTGGGACTAATTGGATAGCTCTTTCAAAGAGCTGGCAGAAGCACGATGGGCCGAATGGCCTCCTTCTGATCATTC
The DNA here is from genome assembly GCF_044704955.1 of Pristiophorus japonicus. Classification (NCBI taxonomy): domain Eukaryota; kingdom Metazoa; phylum Chordata; class Chondrichthyes; family Pristiophoridae; genus Pristiophorus; species Pristiophorus japonicus. Next base: position 111,020,631 of record NC_091977.1, on the reverse strand, counting down.
TATGATTCTATAAAGTTAAATTTATAAGATATGTAAGAGCATAAAATGTGGAGGACATATTCCTGGGGTCCTGCTCTAAAAAGAAGGATATTGGATGAGCATCACACTCAGAATAGGGCACTGAGGACCATCTCGAGCAGCCTGAGACAGATAGCAGGGTTAAGACAAAGGCCAATGTCAACCTCAGTGCCAATATCTGAGAAAGCATGAACACAATACAGCACTACCTGTATCAAGTGGTGGCATCGCCAACACCTGTGATGTCGGGCTTGGCTCAGTGGTAGCACTCTTGCCTCTGAGTCAGGTGATTGTGGGCTCAAACCCTACTCCAGAACTTGAGCACACAATGTAGGCTGACACAAGTTCCATCTTTTAGGGCCTGTGATTAAACTAAGGCCTTATCGTGCCCGTTAAAGTGGATGTAAAAGACCTAAAGTCACAATTCAAGAAAGAGCAGTAGAGCTCTTCTTGTGTCCTGGGCAATATTTATCCTTCAGCCGACACCACTAAAACTGATTATCTGGTCATATATCTCATTGCTGTTTGTGGAATCTTGCTGTGTGCAAATTAGCTTCTGAGTTTGCCTATATTACAACATGGCTACATTTCAAAAGTATTTCATTGGTTGTGAAGCATTTGCAATGTCCTGAAGATGTGAAAGGCGCTAAATAAATGCAAGTTCTTTCTCCCCTTGATCACTGACTTTCTGTCCTTTGGAGAGAGCGATGGAAAGTGGCTTTGGAAAGCTTTTGCAAGACACATTCTGCAGGATCATTAAGTCTGCCCTCCTGCTAAGCAGTGATCACTCAAATCCAATACAAGTAGCATGGCCAGAGAGCACTTTTATGACACTATCCTCTCTCCTGGTGACACTTCACACAGACAGTCCACCCACACCTTCCCAGTTGCCTGTCCATGTAGGTGTCAGGATACAGGACCAGAATGCCAATGTGCCTGCAGTAGTGATGTATTCTCTTGGGACAGAGCCCTAGATGAGGGTCACCTTGGTCCTGGCCCTCAGGTATCATCTCAGTGCAGCATCAGGATAGACTTAAGAACAGCCTGTGAAGGATCAGAATAGGCATAGTAGAAAATAAGAAACGCTTCTTTGTAAATATATAGGCGCACAGTAATACCTAAGCCAATATGATGACCTGTGCACTTCTGTCACGAAATTCAGAGATCTAACACTGATTTTATGCTGGAAAATCAAGCATGTGCAATAGTCCCATTTCTATTCCTGAGACCTTATTTGAATAAAATGGCCAATAAAGGAGGGTGTGCAACTGGGAAGGTGTGGGTGGGACTGTCTACATGAACTGTCACCAGGAGAGAACAGAGTGTCATAAAAGTGCACTCCAGCCATGCTACTTGTGTTGCATTTGAGTGATCACTGATCAGCAGGAGGGAGTAAGATTTTCACATTTTACAAAAGTAAAAGAAAGAACGAACTTGAGTTGAATTGCTCTCCTATGATCCAACCATTACTGACAATATCTCTGTATTTTTCTCAGAGCGCCGACCCCCAGCAGCACAAGCAGCGGGGAGATCAAGGAGCAGCAGCCAGCCACAAAGGGAGCAGCACGAGCAGCTCAGAGAGGGCAACAAAGGTGAAGAGGGCGACTACATTCAACATCACCAGAGCCCAGAGAACGGATTGGTGGGGTGTCACGAAGCAGAAAGGGCACGAGTGGGATGAGCAGCAATCCTACAAAGGACTAGAGAGCCAAGCAGCGGGTCCAACCAGCAGCAACTGACCTGCCAAGATAAGTAGTAAAAATCAACATGTGATGTCACAGTAAGGCAGGGAAGTGCTTGGTTGGTGAGTTCCTCTCTCTTTTCTTGGGCATTGCTTTGAATTAAGAGCCGGGATTAAAAACTAAACCTAATTAAATAAATACATTCTAGATGGCAGGGCAGGAGATGTGTTACTGCTGCAACATGTGAAAGCTGGTGGACACCACTGAGGTCCACATCTGCAGCAAGTGTCTGCAGTTCGAGGAACTTCAGCTCTGCATTGATGAGCTGGAGTCTGAGCTGCAGACCCTGCAACACATCAGTGAGGGGGAGAGTTACCTGAACGCTGTGTTCCAGGAGGCAGTCACACCCCTTAAGTTAATTCATTTAAATTTGGTCCGTGGTCAGGGACAGGAGTGTGTGACTATGAGCGAGGCAGGTATGGGGACTCCGCATGTAGTGATGGAGGAGCCTCAGTCCATGCAATTGTCTTAACAGGTCCGAGATTCTTGCTCCCTATGTGGACGAAAGCAGGGACTGCAGGGAAGATGAGCAAACTGACCACAGCACCATGGTACAGGAGGCCATTCAAGTGGGGGGAGTAAAAATAAATGTTGTAGTGGTAGGGGACAGTAACATTAAGAGGATAGATACTGGTCTCTGCAGCCAAGAGCATGAGTCCTGAAGACTGTGTTGCCTGCCCGTTGGCAGGGTTAAGGACAGCTCCTCGGGGCTGGAGAGGGACTTGGTGTGGGAGGGGGAAGATCCAGTTGTTGTGGTCCACGTAGGTACCAACAACATAGATAGGACAAAGAAAGAGGTTCTGCTGAGCGAGTATGAACAGCTAGGGGCCAAATTAAAAAGCTGAACCACAAAGTTAATAATCTCTGGATTACTAGCTGAGCCACGAGCAAATTTACATAGGGTAAATAAGATCAGAGAGTTAAACACGTGATTCAAAGACTGGTGTGGGAGAAATGGGTTTTGGTTCATGGGGCACTGGCACCAGTACTGGGGTAAGAGGGAGCTGTTCCGATGTGTCCTAGCGAATCAAATAACGCGGGCTGTAGAGAGGGTTTTAAACTAATTAGTGGGGGCGAGGGTTCAGGTGAGCAGAAATTTAAAAAGTCAAAGAGCAAGGAGAAGGCAATAGGGCAGGGCAGCACTGGGAGAAATGATACCTAGAGCGTGACAGGAAGGGACAGAATGTATAAACATAAAGGTGTATCAGAAAGTGGGGTCAAAGCAGGGAAAAATGGTTAAAAAAAAAAAATTTAAAAGCTCTTTATCTGAATACACGCAGTATTTGTAACAAAATAGATGAGTTGATGGCACAAATAGATATAAATGGGGTTGATCTGATAGCCATTACAGAGACCTGGTTGCAAGGTAACCAAGGCTGGGAACTAAATATTATGGGGTATTTGCCAATTCGGAAGGATAGACAGGAAGGAAAAGGAGGTGGTGTAGCTCTATTAATCAAGGATGTGATCAGTGCGTTAGTGAGAAACGATATTGGCTCAGAGGAACAAGATGTAGAATCAGTTTGGGTGGAGATAAGAAATAATAAGGGGAAAAAGTCGCTGGTGGGCATAGTCTATAGGCCCCCTAACAGTAGCTACACTGTTGGATGGAGTATAAATCAAGAAATAATGGAGGCTTGTAAAAAAGGAATGGCATTTTAATCTTCATAATGATTGGACAAAACAAGGAGCCTTGAGGGAGAGTTCATAGAGTGTATCCGGGATAGTTTCCTTGAACAGTACATTGCAGAACCAACCAAAGAGCAAGCTATCTTAGATCTGGTACTGTGTAATGAGACAGGATTAATAAATGATCTCCTAGTAAAGGATATTCTAGGAAAGAATGATCATAGCATGGTTGAATTTCAAATTCAGTTGGAGGGTGAGAGTTGGATCTCAAACCAGAGTCCTAAGCTTAAATAAAGGAGACTACAAAGGTATGAAGGCAGAATTGGCTAAAGTGGACTGGGGAAATAGACTAAAGTGTAAGACAGTTGATGAGCAGTGGCAGACATTTAAGGAGATATTTCATAACTCGCAACAAAAATATATTCCAATGAGAAGGAAAGACTTTAAGAGAAAGAATAACAATCTGTGGCTAACTAAGGAAATAAAGAATGGTATCAAATTGAAAACAATGGCATACAAAGTGGCCAAGATTAGTGGGAGGCTAGGGGATTTGGAAACTTTTAAAAACCAGCAAAGATTGACTAAAAAAAGAATAAAGAAAGGGAAGATAGATTATGAAAGTAAACTAGCAAGAACTATAAAAACAGATTGTAAGAGTTTCTACAGGTATGTAATAAGGGAGAGAGTGGCTAAAGTAAATGTTGGTCCCTTAGAGGATGAGACTGGGGAATTAATAATGGGAACAGGGAAATGGCAGAGACTTTGAACAAATATTGTGTATCGGTCTTCACAGTAGAAAACACTAAAAACACCCCAATAGTGGATAATCAAGGGGCTATAGGGAGGGAAGAACATAAAACAATCACTATAACTAAAGAAGAAGTAGTCAGTAAAATAATGGGACTAAAGGTGGACAAGGCCCCTGGACCTGATGGTTTGCATCCCAGGGTCTTAAAAGAAGTGGATGCAGAGATAGTGGATGCATTGGTTGTAATCTACCAACATTCACTGGATTCTGGGGAGGTCCCAGTGCATTGGAAAACCGCAAATGTAATGCCCCATTTAAAAAAGGAGGGAGACAGAAAGTAGGAAACTATACACCAGTTAGCCGAACATCTGTCGTTGAGAAAATGCTGGAGTCCATTATTAAGGAAGCAGTAGCAGGACATTTGGAAAAGCATAATTCAATCAAGCAGAGTCAGCATAGTTTTATGAAACGGAAATCATGTTTGACAAATTTGCTGGAGTTCTTTGAGGATGTAATGAGCAGGGTGGATAAAGGGGAACCAGTGGAAGTGGTGTATTTGAATTTCCAGAAGGCATTCGATAAGGTGCCACATAAAAGGTTACTGCACAAGATTAAAATTCACGGGATTGGGAGTAATGTATTCGCATGGATAGAGGATTGGCTAACTAACAGAAAACAGAGAATCGGGGTAAACGGGTCATTTTCCGATTGGCAAACAGTAACTAGTGGGTACCACAGGGATCGGTGCCGGGGCCTCAACTATTTACAATCTATATTAATGATTTGGATGAAGGGACCGAGTGTAATGTAGCCAAGTTTGCTGATGATACAAAGATAGGTGCCACAGGGATCGGTGCTGGGGCCTCAACTATTTACAATCTATATTAATGATTTGGATGAAGGGACCGAGTGTAATGTAGCCAAGTTTGCTGATGATACAAAAGCAAATTGTGAGGAGGACACAACAATTCTGCAAAGGGATATAGACAGGCTAAGTGAGTGGTGAAAAATTTAGCAGATGGAGTATAATGTGGGAAAATGTGAGGTTATCCACTTTGGCAGAAAAAATAAAAAAGCAAATTATTATTTAAATTGAGAAAAATTACGAAATGCTGCAGTACAGAGGGACCTGGTGTCCTTGTGCATGAAACACAAAAAGTTAGTATGCAGGTACAGCAAGTAATCAGGAAGGCAAATGGAATGTTGGCCTTTATTGCAAGGGGATAGAGTATAAAAGCAGAAAAGTCCTGCTACAACTGTACAGGGTATTGGTGAGGCCATACCTAGAGTACTGCGTACAGTTTGGTCTCCTTATTTAAGGAGGGATATACTTGCATTGGAGGCAGTTCAGAGAAGGTTCACTCAGTTGATTCCTGAGATGAGGGGGTTGACTTATGGTTGAGCAGGTTGGGCCTGTACTCATTGGAGTTCAGAAGAATGAGCGGTGATCTTATTAACACATATAAGATAATGACGGAGCTCGACAAGGTAAATGTAGAGAGGACATTTCCTCTCATGGGGGAATCTAGAACTAGGGGCATAAAAGGGTCGCCCATTTAAAACTGAGACGAGGAGGAATTTCTTCTCTCAGTGGGTTATAAATCTGTGGAATTCTCTGCCCAAGAGAACTGTGGAAGCTGGGTCATTGAATATATTTAAGGTGGAAATAGACAGATATTTGAGCAATAAGGGAGTGAAGGATAATGGGGAGCGGGCAGGGAAGTGGAGCTGAGTCCATGATCAGATCAGCCATGATCTTATTTAATGGCAGAGCAGGCTCGAGGGGCCAAATGGTCTACTCCTGCTCCTATTTCTTATGTTCTTATGTTCTTAACCTCACATCTGTACTATACATGTGGTCTTCACCTTTACCAAGCCCACAGCTATTAAACTAATTAACATAATAAATTACTGTAAACCTTATTTCCTCCATCGGTACGCTGGTATTCTCAGATTGCATGCTGAGTAACGGGGTGATTCAAATGGTTGATTGGCCTTTTCTCATTCCCATCTCTAATCACAGTGCTGTTGCAGCAGCTCACTTCACTTTCTAAAGAAAAAGAATACTTAAAAACATTCCAGGAACATTCCCCCGAATTGTCATATGTAATTAGCCTTGTCAACTACTAGCATGGATTTAGGCAATAAGCCTCATTTGTATACAATTAATGAAATATTATGAACTGGAACAAGCTGATCGGCAATGGATGCCCAGGGATAATAATTGGACAAAGAAGCTGACACTAGTGCCTTATAATTGGCAGAGTTTAAGAGACTGAATGCCAGTCTTAACTGACATTCTGACTCAATTCTCCTCAGTGGGTCATTGGATGAATATCACTGACATTCAGCTGGTTGCTAGATGGAGTACGTTTCAGTGGACAAGCACTTCATCTTCAGGGGTAGGAAAAGGCTGGCAGGCCTGTCCTACCCCTCCTGTCAGCTGATCCCAGAGCAACAGTGACAGAAGCCACAGGGCATCCCGTGGCCCCAAATATGTTAGTCTGCAGCTGTTACAACTCTAACAAAAGGGAAATTGTATTTTTTTAAAGTAACAGATTTTCTAACTCATAAATACAAAGCTCATTAAAAATACTTTGTAAAAGAATTAGATTGCTGTTTATTTCCCCAGGACAATAATCAACTAGCCATACAGGAAAATAAAAATATGTTCATATTAATATATATCTTACCGTGACCTGCTATGACCTTTGAAGTAACAGGCTAACAACATTAAAAAAGAAGTAACACATCACAAAGTGCCATCCCAAAGTAATTCGGGTCAAATGCCAATTCTGTCCAGCCACTTTTCAGAGGTTAACAACGGCGACTAAGCAAAATACGTAGTTAAAGTGGGCTTCAACAAGGCGAAAGAGGGTTATGTTCTTCTAAACAAAAGGCTGAGCACCAACATTGTGAATTTGCAGAAGAATTTATTTTCTGAAACATAACAAAACTGGTGTCCTCCCTGCATCTGTCACCATAGACTCTTGGCTCCTAACACGGATTTTGTCTGAACCAATCCAATCAGAGGCTTCATGTCAGCAGGTGCTATTTTATTCCTGTGAAATTCATCAACTCAACAACCCGTGAAACATCAGTGGACAGAAAAATTCATTAAAATGGGATAGGATCTGGGCAGTGTGCATGGGTGACTTCCGAGAAGTGGCAGGAACATGGTGGGGAGGTCGGGGGGGGTGGGGGGGGATGGTGGAGGTGCACAAAGCAAATAAACAGGACTTCCAAGTATTGGCTGCTCAGACTGATCGCAGTCAAGTTCACCGCAATGGTAAACAAGGACAGTAACCTTTTACTGAAATGACTACTGCCTGTAGTAGTATATGAGATAAACGAGAATATCACAGGATATTAGATAAACTAGAATTACACCATGGCATTTGTTGCAAGCAGCTCTTATGAATAATGTCTTGTATTAGTGCTTATTTCTCTCAATGCACTTCATCTTCAAGGGTAGGAAAAGGCTGGCAGGCCTTTTCCATTTCCATTTCCATTTGTCTGCCAATAAAGTAGAAAATCAACATTACGGCCACACATTTGCTGTTTTGTCAATGAGGTTGATGGCATCAAAAGATTTGGTGGCATTTGTTGATAAATGCTGAGTTATTAGCCTCACAGTGACCCAGCTGGTATGCAATCTCTCATGTTGTATGTTTGGTATATGCTGAGTTAGCTGATCTGAGCTGAGATAGCGGCAAAACTCCCATAAATTACAATAACAACTTACATTTATATAGTGCCTTTAAAAAAATGACTTGCATTTATCTAGTGCCTTTCATGACCTCAGGATATCCCAAAGCACTTTACAGCCAATGAGTACTTTGAAGTGTAATCCTTGTTGTAATTTAGGAAACACAGCAAGATCCCACAAACAGAAGTATGATAATAACCAGGATAATCTGTGTTTTAGTGATGTTGATTGAAGAATAATTATTGGCCAGGACACCAAGTACAACTCCCTGCTATTCTTCGAAATAGTGGGATCTTTTAAATCCACCTGAGAGAGCAGACACAGCCTCAGTTTAATGTTTCATCCGAAAGATGGCACCTCTGACAGTGCAGCACTTCCTCAGCATTACTGTCAGCCTAGATTGTACTCAAGTCCCTGGGGACTTGAACCCACAACCTTCTGACTCAGAGGTGAGAGTGCCACCAATTGAGCCACGGCTGACATACAGTAAGATAGGAAGATAGTAAAACATTCCAACTGATCTCAGAGCGCCAACTAAATTATCTAGGGTGCCCACTCATTATTGCAATGCAGTGACCTCTGCCGAAAAGTGCAGGTGTGTAGACATCGAGTGAGGACGTGTTTGGTTGTGATGGTCTCAAAGTTGAATAGTCTTTTGACACTTAACGGAAACCTTCAGTGGAAGCCTTGGTGCTGGTTTTGGGGCTCCTCTGCTGCTTTAAGGTGACTTGACACCATTTCTCGCTGCAACACCATTGAGATTCTCCTCCAGCTGCTGTGCATTGGAAATGACCTCACGACCCAGGAAAATAGGTCAGAACCATGGGAGGGGTGGATGGAAGTCCCACCTTATCAGAACCCTGCCCCAAATGATAGAATCCAACGCCTTCTACATGAAGCCAAAAAACCTATTAACAGATGTCTGCTAGAAACACAATTTGACCCTATAGTATTTTTATGAACAGTTTCCATGGTTTGTCAACATTTTCCATTGATAGATATGCAATGACTTGTTCGTCATCTTGTTTCCAGAATTTTAACTAGTTCCCTGACTTTCATGAAAAGGTAATGAATAAAGCACTTTATGCTGTCCTATTGACTAACCAATGAAACAGTAAATGAAATACCAAAAATAATCAACAAACTTTACAAAGAAAAGTCAGCCACCAGAGGGCAACAGTGAGCTCCTCTCCAACACAGGGTTTAGCCCCTCAGCTGGAATCAGGTGAAGGTGACAAAGATTGTTCCTAGCCCACCTTGCCCCTTTTGGGTACAGAGCCTATGAACCACTATAGAACTTAGACAAATTGGAAGCCTGGTTCCTAGATTAGCAGGAGGATCTGGCACACACGCACACTCCACTAAACTACTAGAGTGAGTGGACGTACAAATATCCCATTAAATGATCAGAGATAGAATACACACCGTTCTATTGAAAGCATGCATGCAGACATAGAAGCCTGCCGAACTTTAGCACATTCTACATATATTTGTAATCAATAGGCTAAAAGAATTAGGGGGAAAAATGGAGTCGTTTGCACCTCCCGTTAGCACCCACAGGGGGTGCTAATGGGGCGCAAATGACTTTTCGTCCAGGCACGGTGCCGCGAATGACTCACGCTAAATTCCGCGAGAGTTTAGCGGCAGTGGTAACCGGTAGTGCCCCGCTCCACTGTGCAGGTGATGAAACCGTGCGCAGCAACCCATTTTCACCCCGGAGCAAACTTCGGTATCGCCCCCTGAAGCTGTGCCGGGCGATACCGCTTGCAGGGCACTAGTTAAAGGGGATGTGGCATGCACATGAATAAAAAAAATCGTTCGACTTACTTCTTGTGCCCCGTTGCCTCCTTGAACGCAGGATATGTGCCGCGATCTGGCAACCCGGCACTCAAGCTGATGGCAATGAACCTTGCTTCCCGGTGGTTCAGCTAGGGCCCCGCAAAGTCTGCAGCTTGGCCCTCTCTAATGCATGGGAGAGCCCTTCCTATCGCCACACGGCCCAGTGTGTAGCTCTGCATCCTGCTTACTTCGCTCCCACCCCGATAGCGCCCCAAAGAGGAAGTGGAGCGAGATTTTGTGATTTTTGTGTGGCCGGGAGGAGCACGAATGCAGCAGTCACTTATGAGGACTGATAGTTAGGCTGCTCAACAAGTATCACTGGTACTCCAAAACTACATAGGGCTCCTATTGACAGTCTAGGGCCCCAATCCCCAATATAATGAGATTCCTATATTTTTCCACAGGCACCTGGGCCACCCATATTAAGGCCCCCAACCAAAATAGCAACAACCCAGACATCAGCAGGATCGTGGCGATCAGTTGCCATTTTCATCTCACTCCTGCCCCCTTCCCACCTGGCAGAGGAGACGCTTTTTCTTATCCTCTGAGGGTTTTATGGCTAGTTCAAGCTGAAATTTCTCAGGAATGCTTCCACAAATATTTTTGATACAAAGTTGGAGTTTGAAAATATCACACATCCCCAAAAACTTATACAGTAGCACTTTTCCTAAACAAGAATTTATACAAATCACATTTCAGAATTGCAAATGCTTCAAAAAGTTTCCCACTGCCCGTTTGAGAGAAAATTAATCTGATGGACAAAAGGTATTTATTTGCACTAATGGAAAAATCTGAATGGAAAATACCTTCACTGCAAATCAGCCACCGCTTCCTAGTGACATGAATGACAAGTGGGAATTACTTTATAATTATACTTCTGGTGATTTCTAGCTATAGGTAAGTCAATTTTTTCTGGATAATCAGGCCAGCATTTAAGCACCAGCTGTGATTGAAATGTCTCTTTATCTGCCTATGTGCTTTTAATACATCTCATATATTGGAAGTCATCTCACTAGTACTGAAAGTACCTTCCTGCATTAAATAAGGGCTCTCCAAATCACCTCTAACACAGTGAAATAAAGCTAGTTCAGTACATATTATGGGGACAGGTCACACTTCTCTGTGAAAGTAATTATTAGATTGAACCCTTAAGAAGTAATTTTATGAGTCTACATTGTAACGTGGATTGTTTTGCTCATTGCAGCATGTATCAGAAATGTTGGTGTCTGCTATACATAGTTTTCCAACCAGTGGCTGTAATATCAGGGATAACATAGCCCAAATTTCTGGCATACGCTGCCACCAGGTGAAACATAGACATAGAAACATAGAAAATAGGTGCAGGAGTAGGCCATTCAGCCCTTCTAGCCTGCACCGCCATTCAATGAGTTCATGGCTGAACATGCAATTTCAGTACCCCATTCCTGCTTTCTCACCATACCCCTTGATCCCCCGAGTAGTAAGGACTTCATCGAACTCCTTTTTGAATATATTTAGTGAATTGGCCTCAACAACTTTCTGTGGTAGAGAATTCCACAGGTTCACCACTCTCTGGGTGAAGAAATTCCTCCTCATCTCGGTCCTAAATGGCTTACCCCTTATCCTTAGACTGTGTCCCCTGGTTCTGGACTTCCCCAACATTGGGAACATTCTTCCTGCATCTAACCTGTCTAACTCCGTCAGAATTTTAAACGTTTCTATGAGGTCCCCTCTCATTCTTCTGAACTCCAGTGAATACAAGCCCAGTTGATCCAGTCTTTCTTGATAGGTCAGTCCCGCCATCCCGGGAATCAGTCTGGTGAACCTTCGCTGCACTCCCTCAATAGCAAGAATGTCCTTCCTCAGGTTAGGAGACCAAAACTGTACGCAATACTCCAGGTGTGGCCTCACCAAGGCCCCGTACAACTGTAGCAACACCTCCCTGCCCCTGTACTCAAATCCCCTCGCTATGAAGGCCAACATGCCATTTGCTTTCTTAACCGCCTGCTGTACCTGCATGTCAACCTTCAATGACTGATGTACCATGACACCCAGATCTCTTTGCACCTCCCCTTTTCCTAATCAGATAATGGTCTGTCTCTCTGTTTTTACCACCAAAGTGGATAACCTCACATTTATCCACATTATACTTCATCTGCCATGCATTTGCCCACTCACCTAACCTATCCAAGTCGCTCTGCAGCCTCATAGCATCCTTCTCGCACACTGCCACCCAACTTCGTGTCATCCGCAAATTTGGAGATACTACATTTAATCCCCTCGTCTAAATCATTAATGTACAGTGTAAACAGCTGGGGCCCCAGCACAGAACCTTGCGGTACCCCACTAGTCACTGCCTGCCATTCTGAAAAGTCCCCATTTACTCCTACTCTTTGCGTCCTGTCTGACAACCAGTTCTCAATCCATGTCAGTACACTACCCCCAATCCCATGTGCTTTAACTTTGCACATTAATCTCTTGTGTGGGACCTTGTCGAAAGCCTTCTGAAAGTCCAAATATACCACATCAACTGGTTCTCCCTTGTCCACTCTACTGGAAACATCCTCAAAAAATTCCAGAAGATTTGTCAAGCATGATTTCCCTTTCACAAATCCATGCTGACTTGGACCTATCATGTCACCTCTTTCCAAATGCGCTGCTATGACATCCTTAATAATAGATTCCATCATTTTACCCACTACCGATGTCAGGCTGACCGGTCTATAATTCCCTGTTATCTCTCTCCCTCCTTTTTTAAAAAGTGGGGTTACATTGGCTACCCTCCACTCCATAGGAACTGATCCAGAGTCAATGGAATGTTGGAAAATGACTGTCAATGCATCCACTATTTCCAAGGCCACCTCCTTAAGTACTCTGGGATGCAGTCCATCAGGCCCTGGGGATTTATCGGCCTTCAATCCCATCAATTTCCCCAACACAATTTCCCGACTAATAAGGATTTCCCTCAGTTCCTCCTCCTTACTAGACCCTCAGACCCCTTTTATATCCGGAAGGTTGTTTGTGTCCTCCTTAGTGAATACTTCAAAGTTACCCTTCTTTAAGTTCTGGACCATGGTCTCTGAATTAACTGTTTCATTCTCCATCCTAATGCAGAATTCCACCATATTATGGTCACTCTTCCCCAAGGGGCCTTGCACAACGAGATTGCTAATTAATCCTCTCTCATTACACAACACCCAGTCTAAGATGGCCTCCCCCCTAGTTGGTTCCTCGACATATTGGTCTAAAAAACCATCCCTTATGCACTCCAGTAAATCCTCCTCCACCGTATTGCTTCCAGTTTGGTTAACCCAATCTCTGTGCATATTATAACTGCTGCACCTTTATTGCACGCACCCCTAATTTCATGCTTGATGCCCTTCCCAACATCACTACTACTGTTTGGATGTCTGTGCACAACTCCCACTAATGTTTTTTGCCCTTTGGTGTTCTGCAGCTCTACCCATATAGATTCCACATCATCCAAGCTAATGTCCTTCCGAACTATTGCCTTAATTTCCTCCTTAACCAGCAATGCTACCCCACCTCCTTTTCCTTTTATTCTATCTTTCCTGAATGTTGAATACCCCTGGATGTTGAGTTCCCAGCCCTGATCATCCTGGAGCCACATCTCCGTAATCCCAATCACATCATATTTGTTAACATCTATTTGCACAGTTAATTCATCCACCTTATTGCGGATACTCCTTGCATTAAGACACAAAGCCTTCAGGCTTGTTTTTTTAACACCCTTTGTCCTTTTAAAATTTTGCTGTACAATGGCCCTTTTTGTTCTTTGCCTTGGGTTTCTCTGCCCTCCACTTTTCCTCATCTCCTTTCTGACTTTTGCTTTTGCCTCCTTTTTGTTTCCCTCTGTCTCCCTGCATTGGTTCCCATCCCCCTGCCAAATTAGTTTAACTCCTCCCCAACAGCACTAGCAAACACTCCCCCTAGGACATTGGTTCCGGTCCTGCCCAGGTGCAGGTCCAGTTTGTACTGGTCCCACCTCCCCCAGAACCGGTTCCAATGCCCCAGGAATTTGAATCCCTCCCTGCTGCACCACTGCTCAAGCCACATATTCATCTGCACTATCCTGCGATTCCTACTCTGACTAGCACGTGGCACTGGTAGCAATCCTGAGATTATTACTTTTGAGGTCCTACTTTTTAATTTAGCTCCTAGCTCCTTCAATTCGTTTCATAGGACCTCATCCTTTTTTTTACCTATGTCGTTGGTACCAATGTGCACCACGACAACTGGCTGATCTCCCTCCCTTTTTAGAATGTCCTGCACCCACTCCGAGACATCCTTGACCCTTGCACCAGGGAGGCAACATACCATCCTGGAGTCTCGGTTGCGGCCGCAGAAACGCCTATCTATTCCCCTTACAATTGAATCCCCTATCACTATCGCTCTCCCACTCTTTTTCCTGCCCTCCTGTGCATGTCTACCAGTAGCACAGGCACATGGGGGGCTATTTGGTGAAAGAGTGAAAACAGGCACTCAATGGGTGCTGTGCTAATAAGACACACCTGTTTGAAAGTCTGGTTTTCGCATGCAATTTTGGTTCGAATTGCTGATTACCATAAGTTGAACTTGCCTGGAGGTGCTAAACCAGACACCTGCATTTAGTGCTGATTAGACGCAATTTTCTTGGAGCAGAATATGTGGGCTCCACTCATCCACTTCCACTGAAGGTGTGGAGTGCGCTGGCTGATATACAGCAGCAAGTTTCAGGATGGCTCAGGGGCCAAGTGAGAGGGTGTACAGGTTCCGGGACATGACACTGGAGGTCCTGGTGGAGGTTGTCCAGAGGAGGAGGGCTGTCCTGTAACCGCAGGGGGAAGGCATCCACCATGCCCTCCTCACCCTCCTGTCCCTCTCTCCTGCAGCAGCTGGTGCTGCTCTGCCTGGCCTCGTATCCTCCTCCAATTCCTCCTCCAGACCAAGGGAGGCACCTAGCATGATGCCAATGATCAAGCACTCCCATTCTCCTGGTGACTCCTATAAGTTAGAGTAGCACAGCACTTACTCTTTTTCGGTGGTCTTCAGAAAATGTTCAGAATAAATATTCCTAGAGTATTGGTGAAGACTTGACAAAGTGTCCCAGAAACTCTCCCGATGTGTTTCAAAAGTTCTCTTCAAACCTCCAGCAGCAAATGAACAGTTAAAAGGTGATATATCTTTAAGGAGCGCTTAAAATCCTCCGTAATGACTAGTTTGCTCCCAATCAGCTGGTCGCTGTTTGGAGAGGCCGTTGGGTCAAGCGCTATCCACCAATCAGGTAATTTAAGTAGCAATGAGCCCCTTAATGATCCTCCAGGTGGCCGTTCCTAGCGCAAGCTTCAACTGCTTTATCAAGCTGATGTCCTGCGTTAAACACGGGCTAAACTGGCCACCAAGGAGGCTCTTTAGTGCCTAAAGTATCTGGTAAAATCGCCCCCATAAACTTACCCCTTAATCTTTACCTTTCACTCCCCTCTTTTAGTCATGTCCCAATTTATTATAAAAGATGCACCTCCAAATTGACAGTACTGTTTCTGATGATGAGTTACACTCAAAGCAGTAACCTATCTTTCTCTTTCAAATGCTGATCCACAATACTGTCCTCCTGGTGAACCACTTCATGATCTTCTGCCTCCTAAGCACCAAGCCATCTTGCATGGAATTTCTATGTCCAGACCTTTTTGGATGGCAAAGTTGTACAGGGCACAGCAAGCTACAACCCCTATGCAGGATACAGACTCTGGAGCATGCTACTGATTTAAGTGGCCCTTTAAGACCCGCTATGGCTCTCTGAGACATCTATCTCTCCTCCGCTCCTTTTCTTGCAACTCTTAGTGGGAGTCATTAACAATAGCAGCTTGCAATGTTATGTGTGTGCCATTTACTGCATCCTGCACTTGGAGCAGGCAGCGCGTGATGAATTTGAATGGACCTATCATGCAGCTGCCTTGCTGTTGCCAAGCTGGATGAATTCCCCAGCTCTCCTAACAGTGTCAGTTACATGAGCAATTCATGCCCAATGGCACCTTGGTTGATATTACACAGATCCCCTGTGGCTATTTGAATTGAGCATAAAAATTAAGTGTGATTCGCACTTTCACACCTATTGCTTCTTTGGTGAAACAAACTCTTTGCACACAATGCTCCTCATTGAGACCTTCATACAATCTGTGTGACCCTTTGTAAGGCACATCTTCTTCAAGTAGTGTTTCATTCTCATCCCCCACCATCATCCTGTACTCCTTTTCCATCCTGTACTCTTCCTTTAACATTTCAAACAAGAGAGTTCTCATTGGTAATCCCATGCTTGCTACCCATACTCAAAACTTCTTAATGTGTAATGTGTAAAAATCTCCCCGTATCTCGCAGGTCCTCAGACAGTCAGGGACTAGCCCAGCTCTATCCATGTGCAAGGCAAAGAGCTCTTCTGTAACTCTAGCAATCTCTTCTGAAAGATTCTTCAGGTTGCAGGTTCCATGTCACGTCTGCCAGTCTCAGCAGATGCTAGCATCAAGTGCACCCCTTTTATTTCATTTGGAAGCGTAAGTGACAAGTTTGGGGAACTCTAAAACTGTACATTTTTGTTAACATATTTTAGAAAGATCCACCAGCTTGCTGCACACATCAGCAGAGTCTCCATTCGGCAAAGGAAATTGAACTGCAGCCATTTTGTAAATGATTATTCATTCTCAGGATATGAGTGGCGCTGGCAAGTTCGGCATTTATTGGCCGTCTCTAGTTGCCGTTGAGTGGGTGGTGGTGCCGGGGCTTCTTGTTGAACTGCTGCAGTCCATGTGGTGAAGATGGATTTCATGCCAAGTGTAAGTTGTTTCAGTTATAAACAAGTATGTTTACTAGTTATCACCAGTGCACTCCAGTGATGTAAAGTAACCTGCACCTGCTCTTAAAATGAAGCTACTATAATGTCTTTAGAAACACTATAATGTTCTTGGTCTTCTTGTGTGGTTGACTGTGAGATTGTTGCACTATGTCACAGTGCACAAGCTTTATCACTTCCAATCAGAGCTACAAGCAGGAGTTCTACAGATCTTCGACAGTAACTTAACAAACACCTGGTAAACCAGCAGGTGATATTCGTAACCAGACAGGTTCAATCGGGAACTCATCCTTCTTTCAATTTCACACCACTGCGATTTCTCTACTAAGTACATGTCAAACTATTACTTGCAAAAGCAAGAGCCACTTTGGGTATCCAAATGTAATACAAGATTATACCTATCTGGGGCACTGGCAGGCCTGCACATTCTATGTGTTTGAACATAAGAGCATAAGCATAAGAAATAGGAGCAGGAATAGGCCATTTGGTCCCTCGAGCCTGCTCCGCCATTTAATAAGATCTTGGCTGATCTGATCATGGGCTCAGCTCCACTTCCCTGCCCACTCCCCATAACCCTTTATTCCCTTATCGCTCAAAAATCTGTCTTATCTCCGCCTTAAATATATTCAATGACCCAACCTCCACAGCTTTCTGGGGCAGAGAATTTTTTAGATTTACAATACTCTGAGAGAAGAAATTCCTCCTCATCTCAGTTCTAAATGGGTGGCTCCTTATTCTGAGACTATGTTCCCTAGTTTTAGTTTTCCCTATGAGTGGAAATATCCTCTCTGCATCCACCTTGTTGAGCCCCTCATTATCTTATATGTTTCAATAAGATCACCTCTCATTCTTCTGAACCTTAATGAGTATAGGTCCAACCTACTCAACCTACCTTCATAAGTCAACTCCCTCATCTCCGGAATCAATCGAGTAAACCTTCTCTGAATTGCCTCCAATGCAAGTATATTCCTCCTTGAATATGGAGACCAAAACTGTACGCAGTACTCCAGGTGTGGCCTCACCAATACCCTATACAGTTGTAGCAGGACTTCTCTGCTTTTATACTTATCCCCCTTGCAATAAAGGCCAACATTCCATTTGCCTTCCTGATTACTTGCTCTATCTGCATACTAACTGTTATGTATGGGGAAAGAGTTAGACTGAACACTGTGAGCTCAAAGTAAAGTGTGACCGTAGTCTTTTATTACAGGTCTCCAACCTGTGAGGCCTCCTTAAATACTTGTGCTCCCAAGGGATTATGGGATCCCTTGGGACTCCAGGGGATGATCCATCATAGGCAGTCCCTCGAACTGAGGATGACTTGCTACCACGTCAAAAAGTTCACAGGTGTTTCAATGATGGACCTAAAATTCCAGGTCTGAACTCAATCTTGAAGGGTGGAAGATGCCTGTGCTTGGATTTTTTTAACGTGTGGTGACCGTTGCACACCAGCCACCACACGGGCTTGACAGAGCTAAGTCTTGGTCCAGTAGCAAGGATTAACCAAGACGACTGGAGACCTGCTCTGCTGCATGGATTTAGTGCGCACTGTGGGCTGGCCCGTACTGCCCCTGGGCCCTCGGCTCTTCTGGAACCCAAACTCATGCCTCTCCTGGGCCCCGATCACGTCCCTCTAACAATGGCTCTCCGTTCCTTGGCCCCGACCTCGCCACTCCTTCGCCCCGACCTCGCCGCTCCTGCTGCAGAGGGATGGGCCCTCTGGTGGCTGTACAAAGTAAATACGAGTTTACATATATAACAACACTCTCCCCGCTGCCCAAAGTCAGTAGTATAACTATTTACAATGTGAGTCGATCTGGGGCCCTTCTTGCCCTGGTTGATCGTCTCGGTGTGAAAGCTGGTATGGTTGAGTCAAGCGTTGGGCCCTCACTGGGCTGCTGTGCAGCTGGCCTTGCTGGGCTGCCGAGTGTGGTGGGTCCTGCTGGGCTGCTGTGGATGATGGGTTCTGCTTCATGGTGCTGGTTGCCACTGGTGTGTATGTTGCGGGGGTCAAACAAGGTAGGGTCCAAGGTGGGTTGCTCAGGATAATCCGTGAATCTGAGTTTGATTTGGTCCAAGTGTTTCCGTGGAATGAGTCTTTTTGAAAGTTTGATCCAAAACACCCTGCTCCCCTCTTTGGCCATGACAGTGCCGGGAAGCCACTTGGGACCTTGTCCATAATTCAATACAAATACAGGATCATTGATTTCAATCTCGCATGACACATTTGCGCTGTCATGGTATGTACTTTGTTGAAGCCGCCTGCTCTCTATCTGTTCATGTAGATCAGGGTGAACTAATGAGAGCCTTGTCTTAAGTGCTCTTTTCATGAGCAGTTCAGCAGATGGAATCCCAATGAGCGAGTGGGGTCTCATGCGGTAGCTAAGTAGGACTCGGGATAGGCGAGTCTGCAGTGAGCCTTCAGTTACCCTCTTCAAGCCTTGCTTGATAGTTTGCACTGCTCTCTCTGCCTGACCATTGGACCCTGGTTTAAATGGGGCAGATGTGACATGTTTGATCCCGTTGCGGGTCATGAATTCTTTGAACTCAGCACTGGTAAAACATGGTCCGTTGTCACTCACCAGGACATTGGGTAGGCCGTGTGTGGCAAACATGACCCACAGGCTTTCAGTAGTGGCAGCGGATGTGCTTGCTGACATTATCTTACATTCAATCCACTTGGAGTATGCATCTACAACCACAAGGAACATTTTACCCAAGAACGGGCCTGCATAGTTGTTATGTACCCTAGACCACGGTTTGGGGGGTGAAGACCATAAACTTAGTGGCGCCTCCCTGGGTACATTGCTTAATTGCGAGCATGTATTACATCTGTGAACACAGGACTCTAAGTCCGCATCGATACCGGGCCACCACACATGGGATCTGGCTATCGCTTTTGTTGGAGTGGATTTTCAGACATAGCAAAGCAGGATGGGGTAAGCCACCACTAAATGAACTTTGTACCAAGAAGCCTATCTGCTGTCCCTGATATGAACTCTGCAGCAACAGGTGATTCCTGGCCAGGTGCAGGTCACTGTTTCATAGAAAGCTTTGCAACAGAATAACTAACCACAAAAGAAGATGCAGAGGAAGGGCCCCCAAACTCGCGACATGCTATCAGGTTTCACTAGGACTAAAAAGTTGTATGTAAATGAATTGCGTTGCCATATGGATTGATTGGTTGTATGTAAATAAATTTAAATGATTGTATTCCGCCCCCTGTAAACTGCTTATAACCCCACGGCACAAGGCACTCGGGGAGAAGGTGTTCGCAGATCGCGGGATCTCAACTCTTCTCCCAGAGCTCTGTTAGCAATAAAGTTGTCTCTCTTACTTTACTAGAGTCTATGTGAATTTATTTTCGCCAACAAATTGGCGTAGTCGGCAGGATACCGCAGAGCTGGATAGTCGTATGACCCAGTAGAGCGGGATAGTAGTCAATTTCTGACCACCCAGAAATTATACTGGGGGAAGCGGCTGGCCGGCGAAGTGGTATCAAATGAATAAAATAGATTAAATAAGTAAAGAGACATAACTTACGGTTCTGAATCTGTTGTTCTAACGCCAGTGGTTAGTATGTGATAAGAGTTAAGAAATTCAGACTGTAGTGGCGTACAGCGCAGACTGAAAGTAAAGTAATTAGTGATGCGGGGGTTGATTATTTTAGTCCAATGTTCATAGATGGTGATATAGAAATCGGTGCGGAAGGGAGCTGATCCCTCCAACCAAGAGCTGGACTCTGGTGGTAAGGAAACACGTTAATCTTCATGAGCAAGACAAGAGGTCTCTGCGAGGTGAATCGTGGCCGTGAGTATTTTAGTTTGGAAATTCCATAAACTAGAGGGGAATACAGGAACATAGAATAAACATCTTCAATGACAGGTAAGGAAACGGACATAAAACGTGGACCGCCCGGGTCCCTAATTAACTCTTACATGACCGATCAACAAGTCTTAATTAAAAAATACAGAAAGACAGCTGGGATGTATCCCAGACATTAGAACAACAACGAAATTGGATGACAAAACAAAAGAAAGATAAAACCAAAAAGGCCGGAGTATTACTAGTACATCAGTTAGCAGGACTAATTGAGCAAGTAAAGGACGTTAGAGAGAAAAGGGAAGAGAAAAGTAAACAATTAATTCAGGCACAAGGAAAATGTAGGGAATGGGAAAAGAAATGCCTGGCGTTAGAACAACAGATTCAGAACCGTTCCCAATGGGGGGGGAGAAACAGCCTCACTGCCCCCTTAGGAAGATTACCAAGGTGAGGCAACAGCCCCGGGTCAGGAAGATCGAGAAACCATCCCGGCAGCGCTAGTCACCAGGGGAGGAACTGCAGCGAATCCCACTGTAACCTATAAACCATTTACCCCCGGCGAGAGACAGCAGATAATGGCATCCCTGGGGAAATTACAACCCCAGTGTGCGAATACCAAATTTTGGGCAGAGCTGGATACAGTTTGGGTGGGCCACCAACTACACTTTAGGTAATGCCCTGACTAATTGGAGTAAAATTACTACAACCAAACAACAAAAGAGGGAAGGAGCCTCAGAGTATGGGGAACGATTATTTCTGATATATCAAGAATGCTCTGGACAGGGAAACCTGGGCCGCGGCGACCGAGCATTTATCCAGGCATTTAAGAACGGACTATCCGCTGCACACCAGACCATTATAAAAATGGGAGTAATTTAACCCAGGATTATGATGAACTGGTCGAGTGGGCTAGTGGCGTCCAGGGAGGGGGCGATGAAAAATCCCAAACAAAGATAAAACAAGAAAGGGTTTTTGCAGCAGGGACGGGGGGGAGGACAGAAAAAGGGGACATGCCATAACTGCGGGAAGGTGGGTCACTTTGCCAAAGAATGTAAGGGGAAACGCCTGGAAAAACAATGCACGTATTGCGGCAAAAAGGGACATTTAGATGCGACCTGCTATAGTAAAAATGGCTATACTAATAAGGCAAGGACCCTGTCAGAACAGGAATACCAGCAGTGGCAGGAGTACAAAGCCACCCTGTGGGATGCCTGGCGGCCCCTGTACAAAGTAAAGAGGAGGGAAGGATATATGTGTCTGCACTAGTAGGGGGCCGACAGTGTGAGATGCTAGTGGACACTGGAGCCTCAATATCTATTACCAAACTACCCCTTCCCGTAACCAACAAAAAGGCTTTAATAAACGGAATAGATGGACGGCCAACACTGGCCTACCTGAGCACCACCCAAGTGGTGGAAATTGATAATTTATGTATACCCATGAGATTTTACGTATGCAAGAATCATGAGGGAACAATATTGGGGAATGACATAATGAAGGAATTCCAAGCCCTGATTGATTGTGGCGAGGGGAAATTAACATGCACAAAGGCAGATGGCAGTAAGGGAGATTTGGGACAGATAGCTCACCATATGGAAAGTTTAGGTGTAGCAACAGCCACAAAAATCAACTGGCATACCGAGACTGGAGGATATGGCGGCATTTGTGCCTCTGTGCCCGGGGTTTGGGCACAGACAAAATTGGATACCGGAAGGGCGGACATGGACCCTATTAAGGTCCCTGGACCATCTCATAAACCACACAGGCAATACCCTATAAGACCCGAAGCCAGAACAGCAGTTGTAGAAATAGTAAAGGGACTAGTGGAAAAAGGTATCTTAAGAGAAACTGTTAGCCCTACTAACTCCCCAACATGGCCAGTAGGGAAGTCAGATAGGAGTTATAGACTAACCATTGACTACACTGCCCTTAATAAGGTCACCCCCAAACTATACCCGATAGTGGCCAGTCCCTCCACAATCCTTAGTGGATTATCCCCTGAACATAAAATCTTTACAGTCCTGGACATAGCCAATGGCTTCTGGGCACTTCCCCTCAACCTAGAATCACAAGAGAAATTTGCCTTCACAGTGGAGGATAAACGATATACTTGGACCCGATTACCACAAGGGTTCCATAATAGTCCTGCCATATTCCACCGAGTCATGAGCGACGTACTAAAACAAATAGAAGTACCGGCAGGAAATAGTATTTTACAATATGTCGACGACATATTAATAGCTTCAGAAACCAAGGAGGGACATCAGGCAACCCTATACCTGGTGTTACGAGCTTTGGAGACGGCAGGCCTTAAGGTCAACCCCAAGAAAGCCCAGGTAGGGAAAACCCAAGTCCTGTACCTAGTGTACTGCCTTTCAAAGGGGTTGAAAGAAATGCCCTCGGATAGGAAAAAGGCTGTCAAGGACATGCCTAGACCAGTAACGGTAAGGGGGGTGAGGAAGATACTGGGTCTCTTTAATTACAGCCGGAACTTTATCCCTGAGTTTGCAAAGATTGCCGAGCCTATACAAAGACTAGTAAAGGGAGGAAAACCGGCCCTAGTCCTTATAGAGTGGGGCCCTGAACAAGAACAGGCGTATAGTAAACTCAAGTCAGAACTAGTCTCCGCACCTGGATTGGGACTGCCTGACATGGTAAAGATTTTCACATCCACTGTACCAATGAAGATGTGTTCTATATGGCCGTGGTCACCTAAGATCACGGGGATAAAAGAAGACCTATAGCCTATTACTCCACCGCCGAAGGTCCGGTGGTGACCGAATAATCCAGATGTATAGCTGCACTAGACTGCGCAGCTTGGGCAGTAAAAATAAGCGAGCCCGTGGTAATGACCGGAAACATCATTCTCCACACCAAACACACGTTGGTAGAAATGTTAAACACAGGAAAACTGAGAACCGTTTCTAATATGAGACGGACAAAGTGGGAAGCAGTCCTCTTGCCACCCATCAAAGCAGTAACTATAATTAGAGATGTATGGGAAAACCCCGCGGAGGGCATAGTGCAAGAGGGAGAGCCCCACGATTGCGGGGACGTGGATATGGACATGGAAGAGGATAGAATAAAAGACACGCCCCGTCAAACCGCAGAACAAACCTTGTTTGTGGACATCTCGCGAAAATACGTAGAGGGACTACCTCGTACCGGATGGGCCGTAGTTAACCAGGATCTAGAGACAGTCGAATCAGGGCGAATTAATGGGGGGTCGTCAGCTCAGGTGGCAGAATTGGTAGCCCTCACCCGGGCACTGGAACTATCAGAGGGTAAGATCATTAATATCTATACGGATAGTAGATATGCATTCGCGGTAGTACACGATAATATGACAGCATGGGGGAGGAGGGGTTTTATCACAACCAGTGGACATCCCATAAAACACCAGCTGAGAATAGAAGCTCTCTTAGCAGCCAGTAATAAACCAAAACAGGTAGCGGTCATTAAAATTAAAGCCCACCAAAGGGAACCGGACCGAACCAGTCCAGATTGGCTGAGTCACCAGGGAAATCAAGCTGTGGACTTAGCTGCACAAGAGGCATTAGAACAAGAGGAGCGTGAGGAAGCCTCAGTCAGCGCCGCTGGGGTCCGAGACGAACAGATAAGTATCGAGAAACTACACCAGGACACTTCTGAGGAAGAAAGGGGTATGTGGACAAAGCAGGGCACAATGCAAGGAAAGGATAACGTTTGGAGACGAAACGACAAGGTAATGGCGCCTGAATGCATACAGAATACCTTATTGGAGTTGCACCATGGCCTGTCCCATTCGGGACGAGAGGCCATGACCGGGAGTCTTGGAAGAGATTGGTGGTGGAAGGGGATGGGGAGAGATATTGCCAAACATTGCCATCGATGCGTTACGTGCGCACAATATAATCCAGGTAGGCCCATTAAAATTAAAATGGGACACCAGCCCTGTCCACGGGGGCCATGGGAACATTTACAAATTGATTTCACAGGTCCTTTGCCCCCATCCCATGGAAAAAGATATTGCCTAGTGATTATAGATCAATTTACCCAGTGGGTGGAAGCTTTCCCCACACGTGATTACACTGCCTCAACAGTGGCAAGGATATTGACCGAGCAGGTGGTTCCCCAAGGGGGAGTGCCTCTTCAGATAGATGCCGACCAAGGCACCCACTTCACCGGGAAGATTGTAAAAACAGTATGCCAGCTAATGGGCATAAAACAAAAATTCCACATCCCCTACCACCCGCAGAGTTCTGGAATGGTAGAACGCATGAACCGTACCCTTAAGAACGCCCTGGCCAAGGCCATGCAAACATCAGGAAGAACATGGACAGAAGTATTACCTATTATATTAATGAAGTTAAGAGCCACGGTAAACCGGACAACCGGATTAACCCCTTATGAACTAATGACAGGAAGGGCGATGCAATTACCAGAAAGCATCATAACAGGTGGGGCCGACGCAGGCCCATTAAAAGACAAAATTAAACGGTATGTTTTGGAACTAAACACTCAACTCAAAGGGATGCGTAAATTAGTAAGAGACAATCAGGAAGAGAGAGACGCTCAGAAAGAGCTTGAAAGGCTCCCTGATGTCCCGATGGCGGGACATTGCGTCATGGTAAAAACATTACTTGAAAAACCAGGGTTTGCACCAAAATGGAATGGCCCATATGAGGTCATAATCAGTGGAGACATCTGTGCCTGTCTGGACATAAGAGGGAAGAGTGTATGGAAACATTGGACCCAGTTGAAATTGTACAAAGAAACTAATGAGTAAATATAAGACATGTGATTCACGATAATGTAACCAGGATACTTGTTTATGCACCCCAAACAGTTGACGACTGCAAGCAAGTCCAAATTACGGCTACTGTTAATGTGTAAATATTGTACTGTTTGAGCGTAACAAATATGTCTTAGATAGCGTATATAATCGCGTTACTCTATGTTGTCACGGTTGTAAAGCCAATAGGATTTGAAGATAACTTGTTTTTCAAGACCCATATACGTTTACACGGCAATCGAACCGTGTGTTACCCACTAGCCCAATCAGTAGGGGCCCTGTTCGTGGCCACCCCTGGGTGGACCCCCTGTGACTTATTTACGGCGGATACCTCGGACCCTGTGAGGGACAAACGGGCGAATATAGAAGGGGTATACAGGGAAGATGCATGGAATTAATAAATCCCACAGATCCTGTGTGCAGGGGGTCCCGGGGAAAGGACGAAACGGTATGCTCAGACAATGCAAGCTACCCGCTTTGCTTCTCGGGGCAAGGATGGGGGTGTGCATATGCCCTGGTCCCTGAGAACGCCACCTGTGTGCAGACGCAGTGTGCCCGTCAGCACTGTTGAGTGCATAGAGGCCAGTTTACTTGCACCTGTAACGAGCAAGGATGCCTGAACGTGACCGCAGGGAGGCAAGTTATCTGCGGTCAGTGCAACGGAACTCATGTCAGCTCAGAAACATGGGCATACCCGTTTGATGATTACCAATTGGTAGGATCGGGCTCAAATTCAAGGGAACCGAGCAATTGGTGGTATAAGCAGTTCACGAGTGTGAGCAACACCGACGTAAAGTGTTAGAACTAAGGAGGGATTTGTGTTCCTCCTCAGCGGCACCTTCAAGACTGCAACACCGACCCTCCCGGTCCTCTTCACAGCAGGAACTATAGGACCACTCACTATTCCATGCCCCCAAAGGGGGCATACCCGGAGAAGGATAGTAACGCGGGCCATCAGCAAGGAGTTCTGTGCCAATTGGGAGGATCCTATCACGCTGGGATCATCACTCGGCCACGGGTTCCTCGGGGCCCTGTCTGTGGGGGGATCAGCGGGGGTAATTAGTGCCAAAAATAGGAACTATCTTATTTGTGGGTTAACCATTCTGGGAAACAGCACATCTAAGGGATTGGATGCCATCAACCGGGAGCTGTCTGAATTAAGATTGTATACGCAGCAGACCCGTTATGCCGTAGATTATCAATTAGCCCAACAGGGGGGAGTATGCACAATAATAGGAGACAAATGTATAACGCATGTTACGGATGAATCATACAATATCACCCAAGCCATTGATGCCATAAGAAAGCAGTTTGATGAGTTCAGACAAGGCCCAAAAAGGGGGAATAGCTGGCTTGACTAGCTATTAGGGGGATCCTGGGGGTCCTATTTAACGCATGGAGTAGTTATTCTTGTTGTAATAATAATTACTTGTTGCTTGATTATCAGATGTTTTAATATCTGCTGTAAAGTCATGATGGCCCGAATAGTGCCGGTTGCCAGCGTGATCACTGGAAAAGAACATCTGATGGGAACACCCAGGGACGCCGAGGAAGACGGAGCGGACGACGCAGGCACAGACCACTACCTATGAAGGGTAGGCTAGAGCTACAGGCAAGGCAGGGAAGTAACGTGCCTCGAAGGTAGGCACTGAGCCACCTTCATTGTGGTCATCTGGATTTCGTGAACATCCTCCAGGACCAACAGGGGGAACTGTTGGAGTGGATTTTCGGACATATCAAAGCAGGATGGGGTAAGCCACCACTAAATGAACTTTGTACCAAGAAGCCTATCTGCTGTCCCTGATATGAACTCTGCAGCAACAAGTGACTCCTGACCAGGTGAAAGTCACTGTTTCATAGAAAGCTTTGCAACAGAATAACTAACCACAAAAGAAGATGCAGAGGAAGGGCCCCCAAACTCGCGACATGCTATCAGGTTTCACTCGGACTAAAAAGTTGTATGTAAATGAATCGTGTTGCCATATGGATTGATTGGTTGTATGTAAATAAATTTAAATGATTGTATTCCGCCCCCTGTAAACTGCTTATAACCCCGCGGCACAAGGCACTTGGGGAGAAGGTGATTCGCAGATCGCGGGACCTCAACTCTTCTCCCAGAGCTCTGTTAGCAATAAAGTTGTCTCTCTTACTTTACTAGAGTCTATGTGAATTTATTTTCATTAACACTTTCATCATTACGATGCATGGGTGGGTACTGTGGAGGTCACTGATGAAGGTGTCTCTGCCCTTCTTGGGAACCACTACTCATTTGCCCCACAGAAGGCAGTCTGCCTGTATAGACATTTCATCTTTGCGCCGCTGGAACGGCTTTATCTCTTCCTGCATTTCCACTGGGACACTGGACCAGCTCCCGTGAAGCACACAGTTTTTGACTAGGGACAATAAGGGGTCCTGGCTCATCCAGGTTTTGATCTGCCGGGCAGTGACAGGTGATTGCTCACTCTCAAATGCTTCCATAACCATGGCTAAATCTGCGGGCTGTGCCATTTCCAGCCCCACGGTGGGCAATGGCAGCCTACTGAGAGCATCGGCACAGTTTTCTGTGCCCGGCCTGTGGCAGATGGCGTAATTGTATGCAGACAACGTGAGCGCCCATCTCTGGATGCGGGCCGATGCATTGGTATTTATCCCTTTACTCACGGAAAACCTTGATATGAGTGGCTTATGGTCAGTTTCCAATTCGAATTTTAGCCCAAACAGGTATTGATGCATTTTCTTTACCCCATAGACACACGCTAACGGTTCTTTTTCAATCATGCTGTACGCTCTCTCAGCCTTAGACAGACTCCTGGATTCATAAGCAACCGGTTGCAGTTTCCCGAAATCATGAACTTGTTGCAATACATACCCGATGCCATATGACGACGTATCACATGCTCGTACCAAACGTTTACATGGATCATACAACACAAGCAATTTGTTTGAGCATAACAATTTTCTCGCTTTTACAAAGGCATTTTCTTGGCTTTTGCCCCAAACCTATTCATCCCCTTTTCATAGTAAGACATGCAGTGGTTCTAACAGTGTGCTGAGACCCGGTAAGAAGTTACCAAAGTAGTTCAGGAGTCCGAGAAACGACCGCAGCTCCGTCACGTTCTATGGCCTCAGTGCGTTCTCAATTGCCTCCGTCTTCGAATTGGTAGGCCTGATGCCGTCCGCCGCAATCCTCCTCCCCAAGAACTCCACTTCAGGCGCCAGGAAAACACACTTTGAGCGTTTTAACCTGAGCCCCATGCAGTTGAGTCGACTAAGAACCTCCTCCAGGTTCGACAAATGCTCGACTGTGTCTTGACCTGTGACCAAGATGTCGTCCTGGAAGACCACGGTGCGCGGGACTGACTTCAGTAAGCTTTCCATGTTTCTCTGGAATATCGCCGCCACTGATCAAATTCCAAATGGGCCCCTGTTATAAATGAGAAGACCTTTGTGCATGTTGATGCAGGTGAAGCCCTTCAATGATTCCTCTAGTTCCTGCGTCATGTAGGCTGAAGTCAAATCCAGCTTCGTGAATGTCTTTCCTCCTGCCAGTGTTGCAAAGAGGACGTCGGCCTTTGGTAGTTGGTATTGGTCCTGCAGGGAGAAACGATTAATGGTTATTTTGTAATCGCCACAGATTCTGAGGGTGCCGTCTCCCTTGAGGACAGGAACGATTGGGCTGGCTCACTCGTTGAACTCAATCGGTGAAATTATGCCCTCTCGTTGCAGCTGATCGAGCTCGATCTCAACCCTTTCTCTCATCATGTACGATACTGCTCTCGCCTTGTGATGGATGGGTCACGCCCCCGGAATTAGGTTGATCTGCATTTTTGCTCCTTGGAATTTCCCGAAGCCTGGTTCAAACAGCGAAGGGAACTTGTTTAAGATCTGGGCACACGAAGTGTCGTCAGCGGGCGATAGCACCCGGATGTTGTCCCAGTTCCAGGGTACCTTTCCCAGCCAGCATCTGCTGAGCAGCATGGGACCATCACCCGGTAACACCCAGAGTGGTAGATTGTGCACCGCTCCATTGTAGGAGACCTTTATGGTAGCACTGCCAATTAGAGGAATCAGTTCTTTTGTGTAAGTTCTTAATTTCGTGTGAATGGGAGTTAAGACTGGCCTTGAGGCCTTGCTGCACCACAATCTTTCAAAACTCTTTTTGCCCATGATGGACTGGCTCACGCCCATGCCCAGCTCCATTGACATCGGGAGTCCATTTAGTTCGACATTCAGCATTATCAGGGGACAATTCATGGTGAATGTGTGCATCCCATGTATCTCTGCCTCCTAGGTCTGAGGCTCCGTTTCGTCATGATCCTCCATGGATTTGTCCTCCTCTGCAACATGGTGGTTTGCAGGTTTAACAGGATTTGCAGTTCACCATTGTGTCCCATTGTTCCACAGTCCTTGCAAATGTACCCTTTGAATCCAACAAGGTGTTAATGGCCTTGCATTCATCACCCATGATGGTGGACTCTGAGACATCTGCAGACATGCAGCTGCAGGTATGTGTGACCTGCCCTGTAAGTTGCAATTTGAAAACAACACCACTTTGTTCACAGTACTTGTAGCAGCACTTGTGTGCTGAGAGATTTGCTTAGTATTGTCACTGGTGGCAATGAACACCTGGGCTATCGCTATGGCCTTACTCAAGGTTGGGGTCTCGACAGTCAAACGTTTGTGAAGCATGGTTTCATGTCCAATGCCAAGTACGAAAAACTCTCTGAGCATGTGCTCCAAATGTCCTTCAAATTCGTAATGTCCTGCAAGACATCTTAACTCGGCGACATAACTCGCCACTTCCTGGCCTTCAGATCTTTTGTAGGTGTAGAACCGGTACCTCGCCATCAGGACACTTTCCTTCGGGTTCAAATGTTCTCGGACCAGTGTGCACAAATCATCGTACACTTTCTCTGTAGGTGTCGCTGGAGTAAGCAGATTCTTCATGAGGCCATACGTTGGTACTACCCACAGACGGTGAGGAGGATCACCCTTCGTTTGGCAGCGTTCTCTTCCCCATCTAGCTCGTTGGCCACAAAGTATTGGTCGAGTCGCTCCACATAAGTTTCCCAATCATCTCCTCCGAGAATTTCTCCAGGATGCCCACTGTTCTCTGCATCTTTGGGTTCACTATCTATACCTTGTCACCAGTTGCTATGTATGGAGAAAGAGTCAGACTGAACACTGTGAGCTCAAAATAAAGTGTGAGCTTCGTCTTTTATTGCAGGCCTCCAGAGTTCCTCTCCAACCTGTGAGGCCTTCTTAAATACCTGTGCTCCCAAGTGATTATGGGATCTCTTGGGACTCCAGGGGATGAGCCCTCTGGTGGCTGTACAGAGTAAATACAAGTTTACATATATAACACTAACTTCTTGTGTTTCATGCACAAGGACCCCCAGGTCTCTCTGTACTGCAGCACTTTGCAATTTTTCTCCATTTAAATTATAATTTCCTTTTCTATTTTTTCTGCCAAAGTGGATAACCTCACATTTTCCCACATTATACTCTATCTGCCATATTTTTGCCCACTCACTTAGCCTGTCTATATCCCTTTGCAGATTTTTTGTGTCCTCCTCACAATTTGCTTTCCCACCCATCTTTGTATCATCAGCAAACATGGCTACATTACGCTCAGTCCCTTCATCCAAATCATTAATATAGATTGTAAATAGTTGAGGCCCCAGCACCGATCCTTGCGGCACTCCACTAGTTACTGTTTGCCAACCGGAAAATGACCCATTTATCCCGACTTTTTTTTTGTTAGTTAGCCAATCCTCTATCCATACTAATATTATCTCCAACCCCGTGAACTTTTATCTTGTGCAGTAACCTTTTATGTGGCACCTTATCGAATGCCTTCTGGAAATCGAAATACACCACATCCACTGGTTCCCCCTTATCCACACTGCTCATTACATCCTCAAAGAACTCCAGCAAATTTGTCAAACATGATTTCCATTTCATAAAACCATGCTGACTCTGCTTGATTGAATTATACTTTTCCAAATGTCCTGCTACTGTTTCCTTAATAATGGACTCCAGCATTTTCCCAATGACAGATGTTAGGCTAACTGGTCTATAGTTTCCTGCTTTCTGTCTGCCTCCTTTTTTAAATAGGGGCATTATATATACGGTTTTCCAATCCACTGGGGCCTCCCCAGAATCCAGAGAATGTTGGTAGATTACAACCAATGCATCCACTATCTCTGCAGCCACCTATTTTAAGACCCTAGGATGCAGGCCATCAGGTCCAGGGGACTTGTCCACTTTTAATCCCATTATTTTATCGAGTACTACTTCTTTGGTGATAGTGATTGTATTAAGTTCCTTTCTCCCTATAGCCCCTTGATTATCCACTATTGGGATATTTTTAGTGTCTTCTATGCATATGTTTTATGTTGTACTATGATGACCCGATCTCTTCCTCACATGTGGGCCTTACTAACACTTAACAGACCAACTGCTGAGTTTGTCTTTCTCCCTCGCAGTCGGGTGTTGCTCGTACTAGGATTAGGGACAGCTGTGTTCCTCCATCTGCTCCCCTCGCTCTCCTGCAGAAGGCAGCAAGTGGACAGCTTTAGGAAATACAGCTATCCCAGCACATGGAGCATAAGTTTCAGTAAAGGAACAGACAGAGAGTGCCAGAGAAAACAGAGAGCAAGAGAAAGCATAAAGGAAAATAAGAGATCCATGAAAAAGAGGGAAGAAACAAAGCACAGATGGGAATAGAGATTAACAGATAGAGGTGGGATTCTCTTTCCTCCCCAGTAATTTATGTTTCTGTTTGTGTTCCACCAATGTCATTCTGCTGTTGATCATTAGAAGGTGCAGGTTGGGTGGCCTCCTGATGTTTATTTTCTCCTGTGAGATTGTGCTTGGCCTGCACTCTGCAGCTTCCCACAGCAGCATGGTTGAGATCAGGAGCTCCCAGTGTCAGGAATCACAATGTAACATCAAGCTGGGCTTTAGAAATCATCTGACTCTTTAGCGATCAAGTGTTCATTTACTGGATAAAAGATCTGACAGTTTGAAGAACAGAGGTCATTTTTTCTCAGATGTTCACATCACACAAAGCTCTGTCTAGGTTTACTGTCTCTATACCTCCTTCAATTACATTAATGTTATTTGTGGGTTTGATAAATAGTTCACACATAATAAATAACCAATCTACACAATTCTACCGTAGAAAAACAATTACTGTTCAGGATATTTTTAATGTTATATATTGTTATTCATTTACGGGGTGGCTTTTCACTTTTTTTTTGGCATATTGTGATTACTCGAGCATATAGGTCAGCAACCCTTTAAATGAATGTTCAGTCATTATGGACCACTACATTTAATTATTTCCTCTCTATGCTAAATTACCAAATCACATTTACTTCCATCTACATTCAATTAATACTCAACAGGGGTTCCTAAAAGGTGTCAGGTCTGATACATTATCAATCATCTAATGCTTGCATCTCTCAGCTTAAAAAGGAAAACATTAAAATTCCCCTTCCAAGATCTAAAATCCTTCCACATTAGCTGTACTGAGCACACTCAGTGAGGATTGATGGGATATGGATTACATCACGTAGGTGTAGACGACCTCATAATCCACTGTGTCACGAGTGAGTAGCTCCATTTTTCCAATGTACATGTAAGGTTTCAAGAGGCTGACGCGTTAAAAATGTAGCTTCCGAGCAGTGTCCATGAGGAAGATTGTCAAGTTTTCATAGTGCAATTTAGCTTTGATACTGAGTAGTTGTGGAATTATCCCACTAACCATTCTGCTGGATTCTACAGTGTTACAGTAAAGAAAGAAAATCTTTCATTTATGCAGAAACTTTTCACAACCTCATGCCATCCTAAGGCACTGCACAGCCAAGAACTATTGAATTGTAGTCATCATCATCATCATAGGCTGTCCCTCGAAGGAGGATGACTTGCTTCACGAGTTCACAGGTGTTTCGATGAAGGACCCGATGTTCCAGTCCTGAACTCCAATTGAGGGGGTGGAAGATGCCTGTGCGTGAATTTTTTTAATGTGTGGTGACCGTTGCACATCAACCACCACATGGGCTTGACAGAACTAGGTCTTGGTCCAGTGGCAAGGATTAACCAAGACGTCTGGAGACCTGCTCTACTGCATGGGCCTAGTGCGCACACATATCGCAGTGTGGGCTGGCCCGTGCTGCCCCTCGGCCCTCGGCTCTTCTGGGCCCCGTACCCTCATCTGTCGCACCTCCGCCACGATCTCTCGCCGCTCATCCGCCCCGACCTTCCCACTCCTCTGTACCTGGGTCCTGCCAATGTTCCTGCCCACGCTCCAAAACGGTGACCACGGTTTTGATGACATCACCCAGTCGCCCATCTCAAAATCGTCGCACACTTGGAGCAGCTCGCGCTGGAGGTTGAAGTGTAATGCCGCTCCAGCTCTTTTATAGCCCGACCTGCGGAGCTGTTCTCTCGCAGGTCGGGGGGCCACGACAACAGTCACAGTTAACTGTCACAGTTATGATGATGCTATAAGTATGGGTGCTGTTAACAGTTATGCACACTGAATTGTAGTCACTATTGTAATGTTGACAAACACGGCAGCCACTAAGCCAAGACCCACAAACAACAATGAGATGAATGACCTGTTTCGTAATGCAGGTTGAGGGATAATGTTGATGAGGACACCAGGGCCGGGAATCTCCTCAGAGCTGCTCCTGCTCCGGAACTTCACCAGAAGTGCAATGGTAACCCCATTTATGCACATAAACAGAGTTTCAGCAGCACTTGCGGGGAATTTATGGCAGCAGAGTGGGAGCAACTCCGAGGAAATTCCCGGCCCAAGAGATCACCACTACTCTTCTCTGAATAGTGCCATGGGATCTATTCCGTCCACCTGCAAAGGCAGATAGGGTCTTGGTTTAACATCTCATTCAAAAGATGACACTTGCAACACTGCAGTACTCCCTCAGTACTGATTCAGAGGCAAGAGTGCTGCCACTGAGCCAAGGCTGACAGCCTAAATGTAAAAGGCAGGGATCAGAGTACACAAACTACATGTTCAATAAATGATAGATGAGATTAGGAAGAAATAGCTTTTAACAGTGATCAGTTTTCTCAGTTATCTGCCAGTGATCCCATGGCATTGTGGGACACCATGATTTTACATTCAAAAGAGATGTGTCAACCTGGTGTGGAAAACTCAACTTCGTTGGTCCCAAAACTTTTGAAAGGTTTTTCGAAACTGCGTTCCAGCGAGTAATTTTTTCTTCGGGAGCAAAATGGATCAAACGTAAATCTTCAACATGCCTTTGAGACAGCAGGACAACGTAGCTGTTCAAATTTGGCCTGATGTTGATGCAAAACTCTTCACTGATCCATACAAAGGTTCACAAGCGACTTGGTTGTTGCACTGGGGACGTATTTCAACGGGTTTATTCAGATGGAATTCCACCATGTACATCACCCCTTAATATCAAACTGATTGTGTATCACACTTTATCAAACTGCAATCTCATTCAGGCACTGAGGCAGTGAGGTTTGCAGAACAGAGGCTGAGAGATTTATACCATTCCATTGGAGTCCAGCTACTTCAGTGTTTTAAGCTCGAAACAACCTCACATTGTTTGATGAAAAGTTTCTCCATATTCTGCAGGATAGGATCTGAACCAGTATTGTGAATGGAGAGATTTTAGCCTGAATGTGTGGTCGGCGTATCTGTTTCAACAATTTAATTCCACGCAATGGGAAGAACTGCTCTAATCACAATATGTAGCAGCATTGTGAATGCGATCAGGATGATTTCCTCTGGCTGGTACTTCTGGAGAAATCATCAATACATTTTTCTTTTAAATGTTTGTAATTTCAGTAGAAATACTGAGCAGAGGAACTCTTAAGAAATAGGTTTACTTACAGCGAGCAGAACAGTTCCTTCCTCCATGGTCACGAGCAAGATGACTAAGCATTTCTGATCTGTTTCACATCAATCAGCTGGTTCACAGAATGGGAGTATTTAACTTTTGGTTATATCAGATGGCCACCCGCTTGATACCTTTCCAATGGAAAGGAAAATTGAGAGAGATGTATAACGGGCAGCCGACCCGATATCGCCATGTTTACAGTATCAGCAAAAGTTAAAATTGCCTCCAATAAGTTTTGTTGGTGCATCTGACAATTTGGAGTTAACCAACCCAATCATCATATGGTTGTCCGATGGATATCCAACCCGGTGATCGCAGCTTGACAAAAAAGATCCCATTAACAAGAATCTCCTGGAGCGGATGAGTGACATGGCCACGGTAGCCGAATGATAAATTGGCCAGTGTTGGTAATGATGGGTCAAGCGGTCATGGGTTCCCTCATATTGGCCCTGGATTTCTATGGGAGTTGCCCTGATTTCCCACTGTAACTTCAATGGAAGATCAGAGGAAACTTCAAAGAAACAGGCTAAGTGGCTATTTTCAGCTTTTACGCCATTTTATTTGGGATTTCTGACGATCTCCCACGGAAGTTATGGTGGGACGTTAGGTGAAACCCCATGGAAATTCAGGGCTACTTTTCCAATTTTATTCATGTTCCCCTTTCTAACCTCCCTCTCATCCCCCCAGAGGGTCTCGCTCCACGTGTCCGCTCTGTATTGCTGTGGAAAACATCTGTATCAATGATTTTGACAAGGGTTCTCTGATCCCCCATTGTAACTTCAGCAGAAGATCGCCGGAAAACAATGAGAAGCAGTGTAGTTGGTCATTTACATAATTTTTCCGGGATTTCTGTTGATCTTCCACTGATGTTATGGTTGAAGATCGGAGAACCCTCGTGGAAATTCTACCCCTGCCCTTTCATGAGAAAGAACCTCTCCATTGATACCTTAATGTTAGTCAGTGACTCGGTAATACTTTCATCTCTGAGTCAGAAGATTGTGGGTTCAACTCCAACTCCAGGGACTTAAAAAAAATTTATTCATTCATGGGATGTGGGTGTCGCTAGCTAGGGCAGCATTCATTGCCCTTCCCTAAGGGTGGTGGTGAGTCGCCTTCTTGAACCGCTGCAGTCCATGTGGTGAAGGTACCCCCACAGTGCTGTTGGGGAGGGAGTTCCAGGATTTCGACCAGCGACAATGAAACAACAGCGCTATACTTCCAAGTCAGGGTGGTGTGCGACTTGGAGGGGAACTTGGAGGTGGTGGTCTTCCCATGCGCCTGCTGCCCTTGTCCTTCTAGGTAGTAAATGTCACGGGTTTGGGAGGTGCTGTCAAAGAAGCCTTGGCAAGTTGCTGCAGTGCATCTTATAGAGGGTACACACTGCAGCCACGGTACACAGGTGGTGGAGGGAGTGAATGTTTAAGGTGATGCATAGGGTGCCAATCAAGTGGGCTGCTTTGTCCTGGTTAGTATCAAGCTTCTTGAGTGGTATTGGAGCTGCACTCATCCAGGCAAGTGGAGAGTATTCCATCACACTCCTGACTTGTGCCTTGTAGATGGTGGAAAGGCTTTAGGGAGTCAGGAGGTGAGACACTCGCCACAGAATACCCAGCCTCTGACCTGTTCTTGTTGCCACAGTATTTATGTGGCTGGTCCAGTTAAGTTTCTGGTCAATGATAACCCCCAGGATGTTGATGGTGGGGGATTTGGCAATGATAATGTCATTGAATGTCAAAGGCTGGTGGTTAGACTCTCGCTTTTTGGAGATAGTCATTGCCTGGCACTTGTGTGGCGCGAATATTACTTGCCACTTATCAGCTCAAGCCTGAATATCGTTCAGGTCTTGCTGAATGTGGGCATGGACTGCTTCATTATCTGAGAAGCTGCGAATGGCACTGAACACTGTGCAGTCATCAGCGAACATCCCCACTTCTGACATTATGGAGGGAAGATCATTGATGAAGCAGCTGAAGATGGATGGGCCTCGGACATTGCCCTGAGGAACTCCTGCAGCGATGTCCTGGGGCTGTGATGATTGACCTCCAACAACCATAACCATTTCCCTTTGTGCTAGGTATGACACCAGCCAGTGGAGATTTTTCCCCCTGATTCCCATTGACTTCAGTTTTACTAGGGTTCCTTGATGCCACATGCAGTCAAATGCTGCCTTGGTGTCAAGGGCAATCACTCTCACCTCACCTCACCTCTGGAATTCAGTTCTTTGGACCAAAGCTGTAATGAGGTATGGAGCCAAATAGTCATGGCGGAACCTAAACTGAGCATCAGTGAGCAGGTTATTGGTGAGTAAGTGCTGCTTGATAGCACTGTCAATGACACCTTCCATCACTTTGCTGATGATTGAGAATAGACTGATGGGGTGGTAATTGGGCAGATTGGATTTGTCCTGCTTTTTGTGGACAGGACATACTTGGGCAGTTTTCCACATTTCAACACAAAAATCTAGGCTGACACTCCAGTGTAGTACTGAGGGGATGTTGCATTGTCAGAGGTGCTGTCTTTCAAATGAGCCGTTAAACTGAGGCCCTGTCTGCTCTCTTAGGTGAGCATAGAAGGTCCTATGGCACTATTTCAAAGAAGAACAGGGGAGTTATCCCTAATGTCCTGGACAATATTTATCCTTCAATTAACATCACTAAAAATAAAGATTATCTGGTCATTATAACATTGCTGTTTGTGGGAGGTTGCTGTGCGCAAATTGGCTGCCGCGTTTCCTACATTACAACAGTGGCTACACTTCAAAAATACTTCATTGGCTGTAAAGCATTTGGGACATCCAGTGGTCGTGAAAGGCAATATATAAGTCTTTATTTCATAGAAACATAGAAAATAGGTGCAGGAGTAGGCCACTTGGCCCTTCGAGCCTGCACCGCCATTCAATGAGTTCATGACTGAACATGCAACTTCAGTTCCCCATTCCTGCTTTCTCGCCATACCCCTTGATCCCCCTAGTAGTAAGGATTACATCTAACTCATTTTTGAATATATTTAGTGAATTGGCCTCAACAACTTTCTGTGGTAGAGAATTCCACAGGTTCACCACTCTCTGGGTGAAGAAGTTTCTCCTCATCTCGGTCCTAAATGGCTTACCCCTTATCCTTAGACTGTGACCCCTGGTTCTGGACTTCCCCACCATTGGGAACATTCTTCCTGCATCTAACCTGTCGAAACCCATCAGAATTTTAAAAGTTTCTATGAGATCCCCTCTCATTCTTCTGAACTCCAGTGAATACAAGCCCAGTTGATCCAGTCTTTCTTGATATGTCAGTCTCGCCATCCCGGGAATCAGTCTGGTGAACCTTCGCTGCACTCCCTCAATAGCAATAATGTCCTTCCTCAAATTAGGAGACCAAAACTGTACACAATACTCCAGGTGTGGCCTCACCAAGACCCTGTACAACTGTAGTAACACCTCCCTGCCCCTGTACTCAAATCCCCTCGCTATGAAGGCCAACATGCCATTTGCTTTCTTAACCGCCTGCTGTACCTGCATGCCAAACTTCAATGACTGATGTACCATGACACCCAGGTCTCGTTGCACCTCCCCTTTTCCTAATCTGTCACCATTCAGATAATAGTCTGTCTCTCTGTTTTTACCACCAAAGTGGATAACCTCACATTTATCCACATTATACTTCATCTGCCATGCATTTGCCCACTCACCTAACCTATCCAAGTCACTCTGCAGCCTCAGAGCATCCTCCTCGCAGCTCACACTGCCACCCAACTTAGTGTCATCCACAAATTTGGAGATACTATATTTAATCCCCTCGTCTAAATCATTAATGTACAATGTAAACAGCTGGGGCCCCAACACAGAACCTTTCGGTACCCCACTAGTCACTGCTGCCATTCTGAAAAGTACCCATTTACTCCTACTCTTTGCTTCCTGTCTGCCAACCAGTTCTCAATCCACGTCAGCACACTACCCCCAATCCCATGTGCTTTAACTTTGCACATTAATCTCTTGTGTGGGACCTTGTCGAAAGCCTTCTGAAAGTCCAAATACACCACATCAACTGGTTCTCCCTTGTCCACTCTACTGGAAACATCCTCAAAAAATTCCAAAAGATTTGTCAAGCATGATTTCTCTTTCACAAATCCATGCTGACTTGGGCCTATCATGTCACCTCTTTCCAAATGCACTGCTATGACATCCTTAATAATTGATTCCATCATTTTACCCACTACCGATGTCAGGCTGACCAGTCTATAATTCCCTGTTTTCTCTCTCCCTCCTTTTTTAAAAAGTGGGGTTACATTGGCTACCCTCCACTCCATAGGAACTGATCCAGAGTCTATGGAATGTTGGAAAATGACTGTCAATGCATCCGCTATTTCCAAGGCCACTTCCTTAAGTACTCTGGGCTGCAGTCCATCAGGCCCTCGGGATTTATCGGCCTTCAATCCCATCAATTTCCCCAACACAATTTCCCGACTAATAAGGATTTCCTTCAGTTCCTTCTTCTTACTAGACTCTCTGACCCCTTTTATATCCAGAAGGTTGTTTGATTAGTGAATACCGAACCAAAGCACTTGTTCAATTGGTCTGCCATTTCTTTGTTCCCCGTTATGACTTCCCCTGATTCTGACTGCAGAGGACCTACGTTTGTCTTTACTAACCTTTTTCTCTTTACATATCTGTAGAAACTTTTGCAGTCTGTCTTAATGTTCCCTGCAAGCTTCCTCTCGTACTCTATTTTCCCTGCCCTAATCAAATCCTTTGTCCTCCTCTGCTGAGTTCTAAATTTCTCCCAGTCCCCGGGTTCACTGTTATTTCTGGCCAATTTGTATGCCACTTCCTTGGCTTTAATATTCCTGATTTCCCTTGATAGCTACGGTTGAGCCACCTTCCCTTTTTTATTTTTACGCCAGACAGGGATGTACAATTGTTGTAGTTCATCCATGTGGTCTCTAAATGTCTGCCATTGCCCGTCCACAGTCAACCCCTTAAGTATCATGCGCCAATCTATCCTAGCCAATTCACGGCTCATGCCTTCAAAGTTACCCTTCTTTAAGTTCTGGACCATGGTCTCCGAATTAACTGTTTCATTCTCCATCCTAATGTAGAATTCCACCATATTATGCTCACTCTTTCCCAAGGGGCCTCGCACAACGAGATTGCTAATTAATCCTCTCTCATTACACAACACCCAGTCTAAGATGGCCTCCCCCCTAGTTCGTTCCTCGACATATTGGTCTAGAAAACCATCCCTTATGCACTCCAGGAAATCCTCCTCCACCGTATTGCTTCCAGTTTAGTTAGCCCAATATATATGCATATTAAAGTCACCCATGATAACTGCTGCACCTTTATTGCATGCACCCCTAATTTCCTGTTTGATGCCCTCCCCAACATCACTACTACTGTTTGGAGGTCTATACACAACTCCCACTAACGTTTTTTGCCCTTTGGTGTTCTGCAGCTCTACCCATATAGATTCCACACCATCCAAGCTAATATCCTTCCTAACTATTGCATTAATCTCCTCTTTAACCCGCAATGCTACCCCACCTCCTTTTCCTTTTATTCTATCCTTGCTGAATGTTGAATACCCATGGATGTTGAGTTCCCAGCCCTGATCATCCTGGAGCCACGTCTCTGTAATCCCAATCACATCATATCCGTTAACATCTATTTGCACAGTTAATTCATCCATCTTATTATGGATACTCCTTGCATTATGACACAAAGCCTTCAGGCTTGTTTTTTTAACACCCTTTGTCCTTTTAGAATTATGATGTAGTGTGGCCCTTTTTGTTTCTTGCCTTTGTTTACTCGGCCTTCCACTATTGCTTTTTACCTTTCTACCATCTGTTTCTGACTCCATATTACTTCGCCCTATCTCGCTGCATAGGTTCCCATCCCCCTGCCATATTAGTTTAAACACTCCCGAACTGCATTAGCAAATGTTACCCCGAGGACATCAGTTCCAGTCCTGCCCAAGTGCAGACTGTCCCTTTTGTACAGGTCCCACTTCCCCCAGAACTGGTTCCAATGTCCCAGGAATTTGAATCCTTCCCTCTTGCACCACTGCTCAAGCCACATATTTATTCTAACTATCCTGCTCCCTCTACTCTGATTAGCATGTGGCACTGGTAGAAATCCAGAGATTACTACCTTTGAGGTCCTACTTTTTAATTTAACTCCTAGCTCCCTAAATTCAGCTTGTAGGACCTCTTTCCGCTTCTTACCTATATCGTTGGTACCTACATGTACCATGACAACTGGCTGTTCACCCTCACTCCAGAATGCTCTGCAGCCGCTCTGAGACATCCTTGACCCTTGCACCAGGGAGGCAACATACCATCCTGGAGTCTCGGTTGCGGCCGCAGAAACTCCTATCTATTCCCCTTACAATAGAGTCCCCTATCACTATAGCTCTCCCACTGTTTTTCCCGCCCTTCTGTGCAGCAGAGCCACCCACGGTGCCGTGAGCCTGGCTGCTGGTGCCTTCCCCTGGTAAGTCATCTCCCCCAACAGTATCCAAAACGGTATATCTGTTTCCTTTTTAATCCTGGAGAAGCACACTGACATCAATAGCCCGACCGAGACCTAACTCATCAGGGGAGACTCTTTCCTCCTCATCAAAACTGTCCCATGGAGCTATGCATTCCAACATATTCCTTTTCTAACCACTGTAGTGGGGGTGCTGCCAATTACTCCACTTGGCCTATCCTCTTACTCCTCTAACAGTTTTCTATATTTGAGCACCTAACTCTCTTAAATAAAATGCCAGTCTTTGAAAATCCTCATTGTATGTCATCTTCAAAAGCTCCATCCCCATCCCTGTCCCTCCCTCACCCCCTAGAGACTTCCTCACCAAAGTATGGTCCCTTCTGTCCTCACTTAGCCACTGCACTTAGCATTTCCTCATCCTTGGTGACTTCAACCTTCCCTCTTACCTTTGATTTCTCTGCTGCCCTGTCCTCTCTCAATTTCTCCTTGTACATTAATTCTTTCACCCACAACCACAGCCAGCTGCTTCCAAGGTAATAATCATTGTTAAGGACATTTTGGATCACATCCTCATCTCCTTTATCATCCACCCTCTTGTCTGCCTGAAACCTTTTTATTTTCTTATCCTTGGTAATAAGATACTCCCTTGCTCCCTAACTTCCCAGTCCCTTGCCTCTGGTCCACAGTTTATCATTGAATTGGCCACTCAACTTGCCTGCATCTTTAGCACCCTCATCACCAGTAGATTTCAGATGGTCTCCAATCATTACAGCTCTGTGTGCTTCCCAATCCTGCCAGCACACCCCATCCCCATATCACAACACAGTAGTTTCTTATCCATCTCTCACCCCGACATCCTCATCAAGCTCACTTTACCTATGATGCCCAGCACCTATCTCACCTCCTCACCATTTAACCACCATTCCACAGCCCACTGCTTGCCTACATCATCTTTCCTCAGGAAATGTTTCTATACCCCTTCAAAATTGCAGTCATTGATACCCTTTTTTTAGCACTCCCTATTCAGCTCATTCCAATCTAGTTTTCATCCTACCCAGAACAGGGATAATGCTTGGTCAAATGATGTCTTGTAATGTGGCGGTGACACACTATCTGTCTTTGATTTTCCTGGGACCTAGAGTATGTTTAGCCGCACCATCCTCCCCCCATGATACACCTCCAATCGAGCCAAGCTCAAATTCTCTAATGATATCCTCCCCATGCTACATAACTTCAAACTTATCAGGTGTGAAATATTCTTACAACATAACTAACAAACACACGACATAAGATGGCTCTAACTGTCAACATGTGACTTTGCCACGTGACCCTTTTATTATTTACATCAGTAGTTGCATTACATCAGTAGTCTACTAGATGGAGCCATAGTCCACTAGGGGGAGCGCTATTACACTTCTCCCTGCTTATTGAAGAAGTAATCATAACAAAATAATCATTATACATGACTTACATGGTTATACACAACAAAAGATATTGTCGCATGTTTCCATACTTACAAAGCAAACTTAACCACTGGTTTTCTGTTTCAAAGAGAATAACTTCGCTCTCAAACAGAACTTTCCAATCTTCTTTTGGGACTTAGACTCATTCCAGGCTGAGCCTGAGGAGAGTTTTTCTCCAAGGGCAACCCCTGAACTACATGTGGACTCTCTACAACTTCAGACTGTTTGTCTGCCTGACTCAGACTAGATTTAAATTCTGGCTTTCTCTTGGACTTGTTTCTAGGATATCTGATGTAGGATTTGCTACTGATGTTCTACTTGTAACAAGACTATCTGACTCATCAGAAATAATTGAATCATTCCAACGTTTAACTCCTTCCACACCTGTAAGTAAAATAGGATCAATGTGAATAAACCTAACCTGTCCATGATGGAACATCTTGACCAAATATGTGCGAAGGCCACATATATTCACCACTCTTCCTGGTAACCACTTTAACCATTTATGATGATGGTTCTTCACTCTCACCTTCTGATTCAATTTCACACTTCTCTTACTTTATCTCTATCATGATTCTCTTTCTGTCTTAATTATTTCTCTTCTACTGACTGTGCCAAGTTTGGCTTTAACAACGGCAACCTGGTTCATGGCTGTTGTTTGAGAAAGAACTCTGCTGGTGTTCTACCAATAGTTGTATGAGGAGTATTCCGATGTAAACAGAAAATTTGCTAGGTGTGGTCCAAAACAACTGCCATTTCTTTGGATTTGGATCCAACATTTGCGTGATGAGAGCACGTTTGACAATTTGTACTGGGCACTCTCCTGCACCATTTGAATCAGGGGGGTACAGTGGACTGTGCAAATTCTTCTGAACAAAATTGCAGCCCATTATCAGACACAACTTCTTCTGGGAGGCCAAATAAAGAAAATAATCTTGGCAAATTGCCTAGTGTTTTACTTGCTGTTATTTTCCACATCAGAAACACCTCCGCCCACTTTGAATGATTATCAATCACAATGGACAATTGTTGTCCTTCTAGCTTAGCAAAATCTACATGTAACCTTTGCCACACCCTGGGAGGCCATTTCCATGGCTGTAATGGTACTGATGGTGGTTTCTTGCTTACCGATTGACATGTTGTACACTGACTAATGATGTACTCAATCTTTATCGAAACCTGGCCACCATTAGTATCTGTGTGCAACACTTTTAGTCAAGCACATTCTCAGCTGCTGGTCATGAAGATCTCCTAACAATTTAGACCTGAACTTATTTGGAATAACTACGCTTGTACCCCACATGATACAATCTTTATCCACTGATAATTCATTCCAAAGAATGAAGTATGGATGAATATCTTCCTCTGATATGTGGTTTGGCCAGCCATTTGCTATGTAACCATACACCTTTGACATAACTGGGTCATATTTGGT
The DNA here is from genome assembly GCF_044704955.1 of Pristiophorus japonicus. NCBI lineage: Eukaryota > Metazoa > Chordata > Chondrichthyes > Pristiophoridae > Pristiophorus > Pristiophorus japonicus. The sequence goes on along the minus strand of NC_091977.1, from coordinate 110,976,249 downwards.
TGCTCTACCAATCTCTTCAGCTGTGACTGGCAGTTCATCAATGTATGAAAAATAGAACACTTCTTCTACCAAGGGATCATGTTCTCAGTTTCTAATCTTTTGAGTTCTTGCTCAACTTTCTCCTTGAGTGCATATGGTGCGAAAAGGTGGGGTAGCCTTGCTGGTTAAAGAGGAGATTAATGCAATAGTTCGGAAGGACATGAACTTGGATGATGTGGAATCTATATGGGTAGAGCTGCAGAACACCAAACTGCAAAAAACGTTAGTGGGAGTTGTGTACAGACCTCCAAACAATAGTAGTGATGTTGGGGAGGGCATCAAACAGGAAATTAGGGGTGCATGCAATAAAGGTGCAGCAGTTATCATGGGTGACTTTAATATGTATATAGATTGGGCTAACTAAACTGGAAGCAATACGGTGGAGGAGGATTTCCTGGAGTGCAAAAGGGATGGTTTTCTAGACCAATATGTCGAGGAACGAACTAGGGGGGAGGCCATCTTAGACTGGGTGTTGTGTAATGAGAGAGGATTAATTAGCAATCTCATTGTGTGAGGCCCCTTGGGGAAGAGTGAGCATAATATGGTGGAATTCTACATTAGGATGGAGAACGAAACAGTTAATTCAGAGACCATGGTCCAGAACTTAAAGAAGGGTAACTTTGAAGGTATGAGGCATGAATTGGCTAGAATAGATTGGCGAATGATACTTAAGTGGTTGACTGTGGATGGGCAATGGCAGACATTTAGAGACCACATAGATGAACTACAACAATTGTACATCCCTGTCTGCCGTAAAAATAAAAAAGGGAAGGTGGCTCAACCGTAGCTACCAAGGGAAATCAGGGATAGTATTAAAGCCAAGGAAGTGGCATAAAAAATTGGCCAGAAAGAGCAGCGAACCCGGGGACTGGGAGAAATTTAGAACTCAGCAGAGGAGGACAAAGGGTTTGATTAGGGCAGGGAAAATAGAGTACGAGAGGAAGCTTGCAGGGAACATTAAGACGGACTGCAAAAGCTTCGATAGATATGTAAAGAGAAAAAGGTTAGTAAAGACAAACGTAGGTCCCCTGCAGTCAGAATTGGGGAAGTCATAACAGGGAACAAAGAAATGGCAGACCAATTGAACAAGTATTCACTAAGGAGGACACAAACAACCTTCCGAATATAAAAGGGGTCGGAGAGTCTAATAAGGAGGAGGAACTGAGGGAAATCCTTATTAGTCGGGAAATTGTGTTGGGGAAATTGATGGGATTGAAGGCCAATACATCCCCAGGGTCTGATGGACTGCATCCCAGAGTACTTAAGGAGGTGGCCTTGGAAATAGTGGATGCATTGACAGTCATTTTCCAACATTCCATTGACTCTGGATCAGTTCCTATGGAGTGGAGGGTAGCCAATGTAACCCCACTTTTTAAAAAAGGAGGGAGAGAGAAAACAGGGAATTATAGACCGGTCAGCCTGACATCGGTAGTGGGTAAAATGATGGAATCAATTATTAAGGATGTCATAGCAGTGCATTTGGAAAGAGGTGACATGATAGGTCCAAGTCAGCATGGATTTGTGAAAGGCAAATCATGCTTGACAAATCTTTTGGAATTTTTTGAGGATGTTTCCAGTGGAGTGGACAAGGGAGAACCAGTTAATGTGGTGTATTTGGACTTTCAGAAGGCTTTCGACAAGGTCCCACACAAGAGATTAATGTGCAAAGTTAAAGCACATGGGATTGGGGGTAGTGTGCTGACGTGGATTGAGAACTGGTTGGCAGACAGGAAGCAAAGAGTAGGAGTAAATGGGTACTTTTCAGAATGGCAGGCAGTGTCTAGTGGGGTACCGCAAGGTTCTGTGCTGGGGCCCCAGCTGTTTCCACTGTACATTAATGATTTAGACGAGGGGATTAAATGTAGTATCTCCAAATTTGCAGATGACACTAAGTTGGGTGGCAGTGTGAGCTGCGAGGAGGATGCTATGAGGCTGCAGAGTGACTTGGATAGGTTAGGTGAGTGGGCAAATGCATGGCAGATGAAGTATAATGTGGATAAATGTGAGGTTATCCACTTTGGTGGTAAAAACAGAGAGACAGACTATTATCTGAATGGTGACAGATTAGGAAAAGGGGAGGTGCAACGAGACCTGGGTGTCATGGTACATCAGTCATTGAAGTTTGGCATGCAGGTACAGCAGGCGGTTAAGAAAGCAAATGGTATGTTGGCCTTCATAGCGAGGGGATTTGAGTACAAGGGCAGGGAGGTGTTACTACATTTGTACAGGGTCTTGGTGAGGCCACACCTGGAGCATTGTGTACAGTTTTGATCTCCTAACTTGAGGAAGGACATTCTTGCTATTGAGTGAGTGCAGCGAAGGTTCACCAGACTGATTCCAGGGATGGCGGGACTGACATATCAAGAAAGACTGGATCAACTGGGCTTGTATTCACTGGAATTCAGAAGAATGAGAGGGGATTCATAGAAACGTTTAAAATTCTGATGGGTTTAGACAGGTTAGATGCAGGAAGAATGTTCCCAATGTTGGGGAAGTCCAGAACCAGGGGTCACAGTCTAAGGATAAGGGATAAGCCATTTAGGACTGAGATGAAGAGAAACTTCTTCACCCAGAGAGTGGTGAACCTGTGGAATTCTCTGCCACAGAAAGTTGTTGAGGCCAATTCACTAAATATATTCAAAAAGGAGTTAGATGTAGTCCTTACTCCTGGGGGGATCAAGGGGTATGGTGAGAAAGCAGGAATGGGGTACTGAAGTTGCATGTTCAGCCATGAACTCATTGAATGGCGGTGCAGGCTCGAAGGGCAGAATGGCTTACTCCTGCACCTATTTTCTATGTTTTCTATGTTTCTATGTCCGGGAGATGGCTTGCAGTAAACTGGTCTTGCATCCTTCTGTACTCTGACACTCGCCTTGAAGTCTTGGATTAGACTGCCTGTTTCACAGAACACCTTTGGATATTGCTTGATGACATCATCTTTCAATGCAAATTTTGTTTCCACATGAAAAATCTCATTCCAATCCAGCTTCAGTGATTCCAACCAATTTGTACCTATCAAGGCAGGCTTGTCTCCTGCCAGTACTATCAGAGACAAGCTCTGAAACGTATCCTTGTATTTCACCGGTATGGTGATACGTCCTACAACAGGGATTTGCTCTCCTGATAGCTTTGCAGCTCCATCTTCAATTTCTCCAGTCAAAAATCAAGTAACTTGTCGAGATATAGCAATTTCCGTACTAAGCTTACCAGTGTCATTTCCATGGGCATCCTGATTCCTGCAATATCTACTTGGATGACAATACATCGCAAATCATTGTTAGACACCCTCATATTCCTGATGATGTGTCTCTCCAAAACCTGCTTGTCCTGTTACTTCTCTTCAATGTTATGCAGTGTCTGATGATTTCTACTTCTAGCATCGGTTTACTCTTCAGTTGACATGCCTTTGCAAGATGCCTAATTTTCTTGCAGATGAAACACTCTGCCTTCACATATGGACAGATTTGGGTGATATGTTGTCTCAGCCACCGATAGCATGACTTCAATGTACTGTTACCTTGGCCAGTTGCTGAGGCCTTGGGCCCCAACTGCCTTTTACTTATAACCTGCAGGCGATTCAGCTCAGTTGTCTGATGACTGGAAATGGCAAGAAGTTCTCGGGAGTATTAGGCGACCATATTCATCGATATAGCTGTCTGACAAGCTAAATCAAAAGCCTTGTTAGGGGTTGTCAACAACTTCCTTTTGATTGTGTCATTTTTCATCCCACAAAGCAATCACACAATGCTCGGCCCTGAAAGTTTCCAAAATGACAGTGAATGGATAGGTTTTTTAAAGCTACAATGTACTCACTGATACTCTTGTCATTTAATTGATTTTGTATTCCAAAATGATAACTTTTAGCAATTTCCAGGGGCTCAGGACTGTAGTGCTGTTCAAACTTGGTTAGAATCTCAGTCAGTGGCGTGACCTTTGCTTTATGGAAACCAGCAAATTTTTGGTGGTTTCATACACCTCAGGGCCTGCTTCCATCAAGAAAATAGCCCGTTTTCTTTCTAAAACCACCCGCTTACGGTTTTCATCATCAGGGACTTTGACGATGCTATTTGCAGTGACAAACTTTTCTAGCTGCTCCACATACACTCCAAAAGTCTCTCGATCATGATGAAACTCACGCAGGTGCCCTATTATTCCCATAGGCATGGCCATCTGGGCTCTAACATTTCAGTCAAATGAGCTTGTAATTTACCTTGGATTTTTAGCTGTTCTGCAAAACAAAGAACCTCTCAAAGTCTCTCCGTCGGTTGGCAGGAAAATCCACCAACAAAAATTTCAGCTAGGGAATCCAGACATCCCATCCTCATTGTCAATGTATTATATTCTTAAGGCATATCTAACAACACACTACACAAGATGGCTCTAACTCTTATCTTGTGACTTTGCCACATGACCCTTTTATTATTTACATCAATATTTGCATTACATCGATAGTCCACTAGGTGGAGCTGTAGCCACTAGGGGGAGCTCTATTACAATCAGATACTCTGTGACCCATATCCTTTCCAGCACAAGGTACCACCCCACTCCTAGTCGAGCTCTTCTGGCTCTCCGCCTTTCACCGTTTCAAGTTCAAATTTTCTGTTCACTTTTTCAAATTGAACCATGGCCTCACTTTACCTCTTTGCAGCATTCTAAGCCTAAGACTTGGGAATGCTTCATCACATGACAGGTGCTGTATAATGTAAGGTGTTGCATCATCAACATCGCTATATCATAACCAACTCCAAATCTATTATCCCAGGGCCTGGGTCCAAGCACCCCTCTCTTTAACCTTGATGTAAAGCCCCATCGTGTGATGCACTAGCTGTTTAGACATAACCTTGTTGGCAATTGTAATATACCTGACACAGGTTCTGTGAAAACATTCTACCCTCTGTGTTGTTACACAGATTCTTTTGAGTCTTTTCAGATTTATAAGAGCCATTGGTTGGTTCTTGACCAGTCACAAGGAAATATACACTCTGTTGGCCCCTGGCTTTTAGCAATTAAGCAATAATTTGCAAATAATGAAACAGCCAGAGGGGTTTGATCAATGACCTGTGTCTCAGGCATGTTGTTCTGAGAAAACCACATCTGCCAACATAAAGTATTGAAGCAATCATAGCTCAGTGAACGCCATAATAAGCAACTGTTATACTGGAACCATCAGTCATGTTTGGTTACAGACCTGAAAGGATATGACACCTCAGGGAGCAATGTCCTTCCATAAATCTGGGCAGCAATGAATAATGATTTGCAATCAAGTGATGAAGGAGCAAAGGATAGACAGAGAAAAAAGGTCTTTCATGCATATAAACGTACGGCACGGCTAAAAAAACACTAAACTTGGCAACGTTACTGTGTTATGTAAAGTATACAGCTGTCGAAGTAATTAAGATACAATTTGGGGAATTTTATCACAGAATTTGCTAACCATGCTACTGCTGAAGAAGATGGCATTCATTCCTCCTTATAAACTAACCATATTGCATTTAGCTAATGCGATTCAATCCAACCCAATAGAAACAGTTGATTAACCTTATGGCATGCATGTGTAAATAAGCACAATATTAATTTTTCCTTCTGCAATGTGAGGAAAATTAACATCAACTGACATGTTGGGAATAATTATGAATTAATAGATTTTTTGGGATGCAATGAATGACAAGAAAATGTGTGATAAATTAATTATTGAATCAAAGAGAGCACCTGATGGAATTCTGTGACTCTTTCTCCAGCACTGAGTTTTTCATCTGCAGAGGAAAAAGCATATTGGCTCTATTGAACTCAGACCATCTCCTAATGCGTAATCCACACTGCTTGTGTTGGTAAGTCCCTGCCATCCTACTCTGTGACCAGAATGTAAAGCTTCTCAGGAGAGACATTAGACTGCTAACAGAACGCAGCAGCAGATGGTCCTGGGTTGTCATGTGCTTCCTATTTGGACAGACGTGGAGATTACAGCTGAACACTTTATGAACTGTAATTCATAGTGATTGGCTGTGCTCTTTTTTTATAAGAAAGCATCTCCGTATTATTGGGTTACAACATAAGCCTTATATCACATCTATGAAAAATCAATTACATTAAAGAGGAAGGACAGGAGGTTGCTTTTAATGGCTTACTTACCCCACCTCAAAAAATAAAAGCAGTATTTCAAAGTTTAACTAATTCAAAGTTAAACGTATTCCTGGAGGTATCATCACATGTGCTCCCACCTCCAAATGCCAATATTTTTATAGCTAAGTTCAAAGAAAATAGAAAAAAAACAATGTTTTCAATGTCCTCCATGATTTTTTTTCTCGTTTTTTTCACAGCAGTGTCCACGAGACTAATCTTTAATTCCTGGAGACTCCAGGACTATCCTGGAGGCTTGACAATCCTGGATCCAATATTTTCAATAGGTTTCCTACATCAGTGGGATAGGAAGTGAGACAAAGGCTGAAGTCTCACATTTGCTTGCTGTTAATAAAAACTCGAGGGAACTGGAAAACACGGGGCAGCCGTAAAACAGCACTGAGCTGCCACTGGAGGCTCAGCAGGCACCGGCTGCTCACCCCAATAACTCATGTGAGGTCCAAGGCCTGATCGAAATTGGGCTCCAAGATGATCACCTCTGACGTAAAGATTGGTCTCTTCGCCCATTTGGCATCGGTAATAAATGTTCCTTGTCATTTTTAGAATATCCTGAATGGGTCACTCAAAACTTGACAAATGACAACCCTACTGAACTTTCTAAAAGATCCCGCTGTATTTTTGTTTACTGTATTATATCATTTTCAAATGTATAATGATCATTTTGTATTGGTGATATGTGATGTTATTTTAACAAGGCTCGATGCTTAAAACAAATCATGATTTTAAATTATATGTAAAATTAATATTTAATTTCCACATCAAGAGAATTTAGTAGAGGCAATGAAGAGGGCACAGGGACAAAAATCCACTATGCTGTAAAATTAGTTTATCTATTAATCATTGAAAAATCTACAATAAAATGGCTAAACGCAGCCTTGATATTGGATAACAATATCCTTTGGGAAGCATAAAATGAATTTTTGAAATGAAATGATTCAGTAGCCAACCCTAATTACCTATTTTTATGACTTGCTTTAAGAAGCAAGAGCAAGGAAGAGCATAGTGGATATAATGTTTGAGTGGCCTACCAACCATGTGTCCCAGAGTGACAGGATGTGGGTTCACCTTCCTCCCTACAATTCTCCTCACAGAGAGTTCAGTCAGATGGTTCAGGGAGAGATGCCTAGCAAAGGAAATAAGCTTCCCAGAGGAGGAAAGAGAAACTGAACATCGAGTTAACCTGCTGGACTGCACAAGTGATCCCATTACGACGCTGATATTTCAGCCTCATCACCTGACTGCTATCACTTCCTGCTCTGGCCCACCAACCATGGGCAGTACACATTCTGAGGCAGCCATTTAAAGAGATCTTCAGCTGCTCTCAAGAATGGTGTATAGAATGTTTGGAGTCAATTTATTGCAGTAGTTTGTGTGCTTTTTGACTTCAAAGGAATTGAAAATGCTCAATTGCTATTGTAGGATCTGAACTGTTAAGGGGCTTCTGGCATTGCAGTTGTTTCTTAATGGGGTTCCTTCTAGGAATTGAACTTAGGAAGGAGGAGCAGCAGGAACAGGAGGAACAGGGAGAGCAGGAGAAACAGGAGGATCAGGCAGAGCAGGAGGAACAGGAAGAACAGGAGGAACAGGTTCCTGCTCCTCCTGTGTCTCCTGTAGTTCCAGCTCTTTCTGCTCTTCCTGCAAACAGAGCTCCATTTGAAGGGGGAGAAAATAGTAGGAGATATGCTCCAAGGAATCCTTACTCTCACAACAGAGTTTATTAGCCCAGAACAACGGGCCCAAGTTTCGGCCTCAGTTGCTCCTGAATTTTTGGAGCAACTGGTGTAGAACGGAGTATCTTAGAAATTCAAATTCTTGGCATTTAGTTTGCTCCAGTTCTAGTCAGTTAGAACAGTTTCACTTTGGAACAGAATTTTTTTTTCAAAAGGGGGCGTGCCCGGCCACTTACGCCTGTTTTCAAAGTTTCGGCAGTGAAAACTTACTCCAAACTAACTTAGAATGGAGTAAGTGAAGATTTTTGTACGCTGGAAAAAACCTTGTCTACACTTTAGAAAATCAGGCGTAAGTTACAAATCAGGCGTAGGGAATGGGGGGGTGGGGGTTTAAAGGGAAGTTTACAAACATTAAACACTTCAGTTTTACAAATAAAGAGCCACCATCAATAATAAATGATAAAAACATCAATAAATCAACCAATAAATCAATCAAAAAAAATTAATAAGAAATAATGTTTTTTTTAAATCAATAAATAAAACATTTTCTACTTACCGACTGCAGCACCGGGAGCCCTCCAACAGCGTGCTGGGATTCCCCCCACTGTGTCTCTGTCAGTATCTATCTCTCTGTCTGTCTGTCTGTGTGTGTCTCACTCTCTGTCTGTCAGTGTCTGTGTTTCTGACAGTGAGGGGTGGAGGGGGAGGAGGGGGGTAGAGGGAGAGAGGGGGGTCAGAGGGAGGGGAGGGGGGGCAGAGGGAGGGGAGGGAGGGAGGCAGAGGGGGAGGGATGGGGGAGAAGGGGAGGAGAAGGGGAAGGGGGGGAGGAGAAGGGGAAGAGGGGGGGAGAAGGAGAAGGGGAAGGGGGGGAGGAGGAACAGGGGAAGGGGGGAGGAGGAGAAGGGGAAGGGGGGAGGAGGAGAAGGGGAGGGGGAGGAGGAGAAGGGGAAGGGGGGGAGGAGGAGAAGGGGAGGGGGGAGGAGGAACAGGGGAAGGGGGGAGGAGGAGAAGGGGAAGGGGGGAGGAGGAGAAGGGGAAGGGGGAAGGGGGGAGGAGGAGAAGGGGAGGGGGGAGGAGGAGAAGGGGAGGGGGGGAGGAGGAACAGGGGAAGGGGGGAGGAGGAGAAGGGGAAGGGGGGAGGAGGAGAAGGGGAAGGGGGAAGGGGGGAGGAGGAGAAGGGGAGGGGGGAGGAGGAGAAGGGGAAGGGGGGGAGGAGGAGAAGGGGAAAGGGGGAGAAGGGGAAGGGGGGAGGAGGGGAAGGGTTGGAGGAGGAGAAGGGGAAGGGGAGGAGGAGAAGGGGAAAGGGGGGGAGGAGGAGAAGGGGAAGAGGAAGGGGGAGCAGAAGGGAAAGGGGGGAGGAGGAGAAGGGGAAGGGGGGGAGGAGGAGAAGGGGAAGGGGGGAGGAGGAGAAGGGGAAGGGGGGGAGAGGAGAAGGGGAAGGGGAGGAGGAGAAGAAGGGGAAGGGGGGGAAAGGAGAAGAGGGGGGGAAAGGAGAGGGGGGGAAAGGAGAGGGAGGAGAAAGGAGAAGGGGGGAAGGAGAAGGGGGAGGGAAAGGAGAAGGGGGGGAAAGGAGAAGGGGGGAAGGAGAAGGGGGGGGAAGGAGAAGAGGGAGGGAGGCTGAACGGGCCGGGCCCGGCCGGGCCCAAGACTTCGGGCAGGGCCCGTCCCCAGCACCAGATTTACAGGTAGGTGGCGTTGGGTCGGGTCGGGTCCGGGGTCCAGGGTCAGGAACGCGGGTCAGGTCGGGGGGAGCATGGGTCAGGATCGGGAGCGCGGGTCGGGTCGGGGGGGGCGGCGGAGGGAGGTCGGTTCGGTTTGGTTCGGGTCGGGGGTGGGTAGGGGGAAGCGCGGGTCGGGTCTACTCCGGGAGGTCCAGTCCGGTCCAGTCCGGTCCGGGGGCGGGGGGGAAGCGGGAGTCGGGTCGGGTTGGGAGGAAGCAGGAGCTGGGCGTGGGAGGCAGCCTTATGCACGCAGCCCCAGTGAGGCCATTCGGTCAGGGCTAGGGGCTCTGTGCTTCCGGCCCCTCCCACACAGTTTTGGGCGCCTGGAGCTACTGCACATGCGCGCCCACTGTAGCGCGCATGTGCAGAGGCCCCGGCACTGTTTTCAGTGCAGGGACCTAGCTCCGCCCCCCACAGCTCGTGCTGCGCCGCGCCAGGCTCCAGAGGACCTGCAGGGAGCAGGAGAATCTGTAAGTTTTTTTTATGCACACTTTGTGGCGCGAAAAAATGACGTCCAGGTCGGGGCTGCGCCGTTCTAGGCGCAGCCCGAAACCTGGGGCCAATAATATATCTGCAGTTCTCTGACGAGCAGTCCACAAGAAGGCTTTGAATCTCCAAGGAGCCAGTGCAGGGTTGTATTGCATCCGGCAAGAAGACCTGCTGTCAACTAGTGCAGCTCGCACAGCATTGCTGTGGTGCAATTTGAATTCACATCTCTGGATGATTTGTCCAGGCCTCTGGATTACTAGTCCAGTAACTTAGAAACATAGAAACATAGAAAATAGGTGCAGGAGTAGGCCATTCACCACCATTCAATAAGATCATGGCTGTTCATTCCCTTGGTACACCTTTCCCACTTTCTCTCCATACCCCTTGATCCCTTTAGCCGTAAGGACCATATCCAACTCCCTCTTGAATATATCCAATGAACTGGCATCAACAATTCTCTGTGGCAGGGAATTCCACAGGTTAACAACTCTCTGAGTGAAGACATTTTTCCTCATCTCAACCTAAATGGCCTACCCCTTATCCTAAGACTGTGTCCCTGGTTCTGGACTTCCCCAACATCGGGAACATTCTTCCTGCATCTAACCTGTCCAGTCCCGTCAGAATCTTATACGTTTGTATGAGATCTCTTCTCATCCTTCTAAACTCCAGTGTATAAAGGCCCAGCTGATCCAGTCTCTCCTCATATGTCAGTCCAGCCATCCCTGGAATCAGTCTGGTGGACCTTTGCTGTACTCCCTCAATAGCCAGAATGTCCTTCCTCAGATTAGGAGACCAAAACTGAACACAATATTCCAGGTGAGGTCTCACCAAGGCCCTGTACAATTGCAGTAAGGCCTCCCTGCTCCTATACTCAAATCCTCTCGCTATGAAGGCCAACATACCATTTGCCTTCTTCACCACCTGCTGTACCTGCATGCCAACTTTCAATGACAACTTAACCACTATGCTATCATCATCTAGGAAGCCTGTTTCTGTGCTAGTGCTTGACAGGGTAAGAGAAACTGCATTGTCTTCAGGGTTATCCTCATCACTCTGTCATATTATAGTGACCGAGTCATCTGAATGACCTAGAAAAAGAACAGAGTGACCAAGGGTTAGTGTGTAGTCACAAGATAGGCACTAGCAGATCAATGGCACTTCAGCTAGATCACAGAGACAATGCTATGACATTAATGTTTTATGTCACCTCTCATCATGCCCATTCATCAATTTGCTGTGGTACCTGTTATGTATGAATAAAGAGTCAGACTAGATACTGTGAGCTCAAAGTAAAGTGTGACCTCAGTCCTTTATTACAGATCTCAGAGTGCCTCTCCAGCCTGTGAGGCCTCCTTGAGTACCCATGCTCCCAAGGGATTGTGGGATCCCTTGGGACTCCAGGAGATGAGCCCTCTGGTGGCTACGCAAGGTATGCACAGGTTTACATATATAACAACACAACCCCGCAACCCCCCCGCCCCAAAGTCAATAGTGTAACTATTTACAAGATGAGTCGATCTGGGGCCTTTCTTTCCCTGGTTGATCGTCTTGGTGCAAATGCTGGTTTTGGTGAATCGTTTGTTGCGTCCTCGCTGGGCTGCTGTGCAGCTGGCCTTGCTGGGCTGCCTGGTGTGGTGAATCCTGCTGGGCTGCTGCGGGTGATGGGTTCTACTTTGTGATCAACCGCGGTGTCAGTTGCAACTGGTGTGTGTGTTGGGGGGCTCAAAGAAGGTAGGGTCCAATGTGGGTTGCTCAGGATAGTCCGTGAATCTGAGTTTGATTTGGTCCAAGTGTTTCCGGTGGATGAGTCCATTTGAAAGTTTGACCCGAAACACCCTACTCCCCTCTTTGGCCACAACATTGCCAGAAAGCCACTTGGGATCTTGTCCATAGTTCAACACAAATACAGAATCATTGATTTCAATTTCACGTGACACATTTGTGCTATCATGATATGTATTTTGTTGAAGCCACCTGCTCTCTACCTGTTCATATAGATCAGGATGGACTAACAAGAGCCTTGTTTTAAGTGCCCTTTTCATGAGCGGTTCAGCGGGTGGAATCCCAGTGAGCGAGTGGGGTCTCGTGCGGTGGCTAAGCAGGACTCGGGATAGGCGAGTCTGCAGTGAGCTTTCAGTTACCCTCTTCAAGCTCTGCTCTCTCTGCCTGACCATTGGATGCTGGTTTGAAAGGGGCATAGAAACATAGAAACATAGAAAATAGGTGCAGGAGCAGGCCATTCAGCCCTTCTAGCCTGCACCGCCATTCAATGAGTTCATGGCTGAACATGAAACTTCAGTACCCCCTTCCTGCTTTCTCGCCATACCCCTTGATCCCCCGAGTAGTAAGGACTTCATCTAACTCCCTTTTGAATATATTTAGTGAATTGGCCTCAACTACTTTCTGTGGTAGAGAATTCCACAGGTTCACCACTCTCTGGGTGAAGAAGTTTCTCCTCATCTCGGTCCTAAATGGCTTACCCCTTATCCTTAGACTGTGACCCCTGGTTCTGGACTTCCCCAACATTGGGAACATTCTTCCTGCATCGAACCTGTCTAAACCCGTCCGAATTTTAAACGCTTCTGTGAGGTTTCCTCTCATTCTTCTGAACTCCAGTGAATACAAGCCCAGTTGATCCAGTCTTTCTTGATAGGTCAGTCCCACCATCCTGGGAATCAGTCTGGTGAATCTTCGCTGCACTCCCTCAATAGCAATAATGTCCTTCCTCAAGTTAGGAGACCAAAACTGTATACAATACTCCAGGTGTGGCCTCACCAAGGCCTGTACAACTGTAGCAACACCTCCCTGCCCCTGTACTCAAATCCCCTCACTATGAAGGCCAACATGCCATTTGCTTTCTTAACCGCCTGCTGTACCTGCATGCCAACCTTCAATGACTGATGTACCATGACACCCAGGTCTCGTTGCACCTTCCCTTTTCCTAATCTGTCACCATTCAGATAATAGTCTGTCTCTCTGTTTTTACTACCAAAGTGGATAACCTCACATTTATCCACATTATACTTCATCTGCCATTCATTTGCCCACTCACCTAACCTATCCAAGTCACTCTGCAGCCTCATAGCATCCTCCTCGCAGCTCACACTGCCACCCAACTTAGTGTCATCCGCAAATTTGGAGATACTACATTTAATCCCCTCGTCTAAATCATTAATGTGCAATGTAAACAGCTGGGGCCCCAGCACAGAACCTTGCGGTACCCGACTAGTCACTGCCTGCCATTCTGAAAAGTACCCATTTACTCCTACTCTTTGCTTCCTGTCTGACAACCAGTTCTCAATCCACATCAGCACACTACCCCCAATCCCATGTGCTTTAACTTTGCACATTAATCTCTTGTGTGGGACCTTGTCGAAAGCCTTCTGAAAGTCCAAATATACCACATCAACTGGTTCTCCTTTGTCCACTTTACTGGAAACATCCTCAAAAAATTCCAGAAGATTTGTCAAGCATGATTTCCCTTTCACAAATCCATGCTGACTTGGACCTATCATGTCACCATTTTCCAAATGCGCTGCTATGACATCCTTAATAATTGATTCCATCATTTTACCCACTACTGAGGTCAGGCTGACCGGTCTATAATTCCCTGTTTTCTCTCTCCCTCCTTTTTTAAAAAGTGGGGTTACATTGGCTACCCTCCACTCCATAGGAACTGATCCAGAGTCTATGGAATGTTGGAAAATGACTGTCAATGCATCCGCTATTTCCAAGGCCACCTCCTTAAGTACTCTGGGCTGCAGTCCATCAGTCCCTGGGGATTTATCGGCCTTCAATCTCATCAATTTCCCCAACACAATTTCCCGACGAATAAAGATTTCCCTCAGTTCCTCCTCCTTACTAGACCCTCTGACCCCTTTTATATCCGGAAGGTTGTTTGTGTCCTCCTTAGTGAATACCGAAACAAAGTACTTGTTCAATTGGTCTGCCATTTCTTTGTTCCCCGTTATGACTTCCCCTGATTCTGACTGCAGGGGACCTACGTTTGTCTTTACTAACCTTTTTCTCTTTACATACCTATAGAAACTTTTGCAATCCGCCTTAATGTTCCCTGCAAGCTTCTTCTCGTACTCCATTTTCCCTGCCCGAATCAAACGCTTTGTCCTCCTCTGCTGAGTTCTAAATTTCTCCCAGTCCCCGGGTTCGCTGCTATTTTTGGTCAATTTGTATGCCACTTCCTTGGCTTTAATACTATCCCTGATTTCCCTAGATAGCCATGGTTGAGCCACCTTCCCTTTTTTATTTTTACGCCAGACAGGAATGTACAATTGTTGTAATTCATCCATGCGGTCTCTAAATGTCTGCCATTGCCCATCCACAGTCAACCCCTCAAGTATCATTCGCCAATCTATCCTAGCCAATTCACGCCTCATACCTTCAAAGTTACCCTTCTTTAAGTTCTGGACCATGGTCTCTGAATTAACTGTTTCATTCTCCATCCTAATGCAGAATTCCACCATATTATGGTCACTCTTCCCCAAGGGGCCTCGCACAACGAGATTGCTAATAAATCCTCTCTCATTACACAACACCCAGTCTAAGATGGCCTCCCCCCTAGTTCGTTCCTCGACATATTGGTCTAAAAAACCATCCCTTATGCACTCCAGGAAATCCTCCTCCACCGTATTGCTTCCAGTTTGGCTCGCCCAATCTATGTGCATATTAAAGTCACCCATTATAACTGCTGCACCTTTATTGCATGCACCCCTAATTTCCTGTTTGATGCCCTCCCCAACATCACTACTACTGTTTGGAGGTCTGTACACAACTCCCACTAACGTTTTTTGCCCTTTGGCGTTCTGCAGCTCTACCCATATAGATTCCACATCATCCAAGCTAATGTCTTTCCTAACTATTGCATTAATCTCCTCTTTAACCAGCAATGCTACCCCACCTCCTTTTCCTTTTATTCTATCCTTCCTGAATGTTGAATACCCCTGGATGTTGAGTTCCCAGCCCTGATCATCCTGGAGCCACGTCTCCGTAATCCCAATCACATCATATTTGTTAACATCTATTTGCACAGTTAATTCATCCACCTTATTGCGGACACTCCTTGCATTAAGACACAAAGCCTTCAGGCTTGTTTTTTTAACACCCTTTGTCCTTTTAGAATTTTGCTGTACAGTGGCCCTTTTTGTTCTTTGCCTTGGGTTTCTCTGCCCTACACTTTTCCTTATCTCCTTTCTGTCTTTTGCTTTTGCCTACTTTTTGTCTCCCTCTGTCTCCCTGCATTGGTTCCCATCCCCCTGCCATATTAGTTTAACTCCTCCCCAACAGCACTAGCAAACACTCCCCCGAGGACATTGGTTCCGGTCCTGCCCAGGTGCAGACCGTCCGGTTTGTACTGGTCCCACCTCCCCCAGAACCGGTTCCAATGCCCCAGGAATTTGAATCCCTCCCTGCTGCACCACTGCTCAAGCCACGTATTCATCTGCGCTATCCTGCAATTCCTACTCTGACTAACACATGGCACTGGTAGCAATCCCGAGATTACTACTTTTGAGGTCCTACTTTTTAATTTAGCTCCTAGCTCCTTAAATTCGTTTCGTAGGACCTCATCCCTTTTTTTACCTATGTCGTTGGTACCAATGTGCACCACGACAACTGGCTGTTCTCCCTCCCATTTCAGAATGTCCTGCACCCGCTCTGAGACATCCTTGACCCTTGCACCAGGGAGGCAACATACCATCCTGGAGTCTCGGTTGCGGCTGCAGAAACGCCTATCTATTCCCCTCACCATTGAATCCCCTATCACTATCGCGCTCCCACTCTTTTTCCTGCCCTCCTGTGCAGCAGATGTAACATGTTTGATCCCATTACGGGTCATGAACTCTTTGAACTCGGCACTGGTGAAACATGGCCCATTGTCGCTCACAAGGACATCAGGCAGGCCGTGCGTGGCAAACATGGCCCGCAGGCTTTCAGTGGTGGCAGCGGACGTGCTTACGACATTATCTCACATTCAATCCATTTTGAGTACGCATCGACAACCACTGGGAACATTTTACCCAAAAACGAGCCTGCATAGTCGACATGGATCCTGGACCATGGTTTGGAGGGCCAAGACCATAAACTTAGTGGCATCTCCCTGGGTGTATGGCTTAACTGCGAGCACGTGTTACATTTGTGCACGCAGGACTCTAAGTCCGCATCGATACCGGGCCACCACCCGTGGGATCTGGCTATCGCTTTCATTATTACAATGCCTGAGTGAGTACTGTGGAGATCACTGATGAAAGTGTCCCTGCCCTTCCTTGGGACCACTACCCAATTACCCCACAGAAGGCAGTCTGCCTGTAAAGACATTTCATTTTTGCGCCGCTTGTATGGCTTTATCTCCTCCTGCATTTCCACTGGGACACTGGACCAGTTCCCTTGAAGCACACAATTTTTTACTTGGGTCAGTAAAGGGTCCTGGCTCATCCAGGTTCTAATCTGTCGGGCTGTGATGGGTGATTGCTCACTCTCAAATGCTTCCATTACCATGACTATATCTGCGGGCTGTGCCATTTCCACCCCCGTGGTGACAATGGCAACCTACTGAGAGCATCGGCACAGTTTTCTGTGCCTGGCCTGTGGCGGATGGCGTAGTTGTATGCGGACAACATGACCACCCATCTCTAGATGCGGGCCGATGCATTCGTATTTATCCCCTTACTTTCGGAAAAAAAGGATAACAGTGGCTTATGGTCAGTTTGCAATTCAAATTTGAGCCCAAACAGATATTGATGCATTTTCTTTACCCCATAAACACACACTAACGCTTCTTTTTCAATCATGCTGTCGGCTCTCTCAGCCTTAGACAGACTTCTGGATGCATAAGCAACCAGTTGCAATTTCCCAGATTCATTAGCTTGTTGCAATACACACCCGACCCCGTAAGATGATGCATCACATGCTAGCACCAAATGCTTACATGGATCATACGACACAAGCAATTTATTTGAGTATAACACTTTTCTAGCTTTTACAAAGGCATTTTCTTGGCTTTTACCCCATACCCATTCATCTCCTTTACACAGTAAGGCGTGCAGGGGTTCTAACAGTGTGCTGAGACCCGATAAGAAGTTACTAAAGTAGCTCCGTCATGTTCTGTGGCCACGGTGTGTTCTCGATTGCCTCCGTCTTCGAATCGGTGGACCTGATGCTGTGCCGCGATTCTTCTCCCCAGGGACTCCACTTCAGGCGCCAGGAAAACGCACTTTGAGCATTTTAACCTGAGACCCACGCGGTTGAGTCGACTAAGATCCTCCTCCAGGTTCTGCAGATGCTCGACTGTGTCCCGACCTGTAACCAAGATGTTTACAAGAAGCAGTCAGTCGAGGAGGCGGGAGCTCGGAGCAGCGCGAGTCCGGGGTCGGCGAGAGGCCTATAAAGGCCAGCGGGAGTCGAGCAGTTCGAGCAGTCTGTCGAGGAGGCGGGAGCTCGGAGCAGCGCGAGTCCGGGGTCGGGAGAGGCCTATAAAGGCCAGCGGGAGTCGAGCAGTTCGAGCAGTCAGTCGAGGAGGCGGGAGCTCGGAGCAGCGCGAGTCCGGGGTCGGCGAGAGGCGTACCGGTGCAGCTACAGGGAGAAGGCAAAGATACAAAGGTGACGTCACAGCCTAGGGGGTAAGTGATTGGCTGGTGATTGGTGAGTAGCTTTTCCTTTTCTTCTTATATTGGTCAGTAACTTTTAACATTGTTATTACCAGTTTAAATGTATCTAAGGGTTAAGACATGGCAGGAGAGCTCGGTCGGGTGTTATGCTCCTCCTGTACCATGTGGGAACTCAGGGACACTTCCGGTGTCCCTGACGACTACGTGTGCGGGAAGTGTGTCCACCTCCGGCTCCTGACGGTCCGCGTTACGGAATTGGAGCTGAGGGTGGATTTACTCTGGAGCATCCACGATGCTGAGAATGACGTGAGTATCACGTGTAGTGAGTTGGTCTTACCGCAGGGAAAGGGTCCACAGCCAGATAGGGAATGGAAGACCAGCAGGAAGAGTAGTGCAAGGAAGGTAGTGCAGGGGTCCCCTGTGGTCATCCCCCTGCAAAACAGATACACCGCTTTGAGTACTGTTGAGGGGAATGACTCATCAGGGGAGGGCAGCAGCAGCCAAGTTCATGGCACCGCGGCTGGCTCTGCTGCACAGGAGGGCAAGAAAAAGAGTGGGAGAGCGATAGTGATAGGGGATTCAATTGTGAGGGGAATAGATAGGCGTTTCTGCGGCCGCAACCGAGACTCCAGGATGGTATGTTGCCTCCCTGGTGCAAGGGTCAAGGATGTCTCGGAGCGGGTGCAGGACATTCTGAAATGGGAGGGAGAACAGCCAGTTGTCGTGGTGCACATTGGTACCAACGACATAGGTAAAAAAAGGGATGAGGTCCTACGAAACGAATTTAAGGAGCTAGGAGCTAAATTAAAAAGTAGGACCTCAAAAGTAGTAATCTCGGGATTGCTACCAGTGCCATGTGATAGTCAGAGTAGGAATCGCAGGATAGCGCAGATGAATACGTGGCTTGAGCAGTGGTGCAGCAGGGAGGGATTCAAATTCCTGGGGCATTGGGACCGGTTCTGGGGGAGGTGGGACCAGTACAAACCGGACGGTCTGCACCTGGGCAGGACCGGAACCAATGTCCTAGGGGGATTGTTTGCTAGTGCTGTTGGGGAGGATTTAAACTAATATGGCAGGGGGATGGGAACCAATGCAGGGAGACAGAGGGAAACAAAAAGGAGACAAAAGCAAAAGACAGAAAGGAGATAAGGAAAAGTGGAGGGCAGAGAAACCCAAGGCAAAGAACAAAAAGGGCCACTGTACAGCAAAATTCTAAAAGGACAAAGGGTGTTAATAAAACAAGCCTGAAGGCTTTGTGTCTTAATGCAAGGAGTATCCGCAATAAGGTGGATGAATTAATTGTGCAAATAGATGTTAACAAATATGATGTGATTGGGATTACGGAGACGTGGCTCCAGGATGATCAGGGCTGGGAACTCAACATTCAGGGGTATTCAACATTCAGGAAGGATAGAATAAAAGGAAAAGGAGGTGGGGTAGCATTGCTGGTTAAAGAGGAGATTAATGCAATAGTTAGGAAAGACATTAGCTTGGATGATGTGGAATCTATATGGGTAGAGCTGCAGAACACCAAAGGGCAAAAAACGTTAGTAGGAGTTGTGTACAGACCTCCAAACAGTAATAGGGATGTTGGGGAGGGCATCAAACAGGAAATTAGGGGTGCATGCAATAAAGGTGTAGCAGTTATAATGGGTGACTTTAATATGCACATAGATTGGGCTAGCCAAACTGGAAGCAATACGGTGGAGGAGGATTTCCTGGAGTGCATAAGGGATGGTTTTCTCGACCAATATGTTGAGGAACCAACTAGGGGGGAGGCCATCTTAGACTGGGTGTTGTGTAATGAGAGAGGATTAATTAGCAATCTCATTGTGCGAGGCCCTTTGGGGAAGAGTGACCATAATATGGTGGAATTCTGCATTAGGATGGAGAATGAAACAGTAATTTCAGAGACCATGGTCCAGAACTTAAAGAAGGGTAACTTTGAAGGTATGAGGCGTGAATTGGCTAGGATAGATTGGCGAATGATACTTAGGGGGTTGACTGTGGATGGGCAATGGCAGACATTTAGAGACCGCATGGATGAATTACAACAATTGTACATCCCTGTCTGGCGTAAAAATAAAAAAGGGAAGGTGGCTCAACCGTGGCTATCTAGGGAAATCAGGGATAGTATTAAAGCCAAGGAAGTGGCATACAAATTGGCCAGAAATAGCAGCGAACCTGGGGACTGGGAGAAATTTAGAACTCAGCAGAGGAGGACAAAGGGTTTGATTAGGGCAGGGAAAATGGAGTACGAGAAGAAGCTTGCAGGGAACATTAAGGCGGATTGCAAAAGTTTCTATAGGTATGTAAAGAGAAAAAGGTTGGTGAAGACAAACGTAGGTCCCCTGCAGTCAGAATCAGGGGAAGTCATAACGGGGAACAAAGAAATGGCAGACCAATTGAACAAGTACTTTGGTTCGGTATTCACTAAGGAGGATACAAACAACCTTCCGGATATAAAAGGGGTCAGAGGGTCTAGTAAGGAGGGGGAACTGAGGGAAATCTTTATTAGTCGGGAAATTGTGTTGGGGAAATTGATGGGATTGAAGGTCGATAAGTCCCCAGGGCCTGATGGACTGCATCCTAGAGTACTTAAGGAGGTGGCCTTGGAAATAGCGGATGCATTGACAGTCATTTTCCAACATTCCATTGACTCTGGATCAGTTCCTATGGAGTGGAGGGTAGCCAATGTAACCCCACTTTTTAAAAAAGGAGGGAGAGAGAAAACAGGGAATTATAGACCGGTCAGCCTGACCTCAGTAGTGGGTAAAATGATGGAATCAATTATTAAGGATGTCATAGCAGTGCATCTGGAAAATGGTGACATGATAGGTCCAAGTCAGCATGGATTTGTGAAAGGGAAATCATGCTTGACAAATCTTCTGGAATTTTTTGAGGATGTTTCCAGTAAAGTGGACAAAGGAGAACCAGTTGATGTGGTATATTTGGACTTTCAGAAGGCTTTCGACAAGGTCCCACACAAGAGATTAATGTGCAAAGTTAAAGCACATGGGATTGGGGGTAGTGTGCTGACGTGGATTGAGAACTGGTTGTCAGACAGGAAGCAAAGAGTAGGAGTAAACGGGTACTTTTCAGAATGGCAGGCAGTGACTAGTGGAGTGCCGCAAGGTTCTGTGCTGGGGCCCCAGCTGTTTACATTGTACATTAATGATTTAGACGAGGGGATTAAATGCAGTATCTCCAAATTTGCGGATGATACTAAGTTGGGTGGCAGTGTGAGCTGCGAGGAGGATGCTATTAGGCTGCAGAGTGACTTGGATAGGTTAGGTGAGTGGGCAAATGCATGGCAGATGAAGTATAATGTGGATAAATGTGAGGTTATCCACTTTGGTGGTAAAAACAGAGAGACAGACTATTATCTCAATGGTGACAGATTAGGAAAAGGGAAGGTGCAACGAGACCTGGGTGTCATGGTACATCAGTCATTGAAGGTTAGCATGCAGGTACAGCAGGCGGTTAAGAAAGCAAATGGCATGTTGGCCTTCATAGCGAGGGGATTTGAATACAGGGGCAGGGAGGTGTTGCTACAGTTGTACAGGGCCTTGGTGAGGCCACACCTGGAGTATTGTGTACAGTTTTGGTCTCCTAACTTGAGGAAGGACATTCTTGCTATTGAGGGAGTGCAGCGAAGGTTCACCAGACTGATTCCCGGGATGGCGGGACTGACCTATCAAGAAAGATTGGATCAACTGGGCTTGTATTCACTGGAGTTCAGAAGAATGAGAGGGGACCTCATAGAAACGTTTAAAATTCTGACGGGTTTAGACAGGTTAGATGCAGAAAGAATGTTCCCAATGTTGGGGAAGTCCAGAACCAGGGGTCACAGTCTGAGGATAAGGGGTAAGCCATTTAGGACCGAGATGAGGAGAAACTTCTTCACCCAGAGAGTGGTGAACCTGTGGAATTCTCTCCCACAGAAAGTAGTTGTGGCCAATTCACTAAATATATTCAAAAGGGAGTTAGATGAAGTCCTTACTACTCGGGGGATCAAGGGTTATGGCGAGAAAGCAGGAAGTGGGTACTGAAGTTTCATGTTCAGCCATGAACTCATTGAATGGCGGTGCAGGCTAGAAGGGCTGAATGGCCTGCTCCTGCACCTATTTTCTATGTTTCTATGTTTCTATGTTGTCCTGGAAGACCACGGTGCGCGGGATCAACTTCAGTAAGCTTTCCATGTTTCTCTGGAATATCGTCGCGACTGATCGAATTCCAAACGGGCATCTGTTGCAAATGAAGAGACCTTTGTGTATGTCGATGTAGGTGAGGCCCTTTGATGATTCCTTCAGCTCCTGCGTCATGTAGGCCAAGGTCAAGTCCAGCTTCGTGAACATCTTTCCTCCCGCCAGCGTCGCAAAAAGGTCGTAAGTCTTTGGTAGTGGGTATTGATCCTGCAGGGAGAAACGATTGATAGTTACTTTGTAATCACCACAGGTTCTGACGGTGCTGTCTCCCTCGAGGACTGGAATAATCGGACTGGCCCACTCGTCGAATTCGATCGGCGATAATGATACCCTCTCGTTGCAGCCTGTCCAGCTCGATTTCCACCCTCTTTCTCATCATGTACGGTACTGCTCTCGCCTTGTGATGGATGGGTCGTGCCCCCGGAATTAGGTGGATCTGCATTTTTGCTCCTTGGAATTTCCCGATGCCTGGTTCGAACAGCGAGGGGAACTTGTTTAAGACCTGGGTACACGAAGTATCATCAGCGGACGAGAGTGCTCGGATGTCGTCCCAGTTCCAGTGTATCTTTCCCAGCCAGCTCCTGCCGAGCAGCGTGGGACCATCGCCCGGTACCACCCAGAGTGGTAGCTTGTGCACCGCTCCATCATAGCAGACCTTTACAGTAGCACTGTCGATTACGGGAATCAGTTCTTTTGTGTAAGTTCTCAGTTTAGTGCGAATGGGAGTCAGGACTGGCCATGAGGCCTTGCTGCACCACAATTTATCGAAAGCCCTTTTGCTCATAATGGACTGGCTCGCGCACGTGTCCAGTTCCATTGACACTGGGAGTCCATTTAATTCAACCTTCAGCATTATCGAGGGACACTTTATGATAAATGTGTGCACCCCATATATCTCTGCCTCTTTGATCTGAGGCTCTGGTTCGTCATGATCCCCCCGTGGATCTGTCCTCCTCTGCAACATGGTAGTTTGCAGGATTAGCAGGGTTTGCAGCTCACCTGCACATACGTTGGAAGTATCCCATTGTTCCACAGCCCTTGCAAACGTACCCTTTGAAGCGGCATGAATGGAAATGAAGATCACCGCCACAGCGCCAACAAGGTGTTAATGGCCTTGCATTCATCAGCCTTGATGGTGGACTCTGAGACATCTGCGGACGTGCAGCTGCAAGTATGTGGGGTCTGCCCTTTGAAAACAACATCACTTTGTTCACAGTACTTGTAGCAGCACTCGTGTGCTGAAGATTTTTTTGGTATTGTCACTGGTAGCAATGAACGCCTGGGCTATGGCTATGGCTTTATTCAAGGTTCGGGTCTCTACAGTCAAAAGTTTGCGAAGTATCACTTCATGGCCAATGCCAAGTACAAAGAAGTTCCTGAGCATGTGCTCCAAATGTCCTTCAAATTCGCAATGTCCTGCAAGGCGTCTCAGCTCGGCAACATAGCTCGCTACTTCCTGGCCTTCAATCCTTTTGTCGGTGTAGAACCAGTACCTTTCCATCAGAACGCTTTCCTTCGGGTTCAGATGCTGCCGGACCAGTGTGCACAAATCATCATACGATTTCTCTGTGGGTTTCGCTGGAGCAAGCAGGTTTTTCATGAGGCCATACATTGGTGCCCCGCAGACAGTGAGGAGAATCGCCCTTCGTTTGGCAGCATTCGCTTCTCCTTCCAGCTCGTTGGCCACGAAGTATTGGTCGAGTCGCTCCACGAAGGTTTCCAAATCATCTCCCTCCGAAATTTCTCCAGGATGCCCACTGTTCTCTGCATCATTGGGTTCGTCATCTGTATCTCGCCGCCAGTTGTTATGTATGAATAAAGAGTCAGACTAGATATTGTGAGCTCAAAGTAAAGTGTGACCTTATTCTTTTATTGCAGGTCTCCAGAGTGCCTCTCCAGCCTGTGAGGCCTTCTTCAGTACCTGTGCTATCAAGGGATTGTGGGATCCCTTGGGACGCCAGGAGATGAGCCCTCTGGTGGCTACACAAGGTATATACAAGTTTACATATATAACAGTACCCACTTGCTATCCATGTGAAGAAAATCTCACTTTTGGTGTTAACTTGCTCCACCAGCATCTCCATGGCTTCTTCTAAAAGCCTCAGGTTCCTGCTGGAATGCATTTGCCTGAGGCTCCATGGTGTTGCTTTTCTGTTGCTCACAAAAAAGCACTGCCACTTTAAACTGCTGCAATTTCTCAATTCCTAATCAGTGAGCTATCTATGGGGAGCATGTTTTGCGCTGTCAACTCGCTTGAACCATGCTAATAAGGGGTGACCTAGAAATTTCAATGGGTCGCCCACTGACTCTTCCGAGCGATCGCCTCTCTCTCTTCACTCACCTCTCACCTGTTTACTGCTTGGAAACCAAAATAACACCAGCAGCCAATGTTCCCTTTAAGCTGTGCAGCTGCTCAGCATTCTGGAGCTCCTGCACAGCCGGCTCACCAGCTTTTAAATGGGAAAAACCGCGCATGGGCGGTATGTTGAAGGGGCTGCACACCTAAAAAAAAATTAAGGGGAACATTGCCCGTAGCATCTCATAGTTTACTGGAACACTCCACCTAAGCTGTTAATTCAGTCATGGTCAATAGGCAAACTAATAGTTTTGGTATAACACTGTCTGTCTCAAAAGGTACTCTTGCCTCCTATTATTGTCAAAATATGTTAAAAGAGAAAAGGAAAGACTTGCATAATACAGGTTGAACCACCCTTATCCAGCAGCCTTGGGACTTGATCTGTGCCAAATAAGGGATTTTGCCGGATGTGGGGAGGTCACGTGTTACAAGGGGAGCAATGCTATATAAACCGATTTTACAACTTCATTGGTGTCAATCATTTGTCAAAAACAGACCGTGTCTTCATTTCTGTGCCATAGCGACCAAGTACACACATTATTGTGTACATTAAGCGTAATTTTTACAACTTTCATGAACTCTGATCACTGGCCTGACCCCGCGATCCACCTCCACGTCCCCGTCCTCCCACGATCTCTCTGCCGCACTCCCAGCCCCCAGCCAGCACCGATATCCTGGACCCACCCTTCGCGGCTGGCTGGCTGGGGGCTGGGAGTGCAGCAGTGAGGAAGGCCACAGGAGGGGGGGGATCGGTGGCGGTGGAAGAGATCGCGGAGTCGAGAGTCCGGCGGCGTTTGCAGTGGAGCGGTCAGGGATATCGGGGCTGGCTGGCTTGGGGCTGGGAGTGCGGCAGAGAGATCGTGGGGGTGAGGGGGCGTGGATCGCGGGGTCAGGCCACGATTGCGGGAGTTGGCAGCGAGGAAGGACTTCAATTTGTTCATGTCGGAGGACTCGCTCGTGTTCTGCGCATGCACCCCCCGGCAGCGGGAATGATGCCAAATGAGGGGTGGTGCCGGATAAGGGAGTCCCAGATAAGGGAGCTCCAACCTGTATATAGAAGTAAACAAAAAAAGTCTGAAGGTTTGAAAGGTTGTGGTAATAAGCTGGAGTTCAGAAGAATGAGAGGGGACCTCATAGAAACATTTAAAATTCTGACGGGGTTAGACAGGTTAGATGCAGGAAGAATGTTCCCAATGTTGGGGAAGTCCAGAACCAGAGGTCACAGTCTAAGAATAAGGGGTAAGCCATTTAGGACCGAGATGCGGAGGAACTTCTTCACCCAGAGAGTGGTGAACCTGTGGAATTCTCTACCACAGAAAGTTGTTGAGGCCAATTCACTAAATATATTCAAAAAGGAGTTAGATGAGGTCCTTACTACTAGGGGGATCAAGGGGTATGGCGAGAAAGCAGGAATGGGGTACTGAAGTTGAATGTTCAGCCATGAACTCATCGAATGGCGGTGCAGGCTAGAAGGGCCGAATGGCCTACTCCTGCACCTATTTTCTATGTTTCTATGTTTCTAAGCAGCATTACAATACAAGTGTTAGGATAATAAGCAGGTTCCACTATACTTACAACAAGTACTTGATCTTCAGCGACCTTCAAAACTGATAGCCACAAGCAGAGAGTGCAATTAAATGGAGAAGGGTTTATCCTCATTGAGTACTAGAAGCATCATAACAGACCATTGATAAACTCTTTATACAGCAAGTGTTTGGTGAGATATTTTCTCGCGTGTCCCCTTCAGACATTGATCAAAAATTGTCAGTTATGCCATCAGGCATTCACACACAAAAAACAAAAGAGTTTTCCTCAATGGTGTGCAAGATCTTTATTTCCTAGTTAGATTGTTTTTAATGAAACAGTTTTGAAGACAGGGGGATGCTTATACAAATGAGAGATGCCAACACACCTAAGATAAAGTACAGATAAAGAATAATAGAAATGCTGGAAATCTGAAATAAAAACAAAAAGTGCTGTAAATACTCAGCAAAGTTCAGCATTTACTCACCATTTTTGGTGAATGTGTGGCTTAAAAGAGATATACCAACAGGTCTGGGGGGTGGATTCTGGGACGGGACACATTTCCTACTAAGAGTTGCAAGAACAGCAACTGAAGAATGCTACCAAGACTGACCTGCCTCAACCAGTGTTATCAATGAAAGGACCATAGGGACAATTTGGTTGCCTTGATAGATCAGGAGGGGTTCTACAATCTTCTTCAAAATGTATTTCCTGCGTGGTTTTGACCTGCACAATATTGCCATCCAGAAAGGCCTGAATATGGAGAATCCTCGGGAGGTGGCCCTACCTGCTATAGTGGTAGAAGAGCATACAATGGATCATCTGGAAGACCATCACTTGGAGGACTCTTCAGTGACAGCTGCAAGGGGCATCAGAACTCAACTTATTAGTGAAATTTTCTCATCCGTTTAACAGTCTCTCTTTGTCATCACTGCCTTTGCTCCTTATCCCCCACTTTCACGTCAACTACAAATCCTTCAATTTACTATCTATCTGAGAACATCACATCAGGCCTCTTTGGGCCTACATGAACATGCAAGTCTAAATAATGTGAATGAAAAATTGATTGCAACACGAATACACCCTCTCCTGCATGACTATAATCTTTGGTTTGTTTTAAATATGTTAACAACTTTGTTAAATTAGCAGAGATTCAGGCCCTGTCAGACTTTTCAGTATTTCATGAGTTGCCTGCTGGAGTTAGAGTGGGAGTCCTCTAAAAAACTAATATATATATATACATTATTTTACTATTATTTATTCACTAGTTCATTTATTATTCAATACATTTGGTTGGCAGTTAAAGTAAGGTCAGTTTTTAATGACTCTCTGCTGCTTTCAGGAGAATTCTGTGGAGGCCCAGGTTAGATCCAAGAGCTAAAGAAATCTAAAGAATGGTTTTCTGTTCATTATCATTGACATGTTATCAAAATTTCAGGACCAGTGACAATATGCTCAATGTCCCAGGGAACTAAGACTCATGTATGAGAGTTAACAAAAATATGGAAGCTGAAATATTGAGAGAAAGAAGGGTCCAAAAAACTGAATGTTTTACAGAAAACCTTTATCAAAGTTACTCACAAAAGGCAGTTATATAAGCTTAAAATACTGCAAATCAAGATACATTTTGAATATGGATAAGGAATTGACTGAAGGAATGGGTATTTTCTGAAAGAGATATTTCAGGCTAAAAGGAAAGTACAATTTGGCACTCAGGGGCCGAAATTGCATAATTGCCATGTTGGGCGCTCCACTTCCTCTTGGGGGTGGGTCTGGAGCATTTACCTCGAGGGTGTCAAAGCGCTACGCGGCCTCTCCGCGTAGGGCAGACGCGATCACAGGGCCCATCCCTTCCGTTCAAGGGCAGGGGGGGGCACGTTGTGAGCTCTGCAATGGTTTTGAGGGGCCTCCACTAGGCCACTGGAGATGCGGGGTGCCGTGGCCACAGCCCGCCACAATAGGGGAGGGCCGGGCTGCACCATCACGGCATGGACTCCACGAAAAATATCACGGAAGGCCAGACTGGTAAGTCGGCCGAAAAATAAAAATGCCACCATACACCTCCCCTTTAAGTTTCGCCCTGTGAACAGAGTGCGGCCCGGTCCTTGACCCGCAAGGCTGCCGCTGACATCGCCTGCAGCTGTCATGGGGCGAAGGCAGGGCGCTGCCGGCGGGGCGCTACTGTTTTTGCGCCTCCGCTAACTCCTGTGCAATTTCATGGGAGCCAGTAACACCGCCCTCCTCACGCAAGAAATGGTTTGAGCCCCATTAGTGCCCCCCAAATATGCTAACGGCAGTTGTAAACCATGCAAATTTCATCTCCATAATGTTTAATCTCACTCCGATTCATTAACATGTAACAGTAGTGATAGGAAATGAGAAAGTGCTCAGCTGACATTTCTCACGTTGAAAAGTGAAAGATTTACCAAGGTTTTTTTAAAGAATGTAAAAGTGCCCAACTCACATAACACTAATGAACCACGACAGGATAGAACTACACTTGTAAATAAAGATTGGATATATATAATGGCTATTTGCTACAGTGATCATAATGGACATCTAACTACATATTTAAGTCTGAATTATAATCATTTTTTATGTGTTTACCTTAGGAATCATTTATCCCATGTGTTACGTTTTTAGGGCTTCACAAACCCATGGAAACATGTATTACGGTCATTAGCTCAGTAAATTGACAAGAGCCCTCTTGTTTTCCTTGTGTCCGGTGAGTAAAAGAACAGTCTAACAGACTATGTGATATAAGCTACAAATTGCAAATCAAATTTACTACAATTCAAAAGTAGACAGCAGCAGAAAATCAATACAATAAATTTTATTTGATTACAGAAGCCTAGAAATGTTGTCCCCGAGTGACCGGAATTCTGACAGAGCTGTGATGGGGAATGGCGGTGGATCAGAATTTGGTGCAAACCTGGATCCATTGGGTTTCCATCCTATTCAAGAAGAGAAAGAACTTTCTGATCTGGTGGGAAAGGGTGTTTCTTCTGCCTATCCCATTAAAGTCTCAGTAGCAGTTTGAGGGCAGGTCTAGAGTGTTCGCAGGCTATCCTGGGAGTGCCATCAGATGTGCCCTTAATAGACCCAGTGGGATCTACATCTACCCAGAGCAGGCGTATATTCCATTATGAGCCTAATCAAAGCTACAACAGTTAAAAATCAAATAGTAATCGATCCCAAAGGGATCAGTAAGCATTGCAGAGAAGCCTTATCATTACAGCAAAAAAAAATCCCCCCAAAAATACAGCTGACATTAATCTTCAGATCAATCCAGCCTCTGGCAGACTGTCATTGCAAGATTCTAATGTATCTGCGAGGCAAGCATCCCTGTTGCACCACTGCAGGCCCAAGCACAAGCCCCCATCCCGCATGAGTTTTCTCCTAGAAAGTTTACCTCACATCTTCTTAGATATCTAAAAATAATAATGCACAACACTTGATTAGCTTTCTTGGTAATCCGTAACAGAAAACTGAGATATGAGTTGAATGCTCCAGGACTATTTCTGGGAACTCCAGTGCTTAATCAATGGAAGTAAAAATTACAACTGCTTTGAAAATTTTGCCATTGGGCATTTCCAGGCTACTGGCAGAGATTATACTGGCATTGCTCAGAGCATAACATCACATTCTATACAAGAGGTGACTGAAGCTTTCATGGTATATTATTCATGCTTCATCCATTTCTCCCAGGAAACATGATCAAACAGCAGAAATTCCACCTGGCAGTGAGAGTTGAAAGAGACTATACACACATCTATATTTAGACAACCTTTGAAAATTCTATGATCAACTGCACTATAAGAGGTTCCCTGCCTTCAACATACAGGGCAGGGAAGTGTATAGAATCTAAAAATGTTTATTACTATTGTATTTACCATACTGGCACAAGATTCCTTTATTCTCCATAATTTCTGTGTTTGTATTATTTACATAAGATTACATAGGATATATATGGCACAGAAACAGGCCATTCGGCCCAACCAGTCCATGCCGGTGTTTATGCTCCACTCAAGCCTCCTCCCGTCTTTCCTCATCTAAATCTATCAGCAAAACCCTCTATTCCCTTTTCCCTCATAGCCCCCCATTAAATGCATCTATACTATTTGCTTCAGCCACTCCCTATGGCAGTAAGTTCCACATTCTCACCACTCTTTTGGTAAAGAAGTTTCTTCTGAATTCCCTATTGGCTTTCTTGGTTACTATCTTATATTAATTTCCTCTAGTTATGCTCTTTCCCATAAGTGGAAACATTCTCTTTTTATGCACTCTATCAAAACCTTTTATAATTTTAAAGACCTCTATTAAGTCAGACCTCAGCCTTTTTTATTCAAGAGAAAAGAGACGCAGCCTGTTCATCCTTTCCTGATATGTATACCCAAGGTTCGATACAGATTTAGCATAACTTCCCTACTTTTCAATTCTATATCTCTAGAAGTAAACCCTAATGCTTGGTTTGCTTTTTTTATGGCCTTGCTAACCTGTGTCACAACTTTGAGCAAGATCACCCAAAGATGGTTATTGGGTGAACATGAGTATGGAACTAAATTGTGCAAAATCCATAGAATGAACCTTAGTGGCCCAACAACTAAAAACACAACCATGAATGCTACAAAACACTTCTTCCTCATCAATTTTCTGCTCTTGCCTATTTTCCTGAAGACATTTGGTCGTTACTAGGCAGCCTTAAAATTATTTTAAACATAAACAAATAAAGATATATCTGGACTCCTCTAATGCTGGTGGCAAGGGGCAAGCTCATTTATTTATTCATTGAATTATTTTTATTTTTATATAGGTGGCTTATAGGCCAAACGGCGCTTACTCACGCTGGACTTTCTGAAGTTTTAATTTGCTTATAACCAATCATTTGCTCATCCAAAACTCGGCTGCCCTTATCCGAATTCTCAACAAGTCCCCACTTACTCTTCACCACTGTGTTAGCTCACGGTCTGGCAACGCCTCGATTTCAAAATTCTCATCCTTGTATTCAAATCCCTCCATGGCCTCGCCCCTCCCAATCTCTGTAACCTCCTCCAGCCGTAAAACCCTCCGAGATCTCTGTGTTCCTCCAATTCTGGCCTCTTGTGCTCTAGAATTCCCTCCCTAAACCTCTCTGCTTCTCTACCTCTCTCACCTCCTTTAAGATGTTCCTTAAAACCTACCTGTTCTAATTTCTCTTTATGTGGCTCAGTGTCAAATTTTGTTTGATAATGATCCTGTGAAGAGCCGTTGCATGTTTTACTATGTTAAAGGCACTATATAAATGCAAGTTGTTGTTGTCTATGGAGTGAGATCAAGAACTCCTGTGCTTCAAATGCTGACCTGCCCTTTCCTGACAAGGTCAACTAACTCACACTTCTCCCATTCCTCTTCCTCAGTGTCTCTTTCCTCTCCAGTTAATGAAAATCAGGAAGGTGAAAAATACGACTGCTATATATCTGAAATTAGGATCATGCTTTGATACTATGTATCTACTCTGTAGCAGGAATCTAAAAATTCTGCCTAGAATTCAATATTTAGCCAAAGTAATTGGAGTTAATTTGAACCCATACTATATTTTATTTTTTCTCTTCCAGTTTTCACCCTCTTTTCAATGTAAATTGATCTTCCAAAATGATTTCTTTCTCACAAGCTAGATGATGTTGAATTGAGTTAATAATTATCTGTACCTATTCAGCTGAAATTAGGACAATAACTGTTTGACCTTGAATGTGGTGACCTGATGTAGTTCTGTAAGGATGAATGAACACTGTCTTATAGGATAATCCATCGCACATTCCTTATTTTTTTCCCTGTTTGCGCATCTCTGGTCATATATTTTAGTGGATGTGAATCTAAAGCTTCGATCTTGAATGGGCTTTCAAATAAGCACAAAAGCTGTATAGTGCATAAAAACTTACAACTGCACTGTTGACACAGGGTGAATTAGTATTCCTAAATGCAAGCCAGCAGATAATGCACAACACCAAGAACAAAAATATTTATTAAGAACACTAAAAATATTATCCTCAGCTGGTATAGCTAGCATAATTAAAAAGCATACTGCTCTTTACAAAGCAGTTTGTCCATGGTAATTTATAAAGCTAATATTATGTTTGAATTTTTAAATAAAATATCATAACATAAAATAATGTTGGTGATATTAGCAGACAAATGCATAATTGGGTCAATGGTCCATTAAAATAACAATAGAGGAATCTCCCATGATTGTGCGAAGTGTTCTTTTGCTTATATTGCCAACAGTATTTTTTTGACTAATTACTTTAATTAAAAGGTGTTTAAAAAGATTTTTAATGGAAAAATTGTCTTTACGTAGGGATGTACAAGAATGGAAAAGATCATTGAGATTCATGAGGCCAGTTTTAATAGAGGAGATCAGTGTAGAATAATAAATACAGGGGAATGTGTGATATTTCATTGATGGGGTGTTGGGGGCAGGGGGGGCTGCAAGCTGCTGTCTTTCACACATCCCTTATATTTGTAATGTTCAATCATTTTCCCTCCCCAAATTTGCTCCCACTTTGTTCCCTCTTCTACTGAAGGTGTTAACTAATGATTGGATATTCTACTCCAGCCACTAGACATCTTCCAGTACTCCACCCAAAGATTCAGTCTTCATGTGTGAACGTAGATAATATCAGCACACTATTCACCATGCTCATCACCATCATAGGCAGTCCCTTGAAATCGAGGAAGACTTGCTTCCAATCCAAAAGTGAGTTCTCAGGTGGCTGTAGTCCAATACAGGAATTACAGTCTCTGTCACAGGTAGGACAAACAGTCATTGAAGGAAAGGGTGGGTGGGGAGTCTGGTTTGCCGCATGTTCTTCCGCTGCCTGCGCTTGTTTTCTGCATGCTCTCGGTGACGAGACTCGAGGTGCTCAGAGCCCTCCCGATACTCTTCTTCCACTTAGGGCAGTCTTGAGCCTGGGATTCCCAGGTGCCGGTAGGGATGTTGCACTTTATCAAAAAGGCTTTGAGGGTGTCCTTGAAATGTTTCCTCTGCCTACCTGGAGCTCGCCTGCCATATAGGAGTTCCGAATAGAGCACTTGCTTTGGGAGTCTCGTGTCGGACATGTGGACGATGTGGCACGCCCAACGGAGTTGGTCGAGTGTGGTCAGTGCTTCAATGCTGGGGATGTTGGCCCGATCGAGAACACAGATGTTGGTGCGTCTATCCTCCCAGTGATTTGCAGGATCTTGCGGAAGCAGTGTTGGTGGTATTTCTCCAGTGCATTGAGGTGTCTACTGTATATGGTCCATGTCTCTGAGCCATATAGGAGGGCGGGCATCACTACTGCCCTGTAGACCATAAGCTTGGTGCAAGATTTGAGGTCCTGGTCTTCGAACACTCTCTTCATCAGGCGACCAAAGGCTGCACTGGCACACTGGATGCGGTGTTGGGCTCGTTATCGATGTTTGCCCTTGCTGATAGTAGGCTCCCGAGGTATGGAAAATGGCCCACGTTGTCCAAGGCCACGCCATGGATTTTGATGACTGGAGGGCAGTGCTGTGTGGTGGGATCAGTTTGGTGGAGGACCTTTGTCTTACGGATGTTTAGTGTAAGGCCCATGCTTTTGTATGCCTCGGTGAAGGTGTTGACGATGGCTTGGAGTTCAGTCTCTGAATATGTGCAGACGCAAGCATCGTCCGCGTACTGTAGTTCGATGACATAGGATGGGATGACCTTGGATCTAGCCTGGAGGCAACGAAGGTTGAACAGGTTCCCATTGGTTCTATATTTTAGTTCCACTCCAGGGGGGAGCTTTTTGAGAGTGAGATGGAGCATTGCAGCGAGGAAGATCGAGAAGAGCGTTGGCACGATGATGCAGCCCTGCTTTACCCCGGTCCAGATGTGGATTGGGTCTGCGATGGATCCGTTGGTCAGTATCACGGCTTGCATGTTGTCGTGGAGCAGGCGGAGGATGGTGACAAACCTTTGCGGGTAGCCGAAACGGAGGAGGGCGCTCCATAGGCCCTCATTGTTGACAGTGTCAAATGTCTTTGTGAGGTCAAAGAAGGCCATGTACAAGGGTTGATGCTGTTCCCTACATTTCTCCTGTAGTTGTCACGCGGTGAAGATTGTTATGTTCAGGATAAATTCACAGAACAATATCGCAAGCTCAAACTGTTGTGACCTTGATCTCTTTATTCAGACTCCAGAGTGAGGAAGCAGCATAGTGTATCACCTTTTATACCTGCTTGCCTCAGGGTGCACAGGTGACCCTTAGGTCTCCCACAGGTGTGCCCCCTCATGGCAAGTCTTACATTTGGGTAAGGTCTACGTACATACATAACAAAGATCACGTCCGTTGTACCCCTTAGTGGATGAAATCCACATTGCGACACTGGGAGGAGCTCTTCAGCCACAGGAAGAAGACAGTTGAGGAGGATTCCTGCGATGATTATGCTAGGGTATCATAATAGAGCCCAATCCTTTCTTCAAATGGCATATGTACACACATGTGCACACAAGCACACCCACACATGTGCACTTCTCAGCAGGGCTCACAAAATAGCAAGCAGGAGTAAGTGTGAGCTGATTTTTTTCCTTGCCAGTGGTGTGGAAGCCAATTACATCAGCCTAACTGCTGCCACACTTAAAGTGAACTAACTCAGAAACCGACAATTGAAATGGGATCTTCTGATCTGTATGGCTTATTAGCAGTTAGCTTCCCCCAATCAGTTCAAACTTGTGAAGAGTTGCTTCAAGATACCAATGGTGCATTTAATATCTTTGTACCAGGAGTTTCATTGGATCTGACTCTGTTTTTGTCTATGGTTGGCGCATGGGTATCTCAAGCCATGGCTGCCCAGGATAGATTCTTTCAAATAAGGGTGGCACAGATGATTCTGTGTTGATGGTCACATACAATGTCGACACTGAGATAAAATATTGAGCCTGAAATTCTAACGTCCCCGGGCCCATACGAAGTTTCTACGGACCCGGGAAGGCATCAGAAAAGTCGGTTTTCAGCGCGCATTAAGCATGAGCTGAAAACCAGCTTTTCCGATCGGTCAAGTTTCTTGCTTGACAGATCTCAAGCATATTGGGAGCGAGGACATTTGTACGTGCAAATTTGCGATATTTACGCATACAAATGTCCTCAAAAATCTTGCGCCTGAAAAAGCAGGCGCATAGCCTACTTTTAAGGTGCAAGTTTTTTAAAACACACAAAAACATAAAAATAAAGTTATGAAAACATATTTGATTGTTAAAAGCCCTCCCCACAATGGTAAGTTTATTTTAAGGCATAATTAAAAAAACTTTTTTACAAATCGGGAAAATATTTCTTTTAATGAGACATTAATAACTATAATTCAAATGAATCTTAAATATGTAATGTATATTTTCTATTTTTTATTAGCATTTTGGGTGTTTGGAGGGGTTTCTCATTCATAGTAATAGGA
Organism: Pristiophorus japonicus; assembly: GCF_044704955.1. NCBI lineage: Eukaryota > Metazoa > Chordata > Chondrichthyes > Pristiophoridae > Pristiophorus > Pristiophorus japonicus. Next base: position 110,941,056 of record NC_091977.1, on the reverse strand, counting down.
GTTTCAGACTTACAAAACTCCTATTACTATGAATGAGAATATACTATACCTGATTGGCTGCCCAGAGCCATGTGACTCCAGCTTCAGGCCTGCGCACATCCCAATGTGCATGCACTGCCATGCGCATCAAGAGGGAGCCTATGCATCGGAAAGTCGAGCGGGGGCAGCAGCTTTAGGTAGGTGCGTATTTTTTCTCTAAAATCTAGTCGAACGACCGCGGGAAGGAGGAAGCGGAATTTCTGGGCCAATATTTTTTAGGTAATTTGGAGCAGAACTTCGTGTGCAGGGACCTGAATGTTAATGTGGCTTTAGTCAATGATCCTCTGTACAAGCCAGCAGCTCTTTTGAAATGAGTTGCCCTCTCGTGTTGCTGCTGTTGAAAGTGATGAAGTCACTGGCCCTGCTTAGTTTGCTACTGAGACAATATTAGTTATGATCGAAGAGCTAATAGGGTGGGCTGCAACAGGCTGTCATCATCCACCCCATGTATTCCGAAATAGACCCTGGAGCACATCATTGAGCATTGTCCTCAGAGAAAGTTTGCAGGCAGCCTACAAGAAATCCATGCAGTTATACCAGAAGCTTTGGCATGGATATCCAAATTAGATATATTGTCATTTGATTTGCTTTTGTGATATATTCTTACAATATCACTAAGAAGCACACACACACAAGATGGCTCTTAACATAAACTGCCATCATGTGACTTTGCTACATGATTCCTTTATTATTTATATCAGTAGTTGCATTACCACAGTAATCCACTAGGTGGAGCAGTAGTCCACTAAGTGGAACTCTATATTACATTTCTCCCTCCTTAATGAAGAAGTAATCATAACAAAATAATCATCATACATAACTTGCATGGTTATACACAACAATTCCCGGGATGGCACGACTGATATTTGAGGAGAGACTGGATCGACTGGGCCTGTATTCACTGGAGTTTAGAAGAATGAGAGGGGATCTCACAGAAACATATAAAATTCTGATGGGACTGGACAGGTTAGATACAGGAAGAATGTTCCTGATGTTGGGGAAGTCCAGGACAAGGGGACATAGTCTAAGGATAAGGGGTAAGCCATTTAGGGCTGAGATGAGGAGAAACTTCTTCACTCAGAGAGTTGTTAACCTGTGGAATTCCCAACCGCAGAGAGTTGTTGATGCCAGTTCATTGGATATATTCAAGAGGGAGTTAGATATGGCCCTAGGGTCATCATGACATGCGCAGAAGAGGAGACAGAGAGAGAGGGAGCTCAGAGGGAATGAAGGCGTGTCTGGGGGTGGTGTGGCTTGTTTGGGAGGAAGGAGGGAGACTTTAGAGCTTCACAGCATGTAGGGAAAGAAAAATTAGCTGTTACTAGCCACATATTTGCCCGAATTTGGTCTATAATGGAGGCAGAGGAGGAGGCATTACAGCATGCTGTGGAGACTGATGCTGGAGAGAGCAGTGAGGTGGGAGAGGAGTACATTGGAGGGCACAAAAGAGCCAGGAGGTTCTCGGACGAGGCAAATGCAGGAGGTCGAGTTACGCTGGGTTGACACAGGGAGAGTGTGGGAAGCCCACCCCAAAGGCCTACCAGAAGATATGGACCAAGATAGAAGAAGTGGTCTCGTCGTCGACCAACGAGGTGTGTGAGGGCAACCAATGCCGCAAATGATGGAACAACCTTGTGGGATCCGCAAGAGTAAGTATTTCATTGATTTACATGTACTTATGTATTTATATAATTTGATTTGTAACAGTCATGAGTGACTATCAGCAGATGTGAGATCTTTCACTTTTACCGGGAATGTTTTACTCAAAGCCTACGGTCACGGTGCACGTCTTTAGGTAAAGAATGATAATTTTCATAAAAATCATGTTTACATCTGTCGGTTATGTGTTATATCAGTCTCTGTGACAGTACCCTGACAATGATATCATGCAATGATCTCATGCCATGTCGTCCTGTCACCTTTTATAGAAGAAGCTATCGACGATGAGGTCCATGCAGAGGTGAACAGGTGGGGGGGTCACCAGTCCCCAGCGACATCACTGAGATGGAGGAGCGGGTGCTCATGAGGAAGCACACCTGGATAGCCACAGAAGCCTCTGCAGACCCCGAAGTGATGCCACGTGAGTAAAGCTTAAACCATTGCGTAATGTAACGTCAATAGATACCACACCCACTCATATCCGAACAATCATATATGATAGATGATTTCTAAAATTGTCATCGAAATAATGCTGGCCTAATGAAAATCATTGCAATGCAAATGTGTTGATGGTCATGAAATGTGATATCTGTGATAATTTTGAGAGCGGTGGTGCTTTTGCCGTGCATGTGCTGTGTGCAGCACTGGACTCACCTTGTGACCCTAGCACCCACTTCTCCTCTATTAACCTCGTTTGTGTTTTGCAGCTCAGCCAGCAGCGCAGCCCCAGGCAAGACCACAGAGGCCAGAAGGTGGGAGCGCGGGGCCCAACTCTCCAGACAATGCTACATCTGTTGCTGAGGAACTCGGATTCTCGCCTGTCAATCCACTGGGTCTGATATCCACGGATGAGAGCGCGGACTTCGAGGAACCTGCATCACTGCACTCCAGAAGCCATTCCACCCCAAGGCAATCTAGTGGTCATGTTGAACATTTGATTGATGTCAATGGTGGAAAAAGTGGGGTGTGGGTAAGGGTTGGGTATTATTGTCTGTGATTTCAGATTAATGTTGGTATAAAAATTTTTTATTGAACATAACCTTGCTGCGCATTGTCTCAGATAGCTGGACCGTTACACACTGGTGATTCCTTAACATGAAAGTGTAAAATACAACGTAACTACAATCAATGTAAACTTTAACTGGCACCAAGGTGATGGGACCCATTGATGTCTGAGTTGCACACACACAGCAGTGTGTCAGCGTTGTCACTCACATCAATGTTCTTTCAGGCAAATCGTTCAGCTATCAGCTCCCTGACGTAAGAGTCTTGCAGCTATGTAGCCACCACGGGCCCTTTCCTGCGGTCCGGAGGGGGTCATGGGCATGGTTGCATAGCCAGCCTGATTGTCTGGCCCTAGGTCAGCATCCAACCCCTCGTCCTCCTCTTCCTCTCTCTCCTGAGGTGGAGCATCAGTCCCTTCTGGCAATTCTTGACTCTTCCTGATAGCCAGGTTGTGCAGCATTGAGCAAACGACCAAGAATTTACCTACTTGCTCAGGGTTGTATTGTAGCTCCCCTCCTGAGTGGTCCAGACATCTGCACAGTTACTGTTTTCTGGACCACATTGCGTGTGTCTCTGTGGCTCCGGTTGTATTGCTTCTCGGCCTCGGTGTGGGAGGGGGTCATCAGCCAGGTAGCTAGGCTATATCAGTTATCACCAAGCATCCAGCATTGTTCTTGTGGCTGACTCTTAAACATGTCAGAGACAGCGCTCTCACGCAAGATGTGAGCCTCATCGAAGGTGCCCAGACATTTGGCATTCACTGCCATTATGATCTGGTTGTGGTCGACAACTAGTTGGACCTTCAGGGAGTGAAATCCTTTTGTGTTACGAAAACGCTCCGGGTCCTGAGAAGGTGCCCGCATGGCGATGTGAGTGCACTGTATAGCTCCCTGCACCCTGGGGAACTTAGCAATGCGGTAGAATGCTCCAGCCCTGTCGGTCTGCGCCTCCGTGATCATGGGGAAGCTAATGAAGTCCATCCTTCTCGCGTACAAGGCCTCCGTGACCTGTCTAATGCAGCGATGGGTTGCATGGTGAGACAGAGGGCAAATCTTGACTGCGGAGGCCCGAAAAGAACCGGATGCGTAGAAAGACAGTGCCGCAGTGACCTTGACCCCGACCGACACTGATGCCCTGATGGCAGGCTGCATATGTGGCCTGATGCGCTCACATATTTCATTGATCACCACCTTTTGGAAGCGCATACTCCGAAGGCAGGTGTGGTCAGAGACGTCGAGGTAAGACCTCTTTTCCTTATACATGCAGGGTGTGTATGGTCTGGACCTCTTCCTCATTCTTGCACGTCTTAAATTGGAGACATCATGATGTGCATCGCACATTGAGCCATCTGCACTCTGCAGCATCTGCTTATTAATCGATGCAGGCTGAGAAATGGCTGGCCCTGTTGTAATGAAAGTATAATAGCGATTGATCAGAAGCAATGATTTTCTTTCTAAAATACACCTAGAGTAAACCTCCAATAGTCCAGAGTCTGAAAATATGTCTGTTGAGATAGTCACTTCACCTGAGAAGAAATCCAGAGTCAATGCAAACTCCCCCGAAGTTGAAGCTGCCTTTTGAATGAAGCGACCTGCGATTTTAAAAATGCCAGCCACACCGCTGACGTTAGTTCAGAACAGTTCCACTTTTTCTGGGTGGTTTTTTGGGCGAGCGATATTGTGGGCGATATGTGTGCGAGGTGGTGAAAGTGACGGTGGGCGATCTCCTGGGCGTTAGTTTCGCCAAATGTAGTCTTTGCGACAAAAAAAAGTGGTCAGTCTGTATTATTGAATCTCGCCGTTAATTCCGTGCGGAAAGTAACGCTGGGCGATATTATGGGCGTTGATTTCGCCAATTCTGATGATTCCGTCCAAAAAAAGTGGGCAGGTGGTATTATTTTTTTCCCCAGCGTTAAGCACATAGGGAAAGTAACGTTTGCCGATAAGTTTCCAAAAAATGCCTGTCAGTTTCCATTTTGTGGCTAAATGGGCAATATATGGGCGTTATACGTCATTTCAGCGGTAAAATGGGCGTTAGGTGGGCGTTAAGCATGTAAAAAAAGTGGAAAATCTAGCCCATGGACTTATTTTTCCATATTTGCAAATAAAACTTAACCACGGGTTTTCTGTTTCAAAGAGGATACCTTCGCTTTTGAACCAAACTTTCCAGATGGTATCAAACTGAAACTCATTCTCGGTTGAACCTGAGGAGAATTTTTCTCCAATGCAACCCTTGATCTGCATTTGGACTTTCTACAACTTCAGACTGTTGTCTGCCTGACTTGGACTCAGATTTAAAATCTGACATTCTTTTGGACTTGTTTCTATTTGCTATTGGTACTCTACTTGTAACAAGACTATCCGATTCATCAGAAATAATCAAATCATTCTAACTTTCAACTCCTTCCACATCTGCAGGTAAAATATAATCAAGGTGAACAAACCTAACCTGTCCATGATAAAACATCTTGGCCAAATATGTGCGAGGACCACATATCTTCACAACTCTTCCTGGTAATCACTTTAACCATTTATGATGATAGTTCTTCACTCTAACCTTGATAGAGAATTCAAACAGGCTGCATTTAGACAAGTTGAGAAAACACAGACTCCAATGACTACGTGCAGTTCAGCATGTTGCATTAAGTCATCAATCAACTTGACATTTTAGGACCTTGGGTAGCGAGCCAATTAAAAGGTTAAAAGACTATTAATTGAGCCAATAAGGTCAAAGAAGGCGAGTTCTTTTCTGTAAATTGATCCAGGTATAAGTACAGCCATTTTGACCATGTGGTCCCAGAAGGACAAAGACCTGGCTTAAAGCTAAGAACTTGTTACTGCTGTCTGCCAAAAAAAAAGAAGTTAAAACTACAATCGGAGTTTGTATTTCATTGGAAATTAAGAGATCTAACAAACCTTCTGCTTTAATTTCACACTTCTCTCCCTTAATCTACCTCTATTATGATTCTCTTTCTGTCTTAATTGTTTCTCTTTTACTGACTGTGCCAAGTTTGGCTTTAACAAGTTTGGTTCGTGGCTGTCATCTGAGAAACAACACTGCTGTGTTCTATTGGTAGTTGTATGAGGAGTATTACAATAAGTAATTAGAAAATTTGCTCATTTGTGGTCCAACGACAACTGATGTTTCTTTGGATTTAGATCCAACATTTGGTTGATGAGGGCACGTTTTACAATTTGTATTGTGCGCTCTGCTGCACCATTCGAAGTAGGGTGGTACGGTGGAACCTTGGTATGTTGCACACCGTTTCTGCTCATGAATGGTGTGAATTCTTCTGAACAAAATTGCGGCCCATTATCAGGCATAATTTCTTCTGGGAGGCCATATGAAGAAAACAATCTTCGCAAATTTTCTCGTGGTTTACTTGTTATTTTCTGCATCGAAAACACCTCTACCCATTTCGAATGACTATCACTCACAATGAACAATTGTTGTCCTTCTGACTCAGCAAAATCTACATGTAACCTTTGCCATACCCTGAGAGGCCATTTCCATGGCTGTAATGGTTCTGATGGTGGTTTCTTGCTTACAGATTGACATGTTGCACACTGACTAACGATGTACTCTATAATCTTTATCTAGACCCGGCCACCATAAATAACTGCGCGCAAAAATCTTGGTCAAGCATATTCCCAGGTGCTGGTTATGAAGGTCTCCTAACAATTTGGACTTGAACTTATTTGGGATAACCACTCTTGCACCCTACATGCTACAATCTTTATCCATTGATAATTCATTCCTATGAACAAAGTATGGATGAATATCTTCCTTTGATACCTGGTTTGGTCAACCATTTGCTATGTAATCATACACCTTTGACATAACTGAGTCATGCTTGGTTGCTCTACCAATCTCTTCAGCTGTGACTGGCAGCTCATCAATGTATGAGAAATAGAACACTACTTCTTCCGTAGAAATAATGTTCTCAGTCTCGATTCTTTTGAGTTCTTGCTCAACTTCCTCCTTGAGTGCATATGTTACGAAACTCATCTTGCGTCCTTCTGCGCTCTGACACTCGCCTTGAAGCTTTGGATCAGACAGCCTGTTTTGCGGAACACCTTAGGATACTGCCAGATGACATCATCTTTCGATACAAATTTAATTTCCACAAGAAAAATCTTATTCCAATCCAGCTTCAGTGATCCCAACCAATTTCTACCTATCAAGGCAGGCTTGTCTCCTGCGACTACTATGAGAGGCAAGCTCTGAATCTGATCCTTGTATTTCACCGGTATGGTGATACATCCTACAATGGGGATTTGCTCTCCTGAGTAGCCTTGGAGCTCTATCTTTGATTTCTGCAGTCGAAAATCATGCAACTGGTCGCGATATAGTGATTCTGGTATTATGCTCATGGATGCACCAGTGTTGATTTCCATTGGTATCCTGGTTCCTGCAATGTCTACTTCAATGATGATACTTTGTGAATCACAGTGAGATACCTTTGTGCTCCTGATGATGTGTATCTCCAAAACCTCCTCATCCTGTTGCTCCTCTTCAATGCTATGTAGTGTCTGGTGATTTCTACTTCTGGCATTGAAAGTTGGTTTACTCTTCAGTCAGCATGCCTTTGCAAGATGCCCTGTTTTCTTGCAGAAGAAACACCCTGCCTTCACATATGGACAGTTTAGAGCAATGTGTTGTCCATCACACCAATAGCATAACCTCAATTCACAGTTATCGTGGCCAGTTACTGAGGCCTTGGGGCCCAACTGCCTTTTACATAAGAACCATAAGAAATAAAGCAGGAGTAGGCCATTTGACCCCTCGAGCCTGCTCCACCATTCAATAAGATCATGGCTGATCTGATCCTGGTCTCAACTCTACTTCCCAGCCTGCTCCCCATAACCCTTGACTCCCGTATCATTCAAAAATCAGTCTATCGCCATCTTAAATATATTCAAAGAGCCTCCACTGCTCTCTGAGGTAGAGAATTCCAAAGATTCATGACCCTCTGAGAGAAGAAATTCCTCCTCACTTCTGTTTTAAATGGGCGACCCCTTATTCTGAAACTGTGCCCCCAGTTCTAGATTCCCCATGAGGTGTAACATCCTTTCTGCATCTACCCTGTCAAGCCCCCTCAGAATATTATATGTTTCAATATGTTTTACTTTTAACCTGCAGGAGATTTACCTCGGTTGTCTGACGACGGGAAATGGCGCGAAATTCTCCGGAGTATTGGTCAACCATATCCATCGATGTAGCTGTCTGACAATCTAAATCAAAAGTCAAGTTAAGGGTTGTCAACAACTTCCTTCTGATTGCTTCATTTTTCATCCCACAAACAAAGTGGTCATGCAATGCTCAGTCTTGAAAGTTTCCAAAATGACAGTGAGTTGAGAGCTTTTTTAAAGCTACAATGTACTCACTGATACCTTCGTCAATTAATTGATCTCGTGTTCCAAACTGATAACTTTCAGCAATTTCCAGGGGCTCAGACTGTAGTTCTGATCTAACTTGGTTGGAATCTCCATCAGTGGCGTGTCCTTTGGCTTGAAGGAACAAGCACATTTTTCTGGGTTTCATACACCTCGGGGCCTGCTTCAGTCAAGAAAATAGCCCGCACCCTTTCTAACACCACCCATTTACAGTTTTCATCATCAGGGACTTCGACGATACTATTCGTGATGAAAAACATTTCTAGCCGCTCCACATACACTCTGAAAGTCTCTCGGTCATGATGGAACCCACCGAAGTGGTCTGTTATTCCCATATGCATGGCTATCTGGACTCTGGCAACATCAACAGTTCAGCCAAATGTTCTTGTAATTTACTTTGGATTTTTAGCTGCTCTGCAAAACAAAGAACCTCTCAAAGTCTCTCTGTTGGTTGACAGGAACATCCACCAACAAAAATTTCAGCTAGGCAATCCAGAAATCTTATCCTCGTCACCAATGTGATATATTCTTATTACATCATTAACAAACTCTGCACAAAATGGCTCCATACCAGAAACTGACATCATGTGACTTTGCCACATGATCCTATATTATTTACTTCAGTAGTTGCATTACCACAGTAGTCCACTAGGTGGAGCAGTAGTCCACTAGGGGGAAGCTATATTACAGCTTTGCCACCACCATACAAAAGAAGAAGACTGATCCTGCTCAACAATGCATCTGTAATCTCCTTGATACAACTGTGGATTGCAAAACAACTGACACAGAAAATGCTCAGTTCAAGTCTAGAAGGAGCCGCTGGATGATAAATGAGGGCCCCGCTGACGTTGATCGTATTGACAAAACTATATAGATGTTACACGTTGTACACAGTGTTATTCCTGAAGGAAATGACAGTGCAGTATTACTCTCTGTTAAACTTTAGTTTCCTGAAGAGCATTTCTACTGTCACAACCAGGTAGCTATGCCTGGTATGGAAGACATACTGTGTAATGGGATGATGAAACTTAGACAGTACACCATATGTACCATCTAATATCACAGACAGCTCTCTTCTGCTCTTGTTGATCTATTTCTGCAAAACCCAGTGCTGATGGTGCACTGAATGCAGTTCCCATAGAACACAAAAACCCAGGACTGTGGAAGGAAAATTTGAAACAACTCATCTTTAAATGAAGACTCCAGAATTCAAACTGCACCCGTTCCAATAATGCTGTTCCATTTGAGAGACTGACAGATCAAACAAGTGATATATTAGCATAGCAATGTGGATGCTTCATTTTCAAGTGACAAAAGCGCCAGGGTGATTTTCCTACCACATGAACTGTGTGCATTAGGGATGTAACCCAAAATTAAACTTACAGCAATTTTGTTGCAGCTGGGAATTTGGGAAACAAACCCAAAGTAAGTGCTGCAATTCCCACATTGCTGGCTGCTGTAACACATTAGCAGTCAGTGCAAAGCTTAAGGCCGACAGCAAAGTCTGGGTTATTATGTTATACTCTTAGTCTCATCCAGAGCATTTCAATATATTTTGAATCGCTGAGATCTGATGATCTTTTGTGATTTGTGCTTCTTTAACTATATTTGTGCCAGGTATTTATGAGAAAGGGAACTCAGACCGCACAATTAATAGGAACATTTTAATTAATCATTGCAGCAAAATCTATCATTGTTTAAAACCTCTAAATTCCACAGATTAAACTAAGGTATGTCTGACGTCTGCAGTATTGTTTCAATTGTTTTGAGACATTCAGTTTAGGATATGACTAAGGAGGAGTTACTTTTTTGATCGCTACCTGTATTTACTTTGCACAACAATAATTCCACACATTGAAATGGACAGGCTAGTCAATTAATTGATGCAATGTTCTCTTCCCACTGGCTTTAATGGTGTAATGAAGCGGTTCATTCCAAGAGCTGATTTGGAAGACCTCCTCCCAGGTTTTAGTTTTCTCAGTTTGAAATCTAGCCATCATCTAATGGCCTGCAGGCAAATAAAACCATTCAAATATTTACTTATCTTGTCATCTGTTCTCATCAGACCTTGCAGTTCCTGTCATACTGCACATGTCTGTTTAAAGCATAACGCCATTAATACCTTCATAACACTAATGAATGCTTCACACCAGTGCTTTAATGAAATATGTTATTGTTTGCTCACACAGGAGGTTAGGAACTGTACTCATACTATGGCCCAGGTACCCCCTCTGCCCCTGCCAGTGCTGCTGGGTACCATTGAATGTCAAATGAACCTTCAGTCATACCGAAGTAACTTTTAAGTGCACGCTTATCATTGAAGAATCACACATGTGAACAGAAGATACAGCCTTCTGGGCACGACTTCAGTTACCATACAGAGAAACATAAGGCTACAGCTGCAGAAAAATGCTATTGTATGAACAAATCATTGTCAAGATAAACTCGAATAGGTTTGGGTGTCACTGTGCTAATTCGTCTCATGTTTTATCTTTGCATGCACACTGAGATTGCCAATGTAACCAGGTAACACTACGTTATTGAGGCTGGGTGGTCTGGCTTCATTTAGGGGCATGTCCACAAATTAGAATTTTGTAATTTTGTGCGGCTCCACTCCTGGTGAGAAGTGTCTCTAGATGATAGTGCAGGTGGCAGAATCAGCTCTATTATATTATTGCCATATCTCCAACCAGGAGAGGGGTCTCACAAAATTACCTCGTGTATAATTTGCATTGTGCATATTATATACCTACTGCAAAGAATAAGGATGGCGGAATGGTCCTAGCTTTTCTAAATACTTCCTTCTTAGGCAGTTCCTCAGAGTCGAGGATGACTTGCTTCCACACTAAAAATGAGTTCTCATGTGGCTGATGAGTCCTATGTGGGACCTACAGTCTCTGTCACAGGTGGGGCAGACGGTGGTTGAGGGAACAAGTGGTTGGGGTGTTTCGGTTGCCGTGCGCTCCTTCCACTGTTTACGCTTGGCTTCAGTTTGCTCCTGGCGAAGAGACTCGAGGTGTTTGGCACCTTCCCGGATGCTCTTCCTCCACTTTGAGCGGTCTTGGGCCAGGGATTCCCAGGTGCCGGTGGGGATGTTGCATTTTTTCAAGGAGGCTTTGAGGATGTCCTTGACGTGTTTCCTCTGCCCACTTGGGGCTCACTTGCCGTGGCGGAGTTCCGAGTAGAGCGCTTGTTTTGGGAGTCTCGTATCGGGCATGCGGACGACGTGGCCTGCCCAGCGGAGTTGGTCGAGTGTGGTCAGTGCTTCCTCTGGGGTTTTGGCCTGATCGAGAACACTGACGTTGGTGTGTCTATCCTCCCAGGGCATTTGCAGGATCTTGCGGGGGCAGTGCTGGCGGTACTTCTCCAGCGCTTTGAGGTGTCTACTGTATATGGTCCACGTCTCTGAGCCATATAGGAGGACGGGTATCACTACTGCCCTGTAGACCATAAGCTTGGTGCCAGATTTGAGGTCCTGGTCTTCAAACAATCTCTTCCTCAGGTGACCGAAGATTACGCTGGCGCACTGGAGGAGGTGTTGGACCTCGTCATCGATATCTGCCCTTGCTGATACTCATAGGTGCATTCATTACACTACCCACTGAGCCACACATAGGTGGGGAGCCTAGTTTGTCGCATGCTCCTTCCGCTGTCTGCGCTTGATTTCCGAATGCTCTTGGTGATGAGACTCGAGGTGCTCAGCGCCCTCCCGGATGCTCTTCCTCCACTTATGGTGGTCTTTGGCCAGGGATTCCCAGGTGTCGGTGGGGAAATACACTTTATCAAGGAGGCTTTGAGGGTGTCTTTGAAACATTTCCTCTGCCCACCTGGGGCTCGCTTGCCATGTAGGAGTTCCAAGTTGAGTGCTTGCTTTGGGAGTCTTGTGTCAGGTATACGAAAAATGTGGTCCGCCCAATGGAGCTGGTCGAGTGTGGTCGGTGCTTCGATGCTGGGGATGTTGACCTGGTTGAGAACACTGACGTTGGTGCACCTATCCTGCCAATGGATTTGTAGGATCTCACGAAGGTAGCGTTGGTGGTACATCTCCACTGCTTTGAGGTGCCTGCTGTACATAGTCCATATCACTGAGTCATATAGGAGGGCGGGTATCACTACTGTAGACCATGAGCTTGGTGCCGGGTTTGACGCCCTGGTCTTCAAGCACTCTCTTCCTCAGGTGACTGAAAGCTGCACAGGCACACTGAAGGTGGTGTTGGACTTCGGCAGCGATTGCTTCCCTTGTTGATAGTCAGCTCCCAATATATGGAAAATGGTCCACGTTGTCCAAGGTCTCGTCATGGATTTTGATGATGGGGGGTGCAGTGCTGTGTGGCGGGGGCAGGTTGGTAGAGGACCTTTGTCTTACGGATGTTTAGTGTAAGGCCCATGCTCTCGTATGCTTTGGTGAAGGTGTTGACGATGACTTGGAGTTCAGCCCCCAAGTGTGCACAGACACAGGCATCGTCTGCGTACTGTAATTCAATGACAGGATGGGACGAGCTTGGATCTGGCCTGGAGGTGGCGGAGGTTGAGCAGTTTCCATTTTGTTCTGTAGATTAGCTCACTCCAGCGGGGAGCTTACTGAGGGTGAGATGGAGCATTGCAGCAAGGAAGATTGAGAAGAGCGTTGGTGCAATGACACAGCCTTGCTTGATCCTGGTCTGAACATGAATTTGGTGGATCCATTAGTCAGAATCACGCCTTGCATGTTGTCGTGAAGCAGGTGAAGGATGGTGCCAAACTTTTGGGAGCAGCTGAATTTGACAGTTTCAAAGGCCATTGGGAGGTCAAAGAAGGCCATATAGAGGGGTTGGTGCTGTTCCCTGTATTTCTCTTGTATCTGCCACTTGGTGAAGATCATGTCCATTGTGCCCCTTAGTGGGCGGAATCCGCATTGTGACTCTGGGAGGAGTTCTTCAGACATAGGAAGAAGGCGATTGAGGAAGATTCTTGCGATAACTTTCCCTGTGGCAGACAGCAGGGTACTTCCTTTGTAGTTACCGCAATCGGACTTGTCGCCTTTCTTGAAGATGGTCACGATTATCGCATCTCTGAAATCCTCTGGCATGCTCTCCTCCTTCCAAATGAGAGAAATTAGATCGTGTATTCACGCCAAAAGTGCTTCTCCGCCATGTTTTAGTGCTTCGCCGGGGATGCCATCTGCTCCTGTGGCCTTGTTGTTTTTTAGTTGACAGATGGCCTTTTCTACCTCATGTCGGGCTGGGATTGTGTTGAGGTGATGGCGGGTAGCATGCTGCGGGATGGAGTCGAGGACAGTCACGTCGAAGACAGAGTCTCGGTTGAGGAGATCTTTGAAGTGCTCCTTTCAGCGAGCACTGACTGCCTCTTTGTCCTTGATGAGCATCTCTCCGTTCTTGGCCAGCAGTGGGGTAGGGCCTTGGGTACTTGGGCCGTAGGTGGTTTTGACTGCACTGAAGAATCTGCGCATGTCGTGGTTGCCGGCTAGCTGCTGGATCTCCTGCGCTTTCTCCACCCACCATCTGTTCTTTAGGTCATGAGTTTTAAACAATTTGGAAAAACTTTTAAACTCTTAAACTTTTAAACAACTCGGAAACCTTTGGAGAAACTTTAAAAATCTTTGGAAACTTTGGAAGAAACTTTTTAAAACATCCCTCGGAACTCCACCGGACACTGACCTTCCTAATGCCTGCTCCCCAACCAAGCCTCGGGCCACCTACCATCAATGGTGCTACTCGGCGCCGAGCTTGCGGCCAACACCTCGCCGTAGGCATTTAGGCTCATACAGCGGTGCCTCGTTGCCAATCGTCTTGGACCCCCTTGCCACTGGACCAAGATCTTTGCTCAGCTAAGCCCGTGTGGTTGCCGGTATGCAGTGGCCACCCCACATTAAAACAACTCATGCACAGGCATCTTCCACTTTGTTAATATGAAGTTCGGGACATGGAAGTCAGAACCCTCATGGACAACTCCAACAGCAACAGGCCGGAATGCCGCACCACCATCGTTGTCTGGAAACTTAGATGTTTTGACATTGACATCGCCGCCCTAAATGAGCCGCGGCGGGCATGGGAAGAGCAGCTCAAGGAACAAGGTAGAGGTTGCACCTTTTTCTGGAAAGGAAAACCAGAGGAAGAAATCTGCCATCATGGAGTCGGCTTTGCCGTCAAAAATGAGCTGGTTGACCGCCTCAAAGATTCCCCCTGTGGGATTAACGAACGCCTCATGATTCTTCGTCTTACCCTGTTCCGGAACCAATGCGCCACAGTCATCAGTGCGTACGCCCCAATACTCGATGCAACGGATGAGGCTAAAGAGAGTTTTTATTGCAACCTCGAGACATCCCTGTCCCGCGTCCCCACGGGCGACAATTTGATCCTCCTCGGCGACTTCAATGCCAGGGTCAGCAAGGACACAGCCCTCTGGGGAGGAGTGATTGGCAGGGGGGTGGGGGCGGTGGTTAGGAAAAGCCAACTTCAGCGGTATCCTACTTCTGAAAAAATGTCTAGAACATAGACTCCTCATCACCAACACCCAGTTCAGCCAGAGAGACAAATACAAGGCATCGTGGCAACACCCTCGCTCCAAACACTGGCACCTGCTCAACTAATCATCGTCCGAGCCAGGGATCGCAAGGATGTGTGCATCACCCGCGTCACGACAGGAGCTGACGACTGCTGGATGGACCATCCCTTAATCCGACCCATCATCGACATTAACATAGATCCAAAGCAGAAGGGACAGCAGAAGCAGTGCCGCAAAAAAGTAAATGCCGGGCACTTAAAGACCCAGCTAAGAGAGCCCTGTACAGCCAGTGCCTCACAGCTAGTCTGGCGTGCCTTGATGACCCTCAGATGCTGAATGTCCACAGCGCTTGGTCTGCCCTCCAGGCCTCTATAACCAGTGCCTGTGAAGAGACACTTGTTCATTCAACCAGAAAACACCAGGACTGGTTTGATGTAAATGATAGGAGATCCAAGAGCTAATAGATCGCAAGTGCACAGCATTTCTGAGCCTCAAGCAACAATCCAATTCGGGAGCAGCAAAACAAAGTTACAGACGGCGCAAGGCTGAGGTCCAACAAAATACCCGGGACCTAAAGAACATGTGGTGGATGGAGAAAGCACAGGAAATACAACAACTGGCCGACAGCCACGATATGCGAGCATTTTTCATTGCAGTCAAGGCCACTTACAGTCCAAACTCCCAAGGCCCCACCCCACTGCTGGCCAAGAACGAGGAAACACTCATCAAGGACATCGAGGCTGTCAGGGCCCGCTAAAAGGAGCACTTTGAAGATCTCCTCAATCGAGACTGCCTTTAACTCGAGTGTTCTCGACTCCATCCCGCAGCATGCGACCCGCCACCACCTCAGTGAAACCCCAACGTTGCACAAGGTAGGCAAAGCCATAAAACAACTCAAAAATAACAAGGCTACGGGTGCGGATGGAATCCCTGCTGAGGCGCTAAAGTATGGTGGAGAGGCGCTGTTGGCATGGATACATGACCTCATCTCTCTCATCTGGAGGGAGGAGAGCATGCCGGGAGATCTCAGAGATGCAGTGATCGTGACCATCTTTAAAAAAGGCGACAAGTCCGACTGTGGCAACTACAGGGGAATCTCCCTGCTATCAGTCACTGGAAAAATTGTCACTAGAGTTCTCCTCAACCATCTTCTCCCTGTGGCCGAGGAGCTCCTCCCGGAATCACAGTGCAGATTCCGTTCTCTACGGGGTACAACAGACGTGATCTTTGCAGTGCGAC
This sequence comes from Pristiophorus japonicus, assembly GCF_044704955.1. Taxonomy (NCBI): domain Eukaryota; kingdom Metazoa; phylum Chordata; class Chondrichthyes; family Pristiophoridae; genus Pristiophorus; species Pristiophorus japonicus. Next base: position 110,925,214 of record NC_091977.1, on the reverse strand, counting down.
AGCTGCAGGAAAAATGCAGGGAGCAGTGCCAGCCCTTATACATGGCCTTTTTCGATCTTACAAAGGCCTTTAACACGGGTCTTTAGAGCGTTCTCCTCCATTTCGGATGCCCCCAAAAGTTTGTCAACATCCTTCACCTGCTCCACGGCGACATGCAGGCCGTGATCCTTACCAACGGATCCATTACAGACCCAATCCACATCCAGACCGGTGTCAAGCAGGACTGCGTCATCGCTCCAACCCTCTTCTCAATCTTCCTCGCCGCCATGCTCCACCACACAATCAGCAAGCTCCCCGCTGGAGTGGAGCTAAACTACAGAACCAGTGGGAAGCTGTTTAACCTACACCGCCTCCAGGCCAGGTCCAAGATCACCCCAACCGATGTCGTTGAGCTACAGTACACGGACAACGCCTGCGTCTGCGCACATTCTGAGGCTGAACTCCAGGATATAATCGATGTATTCACTGAGGCATACGAAAGCATGGGCCTTATGCTTAACATCAGTAAGACAAAGGTCCTCCACCAACCTGTCCTCGCTGCACAGCACTGTTCCCCAGTCATCAAGATTCACGGCGCGGCCCTCGACAACGTGCACCATTTCCCATACCTCGGGAGTCTCTTGTAAACAAAGGCAGACATTGATGCGGAGATTCAACATCACCTCCAGTGTGACAGTGCAGCCTTTGGCCGCCTGAGGAAAAGAGTGTTCGAAGTCCAGGCCCTCAAATCTATCACCAAGCTCATGGTCTACAGGGCTGTAGTAATACCCGCCCTCCTGTATGGATCAGAGACATGGACGATGTACAGAAGACACCTCAAGTCGCTGAAGATATATCACCAACGATGTCTCCGCAAGATCCTGCAAATCCCCTGGGAGGACAGGCATACCAACATCAGTGTCCTCGTCCAGGCTAACAACCTCAGCATTGAAGCACTGACCACACTCGATCAGCTTCGCTGGGCAGGCCACATAGTTCGCATGCGAGACACAAGACTCCCCAAGCAAATGCTCTATGTAGAGCTCCTTCACGGCAAATGAGCCAAAGGTGAGCAGCGGAAACATTACAAGGACACTCTTAAAGCCTCCCTGGTAAAGTGCGACATCACCACTGATACCTGGGAGTGCCTGGCCGAAGACCGCCCTAGGTGGAGAAAGTGCATCCGGGAGGGTGATGAGCTCTTCAAATTTCAACGCCGCGAGCGTAAAGAGGCAGTGGAAGGAGCGTGCAGCAAACCAGTCCCACTCATCCCTTCCCTCGGCGAATGTCTGTCCCACCTGTGACAGAGTCTGTGGCTCTCGTATTGGACTGTTCAGCCACCAAAGAACTCATTTCAGGAGTGGAAGCAAGTCTTCCTCAATTCCAATGGGAATGCCGATGGTAGGGGATCTCCTGCGTTTTCTCCTCTCACCATCTGTTCTTTAGGTCATGGGTTTTCTGTTGGACCTTGGCCTTCAGACGTCTGTAGAGCTGCTTTCTTGCTCTCGAGTTGTGTTGCTGTTTCTAGTCCAAAAATGATGCATCTGCGACGAAGGCAAAGCGGATGACAAATCGGATGTCACGGCATCCGAAGTAGCTGATTGGTTGGCGTCTCTTGGTGCGAGGTCAAACCCAGTGGCGAGGTCAGCGAGCAGCAGGAGACCCAGTGGTTGGAGAGCAGTGGGAGATCTGTTGGTTGGAGAGCAGTGGGAGATCTGGTGGTTGGAGAGCAGTGGGAGATCTGGTGGTTGGAGAGCAGAGGGAGATCTGGTGGTTGGAGAGCAGTGGGAGATCTGGTGGTTGGAGAGCAGTGGGAGATCTGGTGGTTGGAGAGCAGTGTATATTTTGAGTTAAGTGGCAGTGAGACCAGTCAAGTAAACAATAAGCTTGAGTGTTGTTGTGGCTGCACAAATCCAAACAAGGTGTGGATATTCCATCACATTCCTGATTTGAGCTTTGTAGATGGTGGAGAGGCTTTGAGGGGTCAGGAGGTATGTCATCACAAAGTAGCCATTTGTAGCCAGTTTAGCTTCGGGTGAATGGTGACCCCCAAGATGTTTATGGTGGGAGAATCAGTGATTCTGGTAACACTGAAGGTCAAAGGTAGAATTGCTGAGCTTTCTCTCTTTCAAAGTGGTCATTATGGTCAAAAAGGCATTTGGGACAGATTTGTGGCAATAGTTTCATACAGTTATTGTGACCCATCTTTAGTTCATCGATGTTTAACTTATCACCATGTTAAGCCAATCAAGCATCAAAGGTCAGTAATAATTAAAATTAAACAATTTAGAAAGCATGACATACCCCCTGTACATAATTGCACAATAATGAATGCATTATTCCAACATTCTATCAACTCTGGACCTGTTCCTATGGATTGGAGGGTAGCTAATGTAACCCCACTTTTTAAAAAAGGAGGGAGAGAGAAAACAGGGAATTAGCCTGACATCAGTGATGGGGAAAATGTTGGAATCAATTATTAAAGATGTAATAGCAGCGCATTTGGTAGGCAGTGAAAGGATTGATCCAAGTCAGCATGGATTTATGAAAGGGAAATCATGCTTGACAAATCTTCTAGCATTTTTTGAGGATGTAACTAGTAGAGTGGACAAGGGAAAACCAATGGATGTGGTGTATTTAGACTTTCAAAAAGCTTTTGACAAGATCCCACACAAGAGATTAGTGTGCAAAATTAAAGCACATGGTATTGGGGGTAATGTATTGACGTGGATAGAGAACTGATTGGCAGACAGGAAGCAAAGAGTAGGAATAAACGGGTCCTTTTCAGAATGGCAGGCAGTGACTAGTGGGGTGCCGCAGGGTTCAGTGCTGGGAACCCAGCTATTTACAATATACATTAATGATTTAGACAAAGGAATTGAATGTAATATCTCCAAGTTTGCAGATGACACTAAGCTGGGTGGCAGTGTGAGCTGTGAGGAGGATGCTAAGAGGCTGCAGGGTGACTTGGACATGTTAGGTGAGTGGGCAAATGCATGGCAGATGCAGTATAATGTAGATAAATGTGAGGTTATCCACTTTGGTGGCAAAAACAGGAAGGCAGAATATTATCAGATTAGGACAGATTAGGAAAAGGGGAGGTGCAACGAGACCTGGGTGTCATGGTACATCAGTCATTGAAAGTTGGCATTCAGGTACAGCAGGCGGTGAAGAAGGCGAATGGCGTGTTGGCCTTCATAGCGAGAGGATTTGAGTATAGGAGCAGGGAGGTCTTACTGCAATTGTACAGGGCCTTGGTGAGGCCACACCTTGAATGTTGTGTAGTTTTGATCTCCTAATCTGAGGAAGGACAGTCTTGCTATTGAGGGAGGGCAGTGAAGGTTCACCAGACTGATTCCCGAGATGGCAGGACTGACATATGAAGAAAGACTGGATCGACTAGGCTTATATTCACCGGAATTTAGAAGAATAAGAGGGGATTTCATAGAAACTTGTAAAATTCTGACAGGATTGGACAGATTAGATGCAGGAAGAATGTTCCCGATGTTGGGGAAGTCCAGAACCAGGGGTCACAGTCTAAGGATAAGGGGTAAGCCATTTTGGACCAAAATGAGGAGAAACTTCTTCACTCAGAGAGTTGTGAACCTGTGGAATTCTCTACCACAGAAAGTTGTTGAGGCCAATTTGTTAGATATATTCAAAAGGGTGTAAGATGTGGCCCTTACGGCTAAAAGAATCAAGGGGTATGGAGAGAAAGCAGAAGTGGAGTACTGAAATGCATGATCAGCCATGATCTTATTGAATGGTGGTGCAGGCTCGAAGGGCCGAATGGCCTACTCCTGCACCTATTTTCTATGGGCTAGATTTTCCACTTTCAGGCTAAGGCCAAAAAAAATGGGCCTTGTTCCAGCGATGCGGGACCTATCGCCCGTGCTGATCGCCGGCTTAAGGCCCATTTTTTTTTTTGCGATTTTCCACTTGGCCTTACCCCAGCGATGTCAAATGGGCGATATGATTTCTCAGCGACCTCACGATCGCCCAAAGAAAACAGAAGTGAATGAAAAAAAGCTTCCCTAGCAACGCATTACTGCGCATGTGCAGATTGTTTTTTTTTTAGGTTGATGTTCTTTCCCGCGTTTGTGGAGGTCAAGGGTCTTCACACATGCTCAGAAGCTCTGGGTGGGTCTGGGAGAGAGAGAGAGAGAGAGAGAGAGAGAGAGAGAGAGTGAGAGGAGAAAGGAAGTATTTTGAGAACTGGTAACTGATATCAATTTAATGGAGGGATCTTTTGAAAGGCGAAGGGCCAAGCCCTTCAGTGAGGAGGCCAATGAGGCCCTTGTGAACATTGTCAGCGAGAGGTGGGAGGATCTGACACTGGGTGGGCATGGGAAACCTCCACCCCGTGCAAATCGGAGGATTTGGGCAGTGATTGCCGATGTGGTCACGTCAGTATCCAATGAAGCCCGGACACTGGACCAATGCCGCAAATGCTGGAACAGCCTACTTTTAGCTGCCAGAGTAAGTTGAAATTTATAATGATCTAAATAGTAACAAGAATCTGCAAAGTTATTTGCTTACCTTTAAACAGAACTAAATTATGAATAAATTTATGCAACCCAGCATAAAGTTAAATGGTGTAATGTGAAATCTGCAACGTAATGCTAATTTGTAATAGAACATTTTAATCTGACAGTCTTAAATGTCTGCAATGTCTTAAATCGCCTGCTCCATTTACTTATGCCGTGCAATGTTATCGTATCATTTACAGAAAAAAGTTTTGATCAATAATCGGAAGCATCGCAGGATGGGCGGATGCTCTGCAATATTGCAGCCCCTGAACCCCTACGAGGAGCTCGCGGTGGCCTTGGTGGGCCCAGAAAGCCATTCGGTCACATCCCGTGGTGTGGCCGAACCCACTCTTGAGACCTGTGAGTAATGAGAAATGTGTATTGTTCAATGTGTGAATCATTAGTAGATACAGAAAATATCGTAGTTACTCATATAATGTTATGCAATTAAAATGTAGTTTGATGTTATGCAATGTTATGCAATTACAATCTAATGTTATGCTAATATAACATAATCTGATATAAAATGGTGATGTACTATAGATGTTCGAATGAAGTCATGTTAGGTCATGTTAAAGCTTGTGATCACCTGTGCATTTGGGGTAATGGAAAGCATGGCAATATTTTTACTTAGAGAAAAATTGTAATGCAATGAATTGAATAATTAATCGTTGCTTATCAAATTAAAGGTCAAGTGGTCGTCGAATCATTGGAGTCGACTGCCACTGAATCGTCTCCTACATCGCAGGAGGCTGAAGAAGAGGAACCACTGTAAACTCCTGCAATAATGCTTCACCAGGAGGAGGAGGAGGAACCGGAGGAAGAAGAGGAGTTTTTTTTGTGGGGAGGAACAACCTGCGGCCATCTCGGTTGAGATGGAAGATGCACCGGGACCAAGCGGTGTGTAGGTGGTGACGCCAAGGCGCGTCACATTGCAAACGCCGACACCACGGAGGTCCGGTCAGCGTGGCGAGCAATCGCCTGCCTTGGAGGGCCAGACAGAGAGCTTGATTTCCCTGTGCAGGGAGACGGTCGCGATTGGTCGCGACCTTATCCAGGGGTTCAAGGGATTCTCAGCGAGCTGGAGCCAGTTCTCTGCAAACTGGAGCCAGTTCTCGCAGAATTTCTCCAACTGGTCTTCTGAGCAGTCACTGATTGCAAGGGAGACTTTGGAGGCTATTCGGCAGCAGACAGCCTCAACCAATGCCCTATGGCATGCGTTGATGGCTCGACACGACGCTGCACTCCAAGGTGTCGTGTCTGCTCGCAGCGAGACCCCTAGTACGCAAGCGAGTACGGAGGGCACAGTTCCTCTGGACTCGGAAGTAGAGCCCCAGGCTTCCGCTTCCTCTCCATCACCTCCACCACGACAGGAAGTCTTGACATCCCACTCTGCACGACGTCTTGGTGTCGGTCTGCGTAGACCAAAACGGGCGGGTGGGGTGCGAACACTGGGTGGGACAGGATCTGGAGGGAAATGTGGCCGCAGGTAGGGAGGCGGGAGTTGTTTTCTATGTAGTTCACTTGTTTTAAAATGTTCACTTGCTGTTATACTCTTGTTATTGTTACTGTAATTGTTATTGTTATTGCCACTAAATTAGCCAATATTATTCAAGAGTTAAATGTTCACTTGTTCACTTGTTATAATTACTTAACTGTTCACTTTCCATTCTTTCTTAAATGGTCACTTGTTAGCATAACTGAAATGTTCACTTGTTGTCATGAATGAAATGGCCACTTATTAACATGACTGAAATGGTCACTTGTTATCATGAGTGAAATGGTCACTTGTTATCATGACTGAAATGGTCATTTAGTAGCATGACTGAAATGGTCGCTTGTTGTCATGACTGAAATGGTCACTTGTTATCATGACTGAAATGGTCATTTAGTAGCATGACTGAAATGGTCACTTGTTTTCATGACTGAAATGGTCACTTGTTGTCATGACTGAAATGGTCACTTGTTATCGTCACTGAATTGCTCACTTGTTGTCATGACTGAAATGGTCACTTGTTATCATCACTTAATTGCTCACTTGTTATCATGATTGAAATGGTCATTTATTAGCGTGACTGAAATGGTCACTTGTTATCATGACTGAAATGGTCATTTATTAGCATGACTGAAATGGTCACTTGTTATCATGACTGAAATGGTCATTTATTAGCATGACTGAAATGGTCACTTGTTATCATGATTGAAATGGTCATTTATTAGCATGACTGAAATGGTCACTTGTTATCATGACTGAAATGGTCATTTATTAGCATGACTGAAATGGTCACTTGTTATCATGACTGAAATGGTCAACTTGTTGTCATCACTTAATTGCTCACTTGTTAGCATGACTGAAATGGTCACTTGTTAGCATGACCAAAATGTTCACTTATTATCATTACTTAAATGACCACTTGTTCTGTAAATTTCTTCTTCTTGTAATGTTTTGGGGATTTTGAGGGAAGGGTGGGTTGGTGCGGGGGGTGGGGGGTTGGAGGGAGGGTATTGTTCATTAGTTGTTTAAAAAAATTTTTGTCTGTTAATAAAAAAATTATTTTTCTAAAGCTTTTGTACCTTCTCTCTTATTTACATAAATTTTACAATATACAGTTTCTCATGCTTAACTGTTTGTTTATTCAGCTTAACCGCGTAAATGAAACTTTTGATTAATCGTAACTGTAATTGAACATTTGAATATCAACAATAATAGGTCATGCGAATTGTTCATTAATGAGCTGCTGCGCAAAAGCTTAGCGGCCGTGTAACTGGCACTGGCTACCAGTCTTCGTGAAAGGTCAGGTGGTACCGGTGCTAGATCGCCAGGCTGATTAAGTTCCCCTATGTCCTCGCCCACATCCTCTCCAGCCTGTTCCTCCTCTTCATCTTCGCCGGCTGCCTCTTCTGTCTCATCTCCTTCTGGAGGTGGACCTGCAGCATGATCTGGCATTATTGGTCTTCTCTTTATAGCTAGGTTATGCAGCATGCAACACATAACAATAAACTCTGCTACCTGATCAGGGTGGTACTGGTGGCTGCCTCCCGAATGATCCAGGCATCTGAAGCGCTGCTTTAGGACTCCAATTGTGTTTTCAATGATGTTGCGAGTCGCTATGTGACTTTCATTATATCATCTCTGTGCTTCGCAGATCTGTGGATTACGCAGAGGGGTCATGAGCCAACTGGCAAGGCCATATCCTTTATCCCCCAGCATCCAACCATGACCTTCTGGCTGATTGGCAAACAGGTCAGGGATAGCACTCTCACGTAAGATGTGTGCATCATGGATGCTGCCAGGAAATGTAGCATTTACTGTCATGATTGTTTGATTGTGGTTGGCCACAATCTGCACATTTAGTGAGTGGAACCCCTTTCTGTAACGAAACACCTCTGCGTTCTTTAAGGGTGCTTTCAGGGCAATGTGCGTGCAGTCTATTGCTCCCTGCACCTTGGGGAAGTCTGCTATTCTCGAGAAACCCAAAGCCCTCTCGGTCTGTGCCTCCCTGGTCATTGGGAAACTTATGAAGTCCATCCTGCAAGCAAAAAGGGCTTCAGTAACCTGTCAAATGCAGCAGTGTGTAGCGTGCTGAAAGATATGGCAAATGTCGCCAGCTGAAGCCTGAAAAGATCCCGATGCGTAGAAGGCTAGGACAACAGTAATCTTCACCTCAATGGACAGTGTGGTTCTGATGGTGCTGAGAAGGCTGCAAATCACCCTTGACGAGTTGACATATCTCATCGATGACCTCCTTCCGGAATCGCAGCCTCCTAAGACAAGCATTTTCAGACAAGTTCAGGTAAGATTGCTTTTCCAAGTATTTTCATTGGCTGTACAGTCTCATCCTCTGTCTTCGTCTCCATCTACGCATTTCTCTGCCACCTCTTCGATTGATCCTTTCAGTAACCAGTGTGTGAGCAGTTGCAATTAAAGGCAGGGAAAGCATAGGCCCTATCACTATCAATAATTACTTTCACTAATTTTAATAATCTCTCTAATCTATACTCTCTAATCACTGTCATCTGCCCTCTCTGTACCAGTCAGTTTGGTAGGCCCCAACAATATCATTAAATAACTTCACTATGTAAAAGCTATTTACTAAATTATTCCAATATATGAGATCTATTTAGCATAAATAAGTTGATAATACCTATTTATATTCCCTGTCCAAAATTTCTGAGTACAATTGTCGTCAATTTTCCTCTCTAAATAACTCAGAACTAATTCTCCACCCTTCCTCCGAAGTTAAAAATGGCGTCCGTCGTGCCCTTTTCCCTCTGTAAGGCCCTGAAAAAGCAACTATTTTTGAGCACTCTTTTGGGCCTTGCATCGACCCAGCAATGTGCATGCTAGGTGGCAAAACTTGGGATAGGCCTTGCGTGGGCGATCATTTGGGCGATCATCTCGGCGATCAAAGTGGAAACTTAGGGGCCTGTTTTTCCGGCTATATTTTGGGCCTAGTTTCCACTTTTTGCTCAAAATGGGTGATAGAGGTCCGTTTTGGGCGATAGATGGGCCTTAGATGGGCAATGTGAAGTGGAAAGTCTAGCCCTATGTTTCTATGTTAATACTGCCAGCAGACCTAAGAGAAAAATGACATAAATGGTTAAAAAAAAGAAAACCCAAGCAAATCAAGCAACAGGTGGATCAGGCCCTGGAACAGACAATGACCCAGGTCCAGAGTGCAGTCATTTTAAGGTCTCCACCCAACCCTAGAACCAGGAAGTTTGGGAAGATTTTGATGTTTGAATGCAAATATCAGAAACAAAAAGAATGTAACTATCAGAAATAAAGGGATCTGGCATAAGGTTATAAAAAGGGACTAGCTATTTGTACTGCACTTTTTTTGACAGATTCTCTCCCCCGCCCCAAGCCAGCCTGGGGCCAAGAGAGAGAGAGGCTGGGGAGGCGGGGAAAGAGAGAGAGAGGCTGGGGGAGAGTGAGAGAGGCTGGATGGAGAGAGATAGGCTGGGTGGAGAGAGAGAGGCTGGGTGGCGAGAGAGAGAGAGAGGCTGAGGGTGGGGTGAGAGAGTGAGAGAGAGAGGCTGGGGATGAGGAGAGAGAGGCTGGGTGAAGAGAGAGAGGCAGGGGAGAGAGAGAGGCTGGGGAAGAGAGAGAAAGAGAGAGGCTGGGTTGGGGAGAGAGAGCCTAGGTGGAGAGAGAGAGGCTGGGGAGAGAGAGAGAGAGCGGTTGGGGGTGGGGAGAGAGAGGCTGGGAATAGAGAGAAAGAGAGAGGCTGGGTTGGGGAGAGAGAGCCTAGGTGGAGAGAGAGAGATGCTGGGGAGAGAGAGAGAGAGAGCGGCTGGGGGTGGGGAGAGCGAGGCTGGGGAGTGAGAGAGAAAGAGAGGCTGGGCGGTGGTGGGGGGAAGAGAGAGGCTGGAGGAGAGAGAGAGGCTGGGGGGGCGGGGGGTTGCGGGGAGAGAGAGAGGCCAGGGGGGAGAGAGAGAGAGAGAGAGAGGCTTGAGGGGGGAGAGAGACACGGTGGGGAGGGATCGGAGGAGAGAGAGGGAACTCAGGAAAGATGGATCACATTCTTCTAACCCCCTACAGGGGAGATCGATGGAGTGGATGGTATCCAGAATTCACGACACTGTCACTATTCACTTCATTCCCAATAAACCTGTTAACAATCCATACACAATGCCGCATCTATGGTGGGGGCAGGGGGCGGCATGCACTTGGACTGGGGTAAGACATTTCGGCTGGGGGAGGATGCACTTGCGCTGGGGTAAGGCACTTTGGCTGACCCTTGCTGTCTTCTGGGGAGCTCTGCCCTCTGTCACTTCAGGAAGTCAAAGTGGATCGAGTTACAATTTGCAAAGTCAGTGAAACCTTGGGATGGGTTCCAGTGACACATTCCTGTGAAACTTCAGGATGTGGCTTATCCTCCAAGGGGACAAATCAGAAACAAAAGGTGGAGCATGTTGCCCATTTTGGCAGCACAAATAAATGCATCTTTATAAAAAGACTTAACAGGAAGACAACTTTGCTTTGAACTACCAATACAGAAAACTAACAAATGGTGAAGCCCTACAATCGAAGAAGTTAACACCAGTAGAGCTGCTAATCGCAGAACTCTTCAGTTTAGAAAACTAGAGGGTATAGCAAAGACTGATATTGAAGTACACATTGAAACTGGCAATTGTCTCCATGCCTGTATGTATTATTAAATGTCTAGAAATGTTGAATCTTACCAATCCACATGTCATGCCATATGTGGTGGATTATTTTTGGTTCCGACTGATGCAATTGAGAGATGTCCTGTCACACATTGCGAATGTAAACCTTCTTCTCTGCACAGCAGAGCCTGGACCATCTGCAGTTACTGCATGTTCTACACACAAGCACATAGCACCACTACTATCATAAGCATAGATACTCAGACCCAGCACCTGTACACTGTAATATATCATTACCTATGAACACTGCCCTCGTATAGACATGCAGCATTATCAGTGCAGGAATATTACTGGGTCAATCCACTGTTAGTTGAAAAGTAGTGCAGGCCTCAGATGCATGTGAAAGATCAGTGAGCATACCTTGAAGACACAACCTGATGAAAGCTCATCAACTGGAAACACTGGCACTGATAATAACTCTGTGGCGTTTTAGACATAGAAACATAGAAACATAGAAAATAGATGCAGGAGTAGGCCATTCGGTCCTTCAAGCCTGCACCACCATTTAATATGATCATAGCTGAACATGCAACTTCAGTACGCCATTCCTGCTTTCTCTCCATACCCCTTGATCACTTTAGCCATAAGGGCGCTATCTAATTCCCTCTTGAATATATCTAACGAACTGGCCTCATAAACTTTCTGTGGTAGAGAATTCCACAGGTTCACAATTCTCTGGGTGAAGAAGTTTCTCCTCAACTTGGTCCTAAATGGCTTACCCCTTATTCTTAGACTGTGACCTCTTGGTTCTGGACTTCCCCAACATTGGGAACATTCTTCCTGCATCTAACCTGTCCAATCCCGTCAGAATTTTATATGTTTCTATGAGGTCCCCTCTCATTCTTCTAAATTCCAGTGAATATAAGGACAGTCGATCCAGTCTTTCTTCATATGTCAGTCCTGCCATCCCAGGAATCAGTCTGGTGAACCTTCGCTGAATTCCCTCAACAGCAAGAATGTCCTTCCTCAGATTAGGAGACCAAAACTGTACATAATATCCAAGGTGTGGCCTCACCAAGTCCCTGTACAACTGCAGTAAGACCTTCCTGCTCCTACTCAAATCCTCTCGCTATGACGGCCAGCATGCCATTTGTCTTCTTCACCACCTGCTGCACCTGCATGCCAACTTTCAATGACTGATGTACCATGACACCCAGGTCTCGTTGCACCTCCCCTTTTCCTAATCTGTCATTATTCAGATAATATTCTGCCTTCCTGTCTTTGCCACCAAAGTGGATAACCTCACATTTGTCTACATTATACTGCATCTGCCATGCATTTGCCCACTCACCTAACCTGTCCAAGTCACTCTGCAGCCTCTTACAGCTCACACTGCCACCCAGCTTAGTGTCATCTGCAAACTTGGAGATATTACATTCAATTCCTTCGTCTAAATCCTTAATGTACATTGTAAATAGCTGGGGTCCCAGCACTGAACCTTGCGGTACCCCACTAGTCACTGCCTGCCATTCTGAAAAGGACCCCTTTATTCCTACTCTTTGCTTCCTGTCTGCCAACCAATTCTCTATCCATGTCAATACATTACCCCTAATACCATGTGCTTTAATTTTGCACACTAATCTCAAGTGTGGGACCTTGTCAAAAGCCTTTTGAAAGTCCAAATACACCACATCCACTGGTTTTCCCTTGTCCACTCTATTAGTTACCTCCTCAAAAAATGCTAGAAGATTTGTCAAGCATGATTTCCCTTTCCTAAATCCATGCTCACTTGGACCGATCCTGTCACTGCTTTCCAAATGTGTCGCTATTACATGTTTAATAATTGATTCCAACATTTTCCCTGCCACCGATGTCAGGCTAACCGGAGCTGGGTGTGTGCAATACCTTGTGCAAAACCGGAAGAAGTCTTGGCGTGTCAGTGTATGCAAATTTAATGGAGGGCTACTTCACTAGAATATTACTTTCGGGTTTGCCGTCGAATACGCGGCAGCGGTCATGGTACAGATCCATCGCAACTGGAGCATTTAAAGTGCCAATCCAAGGATGGATTTTAGAGGAGTTAGGAGCTACAGCAAACTGAAGGAGAAGTGTTACGATGGATTCAATGATCACAGCTGTACCAAGATTTCATGACACGCTGCTTGATGCACTCTTGGGTGCAGTGAGGAGCAGGAGAGAGATACTCTTCCCCAGCAACTGGGGAAAGAAACCTGCTGATACAACATAGAAGGTGTGCCTGGAGGTGGCCCAGGAGTTCAGCAGGGGCATGACATGCGGGTCACTGATAGTTAATTCTGTCAGGCCATCAGAGATGGGGCGATAGGGACCTCCCAGCTACCTGGTGACAGAATTAAATATCAGTGACCTGCATGTCATCCAACACTCAGTCATGTTGCCTCGATTTCACCAGCGAGTAAAATATGACAATCTTCATAATGATAACTTGCAACATGCCAGTATTACTTCATATTTCTTTTCTCTACCAGGGCCTTCACATGTGCAGTAGCAGTCAGTGGAACTCTCGGAAAAAGAATCCGCAAAGGAGCTCAATCATAAGAACATAAAAACAAAAGAACATAAGAAACAGGAGCAGGAGTAGGCCAATGGGCCCCTCGAACCTGCTCCACCTTTCTATAAGATCATGGCTGATCATCTACCTCAACTTCACTTGCCGGCACATAGAAACATAGAAATATAGAAAAGGAGTCGGCCATTCGGCCCTTCGAGCCTGCACCACCATTCAATATGATCATGGCTGATCATGCAACTTCAGTACCCCATTTCTGCTTTCTCTCCATATCCCTTGATCCCTTTAGCCGTAAGGGCCACATCTAACTCCCTTTTGAATATATCTAACGAACTAGCCTCAACAACTTTCTGTGGCAGAGAATTCCACAGGTTCACAATTCTCTGAGTGAAGAAGTTTCTCCTCATCTCAGTCCTAAATGGCTTACCCCTTATTCTTAGACTGTGACGCCTGGATCTGGACTTCCCCAACATCGGGAACATTCTTCTTGCATCTAACCTGTCCAATCCTGTCAGAATTTTATGTTTGTATGAGGTCCCCTCTCATTCTTCTAAATTCCAGTGAATATAAGCCTAGTCGATTCAGTCTTTCTTCATATGTCAGTCCTGCCATCCCGGGAATCAGTCTGGTGAACCTTCGCTGCACTCCCTCAATAGCAAGAATGTCCTCCCTCAGGTTAGGAGACCAAAACTGCACACAATACTCAATGGTGGTCTCACCAAGGCCCTGTACAACTGCAGTAAGAGCTCCCTGCTCCTATACTCAAATCCTCGCGCTATGAAGGACAGCATACCATTTGCTTTCTTTACTGCCTGCTGTACCTGCATGCCTACCTTCAATGACTGATGTACCATGACACCCAGGTCTCGTTGCTCCTCCCCTTTTAATAATCTGTCACCATTCAGATAATAATCTGCCTTCCTGTTTTTTCCACCAAAGTGGATAACCTCACACTTATCCACATTATACTGCATCTGCCATATATTTACCCATTCATCTAGCCTGTCCAAGTCGCCCTGCAGCCTCCTCACATCCTCTTCGCAGCTCGCATTGCCACCCAGCTTAGTGTCATCTGCAAACTTGGAGATATTACTTTCAATTCCTTCATCTAAATCATTAATGTATATTGTACTGAACCCTGCGGCACCCCACTAGTCACTGCCTGCCATTCTGAAAAGGACCCGTTTATTCCCACTCTTTGCTTCCTGTCTGCCAACCAGTTCTCTATCCACTTCAATACATTACCCCCAATACCAATGCCTTAATTTTGCACACCAATATCTTGTGTGGGACCTTGTCAAGAGCCTTTTGAAAGTCCAAATACACCACATCCACTGGTTCTCCCTTGTCCACTCAACTAGTTACATCCTCAAAAATGCTAGAAGATTTGTCAAGCATGATTTCCCTTTCATAAATCCATGCTGACTTGGATCAATCCTTTCACTGCCTACCAAATGCGCTGCTATTACATCTTTAATAATTGATTCCAATATTTTCCCCACCACCGATGTCAGACTAACCGGTCTATAATGATCACCAATGCATCCACTATTTCTAGGGCCACTTCCTTAAATACTCTGGGATGCAGACTATCAGGCCCTGGGGATTTATCGGCCATCAGTCCCTTCAATTTCCCTAACACCATTTGCTGACTAATAAGGATTTCCCTCAGTGCCCCCTTCTTGCTAGACCCTTGGTCCCCTAGTATTTTCATGAGGTTATTCGTGTATACCTTAGTGAAGATGGAACCAAAGTGTTTGTTCGTTAGTCTGCCATTTCCTGTTCCCCATTATGAATTCACCTGATTCTGATTGCAAGGGACCTACATTAGTCTTCACTAATCTTTTTCTCTTCACATATGTATAGAAGCTTTTGCAGTCAGTTTTCATGTTCCCTGCAAGCTTACTCGCATACTCTATTTTCCCCCTCCTAATTAAACCCTTAATCCTCCTTTGCTGAATTCATAATTTCTCCAAGTCCTCAGGTTTGCTGCCTTTTCTAGCCAATTTATATGCCTCTTCCTTGGATTTAATTCATAGACTAGGGTCGTGAACTTAAGGGAAGGTAACTTCAATGGTATGAGACGTGAATTGGCTAGAATAGACTGGCAATTGATACTTAAAGAGTTGACGGTGGATAGGCAATGGCAGACATTTAAATATCACATGGATGAACTACAACAATTGTACATCCCTGTCTGGAGTAAAAATAAAACGGGCAAGGTGGCTCAACCGTGGCTAAAAAGGGAAATTAAGAATCGTGTTAAATCCAAAGAAGAGGCATATAAATTGGCCTGAAAAAGCAGCAAACTTGAGGACTGGGAGAAATTTAGAATTCAGCAGAGGAGGAGATAGGGTTTAATTAGGAGGGGGAAAATAGAGTATGAGAGGAAGTTTGCTGGGAACATAAAAACTGACCGCAAAAGTTTCTATAGATATGTGAAGAGAAAAAGATTAGTGAAGACTAATGTAGGTCCCTTGCAGTCAGATTCAGGTGAATTTATAATGGGGAACAAAGAAATGGCAGAGCAGTTGAACAAATACTTTGGTTCTGTCTACATGAAGGAAGACACAAATAACCTTCCGGAAATACTAGGGGACCGAGGGTCTAGTGAGAAGGAGGAACTGAGGAACATCCTTATTAGGCGGGAAATTGTGTTAGGTAAATTGATGGGATTGAAGGCCGATAAATCCCCAGGGCCTGATAGTTTGCATCCCAGAGTACTTAAGGAAGGGGCCCTCGAAATAGTGGATGCATTGGTGATCATTTTCCAACAGTCTATCGACTCTGGATCAGTTCCTATGGCCTGGAGGGTAGCTAATGTAACACAACCTTTTTAAAAAGGAGGAAGAGAGAAAACAGGTAATTATAGACTGGTTAGCCTGACATCAGTAGTGGGGAAAATGTTGGAATCAATTATTAAAGATGAAATAGCAGCGCATTTGGAAAGCAGTGACAGGATCGGTCCAAGTCAGCATGGATTTATGAAAGGGAAATCAAGCTTGACAAATCTTCTGGAATTTTTTGAGGATGTAACTAGTAGAATGGACAAGGGAGAACCAGTGGATGTGGTGTATTTGGACTTTCAAAAGGCTTTTGACAAGGTCCCACATAAGAGATTAATGTGCAAAATTAAAGCACATGGTATTAGAGGTAATGTATTGACATGGATAGAGAACTGATTGGCAGGCAAGCAGAGAGTCGGAATAAATGGGTCTTTTTCAGAATGGCAGGCAGTGACTAGTGGGGTGCCGCAGAGCTCAGTGCTGGGACCCCAGCTATTTACAATATACATTAATGATTTAGATGAAGGAATTGAGTGTAATATCTCCAAGTTTGCAGATGACACTAAGCTGAGTGGCGGTGTGAGCTGTGAAGAGGACACTAAGAGGCTGCAGGGTGACTTGGACAGGTTAGGTGAGTGAGCAAATGCATGGCAGATGCAGTATAATGTGAATAAATGTGAGGTTATCCACTTTGGGGCAAAAATTTGAAGGCAGAATATTATCTGAATAGCAGTAGATTAGGAAAAGAGGAGGTGCAACGAGACCTGGGTGTCATGGTACCTCAGTCATTGAAAGTTGGCATGCAGGTACTGCAGGCGGTGAAGAAGGCAAATGGTATGTTGGCCTTCATAGCTTGGGGATTTGAGGATAGGAGCAGGGAGCTCTTACTGCAGTTGTACAGGACCTTGGTGAGGCGTCACCTGGAATATTGTGTTCAGTTTTGGTCTCCTAATCTGAGGAATGACATTCTTGCTATTGAGGGAGTGCAGCAAAGGTTCACAAGACTGATTCCCGGTATGGCAGGACTGACATATGAGGAGAGACTGGATCGACTGGACCTGTACTCACTGGAGTTTAGAAGGATGAGAGGGGATCTCATAGAAACATGTAAAATTCTGACGGGACTGGACAGGTTAGATGCAGGAAGAATGTTCCCGATGTTGGGGAAGTCCAGAACCAAGGGACACAGTTTAAGGATAAGGGGTAAGCCATTTAGGACCAAGATGAGGAGAAACTTCTTCACTCAGAGAGTGTTAACCTGTGGAATTCCCTACTGCAGAGATGCCAGTTCATTGGATATATTCAAGAGGAAGTTAGATATGGCCCTTACGGCTAAAGGAATCAAGGGGTATGGTGAGAAAGCAGGAAAGGGGTACTGAGGGGTACTGAGGGAATGATCAGCCATGATCTTATTGAATGGTGGTGCAGGCTCGAAGGGCTGAATGGCCTACTCCTGCACCTATTTTCTATGTTTCTATGTTTAACACTTTCCCTAATTTCCTTTGTTTGCCACGGGTGTGCCACCTTCCCATTTTTATTCTTACACTACACAGGGATGTACAATTGTTGTAGTTCATCTGTGCGATATTTAAATGTCTACCATTGCCTAGCCACTGTCAACCCTTTAAGTATCATTCTCCAGTCTATCCTAGCCAATTCATGTCTCATTCCATCGAAGTTTCCTTTCTTTAAGTTCAGGGCCCTGGTCTCGGAATTAACTGTGTCACTCTCCATCTTAATGAAGAGTTCTACCATATTATGGTCACTCTTCCCCAAAGGGCCCCGCATGACCAGATTGCTAATTAATCCTCTCTCTCATTACACAAGACCCAGTCTAGGATGGCCTGCTCTCTAGTTGATTCCTCGACATATTGGTCTAGAAAACCATCCCTTATGCACTCCAGGAAATCCTCCTCCACAGCATTACTCCCAGTTTGGTTATCCCAATCAATATGTAGATTAGAGTCACCCATGATCACTGCTGTACCCTTATTACACGTGTCTCTAATTTCCTGTTTGATGCCATCCCCAACCTCCCCACTACTGTTTGGTGGTCTGTACACAACTCCCACTAACGGTTTCTGCCCTTTGGCCCTATCCCCATATCGTTTGATTACCTTAATATCCAAAAATCTATCGATTTCTGTCTTGACCATCCTCATCGACTGAGCCTCCACAGCTCTCTGGGGTAGAAAATTCCAAAGATTCACAACCCTCTTACTGAAGAAATTTCTCCTTATCGTAAATGGCTGACCCCTTATTCAGAGATTGTGAAGCCTGGTTCTAGACTACCCAGCCAGGGGAAATACCCTCCCTGCATCTACCTTATCAAGACCCTTAAGAATTTTGTATGTTTCAATGAGATCACCTCTCATTCTTCTAAACTCTAGAAAATATAGGTCTAGTCTACTCACTCTCTCCTCATAGGACAATCCTCCCATCCCAGGAATCAGTCTGATTAACCTTTGTTGCACTCCCTCTATGGCAATAATATCCTTCCTTAGGTAAGGAGACCAAAACTATACACAATACTCCAGGTGCGGTCTCACCAGGGCTTTATATATAAAGATGTCTTTACTCTTCCACTCAAATCCTCTTGTAATAAAGACTAACATACCATTTGTTTTCTTAATTGCTTGCTGTACGTGCATGTTAACTTGCAGTGATTCATGTACAAGGACATCCAGGCCCCTCTGAACACCAACATTTCCCAATCTTTTACAAATTAAAAAATACTCTGCTTTTCTATTTTTCCTACCAAAGTGGATAACCTCACTAATCTCCACATTATATTCCATTTGCCATGTTCTTGCCCACTCACTTAGCCTGTCTATATCCCCTTGAAGCCTCTTTGCATCTTCCTCACAACTTACATTCCCACCTAACTTTGTATCATCAGCAAACTTGGATATATTACATTTGGTCCCCTCATCTAAATCATTGATATAGATTGTAAATAGCTGAGGCCCAAGAACTGATCCTTGCAGTACCCCACTATTTACAGCCTGTCTGTTAACCAATCCTCAATCCATGCTAGTATATTACCCCCAATCCCATGAGCCCTAATTTTGTTTAATAACCTCTTGTGTGGCAACGTATCAAATACCTTTTGAAAATCCAAATACACCACATCCACTGGTCCTCACTGATCTATTCTGCTAGTTGCAACTTCAAAAAACTCTTAACAGATTTGTCAAACACAATTTCCCTTTCATAAATCCGTGTTGACTCTGCCCAATCCTATTATTAATTTCCAAGTGCCCTGTTACCACGTCCTTAATAATAGATTCTAACATTTTCATACTATGGATATCAGGCTAACTGGTCTCTAGTCCCCCGTTTTCTCTCTCCCTCCTTTCTTAAATAGTGGGTTAATTTGCGACCTCCAATCCATAGGAACCGTCTAGAATCTGTGGAACTTTGGAAGATGACAACCAATGCATCCACTTTTTCTCTAGCCACCTCTTTCAAAACCCTAGGATGTAGGCCATCAGGTCCAGGGGATTTATCAGTTTTCAGTCCCATTAATTTCTGCAGTACTATTTTTTTACTAATACTAATTTCTTTCGGCTCTTCATTCTCGCCAGACCCTTGGTTCCCCAATATTTCTGGCAAGTTTTTGTGCCTTCTTCCGTGAAGACAGACACAAAGTATTCCTTCTGAGGGTGGTCTGTCATAGGACTCATTCTTACCATGCACCAGCGCAGATACTCGCACTTTGGTGGGTGCAGTTCAGTTGTTAGTTGAGATTTCACTTGGTGATTCACAGTTCACATGTGAGCACGAGCAGACAGTAGTGGCAGGGAAAGCTGTGGAGAGTCCAGGTCGGTGGGCGCAGCCATCTCTAAGCTCCACTCAAATGGACACAGATGCTGTTCCCCAGCTGACATCGATGAAAAGGATAATCATTGATGGGCGACAGAAAATCTATGACGTACCGACAGGCATTTCACACACACTGTGATGATTGCAGAGACAATGGAGGAGAATAGTTCAAGTATGAGTGGGTTGACGACACAGCGCATTGCGAGGATGTCTTCTGCCATGGATAGAGTGGACAATTCCGTGGAACATCAATCACGGCAATCAAATGAGTCCATGCAGGCCTTGACCATGGCCATGTACACTTCGGACGCCAACATGTCTGTCACCTTTAATAGAATGACAGACACCTTAGCCATGGCCTTACAGCACCTCACTGATCTGCACCAACCTGCTCTCCAGCATAGTGGTAGAAGTGAAGTGTGGCTGGCCCAGGAGAGGTACGATGGCAAAAGGGGACATGGAAGTGGGATCTCCACTCAAGGCGCTCCCACATCTCACCCATTGCCCCGTCACCCCAGTCAGTAATCAACATGCTGCCTCCTCTCCCAATCGCTGAGTCTGCCCCTGCACTGGTGTAGGTGGTGCCGTCTTTGGCCGGGCCTTCACAGGCTCCAAAACCCAGAGGTCATCGACCAAGAGCATCTCAGCAGTCAGAGCAAAGATGTGAGCAGCCTGCCTCTACCTCAGCTGAAGCCACAGGGGTTGCAACACGTAGGAACAGTAGGAAAAGCAAGCATAAAGCTTTGTAGTTGCACAAGGTTATGCACATGGATGTATGAGAAAATGTTATGCTGTTAAGTTTCCATTCCTTAGTAGAATCACATAAAATGTATTACTTTTCACCACTTTCCCATGTTGCCCATTATTGGTATTTGGCTGGTAACTTTCCTTTTCAGTTGATTGATGATGAATGGAAAGACATGAATTGACCTGGATCAATAGGGGGAAGTGCAATGCATGGTTGTTTGGTTACAGGACTGATTTGTGTCAGTGACATTGGGTTCAATATTCCCCAATGCCGTTTTTTGGTGTATTTGAAGAGTTACACCCGTTTTTTGGGGGCCCGACTATGCCAAAAAAAAGTTGAAAGCTTCCCCGTTTTAACTTGTGAATGTGGCCCGGCGCACATTGTCCTTAAGTTCCGTGGGTGGAGCCTAAGATGTGCACCAAAAAGATCCGGTTGCCAGGGTAACGAGGGACACACTGCAGGCTGAGGCTGGAAAGTGAAACATACAAGACATTCTGGTCAGCTCACAGCAACCTGCACAAGCACCTTGCACATTGCAGCTATTTAAGGCAGCAGCCTACCTACATGAAAATATTAAAGAGTCTTGGCCAAATGTCTATCCTGTAAACTGTATGAATTGGAAACATAGAAACATAGGGCTAGACTTTCCACTTTCAGGCTAAGGCCGAAAGAAATGGGCCTTGTTCCAGCGATGCTGGACCTATCGCCCGTGCTGATCGCCGGCTCAAGGTCCATTTTTTTTTTGCAATTTTCCACTCGGCCTTAGCCCAGCGATGCCAAATGGGCGATGTCATTTCTCGGCGATCTCCTGATCGCCCAAAGAAAACGGAAGTGAATGAAAAAAAAGCTTCCCTAGCAACGCATTGCTGCGCATGTGCAGGTTGATTTTTTTTTTCAGTTTGATGCTTCTTCCCGCGTTTTGAGAGGTCAAGGGTCTTCACACATGCTCAGAAGCTCTGGGTGGGTCAGGGAGAGAGAGAGAGAGAGAGAGAGGAGAAAGAAAGCAGGTCAGAAAGTCTTATCCAAATTACAGATAAATTTAAAGAATGGAGGGAGGTGCAGGAAAGAGAAGGGCCAAACCCTTCAGCGAAGAGGCAAATGAGGCCCTCGTAAATGCTGTCAGCTCCAGGTGGGAGGATCTGATATGGGGTGGGCAGGGGAAACCTCCACCCCGTGCATATCGCAGGAATTGGTCCAAAATAGCCGACGTAGTCACATCGGCCTCCAATGAAACGCACACACCGGACCAGTGCCACAAACGGTGGAACAGCCTACTGGCAGCTGCGAGAGTAAGTTGAAATTTATATTTATGTATTATTTAATTATCTAAATAGTAACTAGAATCTGCAATGCTATTGGGTTACATTTAAACATAACTAAATTTTAGGCAACCCAGCATAAAGTTAAATGTTGTAGTGCGAAATATGCAACGTAATACAGCATTTAACTCTGTCAGTCTTAAATGTCTTCAATGTCTTAAATTGCCTGATCCATTTGCTTATGCCATGCAATGTTATCGTATGATTTACAGAAGAAGGGTGGGGGTGCTGCCATGATGCATACACTAAGCCAGTTCGAGGAGCTCGCGGTGTCCTTGGTGGGGCCAGAAAGCCATTCGGTCACATCTCGTGGTGTGGCCGAACCCACCCTTGAGACATGTGATGAATGAAAAATGTGCATTGTGCAATGTGTGAATCATGAGTAAATATTGAAAATATCATAGTTACGCATGTAATGTTATGTTATTACTGAGATGGTCACTTGTTGTCATAATGAAATGGTCAATTGTTAGCGTGACTGAAATGGTCACTTGTTATCATTACTTAAATGGCCACTTGTTCTGTAAAATGTTAATTTCTTCTTCTTGTAATGTTTTGGGGATTTTGAGGGAAGGGCGGGTTGGTGCAGGGGGTGGGGGGTTGGAGAGAGGGTGTTGTTCATTAGTTCTTTGTTTGTTAATTAAAAAAAAATTTCTCCAACTTTTGTTCCTTCTCTCTTACTTACATAAGTTTTGCAACGTACAGTTCTTCATGCAGATTTGTTTGTTTATTCTGTTTCCCCACGGAATATCATTAAATAACTTCACTATGTAAAAGCTATTTAATAAATAATTCCAATATATGCATAAATAAGGTGATAATACCTATTTATATTCCCTGTCCCAAATTTCTGAGTACAATTTGCATCAATTTTACTCTCTAAATAACTCAGAACAATTCTCCACCCTTCCTCAGTGGCTAAAAATGGCATCCGTAGTGCCCATTTCCCTGTCTAAGGCCCTGAAAAAGCAACTATTTTTGAGCACTCTTTTGGGCCTTGCATCGGCCCAGCGAAGTGCATACTAAGTGCTGAAACTTGGGATGGGCCTTGTGTGGGCGATCATTTGGGCGATCATCTCAGCGATCAAAGTGGAAACTTGGGGGCATATTTTTCCAGTGATATTTTGGAGCTAGTTTCCACTTTTTGCTCAAAATGGGCAATAGAGGTCCGTTTTGGGCCATAGATTGGCCTTCGATGGGCGATGTGAAGTGGAAATTCTAGAAACATAGAAAATAGGTGCAGGAGTAGGCCATTCGGCCCTTCAAGCCTGCACCACCATTCAATAAGATCATGGCTGACCATTCCCTCAGTACCCCTTTCCTGCTTTCTCTCCATACCCCTTGATCCCTATAGCCGTAAGGGTCATATCTAACTCACTCTTGAATATATCCAATGAACTGGCATCAACAACTCTCTGCTGCAGGGAATTCCACAGATTAACAACTCTCTGAGTGAAGAAGTTTCTCCTCATCTCAGTTCTAAATGGCCTACCCCTTATCCTAAGACTGTGTCCCCTGGTTCTGGACTTCCCCAACATCGGGAACAATCTTCCCGCATCTAACCTGTCCCGTCCCGTCAGAATCTTATATGTTTCTATGAGATCCCCTCTCATCCTTCTAAACTCTAGTGTATGAAGGCCCAGTTGATCCAGTCTCTCCTCATATGTCAGCCCAGCCATCCTGGGAATCAGCCTGGTGAACCTTCGCTGCACTCCCTCAATAGCAAGAACATCTTTCCTCAGATTAGGAGACCAAAACTGAACACAATGCTCCAGGTGAGGCCTCACCAAGTTCCTGTACAACTGCAGTAAGACCTCCCTGCTCCTATACTCAAAACCCCTAGCTATGAAGGCCAACATACTATTTGCCTTCTTCACCACCTGCTGTACCTGCATGCCAACTTTCAATGACTGATGAACCATGACACCCAGGTCTCGTTGCATTTCCCCTTTTCCTGGTCTGCCGCCATTCAGATAATATTCTGCCCTCATGTTTCTGCCCCCAGAGTGGATAACCTCACATTTATCCACATTATACTGCATCTGCCATGCATTTGCCCACTCACCTAACCTGTCCAAGTCACCCTGTAGCCTCCTAGCGTCCTCCTCACCAGCTTAGTGTCGTCTACAAACTTTGAAAGACTACACTCAATTCCTTCATCTAAATCATTAATGTATATAGTAAGGAGCTGGGACCCCAGCACTGAGCCCCGCGGCACTCCACTAGTCACTATCTGCCATTCTGAAAAGGACCCGTTTATCCCGACTCTCTGTAACCTCACATAACTGTAACCTTTATGTAACAACACTGTACACTGTATACACCTGAGAAATGTACACCTTGACCAGGGGGTGAACTTGTGGGAGTCACTCCTCACCTGGTCACCCAGGTATATAAAGGGAGGTCCCACGCAGGGTCATCACTTCTTGGTCCTGTGAATAAAGGTATAGGTCACAGAGTGACCTTGACTCCAGTATGTGCGTCGTGTTGATTTGCTGTAGTGTGTAAGGACGCAACATTTGGCGACGAGAAACGGGAATCAACGACTCAAGAGAATGGCCACCGGTAGTACGGAGGTACGTACTGTGTTGGTGAGGACTGGGACGATTTCGTTGAGAGGCTCCAGCAGAGCTTTGTCAAGAAGGACTGGCTGGGAGCGGAAGCGGCTGACAAGCGAAGGGCGCATCTACTGACCAGCTGTGAACCTAAGACGTACGCGCTGATGAAAGACCTGCTCGCACCCAAGAAGCCGGTGGACAAGACCTTCGAGGAGCTCAGCAAACTGATCGGTGAGCACCTCAAACGGCGAGTAGTATACACATGGCCCAACACCGATTCTATACGCATCGACATCGGGAAGGGCAGAGCATACTGGACTTCGTTGCGGACCTTCGGCGCTTGGCCAGCCTCCGTAAGTTCACAGAGGCCTGTAGGGGAGAGATGTTATGGATTTCTTCATTGAGGGCATTGGTCATGCCGGGATTTTTAGGAAGCTAATTGAGACCAAGGACTTGACCTTGGAAGCAGCGGCGTTGATGGTTCAAACCTTCATAGCGGGGGAGGAGGAAACCACGATCATATACGGACACAACTCTGCTCCCAATGTGGCAATGGAGCAGGGAGTTAACATGATAAACGCGACTCAGAACCCCACAGGCAGGCATGGGCAATTCGACACCAACCAGGCAGTAACAGACTCTAGAGTGGGCCCGCAACAGAGACAATGGCAGGTTGATCGGACATTTACACCATCACAAGGGACAATACGTCCCGGGTTGGGACCATTGACACCCACAAACAGAGTGCTGATGAGTAATTAAAGAGACAATCAGAGAGGAATGCCTGGTAACAGCTCTTTTGTTCACAACAATCTCAGCTCATGCTGGAGATGCGGAGGCAAACATGCTGCGAAGACCTTCCGGTTTCAACAATTCATCTGTAGAAATTGTAACTTGAGTGGACATTTAGCCAGGATGTGCAGGAAGCCCGCAGCGAGGCTGGTTTACAAAGTGGAAGAACCACAAGAGGGGTCTGCAAGGCAGGGGGGCCTGGGACACAGCAATGGACGCTGAAGTTCAGCAGGTCCAGGTGGCAAACATCCACAGCTCATACACAAAAATGCCACCTATGATGATGAGAGTACTGGCAACCCGGTACGCATGGAGCTGGACATAGGAGCCAGCCAGTCACTTATGAGTGTCCAACAATTCGAGAAACTGTGGCCACTGAGCTACCAGACCTAAACTAGAACGCATTGACACGCAATTACGACGTACACCAAAGAGATCATCCCAGTTAGTGGTCACATATAATGGATCTCAGAACCGGCTGCCACTCTGGATTGTCCCGGGAAATGGTCCCGCGCTTTTGGGGAGGAGCTGGCTAGCCGAGATGAACTGGAAATGGGGGGATGTGCACGCCATTTCATCTGTGGAGCGAAGATCATGCTCACAGGTCCTACTAAAGTACGAGTCATTATTTCAACCTGGCGTCAGGACTTTCAAAGGCACCAAAGTGAAGATACGCATCACCCCGGACGCCACACCAGTGCACCACAAAGCCAGAGCTGTGCCGTAAGTGATGCGGGAGAAAATTGAGAGTGAGTTGGACAGGTTGCTAAGAGAGGGCATAATTTCACCTGTTGAATTCAGCAACTGGGCAAGCCCCATCGTCCCTGTTCTAAAAACGGATAGCTCGGTCAGGATCTGTGGCGACTACAAGGCCACCATCAACTGAGTGTCCCTTCAGGACCAATACCTGCTTCCGAGAGCGGAGGATCTTTTTGCCACGCTGGCAGGTGGCAAGCTGTTCACCAAGTTGGACCTCACTTCAGCCTACATGACTCAGGAACTGGCCGAAGAATCCAAGCTACTGACCACCATCACCACGCACAAGAGGCTGTTTGTCGACAACAGGTGTCCGTTTGGCATTCGTTCAGCAGCCGCTATCTTTCAGAGGAACATGGAAAGCCTGCTAAAATCCAACCCCGGAACAATCATATATCAGGACGACATCCTTATCACGGGTCGAGACACCGAGGAACACCTCCACAACCTGGAGGAGGTGCTATGCCGACTGGATCGGGTAGGCCTGCGACTAAAGAAGTTCAAGTGTGTGTTTTTGGCCCCAGAGGTCGAGTTTTTGGGCAGGAGGGTTGCCGCAGACAGGATCCGGCCCACCGAATCCAAAACGGAGGCGATCCGTCGCGCGCCCAGGCCCGGCAACACATTGGAGTTGCGTTCATTTTTGGGACTATTGAACTATTTCGGGAACTTTCTGCCGAACTTAAGCACATTGCTAGAGCCGCTACACGTGCTCCTGCATAAGGGTTGTGATTGGTTTTGGGGGAACTGTCGGGAATGGACGTTCAATCGGGCGCGGAACCTACTTTCTTCTAATAAGCTATTGACCTTGTACAACCCCTGTAAGAAATTGGTTTTGACATATGATGCATCATCCTATGGGGTTGGGTGCGTGTTGCAGCAGAGTAATGATGAGGGCCAGCTCCAATCTGTGGCTTATGCCTCCAGGTCGCTCTCCCAAGCAGAAAGGGGATATGGGATGGTTGAAAAGGAAGCACTCGTATGTGTCTATGGGGTGAAAAGGATGCACCAGTACCTTTTTGGCAGAAGGTTCGAGTTAGAAACAGACCACAAGCTGTTAACATCCCTGTTGTCAGACAGCAAAGCTGTCAATGCCAATGCATCAACTCGCATACAGCGATGGGCTCTCACGCTGGCTTCATATGACTACACCATACGGCACCGGCCAGGCACCGAAAATTGCGCTGACGCACTCAGCAGGCTTCCACTGGCCACCACTGAGGGGGCAGCAGAGCAAAGCGCTGAGATGGTCATGGCTGTCGATGCTTTTGACAACGCAGGCTCCCCCATCATAGCCCGCCAGATCAAAATCTGGACCAACTGACATCCCCTCCTATCCTTAATTAAGAAATGTGTCCTGACTGGGGATTGGGCGCCCGCACACAGAGCATGCCCTGAGGAGGTCAGACCATTTCAGACGGATGGATGAGCTCCCCATCCAAGCCGACTGCCTACTATGGGGCAGCCGGGTAGTCATGCCCCAGAGGGGTAGGGAAGCATTCATCAGGGAACTCCACAGCGAGCACCCAGGCATCGTGCTAATGAAGGCCAATGCCCAGTCACATGTATGGTGGCCGGGAATTGACTCAGGCCTGGAACACTGTTCGCAGGTGCACGACGTGTGCCCAGCTGGGCAATGCCCCCAGGGAGGCCCCACTCAGTCCGTGGCCCTGGCCCACCAAGCCATGATCATATATTCACGTAGACTATGCGGGCCCGTTCATGGGGAAAATGTTCCTCATCGTTGTTGATGCGTACTCGAAATGGATCGAGTGCATCATATTGAATTCGAGCACGACATCCACCACAGTGGAGAGTCTGCGTGCGATCTTTGCGACTCATGGCTTGCCGGACATCCCAGTTAGCGACATCTGCCCGTATTTCACTAGCTATGAATTCCGGGAGTTCATGTCGGGTAATGGCATAAAACATGTCAGGACAGCGTCGTTCATGCCGGCTTCCAATGGCCAGGCGGGACATGCGGTTCAAAGCATAAAGCAAGGCATTCTCCGGATTCAAGGACCCTCCCTTCAATACCGTCTATTGCGTCTCCTGCTAGCCTACAGGTCCCAACCGCACTAGCTCACGGGAGTCCTGTCAGCGGAACTACTCATGAAACGTACATTAAAACTCAGTTGTCCCTCATTCATCCAGTCTTGTCAGACATTGTTGAGGGCAAGCGCCAGTCCCAAAATGAGTCCACGATCGTAACTCAAAGGGGAGATGGATAGAAATCGATGACCCTGTATTTGTTCTTAATCACGCTGTGGGGCACAAGTGGCTCAAGGTACTGTAATTGGTAAAGAGGGGAATAGGGTCATCGTGGTCAGACTCAACAATGGGCAGATATGCTGCAAGCATCTAGACCAAGTAAAAAAAAGGTTCAGCATGGACACTGAGGAACCTGAGGAAAATCATGAGATGCGACCCACACCACCGCCAGTGAACGAGCAACAAGAACCGTCAGCAGCATGCACAGTCCCTGCGGTCAGTCCAGACGAGCCGGAATCACCACAGGTGACAAAAACGCATGCCAAGGCTCAACAACCAGAGCCCCAACTGCGGCGCTCCACGAGAGAGTGTCGACCGCCTGAAAGACTCAATCTTTGACCCAAAGACGTTGGGGGGAGGTGATGTCATGTTTGTAACCTCACATAACTGTAACCTTTATGTAACAACACTGTATACTGTCTACACCTGAGAAATGCACACCTTGACCACAGGGGGTGAACTTGTGGGAGACACTCTTCACCTGGTCATCCAGGCTAATAAAGGGAGGTCCCATGCAGGGTCATCACGTCTTGGTCCTGTGAATAAAGGTACAGATCACAGAGTGACCTTGTCTCCAGTATGTGCCTCGTGTTGATTTGCTGTCGTGTGTAAGGACACAACATTCCCCGTTTTATTTTTACTCCAGACAGGGATGTACAATTGCTGAAGTTCATCCATGTGATCTTTAAATGTTTGCCATTGCCTATCCACCGCCAACCCTTTAAGTATCATTTGCCAGTCTATTCTAGCCAATTCACGCCTCAAACCATCAAAGTTACCTTTCCTTAAGTTCAGGACCGTAGTTTCTGAATTAACTGTGTCACTCTCCATCTTAATAAAGAATTCTACCATATTATGGTCACTCTTCCCCAAGGGGCCTCACATAAGATTACTAATTAGTCCTTTCTCATTACACATCACCCAGTCTAGGATGGCCAGCTCTCTAGTTGGTTCCTCGACATATTGGTCTAGAAACCATCCCTAATACACTCCAGGAAATCCTCCTCCACAGCATTGCTACCAGTTAGGTTAGCCCAATCAATATATAGATTAAAGTCACCCATGATAACTGCTGTACCTTTATTGCACACATCCCTTATTTCTTGTTTGATGCTGTCCCCAACCTCACTACTACTGTTTGGTGGTCTGTACACAATTCCCACTGGCGATTTCTGCCCTTTGGTATTCCGCAGTTCCAACTATAACAATTCCACATCATCCAAGCTAATGTCCCTCCTTACTATTGCATTAATTTCCTCTTTAACTAGCAACACCACCCCGCCTCTCTTTCCTTTCTGTCTTGCCTTCCTAAATGTTGAATACCCCTAGATGTTGAGTTCCCAGCCTTGGTCACCTGGAGCCATGTCTCCGTGATGCCAATTACATCATATCCGTTAACTGCTATCTGCGCAGTTAATTCGTCCACCTTATTCCGAATGCTCCTTGCATTGAGGCACAGAGCCTTCAGGCTTGTCTTTTGAACACACTTTGCCCCTTTAGAATTTTGCTGTAATGTGGCCCTTTTTGTTCTTTGCCTTGGGTTTCTCTGCCCTCCACTTTTCCTCATCTCCTTTCTGTCTTTTGCTTTTGCCTCATTTTTGTCTCCCTCTGTCTCCCTGCATAGGTTCCCATCCCCCTGCCATATTAGTTTAACTCCTCCCCAACAGCACTAGCAAACACTCCCCCTAGGACATTGGTTCCGGTCCTGCCCAGGTGCAGACCATCCAGTTTGTACTGGTCCCACCTCCCCCAGAACTGGTTCCAATGTCCCAGGAATTTGAATCCCTCCCTTTTGCACCACTCCTCAAGCCACGTATTCAACTGAGCTATCCTGCGATTCCTACTCTGACTAGCACGTGGCACTGGTAGCAATCCTGAGATTACTACCTTTGAGGTCCTACTTTTTAATTTAGCTCCTAGCTCCCTAAATTCATCTCATAGGACCTCATCCCATGTTTTACCTATATCGTTGGTACCTATATGTACCACGACAACTGGCTGTTCACCCTCCCTTTTCAGAATGTCCTGCACCCACTCCGAGACATCCTTGACCCTTGCACCAGGGAGGCAACATACCATCCAGGAGTCTTGGTTGCGGCCGCAGAAACGCCTATCTATTCCCCTTACAATTGAATCCCCTATCACTATAGCTCTCCCATTCTTTTTCCTACCCTCCTGTGCAGCAGAGCCAGCAATGGTGCCATGAACTTAGCTGCTGCTGCTCTCCCCTGATGAGTCATCCCCCTCAACAGTAGCCAATGCGGTGTATCTGTTTTGCAGGGGTTGACTGCAGGGGACCCCTGCACTACCTTCCTTGCACTGCTCTTCCTGTTGGTCACCCATTCCCTATCTGGCTGTGTACCTTTAACCTGCAGTAAGACCAACTCGCTAAATGTGCTATTTATGTCATCCTCAGCATCGTGGATGCTCCAGAGTAAATCCACCCGCAGCTCCAGTGCCGCAATGCGGTCTGTCAGGTGCTGCAGGCAGATGCACTTCCCGCATACGTAGTCGTCAGGGACACTGGAAGCGTCCCTGACTTCCCACATAGTACAGGAGGAGCATAACACGTGTCCGAGCTCTCCTGCCATGACTTAACCCCTAGATTAACTTAATTGGCAACAATAATGCTAAAAGGTTACCTACTAATAAAGGAAAAGGAAAGAAAAACTACTTACCAATCACCAGCCAATCACTTACCCCCTTGGCTGTGACGTCACCTTTCGATTTCTTTCTACTTTTTTGCCTTCTGCCCCTGCTGCAGCTGCACCAGCTGGTCTTTCCGATGCTACTCGAACTCCTGCTGCCTCACGAACTGCCGCTGGGCCTTTTTATAGGCATCCCATGCTGCCTCTCCGACGCTGCTCGAACTCCCACTGCCTCACGATCTGCCACTGGGCCTTTTTATAGGCCTCCCCACGCTGCCTTTCTGATACTGCTCGATCTCCCAGAAGAGGGGGAGGGGAGGCCCTTTTAGCCTGGGCTAGGAAAGCCCCTCCTCCTCCCACCCTGCCCCCCCCTACCCCTCCCGCCGGTGCTCGGTGCCGCTCCTAGCCAGGGCCGAAAGGCCTCCCTCCCCGCAGAGCCGGTGCTGCTCCTAGTGTAGTGTCCCTGTACCTTACTACAAACTCACACGAGGCCTGGATATATCAGACACGGTCACTCTGTGACCTTCACCTTTATTGCCAGGACCAAGGAGAGTTGACCCTGGGTGGGACCTCCCCTTTTATACCTGGAAACCCAGGTGAGGAGTGTCTCCCGCAAGTTCACCCCCTGTGGTCAGGGTGTGCATTTCTAGGGTACAGGTACAGTGTACATGAGTTACAGTTACATGACTATGTCATTGCAAGATGTTTAAATACATGACATCACCTCCCCCCTTAAGTCTTTTTGTTTCAGAGGTTAAGTCAGTCTGGTGGTTGACGCTCTCTCGTGGAGCACCGCAGTTGTGGCTCTGGTGGCTGCGCCTCAGCACGCGTCTCTGTCACCTGAGGTGATTCCAGGCTGGCCGCAGGGACTGTGCATGCTGAGGACTGTCTTTGTTGCTCGTCCGCTGGCAATGGTGTGGATGCCATCTCATGCTCTTCTTCAGGTTCTTCCGTGTCTATGCTGAATCTTTTCTTTACTTGGTCCAAGTGTTTGCGGCATATCTGCCCATTGTTTCGTCGGACCACCATGACTCTATTTCCTTCTTTGCCAATTACAGTGCCCTCAAGCCACTTGGGTCCCAAAGCATGGTTAAGAACAAATACCGGGTCATCTATTTCTATTCACCTCCCCCTTGAGTTTCGATCATGGAGCTCAGTTTGGGACTGTCGCTTGCCCTCAACAATGTTTGCCAGGGCTGGGTGAATGAGGGACAGCCACGTCTTGAGCGTGTGTTTCATGAGGAGTTCCGCTGGTGGGACTCCCGTGAGCGAGTGTGGGCGGGACCTGTAGGCCAGCAGGAGGCGCGATAGGCGTTACTGAAGGGAGGGTCCTTGGATGCATAGCATGCCTTGTTTAATGACTTGGACCGCCCGTTCCGCCTGGCCATTGAAAGCCGGCTTGAACGCCGCTGTCCGGACGTGCTTGATACCATTGCCCGACATAAACTCCTGGAATTCATGGCTGGTGAAACACGGGCCATTGTCGTAACCCCTGCCGCATCTCAGGGTAGTGGATTCTGGGCCTTCGAGGATCCGTTGTGCCAGGTTCTGGTATAGACTTTATAGTTTAATTCACACAGAAGCTAGGAAGAATGATATCCATTAGATTTAGGTTAAGTAGTCGCTTTATTACTAGCCCCCCTTTGGCTTCAATCTTTATGGACGGGCTTATTGTTGCGTGGTTGTGCTGGGAAGATTTGTTGTCCCCAGGGTGGTTGTTGGGGCAGTGGTAGGGCTTCACACTCCATCCGTCCCCCTTTTTGTTCTGTTCTGTTCCCACCCTTCTGTTTCTCTTGCGGGGTGGATTTCGCTGCTTGTTTTGCAGCTTCGTCCGCCCAGGCATGAGCTTCTTGAACTGAAATTCCATCCAGTTGGATTTCTGCGCCCTTCCCCATACTGGCGCCCATAGCATCGGCAGCCTGCTGCATTACAACCTTACTTAATACACTATACATAGCCATGCGTTAAAATAAGTTCTATCCTTGCTCCAGTCCTTGGCTGCTGGGATGCATATTTTGGCAGTTAAATTAAACAAAGCTAGTTCATGCAGTTGTGTCTTTCCTACGTGTGCTATATCTCTCGTAGTCCATCTGTATTATCCAGTGCTTGCGTGGGCCTTAAAGTTCCCAGTATCCTGAGTCTCCAGAGTCGAAGTAGCCACTGCGGTCCCATCTCGGTGAGTGTTTTATCTGCAAATTTTAAAGAGATAGCCTGGTCGTCACCAGGTGTTAGGTTCTGGTCTACTCATCTTTTATCCATGCATGTCGAGGTCACTCTGTGAAATCGGAGGTAAGGTTAGGTTGGGTTTGTGGACTACACTTATCCACCGTGGGCTCTATTGCCATAGGTGGATGGTGCTATGGCTGCGCACTGCACTATCCGTCTGGTCCCATTTAAAAAAAAATCTCTTCCAGCTTATTTATCTTAGCCTTTAACTCTTGAATTTGTTTTGTTTAAGTATCTTTCTTTTATTTGCATCAGGCGAGTATTATTACATAGGCTAGTTCTGTTTTTATTTTTATTCTGACTATCCCACCATTTCCTCTATCTGTCAGGTGAGCCTTTTTTATTCTATTTAGAAATCCAAATTAATAATGTCCAGTATAAAACAGCTGTCAATGGAAAGGGTTAACTCCTTTACAGGTTTATAAGAAAGCCTGATGTCATTATGTGACTTCACATAATCATCCAAAACATTTTTTTTTAAGTCTTTGTGCCTTCAAAACTTGCTTAGAAATTAGGAATCTGTTAAAACAACAGAAATCATTAGTAAAGCCGTCATAATAACAGTCTTCTGATCAGGAAAGACGGCATTTTAGATTAAACTCCAAATTTTTTTTTAACTTCTAATTCAAGTACTTGCCAAAGATTTTTTTTTTGATTTAAAACGAGACCACACATTTTTAATAGCTATTTTGTTTACTGAAATCCAATTTTCACACAAGCTGTATACATTCCAACATTTCGTTTTATTTTACGGTCCCGTTCGCTGGGCAAATCTTGTGTTTTATTTCTCTCTCTCTCAGCACAAAATCTAAAATTCCGTGCCAGTTCCATAAGAATTTAAAAATTCAGTAAGGTTCTCTAATTCCCAGTTTTCCTTTCTGTGCTGAGTTCACATAATTTAGATCTTTTCTCCTCGTTATTTTCAAAACCCTCCTGCTTGTTTAGACTGTTCGGGACTTTTCTTGATAAACAACGTCCATCAATGGAGAGTGTCTTTTACCTCTTCAAATTCTTTTTTTTTCCAATTAAACCAATATTCTTTTCACAGCCGATATCAGCTAGTATGTCTTTTACCATCGCAAACACCCCTTTTTTTTGTCAGCACCTATTTAGTACGTTACGTCTTTTTTTTTCAGATCTCCTTTCTTCAAATTAGGTTTTGTATTTTACACGGAGGGCTGCTTTTCGTTATCTCAAATTCCAGTTTCAAGGTCGTTACAATGTATTTTCTAAACTGCTAAAGCTTGCTGTTTTCTGCTCAACAAACCTATCCTTTGTGCATTTCCTACCTCCATAACTTACCGAATAAATCCACACCTGCGTTTCTAACTTAAAATGTCTTAAAACTTCCCACATACAGGACAACACTACAAAGGGTTAAAAAACTTTCACTCTGTTTGGAAAACATGAAACGTTCATTCCGCAGTCAAAAAATCACACAGGGACTCTCACTCAACGACAGACATTCACAAAAGTCTCTCTTCATTCAACAAAGCTTATTAATTGGTTGGCCAGTTCTATTTTTGGATCCATATGTCATTTAAGATAGTCATTATCAGCTTTTTTATGGCCTTACGTAATTACGCAAGTTACAATTAATGATTGGTTTTATTCGCCTTTTTACTAGCCGTGTTACCCATCTTCTTCGGGCTATGAGGGTCTTGGGCACTCCCTTAAATTCGTGTCAGGTATGCAGGACGCTATTTATATGTCTTCCCTTGGCGCCGTGCACTCGTACCACTGCACGCTTTGGGTCAATATATCCCGTCACTGCTCAGGGACGTTGTCTCTATTCCCTCTCTCTCTTGTCTCAGCACCGTGCGCTCGTATCGCTTCGGGTCAATAGACCTCCCTCTCCCTTTATATCTTCCCTTGTGTCGTACCCTGATCGCACTGCCGTGCTACCTCCACGCGCGCATTTTAGGATGTACCTTTTGACCTCCTTTTACCCCTAGATCATCCTTGTCCTCCGTCTCCGTCCCTCCGGGACTCACGACAGATGGTTCTTTTGTACAGATGTCCTTCCCTTGCGGTTTACAATGCCACAGCTCTAACTTGAAGGTGGTAAATTAAAACATACTCACCCCAACAGCTGGGTCATTGTTCCGTTCGGGAAGTCCGTACCCTGCTCGCAGCGCCAAATGTAAGGGGGAGATGGGAAGGCTTCCTCTCCCACGAGCGGGCCCACTGATATAGAGGGTCGACGCTCGCCCCAGCCCACGTAGCAATTCTCGAAGTTAGCAGACAGAGACGGATGGCAAAGTATAACGATCTTTATTACGAACGTCCGGGAACACCTCTTATCACAGTCGCCTGTGAGTGGAGATGCTCCCCGAACAGCACAATCATACAACTTTTATACATTTCAAAACCCCTCTGTTCCCGGACAAGACCTCCCTAGATTTCTAATTGAACTACCTTATCAGTGCTACTTCTCTAATTGGACTACCTTATTAGTGCTACTTTGGATTGACAGGCCAAGACCCTCATGACCGCTTTAGGCCGTGACTAGAATTACTTCATTAGGTCGGAATTTGTTATACATTTCCTTGGTCTCTGTGAGTCGCCTTGAGCCTCTTCGCAAGGTCTTATCAATGTCTGTTTAGGTTCTCACATCGTTTCCTGTCGGAATATTATTGAATTGATAACTTCTGGAGCCTTGGTACAAGGCCGAAGAGAGGCCTTTTACCTCCTTATGGGCCATTGCAGGAACTAGCACTTTAACCCTTGTCCCGCTGGTACCCCTAATGCCAAATTTCTCTTGCACTTTCAAATTGTTGGGCGCTCATGAGTGACTGACTAGCTCCGGTATCCAGCTCCATGTGCACCGGGATGCCATTCAGTAAGACTTTCATCCATGGGTGGCATTTTAGTTTATGAGCTGTGGACGTCAGCCACATGAACCCGCTGAACTTCAGCATCCAAGGCTTTACCCCAGGCCTCATCCTGCATTGCAGACCCCTCGTCTGGTTCCTCTGTCTCGCAGATTAGCCTCGCGACTGCCTTTTTGCATGTCCTGGCCCAGTGTCCACTGACATTACAAATCCTACAGGTATTTTGCTGGAACCTGCAGCTTCTCGCAGTGTGTCTACCCCCGCACCTCCAGCATGAGCTGAGATTGAGATTGCTGTTAACAAAAGAACATTCCTCTCTGATTGCCCATTTGGCTGTTTCTAAGCACTCTGATGGTGGATGTTAATGATCCCATCGCGGGACGCATTGTTCCTCGAGATGGTGTGAATTGCCAATCCCCTTTCCATTGTCCTTGTTGCAGGCCCACTCTAGAGCCTGTTGCAGCCTGGGCGGTTTCAAAATGCCCTTGCCTGCCTGTGGGGTCCCGAGCCGCGTTCACCATGTTAACTCCCTGGTCCGTCGCCACGTTTGGACCAGGGCTGCGCATGTAAATTAGCTTGGTCTCCTCTTCCCCTGCCATAAAGGTCTGAGCTAACAACGCCGCCCCTTCTAAAGTCAAGTCCTTAGTCTTTATGAGCTATTTGAAAATGCCGGCATGATTAATGCCCTCGATGAAAAAGCCCCTTAACATCTCCCCCCTGCAGGCATCGTAGAACTTACAGAGACTGGCCAAGCGCCGCAGTTCCGCCACGAAGTCCGAGATGTTTTGACCCTTCCGACACCGCTGAGAGTAGAACCGGTGCCGGGCCATGTGTACGCTACTCGCCGGCTTGAGATGCTCACTGATCAGTTGGCTGAGCTCTTCGAAGTCCGCCAGCTTTTGGGGTGCGAGCAGGTCTTTCATCAGCACATATGTCTGTGGACCGCAGCTGGTCAGTAGATGCGCCCTCCGCTTGTCAGCCACTGTCTCTTTCAGCCAATCCTTTGTGACAAAGCTCTGCTGGAGTCTTTCCACGACGTCGTCCCAGTCCTCACCCACATGGTAACGTTCCTCTGTGCCACCGGTGGCCATCCTCGTGGTTCGGTGATTCCCGTTTCTCGTCGCCAAATGTAGTGGCCCCTGCACCTTACTACAAACTCACACGAAGCATGGATATATCAGACACGGTCACTCTGTGACCTTCACCTTTATTGCCAGGACCAAGGAGAGTTGACCCTGGGTGGGACCACTCCTTTTATACCTGGAAACCCAGGTGAGGAGTGTCTCCCACAAGTTCACCCCCTGTGGTCAGAGTGTGCATTTCTAGGGTACAGGTACAGTGTACATGAGTTACAGTTACATGACTATGTCATTGCAAGATGTTTAAATACATGACACCTAGCCCAGGCCGAAAGGGCCTCCCCCTCCCCCTCCCCCGGTGCCGCTTCTAGCCCTGACCGAATGCCCCCCACCCCTCCATTCTCCCTCTATGCCGCTGCTGCCCAGGCCATGGAACTAGATCTTCTCCGCTGGTTCTCTTACCTGCGCTGATTTTGTTAACTGCCCAGAAGATTTTTCAGAGCAGTCAGATATGCCGTCTTAAAAAAAAACCGTAGTTAGCCAAACTTGCATAAATGGCCAGAATTGGCGCAGGTGGCAGGTTACGACCCCAATGAGGTCAAAAAAAATCTTAGCCCAAAAAAAATCGGACCTAAGTGAATTATGCTGGCGCAGAAACTTTGGGGAAACTTGGAGATTTTAATTAATTCCAAAAAAAACTGCACACCAAAACAATGGCGCAGGTAATTGGGGACAACAGAGCCTATTGAGGTAGGGGAGAGTGGCTGTTAGGTGTGATTGTTGCATCTGTCCAGTGATGATAACTATCTGAACCATACAGCTGTTAGGAAATCCCTGGCATCCCGGGGAGCAATGTGAGCGACTGGTGCTGCATTGGGGATGCCATCTTCATCCTTCACTTCTTCCTCATCTTCTTCATTGGAATTGTTTACACACGATATGTGCTCAGCACTTTGTTCCTCCTGCTGCTCCTCGCTGCTGCACAGAGAACACCACGATCATTCTGGGACCCTCGCTGGTGAGTACTGAAGGGTACCTCCAGATTTGACACAAAAACCATGCCAAAAATTGCTGGTCATGGGAATGTGGGAAGGGAGGACCTTGAGACAATCACTATCACTAGGGGGATAGTGCTGGACAGGCTAATGGATCTCAAGGTAGACAAGTCCCCTGGTCCTGATGAAATGCATCCCATGGTATTAAAATAGATGGTGGAAGTTATAGCAGATGCATTCGTTATAATCTACCAAAATTCTCTGGACTCTGGGGAGGTACCATCGGATTGGAAAGCAGCTAATGTAACACTCCTGTTTAAAAAAGGGGGCAGACAAAAGGCAGGTAACTATAGGCCGGTTAGTTTAATATCTGTAGTGGGGAAAATGCTTGAAGCTATCATTAAGGAAGAAATAGCGGGACATCTAGATAGAAATAGTGCAATCAAGCAGACGCAACATGGATTCATGAAGGGGAAATCATGTTTAACTAATTTACTGGAATTCTTTGAGGATATAACGGAGCATGGTGGATAGAAGTGTACCGATGGATGTGGTGTATTTAGATTTTCAAAAGGCATTCGATAAGGTGCCACACAAAAGGTTACTGCAGAAGATAAAGGTACGCGGAGTCAGAGGAAATGTATTAGCATGGATAGAGAATTGGCTAGCTAACAGAAAGCAGAGAGTCGGGATAAATGGGTCCTTTTCGGGTTGGAAATCGGTGGTTAGTGGTGTGCCACAGTAATCGGTGCTGGGACCACAACTGTTTACAATATACATAGATGACCTGGAAGAGGGGACAGAGTGTAGTGTAACAAAATTTGCAGATGACACAAAGATTAGTGGGAAAGCGGGCTTGGTAGAGGACACAGAGAGGCTGCAAAGAGATTTAGATAGGTTAAGCAAATGGGCTAAGGTTTGGCAGATGGAATACAATGTCGGAAAATGTAAGGTCATCCACCTTGGAAAAAAAATAGTAAAGGGGAATATTATTTGAATGGGGAGAAATTACAACATGCTGGGGGTCCTTGTGCATGAATCCCAAAAAGTTAGTTTGCAGGTACAGCAGGTAATCAGGAAGGCAAATAGAATGTTGGCCTTCATTGAGAGAGGGATGGAGTACAAAAGCAGGGAGGTCCTGCTGCAACTGTACAGGGTATTGGTGAGGCCGCACCTGGAGTACTGCGTGCAATTTTGGTCACCTTACTTAAGGAAGGATATACTAGCTTTGGAGCGGGTACAGAGACAATTCACTAGGCTGATTCCGGAGATGAGGGGGTTACCTAATGATGATAGATTGAGTAGACTGGGTCTTTACTCGTTGGAGTTCAAAAGGATGAGGGGTGATCTTATAGAAACATTTAAAATAATGAAAGGGATAGACAAGATAGAGGCAGAGAGGTTGTTTCCACTGGTCGGGGAGACTAGAACTAGGGGGCACACCCTCAAAATACAGGGGAGCCAATTTAAAACCGAGTTGAGGAGGAATTTCTTCTCCCAGAGGGTTGTGAATCTGTGGAATTCTCTTCCCAGGGAAGCAGTTGAGGCTAGCTCATTGAATGTATTCAAATCACAGATAGATAGATTTTTAACCAATAAGGGAATTAAGGGTTATGGGGAGCGGGCGGGTAAGTGGAGCTGAGTCCACGGCCAGATCAGCCATGATCTTGTTGAGTGGCGGAGCAGGCTCGA
This sequence comes from Pristiophorus japonicus, assembly GCF_044704955.1. NCBI lineage: Eukaryota > Metazoa > Chordata > Chondrichthyes > Pristiophoridae > Pristiophorus > Pristiophorus japonicus. Next base: position 110,885,518 of record NC_091977.1, on the reverse strand, counting down.
GGGGCTAGATGGCCTACTCCTGTTCCTAATTCTTATGTTCTTATGTCTAGGCACCTGAAGCGCATCTTGAAAATGCCGATCTTTTGCTCAATGATACACTTAGTTGCCATATGTTTGTCGTTGTACCGCTCTTGGGCTTCCTTGGTTGGGTTCCTCATGGGTTTCATTAGCCAAGTTTGAAGGGGGTGTGCTTTGTCTGCCAACAGCCACCACTTGTGTGCTTTCTGGTCCAAAGAGGTCAGGGAGCGTTGATTGCCGCAGGATGAAAACATCATGGCAGCTCTCAGGGAATCTGGCACAGACCAGCTGAATATTGATGGAATAGAATCTCTTGCAGTTGACGGATGCTCTTAGTTGATCTGGGGTGCGTGGATTGTATGTAGTCGATGACACCCTGCACTTGTGGGAAGCCAGCCAGAGTCGCAAACCTGAGTGCCCACACATTCTGATTAATGTCATCACAGGCATTGGCAAACAATCCATCAGTCACCTGCTTTAGGCATTTAAGTGCACCCAACTGGGAGATCCTGCATATATCTCCGTTAGGGCCCTGGAAGAAACCGAAGGTAAAAAAGTTGAGAGCAGCGTCACTTGTACAGCCACTGGTAATGCGTAGCCATCAGGTCCAGCAGAGAGCAGGTCTTCTGGGAGGCTACAGATGTCTGCCACTACCTGACATGACAATTTCAGCCTCCGAAAAAGGTCAAGGAAACTGAGCCCCTACCTGTACATCCTGTTATATGGGTAATGCCTCCCGTGACCTTGACCTCTCTGTTCCTCCCTTCTCTGCTCCTCCTCCCCTCTCTGCTGTTCCCCTCTCTGCTGCTGTTCGCCTCTCTGCTACTCCCCTTCACCGCTCTTCCCTCTGCCCCTCTCCTCTCTCCCCCACTCCCCTCTCTCTGCCCCTCTCCCCTCTCCCCCATTCCCCTCTCTCTGCCCCTCCCCTCTCTCTCCCCTCCCTCTCTCTGCCCCTCCCTCTCTCTCCCCTCCCCACTCCCTGCCCCTCCCCTCTCTCTGCCCTTCCCTCTCTGCCCCTCCCTCTCGCTGCCCCTCTCCTCTCTCTGCCCCTCCCTCTCTCTCCCCTCCCCACTCCCTGCCCCTCCCCTCTCTCTGCCCTTCCCTCTCTGCCCCTCCCTCTCGCTGCCCCTCTCCTCTCTCTGCCCCTCCCCTCTCTCTCCCCTGCCCTCGCTCTCCCCTCCTCTTTCTCTGCCCCTCCCTCTCTCTACCCCTCCACTCTCTCTTGCAGTCCCTCTCTCTGCCCCTCCCCCTCTCTCCCCTTCCCTCTCTCTACCCCTCCCCTCTCTCCCCATTCCCCACTCTCTGCCCCCCTCTCTCCCCTCCCTCCCCTCCCCTCTCTCTGCTCCTCCCCTCTCTCGCCCCTTCCCTCTCTCTCTCCCCTCTCTCTCTCCCCTCCCCTCTCTGCCCCTCCTTTGCTCCCCCCTCCCCTCTCTCTGCCCCTCCTTCTCTCTGCCCCTCTCTCACTCTCCCCTCCCCTCTCTCTCCCCTTCCCTCTCTCTGCCCCTCCCCCTCTGCTCCTTCCTCTCTCTGCCCCTCTCCTCTCTGCCCCTCCCCTCTCTCTCCCCTCCACACTCTCTCCCCCTCCTTCTCCCTGCCCCTCCCCTCTCTCTGCCCGTCCCTCTCTGCCCCTCCCTCTCGCTGCCCCTCTCCTCTCTCTGCCCCTCCCTCTCTTTCCCCTCCCCACTCCCTGCCCCTCCCCTCTCTCTGCCCTTCCCTCTCTGCCCCTCCCTCTCGCTGCCCCTCTCCTCTCTCTGCCCCTCCCCTCTCTCTCCCCTGCCCTCGCTCTCCCCTCCTCTTTCTCTGCCCCTCCCTCTCTCTACCCCTCCACTCTCTCTTGCAGTCCCTCTCTCTGCCCCTCCCCCTCTCTCCCCTTCCCTCTCTCTACCCCTCCCCTCTCTCCCCATTCCCCACTCTCTGCCCCCCTCTCTCCCCTCCCTCCCCTCCCCTCTCTCTGCTCCTCCCCTCTCTCGCCCCTTCCCTCTCTCTCTCCCCTCTCTCTCTCCCCTCCCCTCTCTGCCCCTCCTTTGCTCCCCCCTCCCCTCTCTCTGCCCCTCCTTCTCTCTGCCCCTCTCTCACTCTCCCCTCCCCTCTCTCTCCCCTTCCCTCTCTCTGCCCCTCCCCCTCTGCTCCTTCCTCTCTCTGCCCCTCTCCTCTCTGCCCCTCCCCTCTCTCTCCCCTCCACACTCTCTCCCCCTCCTTCTCCCTGCCCCTCCTCTCTCTCTCCCCTCCCATCTCTTTGCCCCTCCCCTCTCTCTGCCCCTCCCCTCTCTCTGCCCCTCCCCCTCTCTGCCGCTCCTCTCTCTGTTGCTCCTCTGTCTGATGACTACCTGCAGGGCTTTCCCCAGCAGACTGTTGCTGCTGCTGATGGTTACTTTACTCCTCAACTGAGGTCCAATCTAAAGCAGCCATGGTGCCACCCATCCAGATCGGAGTCTCAAAACCTCCAAATTCCACAAATTAGCCTCTCGCCATAAGTACTTTCAACAAACCCTTTCCCAGTGGCTGGTAAGAAAGCAACTGTGAGCACTGACTATTTATTGATGTCTGTATTCAGGACTTTTAATTAGCCCCATGAATTTGCGTACAATCTTCTCACCTTCCTTTCAATAGCAAGTTTCAGGAAGCCTGGGAAACCTGTGCATATGATGTTAAATTTAAATCTTGGTCAAAATCTTGTCAAAAGTGGCTCATTTAAATATTATAAGCAATAACCCGCCTCTCTGGAGGGGGTTACATACACGCATCCAAACATGCCTGAGTTAAACCTGAACATCAGCTTATTGGAGCTGGCTTTGAGACTGACATTTCCATCGATTTTAACAACCCTCCCAAACCCCAACCCATGCACTCTTTACTAATAACATTTCCACCATTAACTCTGTTTTTCTCTCCATAGATGCTGCCTGACTTGCTGAGTGTTTCCAGTATTTTCTGTTTTTATTGTTGACTACATACCTAGCACTGCTCATTTTTGGAATTAAATAGATGCAACATTGTACAGTCTTCAATGACCAGTCTCTTGGATACATACCTTGCAAAGATCATAATTTTGGAATCCTGGGTGACTCGCAGATACAGCAGCAGAATTGCAGAGTGTTCCGATTATAGTTGTACAGGTGTTGGAAAAGGGGCCAATTCTCCAAGAAGCTCAGAGGACAGTGGAGGGTGGCATTGTGCCATTTCCCCCACATGGGAAACTCAGATTCTCATTTGAATGCAGCTTTCATCTAGTGGTATTGTTTTTAGAGGAAATTACAGGAGTCACTGTCAGTTATGCATACACAGTACAGTGGTGTTACCTGACTAAAGGAAATAAATACTATAAATAGGATCAGAAATATATTCACAGTGTTCACAGAAAGTTATTTTGAATTTATTTTTGTATCATTCACTGGTATTATGACCATTTAGAGAAATAGTGTCCCATAGTATGGAAGGAATATTGAATCACCATCACTTGGTAACTGACAAAAATTAATTATTTTTGTATTGTTCTGGTTTGTTGACTATTCCTTTAAATCCAGTCATAGGGCTAGAATTTCGATGACTTTGTGACCGGATTTAAGCCGTGATTTGGGGTACCTTTTTGTGGCGGTGCTTCCACGTACCGCCAGGGAGAGGAGCGCTGACGTGCAAATAGTGTTTGCGATCGATTTTTGGCTCTCTCTCTCTCGAGACTCGTATTCTGCGCTCAGAATACCGACAGGGTCAAACCTATGGTGCAGCCCTGCCAGCAGTGGCAAGTATGAACACCTGCAAAAAAGGTAAGTTAAAGTTTTTATTTTTTAATTCTTTTTCAGCAATTTAGTAGGAAAGGGTTTTGTGAATGTTTTTTCTTTGTTTTTTACAATCTTTTTTTTTGTCGGTTTTCCCCCCCCTCTCCCAAGGCCTCTCTCGCAGCGCTATCGGCCCTGGGCTAAAGTTGCCAAAATTTACAGTTTGCGATCCTCGTGCAACGCCAATTTTTACCGATGCGCAAATTAAAGGCCAAAAAGCAGGCCTAAAAACAGCAGCGAAGCGAAAACAGTAATTTTGGCATAAAACTACCGTTTTTGCTGAAAACCAAAATTCTAGCCGATAGTATCTAAGCACTTTAAACTATAAATGTAGTGAAAATTCTTGTATCAAACTTTAAATCAGTACAATGTTGCAAGTAGAGCTGCTAACTGTGTTGGACATATTCCTAGAGGCTTCATTACATGACCTCCCGCCTCCAACTCTCGCCATTGGTCGTCCAACACCTCTATCCTCATGGCACACCCTCTTCCCATGTCAATTGAATCAATACCCAATTGGATGGTTCTCGACTGTCAGCCAAACAACCTTTTTCCCAACCCCAATATTGGTAGAACTACTAAACAGAAGTGTTCAAAGAAAATGAAAAAAATACACAATTTCTTTTAATACCCCTATGATTTTTCTCCAGGGTTCCTACTAAATCGCTGAAAAAGAATTAAAAAATAAAAACTTTAACTTACCATTTTTGCAGGTCTTTATACTTACCACTGCCGGCAGGGCTGAACCATAGGTTTGACCCTGTCGGTATTCTGGGAGCAGAATACGGGTCCCAAGAGAACCAAAAATCGATCGCAAACACTATTTCCGGTGTTGCACGTCAGCGCTCCTCTCCCTGCCGGTACGGGGAAGCACTGTCGCAAAAAGGTACTTCTTCAATTATTGTAGACACTGGGCCAATTTTGGTGGGTTGGAGACACCAGATGCAAGGCTTTGTTCCGTTTGTCTCCATGGTTACTGGCTTGATGTAGCAACCAAGCCACATTATTCAAATTTAAACAGTGCTATGTGATTGGTTCAATTTGTGTTGGACTGACAGTTCCTTTTTGTATTTGATTGTAATTTATTCAAAGACCAGGACGTCCAGGTAATTATTTTCAGAGATAACAACAACAGTAACTTATATTTATATAGCCCCTTTAATGCAGTAAAATGTACCAAGGCACTTCACTTGAGCCTTGTCTAACAAAATTTTACACCGAGCCGCATAAGGAAATATTAGGATAGATGACATAAATATTAGGATAGATGACCAAAAGCTTGGACAAAGAGGTAGCTTTTAAGGAGCGTCTTAAAGAAGGAGAGAGGTGTAGAGAGGCAGACAGGTTTAGGAGGGGAATTCCAGAGTTTAGAACCTACAAAGAAGCGCAGGGCTAAAAGGAACCTTGAACAGAGTAAGTTTGATAGTTGGTTTCGTATTCTCCAAAAAATAGTGTAATTTTGTATCAGTTCCCACATTGGTAATAATTATATATACACGTGTATATCATGTGTGTTCAGAATAGTTTAGCAGCAGATTTCTGATGGCTCTGGCCTCCCTGCGAACTCACGTGCTCGCGTACGTGCGCGGGCGGTGAGACTTGGCCGCCGAGTCGGCAGCGGCTGCAGGGCGCCTTCGGGCGTGGACGGACCTTGGTTGCTGTCGGGGGTCGCAGCTAGTTCGGGCGCCATCTTTGGGCAGCGCGGGTCCACCCGCTGCGGGGAGCAGGGAGCGACAGGGGCAGGGCTTCCTCGACATCACAACGCTTTCCATTGTTCCGCTGTAGAACAGGGAGCATGCGCGGTGGCCATCTTACTGCAGGGAGGCCATCAGGTGCAGGATGGGAACCAGTGACATGAATACATAAGGTCCAGGTCGGTGATTGGAGCGTGGGCAGATACAGCAGGAGCGGCGAGAGACTGTGGAGGGACATGATCAGGGCACAGGAGAGGCGTGAGTTCGGGGCCAGGACAGCATGGGCCAGCCCACACTGCGATATGTGTGCACACTAGGCCCATGCAGTAGAGCAGGTCTCCAGTCGTCTTGGATAACCCTTGCCATTGGATCAAGACCTAGCTCTGTCAAGCCCGTGTGGTGGCTGGTGTGCAACAGCCACTACACGTTAAAAGAATCCACGCACAGGCATCTTCCACCCTTCAACATGTAGTTCGGGATCCGGAATATTAGGTCCTTCATTGAAACACCTGTGAACTGATCCATTTTTGGCGTGAAAGCAAGTCATCTTCGTTTCTGATGAGCAGCAGATTGCAACCTTTCATTATTTTCATCTTGAGAAGATAAAAGGATTGCTGCTGTAAATATATACAACAACAACAACTTGTATTTATATAGCACCTTTAACGTAGTAAAATGTCCCAAGGCGCTACACAGAAGTATTATAGACCAAAATTTTGACACTGAGCTGCATAGGGAGAAATTAGGGCAAAAAGCTTGGTCAAAGAGGTAAATTTTAAAGGAGGAAAGAAATGTAGAGTGACGGAGAGGTTTAGGCAGGGAATTCTGGAGTTTAGGGCCTAGATAACAGAAGACACGGCCACCAATGGTTGAGCGATTATAATCAGGCTTAAGTGGGAGAATTAGAGGGGCGCAGACATCTCAGGCGGTTGTGAGGCTGAAGGAGATTACAGAGATAGGGAGGGGCGAAGCCATGAAGGGATTTGAAAAGAAGGATGAGAATTTTGAAATCAAGGCGTTGCTTAACTGAGAGCCAATGTAGGTCAGCGAGCATAGGGTGATAGGTGAACGGAACTTGGTGCGAGTTAGGACACGGGCAGCCAAGGTTTGGATCACCTTTAGTTTACGTAAGATAGAATGTGGAAGGCCAGCCAGCAGTGCATTGGAATAGTCAAGTCTAGAGCTAACAAAGGCATGGATGAGGGTTTCAGCAGTGGATGAGCTGAGACAAGGGCGGAGACAGTCGATGTTACCGAGTTGGAAATAGGCGGTCTTAGTTATGCTGCGGCTATGTGGTCCGAAGCTTATTTCAGGGTCAAATATGACACCAAGGTTGTTGTAATGAATGTAATGACTCAAAAGACTTGTTGCTGTAAACTGCCTCAGGTGTAAACCTGATCCAACTTTATTCGTGCCCAAAGTAACCCGCATGACTAGGTACCCGCGCTGATATACCAGTGACTGCGCATGCGCGCGTACAGTCGGATGGCCTCCGACAGTGGCGCCCCCTTGGTGTCTGGTGACCCCAAGCATAAATACATAACAACATCCCCTTTCAAGATCTTAATATCAGTCTTTTTACAAATTAAGATGGTCTGGGACTTTTCACTCATGAGTTGATCGTCTCAGTTCAACTTCAGTTCGAGGTGAGCATTCTGAGCCAGTTGTGACTGAAGGCTGAGTAACCGATCTGATGGGAGTGGTAATGACCACATCAGAAACTGGAGGTCCAGTTTCAATAATGACAGCAAAGTCCTCTGAAGAATGAACATTGGTCGGTTGGTCACTGACTGCATCTTCCTCAAGTGGTTCCAGTTCATCCGTGTGCCGCAGTTTTATCTGATCAACATGTTTCCTGCATGTTTGCCCATTCTGGAGCACGACAATAAACACTCTGTTACCCTCCTTGGCTGTAACAGTACCAGCGATCCACTTTGGACCTTGACCATAGTTCAGTACATAAACCGGATCATTGACCGAGATGTCACGTGACACAGCAGCACGATTATGATACCCTTGCTGACTTTGACATCTGTTTTCAACACGATCATTCAAATCGGGATGAACAAGAGAGAGCTTGGTCTTGAGATTTTTCTTCATCAGTAGTTCCGCAGGGGAGACCCCCAGTAACCGTATGAGGTCTGGTCCTGTAACTGAGCAGTATACAGGACAAGTGAGTCTGCAGTGAACCCTGAGTTACACATTTCATACTCTGCTTGATCGTTTGAACAGCACGCTCTTCTTGACCATTAGAAGCAGGTTTGAATGGGGCTGACCTCACATGTTTCATGAACTCTTGAAACTCCAGACTTGTGAAGCAAGATCCATTGTCGCTCAGAACAATGTCAGGCAAACCATGAGTAGCAAACATGACACGAAGGCTCTCAATGGTAGCTGTAGACATACTGGATGACATAATAATACACTCTATCCACTTTGAATATGCATCCACAACAACAAAAAACATCATTCCCAGGGAAGGGCCCACAAAATCGATGTGGATCCCTGACCATGGTTTAGATGGCCACGTCCAAAGACTCAGCGGAGATTCCGCTGGTACTTTACTTAACTGCATGCAAGTATTGTACTGATGCACACATGATTCCAGATCATAGTCAATTCCAGGCCACCATACATGAGCCCTAGCAATGGCTTTCATCATGACAATACCAGGATAAGTGCTATGTAGTTCACGTACACATTTTTCTCTACCTTTCTTAGGCATAACAACATGACCACAGTAAACAATCTGACTGAATTGACAGTTCATCTTTGCGACGGTTGTAAGGTTTGGTCTCATTACACATTCCATAGGTATTGCAGACCAATCACCACTGAGGACACAATGTTTCACAACCGATCAAATAGGATCATGGCTGGTCCAGATCCTAACTTGTTGAGCAGTGACAGGGGTTCCTTCACTCTCAAAAGCATCCATTACTAACAGTAGATCTGCAGGTTGAGGCGTCTCCACCTCAGGTTTGGGCAACGGCAGAAAACAGTGCATCGGCACAATTCTCAGTGCCCAGTCTATGACGAATAAGATAATCATAGGCAGACAATGTCAACGCCCTCCTTGGATACGGGATGATGCATTGGTATTAATACCTTTGTTTTCCAAAAACAATGAAATGAGTGGCTTGTGATCCACTTTTTTTTTTATATCAGTAAGTGAACTGCAACATTGTTATTACCAATTTAAGGGTATCTAAGGTTAAGACATGGCAGGAGAGCTCGGTCACGTGATATGCTCCTCCTGTACCATGTGGGAACTCGGGGACACTTCCGGTGTCCCTGGGCGCTACATGTGTGAGAAGTGTATCCGCCTCGAGCTCTTGACGGTCCGCGTTGCGGAATTGGAGCTGAGGGTGGATTCACTCTGGAGCATCCACGATGCTGAGAATGACGTGAGTATCACGTGTAGTGAGTTGGTCTTACCGCAGGAGAAGGGTCCACAGCCAGATAGGGAATGGAAGACCAGCAGGAAGAGCAGTGCAAGAAAGATAGTGCAGGGGTCCCCTGTGGTCATCCCCCTGCAAAACAGATACACTGCTTTGAGTACTGTTGGGGAGGATGACTCATCAGGGGAGGGCAGCAGCAGCCAAGTTTATGGCACCGTAGGTGGCTCTGCTGCAAAGGAGGGCAGGAAAAAGAGTGGGAGCGCGATAGTGATAGGGGATTCGATGGTGAGGGGAATAGATAGGCGTTTCTGCGGACGCAACCGAGACTCCAAGATGGTATGTTGCCTCCCTGGTGCAAGGGTCAAGGATGTCTCGGAGCGGGTGCAGGACATTCTGAAATGGGAGGGAGAACAGCCAGTTGTCGTGGTGCACATTGGTACCAACGACATCGGTAAAAAAAGGGATGAGGTCCTACGAAAAGAATTTAAGGAGCTAGGAGCTAAATTAAAAAGTAGGACCTCAAAAGTAGTAATCTCGGGATTGCTACCAGTGCCACGTGCTAGTCAGAGTAGGAATCGCAGGATAGCGCAGATGAATACATGGCTTGAGCAGTGGTGCAGCAGGGAGGATTCAAATTCTTGGGGCATTGGAACCGGTTCTGGGGGAGGTGGGACCAGTACAAACCGGACGGTCTGCACCTGGGCAGGTCCGGAACCAATGTCCTAGGGGGAGTGTTTGCTAGTGCTGTTGGGGAGGAGTTAAACTAATATTGCAGGGGGATGGGAACCTATGCAGGGAGACAGAGGGAGACAAAAATGAGGCAAAAGCAAAAGACAGAAAGGAGATGAGGAAAAGTGGAGGGCAGAGAAACCCAAGGCAAAGAACAAAAAGGGCCACTGTACAGCAAAATTCTAGAAGGAAAAGGGTGTTAAAAAAGCAAGCCTGAAGGCTTTGTGTCTTAATGCAAGGAGTATCTGCAATAAGGTGGATGAATTAACTGTGCAAATAGATGTTAACAAATATGATGTGATTGGGATTACGGAGACGTGGCTCCAGGATAATCAGGGCTGGGAACTCAACATCCAGGGGTATTCAACATTCAGGAAGGATAGAATAAAAGGAAAAGGAGGTGGGGTAGCATTGCTGGTTAAAGAGGAGATTAATGCAATAGTTAGGAAAGACATTAGCTTGGATGATGTGGAATCTATATGGGTAGAGCTGCAGAACACTAAAGGGCAAAAATCGTTAGTGGGAGTTGTGTACAGACCTCCAAACAGTAGTAGTGATGTTGGGGAGGGCATCAAACAGGAAATTAGGAGTGCATGCAATAAAGGTGCAGCAGTTATAATGGGTGACTTTAATATGCACATAGATTGGGCTAGCCAAACTGGAAGCAATACGGTGGAGGAGGATTTCCTGGAATGCATAAGGGATGGTTTTCTAGACCAATATGTCGAGGAACCAACTAGGGGGGAGGCCATCTTAGACTGGGTGTTGTGTAATGAGAGAGGATTAATTAGCAATCTCATTGAGCGAGGCCCCTTGGGGAAGAGTGACCATAATATGGTGGAATTCTGCATTAGGATGGAGAATGAAACAGTTAATTCAGAGACCATGGTCCAGAACTTAAAGAAGGGTAACTTTGAAGGTATGAGGCATGAATTGGCTAAGATAGATTGGCTAATGATACTTAAGGGGTTGACTGTGGATGGGCAATGGCAGACATTTAGAAACCGCATGGATGAATTACAACAATTGTACATTCCTGTCTGGCGTAAAAATAAAAAAGGGAAGGTGGCTCAACCGTGGCTATCAAGGGAAATCAGGGATAGTATTAAAGCCAAGGAAATGGCATACAAATTGGCCAGAAATAGCAGCGAACCTGGGGACTGGGAGAAATTTAGAACTCAGCAGAGGAGGACAAAGGGTTTGATTAGGGCAGGGAAAATGGAGTACGAGAAGAAGCTTGCAGGGAACATTAAGGCGGATTGCAAAAGTTTCTATAGATATGTAAAGAGAAAAAGGTTAGTAAAGACAAACGTAGGTCCCCTGCAGTCAGAATCAGGGGAAGTCATAACGGGGAACAAAGAAATGGCAGACCAATTGAACAAGTACTTTGGTTCAGTATTCACTAAGGAGGACACAAACAACCTTCCGGATATAAAAGTGGTCAGAGGGTCTATTAAGGAGGAGGAACTGAGGGAAATCTTTATTAGTCGGGAAATTGTGTTGGGGAAATTGATGGGATTGAAGGCCGATAAATCCCCAGGGCCTGATGGACTGCATCCCAGAGTACTTAAGGAGGTGGCCTTGGAAATAGCGGATGCATTAACAGTCATTTTCCAACATTCCATTGACTCTGGATCAGTTCCTATCGAGTGGAGGGTAGCCAATGTAACCCCACTTTTTAAAAAAGGAGGGAGAGAGAAAGCAGGGAATTATAGACCGGTCAGCCTGACCTCAGTAGTGGGTAAAATGATGGAATCAATTATTAAGGATGTCATAGCAGCGCATTTGGAAAATGGTGACATGATAGGTCCAAGTCAGCATGGATTTGTGAAAGGGAGATCATGCTTGACAAATCTTCTGGAATTTTTTGAGGATGTTTCCAATAAAGTGGACAAAGGAGTACCAGTTGATGTGGTATATTTGGACTTTCAGAAGGCTTTCGACAAGGTCCCACACAGGAGATTAATGTGCAAAGTTAAAGCACATGGGATTGGGGGTAGTGTGCTGACGTGGATTGAGAACTGGTTGTCAGACAGGAAGCAAAGAGTAGGAGTAAATGGGTACTTTTCGGAATGGCAGGCAGTGACTAGTGGGGTACCGCAGGGTTCTGTGCTGGGGCCCCAGCTGTTTACATTGTACATTAATGATTTAGACGAGGGGATTAAATGTAGTATCTCCAAATTTGCGGATGACACTAAGTTGGGTGGCAGTTTGAGCTGCGAGGAGGATGCTATGAGGCTACAGAGTGACTTGGATAGGTTAGGTGAGTGGGCAAATGCATGGCAGATGAAGTATAATGTGGATAAATGTGAGGTTATCCACTTTGGTGGTAAAAACAGAGAGACAGACTATTATCTGAATGGTGACAGATTAGGAAAAGGGAAGGTGCAACGAGACCTGGGTGTCATGGTACATCAGTCATTGAAGGTTGGCATGCAGGTACAGCAGGTGGTTAAGAAAGCAAATGGCATGTTGGCCTTCATAGCGAGGGGATTTGAGTACAGGGGCAGGGAGGTGTTGCTACAGTTGTACAGGGCCTTGGTGAGGCCACACCTGGAGTATTGTGTACAGTTTTGGTCTCCTAACTTGAGGAAGGACATTCTTGCTATTGAGGGAGTGCAGCGAAGATTCACCAGACTGATTCCCGGGATGGTGGGACTGACCTATCAAGAAAGACTGGATCAACTGGGCTTGTATTCACTGGAGTTCAGAAGAGTGAGAGGGGACCTCATAGAAACGTTTAAAATTCTGACGGGTTTGGACAGGTTGGATGCAGGAAGAATGTTCCCAATGTTGGGGAAGTCCAGAACCAGGGGTCACAGTCTAAGGATAAGGGGTAAGCCATTTAGGACCGAGATAAGGAGAAACTTCTTCACCCAGAGAGTGGTGAACCTGTGGAATTCTCTACCACAGGAAGTAGTTGAGGCCAATTCACTAAATATATTCAAAAGGAAGTTAGATGAAGTCCTTACTACTCGGGGGATCAAGGGGTATGGTGAGAAAGCAGGAAGTGGGTACTGAAGTTTCATGTTCAGCCATGAACTCATTGAATGGCGGTGCAGGCTAGAAGGGCTGAATGGCCTGCTCCTGCACCTATTTTCTATGTTTCTCTGTTCCGTTTTGAGTTCAAAACAAAGACCAAACAGGTACTGATGCATATTTTTGACCCCATACACACAGGCCAAAGCTTTTTTTTCTACCATGCTGTAAGCTCTTTCCACCTTTGACAAACTTCTCGAAGCATACGCAACAGGCTGTAGCTTACCCGACTCATTTGTTAGTTGGAGTACACAGCCAACCTCATATGATGAAGCATCACAGGCCAATACAAGACGCTTACACGGAGCATAATGAACAAGCAACTTGTTTGAACAGAGCAGATTCTTAGCTTTCTCAAAGGCTCTATTTTGAGACACACCCCAGACCCAGTTGTTGCCTTTTCTGATTAGCATGTGCAGTGGCTCTAACAAAGTGCTCAATCTGGGTAAGAAATTACCAAAGTCGTTGAGTAGCCCATGGAATGAACGCAGCTCCGTCACATTCTGAGGCCTGGGTGCATTTTTGATGGCCTTGGTTTTTGAATCAGTAGGCCTGATGCCATCAGGAGCAATCTTCCTTCCCCCAGGAATTCAACTTCAGGTGCCATGAAGACACATTTCGAAGATTTCAGCCTGAGTCCCACTTTGTCCAGACGATGTAGGACTTCTTCAAGATTGTTCAAATGTTCAGTAGTGTCGCGACCTGTGACCAGAATGTCATCTTGAAACATGACAGTTCTAGGAATGGATTTCAGTAAACTCTCCATATTCCTCTGAAATATGGCTGCATCTGAACAAATTCCAAAAGGACACCTGTTGTAGACAAACAGTCCTTTATGGGTGTTGATGCAGGTGAGTTTCTTCGAAGTGTCGACAAGCTCCTGTGTCATATAGGCCAACGTCAGATCCAGTTTAGTGAACGACTTTCCATCAGTTAACATGGCGAACAGGTCATCAGCCTTCGGTAATAGGTACTGATCCTGTTTTGAAAATCGGTTAACCGTAACCTTGTAGTCTCCACAAATCCTGACAGTGCCATCACTCTTTAACATAGGAACAATAGGACTGGCCCACTCATTAAACTCGACCGGTGATATGATCCCTTCACATTGGAGTCTGTCAAGCTCAATTTCAACCTTCTCCCTCATCACGTAGGGAGCAGACTGAGCTTTATGATAGACAGGCTTTGCATCAGAATCCAGGTGAATCTGCACCTTGGCTCCAGTAAAATTACCAACGCCCGGTTCAAATAAAGAAGGAAACTTCTTCAACACTTGAGCACACGAAGTGTCATCCACCGATGACAACGCTTTGATATCATTCCAATTCCACTTGATTTTCTCGAGCCAATTCCTGCCAAACAGTGTTGGACCATTACCTGGGATGATCCATAATGGTAGATCATGAACCACACCGTCATATGACACCTCGATTGCTGCACTGCCGAGCACCAGTATGAGTTCCTTAGTGTAAGTACGCAACCTGGCATTGACTGGACTCAGCTTCGGATTCGCAGCCGTGGTGTCCCACAGCTTGTCGAATGTCCTTTGGCTCATTATCGACTGGCTCGCACCCATGTCCAGCTCCACTGATACAGGCCGCCATTCAGTTTCACATTAACGATTATCGGCTGGCTCCTTCCCAAGAATGAATACAGACCATACACTTCCCCCTCGAGTTGTATACCTGGGCCAGCACTGGACTTGTCATCATCAGCAATGTGATGAGTGGCAGCACGCTTGCTCAGTTGTGGGCACATTCTCTGCAGTTGCCCCACTTTCGAACAGCCATTACAGGAGTACTGTTTAAACTGACACTGATGAGGCCGATGATCGCCCCCACAACGCCAACAGGGTGAAATCGGATTCGTACCAGTTGGCAGATTTTGAGCAGCTACAGGTTTCACATAAGCAGTCGAGTAGGCCCTGCAATAAGCAGCTCTGCCAAACGACGACACAATCTTGTTTACAGTACTTGCCGTGGAACTCCGACTCTTCGATTATATTTACCTCAAATTATCATCAGTCATCATGCATGCCTGGGCAGTCGCGATGGCCTTGCTCAAATCCAGCTTCTCTTCAGCCAATAACTTCCGAAGAATCACATCATGGTTGATGCCTATCACGAAGAAATCGCGCAGCATGTCTTCCAACACGTTCCCGAACTTACACGGCTCAGCAAGGCGTCGCAAGTTGCCGAAAAATCCCGACACATCCTGGCCCTCAACACGAACATGCATGTAGAAGCGGTAACGTGAGATGATGATCCCCTCTTTTGGCTTAAGATGGTCACGCACCAAAGCACACAAATCCCCGTATTCTTTGTCCGTTGGACGTAAAGGCGAGAGTAGATTCTTCATGAGGCCATAAATTTTTGGACCACAAACGGTGAGGAAAACTGCCCTGCGCTGAACTGCGTCAGCCCCTCCCTCCATTTGTTGGCCAAAAAATACTGATCCAGGCGGTCGATAAAATCCGCCCATTCCTCGCCATCCACGAATTTCTCCAGAATTCCACTAGTGCCCATTGTACATGCGAACGTTCTTAAGTTACCTCATCGCCAAATGTAATGAATGTAATGACTCAAAAGACTTGTTACTGTAAACTGCCTCAGGTGTGAACCTGATCCAACTTTATTCGTGCCCAAAGTAACCCGCGTGACATGGAACCCGCGCTTATATACCAGTGACCGCGCACACGTGCATACAGTCCAATGACCTCCAACAGTGGAGCCCCCCCGATGCCTGGTGACCCCAAGCATAAATACATAACAGTTGCGAACATTGTGGTTCAGCCTCAGGCAGATGTTAGGGAGAGGGATGGAGTCAGTGACTAGGGAACGGAGTTTATGGCGGGGATTGAAAATAATGGCTTCGGTCTTCCCAATATTTAATTGGAGAAAATTTCTACTCATCTAGAACTGGATGTCGGACAAGCAGTCTGATAACTTAGAGACCATGGAGAGGCCAAGAGAAGTGGTAGTGAGGTAGAGCTGGGTGTCATCAGCGTATAGATGGAGACTAATGCCGTGTTTCCGGATGATGTCGCCAAGGGGCAACATATAGAGGAGAAATAGGAGGGGGCCAAGGATAGATCCTTGGGGGACACCAGAGGTAATGATGCAGGAGCGGGAAGAGAAACCATTGCAGGTGATTCTCTGGCTACGATTAGTTAGATAAAAATGAAATCAGCCAAGTGAAGTCCACCCAGCTGGACGACAGTGGAATGGCGTTGGAGAAGGGTGGAGTGGTGAACTGTGTCATAGCTTGTTTACTTATTCTTAAACAAATATGCTTAATATCACATCAAAGTAGCAATGAAGTTGCAAGAAAAAATTGGCCTAAGCACCCCTGTACCAAATCCTTCTATTGTTCCAATGCAAGTTTAATCCAAAGTAATTAATTTATCTACAGATGGGTGGTCTTCATTCAAGCTTCCTGAATTCAACTCTGAAACAATAACCATCTTGTTAGAGAACAGGTAGAAAGCTCACAACAAATTTGAATCCTCAGGTAAAGAAGAACCAACAGAAACCACCAAGGTAGCCTGGCAGGGAGGGCACACTATACTGTGAAATGGTAGGAAGAGCTTCACTTGTCACTGGATCTTCTTTCGGGATAAACTGTAGAAGCTGGAGTACCTGTTACAATAGATGACAGAAACATGTCTACTTCCAGGTATTATCAATATAATGCAATGTTGAGGTTTGTTGTGCTATATCATATTGGCTTAGAACTGTTCACAGAAATAATATCTGGCCTCTGTCTGACTTACAGTGCTGGTGACATGCACAATTTTTTAAAAGTATTGTGTAACTTCAATTAATTGGATTCGATCCACAATATCTGCTTCAATCAGCATTTTCAGTTCACACACATTAATCATTTATCACTGTGTTACTCTATATTAGAATATGCAAACTGGCATTAATATTGCTCAAGCGAATCGTCATTCCTGGACTACTATTTTTATGCATGACAACAGTCACTCTAAAAATTACCAACACACATAATATCGGCCTCACAATCATTATCCCACAGGGCTGTAATAATTCTGTCTCTTTAATTATGTATATGTTAATTCAGTAGCACTGTCAATCTCTGGAACTCCCTCCCTGACATCAACAGAAAGCAAAATACTGCAAGTGATAGAAATCAGAAAACAAAAACAGAAAAAGCTGGAAATACTCAGGCAGCATCTGTGGAGAGACAGAACTCGGTCAGTTGACCTTTCAGTTCTGAGACCCTTCTAATCAGAGAAGTCCTTAATTTACAAAATGCTGTATACAGTTGATATTAGAATTTCTATTTTACAGAGATGATACAAGGATTTCTGCTTGACTGTACATAATGTGAATCTTTTCACCAGATTGTAACAGAATCTCGATTTGAAACACTGAAATATTCATTCACAAGTACACATCGAAACTTTTAAGCATACAAATTTTGGTGCAAATGATAAATAATGAGTAATGGCACAAGTCAGATTAATGTTGCAAAAATGTTCTAAAAGTTATTTGCCACACCACAAATCACCTAAATTTGTTTTTTAGTAGCCGAAAATCTGAAATTTTAAATGGAGGAAATAAATCCTAAAATAGAGAAAAAAACGTACAGAATTAACTAAGCCCTAATTAATAGGATAGAAGAGAGCTTCGGTAAGTAAGAGTCAGAAAAGAGATTGAATCCTACTAAGTTTAGAGATGGAGTCATGAACTCACTGATGTTATCTGCAAACTAGTGAGTTACTCTGTTTTTCATCTGAAGCGTAACTTGGTGCAGTCAGACGTTCTCAGTCTTGGTTCAAGAGCAGTTCACAACCTCTTTACGTTATTCTGACAATGTTACCTCAACTCCACTTTAGAAATATACTTCTCATGTGACAAATCGATTTGCCACTTTCTTTCCTTGTGGTTACTTAAATTTAGTGTGAAACGGTAACAGATGTTTTATTATGTAGACATGTCTCTCTGGTAGCTGAGATTGCCAAAACTAATTTTATGTAGTACCCTTTAAGAGCTATTAAGGAGAATATTTGAACCCAAGCCCACATGTAAAGCTCAGCGATCTTCACACTGCACTTCTCAGCTCTAATCCAGTCACGGCAAATTTCAGAAGTGAAATTATGATTTGTAAGAATGGTTTACATCAAAATAAGTTGCATTCTAAAGCAGAGAGAGTCATAGTAAGCCGAACACTTGGTGGACCTGCAAAATAAAAATAATTTTTCAAATGCAGCATTGTTGGTTTAATACATGCTAAGGTGATTGAAAACATTTGTAATCTTTGTAACTACCCACAAGTTAAGTTTGAAGCACACAAGACTTCAAAAATAAATACCATGGAGGATCATTGTAACCTAACATGCTGGACAGGAAACAGGCGAGCTCTGGTCGAACACTCATTTTACACCCCACCGATTTTACTCCCCATTGACTTCAGCGGGGTGTAAAATGGGGCGTGGTGTGAAGCAGATTCTGGTCGAACACTTGTTTTACACCCCATCAATTTTACTCCTCTTTGACATCAGCAGGGTGTAAAGTGGGCCAGGGAGTAGAGCGGAGAGTAAAATGGGGCGGGTGTAAAACGGGGCGGAGGTTAAAATGAGGCGGGGATAAAATGGAGCTGAGAGTAAAGTGAGGAGGGGGTAAAATGAGGAGGGGGGTAAAACGAGGAGGGGGGTAAAGCGAGGACAGGTAAAACGGGGCAGGGGGTAAAAGGTGGCGGTGGGGAAAATGGGGAAGGTGCAAAATGGGGCGTGGTACAAAATGGGGTGGGGTGTAAAGCAAGGTGGGGTGTAAAACAGGACAGGTGTAAAACCTGTCTATTTAACACCCAGCAGATTAGGTTAAAATTGCTCTCTATGTATTCCACTACACTTTATCTTTCCTACTGGTAGAGGGATTGACTCAAACATTGTTTTTGCCATTGGTTGTTTTTCGGACAGTGATGTTCCCCAGGGTCCCGTACGAGAACCACTGCTTTTCTTGATATATAGTAATGACTTGGATATGGGTGTACAGGGCACAATTTCAAAATTTGCAGATGGCACAAAATTTGGAAGCGTAGTGAGCAGTGAAGAGGATAGTGACAGACTTCAAGAAGATATAGACATGCTGGTGGAATGGGCACGTGGGAGATGAAATTTAACACAAGTTAAATTTAATCTAGTAGGAAGTGTAAAGTCCTGTCCCCTCAGTACAGATTCACACGACGCATGTAGTGAAGTCAAGGTCACTCTGGACCTGCACCTTTATTTCACAGCTCTGGAATGCTGCACTTGCCTGAGACCTCCTTGTATACCTGTCTCTTGCAAGTGCACCCCTGGTGGTAAGGTATGCTGGTGGTTACAGGTCATATCTTATTACAGTCATGTATAGCATGTTAATATACAGTTATATATAATTATGTAAGATACATGAGAGGAAGAATACAGAGAGGCAATATAAAGTAAAGGGTACAATTTTAAAGGGGGTGCAGGAACAGAGACCAGGGGATATATGTGCACAAATCATTGAAGGTGGCAGGGCAGGTTGAGAAAGCAGGTAAAAAAAAGCATACGTGCTCCTGGGCTTTATAAATAGAGGCATAGAGTACAAAAATAAGGAAGTTATGATGAACCTTTATTCGGCCTGAACTGGGGTATTGTGTCCATTTCTGGGCACCACATTTTAGGAGAGGTAGTGAAGGCCTTAGAGAGGGTACAGAAAAGATTTACAAGAATGGTTCCAGGGATGAGGGACTTCAGTTACGTGGATAGATGGGAGAAGCTGAGGTTGTTCCCCTTAGAGCAGCGACGATTGAGGGGAAACTTGGTAGAGGTGTTCAAAATCATGAGGGGTCTAGACAGAATAGATAGAGAGAAACTGTTCCCATTGGCGGAAGAGTTGCGAACCAGAGGACACAGAAGGTTGTGTGTGGGGGGGGGTGGGGGTGGAGGCAGGGGAGGGGAAGAGGGAGGGAAGGTGGAGAAATGCAAACCATGCAAAAACTATGGGGGCAAAATTGGTTATTTTTATAGCCCTGTTAGCGCTTCCGGCCGGGGGCACAAGGCAGTTTTCATCCAGGGGATGGGGCGTTACCACCTCCAGGGTAGTAGCCCAGGTGGTTTCAGAGGTGATGACCCGGCAGCGTGGCGTTGCATCATGCCCCGTGGTTAGTGCCCAGGCCGCCACGCAACCAGCAATTACATCATCGCCGTTCACACTGACACCCTCACCATGCCTGTGGTGTATGTAGGCACCTTTAGTAATGACTCCACGAGGCAGGGTATGGTGCTTTAACTGTGCAGACCTGCAGTACTTTATTAGCAGCTTCTGAGTGCTGACAACAAGCTGTGTGTTCCTTTTTATACTGGGTTACGTGCCGTGTGCAGGCAACCCCTGGGTCTCCAGCAACAGCACCTTCTAGCGTACCGGTAAGTTGTGTACTGTACAAGGGTACATTCAATGTTGCATGACAGTGTTACAGACATCACACAGTGAACAGGTATGCCTACACAACAATACCGACCCCTTAACCCTCCGTGGGGGAAATTGCCCCACGGGCTGCAAGAGTGGCGCGGGCAGATGGCAATGCCAGCTTCGCTTGTCACGAAGCTGCCGGACATCCGCTCTCGGGGCGTTGTTTAAAGGGAAGGCCTATAGCGCCACAAGCCACCATCTTTGTTTGTCAGGCGACTCGTGGGTTGGCTCGACCTTGGTGGGCCACCATCGTGCAGCCCAGCACTCCGGGCTGCTGGCCCAATCTCACGCTGCCCTGGTGCACAGTCGCGGCCACCAAATGGCCTGCAGAGTGCGCAGCGACCCTCCCCTTTAATCCAAGGGGAGTGGTGTTGTAGCACTCCAGAGCATCCGCGTAGCACTGGACACAGAGCCCCAGTAGCGCTCTGGTCCTCACCTCCAACAGAAGCAGAGCACCGGAGACAGCGTCCACTTCCTTTAAGGAGTAGTAGGCTCAATTCAGCGTCAGGGGCGGGACTTCCGAGCCAGGCACTAAAAGTCCCGGCCCCGGAAGGTTACCGCCCCCAATCAGGGCATGGGCAATTTCGCCCCCAATGTTCTTTATTAGAGGCAAGTATCCAGAATTTTAACATAAACAGCATTTAATGTACTAAAAGTTTGTTAATGTGTCCACCAGGTTAAAACAGACATCTGCTGTTGGAGATATTTCATAACATAGAAAAAGCAATTCCAGTGGTAAGTTTAATTATTTTGTGAATTATTTCATATTTTAGGTGTTTAATTTCCGAAGATGTTCTCCCGATCTGCTGAAGTTATGGCAGGTTATTGGGGAACCCCTGCAAAAATTCTACCCCTTTCATTTTAGCACCATATCCTCAGGTGGTTAAGAAATCAAGGTGGCAGCTGAAAGTAATTTCAAAAACTATTTTGATTTTTGTTTTAATTCATTCATGAGTGTGGGCATCGCTAGCAAGGCCAGCATTTATTGCCCATCCCAGGTTACGCTTGAGAAGGTGGTGATGAGCCGCCTTCTTGAACTGCTGCAGTCCGTGTGGTGAAGGTACTCTCACAGTGCTGTTAGGTAGGGAGTTCCAGGAATTTTACCCAGCAACAACAATGGTCCAAGTCGAGATGGTGTATGGCTTGCAGGGGATCTTGGAGGTGATAGTGTTCACATGCATTTGCTGTCCTTGTCGTCTTCGGTGGTGGAGGTTGTGGGTTTGATTTCATTGATTCCTTGTTTCCTGTTGCCAATTGTTGATTGGTACCCTTTTTCAGCTATTTCGGTATTAGCAGTTTTCCTACCTGCTTGAGGTCATTGATAGATTTTGTACTGCTTCATTGATATTTTATACAACTAGAATTGTTCAGTTGACAGGAATTTGTTGCTTTTTTATGAAGATGATGTTTGAGCCAATCAATCAAGTAGAACTTGCAGTGTACCGATGAGTGGGAATGCTTTTCATGTGGCACATACTTGGAATGAAATGGCTGCAAGACTTAGTTATTTAGATATGTCATTACTGTAGTCAAAAAAGATCATACACTGCTTTAAAATCCTAAAATACCTCTTAGATTACATTGTAGTGAATATTAATGACTGCTATAGTTGTTGAAGTCACAACATATTCATATATCGCTTTACTGTGACTTAGACAATTACATCAGATTTATTACTTTGTATTAGTCTGACAGCACAAGAGTTACTAAACCCAACCTCAAACATGATTTACTGCACACATTATGAGAAAGTTGCCGGTTGGCTTATTTTTAGTCATGCCCACCCCCTCAATAATTGCCTTAATTTGTGTTTTAGTCATTGTGCACTAGTCCAGTAAAGCAGTGTTTAATTCAGTGTAGCAAATGAGAATTGACTGTAATTATACTTTAAGCAGTGTCTTCACCAAAAAAAACATACCTCTGTAAGTAGCATTTAAGACACACTACCACATGAAGGGCATTTCCAGCCATTAATATTTTCTGAAACCTTTCCAGCCACATCATTCTAGTCAGCTCAATCACTTTTGTAATCATTTGCATTCAATCGGCAA
The DNA here is from genome assembly GCF_044704955.1 of Pristiophorus japonicus. NCBI lineage: Eukaryota > Metazoa > Chordata > Chondrichthyes > Pristiophoridae > Pristiophorus > Pristiophorus japonicus. Next base: position 110,863,350 of record NC_091977.1, on the reverse strand, counting down.
TATATCGATATATAATAGAATTTTGGAAGACAAACTTTCTATCCCTATATTCAAAATCTATTAACTACAAAATTGTGTATGCCATTATTTCCCACAATGTGGAAAATGATACAAATGAATAGAAAAATATTGGAAAAGTGCATTTGTTATATAATAATTATAATTACTTTATGAGAAATTTGAATGTTAAACGAAACATTGGATTTTTGCATCATAAAATTATTTTCCAACCTTTTCTAACAGCGACAAATGCATATTCAGGGTGCAACAATTATACTCAAGACTGATTAATTGTGACCAGCAGTTTTGAATCAGTTGATGTTACAAGATGGAAAGATTTCAAAATGTATACACTACTAAATAAACTCAAATAAATTTTAGGGGCACGGGGTACAATTTTACGGTTAGTGCTTGTTTTGCTTTTGTTTTAGTAGAAACGCAAGAAGATATTATAGGACAGAGCATCATTCCTGCTCGACTGAATATGATTGATTTTTCTTAAAGAGACACTCATATAAAATAAAACCGACAGAGTGATTTCTCATCTGTGTCTGCACTCACTGAAGCATGTGGGTTAGATCATCATTGAAGCAGGAGGTCATACCATTCTAGGGATAAATGCTTTCCAGTTACTGGAGCGTAGCATAAACAATCCATACAACATGATTGTCTGAATCATCCAACCATAGCCAATGAAAATAAAATCTAACAATGGCTTTAACTGTTCACTAAGCAAGTCTGAGAACTAGCAGATGTTGTGTTCATACATTATTTGTTTGTGACAGCTCACAGGACGGACATTAGGACCCTGTGCAAACTATTCACAGTTGCTGTATTCATTCTGGTTCATGCCAGTTTGGGGACACCATTTTGGGGGTTGTATAAAAGCACAGTTAAGTTACATTTCTCCTGGCCCAGTTTGTCAGTTATTTACGTGTACACAACTTAATTTGGCGATGAGGAAGACCCAAATTAACCTCCCTACCCCACCGCCTTGCCTCTCCACACCCGGGGACCCTCCAAGTCCATGGCCGAGATGGTTAAAAGTTTTCTGCATATAGCACAGCGAATCGGTTAGACGATAACAATGTAACACCAGCTCACCGCCGTGCAAAACTTATCCACTGCCTCAGCACCGAAGGCCAACGCATCTTTGGCCAAAACAGTAAGCGCCCTAAAGAAGTATTTTGGGCCAAAGAAAAGTATCGTGATGGAGAGATACCAATGTTGTCAAAGGGGGCAAGGGAACAGGAAACCAATCAAACAGTATATCATTTCATTAACTGAACTGGCCGCTACGTGTAACTTTGGAGCACTTACAGAGGAAATGAACAAGGATCAAATTATTGAGAAAAAAACGATTGCCACATTCAGGAATGCTTGCGAATGGAGAATGACAAAATGTCATTGGATAAAGCAACTAATTTGGCCATCCAAATCGAATCAGCGCTTTCAGATTCAAAAGCGATCAGATCCCCTGTTCCCCCTGTGCAGCTAAAGTCCATGTGCAAGGCGTTCGTCTAAAGCAGAAATTACAGCAGAGACCCAGGGCTAGTCATAAGCTGCCCACTACGGATCGCAGGCTTAACTTCCGCTGCTTTAACTGTGGGGACAAATCACACTCAGCAAAGAATCCTAACTGCCCTGCACCTGGGAAGAAATGCTCTGCATGTGGTAAAATGAAACATTTTGTTCGTGTCTGTTGCTCTTCGCAGCATATTCGACATTTACAATCTATATTAATGACTTGGAAGAAGGAACCGAGTGTAATGTAGCCAAGTTTGCTGATGATACAAAGGTGGAGGGAAAAGCAATGTGTGAGGAGGACACAAAAAATCTACAAAAGGACATAGACAGGCTAAGTGAGTGAGCAAAAATTTGGCAGCTGGAGTATAATGTTGGAAAGTGTGAGGTCATGCACTTTGGCAGAAAAAAATCAAAGAGCAAGTTATTATTTAAATGGAGAAAAATTGCCAAGTGCCGCAATACAGCGGGACCTGGGGGTACTTGCGCATGAAACACAAAAGGTTAGTATGCAGGTACAGCAAGTGATCAGGAAGGCCAATGGAATCTTGGCCTTTATTGCAAAGGGGATGGAGTATAAAAGCAAGGAAGTCTTGCTACAGTTACACACGGTATTGGTGAGACCTGGAATACTGCGTACAGTTTTGGTTTCCATATTTAAGAAAGGATATACTTGCTTTGGAGGCAGTTCAGAGAAGGTTCACTAGGTTGATTCCGAAGATGAGGGGGTTGACTTATGAGGAAAGGTTGAATAGGTTGGGCCTCTACTCATTGGAATTCAGAAGAATGAGAGGTGATCTTATCGAAACGTATAAGATTATGAGGGGGCTTGACAAGGTGGATGTAGAGAGAATGTTTCCACTGATGGGGAAGATTAGAATTAGAGGGCATGATCTTACAATAAGGGGCCGCCCATTTAAAACAGAGATGAGGAGGAATTTCTTCTCTCAGAGGGTTGTAAATCTGTGGAATTCGCTGCCTCAGAGAGCTATGGAAGCTGGGACATTGAATAAATTTAAGACAGAAATAGACAGTTTCTTAACCGATAAGGGAATAAGGGATTATGGGGAGCAGGCAGGGAAGTGGACCTGAGTCCATGATCGGATCTGCCATGAACGTATTAAATGGCGGAGCAGGCTCGAGGGGCCGTATGGCCTACTCTTGCTCTTATTTCTTATATTCTTATGTTCTTATATGGACAACCCCAATAGTGATGAACTCAGTATGGTTTACACCGTTAGTGACATTTCGCATAGTGGTTCAGGCAAATTCAAGGACCGTGAGATAAACATTGACGGTACGCCCTGCTGCCTCCTCATTGACCTTGGAGCCAAAGTCTCCATATTGAGCGAGGCTGTGTAGGAAACCCACTTCATGCACTATTAACTGCAGCCCGCAACTTCCATTCTACATGCGTAGTCCAACTCCAAAATTGAGGTACTTGGAGTCATGGCTGTCCCGATATAACACAAGGACAAAACATTGGAGAACTTTTCCTTTTATGTCGTGAAGGGACGAAGCCTTATACGTGTTGACCTTTTTGACAAGCTTGGATTCAAAGTTTATGACCCAACTGGCACACCTGTGTATACGGTGGACTTTGACAAGCAGTATCCCTCAATTTTCACAGGGTTTGGAGTGACAACAAAATTCTGCCATCATCCCCGCGTTGACCCTTCCATCAAACCGTACGCAGCGAATTCGCCGTCTCCCATTCGCGGTTCGTGACCAAGTATCCGCAGAATTAACACGACCGACAAAAGGCCAGCGTGAGTCGGGGAGGCCCAGCGGGAGGTCGAGAGGCAGAGCGGCAGCGTCCCAGGCCTACAAAAGGTCAGCGTGAGTCGTGGTGCATATTGGTACCAATGATATAGATAAAAAAAGGGATGAGGTCCTACGAGACGAATTTAAGAAGCGAGGAGCTAAATTAAAAAGTAGGACCTCAAAATTAGTAATCTCGGTGACGTCACAGCCAAAGGGGTAAGTGATTGGCTAGTGGTTGGTGAGTAGCTTTTCTTTTTCTTTTTTATATCAGTAAGTAACCTGTTAACATTGTTGTCGCCAAATTAAGTGTATCTAAGGGTTAAGTCATGGCAGGAGAGCTCGGTCACATGATATGCTCCTCCTGTACCATGTGGGAACTCAGGGACACTTCCGGTATCCCAGACGACTACGTGTGCGGGAAGTGTATCCGCCTCCAGTTCCTGACGGATCGCGTTGCGGAATTGGAGCTGAGGCTGGATTCACTCTGGAGCATCCACGATGCTGAGAATGACGTGAGTAGCACATGTAGCGAGTTGGTCTTACTTAGGTGAAGGGTCCACAGCCAGATAGGGAATGGAAGACCAGCAGGAAGAGCAGTGCAAGGAAGGTAGTGCAGGGGTCCTCTGCGGTCATCCCCCTGCAAAACAGATACACCGCTTTGAGTACTGTTGAGGGGGATGACTCATCAGGGGAGGGCAGCAGCAGCCAAGTTCATGGCACCGTGGCTGGCTCTGCTGCACAGGAGGGCAGGAAAAAAAGTGGGAGAGCAATAGTGATAGGGAATTCAATTGTAAGGGGAATAGATAGGCGGTTCTGCGGCCGAAACCAAGACTCCAGGAAGGTATGTTGCCTCCCTGGTGCAAGGGTCAAGGATATCTCGGAGCGGGTGCAGGACATTCTGAAATGGGAGGGTGAACAGCCAGTTGTCATGGTGCATATTGGTACCAATGATATAGATAAAAAAAGGGATGAGGTCCTACGAGACGAATTTAAGAAGCGAGGAGCTAAATTAAAAAGTAGGACCTCAAAATTAGTAATCTCGGGATTGCTACCAGTGCCACGAGCTAGTCAGAGTAGGAATCGCAGGATAGCTCAGATGAATACGTGGCTTGAGCAGTGGTGCAGCAGGGAAGGATTCAAATTCCTGGGGCATTGGAACCGGTTCTGGGGGAGGTGGGACCAGTACAAACAGGATAGTCTGCACCGAGGCAGGACCGGAACCAATGTCCTAGGGGGAGTGTTTGCCAGTGCTGTTGGGGAGGTGTTAAACTAATATGGCAGGGGGATGGGAACCAATGCAGGGAAACAGAGGGAAACAAAATGGAGACAGAAGCAAAAGACAAAAAGGAGATGAGTAAAAGTGGAGGGCAGAGAAACCCAAGGCAAAAAACAAAAAGGGCCACTGTGCAGCAAAATTCTAAAGGGTCAAAGTGTAATAAAAAGGCAAGCCTGAAAGCTCGGTGCCTCAATGCGAGGAGTATTCGGAACCCAGGAGAGGGCTCTGAGCTAGTTAGAGTGGGTGAGAGCTCAGATGAACAGGACCCCAAGAAAGAATGCAAAAGGCAGGAGGCAACAGAGCAGAGTAGCACTGGGGTAAGTGTAAACCACAAGGTGATAGGAAGGGACAATATGTATGAATATAAAGGGGCTGCAGGAGGGGTCAAAACTAAAAATCATGGTTTTAAAAACTAGTATTAAAACACTCTACCTAAACGCACACAGCATTCGAAATAAAGTAAATGAGTTGACGGCACAAATCATTACAAATGGGTATGATTTGGTGGCCATTACAGAAACGTGGTTGCAGGGTGGCCAAGACTAGGAATTAAACATACAGGGGTATCTGACAATTCGGAAAGATAGACAAGAAGGTAAAGGAGGTGGGGTAGCTCTGTTAATAAAGGATGATATCAGGGCAGTTGTGAGAGACGATATTGGCTCTGACGAACAAAATGTTGAATCATTGTGGGTGGAGATTAGAGATAGTAAGGGGAAAAAGTCACTGGTGGGCGTAGTTTATAGGCCCCCAAATAATAACTTCATGGTGGGGCGGACAATAATCAAGGGAATAATGGAGGCACGTGAAAAAGGAACGGCAGTAATCATGGGGGATTTTAACCAACATATCGATTGGTCAAATCAAATTGCACGGGGTAGCCTGGAGGAGGAATTCATAGAATGCATACGGGATTGTTTCTTAGAACAGTATGTTACAGAACCTACAAGGGAGCAAGCTATCTTAGATCTGGTCCTGTGTAATGAGACAGGAATAATAAATGATCTCCTAGTAAAAGATCCTCTCGGAATGAATGATCACATTATGGTTGAATTTTTAATACAGATTGAGGGTGAGGAAGTAGTGTCTCAAACGAGTGTACTATGCTTAAACAAAGGGGACTACAGTGGGATAAGGGCAGAGTTGGCTAAAGTAGACTGGGAACACAGACTAAATGGTGGCACAATTGAGGAACAGTGGAGGACTTTTAAGGAGCTCTTTCATAGTGCTCAACAAAAATATATTCCAGTGAAAAAGAAGGGCGGTAAGAGAAGAGCTAACCAGCCGTGGATAACCAAGGAAATAAAGGAGAGTATCAAATTAAAAACCAATGCGTATAAGGTGGCCAAGGTTAGTGGGAAACTAGAAGATTGGGAAAATTTTAAACGACAGCAAAGAATGACTAAGAAAGCAATACAGAAAGGAAAGATAGATTACGAAAGTAAACTTGCGCAAAACATAAAAACAGATAGTAAAAGCTTTTACCGATATATAAAACGGAAAAGAGTGACTAAAGTAAATGTTGGTCCCTTAGAAGATGAGAAGGGGGATTTAATAATGGGAAATGTGGAAATGGCTGAGACCTTAAACAATTATTTTGCTTCGGTCTTCACAGTGGAAGACACAAAAACCATGCCAAACATTGCTGGTCACGGGAATGTGGGAAGGGAGGACCTTGAGACAATCACTATCACTAGTGGGGTAGTGCTGGACAGGCTAATGAGACTCAAGGTAGACAAGTCCCCTGGTCCTGATGAAATGCATCCCAGGGTATTAAAAGAGATGGCGGAAGTTATAGCAGATGCATTGGTTATAATCTACCAAAATTCTTTGGACTCTGGGGAGGTACCAGCGGATTTGAAAGCAGCTAATGTAACGCCTCTATTTAAAAAAGGGGCAGACAAAAGGCAGGTAACTGTAGACTGGTTAATTTAATATCTGTTGTGGGAAAAATGCTTAAAGCTATCATTAAGGAAGAAATAGCGGGACATCTAGATAGGAATAGTGCAATCAAGTAGACGCAACATGGATTCATGAAGGGGAAATCATGTTTAACTAATTTACTGGAATTCTTTGAGGATATAACGAGCATGGTGGATAGAGATGTACCGATGGGTGTGGTGTATTTAGATTTCCAACAGGTATTCGATAAGGTGCCACACAAAAGGTTACTGCAGAAGATAAAGGTACGCGGAGTCAGAGGAAATGTTTTAGCATGGATAGAGAATTGGCTAGCTAACAGAAAGCAGAGAGTCGGGATAAATGGGTCCTTTTCGGGTTGGAAATCGGTGGTTAGTGGTGTGCCACAGGGATCGGTGCTGGGACCACAACTGTTTACAATATACATAGATGACCTGGAAGAGGGGACAGAGTGTAGTGTAACAAAATTTGCAGATGACACAAAGATTAGTGGGAAAGCAGGTTGTATAGAGGACACAGAGAGGCTGCAAAGAGATTTAGATAGGTTAAGCGAATGGGCTAGGGTTCGGCAGATGGAATACAATGTCAGAAAATGTGAGGTCATCCACCTTGGAAAAAAAACAGTAAAAGGGAATATTATTTGAATGGGGAGAAATTACAACATGCTGCGGGGGGTCCTTGTGCATGAATCCCAAAAAGTTAGTTTGCAGGTGCAGCAGGTAATCAGGAAGGCGAATGGAATGTTGGCCTTCATTGCGAGAGGGATGTAGTACAAAAGCAGGGAGGTCCTGCTGCAACTGTACAGGGTATTGGTGAGTACTGCGTGCAGTTTCGGTCACCTTACTTAAGGAAGGATATACTAGCTTTGGAGGGGGTACAGAGACAATTCACTGGGCTGATTCCGGAGATGAGGGGGTTACCTTATGATGATAGATTGAGTAGACTGGATCTTTACTCGTTGGAGTTCAGAAGGATGAGGGGTGATCTTATAGAAACATTTAAAATAATGAAAGGGATAGACAAGATAGAGGCAGAGAGGTTGTTTCCACTGGTCAGGGAGACTAGAACTAGAGGGCACAGCCTCAAAATGCAGGGGAGCCAATTTAAAACCGAGTTGAGAAGGAATTTCTTCTCCCAGAGGGTTGTGAATCTGTGGAATTCTCTGCCCAAGGAAGCAGTTGAGGCTAGCTCATTGAATGTATTCAAATCACAGATAGATAGATTTTTAACCAATAAGGGAATTAAGGGTTATGGGGAGCGGGCGGGTAAGTGGAGCTGAGTCCACGGCCAGATCAGCCATGATCTTGTTGAATAGCGGAGCAGGCTCGAGGGGTTAAATGGCCTACTCCTGTTCCTAATTCTTATGTTCTTATGTTCTTATGTTCTTATGTTCTTATGACCCGAACCTCAGGGAATTATTGAGAGCATTGACTCCTCACCCTGGATTTCGAACAGTCATTGCTTGGTGTAAAAATGGGGAGATCCGCCTATACATCGACCTGAAAGAGGTCAACAAGGCCATCATCCCGACAAGTACCCTCTTCCTACCATTGTCGAACTGTCTTCAGAATTCCACGGATCAATAGTCTTTATGAAACTCGACATGCGCTGCAGTTACCTACAAATACCTTAGCGGAGGACAGCAAACCGCTCACGGCATTCACGACACATGATGGTCTGTATCAGTATCGACGCATACCCTATGGACTATCATCTGCATCAAGTGCATTTCAGAAGATTGTCACTACTATTCTAGCAGACATAGAGGGTGCCCTCAATCTGCTTGATGATATCGTAGTCCTTGGACGGACAATAGAAGAACATGACCAGTGACTTGATGCAGTTATGGCTTGACTTGCTACACATAACATTACACTTAATGCCGATAAGTCTACATTCACTGCTGGAGAAATAAACTTTCTGGGCTACAAAGTCACAGCTAAAAGGTTTCAAGCAGAAGCTTGACAACATTGCCGCAAACCAGCGAATGTAGGAGGCTACCAACATCAAAGAACTTTCATTATTCCTCAGCACTTGCAACTTCTATCTGAAGTTCGCTCCGCACTACGCGCACATTGCCGAACCACTTCGTAAGTTGCAGCGCAAGGACGTCCCTTGAGAATGGACAGATTTCCAGGCTCAGGCATTCACCACGCTTAAGGAGAAAATCACATCCCCTTCTATCCTCGCGCACTTTGATCCGAATGCCACTACGTATGTCACCACGGATGCATCAGGCACCGCCTTGGGTGCAGCGCTCTCGCAATGGATTGATGGCCTGGAACACCCAGTCACCTTCACCACTCGCATGCTCTCATCTGCAGAACGTAAATAATTACAGGGGAATGTGAAGCACTCGCTTGCATCTAACCATGTGAATGCTGGCACATCTAGCTCTATGGCAGGAAATTTACCCTCCGTCCGGATCACCAGGCGCTAACTACGCTACTCGCTACAACTGGATCTGGGCACAGACCACTACATATCAGCCGATGGTCAGATCGCCTTCATCAGAATAACTTTGATATACAGTGCATCGCTGGCAGTCACAACCATGTAGCTGACATGCTCAGCCACTCGACACCTGATTCGAGCTCTGGTGCTGACTTGTTCACAGTTGACAACACGTATGTCATGTCGATCATCACTCAGTCCATCAGAAATCTTGTCTCCTGCAATGAACTCAAAAACGAATCACAGAGTGATGTTACACTCCAGCACGTGTGCCACTTCCTCCAGACTGAGAGGCCTAAGCAAATTCCGGAAAAGCTGAAAACATTCCACAGACTTTTCCGGTTGGAACGATGGCTGCCTAGCTTGTGGTGATAGAGCAGTAACTCCCAAGTCGCTTCTACAGAACGTTCTCTCATTGGCACATGATGGACACCCTAGTATTGTCCGCATGAAGCAGAGATGTCTCAATTCAGTTTGATAGCCTGGGATTGACACTCGCATCGAGGAATTCGTCTCACACTGTGAAGCATGCAGTCTGAGTGAAAAGGCCACAAACATCCGATCAGCACCAATGAAGCTCATTGCATAGCCACAAAGACCATGGCAACAACTTCAGTTGGGTATCTTCGGTCCAGTTGAAGCAGCTCCACAGAACCAGCGTTTCCTTGTTGTAGTACATGACCTGCATTCCAAATGGCCAGAAATCGCTACAATTCAGTGACCTCATCAACGATCGTCACTATTCTGCAGCCTATGTTCACGGAGTAGGGCTTCCCAGAGGTCATAATCACTGACAATGGACCACAGTTTGTGTCCGACCAGTTTGCGGATTTCATCATTTGTCATGCTATCGAGCATCGCCTTACTGCGCGGTACAATCCTCAAAGCAACGGATGTGTTGAGCGATTTAACCATGTCATCAAAGAGGGTTTGAAAGCCAACCTCACAGCAGGCCAAACATTCAACGAAGTGGTTCAAACCAATCTCCGCACATACGTTCGACAAAGCACTCGCTAATGGGGAAGACACACGCTAAACTCATGATTGGGTGGAATCTTCGCTGGCTACTGGACATTATCAAACCCCCAGCCCAACCTAGTGCAAAGATATCCACACTTGCATCCCAGATTTCGGAACACCAACAGGATGGGATAGAGGCACCGTTCTGTTTCCCAACCGAAAACCTCGATCAAACACCACAAGCTCCACGCCGGTCTCGGCGTATCAGAACACGACCTGGCTATCTCAAGGACCTTTGACTGTACATAGACTGTGGTTTTAAAAAGGGGGGGAATATATTGTGTTCATACTCTATTTGTTTGGTATAGCTCACAGGATGGGCATTAGGACCCTGCGGGAGCTAATCACAGTTACTGTATTCATTCTGGTTCATGCTGGTTTGGGGACACCATTTTGGGGTTGTATAAAGCACACGGCTTAAGTAACATTTCTCCTGGCCCAGTTTGTCAGTTATTTACACGTACACAACAGCAGACACTCTATACACTGCACAGTAATGTAAATGTATCCTCACCCATTCCGTGTACTGCTTTCATCTGCATAGTGCTACATGCAATGTGATTCGTGATCAGTATTGAAATGTATCCTGGAATGTAACGTAAACTTGTTCTTATCTGCTCTATGTAATACCCATATTTGCACAGTACTACATGTAACATGATTTACGGATTGTACTAAACTGTACCTTGAAATGAAATGTACGCTAGTGCATTGTATGGAATTGCTGTCAGCTTCCAAACGAATTGTATGGAATTGCTGACCGCAAGGTACTGAACTATTTTCCAATGTATTGTGATAATTTTATATGAATAAAGTATATTTTTGGAAAAAAAACATTACACAGTGTGCTGGTTTGCAGTTGTCACAATAGGGTGGACAACAAAAACTGATTATTGTTTCATTAAGCTCATATACCTAATACGGTAAATAAAATGACCTGGAGTAAGTTATATTTTGCTTTTAATTCAGGGAACACTTCGATATTTATTGGACTGCTGTATTAAACATTTAGGAAGTACAATTTATTTTATAGTTAATTAGTCAGATAATAAGTCATTTTGGAATAATTAAGGAATAATTTCGCAATATCAGAGTGTAGCAGAGAATAAAATGCACACTGAATAAACATAAAGGTTGTAGGCCTGAGTGTTTAGTGATGCACTTGGACATTTTCAAGTCTATTGCTATTATCATTTTTTTTAATAGGAGAAGGAAATAAAATAAAATGCTGCTGGAATTTGCTGAACACAAGAACAGTAACTGACTTTTATTTTTTTTATCCTGAGGGTGTCATTATGATAGAACAGTCAATGAACCAATTAGGACCCTTGCTGGGAGAACATGATGTAAGCTGTTAATTAAGAATGTGTAATCCTCTGTATTTTGTAAATTCTTCTAATGATAAATGATTGATCAAAATAGGTAATAATGACCCAAAGTATGATGATGTCGTTATGTTTTTTTTATTCATTCACAGGATGTGGGTGTCACTGGCAAAGCCAGCATTTATTGCCCATTCCTAATTGCACTTCGATACAACTGAGTGGCTTGCCAGGCCATTTCAGAGGTCAGTTAAGAGTCAACCACATTGCTATGGGTCTTGAGTCACATATAGGCCACTCCACTGGCTGGAGTCATAATTAGCACAAAGGAAGATGGTTATGATTGTTGGAGGACAATTATCACAACCCCAGCACATCGCTGCAAGAGTTCCTCAGGGCAGTATCCTAGGTCCAACCATCTTCAGCTGCTTCATCAATGACCTTCCCTCCATCATAAGGTCAGAAGTGGGGATGTTTGCTGATGATCGCACAGTGTTTAGTTCGAATCACAACTCCTCAGATAATGGAGCAGTCCCTAATCTGTAATTATATTGATAGTTACTATGAAGTCTTCTTCAATTAATATCAATAATAAAATACTTCAGAAAACAATTTTTGAAAAAATCCTCAGGACAATAACCAGAAGACATGTGAGAAGAACCAGAAATTAATTCTATGACCTAGAAAGTGATTTGCACCAACCTGCCAGCACAAACTGGGCACAGGAAAAGATCCCTGCACCAGAATGGGTAAGCCCATGGCCCACCCAATATTAAGCCTCCAGCTTCGTCTACATGAGGCTGGTGAGCTGCAGGTGCCTTCTAGGCATCTCCAGACAGCGTGCCGGCGAAGAGGATTTCAATTTCAAATCGCTCTGTCACTGACAGCGGCCCTAAGCTGGGTCCTAGAAAAGGGTAGAGAAATGATTGAAGGGAAAAGTAGTCATCGGGAGAGGGACGGATGCAATCAGGAGGGGACTAAACAGGTAACATAGACATAGAAGATAGATGCAGGAATGGCCATTCAGCCCTTCGAGCCTGCACCACCATTCAATAAGATCATGGCTCATCATTCACCTCAGTACCCCTTTCCTGCTTTCTCTCCATATCCCTTGATCCCTTAGCCGTAAGGGCCATATCTAACTCCCTCTTGAATATATCCAATGAACTGACATCAATAACTCTCAGCGGCAGGGAATTCCACAGGTTAACAACTCTCTGAGTGCAGAAGTTTCTCCTCATCTCAGTCCTAAATGGCATATCCCTTATCCTAAGACTGTGTCCCCTGGTTCTGGACTTTCCCAACATCGGGAACATTCTTCCCACATCTAACCTGTCCAGTCCCGTCAGAATTTTATACGTTTCAATGAGATCCCGTCTCATCCTTCTAAATTCCAGTGTATAAAGGCCCAGTTGATCCAGTCTCTCCTCATATGTCAGTCCAGCAATCCCTGGAATCAGTCTGGTGAAACTTCGCTGCACTCTCTCAATAGCAAGAACGTCCTTCCTCAGATTAGGAGACCAAAACTGAACACAATATTCCAGGTGAGGTCTCAACAAGGCCCTGTACAACTGCAGCAAGACCTCCCTGCTCCTATACTCAAATCCCCGAGCTAGGAAGGCCAACATACCATTTGCCTTCTTCACCGCCTGCTGAACCTGCATGCCAACTTTCAATGACTGATGAACCATGACACCCAGGTCTCGTTGCACCTCTACTTTTCCTAATCTGCCGCCATTCAGATAATATTCTGCCTTCGTATTTTTGCCCACAAAGTGGATAGCCTCACATTTATCCACATTATACTGCATCTGCCACGCATTTGCCCACTCACCTAACCTGTCCAAGTCATCCTGCAGCCTCTTAGTGTCCTCCTCACAGCTCACACCACCACCCAGTTTAGTGTCATCTGCAAACTTGGAGATATTACACTCAATTCCTTCATCTAAATCATTAATGTATATTGTAAATAGCTGGTGTCCCAGCACTGAGCCCTGCGGCACGCCACTAGTCACTGCCTGCCAATCTGAAAAGGACTCTCTGCTTCCTGTCTGCCAACCAGTTCTCTATCCACATCAGTACATTACCCCCAATACCATGTGCTTTGATTTTGCACATCAATCTCTTGTATGGGACCTTGTCAAACGCTTTTTGAAAGTCCAAATACACCATATCCACTGGTTCTTCCTTGTCCATTCTGCTAGTTACATCTTAAAAAAATTTAAGAAGATTCGTCAAGCATGATTTCCAATTCATAAATCCATGCTGACTTGGACCAATCCTGTCACTGCTTTCCAATTGCGCTGCTATTTCATCCTTAATGATTGTTTCCAACATTTTCCCCACTACTGATGTCAGGCTAACTGGTCTATAATTACTGGTTTTCTCTCTCCCTCCTTTTTTAAAAAGTGGGGTTATATTAGCTACCCTCCAGTCCATGGGAACTGATCCAGAGTCGATAGACTGTTGCAAAATGATCACCAATGCATCCATTATTTCTAGGGCCACTTCCTTAAGTACTCTGGGGTGCAGACTATCAGGCCCCGGGGATTTATCAGCCTTGAATTCCATCAATTTCCCTAACACAATTTCCCGTCCAATAAGGATATCCTTCAGTTCCTCCTTCTCACTAGACCCTTGGTTCCCGAGTACATCCGGAAAGTTATTTGTGTCTTCCTTCGTGAAGACAGAATCAAAGTATTTGTTCAATTTGTCTGCCATTTCTTTAATCCCCATTATAAATTCACCTGAATCTGACTGCAAGGGACCTACGTTTGTCTTCACTAATGTTTTTCTCTTCACATATCTATAGAAGCTTTTGCAGTCAATTTTTATGTTCCTGGCAAGCTTCCTCTCGTACTGTATTTTTCCCCTCTTAATTAAACCCTTAGTCCTCCTCTGCTGAATTCTAAATTTCTCCCAGTCCTCAGGTTTGCTGCTTTTTCTGGCCAATTTATATGCCTCTTCCTTGGATTTAACATTATCCTTACTCTTGTTAGCCACAGTTGAGCCACCTTCCCCGTTTTATTTTTACTCCAGACAGGGATGTACAATTGTTGAAGTTCACCCATGTGATCTTTAAATGTCTGCCATTGCCTATCCACCGTCAACCCGTTGAGTATAATTCGCCAGTCTATTCTAGCCAATTCACGCCTCATACCATCGAAATTACCTTTCCTTAAGTTCAGGACCCTAGTCTCTGAATTAACTGTGTCACTCTCCATCTTAATAAAGAATTCTACCATATTATGGTCACTCTTCCCCAAGGGGCCTCGCACAACAAGATTGCTAATTAGTCCCTTCTCATTACACATCACCCAGTCTAGGATGGCCAGTTCTCTAGTTGGTTCTTCGACATATTGGTCTAGAAAACCATCTCGAATACAATCCAGGAAATCCTACTCCACTGCGTTGCTACCAGTTTGGTTAGCCCAATCAATATGTAGATTAAAGTCGCCCATGATAACTGCTGTACCTTTATTGCACACATCCCTTATTTCTTGTTTGATGCTGTCCCCAACCTCACTACTACTGTTTGGTGGTCTCTTCACAACTCTCACTAGCATTTTCTGCCCTTTGGTATTCTGCAGCTCCACCCATACCGATTCCACATCATCCAAGCTAATGTCCCTCCTTACTATTGCATTAATTTCCTCTTTAACCAGCAACGCCACCCCGCCTCCTTTTTCTTTCTGTCCATCCTTCCTAAATGTTGAATACCCTTGGATGTTGAGTTCCAGCCTTGGTCACCCTGGAGCCATGTCTCCGTGATGCCAATTACATCATATCCGTTAACTGCTATCTGCACAGTTAGTTCATCCACCTTATTCCGAATACTCTTGCATTGAGACACAGGGCCTTCAGGCTTGTCTTTTGAACACACCTTGCCCTTTTAGAATTTTGCTGTAATGTGGCCCTTTTTGTTTTTTGCCTTGGGTTTCTCTGCCCTCCCCTTTTACTATTCTCCTTTCTATCTTTTGCTTCTGCCTCCATTTTATTTCCCTCTGTCTCCCTGCATAGGTTCCCATCCCCCTGCCATATTAGTTTAACTCCTCCCCAACAGCACTAGCAAACACTCCCCCTAGGACATTGGTTCCGGTCCTGCCCAGGTGCAGACTGTCCGGTTTGTACTAGTCCCACCTCCCGCAGAACCGATTCCAATGTCTCAGGAATTTGAATCCCTCCCTTTTGTACCACTCCTCAAGCCACGTATTCATCTGAGCTATCCTGCGATTCCTACTCTGACTAGCACGTGACACTGGTAGCAATCCTGAGATTACTACTTTTGAGGTCCTACTTTTTAATTTAACTCCGAGCTCCCTAAATTCGTCTCGTAGGACCTCATCCCGTTTTTTACCTATATCGTTGGTACCTATGTGCACCACGACAACTGGCTGTTCACCCTCCCTTTTCAGAATATCCTGCTCCGAGACATCCTTGACCCTTACACCAGAGAGGCAACATACCATCCTGGAGTCTCGGTTGTGGCCAGAGAAATGCCTATCTGTTCCCCTTACAATCGAATCCCCTATCACTATAGCTCTCCCATTCTTTTTCCTGCCCTCCTGTGCAGCAGAGCCTCCACGGTGCCATGAACTTGGCTGCCGCTGCTCTCCCCTGATAAGTCATCCCCCTCAACAGTACCCAAAGTGATGTATCTGTTTTGCAGGGGGATGACCGCAGGGAACCCATGCACTATCTTCCTTGCACTGCTCTTCCTGCTGATCACCCATTCTCTGTCTGGGTGTGTACCTTTAACCTGTGGTAAGACCAACTTGCTAAACATGCTATTCACGTCATTCTCAGCATCTTGGATGCTCCAGAGTGAATGCGCCCGCAGCTCCAGTGCCACAATGCGGTCCGTCAGGAGCTGCAGGCGGATACACTTCCCGCACACGAGGTCATCAGGGACACTGGGAGTGTCCCTGACATCCCACATAGTACAGGAGTAGCATAACACGTGTCCGAGCTCTCCTGCCATGACTTAACCCCTAGATTAACTTAATTTGGCAACCACAATGCTAAAAGGTTACTTACTGATAAAGAAAAAGAAAAAGAAAATCTACTTACCAATCAGCAGCCAATCACTTGCCCCCTTGTCTGTGACGTCACCTTTCAATTTCTTTCTACTTCTTTTTTGCCTTCTCACCCTACTGCAGCTGCACCAGTTGGCCTTTATAGGCCACCTCCTCGACATCCCCACTCGAAGTCCCTCTGCCTCTCCGACGCTGGGCCTTTATAGGCCACCTCCTCGACATCCCCACTCGAAGTCCCTCTGCCTCTCCGACGCTGGGCCTTTATAGGCCACCTCCTCGACATCCCCACTCGAAGTCCCTCTGCCTCTCCAACGCTGGGCCTTTATAGGCCGCCTCCTCGACATCCCCACTCGAAGTCCCTCTGCCTCTCCGACGCTGGGCCTTTATAGGCCACCTCCTCGACATCCCCACTCGAAGTCCCTCTGCCTCTCCGACGCTGGGCCTTTATAGGCCACCTCCTCGACATCCCCACTCGAAGTCCCTCTGCCTCTCCGACGCTGGGCCTTTATAGGCCACCTCCTCGACATCCCCACTCGAAGTCCCTCTGCCTCTCCAATGCTGGGCCTATTATAGGTCGCCTCCTCGAAGTCCCCGCTCGAAGGTACAGGCATTGGTCTTTGGTACTGCAGGTGGAATGTTTTTTGGCGACCCTTTAAGTTTGCATGTGCATTACATTTTCCTGAACACAGCTGGCAGCAGGGCCAGCACCAGCAGGACAGGCTAAATATACAAAGAGAGCCTCAAACATCGCTTGGCCCCCCCTATTTGCACATGCAAAGGACCTAACTCCTGCTTCAAGCACAGGCCCTGGTCGCCTCTTTTTTGTATTCTGAGCATCTAGTTTATGAATGGAGTGCTATCATTTTTGATATTTGCTTTGACGCCTGTTTGCAACTTTATATTTTCCCTACAAGTTAATTTTGATCAAACTGCTAACATTCATCAATAGATGACTCAGTAGTGAATTTGGCAGCTGCATCTTAAGTCTTAGGGGGTACTTACAATTTTATTGACATATATTAATCTATATCGACAACGTAAACTAATGCAGCTATTGTTTATGTATTATTTTAGAAAACAATCTTAAAACTTACGTTTCTGAATTAAATTTATGTAGCCACCAGTTACAATCTATGAACTTTTAGAAATGTCAGATCTAGTGCATAATATATAACAAGACTTCCTTTCTGAACATAAGAATATAAGAAATAGGAGCAGGAGTATACCATTCGGCCCTTCACACCTGCTCCACCATTCAATACAATCATTATGATATTTTAAATTATGAAATAGAACAGAAAATGTTTACAATTCACAGCATCCCAAAGAGAAAGAAAGGTTCTGATAAAGGGTCCCAACAGAAATTGATTTTTCACCAAAACCTGTTCTTTATTTTCCGTTACAAATTTCTAGCATTTTCTATTGCCATTTCAGATTTCTGGTATTTAGCATTTTTCTTTTTAATGCAATTAAGTTACAATTGGAAGAAAAAAACCACACCAGCGCAGGTTTATCTCTTGTCTAGCAATAACTATTAAACCAGAACCCATTGCAGTGGTGCATGTATTAACAATAGATACATTAGAGTTGCCAAAGGCACACAGGGACAATGTAACATTATCTCACCCGGCAGCAAGGCAGTGACATTGTGAATGCTTCCATTTAACTGTGCTAAACATAGACTGAAGAGGATCACAAAGGTAGGCAGCAGGTTCACTGGCTCTTTATTAGCTCGCAAATTGCTTTGAAAACTGCACACGTTTGTGCAGTGCAGAATACTGTTAACATTTTTTAATGTGTTCTCACAGGAAGCTGAGTGATCCACAGCTGTCATTATTCCACTGTAATTGAAGCATTGGGTCATGCGGGCCCCTTGCTTTCAGCACTTCAAGGTTAGGGAAATTGTTATATTTGGATCCTCCTTTATGGTTGCCTGGTATTTCCAAGTGGCTCATAGCAAAGGATATACAATGTTACAATGCTGTACTACTGGATGTTTATTGAGAAATAACACTGTTGGGGGAGAAATTTGCATCGTTTGTTAATGAGGCGTAAACTATTTCTTGCCTGGGGAGCGGGGCTACTACCATCTTCTGCAAAATTCCATGGGAGTTAGCGGAGGCGCAAACCGGCAGCGCCTCGCACCTCACAGGTCGCGAACCAGGCCGCACTCCGCTCGCGGGTTGAAAATTAAAGGGGGGGGTGCGTGGCGCCATTTTATTCCATGGATGGCTTACTGGTTGGGGACTTGCCTTGTGGAATTCGCGCAGTCCGTGCCGCCATGTTGAAGTCCGGCACTCCGCTTCTGTGCCGAGCTGCGGCCATGGCATCCCGCTCCCCGGTGGAGAAATGGTGACCCCCTCACCCCATTGCAGAGCTTGCTGCATGCCCTCCCCTTTAATGGAAGGGGTTAATGAAGCGTTGTTTCATGTAGTGCTGGTAAATTGCCAAGCTTAGCACCCCAGTCCCACCCCCGAGTTGAAGTGGAACGGGCGACATTGCACTCCACTTCCACTCGGGGCGGTAATTCCAATTTCGTTGCCGGGACGGGACATCCGCGCCTGGCACAGGAAGTCCCGCCTTGCCTCGGATACCACCCCCAAATGGGATACCACTGAATTTCGGCTCCTTTATATATTATTTATTGGTAACACTTTCTTTTTTTAATTTAAATTTGGTCTTACAGTAATGGTGTAAAAGACCCTTTGACTTGTCATGATGCATTAATCATAGAATCATACAATGGTTACAGCACAGAAGGAGGCCATTCGGCCCATCGAGCCCATGCCAACTCTCTGCGAGAGCAATTTAGCTAGTCCCACTCCCCCACCGTTTCCCCGTAGCCCTGCAATTTTTTTTCCTTCAGGTACTTATCCAATTCCCTTTGAAAGCCACTATTGAATTTGCCTCCACCAACCTTTCAGGCAGTGCATTCCAGATCATAACCACCCGCTGCGTAAAAAAGCTTTTCCTCGTGTCACCTAGTACCGAACCCTGGAGAACACAACTGTATACCTTTCTCCAGTCCAAAAAACAATTGTTCACCACTACTCCCTGTTTCATGTCACTTAGCCAATTTTGTATCCATGCTGCCATTATCCCTTTTATTCCATGGGCTTCAACTTTGCTGCCAAGGCTATTATGTGACACTTTATCAAATGCCTTTTGGAAATCCAGATACATCACATCTACCGCATTGCCCTTATCAACCCTCTCTGTTATCTCATCAAAAATCTCAATCAAGTTAGTTAAACATGATATGCCTTTAATTAATTGGAGGGTAGCTAATGTAACCCTACTTTTTAAAAAAGGAGGGAGAGAGAAAACAGGGAATTATAGACCGGTTAGCCTGACATCAGTAGTGGGGAAAATGCTGGAATCAATTATTAAAGATGTAATAGCGACTCATTTGGAAAGCAGTGACAGGATCAGTCCAAGTCAGCATAGATTTATGAAAGAGAAATCATGCTTGACAAATCTTCTAGAATTTTTTGAGGGTGTAACTAATAGAGTGGACAAGGGAGGACCAGTGGATGTGGTGTATTTGGACTTTCAAAAGGCTTTTGACAAGGTCCCACACAAGAGATTGTTGTGCAAAATTAAAACACATGGTATTGGGGGTAATGTACTGACGTGGATAGAGAACTGGTTGGCAGACAGGAAGCAAAGAGTAGGAATAATCGGGTCCTTTTCAGAATGGCAGGCAGTGACTAGTGGGGTACCACATGGTTTAGTGCTGGGACCCCAGCTATTTACAATATACATTAATGATTTAGACAAAGGAATTGAATGTAATATCTCCAAGTTTGCAGATGACACTAAGCTGGGTGGCAGCGTGAGCTGTGAGGAGGATGCTAAGAGGCTGCAGGGTGACTTGGACAGGTTAGGTGAGTGGGAAAATGCATGGCAGATGCAGTATAATGTAGATAAATGTGAGGTTACCCACTTTGGTGGCAAAAACAGGAAGGCAGAATATTATCTGAATCATGACAGATTAGGAAAAGGGGAGGTGCAACGATTAGCCATGGGTGTCATGGTACATCAGTCATTGAAAGTTGGCTACAGGTACAGCAGGCGGTGAAGAAGGTAAATGGCATGTTGGCCTTCATGGCGAGAGGAATTGAGTATAGGAGCAGGGAGGTCATACTGCAGTTGTACAGAGTCTTGGTGAGGCCACACCTTGAATATTGTGTACAGTTTTGGTCTTTTAATCTGAGGAAGGACATTCTTGCTATTGAGAGGGTGCATCGAAGGTTCACCAGACTGATTCCCGGGATGGCAGGACTGATATGAAGAAAGACTGGATCGACTAGGCTTATATTCACTGGAATTTAGAAAAATGAGAGGGAATCTCATAGAAACATATAAAGTTCTGGTGGGATTGGACAGGTTAGATGCAGGAAGAATGTTCCCGATGTTGGGGAAATCCAGAACCAGGGGTCACAGTCTAAGGATAAGGGGTAAGCCATTTAGGACAGAGATGAGGAGAAACTTCTTCACTCAGAGAATTGTGAACCTGTGGAATTCTCTATCATAGAAAGTTATTGAGGCCAGTTCGTTAGATATATTCAAAAGGGAGTTAGATGTGGCCCTTCCGGCTAAAGGGATCAAGGGGTATGGAGAGAAAGCAGGAATGGAGTACTGAAGTTGCATGATCAGCCATGATCATATTAAATGGCGGAGCAGGCTTGAAGGGCCGAATGGCCGACTTCTGCACCTATTTTCTATGTTTCTATGTAATCCACACTTGTCCAAGTTACTGTTAACTTTGTCCCTGATTATCATTTCTAAAAGCTTTCCCACAGCCGTGGTTAAGCTGACTGGCTTGTATTTGCTGAGTTTATCCTCACACCATTTTTTGAACAAGGGTGTAGCATTTGCAATTCTCCAGTACTCTGCCACCATCCCCATATCCAAGAAGGATTGGAAGATTGTGACCAGTACCTCCGTGATTTCCACCTTTACTTCCCTCATCATTCTATGATGCATTCCATCTGGTCCTGGTGACTTATCAACTTTAAGAACAGACAGCCTTTCTAGTACCTTCTCTAACAATTTTTAGTCCATCAAGTATCTCAACTATCTCTTCTTTCATAAGAATATAAGAACATAAGAAATAGGAACGTGAGTAGGCCATACGGCCCCTCGAGCCTGCTCCGCCATTCAATAAGATCATGGCTGATCTGATCATGGACTCAGCTCCATTTCCCTGCCCGCTCCCCATAACCCTTTATCATTTAAGAAACTGTCTATTTCTGTCTTAAATTTGTTCAATATCCCAGCTTCCACAGCTCACTGAGGCAGTGAATTCCACAGATTTACAACCCTCTGAGAGAAGAAATTTCTCCTCATCTCTGTTTTAAATGGGCGGCCTTTTATTCTAGGATCATGCCCTCTAGTTCTAGTCTCCCCCATCATTGGAAACATCCTCTCTGCATCCACCTTGTCAAGCCCCCTCATAATCTTATACATTTCGATAAGATCACCTCTCATTCTTCTGAATTCCAATGAGTAGAGGCCCAATCTATTCAACCTTTCCTCATAAGTCAACCCGATCATCCCCAGAATCAATCTAGTGAACCTTCTCTGAACTGCCTCCAAAGCAAGTATATCCTTTTGTAAATATGGAAACCAAAACTGCACGCAGTATTCCAGGTGTGGCCTCACCAATACCCTGTATAACTGTAGCAAAATTTCCCTGCTTTTATACTCCATCCCCTTTGCAAAAAGGCCAAGATTCCATTGGCCTTCCTGATCACTTGCTGTACCTGCATACTATCCTTTTGTGTTTCATGCACAAATATCCCCAGGTCCCGCTGTACTGCGGCACTTTGCAATCTTTCTCCATTCAAATAATAACTTGCTCTTTGATTTTTTTCTGCCAAAGTGCATGACCTCACACTTTCCAACAATATACTCCATCTGCCAAATTTTTGCCCGCTCACTTAGCCTGTCTATGTCCCTTTGCAGATTTTTTGTGTCCTCCTCACACATTGCTTTTCCTCCCATCTTTGTATCATCAGAAAACCTGGCTATCGTACACTCAGTCCCTTCTTTTACTATGAATTTGGCAGCATCTTCTTCTTTGGTAAAGACAGATGCAAAGTACTCATTTAATACCTCAGCCATGCCCTCTGCCTCCATGCATAGGTCTCTTTTTTGGTCCCTAATTGGCCCCACCCCTACTCTTCCTCCTTATTTACTATTTATCTGCCTAGAGAAGACTTTTGGATTCCCTTTTATGTTCGCTGCATCTATTCTCATACTCTCACTTTGCCCCTTTTATTTCCTTTTTCACTTCCCCTCTGAACTTTCTAGATTTAGCCTGGTTCTCACGTATTCTGAACCTAACATCTGTCATAAGCCCCTTTTTTCCGCTTCATCTTACTCTATCTCTTTCGTCATCCAAGGAGCTCTGGCTTTGGTTGCTCTACCTTTTGCGCTTATGTATCAACAGCCCCGGTTCCTCTCCTGTGAGGAAGTGGAACGGCCAACATTGCACTCCACTTCCTCCCGGGGGGCAGTAACCCTTATTTCGCGGCCAGGGCGGAACTTCCACTCCAGTTGCAGGAAGTCTCACCTCGCCTCGGTTACCACCCCCAAACGGGGCGTTACTGAATTTTGGCCCCTTTATACATAATTGCACCTCTGGGAGACTGAAAAATTAATCACCATTTCTCTGAGGTTGCCACAAATCTTCTGCCAACGTGACAGTGGTCAATTGGGAGAAACCCCGTAGAAATTCAACGTCATTCGTTATACACGTATTAATGATTTTGCAATAAATAGGAAACATGATAACATTCCCCCATTTCGCAATTGGAGATCGGCTTCCAGTACCACATGGCCATTATTCATGCATGCCAGCAGGACTGCAGTGACATCGCACCATCTGAATGTTGAAGGTGGTGAATGCGGTGCCAATCAAGTGGGTTGCTTTGTCCTGGATGGTGTCGAGTTTCTTGAGTGTTGGAACTGCACTCATCCAAGCAAGTGCAGAGTATTCCATCACACTCCTGACTTGTGCTTTGTAGATGGTGGAAGGATTTGGGGAGTCAGGAGGTGCGACACTTGCCACAGAATACCCAGCCTCTGACCTGCTCTTGTTGCCACAGTATTTTTGTGAAGGTCCAGTTAAGTTTCTGGTCAATGGTGACCCCTGAGGATGTTGATGATCCCTTTTTTGGGGGTGTCCAGACCATGTTGCTGGCTTCTTCAGATCCTTTGGGTCTTGACTGAGCCAGCGGAGTGCAAACTCCTGGTGAAGGGAGTCCACGCCCCTGGCTCCACCCACCCCCAACCCCATCAACATTTGTCTTGTTCAGGGGCAGCACAACCAGGCCTCTGCCATGTCCCAATTCTCTTCTAGTCTCCTGCCAGAGTAACAGCGGGAAATTATCTGAAGCCCAGGAATTCTGGTCCTTTTACCGATTGTGACATACAGTCAGCTCCTAGATTCAAATTCCATAACTATAATACCATTGACAAATATTCTATTCCTAGAAAAAGATCTGTTGTTAACTTCAGAATCTTGTTCATCCGTTACAAATACTGGAGTAAAATACAATCATTCAAAAGTTAGGTAGCATTGCCCCCTAATGGGAAGTTAAAGACTAGTAAACATATTGCAATTTTATTTTCAATGCAAATTTAACCTATATCGTCAAATCTCCATCAACATGAAATAACATAGTGCCCAAAACCGATCCCCACCAAGTAAACAAGGAAATAGTACACTTAAATGCCCACCGTAGTAATAACAGGCCCATTTAGTTATTAAAGGGTCATTGTTTTCAAAGACATTATACCATGTATATATAAAGATCTGTGCAAAAAATGTGATGGCTGATACAATATTATCAGATATCTAATTGTATTTGCCATAACTATTTATTTTTATTATAATTTTAGGGGTCAACATGATGGCAACTGACCATTTTTGTCCTATATTAAACAATATGATGTAAAAATATCTATTGGGATTCCTTGATCTCCCAACATAACTCCAGCGGAAGATCAGCGGAAATCCCAGTGTAGACAGCTGTTTACAGATTTTCTTTTGGGATTTCCGCCAATGTCATCGTGGAACATTGAGAGAATTTCCTAGATATAATTGTCTTGCTTGGCCATTTTTATACTTATATCTGTGCCTCAGGAATAAAAGTCTTTGAGGGAGAAATTCGGTTGTGCCTCAGTTAGGGCAGTGTCCTAGGCAGAGCGGTAAATTTTGCGTCTGCAAATGGTTTGTGTCTGCCGCTGCAAAATTCATCAGTTGGGCCCAGAGTTTGGAGCGGAACACTAAAAGAGGCATTGCACGCCGCTTTTAGGGTGCTAAGTTAGCAGAGCAAGGGACAATCCCAAGCTAAACAGCCAGCCTTGGAGCACCATAACAGAGGCCTGGGGGGAGAAAACTGGAAAAAAACACCAAAAATATTCCCAATATATAGCTCACGCCACCACAACATAAATCGCCAAAAAAAAATCACACTTACCTGAGGTCGGCATTACTTGCATCACTGTGGCCGCTACAGCTTGGAATGCTTGCTTTCACATGTGTTCTCACCAGGGCGCGCTACGGAGTGCTAAGGGTCTGGCGCCAACCAGAAATCGAGCCGGTGTCGCAACAAGGGACGTTGCACACCGGCTTGCCACTTCCGGGCCGGTAATGCTCCACGCCCCATTGACACATAAGAACATAAGAAATAGGAGCAGGAGTAGGCCATTAGGCCCCTCGAGCCTGCTCTGCCGTTCAATAAGATCATGGCTGATCTGATCATGGACTCAGCTCCACTTTCTTGCCCGCTCCCCATAATCCATTACTCCCTTATCGCTCAAAAATCTGTCTATCTCCACCTTAAATATATTCAATGACCCAGCCTCCACAGATCTCTGGGGCAGAGAATTCTATTGATTTACAACCCTCTGAGAGAAGAAATTTCTCCTCATCTCAGTTTTAAATGGATAGCCCATTATTCTAAGACTATGTCCCCTAGTTTTAGTTTCCCCTATGAGTGCAAATATCCTCTCTGCATCCAACTTGTCGAGCCCCCTCATTATCATATGTTTCAATAAGATCGCCTCTCATTCTTCTGAACTCCAATGTGTATAGGCCCAACCTACTCGACCTATCCTCATAAGTTAACCTCCTCATCTCTGGAATCAACCTAGTGAACCTTCTCTGAACAGCCTCCAATGCAAGTGTATCCTTCTTTAAATACGAAAACCAAAACTGTACGCAGTACTCTAGGTGTGGCCTCACCAATACCCTGTACAGTTGTAGCAGGGCTTCTCTGTTTTTATACTCTATTCCCCTTGCAATATATGTCAATATTCCAGTTGCCTTCCTGATTACTTGCTGTATATGCATACTAACTTTTTGTGTTTCATGCGCAAGGACCCCCAGGTCTCTCTGTACTGCAGCACTTTGCAATTTTTCTCCATTTAAATTATAATTCGCTTTTCTATTATTTCTGCCAAAGTGGACAACCTCACATTTTCCCACATTATACTTCATCTGCCAAATTTTTGCCCACTCACTTAGCTTGTCTATGTCCTTTTGCAGATTTTTTGTGTCCTCGCAATTTGCTTTCCCACCCATCTTTGTATTATCAGGAAACTTGGCTGCATTACACTCGGTCCGTTCATCCAAGTCATTAATATAGATTGCAAATAGTTGAGGACCCAGCACCGATTTCTGCGGCATCCCACTAGTCACTGTTTGCCAACCAGAAAATGACCCATTTATCCCGACTCTCTGTTTTCTGTTAGTTAGCCAATCCTCTATCTATGCTAATATATTACCCCCAACCCCGTGAACGTTTATCTTGTGCCGTAACCTCTTATGTGGCACCTTATTGAATGCCTTCTGGAAATCCAGATACACCAGATCCACTGGTTCCCCCTTATCCACCCTGCTCATTACATCCTTAAAGAACTCCAGCAAATTTGTCAAACACGATTTCCCTTTCATAAAACCATGTTGACTCTGCTTGATTGAATCATGTTTTTGCAAATGTCCCGCTACTCCTTCCTTAATAATGGAGTCCAGCATTTTCCCAACAACAGATGTTAGGCTAACTGGTTTGTAGTTTCCTGCTTTTTGTCTGCCTCCTTTTTTAAATAGGGGTGTTATATTTGCGGTTTTCCAATCTGCTGGGACCGCCCCAGAATCCAGGGAATTTTGGTAGATTACAACGAATGCATCCACTATCTCTGCAGTCACTTCTCTTAAGACCCAAGGATGTAAGGCATCAGGTCCAGGGGACTTGTCCACCTTTAGTCCCATTATTTTACCTAGTGCTATTTCATTCGTGATAGTGATTGTATTAAGTTCCTCCCTACCTATAGCTCCTTGATTATCCACAATTGGGATACCGGCACCGAATGTCCCAGTGGGCCACTAAGAGGGGTGGCAGAAGATGGAAAATCCAGCTTTTTGTTTAATGGTTATCTAATTGTTTTAATTATTGATAGCAGTGCAGCAAAGTTAGAACTCAAGCCATGATCCCATTTCCTGTTGTCATTCCTGATTATTCAAGAAACTGAACCCCCATCTAAAATGCTTTTTAAAATATCCAGTCACGTCAATCTGCTAAAAGTCAAGGCAGCAGCAGTAGGCACCTCCTCCCAATTTTCCTTGAGTTTCTGCTGCTATACCATCCGATTTTAGGTGACACAGTGCAAGAAAATTCAGCCCTAACTAGATTAGTAATCAATTGAAGAAATGACTATAATTCCATGAATTTCAGAGTCTGAGAATTGCAATTACAGTAAACCACAAACTGATCACCTAAATTAAGTTTTATTGATCAAGTATCAAAAATTCCTGGAATTTGTTTCAGAAATTGTAGATCATCTATAGTTTTCATAAAGAAATCTACAAGTCAAAATAATTTTAAAGTGGAATCATGTGCTCAGGAATGTAATAAGGGAAGAGAAGAAAATATAAAATGAAAGAAATACACTTTCAATACATTTCAGGTTTTACAGCACCTTGATTATGAAACCAATTAGCCACAGATTTCATGTTTTGACTTTTCATACCGAGTTAAGTAGCTCAATAATCCAAGAATTATCCTCAGATTTCATCACCTGATCGATAAACAGTTCATCCACAGGCATCTCTCATTTTCAGGATTGGGAGTAACAGACCAATAATTCCTTTCAGATTTCCAGTGTGCACAACAGGGCAAAAGAAAAGGACAAGCTGAGGGGCCATAGTCTATAATACAGGACAGCCTGGAGGTTTAAAAGAGTTGTAAAAAAGGTACGAAATTAGGTAATTGTGATTAGGATGAACATAGCGATGAGTTGAATTTTTTTTCTTTAAACCATGAGCAACAAACTTACAGGAGACATTTTCGCTACTTAGGTAGATGGTTAGAAAGTGGGAATTGCTTTTGATTTAAATAATGGCCTTGAAATTCCGATGTTCCCGGGCCCGTACGAAGTTTGTACGGACCCAGGAAGGCACTGGAAAAGCCGTTTTTCGACGCGCAATGCGTACGCGCTGAAAACCGGCTTTTCCGATCTGTCAAGTTTCTGGCTTGACAGATCATCTGCAGCTCGGAAGCGAGGGTACTTATAAGTGCAAATTTCCGATATTTACGCATACAAATGTCCTCAACAATCTTGTGCCTGAAAAAACAGGTGCATAGCCTACTTTTACAGGCGCAAGTGTTTTAAAGAACACAAAAACATATAAAAATACAGCTATGAAAACATATTTTATCATTAAAAACACTCCCCACAATGGTAAGTTTATTTTAAAAACTTTTTTTCAAAATCAGGAAAATATATTTTTTTTTAACATATTAATAACTTTAATTTAAATGAATGTAGTGTACATTTTCTATTTTTTATTAGTGTTTTGGGTGTTTGAGGCTGTGTTTTGGGTGTTTTGGGCTCACAGCATCAAACAAGAAATTAGGGATGCACGCAATAAAGGTACAGCAGTTATCATGGGCGACTTTAATCGACATATAGATTGGGCCAACCAAACTGGTAGCAATACGGTGGAGGAGGATTTCCTGGAGTGTATTAGGGATGGTTTTCGAGACCAATATGTCGAGGAACCAACTAGAGGGCTAGCCATCCTAGACTGGGTGATGTATAATGAGAAAGGACTAATTAGCAATCTTGTTGTGCGAGATCCCTTGGGGAAGAGTGACCATAATATGGCAGAATTCTTTATTAAAATGGAGAGTGACACAGTTAATTCAGAAACTGGGGTCCTGAACTTAGGGAAAGGTAACTTCGATGGTATGAAACATGAATTGGCTAGAATAGACTATCAAATGATACTTACAGAATTGACAGGCAATGGCAAACATTTAAAGATCACATGGATGAACTTCAACAATTGTACATCCCTGTCTGGAGTAAAAATAAAACGGGGAAGGTGGCTCAACTGTGGCTAACAAGGGAAATTAGGGATAGTGTTAAATCCAAGGAAGAGGCATATAAATTGGCCAGAAAAAGCAGCAACCCTGAGGACTGGGAGAAATTTAGAATCCAGCAGAGGAGGACAAAGTGTTTAATTAGGAGGGGGAAAATAAAGTATGAGAGGAAGCTTGCTGGGAACATAAAAACTGACTGCAAAAGCTTCTATAGATATGTGAAGAGAAAGAGATTAGTGAAGACAAACGTAGGTCCCTTGCAGTCAGAATGTGAATTTATAATGGGGAACAAAGAAATGGCAACCAATTGAACAAGTACTTTGGTTTTGTCTTCACGAAGGAAGACACGAATAACCTTCTGGAAATACTAGGGGACAGAGGATCTAGCGAGAAGGAAGAACTGAAGGAAATCCTTATTAGTCAGGAAATTGTGTTAGGGAAATTGATGGGATTGAAGGCAATTAAATCCCCAGGGCCTGATAGTCTGCATCCCAGAGTACTTAAGGAAGTGGCCCTAGAAATAGTGGATGCATTGGTGATCATTTTCCAACAGTCTATCGACTCTGGATCAGTTCCTATGGACTGGAGGGTAGCTAATTTAACTCCACTTTTGAAAAAAGGAGGGAGAGAGAAAACAGGGAATTAAGACCGGTTAGCCTGACATCGGTAGTGGGGAAAATTTTAGAATAAATTATTAAAGATGTCATAACAGCGCATTTGGAAAGAGGTGACATGATAGGTCCAAGTCAGCATGGATTTGTGAAAGGGAAATCATGCTTGACAAATCTTCTGGAATTTTTTGAGGATGTTTCCAGTAGAGTGGACAAGGGAGAACCAGTTGATGAGGTGTATTTGGAATTTCAGAAGGCTTTCGACAAGGTCCCACACAAGAGATTAATGTGCAAAGTTAAAGCACATGGGATTGGGGGTAGTGTGCTGATGTGGATTGAAAACTGGTTGGCAGACAGGAAGCAAAGAGTAGGAGTAAATGGGTACTTTTCAGAATGGCAGGCAGTGACTAGTGGGGTACTGCAAGGTTCTGTGCTGGGGCCCCAGTTGTTTACATTGTACATTAATGATTTAGATGAGGGGATTAAATGTAGTATCTCCAAATTTGCGGATGACACTAAGTTGGGTGGCAGTGTGAGCTGCGAGGAGGATGCTATGCAGCTGCAGAGTGACTTGGATAGGTTAGGTGAGTGGGCAAATGCATGGCAGATGAAGTATAGTGTGGATAAATGTGAGGTTATCCACTTTGGTGGTAAAAACAGAGAGACAGACTATTATCTGAATGGTGACAGATTAGGAAAAGGGGAGGTGCAACGAGACCTGGGTGTCATGGTACATCAGTCATTGAAGGTTGGCATGCAGATACAGCAGGTGGTTAAGTACAGGGGCAGGGAGGTGTCACTACAGTTGTACAGGGCCTTGGTGAGGCCACACCTGGAGTATTGTGTACAGTTTTGGTCTCCTAACTTGAGGAAGGACATTCTTGCTATTGAGGGAGTGCAACGAAGATTCACCAGACTGATTTCCGGGATAGCGGGACTGACATATAAAGAAAGACTGGATCAACTGAGCTTGTATTCACTGGAGTTCAGAAGAATGAGAGGGGATTTCATAGGAACGTTTAAAATTCTGATGGGTTTAGACAGGTTAGATGCAGGAAGAATGTTTCCAATGTTGGGGAAGTCCAGAACCAGGGGTCACAGTCTAAGGATAAGGGATAAGCCATTTAGGACCGAGATGAGGAGAAACTTCTTCATCCAGAGAGTGGTGAACCTGTGGAATTCTCTACCACAGAAAGTTGTTGAGGTCAATTCACTAAATATATTCAAAAAGGAGTTAGATGTAGTCCTTACTACTAGGGGGAATCAAGGGGTATGGCGAGAAAGCAGGAATGGGGTACTGAAGTTGCATGTTCAGCCATGAACTGATTGAATGGCGGTGCAGGCTCGAAGGACCGAATGGCCTACTCCTGCACCTATTTTCTATGTTTCTATGTAGAGTGGACAAGGATGTGGATGTGGTGTATTTGGACTTTCAAAAAGCTTTCGACTAGGTCCCACACAAGAGATTGTTGTGCAAAATTAAAGCACATGGTATTCGGGGTAATGTATTGACGTGGATAGAGAACTGGTTGGCAGACAGGAAGCAGAGAGTCGTGATAAATGTGTCGTTTTCAGAATGGCAGGCAGTGACTAGTGGGGTGCCACAGGGCTCAGTGCTGGGACCCCAGCTATTTACAATATACATAAATGATTTAGATGAAGGAATTAAGTGTAATATCTCCAAGTTTTCAGATGACACTAAGCTGGGTGGTGGTGTGAGCTGTGAGGAGGATGCTAAGAGGCTGCAGGGTGACTTGGACAGGTTAGGTGAGTGGGCAAATGCATGGCAGATGCAGTATAATGTGGATAAATGTGAAGTTATCCACTGTGGTGGCAAAAACGTGAGGCAGAATATTATCTGAATGACGGCAAATTAGGAAAAGGGAAGGTGCAACGATACCTGGGTGTCATGGTACATCAGTCATTGAAAGTTGGCATGCAGGTGCAGCAGGCGGTGAAGATGGCAAATGGCATGTTGTCCCTCATAGCGAGAGGGTTTGAGTATTGGAGCAG
The DNA here is from genome assembly GCF_044704955.1 of Pristiophorus japonicus. Taxonomy (NCBI): domain Eukaryota; kingdom Metazoa; phylum Chordata; class Chondrichthyes; family Pristiophoridae; genus Pristiophorus; species Pristiophorus japonicus. The sequence goes on along the minus strand of NC_091977.1, from coordinate 110,832,012 downwards.
GGAGGTTTACTGCAGTTGTACAGGGCTTTGGTGAGACCTCACCTGGAATATTGTGTTCAGTTTTGGTCTCCTAATCTGAGGAAGGACGTTCTTGCTATTGAGAGAGTGCAGTGAAGGTTCACCAGATTGATTCCCGGGATGGCAGGACTGACATATGAGGAGAGACTGGATCGATCGGGCCTGTATTCACTGGAGTTTAGAAGAATAAGAGGGGATCTCATAGAAACATATAAAATTCTGACAGGACTGGACAGGTTAGATGCAAGAAGAATGTTCCCGATGTTGGGGAAGTCCAGAACCAGTGGTCACAGTCTAAGGATAAGGGGTAAGCCATTTAGGACCGAGATGAGGAGAAACCTCTTCACTCAGAGAGTTGTGAACCTGTGGAATTCTCTACCACAGAGAGTTGTTGATGCCAGTTCATTAGATATATTCAAGAAGGAGTTAGATATGGCCCTTATGGCTAAAGGGATCAAGGGGTATGGAGAGAAAGCAGGAAAGGGGTACTGAGGTGAATGATCAGCCATGATCTTATTGAATGGTGGTGCAGGCTCGAAGGGCCGAATGGCCTACTCCTGCATCTATTTTCTATATTTCTATCACAATCATAGTAATAGGAGTTTAGGACCTTACGGAACTCCTATTACTATGATACTTTACCTGATTGACTGTCCAGAGGCATGTGACTCCAGTTCCAGACCTGCGCACGTCCCGACATGCACGCACTGCGACTCGCAGTCAGGAGAGGCCTCAGCATCGGAAAGTCCAACGTGGGCAGCAGCTTAAGGTACGTGGGTATTTTTTCTCTAAAATGCCCACGGGAAGCACAAAACGGAATTTCAGGGTCATTATGTGGTACACAGGAAAATCACATATGTTTAATTATGTAAGTAAATCCCTGACAAATATTGCTTTAAGACAATTTTTATCTTTTCCTAACTTTGACCTAAATTGCTCAGTGGTTCTTCATAGGATTGCCACACATCCAATTTTGGACTAATCTGGGCTTTTGAATGAGCTGTCTGGAAATTTCTAAAATATAATAGGAACATAGGAACAGGAGTAGACAGTTCAACCCCTCGAGCCTTTTACGCTTTTAAATTAGATCATGGCTGATCTGTATCTTAACTCCATCAACCCGTGTGGATTCTGTAACCCTTAATACCCTTGCTTAACAAAAATCTATCACTCAGTTTTAAAATTTACAATTGACCTAGCCTCAACAGCTTTTTGGGTGAGAGAGTTCCAGATTCCCACTACCCTTTGTGTGAAGAAATGCTTTCTGACATCACCCCTGAATGGCATAGCTCTAATTTTAAGATTATGCTACTTTGTTTTGGACTCCTCAACCAGAGAAACTAGCTTCTCTCCATCTATCCTATCAACTACTTTAATCATCTTAAACACCTCAATTAGATTATCTCTTCTACACTCAATACAATACAAGCCTAGTCTATGCAACCTGTCCTCATAATTTAACCCTTTTAACCTTGGTATAATTCTGGTGAATCTGCACTGCACCCCCTCCAAGGCCAATATATCCCCCTTGAGGTGCGGCGCCCAGAACGGAACTCAGTACTCTAAATTGGGTCTAACCAGAGCTCTGTACAGCTGTACCATAACTTCCACCCCTTTGTATTCCAGCCCACTTGAGATAAAGGCAACATTCCATTAGCCTCTTAAATTAATTTGTCGCTGTCCACTAGCTTTTAGTGATTCATGTATTTGGAGCTCTAAATCTCGCTGCTCATCCACCGTTCCTTGCTTCTTGCCATTTAGAAAATACTCTGATCTATCTTTCTTAAGTCCAAAGTTCCTATGCTGAACTCTATCTAGCACAGTTTTCCCCACTCACTTAAATCTATCAACTTGCAACTTTCTACTCCCATCTACACTATTTACTGTGCCACCTAACATGGTGTTGGTAGTGAATCTTTGGAATTCTCTGCCCCAAAGTGCTGTGGATGCTCAGTCGTCAATATCTTCAAAGCTCAGATCGCTAGATTTTTGCACTCCAGATGAATCAAGGGATATGGGGATCGGGCGGAAAAGTAGAGTTGAGGTAGAAGATCAACCATGATCTTTTTGAATGGCGGAGCAGGCTCGAGGGGCCATATGGCCTACTCCTGCTCCTAATTCTTATGTTCTTATGTTCTTATGTGTCATCGGCAAACTTAGATTATACGGCTCCAAATTCTTTCAACTAAATCATTTATAAATATAGTGGAAAGCTGAGGCCCCACTACAGATCCCTGGACACCAAAGTTCTATCAAGTTAGGCTGAATGGCCTGTTTCAGTGCTGTAAATTATATGTAATTCTGTGTAATTCCAACCATATTACACATCACACACATTTCCAGTCCGATGGGTGTCAGACAGAGGAATCACGCACCAAAACCAAGTGGGTGCTTCATTGTAGTAGTTTTATTGAGGTCATGATTAAATAATTTAGACATCAACACAATGCACCATTTGTTGTGTTGCAATGTTTAATCTTTCTAAATTTTGTCCATGTCTAACAAGCACTCAAGATTGCCAGGTGCTGCAGTGAAAGCAAAAATAATTTAAAAGGATACATAGCAAGTGCATTTAGGTGGCTTTTGAAATGTTTTTCTCCTGGGTGTATTTTAAGAAGCATTTTGGGAGTGGGGAAAGAATAATGCAGAGAAGATTTTATGCCACATTTTTTGGTATGACGCATCATAGCGTCCACTTTGCCAGCCATGCAACAGGAGGTCCAATGCTGCGCTGCTCCGTTGCTTGTCCACACACTGTTTTATGCTTCGACATTGGGTTTTGTTTCATTTCATTTTTATTTGGCATGTCCTATCCCTACCCTTGAGTATTGGCAAAGGCTACCAATGGGTTGAAATGTTTTTTTAACATTTCTACGTTCTTAGGATAAGGGATAGGCCATTTAGGACTGAGATGAGGAGAAACTTCTTCACTCAGAGAGTTGTTAACCTGTGGAATTCCCTGCCGCAGAGAGTTGTTGATGCCAGTTCATTGAATATATTCAAGAGGGAGTTAGATATGGCCCTTACGGCTAAGGGGAATCAAGGGATATAGAGAGAAAGCAGGAAAGGGGAACTGAGGGAGTGATCAGCCATGATCTTATTGAATGGTGGTGCAGGCTCAAAGGCCTACTCCTGCACCTATTTTCTATGTTTCTATGTTTAAGAATTTCCTCCCTTCAGCAGATGCTTACTTTTAAGTGGCTACATCTCACATCCCTTGAAATTGTACTTAAACGGCAATTTTCCAGTTCCCCCCCCCCCTCCCTGATCAAGATAGCTTGATACCTGCACAAGACCAATATGGCACTGGGAGCTGTGATAAATGATTGAGGGTTAATGAACTTATGTAGGAAAATTGCTTGCAGACAGCGCACCACTTGCTGGCTTTTACCTCCTCCCTTCCCAGTATCGAGGGCCCGAAATACTCCTTCCAGGTGAAACAGTGATTTACTTGTACTTCTTTCAATTTAGTATACTGTATTCGCTGCTCAAGATGTGGTCTCCTCTACATTGGGGAGACCAAGCATAGATTGGGTGACCGCTTTGTGGAGCACCTCCGTTCAGTCCGCAAGCGTGACCCCGAGCTTCCGGTCATCTGTCACTTTAATTCTCCACTCCATTCCCACTCGGTCCTCAGCCTCCTACACTGTTCCAACGAAGCTCAACACAAACTCGAGGAACAGCACCTCATCTTTCATTTAAGTACTTTACAACCTTCTGGACTCAACATTGAGTTCAAAAATTTCAGAGCAGAACCGCTGCCAATCTTTGGCTCCCTTTCCCCCCTTATCGCCTCCCCCCCCTCCGCCCCACCCCCCGCCCCCACCTCCCGACCCTGTTTCTTTTTTTCTCCTTGTCTCTTATGGCAGTTGGTCATTATCCCACCATTCACACCCTATCTTGACTAATGTTTTTCTAACTCCTAGCATTACCATTTGAATTTGGGCCATCATACCTTTTTGTCTCTCCAATCTCTCCTGTATTCCAAACTATCACAGACCTTCCCTTTTGTTCTTTCTATCCCCTCCCCCTTTCACTGCTTGTTAACAATCTGTTCTTTCCGAACACTCTCCAGTCTGACGAAGGGTCATCGACCAGAAACGTTAACTCTGCTTCCTCTCCACAGATGCTGCCTGACCCGCTGAGATTTCCAGCATTTTCTGTTTTGATTCTAGAACTAAGCCATTCTGCACTAAACTTCAATAGAACCTGTAAATCTACCCTCAAGAGTCTTATTTTTAAAGTAAGTTCTCTCCCACCACTTACTTCATTGTTTTGTGCTGTGGAGCTATTTGTTAAGATATTTAATGAATTTTTATCAACAGAAAAGCAAATGTCTAAACTCATGATTCTTACTGGACTGCTGAGGAAGTTTTCTTCATACAACAGATGGAATGGATTTCCAATAGTGTAGTGGAGGTAAAAATCCTGGAATTATTTAAGAAACAATGTGGGGGTTGGGGGGACAATAACTGTACAATAAATGGAGAACTACTGCCAGAATTTGGCCCTTTTGTTGTAAAAAATTAACGAGGCGGTGTTGGGGGCAGGAGAGGAGCGGAAGAGAGTCGGGAGTGGGGCAGAAGGTGGCTGGTGTCATTTAACGCCACGTTGAGTACGTCAGCATGACACGGACGTCCCTCCTCATCAGTTAAAGGGGAGGGATGCTGCGAGGCTGAGTGAGGCCTCCGAGGCGCCCACTGGGCCACCAGGGAAGGGGGTGCCGGGCTGCCTGTTGTCGGCCGACTGCAGAGTTTGTCGACAATTAAAGGAAAATGGCAGCCGCACCGCCCAGCCACTGGCAGCTTCCCGCCTCGCGAAATTGTCAGTGGCACCGAGCGGCGGTGGCTGCGCTCCCACATGGCAATTTCCACCACGGGGCGGAAAAGGGATCACCGCCGGCCAGTAATGGGTCAGCGTGTGGCCAACAAGAGGTCGGCGCGTGGGTGAGGCAGAAAGTCAACCCGTTTCCACTGCCCCCGACCCGGGGGCAATTGCGAATGGTCGCATCCTCTGCCTGTCCCCGGTCGGTGAGGCCTTACCACCCCATTAACGGGCCTTAAAAAAGGGGGCAATTTTGGCCCCTAAATACTGTGGCCCCTATTTTAGAGAAAATAATTTTATTTCTGAGATATCACTTCTGTCTCCCATAACTTAGCATCAGAGAAGTAGATCTATCTGGCACCAGGAAATGTGCAAGACCTGCCTTCAGCAATAGAGAACAACACAAACCATCCAGTGCAAACAGTCTTCAGCTGCCAATGTAAAGTTCATGCTATCACAGCAGGCTGCTTCAGAGATAATAAATCTGCCAAACAAAAACCATTTCACACATCCCCACTTGCCCTCCAACAGTTTACTCAGTTGACTCAGATCGTATTATTAAAGGAGAAGCTTGCCCTTCACACACTTTTGCAAACCTTGTCTCCTAATGCTGGGAAGGAAACTTGACAACATATGTTTTAAATAAGATTTATTCCATTGGCAGGACCGTGAGGACTACACACAAGTAATGAATCTCTCAATAAAAGACAAATAAATAGTATATTCACACTAGGGTGTGGTTATGTAACTAAAACAAACATTTTCCAGAGTCATGTAAAATTCAGGAATGTAGTAATCATTTTGGGGCAATTAAACAACAAATGACTAAAAATTAGAAATTCTATTGCGCCTGTTTGGGACGATAACTTTTGAAATCTGAGAAAATTATCGCCAGTCAATAATCCATTTTTGATCATGGAAACTTCAGCTTTAGCACTCCCAGAGGGAAGTGGAGCGCTAAATCAAGTGCTAACTGCTTCTCTTAGGGCACTAAAGTGTGTGAGAGGGGCAGTAGCAACAGAGCGCTGAAGCATGTGCAGTGCAGTGCTACCGGCATCAGAGGCTTCTTCCCTCACTTAAAGGGACAGGCCAATGATGGTTTGCAACATTCTTCTTCTTCGTTCTTTGGGTCAAGTGACCTGCGCAACTTGCATTACTGCCCCAATCATTCTCAGAGAGTGGAGGGCACTAGACTGGTGCGAAGATTAAAGTTTGGCCTACCTGACCACTGCTGCCTTTAATTATCACTCCCCAAGCAGCCAGCTGAGGTGACAACGCCTCCTGTTGCTGCCATTGTTGACGCCCGGTGATGCAGCAAGGGGCGGAAGCGAATATCACATCCGAGGCGGTAATGGGCCGCTGCGCACTTGATGACATCATGATCTATGGGACGCTAGAGACCGAGGCACTAAATGTTAGCACCAGCGCATAACTGCCAGGGAAGTTCGCCGACGTCGCTGAATTTGTCGCGCCCGGTCGGTAACCCCGTAGTGACCCGTTCCTGCCCCACAGGCGCTAATGGGAGGAGCAAAGCAGCCGAATTTCTCCCCCATAGTGTCTATAATTCATCACCAATCTTGGCTTTGCATGGATTTTAATTTGTTCAGATTTGCCTCTTCTGTTTTAATTTTGTGACAGACGCCCCACAGACTCACCGCCAGTAACATTGTTCAATTGGCGTAATCACCTTAACCCTTGAACTTGCTTTTTATTCAGAGACCTAAGTGATGGATAGGGCTCATTCATGTAGGACAGCACCAAGGTTGAAAGAAAGAGTAGGAGAGAACATAAGGTGAATCAACAAATCTGAACCTACAAAATTGACGGGCAAGAAAAGACCAGCTTGTCCATCAAGCCTGCCCCACACCATGGTGGCTGGACCATCATGGCTAAATACTTCTTCCCTCCCCTGACCTCCAATCGGCCCCCGCCCCCCACAAATCTCACACTCACCCTGGCAGCCATGTAATCTCCTAGGGGAGGTAAAAAAAAGTGAAAAATCCCAGGGTGAATAATGGAAAAAATAAACAGTAAAATTCCTCTCCCACCCCCTCAAGCGATTAAAAGCAGTCCAGGGGATCACATGGACCAAGTGGTATCTATAAAGATACTTACCTGCTGCACGACGCGGATCTCTGCCCCAGCTCCCTCTTGAAGGCATGTGGAGAGTCAACACCAATCGCATGAGCCGGCAATGTATTCCAGAGGCTCACAATTCCCTGGGGAAAGAAGAACCTCCTAACATCCAGTCTATTCCTACTACATAGTTTAAACTTCACTGGTCACTGTTCCTCCCCAATCTGTTAAACTGGAATAATTTATCAATAGGGGTGCTATTACACCCTTAATTATTTTGTAGACCTTTATCAGGTTACCTCTAAGTCTGTGCTACTCTAAAGTAAATAGACCAAGGTCCTTGAGTCTGTCTGAGTAGCTGAGGTATCTTTAAGGTAGGAATCATTCTTCTAGCTCTCCTCTGGATCAGTTTTGTATCCATGCTGCCACTGAGCTTCAATTTCGTCAAACACCTTTTGAATGTCCACATACACAACATCAACTGCTCCACCCTCATTAACCCTCTCTACTACTTCCTCAAAGAACTCAATTAAATTAGCCAAACATGATATCCCTTTAACACATCCATGCTGGCTTTTATTTATGACCCCATATTTTTCCAAGTGCCAATTAATTTTGTCCCGGATTAACGTCTCTAAATGTTTCCCCACCACCGATGTTAGGACTGACTAGCCTGTAATTGTTGGGTTTATCTCTCTCCCCTTTTTTGAACATGGCTGTAACATTTGCAATCCTCCAGTCCTCTGGCACTGCACCCACATCTAAGGGGGACTGGAAGATTGTGGCCAGAGCTTTTGCAATTTCCACCCTTAGTTCCCTCAGCAAACTAGGATGCATCCCAGGTGACTTTTCTGCTTTGAGCGTTGCCAACATTTTAAGTACTGCTCTTTATCGATTTTTATCCCATTCAATTTCTCTACTACCTCCTCCTTGACTGCAACATTGGCAACATTCTTTAGTGGACAGATGCAAAGTATTAATTTATTACCTTAGCCATGCCCTCTGCCTCCACAAGAACATTTCTATTTTGGCCCCACCCTTCCTTTGATTACCCTTTTACTATTTCTATGGACCTGAAATTTTGGCCGGAGGCTTCCCACGGGCGAATGCCTCCGATCCGCAAGGAAAGTACACATCTACCTGGTGCCGCCGTATCTTCGGACTCTTGCAGTCCTGGGCCTGTGTAAAGGCTCACATATCCTAGGGCTGCATGCGGTTTGCAAGCGACCCTAGGATCACGTGGGCCAGCCCAACCAATCAAAAAGGGGGTTCTCATTATGCTTATGGGAATTCCGTTTACATACGGAATCCCCATAAGCATATTAGGAATGACATAAAAACATGCCTAAATAAAAATAAACCACCGCATATTTAACATTAATTAAAAACTACATCATAAGCAATTTTAAAGATTTTTGAATGTTTAAATGATTTAAAAAATGTATTTTAATATTTATTTAAACCCTTACGCTGGTAAAAGAAAGCCCTACTCCTGCTTTTACCAGGCAGAAGAGTTTTGTGGGCATTCGCTGGGGAGTAGTTGGGCAAATAGCCCAACTATCTGCCAGCGAATGTCGATTTCCTGTGCAGGTGCATGATCTGTCAAGCTGAAACTTGACAGATCGCAGGTTTTGGGTTTTCGTGCATGTGCAGCACATGCAGAAACCCAAAACTTGTGGGGCACTTGTCATAGGCCCCGTAAAATCTGGGCCTATGTTTATAAAAGAGTTTTGGGTTCCCTTTTAGGTTACCCACTAATCTTTACCCCTCTTATTTCCTATTCAGTTCTCCTTTGCACTTTTTGTATTCAGCTTGGTTCTCTACTGAATTATGAACCCAAAATTTATCAGAAGCCTCCTTTTTCTCTTTTATTTTAATCTCTAAGGGCTAAGAATTCGGGGGTTTAACACCACCCGTTACCAGCAAAATGTTGCATTAAGTGGGCGGCTGTCGCTCTTTCGCCAGCTGGTGACAGGTCCCACGACATCCACCATTTTCCAAGCCCGGCAGTGCTGCCAGTAATATCCATCGGCCTGCAAATTGAAATGAGGGAGAGGTGACGTCAGTAGGCGTGCAATGCCAACATAACGTCACCTCGTCGAACTTGGACGTTGGTGCTGAGTTCAGTACTGGGTCCTAAGCTCGCCATGTAAATCTAGCATGCAGCAGACTGTCAGAGGTACTGTCTCTTAAAGAGACACACACATCTTTCAGATAAGTTTACATTTAAGCTTATGGACTGGATTTTTTTGATTTTATTGAAATAGTGGTTTGCTGAAATACATGTTAAAAGTTTTTAAGTGTGTAGGGAGTGCTGCTCAACGTTTTCAAGGCCTCGGATAGTAAATAAGTCCTCTGAGAAGACAGAAAATGCTGCAAATACTCCGAAGGTCAAGCAGCATCCGTGAAGAGAGAAACAGAGTTCACATCTCAGGGTGAGATACTGCTGAGTATTTCCAGCAATTAATGCTGTCATTTAGGATTTACAGCAACCACTCACAGAGGGAAGCGGAAGACGCAGAAGAGGTAGATGCAGAAGAGAAGGAAGCAGAAGGAAGGATGCAGCCTAGACAGTCCCTTTCTGCCCGGGATATTCGGGATAGAATCATCCACCTGCGATACCAGTGACTACAACCCCAAATTCCCCTTTCAGCATTTTCCTACACCTTACCTTCCCTCTGTTACTGACCATCACAGCTTCTCCTTGGCCATAGTGCTGAAAGATAAGCCACCACAAAGGAAATGCTCCAATCCAGCTTTATACATCTATCCATCCAATATGACATTAAGAAATCAACTCATCATCTTTATGTATTCTCTTAGTGACTGCCCTGTGTGTGCCTTTGCCTATCCTACTGATGTCACAGTGCTATCCCAGTGGCTGCAGCATGACTGGTGGAAACATAGAAACAAAGAAACTAGGTGCAGGAGTAGGCCATTCGCCCCTTCTAGCCTGCACCGCCATTCAAACAGTTCATGGCTGAACATGCAACTTCAGTACCCCATTCCTGGTTTCTCGCCATACCCCTTGATCCCCCTAGTATTAAGGACTACATCTAATTCCTTTTTGAATATATTTAGTGAATTGACCTCAACAACTTTCTGTGGTAGAGAATTCCACAGGTTCACCACTCTCTGGGTGAAGAAGTTTCTCCTCATCTCGGTCCGAAGTGGCTTACTCCCTATCCTTAGACTGTGACCCCTGGTTCTGGACTTCCCCAACATTGGGAACATTCTTCCTGCATCTAACCTGTCTAAACCCGTCAGAATTTTAAACGTTTCTATGAGATCCCCTCTCATTCTTCTGAACTCCAGTGAATACAAGCCCAGTTGATCCAGTCTTTCTTGATATGTCAGTCCCGCCATCCCGGGAATCAGTCTGGTGAACATTCGCTGCACTCCCTCAATAGCAAGAATGTCCTTCCTTAAGTTAGGAGACCAAAACTGTACACAATACTCCAGGTGTGGGCTCACCAAGACTCTATACAACTGTAGTAACACCTCCCTGCCCCTGTACTCAAATCCCTCGCTATGAAGGCCAACATGCCATTTGCTTTCTTAACCGCTTGCTGTACCTGCATGCCAACCTTCAATGACTGATGTACCATGACACCCAGGTCTCGTTGCACCTCCCCTTTTCCTAATCTGTCACCATTCAGATAATAGTCTGTCTCTCTGTTTTTACCACCAAAGTGGATAACCTCACATTTATCCACATTATACTTCATCTGCCATGCATTTGCCCACTCACCTAACCTATCCAAGTCACTCTGCAGCCTCATAGCATCCTCCTCACAGCTCACACTGCCACCCAACTTAGTGTCATCCGCAAATTTGGAGATACTACATTTAATCCCCTCGTCCAAATCATTAATGTACAATGTAAACAGCTGGGGCCCCAGCACAGAACCTTGCGGTACCCCACTAGTCACTGCCTGCCATTCTGAAAAGTACCCATTTACTCCTACTCTTTGCTTCCTGTCTGACAACCAGTTCTCAATCCACGTCAGCACACTACCCCCAATCCCATGTGCTTTAACTTTGCACATTAATCTCTTGTGTGGGACCTTGTCGCAAGCCTTCTGAAAGTCCAAATACACCAATCAACTGGTTCCCCCTTGTCCACTCTACTGGAAACATCCTCAAAAAATTCCAGAAGATTTGTCAAGCATGATTTCCCTTTCACAATTCCATGCTGACTTGGACCTATCATGTCACCTCTTTCCAAATGCGCTGCTATGGCATCCTTAATAATTGATTCCATCATTTTACCCACTACCGATGTCAGGCTGACCGGTCTATAATTTCCTGTTTTCTCTCTCCCTCATTTTTTAAAAAGTGGGGTTACATTGGCTACCCTCCACTCCATAGGAACTGATCCAGAGTCTATGGAATGTTGGAAAATGACTGTCAATGCATCCGCTAATTCCAAAGTCACCTCCTTAAGTATTCTGGGATGCAGTCCATCAGGCCCTGGGGATTTATCGGCCTTCAATCCCATCAATTTCCCCAACACAATTTCCCGACTAATAAGGATTTCCCTCAGTTCCTCCTTCTTACTAGATCCGCTGACCCCTTTTATATCCGGAAGGTTATTTGTGTCCTCCTTAGTGAATACTGAACCAAAGTACTTGTTCAATTGGTCTGCCATTTCTTTGTTCCCAGTTATGACTTCCCCTGATTCTGACTGCAGGGGACCTACGTTTGTCTGCGGCAGCCTGCTGAATTTCAGTGGGGGACACTGCAAATGGCCTTGCTGATTGACCTTGAGGAGCTGGTGGATGGGAGTGTGAAATCAATTGACGGCGTTTCTTCTTCTTCATGTTCCTCTCATTATTGGGCAGGCTGCATATTTTGGGTGTGTGAAATGTGTTGTGGTGAGGGTAAGGCTGAAAAGCAAGAAGTGCATGCCAGAAGGAGGATAACGTATGAGGATACCAGCATTTTGATTCCTTTCAGCCCCTTCTCTGGCCAAGGACTCAGCCATGCCCCTGCCAAGAATGGCCAGCACCATCTCCTCCAAGGGGGCGAGGTGAGGCTAGTAATGGGAGGTGTACCTCATGATTGGTACAGATTGTTAGTAAGTGAGTGATTGGCTGGTAGGGGGCGGGGGGTGGGGGGGTGGGAGTCATGCATTGAGCAGTGTGTGAGGCTTGTAATGCATTTGGTAGGAAATGGCTTTTGAAGATGCATTCACTGACCTTGACCAGTGGTCTGAAATCATGAAGCATCTTTGGGCATTGGAGCCAGGTGGTGGGGGCGACCCTGCTGGCAGTGACTGCCGTGGTGATCTGGCCCCACATCGTTCTTTCTAGAGGGCCTCCTGGCCCCTGTGGGTAGAGGACCTCTCTTGCAGTTTTGACCCCCTGAACAACGCTGGAGTGCTGCATGCAAGACCCTTGGATGCCACTTTGCTGGCTTGCTGAGCCATTTGTGTTAGTGCTGAAGCACTTCTCCCATTTTTTAAGGTCTGGAAGGGAATTCATCTTTAAGAGCTGAAGAACTCACATTTGGGAATTCTTTTTAATATAATTATTTTAAGGCAGTAAGGGCTGAACACTGCATTTTTTTCTTCATTTTTATTTTTATTAGTTCAGAAGGCATCACCCTTTTAATGCATTTTAAATTTCCCACAGTGCCTAGCGAACTCTGTTGCTTCGCTTTCAGAGCCTGTTGGAAGCTGGATGGCAACTTCGCCTCCGATGCCTGCACTAATGCCACCAGGAGGGTGTTACATAGTAAGTTAGCACTGGGCTAAAATCTTCAACACCCAGCACAAATTTTGTCCATTTTCAGCGGCCTTTAACTTGAGGCTGTGGTGACTCCGGCAACTTTTGTGGCGGCCAGGAATTTTTAGTCCTATATCTTTAGTCATTCAGGGAGCTCTAGCTTTGGATGCCATTCCTAATTTAATACTTGTTTAAAAACTTAGATGTGGTGCACACCTCATAAACCTTAGGGTTAGAGGTTAGGGTAGGAGTTCAATGTAGGGAAGTGTGAGGTCATCCACTTTTGACTTAAGTAAGATAAATGAAAGTATTTTCTAAATGGCAAGGAGCTACGAACTAGAGAGGAGCAGAGAGATTCAGTGGTCTATATACAGACATCAGTAAAAGCTAGTGGACAGGTACAAAAGGATTTAGAATACAAAGGGATAAAAGTTATGCTACAGTTGCTAAAGCTCTGGTTAGACTGTCTCTGGAGTACTTGCATTCAGTTCTGGACACTGCACCTCATGCAGGATATACCAGCCTTGGAGGGGGTGCAGCACAGATTTACCAGAATGATACCGGGGCTAAAAAGGTTAAATGATGAGGACAGGTTGCATAGCCTAGGCTTGTATTCCCTTGAGTATCAAAGATTAAGCAGCAATCTAATTGAGGTGTTTAAGATGATTGAAGGATTTGATAGGGTAGATAAAGAGAAACATAGAAACATAGAAACATAGAAAATAGGTGCAGGAGTAGGCCATTCGGCCCTTCTAGCCTGCGCCGCCATTCAATGAGTTCATGGCTGAACGTGCAACTTCAGTACCCCATTCTATTTCCTCTGATGGGGGATTCCAGGACAAGGGACACAACCTTAAAATTAAAGCTAGGGCATGCAAGGGTGACGTCAGGAAGCACTTCTTCACACAAAGGGTAGTGTGAATCTGGAACCCTCCACAAAAAGCTGTTGAGGCAAGGTCAACTGAAAATGTTAAAACTGAGATTGATATACTTTTGTTAGGTTATGATATTCAGCGATATGGAACCAAGGCGGGTAAATGGAATTGAGATTTAATTGAATGGAGGAAAACCCTTGGGGGGCTGAATGAGCTATTTCCTTATGTTCCCTTGAAAGCAACAGGAAAACAAGTGCATGTGCAAAATATTCTGCCCTATTACAATACTGTGTTCCTGCCCACACAAGCTGGCATTGTTTGTCGATATGGATATGTGCTAGCAGCACAAATTATCTTGTTTGGCTAATGATTCAAGGTTGTTTTTTTAAAAATCTGATCTTAAACTCATTTAAAAAACTGGAACCCTTCTCTCAAGAAAGGTAGGCCCTGCACAAACTTAAAAAAAATAGTAAATTAAGTTCACAGAAATTTTATATTTACATGTCTTAGAAAACAGTAGAGAAGCACAAAATGCAAAAGTTTCTCAGTTTGCCATGTGACATTCAAATGATTGTAAGTGATTGTATACTGCACGCTCAGTGAGCAAGAATATATTTTCAAATGATTCATAGCTGCCTCCACTCGAGCTTGACCATCATTCCATCACTTCAGCTTTGCTCTGCCATGCCAGTCTCACTACATCAGTCGCTGTACCCTCACCAAATAGGCATCTCGGCATGTTCTGCGTGCCATTAATGAACAATGCACCGTTCATTATTAGATTGATGCACTGTTGATTTAATATCGCCTTCTGTACAGTTCAATCTGTTAAAAGCATTAACCCTGTTCAAAACAACCTTCGCGCTTGATTAAAACATCTGAGAATGCGATTCACGATATGTGATAAATTTGTCTCCATGCCTCATTAGGGCTACATCAGAGTGAAACAGATGGGCCAGCAAGTCTCATTTTCTTCAGTGGCAGTGGATGACAGAAGATCATTTTGATCTGATGAAAGGACAAAGAAATCACCTAGCAGTATGCAGTCTTTAAATATCCTGGCTCTTCCTGCTCCATCATATTAGTGGTCTTAAAGTTTCCTACCATTCTGTTTTGTGTACTGTAAATATAGGTATAGTATTCCTTATATGAACATCCTCACCTCCCCTTCAATTGCCCGACCAACATATGTTGAGAAAAGTGTTTCCCCTTTCTAATTATTCCTTTGAAGTAAGCATTACAGAACATATGGGGAATGAATTGGTGTCTCAGCAGATGTTCCCCTAAAATGTGCAACGTGTGTTACAGCTTCAGCCACAGCCCATGTGTACAGTGCAGATTGAGAAAGGATCATCAGTGCTTTGTTAAGGAATTTTCAGACAGGGTAGGTTCCTGGAAAAGGTACAAGAAAATCACATTGAAACTTCAATTCAAGTTTCACCATACTTACTGGAAGAAGGGCGAGAGCAAGGGAGAATCAAATTGTATTGCCTCAGAAGTTAAATTTTTTTATGTTTTTGTCTACACTTTGAAAAATAAAGTATGGGCTGCCAACATCAGTGACATATCAGATGTCACCTTAGAGTTTCTGTCTGCCAATATTTTCTAACAAAAATGAATTGGCCTTGGAGCAAATAATTGGAAGGTAAAAATCATTGCGCATCAATCAGATTGTTGCATATACCCCTGCACACAAATCAAGCTATTAGATGGCAGTGTCCTTTAAATGAACACTCACATTAAAAAAGAGACTAATCAGTAACAGTACTGGCTATTACACAAAATAAAGTGCACACAGCTAGACTTTCAAGGGTATGAAATAAGGCTGCTGTCACATAAAAAGAAAAAACTGCAAATGCTGGAAATCTGTGAAGCTCAATTTAAGCAGAGAAATTTTAATTTTCATGTTAGGCTATGTATTTTTGTTATGCTCTCATTAATAATAGTGTTCCTGTTGTAACCACTGAATCTGGTTACAGAGTTGAATTGGACTGCATTACATTTTGCACATGTCTTTCAGATATAGTCTTTCATCACTGGGATCAGGATAATTCCATTCAGGAAGCATTTTTCAGGTCATATGGTGCAAAACATCATTAAAATGACAAGATTGCAAAAGCATTATACATTACTGACTGAATCTTTTCAAATGTTAATTTATCTCCATCACACTATCTGGTTAGTACCTCCTCTAAACTAGTTCCCCTTGTGATAACACATGCATTGGTTTGCAGTTTCACAAGAAAATGGACAGAATTGCAGAAGTAATTCTCAAAATACCAGTAAAACTCCCAGAATCCCATGTAATTGAAATGTAATTTGAATTATTCAGCCACCATAAATCAGTTGCCTCAATCATCAACATTCCAGCAACCATTATATTTTTGTTGCCTCCTCGATTGTTTTCTCCACTTTTCTTTCCTCCTCTCCTGAAGTTCAGAGTCATCCTGGAACTCCTTCGCTAACAGCACTCTGAGAGTACCTTCACCACACAGACTGCAGCGCTTTAAGGTGGTGACTCACCACCACATTCTCAAGGGCAATTAGGCATGGGCAATAATTGCTGGCCTTACCAGATATACTTGCAGCCCGTAAATTAATTTTTTAAAAGGCTGTCCACCCTTTGGTGCTTTGCTCAAGTCAATGTTCTTCACATGAGCCTGAACAGTGGGTACCAATGAACTATTTGACCTGAGAAGCCATCACAGCCAATTCTAATCTTGTCCTCATTGGTGTACATACACACACCTTCTTTCAGCTTGGCTCACAGACACAATAAGGAATGGAAATCCTGCGAATTTTCCCCTCCAGACCAAGGATCACTGCAGCTAATTGTAAAATCTGTGCCCTTGACCCAAATGAGATCAGTTAACTTTGCCCGGGCAAGGGATCAGATCCAAGGTCCTCCTAGACTGTAAGGACTGGTACTACAACTCATGGCACAGCCATTCGTTGAGACATCAGTTGAACTACTATAGTATTTAAACAAAAATATTCCAGAAAAAGAAATCAAGATAAATATCACAAAGTTAAACGGAAGGCAAATCAAGTGCTTGTGCACATCTTAGCAAAGCTAAAATGTGAACAATGACTTGTTGGAAGGAATATGGACTGCAAAGCACAAGCAGGTATGTCCCTTTTTCCAGAAACTTTATGAAAAATTAGTATGAGTTTGAAAAGGTTTTCAATGACAGTAAATGCCTTGGTCTATTCGATTCTATTCTATTCAGAGATTGTTGAGGATTCTATCGAACCATTTGAGATAATTAAAACAAGTGTAAGTATGTAGTCTAGGAAAACCTCTCAGGTAAACAGATATACAATAGAAATCCACAAAAATAAAACTATCATACTAGCCTGTCATTTAACTAGAATGTTCTTTAATGTTCTTCAAGCAGTGATATTACTTTAGGGAGAAAAATTGGTCTAGCGCCGGAAACCAGTATAAAGTGGATGGCATGCCTGGAACATGGATCTGAGAACATTAGCCTGAAGCATGCAGAGCATTGGGCCTCAGACCTCGTCAACGTGAAACTGGTGACCTGGGGATGCCAACTGGATGTCACGATGCAGCTCACCAGTTGGAGCCCTGGAAAATTTGACCGGTTCCAACATGGAGCCAGCCTGCAGGTACATGTTGTGGGGATGGGGGTGGTGGGAAGTGAAAGGGAGGATGAGAGCTCAGGCTGGCAGTGACCCGCAGTGTTGATGTGGAGTCAGGAGGACCAGGACAGGACCTCCTAACTCCATATCATTGCAAGTAAAAAACATTTACTTACCTTTTCTCTGTGGTGTCCAGCAGTCCCTTTAAGGGCTGCTGTTAAGACCAATGTAAACCGAGAAAAGCAGTGCATGCAAGGCACATGCTGCATTCAGTTTATTCCGAATTTCTCAGCAGGGCCTTAAAACGTATGTTAGGCCCCTGATTTGTACATTCAAGGTGTCGAACGCATATTGCAAGCAGGCGCCCTGAGCATTTTGAAGTTGTCAGCCAACAACATGGCAACCAACACACTTGCAGGGAAAATAGAGCATGAGAGATTGCATCCGGAAATTGGTCCCACCAACTCAAATTTTTTGCCCAAAAACAGTGCATCAGAGACCAATTTCTCCCCCTTAATCCCTTAAAATTATACATGAATGGAAATTTTCAATCATGTATTCTGACTTTTGGAACGAACTCCTGGAATTCATTGAAGTAGTGAAAGGATTACCAGTTCCTATAAATGGCCATTGTTTGCATTTTGGGTGAGATCTTGCAGCTCATAGGGCTGGATTTTCGGCTGCTTTGCGCCCATTTAGCGCCTCGGCGGGGCACAAAAATGATTTTTTGGGGCGTGAAACGAGGCACACAAGATTTTGCACCGAGGCGGAATTTTCGCCAATGGTTTTGCGCCCAGCCACTGTTTTGACCGTTTGGATGATGTAAATTGTCGTGCATTGCTGCACTAGCACCCCGGGCAGAACTTTGGAGCATGTTGCCTGATTTAGAGTCCACAGACACTGCATGACATTTCCCAAACCCTAGTCCACAAACACTGCATGACATTGCCCCAATCCAGCCCAGGGAGTGTGCAGGACGTACCCTCAGTATCCAAGCGGGGGTCAACACCCCACAGTGCCAGTTGCCCGACCTGAGATGCCGATGAAGCCTGCTACTCGCTTGTCCAGGTCGGTGAGTGGCAGGGTCTGAGGTGGACTGCTGGCTATCCTCACCTGCTCGTGCTGATTATGAGACTTCTTTGTCTGCAAAGATTACAAGAGGGTCCATCTGCTCTTGTGGCACACACAAATAGCTACCAAAACACATACCATATTGCCTGAATGTAATACAGTCCTCTGTTTAATGGTCTTGGAAGTTGCACGTGGTTCATCAGCAGGACATCAACGTGCGGAGACATCTTATGAGATCTCAGAAAGCAATCTTAATATTGTGTAAAGATCATTCATAGCAAATAGGGTGCCAAACTATGTGTCATGCATTTTGGTGTGCAAAATCAAAGCGCGTGGTATTTGGTGTGCAAAATCAAAGCGCATGGTATTGGGGGTACAGGAAGCAGAAAGTCGGGATAAACGGGTCCTTTTCAGAATTTAAGGCAGTGACTAGTGGAGTGTCGCAGGGCTCAGTGCTGAACTCCAGCTCTTTACAATATACATTAACGATTTAGATGAAGGAATTGAGTATAATATCTCCAAATTTGCAGACGACATTAAACTAGATGGCAGTGTGAGCTGTGAGGAGGACGCTAAGAGGCTGCAGGGTGACTTGGACAGGTTAGGTGAGTGGGCAAATGCATGGCAGATGCAGTATAATGTAGATAAATGTGAGGTTATCCATTTTGGTGGCAAAAACACAAAGGAAGAATATTATCTGAATGGCGGCAGATTAGCCATTCAAAAGAGGAGGTGCAACGAAACCTGGGTGTCATGGTTCATCAGTCATTGAAAGTTGGCATGCAGGTACAGCAGGTGGTGAAGAAGGCAAATGGTATGTTGGCCTTCATAGCTAGGGGATTTGAGTATTGGAGCAGGGAGGTCTTACTGCAGTTGTACAGGGCCTTAGTGAGGCCTCGCCTGGAATATTGTGTTCAGTTTTGGTCTCCTAATCTGAGGAAGGACGTTCTTGCTATTGAGGGAGTGCAGCGAAGGTTCACCAGACTGATTCCAGGGATGTCTGGACTGTCATATGAGGAGAGAATGGATCAACTGGGCCTTTATTCACTGGAGTTTAGAAGGATGAGAGGGGATCTCATAGAAATGTATAAGATTCTGATGGGGCTCGACAGGTTAGATGCGGGAAGAATGTTCCCGATGTTGGGGAAGTCCAGAACCAGGGGATATAGTCTTAGGATAAGGGGTAGGCCATTTAGGACTGAGATGAGGTGAAACTTCTTCACTCAGAGAGTTGTTAACCTGTGGAATTCCCTGCCACATAGAATTGTTGATGCCAGTTCATTGGATATATTCAAGAGGGAGTTAGATATGGCCCTTACAGCTAAGGGGATCAAGGGGTATGGAGAGAAAGCAGGAAAGGGGTACCGAGGGAATGATCAGCCATGATCTTATTGAATGGCAGTGCAGGCTCGAAGGGCCAAATGGCCTACTCCTGCACCTATTTTCTATGTTTCTATGTAACCCACAGAGTGCTGAGAGACAGCAACAGCATGGGAACAAATGGTGTAATGAAGGAGTGCATGAATAAAAATTGAAGTAATGAAGGAGTGCATGAATAAAAATTGTACTCACTCTAACGACACTTGAAAGATCGTTGTGCCACTGCTGACCAATGTGTCTGAGGCAGAGACAACCTCAGCTATTTCCCTCCATATGCATTTAAAAATGGATGGCAGGGGTCTAGATCCACCCCTGTGATGTAACTCCTGCCATCTTCTCTCCACAGCCCCCACTAGAGATGCCTTAGCCTCGTAGCTAAATTGCCTGGTACGCTGTCTCGACTCCTAGTCCTCCATGATCAAAATCCAATTTAAAAATGGCTGATTCAGCCCCGGATGTACTCGGCATGCGCGCGGCCATGCCTTGCATTTGCGTTTGCGATTGGGCAGCAGATCAGAAGCGGGGTAGAAAAAAAATTTGCATGCAGAACGGAAGATTTTTTAGCGCCGGAACCTTTGGCTCCGGCGAATAAATTGTGTGGCGCAAAGCCGGAGTTAGCACGAATACTCCTCGTCAACTTTCATTTGGGGAAAGTTGTGCACTCTGGCGCTAATGCTAACCTGGCACTAAATTTTTGATTTCGCTGCGATTTGCACCCGGAAATGGGTGAAAACGCAAAAATCCAGCCCATAGTTCCAAAATACTCAGCTTCATTTAGTCAATGCTATACCTAGAATAAATGTACATATTTTTCATTATTGCCTAAATTTGCTATGACTTTCAGGTAGTCAAGACTGAAGAGGTGTGCTAAAGAAAATTCTAAACCTGCATTGCCCAAATTAGAAAATTTTTCAATGATTTCAATTTGGTCATGTAATCTAGTTAGTTTCCATTCCAGATTGTATAATAAGCACATCGACCCCATTAGCTTTAATGGCCTAAAGTTTCCTGTGGCAAGACAAGGAACAGTGCCACTGTTAGACTTGCCCTTGCCCATTTAATATTGACGATATTTAGTACTGCGAGTTGCTATTATAAGGAGCGAAGCAGCGCTGTGCCTTCTACAAGGCATCTGGGACCTGTGTGACCAGTCAAGCAACTGTGTGTCTCCTTAACCAATCAGTATGAAGAATTGATAGTGAACAGTGCAAAAACTGGAAGGACATGTATGTTAGAATGATGAAATCAATGTCAATTCAGCTGCAGAAAGAAATAGAGTGGGAAAGAAAGATTGGATTAAGAGAGAAAAAGAGACAGAAAGAAAAAGAAAAAAATAATGGCTTTTTAAAATTTCCAATCTCAAGGAATGAGACTCCACGCTTCTATTAGTTAATTTTCAGTGTCAGCCAGGTTGACTGGAAGTAATTGACAATTATCATGTCATTAAAGGGGTGCTTAGACTTGAAATGACTTTCTGTGGTGAGGTTACTTTGTATCTATCATGCCAGTACAGGTACTTTACACCGCTCAGTGCATTTGAATGGGGAGCCAGACGGCAAGATCCTATTTTCGCAAAGCTAATGTTTGAGCAGCACATCACCAACAGCAACTTTTTGATCTCCACGTTTAATCGTGAATCTGCCCTCGCCTGAAGTTACTGCAACATTTTCTCATAAATAACGCACGCGCTATTAGCCTCACCATTATTTTGACAGCAAATTTTAGGCCATGATATTTTATTACATTTTTTGTAACAGATCAAGTAATTTTTATGATTGAGACAGAAAGGAGGTTAGGGAAGACCACAATACTGATGAAGATGTTATAATCAATAGTGTATAGAATATTTTGGAACTGCTTTAAACAGAATTGTATTCTTCTTTTACTCAATACAGGCCCAATGATGAACTTGACCCATCCATTGAGCGCATGGTGCCACCTCCCACATACAGATGAGCACAAATTCCTACTGCAGGTGTAACATAGGATTTTCCATCATTATAATAAATGTTGAGCAGCCAATATTGTACAAAAAGTAAAGTACATTCTTTTTAATAAAAAGTAAAAGCTTTAATATAATACTGCAGCTAGTATAGAAAATGTGTGGGGTAGGGCATTTCATTTCTGGTAAGAGTGGTATTAGGTGGAATTTCAATGTTGGAGTATTTAGTACATGAAAATGAAATGTCCTTTTATTAAACTTACAGTAGTATTCTGGTTATTAAGACATCACTAGACACAGCAACAATCACAGTAAATTCAAGAAGGGAGTGTATATGACATCATTAACTGAATGACCTTAGCTATGGCATAGAAACAAAAATAACTTACCAGGATATCATTAAACTAGCCACCATGCAAGTCTCAGATGCAAGGATGTGACAAACGTTATTCCCCAGGGATCAGTACTGTGGCCTCAGCTTTCCAACATAAGTATTAATGAGTTGTCGGAAGGAATAGAGAGTTATATGTCTAAGTTTGCAGATTACACGAAGTTATAAGGCAAAGTATGCTGTGCGGGTGGGTAGACAAAATTACAAAGGGACAGAGACAGATTCAACTATGGCAGATGGAGTTCAATGAGGGTAAATGTGAGGTCACGATGCCCATGTACACAAATCAATACAAGCTAGTACACAGGTACAAAAAGTAGGACGTGTTTATTTGCAATAGTAAAATGCTCTGATTGGGTCCCTTTGATCACATGACCTGATTGCCGTTTGGTCCCCTTGGAGGTTAAGACACACCCAGCAGTTTCTCTGGAATGTGTAATTAGAACTGACCTGTTGACGTAATCAGTGACTTTGCAAAGTGCAATTCGAGTAATTCTGACTGCCAACTCCAAATAGGAAAGAGCTCACTCTCACAGGTTAAATCACCCTCCAGCTTAAGTTCCTACCCCATCCCCCAGTCCAAGTCCTTGAACCTCCCCAGCACAAGTTCCTGTCCCATCTCAGCCTAAGTTCCTGCCCCATCCTACCCAGGTTCCTGCTCCATCCCAGCCCAAGTTCCTGACCTCACCGCCCCCCCGCCCCTCACTCCTTCGCCGCGCCATAAATGGGGCATTGCGTGTGGATCACGGATTGTTAACGAGTTTATTGGATATGAGGTGAATAGTGACAGTGTCGTGACTTCCGGATTTCACTCACTCCAATTATGTCACTTGTCACACACGCACCAAGCTTTCGGAGAAGTCAACCAGGTATAGGGGGAGGAGTGGGAGAACGTGGTGTGGGTGTAAAGGGGATGGGGTTGGAAAAACTTGATCCATCTTTCCTGAGTTCCCTCTCTCTCTCCCCTCTGAGCCCCTCTCCCCCGTCCTCCCCCTCCCCCAATCTCTCTCTCTCTTTCTCCCCCAGTCTCTCTCTCTCTCTCTCTCTCTTTCTCCCCGTCTCTCTCCCTCTCCCCCATCCTCTCCCTCCCCCAGTCTCTCCCTCTCTCTCTCTCCATGTCTCTCTCCCTCTCCCCGTCTCTCTCCCTCTATCTCCCCTCCCCCAGTCTCTCCCCCAGTCTCTCTCCCTCCCCCCAATCTCTCTCCCTCCCCCCAGTCTCTCTCACTCTCCCCCACTCTCTCACTCTCCCCCACTCTCTCTTGCTCTCCCCAATCTCTCTCTCTCCACCCAGTCTCTCTCTCTCCCCAGTCTCTATCACTCTCTCCCCAGTCTCTCTCTCTCACTATCTCTCCCTCCCCCTTGTGTCTCTCTCACTCCCCCCAGTGGCTCTCTCTCTCTCTCACCCCACTCTCAAAACCTCCGATTTGTTCTTTCCCACAGAAGGCCACAAAATGTTTGTGTAGATAATCACAGCGATATTTTAGGCAAAAGTCCTAGATATAATCCAAAAGCCCAAGAAGCAGCGGCTACAAGGTCCACGTGGATCGTGGTTCAGCCCCACTTCCGGCTTCCTCGTATGTCGCATTGTGCATGCGTGACCAGATCAATCGCGCATGCGCAAAAAGGGACGGAGTCCAAGATGCACATGCACAGAAAGACGCAAAAAAGTTGTTGCAAATAATCACTCTGCAAAAAGTCATCAAAAAGTCTAATGGAATGTTGGTCTTTATCTCAAGGGGGCAGAAATTCAAAAGTGAGGAAGTGATGCTTCAGTTGTACAAAGACTTGGTCAGACCCTGTCTGGAATACTGCATTCACTGTTGAGTACTGAACATTAGGAAAGATAAATAAAGAAGCAAAATACTGCGGGTGCTGGAATCTGAAATAAAAACAGAAAATGCTGGAAATCTCAGCGGGTCAAGCAGCGTCTGTGGAGAGAGAAACAGAGTTAACGTTTCAGGTCTATGACCCTTCGTCAGAACTGGCAATAATTTGAAATGTAACAGATTCTTAAGGAAGTGCTGGGGCCCTGAAAGGGGGATTGGAGTAGGCCGGGCGGGGGGGTGGGGGGGGGGGGGGGAGGGTGGAGGAAGAACAAAAGGGAAGGTCTGTGATAGGGTAGAAGGCAGAAGAGATTTGAGAGACAAAGGGGATGATGGGCCAAATTGAGATGGTAATAGCACAAGTTAGGAAACAAAAGTTGAGTCTAGATAGGGTGTGAATGGTTGAATCAAACACAAGAAGAAATTGCACTTGGAGAGGGTGCAGTGCAAATTCACTACAACAGCTTTAAAGTTTAAATTATGAGGACAAATTGCATGAGCCTGGCTTCTATTCCCTTGCGTTTAGAAGGTTATGGGGTGATCTAATCGAGGTATTTAAAATGACAAAAAGGATTCGATAGGGTAGATACAGAGAAACTATTTCCTCTGGTGGAAAGGGGGCACACAAAGGGTATGGAAAATCTAACGGAACTCGCTTCCCCAAAAGCATCAATTGAAATTTTCACAGTTGAGATCAATAGATTTTTGTTAGGTAAAGGGATCAAGGGTTATGGAGCAAAGGCAGGTAATGGAGCTAAGAGACTGCAGGATGACTTGGACAGGTTAGGTGAGTGGGCAAATGCATGGCAGATGCAGTATAACATGGATAAATGTGAGGTTGTCCACTTTGGTGGCAAAAACACAAAGGCAGAATATTTTCTGAATGGCGACAGATTAGGAAAAGGGGAGGTGCAACGAGACCTGGGTGTCATGGTACATCAGCCATTGAAAGTTGGCATGCAGGTACAGCAGGCGGTGAAGAAGGCAAATGGTATGTTGGCCTTCATAGCTCGGGGATTTGAGTATAGGAGCAGGGAGGTCTTACTGCAGTTGTACAGGGCCTTGGTGAGGCCTCACCTGGAATATTGTGTTCAGTTTTGGTCTCCTAATCTGAGGAAGGACGTTCTTGCTATTGAGGGAGTGCAGCGAAGGTTCACCAAACTGATTCCCGGGATGGCAGGACGGACATATGAGGAGAGACTGGATCGACTGGGCCTGTATTCACTGGAGTTTAGAAGGATGAGAGGGGATCTTATAGAAACATAAAATTCTGACGTTACTGGACAGGTTAGATGCAGGAAGAATGTTCCCAATGTTGGGGAAATCCAGAACCGGGGAACACAGTCTAAGGTTAAGGGGTAAGCCATTTAGGACTGAGATGAGGAGAAACTTCTTCACTCAGAGAGTTGTTAACCTGTGGAATTCCCTACCACAGAGAGTTGTTGATGCCAGTTCATTGGATATATTCAAGAGGAAGTTAGATATGGCCCTTATGGCTAAAGAGATCAAGGGGTATGGAGAGAAAGCAGGAAAAGGGTACTGAGGTGAATGATCAGCCATAATTTTATTGAATGGCGGTGCAGGCTCGAAGGGCCGGATGGCCTACTCCTGCACCTACTTTCTATGTTTCTACGTTTCTAAAATAGAGTTGAGGTACAGATCACCCATAATCTAATTTAATAGGCTCAAGCAGCTGAATGGCCCTTGTTCCTATGTTTCTACACGTCACTTCTACTAGTACTACAAAGAGAAAATGTTAACATTCAACCATGAATTGCCTAAATTTCTCATTGTTGCACTTTAATATATATATATGAAAACTAAATAAGCTAAATGATTGCTAAGTGCACTGAATTTTGACCACTTTATTTTCATATTAGCTTGTTTCAGAGAGTTCTACATTTAAGCAATTAAACATGACTGTGAAAATACAAGTAGCTCAATGTAAGCATCAATTCTTGTCATGTTGCGCTGCCCACCATCTGTTTCTAGTATCACATATGCTGCTGTATTTTCTCATCCCATTAATTGACTACAATAACTCATGGAGGTAGTAATTTGTTATGAATTCCATTACTTACCTTCCAGGTAAGTGTGGGGCAGCTGTGTTAGTTTTATCAAGGACGTAAACTTGAATGGGACATTCTTTCTAGAATCTCCTTGGTTGGCATAAACTGGAAAGTATTATTGCAATAAGTGAAAATGTGAAACTCAATGGCCCAAATTTTGTTGCCAAAATAACCACAAGTTTAATAGCACTCGCATTATTAATGTGTAAATTGTCCAGCAACTTGTGGTGAGGAAGATACCCTGTGAACTGAGAATCACAACTTGGAAGATACCCCATGAACTGAGAATCACCACAAGTTGCTGAATGGTTTGCATCACTCCATTGTTAGCCTTGCGAAAGCGGCAGTTCTCTCTCAACCTGCTGTGAGTTTCAAGAAATTGCTGCATTTGCACCTTAATTGCCAAGTAAACTCGCTGCAGAAAGTTAATAGCATAAGTAGCTTTTTAATGATGAGATTTATGCTCCTGCACTGCCACTCAACCTCCTTGTTCCCGAAAGAGAATAATTGAAACTGTGTAGTCTCATTCCTTTCGGTAGTAAATTAGAGATTTTAAAATATTTTAAATTTAAAATTTTTTCTTACTTATCCTTTCTATTGTTTTTTCTCTCTTAATCCAACCTTTCTTTCCCTCTTCTATTTCTGTAACAGATTTGACTCTAATTCACCCTATTTCCTCTTTGTTGTTCCTCTGATATCAGTTCAAATGTACATAACTCATTGGGTTACTTGGGAAAAGTGCGACGTCCCTAAACTGTGCTATAAGGGAAAATGAATACTTACTCGCCTGAACAATGGCAGGAATTATATGGAGATAACTTCATCTCAATTAGCAGACTCGTCAAGGGTCATTTTAAATTTCAGATAAGATATTGGAACCGCCAGTCATACCCCCCGCCTGATTTTCCTTTCCATTGACTTCAGTTATATTATGGGTAACCAATCTGATATCGCACATTTTACCCCATCACCTGAAGTTAAAATGATCCCCATAATACAGTAAAATGAATTTGTGTTTCATGTTAAAACCAATAAATTAAATTCTGCTTCAAGTTGAAACCAATCCCTTAGGGGAGAGCAAGATGGAGATCTTGAAAAGGGAGTTTGAAGAGTTAAGTACAAATACAAAATACTGCGGATGCTGGAATCTAAAATAAAAACAGAAAATGCTGGAAATCTCAGTGGGTCAGACAGCATCTGTGGAGAGAAGCAGAGTTAACGTTTCAGGTTAATGATCCTTCATCAGAACTGACGAATGTTCGAAATTAACAAATTCTTAATGAGCACTGAAAGGGGGAGGGGAGGAAAGAACAAAAGGGAAGGTCTATGATAGGGTGGAAGACACGACAGATTTGAGAGACAAAAGGATTGATAGGCCGACTTGAGATGATAATAGTAGAAGTTAGAAAAAGATTAGTTTAGATAGGGTGTGAATGGCAGGATGATTACCAGATGATTACCAGCAAAGAGAGAGAAAAAATACATCAGAGCAAAATATGGGCAGAGGTTAAGGTCTGAAATTCTTGAACTCGATGTTGAGTTCAGAAGGCTGTAAAATGCCTAAACGAAAGATGAGGTGCTGTTCCTCGAGCTTGCGTTGAGCTTCATTGGAATAGTGCAGGAGCTTGAGGATGGAGATATCAGAGTGGGAGTGGAGTGGAGTGGAGTATTAAAGTGACAGGCTTCCCAATGTAGAGGAGACCACATCGTGAGTAGTGAATACAGTATACTACATTGAAAGAAGTACAAGTAAATCGCTGTTTCACCTGGAAGGAGTATTTGGCACCCTGGACAGTGGGAAGGGAGGACCTAAAAGGGCAGGTGTTGAATCTCTTGTGCTTGCACGGGAAGGTGCCGTGGGAAGGGGACGGGGTGCTGGGGGTGACTACGGAATGGAGGCTGCTGGGGTGAAAGAAGTACAAGTAAATCGCTGTTTCACCTGGAAGGTGAGGGAAGGGTGGAAATTGGATGCAAAGTGAATGAAATTTTCTAGTTTGACTGCACTTTCTCTCACCCCACCAGCCTCTACGTACAACGGATCATCCTCCGCCATTTCTGCCACCTCCAGCATGATTCCACCACCAAACACTTCTTCCCCTCCCCCCCACCCTCAGCATTCTGAAGGGACCACTTCTTTCACAACAACCTGGTCCATTCCGCAGTTATCTTCCTTACCTTTTCTTCTTTCTTCCCCTTCCACTTTCAGTGCTCCTTAAGAATTTGTTCATTTCGAACATTCGCCAGTTCTGACGAAGGGTCATCGACCCGAAAAGTTAACTCTGCTGCTCTCCAGAGATGCTGCCTGACCCGCTGAAATTTCCAGCATTTTCTGTTTTTATTATTGAAGAGTTAAGTGTTAGATTAAAAAGCAGGATCTTCAGGATAGTAATCACAGAATCAGTCCTGGTGATTGGCCAGTCAATGTGGCTGGACAGACAGTGTTGAGGGAAGGTTTCAGATTACTAGGACATTGGGATAAATTCTAAAGGCAAGGGAAAGTCCTACATTTGGGATAGGCTTCACATGAAAGGTTAACTCTGTTTCTCTCTCCAAAGATGCTGAGTATTTCCAGCAGTTTTTGTTTTTATTTGAATGAAATCAGATGAGTAGCAATGTTGTTTCAGAGAGGATAAATAGAGTGGTGGGATAGATTTAAGCTAGTAAGGTAAAAGACAGGGACAAGTCTTTGCATGCATAGGAAAGAGTTAAGAATAAGTTTGGCGGAGCGGCAAATCAGCCTAAGCCATCCAGCAGAGACTGTAAAATCATTTAAAAGGGATTGGATAAGCACGTGAAAAAGAAGAAAATAAAACAGAGCCTACAAGGGAGCAAGCCATCTTGGATCTGGTCCTGTGTAATGAGACAGGGAAAATAAACGATCTCCTCGTAAAAGATCCTCTCGGAATGAGTGATCACAATATGGTTGAATTTGTAATACAGATTGAGGATGAGGAAGTTGTATCAGAAACGAGGGTACTATGCTTAAACAAAGGGGACTACAGTGGGATGAGGGCAGAGTTGGCTAAAGTAGACTGGAAACAAGGACTAAATGGTGGCACAATTGAGGAACAGTGGAGGACTTTTAAGGAGCTCTTTCATAGTGCGCAAAAAAAATATATTCCAGTGAAAAAGAAGGGCAGCAAGAGAAGTGATAACCAGCCGTGGATAACCAAGGAAATAAAGGAGAGTATCAAATTAAAAACCAATGCGTATAAGGTGGCCAAGGTTAGTGGGAAACTAGAAGATTGGGAAAATTTTAAACGACAGCAAAGAATGACTAAGAAAGCAATAAAGAAAGGAAAGATAGATTACGAAAGCAAACTTGCGCAAAACATAAAAACAGATAGTAAAAGCTTTTACCGATATATAAAACGGAAGAGAGTGACTAAAGTAAATGTTGGTCCCTTAGAAGATGAGAAGGGAGATTTAATAATGGGAAATGTGGAAATGGCTGAGACCTTAAACAATTATTTTGCTTCCGTCTTCACAGTGGAAGACACAAAAACAATGCCAAAATTTGCAGGCCACAGGAATGTGGGAAGGGAGGACCTTGAGACAATCACTATCACTAGGGGAGTAGTGCTGGACAGGCTAATGGGACTGAAGGTAGACAAGTCCCCTGGTCCTGATGAAATACATCCCAGGGTATTAAAACAGATGGCTGAAGTTATAGCAGATGCATTCGTTATAATCTACCAAAATTCTCTGGACTCAGGGGAGGTCCCAGCGGATTGGAGAGCAGCTAATGTAACGCCTCTGTTTAAAAAAGGGGGCAGGCAAAAGGCAGGTAACTATAGGCCGGTTAGTTTAACATCTGTAGTGGGGAAAATGCTTGAAACTATCATTAAGGAAGAAATAGCGGGACATCTGGATAGGAATAGTGCAATCAAGCAGACGCAGCATGGATTCATGAAAGGGAAATCATGTTTAACTAATTTACTGGAATTCTTTGAGGATATAACGAGCATGGTGGATAGAAGTGTACCGATGGATGTGGTGTATTTAGATTTCCAAAAGGCATTCGATAAGGTGCCACACAAAAGGTTACTACAGAAGATAAAGGTACGCGGAGTCAGAGGAAATGTATTAGCATGGATAGAGAATTGGCTGGCGAACAGAAAGCAGAGAGTCGGGATAAATGGGTCCTTTTCCGGTTGGAAATCAGTGGTTAGTGGTGTGCCACAGGGATCAGCGCTGGGACCACAACTGTTTACAATATACATAGATGACCTAGAAGAGGGGACAGAGTGTAGTGCAACAAAATTTGCAGATGACACTAAGATTAGTGGGAAAGCGGGTTGTGTAAAGGACTCATAGAGACTGCAAGGAGATTTGAATAGGTTAAGCGAATGGGCTAAGGTTTGGCAGATGGAATACAATGTCGGAAAGTGTGAGGTCATCCACCTTGGGAAAAAAAACAGTAAAAGGGAATATTATTTGAATGGGGAGAAATTACAACATGCTGTGGTGCAAAGGGACCTGGGGGTCCTTGTGCATGAATCCCAAAAGGTTAGTTTGCAGGTGCAGCAGGTAATCAGGAAGGCAAATGGAATATTGGCCTTCATTGCGAAAGGGATGGAGTACAAAAGCAGGGAGGTGTTGCTGCAACTGTATAAGGTATTGGTAAGGCCGCACCTGGAGTACTGCGTGCAATTTTGGTCACCTTACTTAAGGAAGGATATACTAACTTTGGAAGGGGTACAGAGACGATTCACTCGGCTGATTCCAGAAATGAGGGGGTTACCTTATGATGATAGATTGAGTAGACTGGGTCTTTACTCCTTGGAGTTCAGAAGGATGAGGGGTGATCTTATAGAAACATTTAAAATCATGAAAGGGATAGACAAGATAGAGGCAGAGAGGTTGTTTCCATTGGTGGGGGAGACTAGAACTAGGGGGCACAGCCTCAAAATACGAGGAGCCAATTTAAAACCGAGTTGAGAAAAAATTTCTTCTCCCAGAGGGTTGTGAATGTGTGGAATTCTCTGCCCAAGGAAGCAGTTGAGGCTAGCTCATTGAATGTTTTCAAGTCAAAGATAGATAGATTTTTAACCAATAAGGGAATTAAGGGTTACGTGGAGAGGGTGGGTAAGTGGAACTGAGTCCACGACCAGATCAGCCATGATCTTATTGAATGGCGGGGCAGGCTCGAGGGGCTAGATGGCCTACTCCTGTTCCTAATTCTTATGTTCTTATGTTCTTATGTTCTTAAAAGGGCTGAGAAATACAATTACAGTAGAAGAGCCAGCACCGACAGAGGCACCGGCATGGGGAAATGGGCCACATGGCCTCTTTCAGTGTTGTTGTTGTTGTTGTAGATTGTATGATGGGCAGTCTTCAGATCTTCTGAACTTTCCACTACCAAATCATAAAGCAGTCAGATTATCTCCCAATGCTAGACCAGGTAAATTACACAAATAAATACTCATTTAGGGAGTTTATCATTGCCTTGGGCACAGCCCATAATCATATTGCTAAAATTAGAAGCAGGCACCAAAGGACAATATATAATTTTATAGCTGGAAAAGCTGTTGAGCTTTATGCTGGTTAAACTAGTTCTGCAATCATAATGTATCATGCCATGTAATTTCTGAAGCTTAATTCAAAATTGAAGAGATTCCAGGCAGAGAATACCACAGCATGAACTGTGATTAAAGGTATCATTATACAGATAATGACCACAGTAGGGATGTATATACCAAACCTAAAATGATCGAGATTGGGTAAAGTGTAACTACTCACAAAAAGAGAAAGAGGTCAAAAACCCACAGGGATGCTCTGCCCACCTAAGCACTCGCTGGGGCCTCCCTTACTGACTCCGCCAAAGTCAAGGTCAAGAGCAGGTTCCTTAATTAATATAATATATGCAGGCACCCACACCTTGGGTATCCACCAGAAATGGGGGACTGTGCAGGAACTGAGGCATTGGGCAGCTGCTCATGTACATGCTGAGTCCACCAGAACCAAGCTAGCTTTTGAATGGCCAACCTCACCAAAGAACTGGGCAATTTCTTTGGAGGTCCAAGTCTCACATACGGTGGGCTTAGGGCAAGTCTAGTCGCTTGGTGCAACCCAGGCTGGAGATGAGGATATTCCCAGCCTGGCAATTCCCTTACCTCAGCTCATTCCTTCTGATGTTGGGGTCAGGTGGAGGTTCGCAAACTGAGAGCAGAGGCCAAGGCCAAACGTATCCCAATTCTGGCCTCTCCTCTGAACTCCTGGAAGGTTTGAGGTAGTGTGTGCCACTTAGCGTCACAGATTTTCAACTGCATAAATGCCCAATCCAGTTCATGTAAGTTTTTGATTTAGTTCCAGGCCTGTTCATATCTAACACGAATAGATTTTAACTCATATCACTAGAATTACATTACTAATGCCTATTTGCAATGCTGCAAATCGGAAAAAGTAGAGGGTGAGAAATTCAGGTCAATTGCACCTCCCATTTAATCTGACGACTATCTATGCTGTACCGAGCAGACGGCTGCTGGTGGGGCGAAAGTTAAAGGGGAGGTGGCTGGTTAAAAAAAAATAGCAACTTTTCTTGGGTGCCCTGTTGCCGCTTTGGTGCGGGGTCCGTGCCACGATCAGTCAGCCCAGCACTCTGTTTGAGAGTCGGGCTAATCGCGCGGCACCCTCGCACCCTAGTGGTCCAGGTAGGACCTTTTCATTAATGCAGAATATGCAGCTTGGGCCTTTTCCTTTAATTCAGGGAAGAGTCCCTCCTACGCGGCCTAGTGTGTAGCGCGGCTGAACTGTGTGCCCTGCTCCCGAGGCGTCCGTTCCGCTAGCGCTCCAGAAAGGAAGTGGAGCACTTGATTTAGCTCTCCACTACCTTTTGGGAGCGGTAACCCCAGTTTTACCGTCACCAAATGAGGCGCACCCGAATTTTTAGCCTCAGAGTTTTAGGAACGTAAACAAAGTCAAGAAAAGGCCATCCAACCAAACCTTATCCCTCTGATAGCCGAAATCTCCCAGCCGAGCATTTTGAACATCACTAATGTTTAATACCTTACCCAGGAAATTGTTCCAGACTTTTATTACATTTTTGTGAAGAAATCTTGATCCATAAGATTCAAATATACTTTGCTAGTTTATAATTATGGGCCTACTTCTCTGCCTTATTTTAAAGTAATATGCAGTTATGCTATCTAATCAATTAAATATTTTAAATATTTCACTGAGATTATCTTTTAACTGGCTTCTCTCTATAGGCTGTAGAGATGGATCACTGCTTATCAACCTACAACTACTGGTGTAATTTTTAATAATGAATAGAACTGCTGGATAGTACCCAAGACCAACCTAAGGCTGACTGTTAATAAGAGGTTGCAATGGTTTAGGCACATATTCCACATTCCTGTGGAGATACTACCAGCTGTAGCTACTCTCAGCATAGATAGTCGTCAGACTAAATGGGTTGGCATTTTTATAAGTTGAATGTACAATGTGAGGACAGACTTCATTATTCCTAGACTGCCAAAGATAAAGCAAGGTACATTGACTGACGAGTTATTTCTCTGAAGACATTTCAGTTACTACATAAGAACATAAGAGCATAAGAAATAGGAGCAGGAGTAGGCCATTTGGCCCCTCGAGCCTGCTTCTCCATTCAATAAGATCACGGCTGATCTGATCCTGGCCTCAACTCCACTTCCCCACCTGTTTCTTATAACCTTTGACTCCCTTATTGTTCAAAAATCTGTCTATTCACCAACCAAACCAGGATCAGTTATCATAATCATAATCAGACTGGCCAAGAAGGTAATAGATCTCACTATCACTTGTTTTCAGCAGACATTATTGCTAATCCATTCAGGTCTTCAGTAAATTTTTTCTTTTGTGCGGTTATTTCCCAGCTGGTCATTCCATCACCTCCCATTTAACGGTAAGGTCTGGTCTTCAATAAATTAGTAGGCAATTAATTCCCATACTTCAGTCAATTTTTTCAATTGATATTTAATATCCATCTTAAGCAATATGCTCCAAAAGCATCCAGTCTCAGGGCCAAGCGGGCTGTAGCATGGTCAACGGCAAGGCAACCTCAGGTGCCATCTCTCTGGGATTTGCACGCGAGTTCTGCTGCAGAGAACTCAGATGAGCCCATCGATGTGGCGGCTTATGAAACAAGGGTGGAAGCTATGCATTTGCAAATGTTGGGGGCTATGGCAAGGGTGCCCGAGAGCCTGTTGCAAGTGGTCAAGAGCATGGAGGAATTTGCCTCCCGCATTATAGGCAACTCTTCACACACCAAGGAGCCCATCATTGCCAGTGTGCAGATGAGGGTGGACTCCCAGAGTGACCACGTGGATCCAGCTATGATGCCATGTGTCATGGGTGATGTGGCAGCTGTCATTTCAGCACAGGGGCAAGTGAACCAACGTCTGAATGCTGCTTTGGAGAGGATGGCCGCTGGCCTGGAAGCTCAGAATGCTCTCATGCACTCTGGGCAACAGGCCACGGAGCGTATTACTGCTGACGACTCTGATGGCATTAGGACTATGTCTGCTCTCATGCAGTATCAGCTGGATCTGACGTGAAATCTGACTGCACCCATCGCGGCTGGGTCTACCGCGGTCCATAGGGGACCTTCCAGTGCCGCACCACACCACAGACCTGTGCTCCAGCAGGTTGGTGGGGATGGTGAGGTGCTACCCCGGGGGAGTGGTGCAGGCTCATCGGACCAGGGTCCTGATGTGGTCTCTCAGGATCACAGCAGTCCTGAGGCGAGACCCGCCACTCCGCGACCGAAGGCATCGAGGAGGATACGGCCCAATCTGCAGCCAGTCCTTCCAGGGCCAGAGCTGGTCGAGGGAATCCTAGAAGGACTAGTAGCTTCTACACCTGAAACACAGCAACCTTCCCAGACCCATGATGCAGCTACAGGGGAGACACTGCGGCCTAGTTCCAGAATAGGTTTGCATAAGAGGGGTTATAAGGAATTTTGTGGATCCATTATTTCTGGTTTAATAAATCTTTATTTTGGGTTTAAATATCTGTGCAGGTCTCTCATTTCACTGTGGGGAATGCTTTGTGAAAGGGCTCATTGGTTTGGCCATGGAGATGTACAGATGAAGGGTAAAGTGCGCACGAACTCAGCGGAAACGAGCAGCAATGAGATGGTTTAGGATTTCCCTTGCAGGGTCCAGATGGCAACGCCGCCTCCTGTGTGGCTGCTGACCCGCATCCTGCTTTTCCTCCTGCACCTCCTCCTCCTAGCTGTGCCTCTAACCAAGCTGTTCCAGTCCAGCTACAACACTGGTATCTATCTGACACAATGGAAAACTGCCCAGGTATGTCCTGTCCACAAAAGCAGGAGAATTCCATTCCGGCCAATTGCCACCCCATTAGTCAGCTCTCAATCATCAACAAAGTGATGGAAGGTGTCATCGTCAGTGCTAGCAAGAGACATTTACTCAGCAATAATCTGCTCACCGATTCTCAGTTTGGGTTCCGCCAGGACCATTTGGCTCCAAACCTCAATACAGCCTCGGCCCAAACATGGATAAAAGAGCTGAATTCCAGAGGTGAGGTGAGAGTGACTGCCCTTGACATCAAGGCAGCCTTTGACGAAATCTGGCATCAAGGAGCCCTAGTAAAACTGAAGCCAATGAAAATCAAAGGTAAAACTCTCCACTGGCTGGAGTCATACCTAGCACAAAGGATAGGGGCCCATCATCACAGGCCCAGCAGTTCCTCAGCACAGTGCCCTAGGCCCAACCATCTTCAGCTACTTTATCATTGACCTTTCCTCCATCACAGGGTCAGAAGTGAGAATGTTTGCTGATGATTGCACAGTGTACAGTGCCATTCGCAACTCCTCAGATAATGAACCAGTCCATGCCCGCACGCAGCAAGACCTGGACAACATTCAGGCTCGGGCTGATAAGTGGCAAGTAATATTCACACCACACAAGTACCAGGCAATGACCATCTCCAACAAGCGTGAGTCTAACCACCGACCCTTGACATTCAATGGCATTACCATCGCCGAACCCCTAACCATCAACATCCTGGGGGTCACCATTGACCAGAAACTTAACTGGACCAGCCACATAAATACTGTGGCAACAAGAGCAGGTCAGAGGCTGGGTATTCTGTGGTGAGTGTCTCACCTCCTGACTCCCCAAAACCTTTCCACCATCTACAAGGCACAAGTCAGGAGTGTGATGGAGACATTGAACATGGAGACATTTTTTTATCTGTCTTCACGGTAGAAGACACTAAAAACATCCCATTAGTGAATAATCAAGGGGCTATAAGGAGGGAGTAACTTAAATAATCAATATCACTAATAAAGTGTTACTCGTTAAAATAATGGGACTAAAGGCGGACAAGACCCCTGAACCTGATGGCTTACATCCTAGGGTCCTAAAAGAAGTGGCTGCAGAGATAGTGGATGCATTGGTTGTAATCTACTAAAATTCCCTGGATTCTGGGGTGGTCCCAGCGATTGAAAACTGCAAATGTAACACCCCTATTTAAAAAAGGAGGCAGACAAACAGCAGGAAGCTATAGACCAGTTAGCCTAACATCTGTGGTTGGGAAAATGTTGGAGTCCATTATTAAGGAAGCAGTAGCGGGACATTTGGAAAAGCATGATTCAATCAAGCAGAGTCAGTATGGTTTTATGAACGGGAAATCATGTTTGACAAATTTGCTGGAGTTCTTTGAGGATGTAACGAGCAGGGTGGATAAGGGGGAATCAGTGGATGTGGAGTATTTAGATTTCCAGAAGGTATTTGATAAAGTGCCACATAAGAGGTTACTGCACAAGATAAAAGCTCACGGGATTGGGGGTAATATAAAGGCCCTGAAATTCCAGTCGGAGGTTTTTTGCGGGCAATTGCATCCAAACGGAGAATTTTTCCGAAAGTACCTGGTGGTCCCAGAGGAGCATGAGATTCCGTTGGGGAGACCTTCTCTTCCCGCGCTGCAAAGCGCGCTTCCGTCCTCAAGGTTTAGTCACATGTAAAGTATTCTCAATTAATAGCATTGAGAACTCTGTATCTACGAGTTTTCTGGGGCAGAGAATTCCATAGATTTACAACCCTCAGAGAAGAAATTTCTCCTCATCTCAGTTTTAAATGGGCGGCCCCTTATTCTGAGACTATGCCCCCTAGTTTTAGTTTCCCCTATGAGTGGAAACATCCTTTCTGCATCCACCTTGTCGAGCCCCCTCATTATCTTATTATCATGTGTGTATGCTTGGGTTTATTAGCCACCAGATAGCGCCACTGTCGGAGGTCATTGGGCTGTGCGCATGTGTGTGCGGCAAAGGTACAAAAGGCCAGCCATCTTGTAATGTAATCACTTTGGGCCCTAATAAAGTAAAGCTAGGTTTGTGCCTGTTGGGAGTTTATAGTATTCAGTCTATTGAGTTATTGCATACACAACATTTAGCGATGAGGTAACAAGAACATTCGCATGCAAAAATTAGCACAATTGGAATTCAGGAGTGATTTGTGGAGGGAGAAGATTGGGTAGACTTTGTAGCCCGCTTGAACCAGTACTTCGTGGCCAACAAAATGGAGAAAGAGGCAGACGCAGTTCGACACCGGGCGGTCCTCCTCATGGTTTGCGGTCCGAAAATCTATGGACTCATAAAGAATCTCCTCTCGCCCTTAAGTCCTATGGACAAGGACTATGAAACATTGTGTGCTTTGGTATGTGACCATCTCAAACCCGATGAAGACATCAGCATCTCAAGATATCGATTTTATACGCACGACCGTTCTAAGGGCCAGGATATGTCGGAATTCGTTGCCGACCTAAGACATCTAGCTGGACTGTGTAAGTTCGAAAATGCTTTGACAGACATACTGCGGGACTTCTTTGTAATCGGCATCAACCACGAGGTGATCCTGCGTAAGCTACCAGCGACGGAGACGTTGGATTTGAGCAAGGCCATCACGATTGCCCAATCATGCATGACGACGGACAAAAACTTAAAGCAAATATCATTGAAAAATTGGAACTCGGCAAGTACTGTAAACAAGATAGTATCGTCGTTTGGCAGAGCTGCATATGGCAGGGCCTACCCGACTGCGTACACGAAACCTGTGACTGCTCAAAGTCCATGAACAGGAATGAATCCGATATCACCGTGTTGGCGTTGTGGGGGAAATCATCGGCATCATCAGTGTCGGTTTGAACAGTATACTTGTAAAGGCTGTTCAAGAGTGGGGCATCTCCAGCACATTTGTC
Source organism: Pristiophorus japonicus (assembly GCF_044704955.1). Classification (NCBI taxonomy): domain Eukaryota; kingdom Metazoa; phylum Chordata; class Chondrichthyes; family Pristiophoridae; genus Pristiophorus; species Pristiophorus japonicus. The sequence goes on along the minus strand of NC_091977.1, from coordinate 110,794,007 downwards.
CGCAACTGAGCAAGCGTGCTGCGACACATCATGTGGAGGATGACGACCAATCTAGCGCGGATCCGGATATGCAATCCAAGATACCAGAGGAGGAAGTGTATGGACTATATTCAGTCCTAACAAAGAGCCAACCGATATTGATTAATGTAAAACTTAATGGTGTGCTAGTATCGATGGAATTGGACACGGGTGTGAGTCAATCAATAATGAGCCAGAGGACATTCAACAGACTGTGGGATACTAAGGCTGTGAGGCCTAAGCTGAGTCGAGTCAATGCCAAGTTGTGTACGTACACTAAAGAACTCATAACAGTGATTGGCAGTGAAGTAATCAAGGTGTCGTATGATGGTGCGGTTCACGATTTACCATTGTGAATTTTTCCAGGCAATGGTCCAATGCTGTTCAGCAGGAACTAGTTAGAAAAAATCAAATGGAACTGGAATGAGATCAAACCGTTGTCGTCGGAGGAGGATACTCCATGTGTTCAAGTGCTGAGCAAGTTCCCCTCGCTGTTTGAACCAGGCATTGGCAATTTCACGGGAGCCAAGGTGCAGATCTACGTGGACTCGGATGCAAGACCCGTCCATCATAAAGCTCAGGCAGTTTCATACATGATGAGGGAGAAGGTCGAAATCGAACTGGACAGACTCCAGCGTGAAAGGATCATATCACCGGTTGAATTTAACGAATGGGCCAGCCCCATTGTTCCTGTGTTGAAAAGTGATGGCACTGTCAGGATTTGTGGAGACTACAAGATTGCGATTGTTGTAGGAGGTAGGCACCTTTAGAATATACCAGAATAGTAGGCATTAGGCACCTGCTAGATATATCTAAACGCATATAAGTTTAAAGTGGCCACACATAAAATGGCTACCCAGGCATGATGGGAAATCAGGTAGTCAAGCTGTGAACTGTTGAACGTTCAATGACCAAGCAATACCCCTGTGAGGTCCACTATAGGAACGCCTGGGATGCGGGAAGACAGAGATAAGAAGGAAACCATCTCCTGTGAACAAGGTCATAAACCAATTAATTCCCCAGGAAGAAAGATAAGAGGGAAACCATCTCCTGTAAACAAGGTTATAAACCAATTATTTCTCCCAGATGAAAGAACTAGGGCGAGAACCTATAAAGTCATCGATCAGCCCAAGCTGACAATAACTGAACATATGGTTCCCGGGATAATAGGGGAATTCTATTGGGTTAAAAGAACCTATATGTAATCTATAATCGTTGTGATTGGCTTGTGTCCAGCCGTGATGGGCTGTGTAGCTGTAGTAAACTGTTTTGTAACTGTTGTGAAACATATAAAGGTGCATGTAACCCTTTGTTCGGTGGAGAGAAACCTGGATACGGTCCTGAGTTTTTCCTCCCCGCTGAGCGTAATAAAGGCCGCCAGGCGTTGGAACTGACTCTGAGTGTTGAGTGATTCTTCTGAAAAAACACTAACGCTAACAATGGCGTAGTCGACGGGATTTCCCGGAGTCGCTGGACGCCCTTGGAAAAAAAACCCGGGTGAGTATAAAAAACAATGTTTAATTATAAATGGTGCGGAAGGTGGAAGCTGGTTGATCGACACGAGGAGACGGTCTAATATCTCAAACGCCTAGCCTGAGCCTGAATTAAGAGGACTTTTGTCCCACGTGACGGCCAGGAACCAAGTAGGCGTAGGGAACACACTTAGACCGTGGGATCGTGATACCGAGAGACATCTTCCGGACCCAGTAGTGTAATTTGAAATACCCCGGGGTAGAACCAAGCGGTGTACAGCGGCTAACGGAATCCAAACCTGTGAACAGGGTCGGACCAACGGGCCGAGCGGTGGTAGGTAGTCGTTAAGGTTAACGTAAGCACTGCGGGAATTGCTTAAACGCGTTTTAAGAATTGTATAAGTTTGTGTAACAGCAGAACTTGTGACCTGACAGTAGCTAGGAGACGGTTTACTACAAGTTACGCTAGGTAGAAAGCGGACCTCTGAGAGTAGATTCCTAACGGTACTAGTCCTACCCAGGAATGGCCATGAAAGCAAGTAAACTCGAGTGGGGATCAGAAGGGTCCATTACCCGCCATCTGGCGGAAAAAACAAAAGAAGCTAATCGAGAAAAAAAAATGATTAGCTCAGTGTGGAATCCTCAGGAACTACCAGCAAAGCAAAGGGAATGGTGGGAGAAGGAACGGAAAGTCAAAAAGAAAAAAAAAAAACTGACGGTGATTGTCTTAAGTGAAGTATGGAAGAGGAATAGAACCGGCCAAAGAAAAAGATTAATAGGAAAGAAGAGAGACTTTTGTGAACGTGTGTATTAAATGAGAAGTGCCTGTGTGATTTTTGACTGCGGAATGAATTTTTTATGTTTTCATGTTCCGAAAGCCTGGTTGGAAGAGGAATGCAAGTGTCTGTTTATTTTAGAAACAGAGTGAAAGTCTTTTTTAACCCTTTGTAGTGTTGTCCTGTATGTGGGAAGTTTTAAGACATTTAAGTTAGAAACGCAGGTGTGGATTTATTCGGATGATAAGTTACGGAGCTAGGAAAATAAACAAATAAAGGATAGGTTTGTTGAGCAAAAGATTTATTTAACACGCTCACTTACTTGCCGAAAGATGATTGGGTTGAAAGATATAAATTTAGTCTCGGAATGAGATAAAGAATGCTTTAAAAAAAAAGAGCTTCGAGCAAAAAAAAAGTTTTAAATAAAGATTGAAATTACAAAGTTTGAATTGGGATTTTGAGATATTCAGAGAAGGCACAGAAAATACTGAGGTGGATTCAAAAAAAAGAAAAAGATTAAATTAAATCTGATCAGGTCAAACTCCTGGGCAAGTGGCGAGCTATCTGCGAAGGTGTAAAAGGAACTTTTGGAAAATGTTAAAAACAGCAAGCTTTAGTAACGACTTTGAAACTGGAGCATTTTGAGATAACGAAAGGCAGCCCTCAAACTCTCAAAGCTGGACTCCATTCCAGTTATGAAAAAAAAGAAAAAGATAAAGACGCCACTTTCAAAGTAAACAAATGATTTTAAATTAACAACTCTATGGAGTTACGAACCCTCCGTGTAAAATACAAAACCTAATTTGAAGAAAGAAAAAAAAGATGTAACGGACTAAATGGAAAAAGACATAACTTACTAAATACTAGTTGATGTTTGCTGTGAAAAAGATATTGGTTTAATTAGAAGGAAAAAAAAAAATTGGAATAAGTAAAAAACACTCTACATGGATTCGAATTTTAAATTATGAAAAAGTTTCAATGCAGTTTGAAAAGATTTCCAAAATGGACAGTGTTTATCAAAAAAAGTCCCAAACAGTCTAAACAAGCAGGAGGGTTTTGAAGATAACGAGGAGAAAGAGAGAAATAAAAAAAAAACAGAACTGAATTTCAGTAAACAAAATTGCTATTGTATGTGTGGTCTTGTTTTAAAACAATTAAAAAAAAATTATTTGGCAAGTACTTGAATTAGAAGTTCAGAAAACATTGGAGTTTACTCTAATGATTTATGCTGTTTTTAACGGATTCCTAATTTCGAAGCCAGTTTTGAAGGCACAAAGACTTTTTTTTTCAGATGATTACGTGAAGTAACGTAATGACATCAGGTCTTCTTACAAACCTGGAAAGGTGTTAACCCTTTCCATTGACAGCCGTTTTATACTGAACATTATTAATTTGGATTTCTTAATAGGAAAAAAAAGACTCACCTAACAGAAGAAACAAAAATAAAAACAGAACTAGCTTATGTAATAATACTTGCCTGATACAATAAAGAAATAGATACTCAATAAAACAAATTGAAGAGTTAAAAGCTAAGATAAACAGGCTGGAAGAGATAACGGGACTAGACGGATAGTGCAGTGCGCAGCCATAGCACCATCACCTCTGGCAATAGAGCCAATGTACCCCACGGTGGGTAGGTGTAGTCCACAAACCCAACCTAACGGTAAAGCAGACAACGATGTTTGGAGGAATAGCTTTGGCCTTGGTTATAGGAGTTTGGGTAATATTTAAGTGGGTAAAGACACGGGCGCACACCCTACAGATTCAGCTCGAAATGGTTCGATTATAACCTTGTGCTTCTGATTTTGCAGGGTGACAGGGACACTCGTAGAGCAAAAAACTTAACCCCTGGTGACGACCAGGCCGTCTGTTTAAAATTACAGATAATACTTACCGGAATGGGAATACGAAAGCCGCTACTCGTAATATGGATAGCCCTGCGACATGCACGTACCCTGGGCAACACCGACGGACAGCAGAGCACGCTGGAAATAAACAACTACATGAACTATGGAGTCTTGTTTAATTTAACGGACGGAATGTGCATCCCAGCGGCCAAGGACAGGACTTATTTTAATGCATGGTTACAAGTGAATCCTAATAAGAATAAGAGTATGTGTACAGTGCTCCACGGGTATAAGGAGCAGATGCATTAAACGGAGGGATGTCAAAGGGCCTGATGAATGTACTTTCGGCATAATTTGCACGCCTCCGGGACAATCCCAGCAATCAGTCATCCGCAAGAAGGGAATGGGGCTGTGTGGGTATTACGAGGAGGCGGGGGCGGCTGCAATATCATTGTATGTATGTTTCTCACCCCCTCCGACACCGCGCCCCATAAGAATCACTACATTGCCCGAGGAACTGCCTTGCCCCATAACTACGAAGGGACCAGAGAATGGGATTGTAATGTACAACGAGGGGGAACTGTTGTATGATAATGTTAAACATGAAATTGTGCCTGTTCTGATCAATATTTCAGGCATCCAGATGCCGGAATACTGTACAGAACAGTCAAGGAAGATGTACAATGTATTAAGTAAAGTTGTAATGCAGCAGGCTGCCGATGCAATGGGTGCCAGTAGGTTCCGGGGACAGGGGTTAGCCCCCAGGATGAAGAGGGAAATAGTCAATGATGTTGCTACCGTTTTCAATACAGGGACCTCCGTAGTGAACTCGATAGACATACAAGGATTAAATGAGAGGGTGGAACAGCTTAGAGGGGCGATGAAGGGGTTATTGGAGAGGGTGGAGCAAAACCAGGAAGACCAAGCCAACCTAGGAAAGGAGGGTGCCAAAATCCAGCTGGATGGCATCTCAGTCCTGGAAGCTCACGCCAGAACCATCAATCACCTCATTGATAGAGAACAGGAAGATACAGGGAAAGCAAAGACAGGGGCAACTCTGTCACGCTTATGGTCTGTGGATGGTGGGACAGATCCGCCACAATCTCGACCAGATCCAACGCGGGGAAGTACCCGATTGGATAGACAGTTCACATTTAGCTCAGTTGGCTAACCAAAGGGGGACACTGGATAATTGTACTCTGAAGGGACTGACCAGAGTATACCCAGCAATTCCAGATTGCCAGATGGGTAGGACTACCGGGATAGGGATAGTCCTGATGATCCCTATAGCCACGCCGGACTCAGGGCCGTTCCCCCTACACCAACGAGAGAATATCGGAATAATACGGGAAAATGTCTCCATACGCTACTACCTGACCACCACCTCTGCCGTTCGTCGAAACAACATACTTACCGGGATTTCCCTAGCAAATTGCAAGCGAAAGGGGGAAATCACAGTATGCCCTCACCTGGTGGGCCGAGGTGAGCTAGACGAGTGCGGGTTTAACCGAACCGACGGGTGTGTACTAGAAATAGTGCCCGCACACAGGCACTTCGCGAGGGCAGGCTACAGAGGGAAGGGAAGATACTGCGTCTCTACTACTGAGCGTTCATTCCAGTATAATGACCTGCAGTGCCCTATACCACAGCCAAACTTTTGCTTTACACCACTACGACCTGTCGCGATCGGGCAAGCGCATATCACCCAGGTTAGGCGCCGGAAGTCCGAAGTTATTGAGGTAACCGATCAGCTCCATGATCATTTGCTGGATTATGACGAGCCAGATCAGGTCCTTATCCCACATCTAACCGAAGTATTACGAGAGTTGAGGCTCAGAGTGGGTCAATCCGTAAAGCTCTACCACCAACTACAAACTAAAATCAAAGAACTGGAAGAAGATACTGAGGTAGACTTACAAAGTCAGAGTTGGTGGAGAAAGGTCTGGGACTGGGGAATAAATGTGAACATCCACCCATGGATTCTAATAATTTCACATATACTGGTCGGGATACAATTGATCTTAGCAATAACATGGGGCGTGATGGCCTGCCAGGCATGCAGACACCACTCACAATGAAGACGGACAAATCACCGTTCCCCGGATACTAAACAAGCCTGTTTAATAAAGGGGCAGGAGGATTTGGCCTTTGTCAATTCGATTTAAGCAACCGGGACTCCTGAAACCGCGTGACTGGCCAGCACGTTGAGGCAGGGAGTACCGGGCCGTGCACAAAATCTAATAAAGGTCGAATGGTCAGTTAAAAGGGGACTAGGACTAGTCCCTTTACCGAAAGGGGGAGTTGTTGTAGGAGGTAGGCACCTTTAGAATATACCAGAATACTAGGCATTAGGCACCTGCTAGATATATCTAAACGCATATAAGTTTAAAGTGGCCACACATAAAATGGCTGCCCAGGCATGATGGGAAATCAGGTAGTCAAGCTGTGAACTGTTGAACGTTCAATGACCAAGCAATAGCCCTGTGAGGTCCACTATAGGAATGCCTGGGATGCAGGAAGACAGAGATAAGAAGGAAACCATCTCCTGTGAACAAGGTCATAAACCAATTAATTCCCCAGGAAGAAAGATAAGAGGGAAACCATCTCCTGTAAACAAGGTTATAAACCAATTATTTCTCCCAGATGAAAGAACTAGGGCGAGAACCTATAAAGTCATCGATCAGCCCAAGCTGACAATAACTGAACATATGGTTCCCGGGATAATAGGGGAATTCTATTGGGTTAAAAGAACCTATATGTAATCTATAATCGTTGTGATTGGCTTGTGTCCAGCCGTGATGGGCTGTGTAGCTGTAGTAAACTGTTTTGTAACTGTTGTGAAACATATAAAGGTGCATGTAACCCTTTGTTCGGTGGAGAGAAACCTGGATACGGTCCTGAGTTTTTCCTCCCCGCTGAGCGTAATAAAGGCCGCCAGGCGTTGGAACCGACTCTGAGTGTTGAGTGATTCTTCTGAGAAAACACTAACACTAACAACGATCAACCGAGTTTCGAAACAGGATCAATACCCATTACTGAAAGCTGATGACCTGTTTGCAACACTAGCCGGGGGGAACTCGTTCACAAAACTGGATCTACATGGCACAGGAGCTGGTCGACATGTCAAAGAAACTTACGTGCATCTACAACAGGTGCCGTTTTGGAATTCGCTCGGCTGCAGCCATATTTCAGAGAAACATGGAGAGTCTACTGAAGTCCGCCCCCCGAACCGTCATGTTCCAAGATGACATATTAGTCACAGGTCATGACTCCGCAGAAATATCTGATCAATCTGGAAGAGGTTCTACATTATCTGGACAAAGTGGGACTCAGACTGAAATGCTCGAAGTGAGTCTTCATTGCACCAGAAGTCGAATTCCTGGGGAGGAAAATTGCTACTGACGGTATCAGGCCTACGACCTCGAAAACCAAGGCCATCAAAAATGCACCCAAGCCTCAGAATGTGACGGAGCTGCGTTCGTTGTTTTGTCTACTCAACTACTTTGGTAATTTCTTACCTAGATTGAGCACCTTATTAGAGCCACTACACATGCTGCTAAGAAAAGGAGACAACTAGGTTTGGGGTGCATCTCAAGATAGAGTTTTTGAGAAAGCTACTAATCTGCTTTGCTCTAACAAGCTGCTGGTACATTATGATCCATGTAAGCATCTAGCATTGGCATGTGATGCTTCGTTATATGGAGCTAATGAGTCGGGCAAATTACAACCTGTTGCATATACTTGAAAAAGTTTGTCAAAGGCGGAAAGAGCCTACAGCATGGTAGAGAAAGAAGCACTAGCCTCTGTGTATGGGGTTAAAAAGATGCATCAGTAGCTGTTTGGTCTCCTGTTTGAACTGGAAATAGATCAAAAGCCACTCATTTCATTGTTTTCGGAAAATAAAGGTATCAATACCAATGCATCATCCCGCATCCAGAGGTGGGCGCTGACATTATCTGCCTATGATTATGTCATTCGCCATAGACCTGGTACTGAGAATTGAGTCGATGCACTGAGCTGTCTGCCATTTCCCACACCGGAGGTAGAAATGCCACAACCAGCAGACTTACTGTTAGTCATGGATGCTTTTGAAAGTGAAGGAACCCCTGTCACGGCCCAACAAGTTAAGACCTGGATCAGCCAGGACCTGCTATTATCGGTTGTGAAACGTTGTATCCTTAATGGTGATTGGTCTGCCATACCCAAGCAAATGTGTGAGGAGACCAAACCTTACATCCGTAGCAAAGACGAACTATCCATTCAAACAGATTGTATACTGTGGGGTAATCGTGTTGTTATGCTCAAGAAAGGCAGAGAGAAATTTGTGCATGATCTACATAACACACATCCTGGTATTGTCATGATGAAAGCCATTGCCAGGTCTCATGTATGGTGGCCTGGAATTGACTCTGATCTGGAATCATGTGTGCAGCAGTGCAACACTTGCATGCAGCTTAGTAAAGCACCAGCGGAATCGCCTCTGAGTCTGTGGTCGTGGCATCTAAACCATGGTCCAGGAACCACATCGACTTTGCAGGTCCCTTCCTGGGAAAGATGTTCTTAGTTGTGGTGGATGCTTATTCCAAGTGGATAGAAACATAGAAAATAGGTGCAGGAGTAGGCCATTCGGCTCTTCGAGCCTGCACCGCTAAAGTGTACACTCATTGATAGTGTACAATCATGTCATCCAGCACATCCACAGCTACCATTGAGAGCTTTTGCGTCATGTTTGCTACGCATGGTCTGCCTGACATCGTTGTAAGCGACAATGGATCTTGCTTCATCAGTATGGAGTTTCAAGAGTTCATGAAACTCAATGGTATCAAACAGGTGAGGTCAGCACCATTCAAAACTGCATCCAATGGGCAAGCAGAGCGTGCGGTCCAAACCATCAAGCAGAGTATGAAACGTGTAACTCAAGGTTCACTGCAAACTCGCTTGTCACGCACGTTGCTTAGTTACGGGACAAGACTCCCATACGCTTACCTGGGTCTCCCCTGCTGAACTATTGATGAAGAGACATCTCAAGACCAGGCTCTCTCTTGTCCACTTTGACTTGAATAGTCATGTCGAATACAGACGTCAAAGTCAGCAAGGGTACCATGATCGCGTTACTGTGTCACGTGGCATTTTTATCAATGATCCTGTGTATGTACTGAATTATGGTTAAGGTCCCAAATGGATCGCCGGTACCTTTACAGCCAAGGAGGGTAACAGAGTGTTTATCGTTAAGCTCAAGAATGGACAGACATTCAGGAAATATGTCGATCAGATAAAGCTGCGGCACACGGATGAACCGGAACAGTCTGAGGAAAACACAATCAGTGACCAACCAACCTACCCTCAGTCATCAGAGGACTCCGCTGTCATCAATGAATCTGGACTTTCAATCACCGACATGATCAATGAATCTGGACTTTCAATCCCTGACGTGGTCATTGCCACTCCCATCAGATTGGCTACCCAGCCCCCAGTCATAACAGACTCAGAACGTTCGCCCAAGGCTGGAGTTGAACTGAGACTTTCAACTCAGGAGCGGAAAGCCCGGACCGTCTCAATTTGTAAAAAGACCTTTACTAATATCTTAAAGGGGGATATTGTCATGTATGTATGCTTGGGTTTACTAGCCACCAGGTGGCACCACTGTCGGAGGTCATTGGGCTGTGCGCATGTGTGTGCGGCCCAGGTATAAAAGGCCAGCCATCTTGTAATGTAATCACTTTGGGCCCTAATAAAGTAGAGCCAGGTTTGTACCTGTTCGGAGTTTACAGTATTCAGACTATTGAGTTATTGCATACACAACAATTATATATTTCGATAAGATCACCTCTCATTCTTCTGAACTCCAATGTGTATAGACCCAACCTACTCAACCTATCCTCATAAGTCAACACCCTCATCTCCGGAATCAACCTAGTGAACCTTCTCTGAACAGCCTCCAATGTAAGTATATCCTTCCTTAAATACAGAGACCAAAACTGTACGCAGTACTCCAGCTGTGGCCTTACCAATACCCTGTACAGTTGTAGCAGGATTCCTCTGCTTTTATACTCTATCCCCCTTGCAATAAAGGCCAACATCCCATTTGCCTTCCTGATTATTGCTGTACCTGCATACTAACTTTTTATGTTTCATGTACAAGGAACCCCAGGTCTCTTTGTACTACAGCACTTTGCAATTTTTCTCCACTAAAGATAGATTGAGCCTATACTCATTGGAATTCAGAAGAATGAGAGGTGATCTTATTGAGCTTTCCTTTTCATAGAATCATAGAATGATACAGCAAAGAAAGAGGCCGTTCAGCCCATCATGCTTGTGTCGGCTCCCCACAAGAGCCATGTAATTAATCCCACTCCACGCGCTTTCACCATAGCTCTGTAAACTTTTTCCCTTCAAGTATTTATCCAATTCCCTTTTGAATGTTACTATTTAATCTACTTCCACCACCCTTTCAGGTAATGCATTCCAGATCACAGCAACAAATTAATATTTACTGTCTTATTTCATCTTTCCGCATACTATTTTGAATTTGGTGGCTTTCAGTGCTGTAATTTCCATCAGAGTGCAATGACAGAATAGAAAAATCTCAAGACAAAAAGGTTTGTAATAAAGTTGATACTGATGTTGTGGAAAAATATCTCAAACAACAAAAACTGCAACCTCTGAAACCTCCATGTACACCAATTCACCGCACAACGACAGCATTCCTCCATGACACCACACGTAAATATAAGGCATGCTTCTATTTTATTTTTCTCCATTCATGACTAAAGTTTATTAATTTTCTGAAAACTAAAATTAGCTGTTGTTTCAGTAGAATATAATAACTCGTCATCATCATCATAGACAGTCCCTCGAACCGAGGAGGACTTGCTTCCATGTCAAAAAGTTCACAGGTGTTTTAGTGAAGGACCTAAAATTCCCAGTCCCGAACTAAATCTTGAAAGGTGGAAGATGCCTGTGCGTGGATTTTTTTAACGTGTGGTGGTTGTTGCACACCAGCCACCACACGGGCTTGACAGAGTTCGGTCTCGGTCCAGTGGCAAGGATTAACCAAGATGACTGGAGACCAGCTCTGCTGCACTGACCTAGTGCACACTCATATCACAGTGTGGGCTGGCCCGTGCTGCCCCTGGGCCCTCGCCTCTTCTGGACCCCGATCACATCGCTCTGCAATCTCTCGCTGCTCCTTCGCCCCGACCTTGCCACTCCTGCTGTACCTGCCCACGCTCCAAGCACTGATCTGGATCTTGGTGACGTCATTCCTTACTGCTGTTGCTCTCCTGCTCCAGCACGTACTGCCCCCTGGAGTGGCACGCTGCCACGCTGCTCCTTCCACTCCCCGGCCTGCTCCATGATGCTCGCAGGCCAGGGGCCGCTCAGCCTGCTGGGCCAGGCCGCCACACTGCTCCTTCTACTCCCTGGCCTGCTCCATGGTGCTCGCAGGCCGGGGGCCGCTCAACCTGCTGAGCCAGGCCGCCACACTGCTCCTTTTACTCCCTGGCCTGCTCCATGGTGCTCGCAGGCCAGGGGCCGCTCAACCTGCTGGGCCAGGCCATCACATTGCTCCTCCCGCTCCCCGGCCTGCTCTGATAGTGGTAGATGTTGAATGTTAGGGAGGAAGAAGTAGTAGAGGAACTATGTACTAAATGATGAAACTTTAAAAGGAGCAGAAGACCAGAGAGACTCAGGAATTGAAATACACAAGGGTTGAATCTCTGGGCATTCTTCTAATTGTCCACAGTAACTTTGATGGAAGCTCCTGGAAGCCCCAGACAAACAGTGTACATAGAATTAACAGCACAGAAACAGGCTATTCAGCCTAGCCCATTTTATGCCAGTATTTATGCTCCACATGAGCCTTCCCCCACTCTATTTACTTCATCTCACCCTAATCTACATATGTTGATCTGTTAGCACCCTTTATGACATAAGGGACTGGTAGTGTAAAGTCCTGCCCTTGCAGTACAGACTCACACGAAGCACATGCTGAAGTCAAGGTCTCTCAGGGCCTGCACCTTTATTACACAGCTCTCGAATGCCTCACTTGCCTGAGACCTGTCTTTATATACCTGTGTAGAACAGGTATCCAGTGTCTCCTGAAAGTGCACCCCTGGTGGTAAGGTAAGCTTGTGGTTACAGGTCATATCTAGTTACAGTCATGTATAGCATGGTAAGATACAGTTGTGTACAGTGGTGTGAGATACATGACATCACCCTCCCCCAAGGCCTTATTGTCTTTATAGGTTCAGTCTCTCAGGTGGTCTACGCTCTCATGTGGAGCGTCTTAGTTGTGGTTCAGTTGTTTGTCTTGGTGCCTGTTTTTCTTTCGGTGTGATTGCTGGTATCTTGCCTGGGCTGTCTGTTTCGTTCAGTATGATTGCTGGTATCTCACCTGGGCTGTCTGTTGGGAATGCCCTTTCCTCAGGTTGCTCCCTCTGTCTGTCCACCAGGTGTGGTGTGAGTTCCACATTGTAGTCTGCCTCTGGTTCAGCAGTGTTGTTGGTGAATCTACTTTTGACTTGGTCTACATGCCTCCGGCAGGTTTGGCCATTGTTCATTTGTACCACCAGTAGCCTGTTTCCTTCCTTTCCTGTTACTGTCCCTGCAAGCCATTTGGGACCCCTGCCATAGTTTAGCACAAACACTTTGTCCCCTATCTCATTCCACCTCCCCCTAGAATTTCGGTCATGGGACTCAGTTAGCTTTGCCTCAACGATTTCATGCATGTCTGGGAGGATTAATGAGAGCCTTGTCTTTAAAGTCCATTTCATCAATAGTTGCGCGGGGGGGATCCCAGTCAATGCATGCGGACGAGATCTGTATGCCAGCAGCAGTCGCGACAGGCGGCCCTGCAGCATGGGACCTTGGATTTTGAGCATGTCTTGTTTAATGATTTGCACTGCTTGCTCCGCCTGGCCGTTGGAGGCCGGCTTGAATGGTGCCGTCTTAACATGGTTTATGCCGTGGTCACTTATGAAATCTTGGAATTCTGCACTGGTGAACCACGGACCATTATCACTGACCAATATGTCAGGAATTCCGTGTGTTGCAAACATAGTTCCAAGGCTCTCCACAGTGGTGGAGGTGGTGCTCGAGTTTAAAATGGTGCATTCGATCCACTTTGAAAATACATCTACAACTACGAGGAACATTTTGCCCATGTATGGGCCCGCATAGTCTACGTGCACCCGCGACCACGGTTTGGTGGGCCAGGGCCAGGGCCAGGGGCTCAGGGGGGCCTCCCTGGGGGCATTACTGAGTTGGGCACAAGTGGTGCACTGTCGGATGCAGAGCTCCAAGTCCACGTCAATGCCAGGCCACCAGACGTGGGATCTGGCTATGACCTTCATGAGAACGATCCCCGGTGCTCGCGGTGGAGCTCCCAGACAAATGCCTCTCTACCTCGCAGAGGCATAACTACTCGGCTGCCCCACGTCAGGCAGTCTGCTTGTAGTGACAGCTCATGCATGCGCCTATGGAAAGGTTTGATCTCCTTGGGGCAGGCATCGCGAGCCTCTGCCCAGTCACCAGTTAAGACATATCTTTTTACTAAGGATAACGTGGGGTCGCTGGTCGTCCAGGCTCTGATTTGGCGAGCTGTCATGTGTGAACCTGTGGACTCAGAGGCATTAATTGCCATGACTATCTCACAGTCCTGTTCGTCAGACCCTTCCGTGGTCGCCAGGGGTAGCCTGCTGAGCGCGTCGGCACAGTTGTCTGTGCCTGGTCTGTGCCTTATGGTGTAGTCGTAAGACGTCAGCATGAGTGCCCACCGTTGAATGCGCGCCGAGGCGTTGGCGTTTATTGCCTTGCTCTTAGATAGTAGGGACGTGAGGGATTCGTGGTCAGTTTCTAATGCGAACAGGTATCCAGTGTCTCCTGCAAGTGCACCCCTGGTGGTAAGGTAAGCTTCTGGTTACAGGTCATATCTAGTTACAGTCATGTATAGCATGGTACGATACCGTTGTGTACAGTAGCATGGATTTATGACTGGGAAATCATGCTTGACAAATCTTCTGGAATTTTTTGAGGATGTAACCAGTAGAGTGGACAGGGGAAAACCAGTGGATGTGGTGTATTTGAATTTTCAAAAGGCTTTTGATAAGGTCCCACACAAGAGATTGATGTGCAAAATCAAAGCACATGGTATTGGGGGTAATGTACTGACATGGATAGAGAACTGGTTGGCAGACAGGAAGCAGAGAATCGAGATTAACGGGTCCTTTTCAGAATGGCAGGCAGTGATTAGTGGAGTGCCGCAGGGCTCAGTGCTGGGACCACAGCTTTTTACAATATATATTAATGATTTGGATGATGGAATTGAGTGTAATAGCTCCAAGTTTGCAGATGACACTAACTGGGTGGCGGTGTGAGCTGTGAGGAGGACGCTAAGAGGCTGCAGGTTGATTTGGACAGGTTAGGCAAGTGGGCAAATACATGGCAGATGCAGTATAATGTGGATAAATGTAAGGTTACCCACTTTGGGGGAAGAAACACGAAGGCAGAATATTATCTGAATGGCGGCAGATTTGGAAAAGGGGAGGTGCAGCGAGACCTGGGTGTCCTGATTCATCAGTCATTGAAGGTTGGCAAGCAGGTACACAGGCGGTGAAGAAGGCAAATGATATGTTGGCCTTCATAGCAAGGGGATTTGAGTATAGGAGCAGGGAAGTCTTACTGCAGTTGTACAGGGCCTTGGTGAGGCCCCACCTGGAATATTGTGTCCAGTTTTGGTCTCCTAATCTGAGGAAGGACGTTCTTGCTATTGAGGGAGTGCAGCGGAGGTTCACCAGACTGATTCCTGGGATGGCAGGACTGTCATATGAGGAGTGACTGGATCGACTGGGCCTGTATTCACTGGAGTTTAGAAGGATGAGAGGGGATCTCATAGAAACATATAACATTCTGACAGGACTGGACAGGTTAGATGCAGGAAGAATGTTCCCGATGTTGGGGAAGTCCAGAACCAGGGGACATAGTCTTAGGATAAGGGGTAAGCCATTTAGGACTGAGATAAGGAGGAACT
Organism: Pristiophorus japonicus; assembly: GCF_044704955.1. Taxonomy (NCBI): domain Eukaryota; kingdom Metazoa; phylum Chordata; class Chondrichthyes; family Pristiophoridae; genus Pristiophorus; species Pristiophorus japonicus. The sequence goes on along the minus strand of NC_091977.1, from coordinate 110,778,865 downwards.
TCTTCACTCAGAGAGTTGTTAACCTATGGAATTCCCTACCGCAGAGAGTTGTTGATGCCAGTTCGTTAGATATATTCAAGAGGGAGTTAGATACGGACCTTGCAGCTAAAGTGATCAAGGGGTGGGGAGAGAAAGCAGGGACAGAGTACTGAACGAATGATCAGCCATGATCTTATTGAATGGTGGTGCAGGCTCGAAGGGTCGGATGACCTGACTCTGCACCTATTTTCTATGTTTCTATGCCTTATTAACCACCTTATCTACCTGGCCTGCTACCTTCAGGGATCTATGGACATACACTCCAAGGTTACTTTGTTCCTCTACACTTCTCAGTGTCCTGCCCTTTAATGTGTATTCCCTTTCCTTGTTAGCCTCCCCAAATGCATTACCTCACACATCTCCAGATTAAATTTCATTTGCCACTGTTCTGCCCACCTGTTTAGTTCATTGATATCTTCCTGCAGTCTGCAGCTTTCTTCTTCATTATCAACCACACAGCCAATTTTAGTATCATCTGCAAACTTCTTAATCATGCCCTATATATTCAAGTCTAGATCATTGATGTATACCACAAAAAGCAAGGGACCTAGTACTGAGCCCTGCCGAGCCCCACTGGAAACATCCTACCAGTCACAAAAACACCCATCAACCATTACCCTTTGCTTCCTGCTTCTGAACCAATTTTGGATCCAACTTGCCACTTTGCCCTGGATCCCATGGGCTTTTACTTTCGTGATCACTCTGCCATGTGGGACCTTACCAAAAGCTTTGCTAAAATCCATATACACTACATCGTACACACTGCCCTCATCGACCCTCCTTGATACCTCCTCGAAAAATTCAATCAAGTTAGTCAGACATGATCTTCCCTTAACAAATCCATGCAGACTGTCCTTGATTAATCCATGTACTTACTTTCAGCACTCGAGTGATGTCGTTGATCCTCTTCCAGCACTGAATATCCGTCCGGTCAAGTACTGAGGTCCTCAACACCTCTGCAGCCACCTCTGCCCATGTATCTTTCAATACCTGCCAAGAGGGCTCCCAGATTCTGGAGAAAGGAGGCACCCCCTTCCCTCCACAACTTGCACCACCGTCTCAATTTCCGCATCTATAAAATCGACTTGCATTCCTGGAACCTGTCTGACTTGTCATTTTACAATATCGCAAACTGCAAACACACCAATGGTTCAGTTGTGTTCATATTCTATTTGTTTGTTACACGAACCTGACTAGGCAGGCATTAGGACCCTGCAGAAGCTATTCACACACTGCTGGTTCATGCTGGTTTTGGGACACAATTTTGGGAGTTGCTATAAAGAACACAGTTAGTTACATTACTCCTGTTTCAGTTAGTTTGTTTATTTACGTACACAACAGGTTCGGATCACAATGAGCAGTATCTACCTGAAAAACCTGCCCATTAAGCAGGCCAGGTTTGCTGCTGCCTCGTTCTTAGTCAATGCAAGTCAGATGAACTTCGGACCTCAATCGGTGATCCCGCCTCTACAACGCTTCACAGAGGCCATTTCTGCTCATTCATTTTTCAATTTAAAAGTTCCCAAATTTTCTCTAATCACCGCCCAATTGAGTGGGGCAGTAAATCACTTAAGTCTGAATGTGCACCCCATTTGGGGCAGAGGGCAATTTCGGTCCCACTATGTCTGATGTGCATGAATGATGGTTAAACAAGTTGAAACTTAAATTTTTATACTTAAAGAAGAAATATAATGGTGTGGGTTCAGCGCTTTCCTTGGGTTCTGATTATTTACAATGATTTATACCCATTTACGCACATTTTAAGTTGAGCGTATTTTATTGGGAGGGTACTTGGGCATAACTTAACATTGGCAAAAAAGTGTGACAATGGCCGTATTTTCAAGTCTAACTTCTGGGTTGCTCCAACAAAGGAAACTGCAGGCCAGAGGGTTGCCAGTACCCAATCAAAAACTGCAGTGGATGCAGAATCATTAGTACTTTTAAGAGGGAAGTAAATAAATATTTGAAAAAGAAAATTTTTAAAGGGTATGGGAAAAGGCAGGGAATATGGGACTTAATGTCTCTCAGAGAGCTAGCACCCGGCATGATGGACTGATTCTGGCACTCATATTCTGGTGTGATACCACACATATAAACTAGTGCAGCTGACCAGATAATTCATTTGAACGTGGCATCAAACTAGGATCATTTAGTATTCTTCCTTCATGCAGAAATTATAATATAGCTATATTTCTAACAAAATTAAAAGCTGAGTTTTTAAAAAGTAAGTTCTGGAAGGTTGCAATACTATAACATCACTGTGTCTGATCCCTCCGTTACATGGATGAAAATTAATAAAAATTCAATTTATGCTTTAGATAGTTCTAATTTTAAGAATAACATTTTCAGATTTATATAATATACCTCCCACAGATTTATGGAGACTATCCCTCATTATGAGCTCAATTTTCCCCAGTATTTGCGCCATTGTTTTTGGAGTAGGCTGCTTTTTCTGGCCTAACTTAAAAATCCCCAGTTTCCCCAATCAATTTGCACCAGCGTAACTCAGTTACTTACATTTTTTTTAGGTACTTTTTTTTCTCAAAAGGGGGCGTTACCAGCCACCTACGCCAATTCTGGACATTTAGGCAACTTTGGCCAGCTGATAGTTACTCCATTTCTACTTAGGCCAGAGTATATGGCCTCTTGAGAAAACCGTTGCGGAGAGTTTAAAGAAATCGGTGCAGGTAAGTAAATCAGAGGCCATTCGGTCTGGGCTAGCAGCGGGAAGTGAAGCGGACCTGGACAGGCTCGAAATCGGGGGCCACAGAGTGGCAGGAAGGCACCGGAAAGGCTCAGCAGGTGAAGAAAGCAAGCTGGCCGACATAAAATCGGGGGCCACACTGCGGCGGGAAGGCACTGAGGCTCAGGGTGAAGGGAGCAAGCTGGCCGGCACAAAATCAGGGGCCACAGAGCGGCGGGAAGGCACCAGAGAGATTTGGCGGGGGAGGGTGCTCACCGCAGCTGACCAGGAAGACACCTCACTTGGAACTCTACTGCACATGCACGGCCATTTCAGCGATGTCAAGAACGTCAGGTTTTTCCCCCGCGCATGCGCAGAAGGCCCGACTCCTTTTTCCAGCACAGACCGCAGGCTCCACCCCCCCGAGGTGACTGGCCACGCAGCGTGACTGCAGATTAGAGGCCAAACATCGGGGAAACTTAGGAGATTTTTTTCTGGAGCATCTATTTACCTAATTAAGTGGCGCAACTCAGGCAATACGCCAGAAAACGGGCTCGGGGAAAATTGAAGCCTATAATAGGAACAGGTGCTACAGTTAGTTAGACTTTATTGGAGGAACTGTAGCATTTTCATCGACTAATAAGTATTTTAATAAGCTGCATAATTATATTCCAAGTTTAGAACCGGAGGTATTTTCAAGCCATTTATTTCTTAGACAAACCCAATTGATGTCTAATTCATGATAATTCATTACAGACGACCCCTCACTAAGTAATTACATTCAGTACCAGAGATTGGCAACACCATGTGTAGCAAGGCATAGGGTGGGCATCTGGAACTTCAATTAATATGAGCTGCATGAAGGACTTGGAAATGTTTTCGCACTGTGTTTGGATTTCTAATGATTACTTTAGGAGGTCAGTACAACTTGCACAGCGGTCATCTCTGGAGAATCACTTTGTATCCCAGGTTCTGGAATATAACCCTTGTCCCTTGCTACACAGTTGCCAAGTTCCAGAAACTAATTTTAGTGAGATTATTGGACAAAATGAACCGAAACACAAGACTCTACTCCTCATACTGCTATAAAAGCCTTATAACTTTGTTCTTATTGTTACTATTTCCATCCATAATGTTTCAGCCATCTCCTCTCCTGTTACCGTATCCACTTTATCATCAATAACTGTTGTACCATTTTGCTCCCCAACCATACTATATTCCACTCACTTTAATAGATATATCTCTGCACAATCTCTATACCCTTTTAGTTCAACCTCATGTTCATCTTCTGAGTGCAAAAACCTTTTATCTTGCTGCATTTAAGAGCTCTTTGAACTGTACAGCTCATGCATTTTTCCTAGCCAGAAACAAAAGCAAAGGTCTTTCTCATCTGTCCTGCTATTCACTATGTGCAATAATCTAAAAAAAATCTAACATTTTGAATGAAGCAAGAGCTGATCTCCATATTGTTTTACATTAAAATCACAATATTTTGCAGTGTAGGAATTAAAATCCAATTAATTTAAATATATTTGCAGTGATGGAATAGGTAACTATTTAATTATGTTCTCACTGCATTCTTAAAATTAACAGGTCTATATTTCAGCTGGGTATAACATATGATAAGTATCTCCACAAGTAAGGCTGACCATATAACTCATTAGCAATATTGCCACAAGTGGCTATGGTCATCGAACAAGTGAGGTTATTTGTGACACGAGGCCGACCACATTTTCTGTTTACAACACTACGAGTAGATTTTCAAATGGAAAATATTTCATTTTAATGAGTGTTTCTGTTTCGCAGGAAAATCATCTGAAGCTGACACTCTGTCATTGTGTTGTTTGTGGAAATATAATTTGATTTTCACTAGTATGTTCTCTCAGGCATGAATGGAATTAATCTTTCCTTTGATCCGAGTTGGCAATGGAAAAAACTTAATCTAACATTTTTTTTGAAAGTCAGTGTATTTGCTAAAATCAGAAAAAAATGAATGGATTAGTTGTTCATACCTGAGCATTTTACAGTCACTTTTCACTTACAATCACCACTTTTGGTTCATGCTAACAGGAAATGTTTTGCTTATCTAAGAATATCTCCCTAAATATTGACACTGAACCACAAACATTTCACTGATGGAAGTGACTGTTAAATGTTGTTGATAAAATGCTATATTTTGGGTTACTCTTTCTTAAAGAGTTAAGGCAGAGCTGCCATTTTAACAGTGAATCATGATCGCCATCTGGAGGTTTATTTAACAAATGTAGTTAAGATGTACAAAGGAATCACATCAAACAGTAGAAACAAGTCTTTGCACATATACAGGAGTGAGCAAATACTTTCCTTCTGTTAATAAGCACCTGATGCAATTATATCTTTTGTGTCAAAAAGAAGTTACTCATATCACAAATATGTCATGTTGCAAAAACACTAGACACCAACGTGCCGCTTCTGCATATTGCCATTGTGATTCTTCTGGGAGGGCTTTTCTCCCCAATACTAAAATAATTCCCTTTAAAGGAGGAAGGAATTTATAAATTTCAACACGGGTTTAAACAATTACTAGTAAATTCACTAACTCCTCCTTCCCACCATCCAACTTCTAAGTTCCTTCCTTATAATGGTAAATTCCATTGGAACAGATCATTCACATTTACTTACTGATTTATATAGGTATGGTTTGTGCATGCTGATAACACAGTGTAACTTGTAAAGTGCTTAAATCTAGGCATTCACAGGGCTACCAGAAAGAAGTTTATATAGAGGCCTGCACATGATAAACATAAAATTTTAAAGGGATTTGATAGGGTAGATGTAGAGAAACAATTTCCTCCGGTGGGGGAATCCAGAATAAGAGGACGATATCTTAAAATTAGAGCTCGGCCATTTAGGGATGAAACCAAGAAGCACTTTTTCACACAAAGGGTAGTGGAAATCTGGAACTCCCCCAAAAAGCTGTGGATTCTGGGAGAATTAATATCTTCAAGAAAGAAAGCCTTGCATTTATATAGCGTCTTTCATGACCTCAAGCCGTACCAAAGCACTTTACAGCCAATGTAGTACTTTTGAAGTGTAGTTACTGTTACAATGTTGCCAATTTGCACACAGTAAGGTCCCACAAACAACATCGTGATAACAAGCAGATGATCTGTTTTAGTTATGTTGATTGAGAGATAAATATTGGCCAGAATGCCAGGGATAACTCCCCTCTTCAAAAGAGAGCAGACAGGGTCTTGGTTTAACATATCCAAAAGGCAGCACCTCTGACAGTGCAGTACTCTCTCAGCACTGCATTTTTGCGTTGAAGTGGGACTTGAACTCATAACTTTCTGACTTAGAGGCCCAAGTGTTACCCACTGAGCCACAGCTGACACAAATATTGATTGACTTGTGTTAGGTAAGGGTATCAAGGGATATGGAGCCATAGCAGATAAATAGAGTTGACATACAGATCAGCCATGATCTAATTTATCAAACAGGCTCAAGGGGCTGAATGGCCTATTCCTGCTGCAGTGTCACTACAATATTGCATTAGCCAGTTACAGTTCCCCATGTCTATCTCACTATTTGTTAAAGTTAAAGTATATGAAACAGGGACATTTCTTTCCCATCTAATCTTCTGGCTTTCACTTTAAATACACTAAACAATAAAATAAAATGATTGCATCTGAATTGGAGCAGCATTTTGCTCATTTTCCCACACATGTCAACAACATGTTGCATCACTTTAATCAACTGCTGCTGCAACAGAAGATTTTTAATTTGTGCTGGAAAAGGTCAGGCGGTAAATAAGGCAGAAATCGGGTTGATATTCATTTGTCCAAATCCAAATCAAAGTCTGGTAAAAATTAATTGAAAAATGATACTACTCAAGAGACATAAGGTAGTGGAGGGAGTGGCCCTACGACTGCTCATGAAATGGATGTTTCAATCGCTTGGTCACTGAAGGACTTTGGAAATCGTATGTATTGGATGACTACCCTCAGGCTGATAGGAAGTTTGGACAGAACAAATACATAGGGCTAGACTTTCCACTTTTGTGCAGATCGCCCAAAAATGGGTGTTATTTCCAGGTAAATATGATCGCCGGATTATCACCCATTTTCAAAATCCCAACTTTCCATTTTATAAAATGGGCGTTACCGCGAGTGATCTGAAATGAGCATTAGCGTTAAATTTTTTGACCTTCTGCCGTAAAGTGTCAGTATCCATAGCAACACTATGGCAACGGTCATTTCCCACATTTCAGGAGGTCAGGGGTCATCAATACATGCTGAGAAGAGGAGAGAGAGAGAGAGAGAGAGGGAGCAGAGAGGAACTGAAAGCGTGTGTGGCTGTGTTGTGAGAGGTAGGAGGGAGATTTACCAGCAGCAAAAAGACTTGTGAGCAGAAATAACATTGTTCCCATGGAGTTTTTGGTGAAAAAAATATATTTAAAATGGAAGGAATGGAGGCTGAGGATGCTGGCGAAAGCAGTGAGGTGGGAGAGGAACAATTGGGAGGACGCAAACGAGCGAGGAGATTCTCCAACGAGGCAAATGCCTCCCTCCTGCAGGAGGTGGAGTCACGCTGGGGTCAATTGACCTGGGGTATGCGTGGGAAGCCCATCCCAAAGGTCTACCAGAAGATATGGGCCGACATAGCCGAGGTGGTCTTGTCAGCGATCAATGAGGTACGTGAGGGCAATCAGTGCCGCAAGTGATGGAATGACCTTGTCAGGTGCGCTAGAGTTAGTATTACATTTATTTACATGTACTTATATATTTATATAATTTGAATTGTAAGTGTAATGATTGATTAAAATCAGATGTGATGTCTTGCACTTATACCGGAAATGTTGTACTCAAAGCCTGCGTTTACGGTGCACGTCTTTAGGTAAAGAATGATCATTATCATAATAATCATGATTACATCTGTCGGTTATGTGTTGTATCAGTCTCTGTGACAGTACCTAGCAATGATCTCATGCTATGTTGTGAAGAAGCTTTCGAAGAATAGGGCCGAGCAGAGGTGAACGGGGGTGGGCCACCGGTTATCATTGACCTCACCGACATCGAGGAGCGGGTGCTGGCACTAGTGGGGAGCCACCCCCGGTCGGCCACGCAAGCAGCTGCAGAACCTGAAGTGATGCCACGTGAGTAAAGTATACACCATTGCTTGGTGTAAAGTCAATAGATGCCACACCCACTCATATCCGACCAATAATATGTGATAGATGATTGATAAGAGTGTTCTCTAAATAATGATGGCCTCATGAGAATCATTGTAATGCAGAATTTGGTGATGGTCATGAAATGTGATGTCTGTGATGATTTTGATAGCGATGATGCTTTTGTCATGAATATGCTGTGTGTTGCGTTGGAATCACCTTGTGACCCTAGCACCCCTTTCTCCTCTAATAACCTCATTTATGTTTTGCAGCTCAGCCACCAGTGCGTCCCAAGGCAAGACCACCGAGCCCAGAAAGTGGAGGCAGGGGGTCAGATTCGCCGGATGATCGTGCATCTGGTGCTGCAGGGTGCCTTCTCCATGGATGACAGTGCGGACTTTGAGGAGCCTGCATCGCCAAGCTCCATAATACAATCGACACCCATGACATCTAGTGCTCCTGCGGCCATTCCCTCCTCCACCGTGGAGGTACCGGGCCCAAGCACCTTGCCACATGGCACTCGAGGCGTTTTCAGGACGGCGCTGACCACGCGGAGGTTGGTTGGATGCAGCAGGTCTGCTCCATGAGCGGCAGATCTGAGTGGGGACATGGTGCACTTGTCCAGGATGAGCGTTGACATAGGTCAGCAGATCCTACAGACAATGGGGGGCATTTCCCACCAGCTGGCCAGCGTGTCCGCCACCATACGCGAGTACGTGCCGCGGATGGCAGAGGCTCTGGAGGTGATAGTCAGGAACACTGGTGGCAGAGTGCTCCCAGTGGTCCCGAAGCAGGGCACTGCATCACAAGGTGCCGCACCCCCATTGCCAATGACACATGAGAGCCAGGAGGAAGATCTTGCTTCTGCTCAGAGCACGTTCCCACCTCGGGACCGTCCTCTCCCATATCCGTCCAATTAGCTGTTCTGCTGTCATCCCCCCCAATGAAGTAGCGCCCGAGGAGCTCCTCGGCCAGGTGGCTTGAAGGGGAAGGCATAGAGGTGGGGAGGAGAAGTGGCGGGGAGGAAGTAAAGTGAGGTGCATGGCCGCAGGAGTTGTATTGGTCACAGTATTTTTATGTTGTTGCTGCTATTTTGTTGGGAGGTTTGGGGGAAAGGGGGAGGGGTACCTTGTTTTTTTGCATTTGTGTTCTATGTTTATGAAGTGTTGTTGGAAATGTTAAACATTTAATGAATGATGTAACTATTATAAATTTGTTGTGGGGTGGGAGTGGGGTGTTTTTTACAGTTATAATTATGATTTTATACAAATGTTCTCATTAAATGTTTTTTACTTCAGATAAACTTGTTGCGCATTATCTCAGATAGTTGCACCGTTGCACACTGGTGATTCCTTAACATGAAAGGGGATAATTCAATGTCACTTGAATCAACTTAAACTTTAACTGTCACCAAGGTAATGCACACCATTCATGTATGAGCTGCAGACACAGCAGTCTTGCAGCTTTGTAAATACCACCAACGTTATTTCAAGCAAACCACTCATTTTTGAGCTGCTGACGTAAGAGTCTTGCAGCTATGTAGCCACCACAGCCCCTTTCCTGCGGTCTAGAGGGGGGCGGGGGCATGGTTTCATCGTAAGCCTGATTGTCTGGCCCAAAGTCAGCATCCACCTCCTCGTCCTCTCTCTCCTGAGGTGGACTGTCCGTCCCTTCTGACAATTCTTATCCCCTCCTGATAGCCAATTGTGCAGCATGCAGCATACCACCACAAATTGAGCTACCTGCTCAGAGTGGTATTGTAGCTCACTTTCTGAGTGGTCCAGGCATCTAAAGCGCTGCTTAAGCACTCCAAAAGTATTCTCAATGATATTGCATGTGGCTCTGTGGTTCTCGTTGTATCGCTTCTCAGCTTCTGACTGGGTGTTACGCAGGGGGGGTCATCAGCCAGGTGGCGAGACCATATCCTTTGTCACCAAGCATCCAGCATTGAACTTGTGGCTGACTGGTAAACATGTCAGATACAGTGCTCTCACACAGGAAGTGAGCATCATGGATGCTGCCCGGAAATTTTGCATTTACTGCCATTATAATTTGCTTGTGGTCGACAGCCAGTTGCACATTCAGGGAGTGGAATCCCTTTCGGTTCCGAAAAACCTCTGCATCCTGAAAAGGTGCCCACATGCAGATGTGCGTACAGTCTATTGCTCCCTGCACCTTGGGGAAGTTTGCAATTCTGGAGAATCCTAGAGCCCTCTCAGTCTGTGCCTCCCTGGTCATAGGGAAGCTGATAAAGTCCATCCTGCATGCGTAAAGGGCTTCAGTGACCTGTCTAATGCAGCGATGTGTGGCATGCTGAAATATAGCTCAAATGTCGCCAGCTGAGGCCTGAAAGGAACCCGATGCTTAAAGACAAGTGCTGCAGTGACCTTGACCTCAACGGACAGTGCGGTCCTGATGGTGCTGGCAGGCTGCACATCTCCCCTGATGAGCTGGCATATCTCACTGATAACCTCTTTCCGGAAGCGCAGTCTCCTAAGGCACGTGTTATCGGACAAGTTCAGGTAAGACCGCTTCTCCCTGTAAGTTCGTGGGGTGTAAGTTCTCGTCCTCCTCAGCAGTCTGCCACTTCTTTGATTGGGCACATAATGCTCTTGAATATACCTTCTGCCATCTCTAGTCTGCAGCATGTGTGTAGTCATCAAGGCAGGCTGAGAAATTACAGTCCCCATTACAATCACAATCAGTATTATACCTATTGTTCACAAACAATAAATTTACCTACTAAAACACCTAAAATAAATTCAAATCGTCCACAGTATGATAGAAACATAGAAACATAGAAACATAGAAAATAGGTGCAGGAGTAGGCCATTCGGCCATTCGACCCTGCACCACCATTCAATAAGGTCATGGCTGATCATTCACCTCAGTACCCCTTTCCTGCTTTCTCTCCATACCCCTTGATCCCTTTAGCCGTAAGGGCCATATCTAACTCCCTCTTGAATATATCCAATGCACTGGCATCAACAACTCTCTGCGGTAGGGAATTCCACAGGTTAACAACTCTCTGAGTGAAGAAGTTTCTTCTCATCTCAGTCCTAAATGGCTTACTCCTTATCCTTAGACTGTGTCCCCTGGTTCTGGACTTCCCCAACATTGGGAACATTCTTCCTGCATCTAATCTGTCCAGTCCCGTCAGAATTTTAGATGTTTCTATGAGATCCCCTGTCATCCTTCTAAACTCCAGTGAATACAGGCCCAGTTGATCCAGTCTCTCCTCATATGTCAGTTCTGCCATCCTGGGAATCAGTCTGGTGAACCTTCGCTGCACTCCCTCAATAGCAAGAACGTCCTTCTTCAGATTAGGAGACCAAAATGGAACAAAATATTCCAGGTGAGGCCTCACCAAGGCCCTGTACAACTGCAGTAAGATCTCCCTGCCCCTAGCTATGAAGGCCAACATACCATTTGCCTTCTTCACCGCCTGCTGTACCTGCATGCCAACTTTCAATGACTGATGTACCATGACACCTAGGTCTCATTGCACCTCCCCTTTTCCTAATCTGCTGCCATTCAGATAATATTCTGCCTTCGTGTTTTTGCCACCAAAGTGGATAACCTCATATTTATCCACATCTGCCATGCATTTTCTCACTCACCTAAGATGTTTGTTCAGATGTTCAAATCACCTTAAAAGATCTCCAGAGTATATCAAAACTCCCCATAACTTGAAGCATCCTTTTATATGAACCGACCTCCAATTTACAACATGGCGTCCATACCGCTGGGTTTAGTTCAGGTGAGAGCAACTTTTTCTCAGCGGGTTTTTCGGCGAGCGATAATTCCGGCGATAGGTGGGCAATGTGCCGAAAGTAACGCTCGCCGATATTATGGGCGTTAGTTTTGCCCATTCTGATCTTTACGCCAAAAAAAAGTGGGCGGGCGGTATTATTATTTCTCGGTGTTAAGTAGATGCCGAAAGTAACGCTGGGCAATAAGTGAGTGATTCATGGGTGTTGGTTTCCATTTTGTTGCTAAATGGGCGAGATCTGGGCATTATACCTCATTTCAGCATTAAAATGGACGTTAAGTAGGCAGTATCAATGCAAAAATAGTGGACAGTATAGCCCATAGTTACTGAGCACATCATCATAGGCAGTCCCTCGGAATCGAGAAAGACTTGCTTCCACTCCTGAAGTGAGTTCTTTGGTGGCTGAACAGTCCAATACGAGAGCCACTGACTCTGTCACAGGTGAGACAGATAGTTGTTGAGGGAAGGGGTGGGTGGGACTGGTTTGCCGCATGCTCTTTCTGCTGCCTGTGCTTGATTTCTGCATGCTCTCGGCGTTGAGACGTGAGGTGCTCAGCGCCCTCTCAGATGCACTTCCTCCACTTAGGGCAGTCTTGGGCCAGGGACTTCCAGGTGTCAGTGGGGATGTTGCTCTTTATCAGAGAGGCTTTGAAGGTGTCCTTGTATCGTTTCTGCTGCCCACCTTTGGCTCGTTTGCCATGAAGGAGTTCCGAGTAGAGCACTTGCTTTGAGAGTCTCGTGTCTGGCATGCAGACTATGTGGCCTGCCCAGCGGAGCTGATCGAGTGTGGTCAGTGCTTCGATGCTGGGGATGTTAGCCTGGACGAGGACGCTGATGTTGGTGCACCTGTCCTCCCAGGGGATTTGCAGGATCTTGCGGAGACATTGTTGGTGATATTTCTCCAGCAATTTGAGGTGTCTGCTGTACATGGTCCATGTCTCTGAGCCATACAGGAGGGCAGGTATTACTACAGCCCTGTAGACCATGAGCTTTGTGGCAGATTTGAGGGCCTGGTCTTCAAACACTCTTTTCCTCAGGCGGCCAAAGGCTGCACTGGCGCACTGGAGGCGATGTTGGATCTCGTCGTCGATGCCTGCTCTTGTTGATAGGAGGCTCCCGAGATATGGGAAGTGGTCCACGTTGTCCAGGGCCGCATCGTGGATCTTGATGACTGGGGCTGTGCAGTGAGGACAGACTGGTGGAGGACCTTTGTCTTACGGATGTTTAGCGTACTGAGCTACATAACTGAACACTGTCATTCGTGATATGTGAACCTATATAAATGCAGGTCAAAATTCCTCAGCCCTTCCTTGGCATTCTCGCAGTATCTCTCTCCCAATGTTGCCGCCTGCTATTCATACTTAAATGAGATGACCTCCCATTGACTCTACAGTGGGATCAGCGGCAAAGGTCATCAGTGAGCAAAATTCTGCCGTAATGGTATGGTAGTGTAGTTTTTTTATTCGTTCAAGGAGTGCCAATCAAGCGGATTGTTTTGTCCTGGATGGTGTCAAGCTTCTTGTGTTGTTGGAGCTGCACTCATCCAGGCAAGTGCAGAGTTTTCCTTCGCACTCCTGACTTGTGCCTTGTAGATGGTGGAAAGGCTTTGGGGAGTCAGGAGGTGAGACACTCGCCACAGAATACCCAGCCTCTGACCGGTTCTTGTTGTCACAGTATTTATGTGGCTGGTCCAGTTATGTTTCTGGTCAATGGTGACCCCAAAATGTTGATGGTGGGGGATTCAGCAATAGTAATGCTGTTGAATATCAAGGGGTAGTGGTTAGATGCTCACTTGTTGGAGATAGTCATTGCCTGGCACTTGTTACTTGCCACTTATCAGCCCAAGGCTGAATGTCGTCCAGGTCTTGCTGCATGTGTGCATAGACTGCTTTATTATCAGAGGAGTTGCGAATGGCACTGAACACTGTGCAGGTGAACATTCTCATTTCTGATCTTATGATGGAGGGAAGGTCATTGATGAAGCAGCTGAAGATGGTTTGGTCTACCATGCTGCCTTGAGGAACTCCTGCAGCAATGTCCTGGGGCTGTGAAGATTGATCACTGGGCAAGGTAATCCAAAGACCTCGACTAATAATCCAGATAATGAGTCCAAATGCTGCTACAAAATCTTCACTAATTCCACATCCACAAAAATTGTGCATGTGATGCAATGATGTCCTCATCTCCACATATCCAACAGCAAACTGTCAGGTACTTCCTTACATAGATAAAAATACAGCTTAACTGTACACCCATTTCTGCTGATACTTTACGCCACACAATCTAGTAATACAAAGATAGAGGAGATTAGTAGTGAGCCCTAGCAGGACAGTGGTTGTTACAAAATGTAAGTTCTCATCTATGCTTCCAACTGCTTTCATAAGAGATCTTATATTAGCAACTTGTACATGTTTTGTTAATATTTCAAACAAGCTGGCATTAAGGAGCTATCGATCAGTTTTGCACAACATAAATGTCCATAGGAGGTGCTGTTGGCATTGCTGTTAATGTTAAGCAGAGAATTTCACAACTTACTCAGACTACACTGGCACCAACGAGAATTTCAAACACTGCCATTATAGCAAACCCTCAAGTAAGCACATTATCTAAAAGATTCAGCAAAATATGAGAGATTTCTGCCAATACTGCCACATGAAACTGTGAGTCAAACAACAGACAATCCTAAAATGTTGAAAGCTCCTCTACTTGTTGACAATGTCATGTAAATATATTTAGTAAATATAAATGCCAGTATAAAGTTGAGGTTTGTTTCTAAAATACTAATTGTTAAAATCCCGTGCGATATTAAAGGGAAAATGCTTGTATGGCATTCTTCTGCCTGCTAGTTTAACGATGATGTTAACCATAACAGCTTCATTACAAGAGCAGACTGGGGAATTTTATACAAACACTTCAAAATGTTCATTGTCGATATCACACAATATGATTTCAACTCTATAAGCAGAGATACATTAATGCACATTGGGTCCCACCCAAGTATGAAACTCCCACCAGGGCTCCGTGCAAATATGCCCCATTCCCCAAGTAAAACTCACCATAATGCGAAACGTACAACCGCTTTATTATAATGCAGTGTGTAAACGTTCTATGAGCCTATTTATTTATGCGCTTTAACACACGTTTGAGTTGTAATGGCTCAGGGAGGTTTGCGGGGTTGCAGAGGAGCCCTGAATATTCTTAGTGCCCAGGACCCAAGAATTCATAATACGGCTCTGCCAAGAAGATTAACTCCAGTTTTATGTAGGATATGTTTGTAACAGTTAGCACTTTGTTATGGTCACAAATACTGATAACAACTGTATGATTTGATAAAACATTTAATGCCCAGTTGTGTCCAGCAATTGTGGAAAGCTTCTGGATGGAATTTTTAAGCAGAGGATAAACTGATGAACATAATAATGTTGTAATAAAGTTATTCATTTTCCAGTCAGTATTGAGGAGCAAATGTCAGCTTCACTGCTTAGGCGGTAGATTGGTGGAGCAGTTTGCAAGGCAAAATACCGCAGGTATTGGAAATCTGAAATATAAACATAAAATGTTGGACATTCTCAGCAGGTCGGGCAGCACCTGTGAAGACAGAAACAGAGTTAACGTTCAGGTCGATGACCTTTCATCAGAACTGGCTAATTTTACAGATGCAACAGGTTTTAAGCAATTCCAGATGCAGGGAAAGTAGAGATGGGGAGGAAAGAACAAAAGGCAGGAGTGAACAGCACAATCATTACAAGCACCTGCTGTCCGAAAAGACAGTGTTTATTACTGAAATTGTTAAACTCGATGTTCAGTGCGGAAGGTTGTAAAGGAGCGGGCAGTTTAAAAAGAACAGGAGTCGGAGGAACAGAGGAGGTCGGGAGCAGCGAGGCCCATAAAAGGGGACCCAGCAGTTGGAGGTAGTTGCAGGGGCAGAAGGTAAAAAGAAGTGTGCCATCACAGCCAAGAGGGTAAGTGATTGGCTGGTGGATTGGTGAGTATTTAATCTTTTTCTTTTTCTTTTCTGATCAGTAAGAAACCTTTGGCGTTGTTATCAATTAGGTTAATTTAAGGGTTAAGCCATGGCAGGAGAGCCCAGACCCATGTCATGCTCCTCCTGTGCTATGTGGGCAATCAGGGACGCTGACAACTACATGTCCAGGAAGTGTATCCAACTGCAGCTCCTGGCAGACCGCATTGCGGCACTGGAGCTGCGCATGGATTCACTTTGGAGCATCCGCAATGCTGAGGATGTCATGAATAGCATGTTTAGTGAGTTGGTCACACCGCAGGTAAAGGTTACACAGTCAGATAGGGAATGGGTGACCATCAGGCACAGCAGTGGAAGGAAGGTAGTGCAGAGGTCCTTTGTGGTCATCTCTCTCCGAAACAGATACACCACCTTGGGTACTGTTGGGGGAGATGACTCATCAGGGGAAGGCAGCAGCAGCCAAGTCCATGGCATCAGGGGTGGCTGTGCTGCGCAGGAGGGCAGGAAAAAGAGTGGGAGAGCTATAGTGATAGGGGATTCTATTGTAAGGGGAATAGATAGGCATTTCTGCGGCCACAAACACGACTCCAGGATGGTATGTTGCCTCCCTGGTGCAAGGGTCAAGGATGTCTTGGAGGGGCTGCAGCGCATTCAGGAGGGGGAGGGTGAACAGCCAGCTGTCGTGGTACATATAGGTACCAAGGGTATAGGTGAAAAACGGGATGAGGTCCTACAAGCTGAATTTAGGGAGCTAGGAGTTAAATTAAAAAAGCAGGAGCTCAAAGGTAGTAATCTCAGGATTGCTACCAGTGTCACGTGCTAGTCAGAGTAGGAATTGCAGGATAGCTCAGATGAATACGTGGCTTGAGGAATGGTGCAAGGGGGAGGGATTCAAATTCCGGGGACATTGCAACCAGTTCTGGGAAAGTGGGACCAGTACAAACCGGATGGTCTGCACCTGGGCAGGACCGGAACCGATGTCCTCGGCGGAGTGTTTGCTCGTGCTGTTGGGGAGGGTTTAAACTAAATAGGCAGGGGGATGGAAATCTATGCAGAGAGACAGAGGGAAGTAAAAAAGTGGCAGAAGCAAAAGATAGGAAGGAGAAAAGCAACAGTGGAGGGCAGAGAAATCAAGGGCAAAAATCAAAAAGCGCCACATTATAACATAATTCTAAAAGGACAAAGAGTGTTAAAAAAAACAAGCCTGAAGGCTCTGAGTCTCAATGCGAGGAGCATTTGTAATAAGGTGGATGAATTGACTGCGCAGATAGCTGTTAACGGATAATATGTAATTGGGATTACGGAGACATGGCTCCAAGATAACCAAGGCTAGGAACTCAACATCCAGGGGTATTCAATATTCAGGAAGGACAGACAGGAAGGAAAAGGAGGTGGGGTAGCGTTACTGGTTAAAGAGAAGATTAACACAACAGTAAGGAAGGACATGAACGTGGATGATGTGGAATCTATAAGGTTAGAGCTGCGAAACACCAAAGGGCAGAAAATGTTAGTGGGAGTTGTGTACAGACCACCAAACAGTAGTAGGGAAGTTGGGGATGGCATCAAAATTAGGGACGTGTGCAATAAGGGTACAGCAGTTATCATGGGTGACTTTAATCTGCATGCTGATTGGGCTAACCAAACTGATAGCAATACTGTGGAGGAGGATTTCCTGGAGTGTATAAGGGATGGTTTTCTAGACCAATATGTCGAGGAACCAACTAGAGAGCAGGCCATCCTAGACTGGGTCTTGTGTAACGAGAGAGGATTAATTAGCAATCTGGTCGTGCGCAGCCCCATGGGGAAGAGTGACCATAATGTGGTAGAATTCTTCATTAAGATGGAGAGTGACACAGTTAATTCAGAGACTAGGGTCCTGAACTTAAAGAAAGGAAACTTCGACAGTTTGAGACGTGAATTGGCTAAGATAGACTGGAGAATGATACTTAAAGGGTAGACGGTGGATAGGCAATGGCAGACATTTAAATATCACATCGATGAACTACAACAATTGTACATCCCTGTGTGGCGTAAGAAAAAAAAAGGAAGGTGGCTCAACCGTGGCTAACAAGGGAAATTAGGGAAAGTGTTAAATCCAAGGAAGAGACATATAAATTAGAGAGAAAAAGCAATAAACCTGAGGACTGGGAGAAATTTAGAATTCAGCAGAGGAGGACTAAGGGTTTAATTAGGAGGGGAAAAATAGAGTTCGAGAGTAAGATTGCAGGGAACATAAAAACTGACTGCAAAAGCTTCTACAGATATGTGAAGAGAAAAAGATTAGTGAAGACTAATGTAGGTCCCTTGTAGTCAGAATCAGGGGAATTCATAATGGGGAACAAGGAAATGGTAGAGTAATTGAACAAATACTTTGGTTCTGTCTTCACTAAGGAAGACACGAATAGCCTCCCGAAAATACTAAGGGACCAAGGGTCTAGCGAGAAGGGGGAACTGAGGGAAATCCTTATTAGTCAGGAAATGGTGTCAGGGAAATTGAAGGGACTGAAGGCCGATAAATCCCCAGGGCCTAATAGTCTGCATCCCAGAGTACTAAAGGAAGTGGCCCTAGAAATAGTACATGCATTGGTGGTCATTTTCCAACATTCCAAGGATTCTAGTTCAGTTCCTATGGATTGGAGGGTAGCTAATGTAACACCACTTTTCAAAAAAGGAGGGAGAGAGAAAACAGGGAATTATAGACCGGTTAGCCTGACATCGGTGGTGGGGAAAATGCTGGAATCAATTATTAAAGATGTAATAGCAGGGCATTTGGAAAGCAGTGACAGGATTGGTCCAAGTCAGCATGGATTTATGAAAGGAAAATCATGCTTGACAAATCTTCGAGAGTTTTTTGAGGATGTAACTAGTAGAGTGGATAAGGGAGAACCAGTGGATGTGGTGTATTTGGGCTTTCAAAAGGTTTTTGACAAGGTCCCACAGACGAGATTAGTGTGCAAAATTAAGGCAAATGGTATTGGGGGTAATGTATTGACGTGGATAGAGAACTGGTTGGCAGACAGGAAGCAAAGAGTGGGAATAAACGGGTCCTTTTCAGAATGGCAGACAGTGACTAGTGGGGTGCCGCAGGGTTCAGTGCTGGGACCCCAGTTATTTACAATATACATTTAGATGAAGGAATTGAGTGTAATATCTCTAAGTTTGCAGATGACACTAAGCTGAGTGGCAGTGCGAGCTGCGAGGAAGATGTTAGGAGGCTGCAAGGGGACTTGGACAGGTTAGGTGAATGGGCAAATGCATGGCAGATGCAGTATAATGTGGATAAGTGTGAGGTTATCCACTTTGGTGGCAAAAACAGGAAGGCAGATTATTATCTGAATGGTGACAGATTAGTAAAAGGGAAGGTGCAACGAGACCTGGGTGTCATGGTACATCAGTCATTGAAGATAGGCATGCAGGTACAGCAGGCAGTAAAGAAAGCAAATGGCATGCTGACCTTCATAGTGACAGGATTTGAATATAGGAGCAGGGGGGTCTTACTGCAATTGTACAGGGCCTTGGTGAGACCACACCTTGAGTATTGTGTGCAGTTTTGGTCTCCTAATCTGAGGAAGGACATTCTTGCTATTGAGGGAGTGCAGCGAAGGTTCACCAGACTGATTCCCGGGATGGCAGGACTGACATATGAAGAAAGATTGGATCGACTAGGCTTACATTCATTGGAATTTAGAAGAATGAGAGGGGAGCTCATAGAAACATAAAATTCTGACGGGATTGGATAGGTTAGATGCAGGAAGAATGTTCCCGATGTTGGGGAAGTCCAGAACTAGGAATCACAGTCTAAGGATAAGGGGCAAGCCATTTAGGACAGAGATGAGGAAAAACTTCTTCACTCAGAGAATTATGAACCTGTGGAATTCTCTATCATAGAAAGTCGTTGAGGCCAGTTTGTTAGATATATGCAAAAGGGAGTTAGATGTGGCTCTTACGGCTAAAGCGGTATGGAGAGAAAGCAGGAATGAGGCACTGAAGTTGCATGATCAACCATGATCATATTGAATGTTGGTGCAGTCTCGAAGGGCCGAATAGCCTGCTCCTGCACCTACTTTCTATGTTTCGATGTCTATGTTTCAAAAGATGAGATGCTGTTCTCGAGCTTTAATTGAGCGTCATTAGAACAGTGTAGGAGGCTGAGGACAGAGCGGTCAGAGAGGGAGAGGGACAGAGAATTAAAATGGCAAGTGACCGAAAACTCAGGGTCATGCTTGTAGACTGAACGAAGGTGTTCAGCAAAGCAATCACCCGTTTGGTCTTTTCAATGTAGAGGTGACCGCATCATGAGGGTTGTAAATCTATGGAATTCTCTGCCCCAGAGAGCTGTTGAGACTGGGTCATTGAATATTTTTAAGGCGGAGATAGACAGATTTTTGAGCGATAAAGGGTTATGGGTAATGGGCAGGAAGTGGAGCTGAGTCCATGATCGGATCAGCCATGAACTTATTGAATGGTGGAGCAGGCTCGAGGGGCCATATGGCCTACTCCTGCTCATATTTCTAACGTTCTTATGAGCAGTGAATACAGTATATTAAATTGAAAGCAGTACAAGCAAATAACTGTTTTTCCTGGAAGGTGTGTTTGGGGCCCTGGGTGATAGGAAGGGAGGAGGAGAAAGAGCAGGAGCACGTGTTGCATCTCCTGTACTTGCATGAGAAGGTGCCGTGGGAAGGGGAGCAGATGTTGGGGATGGACAAATGAACTAGATTGTTGCAGAGGGTACTGTTATGTATCTAGACTTGTATTTACTCTCTACAGCCACCAGAGGGCTCATTCCCCGGAGTCCCAAGGGATCTCATAATTCCTGGGGAGCACAGGTATTTAAGAGTGCTTCACAGGTTGGAGAGGCACTCTGGAGACCTGCAATAAAAGACTAAGGTCACACTTTACTTTGAGCTCATAGTGTTCAGTCTGACTCTTTCTCCATACACAACAACTGGCGATGAGATACAGATAGCGAACCCAAAGATGCAGAGAACAGTGGGCATCCTGGAGAAATTCTCAGAGGGAGATGATTGGGAAACTTTTGTGGAGCGACTCGACCAATACTTTGTGGCCAACGAGCTAGATGGGGAAGAGAGCGCTGCCAAATGTAGAGCGATCCTGCTCACTGTCTGTGGGGCACCAACATATGGCC
The DNA here is from genome assembly GCF_044704955.1 of Pristiophorus japonicus. Lineage (NCBI taxonomy): Eukaryota > Metazoa > Chordata > Chondrichthyes > Pristiophoridae > Pristiophorus > Pristiophorus japonicus. The sequence goes on along the minus strand of NC_091977.1, from coordinate 110,758,091 downwards.
TCATGAAGAATCTGCTCACTCACTCCAGCGAAACCCATGGAGAAATCGTACGCTGATTTGTGCACACTGCTCCGAGAGCATTTGAACCCAAAGGAAAGCGTTCTGATGGTGAGATACCGGTTCTACACCCACAAAAGATCTGAAGGCCAAGAAATGGCGAGTTATGTCACCGAGCTAAGACGCCTTGCAGGGCATTGCGAATTTAAAGGACATTTGGAGCACATGCTCAGAGACTTTTTTGTACTTGGCATTGGCCACGAAACCATACTTCGCAAACTTTTGACTATAGAGACCCCAACCTTGAGTAAGGCCATAGCGATAGCCCAGGCGTTCATTGCCACCAGTGACAATACTAAGCAAATCTCTCAGCACACAAGTGCTGCTACAAGCACTGTGAAAAAAGGTATGTTGTTTTCGAATCGTAACGGACAGGGCAGGTCACACATACCTGCAGCTATACGTCCGCAGATGTTTCCGAGTCCACCATCAAGGGTGATGAATGCAAGGCCATTAACACCTTGTTGGCGCTGCGGGGGTGATCATCGTTTCCATTCATGCCGATTCAAAGGGTACATTTGCAAGGGCTGTGGAACAATGGGACACCTCCAACGAGTGTGCAGGCGAACTGCTAAGTCTGTTAAACCTGAAAACCACCACGTTGCAGAGGAGGACAGATCCACAGAGGATCACGATGAAACAGAACCTCTGATAAAGGAGGCAGAGGTACATGGGGTGCACACATTCACCACGAATTGAACTAAATGGGCTCCTAGTGTCAATAGAGCTGGACACGGGCACGAGCTAGTCCATCATGGGCAAAAAGACTTTCGAAAGGTTGTGGTGCAACAAGGCCTCAAGGCCAGTCTTAACTCCAATTCGCACGAAACTAAGAACTTACATGAAAGAACTGATTCCTGTAATTGGCAGTGCCACCGTAAAGGTCTCCTACGATGGAGCGCTGCACAAGCTATCACTCTGGGTGGTACCAGGCGATGGTCCCACGCTACTCGGCAGGAGTTGGCTGGGAAAGTTACGCTGGAACTGGAATGACCTCTTCATGATTTTGAACACCTATCAAATCTCCTCCCAACCTTCTCTGCTGTAAGGAGAACCACCCCAGCTTCTCCAAACTATCCACGTAACTGAAGTCCCTCATTCCTGGAATCATTCTTGTAAATCTTTTCTGTACCCTCTCTAAGGTCTTCCTAAAGTGTGTTGCCCTGAATTGTACACAATACTCCAGTTGAGGCCAAACCAGTGTTTTATAAATGTTCATCATAACTTCCTTGCTTTTATACTCTATGCCACAATTTATGAAGCTAAGGTTCCCGTATACTTTATTAACTGCTTTCTCAATCTGCCCTGCCAGCACGATTTGTGCACACATATTTCCAGGTCTCTCTGTTCATTCACCCCCTTTCGGATTGTGCCCTTTAGTTTATATTGCCTCTCCTCGTTCTTCCTACCAAATGTATCACTTCGCACTTTTTGCGATAAATTTTATCTGCTACGTGTTCGCCCATTTCACCAGTCTATGTTTTCTTGAAGTCTATCACTATCCTCCTCACTGTTCACTATACTTCCAAGTTTTGTGTCTTAGAAACATAGAAACATAGAAAATAGGTGCAGGAGTAGGCCAATCGGTACTTCGAGCCTGCACCACCATTCAATAAGATCATGGCTGATCATTCACCTCAGTACCCCTTTCCCACTTTCTCTCCATACCCCTTGATCACTTTAGCCGTAAGGGTCATATCTAACTCCCTCTTGAATATATCTAACGAACTGGCATTAACAACTCTCTGCAGTAGGGAATTCCACAGATTAACAACTCTCTGAGTGAAGAAGTTTCTCCTCATCTCGGTCCTAAATGGCTTACCTCTTATCCTTAGACTGTGACCCCTGGTTCTGGACTTCCCCAACATCGGGAACATTCTTCCTGCATCTAACCTGTCCAGTCCCGTCAGAATTTTATATGTTTTTATGAGATCCCCTCTCATCCTTCTAAACTCCAGTGTATAAAGGCCCAGTTGATCCAGTCTCTCCTCATATATCAGTCCAGCCATCCCTGGAATCAGTCTGGTGAACCTTCGCAGCACTCCCTCAATAGCAAGAACGTCCTTCCTCAGATTAGGAGACCAAAACTGAACACAATATTCCAGGTGAGGCCTCATCAAGGCCCTATACAACTGTATCTGCAAATTTTGAAATAGTGCCCTATACACCCTATTCCAAGTCATTAATATACACCAAAAAGGCATCTGATAAAGTGCCACATAATAGGTTTGCCAGCAAATTTGAAGCCCATGGAATAAAAGGGACCATGGCAGCATGGATACGAAATTAGCTAAGTGACAGGAAACAGAAAGCAGTGGTCCTAGTACTGACCCCTGGGGAATACCACTATATACCTTCCTCCAGTCCGAAAAACAACCATTCCCCACTACTCTCTGTTTCCTGTTACTTAGCCAATTTCGTATCCATGCTGCCACTGTCCCTTTTATTCCATGGGCTTCAAATTTGCTGGCAAGCCTATTATGTGGCACTTTATCAAATACCTTTTTGAAATCCATGTACACCACGTCAACCTCATTGCCCTCATCAACCCTCTTTGTTACCTCATCAAAAAACTAGATCGTTAGTTAAACACAATTTGCCTTTAACAAATCCATACTGGCTTTCCTTAATTAATCCACACTTGTCCGAGTGACTATTAACTTTGTCCCTGATTATTGCTTCTAAAAGCTTCCTCACTGCCAAGATTAAGTTGACTGGCCTGCAGTTGTTGAGTTTATCATTACACCATTTTTTGAGTAACATTTGCAATTTTCTAGTCCTCTGGCACAACCCCCATATCCAAGGAGGATTGGAAGATTATGGCCGGTACCTTCGTGATTTCCTCCTCAGCATCCTAGGATGCATCCTATCTGGTACTGGTGACTTATCAGTGTTTAAGTATAGACAGCCCTTCTAGTACCTCCGCTTTATTAATTTTTATCTCCTGCAGTATCTCCACTACTTCTTTCACGATGACTTTGGCAGCATCTTCTTTTTTGGTGAAGGCAGATGCAAAGCACTCAATTAGTATTTAAACCGTGCATTCTGCCTCCATGGGTAGGTCCCTAATTGGCCCCACCCCTCCTCTTACTACCGATTTATTATTTATATAACGATAGAAGACTTTTGAGTTCCCTTTTATGTTAGCTGCCAATCTATTCTCATACTCTCTCTTTGCCCCTCTTATTTTCTTTTTCACTTCACCTCTGAACTTTTTATATTCAGCCTGGTTCTCACTTGTATTCTCAACCTGACATCTGTCATATGTGCTCTTTTTCTGCTTCATCTTACTCTCTATCTCTTTCGTCATCCAGGGAGGCTTGAATTTAGTTACCCTACCTTTCCTCCTTGTGGGAATGTACCCTGACTGTACCCGAACCAGCTCCTCTTTAAAAGGCAGCCCATTGTTCCATTACAGTTTTGCCTGCCGATCTTTGATGCTAATTTACCTGGACCAAATCTGTTCTCAACCCACTGAAATTTGCTTTCCTCCGATTAAGTATTTTTTACTCTATATTGCTCCATGTCCTTTTCCATCGCTAATCTACACCTTATGATACTATGATCACTGAACCCTAAATGTTCCCCTATTGAAACTTGCTCCACTTGACCCATCTCATTCCCCAGAACCAGGACCGGAAACATACTGATCATCAATGTTCTCCTGAACACACTTCAGAAATTCTTCCTCCTCTCTGCCTTTTACTGTCCCAGTCTATATTAGGATAACTGAAGTCCCTCAGTATCACTACTCTATTGTTCTTGCACCTCTTGTAATTTTCCTGCAAATTTGCACCTCTATAACTTTCCCACTATAGAATATGTCTAGTAGTGTAATGACACCTCTTTATTTCTTAACTCTAACCAAATAGATTCTGTCCTTGGCCCCTCCAGAACATTGTCTATCTCCAGCAATGTAACATTCTCCTTAACCAATACGGCCACCACATCTCATTTCTTTCTTTCCCTATCTTTCCTGAATACCTTATATCTATGAATATTTAAAACCCAATCCTGCCCTTTTGAGCTAGGTCTCTGTTATTGCCATGACATCATATAGTCATGTGGTTATTTGCACCTGCAGCTCACCAAACTTATTTACCATGCTTTGTGCGTTTACACACATGCATTGTCAACCTATCTTAGACCTCCTTGTATTCTCTCTTAGTCTGACCTCACCTTGCCAGTTCTTACTCTAGTGCTTCTGTCTCTCCCAGTCCTTTGCGCACTTTGTTTCTCCTTTCTAATGCTATATCCTGGTGCCCATCCACTGTAAATTAGTTTAAACCTTCCCCAGCAGCAGTAGGATATTGGTTCCGACACTGTTGAGGTGCAACCCATCCGGCCTGTACAGGTCCCACCTCCTCCCAATGTCCCAGGATTCTGAAGCCCTTCCTTCTATACCATCTCTCCAGCCATGTATACATCTGCTCTATCTTCCCATTTCTATACTCACTAGCTCGAGGCACCGGGAGTAATCCAGAGATTACTACCCTTGAGGTCCTGCTTTTTAATCTCTTTTTCCCTAACTCCCTAAAATCTGCCTGCAGGACCTCACCCTCTTTCTACCTTTGTTGTTGGACCACGACCTCTGGCTGTTCACCCTCCCCCCTCAGAATGTTCTGCAGCCGCTCAGTGACATCTTGACCCTGGCACCAGGGAGGCAAAATATCATCCTGGAATCACATCTGCGGCTGTAGAAACACCTGTATGTTCCCCTAACTATCAAATCCCCTATCGCTATTGCTTTCCCGATCTTCCTCCTCCCCCTTGTACAGCTGAGTCACCCATGGTGCCGTCAACTTGGCTCTGGCTCTACTCCCCAGAAGAACCATTACCTTCACCACTGGTTGGAGAGTGAGATGCACTCAGGGGACTCCTGTACTATCTGCTTGGTCCTCCTTGTCACCCATTCCCTCTCTGCCTGTATACTCTTACACTGTGGGGTGACCCATGTATTGAGCTGATAGCGCTTCCTCCCGCTTCTAACTGAGTCGCCTCCAAATGTATTATTAATGATTGTCTAATGAACTCCAATGTATTGGTGTACATCTTCTTGGAATTACCTGCAAAGTCTTGATGTGGCCAACTCCCAGGAAAATTTTATTCGGTAATTTTGCAAGCAGACTTGGGGCAAGTGCAAAGTGCACTCGCAGACTTCAGGCCTGGGGTATTTTAAGCGATCAGCTGCTTTCCCGAAACGGGTAGAAAGTGACAGCTGTCTGGTGATGGAAGCAGAGGTTTGAGCAGCCGAAGGTCCCCAGCCGGCAGCAAAGGAAAGATTGCTGGTAGGTCGTAGGGAGGAGGAAGATTTTTATTGAGGCAAGAGGGAGTCGAGGACAGGGAAAGTCTTACTTTCCTTGTGGGACCTGGAGTTCTGGAGGAACATTCCAAAGGCAATATTTTGATTTACCTTGCAGAGTCTCCTCGTGTTCCCAACAGCTGCTGGTCTGCTTCATCCTGAGGGAAAGACTTGTCCACTTAGGCCCAAGTTAAAATTGAATCAGAGTCCCACTGACATAATGGGACCCCGATTAGCATAAATTCAGGAAGCTCCCAATTGGTGCTTCAGCCACTGACCTGCAGTTGCCATTAACCGGTCCAGGCAGCGGGCGGTCGAGGGGGTCATCACCCCCAAACAAATCTTAATTTCACCGTTTAAGGTTCACAAAGTTTTATTTGTTAATTAATAATGGGGCACTCGGCTTTATAGTTTAATTTAAATAATTGCAGTGAGCAGTTAGATAGTGGCCAGCAGGATTCCAGTAGGAGCAGAGCAATAAGGTTGAACACTATTTTAAAGGCCCTCACTGCCCCACTTTATCCCTGCCACCATTATGTTACTACTCTAGTTTTCCTTTCAGTCTCCACTGCAAGTATTGGAAACATCTGGGCATGATAAGCAGCTGGTCTCTTTTGGAGCCCTACTGGTAAATCAGTGAAGAGTTACATAAGAACATAATAACATATGGACATACGAACATCCGTCGAGCCTGTCCCACGCAATTGCGATACCTTGTGTATCACAACATATACACTCCACCCCACCCAAAACCATGTAATCTCCTGGGAGAGGCAAAAAAACAGGTAAAAAACCCAGGCCTATTTGGGAAACAAAATCTGTGAAATTCCTCTCCGACCTATCTAGGCGATTGAAACTAGTCCAGGAGATCACTCTGGCCATTAAATTCCTTGCAGTACCTACCTTCTGTAAGAGGTGATCTCCGCCGCAGCCAGAAACAAATACAGCTTTTGCTTGAAGGAATTCAGCGAGTCTGCATCCACCACATGAGAGTGCAGCTTGTTCCAGAGTCTACTGTTCTCTGGGAAAAGAACCATCTCCTGACAACTAACCTAGATCTAGCCTTATACAACTTAAAATTGTGCCCCCTGATCCTGCCTAACCTATTTAATTGAAATAAACTGTCAGCTGGAACACTGTCTATTCCCTTCATTATCATATAAACCTCAATCAGATCCCCCCCTAAGTCTACGCTGCTCTAAGCTATGGAGTCCCAACTCTTTTAACCTATTTTGATAATTAAGATGCTTTAGACTTGGAATTAGTCTAGTGGCCCTCTTCTACACCCAACATGTGAGGAGACCAAAACTGGACACATTATTCCAAGTGCGGCCTGACTAAGGTCTTGTACAAGGACAAGACAGTATGCCTCGTCTTATACTCAATTGTCTTATGGATACACCCCAACGCCCTATTTGCTCTAGCTATCGCTGCACAGCATTACTCATGTACCTCTAAGGATGTATGCACTAGATTGCTTAAATCTCTTTCTATCTCCAGCATCTTTAATGCCTTTCCCTGGAGGGTGTATAAATGTTGAGCATTTGCCCTTTCCACATGCATAACACTGCACTTATCTAAGTTATACATAATTTTCCAGTCTTGAGCCCAGTCTCCCAACACAATAAGATCTGCTGAATCAGATGAGCCTCTTCTACAGTTCTAGCACTCACACAGATCTTGGTATCATCTGCAAATTTGCAAATTGTGCCACCAATCCCTGAATCCAGATCAATAATAAAAATAGTAAAAAGCAATGGTCCCAACACTGATCCCTGCGGGACACCATTGGTAACCGGTCTCCAAACAAATCAAAATCCAAAAGCAAAATATTGCAGATGCCGGAATCTGGAATAAAAACAGAAAATGCTGGAAATCTCACGGGATCTGTGGAGAGAAAGCAGAGATAACGTTTCAAGTTGATGACCCTTCGTCAGAACTGGAGAGTGTTCGGAAAGAACGGATTCTTAACAAGCACTGAAAGGGGGAGGGAAAGAAAGAACAAAAGGGAAGGTCTGTGATAGGTTGGAAGACAGGAGAGATTAGAGACAAAAGGGAAGATGGGTTGAATTGAAATGGTAATGCCAGGAGTTAGAAAAACGTTAGTCAAGATAAGGTGTGGATGGTGGATAATGACCAGCTGCCATTAGAGACAAGGAGAAAAAAAGAAACAGAATGGAGTGGGAGGTGGGGGGGTGAAAGGGAGCCAAAGATTGGCAGTGTCTACGCTCTGAAATTGTTGAACACAATGTTGAGTCCTGAAGGCAAAAAGTGCCTAAACGAAGGATGAGGTGCTGTTCCTCGAGCTTGTATTGAGCTTCGTTGGAACAGTGTAGGAGACCGAGGACGGAGAGGTCAGAGTGGGAATGGAGTGGAGAATTAAAGTGACAGATGACAGAAAGCTCAGGATCAATTTTGCGGACTGAACGGAGGTGCTCCGCAAAGTGGTCTCCCAATCTACGTTTGGTCTCCCCAATGTAGAGGAGACCACATCGTGAGCAACGAATACAATATACTAAATTGAAAGAAGTACAAGTAAATCGCTGTTTCCCCTGGAAGGAGTATTTGGGGCCCTGGATAGTGAGAAGGAAGGAGGTAAAAAGACAGGTGTTGCATCTCCTGCGTTTGCACATAAAGGTGCCGTGGGAAGGGGAGAGGGTGCTGGGGATTACTGTGGAGTGTACCAAGGTGTCGTGGAGGGAGCAGTCCCTTCGGAATGCTGAGAGGGAAGGGGAGGAGATGATGTGACTGGTGGTGGGGTCACACTGGACGTGGCGGAAATGGCAGAGGATGATCCGTTGAACGTGAAGGCTGGTGGGGTGAAAGGTGAGGACAAGGGAAACCCTGTCATGGTTCTGAGAGGGAGTGGGAAGGGGTGAGAGCAGAGGTGCGGGAAATAGAACGGATACAATCGAGGGCCATGTTAACCACAGCGGAGGAGCATCCTCTTGAGGAAAAAGGAAGACATGTCTAGAGGCATTAGTGTGACAGGTGACGTCATCAGAGCAGATGCGACTGAGATGGAGAAACTGAGAGAATGGAATTGATCTATGTATAACCACTCTTTGCCTGCGTCCAGCTAACCAGTTCTGAATCCAGCTCAATATATTTCCACTGATACCAAAGGCTCCTATCTTATAGAGAAGCCTCTTAGGTGGTACCTTGTCAAAAGCTTTTTGGAAATCTAAGTAGACAATGTCTACTGGGCTTCCCTCGTCCACCAACTTTGTAACTTTTTCAAAAAATAGATTTGTGAGACATGACCTCTTTTTTTTATGAAGTCATGTTGTGGGTGTCCCTAATATGTCCCTCCCTTTCCAAGTATTCATATATTGCATCCCTTATGATTCTTTCAAGCATCTTACCTATAACTGATGTTAAACTGATGGGCCTATAGTTACCTGGGTCTGCCTTGTCACCTTTTTTTAAAAATGGGGACTACATTAGCCTCCTTTCAATCTGTAGGAACCACATTTCCTTCTTTTGATTTTGGATACATGTTTGCTTTCCACATTTTTAATCTTATTCTTAAAAACTTTCCATTTATATTCAACATCGGTCGCATCACCACCGAGGAGGGTTAGCCAATTTACCCATTCCAAATCATCTGCCATTTTGGAGAAGTTTGCTCTTCTGAAATCCAGTACAAGTTGCAGATTCTCAATACCATTAGTTCTACTAGCCAATTGGAACCGTATAATGTTGTGATCACTGTTGCCCAGATGTTCCCCCACATGGAGGCTTGATACGAAGTCAGGCTCACTACTAAACACCAGATCCAATATAGGATTTTCCTTAGTTACTTCATTAACACATTGAGTCAGGAAACATTCTTGTATATTTTCCATATGTTTTTCCGCTACACTTCCCACCACAACCCCATCATCATCGTCATAGGCAGTCCCTCGGAATCGAGGAAGACTTGCTTCCACTCTAAAAATGAGTCCTTAGATGGCTGAACAGTCCACTATGAGAGCCACAGTCCCTGTCACAGGTGGGACAGATAGTCATTGTGGGAAAGGGTGGCTGGGACTGGTTTGCCACACGTTCTTTCCGCTGCCTGCACTTGATTTCTGCATGCTCTCAGTGACGAGACTCAAGGTGCTCAGCGCCTTCCCAGATGCATTTCCTCCACTTAGGGTGGTCTTTGGCCAGGGATTCCCAGGTGTCAGTGGGGATGCTGCACTTTATCAGGGAAGCTTTGAGGGTGTCCTTGTAACGCTTCCTCTGCCCACCTTTGGCTCGTTTGCCACGAAGGAGTTCCGAGTAGAGCGTTTGCATTGGGAGTCTCGTGTCTGGCATGCGAACCATGTGACCTGCCCAACGGAGCTGATCAAGTGTAATCAGTGCTTCAATGCTGAGGATGTTGGCCTGGTCGAGGATGTTAACATTGGTACGTCTGTCCTCCCAGGGGATTTGCAGGATCTTGCGGAGACATCGTTGGTGGTATTGCTCCAGCGACTTGAAGTGTCTACTGTACATGGTCCATGTCTCTGAGTCATACAGGAGGGCATGTATTGCTACAGCCCTGTAGACCATGAGCTTGGTGGCAGTTTTGAGGTCCTGGTCTTCACTCTCTTCCTCAGGTGGCCGAAGGCTGCACTGGCGCACTGGAGACGGTGTTGAATCTCGTCGTCAATGTCTGCTCTTGTTGATAAGAGGCTCCCGAGGTACGGGAAATGGTCCACGTTGTCCAGGGCCGCGCCGTGAATCTTGATGGGGGGGGCAGTGCTGTGCAGCAGGGACAGGTTGGTGGAGGACCTTTGTCTTGCGGATGTTTAGCGTAAGGCCTATGCTTTCATACGCCTCAATAAATACGTTGACTATGACTTGGAGTTCAGTCTCTGTATGTGCGCAGCCGCAGGCATCGTCCACGTACTGTAGCTTGACGACAGAGGTCGGGGTGGTCTTGGATCTGGCCTGGAGACGCGTGCCACTGAATGCCAGGAAATTTAAAATCATTCACCAAAGGTAGCATTTTATATTAAAAGCATCAGTGATCTGTTTCCATAATAACTCATCATGTTCAAGTGTCTGACCCAGGGGCCTATAACAATTGATCAATGCCACAATTTAATACTGCATTTTTACTGCCCATTCACAATATCTGAACGACAAGTGCTTACCACTTTTAAAATTGGAGCTATACTGCCACTTTCATATCAATGCGTATCGGTTTCTCTTGCGCATGAACGCAAAAATGGCAGCATTAATCTGTAGTCAGGCTCTGGAGTCCCCATGGAGTCACCAGACATTGTATGCAGCATAATGCAGTATGTTAAATCAGATTAAAATGTGCTCAAGTTGCATTTTTTCCAAAGTTCTCTCAAAACACTCAGAATTTACAAGCTGGGAGCAGGCTTAAGAACATAGGAACACGAGTAGGCCAGTTGGCCCCTTGAGCCTGCTCCGTCATTTACTAAGATCATGGCTGATCTTGTCATGGACTCAGCTCCACTTCCCTGCCCGCTCCCCATAACCCTTTATTCCCTTATCGCTCAAAAATCTATCTCCGCCTTAAATATATTCAATGACCCAGCCGCCACAGCTCTCTGGGGCAGAGAATTCCATAGATTTACAACCCTTGGAGAGAAGAAATTCCTCATCTCAGTTTTAAATGGGCGGCCCCTTATTCTAAGACTATGGGCCCAAGTTTCCACATGATTTGCGCCTGATTTTTAGGAGCAACTGGTGGAGAACGGACTATCTTAGAAATCGCAATTCTCCACATTTTTTTTTCTGCAGTTCTAGTCAGGTAGAACAGTTCTACTTTGGAACAGAATTTTTCTTCAAAAGGGGGCGTGTCCAGCCACTGACGCCTGATTTCAAAGTTTCCACAGTGAAAACGTACTCCAAACTAAAGTAGAATGGAGCAAGTGAAGATTTTTGTAGAACTGAAAAAACCTGTTCTACACATTAAAAAATCAGGCGCAGGTTACAAATTAGGCGTCCAGAACGAAGTGGGGGGGGGGGGAGGGGGGGGGAAGGGAACTCATTAAATTCTACAATAAATCCTTATTTATACTTCTACAAATATTATACAAATAAATCCAACCGGAATAAACATTTATAAGCAAAGAAAAGATTAAATAAACCATCTTCCTACCTGTGTGAAAGTGCTTCAGGCACGGAGAATGCTGCAGTCAGCCTGAGGCGCCCGTTCTTCCCGCGGGGGGGGGGGGGGGGGAGGCGCCCGTTCTTCCCGCGGGGGGGGGTTGGAGGCGCCCGTTCTTCCCGCGGGGGGGGGGGGGGGGGGGGGGGGGGAGGAGACAGTGAGAAGGCTGCAGTGAGATGTGCTGATGGCAATGTGCTTTTATAAAAAAAATTTCAAAAATTAAACAGCTACAAAGAACTACAAAAATGGTCGAGTGCCAATGTTTTTTTTCACACTGAGCATGCGTGAACGCTCCAACGCGCACGCGCAGCGTTGCCGGCAGGAAAAAAACTAATTTAAATAGTACCCGCCCCCTCCCACTTACAAAATCGGCGTGGGTGTAGGCTCCGCCCCCCTGGGCACCGCGCCAGGCAGACAAGAAGCTGCAGAACGCTCCAGAATCGCAATTTTTTTTTTAGGCGCCGTTTTAGGCGCGAAAAACGGGCGCCCAGCTCGGAGGGGCGCCCGTTTTTTATCGTGTGGAAACTTGGGCCCTATGTTCCCTAGTTTTAGTTTCCCCTATGAGTGGAAATATCCTCTCTGCATCCACCTTGTTGAGCCCCCTCATTATCTTATAAGTTTCGATAAGATCACCCCTCATTCTTCTGAACTCCAATGAGTAGAGGCCCAACCTACTCAACCTATCTCCATAAGTCAACCCCCTCATCTCCGGAATCAACCTCGTGAACCTTCTCTTAACAGCCTCCACTGCAAGTATATCCTTCCTTAAATACAGAGACCAAAGTGGTACGCAGTACTCTAGATGTGGCCTCACCAATACCCTGTACAGTTGTAGCATGACTTCTCTGCTTTTATACTCTATCTCCCTTCTGCACATGGGATCTTGCCTGGGACACTTCACGTTCTACAGTTACCAGTCTCAGGTCAGTACAGTTATATAACCTGAGCTGCAGAGGACGTGCATTATTTGTAATTATGTTCCAAGAACAATTTCTTCCTTAATGAGTGTGCTGGTGGGCATAATTTATAAAACTGTTTTAAAAAAAACATATATGCTGGGTCAGGAAACTGTCATGACATACACATGTCTTTATAAAAGTTCATTTTGCAGTGAAGTTTCACAGGATGGACTCCGCTCCTGGACTGACTCCTTGGGCTCGATTTCCATCTTCACTGTTTTTTGGGGTGCAATTTGATAAATCTGGCTTGTGTGTGAAAACTGCAAATAAGGGTTGATATGGAGGGTTAAGGGTGTGGTGAGTGAAAGTGGAATGTAGTGTAAGGGAATACAGCAGTTGAATGGGTATTCTGAGTGAGGGGGTAGAGAGCATGACGGGTGCAGGAAGCACCAGTGATTGGGAGAGGAGATGGGAAAGGAACTGCTGTGGGTCACATTTTCTCTGAACCTCACCCCCAAGTGCAGCCCGCAATGGTTGGTGTCTCCTTTCCCCACCACACCATGCACCAGTTCCCACCCAACAATACTGAGAGAAAAGCACAAAAAGAGAGAGCAGGAGAGACGAGAGAGAAACAGCAACTTGAAGACATCAGAAACAGATGTGAGACATCATACTATTCGACTTACTGTGTGGAATGCATTGGGGACTGATCAGTTTTTTTTAAGGAAACCATTAGAGTCACAAAGTCTAATAAAATGTAATGCATCGTTTAATATACTTTACAAAACATCACAGAACACCTTAATATCCTTCTACTTCAGTTACATAAAAATAATTTTATTTACATTTCTAAGTGCTGTAAAATGCTCTATAAAGCTTGAGTTTACATTAATTTTTTTTAAAATAAATACATTCATGGAGGCAACAGGAGCCAAAATAGTATCTAAAACACAATCTTAAAAAGCAGCAATAGTATTTCTAGAAACATCCTTTAAATTTGAAATGTAAATAAGGCCACTATATACAAATATAATTAAGGAAACCAATACACTTTTTCTTCAAACAGCCATCTTGCTGGCTAATGCTTTGGCAACATTGAGGCAGAATGGTCTCATTACTCATGGAATAAATGAAGTACAAACATAGTTAACTGCAGTTTATTTAAAATTGTCATTTCATCTTGCTCTTCAGCTAATCTGTTTTCATTTGCTCGACCCTTCATATTTCAGCTTCTTCATTGCTGTAACCTCCATCTTTCAGTATTTTCTAAGGTGCTAAATAATGTACAATCACAAAGAATATGCAAAAATGTAAAACACCACTGGGCAGTTCAGTGACTTTTCTTCATTGTTTTTAAGAGGTGCAGCAGCTTTTCATGCGCAGCTTCTTGTTCAAGTGTGTGCTGGACAAACTAGTTACAGAGTCCATATCTGTTCCTTCATCTACTTTTTTCCTCACTTCCCTGTGGAATGAAATAGAGACAATGTAAACAAAAGGGCACATTTATCAAGTACAGTCAAGTTCTTGTAAACACTAATTTGCAATGAAAAAGCATGAATCCAGATTGTACTTGCTGTGTACTACAAGTGCAGCGTCCCGAATCTGGAACCTTCGAGACCGAGACCGTTCGGGATTCAGTATTTTTCCAGACTTTGGAACATCTTTCTGACATCACAGATCTGGAAAGACCCGAGCCTAGGTTCGGGTATTTCCGGATTTCAGAACATCGGGGGGTCGGGGTACCTGCCATAGGAGCTGTTTGGGCCGTCCGGGGCCCGCCGAGGATGTTGTCGGGCAGGGGCTGGCCCCACTGAGGAGGTTGTCGGGTGGGCCCTGTCGAGGAGGTCGTGGTCAGACCGGCCCCGCTGAGGAGGTTGTTGGGCGGGCCGGCCAGAGCCCGTTGAGATGTTTGCGTCGAGCGTGGCCCCGCTGAGGAGGTTGTTGGGCGGGCCGATCCCGCTGAGGAGGTGTTCGGGCAAGGGCCCTGCCGAGGAGGTCGTTGGGTGGGCTGGCGAGGAGGCCTCGAGGTAAGGGCAGCGGCGGTGGGGCAAGGGGAGCAGCGGCGAGGTGAGGCCGGGCAGCGGCGAGGCCCCGAGATCGCCAAGGTCGTCGGGTCCAGATTCCAGAACATTTTACGGATTCCGGACGACCCTGCCACCGATCGGTCCTGTGTCTGGATTCCGGAACTCCAGATTCTGGACGCTGCACCTGTATTACTAATCTTAAATAAAGGATTGATGATTCAGTGAGTTAGTATTTGGTCTATTCTCTCCTGAGTTCAAATCAAGCCATACCAATGGGAGAAAATTCTCCTTTGTTTGTTAGAGCCATAGGCGTTTGCACCACAGAAGGAGGCTATTTGGCCCCTTCTGTCTATGCTGGCTACTTGTTGTAATAGGTCCCATGAGAAATGAGTTTGTAGTTCCTAGCATAGACAGACAGACAGCACAGAAATGTTAAGATTGTGGAACAGATTGGTTAATTTGCAAAGTGAAGCCATAAGGAAAATGTCTCATTGGTTCAGTAGAGAGTTGAGAGTTTGGAGCCATGGTACAATATTGCAACATGGTAGGGTAAGTTTTATTCTGTATATAATTATGGTACACCTGCATTTTCAGTGACTATTGCTTGCTCTGAGTGCCCAAGGAAGAAGAGTGTTCCATTCCCTAACACTAACACTCCTCGCCTTGATGAGCACAAAAGAAAACCCCTCAGATAAAGATAGGCAATTGACAAATGATCTACCATTGTCCATTTAATCATTATTCCAATATTAAGATTAAAAAAAAGACATAATTTACACGAGAAGTGTGTTCATTCAGTGTGCTGCTAAGTGAAATTTGGATGAAGTTTGAGAAGATCTGGTATGGTAGGTGTTAAAAAGCAAACATTCACAAAGTCCTCCTATTATCCTGTCAGTAATTCCTGCTGTAATGCTAAGCCATACAAACCAGAAAGTCCCAGTTTAAATCTCCGGTTTGTGCTGTGTTAGCTGATCTCAGTCAGAGAAGAACTACAATTAACCTCAGCATCCGAGTCAAGAAAGAGGAAATCAGCAAAGGTTATTGCTGATGAATGAAAATCCATGTTTGTCAATGTCAAGTGACAAGATTGAGCTTGAAGCTGATACTTTCATGATTGGGTAACTTGACACTGTCTCAGTTCACAAAGGAAGAATGACCATTTGGGTAAGACACCACTGGGCTGACAATGGCCATGGAACTATACCCAGGCAAGAGTCCATTCCACACGCCGGGAAGGAACAGTAAATGGTTTGATAAGACTAGAATTCTGATGATCTCGAATTACCTTTTGATAAAATCAGAATTTAAAGGGTAAATAACTTTTGAAAAGGCACAAAGGCCTAGATTGGTGCCTTGGAATTATTTTTACTTGGTAGTGATTGCAATGGACAGATAAAGAGGTTTCTCCTGATGGAACAAATAGAGCAATCATGAGAGGGTCACTGGAATTACTGACCCATCTTCCAATCTAGGGAGGTTAAGGTAACTCTAGGTTACCTACCTCACCAAACAAATTTTCTTTTAAAAAAAAGACGTATTCGTCCAAACAAGGCTGTCTTCAGTGGGAAATTGCTGAAAGTAAAGGATTCTTTACATAGAAACATTTCCATTCATTGTTACTAGCACTTGGAAAGGATTGTCTCTCCTCTTCACCCATGAACATTTCTGGCCTAAACAATACTGAGAATACACATGAATGTGCAAACCTGCTAAGAGAGGAAAGTGGACGAACTGGAATAATAATCAATTAAAAACCAATGACAGGAAAATCTTAACCACAATCCCACTCATGCAAATAACTTGTATTCAGACGAACAGAGCCATGTAAAGCCCTTCACTGCAGTAGGGCACTGAGTGCATTCCTAACTATAATTTATCCTACATATGCACAAAACTGTCAAAATAATTATTCTGTGCTTTTCCCATCTCTTCTTCACAACATTCAACATTAAAAATATAATTCAATTCTGTATTTCTCTATATAACAGAAGATATGACTGTCATTTAAAAACAGCAAAGGAAATTACTACTCAAAGAGTTGAAGATAAAGAGGTAGGTAGCACAGTGGAGCATTGTTTTACATTCATGCTCAGTCATTCAGGGGTTCCCAATCTCTGCCATGACTGTGTTGGAAAGCATTGAGTGGAATCCAAATACTTTCCTAAAGGGTCAAAAGAAAACATTGGAGGAAGAAATGCTCCGAGATATTCTTGTGTACCTCCTGGAAATACTAGGGGACCGAGGGTCTAGTGAGAAGGAGGAACTGAAGGAAATCCTTATTAGATAGGAAACTGTGTTAGGGAAATTGATGGGATTTAAGGCGAATAAATCCCCGGGGCCTGATAGTCTGCATCCCAGAGTACTTAAGGAAGTGGCCCAAGAAATAGTGGATGCATTGGTGATCATTTTCCAACAGTCTATCGACTCTGGATCAGTTCCTATGGACTGGAGGGTAGCTAATGTAACATCACCTTTTAAGAAAGGAGGGAGAGAAAAATGAGTAATTATAGACCGGTTTGCCTGACATCAGTAGTGGGGAAAATGTTGGAATCAATTATTAAAGATGAAATAGCAGCGCATTTGGAAAGCAGTGACAGGATCGGTCCAAGTCAGCATGGATTTATGAAAGGGAATTTTTTGAGGATGTAACTGGTAGAGTGGACAAGGGAGAACCAATGAATGTGGTGTATTTTGACTTTCAAAAGGCTTTTGACAAGGTCCCACACAAGAGATTGGTGTGCAAAATTAAAGCACATGGTATTAGGGGTAATGTACTGAACTGGTTGGCAGACAGGAAGCAGAGAGTCGGGATAAATGGGTCCTTTTCAGAATGGCAGGCAGTAACTAGTGGGGTGCCGCAGGGCTCAGTGCTGGGACCACAGCTATTTCCAATATACATTCATGATTTAGATGAGGAATTGAGTGTAATATCTCCAAGTTTGCAGATGACACTAAGCTGGGTGGCGGTGTGAGCTGTGAGGAGGACGCTAAGAGGCTGCAGGGTGACTTGGACAGGTTAGGTGAGTGGACAAACACATGGCAGATGCAGTATAATGTGGGTAAATGTGAGGTTGTCCACTTTGGTGGCAAAAACACGAAGGCAGAATATTATCTGAATGGCGACAGATTAGGAAAAGGGGAGGTGCAACGAGACCTGGGTGTCATGATACATCAGCCATTGAAAGTTGGCATGCAGGTACAGCAGGCAGTGAAGAAGGCAAATGGTATGTTGGCCTTCATAGCTAGGGAATTTGAGTATAGGAGCAGGGAGGTCTTACTGCAGTTGTACAGGGTCTTGGTGAGGCCTCACCTGGAATATTGTGTTCAGTTTTGGTCTCCTAATCTGAGGAACGACGTTCTTGCTATTGAGGGAGTGCAGCGAAGGTTCACCAGACTGATTCCCGGGATGGCAGGACTGACATATGAGGAGAGACTGGATCGACTGGGCCTGTATTTACTGGAGTTTAGAAGGATGAGAGGGGATCTCATGGAAACATATAAAATTCTGATGGGACTGGACAGGTTAGATGCAGGAAGAATTTTCCCGATGTTGGGGAAGTCCAGAACCAGGGGACATAGTCTAAGGATAAGGGGTAAGCCATTTAGGACCGAGATGAGGAGAAAGTTCTTCACTCAGAGAGTTGTTAACCTGTCGAATTCCCTACCGCAGAGAGTTGTTGATGCCAGTTCATTGGATATATTCAAAAGGGAGTTAGATGTGGCCCTTACGGCTAAAGAGATCAAGGAGTATGGAGAGAAGGCAGGAAAGTGGTATGATCTGCCATGATCTTATTGAATGGTGGTGCAGGCTCGAATGGCCGATTGGCCTACTCCTGCACCTATTTTCTATGTTTCTATGTTTCTACCAACTACTTTCGGAGCAACATTGATGTTGGTCTGGGAGCTAGTCATCTGCCAAGCCTCTCAACACAGGCAGTTAATCATGATTAGGATGATGCCATAAAGTGGAAGCAGCAAAAGTATCTTCACAAATAAGTGGAAGCCAGAGTGTTGAAAAATGCAACTTTGATATTGTATCCAGGGTAACCTCCACTTGCATGACATCAAAGTGCCAGATCGTAAGAGTTCCTGTTAAATTATCGCCACTAATAAAATGATTTCATTATACCTTCATGCAAACAAGAACTGTCCAGATGGTAAATGGCTGTCTTTTAGGTACTACTATCTCACCCAGTAGATAACAGTTGTAAAATGTTACGGCTGGATCGCATCAACCTGGATTATGTCAACGCTCTACACGACTATAATTTTAAAACACGAGGAAACTCTTAACAGTTTGACTCACAGAGTAATTCTCTTACTTTATGCTCCTGGCAGAGAACTTAATCTATCGGGAGAGCATATAGGAAATTCAGGCGTCCACTGCCTGTGATTGTTCAATCATTTTTAAGTTAATAGTTGGAAAATCATTTGTGGTGTCTACTTTTCCAGGTAGACAAGGCTACCTACTGGGACCGTGAAGTTGCAGGATGACCTCTATAGTGTTGTAAAATCCAGAAACACAGCTGTGTGTTTTTGGTAATATGAATAACTTTACATCGGTGGTGGGGATGGGGAAGGTGGTTTATCACTGGTTCCTCTCAGACTGTGACCAGAATGATCATTACCTTATGTTTGTTTCAGCTCATCCACCCAATAAACATCCCACTTGTTGACTTGTAACTTTAGTCCCTGATGTAAATAATGTCTGGCCTCCATATTGGTATCTCACATTAGTTAAGAACAAAAGAAAAATCAAAAATGAGAAATTAGCATTTGACGGATCAAAACTCACCCCTGTAATTTGCTAATTAATTATCTCTCTCTCTCTCTCTCTCTCTCTCAGGTATGTCCAGGCCAATGACACTAGGTTTGGACATTTGTTAATTTTTTTCTTATTGTTTTCCCTTTTTACATCACTATCAATAGAAATTTGATGTAATTTTCTTCCTTGGGGAAAAAAACAGGTGGTTATGCAGGAGGTCTGTTCAGAGTTTGTCGGTGCCACTTATCTTAGCATACTATCAAACTAGCTTTGACCTTTTACTCCACCTCATGTATGTCTTCAAGAAGCTGCTGATCTAATTAATAAAAATCAATGATTACCGAGCGAGGTGAAGCACTGCTTCGATAATGTTCGAACCATCCTTGGCACTTGTTTCACAGAACAGCACATTGTATGTCTGTCAAGAAAACAGAAGATAAATATAATTCACTCCAATATTTAGTATCCTTAAAATCCCACCCAAAGAATGAGTCATTCCTGACTAATATGCTCCAATATTATGATTATATTGCTTCAGTATCCATGTTCGATCCAAACCAGACTGAAAACAGAATATGCTAATGTCATAGGTGTTTTATACAGTGATGCATCTCTTTTTTTGTTTGCTTTTTGCTAAATTTCATTTTGTTGTGCAATGTGCAAACTCAATCAATCACTCACTGCCTGCAAAAGGAATCCATTTTATTATAGAACTGTTCAATGGATTTCAGGCATAAGAAAACTGAAGTATTGAATGGAGGTTTACTTCAGAGCAGAAGTAAATACTTCTAACATAACAGCACAAGTAACACGGGCACAAATTTTGTAGTTAATTGTTGGAGAATTACTTAAATCAGTACTTTTCTCTGCTTTTGTATAATTGATTGGACTGAACTGGAGTGTATGCCCACACTGTGGGCCCAAATTTGGCCAGGAGTTGCTCCGTTTTTTTTTGGAGCAACTTGATTTTTCTGGAGTATCTTAAAAATCCCCATTCTGCATATTTAATTTAGAAAACATAGAAAATAGGTGCAGGAGTAGGCCATTCGGCCCTTCTAGCCTGCACCGCCATTCAATGAGTTCATGGCTGAACATGCAACTTCAGTACCCCATTCCTGCTTTCTCACCATACCCCTTGATCCCCCTAGTAGTAAGGACTTCATCTAACTCCCTTTTGAATATATTTAGTGAATTGGCCTCAACAACTTTCTGTGGTAGAGAATTCCATAGGTTCACCACTCTCTGGGTGAAGAAGTTTCTCCTCATCTCGGTCCTAAATGGCTTACCCCTTATCCTTAGACTGTGACCCCTGGATCTGGACTTCCCCAACATTGGGAACATTCTTCCTGCATCTAACCTGTCTAAACCTGTCAGAATTTTAAACGTTTCGATGAGGTCCCCTCTCATTCTTCTGAACTCCAGTGAATACAAGCCCAGTTGATCCAGTCTTTCTTGATAGGTCAGTCCCGCCATCCCGGGAATCAGTCTGGTGAACCTTCGCTGCACTCCCTCAATAGCAAGAATGTCCTTCCTCAAGTTAGGAGACCAAAACTGTATACAATACTCCAGGTGTGGTCTCACCAAGGCCCTGTACAACTGTAGCAACACCTCCCTGCCCCTGTACTCAAATCCCCTCGCTGTGAAGGCCAACATGCCATTTGCTTTCTTAACTGCCTGCTGTACCTGCATGCCAACCTTCAATGACTGATGTACCATGACACCCAGGTCTCGTTGCACCTCCCCTTTTCCTAATCTGTCACCATTCAGATAATAGTCTGTCTCTCTGTTTTTACCACCAAAGTGGATAACCTCACATTTATCCACATTATACTTCATCTGCCATGCATTTGCCCACTCACCTAACCTATCCAAGTCACTCTGCAGCCTCATAGCATCCTCCTCGCAGCTCACACTGCCACCCAACTTAAGTGTCATCCGCAAATTTGGAGATATTACATTTAATCCCCTCGTCCAAATCATTAATGTACAGTGTAAACAGCTGGGGCCCCAGCACAGAACCTTGCGGTACCCCACTAGTCACTGCCTGCCATTCTGAAAAGTATCCATTTACTCCTACTCTTTGCTTCCTGTCTGACAACCAGTTCTCAATCCACGTCAGCACACTACCCCCAATCCCATGTGCTTTAACTTTGCACATTAATCTCTTGTGTGGGACCTTGTCGAAAGCATTCTGAAAGTCCAAATATACCACATCAACTGGTTCTCCCTTGTCCATTCTACTGGAAACATCCTCAAAAAATTCCAGAAGATTTATCAAGCATGATTTCCCTTTCACAAATCCATGCTGACTTGGACCTATCATGTCACCTCTTTCCAAATGCGCTGCTATGACATCCTTAATAATTGATTCCATCACTTTACCCACTACTGAGGTCAGGCTGACCGGTCTATAATTCCCTGTTTTCTCTCTCCCTCCTTTTTTAAAAAGTGGGGTTACATTGGCTACCCTCCACTCGATAGGAACTGATCCAGAGTCAATGGAATGTTGGAAAATGACTGTCAATGCATCCGCTATTTCCAAGGCCACCTCCTTAAGTACTCTGGGATGCAGTCCATCAGGCCCTGGGGATTTATCGGCCTTCAATTCCATCAATTTCCCCAACACAATTTCCCGACTAATAAAGATTTCCCTCAGTTCCTCATCCTTACTAGACCCTCTGACCCCTTTTATATCCGGAAGGTTGTTTGTGTCCTCCTTAGTGAATACCGAACCAAAGTACTTGTTCAATTGGTCGTTCTTTGTTCCCCGTTATGACTTCCCCTGATTCTGACTGCAGGGGACCTACGTTTGTCTTTACTAACCTTTTTCTCCTTACATACCTATAGAAGCTTTTGCAATCCGTCTTAATGTTCCCTGCAAGCTTCTTCTCGTACTCCATTTTCCCTGCCCTAATCAAACCCTTTGTCCTCCTCTGCTGAGTTCTAAATTTCTCCCAGTCCCCGGGTTCGCTGCTATTTCTGGCCAATTTGTATGCCACTTCCTTGGCTTTAATACTATCCCTGATTTCCCTTGATAGCCACGGTTGAGCCACCTTCCCTTTCTTATTTTTACGCCAGACAGGAATGTACAATTGTTGTAGTTCATCCATGCGGTCTCTAAATGTCTGCCATTAAGTCAACCCCTTAAGTATCATTCGCCAATCCATTCTAGCCAATTCACGCCTCATACCTTCAAAGTTACCCTTCTTTAAGTTCTGGACCATGGTCTCTGAATTAACTGTTTCATTCTTCATCCTAATGCAGAATTCCACCATATTATGGTCACTCTTCCCCAAGGGGCCTCGCACCACGAGATTGCTAATTAATCCTCTCTCATTACACAACACCCAGTGTGCCAGTGTAAGTGAGTCAGTTAGTTAGGATTTTTTTTAAGTTCAGTTTTTTTTCCAAAAGGGGGCGTTACCAGCCACTACACCTGTTTTGGCCATTTAAGCCAGTTTGGACAGCTAATAATTGCTCCAAACTAACTTAGGCCAGCGTACGTGGCCATTTGTGGCCGCACAGAAAACCTTTGCGGAGTGTTAAGAAATCAGCACAGGTAAGTATATTCTAAAGCACCAAGCACTAAACAAAGCACAAAAATAAGCATTCAATAATAAAAAATACAAGGAAACTGAGAGGACCTGTACCTAGCATCAAGACTTCCAAAGCACTAAACAAAGCACAAAAGGTAATAAGCAATTAATTAACAAATAAAAAATAGAAGGAATCCTGCACTTAAAGCACCAAGACATACAAAGCACTAAACAAAGCACAAAAAATAATAAGCAATTAATGAACAAATAAAAGGTAGAAGGAACCGTGCACCTAAAGCACCAAGATCAAAGTAATAAGCAATCAATCAATCAATAACAAATAAAAAATAGAAGTCCTACCAAAACACGGCCCGGAAGATGAGGGAGCCCATTCGGCCAGGGATAGGGGTGGCACGCTTCGGCCTCCCCCCCCTCCACACAGCCTGCAGCACACTCTCAGATTCTAGAGACGAGGAGCTACTGCGCATGCGCGCACACTCCAGCGCGCATGTGCAGAGGTCCCAGCATTGTTTTCAGCGTCGGGACCTGGCTCCGCCCCCAAATCCAGTTGCCACGCTACGCCAGCATTGAGGAGAGGCTGGGGAGCGGCCAAATTCGGCCCGAAGATTTTTGGCGCCCTTGGAATTCTAAAAAAGCACCGCACCTCTGGTGAGTGCGCCAGAAATCTGTACTGGCCAAATTTGGGCCCTTTAAAGGGTGTACTTACAAATACAAAACATTCCCCAAAAATGCACAACTTTCTGCTTTACACCACACCTCTCCAGATTTAAAAGAAAAATGTTTTTACTGATTCAGTTCTTTGATTCTCACCATGGCCAGTTTCTCCCCATAGCTGGTAGGGACAGACTTTTGTCTTTCTTTCATTGCTCCATTTCTTAGGTCCGCCTTGTTCCCCACCAACATAATAGGAATATTTTCATTGGTTGAATCCTTTAAGTTAAGCAAAAATGGATAACATTACCATCATGTATTTTTATAATCTTTGGTAAATCGTCACTAAGCCCAGAATTTTCAGTCAGCAGCTAAGTGGGCCCCGAAGTACGTTTCGCACAAGGATCTCGCAATCCTTGGTTTTTCCGACCTTCAATTCGAATCAATGAACTGTAGTGGGGATCCCCTTGTTCGAACTGCTGTGACATCAACAGGCTGTCTGAGCAGCCAATAAAAAGGCAGAATGCTCAGATAGCGAACAGGGAAGTTAATAAGCTCTTAAAATTGTAACGAAGTTGTGGTCAGTTTCAAAGGTGGAATGTCGGGGCGCTGCCAATTCGCTGTCACATCAACTGCAAATTCTGGGTTGAAATGTTTTCCTTGAGTCCATTCATTTAAAGGGGTACTGTCTTTTTGAAAGAAAGTTTGGCAAAATTTTGTTTAAAATTTTGGGATTGAAAGGAACCGGAAAACCAAACAGTAGTTTCATTGCACCGATGTTACATGCAAGCGATATGACTAACATAAATAATGTCATCATTTTGCTGCAGTTATAAAATCAAACAGAAAATGTTGAAATTCAGAAAGCAGTTTTATTTTTCCCTCTACTGTATTTTATTTCCGCTTCCCTCCCAGATATGCCAGCTCTGAAGATATTCTGTTTCTCTCTGAGGGGCAGACCCAAAGCATTTACCCTAGCTTCTTGTTTCAGATGCTGATTAAGTGTTGTGTATTTCTAGTATTTTCCATTTTCCTTTAAATCATGTTTTTCATTTGTTAAAAAGTTGACAAGCATTTCTTCGTAAATATGTATTTTCTTAAATGAAACTTAATCCCGGATAGGTTGACCAATATCATAAACTCACCAATCTGATAATACCAACTTACATTTTTGATAGCATCTATGCTTTTTGAAATATAAAATGCCCATAATTCTCCTTACTACTTTGTACTTGGGTCCCATTGCCCTGCTGCCATGATCTAACTTTTCCAAAGCTCTAACATCACCTCTCTAAGTTACTTTCCAGACTGAAAACCCATAGTTCTCCATTCTTTCCCTCTAACTCAGTCCCTCTGACTCTAGGGGTCACTCTTCTCTGAAACATCTTCAGAGCTTGAACTGATATGTTATTGAGCACAAGCGAGTGGAATACTGCAGTATGTTGGGGTTCAATATGTTAAGTCTCACAGTATGATTTCCCACATAAAATGAGTTCCCAATCCAACCTACTTCTTCAGGTGAGGTGACATTAGAAGGACAATCCCTTTTTCTTTTGGAGTATGTCATCTCATGCATCTCCAGTGTGCCTTCTAGTGGTGTTACTGCAGAGGCCTGGCAGTAGCTTGGCTGCTTACCTTCTGAGCTAGGAAGGGTAAATTTCCATCGGAATTCTCCTGCTCATCCACTAAGTTCGGTGGGAGAGCAACAGAAACCCAGAAACAAAGGCGGACAAATGGGAGAACCCCCTCGAAAATTCACTCGGAGGTAATGGTATGCAGCCCAGGAAATTGGAAGATGGGGAGAGAAATGAGGATGTTTGGCAGAACAAGCAACTTAGACACTGGTGTAAAATGAATAAAAATAAGAATATGGCATATTTATGGGAGACTTATGCACTGAACATTGCAATACAGCAGTAATGTTATTAATTATGCTCCAGGTACGATTTTAATGGATGAAAAATCATGGGGACTGTGCACCCAAATTCCCGATACTCGCTGCATGCAGGCAAACTCTATAGTGGGAGCACAATTTGTCAGGTTGTATTATTTTTCTGCCAGTGAGTTTACACTAACCATGCAGCCAATGTAGTTGCTGCTTAATTCATACGAAATCTATTATGAAAACCGGGTCATTCACCTCAATCATGTCAACCCATTCTCGTACATTGAGGAAACTTTTTTCACAGGTGACATCATATAGCAATAAAACACCATCCGCACGCCTAAAATACGATTTGGCAATACTCCGAAACCTGAAACATAAATTGTAAGATTTTGGTGTCCGCTTCTCTGCTAACCATTCCATTTTTTTTTTAAATGTTATTGCTACTGAACTAATACATTGCCAGTAATGTTAACACAATGGCCAATTTAGCTTCATTTTATTTTCCTTTGGTAAATTTTTATGTTTATCGAGGTGAAGAATCCAAGCTCATTTCAAGCACCCAGGGATCAGCGACTACTTTCAAGTTTCCTACATTACAACAGGGACCACACTCCAAAAGTACTTCATTGGCTATAAAGCGCTTTGAGACATCTGGTGGTCGTGAAAGGCGCTATATAAATCCAAGTCTTTCTTTCTAGTTGCTGACTAAGTTCTACTGGCTCTGTGTAAGTTTGTGGAAGTGTTTGGAGCTTTCCAGAGTTTAAATTTGGTGAGTTGACAAGGAGTGGTATTGCAAGTGGAGAAGGCCTTGGTTCTGACTTAAGAGTTCTCGCCAGATCACTTGCTCCCAGTTATGGGTGTGGCAGTTGTCATCCCCCTTGGCCTGCAGCATGACAGGAAGATGGAGCAAAATCAGCAAAGAATAGGACAAGCTACTTGCCGAGGAAGGAGAGGGAGAAGGGCTCTCAACAGGAGGACTTACTCACCTAGGTCTTCCGAGAGCAATTCTCTTACCTCAGCCTGAGCCAGGAGTAGTGTGTGAGGCGTCTGCACTTTACAAAGGTGGTGCTCACAGAACTCTACCACCTCTTGCAACTAGACCAGCAGCCTCACACTAGAGCAAGGACAGTGATGCCATTGCCTGTGAAGGTGACAGTGGCCCTGAATTTCCTTGTGTCAGGATCCTTCCAGGTGACATCTGTAACAAGTCCCAGTTTGTCGGCCACTGCTGCATAAGAGGGGTGACAGATGCTTTTTATGCCAGGAAAGGGAACTTCATTGTCTTTCTGAGCAGAGAGAAGCAGGTGGAGCGGGCATGTGGTTTTGCTAGGATAGTCGGCTTTCCCATGGTGCAGGGTGCCATTAACTGCACGCACATGGCTTTGCGGGCGCCGCATCTAAATGCTGAGATGTACTGCAAAGGTTACCACTCGGTGAATGTGCAGTTGATGTGCGACCATGCTTAGTGCATCATCATCATCATCATAGGCAGTGCCTCGAAATCGAGGAAGACTTGCTTCCACTTCAAAAGTGAGTTCTTAGGTGACTGAACAGTCCAATTCGGGATTACAGTCTCTGTCACAGGTGGGACAGACAGTCATTGGAGGAAAGGGTAGGTAGCTGGTTTGCCGCATGTTCCTTCTGCTCCTGCGCTTGGTTTCTGCATGCTCTCAGCGACGAGACTTGAGGTGCTCAGCGCCCTCCCAGATGCACTTCCTCCACTTAGGGCGGTCTTTTGCCAGGGACTCCCAGGTGTCAGTGGGGATGTTGCACTTTATCAAGGAGGCTTTGAGGGTGTCCTTGAAACGTTTCCCCTGCCCACCCAGGGCTCGCTTGCCGTGTAGGAGTTCCGAGTAGAGCGCTTGCTTTGGGAGTCTTGTGTCCGGCATGCAGACAATGTGGCCTGCCCAACGGAGCTGGTTGAATGTGGCCAGTGCTTTGATGCTGGGGATGTTGGCCTGATCGAGAACACTGATGTTGGTACGTCTGTCCTCCCAGGGGATTTGCAGGATCCTGCGGAGACATCATTGGTGGTATTTCTCCAGCGATTTGAGGTGTCTACTGTATATGGTCCACGTCTCTGAGCCATACAGGAGGGCGGGTATCACTACAGTACTGTATACCATAAGCTTGGTTCCAGATTTGAGGGCCTGATCTTCGAACACTCTCTTCCTCAGGCAGCCGAAGGCTGTGCTGGTGCACCGGAGGCGGTGTTGAACCTCGTCGTCGATGTCTGCCCTTGCTGATAATAGGCTTCCGAGGTATGGGAAGTGGTCCACGCTGTCCAGGGCTGCGCATGGATCTAGATGAATGGGGGGCAGTGCTGTGTGGCAAGGTCAGGTTGGTGGAGGACCTCTGATCTTCCTTGCTGCAATACTTCACCTCACATTCAACAAGCTCCTCGCTGGAGCGGAACTAAACTATAGAACGAGTGGGAACTTGTTCAACCTTCGTCACCTCCAGGCCAGATCCAAGACCGTCCCATCCTCCGTCGTTGAACTACGGTACATGGACGACGCTTGGGTCTGCACACATTCAGAGGCTGAACTCCTAAGTCATCGTCAACATCTTTACCAGGGCATATGAAAGCATGGGCTTTACACTAAATATGCTTAGTGCATCATGATGGTGAATGCCCAGTATCCTGGAAGCAGTCATGATGCTTTTATTCAGCACCAGTCCGCTGTTCCCCCTGTCTTTTGAGCCACCATGACAAACCAGAGGGTGGCTACTGGGCAACGAGGGCTATCCACTGATCACCTGGCTCATGACTCCGCTGCACAACCCAACCACATGTGGGCAGCATGCATATATTGAATACAATGCTACCACATGGAGTCTGATAGAGCAGACCATTGGCATCCCAAAACATTGTTTCCGCTGCCTGGACCGATCTGGAGGAGCCCTGCAATACTCAGCAGAGCACATCTCAAGATTCGATGTGGTCTGCTGCAAGCTCCACAACCTTGCTATCCATCAAGACGGCACCGCCCTCATCACCAGGTATACGACGACCAGCTGAGGAGTAGGAGGAGAAAGTGGAAGAGGAGGTGGTAACCCAGACAGCCCCTTTCTGCCAGAGCTGTCCATGAT
Source organism: Pristiophorus japonicus (assembly GCF_044704955.1). Classification (NCBI taxonomy): domain Eukaryota; kingdom Metazoa; phylum Chordata; class Chondrichthyes; family Pristiophoridae; genus Pristiophorus; species Pristiophorus japonicus. The sequence continues at coordinate 110,729,740 of NC_091977.1, read as the reverse complement.
CGACTTATCCAACTGTGGTGCCAGTGACCACAACCCCAATTCCCCATTCAACAATAGTCCCACAGCTCACCTTCCCTGTCTCTGGCCATCACAATGTCGTCATTCCAATCCAACTTTATATATCTATCCATCCAATATTACATAACAAAGTCAACAAATCACCTTTGTGCATTCCCTTTGCCAATCCTAGTACTCCTACGCAGTGCTTCCCCAGTGGCTGCAGCATGGTTACTGACTTTCAGTGGGGGAAACTGCAGATGGCCTTGCAGAATGACCTCGAAAGGCTCCAGGCCTTCTTCGGACTGCACCACTTCGGCTTGGGCGGCTGCAGTCTGGACTGGCTGGCTCATAGGCAACAGCAAGGGCACTGGCGGCGTGGCAGCGGTGGGAGGACGAATGCTGTCATTCCCCCAGTGCGGCACCTCAGCAATTCTAGTAATCTGTTGGAGTACAGGGCGAGAGGGTGGTGGAGGCTTTCAAAAGGGAATTGGATAAGTACCTGAAAAAAAAATAATTGCAGGGCTACGGGGAAAGGACAGGGGAGTGGGACTAGCTGAGGTGCTCTCGCAGAGAACTGGCACAGGTTCAATGGGCCGAATGGAATGGCCTCCTTCTGTGCTGTAACAATTCTATGATTCTACAGACTGCTGTGGCACCCTGCCAGCCCCTTTCAACACTGGTAAACCCAGCCATGATGGCAGCAGTCTGTGTTTGAATGACTTGAGGCCGAGCTTCCATTGCAGCAATCAGACGTTGGGTGGCTTGTGTTGCAATGGAAGCTGAGACTTCGACCATCAGATGATGTCTGGGTCCACAAATCCATTAATGGAGTCGCCCAGCCCTTCCACGTTGGAAAGGACAGGCTCCAAGCTCTGCACAAAGCCCTGTGCAAGGCTGAAGCTGGACTCCTCCATGATCCTTGGCATTGCTTTCAGGCTTTCTGGCAGGCCTGCTAATGCACTAAGCATTTCATTGTGCAAACCCATCAGTGTTCTTCTGTAGGTAGCCCCATCAACGTCTTCATCAGAGTCCTATGCAGCAGAACCCGTGTGCGACCTCGTCCTCTGAGGGATTGGCACCCGGGCTACCCTTTCCCCGGCTGCAGGCCACTCATGCCCGGTGTCTCACCATGTACAGATCCCGTGTCAAACCTATCCTCTAAAGTACGCGGCATGTCAGTATCTGAGCTGGTGGCTGGAAGTGTGAAATTGAGTGTTTATTAATTCTTCTTCTTGACTCTCCTCTCCCTCTTCTTCTTTGACCACTGGCTGAACCTTTGCATTTCTTGGGTGTCAGTGATAAATGCACAAGTGTAGGGTTATGTTGGTGGTGGTGGGAGGGGAGGAAGCAAGAGCTGCGTGCGTACACCGTGCATAGATGAGGGGTTGTGGGATGTGAGGAGGATAACGTATGAGGATTCTGGCATCTTAAATTCCTTCGGCTCTACCACTGGCCACAGGCTCAGCCATGCCCCTCTAATAATGGCCAGCACTGTCTCCTCCAAAGGGGTGAGATGATGCTGGCGAGCCTGCCCCCGATGGTTAAGGTCCGCTGTCGTTTGTTATGCGCCACCTTTTCCTGCAAGATAAAGGGAAGTGTGTCAGTAAATGTAGTGCAATTTGATTGGGTGATGTTGAATAGCTAATGAAATGATCAAGCTGTGAAATGTGGGCGAGAGTCTTGTACTAGTGCTAAGTGTGTGCAGGTGAGGTGAAGCTATGAATGTGAGGGATTACGTAGGATATACAGCACATAAGCAGGCCATTCGGCCCCACCAGTCCATGCCGGCATGTATGCTCCACGCGAGCCGTCTCCCGTCTTTTCTCATCTAACATCATTATCTTCATCATCATCATGGGCAGTCCCTTGAAATCGAGGAAGACTTGCTTCCACGCTAAAAGTGAGTTCTTAGATGACTGAACAATCCAATACGGCAATTACAGTCTCTGTCACAGGTGGGACAGACAGTCATTGAAGGAAAGGGTGGGTGGAGAGTCTGGTTGGCCGCACGCTCCTTCCGCTGCCTGCGCTTGTTTTCTGCATGCTCTCGGCAACGAGACACGAGGTGCTCAGCGCTCTCCCGGATGTTTTTCCTCCACTTAGGGCGGTCTCTGGTCAAGGACTCCCAAGTGTCTCATCTAACTGTATCAGCATAACCCTCCATTCCCTTCTCCCTCATATACTTGTCTAGCCTCCCCTTAAATGCAGCTGTACTATTCGCTTCAACCACTCCCTGTGGTAGTGAGTTCCACATTCTCACCACTCTCTGGGTAAAGAAGCTTTTTTCTGATTCCCTATTTGATTTTGAGTCATGTTTAGTAGAGATTGTTGGTAGGTAAGTGATGGGGGTGTGGTGCATTGAGCAGTGTGTGAGAGTAGTGGTGCAGATGATGGGATATGGCATTTAAAGATGAATTCACTGACCGTTACCTCGTTTGTGAGGTCATTAAACTTCTTCCTGCACTAAGCCTAGGTCCTCACGGCCATACTGCTGGCATTGACTGCATTGGCTATCTGCTCCCACTGCACTCTCATCTGCTGCTTGGAGAGGTGCATACGGCCTTTAAGTTGTACAGGCTAGCTTTAATTGGAGCTAGTCTTACACAAACTTAGGCCCCCTGCTGAGCATTCAGCCACTCAGCAAAGTAGCAGGCTGTACAAATTTTACCTGCAGTCCTCTGTAAAGATGCAGGTTCCTATCACATCCCTGCACCCGTTTTCGGGGCCGACCGAAATTCTTAGTTACTCATTTCTAATTTACCTTTCTTGGCCTGCAGTGTCCCATAACTGCAACACCGTTTGCTCTCCATCAACAACCAAAGTTTTCATCTGAAAATCGACTCCTGCATGAAAAATAATACAAGAATATGGAAGATAAGAACATGCTGCTCCTCAATTACATCTACAGGCGCAGGGTCAGTTTCCGTTTGTATGCTGACAATACCCATTTCTACTGCTACCTCACAACATTCTCCACAGCTCACAACTACCTCTATGCAGTCAGATTCCTGTCTGAAATTAAATTGTGGACGAGTCAAAATTTCTTCTCACCATGCTCCCTTGACACTGCCTCCATGCCTCCTCAGCTACTCGCTCAGGCTTAATCAAGCCATGCAATACCTTGGCATTCTGTTCAACCAAGAGTTGTATTTTAAAACCACATCCCATTCATCACCAAGACTACTTGTATTCATCTCCATGACACTGCCTTCCACACAAACCTTTATCCGCACTTTTGGTACCTCTAGATTCGATTGCAACATCCTTCTTCCATCTTCCACCTCCTGATAAATGCTAACGTGGCCAAAACTCAGCTGTTTGCATCCAGTCACGTACTTCACATCTGTCATCACTGGCCAATGCTGTCTCCCAGTCTCCCAACACATTTGAATTTAAAATCCTCGTTCTCATTTTCAAATCTCTCTGTGGCCTCACTCCAACATTATCTCTGCACCCTCCAGCCTTACATCCCTTCCTGCACCCTTTGTTCCTCAAACTCCAGCCTTGTGCATCCCTTCACCCTTTACTCCACCACTGACGGCAGACCCATCAGCCACACTGGTCCTACATTCTGCAACTGACAATGAGATCTACAGCTATAATAGTGAGGTTCCATTGTCAATTATTCTTTGGGTATTGAATGTTAGTCATGTTCTAAAGACCATGAACATGATAATAGCACGAAGATAAAATGTTTTTTTTTAAATGACTAAAAAAAACACTGTAAACAATCCAAATGACAATCCATATGAGCAACCTATTCAGATGTGCAATTTGCAATCCTAAATTTGACATTGCATTCAGCTGTAAACTCCGTATCAGCTGCAGGTATCAGCCTTGACTTAGTGATCAGAGTGGTTCATCTCCCACTCCAGAGCTTGAGCACATAATCTAGGCTGACACTTCAGTGCACTGCTGAGGAACTGGTGCACTGTCGAGAAGTTACGTCTTTCAGATGAGATGTTAAACTACATCTGCTCTCTCGGGTAGATATAAAAGATCCTGTGAGTCTATTTGATGAAGAGCAGGGGAATTCTCCTGATGCCCTGGCCAATAATTATCCTTCACAACCAACATCACTAAAACATATTATATTGACATTTATCTCATTGCTGTTTGTGGGACCTCATGGAGTACAAATTGATTGCTGCATTTCCTTGCATTACAACAGTGACGACATTTAGAAGTACTTCATTTGATGTAACACAGTTTGGGATGTTGTGAGGGATGAAAAGTGGTATATAAATGCATTTCTTTTTTAGGAAGACTACATTATAAAACATTGAAGGTAAAGAAGCCAATACAGAGGCCCAGAAAATGTTCAGGCATTCTGGCTCCAGCAGCATTAGGTTTAGGAATTACACAGGGTTTCTGCATGGTTAGTTTCCTGGGGACCTTATCTGAGGCAGATCCTCCATCTGCGCAAAATGTGGCCCCCCTATGTCAAGGGGAAGGAGCCAGCACCTCCCTACACTGGGCATTTCCACTTCCTTGTTCTTAGTGCGACCAAAGTTTGGGGCCGGTAGACCAAGTAAAATCAGGCATACCTGCTTGCTGAGGCTGCAAATGGGCCCACCTGGATCTGCAGGTAAATCCTGCACCCACTGGGCCAGCCAGTTTCCTCCTCAGCTTCCAGGCTGGGGTGGGGTGGGGGGGGGGCTGGGGGGAGAGAAGGAACATCTAAGGCCCACTTCAGGAAGTCCTTCCCTCTGATTCACCGAACTTCACTAGTCAGAAGCACACGATCCCAGTGTAACTGCCTGCATTACGCCCCTGTGGATTTTCAGGGCCAGAGACTCCACACAGACTCATTTACCTCTAGATGAAAAATTTAGAAGTTGTGTCAACAGGCATTCTGGCAGATGTTTATAAAGTAGGCAACCATGCGAAAGCTAAAGATTGGCAGCATAACCGCGGGGGTAAAATATGGAAAATAAATTGATTAAAAGAAGATTGACTGGAGAAACATACCTAAAGTGGCACTGGTGTTCCCACGAAACTCATTTTTGCAGAGTCGTAGAAGAAAGCTTGATTTGCCCACAGCTGCATCCCCAGCAAGCACTATCTTGAAGGCTTTAGCGGTCTGAGGATATTTGAGGTTCCCAGCTGTGCTATTAGTCTGAAGAAAGAGCAAGGTTCAATCAGAACATCACTTTTGTCATTTTAAAGGGCAATTATGAGTTCTGAGTCAAGCAAAATAATCACTTTCCACTTTAAAATGAATGAATCAATCTGTTGGCTGAATCAGATATTGCCTACATCCATTTAGATGGACGAGTAAATGAAACAGTCAGATTGGAAATGATATCATTTGTCTGTATCCCGAGGTTTTTTTTTACTAAGTTTAAGTGCAATATATGAGGCACAATAAGAATGTACGTCCATTTAGATGGGGTTCAGAGACCTAATGGAAAAAATAAAACTAGCACTTAAATGGATATGTTGCCAGCACCCATTCTATGTATTTAGTACCCATGCTATGTCTCTGTTCTTCTGAAGCCACTAACTTATAACGATGTATATTTCTATTTCTGCAACCCTCAACCTTCTCCTTTCCCCATCCCCACTGCACTTTACCAAAGCAGTCATTCTTCACCTGCAAGCCTGGACAGTAAGGGTTAGAATTTCCATGAGGGTGTTCCCGATCTCCTACCGTAAATTCCATTTCCATTTTTTTTTTGGGGGGCTTTCCATGGATCTCTTGCCAAAGTTATGGCAGGATATCAGGAGAACTCACAGGGAAATTACTGGTACAAGTGTCAACAAGCTATTTAATAATGGAAAGAGAAGAGGGTGAAGGGAGAAAGAGAAGATAAATCATCACATCAAGGCTGACTTTACCTACACCCGACATTCACTTCGCAGCTGAAAATTAGACGTGGGAACGTAGCTGATTTTTTTCCATTCCCTAGCCCAGGAGGCAAGGATGGTAATTATAATGGTAATTATAATGCCCCAATCACTGCTGTCTAGCTGAGATCAGCTGACTCATCATTGGTCAGAGATTAATCGGAATCCTGTCTGATGTCATCAGGGAGTTCAGTATAATTTGTTTAATCACTATCGTAAATAAAGGCTAAGTAAATCAATTACAGGTACAACGTCCAGAATTCGGAATTTTAAAAACCAGAATTGTCTGAAAACCGGACATTTTGCAGATTGTAAAAGGAGTCGTCCGGAATCCGGAAATATGTTCTGAAAACTGGACATTTTTTTTTTAAACGGCGCATTACGGACCTGTAATCAGTCTGAGTCTTTCCGAATGCCCCATGACCCCGACCTACGTGCGACCCAAGCCGACCCGACCTAACCCACTTGACCCGAGCCGACCCCACCTGACCCACGTACTCCCCTCGACCAGGCCCCACTCGACCTGTCTCAAACGCGGTGGTCTTTTTTCTGATTTAAAGGTATTGTGAATTTGTGTTGCTTGCCATTGCAACCATGTCAAAAAGGTCAACAGATACCCCAATGGGTAATATAGGTAGTGCAAAGAGAAAACATAATTCAGTTTTCAATTGTCAAGAAAGTGGAGTTACTCCAGAGATTAGCTAGGTGTTTCAGTGAGAAGACTGAGTGAGGAGTATGGTGTTGGAACTCCACCATTTATAATATAAAACAAAGAACAGGTCATAAAGTTTTATGCAGAAAGTGACTTTCAGAAAGAAATGAGTAAGAGAAAAACTATGCATAAGCCTAAATGATTAGTTGGATCGAGTAATGATGGAGTGGTGGCGACAGAGGAAAAGTTGAAAAGGTTCCTTTGTCTGGCCTAATGGTGATGCAACAAGCTAAGATATTCCACACAGAACTGGAGAGTGAAACTCCATGCGAGTACTCTTCAGGTTGGCTAACCAAATTTAAACAGCGTCATAGCATCAGGCAACTGAAAGTATGTGGTGAAAAAGCCTCAGCAGATCATGAGGCAGCTGAAGGTTATAAAGGTGAATTCGTTAAACTAATTGCTGATGAAAATCTTTCGGCTGATCAAATCTATAATGCCGACAAGACAGCACTGTTTTGGCGCTATATACCGACAGCTGAATTAGCAACAGCTGAAGAATCGCAGCCAGCAGGTGTAAAAGACGCCAAAGATAGACTGACTGTGCTTGCTTGTGCAAATGTGGCTGGGACACATAAGTGTAAGCTTATGGTCATCTGGAAAAGCCAACGGCAAGATGTTTCAAGGGCGTGAGAATATTCCCAGTGCATTAGCATGGGTAACCAGGATAATTTTTTCTGAACTGGTTTGAGAAGCATTTTGTTCCCCAGGCGTGTGCTCATTACACTGCAGCTGGCTTTGAAGAAAACTGCAAAATATTTTTTCTGCTAGACAACTGCTCAGCATATCCTGATGCTGAGCCTCTAGTAAAGGATAATGTCCATGGAATCTATTTACCTCCCAGAGTATCATCACTGGTACAGCCAATGGACCAAGGCATTTTGAGATCAATGAAGTGTCTCTACAAAAACAAATTCATGAGGTGTTTGCTTAGCGCTGTAAACAGAGGGAATAACAGCATTCTCAAAACGTTTCTCTGTGAAGCACGCCATATGGGCAGCTGCGGATGCGTGGAATAGGGTAACTAGAGACACCTTGGCCAATGCTTGGCATAAACTCTGGCCAGCAACTATGTTTAGGTAAGGATGGCGACGATGCTGATGATGACTTTGAAGGTTCTCATGTGTCCAGGGAGAAGGAAACGATTGCTGAACTTTTAGAATACGCAAAAGGGCTGACTTGTGAAGCTGTGCTAGAATTAAATGAAGACAATGTCACAGAAGTCATGGACATAGACGATGATGCTCCCGTTGTGCATGCAGTGACAGATGAAGAAATTGTGAGCATGGTTTTGCACCCAGAGGAAAAGGATGAAAGCAGTGAGGATGACGATGCTGATGTTGATAATCAAGTGGAAAAAGTGTCCATTGACAAAGCTATCAATCTTTGTCAAGAATTAATTAACGCCCTAGAGCAACGAAACTGCATAAGTGAAGAGGAAATAATGCAGGTGTATAAAATTCGGGAAAAATTAAACAAACAAAAGCCCAAATTACTTAAACAATTAAAATTAGTCAATATGTTTCAAAAGGATATCGCAGCAGAGTGCCCAAGAGCTACAGTCTGCAACTACACCAGCAATTTCCACATCTGAAAATCCTACTGCTGGCCCATCTTCAGCCCCAGACATCATAGCTGAGCCCTCTACCTCAAGCACAACCTCCAGCCAATTGTAGCCTGTACCTATTTCTGTGCAGCTTACTTAGGAAGTGGATCACAGGAAGAATATATTCTTTATAACATTACAGGGAACCTGTATTCTGTTTCATACCTGTACTCTGTTTAACAAATACAAACCTTTATTTACTGTATTATATTCCATACCTATACTGTTTACCAAATAAAAACCTTTATTTATTATATTTCATGCTTTGAGTACATTCCTTTTCATATTTTAAGTATACTTTAAGCTGTACGTACCTTTTTAAAGGTTAAATCCGGAAAAATACGCAAACCGGCCTGGCCCGGAGGTTGCCGGATTCAGGCTGTTGAATTTTCTGCTCCAAAATTCGGAAATACCTGAAACTCAGCCCAAGGGTTTCTGGATTCTGGATGTCGGATTGTCTCTGAAATCCAGAAATACCCGAAATTCGTCCACGAGGTCGCCGGATTCTGGACTTTGGATTTTCTGCTCCAAAATACAGAAATACCCGAAACTCAGCCCAAGGGTTTCCGGATTCAGGACGTCGGATTTCTTCTCCAAAATCCGGAAATACCCAAAAGTCGGCCCAGGGGTTTCCGGAATCAGGATGTCGGATTTCTTCTCCAAAATCCGAAAATACCCAAAAGTCGGCCCAGGGGTTTCCGGAATCAGGATGTCGGATTTCTTCTCCGAAATCTGGAAAAACCCGAAAACCGGAACGACCTTGGTCCCAAAGTTTCCGAATTCGGGACGTTGTACCTGTACTTGCAATATAACTATGTGATTTGCCTGAACAACAGAAATTGTGAACTCATAGAGGTGGAGTATTATTTAAAAATATGTAACAGGCGTTACCTGTGGAGAAAATGCAGAAATACAGCGCCGTGATGAAGAGGCTCTAGAATTGCTCCGGCTCACTGCTTGGGAGGGTTGCTGGTCCAAAATCGTGCTTGTACTGTCCTGGCTAAAAGCTACATCATTCCAGATTTCAGGCACCTAAAAACAAATTGCAAATATACTGTAACCGACAGAGCCAGAAGTTGAAGGCCGGCTTCACTCAATCTAACTGTTTATCGGTGGCAGATTCTAGGCTTTGCAGTTTTGTGACTAGCTATTGACAGTTGAATTGTGAAAATTTACGACTCAAGATTATTAATTACAAGTTAAGGAAGTAAGAACTTCCATTTATATAGCACCATCCTCAACCTCAGACATCCCAAAGCACTTCAGAACCCATGAAGTTAGGAAATACGGTAGCCACTATGATACATCTGACAAGCTTTTACAGTTAATTCCATTCCAGATTTTAAGTTAATAACAGTCCTCTCTTAAAAGTGTGACTGATGCATTCTGAGTGCAGTACTGAGGAATTGCTGCATTCTCACAGGTGGAATTTTTCAGATGAAATATTAAACAGAGACCGTGTCTACCTTTTACCGATGGACATAAAAAGTCCAACTGCACCATTCAAAGATGTGTTAGGAGCTATTCAGTGCTCTGACCAATATTCATTCCACAACTAATACCATCAAAATAGATTATCGGGTCATTTTTACTTTATTTATTCGTTCACAGGATGTGGGCATCGCTGGCAAGTCCAGCATTTATTCCCCATCCCTAATTGCCCTCGAGAAGATGGTGGTGAGCTGCCTTCTTGAACCACTGCAGTCCTTGTGGTAAAGGTACTCCCAAAGTGCTAATTTTGTCACAGTGGTTTGGTACAACTGAGTGGCTTGCGAGGCAATTTCCAAGGGCAGTTAAGAGTCAATCACATTGCTGTGGGTCTGGAGTCACATATAGACCAGATTGGGTAAGGACGGCAGGTTTCCTTTCCTAAAGGACATTAGTGAATCAGTTGAGTTTTTACGACAATCCGGTAGTTTCGTGGTCACCATTACTGATTCTAGCTTTTTTTTAAATTCCAGATTTATTTAATTAACTGGCCGCATTGGGATTTGAACTCACATCTCTGGATCATTAGTCCAAGCCTCTGGATTACTAGTCCAGTAACATAACCACTATGCTACCGTACCGCCATTGCACTGTTGTTTGTGGTACCTTACTGATTGCTGCATCTGCCTACAATGTACTGCCACCCATTGACTGGTACAAAGATTTACACCTGTGATTCCTCACAGTGAGGTTTTGATCCCAATCATGTTGCCATGCCGTGAAGGCAGGTAACGCAAGAAAAAGAATCAGAGGGAGAAATGCTCCAAGGGTTGCTCTGAAGTAATGTTGAGCAGGCAACTGTAACGTGGTATTGGTCGAGAGTTGGGAGCAGATCTCCAGCAGGTCCTCTAGGCCCAAGAAAGGTTGTGGTATTGAGACAAAAAGAGGAGAAAGCAGACAGAAAGTTACATTAAAATTAAACTAAACAACACAGGAAGCAAGGGAAATCTTAATACGGTCTTGAAATTAGTGCCAAAAACCAGGTTATCAATGCACTACTCTGCAGCCAGCTTCCATGAAGTAAATAAGTACACAAAAACCTGGGAAAAATGTGGCGTAAATTGTTCAAATCCATAATGTTCTATTTCTATTGTGCTTGACACATTTTTTTAGAACAGGTTGGACCTCTGTGATCAGGCACCCTTGGGACCTGGCCAGTGCCGAAACAGAGAATTTTTCGGACCACAGGAGGTCACACCTAGCCTAGGCTTACCTGTCGACAGCGTCCGGGCTCCTGTGTATGCATGCGTACTGGCAGCTTGTGAGCAGCTCCCTCAGTGCCTGTGCATAAACTCACTGAGTGACAGCCGCTCCAGCCAATCGCCGCGCACGCTCACTGACTGACAGCCGCTCCAGCCAATCGCCGCGCACGCTCACTGACTGACAGCCGCTCCAGCCAATCGCCGCGCATGCTCACTGACTGACAGCCGCTCCCAGAGGTGGTTAACGCGTTGGTTTGGTGTTTTTTTTAAACCCTCCTCTCCCTCAGACCCAACTAATGCCAAACCACGGATGTTTCCAGACCAGAGTGTCCCGGACCAGAGAGGTTCAACCTGTACTTGTAGAAAGAGAGGCTTAGAAACATAGGAACAGGAGTAGGACAGTAGGCCATTCAGCCCCTCGAGCCGGTTCTGCCATTTAATTAGATCATTGCTGATCTGTACCTCGATCAGTACAAAAATCTATCAAGCTCAGTCTTGAAAATTTCAATTAATCCAGTATCCACAGACTTTTGGAGGAGAGTTTTCCAGATTTTCACTCACTCCTAAATGGTTTAGCTCTAATTTTAGAATGGTGCCCTTGTTCTGCATTATCCCACCAGAGCGAACAGATTCTCTAATTTTTAAAAATTCATTAAGGGATGTGTGCGTCGCTGGCAAGGCCAGCATTTATTGCCCTTTCCTAATTGCTCTTGAGAAGATGGTGGCCCACCTTCTTGAACCGCTGCAGTCCTGGTGGTGAAGGTACTCCCAGTGCTGTTAGGAAGGGAGTTTCAGGATTTTGACCCAGCCCAGCGACGATGAAGGAATGGCAATATATTTCCAAGAAAGGATGGTGTGTGACTTGGAAGGGAATGTGGAGGTGGTGGTGTTCCCATGTGCCTGCTGCCCTTGTCCTTATAGGTGGTAGAGGTTGCGCATTTGGGACGTGCTGCTGAAGTAGTCTTGGCGAGTTGCTGCAGTGCATCTTGTGGATGGCAAATAGTGCAGCCACAGTACGCCGGTGATAGAGGGAGTGAATGTTTAAGGTGATGGATGGGGTGCCAATCAAGTGGGCTGCTTTGTCCTGGATGGTGTCGAGTTTCTTGAGTGTTGTTGGAGCTGCACTCATCCAGGTAAGTGGAGAGTATTCCATCACACTCCTGATTTGTGCCTTGTAGAAGGTCGAAAGACTTTGGGGAGTCAGGAGACTAGACACCTGCCGCAGAATACCCAGCATCTAATCTGCTATTGTTGACACAGTATTTATGTGGCTGGTCCAGTTAAGTTTCTGGTCAATGATGACCTCCAGGATGTTGATGGTGGGGGATTCGTTGATGGTAATTCCGTTGAATGTCAAGGGCAGTGGTGAAGACTCTTGCTTGTTGGAGAGCATCATCATAGGCAGTCCCTCAAAATCGAAGAAGACTTGCTTCCACTTTAAAAGTGAATTCTCAGGTGGCTGTACAGTCCATTGGAGAAATTACAATCTCTGTCACAGGTGGGTCAGACAGTGGTTGAAGGAAAGGGTGGGTGGGGAGCCTGGTTTGCTGCACGCTCCTTCCGCTGCCTGCAATTGTTTTCTGCATGCTTTCGGCGACGAGACTCGAGGTGCTCAGCGCCCTCCCAGATGCTCTTCCTCCACTTGGGCAGTCTTGGGCCAGGGATTCCCAGGTGCCGGTGGGGACGTTGCACTTTATCAAGGAGGCTTTGAGGGTTTCCTCTGCCCACCTGGGACTCACTTGCCGTGTAGGAGTTCTGAGTAGAGCGCTTGCTTAAGGTGTTTCATGTCGGGCATGCGGACAATGTGGCCCACCCAACTGAGCTGGTCAAGTGTGGTCAGTGCTTCGAATCTGGGGATGTTGGCCTGAGCGAGAACACTTACGTTGGTGCGTCTATCCTCCCAGTGGACTTGCAGGATCTTGTGGATGCAGCACTGGTGGTACTTCTCCAGCGCTTTGAGATGTCTGCTGTATATAGTCCACATCTCAGCCATATAAGAGGGTGGGTATCACTACTGCCTTGTAGACCATAAGCTTGGTGCCAGATTTGAGGTCCTGGTCTTCAAACACTCTCTTCCTCAGGTGACCGAAGGCTGCGCTGGCACGCTGAAGGCAGTGTTGGACATTGCCTGGCACTTGTGTGGCGTGAATGTTACTTGCCACTTACCAGCCCAAGCCTGAATGTTGTCCAGGTCTTGCTGCATGAGGGCTTGGACTGCTCTATTATCTGAGGAGTTGCGAATGGCACTGAACAGTGTGCAGTCATAGGCGAACATCCCCACTTCTAATCTTATGATGCCGGGAAGGTCATTGATGAGCAGCTGAAGATGGTTGAGCCTAGGACACCGCCCTCAGGAACTCCTGCTGTGATGTCCTGAAATGATTTGCCTCCAACAACCACAACCATCTTCCTTTGTACTAGGTATAACTCCAAGCAGTGGAGAGTTTTTCCCTTGATTTCCAATGACTTCAGTTTTACTTGGGTTCCTTGATGCCACACTTGGTCAAATGCTGCCTTGATGTCAAGGGCAATCACTCTCACCTCACCTCTGTAATTCAGCTCTTTTGTCCATTTTTGGACCAAGGTTGTAATGAGGTTTGGAGCTGAGTGGTCCTGGCGGCAGCCAAACTTGGCATCAGTGAGCAGGTTATGGGTGTGTAAGTGATGTTTGATAGCACTGTCGACAATACCTTCCATCACTTTGCTGATGATTGAGAGTAGACTGATGGGGTGGTAATTGGCCGGATTGGATTTGTCCTGCTTTGTGGACAGGACATACCTGGCCAGTTTTCCACATTGTCGGATAGATGCCAGTGTTGTAGCTGTACTGGAGCAGCTTGGCTAGAGGCACAGCTAGTTCTGGAGCACAAGTCTTAGCACGATAGCCAGGGTGTTGTCGGGCCCATAGACTTTGCTGTATCTAATGCACTCAGCCGTTTCTTGATATCCCGTGGAGTGAATCGAATTGGCTGAAGACTGGCTTCTGTGATGGTGGGAACCTCAGGAGGAGGCTGATATGGATCATCCACTCGGCACTTTTGGCTGAAGATGGTTGTAAACACTTCAGTCTTGTCTTTTGCACTCACATGCTGGGCGCCGCCATCATTGAGGATGGGGATATTCATGGCGCCTCCTCCTTCCAGTATCTACTCGATCAAATTCTTTTATCCTTTTAAAGACTTTGATTAGATCACCCTTGCAGCTTCTAATTCAAAGGAATACAAACAAAATTTAGGCAGCATTTCGATTCTTCTTTTTCAGATCCAAAGTTGATGTCCTCACACTTCCTAACAGGGAACTCCCTCTGCTATAGTTTTACCCAATATGCAATGCAATTGGCGTCATAAGGAAGTTCAGTGTCATTTGTTACATTCCCATCAGAAATCAAGTCAGTGGATCAATTACTTGCAATGTGACCATTTCATTTACCTGAATAACATAAAATGTGAACTCAGAGGCAGAATATTATTTAAAAATTACCTGTGGTGAATGTGCAGAGATACAGCACTGTGATAAAGAGGCTCCAGAACTGCTCCGGCTTACCGCTTGGGAAGGTTTCCATTCCAGAACCGTGCTTGTACTGTCATGGTTAAAAGCTACCTCATCCCAGATTTCAGGCACCTACAAACAAATCGCAATTATACTTTAACATACGGAGCAAATGGTAGAAGGCCGGCTTCACACAATCCAACTGTAAAATATATAGGGCTAGACTTTCTTCTTCATTTTCGTCGGTTTTCTCGGCGGTACTGCTCTTTTTCGGCAGAAAATCACCCGGCGAAAGTTTACACTTCATTTTTTTAAAGAGTTCCGTCGACATTTTCAAAATACCGCTGGGGAGCAGACTGCCCACGTGCACCACCGAGAAAACCGTCACGGTCCAAGCTTTGCCTCAGTGGTGACCCGTAGGTAAGATTGAAAAAGAAAACGCCCATGAAAAGCTGCCGGAACAGGGAGATAGGTAAGTACCTTGCAAAGAAAGATAAGTTAAAGGTTTGTTTATAATTATTTTTAAATTCTTTCACAACGATTAAGTTAAAAAAGAACTTGAGAATGTTTTCTAAATTTTTATTTTTTGTTCCATTGAAAAAATATTTTTGAGGTTTCCCCTCTCCCGAGGCCCAATCACAGACTTGGTTTAAATTTGAGTACTTACCGCCCATTCTGGGTAAGGACCGCCCATTTTGCCAAGGATTGCGTTTAACCGCCGAGAATCTACATGCAAGATTAATTTTCTTGCGGGCGGTAGTTTTTCCCTTTTTTATGGAATTTTTCGCCAGCGTTATTTGAAGAATCTTAGCGGTCTTTTTGGGTGGCAATCCAGCAGTGGGGGGCTTTAGGGAAAGTCTATCCCAAAAATTAAGTGCTATATAAATACAAGTTGTTGTTGTAATCAGTTGCCAACTTTAAGCTGCAGCTCTGTTTGTTTGTGGATATTTGTATTGAGAAGATTTATACATCTATTAATTATCTGATCAAATTTTGCAGCTAATTTAATTCAAGAGATCTCAGCCTAGTGACAATGATTTAAAAAAATAAGTTCACAGGATGTGGGCGTCACTGACAAAGCCAGCATTTATTGCCCATCCCTAATTGTCCTTGAGAAGGTAGTGGTGAGCCGCCTTCTTGAACCACTGCAGTCCATCTGGTGAAGGTACTCCCACAGTGCTGTCAAGGAGGGTTGTTCCAGGATTTTGATCCAGTGACAATGAAGGAACGGCGATATATTTCCAAGTCAGGATAGTGTGTGATTTGGAGGAGAACTTGCAGGTGGTGGTGTTCCCATGCACCTGAAGCCCTTGTCATTCCAAAGAAAAAAATACTTGCCGGAAGACCCAAAGTGCTTTACAGTCAATGAAGTACTTTAGAAGTGTAGTCACTGATGTAATGTAGGAAATGCGGCAGCCAATTTGCACACAGCAAGCTTCCACAAACAGCAATGTGATAATGACCAGATAATCTGTTTTAGTGATGTTGATTGAGGGATCAATATTGGCCAGGACACCGAAGATAACTTTTTCTTCTTCAAAATAGTGCCATGTGATCTTTTACATCCACCTAAGAGAGCAGACAGGGCCTTGGTAATGTCTCATCGGAAAGACAACACCTCCGACAGTATAGCACTCCTTCAGCACTGCACTGGACTGTCAGCCTAGATTTTGGTGCCTGGAGTCCCTGGAGTGAGACGCGAACCTTCTGAATCAAAGGCGATGTTACTACCAACTGAGCTACAGCTGACACACTGTTATTTTCTAGGGTTTGAAAGGTACTGTAAAAGAAGCCTTGGCGAGTTGCCGCAGTGCATCTTGTAGAGGGTGCACACTGCAGCCACGGTAAGCCGGTGGTGAAGGAGTGAATGTTTAAGGTGGTGGATAGGATGCCATTCAAGTGGGATACTGTGTCCTGGATGGTGTTGAGCATCTTGAGTGTTGTTGGAGCTGCAGTCATCCAGCCAATTATCGGTGCTCTTTCATAGATTGAATAATCCTCCAATTGTCCTTTTTTCTGTCTGTGGGCAAACTCTGCTCTGTGTGGGGATCACTGTGCCCAAAACCAAACGCAATTACTCCAGATGAAGTACATAATGCAGCAGCATACTCTGCTACTGTATCAGCAAAGACTGGTATTTAATAACTGGATAGGGGCAACATTTAAAAACCTTAAAATTGGTCACTTGCACTGTTAATTATTTTAGACCTGATCAAAACCCTAGAAATATAACCTATTTCGCCATAGAGAAAATCATTTTTGTACAGTTCCGAATGTACCAAAGATTGCCATTAAAATATCACACTATTTGTATGGGTGCTTACATCTGTGTCAGAGGCATCACCTCCAAAGGCCTCTTGCGCACATTGTGACCTTTCAAAATTCCTTTGATGCTTGAAGTCACCTTCAGAATCATATTCATTTGAATCCCTCATTGTGGACATGCCACTGTCAAAGCAGCTTTCAGCCAGGCTTTCAACTTCACAGCTGGATCTGCACATGGGGTCACACTGAGCCAGTGAATCCAAGTCTTCATCTAGGTAAGAGGACCTGGATGACCTATTGAGAAAAATAATAATCAATTATGGTAGTGTGTCAGTGTTGTTGATGCTTTGCATTGAAGGAATGAGACCACATAAATGTAGCCTAATGTAAGCTTCTTTAACTTAAGGAATCATTGGAATATTTATAACCATAAAATTTGCACCAACAGGACCCATCTTTTGAGCAACTTGTAAGAGTATAGGCCATTGCAGTGCTAAACAAAATACCCAATAGGGAGACTTGGGGGTAGAAATTGCTCCCACCCCGTTTCGATGGTTTTTAGCACAGCTGTGGTTCAGGTCGCCTCTTGAGCGACATTCAGCTCTTTTGTTTTTTTTTTCTCTCCGATCTGGAACTCAATCATAATGGGGGCGGTGACTAAACCTGAGGGGCAGATACGCTGCGTAACAGCAACTGAGGGACGGAAGTTGGGGGCAGTGCGGAATGACCGCCGCGATTATGTCATCACGGCATCGCGTCACCACGGCTCTCCCCTTCACTTAAAGGGGAGCGCCTTTGCGATTATAAAACTTCGGCCCACTAGGCCACCAGGGAGGGTTTCGGCCAGGCTAGCGACCTGGCACCCAAATGCGGGTGCCAGGCTGCCTGTTGGCGGCACGGCCGAACTCGGGGGCATATTTGTCAGGCCAACATGGAAGTCAGCCGGAAATAAAAATGGCGGCTGCGGCAGTGCACCCTCCCCTTTAAGGAAAGCCACACCACCGCTGCTGAAGGCCATAGCTTCACTGGACCACCGGGAAAAAAAACTTGTTTTGGCACCGCTGGGCGAGCCGAAAATTTTCCGAGGGGAATGTCGCCATCGGGAGGAGGGGGGGGCGGTGGTGGGGTTAGATCGGCGGTGCACATGGTGATGACACGCTTAAGACGGATCAGCAGCAGCGGAGCGGTAGGGAGGAGATCAGGGCACTGCCGGGTAAACGCGGGAAGGCAATTGGGCTCTCAGCGGCCATTCCACCAAAAGTCGGTGGACACTCCACTCCGCAGAGTGGCCGCTGATTTGCGGTGGTAACAGGCCTTAAGGATTTTCTGCCCTTTGGTTTTAAATTGGCCTACTGGGGAATGTTGCTAAAATGGCCGACTGGGGAATGTTATGGAATTAGATAAATGCTTACTTTAAAAACAACTTGTAAAACAAAGATATATTTCATACATTTTAATATTTTCTTGGGGTGTGGACATTGGATTAGTAAAGTCCAAATTATGTTAATTTTAACACATAGCTACTTTATACAATTCTAGAGACTGCTATGCCTTCAACAGTTAAGAATTGACTGAAGTTTTTGTCAATACATGACAGATAACTACAGTTCTCAGTATTTCCTGGTCACAATATGTATTCTTGTGCCTCCCTAATTATAAAAAATCTCTGTTTGTTTGCTACTCACATGATGATTCTTTAATCAGTAGATGGTTTATGATTAGCATTTGGCACAATAAGACAGACGTCAATGTCACCAGTTACAAAACTAGATTTTTAGCATTGGTTCGGTCTCCAGGGCAGTTTATTTATTTTAAAATGTCTTCTATTTCAGAATAGACCTCAAGAAGCAAAAAGGATGCTGAGAAAAGACAGGTTAACAATTCAGGCGTATTTTGCTTACAGCAATCAGACCTAGAGCAAATACAGCACCTATGGCATGCAATGATTAGAATGCTCTGTAGAGGCATTTCCTCAAACACAAGAGAGTAATAAGGTGCCACAGTGGATTGAGGCTCCAACACACTATACCAGAGAGAATCGATAAGATGTGATTTCATGCCAAAGGAGTTACTAATTTCAAATACAGACACCAAGCAGAACTCATATGAAGAAAGATTGAGCAGGTTGGGCCTATACTCATTGGAGTTTAGAAGACTGAGAGGTGATCGTACTGAAGCGTGTAAGATTCTGAGGGGGCTTGACAGGGTAGATGCAGAGAGGATGTTTCCTCTCGTGGGGGAATCTAGAACTCGGGGCATAGTCTCAGAATAAGGGGTTGCGCATTTAAAATGGAAATGAGGAGGAATTTTTTCTCTCAGAGGGTCGTGAGTCTTTGGAATTCACTATCCCAGAGAGCTGCGGAGGCTGGGTCATTGAATATATTTGTGGAGATAGACGGATTTCTGAGAGATAAGGGAGCCAAGAGTTATGTGGAGTGGGCAGGGAAGTGGAGTTGAGGCCAAGATCAGATCAGCCATGATCTTATTGAATGGCGAAGCAGGCTTGAGGGGCTAGATGGCGTACTTCTGCTCTTATGTTCTGAAATCACAGACACTTCGTCATGAAAATAGAGGGGGTAAAATCATAGTTACAGTCAGAGTAAAGAAAGACTTTGGGGACTAAATTCACCCCCGCTGGAAAAGGCCACCATCTTATTTTTTATTGTTAGCCGCCCTATCTAAAATAATTATCTGAATGGCAGCAGATTAGGAAAAGGGGAGGTGCAACGAGACCTGGGTGTCATGGTTCATCAGTCATTGAAAGTTGGCATACAGGTACAGCAGGTGATGAAGAAGGCAAATGGTATGTTGGCCTTCATAGCTAGGGGATTTGAGTATAGGAGCAGGGAGGTCTTACTGCAGTTGTACAGGGCCTTAGTGAGGTCTCACCTGGAATATTGTGTTCAGTTTTAGTCTCCTAATCTGAGGAAGGACGTTCTTGCTATTGAGGGTGTGCAGCGAAGGTTCACCAGACTGATTTCCGGGATGGCTAGACTGACATATGAGGAGAGACTGGATCAACTGGGCATTTATACATTGGAGTGTAGGAGGATGAGAGGATATCTCTTAGAAACTTACAAGATTCTGACGGGATGGGACAGGTTATATGCGGGTAGAATGTTCCTAATGTTGGGGAAGTCCGAACCAGGGGACACAGTCTTAGGATAAGGGGTAGGCTATTTAGGACTAAGATTAGGAGAAACTTATTCACTCAGAGAGTTGTTAACCTGTGGAATTCCCTACCACAGAGAGTTGTTGATGCCAGTTCATTGGATATATTTAAAAGGGAGTTAGATATGGCCCTTACGGCTAAAGGGATCAAGGGGTATGGAGAGAAAGCAGGAAAGGGGTACTGAGGGAATGATCAGCCATGATCTTATTGAATGGTGGTGCAGGCTCGAAGGGCTGAATGGCCTACTCCTGCACCTATTTTCTATGTTTCTATGTTTCTAGAACTCACAGCAGCCCTCCCCGTTTTTTCCGTGCTTTCACTGCCACAGTGAATGCGGTGGCCTCTTGCGCGAAATTCAGCTCTGTCTTTTTATTGAGCGGGACAGAATTCGGTCATAATGGGGGCGGAAGTGGGGGTGGGCAGAGTGTCCGGTGCTGTCAGTCATCAGCGTTACATCACACTGGCGAGTCACCATGTCTCTCCCCTTCACTTAAGAGACGAGCCGCTGCGAGCTCTGCGATTATTTTAGTTAGGTCCACTGGGCCACCAGGGAGGTACCAGGCTGAACCCGGGGGCATAATTGCCGGTATAGACCTGGTAGTCGGCTAACAACAAAAAATAAGATGACGGCTGCGACAGTGCGCCATCCCCTTTAATGGTGGCCACACTGTTATTTTGCACACACTGCACCAACAGAAAAAACTGTCGGGGACACCGTACAGAGGTCGCAAGATTTTTTACAGTGAATTTTGCTTGCGGGCAGGAGATCGGTAGTGCGCGCTTTGATGACGCACTTAGGCAGGTTCGGCAGCAGCGGGCCGGAAGTGGGGACCATCGAAAAAACCATTGAGGAGAATTTCACGAGTGGCGGCCATTGAACAAAATATTGCTGGCTATTCGACACGGCTGCGTGGCCGCCGCTTTCCAGCAGTAACAGGCCTTACAGGAATTTCAGCCCCTTTGGATTTTAATTTTCCCAACCTTAGGATATCCTAAAGTGACTTCACAGCCAATTTTAAAATAATCTAGTCACCATTGTAATGAACACAGCAAGTTTCTTCAAGCAAGAAATAACAGTTAATCCATTTTGGTAATGATGGTTGGGGGATAAATGTTAGCCAGGACACCAGTCCACCTGAGGGCAGACAGAGTCTTGGTTTAACATCTCACCCAAACGACAGCACCCCGACAATACAACACTGCCTTAATGCTGCACTGGAGTGCCAACCTTATGTGTTCTAACACCTAGAGTGGGGCTTGAACCCATGACATTCTGACTCAGAGGCAAGAGTGCTGCCACTGAGCCGTGGCTGTGTATTTGCCCTGAACTGGCCTCAGGAGCACAAATTGAACAGTACTGACCCAGGAGAAGAACTCTTAATAGCTTTACTCCCTTGTCGCACTTAGTTCAAAATGGTGTGTGCACAGGGACATGATGGTTGGAGGAGGAAGAGAGAAAAAATTAAAAAAAGACAAGCACTTCAACAGTTGATGTCTCAGGGTTGTACCAAAAATACACTATGTGTTATAGTCCACTATAGGTTACAGAATCTGAAGGCATGGTGTAGCAATGTTTAGTGTTATAAAGGCATTATATATAATCATACAGCATGGGAGGCTATTTGGCCTATTATGTCTGTGCTTGCTCTTTGAAAGAGCTATCTAATTATTTCCACTCCCCTGCTCTTTCCCCATAACTCTGCAAAGTTCTCCTTTTTAGGTATATGTCCAAATCACAACTCGCTATGTAAAAAAAAAAATTCTCATTTCCCTCCCTTCTGATTTTTTGCCAATTATCTTAAATCTGTAACATTGAGTGACAATACATTAAAAATCATTACAGACAGTTGTCTTTCTGAACTGAAAAGAAATGAGTACAGAGCATTGCAAATGATAAACTACTGATGACCAAGTTGTTCACACTTCATTATTTCTATAGACATGATAAGGCCAGCATTTCCTTCATTGCTTTTACCCAGCATAGTCCACCTGGTCCTAAACAAAAATTGTACTGATTCTGTGAAGAAGTACAAAAATGCTCACCTGTCATATGACGTCTGAGGAGACTGGCGCCCACAGAGTTTTGGGCTACTTCTGAACATGGCATTTCCTGTTGGGGAATTTGCTGCACGCTGTAATATTGTAGAAAATTTTGATTATTTGTACATAGTAGTACTTTCATGTGAAATTGCTGTGTTCACCTAATGTTTAACATAGAAACATAGAAAATAGGTGCAGGAGTAGGCCATTCGGCCCTTCGAGCCTGCACCACCATTCAATAAGATCATGGCTGATCATGCAACTTCAATAACCCTTTCCTGTTTTCGCTCCATACCCCTTGATCCCTTTAGTCGTAAGGGCCATATATCCAGTGAACTGGCATCAACAACTCTCTGCGGGAGGGAATTCCACAGGTTAACAACTCTCTGAGTGAAGAAGTTTCTCCTCATCTCAGTCCTAAATGGCTTACCCCTTATCCTAAAACTATGTCTCCTGGTTCTGGACTTCCCCAACATCGGGAACATTCTTCCTGCATCTAACCTGTCCCGTCCCGTCAGAATTTTATATGTTTCTATGAGATCCCCTCTCATCCTTCTAAACTCCAGTGAATACAGGCCCAGTCGATCCAGTCTCTCCTCATATGTCAGTCCTGCCATCCCAGGAATCAGTCTGGTAAACCTTCGCTGCACTCCCTCAATAGCAAGAACGTCCTTCCTCAGATTAGGAGACCAAAACTGAACACAATATTCCAGGTGAGGCCTCACCAAGGCCCTGTACAACTGCAGTAAGACCTCCCTGCTCCTATACTCAAATCCCCTAGCTATGAAGGCCAACAAAACATTTGCCTTCTTCACCGCCTGCTGTACCTGCATGCCAACTTTCAATGACTGATGTCCCATGACACCCAGGTTTCGTTGCACCTCCCCTTTTCCTAATCTGCCGCCATTCAGATAATATTCTGCCTTTGTGTTTTTGCTACCAAAGTGGATAACCTCACATTTATCCACATTATACTGCATCTGCCATGCGTTTGCCCACTCACCTAACCTGTCCAAGTCACCCTGCAGCCTCTTAGCATCCTCCTCACAGCTCACACCACCACCCAGCTTAGAGTCATCTGCAAACTTGGACATATTACACTCAATTCCTTCATCTAAATCATTAATGTATATTGTAAATAGTTGGGGTCCCAGCACTGAACTCTGCGGCACCCCACTTGTCACTGCCTGCCATTCTGAAAAGGACCCGTTTATCCTGACTCTCTGCTTCCTGTCTGTCAACCAGTTCTCTATCCACGTCAGTACATTACCCCCAATACCATGTGCCTTAATTTTGCACGCCAATCTCTTGAGTGGGGCCTTGTCAAAAGCCTTTTGAAAGTCTAAATACACTACATCCACTGGTTCTCACTTGTCACTTGTTACATCCTCAAAAAATTCTAGAAGATTTGTCAAGCATGATTTCCCTTTCATAAATCCATGCTCACTTGGACCGATCCTGTCACCGCTTTCCAAATGCGCTGCTATTTCATCTTTAATAATTGATTTCAACATTTTCCCCACTACTGATGTCAGGCTAACCGGTCGATAATTATCAGTTTTCTCTCTCCTTCCTTTCTTAAAAAGTGGTGTTACATTAGCTACCCTCCAGTCCATAGGAACTGATCCAGAGTCGATAGACTATTGCAAAATGATCACCAATGCATCCACTATTTCTAGGGCCATTTCCTTAAGTTCTCTGGGATGTAGACTATCAGGCCCCGGGGATTTATCGGCCTTCAATCCCATCAATTTCCCCAACACAATTTCCCGCCTAATAAGGATTTCCTTCAGTTCCTCCTTCTCACTAGTCCCTCAGTCCCCTAGTATTTCCAGAAGGTTATTTATGTCTTCCTTCATGAAGACAGAACCAAAGTATTTGTTCAACTGGTCTACCATTTCTTTGTTCCCCATTATAAATTCACCTGAATTTGACTGTAAGGGACCTACATTTGACTTCACTAATCTTTTTCTCTTCACATATCTATAGAAGCTTTTGCAGTCAATTTTTATGTTCCCTGCAAGCTTACTCTCATACTCTATTTTCCCCCTCCTAATTAAACACTTTGTCCTCCTCTGCTGAATTATAAAATTCTCCCAGTCCTCAGGTTTGCTGCTTTTTCTGGCCAACGTATATGCCTCTTCCTTGGATTTAACATTATCCTTAATTTCCTTGTTAGCCACGGTTGAGCCACCTTCCCCGTTTTACTTTTACTCCAGACAGGGATGTATAACTGTTGAAGTTCCTCCATGTGATCTTTAAATGTTTGCCATTGCCTATCTACCGTCAACCCTTTAAGTATCATTCGCCAGTCTATTCTAGCCAATTCACGTCTCATACCATCGAAGTTTGTTTACAGCTTCCATGTTTCTTTAGAAAGCTGCTAATAATAGGGGATAATAGTGGTTTATTACACTGCCCCTTAACTTCACAGTCCTGAGTTCAAAATTAGAGCAAGTTCGCTCGTGTACAAAATAGAAAATATCACACGTGGAGTAGGTGTGACTGCTGAAGTCGGGACTAAAAACTAAATCTTTCATGTCCTCAGGATGCCCTAAAATGCTTTACAGCCAATTAAGTACTTTTGAAGTGTAGTCACTGTTGTTTTGAAGGCAAAAAAAAAACATAGCAGCCAATTTGTTCACAGTGAGGTCAAACAAACAGCAAAATAAAATTAATGACCAGTTAATCTGTTTTTGGTGGTATTGGTTGAGAGTTAATTATTCGCCAGGAGACCAACAGGACTCTGCTGCTCTTCATCGAATAGTGTTATGTAATCTTTTAAATCAACTGGAGCAAGCAGACAGCACCTCAATTTAATGTCTCATCCTAAAGACAGTGGGGTCGAAATTGCCCCCCTCCATAAGCTTCATTACCCCCTCTAAGAGGCGGGAATGGAGCGGAGAGGCCTTACCGACTGGGGGCGGACGGATGGGCTGACCTGTCCAAAATTGCCCCTGGGCCGGAAGCGACGGGAACGGATTCCCGTCCGTTTTCCCGCCGTGTCGACCCCATACCAACCGGCGGCGACCCGCTTTCTGACCCCTGTGGGAAATTGCCCCGCAGGAGCGGTGCTGCCGCCGGTTGGTATTCCCGACAGCTTTCCCCAGCGAGGAGCTGTCCGTGTCTGGGCAGCACGTCTGCCCTTAAGAGAGGGGTCACGCTGCCGACGACTCCATTTTATTTTTTATTGTCGGCCGACTGCCAGGTCAGGCCGACAATTATGCCCACGGGTTCGGCCGGGCCGCCAACAGGCCACTGGCCCAGCCGAAAACCTCTCTGGTGGCCCAATGTTTCCACTAAAATGGCTGCAGAGTTCACAGTAGCCTTCCACTTTAACTGAAGGGGAGAGATGTTGTGATGCGTCAGCGCGATGCGGCACATCTACGTAGCGCTGACATCATCAGAGCGGCAATGATAACTTGGAGCGACGGCTGGTCCAACCCGCCCTGCTGACGACGGTTGCTCCGACCCGCCCGCATTTCCGCCCCACAACGCTGCTCCGACTAAAATTTCTCTGGATTCTCCGCCCCATGGATTGGGGCGGAGAAACACTATAAAAACAGTAGGTGCCCCCCATTTGGGGCGGGGCTTAATTTCAGCCCCAGGATCTCCTACAATGCAGCATTCTCTTAGTACTGCACTTAAGTGTCAGCCTAGATTGCATGACCTGGAGCTGAAAGTGGTCACCCCCAAGCAAGCTGTTTGCTCAACTCTCTCAAACATGAGAGGTACATGTTGACACCAACAAAACTAAATAATGGGGTTTATAAAGCAAGCTTACACTCAAAAGGTGAGTACATAGCTTTCAAGTAAATAAATATAACTGATTCAGTTAATAAAGTGCGCTTCACATTCAGGTTAACTACCATATTAATCCATTTACAAGTCAATAGCACATATTAGTTGGACACTCACCAAAGTCCTGTTATACTTGCTGAAACTGTTTTCAAGAGCAGATCGCAGACCATCATTGCTGTCATGAAGCTTTCTGTTAGCCGACCTGTACAAGGGAAGAACATTGGCAAGTACCAAGGATTATAAAAACGAACTTATTCCTTTATGAAAGATGTCATGTTATGCACCAAGACAGATAGAAAAACTCAAACTCTTTACCAAAATACTTAGAGGAGACTGGATTTCAATTTCTAATATACTATACAGTTCTTGTAGTATTTTACAGCAGATAATATAAAAATAAAAGCTCTGTTTATGTAAATAGATGTGTCTTGATAAATGACTAAAACAAAAACAGCCGAATGTCAAACTGGCCCACGGATTCCACAATTGGCTAATTTAAATTATTTATAATATTCTGCATTGCGGTTTTTACATGCACAAGATGAGTTCATTTACCTCTTGGGAGAGGGGAGATGGTGCATTATCAAGAGTTCAGCTGTACTTAAAGAGTGGCAGGTTTTTTTGAGGCTAAGGCAACAGAAAGGCTGAAAGAGTTCCCAGAATTGCCCCATTTTAGAAAAAAAATCCTGGAAGTATTATTGGACTCTAACAAAAGTGGCAATTTTGGGGGTCAGGCCTGCGATTGCAGGAGTCGGCAGCGAGGAAGGACTTAAATTTGTTCATGTCGGAGTTCTGCGCATGTTCCTCCCGGTGGCCAGGAATGGTTCTGGACGAGGGGTGGTTCTGGATAAGGGAGTTCTGGATAAGGGAGATTCAACCTGTATTTTGATAAAGACAATATCCCTTTAAGTAAACACACCAGAGTGTGAAAATGCAAGGCTAGTAAATTTAAAGAGGCCCAGAGTATTTAAAGACAGCATATACATCAGAAAAAGTATATCCATTTAAAGTGCTATTTATCAATTAAAAAAAAGATACTTACTGAAGCATTTCAATTTGCTGTGTTAGGCTGACTCTATCATATGTATACCCTCTGACCATGTCCTGATCCCTGCAGTCGAAGTAAAAACGGAGTGAGTCAGGGGTTATAAAAAAAACGCATTTTTTTACACAAAGTTGTGTGCAGCACCTGTAGTGAATGCTCTTTAACTTAAACTCACAGTGCAATCAGTTATTTCTATTTCTTTTACCTTTCTAAATTCAAACTCTGATCAGCATAATCACTTTTCAAAGCATCCATTTCACTCTGCAGCAGCATTACGATTGTTTGTGCTTCAAGTAGTTCTTTTCTCAGTTTATCGTTTTCCTGACACCAAAAAACAAGCATTAAAATTTTTTGACTGAATTCTGTTTTCTAGCCTCAACACCCTTGCTCATAAATGCCACTATTATATCCTTTTAAATTGATAACGGACTGGGCAACAAGGTGGGATAATGCATCACATCTGCGACTCCCAAACACATTTCAGGTGTAACATCTGAAGGAGGTACCATATGTAGGCCAGGTATTTCCCACAGAAAGGAGGAGGAGAAGGTGAAGGGGTCAGATACCAGAGGACAATCTCATGCCATTTTTGCACTGGCTGTAAGAAGATGCATCAGTGTGGGAGCAGATCTTGGTACAAGCTAGAAAATCACCTTCTTGGCCACAGATAGTGTATAGCAGGAGAATGACTGGAATAAAAATGTAAACTAAATGTTAAATTAAAAAGTAGGACCTCAAAAGTAGTAATCTCGGGATTGCTACCAGTGCCACGTGCTAGTCAGAGTAGGAATCGCAGGATAGCACAGATGAATACGTGGCTTGAGCAGTGGTGCAGCAGGGAGGGATTCAAATTCGTGGGGCATTGGAACAGGTTCTGGGGGAGGTGGGACCAGTACAAACCGGACGGTCTGCACTTGGGCAGGAACAGAACCAATGTCCTAGGGGGAGTGTTTGCTAGTGCTGTTGGTGAGGAGTTAAACTAATATGGCAGGGGGATGGGAACCAATACAGGGAGACAGAGGGAAACAAAAAGGAGACAAAAACAAAAGACAGAAAAGAGATGAGTAAAAGTGGAGGGCAGAGAAACCAAAGGCAAGAAACAAAAAGGGCCACTGAATATAAAAGGGCTGCAGGAGGGGTAAAAACTAAAAATCATGGTTTAAAAACTAGGATGAAAACACTCTACCTAAATGCACGCAGCATTAGAAATAAAGTAAATGAGTTGACGGCACAAATCATTACAAATGGGCATGATTTGGTGGCCATTACAGAAACATGGTTGCAAGGTGGCCAAGACTGGGAATTAAACATACAGGGGTATCTGACGATTCAGAAAAATAGGCAAGAAGGGAAAGGAGGTGGGGTAGCTCTGTTAATAAAGGATGATATCAGGGCAGTTGTGAGGGATGATATTGGCTCCAATGAACAAAATGTTGAATCATTGTGGGTGGAGATTAGAGATTGTAAGAGGAAAAAGTCACTGGTCGGCGTAGTTTATAGGCCCCGAAATAATAACTTCATGGTGGGGCGGGCAATAATCAAGGGAATAATGGAGGCATGTGAAAAAGGAACGGCAGTAGTTATGGGGGATTTTAACCTACATATCGATTGGTCAAATCAAATCGCAGGGGGTAGCCTGGAGGAGGAATTCATAGAATGCACACGGGATTGTTTCTTAGAACAGTATGTAACAGAGCCTACAAGGGAGCAAGCCATTTTGGATCTGGTCCTGTGTAACGAGACAGGAAAAATAAACGATCTCCTCGTAAAAGATCCTCTCGGAATGAGTGATCACAATATGGTTGAATTTGTAATACAGATTGAGGATGAGGAAGTTGTGTCAGAAACGAGCGTACTATGCTTAAACAAAGGGGACTACAGTGGGATGAGGGCAGAGTTGGCTAAAGTAGACTGGAAACAAGGACTAAACGGTGGCACAATTGAGGAACAGTGGAGGACTTTTAAGGAGCTCTTTCATAATGCGCAACAAAAATATATTCCAGTGAAAAAGAAGGGCGGCAAGAGAAGAGATAACCAGCCGTGGATAACCAAGGAAATAAAGGAAAGTATCAAATCAAAGACCAATGCATATAAGGTGGCCAAGGTTAGTGGGAAACTAGAGGATTGGGAAAATTTTAAGTAACAGCAAAGAATGACTAAAAAAGCAATAAAGAAAGGGAAGGTAAACTTGCGCAAAACATAAAAACAGATAGTAAAAGCTTTTACAGATATATAAAACGGAAAAGAGCGACTAAAGTAAATGTTGGTCCCTTAGAAGATGAAAAGGGGGATTTAATAATGGGAAATGTAGAGATGGCTGAGACCTTAAACAATTATTTTGCTTCCATCTTCACAGTGGAAGACACAAAAACCATGCCAAAAATTGCTGGTCATAGGAATGTGGGAAGGGAGGACCTTGAGATGATCACTATCACTAGGGAGGTAGTGCTGGACAGACTAATGGGACTGAAGGTAGACAAGTCCCCTGGTCCTGATGAAATGCATCCCAGGGTATTAAAAGAGATGGCGGAAATTATAGCAGATGCATTTGTTATAATCTACCAAAATTCTCTGGACTCTGGGGAGGTACCAGCGGATTGGAGAGCAGCTAATGTAACGCCTCTGTTTAAAAAAGGGGGCAGGTAAAAGGCAGGTAACTATAGGCCGGTTAGTTTAACATCTGTAATGGGGAAAATGCTTGAAACTATCATCAAGGAAGAAATAGCAGGACATCTGGATAGGAATAGTGCAATCAAGCAGACGCAGCATGGATTCATGAAAGGGAAATCATGTTTAACTAATTTACTGGAATTCTTTGAGGATATAACGAGCATGGTGGATAGGGGTGTACCGATGGATGTGGTGTATTTAGATTTCCAAAAGGCATTCGATAAGGTGCCACACAAAAGGTTACTGCAGAAGATAAAGGTACGCGGAGTCAGAGGAAATGTATTAGCATGGATAGAGAATTGGCTGGCGAACAGAAAGCAGAGAGTTGGGATAAATGGGTCCTTTTCCGGTTGGAAATCAGTGGTTAGTGGTGTGCCACAGGGATCAGTACTGGGACCACAACTGTTTACAATATACATAGATGACCTAGAAGAGGGGACAGAGTGTAGTGCAACAAAATTTGCAGATGACACTAAGATTAGTGGGAAAGCGGGTTGTGTAGAGGACTCAGAGAGGCTGCAAGGAAATTTGGATAGGTTAAGCGAATGGGCTAAGGTTTGGCAGATGGAATACAATGTCGGAAAGTGTGAGGTCATCCACCTTGGGGAAAAAAAACAGTAAAAGGGAATATTATTTGAATGGGGAGAAATTACAACATGCTGTGTTGCAGAGGGACCTGGGAGTCCTTGTGCATGAATCCCAAAAGGTTAGTTTGCAGGTGCAGCAGGTAATCAGGAAGGCGAATGGAATGTCGGCCTTCATTGCGAAAGGGATGGAGTACAAAAGCAGGGAGGTGTTGCTGCAACTGTATAAGGTATTGGTAAGGCCGCACCTGGAGTACTGCGTGCAGTTTTGGTCACCTTACTTAAGGAAGGATATACTAGCTTTGGAAGGGGTGGGGACGATTCACTAGGCTGATTCGAGAAATTAGGGGGTTACCTTATGATGATAGATTGAGTAGACTGGGTCTTTACTCCTTGGAGTTCAGAAGGATGAGGAGTGATCTTATAGAAACATTTAAAATCATGAAAGGGATAGACAAGATAGAGGCAGAGAGGTTGTTTCCATTGGTGGGGGAGACTAGAACTAGGGGGCACAGCCTCAAAATACGGAGGAGCCAATTTAAAACCGAGTTGAGAAAGAATTTCTTCTCCCAGAGGGTTGTGAATCTGTGGAATTCTCTGCCCAAGGAAGCAGTTGAGGCTGGCTCATTGAATGTTTTCAAGTCAAATATAGATAGATTTTTAAGCAATAAGGGAATTAAGGGTTACTGGGAGAGGGCGGGTAAGTGGAGCTGAGTCCACGACCAGATCAGCCATGATCTTATTGAATGGCGGAGCAGGCTTAAAGGGCTAGATGGCCTACTCCTGTTCCTAATTCTTATGTTCTTATGTTCTTATGTTCTTATAAACACACAGTTTAATTTGCTAATTTTTTCCCCTCCAGGGCAAGAGATTTTGTGCAATGTGACACCCCAAAAAAAATCTTATGAATTTCTACATTTATTTGGTGTAGCATGATTTATATTCCAGTATCTCAATCTTGCAAAAAAATGCCAGAGGCAGTAAATTAATGATAATAAATCATGCCATATGGAGAATGCATCTGAAAAATTAGGATTTTCCATATTCACAATGTTGAATATTTTACTGCCACAATTTAGGTGGTGTACATATTGTACTTGTAAATTCATCAAGTTTTACATTAAATATAAAGCCGTAGTTTTCTCATAAAACCTCATATAACAAAGGGGGCAGTTTTAATGTTATCCGCCCAGCAGGAAAAGGCAGGATCAGATCAGCCACCATTATACACCCCACACAGTTTTACTTTACACTGACTTCAATAAAAAATAACATTGGGCAGGGTGTAAAATGAACAGCTGATCTGGTCCCATCAGTTTCTCAACAGGCAGCTTAGGTTAAAGTTATCCCCAAAATCGTAGAGCATTTATATCAAAGATATTGGAAAAGCAGACAAGAGATGAGCACAGAGGTTTTATTCAGAACACTGTTAGAATTATTCTAAATTGTAAAACTGGATTTTGTTTTACTTGTTGAATGCTGCCTGCATTTTCAGGAGACTCAGTAATATACCCAAGTCAGAATCTGTTCAGGAACATACTTCCTTACCTGAGTAAAATCATTTATTTTTCTTTTTAATGCAATGCTCTCTTCCTTTGGACTAATCGATCTGTATTGTTCTTCTAACTGTAAGAGGAAAAGAACATGTTTCTAGTTTTTCCATCACGCTGAATGAAAGTAAATCAGAAAGATGATTTTTGTATGACTTTCACAATGATTCACAAATAAGACAGACTTTAAACATCCACCAAAACGGCATGAAAAATTTAAGACTTTACTCAAAGTTCATGGCTGTACTCTTCTTACTCTTCTTGGGCTAGAACACTAGTCAGGTGCAGGGTGCTCAAAGTTTGGTATCCTCGTACAGGAAACACAAAAAGTTAGCATGCAAGTACAGCCAGCAATTAGGAAAGCAAATTGCATGTTGGCTTTTATTGCAAGGGAGTTGCAGTACAAGAGTAAGGAAGTCTTACTACAATTGTACAGAGCTTTGATGAGACCACACCTGGAGTACTGTGTACAGTTTTGGTCTCTTTATCCGAGAAATGCCTTAGAGGCAGTGTAACAAGGTTCATTAGATTACTCCCTGGGATAAGAGGGTTGTCCTATGAGGAAAGATTGAGCAGACTGGGCTTATACTCTCTGGAATTTAGAAGAATGAGAGGTGATCTCATTGAAACATGCAAGATTCTGAGGGTAGATGCTGAGAGGTTGATTCCCCTGGCTGGAGAGTCTAGAACTAGGGGGCATAGTCTCAGGATAAAGGGTTGGCCATTTAAGACTGAGATGAGGAGGAATTTCTTCACTCAAAGGGTTATGAATGTTTGGAATTCTCTTCCCCAAAGTGCTGTGGATGATGTATTCAAGGCTCAGATAGATAAAAATTTTTGACTCTCGGGGAAATCAAGGAATATGGGGATCAGACACAAAAGTGGAGTTGAGGTCGATGATGAGGCATGATCTTATAGAATGGCGCAGCTGGCACAAAGGGCCGTATGGCCTATTCCAGTTCCTAATTCTTATATTTTTATGTTCTTATGCATGGCACCTGACCTGAACCTGCCTGGATTTTGGATCATGTCATTAGCATTGACCCAGTGTGCCCTATGGCTGTCGTCCAAAAACAGCAGCCAGAAGGGGATAGATTTTTGACTTGCCGCCAGAATGTAAAACTAATATTGTGGATCGGCTATCTGTTATTCAAACTGTCGACTTTCATTTCCATTAAAATCAATGGTGTAGGTGCAGGCGCTCCACTCCCCAATCCTGGGGAAGTCCCAGGACAACACAAAGGCAACATGTGTCTCCACCCCTTTGTACTTGAGAACTGAAGGAGAAGAGGAAGAGGGATATGAATGTGGAAGTGCAATATCTGCATCAAAAACCCCAAAGCCAAAACTGCAAATTTTTGCAATTCACAGATTGTGATTGTAACATAAGAACAAAATGTGCTTGAGACACTCATTTCCCCCAACCTAGCAATGTCACCAGGCCTGTAAGGGGTAACAGATTAGGTGTATTGGCAAAAGTAAAATACACTGAAAACCATCGTTTTTGCACATGGCAATTTCCCCCTCCCACCTGCAAGAGACAGGAATCAGATCACTAGCCCAGGCACAGCACAATCATAGGAGCTTTGAAAATAGAGGATTTCACCAAGTTTCCTCCCCCACACAATGGCCCCAAGTTTCCACATGATTTGCTCCTGATTTTTAGGAGCAACTGGTGTAGAACGAAGTATCTTAGAAATCGGAATTCTCGTCATTTAGTTTGCTCCAGTTCTAGTCAGTTAGAACAGTTTCACTTTGGAACAGAATTTTTTTTTCAAAAGGGGGCGTGTCCGGCCACTTACGCCTGTTTTCAAAGTTTCGTCAGTGAAAACTTATTCCAAACTAACTTAGAATGGAGTAAGTGAAGATTTTTGTATGCTCGAAAAAACCTTGTCTACACTTTAGAAAATCAGGCGTAGGTTACAAATCAGGCGTAGCGAATGGTGGGGGGGGGGGGTTTAAAGGGAAGTTTACAAACATTAAACACTTCAGTTTTACAAATAAAGAGCCATCATCAATAATAAATGATAAATACATCAATAAATCAACCAATAAATCAATCAAAAAAAATTAATAAGAAATAATTTTTTTTTAAATCAGTAAATAAAAAATTTTCTACTTACCGACTGCAGCACCGGGAGCCCTCCAACAGCATGCTGGGATGCCCCCCCCCCTCTCCCAGTCTCTATCTTTCTGTCTGTCTGTGTGTCTCTCATTCTCTGTCAGTGTCTGTGTTTCTGACAGCGAGGGGGGGGAAGGAGGGGGGTAGAGGGAGAGAGGGGGGAGCAGAGGGAGGGATGGGGGAGAAGGGGGAGGGATGGCGGCAGGATGGGGGAAAAGGGGAAGGGGAGAAGGGGGGAGGAGGGGGGAGGGGGAGAAGGGGATAAAGGAGATGGGGGGGAAAGGAGATGGGGAAGGAGATTTGGGGGGGGAAGGAGATTGGGGGTGGGGGGAAGGAGATTGGGGGGAAGGAGATGGTGGGGAGGAGATTGGGGGGGAAGGAGATTTGGGGGGGGAAGGAGATTGGAAGGAGATTGGGGGGGGGGAGGAGATTGGGGGGGGAAAGGAGATTGTGGGGGGGAAGGAGATTGGGGGGGGGGGGAAGGAGATTGGGGGGGGGGGGAAGGAGAAGGGGGAGGGAGGTTGAACGGGCCGGGCCCGAGACTTCGGGCAGGGCCCGTCCCCAGCACCAGATTTACAGGCAGGTGGCATTGGGTCGGGTCGGGGGGGTGGTGGGAGGGAGGTCGGTTCGGTTCGGATCGGGGGTCGGGAGGGAGAGGGAGGTCAGGTCGGATCCAGTCCGGGGGCGGGGGGGGGGGGGGGGGGAGCAGGAGTCGGGTCGGGTCCAGTCGGGGGGGGGGGGGGGGAGTGGGAGTCAGGTCGGTGTCGGGTCGGGGGGCGGGGGAAGCGGGAATCAGGTCGTTGTCGAGTCCGGTCCGGAGGCGGGAAGCAGCAGTCGAGTCGGGTCAGCAGGAAGCAGGAGCTGGCCGTGGGAGGAGCCTTATTCACGCAGCCCCAGTGAGGCCATTTGGCCAGGGCTAGGGGCTGCATGCTTCGGGCCCCTCCCACACAGTTTCGGGCGCCTGGAGCTACTGCACTTGCGCGCCCACTGTAGCGCGCATGTGCAGAGGTCCCGGCACTGTTTTCGGCGCAGGGACCTGGCTCCGCCCCCCACAGCTCCTGCTGCACTGCGCCGAGGGCCAGAGGACCTTCAGGGAGGTGGAGAATCTGGAGGATTTTTTTAGCCGCACTTTGTGGCGCGAAAAACGGGCGTCCAGGTCGGGACTGCGCCGTTCTAGGCGCGGCTCGAAACTTGGGCCCTATATCCCAGATTATCAGGCTTCTTAGGACCTCAAAGCCTCTATTTGGAAAATTGGAACAAGAGGAAAACATATTTCCAGGTTAATTTATGGCACGTTTAGCCACAAATGGCAGCATGAGCTCAATGTCCACCTCCTGTTCCTAGAAATTCTCTTGACTTCTGCACAGTACCTTTTGAGAAGTACATTTTGCAAAACGTTTCTTTTGTTTTTTTGAACTAATGCCAATTTCAAGCAAAAGAAAAATCAAAGTTCACCTCCGACTGCACTCGTATTATTTTAAAATCAGTTTTAGAGGTAATCCTTACCTTTTTCAGTTTTGTGATTGTTAGCTGGAGTTCATTTACATTTGTGTCATATTGATGTTTTAGCTTAACGAGAGCAAACTCCGCTTTTTTTTGTTCCTGCAACCATAAAGTTAAATAGTTTGATCCATATCAAGCTAAAATATGTACCATTATATTACAGAAATATTGTCCCATTCAAACCAGAAGAGACTCATCTATAAACTTTTCTGTTAGTATTATCCCTTCCATTGTGATTCAATTGTACATAATCAGTGAAACAAATAACAATCCTCACAATTTGCATCTCTTCTGTGAAGAAGGTGCTTTTCCACAAAGAAGGGAATAGTATTATTTATATCTCAAATGGCAAGATGGTGAGACCACCCATGAGCAACATTGTCAGACCCCTTGGAACACGTTCCAACTCTCAAGCACCATAGTCAGAGGACTCACATCAGGTCCCTACTCATGAGCATTACTGTCAAAGACATCGGAGTAGGTCCTCACCAATTATAGTCAGCATCTCTGCTATTTCTTCCCTACATTCCCTCAGAAGCCTCGAATGTAGACCATCGAGTCCTTGTGAATTGTTTAGCTTAAATTTGAGTAATTTGTTTAGTAACATTTCTCTTTGAATAATAACCTCTGTAAAATAGTTCTGCACTTAATATCCACCTCCTCAGTGAAAATTAAAGCAAACAATTTATTTATCTTCAGTAATTCTTTCACTCTTCACTCAAGCTTACCTAATTAGTATAATTTTGGGATGTTTTCATGCTCTGAGTCTGCACACAATACCAATTGGATTGAGACTGTCCAAACTCAATTCACGGAACATCTTACAGCCAGAGAAAAGAGACTTTCATCTCATCAGCCTGTGCTTAATTTAAATCCAGGAGCCATAAGTAAAACGATCACATGCTGACATACTATGCCACCCAACCACAAGATAATGATATGCTTTGGAAGGGTTCCATGAAATAATTTGTTGCCAAGGCAACATAACTACTTCACTACAACTGTGAAGTCAGATCTCAAGACATATTTAACAATTATACTGGGCTGCCAGTGGTTCTGACCAACTAGATTTTTTAAATAGAGAAACTCTCTCTAAAGCACTTGAGCCCAAACACAACGTTTTATAAATATATAGAGCTATTTATTATAGGTTAAAACTATATGTACTCTCCTTTACATGTCACAAATGTAATTTAGAAGCAAGTTAATTATATTTGTCTTATTGCCGTGGGCTGAAAGCTATGCAAATATTGTCCTTATTTAAATAGTGATTACATTGCGATGGTCCAATGACATTATGGAACATTTTCCCTTCTTTATCGAGAGAAACCATAAAAGATTATTTTAAACCCAAACATTCATCAACATATAGTACTCAGTGCACCTCCATGAAATATGATTTCAATTTTGACTTGTGAAGTGAACTGTTGTTCTGAGTTACACAGTCAGCCTCCCAAGCAAAAAAATCTGTTTTACAGTAACAGAGTTTCTTCAGAATGTAGAATGCTATATTTTAATGGAATACCATTGATATGGGTAATACAGTGACAGGATGATTCATGTGCTTGCTGGATCTAGTGATATAAAAGGGGCCAGGACACAGGTGCGTGCTTGAGGCAACAACTATAGATGAAGGTCATAAATAAGAAAGTAAATATTTAACTATGTACTTGATGCTTTATTTTACCAGCCCTGCCTTTCTCTAAGCAATGTTTACTGTTGGAAATTCTAACATAATTATAACATAAGAATGTCAAAGTTAGGTGTGAAGTATTTAAAGAAAAATTGTTGTCTTTTCGGGTTTGCTCGTTTTGTGAAAAAGAAAACTACAGTAACTATAGTGTTGTTTTTGAAGAGGCTGCTATAAATGTTCTGTGTGGAATTTCAGGCTCATTAAAAGGTGAGGGATGTTGGCACTAAGGAATGGAACATTATTCCATTTCAGGCACTTAGTGTCAACATCAATCATTTCTAAATGAGGTAAAGCACAGCTAAGCACAGAGTGAAGAATTTAGGTTCCGAAATTCCATCATGGGATAAAGCACATGAATATTATCTGAAATTTCTCTCTCCAATACTTTAACAAAAGGTATTAACCCATTTATTCTAAATGTTAAACAATTGGACACTAGTATCTCATGTTGTGATTTTAAGGTTTTAGTGAATTGCAGTAAGGAGTTAAAATTCTGTGACAAATGATTTCCACTCTGCACCAAGTGTAATAAAATCAGGAACCTATTTGCAAAGCACAGGAGTAATTTTCAACTTTACTGTCTGGGCAGCAAACCGGTGGATCGGATTGATTATAATGGTATGAAAATTAGGGACAGGCGATCCACTCCACCAGGTTATCAGCAGGTGGTGAAGTTGAAATTACCCTTGACATGATTACAATCCTGCTACATCTAGTTGATAGAGAAAATCCATTCCCCAGTATTATCGATTTTTACAACTATATTTCTCATCCTGCTTTTTAAAATAAAGAGTTTGGAATTTTGTACAACAAATTGGAAATTTGGAAAGAGATGGAATTCTGTTGACAATCTTACCTCCTTTTGGCAATTCTGAACCGAAGTCTTTATTCGCTGATCAATATCCTCCTCCAGCTCACTCAGCTGTTGTGCAGCCTCATCCTGTGTCCTGAAACAGACAAGTACCAAAATAACAGAGACCTGCACTCTATAATCTGCTTCACCTCACTCGTTTATGCATGTCAACGGAGGTTACAATACTACAGCAAATGAGAAGAACCTTCCTCTATTTATATGTTCTGTTATTTATTCTGATGCCCACAGTATAACAGTTTTAATGACCAAAATAGCAATCTGGTTGTGCTTTAAGTTATTAAGTTGATATCAAAGGCTATCTATTTTAAAAATAGGTTGGCATTGATGGCATTTCTCCATTTCAATAATAACAGAATAAAATGGATGCTAATCTAAAGAAGATATTAGAAAAGGTGACCAAAAGCCTGTCAAAAAAAGTGGGTTTTAAGGAGGGTCATAAAAGAGAAGGAGGTGGATCAGCAGAGGGTGTTAGATGGCTGGAGACACAACTGCCAATGATGGGGCAACAGGAGCGGGATGCACAAGTTGCTAGAATCAGAAAAATGCAGAGTTCGGGGCAGATGAATTTACAGAGATGAGGAGAGTGAGGCCATGAAGGGATTTAAACACGAGGATGAGAATTTAAAATTGGGGGCATAGGGAGACTGCAAGTCACTGTAGGTCACTAATAATAAAGGATATTAGCTAGGAAAATCAAGTAGTAGAATCAGTTTGGGTGGAGCTAAGAAACAGTAAGGGGCAGAAAACATTGGTGGGAGTTGTTTATAGGCCCCCAAACGGTAGTAGGGCACAGTATAAATCAGGAAATTAAGAGGTGCGTCTAACAAAGGTAATACAGTAATCACGGAGGACTTTAATCTACATATACACTGGGAAAACCAAATTTGCAGTAATAGTGTGGAGGATGAATTCATGGATTGTATACAAGATAATTTTCTAGATGAGTATGTTGAGGAAACGAGAGAACAGGCTATTTTAGATCTAGTATTGTGCAATGAGAAATAATTAATAACCTTGTAGTAAAGGGACGCTTAGGGAAGAGTGACCATAATATGATAGAATTTTACATTAAGTTTGAAAGGGATTTAGTTAAATCCGAAACTAGGGTCTTAAATCTAAACAAAGGAAACTATGTAGGTATAGGGGCGAGTTGGCTAAAGTGGATTGGGAAACTCTATTAAAAGGTAGATAAGCAATGGCTAGCATTTAAAGAATTAATACAGAATTAACAACAAATATACATTCCTTTAAAGCACAAAAACCCCACAGGAAAAATGGTCCAACCAACAAGAGAAGTTGAAAATAGTATTCGATCAAAGAAAGAGGCTTATAATGTTGCCAAAAAGAGCCTGAGGATTGGGAGGATTTTAGAATTTAGCAAAGGAGGACCAAGAAATTGATAAAGAAAGGGAAAATAGAATATGAAGGTAAACTAGCGAGAGAAAGAAAGACTGTAAAAGCTTCTATAGGTATGTAAAAAGGAAAACATTTGCAAAAGTCAATGTGGGTTCCCTACCGGCTGAGACAGGAGAAATGATAATGGGGAATAAGGAAATGGCAGAGAAATTAAACAAATATTTTGGGGTAGAAATTCACCCATGCCAGAAACCTGGCGCACCTACCGTTTCAAAGTGTTTTTACCGTCGCGTCAGACGAAGTGGACTCTTGATCAATTTTCAGCTCTTTGGCAATTTTTTGGGGAGTGGACCGGAAGTCGGTCATAATGGGGTCGGAAATGCAGCGGTAAGTGCTCGAGGGGCAGAATGGAGTCTCGGCGCCGGAGCGGTGTTGACGTCAGTGCGCGTGCGTGTCGCCACGTGTCTCCACCCATTTAAAGGGGAGAGAACCAGTGATTTTTTAACTTCGGCTCACTGAGCCACCAGGGAGGATTTCGGCCGGGCCAGCAGCCTGGCACCCAAGAGGGGGTGCCAAGCTGCCTGTTGGCGGGGGCCATAATTGTCCAGCCGATCGGGAAGTCTGCCAGAAAAATAAAACACATGGCGGCCACGGCAGTGCGCCCTCTCCTTGAAGGGCCACCACGTTGACGTGGCTCACACACAAAAAACAAGATGCACCAACAGAAAAAACTGTCAGGGGCACTGCGCTATCTATGATTTTTGCAGCTAAATTTCGCGGGGGTGCCATGGAGGTGCAGTAGATCGGTGGTGTGCCTTTTGATGATGCACTTAAGACGGGTTGGCAGCAGCGAGGCGGAAGTGGGGACCACCAAAAAAATCCCCGAGGTGAATTTCGCTGGCGGCGGCCAATGGACCGGAAATTGGCGGCCGCTCGACTCCGCCGCCTGGACGCTGCTTTCTGGCAGCAAGTGGCCTTTTTGGGAGGCTGAATTTTGGCCCCTTTGTGTCTGTCTTCATGGATGAAGACAAGAGAAACCTCCCCGAAATAGTGGAGTACCAAGGGTCTAGCAAGAATGAGGAACTGAAAGAAATTAGTATTAGTAAAAAAAAATAGCACTGGAGAAATTAATGGGACTGCAAGCTGATTAATCCCTTGGACCTGATGGCCTACATCCTAGGATTTTGAAAGAGGTGGCTATAGAGATAGTGGATGCATTGGTTGTCATCTTCCAAAATTCCATAGATTCTAGAACAGTTCCCGCAGATTGGAAGGTAGCTAATGTAATCCTGCTATTTAAGAAAGGAGGGAGAGAAAACACGGGGAATTACAGACCAGTTAGTCTGACATCATTAGTTTGGAAAATGCTAGAAGCAATTATTAAGTATGTGGGAACAGGGCACTTAGAAAATAATAATAGGATTGGGCAGAGTTAATATGGATTTATGAAAGGGAAATCATGTTTGACAAATCTGTTGGAGAGATTTTTGAGGTTTTAACGAACAGAATAGATAAGGGGGACCAGTAGATGTAGTGTATTTGGATTTTCAGAAGGCATTCGATAATGTGCCACACAAGAAATTATTGAACAAAATTGAGACTCATGGGATTGGGGTAATATACTAGCATGGATTGAGGATTGGTTAATGGACAGAAACCAGAGAGTAGGAATATATGGGTCATTTTCGGATTGGCAGGCTGTAACTATTGAGGTGCGGCAAGGATCGGTGCTTGAGCCTCAGCTAGTCACAATCTATATCAATGAATTAATTGAGGGGACCAAATGTAATAGATCCAAGTTGCTGATGATACAAAGCTAGGTGGGAATGGAAGCTGTGAGGGGGATGCAGAGACTTCAAGGGGATCAAGGGCTCAATTTTCCCCGGTCATTTGCGACGTTTTTTTGGCGTGCGCCATTTTTTTTAGTGTATTTGTTTTTTTCCAAGTTTCCCCCTGCAATCTGCGCCAGCGTAACTGACTTAGTTACGATTTTTCTAGGCCATTTTTTTTTTACCTCATGTCTGCACCGTTTATTTCAATTGTTTGCAGTTTAGCCAACATTTTTTCCTCCTAGGTTGGCATATCTGGCCACTGCCGAAAAACCTTCTGGGCACTTAAGAAAACCAGCATACATTCACAAATCGGC
The DNA here is from genome assembly GCF_044704955.1 of Pristiophorus japonicus. Taxonomy (NCBI): domain Eukaryota; kingdom Metazoa; phylum Chordata; class Chondrichthyes; family Pristiophoridae; genus Pristiophorus; species Pristiophorus japonicus. The sequence continues at coordinate 110,688,572 of NC_091977.1, read as the reverse complement.
ACTGAAAGATGCCATTGTTTTTAAATCGAAGACTTTGGAGGGAATCAAGAACATTTTCAAAATTATTAAAGTTCAACTATTTTTTTACCTGTCAACGTAGAAGTGTAAATTTGTTATATTTCAGAAATTCTCTAATTTTTTTTTAAACTCACTCACAAGCTACCACCGAATGTCTTGAAGCAGAGCTGGAGGGTTGTAGCTTTGGCCGGCAGAATCGTCCCCGCCCCCTGACACAGCGGCTTGGGGTTTGGCTACAAAAGAAGCCGTTCGGGGGGGGTGGAGGGCTGTGAAGGGAAAGGAGAGAGAACAAGGTACCTATCGGAAGGCTTCGAGCCTGGGGAGCAAAGTGCCTTCTACACTGAAGACTCCAATTAGTTAGTAGGGGGGATGTAGGGGAAAGAAGATATCTTTGGGTGTGGTCCATCCATACAGATCTTGGGGAGAGAGAGAGAACTGCGAACCTGTCCTCCCTGCCTGCTTTCCTGCTGTTTTGAGCTTTTTTTAAAGTGTTAAATTTAAGTATGGGGGCAATACTGACAATGCCATACCTTGTGTGAACCTTCTGCATCATGGTGCTACGTAGGAGACAACTGATTCGACTTCATCGCATCAGGAACATCAGAGCCCGTAGGGTGCTGGGCGGAGGGCCTTACCCACCTCGGGTATATTGAGACAAGCATTCGGACCTCCACCTGAGTGATGCAGACTGTGTCAGAAGGCTACGTTTCCGCAAAGAAGTTGTAAGTTGGTCAAAACAGCCCTGCAACCTAGAAGCATCAGGACGACTGCTTTGTCAGTTGAAGTGAAGGTCACAGCCGCACTTTCATTCTATGCCTCCAGCTCGTGTCAAGCAACAACTGGGGATGTGTGTGCCATCTCTCAACATGCAACACATGTCTCCATTCACCAGGTGATGGTTGCACTGTATGTGCAGAGGAATGACTTCATAAAGATCCCCATGACCGCCCAAGCAATCCATGACAGGGCTGTGGGCTTCTCCAGGATTGTTGGCTTACCAAAGGTACAGGGCTGCATTGATTGTACCCACATCGCTTTGCGAACACCTTTGGAGGATTCCGAGATATACAGGAACAGAAAAAGCTTTCACTCTATTAATGTACGGCTCATGTGTGACGGCAAGCATCATATCAGGTCAGTCAATGCAAGATTCCCTGGCAGCACCCATGATGCGTTCATCCTACGCGACAGTGTTATATCTGCCACGTTTCAGCAGCAGCAGCCAGAAGGCCACAGCTGGCTACTGGGAGACAGAGGGTACGGCCTCACCACCTGGCCGAAGCTGACCGTGAATACAACATGTCGCACATTGCGACGTGCACATCACAGAGAGGACCACTGGCATATTGAAACAGAGTTTCCGATGCCTGGACCATTCTGGAGGCTACTTGCTGTACTCCCCTGAGATTGTCGGTCAGTTCATTGTTGTGTGCTGCATGCTGCCTAACTTAGCCATCATGAAGCAGCAGCATCTGGTAGTGGAAGACCCACCTGCGGTGAGAGTGGATGATGTGGAAGATGCAGATGATGAACAGGAGGAGGAGGAGGAGGATGACGAGGATGAGGAAGCTATGCAAGTGCCTGAGGCCGGAGCATGATGGCAGAGGAGGGTGGGCCATTGTGCCCCATTAACGATTGCTCGAGCCTCATGCCAGCAGCTCATCCATGAACTCTTTACTGATGCCTGAGGGCTCAGCGACTATTCAACATGGACATGCTTACTGTTTGGAGCTGTTCCATATTGTTGTGTGGTGTTAATGGAACATGATTCAGTTTTAATGTAAAATATATTTTATTCAAAAGTTTACAATGTACTTAACTTTAATAAAATTATTCTTGTATCAAACTTTATTTTAAGATCATTCAAAAACTTGTAAATTTACATAACTTACAAAAAACTTTTAATTTGAGAACAGTTACAACAGTAACAATAATAACAACTGCAGCAGCAACAAAGAAAGGCTGCACCCACCCATCTCTCATCCCCTTAGTCTAAGACCGCCCGCTGCACTTGGTCTTGGACACGCTACCACTCCTGCCCACAGGCGGTGGCACAGTGTTTCTGGGCTTGTTCTTTCTAACATCTCTGGTACATCGCATTTCTTGGGGGGGGGGCGTCAGGCGGCAAGTTGGAGGGCCCGACTTTGGGCTCTCCAGAGGCTGGTGTGAGGATTGGAGTGGGAGTGACAGTTGATTCTGTCAATGGACGCAGGGTCTGGGCATTTTCCCTTATTGCAGCAGCTAACTCCAACATGCTGTCCCTCATGTGCCCTGAGTGTCTCAACAATCTGCAACATTCCCTCCCTCATGTTGAGCAAAACTGTCTGAACTACCTGCAACATTCCCTCCCTCATGGTCAGTAACATGGTTTGCACGACCTCTGACATTCCCTCTCTCACGGCCACTATTCCCTCACTGATGGTCCCGGATATCGTTCCCATTTCTCATGTCATTGCTGTTACTTCTCCCGACAGTCCCGCTGTCTCATCACTCATCCCACTGATGGCGTCCAGGAGTGATCGGGTAAGGTCAATGCTCTCCGCACTCAATGACATCATCTGAACCATATCTGTTAGATCCTGCACCTCAGGAGAGCGCGGTCGAGCTCTCCTTCCGCTCCTCCCCATGTGTGTGGCTCGCACCCCACCACTGGGACTCGCAGCCTGGGATGGTGGGGCCCTGGGTGTGCCTCGCTGCACTCCACCACTGGGACCCGCAACCTCGGAAGGTGGGAAACCATGGAATGTCCCATCAACACTCAAACCACTAGTCACGGAAGGGGCTGTCACCTCCATGAGCGGCACCTCCTCCAAAGTCAGTACAGCAGTGGGAGCTTCATCCAACTCCATCCCCTCCCCCTCCCCCTCACCCCCATGTTCTTGGTCTGGAAGGTTGGATTGGAAGATGTTCTCCTCTTCAGGCTAAAATCTTCTGCATTGTCAGGGTTGGCCTCGAGTTCTGCAAAAGATAACAGAACAATCAAATGGTTAGCAGCAGAGGCGAGGGCAGGGTGGGTGGCATGAGTAGGCTCTCACATCGCAGGCCAGGCAGCGGGCTGATTTGAAGGACCATGGTGAATTATTAGGACTTACCCTCTCCCTCGAGTGTGGGCCCAGTTTGTGCAGTACTGATTACTTCTTTCCAGGCAGGACCCAGCAAAGCCAAAGCAGCGACCCTCTCTTCCAAGGGTGTCAGTGGGCGCAGATTTGCCGGGCCTCCTCCTGTTCAAGTTCTTTCCCTTTTATTATGTGCCGCCTTACTCTGCAAAGGTGAAAATGCAACTTTTTAAAGAGAGGGTGTCTTTCTGCTGGGTGGGACATACAGATGGTCACATTTACAACTGCATTGAATAAATTAAAATATTACTTACACTAACTACTTGACCAAGGTCCCGCCATTTCTTTTTACACTGGCCTCCAGATCTCGTGGTGGTCACCAGTGTACCATAATCTTCTGCAACTTGGTTCCAGCATTTCTTCATTTCTTTGGGTGGAATTTTTATGTGACCTCTGCTGGTGTCCAGCTCCTGCCATCTGTTCTCAATCACATTAACTAGTGCCTCCACTTCTTCCTGTAAGAAATTCTTGGTCCTTGCACTACGTTGCATCTTGTATTGCTGCAGCTGCAATTTTTCTAATGCTCTCACACAGCACTCAACGTTCTCATACACACAACTGGCTCTTTAAAAATGGCCGATTGCCAAATTCGAGCTGTACATGCGCGTCCATTGGGATAATGTCAAAAACGTAACTTTTTTTTCCCGCGCATGTGCAGACGGTGCGGCTTCGTTTTTTGGCGCAGACAGCAGGCTCCACCTCTCCAAGGCTACTGGACACGCTGCGCGGCATCAAATTCAAATTATACATCGGGGAAGCTTTGGCAAATTATTTCTGGCGCCTTTCTGTCCTAGAAAAATGAGTGTAACTCTGGCAATACGCCAGAAAATGGGCTTGGGGAAAATTGAGCCCGTAGACAGGCTAAGTGAGTGGGCAAGATCATGATGTGGAGAAATGTGAAGTTATCCATTTTGGTAGGAAAAATAAAAAAAGCAGAGTATTTTTTAAATGGAGAGAGATTGGGAAATGTCGCTCTTCAGAGGGACCTAGGTGTCCTTGTACATGAATTATTGAAAGTTAACATGCAGGTACAGCAAGAAATTAAGCAAGCAAATGGTATGTTATACTAAAATCCTCTTGTAATAAAGGCTAAGAGTAAAGACGTCTTACTGCAATTACATAGGACCCTGGTGAGACTGCACCTGGAGTATTGTACAGTTTTGGTCTCCTTATCTAAGGAAGGATATATTTGCCATCGAGGGAGGGCAATGAAAGTTCACTAGACTGATTCCTGGGATGGGGGAATTGTCCTATGAGGAAAGATGGAGTAGACTAGGCCGATATTCTCTAGAGTTTAGTAGAATGAGATGAGAAAGGTAGTGCAGGGGTCCCCTGTGGTCATCTCCCTCCAAAACAGATACACCGTTTTGGGTACTGTTGGGGGAAATGGCTCGTCAGGTGAAGGCAGCAGCTGCCAAGTTCATGGCACCATAGGTGGCTCTGCTGCACAGGAGGGCAGGAAAAAGAGTTGGAGAGCTATAGTGGTAGGGGATTCTATTGTAAGGGGAATAGATAGGCGTTTCTGCGGCCGCAATCGAGACTCCAGGATGGTATGTTGCCTCCTTGGTGCAAGGGTCAAGGATGTCTCGGAGCAGCTGCAGGGCATTCTGGAGGGGGAGGGTGAACAGCCAGTTGTCGTGGTGCATATAGGGATCAACGATATAGGTAAAAAATGGGATGCGGTCCTACAAGCTTAATTTATGGAGCCAGGAGTTATATTAAAAAGTAGGACCTCAAAAGGTAGTAATCTCAAGATCGCTACCAGTGCCATGTGCTAGTCAGAGTAGAAATAGCAGGATAGTTAGGATGAATATGTGGCTTGAGGAATGGTGCAAGAGGGATTCAAATTCCTGGGATATTGGAACCGGTTCTGGGGGAGGTGGGACCGGACGGTCTGCACCTGGGCGGGACTAGAACCAATGTCCTAGGGGGAGTGTTTGCTTGTGCTGTGGGGGATGATTTAAACTAATATGGCAGGGGGATGGGAATCTATGCAAGGAGACAGAGGGAAGTAATATGGGGGCAGAAGCAAAAGGTATAAAGGAGATAAGGAAAAGTGAAGGCAGAGAAATCAAAGGCAAAAATCAAAAAGGGCCACATTACAACATAATTCCAAAAGGACAAAGAGTGTTAAAAAAACAAGCCTGAAGACTCTATGTCTCAATGTGAGGAGCATTCGTAATAAGGTGGATGAATTAACTGCGCAGATAGCTGATAACGGATATGATGTAATTCGGATTATGGAGACATGGTTCCAAGGTGACCAAGTCTGGGAACTCATCATCCAGGGGCATTCAATATTCAGGAAGGATAGACAGAAAGGAAAAAGGAGGTGGGGTAGCGTTACTGGTTAAAGAGGAGATTAACGCAATAGTAAGGAAGGACATTAGCTTGGATGATGTGGAATCTGTATTGGTAGAGCTGTGGAACACCAAAGGGAAGAAAACACTAGTGGGAGTTGTATACAGACCACCTAACAGTAATAATGAGGTTGGGGATGACATCAAACAGGAAATTAGGGATGTGTGCAATAAAGGTACAGCAGTTATCATGGGTAACTTTAATCTACATATAGATTGGGCTAACCAAACTCGTAGCAATACGGTGGAGGAGGATTTCCTGGAGTATATAAGGGATGGTTTTCTAGACCAATATGTCGAGGAACCAACTAGAGAGCTGGCCATCCTAGGCTGGGTGTTGTGCAATGAGAGAGGATTAATTAGCAATTGTTGTGCGAGGCCCCTTGGGGAAGAATGACCATAACATGGTAGAGTTCTTCATTAAGATGGAGAGTGACACAGTTAATTCAGAGACAAGGGTTCTGAACTTAAAGAAAGGTAACTTCGATGGTCTGAGATGTGAATTGGCTAGGATAGACTGGCGAATTATACTTAAAAGGGTTGACGGTGGATAGGCAATGGCGGACATTTAAAGATCACATGGATGAACTTCAACAATTTTACATCCCTGTCTGGAGTAAAAATAAAACGGGGAATGTGGCTCAACCATGGCTAACAAGGGGAATTAGGGATAGTGTTAAATCCAAGGAAGCGGCATATAAATTGGCCAGAAAAAGCAGCAAACCTGAGGACTGGGAGAACTTTGAATTCAGCAGAGGAGGACAAAGGATTTAATTAGGAGGGGGAAAATAGAGTATGAGAGTAAGCTTGCAGGGAACATAAAAACTGACATCTATAGCTTCTATTAGATATGTGAAGAGAAAAGGATTAGTGAAGATAAATGCAAGTACCTTGCAGTCAGAATCAGGTGAATTTATAAATGGAGAACAAAAAAATGACAGACCAATTGAACAAATACTTTGGTTCTGTCTTCACTAAGGAAGACACAAATAACCTTCCGGAAATACTAGGGGACCGAGGGTCTAACGAGAAGGAGGAACTGAAGGAAATCCTATGAGTCGTGAAATTGTGTTAGGGAAATTGATGGGATTGAAGGCCGATAAATCCCCAGGGCCTGATAGTCTGCATCCTAGAGTACTTAAGGAAGTAGCCCTAGAAATAATGGTTGCATTGGTGGTCATTTTCCAACATTCGATACACTCTGGATCAATTCCTATGCATTGGAGGGTAGCTAATGTAGCCCCACTTTTTAAAAAAGGAGGGAGAGAGAAAACAGGGAATTATAGACCGGTTAGCCTGACATCGGTAGTGGGGAAAATGTTGGAATGAATCATTAAAGATGTAATAGCAGCGCATTTGGAAAGCAGCCACAGGATCGGTCCAAGTCAGAATGGATTTATGAAAGGGAAATCATGCTTGACAGATCTTCTAGAATTTTTTGAGGATGTAACTAGTAGTGGACAAGGGAACACCAGTGGATGTAAAGTATTTGGACTTTCAAAAGGCTTTTGACAAGTTCCCACACAAGAGATTAATGTGCAAAATTAAAGCACATGGTATTGCAGGTAATGTATTGATGTGGAGAGAGAAATGGTTGGCAGACAGGAAGTAAAGAGTTGGAATAAACGGGTCCTTTTCAGAATGGCAGGCAGTGACTAGTGAGGTACCGTAAGGTTCAGTGCTGGGACCCCAGCTATTTACAATATACACTAATAATTTAGACGAAGGAATTGAATGTAATATCTCCAAGTTTGCAGATGTCACTAAGCTGGGTGGCAGTGTGATCTGTGAGGAGGATGCTAAGAGGCTCCAGGGTGTCTTGGACTGGTTAGATGAGTGGGCAAACGCGTGGCAGATGCAATATAATGTGGATAAATGTGAGGTTATCCACTTCGGTGGCAAAAACACGAAGGCAGAATATTATCTGAATGGCGGCAGATTAGGAAAAGGGGAGGTGCAACGAGACCTGGGTGTCATGGTTCATCAGTCATTGAAAGTTGGCATGCAGGTACAGTAGGCGGTGAAGGCGGCAAATGGCAGGTTGGCCTTCATAGCAAGAGGATTTGAGTATAGGAGCAGGGAGGTCTTACTGCAGTTGTACAGGGCCTTGGTGAGGCCACACTTTGAATATTGTATACTGTTTTGGTCTCCTAATCTGAGGAAGGACATTCTTGCTATTGAGGGAGTGCAGCGAAGGATCACCTGACTGATTCCCGGGTTAGCAGGACTGATATATGAAGAAAGACTGGATTGACTCAGCTTATATTCACTGGAATTTAGAATGTGAGGGGATTGCATGGAAACATATAAAATTCTGATGGGATTGGACAGGTTAGATGCAGGAAGAATGTTCCCAATGTTGGAGAAGTCCAGAACCAGGGGTCACAGTCTAAGGATAAGGGCTAAGCCGTTTAGGACTGAGATGAGGAGAAACTTCTTCACTCAGAGAATTGTGAACCTGTGGAATTCTCTACCACAGAAAGTTGTTGAGGCCAGTTCGTTCGATATGTTCAAAAGGGATTTATATGTGGCCCTTACGGCTAAAGGGATCAAGGGGTATGGAGAGAAACCAGGAATGGGGTACTAAAGTTGCATAATCAACCATGATCATATTGAATGGTGGTGCAGGCTCGAAGGGCCGAATGGCCTACTCCTGCACCTATTTCTATGTTTCTATGAAACATACAAAATTCTTACAGGGTTTGATTGGGTAGATACAGGGATGATGTTTTCTTTGGCTGAGGGGTCTAGAACAGTCTCAGAATAAGGAGTCAGCCATTTAGGACTCAGATGAGGAGAAACGTCTTCACTCAGAGGGTGGTGAATCTTTGAAATTCTTTACCCCAGAGGACTGTGGAGGCTCAGGCTTTGAGTATATTCAAGACAGAGATCGACAGATTTTTGGATATTAAAGGAATCAAGGGATATGGGGATAGTGCAGGAAAGTGGAGTTGAGGTAGAAGATCAGCCATGATCTGAATGAATGGCACAGCAGGCTCGAAGGGTCGAATGACATGCTCATGCTCCTTATTCTTATGTTCTTATGTCAGCAAGAACAGGAGTGTTGGTGGGCAGGACAGTGTTCAGCAGCAGATCCTATCCAACACTTTTGATGTGCTGAAGTGTGCAGTGTGTGGAGGATGAGATGTAAGCCAGGAAAGTATTGGTATAGTTGAGTCTCGAGGTAACAACGGCGTGGATGACGGTTTCGGCAGTACATGGATCAAGGAACAGAAGCGGGCAATGTTTTGGAGGCAAAAGTAGGTAGTCTTGTGATGGGGAGAATATGGGGTCCAAACTGAACTCAAAGGTTGCAAACAATTTGATTCTGTGGCCTAAGTGGGGGATGGAATTGATGGCAAGGATACAAAGTTTGTGGCACGGGCCAAAGACTATGGGCTGGATTTTCATTGGGCTTGCATCTCTATTGACACCCCGAAGGGTGAGTAATGGGTATGCAAATGATTTCCGCCGGGCAGTCAGCTTCCAGCGCCCCGTCGGGAAATTAAGTGCCAATTTTGCAGGGATGCTGAGCAGTACCGCCTGGGAGCAGGTGTGCAACACCCTCGGTTGCAACAACATGGTGAAGTTTGTTTCAAGCGGGACCCATAGCGCCCCATAAGAAAGCTGACGGTCCGAGCTGATCCGGAGGCAGAGGGAAGGAATGACTACATGAGATGAGTGTGATTGAGGTTTTTTTTGCTGTGTTTTGCGGTTTATCTTTATGCGGGGTGAGCAAGGTATTAGGAATGTTTTTTTTGTGGGCTTTCTTGGCGATTTTTTTTCCAGGGAAGCCTCTCTTAGGCTGGCTCTTTAGCAACAGATTCTCAGTTGCGCAGCCGGCCTAGCGCCTTGAGAGGTGTGGAACGCCTGCCTTAGTGCTCCGCTCCACACTCAGGGCCCAGCTGCTGAGTTTGGTAACTGCAGACGCAAACCATTTCCCGGCGAAAACTTTACTGCCCCGCCGCCATTATCGCCCGATAAAGTCTCCAACCGAAAATCCAGCCCTATGACTCTGGTCTTCCCAATGTTTAACTGGAGGAAACTGCAACTCATCCAAGATTCCATGTCAGACAAGCAGTCTGACAACACAGAGGCAGCTGAGCGGTTGTGAGTAGTGTTAGAGAGCTAGAACTGGGTGTTGTCAACATACGTGTGGAATTTGTCATGTTTATGGATGATATCTCCATGGAGCAGCATATGGATGAGGAAGAGGATAGATCCTTGGAGGATTTCAGAGGTAATGGTGTAGGGCTCGGAGGAGCAGCTATTGCTGGAAATACTCTGGCTATGGTTGAACAGGATGGAACCGAGCAAGAGCAGTCGCACTGAATTAGACAATGGAGGAGAGTCGTTGGAGGAGGATGGTGTGGTCGACTGTGTCAAAGGCTGGAGAGATGTCAAAAAGGACAAGGAGGGAAAATGCACCATGGTCACAGTCACAGAAGATATGATTTGTGATTTTGGTTCGGGCCGTTTCAATGCTGTGGCATGGTCGGAAACAGGTCACTTGTCAAGCCAAACCTGGATGTTGTCCAAGTCCTTCTCCAGATTGGCATGGCCTGCTTCACCATCAGAGTTGTGAATGGAATTGAACACTGTGGAATCATAAAAGAACAGCACCACTGCTGAAATATAATGGAGGGAACCTCACTGATGAATTAGCCAAAGATGGTTGGGCCATAAATCCTGTCCCGAGGAATGTCTTGGGGCTGCGATGATTGGTCTCCGGAAATCACTACTATCTTCCTATGTAGCCGGAATAATTCCAACCTTTAGAGGATTTCCCTGGGACTCACATTGACCTCACTTTTGTCAGGCTCTTTGGTGCCACACTTTGGTGTCAAATGCTGCCTTGATGTCAAAAACAACTACTCGCACCTCTCAACGTGATGGATATGTGTGTTTCTGTGTGTATGGACTGCTCTAGATTAGCCTTTCATTCATTCAGAAATTGCAAAATGTGCTATTAATAAAATTCAGTCCCAGTCACATCAAGACACTCAGTATGTAGTAGCTATTTTTCACTGACTAGTTTATCATATAATGTGATCAAGTGACAGTGGATGGCTAATGTGCTAGTTAGTGGGCAAGATATGGGAAGCTCAAACACATTTTGAAAACAAGTTCATGAACAAGCTGTTCAGACTCATTGACTGAAAAAAGCAGCTTGCGCTAACATGATGTTATCAAATCATGGAAATGAGTTGCAAAATAAATTATCCAATTTTGTTAAAAGCGTTAGACATCAATTGTTTTATTATTACATACACACTAGATGTTGAAAAATTCTAGAACTGACAGTTATTAATCGATATCAATGACATTGGTGACATTGGGCCCAAGTTTTGGATTCCTGGTAGAACGGTGCACCTCGGAGAGGCCCGCCTAATTTCTAGAACTGAAAAAGCGGCAAATACTTACCTCGCGATTCTCCAATATCTGTAGGCCCGTTTCCAGCTCAGCGCGGTGCAGCAGGAGCTGCTGGGGGCAGAGCAAACGCGTTCTGACCAAGCACTGCCGGCAGGGGGGCGGGGCTAGGGCCCAGTGTCAGTTTGAGTGCGGCAGCGTTGCGCATGCGCGTTGGCACACAAACTTTGGCAATCAGCCATCTTTAAAAGGGACATGCAGAAGAGTAAAAATTAAACTTTTAAAAAGGTGCGTGCTGGCTGGCTGGTTCTCCCTCCCGGTGTTTTTCAGGCCTCCCCTATCCCCTGGCCGAACGGCCGAAAGATCGCAGCTTGGTGCCTGCTGCCGCTGTTTCGATGGAGGTGTAAGAAAAGTTAATTTTTTATTTATTGATTTATTTATCATTTATTATTGATGATGGCTCTTTATTGGTAAAAGTGAAGTGTTTAATGCTTTGTAAAATCCCCCAACTTCCCTCCCCCCAGCTCTCGCTCCCTGCGCCTAATTCCTAAAATGTAGGCAAGGTTTTTCTGAGCGTACAAAAATTGACACTCTCTCCGTTCTAAGTTAGTTTGGAGTAACTTTTCGCTGCCTAAACTTGCAAAACAGATGTAAATGGCTGGTAGCCCCCTTTTGAAAAAAAATTGTACTAAAACGAAACTATTTTAACTAACTAGAATTGGAGTAAACTAAATGCCGAGAATTGTGATTTCTAAGATACTCCATACTAAACTAGTTGCTCAAAAAAAATAGAAGCAATTCAAGCTGAAACTTGGGCCCATAATAAACTAGCTAAAACAAAGACTGAATATAATTGACACAAAAACTGACATGATCAAATTCCTGTGAATAAAGGGACCTGTGTCATACTTGCATAACACTATCATTTCAAATCCAACATACAGGCCCGTGCGGTCAATAACAGCTGTTTCTACCACACCATAACATTTGTTGTGATGCGTCACCAGACGCGTTAAGCGCAGGGGGAAAAAAATATTTGAGCAGAAATGTTTTTTATTCATCAAACTGGCACACAGCAAACAGGCTATACAAGGATGTGTGGTTTAATCACAAGATGTAATTTTAATGAAGCCATTTCATACTGTTAACTGAGTTTTCAAAGACTTCTCCTGGGGTGATTGCACGGTTTCTTTATTTCACAACTAGAAGAACACATGTGTAATCCAAACAGAAACATATATAACAGATCATTTTGTTCAGCTTAAAAAAACTGAAATACTGTATCGGAGGGTTTCATGATATAGGCGGATGTGAGCTTGTATTTGAGATACCTTGCATGTGGTATCCTACGTCTCAGCTATGTTATCATGAGAAGTCACCAGCCAAAGCCAGGTGCTTTCCCAGAGATAAAGGGTGAAAATAGATGGGACGATTTCCCTGAGCCACTCCTGAGCATCTCTGAATGGTAGTTCTAAAGCATTGTCAACACCACCAATTTGCATTTGTACTGCACTTTTAATGTTGAACAACATTTCAAGGCGCTCAAGTGACACACAATAAGAAAAACAGACACTAGACAAAGAAGGATATACTAGGAGGGGTAACCAAAAGCTTGGTCATCGAGGTAGTTTTTTTTTAAGGCGAGGGCGGAGGAGAGGTAGAGGGGTTTAGGGAAGGAATTCTAGTGTGAGCTCAGGTGGCTGATGTTTAGAAGGGTGGAGGATGGGAGGCTGGCCAGGAAACATGGCAATAGTTGAGTCTGGCGAGGCCAAAAGCATGGATGAGTGTTTCAGCAGATGGGCTGTGGCAGGGACAGAGGCGGCTGATACTACAGAGATAGAAGTAGGAGGTCTTTGGGATGGAGAGGATATGGGGTCATAAGCTCAACTCCAGGTTGAATAAGATGCTGTGATTTGCTAACAGTACACTTCAGCCTGAGACAGTGGCCAGAGAAGGGTTGGAATCAATGCCAATGGCATGGAATTTATGGTGGAAGCTTGAGATGATAGCTTTGGTCTTCCTAATGTTTATCCGAAGGAAACTGTGGCTCATTTAAGCCTGGAAATCAACAAGCAGTCTCATAGCATATAGGTAGTGGACGGGTCGAGAGAGCAGCTGGAGTAGTAGAACTTGCTGTAATCAGCGTACATGTGGAAACTGACCCCATGACTGGTGATGATATTGCCAAAAGGTAGCACATAGAAGAGAAGGACACTGAGGATTAGGAGAGCGGATATAAGGAGCAGAGGAGGTCTGAGAGCAGCGAGAGAGAAAGCAACGAAAAAAATTGAGTGACGTAGGTGATTGGTTGGTGAGTATCACTGTTGTCTTTTCTTCTCTCTAAGTTAGGGCAGAGGGGTACGCTAAAATTTTTAGTTAATAATCGAATAAATCGAGGCTTGGCAGGGCAGCTCAGTCCCATGGAATGCACATCCTGTGTTATATGGGAAGTCCTGGATGCTTCTCGTGGTCAGGACGACCATGTGTGCAGGAAGTGTCGCCAGCTAGAGCAGCTCGAGCTCCAGGTTTTGGAACTTGAGCGGCGGCTGGCATCACTGCAGTCCATCCGCGAGGCTGAGAACTTCGTGGATAGCACATTTCAGGAGGTGGTCACCCCACAGCTTAAGAGTGTGCAGCCAGAGAGGGAATGGGTGACCACCAGCCAGACAAGGAGTCCTCAGGGTACATCTCGCTCACTAACCGATTTTCAGTTCTGGACACTGGTGAGGGTGATGGTTCCTCTGGGGAGAGCAGCCAGAGCCAAGTCCATAGCACCATGGGTGGCTCAGCTGCACCTGGGCAGGTGGCAGGGGAAGAAGAGTGGAAGAGCAATAGTGGTAAGGGATTTGATAGGGGAATAGATAGGCGTTTCTGTGGCCACAATTGTGACTCCAGAATGGTATGCTGCTTTCCTGGTGCCAGGGTTAAGGATGTCACTGAATGGATGCAGGACAGTCTGAGGAGGTAGGGTTAACAGCCAGAGGTTGTGGTCTATATTGGTACCAATGACATAGGTAGAAAGAGGGATGTGGTCCTGCAGGCAGATTTTAGGGAGCTAGGAAAGAGATTAAAAAGCAGGACCTCAAAAAGATAGTAATCTCCAGATTACTCCCAGTGCCTTGTGCTCGTGAGTACAGAACTAGGAGGATAGAGCAGATGAATGCGTGGCTGGAGAGATGGTGCAGGAGGGAGGGCTTTAGAGTCCTGAAGCATTGGGACCATTTCTGGGGGAGGTGGGACCTGTACAAGCCAGACGGGCTGCACCTCAACAGGGCCAGGACCAATATCCTCACAGGGGGGGTTGCTAGTGCTGTTGGGGAGGGTTTAAACTAGCTTAGCAGGGGATGGGAATCTGAGAGCATATTCAAAAAGGAGAGAAGCAAAGCTGGACATGGAAGGCAGAAAATTAGTAAGCGAGTTTGGAAGGTAGAGAAAACAACGGTTGGAAAATAGACGAGAGAGATTGGCAGTGCTAAATGGTACTTCAATGTAAGGAGTCTAAGGAATAAGGCACTTGAGCTGAGAGCACAGATTGACACTTGGGAGTATGATGTTATCGCTATTACTGAGAAATGGCTCAAAGAAGGGCAGGAGTGACAGCTCAACATTCCTGGTTTTCAGACGGGATAGAGAGGGGGGTAAAAAAAAGATGTGGGGTCACAATATTGATTAAAGAAACAATTACAGCTGTGAGGAGGGATGATATGTTAGAGGGGTCATCAAATGAGGCCATATGGGTTGAACTGAAGAACAAAAAGGGGCGATCACACTGCTGGAAGTGTACTATACACCCCCAAACAGTCAGAGGGAGATAGAAGAGCAAATATGTAGGCAAATTTCTGAGAAGTGCAAAAACAATAGGGCAGTAATAGTAGGGGATTTCATCTATCCCAATACTGGGATAGAATTAGTGTGAAAGGTATAGAGGGAGCAGAATTCTTAAAATGCATTCAGGAGACCTTTTTTAGCCAGTATGTAGTAAGGCCAACAAGAGAGGGCGTGGTTCTGGACTTAGTTTTAGGGAATGAAGCTGGGCAGGTGGAAGGGACATCAGTGGGAGAGCATTTTGATAGTTGTGATTGTAATTCAGTTAGATTTAGGGTAGTTATGGAAAAGGTTAAAGACCAGGAATAAAAGTTCTCAATTGGGGAAAAGCTAATTTTACGAAGCTGAGATGTGATTTAGCCAAAGTGGACTGGACAACTACTTGAAGGTAAATTAGTGTCAGAGCAGTGGGAGGCATTCAAAGAGGAGATAGTAATGGTTCAGAGCAAATCTAGAGGTCCCTGGATGTCATGGGGCATACAGGGTGGGATAAAGAAAAAAAAAGGTCAGCATTTGACAGGTACCGAGGGCTCAATACTGCAGAAACCCTAGAGGAGTATAGAAAGTGCTGGGGTGAAATTAAAAAGGCAATTAGGAAAGCAAAGAGAGAGCATGAAAAAATATCGGCAAGTAAAATCAAGGAAAACCCAAAGATGCCGAATGGCCTTCTTCCGTGCTGTAACCAATCTATGGGCCCAAATTTCCCCAGGAGTTGCTCCATTTTTTTTTGGAGCAACTAGATTTTTTTGAAGTCACTTAAAAATTGCAATTCTCCCCATTTAAGTTGCTCCAGTGAAAGTGAGTTAGTTAGGTTTTTTTTTAGTTCAGTTTTTTTTTCCCCAAGAGGGGGCGCTACCAGCACTTATGCCTGTTTTGGCCAATGAAGCAAGTTTAGCCAGCTAAAACTTACTCCAAACTAAGTTAGGCCAGATTAAGTTGCTATTTTTGTGCGTTCTGAAAAACCCTGCGGTGAGTTAAGAGACCAGTGCAGGTAGCCTCTAAATGACAGTGTTGTGATAGGAATGCTAGTTCTTTTTTTAAATCCCAAGCAGCGAGACTGGACAGGGTGTAGGTGCTATCAGCCTGATTAAACGGAGTATATTTTTACTAAAGATAGCTAGATATTAAAGTACTGGAAAATCTTTGAACATTCTTTTCTCCCCCGCCCACCCCCCCCCACCCCTCCCCCCTTGCTGGATCAAAACTCTTCCCTTCCCTTCCCCTCGCCCCCCCCCCCAATCGGATCAAAACACTTTCCCTCACCCCCCCCCCCCCACCATATCAAAACTCTTCCCCTCCCCCACCCCCCCATCAAAACGCTTCCCCTCCCCTCCCCCCCCATCAAAACACTTCCCCGCACCAACCTCTCTTGTAGCCCTCAGCACGGGAAGGCAGCGGCCGGCCTGTGCGGCAGGCCACTCGGCCCGACATAGGGGCAGCGAACATCTCGTTGTTTCTTTGGCCAAGGATAGGGTCGCCCGGACAAGATGCGCTGGAAGGGCCAGGATCTACAGCGCACACGCGCAGACTCCACTGCGCATGTACGCAGCTGCCGGCACTCTTTTCAGCGCAGGGCTGTAGCTCCGCCCACCACCCGTTCCGATGCACAGGCCACAGGACTGGAAACAACGGGGAGAATACGGAGGTAAGAAATCAGCACCATTTCTGTACTACAAAGTCTGTGCACCTCATGGAGGTGCGCCGTTCTAGCAGAGGGGGCAAACTTGGGCCCTATGATTTTAAATACATTAAGAGCAAGAGGATAACTAAAAAAAAAAAGTAGGATCTATTAGAGACCATGAAGGTAACGTGTGTGGAGACAAAAGACATGCGTATGGTTAATGAATACTTGGCGCCTGTTTTCACAAAAGAGAGGGACGATGCAGACAATGCAATCAGGGAGAAGTGTGAAATATTAGATGAAATAAACATAGAGAGAGGGGAAATATTAAGGGGTTTAGCATCTTTGAAAGTGGATAAATCTCCAGACCCAGATGAAATGTATCCCAGGCTGTTAAGAGAAGCAAGAGAGGAAGTAGCGAGGCTCTGACCATCATTTTCCAATCCTCTCTGGCTACAGGTGTGGTGTTGGAGGACTGCTAACAATGTAAAAAAGGGAGCAAGGGATAGACTGAGTAATGACAGACCAGTCAGCCTAAGCTTAGTTGTGGGAAAATTATTGGAAAAAATTCTGAGGGACAGGATAAATCTTCATTTAGATCGGACAGTCAGCATGAATTTGTTACGGGAAGGTCTGACTAACTTGATTGAAATTTTTTGAGGAGGTAACAAGGAGGGCTGATGAGGGTAGTGCATTTGATGCACTCTATATGGATTTTAGCAAGGCTTTTGATAAGGTCGCACATGGCAGACTGGTCACGAAAGTAAAAGCCCATGGGATCCAAGGCAAAGTGGCAAGTTGGATCCATAATTGGCTCAGAGGCAGAAAGCAAAAGGGTGTAAGAGCAGGAAGGTTATGCATCACTGTATAAAACACTAGTTAGGCCACAGCTAGAGTACAGGTACTGCGTGCAGATCTGGTCACCACATTACAGGAAAGATGTGATTGCACTAGAGAGGGTACAGAGGAAATTTACAAGGATGTTGCCTAGACTGGAGAATTTTAGCTATGTGGAAAGATTGGATAGGCTGGTATTGTTTTCTTTGGAACAGAAGAGGCTGAGGGGAGACCTTATTGAGGTGTATAAAATTGAGGGGCCTAGATAGAGTGGATAGGAAGGACCTATTTCCCTTAGCAGAGGTGTCAATAACCAGGGGACATAGATTTAAAGTAATTGGTAGAAGGTTTAGAGGGTATTTGAGGAGAATATTTTTCACCCAGAAAGTGGTGGGTGGTAGAGACAGAAACCCTCATAGCACTTGGAGTACTTGGATTTGCACTCAAGTGCCATAACCTACAAGGCTACGGACCAAGAGCTGGAAAGTGGGATCAGGCTGGATAGCTCTGTCGGTTGGCAGGGACACAGTGGGCCGCGTGGCCTCCTTTTGTGCTGTAAATTTCTGTGATTCTATGATATGATAGAGCTATTGCTGCAAGCTCTGGAACTGCAGCTTACTTACACATTCTGCAACAAATTGGGCAGATTTTCTTATTTTGCTCTTGGGCACTAATAATTGCTTAGGTAGCGCACATAGAGGAAAGTCAGGCGAGTTGCATCAGCTGCCCATGATGGATTCTGCCTGATTTTCCATCCATTCCACTACGGACATGCGATTCTTCCAGTCTGACTTTCCTCTCTGTATTCTACCCAGGCAATTAATTGTGCTCATTCGCAACAGAGGAAAATATACCCCATAATATCAATTATAAGCCATTCGTAACAAAACACAGATTGCTTTTTGAAATTTTACCTTTTCACAGTGTTTGCTAGTTTTCCCAATTCTGCATTCTGCAATGTAATATCTCGAACAAAGTTCTTGATCACACATTCATATTGACGAATCAGCTTGGGCTCTGCTGTTTGCAGGTTCTGATAAAAGGCAGCAACCTGCTGAGGTCTGTTTGGAAACACAATGAATGAATGAATAAATAATGAGGCATAACAAGCAGCTTCCCCGAAACACTGATTGATAGAAAATACTGGAAATACTCAGCAGGTCAGGCAGCATCTGTGGAGAAAGAAACAGAGTTACCGTTTCAGGTCGATGACCATTAATCACCAAAAGGTTGGCCGCACTGCACCCACCTCCACACCTCATTCTCCAATCAATGCTCCTATCAAGCAAGGTGTTGCACTGAGAGCAGAGTTTTACAACATTTACCCTAAAGTATCTCATTAAAAAAATGACAATGCAATGAGTTTGATGCTGCTGAAAGCAATGAGAGTTGTTTCTACTTTGTACTAGTCTGCCATTGCTTTGCAAAGTATGGCTTAGTAGATTTTAGTTATCAATTGTCACCACAATAAAATGCCTAAAATTAAATAGATGCACCTCCACATGTAGTTAAATTGAACTCACTTTGATCAAATTCCTCATTTCATCTTCAAAGGACAGAGCTTTTTTAAGAATCTAAGAGGATACATGGAAAGGTTTTTGGTAAACTTTTTCTTTCCGTCAGATTTTTTTCCTTCCTCTCATAAATATAGCAGGCCGTGCTGCAGTGTGGCTCTCTTGTACTTCAGTCAAGCAATTATTTTTCAGGTGAGCATGGACAGTGAGGGGCCGAAATTCAGCCTCCCGATAAGGCCTGTTAACGCCGGAAAGCGACGGCCACATGGCAATGTTGAATAGCCGCCGCTTACGAAATTCTCCCCGGTGGTGACCACTTCCGCCCCGTTGTTGCCGAACCCACCGAAGGGCGTCATCAGAGCGCGCACCACCGGCGTCCCGCCCCACAAGCAAAATTCACCTGAAAAAATCTTCCGGCCTCCGCTCGGTGCCCCGACAGTTTTTTCTGTCAATGCACTGTGTTCGCACTGGCGGTGTGGCCTCCGTTAAAGGGGAGGGCGCACCACCACGCCGCCATCCTATTTTTTTTCTGGTCGACAATTATGCCCCCCGGGTTCGGCCAGGCCGCCAACAGGCAGCCTGGCACCCCCTCTTGGATGCCAGGCCGCTGGCCCAGCCGAAACCCTCTCTGGTGGCCCAGTGGACTTACCTTAAAGTGTTAGAGAGCTCGCAGTGGCTCTCCCCTTTAACTGAATGAGAGAGATGTGTTGACATGCCAGCGCGATGACGTCACCAGCCCGGCGCTGATGACTGACAGTGGTGGAGACTCCATCCGGCCTCCACTTCCACCCCCATTATGACGGTATCTCCGTTCCTGCCCCCACTTCCATCCTCATTATGACCGAATTTAGCCCTGCTTGAAAAAAACCCGACAGGGCTGAATTTCACAAGATGGGCCGCCGCATCTATTGCGGCAGTCAAAACACACCAAAAACGGTAGGTGCGCCCCGTTTTCGGCGGGGGGTGAATTTCGGCCCGAGTGTCTACAAGCTATTTGGCCATAGGGTATCACAACGGAGCTCAATCCTGTCCTCATCCAATTCACACAGTCTTTCCAGCAGAGAACACACTTCACATGCAAATATTAAAAGCCCTGTTTGGATCAACACCTAACTGGAACAACTAATCAAACAGACAAACAGCAAGCGAACCCTGGCTGATCCTCCCCTCCCTAGTGTAAGGACACAGAGACTAATTGTGGTACCACAGTTAGTGGCTCATCTGAGATCAACAAGCTTAGAACAATCTGTATGACTAAGTCCTAGTACATGTTGAAAATATGATTAGCATCCAGCTCTTAGTTTTGTTCCATCCACTCTGTAGATGTTTGCAATACTTTTTTTTTTAAATTAAACAATGAGAGAACAACATTTTTAGAAGCATTGCCTCAGGGAGTTACCAAGGCTGACTGTTAGGGACCCAAATTATCATTAAATAAGAATTAGAAACCCAGGAATGATTCAGCTTCAAAGTTGGCATTAATTCAGTTCCTTTACACTATCAGAGCCAGTAACTCATCCAAACCAATACTTTGAAGATGTTTGAAATGGAAATTATACATCATTTTTTTTTAAACTGATTTTTGAAAGGCTTACTGATAAGAATCTTTCCAACAAAAAGTAAAAATTAACAAAATATTCAGGGCAATTTATCCATGATGGTTGTGGCAACAATAATAGACTGCGGCAGCGATATTCATACTCTACATTGCTATGCTTTTGTCAGATTATAAAACAGCACAAAAATGTGTACCTATCAAAAGAGTGACACATATTAATGCCAATTAGCATTACTGTATTTTTTGAAATAGTCTTTAAATGAGATTGAGTTCTGAATGTTTTGAATTATGTTACATGGCATTCTGGTGCCATGCTATTGTAACATTAATTTTTATTTTTAAAAAGTCTAAAATATCAATCATATCCATTGTCAACAACGACTTATATTTATATAACACCTTTAACATAATAAAATTCCCAAGGCGCTTTACAGGAGCGTTATCAAAAAAAAGTTAACGTCAAATATTAGCAGATTAAGGCCCCGAAATTGCCCTTTGCCCCGATTGGGGGTGGTGACCTTCCGGGACTGGGACTTCCTGTGCTCGGCCCGGATGTCCCACCCCCAACACTGAATTATGCCGTGCGCCCCACTCAGCTTCCTTTAAGGGGCGCTCACGGGGCGGCAGCGTAATGCCGAGTCCAGTGCCGCGCGGAGCAGTTACAAGCGTAGCGCTGATGCGATACAACACCCCTCCCCTTCAATTAAAGGGGAGGGCCGCTGTACACTCTGCAGGACCTTTGGTGGCCGCCACTGAGCGACCGACTGTACCAGCAGTCCGGCACCCAAAATGGAGTGCCGGGCTGCACAATGTCGGCCCGGTCGACGCGAGGATCGCCATTGTCGGGCTGATGCAAGAGTCGGCCGATAAATAAAGATGGCAGCCCGAAGCGCTAAAGGCATTTAAGGGGCGCCCCGCGGGGCAATTGACAATTTCCCCCATGGGACGCAAAGGGATCAGCGTGGGGCAGTGAGGGGTCGACGCGCATGGCGATGATGTCATCGGCAGTTGCGCGCCGGCCTGGGGTGCTAATCACATGGCAATCCCCCAATCCTCTATGGCAATTTTCCGGGAGGCTCATCCCCGTGCCCATGTGAAAACGCACCCCGGCGGCGCTAACGGGGCTATAAAAAAGGATAATTTTTCCCCCTAAATCCCTTCCACCATTACTGTTGTGATAGGTAGTCGATGGCAGCGACTATTTTCCCTGCAGACGTAAGGGGACATCCTTGTCCTCAGCCGTAATATACCAGTGAGATGATCATAGACTATTCACACCTTCCTTATGTGTATTTCATGGTCCAGAACGAAGGAGTCACCAATCTGATTGACACTACCAGCAAGAAAGAAACAGCAGGAAAAATCCCTTTTTACTGGTAGTTGAATGAAGTTTGTTGTTATCTTGTAACTACCAAACAGCAAAAAACATGATAACTAGCCTTATGTTGAACAGTTTTGCAAGACATTGGTCCCTTTTTGCAGTGAACATTGTTCCAATTTAGTGATGATTTTGCTTTTAATCTAGCCAATTTAGAAGCAGCTGTAAATCTGGCTAATGCAATAACAAATATATAATAGAGGGGCGTACACTTTGAACTAAATCCAAATCCAGACAACAAGCTCTTTATCTCGTTAATCACAATGGTTTTAATGTCTACCTCAAATGAGCGTAATGTTACACCTTTCATTTATTTTATACAATTGCGCATGCAAACAATGGAACTGGCACTACACGTTTACTCGTTAGGCAAAAACTGGCAGCTTGCAGAACCCACAAATGTGTGGCTCCTCGTTGCTGTGAGAATTGCAGAGTTGGCAGGGGCGGAGGGGGAAAAGGGAAAGAATTCCCAAGGAGGTGCTCCTGATCGCCCACCATAACTTCAGCAAAAACCCCAGAGAAATGGTGTAAACAGCTGTTAACCGTTTTTCCAGCATTTCCGCTGATCTTCCAAAGTTATGACAAATGATTGGGAGAACCTCTGGAATTTCCAAGCATGGGTCTTTTGCATTAGAAAGAACGCAGTCAATGACGGGATTACCCTCCCCTAAGCTTGTAAGAACACAAGAAATAGGAGCAGGAGTAGGCCATACGGCCCCTCGAGCCTGCTCCAACATTCAATAAGATCATGGCTGATCTGATCATGGACTCAGCTCCACTTCACCACCCACTCCCCATAACCCCTTATCCCTTTAGCGTTTAAGAAACTGTCTATTTCTGTCTTAAATTTATTCAATGTCCCAGCTTCCACAGCTCTCTGAGGCGGCAAATTCCACAGATTTACAACCCTCAGAAGAAATTTCTCCTCATCTGTTTTAAATGGGCGGCCCCTTATTCTAAGATCATGCCCTCTAGTTCTAGTCTCTCCCATCAGTGGAAGCATCCTCTCTGCATCCACCTTATCAAGCCCCCTCATAATCTTATACGTTTCGATAAGATCACCTCTCATTCTTCTGAATTCCAATGAATAGAGGCCCAACCTACTCAACCTTTCCTCATGTCAACCCCCTCATCCCTGAAATCAACCTAGTGAACCTTCTGTGAACTGCCTCTAAAGCAAGTATATCCTTTCGTAAATATGGAAACCAAAACTGCATGCAGTATTCCAGGTGTGGCCTCACCAATATCTTATATAGCTGTAGCAAGACTTCCTTGCTTTTATACTCCATCCCCTTTGCAATAAAGACCAAGATACCATTGGCCTTCCTGATCATTTGCTGCACCTGCATACTATCCTTTTGTGTTTCATGCACAAGTACCCCCAGGTCCAGTTGTACTGCGGCACTTTGCAATCTTTCTCCATTTAACTAATAACTTGCTCTTTGATTCTTCCTGCCAAAGTGCATGACCTCACACTTTCCAACATTATACTCCATCTGACAAATTTTTGCCCACTCACTTAGCCTGTCTATGTCCTTCGGCAGATTTTGTGTGTCCTCCTCACACATTGCTTTTCCTCCTATCTTTGTATCGTCAGTAAACTTGGCTACGTTACACTCAGTCCCTTCTTCCAAGTCATTTATATAGATTGTAAATAGTTGGGGTCCCAGCACTGATCCCTGCGGCACTCCACTAGTTACTGGTTGCCAACCAGAGAATGAACCATTTATCCCGACTCTCTGTTCTCTGTTAGTTAGCCAATCCTCTATCCATACTAATATATTACCCCCCAATCCCGTGAACTTTTATCTTGTGCAGTAATCTTTTATGTGGTACCTTGTCAAATGCTTTCTGGAAGTCCAAATACACCACATCCACTGGTTCCCCTTTATCCACCCTGTTCGTGACATCCTCAAAGAATTCTAGCAAATTTGTCAAACATGACTTCCCTTTCATAAATTCATGCTGACTCTGCCTGACCGAATTTTGCTTTACAAATGTCCTGCTACTGCTTCTTTAATAATGGAATCCAACATTTTCCCAACCACAGATGTTAGGCTAACTGGTCTATAGTTTCCTGCTTTTTGTCTGCCTCCTTTTTTTAAATTGAGGCATTACATTTGCAGTTTTCCAATCTGCTGCGACCTCCCCAGAATCCAGGGAATTTTGGTAAATTACAACCAATGCATCCACAATCCCTGCCGCTACTTCCCTTAAGACCCTAGGATGCAAGCCATCAGGTCCAGGGGATTGATTTGCCTTTAGTCCCATTATCTTACTGAGTACCACCTCCTTCATTTAAATGTGCCAGTCTTCAAGTGGAGCCTACCAAATATAATTGTATCCCAGTACTAAACTGCTTTGTGTAAAATGTAGTCAATGAATGGAGATTGTGAAATAATTTGAAACTTTAGAAAAATAATGAGACAATAGAAGTGACAGTAATGAGCAGAATTCTCATTGCTTCAGACAGTGAAAGTCCCCAAGATGAGTGTTTGCTTAGTGATTTCCAACTATTGCTCACTGTCGGTGAAGTAGTAACAATGGGCCCAAGTTTCCGCCCGTTTTTCGCGCCACAAAGTGCGCCTAAAAAAAACTTGCAGATTCTCCGGCTCCCTGCTGGTCCTCTGGAGTCGGGCGTGGCACAGCACGAGCTGTGGGGGGCGGAGCTAGGTCCCTGCGCTGAAAACAGTGCCGGGACCTCTGCACATGCACGCTACAGTGGGCGCGCATGTGCAGTAGCTCCAGGCGCCCAAAACTGCGTGGGAGGGGCCCGAAGCACGCAGGCCCTAGCCCTGGCCGAATGGCCTCACTGGGGCTGCGTGCATAAGGCTGCCTCCCACGCCCAGCTCCTGCTTCCTCCCGACCCGACTCCTGCTTCCCCCTCCCCGGACCAGACCCGACCCGACCCCCCGGACTGGACCCAACCCGCGCTCCCCCACCCCCACGCCCGACCCGAACCGACCTCCCTCCGCCCCCCCCCGACCCGATCCGCGCTCCCGACCCGACCCCCCCCGACCCAAACCGACCCGCGCTCCGTTCCCTCCCCCCCCCCCCACCCTCCGACCTGACCCGACCTCCGTCCACCCCCCCGATCCGACCCGTGCTCCCGACCCGACCCAACCCAACGCCACCTACCTGTAAATCTGGTGCTGGGGACGGGCCCTGCCCGAAGTCTTGGGCCCGGCCAGTTCAGCCTCCCACGCCCTTCTCCTTCCCCCCCCCTCTTCTCCTCCCCCCCCCTCCGCCTTCTCCTCCCTCCCTCCCTTCCCTCTCTCCCTGTACCCCCCTCCTCCCCTCGCTGTCAGAAACACAGACACTGACAGAGAGTGAGAGACACACACAGACAGACAGACGAGAGATAGAGACACACTGTGGGGGGGGGGGGCATCCCAGCACGCTGTTGGAGGGCTCCCGGGGCTGCAGTCGGTAAGTAGAAAATGTTTTATTTATTGATTTATTTTTAAAGAAATTATTTCTTATTAATTTTTTTTGATTGATTTATTGGTTGTTTTTATCATTTATTATTGATGATGGCTCTTTATTTGTAAAACTGAAGAGTTTAATGTTTGTAAACTTCCCTTTAAACCCTCCACCCCCCCCATTCCCTACGCCTGATTTGTAACCTACGCCTGATTTTCTAAAGTGTAGACAAGGTTTTTTTCGAGCGCACAAAAATCTTCACTTACTCCATTCTAAGTTAGTTTGGAGTAAGTTTTCACTGCCGAAACTTTGAAAACAGGCGTAAGTGGCCGGACACGCTCCCTTTTGAAAAAAAAATTCTGTTCCAAAGTGAAACTGTTCTAACGGACTAGAACTGGAGCAAACTAAATGCCGAGAATTTGAATTTCTAAGATACTCCGTTCTGCACCAGTTGCTCCAAAAAATCAGGAGCAACTGAGGCCGAAACTTGGGCCCAATAGTGCAACAGATGTCAATAAACCCATGGGTTTGTAAACAGGGTGCACAGAAAAGTAAATATAATTTTAGCATGTTGAAGATCTTCATCAATGATCATATCAAATGTTTCATGGTCATTTTTTTTTCTTTTGCAACAGTTAAACATTTTAAGTGCATTTTCATACATGAAGATCCAAACTGAAAGCATAGAGCTGGAGTTTTATTTAAAAATTCCAAAGATTCCCAGGTCTTTATATAAGAGCTTGTGGAATAGTGTGCCTATTGTAAAGTGGTATGTGACGGCAGATAAAGAATCAGAATTCTTTCCATGACTAAATGCAAGAAACACAGAATTTACCTTGGGAAAAGTAAAATAAAACACAGATTAGTAGTGTGTCTTGAAGTAGTTAACAAATTTACAAATCCAGAAGTACAAATGATTTAACACTGGATTACTGATCTAAGGGCTGCAATGGCAACTTCCATGAGCTCAGCAACTCCCTGGGGTTTCCTCCTCCATTTGGAGGGGGCTCCAGACTAGTCAAAAAAAAACAATGGCCATAAGGAAATTCCATGAACCATTCAAAGAACAGTTGTAAATCTTCTGTTACTCCGCAAGTTATTCTCCTGCCCCCACTTCATCATTTGGTGCAATCCCAATTATCCAAGTTAAATACGTAATTTTCACAAGTTTCCGTGAAACAATGTGCAAAGCACTGCGGGGGCGAAATTATCCCTTTCTGAGAGGCCTGTTTACACCTCCTGGGTGGGGGGGGGGGTTACTACCTGCTCCCAGGAAATTGCCCCAGGAGTTTGCAGAGGCACTGTCACGGCATCGCCGCATCCCACGGATAGTGCACCGGGCCTCCATGCAACCGGCGATGACGCCGACTCCTTTCCACTCTGCGAAGAAAATTGGCCCGCGAGACTGGCGTGAGCAGGTGTCAACAACACCTTTGCGAGTCGCAAAGCTGGCCGACATCCGCTCGTGGGGCAGAAGTCGCCAGCGCCCCGTCATTTTACTTTTTTTGCCAACTCTCGGAACGGCTAGCCGATTTGTTCTTTTCAGTAGTCCAAGCTGCATCGTGCAGTCCAGGACTCCATTTTGGACGCGGGTTGCAGGTCCGGTACCACTCTGCCCTGATGGTCCAGCAGATGCCATCAGGGGCCTTGGAGAGTGGGCAGCGGCCCGCTCCTTTAAGCAAAGGGGAGGGCTTTGAAGCACGTCAGAGCTATGCGGAGCCGCGTATCGCGACTGAATAATGCGCCCCATTAGCGCCGCTGGAACCGCCCCTAAAGGAAGTGAAGCACGCGAGATTGTACTCCACTTCCTTTGATGGGTGGTAAGCCCAATTCAGCGACCGGGTTCGAACTTCTGCACCTGCCACAGGAAGTCCCGCCCGAGCGGGTTACTGTCCTCAATTGGGGGCACAGGGCAATTTTGCCCCCTCCGTGTCTAATCCTGTTCGGCATTCAAGCGAAGTTCTGCACCAGGAGCACTAAAGCTGAAAATTTATTCCAGATGCATAGAAGAAATGGTGGCTCTTGCTCCCAAGTACGCATAAATGCCTTCTTTACATGAAAGTCTGTTAACGTCAAATCTTTGTACAGGCTTACTAGCTTGTGTGCTACTGTCATTTCCCACCTGGAGCTACTCAAGGTTGAGTTCAGTCAAGTCACTTTCAGGTATAATTTCCTGTTTGGCAATGATAAGCTTCTTTCAAAGATTATTTCTGTATTTTAACACCCATTAAATCAATATAACAGCTGGTGGGCATTTTCCATCTTTAAATTTGTGAAAATCATCATAAAACTGAGGTTCATTCAGCACAAAATAGCCCTCCAGCACAGAAACTATTGACCATGAAGTGCAACAACCCTAAAGGGTATGACCACTACTCCCACCCACCCACCCCAGACTAGCTAATCCCCAGAGCCCAAAACAAAAGTTGACCCACATTGCTCCCGGCAAAAAAACAGTCACGGCAAGAAAACAGGATGTCTCAATGCATTCCTCCCTCAAGCAATGTACAATGAAAACGTACAATAGCGTCACAAAATACATAAGTGAATGCAAATTTTGAGAACTCTAAAAAAATCATATGACATGAAAGCTCACATGACAATGATCTTGGAGCTATGCAACCCTGTAGTAAGTACGCAAGATTGGGAAACATGACACCATAATGAATAGGTGCTCTTTGAGGTCATATCGTCAAAGCTTACTGTTCATCACAAGTAGTTAATTCTGCATTGCAGAGCTTTAATTCATTTTCAACAGGTTTGCAAGTAATTGCTTTCAAAACAGACTGGTATTTGCAAATACTATAGGGGAGATTTTCCTGGGTATGCACACAAGCGCTCACCTGGACTCAACGAATATCAGGAAATCTGGTGAGTCGAATTGCACACCTCTAGAGATTTATCTTCCATTCATTTAAATGGAAGGAAAACTGGGCAGGTTCCTCTATTGGTGTGCGTTTGGACCCAGCCAATTTTCTGATATCCGCTGCACCCGGCTAATCTAGCAGGCATGGGTGCAAGCCCAGGAAAATGTCCCCCAGTACTTCATGTAAAGTTTAATGAAAAATAGTATATTTTACTAATCTGGGATGGAAAACCAGTAACGTAATTTTCTTCCATTATTCCACTAGTTTCTGATTCCTCAGCCTCAAACGGATGTAATGAATGTAGGGGAAATTGCTTATAAAGTGCTGTGAAGATCTCGTTGGACAGTTAAGAGATATAAACAGTTTTCATTTATAGAAGATGTTAAAGAAAAGTTTGTTTACTCCCAAACAAATTGTGCAGGTGATTTTTCATCCCTTCGGAATGGGTGCAGAGGCCATTTTCAGCTATATTATACTGGAGTGGCAGCTGCAAGACAGGACAGCCCTAGACCTAAATCACAGGTTTGTGTAGGAAATAAAGCATTAATAGAACAAACTAATCCAAGGTGCAGTTTCAGCTTCAGAGTCAGTGGAGGAACTATGTGCAATCAGGTTTAGGATCAGCAAGGAGGCTATGATGGAGGTGTGCCAATTGATTTGTGCACCAGTCAATCATTTGCATTGTACTATCAATGGCAGCAAAAGTTCATTTTATGCTATAGGGACTTTCTAGCTGCCAACAGGGGGCATCACAGGAGTAAGTTCTTATGGTATCCACTGCTGCATTAAGCAGGTAATTGAAGTCCTCTTTTGTCACACGCACTCACCTATATATACACTTCAGCTGAAGCAGGAGGACACTATTAGTGGATATTAAAAGTAGTTAACGATCCTATAACCACCAAAACGATCACTCTTTCTTTGGAGTAAACATAGAAAATAGGTGCAGGAGCAGGCCATGTACTTTATCATCGAGGACATCCATACCAGTCTCTGAATCTTACTTTACAAATTTGTCAACGGGTGGTAAAGTTTCAACACCCCAGAAGGCTGAATGAAAATTTTAGCATGGATAGGGATTAACCAGCAGTTTAGGTTATGAAGTATGAAAACAGCTTTATTTCAGATAAATTGTGATGGATCAGTTTTCTGGCAAAGCTCAAAAAGCAAAAAATGCATACCAGCAGTCATTTGATTAATTAGGTGCCAAAATACTGAAATAATCATGGAAAAAAACTTATCCTTACCAAACAGCTAAATATAACCTCAAGTGACTTAACCTCAATCTTGAGTGGTTCCTGGCAGGAAGTAAAGGTAGCATGCAAACCAATTAGTTTGAATATAGCATAGAAGTTAATAAATGTTTATGGATACTCATGGATAGGAGTAAGAGATCCCCAAGATGGAAAATCAGTGGGAATCTTGGACAAACAGCTCAAAGTGACTGTGATCATTAACCATTTGCTGAAAGTATGCAAACAAATATATTTTTTTCTACTTTGCTAACAGAAACCTGCTGGTTCATCCCTATCAGAGCTAAAATTTTCATTCAGCCATTTGTGCACTCATTTTATATACCAATACCTGCTACATTAAATTGATCCCCTTAAATTCCATCTAACTTTAAAAAACCTCCCATCCATCGTATTCTCTGATCTATCTACA
This sequence comes from Pristiophorus japonicus, assembly GCF_044704955.1. Classification (NCBI taxonomy): domain Eukaryota; kingdom Metazoa; phylum Chordata; class Chondrichthyes; family Pristiophoridae; genus Pristiophorus; species Pristiophorus japonicus. Next base: position 110,659,020 of record NC_091977.1, on the reverse strand, counting down.
CAATTGGTGTCAAAAACATTTTACAATATTAGAAGTACCCCCTTCATAGTCTTCATGGGCAATAAATGCTGGTCTTGCCAGCGACGCTCAAATCCCATGAACGAATAAAAAAAAATGTAAACAGCACACCATAAAATATCCTGGGGGATTCTCATGGCCCCCCCAGAGCATTTCCCATTTTAATTGTTATATTTAACATAAATCTTTAAAGTAGCTGCTCAGTATTTCCTGTAAAAATTAGGAGTGCTGAATATGTTTTGTTATTTGGTAAATAAAAACACACTGGAAGTTGCGTCAGAGTTGCGCAGTTTCGTTAAACAGCCAAGTTTAAACCCTGAACGTTGACTGAACTAAGCTGATGGTGATAATTACAATTTAGCTTGGCATCCTCCGATGTACGAAATAGCAAGTTCTGCTCCTGATCACTATCGCTCAAAGCGCACATGCACAGAGACAACATACGGAAATTGGGCTCCGTTTGGTGAGAATGGCCACTTGTTTCACTGTTACTTTGAAAATTAATTTCCCCAGTCTCTCCCTTCCCCATTTAACGGTGGTTGGTTAGTTAGTTACGGTTAGATAAAAAGTCACGAACTGTACATTGCAGAGTTGCAGTGGAAGGGACTGATCGGGCTCATTGCCCTCTCCCATCAACAAAATAACTGAGGTACATTCCTGAATTACTCTCACCTTTCTGGGTGCTACCGCTGAGCGTAGAAACGTGAGAACAAGTGGGAAGTTGGAGTTTACAGTAGTTTTCCACCTTTAGTATACAGTATTATCAAGGCCCCTGGGCAGACCCCATCCCCTCCCTGGCAGCAGCTCTCATGTTTTAAATGAGTTCCCCCTCCGAGGGGAGGCGGCGCTCCTCTCACACGGTGCCCTGAGACCTGCTCCCGCTGGGCTGTCCAAACAATCTGTTCCATGGCTGGAAACATTTAATTGTAGGTTTTGGTGTCCATCCTACAAAAACACACTAAAGCTGCGTTCGGGCCATTGTATTCACATGCCGTGAAACTAGTCTCTTGGAATATATTGGGACGGGTTATTTTAAGGCAGGCGAGAAGGCCATTAATACCACAAGAGCCTATTGTTAAAGCTGCGGTGCCCATAAGAATAGCGACAGCGTCCTTACTGAACGATCTCCTGTACACAAACCGGATTTTCACTCAAATTACATCTGAAAGTACTACCAAATTTTTTTAAAGTCCAAATTCTCATCGCTAACTTATGATGCAGAACTAAAAATCTGCAAAAGCACGCTCTGTGCATCCAAAAGTCGTAATTATTTTCTCTCAGCCCGGACCACCTGTAACCTCCCCAGTCACAGAAACACAGACAAAGTCGATGTTGTGACTTCTCCGCTGATTTGTTTAAAGTCGGCATGTGGGGCCCGACCAAAAGCTAATGTCCAGGGAGTGACCAGCGAGCCGGCCAAACTCACTCAATAAATAAATGCCGCGGATAAGCACAGCACCGCCACACGATCTGGGCTGTGAGGCGGCTACAGGCGTTTCAGAAACTTTTAAATGGACAAAAATCTTGGGCCCGACTGCGGAAAGCCTGGCCGGGGAGCCCAGTGCCGGCTGGCCGGCAGAACCGCGACAGTGGGCAGCAGCAGCACCTGGTTACAGACAGTCCTTACTGAACATCTCCGTACACAAAACGGGTTACATCTGAAAGTACTGCCAAATCTTTAAAAAAGTCCAGATTCTCCTCATTAATAAGACTCGCTAATTCACGGCGCAGAACTAAAAACCAGACCGCTCTTACCTTGGGATGAACCTGGCTTCGTCGCCCAGACGTTGCTGGAATTCGTCCCAGTCAGGCTCCGCGCTCAAAGCCTCGAAGTTGATCATCTCGGAAACTTCTTGAAAGCCTTCGGTGAATTCGCGGAAGTTGATGGAGCCGTCTCTGTTGGAGTCTAGCTTGTCAAAGATAGCGTCGATCTCGGACTCTTGTACTTGTAGCTCCCGACAGACCGTGAAAAATTCATCATACTCGATCCGACCGGAACGGTTCACGTCGCAGGTGTGGAAGAGGGCGCGCAGTCTCTGCTCTTCCATCCGGAAATAAAGGGGGGGGGGGAAATAAGATGCAAAAAAAGAAGAAAATCCAACCAGATAAGCCGAGATCAAGTTCCCTCCCTCGATGCAAAAGATGCTGTGAGGATCCAACCTGCCAGTCAGTCACCAACAGTTCTTCCTATTCCACTTTGGGGCAAATTTGCAAGGCAAAGTAGTTCAAGTGGGCTGTTGGAGGCGCCGCTGCGCAATGTGAGAGGTGTCCCATGCCATCCGGAGCCGTCTCTCGCCTCACTCGGCCAGGTATTGAAACGGCAGCGAGCTCGTCCTGACGTCAGCCTCACAGCTGCACAGTTGGACTTGCCAGTATTTATTTAAAGTTTATTTTCTTCTGTGCTCACGATTAAACCCCGTCACGTTATTGACCGAAGAGGTGGATGCAATGCAAACACGAGAGAGGCAGAGGCGTGAATCACTCCTGAGAAATGAGGTTTTCAGGTGATGCAGAACATAGGAATTAGCAGCAGGAGTAGGCACTACAGTTTGCTCCACCATTCAATAAGATCATGGCTGGTCTTCTACCTCAACTCCACTTTCCTGCCTGATCCCCATATCCCTTGATTCACCGAGAGTCCAACATCTTACCGATCTGAGCCTTGAATATACTCAATGGCTCCGCATCCACAGCCGTCTGGGATGAAGAATTCCACAGATTCACAACCTCTGAGTGAAGAAATTCCTCCTCATCGTAGTCTTATATTGCCAACGACTTATTTTGTTTTATGTGTTCATGGGATGTTGGCGTAGTTAGCAAGGCCAACATTTATTGCCTATCACTAATTGTCCTCGAGAAGTTGGTGGTGAGCCACCTCCGTGTGTAAAGGTACTCCCACAGTGGTGTTAGGGAGGGAGTTCCAGGATTTTGACCAAGCAACAATGAAGGAACGGCGATAGACTTCCAAGTCAGGATGGTGTATGACTTGGAGGGGAACGTGGAGGTGATGGTCTTCCCATGCACCTACTGCCCTTGTCCTAGGTGGTAGAGGTCACTGGTTTGGGAGGTGCTGCCGAAGAAGCCTTGGTGAGTTGCTGCAGTGCATCTTGTAGATGATACACACTGCAGCCACGGTATGCCGGTGATGGAGGGAGTAAATGTTTAAGGTGGTGGATGGGGTGCTAATCAAATGGGCTGCTTTGTCCTGGATGGTGTCAAGTTTCTTGAGTGTTGTTGAAGTCCTGAGACTCTCCAACCAGGGGAAATAACCTTTCAGCATCTACCCTGTCAACCCCCCTCAGAATCTTGTATGTTTCAATGGGATCATCTTTCATTCTTTTAAACTCCAGAGAGTATAGGCCCAATCTATTCAATCTCTCATAGGACAACCCTCTCATCCCAGGAATCAATCAAGTGAACCTTCATTGCACTCCCTCTAAAGCAACTATATCCTTCCTCAGATAAGGAGACCAAAACTGCACAGTAAGACAGATTAAGGCGATGTTACCCACCATCAAAGTTTAAAGCGCATTACTGTCTTCTAGCCAGACTCGGTCACCTTTTGGCGTGCTTTGAAAAAGTCAGCTTTTGGAAAAACTTGGTCCCAAAATTGGCAGTATTGATACATTTTTTTTTAAAAGCAATGTTGGCATAGGCTCTGCAGAGTGTCAAGTGTCGCAACATAAGAGTGGGAATTACTCAATTTAGTTTTGTACATGTGGGCTGTTTTAATGCATGTCCATCTCAAAGTTAAATATAAAGAAAGACTTGCATTTATATTCTGCTTTTCACGACCACCAGGTGTCCCAAAGTGCTTTGCAGCCACTGAAGTACTTTTTGAAGTGTAATCACTCTTGTAATAGAAACATAGAAAATAGGTGCAGGAGCAGGCCATTCAGCCCTTCTAGCCTGCACCGCCATTCAATGAGTTCATGGCTGAACATGAAACTTCAGTACCCCCTTCCTGCTTTCTCGCCATACCCCTTGATCCCCCGAGTAGTAAGGACTTCATCTAACTCCCTTTTGAATATATTTAGTGAATTGGCCTCAACTACTTTCTGTTGTAGAGAATTCCACAGGTTCACCATTCTCTGGGTGAAGAAGTTTCTCCTCATCTCGGTCCTAAATGGCTTACCCCTTATCCTCAGACTGTGACCCCTGGTTCTGGACTTCCCCAACATTGGGAACATTCTTCCTGCATCGAACCTGTCTAAACCCGTCAGAATTTTAAACGTTTCTATGAGGTCCCCTCTCATTCTTCTGAACTCCAGTGAATACAAGCCCAGTTGATCCAGTCTTTCTTGATAGGTCAGTCCCACCATCCCGGGAATCAGTCTGGTGAATCTTCGCTGCACTCCCTCAATAGCAAGAATGTCCTTCCTCAAGTTAGGAGACCAAAACTGTACACAATACTCCAGGTGTGGCCTCACCAAGGCCCTGTACAACTGTAGCAACACCTCCCTGCCCCTGTACTCAAATCCCCTCGCTATGAAGGCCAACATGCCATTTGCTTTCTTAACCGCCTGCTGCACCTGCATGCCAACCTTCAATGACTGATGTACCATGACACCCAGGTCTCGTTGCACCTTCCCTTTTCCTAATCTGTCACCATTCAGATAATAGTCTGTCTCTCTGTTTTTACCACCAAAGTGGATAACCTCACATTTATCCACATTATACTTCATCTACCATTCATTTGCCCACTCACCTAACCTATCCAAGTCACTCTGCAGCCTCATAGCATCCTCCTCGCAGCTCACACTGCCACCCAACTTAGTGTCATCTGCAAATTTGGAGATACTACATTTAATCCCCTCGTCTAAATCATTAATGTACAATGTAAACAGCTGGGGCCCCAGCACAGAACCTTGCGGTACCCCACTAGTCACTACCTGCCGTTCTGAAAAGTACCCATTTACTCCTACTCTTTGCTTCCTGTCTGACAACCAGTTCTCAATCCACGTCAGCACACTACCCCCAATCCCATGTGCTTTAACTTTGCACATTAATCTCTTGTGTGGGACCTTGTCGAAAGCCTTCTGAAAGTCCAAATATACCACATCAACTGGTTCTCCTTTGTCCACTTTACTGGAAACATCCTCAAAAAATTCCAGAAGATTTGTCAAGCATGATTTCCCTTTCACAAATCCATGCTGACTTGGACCTATCATGTCACCATTTTCCAAATGCGCTGCTATGATATCCTTAATAATTGATTCCATCATTTTACCCACTACTGAGGTCAGGCTGACCAGTCTATAATTCCGTTTTGTCTCTCCCTCCTTTTTTAAAAAGTGGGGTTACATTGGCTACCCTCCACTCCATAGGAACTGATCCAGAGTCAATGGAATGTTGGAAAATGACTGTCAATGCATCCGCTATTTCCAAGGCCACCTCCTTAAGTACTCTGGGATGCAGTCCATCAGGCCCTGGGGATTTATCGGCCTTCAATCCCATCAATGTCCCCAACACAATTTCCCGACTAATAAAGATTTCCCTCAGTTCCTCCTCCTTACTAGACCCTCTGACCCCTTTTATATCTGGAAGGTTGTTTGTGTCCTCCTTAGTGAATACCGAACCAAAGTACTTGTTCAATTGGTCTGCCATTTCTTTGTTCCCCGTTATGACTTCCCCTGATTCTGACTGCAGGGGACCTACGTTTGTCTTTACTAACCTTTTTCTCTTTACATACCTATAGAAACTTTTGCAATCCGCCTTAATGTTCCCTGCGAACTTCTTCTCGTACTCCATTTTCCCTGCCCTAATCAAACCCTTTGTCCTCCTCTGCTGAGTTCTAAATTTCTCCCAGTCCCCGGGTTCGCTTCCTTGGCTTTAATACTATCCCTGATTTTCCTAGATAGCCACGGTTGAGCCACCTTCCCTTTTTTATTTTTACGCCAGGCAGGAATGTACAATTGTTGTATCCATGCGGTCTCTAAATGTCTGCCATTGCCCATCCACAGTCAACCCCTTAAGTATCATTCGCCAATCTATCCTAGCCAATTCACGCCTCATACCTTCAAAGTTACCCTTCTTAAAGTTCTGGACCATGGTCTCTGAATTAACTGTTTCATTCTCCATCCTAATGCAGAATTCCACCATATTATGGTCACTCTTCCCCAAGGGGCCTCGCACAATGAGATTGCTAATTAATCCTCTCTCATTACACAACACCCAGTCTAAGATGGCTTCCCCCCTAGTTGGTTCCTCGACATATTGGTCTAGAAAACCATCCCTTATGCACTCCAGGAAATCCTCCTCCACCGTATTGCTTCCAGTTTGGCTAGCCCAATCTATGTGCATATTAAAGTCACCCATTATAACTGCTGCACCTTTATTGCATGCATCCCTAATTTCCTGTTTGATGCCCTCCCCAACATCACTACTACTGTTTGGAGGTCTGTACACAACTCCCACTAACGTTTTTTGCGCTTGTTGCTGTGTTCTGCAGCTCTACCCATATAGATTCCACATCATCCAAGCTAATGTCTTTCCTAACTATTGCATTAGTCTCCTCTTTAACCAGCAATGCTACCCCACCTCCTTTTCCTTTTATTCTATCCTTCCTGAATGTTGAATACCCCTGGATGTTGAGTTCCCAGCCCTGATCATCCTGATGCCACGTCTCCGTAATCCCAATCACATCATATTTGTTAACATCTATTTGCACAGTTAATTCATCCACCTTATTGCGGATACTCCTTGCATTAAGACACAAAGCCTTCAGGCTTGTTTTTTTTAACACCCTTTGTCCTTTTAGAATTTTGCTGTACAGTGGCCCTTTTTGTTCTTTGCCTTGGATTTCTCTGCCCTCCACTTTTCCTCATCTCCTTTCTGTCTTTTGCTTTTGCCTCCTTTTTGTCTCCCTCTGTCTCCCTGCATCGGTTCCCATCCCCCTGCCATATTAGTTTAACTTCTCCCCAACAGCACTAGCAAACACTCCCCCTAGGACATTGGTTCCGGTCCTGCCCAGGTGCAGACCGTCCGGTTTGTACTGGTCCCACCTCCCCCAGAACCAGTTCCAATGCCCCAGGAATTTGAATCCCTCCCTGCTGCACCACTGCTCAAGCCACGTATTCATCTGCGCTATCCTGCGATTCCTACTCTGACTAGCACGTGGCACTGGTAGCAATCCCGAGATTACTACTTTTGAGGTCCTACTTTTTAATTTAGCTCCTAGCTCCTTAAATTTGTTTCGTAGGACCTCATCCCTTTTTTTTACCTATGTCGTTGGTACCAATGTGCACCACGACAACTGGCTGTTCTCCCTCCCATTTCAGAATGTCCTGCACCCGCTCCGAGACATCCTTGACCCTTGCACGGGAGGCAACATACCATCCTGGAGTCTCGGTTGCGGCCGCAGAAACGCCTATCTATTCCCCTCACCATTGAATCCCCTACCACTATCGCGCTCCCACTCTTTTTTCTGCCCTCCTGTGCAGCAGAGCCAGCCACGGTGCCATGAACTTGGCTGCTGCTGCCCTTCCCTGATGAGTCATCCCCCCCAACAGTACTCAAAGCGGTGTATCTGTTTTGCAGGGGGATGACCACAGCGGACCCCTGCACTACCTTCCTTGCACTACTCTTCCTGCTGGTCTTCCATTCCCTATCTGGCTGTGGACCCTTCTCCTGCGGTAAGACCAACTCACTACACGTGATACTCATGTCATTCTCAGCATCGTGGATGCTCCAGAGTGAATCCACCCTCAGCTCCAATTCCGCAACGCGGACAGTCAGGAGCTCGAGGCGGATACACTTCCCGCACACGTAGTCGTCAGGGACACCGGAAGTGTCCCTGAGTTCCCACATGGTACAGGAGGAGCATAACACCCGACCGAGCTCCCCTGCCATGTCTTAACCCTTAGATACACTTAAATTGGCAACAACAATGTTAAAAGTTACTGACTGATATAAAAAAGAAAAAGAAAAACTACTCACCAATCACCAGCCAATCACTTACCCCCTAGGTGTGACGTCACCTTTCTGTTTCTTTCTACTTCTTTTTTGCCTTCTCCTTGTAGCTGCACAAGTACGCCTTTTATAGGCCTCTGCTGATCCCCGGACTCACGCCTGACCAAGGAACTCCTGACGCCTCTCGCGGCCTTTTATAGGCCTCTGCTGATCCCCGGACTCACGCCTGACCAATGAACTCCCGACGCCTCTCGCGGCCTTTTATAGGCCTCTGCTGATCCCCGGACTCACGCCTGACCAACGAACTCCCAACGCCTCTCGCAGCCTTTTATAGGCCTCTGCTGATCCCCGGACTCACGCCTCAGCGACCATGAACTCCCGCTGCCTCTCGCGGCCTTTTATAGGCCTCTGCTGATCCCCGGACTCACGCCTGACCAACGAACTCCCGACGCCTCTCGCGGCCTTTTATAGGAAACAGGGCAGCTAATGACCAGAAAATCTGTTTTAGATGTTGATTGAGGGATAAATATTGGCTAGGACAGTGGGGATAACTCCCCTGCTCTTCTTCAAAATCATGCTATGGGATCTTTTACATCCACCCGAGAGCTGATGGAGCCTCAATTTAATGTTTCATCTGAAAGACGGCATCTCCAACAGTGCAGCACTCACACTGAAGTGTCAGCCGAGATTTTGGTGCTCCAAGTCTCTAGAGTGGGACTTGAACCCACAATCTTTTAGACTGAGAGGTAAGAGTGCTACCAACTGAGCCTCAGCGGATACAAATATATTTAAAGGATATCTCAAAGTCCCTCCTAGCCTCACCTTGCAACCTCGTGACACTAATGTGGGACATCGCCACCCCCCCACCCACCCACAATGTGCAACAAAATAAGGACTAGGACCTTTCCATCTCTTCCTATCATTTTAATTCAGCCATCCCAGTTTTCTGTTCACTCTCTCCTATTTTTATCTTCTTGTTTTCCTTCCCTATCTGTCTGTCTTTTCTCCAATCTTTCTTCCATAATCAGTTCCTGAGACTTATCTTTTCAATTTAAGATTTTTTTTAAGGCCCTGAACAGAGCATTACATACAATAAAGTTAGATTATTAACCTCATCCTATCTATGCAGAAAGAAAATGATGTAAAATCTAGTGCAAATTTAGTGAGAAGCACTCAGTGGGTAAATTCAAAACACCCATCGACCTTTACCCATTGCTTCCTGCCTCTGAGCCAATTTCGGATCCAACTTGCCACTTTGCCTTGGATCCCATGGGCTTTTACTTTCGTGACCAGTCTGCTATGCGAGACCTTATCAAAAGCCATGCTAAAATCCATATAGACTACATCAAACGCACTACCCTCATCGAGGGCTAAGCCATTTAGGACCGAGATGAGGAGAAACTTCTTCACTCAGAGAATTTTGAACCTGTGGAATTCTCTACCACAGAAAGTTGTTGAGGCCAGTTCGTTAGATATATTCAAAAGGGAGTTAGATGTGGCCCTTACAGCTAAAGGGATCAAGGGGTATGGAGAGAAAGCAGGAATGGGGTACTAAAGTTGCAAAATGATCAGCCATGATCATATTGAATGGTGGTGCAGGCTAGAAGGGCCGAATGGCCTACTCCTGCACCTATTTTCTATGTTTCTATGACCCTCCTTGATACCTCCTCAAAAAATGCAATCAAGTTAGTCATCATGACCTTCCCTTAATCATGCTGACTGTCCTTGATTATTCCGTGTCTTTCTAAATGAAGGTTTATCCTGTCCCTCAGAATTTTTTGCAATAATTTTCCCACCACTGAGGTTAGGCTGACTGGTCTGTAATTACTCGGTCTATTCCTTTCTCCCTTTTTAAACAATGGTACATACTCATGTCCTCTGCCTCCACACACAGGTTACCTTTATGGTCTCCAATAGGCCCTACTCTTTCTTTAGTTATCCTCTTGCTCTTAATGTATTTATAAAACATCTTTGCGTTTCCTTGATTTTACTTGCCAATATTTTTTCATGCCTTCTCTTTGCTTTCATAATTTCCTTTTTAATTTCACCCTTGCACTTTCTATACTCCGAGGGTTTCTGCAGTATTGAGCCGTCAGTATCTGTTATAAGCTTCCCTTTTTTTCTTTATCCTACCCTGTATGCCCCTTGATATCCAGGGAGCTCTAGGTTTGTTAGTCCCACCCTTTTTCTTTAATGAACATACTTGCTCTGAACCCTCAGGGTCTCCTCCTTAAATGCCTCCCACTGCTCTGGCACACTGATTTATCTTCAAGTAACTATTTCCAGTCCACTTTGGTTAAATCACATCTCAGCTTCGTAAAATTAGCTTTTCCCCAATTGAGAACTTTTATTCCTGGTCTATCTTTGTCCTTTTCCATAACCACTCTAAATCTAACTGAATTTTGACCACCATCTAAATGCTCTCCCACTGATACCCCTTCCACCTGGCCAGCTTCATTCCCTAAAATTAAGTGTAGAACCGCCCCCTCTCTTGTTCAGCTTGCTACATACTGGCTAAAAAAGTTCTCCTGAATGCATTTTAAGAATTTTGCTCCCTCTATACCTTTCACACTAATTCTATCCCAGTTAATAATAGGGTAGTTGAAATCCCCTACTATTACTATCCTTTTGTTTTTGCACTTTTCAGAAATTTGCCGACATATTTGCTCTTCTATCTCTCTCTGACTGTTTGGGGGTGTATAGTACACTCCCAGCAGTGTGATTGCCCCTTGTTTGTTCTTCAGTTCAATCCATATGGCCTCATTTGATGATCCCTCTAACTTATCATCCCTCCTCACTGCTGTAATTGTTTCTTTGATCAATATTGCGACCCCTCTCCTTTTTTATTCCCCTCTCTATCCCATCTGAAAACCCTGTAACCAGGAATGTTGAGGTGCCATACCTGCCCTTCTTTGAGCCATGTCTCAGTAATAGCTATAATATCATACTCCCACATGTCTATCTGTGCCCTCAGCTCAGCTGCTGTATTCCCTAGACTCCTTGCATTGAAGTCTATATCATTTAGCACTGCCAAACTCCTTTGTTGTCTATTTTCTAGCCTTTGTTTCTCCTGCCTTCCAAACTCGCTTACTAATTTTCTGCCTTCCATTTCCCACTTTTCTTCTCTCCCTTCTGAATCTATTCTCAGGTTCCCATTCCCCTGCCAAGCTAGTTTAAACCTCCCAAACAGCACTAGCAAACCCCCCCACGAGGATACTGGTCCCGGCCTGTTGCAGTGCAGCCCGTCTGCCTTGTCCAGGTCCCACCTCTCCCAGAAATGGTCCCAATGCCTCAGGACTCTAAAGCCCTCCCTCCTGCACCATCTCTCCAGCCATGCATTCATCTTCTCTATCCTCCTATTTCTGTACTCACTAGCACAAGGCACTGGGAGTAATTTGGAGATTACTATCTTTGAGGACCTGCTGTTTAATCCTAACTCCCTAAAATCTGCCTAAAAAGATCTCATCCCTTTTTCTACATATGTTATTGCTGCTGATATGGACCATGACCTCTGGCTGCTGACCCTCCACCCTCAGAATATCCCGCAGCTGTTCAGTGACATCGTGGGAGGTAACATACCATCCCGGAGTCAAGTCTGCGGTCGCAGAAACGTCTGTCTATTCCCCTAACTATCAGATCCCCTACCACTGTAGCTCTTCCATTCTTCTTCTGCCCCACTGTGGAGCTGAGCCACCCTTGATGCTGTGGACTTGGCTCTGGCTGCACTCCCCAGAGGAACCACCTGCACTCCCCAGTATCCAGAACTGCAAACTGGTTAGCAAGTGAAATGCACTCAGGGGACTCCTGCTTTACCTGCCTGGTCCCATTCCCTCTCTGCCTGCACACTCTTAAGCTGCGGGGTTGCCACCTCCTGAAACATGCTATCCATGATGTTCTCAGCCTTGCGGATGCACTGCAGTGACGCCAGCTGCCGCTTAATATGTCCTTACTACACAGTATCTTCACAAAGGAAGATACAAATAACCTTCCGAATGTACTAGGGGACAGTGGGTCGAGTGAGAATGAGGAACTGAAAGATATCCTTATTAGGCGGGAAATTGTGTTGGGGAAATTGATGGGATTAAAGGCCGATAAATCCCTGGATCCTGATAGTCTGCATCCCAGAGTACTTAAGGAAGTAGCCCTAGAAATAGTGGATGCATTGGTGATCATTTTCCAACAATCTATCGACTCTGGATCAGTTCCTATGGACTGGAGGGTAGCTAATGTAACGCCACTTTTTTTAAAAAGGAGGGAGAGAGAAAGCGGGTAATTATAGACTGGTTAGCCTGACATCAGAAGTGGGGAAAATGTTGGAATCAATCATTAAGGATGAAATAGCAGCCCATTTGGAAAGAACATAAGAACATAAGAATTAGGAACAGAAGTAGGCCAATTAGCCCCTCAAGCCTGCTCCGCCATTCAACAAGATCATGGCTGATCTGGCCGTGGACTCAGCCCCACTTACCCGCCCGCTCCCCATAACCCTTAATTGCCTTCTTGGTTAAAAATCTATCTATCTGTGACTTGAATACATTCAATGAGCTAGCCTCAACTGCTTACTTGGGCAGAGAATTCCACAGATTCACAACCCTCTGGGAGAAGAAATTCCTTTTCAACTCAGTTTAAAATTGGCTCCCCCGTATTTTGAGGCTGTGCACCCTAGTTCTAGTCTCCCCAACCAGTGGAAACAACCTCTCTGCCTCTATCTTGTCTATCCCTTTCATGATTTTAAATGTTTCTATAAGATCACCCCTCATCCTTCTGAACTCCAACGAGTAAAGACCCAGTCTACTCAATCTATCATCCCTCATCTCCGGAATCAGCCTAGTGAATCGTCTCTGTACCCCCTCCAAAGCTAGTATATCCTTCCTTAAGTAAGGTGACCAAAACTGCACGCAGTACTCCAGGTGCGGCCTCACCAATACCTTATACAGTTGCAGAAGGACCTCCCTGCTTTTGTACTCCATCCCTCTCGCAATGAAGGCCAACATTCCATTCGCCTTCCTGATTACCTGTTGCACCTGCAAACTAACTTTTTGGGATTCATGCACAAGGATCCCCCTCCCCTTTTATAGGGGGCACTGGAAAAAAAAAAGTGATATTAGTGCCCCAAAAAAAAAAAGAAAAGCACAAAAAGGAAAAAAAGGGCCTTGTAAATGTCTGGTGTGTCATCCAGGTCGGGGGGGCACGGATTAATGTTTATGTTTTTCAGGTAAACTCCAAAAGAGTTTCATGCACAAGGACCCCCAGGTCCCTCTGCACCGCAGCATGTTGTAATTTCTCCCCATTCAAATAATATTCCCTTTTACTGTTTTTTTTCCCCCAAGGTGGATGACCTCACACTTTCCGACATTGTATTCCATCTGCCAAACTTTAGCCCATTCGCTTAACCTATCCAAATCTCTTTGCAGTCTCTGTGTCCTCTACGCAACCCGCTTTCCCACTAATCTTTGTGTCATCTGCAAATTTTGTTACACTACACTCTGTCCTCTCTTCCAGGTCATCTATGTATATTGTAAACAGTTGTGGTCCCAGCACCGATCCCTGTGGCACACCACTAACCACCGATTTCCAATCCGATAAGGACCCATTTATCCCGACTCTCTGCTTTCTGTTCGCCAGCCAATTCTCTATCCATGCTAATACATTTCCACTGACTCCGCATACCTTTATCTTCTGCAGTAACCTTTTGTGTGGCACCTTATCGAATGCCTTTTGAAAATCTAAATACACCACATCCATCGGTACACCTCTATCCACCATGCTCGTTATATCCTCAAAGAATTCTAGTAAATGAGTTAAACATGATTTCCCCTTCATGAATCCATGCTGCGTCTGCTTGATTGCACTATTCCTATCTAGATGTCCCGCTATTTCTTCCTTAATGATAGTTTCAAGCATCTATCATCCCGTAGCCCCGTGCTGCCTGGGACAGACTTCTGGAGGCATAAGCTACCTGCTGTAACTGACTCTTGGCATTAACATGCTGCAACACACACACGATCCCATAGGACGACGCGTCGCACGTTAAAACGAGTTTCTTACATGGGTCATATAGCATTAACAGATTGTTGGAGCATAACAAATTTCGTGCTCTATCAAAAGCCTTTTCCTGGCTGTCCCCCCAGACCCATTCGCGACCTTTGCGTAGGAGCACGTGTAGCGGCTCTAACAGCGTGCTCATTTTGGGAAGAAAGTTACCAAAATAGTTCAGGAGCCCCAGGAACGAACGCAGCTCCTTCGTGTTACGGGGTCTGGGTGCTCTCCGGATCGCTTCTGTTTTAGATGCAGTAGGTCTGATCCCGTCTGCTGCTACCCTCATCCCCAGGAATTCTACCTCCGGAGCTAGGAAGACGCACTTCGCCTTTTTCAGTCGCAGACTTACCCGGTCCAGTCTGCGTCGCACCTCCTCCAGGTTGCGGAGGTGTTCTTCAGTATCACAACCTGTGATGAGGATGTCGTCTTGAAAAATCACTGTCCTTGGAATCGACTCGAGGAGGCTTTCCATATTTCGTTGAAAGATCGCGGCGGCCGAGCAAATCCCAAACAGACATCTGTTGTACTCAAACAACCCCTGTGTGTCATGATGGTGGTCAGTTTCTTCGACTCACTTGCCAGCTCCTGGGTCATGTAAGCTGAGGTCAGGTCCAATTTTGAAAAAAGTTTGCCACCGGATAGTGTCGCAAAGAAGTCCTCCGCTCTCGCCAGTGGGTACTGGTCTTGGAGTGACACCCGATTGATGGTGGCCTTGTAATCACCACATATCCTGACCGACCCATCCGCCTTGAGCACCGGCACAATCGGGCTCGCCCAGTCACTGAATTCGACTGGCGAGATGATGCCTTCCCTCAGCAGGCGTTCCAATTCGCCTTCTATCTTTTCCCACATGACGTATGGCAGCGCTCTGGCCTTGTGGTGTACTGGCCTGGTGTCTGAGTTTATGTGAATCACTACCTTGGTCCCCATGAAAGTGCCAATGCCGGGTTGAATTAGTGAGTCAAATTTGTCCAGGACCTGTGAGCATGATATTCGCTCCACAGAAGAAATTGCATTGACATTGCCCCATTTCCAGTTCATGACAGCCAGCCAACTCTTCCCCAGCAGTGCGGGACCGTCCCCCGGGACAATCCAGAGTGGCAACCTGTTCTCCGAATCTTTGTGGGTCACGACTACCGTGGCGCTGCCTAGCACCGGAATGATCTCCTTTGTATATGTCCGTAGCTGTGCGTCAATTGGCAATAATTTTGGCCTCCTGGCCTTGGATGTCCACAACTTGTCGAATTGTTTGATACTCATCAGGGTCTGGCTGGCCCTGTGTCTAGCTCCATTGATACTGGGATGCCATTGAGGAGTACTTTCATCATTATCGGTGGCATCCTGGTGTATGAACTGTATATGTGCTCCACATGAACTCGCTGAACTTCAGCTTCCAGCGATTTCCCCCAGTGTCCATTTGGCCTCGTAGGGCTTACATCATCCCCATCCTCCTCGTACATCAACCTGGCTGCAGGCTTCCTGCACACACCGCACCAAGTGACCGCTGACCTTGCAGTTTCTGCAGGTATATTGGTGATACCTGCAAGCTCTGGCTGTGTGTTTGCCTCCACACCTCCAACATGAGCCGTTGTTGAAAACAAAAAAGTCCATTACCAGTCGATCGTCTCTGACTGTCTCTGTAACTGTCCTTAAGCGCACCATTGACAGGTGTTGATGGCCCCATTACTGGCCGCATTGTCCCTTGCGATGGCATGAATCGCCGTTCAGCTAGCCATTGTCTCTGTTGAATTCCCCATTTGGGTTCGACTACATGCTCGATTGCCCCTGTCTGCCTGGAGAACTGTGTGCTGCGTTAACAATGTTGACTCCATGTCCATTTGTTGCATTTAAACCAAGATTTTTGTCAAACATCATTCTGGTGTCTTCCTCCCCTGAGATAAATGTCTGGGCCATCAAAGCCACCATTTCCAGGGTCAAGTCTTTGGTCTCAATCAGTTTCCTGAAAACCCCAGCGTGCCCGATGCCCTCAATAAAAAAAGTCTTGCAGCATCTCCGCTCTGCATGCATCTGGGAACTTACATCGGCTCGCCAGTCGCCGGAGGTCTGCCACGAAGTCTGGAACGCTTTGCCCTTCTCGCCGCCGGTGCGTGTAAAACTGGTGTCTCGCCATGTGCATGCTGCTCGCCGGTTTAAAGTGTTCCCCGATCAACTTACTGAGTTCTTCAAAAGTCTTGTCCGCCAGCTTCTCTGGCGCTAGAAGGTCCTTCATCAGGAAGTACGTTCTGGATCCACAAACAGTCAGGAGATGAGCCCTGCGTTTGTCGGACGAATCCTGTCCCAGCCATTTCTTAGTGACGAAACTTTGCTGTAGGCTCTCAATAAAATCGTCCCAATCATCACCAACACAGTACCTCTCGTCTGTGCTGCTAGTGGCCATGCTCACATGGTTTAAATCCCAGTTTCTCGTCGCCAATAATATGTCCTTACTATACAGTATAAATGCACATGAGGCCCATACTTGAGAGAAGGTCACTCTGTGACCAGTAACCTTTATTTGCCAGCACTGAAGTGATGAAGGTGGGTGGAGCTTCCCCTTTTATACCTGAAAGTTCAGATTAGGAGTGTCTCCCACAAGTTCACCACCTAGTGGCCAATGTTCTCACGGTGTACAACTTAGGTCAGTTTATACATGGGTTACAATGACAGTTAAATACATGACACCATTCAAGCTCCGAAATCCAGAGATCAAGCTGCTCTAGCTGGCGACATTTCCTGCACACGTGGTCGTCCAGGTCACGAGAAGCGTCCAGGATTTCCCACATGGCACAGGATATGCATTCCACGGGACTGAGCTGCCTTGCCATGCCTCTTATTGATTATTAACATAAGTTTTTAGTATACCCCTCTGCCCTAACTCAGAGAGAAGAAAAGACAACAGTGATACTCACCACCCATTCACTTACCTGCTGTCCTGTGACATCCCTCCTTGATTTTTGGTTTTTTTTTTCTCTCCCCTCTCTCAGGTCTCCTCTGCTCTTTATACCCGCACCGCTCTCGCTACTTTCGCTCAAATATTGCCAGACCTGCTGAGTGTTTCCAGCATTTTATGTTTCTATTTCAGATTGCTAGCATCTGTAGGATTTTGCTTTTTGAAGACAAATGTAAAATGCTACATATAAGGAAAAATAGACAAGACAAGTACTCCATGAATGGTGTTGAAATAGCTAAGGATGCAGCTGGAACAGACCTAGAAGTCTTAGTGGACTCAATGTTAAGCATGTCCTTCTTGTGCAGAGCAGCAGCAATCAACATGTTGAACTACATAAACAAAACAGTAGAATATAAGTCAGAAGAGGTAATGATTAAAAGTGCTCTAGTGAGACTGCATCATGATTAATAGCTCCAATATTATGACTAATATTTGGCCAAGAAAAAGAAGGAACAGTCAAGCGATGCAGAGAAGAGCCACAAGACTAATCCTCAGTGTCAGCATCTAATTCATGAGAAAAGATTGGCTTTTTAAACTGGAAAGATTGTGTCTGAAAGGTGATCTTATCGAGGTATATATGATTGTTAAGGGTATAGATAAAGTTAACCCATAATCAATTTTTCCCCAAAGGTGCATGGCCGCGCATTAATCAGGAGGTCCCATGCAGACCATTCACCAGCCGCTGCCGCTGGAAAAGATAGATTTAAAGGAACCACGCACCAAAAAAATTAGAAGGAACATTGCGCATAATATTACTTTAAATTAAACTGCAGGAGTACAACAAGGGGACACAGGTTCAAACCAGAGAAGGCTGCTTTTCGGACATATATCAGGGTGTTCCAGATAGAGAAGAGGCATCAAAAACCCTGGAATCGTCTAAGAAACAATTGGATGCTATGGTGGTTGGGAGGAGGGTTAAAATCTGTATGGATGGATGAATCTAGATGATCTGAATGGCCATCTTCATCCATCATTATCTTATGATCATATCTTGCAGCAGGAGATGGAGTAGACAGTAGCAAGGGAATGCCAAGGAAATAGTACCACTGTCAGAATTCATTATCCTAGGGTGAGGCAATGCTGCTCCAGGCACAGCTTCCTGGACCTCACTGAGCAGCGCAGTACTGATGCTGAGTAGGGATATCGTGGCTGAGGTTTGCTGCGTGCTGCCCTATCGGTGAAAATGAAGGTTACAACTACCCTAAACCTTTCTGTCACTGGTATCTTTAAGCACCCACAGGAGAAATCTCAGGAGTCAGTCTCTATGCTATTCATTGCTGCTTTAGGGACATCACCAAAGCCCTTTTTTGCCATGCACAGAAATACATAAATTTAGCAGCAATCACCAACAGCAGCACCAGAGATCGTTGGACTTTTACCTCAAACTAACTACCCAAAGAATAGAGCATTATTGACTGCAGAAATATACCTAATTCATCTTCCTCCCAACAATTTTGCACCATACACCAATAGGAAGGACTATTAAACCCTGCCCATCCAAATGTTAAGTGACACATGATGGAAAAAAATGCATGTGAATACACTTCCCAGGGAGGATGCATACTCCATTCCTTTACAGCCAATTCAATGCTACTGACGTATTTGAAAGAGAAGAATCAAAGCCTGATTCTTGGCAGATATAAACAATGCAATGTGATCATGATTTATGAAACCACTACTCAATCCCTGAACCCAAGCACAGTAAACAGATATTGATGCCAATACGTGAACCAGGATCTTCATTGAACTAACATTTGAGATGCTGAAGCAACAGTTCCTATACTTGAACCTCCTAGAAGTGCTAAAACATAAGTGAAAGTGGGAAGAATTGTTCAAATTAGTTGCATGTTGCACAGCATTACCATACAGAAGTCTTCTTATGCATTTAAATGAGGAGCAGGAGGAAGACTGAGGAACTGGAGGATGAAGGTGCATCAAGCTACCTGGAGGAAACCAGGCATGACAGTCAGGGAAAGAAAAACAACCAGCATTTATATAGCACCTTTCACAACCTTATGATGTCCCAACGTGCTTTACAGCCAACTTTTGAAGTGTAATTAATGTTGTAATGTAGGAAATACAGCATCCAATTTGTGCACAGCAAGCTCCCACAAACAGCAATGTGATGATGACCAGATCATCTGTTTTAGTGATGTTGGTTGAGATATAAATATTGGCCAAGACATGAGCAAGAACTCCCCTGCTCATTTTTGAAATAGTGCCATGGGATCCTTTACATTCACTGGAGAGGGCAAACGAGATCTCAAATTAAGGTCTCATCCGAAAGACAGCATCTCTGACAGTGCAACATTCCCTCAATACTGCATTGGAGTGTCAGCGTAGATTTTATGCTCAGGTCTCTGGAGTGGAGCTTGAACCCACAACCATTTTGACTCGAAGACAAGAGTGCCACCACTGAACCATGTTGATACCTAAAGGGAGAGAGATGCATGAGTGGGTCATAGTCTGGTTCTTTCAATGAGCTCCACAATGGGCATTATACCTACATCGTGGTCATCTTAAAATCCTTGAACTGATACTTTTGCTGCTATGAAAAATATGGTCTCAAAATTCACGGGCCCTTGATATGGCAGCTTAAGTGTTGCAAGGCTGGACTTATGCTCACCAAAATTGGAGGAGGCTGACCCCATCCTGCAGTAGAAGGAAAAAGGTGAGCATTTAACTTCTCTGCAGCTAATATAGAAGTGCCGCTGACCCAAATTGGAGAAAGGAGGGTTGCAATAGTTAGAGTACCAAGGAAGAAGCCATTACATGCAGCACCATGAGCCATTTGAAAGGAAATCACTGTGGCTATGAGTGGGTCCTCCATAATCCTAAGGTCCCTTGCAGTGTCAAAAGAAGTTTAATTATCTCATTAGATCAGCCAAGGTAAGAATGTTTTCAGATGATTAACAGGGCAGATAACTGAGTCACTGAGAAGTTCTTGGCATTCCCTAGATTAATAGTCAGGCACTGCTCTTTGGTGTATCACGTGACACCTTGTCCCAGAAGCAAAGTCACTTAGCAGTCACGCTAGATGTGTCACAATCTGGCAGTAGGGGATAGAGCAGTGGGAGTCTCTGTGGCTTCAGTGGGTTTGTGAGAACCCGTTGCTTCTTTAACGTTACTATGTATTCATAAATCTCTTGCAATGCATGCTGCACATTAAAGTCTTACATCTTAAGTCCTTGCTCTCTTACACCTACTATTACTACCGCAGGAGAATGTAGCATCAATTATTATGCATTCCTCCTGCAGGAGAAGTAAGCACACAATGCCAGGGTACCAGAGGTGAATGTGCCAACTTACTTTATTGGACAGGGATTTTAATGTATAAATGAGTGATAAAATTTTATTTTTCTATGTTTTAATACTCTTATGCTAGTTCACCAGGCGTAAGAATTTCAAGGGCATATAGCCTAACTCTCCGCCTGTGAATGCCTTTTTCTTTCAGATTCGTACAATCTATCAAGAGGATTCTTGCATGCCTAATCTCTGAACTTGCGGGGCCCTACGGGTGTGTGCACACCTCGTACACGCCCTTAGGGGTCGCAAATTCAGCCCCATTATTTTGGATGCATACTGATTAACTGGTCTCTTTCCTTCATGACTGAAGAATTTGTGTGACACAAAATGGCAAGAGGAAGCCTGGGACTCGGGGAGCACCTGCCATTTTAATTGCGAGCCATTGGACATGACCAGAACTATGATTTACTAAAGCAGTTGTAGGAAAAGAAGAAATATCCACCATAATTGTAATCTGTCACAATTCTCTACTATCCCTCATAAATTAATGTGGCAATATTTTAGATCTTCCATGCATCATGTAGTGATGCATTTTCTTTGCTTAATGTCTGCGCCAACGTGCCAGATCTTTCCTTAACCTGATCATCACCATATCATATATTACCTATTTCCAAAGAATTGCCTTTGCTATAAAATTGTCTATGAACAACCGACCATAAAATGTATTCCCCGCACCCTTGACCATTCACTTTAGAATTTCACAAGATCAGCCCGAGAAGGTACGAAATTAGTGCTGAATTTCAAAGTGAACAACACCAAGGAACTAAAAGGATAATGATCAATGGAGCTGCTTGCTGACGTAGCTCTGTGCCTGACATCAACAGAGTGACCTACGGGCACCTTCCCAGTCTGAAATGTTTCCAAGAGACTGCAAAAGTATTAAAATTAAGATTTTTTCTATCAAATGAGGTGATTTTTTTAAAAAGCAAAAACTTTAATATGGAATACCTAAAAGAGGAAATTATTTTGCATTGAAAGTACCCTTCCCCCAGTAAAGTTTATGCCTAATCTTACAAAGGTACCATTTGCATTAAAATTGCTAACATTTTTAATGAAATTCCATGTGATTTACTAATTTGCGGTATGATTATACTAAAACAGCATACAATCCAATACAAACAACATTAAATCGAAAGTTAGAACACAACAAAATCTTTTCTTCATTAAATAAAAAACTTAGGGCCCGAACTTGGTGGAAGCCAAGGCCTGCCCAAGTGCCGCCCAAAGTCCCGCCGAGACACTGGGCGTTACTTTGCCAGAAAGATCCCTCTAAAAGAGAAGGCAGTACTGCCCAGGGCCAAATAACGGCTTACGCTGTCAATCTGGGCGGCACAGGCGGGAGCTCAATCTCAGCAGCAAACGCAAACCTCGTCAAAGTGCCGCTGAGGATTGAGTCGGGACGAGGGAGGGGCGAACACTGAAAAGTAAAAATCTTCATGAAAAAATACCCACCGGAACACCTTCAGGGGACAGGTAAGATGCCGAAAAATAAAACATTAAAAGGCTATATGCCCTTTTCTTGCAGGTCTTTTTACTTACCATCAAGGTTAGATCTGCCTCCAGGCAACGGTCCTTCACCCTGCTGCTGCCGACTCGCACCAATATGGCAGCTGGGCGGGTGGGAGGTTAGTTACGCGACTCGGCCATCTGCGGCCGGTTCCCAGTGGTACTCCCCTCCCGCTGTCAGCAGACCAAGAAGAATCTGTCAGTGAGGTGAGACCGCTGAAGAAACTCGGCAGCAGTGGGCAGTGAGGCCACCAATTTAGGGCCCATAGACACTTTTAGTTGAATTTAATGGGAATTGATTGTCATTATACATCTGTGTTTTAATGCAGCATCATCACCAAGAATCTTGACAGTATAAACATACATGCGAGCTCTATAATCAGGGGTTAATTTAGTAAAGAAATGGGGCATAAGGATTTTTCTCCTTTCTCTCATAGACAGGGTTATATTCTTCCCTTTTTCTGTTGCTTATGTGCTTATCGCTGAGCTAGGGAACACAATTGTGATTATAATCTGTAGCGGGGTTACAGGTCAGTTGGATTCTGCTACAACAATTATTCTTGTTCTGTGCATAATGTTCCTTTAGTTTGGTACAAACAAGGCTTGTTACATTTAACTACGTATATGTTACATAACATTGAGTGACTGACAGTTTCTGGGGAGACTGCCTAAAGCTTTTCAGCATGTACTTTCTGTGGCTGCTGTACACATATGGGTGTGGAAACAATGTTAGAATTGGATGAATAGTGCAAAGGTTGTAACCCTTTCTGTTAATTAGCTCAGTAGTTCTTCTGTTTTGTAAAAGCTAAGCATATGAACAACTACTGTTTCCAGGAATCTTGTCTTTCAGTGTATGGAGTGAGTTTTATTCTACATTTGATGACATTACTTTGGGGAAATATTTTCTGTATTTCATGAAGGTCCAAACGCAAGGGAATCCAAACGGTGCCGTGAGAGTGACATCACCACAGCTAATCCACAACCCGCGCAGCAATAGACTTGGGGCTGGAAATTCAGTTGAAGGTTTTTTAAGGCGCTAATGTTGGGTGGTCGCTAAATTTAGTGCCGGAAAATGGTTGGTGACAGCAGCAAAAAAATTCAGCGGTTACACCGACAGTGGAGTGGGGCACTAAGGGAAGGGTTCCACACATCTCTTAGGGCACTAGGCCGGGTGAGCAACTGAATATCCTGTGCTAAAGAGCTGGCTTCATAAGCTCCTTGCAAAAAAAAAAACAAAAAACACATTCCCTATACATTACTCACCTCAAATAAATTTAAATCTCAAAAGAAAATATCAATCACACTTACCTCATGCAGTCATTTCTTCTCTGGCCAT
Organism: Pristiophorus japonicus; assembly: GCF_044704955.1. Lineage (NCBI taxonomy): Eukaryota > Metazoa > Chordata > Chondrichthyes > Pristiophoridae > Pristiophorus > Pristiophorus japonicus. The sequence continues at coordinate 110,635,954 of NC_091977.1, read as the reverse complement.
GTCACTACGGGGCATTATAGGTGCAGCACAAACCAAATGTTGCATCCGTGTCTATACTGGGGACGTTGCACACTGGTGCGATGCTCCCGGGCAATACTCCTCAGCACCGCTGGTACCGGCACACTGAATTTTCTGAGCGACGCACGTGGCTACAAACCCTTTAGCACCCCTTGCCCCAACCGAATATTTTCCCCTTGGTATTTAAATTACTATATTTCCTTTTAATTCTGATAATAATTCCTTACCAAACATGCCCTTGGCCAGCCATATCAACACTGTGGCTATAAGAGGACCGAGGCTGGGTGATCTACAACAAGTGGCTCATCTCCTGACAGCTGAAAGTCTATTTATCATCGCTAAGTTTCAGGTGTGTGATGGAATACACACTACTCATCTGAATGTGTGCAACTGCAACAACAGTCAAGAAGCTTGACACTGTCCTACGCTCGCGGCCTTAGGTGAGAGGTGGGCGCCGGAGAGACTGGAGTGCATCATCATCCCCGGAAACCAAATTTTAATTTGATCATTTAAGTTTCAAGTTTAATTTGCTGGTTTTAGTGCCCCCCCACCCCTCTTTTAACTAGGGGGCATTTGTATAATTTGTGTGTTGGTGTCCTCAAAAAAAAGGGCACTGGAAAAAATGTATTTTGGTGTGTGACCCCCTTTGTAAGGGGCATTTGTTTAAAGTGCACAACTAAAATAGTTGACACTGTCCTACGCTTGCGGCCTTCCGCGGGAGGTGGGTGCCGGAGGGACTGGAGTGCATCATCACCCCTGGCAACCAAATTTTAATTTGATCATTTAAGTTTAAAGTTTAATTTGTTTAATTTGCCGGTTTTAGTGCTCCCCCCTCCCTTGGGGTGTGTCCCCCCTTGCAGGGGGCATTTGTTTAAAGTGCACAACTAAAATAGTTGACACTGTCCAGGACAGAGCAGTTTGCTTTATTGGCATTCCTGTCACCACCCCTTCCATCACCAGTGCACTGTGAGTGGAGTATGTACAATCTACAGGATGCATTGTACCAAATCGCCAAAGTTTTAACAGCATCTCGCTTCCTACGACCTCTAGAAAAGGACTTAGCAGGAATACTAAAAAACTTCAAATTCCCCTCCACGTCACACACCATCAGACCTGGACATATATTACAGTTCCTTCATCATCACTAGGTCAGTATCCTGAAATTTCCAACCTCACATCATTGCGGCAGCATCAAAGTAACAAGGACAACAGCAATTCAGAGCAACTAGGTTTGGGCAATAAATGTGGCCTGCTTTAAACCTCCAGAGACCCTCTTTTGCTCAATCCCTCCAATATAGTACTCCACTTCAAAAGCACTTAATTGGCTGTGAAACACTTTCGGATGTTCTAAGGATATGAAAGGCACCATATAAATGCAAGTTCTTAATATTCCCATATTCATGAGATCCTTTTTTCTTCATGAATTTGGTGCTCTCATCCTATCCCAGAACCAACTCATTCTGAAGATCTCTCCTTACATAGAATAATGCTTCTAACTCCAATATCCATAATATGTTACCACCTCAGATTCCTCTTCCCATACTCATGCTCCATGTCCGCTTAGAACTATAGGGGGCCGAAATTGCCCACCGCCCGAAACGTGTCGCACCTACTGTTTTCGAAGTGTTCTGGCCGCCCCAATGCACAGGGCGGCCAAACCGGAAAAATTCAGCACTTCATGCTTTTTTTTGGAGCAGGACGAAAGTGGACTCATCATCGAGATGGAAGCATGGGCACGTCAGAGTAGCTGATGCTCGAAGTCATCAGAGCTGCGCTGATGTGTCACAATGTCCCTCCCCATGAGTTAAAGGGAAGGGCCGCTGCAAACTCTGCAGCCATGTTAGTGGCAAACACTGGGCTAACAGAGGGTTTCAGCCGGGTCTGCGGCCATAATTGTTCGCCCAACTGACAGTTGGCCGACAAAAAAAACAACATGGCGTCACTGGCAGCGCCACCTCCCCTTTAAGGGCGGCCGCGCAGCCAAGCCACAGAAAGTGTACTGACAGCAAAAGCTGTCAGTGGCACCGACCAGTGGTGCGCCGCTCCTGCAGGGCAATTCCGGGAAAGGGGCAATTTCCTGCGGGACAATTTTGGAAAGGTGTCGCCGTCGGTCAGTAAGGGATCGGCGTGTGCACGCTGTGGTGGGAAAACAGGTGGAGCGGTCCCCTACACCGCTCCAAACCTGAGGAAGGGCAATTTTTTTAAATGGTGGCCTCTCCACAGAGACTTGGGGGCCATTCCACACCAGCCCATGGCCACCGCTTTCAAGCAGCCATGGACTTATAGAACGGGGCAATTTCAGCCCCTAGAGGTTTACATCTCAGAGGAGATGATTTGACCCAGCATGTCTGTGCTGGCTCCTTGCTAGAACAATCCAAAACTGCACCGTCCAACAAAAGGTCATCCAGTCTAATCTCAATTACCAGCTCTAGGTCCGAAACCCTGCAGGTTGGTGCACTTTAAGTGCCCATCCAACCATCTCTTAAAAGTGGTGAGGGTTTCTGCATCCACCACTCTTCCAGGCAACGAGTTCCAGATCCCCACAACCCTCTGCGTAAAGAAGCCCCCCCCCGCCCTCAAATCCCCTCTAATCCTTCCACCAACCACCTTAAAACTATGCCCCCTCGTTATAGACTTTAATTTTGCTGATGTCATGCATTTAAAGCAATCCATGAAGATTACATCTGATGAAAATGCATGTAAGCCAGATTTTACAGCATACAATGTTTCCAGAAGATTATTCGAGCCGATAGCGGAATTCTGTTGCTAAGATAAACATGCCAACACTGAACAATAAACAGTGATAACAATGAACACAACTTGTTGGGCTCTGACTGTACAAAATGTATATTAATATTTGTGTTTGCCATTCAAATAAATTAAAGTCATATAACAAGTATATTGTCAGCCTTTTCTAAAGGGAAAAGAAAGATCTAACAAAAAAGCTGCACTAGGATGGAAACTACATGATATCAAACAGCTTCAAGGCAGTGTGAAATCTGAAGATGCAAGTAGCAATCAGCTGCATATTTAATTAAACAATATCTCCACAATGTGAAAAGTTATTGAGAAAGATTTGTAAAACCAAGCATTTCTATCTGTGTGCATCATATGTCCAGAACTATAAAGGTTTTCTTGATCTGATGTTTCAAAATTATCAGGCTATGTGTGTTATTAACTTTTTAAACCCTGCTTTTCCTATTGTGTGCCAATTTGCTTGATGTATTGGTTGGGCACACAAATGTAGTTTACTGTTTAAAGTTAATTAATAATACCTACAACTTCACTGGTATTTAAATGGCAGAAACTTCGTCAAAAAGTGTTTCGCAAACTTTTCTGTCTGTTTACTAAAACACAACACACTGACATAAATTTTACTGGATTGCATCATCATGTCACTAGCACAAGAAATTACCATATCAAAACAACACAGAACTCTTATGGCTGTTCTCTCTCCCTAGATAACAAAATAACACCTTTTCATGAAGACAGTACCCCTTTAATTTTTTTTTAAAACCTCTGCATTTTGTAAAGCATCAAATCAAAACTTTGTTTGAAGATGAAGGCTTGTGTTAACTTTGTGCTAATACTTTAAAGCCCTGGAATGTCTTGAATCGGTTTCAGTGCGTGACAATGTACAGGACATGCTCTTCTCTGTCTTAGATCTCCAGGATGTGGCTTTTGCTTTCTGTTACTATGGTTTAACTATCTTGTTTTACGACCATTGCCATGGTACTAATATCTTAGATACTGGGCTAGCTAAAACTATTAGAATTTCCTGTGATCAGAATTTTGTTAAAATCTGCTATGTGGTTTAAAATATATTAATTTATAACTAATATTATTAACCTTTTGTGAGCCATCACTGGAAAACATTGCGATTTTCTAATTTATCCGGCACAGGATCGACAGGCCGAATGGTCGCCTTCTGTGCTGTAACCATTCTATGATTCTATGATCCTTCTCACTTTAACATTCCTCTTCCTAATAGAATTTGTGTTTGCTTCTTGAAAACTACAGAGGGAACTCAATACAGAATGTGTGAAAACCAGGATGTTAACGTCGATGGCTATTATGAAGGCAATTCCTGTAGTTTTTGACAGAAATCTTTGTTTTAAACAGTACAACTTATTTATGACTTATTCAATGGAAATAAATATAGTTGTGCTGAGGGAGCACTGCACTGTTGGAGGTGCCGTCTATCGGATGAGACGTTAAACCGAATCCCTGTCTGCTCTCTCAAGTGGGCGTAAAAGATCCCATGGCACTATTTCGAAGAAGAGCAGGGCAGTTATCCCCAGTGTGCTGGCCAATGTTTATCCCTCAATCAACACAACAAAAAAAAACAGATTATATGGTCATTATCACATTGCTGTTTGTGTTTGCTTGCTTGTGCGCAAATTGGCTGCTGCGTTTCCTACATTACAGCAGTGACTACAGTCCAAAAGTACTTCATTGGTTGTAAAGCGCTTTGAGACATCCGTGTTATGTATGGAGAAAGAGTCAGACTGAACACTGGGAGCTCAAAACAAAGTGTGACCGTGGTCTTTTATTGCAGGTCTCCAGAGTGCCTCTCCAACCTGTGAGGCCTCAAATACCTGTGCTCCCAAGGGATTATGGGATCCCTTGGGACTCCAGGGGATGAGCTCTCTGGTGGCTGTACAGAGTATATACAAGTTTACATAAATAACAACACTCCACCGCCACCGCCGCCGCCTCCCCCCCCCCCCCCCCCCGCCCCCGCTCCAAAGTCAACAGTGTAACTATTTCCAAGGAGAGTCGATCTGGGGCCCTTCTTGCCCTGGTTGATCGTCTCGGTGTGAAAGCTGGTATTGGTGAATCAATTGTTGGGCTCTTGCTAGGCTGGTGTGCAGCTGGCCTTGCTGGGCTGCCTGGTGTTTTGGGTCCTGCTGGAGATGATGGGTTCTGCTTCGTGGCCAACCGTGGTGTCGGTTGCCACTGGTGTGTATGTTGGGGGATCAAAAAAGGTAGGGTCCAAGGTGGGTTGCTCAGGATAGTCCGTAAATCTGAGTTTTATTTGGTCCAAGTGTTTCCAGTGAATGAGTCCATTTGAAAGTTTGACCCGAAACACCCTGCTCCCCTCTTTGGCCACGACAGTGCCGGGAAGCCACTTGGGACCTTGTCCATAATTTAATACAAATACAGGATCATTGATTTCAATCTGGCGTGACACATTTGCGCTATTATGGTATGTACTTTGTTGAAGCTGCCTGCTCTCTACCTGTTCATGTAGATCAGGATGAACTAACGAGAGCCTTGTCTTAAGTGCTCTTTTCATGAGCAGTTCAGCAGGTGGGATCCCAGTGAGTGAGTGGGGTCTCATGCGGTAGCTAAGCAGGACTCGGGATAGGCAAGTCTGCAGTGAGCCTTCAGTTACCCTCTTCAAGCCCTGCTTGATGGTTTGCACTGCTCTCTCTGCCTGACCATTGGACGCTGGTTTAAACGGGCAAATGTGACATGTTTGATCCCGTTACAGGTCATGAATTCTTTGAACTCAACACTGGTAAAACATGGCCCGTTGTCACTCACCAGGACATCGGATAGGCCATGTGTGGCGAACGTGGCCCGCAGGCTTTCAGTAGTGGCAGCGGTCATGCTAGCCAACATTATATCACATTCAATCCATTTGGAGTACGCGTCTACAACCACAAGGAACATTTTCCAACAGTATATCGATTCTGGATCAGTTCCTATGGACTGGAGGGTAGCTAATGTAACACCACTTTTTAAAAAAGGAAGGAGAGAAAACGGGTAATTATAGACTGGACATGAGTAGTGGGGAAAATGTTGGAATCAATCATTAAGGATGAAATAGCAGCGCATTTGGAAAGCAGTGACAGGCTTGACGAATCTTCTGGAATTTTTTGAGGATGTAACGAGCAGAGTGGACAAGGGAGAACCAGTGGATGTGGTGTATTTGGACTTTCAAAAGGCTTTTGACAAGGTTCCACACAAGAGAATGGTGTGCAAAATCAAAGCGCATGGTATTGGGGGTAATGTACTGATGTGGATAGAGAACTCGTTGGCAGACAGGAAGCAAAGAGTCGGGATAAACGGGTCCTTTTCAGAATGGCAGGCAGTGACCAGTGGAGTGCCGTAGGGCTCAGTGCTGGGACTCCAGCTCTTTACAATATACATTAACGATTTAGATGAAGGAATTAAGTGTAATGTCTCCAAGTTTGCAGATAACACTAAACTGGGTGGCGGTGTGAGCTGTGAGGAGGATGCTAAGAGGCTGCAGGGTGGCTTGGACAGGTTAGGTGAGTGGGCAAATGCACGGCAGATGCAGTATAATGTGGATAAATGTGAGATTATCCATTTTGGGGGCAAAAACACGAAGGCAGAATATTATTTGAATGGCGGCAGATTAGGAAAAGGGGAGGTGCAACGAGACCTGGGTGTCATGGTTCATCAGTCACTGAAAGTGGGCATGCAAGTACAGCAAGCAGTGAAGAAGGCAAATGGTATGTTGGCCTTCATAGCTAGAGGATTTGAGTATAGGAGCAAGGAGGTATTACTGCAGTTGTACAGAGCCTTAGTGAGGCCTCACCTGGAATATTGTGTTCAGTTTTGGTCTCCTAATCTGAGGAAGAACGTTCTTGCTGTTGAGGGAGTGCAGCGAAGGTTCACCAGGCTGATTCCAGGGATGGCTGGACTGTCATATGAGGAGAGACTGGATCAACTGGGCCTTTATTCACTGGAGTTTAGAAGGATGAGAGGTTTTCTCATAAGATTCTGACGGGACTGGACAAGTTAGATGCGGGAAGAATGTTCCCGATGTTGGGGAAGTCCAGAACCAGGGGACATAGTCTAAGGATAAGGGGTAGGCCATTTAGGACTGAGATGAGGAGAAACTTCTTCACTCAGCGAGTTGTTAACCGATGGAATTCCTTGCCGCAGAGAGGTGTTGATGCCAGTTCATTGGATATATTCAAGAGGGAGTTAGATATGGCCCTTACAGCTAAGGGGATCAAGGGGTATGGAGAGAAAGCAGGAAAAGAGTACTGAGGGAATGATCAGCCATGATCTTATTGAATGGTGGTGCAGGCTCGAAAGGCCGAATGGCCTACTCCTGTACCTATTTTCTATGTTTCTATGTTTACCCAAGAATGGGCCTGCATAGTCGACATGTACCCTAGACCACGGTTTGGAAGGCCAAGACCATAAACTTAGCAGCGCCTCCCTGGGTATATTGCTTAACTGCGAGCATGTATTACATCTGTGCACGCAGGACTCTAAGTCCGCATCGATACCGGGCCACCACACGTGGGATCTGGCTATCGCTTTCATCATTACAATGCCTGGGTGGGTACTGTGGAGGTCACTGATGAAGGTGTCTCTGCCTTTCTTGGGAACCACTACTCGGTTGCCTCACAGAAGGCAGTCTGCCTGTAGAGGCATTTCATCTTTGCGCCGCTGGAACAGCTTTATCTCATCCTGCATTTCCACTGGGACACTGGACCAGCTCCCATGAAGCACACAGTTTTTAACTAGGGACAATAAGGGGTCCTGGCTCATTCGGGTTTTGATCTGCCGGGCAGTGACGGGTGATTGCTCACTCTCAAATGCTTCCATACCCATGGCTAGATCTGCGGGCTGCGCCATATCCACCCCCGTGTGGGCAATGGCAGCCTACTGAGAGCATCGGCACAGTTTTCTGTGCCTGGCATGTGGCGGATGGCATAGTTGTATGCGGACACCGTGAGCGCCCATCTCTGGATGCGGGCTGATGCATTGGTATTTATCCCTTTACTCTCGAAAAACAGGGATATGAGTGGCTTATGGTCAGTTTCCAATTCGACTTTTAGCCCAAACAAATATTGATGCATTTTCTTTACCCCATAGACACATGCTAGCACTTCTTTTTCAATTAAGCTCTCGGCTCTCTCAGCCTTAGACAGACTCCTGGATGCATAAGCAACCAGTTGCAGTTTCCCAAAATCATTAGCTTGTTGCAATACACACCCGACGCCATATGACCGCATCACATGCTAGTACCAAACGCTTACATGGATCATACAACACAAGCAATTTGTTTGAGCATAACAATTTTCTCGCTTTTACAAAGATATTTTCTTGGCTTTGGCCCCATGCCCATTCGTCCCCTTCACGCAGTAAGACATGCAGTCGTTCTAACAGTGTGCTGAGACCCGGTAAGAAGTTACCAAAGTAGTTCAGGAGTCCTAGAAACGACCGCAGCTCCGTCACGTTCTGTGGCCTCGGTGCGTTCTCGATTGCCTCCGTCATCGAGTGGGTGGGCCTGATACCGTCCGCCGCAATCCTCCTTCCCAAGAACTCCACTTCAGACAGCAGGAAAACGCACTTCGAGTGTTTTAACCTGAGCCCCACTCGGTTGAGTCGACTAAGAACCTCCTCCAGGTTCTGCAGATGCTTGACTGTGTCCCGACTTGTGACCAAGATGTCGTCCTGGAAGACCACTGTGCATGGGACCGTCTTCAGTAAGCTTTCCATGTTTCTCTGGAATATCGCCGGCGCTGATCGAATTCCAAATGGGCATCTGTTATAAATAAAAAGACCTTTGTGCGTGTTGTTGCAGGTGAGGCCCTTCGATGATTCCTCCAGTTCTTGCGTCATGTAGGCTGAAGTCAAATCCAGCTTAGTGAACATCTTTCCTGCCGCTAGCGTTGCAAAGAGGTCATCGGCCTTTAGTAGTGGGTATTGGTCCTGCAGGGATAAACGATTGATAGTTACTTTGTAAACGCCACAAATTCTGACGGTGCCATCTCCCTTGAGGACAGAAATGATTGAACTGGCCCACTCGTTGAATTCGATCGGTGAAATGATGCCTTCTCTTTGCAGCCGGTCTAACTCAATCTCTACCCTTTCTCTCATCATGTACGGTACTGCTCTCACCTTGTGATGGCCCCTGGAATTAGGTGTATGCATTTTTGCTCCTTGGAATTTCCTGATGCCTGGTTCGAACAGCGAAAGGGATTTGTTTAAGACCTGAGCTCACAAAGTGTCGTCAGCGGGCAATTGCGCTCGGACGTCATCCCAGTTCCAATGTATCTTTCCCAGCCAGCTCCTGCTGAGCAGCGTGGGACCATCGCCCGCTACCACCCAGAGTGGTAGCTTGTGCACCGCTCCATCGTAGGAGACCTTTGCGGTAGCATTGCCGATTACGGGAATCAGTTCTTTTGCGTAAGTTCTCAGTTTCATGTGAACTGGAGTGAAGACTGGCCTTGAGGCCTTGCTGCACCACAATCTTTCGAAAATCTTTTTGCCCATGATGGACTGGCTCGCGCCCGTGTCCAGCTCCATTGACACCGGGAGTCCATTTAGTTCAACGTTCAGCATTATCGGGGGACACTTTGTGGTGAATGTGTGCACCCCATGTACCTCTGCCTCCTCGGTCTGAGGCTCTAGTTCGTCGTGATCCTCCGTGGATCTATCTTCCTGTGCAACATGGTGGTTTGCAGGATTAACAGGATTTGCAGCTCGCCTGCACATACGTTGGAGGTGTCTCATTGTTCCACAGCCCTTGCAAACGTACCCTTTGAAGTGGCATGAATGGAAATGATGATCACCCCCGCAGCGGCAACAAGGTGTTAATGGCCTTGCATTCATCACCCTTGATGGTGGAATCTGAGACATCTGCGGTTGTGCAGCTGCAGGTATGTGTGACCTGCCCTGTACGTTGCGAACTGAAAACAACATCAATTTGTTCACAGTATTTGTAGCAGCAATTGTGTGCTGAGAGATTTGTTTAGTATTGTCACTGGTGGCAATGAACTCCTGGGCTATCTCTATGGCTTTACTCAAGGTTGGGGTCTCTACAGTCAGAAGTTTACGAAGTATGGTTTCGTGGCTAATGCCAAGTACGAAAAAGTCTCTGAGCATGTGCTCCAAATTCGTAATGTCCTGCAAGACGTCTTAGCTCAGCGACATAACTCGCCCCTTCCTGGCCTTCAGACCTTTTGTAGGTAAAGAACTGGTACCTCACCAAGAGAACGCTTTCCTTCGGTTTCAAATGCTCCTGGACCAGTGTGCACAAATCATCGTACGATTTTTCGGTGGGTTTCACTGGAGCAAGCAGATTTTTCATGAGGCCATATGTTGTTGCCCCACAGATGGTGAGGAGAGTCACCCTTTGTTTGGCAGCATTCTCTTCTCCATCCAGCTCGTTGGCTACAAAGTATTGGTCGAGTCGCTCCACAAAAGTTTCCCAATCATCTCCCTCCGAGAATTTCTCCAGGATGCCCACTGTTCTCTGCATCTTTGGGTTCATTATCTGTATCTCATCGCCAGTTGTTGTGTATGGAGAACTGAACACTGTGAGCTCAAATTAAAGTGTGACCTTTTATTTCAGGTCTCCAGAGTGCCTGTCCAACCTGTGAGGCCTCCTTAAATACCTGTGCTCCCAAGAGATTATGGGATCCCTTGGCACTCCACGGGATGAGCCCTCTGGTGGCTGTACAGAGTATATACATGTTTACATATATAACAGTCCGGTAGTTGTGAAAGGTGCGCTATAAATCCAAGTCTTTCTTTTTTCTATATAAAAAATTGTTCTCTTGCTCTCAGTCCGAATATCTTACATTTAATCTTATATCTGCATTCCCTTGTTCTAGATCTCTCAATCACTAGAAACAATCTATTTCTATCCACTATGTCCCATCCTTTCCTATTTTTAAACGACTAACAAATTACCCCTTAATCTCCTGGCTGGAAATTTACTTGTGAGTCAGGTCGGGTGCGTGCGGGCAGTGTAGTGGGTTGGGGACACGATGCCTTGATCAGCTCGATCTTCAGAGCAACTTTAGCATAATGGCCACAATTAAACCCGCCATGCGTATTTCTCGGCCCTGTTTAAGGGTGCGGGTCTAATGACATCATCAATTACACATTTCAAGCTCCCATATTTAAAGCAGCCTTGAACACAACTCATCTGACTAACCACCTCTCACACTCACTCTCATCCTCATGCAATCATAGCAAGTAACAGCACAGAAGGAGGCCATTTGGCACTGGCACCACACTCTCTCTTCGTCACCCTCTACAGATGTAACCTATCCATCCCTTGCACTTATTCCACAAATTTCTCTTCTTTCCTTCCTTGCAGGAGAAAAGAGCCCACAACAATAGAGAGAGGGAGAGAAGCGAAGGTGGCCCTCCAATCTTCGCACATCTGATCGCAGCAGAGAAGAGGACTCTGGAGATCTTGGGAGCTTGAGAGACGCTGGCAGTGGGAGACAGAAAGAGGGAGTCATCCCAGCAACCTGGTGACAGAATCACACCTCATAAAGCCTCGTGGCATACAACAGTCACTCATATGGTGGCTGATGTCAGCAGCCAGTGAAATGTCATCATGTATATAATGGTAATGTTACTCATTCTCATTATAACACTTCAAATCCATCTCTTTTCTATCCCACAGGTCCATCAACTGCTCTCTTTCCCCCCGCCCCCCCCCCCCACTGCCCAGCCAGAGGAGGAAGACGAGTCTCTGAGAGTGCACCGTCAGCAGTTCCAAGCACAGCCAGCACCAGCGCAGATACGCACAACTCGGTGTGTCCTTTGCGCCTTAGAGTAGAGTTGTCACCTGGTGTCTCACAATTCACAAGTGAGCAAGAGCAGGTGGTGTTGACAGAGATAGCAGTGGAGACTCATCACCGGAGGGCGCAGGACGCTACAAACTCTGCTGAGCTGTATGCAGGTGTTGAGGTTCAGGGGCCATCGAGAAAGAAGGTGATCTTGAAGGAGCAGCAACAATCGTATGAAGCTCTGGCACCTTTTTAGCTGCAATGTCTGCAAATGTTCAGAGAATGGAGGAGTCCATCTCCAACATGAGCACCACCGTGTCGTAGATGATGGTGATGATATGCTCTTTCATGGAAAGGATGGCCACCTGCATGGAGCAGCAAATGCTGTGAACAACAGATGTAAACATAGACTTGGGCCTTCACCGCCCCACTGCGGTGCAGCAAGGTGCTCGCCAGCTCCTTGCTAGCAGGGAAGTGTGGGGGGGTCGGATGCAATGAGAAGGATGATGCTGAAAGGGGGACATGGAAGTGGGGGCTCTTCTCAAAGTGCTCCCACTTCTCCCCATTGCCTCCCCTCAGTCAGAACCCACATGCTTCCTTGGATCCCGATGGTTGAGTCTGCCCCTGCACTGTCGCAGAAGGAGCATACTTTGGCAGAGCCAAATCCAAAGGATGGCCACAAAAAGTGACTGACGAGTCGCAGCCAGGAAGTGGCTACCTCTGCTGAAGCCATTGGAGTTGCATCTCGTGGAAGCACTCGGAAAAGAAAAATGACAGAACAGTAGATGCCCAAGGTTATGCACATGGGTGTACCAAAAAATGTTAGTGGTAAGTTTCAGTTATTTTGATGACTTACATAAATGGTTTTCTTTGCACCACTTTCGGGGCTTGTCCATTTTTGCCTCAAACTTTGGAAGTAGCTGTCACTTGGAATGAATGGTGACACATTATTTAACCTCGAGCATTGAGGCTTTGTGCGAGAGAAATGGCTTGGTCATTGTAGGGATGCTTTATGGTGTTGTTGCAGGGGGAACTTAGCACCGCAAGTGGCAGACATGTGGCTGCATTGGAGCAAGTTAAGTAAATCTGGCCATGATGAGGCCACCCAGGCAGCAATGTGCACCGCTGCTGGTGCCATCTGCACCTCAGGTTGCCCCTTTTCAACCTCCTCGTCGTCCTCCTCCTCGGAAGAGCCTGTGTGCTCTGCGCCATGCTCATGCAGCTCTAAACCTTGTCAAGTTGTGCAGCGCGCAGATGATGATTCTGGAGATCCTTGCTGCTGCCTACTTAATGCCTCCTCCAGATCGGTCAAGACATCTGAAGCGCGTCTTAAGCATGCCTAGTGCTTGCTCTATGATATATCTGGTGGACATGTGGCTCTCATTATAGCACTCCTCGGCCTCAGTACTTGGCGTCTTCATGAGTGTCATGAGCCACGTCTTCAGTAAATAGCCCTTGTCTCCAAGCAGCCAACCAGTAAGTGTACTTGGAGGTGCGAAGAGCTGAGTGAGGGTGGACGGGCGCAGCACGAAAGAGTCATGACTGCTACCAGGGAATCTGGCGCACACATCCATAATCATTTTCTCTGAATGGTATTAGAATGGATAGAGGATTGGGTAATGGACAGAAAACAGAGAGTAGAGAAAAATGGGTCATTGTGGGATGCCACAAAGATCAGTGCTTGGGCCTCAGCTATTTACAATCTATATTAATGATTTAGATGAAGGGACCAAGTGTAATGTATCCAACTTTGCTGACGATACAAAGCAAGGTGGGAAAGTAAGCTGTGAGGAGTACACAAAGAGCCTGCAACAGAATATAGACAGGTTAAGTGAGTGGGCAATAATGTGGCAGATGAAGTATAATGTGTGGAAATGTGAGGTTATATACTTTGGTAGGAAGAATAGAAAAACAGAATGGCCCTGAAATTACAGCCTCCCTGGGTTCATACGGAGTTCCTACGGACCCAGGAAGGCATTGGAAATGCCAGTTTCCAGCGAGCAATGCACATGCGCTGGAAACCGGCATTTCTGATCTGTCAAGTTTCTGGCTTGACAGCTCGTAGCCAGATCGAGAACGAGGGCACTTGTAAGTGTAAATTTTCGATATTTACACTTACAACTGTCCTCAAAAATCTTGCGCTTGAAAAAGCAGGCAGATGGCCTACTTTTACAGGCACAAGTGTTTTAGAAAAAACAAAAACATCTAAAAAAGTTATTAAAACATATATTATCATTAAAAACCTTCACCACAACAGTAAGTTTATTTAAAAAAAAATGTAAAAAATTTTTTTTTTTTTAAAAAGACATTGATAACTTTAATTTAAATGAATGCAGTGTAATTATTTTCTATTTTTTATTCGTTTTTTTTAGTGTTTGGGGCTATGTTTTGGGTGTTTCGGGTTCTATCAGGAGTTTAAGACCCTGCGGAATTCCTATTACTATAATACCTTACCTGATTGGCTGCCCAGAGCCATGTGACGCCAGCTCCAGCACTGCGCACGTCCCTCACGTGCACGCGCTGCGACTGGAAGTCCGCTCAGGTCTCAAGCTCGGAATGCAGACGTGGGCAGCAGCTTAAGGTAACATTGAAACATAGAAAATAAGTGCAGGAGTAGGCCATTCGGCTCTTTGAGCCTGCACCACCATTTAATGAGATCATGGCTGATCATTCACCTCAGTACCCCTTTCCTGCTTTCACTCCATACCCCTTGATCCTTTTAGCTGTAAGGGCCATATCTAACTCCCTCTTAAAGTGCGTATTTTTTCTCTTAAAATACCTGCGGGAAGACCAAATCGGAATTTCAGGGCCAATATTTTTTAAATGGTGAGAAACTATTAAATGTTGGTGTTCAGAGAGTTTTAGGTGTCCTCATACAGGAAACACAGAGCGTTAACATGCAGGTACAGCAAGCAATTAGGAAGGTAAATGGCATGTTGGCCTTTATTGCGAGGGGGTTGCAGTACAAGAGTAAGGAAGTCTTACTACAATTGTACAGGGCTTTGGTGAGACCACACCTGGAGTACTGTGCACAGTTTTGGTCTCCTTATCTGATGAAGCATATACTTGCCTTAGAGGCGGTGCATCAAAGGTTCACTACATTGATTCCTGCGATTAGAGGGTTATCCTATGAGGAGAGATTGAATAGATTGGGCCTATAATCTCTGGAGTTTAGAAGAATGAGGTGATCTCATTGAAACATATAAGATTCTGAGGGGGATTGACCAGGTAAATGCTGAGAGGTTGTTTCCCCTGGCTGGAGAGTAGAGATAATTTTTGGACTCTAGGATAATCAAGGGATATGGGGATCGGGCGGGAAATTGAAGTTGAAGTCGAAGATCAACCATGATAATGAATATTGGAGCAGGCTCGAGGGGTTGTATGGCCTACTGCTGCTCTTTATAATATCTCAGAACATAAGAATTAAGTGCAATCAACGACTTAAAACAAAGGGGAAGAAAATCAAAAAAGGGTGTGAGGTGGCTGGTGCAACTGGTCCATGCACCTGATGGCCATAATTCATGCTTGTGCCTCAATTGATATGATTTGCGAGCTGACAGCACTACTTGGGCTGTTTATTGGCAGCTCCCTGGTTGTAGGGTGAGAAATTGGATGGCACTGATGCAATTTAAAAGCAGCCTACACTTCTTAAAGGGGAGGTGCACTTTGGCTGCATTAAATATGATTTATGCTGAAAAGTGGAGATGGTAGTTAGAAAAAGTGCTGCAAGAGCATAACTATTTTCTGACACCACTGTGGAGGTCCTTGTGGAGGAGATGACCAGAAGAGGGGAGCTGCTCTTTCCAGCCAACACGAGAAGGATTCCAAGCCAAATAGCCTGGCACCAGTGGGCAGAAGTGGTAGAGCAGCTCAATGGAAGAAATATAATGCACAGGACCTGACTGCAATGTTGAAAAACATTCAATGATCTGACTAGGTAGCTAAGGTAAGGCTCCTACTCACACCTATCTTACTCTCTTAGCCCTGCACCACCTGTAGCCCCAGCACTCACAAGCCTTCCCTCCTCCACGGCAGCATACTTCATTGAACCTCCTTCTGCTGCTATTTGCACACGCTGTACCTGCTTTTGTTCTCACAATTACTCCCCTCACTTCCTCACACCTGTGGTACCTTTCATGCACTAGCCACACTAACACATGCCCTTTCTTCTTTCAAGACAAGGTGGCACATATCAGGGAGAAGATGAGGTCAAGAGGAAGGCCACCATCCCTACAAAAGTTGTCCTCAAGGGAAGAGGCTGTAATTGAAGTAATGGGCAGAGTGGGTCAGGAGCATCACAACTGACGAGACTGAAGGTTATGTTCTGTAGGGTGTTTGGCTATTTTACCCACTTCTCACTGAACTTTCTCCCTCACATACTCTACATGCTAAAGTGGTGTTGCTTTAAGCTGCCATTCATCTGTCTCTGCTAATCCTTGCCGCTAACTGCTAAGCCTTGTCCCACTCTTCTCTTTCCAGGTCCATCACAAGTCATGGGCCCAGTTGAAGCAGAGAAAGAGGCCAGCCTTCCTGAGCACATACCATAACCCGATCTTACCCTTACAAGCACCAGCCCAGTTTCTGCATTGGCCTGCCTACCAGGGAGTCTGCGCACAATGTCGGAGTTTATAAACGAGTCCACCTCCAACAAGTGTGTGATCATCGCGTGCGGCATGGAAACAATTTAGGCAACCATTAAGCTTGTGGTCACCTCTATGCACACTGCAGTGGGGACCTCAATTATTGAGGCTCTGACTTTTTCTATTCTGTCTCTGGGTTCCAGCATCTCCAGTTTGAATGCATGGATAGAGGATTCCAAACTGTCACATCACTCCAGCACTCTGTTCTTGTACAGAGCAATGGGAGTGCTGAGGCACAGCCCGATGCTAGTGACAGTGGCCCCAGCAACCACCAAGATGTTGCAGCCTGTAGCTGGGCCCTTTAAGGCCAGAGCTCCTCAAGGTCGTTCACCACTGCCATCTCAACTGCCCTTCGTGGATGATCAGCAACCTCCCATCTCCTTTGTTGCAGCCACTGGGCTAGCTCCTTGTAAGAGCATTAGAGTGGACAAAAAAAAATTAAAACAGGCACTAGAAATACCTATGCTGGTGTTTAAGTTGAAGACATTCATTTGCATTGTAACGTGGATAAATTTGAAGTTATCCACTTTAGTAGGAAAAACATAAGGACAAAGTATTATTTAAATGGTGATGTCTTAGGAAGTGTCGATGTACAGAGAGACCTGGGTGTCCTTGTACACCAGTCATTGAAAGTAAACATGCAGGTTGTAGAATTTACCAATATTTCGCAAAGATTCCTTGTACCTTTCCCCTGCAGAGGAGAAGAATCCCTTTTTGGACTTTTAAAGTGAGTTTAAAGGGCAGACAAGGCTTGCAGGGGATAAAAGGGGATGCATTCATGGAGACATCTCCCCCCCTCACCGTGTTTGGACTCTTAGGAAAGGGAATTTAATTTGGAACTCGATGAACATTTTGGTATCCTAGGAAAAACTCTGAGGAAGATACCTAAGAGCTTTACAAGTTTAAGATCTCTAAAGCAGCATGTTGGAAGAGACTGCCAGAAGAGGGTGGGACTTCACTCAGGAATTGAGTATTGGAGCTAATTCAGTTTGTCTGGGAGAATGAATTAATCAATAACTAACAAGAACTGAGAGGCATAAAAATTCGCTCCCTAGGACATAAACGCATCAAGAGCCATCAGGCTAATCATCGGAGACCATTATTGGCATGCATGTGCAAATAGGCCTATAGAAATCACGGGCCCAGCCAAACGGCCCAAGAGTTTAAACACTGCTTCAACAATGCCAACCGGTGATTTTCCACATCATAATCAAATTACTGCTGAACGAGCCCGCCAAATTCTGACAAAGAAGAGAGCTCAAAACTAATGAGCAGCTCCCTTGAAACAAAGAGCTGGGCCAGATTTGGCAGGAGATAATGAAGCCTTTTTGGGGTATATCTATTCCCAGTTTTACAAGGGAAAATCCACAAGCAGCAGGAGGTGGGGAATGAAGAAATGGAGTAGTGGAGAAAACTACAAAAAACCATCAAGGACCGACCGAGCATGCAGACAGCAAGAGGCCCACGAAACTGAAGGTTGTCAGCAACCAAATTGACAACCCGGGCCACCACAACCAGCGAAACGACCAACCGAAACCAACTCAGCAAAAACCAAAGAATCGACATTTATTTCCACTTTACAATCTACTTCTGAACGACCAATGGGTGAGAAATTACCTAAAAGGACGAACTAAAACTATTCCTAACCAAAGAAAGTGGGTACTTACCCCATACATCCAAAACGCAACTTACCGCATCAGCAGATTCACCCCAACTGAAGACTACGCAGCCCGAAGTCCTCTCCTCCATCCGGGGTACAGCTCGCGTAGAAGGCAAAGTGCAGCGAACCCCGAAACTGTGATTCACCGGCAACTGTCAAAAGGGATTGGTGAGCATAACCCCCTGAACCCACAGAGCTATAAATTAGTTAGTTAGGGAAATTGGGAGGGGGAGGCTGGGATAACTTGTGTAAATGTATCTGCATTCTCCTCTTTTGTCGTGCATATGCTGTGTGTAGCGCTGTAATCACCTTGTGACCCTAGCACCTCCCTTCTCCTCTAATAACCTAATTTGTGTTTTGCAGCTCAGCCAGCAACGCGTCCCAAGGCAAGACCACCGAGCCCAGAAGGTGGGGGCACAGGGCCAGACTCGCTGGACGATCCTACATCTGGTGCTGAGGAACTCGGATTCTCGCCCGTCAATCTGCTGGGCCCGTTCTCAACAGATGACAGCGCGGACTTTGAAGAGCTTGCATCGCCAGGCTCCAGAAGGCATTCGACCCCAATGCTTTCCAGTGCTCCTCCGACCATTCCCACCTCCACTCTGGAGGTACTGGGCCCAAGCACCTCGCCCAGGGCAACCCAGGTGTCCCCAGGACGGCGCCGACCCCACGGAGATTTTGTAGATGCGGCAGGTCTACTGCACGGGCGCCAGATGAGAGGGGCAACATTGTAGAGTTGTCCAGGAGTACTGTTGACATAGGTCACCAGATCATAGAGGCATTGGGGGGCATATCCTGACAGCTGGCCAGCATCTCCAGCACCATGACAAAGTATGTTCCACGGATGACAGAGGCCCTGGAGGCGATAGCCAGGAACACTGGTGGCACAGGTCTCTCAGTGGTCCCGGAGCATGGCACTCCACCCCTAGGTTCTTCACCCCCAGTGCCAACGACACATGAGAGGCAGGAGCAAGATCCTGCTTCTGGATCTGAGAATGTTCCCACCTCGGTATCCCCCACTCCCGTATCCGTGCAACCACCGGCTCTGCCTTCATCCCCCCGAATGAGGCACCGCCTGAAGAGCGCCTCGGCCAGGTGGCATGGAGCGAGGAGGGGAAGGGTTAGAGGTGGGAAGAAGGTGAGGGGGGAAGGAAAGTGAGGTGCATGTCCGCAGGTGATGGCTTTGTTATATCTCCATCTTGATGTATGCAATTTGTTGTAAGGTATGGGAGGGTGGGGGCCACCCTGTTGGTTTGCATTTGTGTTCTGTGTTGCTGGACATGTTGACCATTTGATTGATGTCAATGTTCTAAAAAGTGTTGTGGGGTGGGGGTGAGGGTGGGGTGTTTTTGACCGTTATACTTATGATTTCAGACCAATGGTCGTATTAAATGTTTTTTTATTTAACATAACCTTGTTTCGCATTGTCTCAGATAGCTGCACCGTTACACACTGGTGATTCCTTAACATGAAAGGGTATAATTAAACTTAACTTCAATCAACTTAAACTTTAACTGGCACCAAGATGATGCCCACCATTGATGTCTGAACTGCACACACTGTCAGCTTTGTCAACAACATCAACGTTCTTTCAGGCAAAGCACTCATTTATGAGCTGCTGACGTAAGAGTCTTGCAGCTATGTAGCCACCACGGGCCCTTTCCTACGGTCTGGACGGGGGCATGGACATGGTTGCATAGTCAGCCTGATTGTCTGGCCATAGGCCAGTGTCCAGCCTCTCGTCCTCCTCTTCCTCTCTCTCCTGAGGTGGACCATTAGTCCCTTCTGGCAATTCTTGCCCCCTCCTGATAGCCAAGTTGTGCAGCATGGAGCACACCACCATAAATTGAGCTACCCGATCAGGGTTGTATTGTAGCTCCCCTCTTGAGTGTTCCAGACATCTAAAGAGCTGCTTAAGCACACCAATGATTTTCTGGACCACATTGCGTGTGGCTCTGTGGCTCTCATTGTATCGCTTCTTGACCTCAGTGTGAGTGTCACACAGGGGGGGTCATCAGCCAGGTGGCTAGGTCATATCGTTGGTCACCAAGCATCCAGCATTGACCTTGTGGCTGACTGGTAAACATGTCAGATACAGCGCTCTGACGCAGGATGTGAGCCTCATCGATGTTTCCTGGAAACTTACCATTCACTGCCATAATTATCTGGTTGTGTCGACAATGAGTTGGACCTTCAGGGAGTGAAATCCTTTTCGGTTGCGAAAAACCTCAGTGTCCTGAGAAGATGCCCGCATGGCAATGTGCGTCCAGTGGATTGCTCCCTGCACCTTGGGGAAGTTAGCAATTCGGTAGAATCCGAGAGCCCTGTCAGTCTGAGCATCCGTGGTCATAGAGAAGCTGATAAAGTCCATCCTACGTGCGTACAGGGCTTCAGTGACCTGTCTAATGCAGCGATGTGTGGCGTGCTGAGATATAGCGCAAATGTCGACCGCGGAGGCTTGAAAGGAACCAGACGCATAGAACGACAATGACGCGGTGACCTTGACTTTAACGGACAATGATGTCCTGAAAGTGCTGGCAGGTTGCAGTTCTGCCCTGATGAGCTGGCATATCTCACTGATAACCACTTTGTGGAAGCGCAGTCTCCGAAGACAGGTGTTCTCGGATAAGTCGAGGTAAGACCGCTTCTCCCTGTAAGTGCGGGGGGGGGGGGGTGTATGGTCTGGTCCTCCTCATCAGTCTGGCACGTCTTAGATTGGGCACATAATGCTGTGGATTAGACGTTGTGCCATTTGCACTCTGCAGCATCTGCGTTGTAATTGATGCAGGCTGAGAAATGGCTGGCCCCATTCCAATAACTAAGTATAATCCCGATTGTTCACAAGCAATAAATTTCCCCACTAAGACACCTAAAGTAAAATCCAATCATCCACAGTATGATAAGATGTCTGTTCAGATGGACACATCACCTGAAAAGAACTCCAGAGTACATCCAAACTCCCCCGAAGTTGAAGCAGCCTTTTCAATGAAGCGACTTGCGATTTACAAAATGGCGTCCACACCGCTGTGATGAGTTCAGATCAGTTCAATTTTTTCACAGTGGTTTTCTCGGCAAGTGAGATTGCAGGTGATATGTGTGCGAGGTGCTGAAAGTGACGCTGGGTGATATACTGGGCGTTAGTTTCGGCAAATGTGATCTTTACGATAAAAAAAAGTGGGTGGTCGGTATTATTGAATCTCAGCATTAAGTACATGCCGAAAGTAACGCTGGCCGATATTATGGGCGTTGGGTTCGCCCATTCTGATGTTTCCGCCAAAAAAAGTGGGCAGGCGGTATTATTTTTTTCTCGCCGTTAAGTGCATGTCGAAAATAACGCTTGCCGATAAGTGACCGAGAAATGGGCATCAGTTTCCATTTTGTGGCTAAATAGACGATATATGGGCCTTACACCTCATTTCAGCGTTAAAATGGACGTTAAGTGGGTGGTATGCATGCAAAATTAATGGAAAATCTAGCCCTAAGTCATTGATATAAACCACAAAAAGCAAAGGACCGATTACTGAGCTCTGCGGAACCCCACAGAAACAGCTTTCCAATCACAAAAACACCCATCAACCATTGCCCTTTGCTTCCTGCCTATGAGTCAATTTTGGATTCAACTTGTCTCTTTGCCTTGCATCCCATGCGCTTTTACTTTTGTACCCAGTCTGCTATGTGGGACCTTATCAAAAGCCTTGCTAAAATCCATATATACTAGATCAAACGCACTACCCTCATTGACCCTCCTTGTTACCTCCTTAAAAAATTCAATCAAGTTAGTCAGACACGACCTTCCCTTAACAAATCCATGCTGATTGTCCTTGATTAATCTGTGTATTTCTAAACAGCCAGGGATACATTTAATCCGGGCCTGGGGATTTATCCACTTTCAAAGCTGCTAAACCTCTCAACACTTCCACTTTCACTATGTTTATTTCATCTAATATTTCACACTCTTCCTCCCTGATTGCAATGTCTGCATCACATCTCTTTTGTGAAAACAGACGCAAAGTATTCATTAAGAACCATACCCACAACTTCCGCCTCCACATAGAGATTACCTTTATGGTCTCTATTTTATATATTTATAAAACATCTTCGGTTTTCCTTGATTTTACTTGCCAAAATTTTGTCCTGCTGTCTTGGACTTTCAAAAGGCTTTTGACAAGGTTCCACACAAGAGATTGGTGTGCAAAATTAAAGCACATGGGATTGGGGGTAATCTATTGACATGGATAGAGAACTGGTTGGCAGACAGGAAGCAGAGTCGGGATAAACGGGTCCTTTTCAGAATGGCAGGCAGTGACTAGTGGGGTGCCGCAGGGCTCAGTGCTGGGACCCCAGCTATTTACAATATACATTAATGATTTGGATGAAGGAATTGAGTGTAATAGCTCCAAGTTTGCAGATGACACTAAACTGGGTGGCGGTATGAGCTGTGAGGAGGATGCTAAGAGGCTGCAGAGTGACTTGGACAGGTTAGGTGAATGGGCAAATGCATGACAGATGCAGTATAATGTGGATAAATGTGAGGTTTTCCTCTTTGGGGGCAAAAACAGGAAGGCAGAATATTATCTGAATGGCGGCTGATTCAGAAAAAGGGAGGTGCAACGAGACCTGGGTGTCATGGTTCATCAGTCACTTAAAGTTGGCATACAGGTACAGCAGGTGGTGAAGAAGGCAAATGGTATGTTGGCCTTCATAGTTAGGGGATTTGAGTATAGAAGCAGGGAGGTCTTACTGCAGTTGTACAGGGCCTTGGTGAGGTCTCACCTGGAATATTGTGTTCAGTTTTGGTCTCCTAATCTGAGGAAAGATGTTCTTGCTATTGAGGGAGTGCAGCGAAGGTTCACCAGACTGATTCCTGGGATAGCTGGACTGATATATGAGGAGAGACTGAATCGACTGGGTCTGTATTCACTGGAGTTTAGAAGGATGAGAGGAGATCTCATAGAAACATGTAAAATTCTGATGAGCCTGGACAGGTTAGATGCAGGAAGGATGTTCCCGATGTTGGGTAAGTCCAGAACCAGGGGACACAGTCTAAGGATAAGGGGTAAGCCATTTAGGACTGAGATCAGGAGAAACTTCTTCACTCAGAGAGTTGTTAACCTGTGGAATTCCCTACCGCAGAGAGTTGTTGATGCCAGTTCATTGGATATATTCAAAAGGGAGTTAGATATGTCCCTTATGGCTAAAGGGATCAAAAGGTATGGAGAGAAAGCAGGAAAGGGGTACTGAGGTGAATGATCAGCCATGATAATGAATGGTGGTGCAGGCTCAAAGGGCCGAATGGCCTAATCCTGCACCTATTTTCTATGTTTCTATGTTTGTTTTCCTAATTTCCTTTTTAATTTCACCCCTGCACTTTCTATACTCCTCTAGCATTTCTGCAGTATTGAGCCCTCGGTCTCTGTCATAAGCCTCCCTTTTTTTCTTAATCCTACCCTGTATGCCCCTTGACATCCAGGGGGCTCCAGAGTTTTTAGTCCCATCCTTTTTCTTTAAGGGAGCATACTTGCTCTGAACTCTCAGGATCTCCTCCTTAAATACCTCCCAGTGCTCTGACACTGATTTACCTTCAAGTAGCTGTTTCCAGTCCACTTTGGCTAAATTATATCTCAGCTTAGTAAAATTGGTTTTCCCCCTATTGAGAACTTTTATTCCTGGTCTATCTTTGTCCTTTTCCATAACTGCCCTAAATCTAACTGAATTATGATCACTAGTATAAAACTGCTCTCCCACTGATACTCCTTCCACCTGCCCAGCTTCATTGCCTAAAACTAAGTCCAAAACCACCCCTTCCCTTGTTGGGCTTACTACAGATTGGCTAAAAAAAAGTTCTCCTGAATGTAGTTTAGGAATTCTGCACCCTCTATATCTTTCACACTAATTTTATCCCAGTTAATATTAGGGGAGTTGAAATTTCCTACTATTACTGCCTTAGGGCCCGAATTTGGTGAAGGCCCGGCCAAGTGCCGCCCAAAGGACCGCTGAGGTACCTGATGGTACTTTGGGTGGCATATTCATCCTGAAGATCCTTCAAAGGGCGGTGGACAGCAAATGAAGGACATACGCTGCTAATCTGGATGGCAGCCGACGGGAGCTCTCATTCTCGGCAACAAAGGCTCTTGCCGCCCAAGTGCCGCCGAGGATGGAAACGGGTCCACGGCGGGTCGAAGACCTGCAAAGAAAAATCATTAGGAAAAAAAAACCATCAGAAGATCTTCAGGGGACCTCATTGAGGTAAGTTGCTGTGGAAAAAAAAATGTTTACTAACCTTTTTTTCAGGATCTTAGAAACATTGAAGAAACATAGAATTTTACAGCGCAGAAGGAGGCCATTTCAGCCCATTGCGTCTGCACCGGTCGACAAAGAGCCGCACGGCCCATGATCAGCAGTCCTAAAGGTTACATATAAACCTATGAACAATGACGGAAAGGCAAAGAGCACTGTGGAAATGTATTTTTATCTAAGCTGTACCACACTGTATTTTTGTGCCCTTTTTAATATAAAACAAAATGGAGCCCTGGTCCTTCCAGAAATTTCTGCAACAAGCAGTCGGCTTGCATAAACAGCTAAACCTGGCTTGAAATGGCTGATAGCCATCAGACAGCTAGGAGACAAGTCCTGCTGAGACAAGTACCATCCATGTTGCTCTCCTATTGTCTATATGACACCAGTTCCACTCCACCCCACCCTTTTCGAAGTACTCAAACCATCAGCTGTTATCTCTTGTAGAGACCTCGTCCATTTGATGCAAAAAGATAACTGACCAGGAAACTGGACAATCCTGACACAATGCAAGGCAGGTAATAGCTCATTACCACACTCTCATTGAGTAATGGCCAGCTGGCCAACTAATAACCCTGACAAAAGGAAATATCTGGAAACCATGTCAGGACAAGAATGTAGTAACTAACTCTTTATCTGTATTCACTGACTGCGAGACAGAGCCAATACATAGGGAGAGGCCATAACTTGGGTTTTACTGTATAAATATCTCGTGATATTGTACCACTTAGCTATTGACTGAGTGTGACCTTTCCCTTGCTAGCAAGTAAATTAAAGAAACTTCTGCCGGAGCTGAAGGTGTCTGAGTCGTTTATCGGGAGTCGAGATTTCGACAGCACCCAGCCCAACCAGCCTGCCTCACTCAACTGCAACACCACTTATAACTGAAACATTCTACACTCCACCCCAACCGGAGCCATGTGATCTCCGGGGAGAGGCAAAAAAACAGATCAAAACCCAAGCCAATTTAGGGAGAAAAAATCTGGGAAAACTCCTCTCCGACCCATCCAGGCGATCGAAACTAGTCCAGGAGATCACCCTGGCCGTATTCTATTCCCTGCACTACTTGCCATTATATCTGCGCCAATCAACAAAAGGTCATCCAGTCTAATCCCAATTACCACCTCTAGGTCCATAAGTGCCCATCCAACCATCTCTTAAAAGTGGTGAGGGTTTCTGCATCCACCACTCTTTCAGGCAGTGAGTTCCAGATCCCCACAACCCTCTGCGTAAAGAAGCCCCCCCTCAACCTTCCACCAACCACCTTAAAACTATGTCCCCTCATAATAGACCCCTCCACCAATGGAAATAGGCCCTTACTATCCACTATGTCCAGGCCCCTCAATATTTTGTACACCTGAATGAGGTCTCCTCTCAACCTCCTCTGTTCCAATGAGAACAAACCCAGCCTATTCAATCTGTCCTCATAACCAAGATTCTCCATTCTAGGCGGCATCCTAGTAAATCTCTGCACTCTCTAGTGCAATCATGTCCTTCCTATAATACGGCGACCAGAACTGCACGCAGTACTCCAGCTGTGGCCGAACCAAAGTATTATACAATTTAAGCATAACCTCCCTGCTCTTGTATTCTATGCCTCGGCCAATCAAGGCAAGCATTCCATATGCCTTCTTCACCACCTTATCCACCTGGCCTGCAACTTTCAGGGATCTGTGGACAAGCACTCCAAGGTCCCTTTGTTCATCTACACTATTAAATGGCCTACCGCTTAATGTGTATACCCTTTCTGTTATATATGTAAACCTGTATATACCTTGTGTAGCCACCAGAGGGTTCATCCTCTGGAGTCCCAAGGGATCCCACAATCCCTTGGGAGCACCTGTACTTAAGGAGGCCTCACAGGCCGGAGAGGCACTCTGGAGACCTACAATAAAAGACTAAGGTCACACTTTACTTTGAGCTCACAGTATCCAGTCAGACTCTTTATTCATACACAACACTTTCCTTATTAGCCTTTCCAAAGTGCATCACCTCACGCTTCTCTGAATTAAATTCCATTTGCCACCGCTTTGCCCACCTGACTAGTAGATTGATATCTTTCTGCAGCCCATGACTTTCCTCTTTATTATCGACCACACAGCCAATTTTAGTATTGTCTGCAAACTTCTTAATCATACTCCCTATATTCAAATTTAAATCATTGATATATACCACAAAAATCAAGTGACCCAGTACTGAGCCCTGCGGAACCCAACTGGAAACATCCTTCCAGTCACAAAAACATCCATCAATCATTACACTTTGCTTCCTACCTCCAAGCTAATTTTGCCATGTATTCCATGGGCTTTAACCTTCATAACCAGTCTACCATGTGGGACCTTATCAAAAGCTTTGCTAAAGTCCATATACACTACATCGTATGCACTACCCTCATTGACCTTCTTGCTTACCTCCTCAAAAAATTCAATCAGCTTAGTCAAACACAATCTTCCCTTAACAAATCCGTGCTGACTATCTGTAATTAATCCTTGCCTTTCCAAATGTAGATTTATCCTGTCTTTCAGGAGTTTTTCCAATAATTGTCCCACCACTGAGGTTAGGCTGACAGGCCTGTAATTACTCGGCCTATCCCTTTCTCCCTTCTTAAACAGGTGTACTACATTAGCAGTCCTCTAATCCTCCGGCACCATGCCCAGATCCAAAGAGGAGTATAAAATGATGGTCAAGGCCTCTGCTATGTCCTCTTTTACTTTGCTCAACAGCCTAGGATGCATTTCATCTGGGCCTGGGGACTTATCTACTTTCATAGCTGCTAAACCCCTTAACACTTCCTCTCTCACCATATTTATTTCATCCAAAATATCACACTCCTCCTTGATAGCAGTATCTGCATTGCCCCTTTCCTTTGTGAAAACAGATGCAAAGTATTCGTTAAGAACCTTACCAACATCTTCTGCCTCCACAAAAAGATTACCCTCATGGTCTCTAATAGGCCCTACCCTTTCTTTAGTTACCCTCTTAATATATTTATAGAACATCTTAGGGTTCTCCTTAATTTTACTGGCCAAGAATTTCTCGTGCTCTCTCTTAGCATTCCTAATATCCTTTTTAATTTTGTCTCTTAACTTTCTATGTTCCTCTAAAGATTCTATAGTATTTAGCCTTTGGTATATGATATAAGCATCCCTTTTTTTCTTAATCCTCCCCTGTAAGTCCCTAGACATCCAGGGCGCTCTAGAATTATTTTCCCCAGCCTTTTTCTTTAAGGGCACGTTTGGCCTGAGCCTTCCGGATCTTCTCGTTAAATGCCTCCCACTGTTCCGACACTGATTTACCCACAAGTAGCTGTTTCCAGTTCACTATGGCCAAATCACTCCTTAACAGCAAAATTAGCTTTTCCCCAATTCGGAACTTTTATTCCAGGCCTATCCTTGTCCTTATTCATAACCAACTTGAATCTGACTGAATTATGGTCACTGGCACCCAAGTGCTCTCCCACTAATACCCCTTCAACCTGCCCAGCTTCATTCCCCAAAACTAAATCCAAGACCACCCCCTCTCGTGCTGGGCTTGCTACATACTAACTAAAACAGTTCTCTCAAATGCATTTCAAGAATTCTGCACCCTCTATAACCTTCACACTAAATTTGTCCCAATCAATACTTGGATAGTTAAAATCCCCTACTATTACTACCCTATAGTTTTTGGACTTCACAGCAATTTGTCTACACATTTGCTCCTCTATCTCCCTCCCACTGTTTGGGGGTCTATAATACACGCCCAGCAGTCTGATCGCCCCTTTTTATTTTTCAATTCGACCCATATGGCCTCATTTGATGATCTGATGATCCTTCTAACATATCATCCCTCCTCACCGCTGTAATAGTTTCTTTAATCAGTACCGTGACCCCGCCACCCTTTTTACCCCCCTCTCTATCTTGTCTGAAAATCCTGTAGCCAGGAATATTGATCTGCCAAACCTGCCCCTCTTTCAGCCAAGTTTCTGTAATAGCTATAATGTCATACTCCCAAGTGTCTATCTATACTCTTAGCTCATCTGTCTTATTCGCTATACTCCTTGCATTAAAGTATATACCATTCAGCACAGGAAGACCTCCTTGCTTACTACTTACTAAGCCTTGTTTCCTCTGTCTTACAGATTCGCTTTCTAGATTCTTGCTATCCAATTTCTGCTTTACCTCTGGTTTGAATTTGTTCTCAGATTTCCATCCCCCTGCCAAGCTAGTTTAAACTCTTCCCAACAGCACTAGCAAAACTCCTCATGAGGATATTAGTCCCAGCACTGTTGAGGTGCAACACGTCCGGTTTGTATAGGTCCCATTTCCCCAGAAGTGGTCCCAATGCCTCAAGAATTTAAAGCCCTCCCTCCTACACCAACTTTCCAGCCACATGTTCGTCCTCTCTATCCTTCTATTCTTATACTCATTAGCACTGGTAGTAATCCGGAGATTACTACCTTTGAGGTCCTAACCTTTAATTTTCTTCCTAGCTCCCTGAATTCTTCCTGTAGGACGTCATCCCTCATTTTACCTATGTCGTTGGTCCCGATATGGACCACGACCTCCAGCTGTTTACCTTCCCCCACAGAATGCCCTGTAGCCGCTTGGTGACATCCGTGATCCTGGCACCAGAAAGTCAACATAGCATTCTGGAGTCATGTCTGCGGCCGCAGAAACGCCTGTCTGCTCCCCTAACTATTGAATCCCCTATCACTGGTTGGAGAGCAAGATGCACTCCAGGAACTCATGCACTACCTGCCTGGTCCTCCTCCTCTTCTGTCCAGCGACCACCCATTCCCTCTCTGCCTGCACTCTTAAGCTGTGGGGTGACCACCTCCAGAAACATGCTGCCCACAAAGTTCTCAGCCTCGCGGATGCACTGCAGTAACTCCAACTGCCGTTCAAGTTCCGAAACACGGATCTCGAGCTGCTGTAGCTGACGACATTTCCCACTCACGTGGTCGTCCAGGTCACGAGAAGCATCCAGGACTTCCAACATGTCACAGGATGTGCATTCCACGGGACTGAGCTGCCCTACCATGACTCTATTTCATAGACTAAGAACGTAGCAGAAATAAACATAAGACAAAAAAAACCTCACCAACTATTCACCAATCAGGTCCTTCCCTTGTGCCGACCTCACTTTTTTTTTTACTCTGACGTCAGTCTTTCGAATTTTACCTCTGTTGATTTGCTGCTACTTTGCTCCCGCTCAGGTCAGCCTCCTCCGGTCTCAAGCCTCCACTCGCCACACTCTTTATTTATCTCACAGTAGTTCGAGGAGTTGCCCCCTTTGCAGGACAAAGTTATGGAGCATGCATCAAAGAACAATAACATGTAGAGACTCAGAGCTATATTGCAGGACGCCTGCAGACCTACCGATCGTTTGCTCAATCAGAACTCAAAGGCTCCAAAATTCTAATTTGTCTGCCAGCATTCCACCCCATACAAGAGGCTCAGTCAGCAGTGGGCAGTGCTGACCCCCTCCCCCGACCCCACGACAAGGGAGTGTATCTGGCAGGGGGCAGTGCTACCCCGCCCCATGACAAGGGAGTGTGTCTGGCGGAGTTCCCAGGAATTTCTCCACTGACACCCCTACGAGCTGCAATGGAACTCTTGCCAGCTGAAATCTAGGCAGCTTGCAGAGACCTGGTTTGTATTCCCTAATATCCGTTGAGTTTAGAAGGTTGCGGGAGTGATCTAATCAAGGGCGAAGTGATTCAGCAATTGGTAATCCGGGTGCAAATTGCGCTCAAGATCGTGCTGTTTTTCAGAAGTGTTTTATTTGCTCACGTTTCCGCTCAAACTCATTTGCATATCGCTGAACATAAAATTTTCCATAAACCAGTGAAATCGGGCACCGTTTTAGAACATAATTTTTTTTTAAACAATTTATAAACTATATTACTTGATATATGTAAGAGTGATTACCTGGTGCTGTTTTATTAATACAGCTGAAAAAAAATGTTCACAAAAAATAAGCATTTTTAATCAGATTGACTAGTCCACTACCTGTGAGTAACCTGATTGTAAATAACTGAAAATGACTGAAAAAACTATTCAGAACCATTTACTAGTTACATTGGTGTACACTAGTCAGTTTCTTAATAAATTATATAATTTATAATTTATTATATAAAATTAAAAAGCATTTAAAAGGTGCCTATTAGTGCCCTTGCGCCTAAAAAAAAGGCTTCATTTTAAGAGCCTCCTCAAAGGCCTGCAATTCGCGCAAAGTCGCCATGGTGATTAATTCGATCGGGGCCGTAGCCAGTTTTGTGGATCACGGAAACTCGATTTATGCTGGACGTAAATTGCTCTTGCAATTTCTTGATCTTTTGCGCAGGTTTGGCTGATTTCGGGCAAATTGCACTGAAAAAAACAGAACATAGCGAAAAATCCTGCCCCTGGTGTTTAAAATATTAAAGGGTTCGATAGGGTAGATACAAAGGGCCCAAGTTTCAACATGATTTGCGCCTGATTTTTAGGAGCAACTGGTGGAGAACGGACTATCTTAGAATTCGCAATTCTCCACATTTTTTTTTCTGCAGTTCTAGTCAGGTAGAACAGTTCTATTTTGGAACAGAATTTTTTCTTCAAAAGGGGGCGTGTCCGGCCACTGACGCCTGATTTCAAAGTTTCCACAGTGAAAACGTACTCCAAATTAACTTAGAATGGAGCAAGTGAAGATTTTTGTAGAACTGAAAAAACCTGTTCTACACATTAAAAAATCAGGCGCAGGTTACAAATTAGGCGTCCAGAACGAGGTGGGGGGGGGGGGGGAAGGGAAGTCATTAAATTCTACAATAAATCCTTATTTATACTTCTACAAATATTATACAAATAAATCCAACCTGAATAAACATAAGCAAAGAAAAGATTAAATAAACCATCTTCCTATCTGTGTGAAGGCACGGAGAATGCTGCAGTCAGCCTGAGGCGCCCGTTCTTCCTGCGGGGGGAGAGGAGGCGCCCGTTCTTCCCGCGGGGGGTGGGGAGGAGGCGCCCGTTCTTCCCGCGGGGGGGGAGGAGGCGCCCGTTCTTCCCACGGGGGGGAGAAGGAGGCGCCCGTTCTTCCCGCGGGGGGGGGGTGGGGAAGGAGACAGTGAGAAGGCTGCAAGTGCTGATGTGCTGATGGCAATGTGCTTTTATTAAAAAAATGTTCAAAAATTAAACAGCTACAAAGAACTACAAAAATGGCCGAGTGCCAATGTTTTTTTCACACTGCGCGTGCGCGAACGCTCCAACACGCACGCGCAGCGTTGCCGGCAGAAAAAAAACTAATTTAAATAGTACCCGCCCCCTCCCACTTACAAAATCGGCACGAGTGTAGGCTCCGCCCCCCCTGGGCGCCGCGCCAGGCAGACAAGGAGCTGCAGAACGCTCCAGAATTGCGATTTTTTTTTTTAGGCGCCGTTTTAGGCGAGAAAAACAGGCGCCCAGCTCGGAGGGGCGCCCGTTTTTTATCGTGTGGAAACTTGGGCCCAAAGAAACTATTTCCTCTGGTGGGAGAATCCAAGACAAAGGGACATAATCTTAATAAAGTGAGACTACTTTACATGAAGTCCTATATCAAGTTACTGCCCCAAGAATGCATGCCTCGAAGTATTTCCCCACATATGTTATTCTTTTATTTCTGCGCAATAAATAGCACTCAGATAACCTTATAAACTGTTTGGGCGTAATTTTGACTTTGTGCAATAGTGTAAATTGGCAGCCTGTTTTACATCTCTCCCGATTTTCATTTCCATTGACTTCAATAGAAGTCAAAATTGGGAGAGATATTAAACAGGCTGCCAATTTGCAATCACCCATTTTACACTATTGCACAAAGTCAAGATTACCCCTGCGAACTTATAGCTTTTGAACAATATTGTTGTCATGACCACATAGTATCATCAACAGGAATGCAACTCGATTAGCTTTAAGTACCTAACTGAATTCTTAACTTTTAATACAGATTCTTGAAAAGCACTAAACTGCCTATAGAGCAGATTCAGGCAGTTTATGGTACCATACCAGTGAACTAACATGTAGCTCTGTGGAGTGATAGGATGTTGGTTGTCACTTTGAGTCCCCAGTGAGTTCACAATCTTGGTTCTCTTGTTGCAGGGAGGAAGCTCATTTTATACCCCGCCTGTTTTTCTTTTTCATTGAAGTCAATCGGGTGGGGTGTAAAACAGACTGCGATTGCTGTCACCGTTTTGTGCTACAGATGAAGATGAATTTCATCCCCATAAATCCCAAAGCTTCATTTATATCACCTATTCATCTGTGCCACTTGCAGAATACAAGGCTAACCTTTCTGATGAAGGGTTATTATAACCTATCTTTCTCTTCCAGATGCTGATTGATCTGATTGAATGTTGTGCATTTCCAGCACTTTCTGTTTTTATTTGTGAACATAGAAAACTTAGGAACACACAAATAGGTCCAATTCATTTTGATTGTGTTTATTCAGTGGGATAAAAAAATCTGCCACTCAGCTCTGTCATAACATAATATAAAGAGTTTAAATACTGGTCTACAAATCTATGGCTAGCACAATTCCTTTCAAATAGAGTAAATGTAGAATCTCTCCAGGGTTGGCATGGTGATGCAGTGTGTGGGAGCGCCTATGCCATGGAGTGATAGGCCATAGCTTTCAATCTGTCATCCTCCACATGCTGAACGACTCAGCAGCGAAAGCATGAAGATATGAAATACAGTCTCCCGAGGACAAGATGGAGAAAATTGTCACTTCTGCACATTTCTTGGGGCCTGTAGTACTGTCAAAAGCAGGCCGTCCACTCAGGCAGCCACAAGCACAAGAAGGATAGTAGAAAATACCTTAAAAATATTTTCATCTTTCAAATATTATGCAATCTCTTCAGATTACTTTTTATTTCATCCTACAGATTCACACCAGTTGAAAAGAGTGGCTGTGGAACTGATTTTGAAACAACTCAATCGGGTGGAGTGTAAAACAGGCTGAGATCTAACTTGTCCATACCCTTTGATTTATTTTTCTCAAGAACATTCCCCACCGCTTATAGCAGGCACATTGGTATTAATGTGATTTCGCCTAAAACCATAATAAGTTGTTAAAATGAAACAGAATGAAACATATCCGCACCTAATTAGTGTAGCTTATAATTTCTGTTCCCAGCTTCTTTGAAAGCAAATAGTGCAATTGTTGCTTCTCATTTGTTCTGATTTATGTGCTGGAACATTCACCGCAAATGCTTTCCAAAACGAGAAGAACTAACTCAGAAACATACGAATACGAAAAATGACAGATAGGTAAAGACCATCTGGTCCATCGAGCCTGTCCCACATAATTGCAATACCTTGTGTATCACAACATATACACTCCATCCCACCTGATACCATGTGATCAGCTGGGAGAGGGAAAAAAACTAGCTAAAAAACCCAGGTCAATTTTGAGGGGAAAAAATCTGGGAAATTCTTCTCCTAACCATTTAGGCGATCAAAACGAGTCCAGGAGATCACTCTGCCTATGTCGATGATTACAATGCTTTTATTGATGCTCAAATGTCATCTCTTTTATTCCTAATGAACCATGCATATTCATTAGTAGGAATCCATCAGTGCAAGCTAGTCAGCGGAAAGTTTATATAGGCCCCACTGCTCATGAAGTTTAAATTACCAGCCAAGCTAAGTGGCTGAATGCACTACTTGCGTTTGAGTGTCACTGACATAGGACTTCTTTGCTGTGACAAAGAAAAACAGCAAATCAGTAAGTACAGGGGATTAACACGATACGCAGGATACTGTTACTTGGCTTATATTGGTATATGTCAATATTTTAGGTAACGAGCTGTTATTAAGTGGCTGTGTCGTATAATGGTTTAGAAAGAAGCTATACCCAAATGTAAAGCATGCAGTATTAATCATATCTGTTGAAGGGCCAGTATTATTATTGCGTGATCTATTCTGTAAACGAAGTAAAAGTCATACTATGTCCTTTATAATCATTTCTGACGAGGTAAATAAGCTCTCTTTCATCAAATTATACTTACTGATTGAATATTTTGTTGTGTGTTAATTTTTTTTTAACTTTGGAGTAAAAACATGTATGAATGGCCTAAAATAGCTGGCACACTTAATATATTATAAAACTGAAAAATATTAGCGTTATTTGCCTGATATAGACGGCTGCCAGTGATAAGTGTGGAAGTTGTAAGCGGTAGGGACTGTATCCATCTTGAGTAATAACAACTTATAGCACCTTTAACATAGAAAATAACACAATCTGCTTTATAGATGTGGTGAGCAAAATAATAGATAAAAGAGTTAGGATAAATAACTGAAATCCTCATCAAAAAAATGGGGTTTGAGAACGTTTTAAAACTGGAGAGAGAAGTGGAGAGGTGGAAGGGTTTAGGGAGGGAATTCCAGACAGTACAGCAAAGGTGGCTGAAGGTTCTTCCACCAATGGCAGGGCAAAGGAAGGGTGATGTACCAAAGGCCAGAGTCGGAAGACTAAAGAGTATGGGAACGAAGGGATGCAAGGATGGAGAAGATTGCAGGTGGGTTGAAACGATTGTAAGATGACAAGAAGAATTTTAAATTCAATAGAATAATGTAAAATGGGTGATAGTGAATCAGCAGCCCTTCTTGTCTAAAAAAAAGGATAAGTTACTTGATTTTATTGAAAACTATTTTCTATTTGTCAGTGTGAACTAATTATTTTTCTTTATATTTTGAAAGTACTTTCTCCCAGTAGCAGCAGATAATCTTTTACCGCATGTAAACAATTAAAAAAATATAAATTGCCTGATAGCAAAAGATGCAGTGGGAATTTCACCAACCACAGCAAGTTAGGCATTACAACTGATAAAGGAATCACAATGCTTTCAGCATCCCTGGTTTTTGAAAATGCTGAGTGGACGGTCATGGTGCAGCTTCACTTGCTTGTTCACATCTTGAATAGACTTCAGATCATGGATAGAGTGGCACCCATACAGATGAAGCAACTTTAGTCTAAAACAAAAAAAAAAGCAAGTTCTAATGTAACATAAAATACATGTGTATGAACTAAGGTTTACAGTGATTAAGCACAGACTGGCAGAGCTGAGGTCAAGTGAATGACAACCTGTTTTTAGTTGAAACACTTTTAGAGTTGAAATGCATCGTGCAATGTCTGTAACATTCTGTTTAATGCATGTGCAACAATTTCCTGTGTCCAGGCCTGGGTGGCAGACTGGACCCCAAACCAAAAGGTTGGCAAATTCAATGTTTCCTTTTACATTCAGCTCCATTACAAAGGGGGCCGAATGGTTTTTCCTTCTGAGTGGGAAGATTTTAGCAATTTACCACAAAAGCAGTAAACCAAAATTCGAGGTGAAACAAAGTACTATATTTCCTTAAATTTTTATGTTAAAGTATTGTTTTTTTTCCTCCCCTTTTGGTCTCCAGATGCCACTTTCCATTCAAAAAATTGGCAGGTGACCTAATCAGGTAAATAGGAAAGGCATGCCAGCAGCCCGGGATGATTTTCCATGTGTGTCACTGGGAGTTACTGACCTCTGCTCAGCACCTCCTCCTCAGGGCACAAATGATATTGGGGACTTGCCACAAAAACCATGGCTGCAAGCCTGGATTCTATCACTCTACAGCAAAGTGCATTGGGACATTTATGCCCTGCACTGCCCTTATCTTGTATGGGACATTTAAATACAAACTTTATTGCAACATGAATTCAGAACGAACCCATTTAATTAAAAGTCCCAAACTTACCGTTTGCAGTTTTT
Organism: Pristiophorus japonicus; assembly: GCF_044704955.1. Lineage (NCBI taxonomy): Eukaryota > Metazoa > Chordata > Chondrichthyes > Pristiophoridae > Pristiophorus > Pristiophorus japonicus. Next base: position 110,600,080 of record NC_091977.1, on the reverse strand, counting down.
ACACAACTTTTTAATGGCATCTTCAGTCATTTCTTTGCAGAAACTGAGCTTCACACATTCTAAGTTTTGGTTGCAGTAGATGGCTAGCAAACAAATCCTAGGTTGGAGACAAAGGATGAAACTATAAAAGTGCAATTTTACACTTACTCTTCTGCAGCAAGAATTGTGTAGAGGAATACAGGCAGCTGGTGGGGAGATACAAGTCAATAACTGAACTGAAGGTTCTGACATCACAAACCGCAGCAGCAAAGCTCAAGCAGTTTATAATGTCCAGATTAAAACACTGTTTATTGATGAATATATACACGAATTGTAAGTTATAGTTGCTTAGGTCAGTCAGCTGGAGTTTCAGTAAAAGGTTAAAGTCGACCCAATAACATTTTAATAATTGCAAATATTATCAGTGTATACGCTACCCAAAAAAAAAATCTAGTAGTGATGCAGTAGGGGACTGTGGCATAGTGGTTATGTTACTGGACTAGCAATCCAGAGGCCTGGGGGCGGTAACCTTCCGGGCTCGGGATTTCTACTGCCCGGGCCGGAGGTCTCGCCTCCGGCATGTAATTGGGCTTTGCACCCCTCAAACGGGACAGAGCACTGTCTCAGGTGCTCCACCTCATTGGAGGGGCGCTCCCGGGGTGCGCTACAACGCCACTCCCCTTCAGTTAAAGTGGATGGCTGCCGTGCACTATGCAGGTTCTTTGGTGGCTGCCACTGGGCCATCAGGGACGCGCTCGACCGGGCCAGTGGCCCGGCATCCAAAAAGGAGTGCTGGACTGCATGACGGCTGCCCGGTTGAGGTGAGGGCTGCCATTGTCAGGCCAACCAAAGACTCGGCTGACAAAATAAAATGGTGGCCCAGGGCACACACGGCCTCCCCTTTAAGGGGCGCCCCAGGCGGATGTCAATGTCCCATGGGCCGCAAAGTGGTCGGCATGGGGTGCAAAGTGGTCGGCGTGGGGTGCAAAACAGTCGTCACGCATGCCTGTTGCGCGCCGGCCCGCTGCGGTAATTGCGGAGTGCGGCGCGGCGCTACTGACAAATATCCCCCAAAATCTCTGGGGAAATTTCGCCCAAGGCATTACTGCCACCTGGTCGAAAAGGCCATTACACTCCATTAGCGTCTCTGGGAGACGATAATGGGGTGTAAGGTGCACAAAAGGGGCAATTTCGGCCTCCTGGACTATTGATCTGGTGACATGAGTTTGGTTAATCAAATAAATCTGGATTGATGGAAAAACCCATCTGGTTCACAAATGTCCTTAGGGGAGGAAATCTGCTGTCCTTACCCGGTCTGGCCTATATGTGACTCCAGACCTACAGCAACGTGATTGACTCTTAACTGCCTCTGAAATGGCCTAGCAAGCCACTCAGTAGTTTCAAACCACTACAAAAAACTAAAATAAGAAGAAAAACCGGATGGACATTGACCTAGGCAAAGAATTAAACTGATGGACAGCGACCTAGGTACTGGAGTTAGACATGACAAAGGCACGCCATCCCAGTCAGCCCTGCAAAGTTCTCCTCACGAACATCTGGGGACTTGTGCCAAAATCAAGCAACAGCCTGACACAGTCATACCCACAGAAACATACCTTTCGGTCATCGTCCAAGACTCCTCCATCACCATCCCTGTCCCATCGGTAGGACAGAACCACCAGAGGTGGCAGCACAGTGGTATACAGTCAGGAGGTAGTGGCCCTGGGAGTCCTCAACATTGACTCTGGACCCCATGAAGCCTCATGGCATCAGTTCAAATATGGGTAAGGAAACATCCTGCTGATACTACCTATCACCCTCCCTCAGCTGATGAATTAGTACTCCTGCATGTTGAACACCATTTGGAAGAAGTACTGAGGGTAGCAAGGGCACAGAAGGTACTTCATTGTCCATTAAGAGTGGCTTGGTAGCATCACTACTGACCGAGCTGGCTGAGGCCTGAAAGACATAGCTGCCAGACTGGGCCTGCGGCAGGTGGTGAAAGAACCAGCACGAGAGAAAAATCTCGTCCTCATCAATCTGCATATCACAGATCCATCTGTCCATGTCTAGCTAAAAACTGGGCATCCATGAGGGCCATCAGCAGCAGCAGAATTGTATTCCACCACAATCTGTAATCTCATGGCCTGGCATATCCCTTACTCTACCATTACCATCAAGTCAGGGGACCAACCCTGGTTCAATGAGAAGTGTAGCAGAGCATGTCAGGAGAAGCACCAGGCCTACCTAAAAATGCTGTGCCAACCTGGTGAAACTACAACACAGGACTACATGCATGTAAAACAGCAGAAGCAGCTTGCTGAGAGATCCCACAACCAACTGATCAGATCAAAGCTCTGCAGTACTGCCACATCCAGTCGTGAATGACAATGAACAATTAAACAACTAACGGGAGGCTCCCTGGCTATCCCCACCCTCAATAATGGCAGAGTCGAGCACATGAGTGCAAAAGACAAGGCTGAAGCATTTGCAACCTTCCTCAGCCAGAAGTGTCAAATGGATAATTCATCACAGAAACCAGTCCAGCCAATTTAATTCATGTGATATCAAGAAATGGCTGAGCACAATGGATGCAGCAAAGTCTATGGGCCCCAACAACATCCCGGCTGTAGTACTAAAGACCTGTGCTCCAGAACAAGTAGCTAGACCTGTTCTGAATCTATCCCATTTAGCACGGTGGTAGTGCCACACAACACTTTGGAGGGTGTCCTCAGTGTGAAGGCAGGTCTTTTTCTCCACAAGGACTTTGCTGTGGTCACAGCTACCAAGGCTGGGTATTCTGCAACGAGTTACTCACCTCATGACTCCTCAAAGTCTTTACACCATCTACAAGGCTCAAGTCACATGTCTGATGAAATACTTTCCACTTGCCTGGAAGAGTGCAGCTCCAACAACACTCAAGAAGCTCAACGCCATCCAGGACAAAGCAGCCCGCTTGATTGACACCCCATCCACCACCTTAAACATTCACTCCCTCCACCACCGACGCAACCTGTCTGCAGCATGTACCAGCTACAAGATATACTGCAGCAACTCGCCAAGACTTCTTCGACAGTGCCTCCCAAACCCACGACCTCTATCACCAAAAATTACAAAGACAGCAGGCACATGGGAACACCACAACTTCCAGTCACTTCCAAGTCACACACCATCCTGACTTGGAAATATATCGCTGTTCCTTCATCGTCAGTTGGTCAAAATCCTGGAACTCCCTACTTAACAGCACAGTGAGAGTACCTTCACCACAAGGACTGCAATGGTTCAAGAAGGCTGCTCACCACAACCTTCTCAGGGTAATTAGGGATGGACAATAAATGCTGGCTTTGCCAGCGACGCACACATTCTATGAATGAATAGAAAAATATGATCTATATGCTGGAAAAAGAGGAACAGTAGGAACTTGTAATGGGAGACAGATTAAGCAGGCAGCACCAGAGAAGGACCAGACCAACCCAGCACTACCCATCCAGCAGGATCTGTAGACCCAGGTGCATTTTCCAATACCTTTTTCAGGAGCTCACCACCACCTTCTCAAGGGGAATTAGGGAAGGGCAATAAATGCTGGCCTTGCCAGCGATGCCCACATCCCAGGATCAAATTTATTTAAAAAGGTGTGATGGTGGAGCCAAAATTAGAAATTGTCATATGAACTGTTGAAACTAAGAATTTATGTCATTGTCATCTATGTCATCCTTACCATGCTCAATATGACTCCTATTGTTTGAAAATATTTCAAAATAAACAATTGATCGTATAATATAAAGAATAATAAGCGTCTTGTCATGACCTCGAGGGTTGAATTTTCCTTGCATGATAGTGATGAGGTAATATGTCCACCCATCCTTCCGACCCCAACTCAACCCTCACCCATTTTCCTGGGTTGGGGGTCACTTTGGATGCAAAGCAGGCTCCCAATGTGATCCCTGCCGGCATGCAGGAGACTGCCGCTGCAAGGCCAGGAAATTCTAGTGGTGCTGTAGCAGGCCCATTCCTGCAGCACCTGAAGAGGTGGAAGTGAAACAAGACAGGTCTAAAAGGTTAAGTTGTTTGGGTCTGAATGGAAGTAGAAGGGCCTAATACTGAGCCTTCTCCGTCCATGTGTGAACATTGAAGCGATTACTGCCATCATCCTGCGTTTACTGTGACCTTCATCGAGGCAGTCCCGGAGAGTGGCAGTAATGGGTGGGCTATGCCCCTCCCACCTCATCCAATTCATGCAACACTATGGAAACAGCCAAAGGAATTTTCATCCTTTCAACGGTATTAATTGAAACCTGTTCTGCAGCAGTAACTGCCAAAACTTCAGGGAACTTCAACTTCATGAAAATCATGGGGAGCTTAAGTACGAAATGCCATGCTCGCAAAGCTAATAGTGGAGTGGTGCAAATTGTCCATTAACTTGTGGCGATTTGCAACTCACAGGGTGTCACTTCCTCGCCATAAGTTGCTCGTTGATTTGCACATTAAAAACGTCCTTCAGACACAGTTATTTTTCAGCAAAGTCTGGGGCAAAATCTAGTAATTAGCATCATAATTACCATTTTAACTACATGATATTTATTCTTGGCTAGTAAAATTAAGGAAAACCCAAAGATGTTCTATAAATATATTAAGAGCAAGAGGATAACTAAAGAAAGGGTAGGGCCTATTAGAGACCATGAGGGTAATCTTTGTGTGGAGGCGGAAGATGTTGGTAGGGTTCTCAATGAATACTTTGCGTTTGTTTTCACAAAGGAAAGGGGCAATGCAGATACTGCTATCGAGGAGGAGTGTGAAATTCTGGATGAAATAAACATAGTGAGAGCGGAGGTATTAAGGGGTTTAGCAGCTTTGAAAGTAGATAAGTCCCCAGGTCTGGATGAAATGCATCCCAGGCTGTTGAGCGAGGTAAAAGAGGAAATAGCAGAGGTCTTGACCATCATTTTCCAGTCCTCTTTGGATTTGGGCATGGTGTCGGAGGACTGGAGGACTGCTAATGTAGTACCCTTGTTTAAGAAGGGAGAAAGGGATAGGCCGAGTAATTACAGGCCTGTCAGCCTAACCTCAGTGGTGAGAAAATTATTGGAAAAAGTCCTGAAAGACAGGATAAATCTACATTTGGAAAGGCAAGAATTAATTAGAGACAGTCAGCAGGGATTTGTTAAGGGAAGATTGTGTTGGACTAATCTGATTGAATTTTTTGAGGAGGTAACCAGGAGGGTTGATGAGGGTAGTGTGTATGATGTAGTGTATATGGACTTTAGCAAAGCTTTTGATAAGGTCCCACATGGTAGACTGGTCACGAAGGTTAAAGCTCATTGGATCCAGGGCAAAGTGGCAAGTTGGATCCAAAATTGGCTTAGAAGTAGGAAGGAGGTGTGACTGGAAGAATGTTTCCAGTGGGGTCCTGCAGGGTTCATTACTGGGTACCTTGCTTTTTGTGGTGTACATCAATGATCTAGATTTCAATATAAAGAGTTTGATTAAGAAGTTTGCAGATGACACTAAAATTGGCTGTGTGGTTGATAATGAAAAGGGAAGTCATGGGCTGCAGGAGCATATCAATCTACTGGTCAGGTGGGCAGAGCAGTGGCAAATGGAATTTAATTCGGAGAAGTGTGAGGTAATGCACTTTGGGAGGGCTATTAAGGAAAGGGTATACATATTAAGAGGTAGGCCACTTAAAAGTGTAGATGAATAAAGGGACCTTGGAGTTCTTGTCCACAGATCCCTGAAAGTAGCAGGCCAAATGGATAAGGTGGTTAAGAAGGCATACGGAATACTTGCCTTTATTGGCCGAGGCATAGAATACAAGAGCAGGGAGTTATGCTTAAATTGTATAATACTCTGGTTAGGCCACAGCTGGAGTACTGCGTGCAGTTCTGGTCGCCGTATTATAGAAAGGACGTGATTGCACTAGAGAGAGTGCAGAGGAGATTTACTAGGATGCTGCCTGGAATGGAGAATCTTAAGGCATTCGATAAGGTGCCACACAAAAGGTTACTGCAGAAGATAAAGGTACGCGGAGTCAGAGGAAATGTATTAGCATGGATAGAGAATTGGCTGGCGAACAGAAAGCAGAGAGTTGGGATAAATGGGTCCTTTTCCGGTTGGAAATCAGTGGTTAGTGGTGTGCCACAGGGATCAGTACTGGGACCACAACTGTTTACAATATACACAGATGACCTAGAAGAGGGGACAGAGTGTAGTGCAACAAAATTTGCAGATGACACTAAGATTAGTGGGAAAGCGGGTTGTGTAGAGGACTCAGAGAGGCTGCAAGGAGATTTGGATAGGTTAAGCGAATGGGCTAAGGTTTGGCAGATGGAATACAATGTCGGAAAGTGTGAGGTCATCCACCTTGGGGAAAAAAAACAGTAAAAGGGAATATTATTTGAATGGGGAGAAATTACAACATGCTGTGGTGCAGAGGGACCTGGGGGTCCTTGTGCATGAAACTCTTTTGAGTTTACCTGCGAAAACATAAAACATTAAACGGTGCCACCCGACCTGGGTGACACTCCAGACATTTACAAGGCCCTTTTTTTTTTCCCCCCCTTTTTTTTTGTTTTTTTTGTGTTTTTCTTTTTTGGTTTTTTTTTGGGGCACTAAAATCACAATTTTCCCCAGTGCCCCCTATAAAAGGGAAGGGGGACACTAAAAGCACCGGCAATTAAAACAAATTAAACTTAAAAACGTAAAATCAAATTCAAATTTGGTTGCCGGGCGTGATGATGCACTCCAGTCCCTCCGGTGCCCACCTCTCGCGGAAGGCCGCGAGCGTACCGGTGGACACCGCGTGCTCCATCTCCAAGGACACCCTGGACCGGATGTAAGAGCGGAAGAGAGGCAGGCAGTCAGGTTGAACGACCCCCTCGACCACCCGCTGCCTGGACCGGCTGATGGCACCCTTGGCCGTGCCCAGGAGCAGTCCTACGAGGAGGCCTTCGGACCTACCCGCTCCCCTCCGCACAGGGTGCCCAAAGATCAGGAGAGTGGGACTGAAGTGCAGCCAGAATTTCAGGAGCAGCCCCTTCAAATAATAAAACAGGGGCTGCAACCTTGTGCATTCCATAAAAACATGGAACACGGACTCTTCCAGACCGCAGAAATTGCAGGCGGCCTGGGAGTCCGTGAACCGGCTTAAAAATTTGTTGCACGGCACTGCTCTGTGCACCACCCTCCAGGCCAAGTCCCCGATGAATAGTGGGAGGACCCCTGCGTAGAGGGCCCTCCATCGGGGACCCCCGCCTCCTCCGGACGGCAAGATGGTACGCCATGGCGTGTCCGGACGGCCGGCGAGGATGGCAAAGTTGAGGGTGTGCAGGAGCAGCCCGTACAGGAAACCCCTCCGCGCGGAACTGAAAGGCACGGAGGGGATTTCCCCGAGGCGGCTCAAGTTGTGAGGCGCCGGCTCCTTGTGCATGAAACTCTTTTAGAGTCTACCTGCGAAAACATAAACATTAAACTGTGCCACCCGACCTGGGTGACACTCCAGACATTTACAAGGCCCATTTTTTTTTTTTTCCCCCCTTTTTTGTGTTTTTTTTTTTGTTTTTTCTTTTTTTTTTTTTTTTTTTTTTTTTGGGCACTAAAATCACAATTTTTCCCCAGTGCCCCCTATAAAAGGGAAGGGGACACTAAAAGCACCGGCAATTAAAACAAATTAACTTTAAAACGTAAAATCAAATTAAAATTTGGTTGCCGGGCGTGATGATGCACTCCAGTCCCTCCGGTGCCCACCTCTCGCGGAAGGCCGCGAGCGTACCGGTGGACACCGCGTGCTCCATCTCCAAGGACACCCTGGACCGGATGTAAGAGCGGAAGAGAGGCAGGCAGTCAGGTTGAACGACCCCCTCGACCGCCCGCTGCCTGGACCGGCTGATGGCACCCTTGGCCGTGCCCAGGAGCAGTCCTACGAGGAGGCCTTCGGACCTACCCGCTCCCCTCCGCACAGGGTGCCCAAAGATCAGGAGAGTGGGACTGAAGTGCAGCCAGAATTTCAGGAGCAGCCCCTTCAAATAATAAAACAGGGGCTGCAACCTTGTGCATTCCATAAAAACATCGAACACGGACTCTTCCAGACCGCAGAAATTGCAGGCGGCCTGGGAGTCCGTGAACCGGCTTAAAAATTTGTTGCACGGCACTGCTCTGTGCACCACCCTCCAGGCCAAGTCCCCGATGAATAGTGGGAGGACCCCTGCGTAGAGGGCCCTCCATCGGGGACCCCCGCCTCCTCCGGACGGCAAGATGGTACGCCATGGCGTGTCCGGACGGCCGGCGAGGATGGCAAAGTTGAGGGTGTGCAGGAGCAGCCCGTACAGGAAACCCCTCCGCGCGGAACTGAAAGGCACGGAGGGGATTTCCCCGAGGCGGCTCAAGTTGTGAGGCGCCGGCTCCTTGTGCATGAATCCCAAAAGGTTAGTTTGCAGGTGCAGCAGGTAATCAGGAAGGCAAATGGAATGTTGGCCTTCATTGCGAAAGGGATGGAGTACAAAAGCAGGGAGGTGTTGCTGCAACTGAATAAGGTATTGGTAAGGCCGCACCTGGAGTACTGCATGCAGTTTTGGTCACCTTACTTAAGGAAGGATATACTAGCTTTGGAAGGGGTACAGAGACGATTCACTAGGCTGATTCAAGAAATGAGGGGGTTACCTTATGATGATAGATTGAGTAGACTGGGTCTTTACTCGTTGGAGTTCAGAAGGATGAGGGGTGATCTTATAGAAACATTTAAAATCATGAAAGGGATAGACAAGATAGAGGCAGAGAGGTTGTTTCCATTGGTGGGGGAGACTAGATCTAGGGGGCACAGCCTCAAAATACGGAGGAGCCAATTTAAAACCGAGTTGAGAAAGAATTTCTTCTCCTAGAGGGTTGTGAATCTGTGGAATTCTCTGCCCAAGGAAGCAGTTGAGGCTGGCTCATTGAATGTTTTCAAGTCAAAGATAGATAGATTTTTAAGCAATAAGGGAATTAAGGGTTACGGGGAGAGGGCGGGTAAGTGGAGCTGAGTCCACGACCAGATCAGCCATGATCTTATTGAATGGCGGAGCAGGCTCGAGGGGCTAGATGGCCTACTCCTGTTCCTAATTCTTATGTTCTTATTCTTAACTATGAGAACAGATTGGATAGGCTCGGTTTGTTCTCATTGGAACAAAGCAGGCTGAGAGGAGACCTCATTGAGGTGTATAAAATTTTGTGGAGCCTGGATATAATGGATAGCAGGGGCCTATTTCCATTGGTGGGAGGGGTCAATTACGAGGGGGCATAGTTTTAAGGTGGTTGGTGGAAGGTTGAGAGGGGATTTGAGGGGTGGCTTCTTCGCGCAGAGGTTTGTGGGGTCTGGAACTCACTGCCTGGAGGGTGGTGGTTGCATAAACCCTCACCACATTTAAAAGGTGCTTGGATGGGCACTTGAAGTGCTGTAACCTGCAGGGTTATGGACCTAGAGCTGGTAAGTGGGATTAGACTGGATAACCTCCTGTTGGCTGGTGCAGATACGATGGTAAGTACTGCAGGGAATCGCATACGGCCAGGGGTATCTCCTGGACTAGTTTAGATCGCCTGGATGGATCAGAGAGGAATTTTCCCAGATTTATTTTCCCCAATTGTCTTGGGTTTTTATCTGGTTTTTGCCTCTCCCAGGAGATCACATGGCTCCGGTTGGGGTGGAGTGTAGAATGTTTCGGTGCAAGGGGTGTCGCAGTTGTGTGGGGCGGGCGGGTTGGGCCAGATGCTCTTTACCTTTCCACCATTGTTCATTGTTCATAGGTTTATATGTAACCTTCAGGGCTGCTGACCGAGGGCCATGTGGCTCTTTGTCAGCCGGCGCGGGCACGATGGGCCGAAATGGCCTCCTTCTACACTGTAGATTTATATGTTTCTATGTTCTATATTTGTTAATGACTGTCAATCAACCCCTCTGCTCCAGAAAGTGAACAATTAAAAGTGTGGAATCTCGTTCCTTCAAGTTGTGAATCAACATGGAGATTTTAAACATGTCAAATTTTTAATTATTCTTTTCTTACTTTTCCTTCCAGTCTCTTTTTTTCTTTGCCTCTTAATCAAATCTTTCTTTTCCTCTCTTTATTTCTCTTTCTGTATCTGATTTGACATGGAATTCATCCACTCTATTTTAACCCCCTTCTCAGTCCTTCCTCGGTTTATTCTTCAATCCTTTAATCTCATTGGTTAAGGAGATACACTGTTTGTCCCATTGCTCACCAAGGTCCCACTTTTCCTCGCCATGCTGTTATCAGCTCACACTTCCAGCAACTTTGTAGGCAAAAACGTTTTGAGCTGAAGGGTGCAGGAACAAATCTAACTAACAGGGGACAGGTAAGATACCTCACTCCAGCAAATTTGGGGCCATAGTGATAGATTGTTGTATAATTTGTACCATCGCATTATATGTTTGTAAGCATATTTAGTGATAAGGCCATTCAGGTTCTACTAAACTAAATTATTCCACTAAATGATACTGAGATTGAAATAAGATAATTGAGCAAATAAGTGATCCTGCATTTGGATTATTTTCTTCTGCAACTTCAATCACTAAACCAAAGAACAAACTCACAATTCAATGGATATTGAATATTCTCTGGTTGGAAAATAACTGCATATTTAGGAGCAAGTCCATTTTACGGCCATTTTAATCTTAGTTAAGTGTCTGGTTTATTTTTAAAATCTTGACAATAGGAGATTATGTGTTCTTCGTAAAATAAGAGATTAAGGTAAACATTGCTGAGAGATGCTATTCAGATCCTTCTTCCATGGAGGACAAAAAGGGAGCAGTTGCCATGACGACACTGAAAATTCAATTTCAAATTATAATGCACTGCAATTGGGGAATGGAAAATTAAAATGGACAAAAAGCTCTCTGGTTCTTTAGCTGTTCTGCGTATTTTAATTAGCAGGCTCTTCAGAGATTGAACAGTGGTGATGAAAAGAGTGCTCCCTTATTACACCTGGTAGTAATGGTGCTATCATGTAGTTTTGAGTGATCTGACGCAAATCTGTTTTTTCAAAGATGCTTTCTTGTTTTAAAATACACAGAATCTACTGATTAATCAGAAACCCTCATTTTATTCCTATTCATTAGCATATATGGGTAACACTGGCAGCATGTAATACCATTTGTTACAATGTAATGAACAATGAGATTAGATTCACAGCAACAAAAGGTAAAATTGTTTGCGGGGCGTTTTTCCCCGGATACTTCAGGCGCTAAAGAGCCTCCGAAGTGACCAAGGTGGGGTTGTCAGCAGAAACGCTAGTTTAGCCCAAGACTCCACCTTGGTAAAGGAGTAGAAGTGCACTAGTAACGGCCGCCCAGAGGATCGTTAAGGCTCTGATTGACAATTAAATTGCCTGCAGCGTTCATTAAAGAGGATGCACGGAATTTTGGTGATGAGTGCTTCAGTTAATGACCTCTTCCAACAGCGACAGCTGAACAGGAGTAAATAAGTTCTCAGCTAAGGATTTTGAGCACCACTTAAAGCTATGCTCAGCTTTCACTGTTTAATTGCTGGTGGAAGTTTGAAGAAGACTTTTGAGATACATCGGGATACTTTCTGGAACACTTTGTCAAGACTTCACCAATGTTCTATCAACATTTATTCCGGAAATTCTCTGAGGACTTCATCTAAAGAGAGTGAATGCTCAGCTACTGTACCTTCTTGGACACCTTATAGGAGTCACCAAGAGAAAGGGAGTGCTTGGTCATGGGAATCTTGCTAGGAGTCCCCCCTTGATCTGGAGGAGGAATATTTACAGCACATGAGCCCAGGCAGAGTAGTACTAGTGCTGGAGGAGAGAGTGACAGGAGGGCGATTTGGCTCCCTCCTCCCTTGCAGTTACAGGACATCCCGCCTCCTCTGGACCTCCTCCACCAGGACCTCTAGTGCCGTGTCCATAAACCTATGCGTGCTCTCCCTCAATCCCTGAGCCATCCTGAAACGTCCTGTTATGTGGCAGTCAAAGCATTTTACACCTTCGGTGGAAGTGGGACCGTGGAGGCTACAAATACTGTCATGTATCTCACATTACTGTATATAACTGTATCTTACCATGCTATACATGACTGTAACTGGATATGACCTGTAACAATAAGCATACCTTACCACCAGGAGTGCACTTGCAGGAGACACTCCATAGCTGTCCCACTGTGGTATATAAAGGGAGGTCTCAGGCAAGTGCAGCACTGGAGAGCTGGAATTAAAGGTGCAGGTCCTGAGTGACCTTGACTTCAGCATGTGTCTCGTGTAAGTCAGTACATGAGAGTCAGGACTTAACAGTGGCGACGAGTTACGGGATCACAGAATCCACAGAATAGCGACCAACAGCTCAGATGAGAAATACAATGCTGGAGACAATTGGGATGACTTTATAGAAAGGCTCCAGCAAAGCTTTGTGACCAAAGACTGCCTGGGCGACGATAAGGCAGACACGAGAAGAGCCCATCTCTTGACCAGCTGTGGTTCGAAAACATATGCTTTAATGAAAGACGTGCTGGCACCCGAGAAACCAGCAAGCAAGTTTGAGGAGTTGAGCACACTGGTGAGAGACCACCTGAAGCCAGCGAGCAGCCTACACATGGCCAGACACAGGTTCTACAACTGCAGACGCTGTGTGGGCCAAAGCATACCCGACTTCTTGGCGGAACTTCGGAGGCTGGCTAGTTCATGTGAGTTCCCTGATGAACTAAGGAGAGAAGTACTGAGAGACTTTTTTATTGAAGGAATAGGCCACGCAGGCGTATTCCGAAAGCTTATAGAGACTAAGAACTTGACTCTAGAGGCAGCAGCACTGGTCGCACAGACGTTCTTGGCAGGTGAAGAAGAAACGAGGCTGATCTATACTTCGGGTACGACAACCAACGAGGCATCGGAACAAGGGGTTCACATTGTGAAACAAACCGCTACCCCCACACACAGACAAAGGCAGGAGAGCAGGCCTTCAACATCAGACAGTGGCGCCAGAAGCCATCAAAATCAAGGGCCACATGAACGGCCGATCACACCTCATCAACCCACAATGTGAGCAATCAACAACAGATTGAGAGAAGCTCAAGGGAGATCAGCTAGACGCAGCTCATTCTTCGGAAACAATGGAAACGGTCCGTGTTGGAGATGTGGGGGAAGGCACTCAATTAGGGTGTGTCGATTTCAACATGCCGTTTGCAGAAACTGAAACTATACAGGGCATCTGGCTCGCATGTGCAGAAAAAACACAGCTCGGCTGGTATACGAATCGGAAGGGTCGGAAAGCGGACCAGAAGACGGTTGGAACAGTGCACGGGACGCCGAGGTACAGCGGGTTAACACGATCAATGTCCACTGTTCTTACACCAAGATGCCTCCAATTATGATGAGGGTTCTACTCAACGGGATACCCGTCAACGTGGAACTGGACACGGGGGCCAGTCAATCCCTCATGAGCGTTCAACAATTTGAACAGCTGTGGCTGCACAAAAGCAACAGACCAAAACTCACGAAGATCGACACCAAACTAAGGACCTATACTAAAGAAATCGTCCCTTGGCAGCATCATGCTCTCAGTCACACACAAAGGGATGGTGCACCGACCTTCCCTGTGGATTGTCCCCGGGGATCTCCCAGCCCTGTTGGGAGAAGCTGGCTAGCAGAACTTAATTGGAAATCGGATGATGTTCACGCCATGTCGTCAAAGGAACGGACCTCCTGCTGAACAGTTGTAAGTCGTTTTGAACATCTCTTTCAGCCAGGTGTGGGCACCTTCAAAGGGGCTAAAGTTAGAATCTACATCACACAGAATGCCAGACCATCACAAGGCTAGAGCTGTGCCTTATGTGATGAGGGAAAAGATTGAAAACGAACTGGATCGGCTTCTGCGGGAAGGCATAATTTCTCCCGTGGAATTCAGCGACTGGGCAAGTCCCATCGTCCCAGTCATGAAGCCTGATGGATCTGTGCGAATCTGTGGGGATTACAAGTCTACCATAAACAGAGTCTCCCTACAGGACCAATACCCACTGCCCAGAGCGGTGGACCTATTTGCCACGTTGGCTGAAGGAAAACTTTTCTCTAAACTTGACCTCACATCTGCGTATATTACGCAAGAACTGACCGAAGAGTCTAAGCTACTCACCACCATCAACACACATCGAGGCCTTTTTGTGTACAATCGATGCCCATTCGGCATCAAGTCGGCAGCTGCTATATTCCAGCGCAACATGGAAAGTCTGCTCAAGTCCATCCCGGGGACGGTTGTGTTTCAAGATGATATACTCATCACGGGCAGGGACACCGACTCTCATCTCCACAATCTTGAGGAAATACTAAGTCGATTGGATCGGGTAGGCCTAAGAATTAAGAAATCCAAGTGTCTGTTTCTCGCGCCTGAGGTTGAATTTTTGGGCAGAAGGATTGCCGCTGATGGAATCCGCCCAACCGAATCCAAAATCGAAGCGATTCGCCTGGCACCCAGGCCCCGGAATGTCTCGGAACTGCACGCCTTTCTTGGGCTACTCAATTACTTTGGGAACTTTATGCAGAACTTGAGCACGCTGCTGGAGCCTCTCCACGTGCTACTCAGAAAAGGGTGCGATTGGTTTTGGGGGGACGCCCAAGAACACGCCTTCAATAAGGCACGCAACCTTCTATGTTCCAAGAGTGTTTTAGCCTTTTTTGACCCAGGTAAAAAGTTAGTCCTTACGTGTGATGTGTCAGCGTACGGGGTCGGGTGTGTTTTACAGCACGTCAATGATGCGGGTAAATTGCAGCCCGTTGCTTATGCCTCCAGGTCACTTTCGCAGGCGGAACGCGGGTACGGTATGGTTGAGAAGGAGGCACTTGCGTGTGTGTACGGTGTCAAAAAGATGCACCAATACCTTTTCGGGGCCAAGTTTGCGTTAGAACCCGACCACAAACCCCTCACGTCCCTACTATCCGAGTGCAAGGCAATCAACGCCAACGCCTCGGCGTGCATTCAGCAGTGGGCACTCATGCTGGCGGCTTACGACTACATGATAAGGCACAGACCAGGCACAGACACGCTTAGCAAGCTACCCCTGGCGACCACAGAAGGGTCCGACGAACAGGACTGTGAGATGGTCATGGCAATCAATGCCTTTGAATCCACAGGTTCGCCCATGACAGCTCACCAAATCAGAGCCTGGACGACCAGCGACCCCACGTTATCTCGAGTTAAAAGATGCGTTTTAACCGGTGACTGGGCAGAGGCTCGCAATGCCTACCCCGAGGAGGTCAAACCCTTCCATAGGCGCATGCATGAACTCTCACTACAGGCAGACTGCCTGATGTGGGGCAACCAAGTAGTTATGCCCTTACGAGGCAGGGAGGCGTTTGTCCGGGAGCTCCATCGCGAGCACCCGGGGATCGTCCTTATGAAGGCCATAGCCAGATCTCATGTCTGGTGGCCTGGCATTGACGCGAACTTGAAGCTCTGCATCCGTCGGTGCACTATTTGTGCCCAACTCAATAATGCCCCCAGGGAGGCCCCCCTAAGCCCCTGGCCCTGGCCCACCAAACCGTGGTCACGGGTGCATGTAGACTATGCGTACCATTCATGGGCAAAATGTTCGTCGTAGTCGTTGATGCATTTTCAAAATGGATCGAGTGCACCATCTTAAACTCGAGCACCACCTCCACCACTGTGGGGAGTCTTAGAACCATGTTTGCAACGCACGGCATTCCTGACATATTGGTCAGTGATAATGGTTCGTGCTTCACCAGCGCAGAATTTCACGATTTTATAGTTGACCACGGTATAAATCACGTTAAGACGGCACCTTTCAAGTCGGCCTCCAATGGCCAGGCGGAGCGAGCAGTGCAGATCATTAAACAAGGCATGCTCAGAATCCAAGGTCCCACGCTGCAGAGCCGCCTGTCGCGACTGCTGCTGGCATACAGATCTCGTCCGCATTTGTTGACTGGGGTTCTGCCCGCGCAACAATTGATGAAATGAACCTTAAAGACCAGGCTCTTGTTAATCCTCCCAGACATGCATGAAATTGTTGAGGCTAAGTGTCAAAAGCTAACTGAGTATCATGACTGAAATTCGAGGGGGAGGTGGAATAAGATAGGGGACAAAGTGCTTTGCTAAACTATGGCAGGGGTCTCAAATGGCTTGTAGGGACAGTAACAGACAAAGAGGGAAGCAGGCTACTGGTTGTACAAATGGACAATGGCCAAGCCTGCCGGAGGCATGTAGACCAAGTAAAAAGTAGATTCACTGATAACACTGAAGAACCAGAGGCAGACTACAATGTGGAACTCACACCACACCTGTGGACAGACAGGTGGAACAACTTGAGGAAAGGGCAGTCTCAACAGACAGCCCAGGCGAGATACCAGCAATCACACCGAATGAAAAACAGGCACCAAGGCAAACAACTGAACCACAACTAAGACGCTCCATGCGAGAGCACAGACCACCTGAGAGACTGAATCTATAAAGGCAATAAGACCTTGGGGGAGGGTGATGTCATGTATCTCACATTACTGTATATAACTGTATCTTACCATGCTATACATGACTGTAACTGGATATGACCTGTAACAATAAGCATACCTTACCAGCAGGGGTGCACTTGCAGGAGACACTCCATACCTGTCCCACTGTGGTATATAAAGGGAGGTCTCAGGCAAGTGCAGCACTGGAGAGCTGGAATTAAAGGTGCAGGTCCTGAGTGACCTTGACTTCAGCATGTGTCTCGTGTAAGTCAGTACATTAGAGTCAGGACTTAACAAATACAGCTCCATGAAAATTGCGTGCTAAACCTGCAGGTGTCTGTTTTAGCACCTCCAGGCATGTTTAAATCATGGTAAATATTAATTAGCTTCAAAATTGCGAGCTGAAACCAGACCTTCAAACAGGCGTGGCTTATAGCACAGCACCCATTTAAGAACACAAGAACATAAGAAATGGGAGCAGGAGTCGGCCACATAGTTCGTCGAGCCTGCTCCGCCATTCAATAAGATCATGGCTGATCATCGACCTCAACTCCACTTTTCCGCCCGATTCCCATATCCCTTGATTCCCCTTGAGTCCAAAAATCTATCTATCTCAGCCTTGAATATACTCAAAGACTCAGCATCCACAGCCCTCTGGGGCAGAGAATTCCAAAGATTCACAGCCCTCTGAGTGAAGAAATTCCTCATCGCGGTCTTAAATTGCCTACCCCTTATTCTGAGACTATGCCCCCTAGTTCTAGATACTCCAGCCAGGGGAAGCAACATCTCAGCATCTACCCTGTCAATCTCCTTCAGAATCTTGTATGTTTCAATGAGATCACCTCTCATTTCTTCTAAACTCCAGAGAATATAGGCCCATTCTACACAATCTCTCATCATAGAACAGCCCACTCGTCCCAGGAATCAATCTAGTGAACTTTCATTGCACCACTTCCAAGGCAAGTATATCCTTCCTTAGATAAGGAGACCAAAATTGTGCACAGTACTCCAGATATGGTCTCACCAAGGTCCTGTACAATTGTAGCAAGACTTCCTTACTCTTATACTCCAACCCCCTTGCAATAAAGGACAACATGCCATTTGCCTTCCTTATTGCTTGCTGTACCTACATGCTAGCTTTCTGTGTTTCTTGCACGAGGACACCAAAATCTCTCTGAACACCAACATTTAAAAATTTCTCACCATTTAAAAAATATTCTGTTCTTCTATTCTTCCTACCAAAGTGAATAACCTCACATTTCCCTACATTATACTCCATCTGGAATCTTACTGCCCACTCACTTAGTCTATCTATATCCCCTTGCAGACTCTTTGGGTTAGAAATTCGGTAATGTCCATTTTGAGGTGTTAACCCAAGTGGAGCAGTAAGTATAGCACCTTGAAAAGGTTTGCGCCTCCCGCTGAGAAATTTGCTGGAATCGGACCAAGAGCTGAAGGGGGCGCTAAATCACACCTGACCTGAGGGGGTGCTAACAAAAATGTTGGCGCTAAATTTTGTCAACCGTTGCACATGCTCCAAAGTCCGATTCACATCTGGGAAAAGCTAAGTCTTAAAGGCGCGGCAAGGTAAGTATGTGCATACACAGCTTCATCTCCTCACTGACATGGGAGTGGGGAAATGGAGGAGCAGGAAGGAAGGCAGAGAGTGCATTACTACTCGGCCACGACCCTTGAGGCCTTGCTTGAGGTTGTGGAGAGGCGCAACGATGCGCTACATCCTGGAGGGGGACGAAGGCCACCGCCAAGGGTCTTCAGAAGGCTGTGGAGGGAGGTGGTCCAGCACGTCTCTGTCTGTGACATGGTGGCCAGAACAGCGACACAATGTCGCAAAACATTCAACGACCTCACTAGAAGCATCAGGGTGAGTACCCTTTCCATTAACCTTGCAATGCGTTCATGTGAGCCTCACTGTCTTACACAATGTAAAGGCTTTACACTGCCCATCCCTTCTCTATGTGAACCAGGCCATGCTCCTCGTTGCTGGAGACACCCTAAAAGCTTTCTACCGCCTCACCAGACATGCCCCACCCATCCAAGCGTCTCTCACTTTCTAGCTCTCGACTCAGCCTGAGGCAAACCACCAACACTTTTTAACTCTTCATATGCGGTCACAGGCCTACAGCCTCATACTTACTCGTAGCACTTTGTCCCCAGATCCCACCTTTGACACATCCACTGTGCGTTGCCACGCAGGCTGAGGTGCAGAGATTCACACCTCGGGACATGAGTAGCGAGTCACTTACTGCAGACACATGTGGCACTCGAATAGCTACAGACCCACTGACAACTTCTTGTTTTGGTCATTGCATGCCAAACTGGCCCACAACAGGCGAGAGCAGGAGCAGATAGGAGGGGAGCCAGACCTCCAAGACCTCACCAACGTGGAGGAGCGAGTGTCTGACTTCAGTGGCGGCCGGCGAGGCAGAGCCCCCGCTTGACAGTGACGGTTTGTGCATGAGATGGCCGTTTTCTGTGAGAGCCCTTACCCTTGAGCCCACATGCCTTACAACATGTAGCTCCAAAATAATGATGCCCCTTCCTTCTTGCCTTCCTGTTCCCTCCCTAACTGCTATCCACACTCCTATTGCTTTGTGCTTACAGATGATGAGCCAGATGAACCACAGCCTGCCAGTCAGCCGTCTTCGTCACACGAAGGGGAAGATGAGGAGAAGCTGGACATGAGTGTGGCCACAGAGCAGGATCCGTCCTCAGTGCCCGTGAGTGAGGAGTCCAGCTCGGTGGACGAGACCACATTCCTGGGGTTAGCAGATCCAGATGCTCCTTGCCCCAGTGGCCTGCAGCAATGCCCAGCGCGAGGGGAATTTTGGGGGCCAGCTTTCCGGAGGGTAAGTCAGCCTAGGAATCCTGCTTAGAGACAGGCAGATGATAACCTGGATTTTGAGGCTATGTCCAGGGAGTCCATGTTGATGCACTGTGAGCTTTGGGGAGGGTGCCGCAGAGCGTGGATGCACTTGCTGTGAGTGTGGCGGAGGGTGCCTCAAGCATTGCCCATGCCTCTCAGCAGTCCACTGAGCCCATCCTTGCCCGGCTAAACCGGGTAGTGGGCTCAACAGGCGACAGTGGGGTCACAGAGGTGATGGCGCGTGCCATGGTTGACGTAGCAGCAGCCAAGACATCGCAGGCCGAAGCCACACAAGGTCTTCATGATGTCATGCAGTCACTGGTTGCTGGCATGCACTCTCAGACTGTGGACTGCTCCCTCAGCACCCGCACACGCACTCACTGACTGACAGGCGCTCCCAGCCGATCATCGGACACACTGACTGATCAGCCACTGCATCAAAAAACGTTTCTCTCCCGCATGCCCAACTAATGCCGAACCACAGATGTTTCCGAATGAAAGAGTCCCGGACTAGAGAGGTACAACCTGTACAATATATGGAATGTGCAAATAATTGGCAATTAATGACATATTCCATCTTGATATTCAATAAATATACCAAAGCTGTTGAATCATACTCATCTTACACACAGACCTTATTGAAATCTTTGTGACATTTGCATGGCCTATAAATTCTTTGTGGCTGGGTCATCGACTGGACTTTCTGTGGGGATTCTTCCGATGTCCTGCCTTAACTTCGGGGAAAGATCAGTGGAAACCCTGGCCGTTTATTCCATTTCTGCTGGTTTCTGCTGATCTTCTGCTGAAGTTGCACTAGCACACCGGAGAACCCCTGCAGAAATTCTACCCCAATATCTTGTGCATCCCTTAATGCTATCCCTATCTTAATTTTTCTTTTGTTATTTATGTGTCCGTAGAATACTATTTATTTTTATAATCCTTGATTATTTCATTTTGGAGTCCCTCTTTGCCCTTCCAACTTGTTTTTTTTAAACTTCTTTTCTAACCATTTTGTCTTCCTTTTTGTCATCCTCTTCTTTATTCTCTATGTACTTAGTGTATTAGACTATTTGCAACCTTGGTGTCATATTTGACCCTGAACTGAGCTTCCAGCCACATATCCCATGCTCACTGACCTACATTGGCTCCCGGTTAAGCAATGCCTCGATTTAAAAATTCTCATCCTTGTTTTCAAATCCCTCCATGGCCTTGCCCCTCCATATCTCAGTAATCTTCTCCAGCCCCACAACCCCCTCAAGACATCTGTGCTCCTCCAATTCTAGCCTTTGGAGCATCCCTGATTTTAATCACTCAACCATTGGTGGCCATGCCTTTAGCTAATTATGCCCTACCTCTCTGCCTCTCTTTTCTCCTTTAAGACGCTCTTTAAAACTTACCTCTTTGACCAAACCTTTGGTCAACTGCCCTAATTTCTCCTTATGGGGCTCGGTGTCAAATTTTGTTTTTATAAAACTCTTGTGAAGCGCCTTGGGACGTTTTACTACGTTAAAGATGCTAAATAAATGTTGTTGTTATGGGCTCAATTCTCCCCAGTGATTTGCACTGTTTTTTTGGAGCAGGCAGCTGTTTTTGGCCCAAGTTAAAAATCTACAGTTACCCCAATCAATTTGTACCAGCGTAACTCAGTTAGTTACGATTTTTTTAGGTAAGTTGTTTTTCAGCCAAAGGGAGCATAACCTGCCACCCGTGCCAATTCTGGCCATTTAGGCAAGTTTGATCAGCTGAGAGTTACTCCAGTTCTGCTTAGGCCAACGTATGTGGCCTCTGCAGAAAAACCTTCTGGAGAGATAAAGAAATTGACGCAGGCAAGGAAATCGGCACAAGTAAGTGCAGCAGATGCCCGGACAGCAGCAGCAGGAGAGGTAAGAGAGAGGGGGAGAGAGAGGTGGGGAGGAAAGAGAGAGGTTGAGTGGGGGAAGAGAGAGAGGTGGGGGGGGGGGAAAGGGGTGTAGGGGGGAGAGAGGGGGGGTGAGGGGGTGGTTAGGTGCGGGGACTGGGAGGGAGGAGGCCATTTGGTCTGGGATAGGGGTGGGGGAGCACACCGGCAAGGCCTTTGGCCTGGGCTAGGAGCGGGGGACCGGGACCGGCAAGGCACTCAAGGCTGGGGGTGGGGTGGGGGAGAGCGATTGGAGGAGCTGGACCGGCACAGGTAAGGGGCTCGGGGCGGGCTAGGCAAGCACTGACAAGCCCTTCGGCTAGGGCTAGGGGCAGAGAGCGGGTCCGGCTTTAATAATTGGAGATAAGTTGCTGCAATAATATTTTAATGTGTCTCTAAGTTGATGCAATGTGTTTTAATGTGTTGTGAGCTGGCTGTATGTTTCACTTTGCAGCCTCAGCTCTCATTGTGTCCCTGGTTACCATGGCAACCCAATCTTTTTGGTGCAAATCTAGGCTCCACCCCCAAAACTAAAGGACAGGTTAGGCCACGCCAAAATGAAGAAATCCAATGGGGAAATTTAGAACTTTTTTTTTTGTTGTACTTAAGCCCCCAAAAAACAGGCGTAACTCTTCAAGTACGCTAAAAAAAAGCTTTGGGGAAAATTGAGCCCGATGTCTTTTTCTTTAGTTAGCAGAACTCTGCGACAGAAGCAAAGCCTCCTTTTGCACTGTTCCTCAGATAAGTGGAGGTATGTTCTCTTAGGCTAAAACATTCTGTTAGGAGGGCAAAGATTCCTGTGAAGGCATCTCCTTTTAACTCGACTTTTTGTAGCTGAAGTTCTATTTGGTCCTTCCTCCTGTTGCTCCTCTTCCTCTAACTAGGGTGCAATTTCTAGAAGGATTCCCAAGTAAAAGAAAGTGTTAACTGTTTAGAAAGTTGTACAGCCACTTCAAGCACTTTAAGATCATCGAAATAGCCAAAAATTACTATAAACTACCAGCAGAATGTCTTCCAAACCTTGTTTTAAATAAGAGGAAAGAAAGAAAGATATGCCTTTCACAACCTCAGGGCATCTCAAAGCGCTTTACAGCCAATTAAGTACTTTTGAATTGTTGTAGTGTAGGAGGTGAGCAATCATTTAAGTAACACTGTAAAGGCCACCTCCTGGCTCGTACTGCCCATGGTTTGTGGGAGGGTTGTGGAAGTCTCAACGGCAGTGCTGATTGACATGAAAATGGCACTGATATCGCCAGTTGACCCGATTAGCATATATTTATGAAATGCCCAATTTTTTCCGATTAGGGCACTGGCCACCTAAAGTGTGAAATGGCCAAAAATTGGAATGGGGGGACCTCCAGCAGTAAATCTGCGTATAGGCGCAATGGGGCAAGATGAAAATTGGCCTCCTGAGCTCTCATGATAATTAAATAGTTTAATAGCTAGTTCGGTATTGAGCCGAAAAATCAGGAAAGTTCCAGGTAGATGAAGAGAGAGGCTGCAATTGTTATCATGATATATATTTATATCCAGGTGTCAGCATACAATTCACAGCAGGTGTGATGACATCCATATGCAACTACATTAGATGGATGGTTACTGTACAATGATTGCATGCAAAGATGTGATATATTGATACAGGGTAATGGCATTCGCGTTAGTTGGTGATTGCTGCTGTTTTTGTTGCCTGGGAGGTTCTGTAGCATTCAATCCTGAAGAGAGCCCCTTCTGTGCTTCACTTCTTTAATTGGAGAAACAGGGGAATCTCTGTCCTGCTGAACTGCTTGTAGGCATATCTGACATAAAGGCTTATGTTTAATACTAATGGTTCCTCATTCCCCAAAATGTAGTGTCCCACCCTGTAGACAAAATCAGCATTGATAAGCATTAAAGCACAAAGTCTACATGCCATCCAGTACCTGGCATTACAAGATTAGAAAACACACTGGCATTAGGATTTCCTGTTTCTAAACTGCAAATTATTTTTTGCAAATTCCTACAGTAATGAGGGCAGACTGTGCTTGAGAGTAAAGGATTGCCTGGATGGAAATAAGGTAGGTTGCATTACATGTGCGATCCTCCCTGCTTAATTCTATTTTAGACACTGTGCCCACAAAGTCCTTTACACCCAAGAGCAATTATGGGAAAATCTGCCCTGTGATGCCCCAATTGAAAATTCTGCAGTGTGAATATTACAATTGTTATACACCATAATCTTGGATAAAACTATCCTAATAGTTTCATATTAAACTATCCTAATAGTTTCTTGTTGTGCTCTCACTAGCCTGGAAATTGTACTGTTCGATATTATGTTATACAGGGTACACATTTAATGTGTTTGTATCAAATGTTTTTATTTTCTATTTTAATGCAAATATTAACCCATTTAAAATGAACAGATTAATGTTTCTATTAAAATAGCGGACATGGGAATTTCATATGACGTGTTCAGCGTTTGTGTAACATCACCCTGTAATTTCCAGGCTACTGTATTTAAATAAATAAGGAAAACAGAGGGGGAAACATACACACCGCAGCAAAAGTCTGATCGTGACCTGATGAGCACTTACCCCCATTTGCCAGTTGCTGTGGAGCTGAGGTCAAGATATTGTAGTTTATGGCAGCTCATGGCTAAAGCCTGCACGCCTGTATCTGTCACTTTCTTACAGCCACTGACATCAAGGTGTCTGTTGACAGGAAGCAAAAAAGCCTCTTAGTGAGATTAAACTGAATGTACACAGCAGAGCGAGCACACAGTTCACTAACCAGGGTCTTTTATCACACGAAGAATGTATTGATTACTGCCCTAAGGCAGCAGGTGTTTTCGTTTTTCTTTTTAGTCAGGAATCAGACTTCAAAGTGCATTAATCAATTCTCTCCTTGATCTGCAACAATTGTGGATTTGCGACATCAATTGTTGCTAATATCTATTTCCTTGCATTATTATTACTCTGCCTTTACTGACAAGACCTTGCAACTATAAGCCAATCAAAAGTAAATGAGTGATATAGGGTGCTATTTTCGCCACCATTGGGGGCCGGTTTTTTGGCGTTCGCTGATTTTTTTTGAGCAATCATGATTTTGCAATTTTGCTCAAAGTTTGTACGCCGGCGGTGACTGTCAGCGCTGGTTTTTTGTACGCAAGATTTTTTGGCACAGGTCTGGTTGAAAACTGATTTCCGCGCTGTTTTTGGCCCTTTTAACCGATTTTCGGCAACAACGATTTTTTTCAGGGCGGCACACAATGGCCTTAAGTACCGATCAGAAAACCCTTCGTTAACTGAAGGAAATCGGTGCTGAGTATATTTCTGAGTTTTTGGAATGAGGGAAGAAGACAATTTAAAACACAAATTCAAGATGATTTTAGGAGAGGGAACTCGGAAAATAACTCAGAAAGTTCATTTTTCCCACAGAATGTTTCTGAGAATGGGAAAATTGCGATTCCACCCCGCCACACCACTGAATCTCTGCTGACGGGGCTCCAGGCACGAGTCGGAGGAGTGCTGGCCAGCCGAAGGATCGCTCCCTCGGCTGGACACAAGCACAGGAGCGTGGCACTTGGATTCCACCCCTCCGCATCCCCCCCACCCCCGGGCTCAGCTTGGAAAGAAGCCCGGGGGGCAGGTGTAATACAAACGCCGAGCTCCTGTGTTTCTGTCCGGCCGAGGGAGCGACCCTGCCGGCATGCACTCCGAACTGTGCATCGGAGATAGCACAACACAGCAGCAGACATAGATATTTTGGCACAAGCTATAATTAAAACACCATAAATCACTGTGTGTCGCATCTCCATAGAGACAGAGCTTAGTGTTGCGCATGCACGCAGACCAGGATGTAGTCCGTTTTGCTAGGATGTCACCCAGCAAAGGTGTGTGTGTGCTGTGCTTCAGTAAGTCTCACAATAACAAGAATAACAAATTAAGAATAATAATTATGGGTGCAAATATTACTATGCCTCATGTAGTAAAATTGGTTTACATGCATGGTATATGGAGGCGACGGATAATACCACGGCGCTGTCGTCGCACAAATCAGATTGCTCGGGCATTAATGGGGAGGAGGCCATACCCTGATCGAATCTACAGGGACAGGCGCTCATACCTACACCTGAATGAGGCAGACTGCATTCACAGGCTGCGATTTAGAAGGGAGGTCATCACCGAGATCTGCCAGCTAGTCAGGTCAACCATACAGCCAAGAAGTAGCAGGAGGACTGCCCTACCTGTGGAAGTGAAGGTCACTGCAGCACTTGCCTTCTATGCTTTGGGCTCATTTCAAGCAGCAACTGGGGACATGTACTGCATCTCTCAGCATGCCGCACATTGCTGCATTCGACAGGTGACTGCTGCACGATATGTCAAAAGGGACCAAATCATCAATTTCCCTATGACCATGCAGGCAATGCGAGACAGGGCTGGGGGTTCTCCAGAATTGCTGGCTTTCCAAAGGTACAGGGGGCGATTGACTGTACCCACACGCCTTGAGAGCACCTTTGGATGACTCTGAAGTTTATCGGAACTGGAAAGGGTTCCATTCCTTAAATGTGATCATAGCAGTGGATGCCAAATATCCAGGTAGTATCCATGATGCTTTCATCCTATGCGAGAGCATTATATCTATCATGTTTCAGGAGCTGCCAGAGGGTGGAGCTGGTTGCTTGGGGAGAAAGGGTATGGGCTCACTACCTGGCTTATGACCTCCCCTACACAATCCCCGCACTGTGCCAGAGCGTCAGTACAACATGTTGCACATAACAATATGGAGCATCATAGAGCAGACAATTGGCATACTGAAGCAGCGTTTCCGATGCCCGGACCACTCTGGAGGCTACCTGCAATACACCCCTCACCACGTCGTTCAGTTCACTGTTGTGTGCTGCATGCTGCACAACTTGGCCATCATGAGGAGCCAGGCATTGGACATTAAAGATCCTCCTGAGGGGAGAAGGGTGGGGGGAGGAAGAGGACAAGGAGGCTGACAACAATGTTGAGGAGGAGGAGGAGGTGGATGAGCAGCAGCAGGAAGATGAGGAGGACCAGCAGCAGGAGGAGGAGGATGATGAACCCATGCCACTACCTCAACCTGCAGGACGACGGCGGAGGAGGCGGCCTCGTGCACCTATAGCCATAGCTAGAGACTTGTGTCAGTGGCTAATCCATGATCGCTTTGGTGCCTGAAGGCTAAATGGGCCAACAGTGTTGACTCTTAGTGTGAAAAAATAATGTACATCATGTGTAGGTAATGCTGCGTTGGTTTATATTGCTTTAATTCAAAAAATAATGTACATGATGTACGTAGTGTTGTGTTGGTTTATATTGCTTTAATTCAAAATATAATGTGCAGGATTCTGCTTAAATTTAAAAAATAATTAGGTTTATTAAACATTTGTACAGTTTTACTGAACTGTAATAAAAAATTTGTACCAAACTTTAAACTTTTCAATGAAGAAAACAAGTAGCAGCAACAAACAAACAAACTCTAGCTGCAGTCATCTCTCCTCCCCCTTATTCAAAGACCTTAGCGCTGTGCGCCCCTCTTGCCACCTCTATCCCTACCCATGCCCGTTGTCTCAGATGTCTGCTTCCTCACCATGACCCCAAGGTTTTTTCTGCTTTCTGCGTGAAGGCGCATTTGTTGTTGGTGAGGTTGGACAGGGACAGACCTAGCAGACAGCATTGTGGAATGCCCGGGTTCATCGTCGGACTCTTCTTCAGCCTATGGATCAACCCCTGGCACACTACCTGAGGTTGGTCTGGGGATTGGAAAGTGAGTGTCAGCAGTTGATGCTGCCAATTGCTGTTGAGCAATGACAGCCTGGGTGTGTCCACTTATTGTAGCAGCTATCTCCGACATTCCCTTCCTAATCTCCGACATCCTCTGTCCTACAGACAGTGTTACTACTTCTATTGTCAGTCCCGCTAATTCTCTCCTCACCCCATCCATGGTGTCCAGGAGCGATCTGGTTAGCTTGCTGCTCTCCCTACTCATTCCCATGATCTGTCCTATGTCCCCTGCAGCCTGCATTTCAGATTCAGCTCTCCTTTCCACCCTCCTCGACCGTCTCCCAGGTGTGGCTTGCTGCAACCAACTAGGACCCGCAGCCTCAGACTCTACCCCATGAAATGTCACATCGGTTGTATCGCTCAGCAAAGGGCTTGACGTCCTCAGGGGGTTCACCCGCTCCAGTTGCAATGTGACCATGTCATCACTGGGGTCTTCCTGCTGCTCCTCATTCTCTAACTCCTCATTCCTGAAGTGGATGAATAATATCTGGACTGACAGCTTCCTGATCTTCTGCTTCAGCTTCTGTCTCTTCCTGATATGCAACATTTGCAAAACAGAACAAATGTTTGGTTAGCAGCAGGGAAGGGGACAGAGGGAGCAGGATGACATGAGTACGTGGCAGGGATTACCCTCTCTCGGTAACCTAGGCCCAACGTCCACGATGGTGGTTGATCTTCTCTTGCGAGATTTAATCATATCAGCGATCCTCTGTTCCACAGCTGTTAGTTGCAGCCTACTTGGCACACCTCCTCCAGTTTTTGATCTTTCTCGGTTCATCAGTGACACCTTCTTCTGCAAAGATGAAAATAGAACTTTTTAAGAGAGGGTCCTTCTGCTGTGGTGGCCACACACACACACACACACACACACACACTAGTTACATTTACAAATGTAATTGCAGTGCATAAATACTTACAATAACTGCTTGGCCAAGGTCCTGCCACTTCTTTTTGGCCTGCACGCCGCTTCTTGGGGTCATGGCCACTGCATTGAATTCTTCTTCAACTTGTTCCCAAAGTTTTGCTAGTAGTTTCTTTTTCAGTTTCAGTTTCTTTTGTCTCATTCTTCCTTTGTTCTCAAGCACATCCCATTTCTTCTCAATTATGTCTACCAAGGGCTCAATTACTTCTGCTTGAAATCTCTTGGCCCCTCCCCCTTCCCCTTCTCTTTCCCCTTCCCTTGGATCCATCTTTTGCAGGTAAAATGTAAATGTCCAGATCCAGCTCCAATCCGAGTGTGTTCTCACAAGCTGCTGATCCAGACAAGGAAGTTCACTGTGGATACGCGGACACACCCATCACGTGGAAACGTTTTTTTTTCTTCTTAGGTGCATGTTCACTGACTTTCTGACGAACCCCCAAATTTAACTTTGGGTACCACAGCACCAAAATTAAATTTTACTTTGGCGAGAATTGTATTTCTTTTTCAGCGCAAACGGGCACAAAAAACATCCGCACATCTTCCTGGGCGCCAAAAATCAGCAAAGAGGAAAATAGAGCCCATTAACCCTGATCTTCAAAAAATGACAATGATTATGTTAAGCTGACGCTGGAGCTGCTGAATTTTCCAATGGGAGTCCTGTTGTGTATAGAAGAACTCCACGAGGCTGAGTATGTGAGTTAAACTTGGTGTGACCTTAGTCTTTATTACAACTTCAGAGTGCCTGAACAACATGGCAGCCAGCCTTTTATATTGGCCTTCCACGTCTGTGCAGGTGACCAGTAGGACTCCAACAGTCACGCCCTCTGGTGGCAAGTATTACATAGTTACATACATAACATCCCCCCAAAGCCTTCGGTACAAGTTATTTACAAGTTAAGGCGATCTGGTGCCCTTCGCTCCCTAGTTGATCGTCTAAGTTCAAACCCTGGCGTGTGTGAGTTGGCCGGACCATTGCTGCATTACACCGCGGCTGGTCTGACCAGACTGTCAGGAACGGTGGGTTCATCCTTGTGATTGAAAGCAAGCTCAATTGCTGGTTGGATGTGTGTTGATAAATCGTCGATGGTGATGTCCCCTTCAAGTCGTTCCTGGTTGTCAGTAAATCGCAATTTGGTCTGATCTAAATGCTTTCTTCACGTTTGGCCATTTAACAGTTTGATTATAAATACTCTATTCCCTTCCTTGGCCAAAACAGTGCCAGCAACCCACTTGGGACCATGACCGTAATTCAGGACAAACACAGGGTTGTTAACATCAATGTCACGTGAAATAGCCACACGATCGTGGTACATGTTCTGCCGGTATCGCCGGGTTTCCATGTGATCATTAAGATCCGGGTGGACTAGGGAGAGCCTAGTTTTGAGGGCTCTTTTCATTAACAATTCTGCCGGGGGAACCCCAGTGAGCGAGTGGGGTCGTGTCCGGTAACTGAGCAGAATGCAAGACAAGCGGGTCTGCAGGGAGCCGTGTGTCACGCATTTCATGCTCTGCTTGATTGTTTGGACTGCCTGCTCTGCTTGACCGTTAGACGCGGGCTTAAACAAAGCAGACCTGACATGATTGATGCCATTGCGGATCATAAACTCGTTGAATTCGAGCTGGTGAAACACGGTCCATTGTTGCTGACAAGGATGTCGAGCAAGCCATGGGTGGCGAATATGGCCCGGAGGGTTTCAATGGTGGCTATGGACGCGCTGGGTGACATGATTATGCATTCAATCCATTTGGATTAAGTGTCCACAACTACTAAAAACATCTTTCCTAGAAAGGGGCCGGCAAAATCTACATGGATCCTGGACCACGGTTTGGAGGGCCATGATCACAGACTCAGTGAAGCCTCCCTTGGCTCAGCTGCGATAAAGTGTTGCACTGATGCATGCATGACTCGAAGTCCGTAGTCAATGCCAGGCCACCAAACATGCGACCTGGCAATTGCCTTCATCATGACAATGCCTGGGTGGGTACTGTGCAGGTCACGTATAAATGTTTCCCTGCCTTTTTTTGGCAAAACCACGCGATTACCCCATAAGAGACAATCCGACTGGATGGACATTTCATCTTGCATTTCCCCAGGAAAGGCCAACCAGTTTCCATTTAGGACGCAACTCTTTACTAATGATAGCACAGGATCCTGGCTGGTCCAGGTCCTGATCTGGCGAGCTGTGATGGGTGACCCCTCGCTCTCAAAAGCATCCATGACCAGTAGCAAGTCTGCGGGTTGCGCCATTTCAACCCCAGTGGTGGGTAATGGTAGCCGGCTGAGAGCATCGGCACAGTTTTCAGTGCCTGGTCTGTGGCAGATAACATAGTCATAAGCGGATAATGTTAGTGCCCATCTTTCGATGCGGGACGAAGCATTGGTATTTATACCTTTGCTGTCTGAAAACAGCGAAATGAGCGGCTTGTGGTCAGTTTCAAGCTCAAACCGAAGTCCAAATAGATATTGGTGCATTTTCTTAACATATACACATGCTAACGCCTCTTTCTCGACCATACTATAGGCTCTCTCAGCCTTAGACAGACTTCTAGACGCGTATGCAACCGGTTGGAGGTTGTCCGATACATTGGCTTGTTGTAACACATAGCTGACCCCATACAATGAGGCGTCACAAGCTAGCACTAAATGTTTACATGGGTCATAGTGTACAAGTAACTTATCTGAACATAACAGGTTCATGGTCTTCTTAAAGGCTGTGTCTTGCGATTTGCCCCAAATCCAGTCGTCACCCTTATGTAGCAACATGTGCAAATGCTCTAACAACGTGCTCAACCCGGGTAGAGAGTTACCGAAATAGTTGAAGAGTTCCAGGAACAAACGCAGCTCCGTCACATTCTGTGGTCTGGGTGCATTCTTGATGGCCTCTGTCTTTGAGTCCGTGGGCCTGATGCCATCTGTTGCAATCTTTCTCCCCAAAAATTCAACTTCTTGTGCCAGGAAAACACACTTGGAGCATTTCAGCCTGAGTTCCACTCTGTCTATGCGACTTAGAACCTCTTCCAGGTTGTGCAGATGTTCGATGGTGTCACGACCAGTGATCAGGATGTCGTCTTGAATCACAACAGATTTCAGCAATCTCTCCATGTTTCTCTGGAAAATGGCTGCAGCCGAGCGAATCCCGAAAGGGCACCTGTGGTATATAAACAGCCCTTTGTGTGTGTTGATGCATGACAGTCTTTTTGAAGATTCAGCCAGCTCCTGTCATGTGGGCGGAGGTTAGGTCCAACTTGGTGAACGACTTCCCCCCTGCTAACGTTGCGAACAGGTCATCCACCTTGGGCAGCGGGTACTGGTCCTGCAGTGAGACTCGGTTAATCGTTACCTTGTAGTCTCCGCAGATTCTGACCGTGCCATGGTTTTTCAACACCAGAACAATTGGACTGATGCACTCGTAGAACTC
Organism: Pristiophorus japonicus; assembly: GCF_044704955.1. Lineage (NCBI taxonomy): Eukaryota > Metazoa > Chordata > Chondrichthyes > Pristiophoridae > Pristiophorus > Pristiophorus japonicus. The sequence goes on along the minus strand of NC_091977.1, from coordinate 110,568,739 downwards.
GACTGGCGATATGATTCTTTCGCATTGGAGTCTGTCCAGTTCGATCTCGACTTTCTCCCTCATCATGCCCGAGCCTTGTGATGGACGGGCCATGCATCGGGGCCTAGATGGATCTGTACCTTGGCGCCTGTGAAGTTGCCGATGCCTGGTTCGAATAGCAAGGGAAACGTGCTCAGCACTGAAGCACACGAGGCGACATCCACTGAAGATAATGCCGATGCCTGGTTCGAATAGCAAGGGAAACGTGCTCAGCACTGAAGCACACGAGGCGACATCCACTGAAGATAATGCTTTGATGTTGTTCCAATCCATCTAATCTTTTCTAGCCAGCATCTGCCGAACAGCGTTTGCCCATTGCCTGGAACAATCCACAATGATAGGTAATGCTCAGCTCTATCATACGATACCTTCACTGCCGCACTTCCAATGACTGGTATGAGCTCTTTGGTGTAGGTTTGCAGCTTTGCATTAATCGGGCTTAGTTTGGGCCTTTGTGCTATATTGCCCCACAGTTTCTTGAAAGCCTTTTGGCTCATTATTGACTGACTTGCACCCGTGTCCAACTCCATGGATATGGAGCTCCATTTAATTTGACTTTCAGCATTATAAGAGGGCTCTTGGTGGTGAAGATATGTACCCCATACACTTCTTCCTCGGGTTGAGTTTCCTGTGCTGCGTGATCCGCGCCGGATCGATCATCCTCTGCCACGTGGTATGTCGCAACACGTGTGCACATTCGCTGGAGATGCCCCATCGTTGCGCAGCCTTTGCACACGTAGTTCTTGAATCGACATTGATGGGCCCAATGTTTATCCCCGCAGCGCCAACATGGTGCTAATGGATTCACATTCACCCCCGATGGCGGAATCTGAGTCATCACAGGTCTTGCAGCCGCAGACGTATAAGCCCTGCCATATGCAGTTCGGCCTGCGAGCGACGACATTTTATGCACAGTACTTGCCGGTGAGCGTCGATATTGAGAAGATATCTATTTGGTGTTATAGTCCGTGGCCATGCATGCCTGGGCGATCGCGATGGCCCTGCTCAGGTCTAGGGTTTTGGCAGCCAGCTGCTTTCGAAGAATGACCTCGTGGCTGATGCCCAGCACGAAAAAGTCCCGCAGCATTTGCCCCAACGCAGCTCCAAAATCGCATAGTCCCGCGAGGCGTCTCAGGTTGGTGACATAATCCGTCATGTCCTGGCCCCCGGAGCGATGGTGAGTGTAAAAATGACATCTGGCCATGAGGATACTCTCCTTCAGCTTGAGATGGTCCCGAACCAGCGTGCACAACTCTGTATATTTCTTCTCCGTTGGTTTTGTCGGTGCGAACAGATTCTTGATGAGGCCGTATATTTTAGGCCCACAAGTGGTGAGGAGAACCACCCTGCGCTTGGCCGCGTTAGTGTCTCCTTCCAGCTCATTGACCACGAAGTATTGGTCAAGCTGCTCGACAAAGGCTTCCCAATCATCACCTTCCATGACTCTCTCTAATATTCCAACTGCAGCCATGGTTGTGTGAAGGTTCGTATTCTGTTACTCGTCGCCAATTGTTGTGTACAGAAGAACTGGCCCATATAGCAGTGCCTGGTCTCCAGTCGTCCTGGACCCCCTTGCCACTGGACCAAGACCTCACTCAACTAAGCCCATGTGGTAGCCGGCGTGCAATGATCACCCCACGTTAAAAGAAATCACGCACAGGCATCTTCCACTCCTCTAATATGAAGTTTGGGACCTGGAATGTCAGGACCCTCATGGACAACCCCAACAGTGACAGACCGGAACGCCGCACCACCATAATTGACTATCTGTCCCACCTGTGATAGAAACTGTGGTTCTCGTATTGGACTGTACAGCCACCTAAGAACTCATGCTAAGAGTGGAAGCAAGTCTTCCTCGATCCCGAGGGACTGCCTATGATGATGATAGAAGAACTCCACGAAGCTGAGTATTGTGAGCTAAACTTGGTGTGATCTTAGTCTTCTTTATTGCAACTCCAGAGTGCCTAAACAACATGGCAGCCAACCTTTTATACTGGCCCTGCATGTGTGTGCAGGTGACCATTAGGACTCCAACTGTCGCACCCTCTGGTGGCAAGTATTACAAAGTTACATACATAACAAGTCCCTTCCCCTAATTTAAATAGAATACTAGCACACAAAAGCAATTCCAGAGAGGTTGACCTGTAGCACGCTTATTTGGGGAGCCAATAAAGTAATTTAGGTCCCACGTACATGGCTACAAACGAAGAAAACCCTCGCTGGTATCAAGGTGAAGGTGCAGGTACTCTTCAATTTTGCTTACATTTCTTGTGAGGCCACACAAACCCTGATTTTGCCACACTCTTTAGGAGATACTGTTCGAACCATTGCTCTTTACATATACTCTTTCGATGTGCATGGTAGATTTGTCTTGAGGGTGGTGATGGCAGCCTAGGATCCTCAAACAGATTCCAAGGCATCCAGGCTGAACTGCTCCTTTCCTATTAAGAGGATTCTTAGGTGTCTAAGAAGCCATGATTGCACTAGATAACTTAGAGGATAGGTTAGTTCTTCTAAGAGCTATCCATTCACTCTCCCTAACAATTGTGCAACATTAATACAAAAGTAAAATACAGCATATGCTGGAAATCTGAAATAAAAACAGAAAATGCTGAGATGATCTCTAACTTTGTCCAGTTCTGATGAAAGGTCATCGACTGAAATGTTAACTTTGTTTCTCTCTCCACAGATGCTGCCTCACCTGCTGAATATTTCCAGCATTTTCTGTTTTTATGTATAACATTAATACTGTTTTAAGAAACTTTTTTGAACAGCCCAGCCCCCAGGATCCCTGATGCACCCATGTTTTAAGCACATGGTATATGCTGCAGGTAACGCTTCCTCTAAAGTTACAAAATTCTGCACAGAATCAAATTTGGAAGAAAGTGCTTCCTCTAACTAGGTTTGTACTTGCTGCAACAACAATAATTTGCATTTACATATTGCCTTTAACATAGAAAAACATCCCAGAGTACTTTACAGAGGCAAATTCAAAATAAATGGCAAAGAAGGAGATATTGTTGGGACATCATTTTCTCCCTCCAAATAGTGCCTTGGAAAATTTGTCGCAGCATGCTTCAAGCACGTGATGTCAGACAATCCATGCCCACTATCAATTACACTCTGCACCTCTGCTAGAGCCTTGATAAATGCTGCTTTAGGAAAATCTAAACAACAATTTTTCTATTCAGCAATAATTCAGGGTGTGCAAATCAATTGGATTTCTGATCAAGTCCCTAGAGGGTGTATTTCTGTTTACTGTTATGTTTAAACTGTATTCATATTTGTTTCCATGGCTCCTGCATTGTGTGTACATAACTTTATCTTACGGCATTTTAGGCATTGTGTAGGTGTACATAGTCATGCTGTCAGTTACACAGTTTCAAACTTGTTGACTTTATGTAAATAGAATTTCCTTGAAGCTGCTCCCACTCTTCACTGGACGTGCAGCAGAAACCCCATTTACGCATGTAAATGTATGGCAGTGGAATGGGAGCAACTTCGTGCCTATGATTCTATTTACATAAAGTCAACTATTTACATTAAGTCAACTTGTTTAAATCTAGTTGGAAAAATAGAAAACAATGTTAATCTCGATCATTTATGCTTAGTTCTCTGGCATCTGTTGGAAAAAACAAACAAGAGGATGAGAATACACAAAAATCTAGTGACGCTTATATAAATCTAGAAGCTACATTTGGTGACATTAGCCGACAAACTCTTACATGTTTGTATAACATTTCTTTGTCCACTATTTGATTAACCTGTTTATTTTAAATGCATATTAAAAAATGGACAAAAGAATTTCATATGAGCAAGTCATTTCTAAACTATAGCTTTTTGAAGGGGAATTGTTGAGGTATCATAAAGCATATGCTTGTTAAAATTACCAATATTTTTTAAATAACTGCATATGAAGTTGGATACATGTAGATACGTTGTGCTAGTTAAGCAGTTCATTGTTGTAACAGAGCACAAAAAGATATGTGAAAGTTTCAGGTAGGAACCTTACTGGAACTGCCACTGAAGCAGATGTTGGGTTTTGTTTTGGTTTAGCTTCCTAATTGAAGAACGGTTGTTGTAAATTTTCTTTTTTACACAAGAAAACATATAGAAAAATGGCAACAAAGTTTTTCCTAATTTACGTTTTTTTCCACTCCCTTCTTCCCTCCCACAACTTGTGGTATATGCTCCTTTCCCAGTCGAGCGAGCACTGGCAACGGTAGCGCCACCAACCTCCCCAAAATGGCACCCGCCATTTATGAAAGGGAAATCATGCTTGACAAATCTTCTAGAAATTTTTGAGGATGTAACTAGTAGAGTGGATAATGGAGAACCAGTGGACTTTCAAAAGGCTTTTGACAAGGTCCCACACAAGAGATTAGTGTGCAAAATTAAGGCACATGGTATTGGGGGTAATGTATTGATGTGGATAGAGAACTAGTTGGCAGAAAGAAAGAGTGGGAATAAACGGGTCCTTTTCAGAATGGCAGGCAGTGACCAGTGGGGTGCCGCAGGGTTCAGTGCTGGGACCCCAGCTATTTACAATGTACATCAATGATTTAGATGAAGGAATTGAATGTAATATCTCCAAGTTTTCAGATGACACTAAGCTGGGTGGCGGTGTGAGCTGTGAGGAGGATGCTAAAGACTGCAGGGTGACTTGGACAGGTTAGGTGAGTGGGAAAATGCATTGCAGGTACAGTATAATGTGGATAAATGTGAGGTTATCCACTTTGGTGGCAAAAACAGGAAAACAGAATATTATCTGAATGGTGACAGATTAGGAAAAGGAGAGGTGCAACGAGACCTGGGTGCCATGGTACATCAGACATTGAAGTTTGGCATGCAGGTACAGCAGGCGGTGAAGAAGACAAATGGCATGTTGGCCATAGCTAGAGGATTTGAGTATAGGAGCAGGCAGTTGTACAGAGCCTTGGTGAGGTCACGTCTGGAATATTGTGTTCCGTTTTGGTCCCCTAATCTGAGGAAGGACATTCTTGCTATTGAAGGAGTGCAGCGAAGGTTCACCAGATTGATTCCTGGGATGGCAGGACTGACATATGAGGAAAGACTAGATAAACTGGGCTTTTATCCACTGGAGTTGAGAAGAATGAGAGGGGATCTCATAGAAACATATAAAATTCTGACGGGATTGGACAGGTTAGAGGCAGGAAGATTGTTCCCGTTGCTGGGGAGTTCCAGAACCAGGAGTCACAGTCTAAGAATAAGGGGTAAGCCATTTAGGACCAAGATGAGGAGAAACTTCTTCACTCAGAGAGTGGTTAACCTGTGGAATTCTCTACCGCAGAAAGTTGTTGAGGTCAGTTCATTAGATATATTCAAAAGGGAGTTAGATATGGCCCTTACGGCCAAAGGGATCAAGGGGTATGGAGAGAAAGCAGAAAAAGGGTACTGAGGTTGAATGATCAGCCATGATCTTATTGATGCATGGCCGAATGGCCTGCTCCTGCACCTAATTTCTATGTTTCTATGTTTCTATGACCCGCCGGAAGTGGGCAGAAGTGATCTGGCCACCATTTTTTTAATGAAAACGGGGCTTAACAGCCGGCTCTAAACTCCTAAATTTCACGGCCATGTTCTCGTATAGTGTCTTCTAGGATGTGATCAAGAGAGGTCCAGAGTGAGTGAATATATGATTTTCCTTCATTTCCTCTCATTGATATCTACTTATGACTGAGATGAGTAGTATGCTAAATGGAAAATCGCGGATGTGAAGCCATATTCTGCCCATCTATGGTGTGACGCACCAGAGCCCCAGTGAATTATAACTATTGATTATCAATAACTTTTCTTTGGTTTCTTACCTTATGGTGGGCAAGTAGGTGCCTATTTCAAACAGGCTGACATCCGTCAGCTGAGGGCAGGAGCTGAGAATGAGGCGGTCCATTTTGGGGCACTGTCTAACAATGTGATGCACCACATGATCATGAACCTACAAAAACAAAAAAAACAGCATCCTATTCAGGCCCTTATTTCCACTCATTTTGTTTCCAGGGTGTAGTGAGTACCTTAATGTGGGGTTTCAAACAGCTTCAAAATAAGTTTTGAAATACACATTCCAAGAATCAGTGGGCTAGCAGTGTTTAGTACTCTTAGACAGACAACTAGTATCAAATCAAAAGAGTCATGTGCAGCATCATTTCAGCACAAATCTCTCTGCAAAATGGGTAATTTTCCAGTTTTGCACTCATGGAGCAGAGCATTCCTACCATGAGCACACATTGGAATCTGGGATGCAGTGCCTGATGTGCAGCCACACTCTATTTTCCATCCACAGAAACATCTATAAGCTTCTGAACCTCGAGGGCTGAATTTTAATCTGCAGAAGCGCGTGGGTTTGGGTGTGGGGGTTGGGTTAAAAGCGCGTTAAACTGCATGTGCGCAACCCCCTCGAGACAGACGGGTTGCCAATTAACATATGTTAATGTCAATTAGAGCAATATTGACGCGCACTTTAAAATTTAATGTTGGGTCCATGGGTTTCCCGAGCTTCCTGAAACTCACCAGTATAAGCAAGGTGAGAACACAGCGGCGGGACTGAATCAATCTCAGGGAAATATGGCAATAAATACTCAGTATTCACAGCTGCTTTCTAACCTGCTAGTGGGAAAGGATTTGTTCACAGTACTTTTGCTGAGAGGTTACTGCCTACGATTTGAAGGCTTGCTCTATCACATCAGGAAGGGTGCCGCTTATGGTGCCTTAGATTGGACATCAGATGAGGATCAAGATGAGCAGCAACAGCACCCACAGCCTGCGGTCACAGACTTGTAATTACACAAGAGAGAAGGGACCAGCAGATAGGGGACCAGCAGAGAGGCATCCAGCAGATAGGGGAGCAGCAGAGAGGTGCAGCTCGCAGGAGGCATTACCCACGAGATAAGGTCTACAGGGAGGGAGGATCAGTTTTCTTGACATGTCTGAACACCAGTGTTTCAGGAGGTTCAGGATGTCACGTCAGGTGGTGGCAGACATCTGCAGCCTCCAAGAAGACCTTCTGTGATTTGGTGAGCATGCGTTACCAATGGTTGTCAAAGTCACCACCACCCACAAAATATTAGCCCTCCGGACCCTTCCAGGATTCTGCCAAATACATATCCAGGATCTCCCAGTCAGCCACCCACAAATGCATTATACAGGTCACTGATGGCTTGCTTGCCAGAGCCGGCAATTATGTTAACATTGCCTGTAATGATGCCAGTCAGAATGAGCGAGTGCTCGGCTTTGCGGCTCTGGCTGGCTTCCCACAGTTGCAGGGCATCATCAACTGCACACACATGGCAATCCATGCACCCCCAGAACAACCAGGAGATTATTCGTCAATCGCAAGGACTTCCACTCCACCAATATGCAGCTGGTGTGCAACCACAAAAAGATGTTTATGCAGGTGTGCACAAAATTCCCGGGCAGCTGCCATGATGCTTTCGTCCTGTGGCAGTCCAAGCTCCCTGATCTCTTTGAACTTGGAAGCGGACTTAAGGGGTGGCTGCTCGGCGACAAGAAATACCTACTGCAAAATTGGCTCACGACACACGTCAGAACCCCCAACAGTGAAGCCCAACAGCTCGACAATGAATACCATCGCACCACCAGATGTGTGATAGAATAGACCATCGGCATGCTGAAGATACGCTTCAGGTGCCTCGACGGATCTGGAGGCGCCCTTCAGTACACAACATCCAGAGTCTCCAGAATAGTCGTGGTTTGCTGTGCATTGCACAACACTGCGCAACAGCGAGGCTTGAATCTGCAGGGAGACCAAGGCGAAGAGCTCAGATCCTCTTCGGATGATTTGGTGGGGGAGGAGGTTGATGAGGGCGATGCACTCCCAACTGATCACATTATTGCCTGGGATGCCAGGGTCCCACAGATGTCCTTATTAAGGAAAGGCTCACTTAGGTTGCAACAGTACATCCATCATCCATATCACCGGAAAATTAAACAACCACTCAACCCCGTTAACCCCCCCCCCCCCCACCCCCTGCCATGCCACTGACACAAAGCAGTTCTGCAACCAATCAACCGCCCCTTGTACATCCCCCCCATTTGTCCCCATCAATTCATGTCCTTACATTCATCATCAAACAAGTTAGAAGGCCAGTTACCACCCAGCACCCAAGAATGGACAAGAAGGGAAAGTGGAGAAAAATAACATTTATGAGAGCTAAATAAAGTACAACAACTTATCAAAACAGTATTTTCTCAGACACCCATGTGCACACCATTGTGCTACTACAAAACCTTACTCTTCCTTTTTCTGCTACTCCTACGTGGTGCAATCTGTGTGGCTTCAGCAGAGGTAGAGGCCGGCTGCTCAGGTCCCTGCTCTGACGGCTGAGATACACTTGGCCGATGACCTCTGGGTTTTGGAGTCTGTGAGGGCCCCGCCAAAGACTGCTCCACTTGCATCTGTACAGGGGCAGACTCGGCCATTGGGAGATGAGGCAGCATGTCGGGTATTGACTGAGAGATGGGCTGTGGATGATGATGATGGGTGAGGAGTGGAAGCACTTTGAGTGGAGTCCACACTTCCATGTCCCCTTTCGCCATCATCCCTCTCGTGGCCCAGCAGCACTTCGCTACTAACAGTGTGCTGCAGAACACTTTGGTACAGATCAGTGTGGCCCTGTAAGGCGAAGGCTAAGGTAGAAACATAGAAAATAGGTGCAGCAGTAGACCATTCGGCCCTTTGAACCTGCACCACCATTCAATAAGATCATGGCTGATCATTCACCTCAATACCCCTTTCCTGCTGTCTCTCCATATCCCTTGATCCCGTAAGGGCCATATCTAACTCCCTCTTGAATATATCCAACGAACTGGCATCAACAACTCTCTGCGATATGGAATTCCACAGGTTAACAACTCTCTGAGTGAAGAAATTTCTCCTCATCTCAGTCCTAAATGACATACCCCTTATCATTAGACTGTGTCTCCTGGTTTTGGGCTTCTACAACTTTGGGAACATTCTTCCTGTATCTAACCTGTCCAGTCCCGTCACAATTTTATATGATTCTATGAGATCCCCTCTCATCCTTCTAAACAGGCCCAGTCGATCCAGTCTCTCCTCATATGTCAGTCCTACCATCCCGGGAATCAGTCTGAACCTTCGCTGCACTCCCTCAATAGCAAGAACGTCCTTCCTCAGATTAGGAGACCAAAACGCAACACAATATTCCAGGTGGGGCCTTACCAAGGCTCTGTACAACTGCAATAAGACCTCCCTGCTCCTATACTCAAATCCCCTAGCTATGAAGGCCAACATACCATTTGCCTTCTTCACTGCCTGCTATACCTGCATGCCAACTTTCAATGACTGATGTACCATGACACCCAGGTCTCGTTGCACCTCCCCTTTTCCTTATCTGCCGCCATTCAGATAATATTCTGCCTTCGGTTTTTACCACCAAAGTGGATAACCTTACATTTATCCACATTATACTGCATCTGCCATGCATTTGCCCACTCACCTATCCTGACAAAGTCACCCTGCAGCCTCTTAGCATCCTCCTCACAGCTCACACCACCACCCAGTTTAGTGTCATCTGCAAACTTGGAGATATTACACTCAATTCCTTCATCTAAATCATTGATGTATATTGTAAATAGCTGGGGTCCCAGCACTGAGCCCTGCGACACCCCACTAGTCACTGCCTGCCATTCTGAAAAGGACCCGTTTATCCCGATTCTCTGCTTCCTGTCTGCCAGCCAGTTTTCTATCCACGACAGTACATTACCCCCAATACCATGTGTTGTGTCCTTACACACTATTATAAATTCACATGAGGCACATTCTGCAGACAAGGTCACGCTGTGACCCTAACCTTTATTCACAGGACCAAGAAGTGATGACCCTGTGTGGAACCTCCCTTTAGATACCTGGAAGACCAGGTGAGGAGTGTCTCCTACAAGTTCGCCCCCTGTGGTCACTGTGTGCATTTCTTAGGTGTATACAGTGTGCAGTGTTGTTACATGAAGGTTGCAGTTACATGAAGGTTACATACATGACACCATGTGCTTTAATTTTGCACACCAATCTCTTGTGTGGGACCTTGTCAAAAGCCTTTTGAAAGTCCAAATACACCACATCCACAGGTTCTCCCTTGTCCACTCTACTAGTTACATCCTCAAAAAATTCTCAAAGATTTGTCAAGCATGATTTTCATTTCATAAATCCATGCTGACTTGGACCGATCCTGTCACTGCTTTCCAAATGCGCTGCTATTTCATCTTTAATAACTGATTCCAACATTTCCCCCACTGCTGATGTCAGGCTAACCGGTCTATAATTCCCCGTTTTCTCTCTCCCTCCTTTCTGAAAAAGTGGTGTTACATTAGCTACCCTCCAGTCCATAGGAACTGATCCAGAGTCGATAGACTGTTGGAAAATGATCACCAATGCATCCACGATTTCTAGGGCCACTTCCTTAAGTACTCTGGGATGCAGACTATCAGGCCCTGGGGATTTATCGGCCTTCAATCCCATCAATTTCCCAAACACAATTTCCCGACTAATAAGGATTTCCTTCAGTTCCTCCTTCTCACTAGACCCTTTTTCCGGAAGGTTATTTGTGTTGTCCTTCGTGAAGACAGAACCAAAGTATTTGTTCAACTGGTCTGCCATTTCTTTGTTCCCCATTATAAATTCACCTGATTCTGACTGCAAGGGATCTACGTTTATCTTCACTAATCTTTTTCTCTTCACATAACTTATTGGAGACATGTTGGTCTCCAGAGTCTGCATGATGGTGCTGAAGGTGTGCATGGACTCATCTGACTGGAGTGTTTAATGGTCCATGGCACTGGCCACTCTATCCATGGAAGAAGACATCATCTTCGTGGCCTGTGACATCACCGCCTCATGCTTGAGGTGGACTCCTACAATCTTTCCTCAATCGTGGTGATTCTAATTTAAAGGTCTTTCAGTGCATCGCACACTGTCTGCTGCTGCTCAATAATTCTCTTCTTCATCGATGGCCCTCGGGATACAGCATCTGTGTCCAGCAGAGCAGAGCTTGCATGAGCACAAGCACAGGTGTAGAAGCCTCCCGTGAAATTGTGAAAGAGGACAATGAATGGCTGACTAAGGAACTTGTGGAGCCAGTATCCCTAGATTCCAGCCACACAGAATGCAGTGATGAGAACTCAAATAGTTCTTTAGACTCCTAAACCAAGACAATATTCTTCTGCTATGTTACAAACGTTCAGTGGAGAGAGCAGACTGAAATGTGTTAAATAAAGACGGTCGTATAATATCGTTTCCTCAGTTGAACATGGAACATGTAAATCTTGGTAACACTGTGTCAAGTTCAGAATCAATAGCCGACTGTGCCCTCCGATGTGGATGCTCCAGAGGCAGGTCAGGGCCATAAAAGGTGAGCAGCGAGCAGCCCTGGAAACAGCGTGGCATCATACCACTTCAGGGAGCAGCGTGAGCTGGTGCAAGAGGGCGATGGGCAGTGAAGAGGGCGACTGGATTGGACGTCACCAAGATCCAGGTCAGTGATTGGAGCGTGGGCAAGTACAGCAGGAGCGGCGGGGTCAGGGTGAAAGAGCAGCGAGTGATCGTGGAGCGACGTAATCAGGGCCCAGGAGAGTCGTGAGTTCGGGGCCCAGCAGAGGCGAGGGCCCTGGGGCAGCATGGGCCAGCCGAAACTGCAATATGTGTGCGCATTAGGTCCGTGCAGCAGAGCTGGTCTCCAGTCGTCTTGGTTAATCCTTGCCATTGGACCAAGACCTAGTTCTGTCAAGCCTGTGTGGTGGCTGGTGTGCAACGGCCACCACATGTTAAAAAAATCCACGCACAGGCATCTTCCAACCTTCAACATGTAGTTCGGGACTGGGAATATTAGGTCCATCATCGAAACACCTGTGAACTCATCCCTTTTTGGTGTGGAAGCCAGTCATCCTCTATACGAGGGACTGCCAAAGAAGAAGAGGAGAATGATGCTCCCTCATTGTCCCTGTCTCCACCATCTGTTCTTGCTCACTTCTTGTTCTTGTGAGTCGCCAGGTGAAAACCCAACTACCTATCATACTGGTCCCTCTGAGTATGAGTCACTGAGCTGGTGCATGGTCTGACTGAGTCCTGTGATGGTGCACCCTTAGAAGGACTCAGCTGCTCTGAGGACTCGTCGCCAGTGACTTCCATTGACTGCTACTGTACGCGTGAAGGCCCTGTGGGAGATAAAGACATGAATTAGTCCTGGCAATGTAAGAATGTTGCAAGTCATCATTATGAAAATGATCATATTTCACTCGCTGTTGAAACCAAGTCAACATGACTGATGCCGTATGACATGCGGGTGGCTGTTATTTAATTGTGTAGCTGGCAGCTGTTCGCCTCCCCATCTCTGACAGCCAGGCTTACCTCCTCTTCTGCAGTTGTGTGCTACATGATCTGCGGAGGGCCCCTCTGGTTCTCTCCTTCTTCCTGGTGTTCTGTGCTCTCTTCTCTTACAAGAAGGAAAAGAACAGACTTATGAGAGTGTAATCGCATGTGTTCACCCAGTGGATGGAGTGCAATTGGTGAGGCTGACTATGAGGGAGAGGCCTGACATTGCAGAAGGATGAGGTTGAATGGGAGTGGTGGATGGATAGGATAGGTGTTATCAGGCCCCACTGCTCTCCAAAGTAAAATACGGACCTTGGTGTTGAAGGTGAAAATGGAGGAGGGCTGAATAAGGTTTGGAGGAGGTAGCTCCTTGTGAAGAATTTATGTGAGGGATCATTCCCACCCCCCAGGATGACCTTGAAGGAATCAACTGAGGAGAGGGAGGCACAGTATTACTCAAGATGGTTAAGCCTGTTTTAGCTGTGGACAACCAGTCAGGTGCCAGGTGCACTGGAATCACGCAGACACATATGTTCGGAAATATAAGGGGAGAAATTAAACTTCCGCCTGAAATGTGCACAAATTGGTGGAGTGGGCGCACCTCCTGTCCAAAGTTAGCACTGAGGCCCAGGAAATCATCTGGGTCCCAGCCTGAGCCAACCAACAGGTCGGATCTTGTGGGGGGTGGGGAGGGGTGCAGAAATCCAAGGGGGTCTGCGAAGGGGCCAGCACCTGGCTGAAGTTTTTTGGGGCTTAGGAGAAGCACTCCTGCTGGCTCCGCAAAAAAAGGAAAAATCTCCTGGGCGCTTCTGTGAGCGACTTCCAGCGGGCCCTTCAAAGACCACTAATTGATCCATTCAACTAAATGGATGGTGCACGGTCCCACTCTGCCCACTTGTAACTGAAATTTGCAATCGGGGTCCTACGATAGGGAATTCTAATCAAAATAAGTGGCATCAATTGGAAATTCATTTTTATAGAATAAACTTCTTGCATAATACATTATGCTGAAATGTCCAAATACATTTCACACAATGAATTGTTTTTATTAAAGTACAGTAACTGTTCCTATGTTAGAAAATGTATGTGTTTATTTTTCAGAATGGCACATCAAAGTAGATTAGTTTCTAAAAATTGATAGCTTAATTTTTGCTCCAGTATTTCATTTCCTTTTGGTTCCCTCCAATTTTTCTTGCCTACTCTTGAAACAGTAACCCTGGCTAATTTTTTGCTAGCCCAGGAGTGCTGAGCACAGCAATTACTGGCACTGGTGAAATTAGCCACGTCAAAATTCACCAGTGATTGAATCTAGGATCTTCCTAGCCTATATGACTCAGTTTCATATATAGCGGAAAATTAAAATAAGAAGAAATTCGGCCGCGCGGGCGGGGGGGGCATCACAGGATTCAGTCCCTGCATTGGAATGGTGAGGCCTGAGCCACTCCGATATTGGGCCTTGAGCTTGATTTCCACGGAGTCGGGGAGCTGCGCACAGCTGCCAATGAAGCGTAATTAAAGATCAGCCTTTAGGTAAATGCGGAATGGTGGGTGATCGGATTGGGAAGGTTGGGCGATTGAGTTGGCAGAAGTGGGTAGTCAGGCCAGGAAGGGTGGACGGCGGAGAGAGAGTGGTCTCGGAGGAGCAGGGAGTGGTGTCCAGTAGGGAGGGAGCCTCTGGTGGCTGGGGAAGAATAGGTGGCCATGGGGGGAGAGGCCCGCATTTTTTTAATGTGTGGTCAGGTGGAGTGGCTGCACATTCAGGCAAGTATATTTTAAACATTTAAAGAAAGAAACTTATCTTATTAATGGCGGCCTAAATGGCGGTTGCTTAAAGGACTGCCCGTCAAACCGCATGTAGGCCAGGTTTTCATGAGTGCAGTTGGTGCAAGCTGCCTCAGGCAAATCCAATCTTGCAGTGGAGGCCTCAAACAAGCATTGGGCCTCTAATTTGCATATGCAATGGGCCAGCACTTGGTTTCAGGCATGGGCAATGCACGTCGATTTTTTGGCCTTTACCAATATGGCAGGCGGCGCACTTATAGCTTGCTACTAAGCGTACACTTCCTACTCACCCTATTGGAGGCTTAGTAGGCCATATAGTGCCATTTCTAGGCCCTGATCTCTCAATTTTCAACTTGTCTATGCACCAGTTTTTTCTAGTCTTACCGCATTCAGTCCTGATAAGTTCAAAACAATTAGATTCTTCAAGCAGGTCACCATCTGTATCAGACAAGCAGTTGTAATCTTCGGGAGTCTGCCAACGTTCAGGACCTGCAGGTTTGGACACTTCTGCGCCATGTAGCTCAAACAGTGTGCACTTAGTGCATGACATCCAAATACTTCCAGCTCCCTCAGACTGAGTGAGAAAACAAAGATAACCATTAGGTCTTGAGTGATAAATGGCTTTTAATGAGAGTGATGCAGGTTTTACCTTTCCTACTCTTCAATAATAGTTAAGTGCTTCATGCACAAAAAGACCTCAGTCAGTGGCCGGCCAACAGTTACGGGCTGTTATTCGCATAATATTTAAAATATGAGCAAAAGCAAGTGTTGATTTTATGAAATCATGCTCCAGCAGAGAAGCTCGCCTGCCAGGAGAGTATATCAGGAAATTGCAGGTACACTCTCCATTATTTTCCAGTTATTAATTTCATAAATCTATCCTTACTTGTCAGTTGTCATGACTTTCCGTCACTGCTGGATCTGAATTTCTAAAAACATTTAAGATCAATTGTCAATATGTGGGGAAAACAAGTCTTTTGTTGTGGAATTTTGTCTTCATTATAGACCTTTCGACTTAGTGTCATATTTGAAATATGTCCTGCTGTGTGTCCACTTGATACCATCTTTTAGCCAACAGGTGACTGCAAAAGAGTGGGAATTGCCAGTTTTTCCATACCCTTAGAAAACTGGAGCATTCTGCCCCCATTTTATTTAAGACTGGTCAAAAGCTATAGGTTATGAATCTGATCATAAAGATCTTTTTGTTTAGAAAAAGTTAGATTATGCCACTTTTGCAAAGTTATTTAAATCACTGGTGGTACTGAAAATGATGAGGAAGGTTTACTATGTGCATTATTATACCCTCAGTTGGATATTAATTTTTCATATACCTACACTAAAGGTGCTGAAAACCCAATTTTCTCGATCATATTCACCAAGGCATTACATCAAAGCAACTACGGCTGCTGAACACAGCCATATATTTAATTGAACCGATAAGACTGGCATAATGAAGCCTTTCAAAATTATGAGAAAGACCAAAGTAGAATCTGGAAGTTTAATATATCATGAAAGGCACTTTGAGCACATATTCCCATTTTGAGGGTCTTTATAACAGTGAGATTGTAACAGACAACTTAAAAACTCAGAAGTAAACGATCCAGAAAATGTGATGCTTTCTAATTATTTCAATAACCAAACTAAATCTCCTTTGGAGTCTGGTACATAGCGACAAATTCTGGAACTTCATTCACAATTAGCAAATCCACTGAAATACTTACATGCTCATTGACTATTCCTGGGCTGCAAGCTACAAATTCCCGCATATAAAAGGGCTTATTTGATTTCCTTGAACGAGACAGTGATCACATGAGTTCACTGTGTCGCATTTAGCATTTGCTTGAACAGCTTCTGCAAATGTTATCTGGATCTTGTTTTTGAAAATTTCTAGTTATTGTGAGAATGCTGACACATCTTCCAGGAGCTGCTCCTTAATTTTTGTCTTCACTTTAGCCCAACACTCCTGATCTTTGGCCACCCGATGCAGGTGGGTTGGGGGGGACAAGTCAGAGGATCTTCTCCTGGATCTGGCCAAAGTGGACCAGGATGGACGCATCTCATGGAGAGTCAATGGCTGCCTGTCTTTTTTCCGCGATCTTATCGATGCCCGGGTGGCCCTGGAGAGGGAGCATGCAGAGTATGCTTGAGGCCTTCCATAACCGATGGGCATTGCAGGGACTGGAGTGCTTTATCGACACAGGTAATAATATTATCATTTAGCTTTATAAGTTTATAAGTTTATAAGTTTACTTTTGTTCTGTTGAAAATATATTTTATGTTTAAGTTCTTTTATTAGTTGTGACTCTTAGAAAGGGGGCAACACCATCCTGGGAGTGCTGTCACTACAAGGACTGCAGTGGTTTAAAAAGAAGTTAAACCAACTCCTTCTCAGAGCAAGTAGGATGGAGGAAAATGTGGCCTTGTCGTCGTCACCTACATCCTGAGAAAAAAAATTAAAATGCTGCTGTAACAGCTCACTCATGCCACCTTTATGATCAGCCATGATCTTATTGAATGGTGCTGCAGGCTCGAAGGGCTGAATGGCCTACTCCTGCACCTATTTTCTATGTTTCTATGTTTATATTATAGTCCTGTTGCCAACAGCAGTCTGTCTATGCCTTCATTGGAGGCAAGAACCACTTCAAAAAGTGGCTTTCCAATGCTCACTGGAGGCAACACTGCTGTCAAAAACAAAGGTAAATAGCTCTCGCTGGTCAAGCTGCCAACGTGTAGACTAACTCCTCGGCCCATTATAATGGCCCAGAATTTGCGGTTGTAATGATGGCGAAACTGTCAACGTTCATCGTCATTAATTTGTAAAACCAACGGCAACTTCTGGCGTTCGCACATGTGCAGTTAAATGCAGATCCGGAATTTATCATCAGGGGTACCCTGTTCCTCCACAGGGTGCGCTGTGCAGTCTTCGCAGATGCAATCAACACATAATCAGTGATCTTCAAGTTTTTATGCCCTATTCTCGCTGTAAAAACCAGTGACTAAGTTATGCTTTTATGAATGAGGTGTAACTAAGTTTATAACAGTATACCAAGTCATAATTACTGTTGAACATCCTCTGACTGTGAAAAACTAATTTTAGAAGTGTGGAGTGTCATTCCCTCCATTCTATGATAAAAATTCCATAGATTTTTAAAATAATAAAATTAATCCTTATTTTAAAAAAAATTATATTTCAGCTTCTACTTTTATCCCATGTGCATGTCCTGATCTTTATTTCTCTTTCTGTAAAATTATTAAAAAATGAGTAATATTCAGTGCTTTTTACTTCCTGGTTTGCTGTCTATGAGAATTCTTCAATCAGATTGGCTGCTTGATGACTGTTCCTGGAAGCCAGAGATCCCCTATAGATGATGTCAGAATGAAACTGATGTTGTAATAGGGGAAATTAATGCCACAGAGCCAGCTAAATCTTTGTGAACAGCTTTCTTTCAGGTCAGTGGCAATCGCCGTCTCTTTGCCACTTATCGCAAAATCCAGGTCATTATGTTTTAGATCTATACAGACTTTCCTTCCAAAAAAATCAAGTTAAGACTACAGCATTTAAACTACAGCTGTTGGCAACTAAAGTAAGTTTAACTGCAGCAGGCATCTGGCAGTCACCTTTAAAAGTGAAAAGATTATAAGACAGTATTATACAGTACACAACTTCAATTTTAAAATACATTTTTATATTACTTTACGTTACACTAAAAGCTAATATTTAACATTTTTGTCGCACCAGATACAATCAAAGCAAAGTGGCTTTTGCAAGCACAATTTAGTCCCAAACATTCTTTTAATGATTTAAAAAAAATATTCATTCACGGGATATGGGTAAGGCCAGCATTTATTGCCCATCCCTAACTGTCCTTGAGAAGGTGGTGGTGAGCTGCCTTCTTGAACCACTGCAGTCTGCGTGGTGAAGGTACTCCCACAGTGCTGACTTTGCTGTAGCAGTTTGGGACAACTGAGTGGCTTGCTAGGCCATTTCAAAGGGCAGTTAAGAGTCAACCACATTGCTGTGGGTCTGGAGTCACATATAGGCCAGACCAGGTAAGGACGGAGATTTCCTTCTCTGAAGGACATTAGTGAACCAGATGGGTTTTTCCGATAACCCGGTATTTTCATGAACACCATTACAGATACTATCTTTTTAATTCTAGATTTACTTAATTAAATGGAAGGTACAATCAACTAATACGACCGGAAGGGTGAGGAAAAAAATTCAATTCACAGCATGCGTCATGTGATGCGTTGCTCCAGCAATTTCTGGGTCAATATAGCCGACCAAATAGTGGGAAAGAAATGTAGGTTTCTTTAATCAGTATGTTGCATGTGTAAAAGAAAACTGCAGTGCTAGATCTGGTTCTGGTTAATGAAGCATGACAAGTGAAGATGGAAGAACACTGGGGAAATAGTGACCATAATCTAATTAGATTCACATTCAAAGCAGATAAAGAAAAGGACTCAAAGATAAATGAGTTGCACTGGAAATGAGCCAAATTCAGTGTATCTTTATCTGGCCAATTATTAATAGGTGGGGAATCTAGCCCATTCCGGGGGAGGGGTTCTTACACTCTTATACTTTTTTATTTTTAAAGTTGGTTGTTGTAACTATGAGAAGTAGATGATATGAATTAGCATAATGGATGGAAGATTGTACAGGGTATGCTGACCCCTTGACCGAATTGACGACACGCACTTTTACTTGCTTGAACCTCTGTGCTGAAAGTGCCAATTTATAAAATCTACCTATAGAAGACTCTAAAGTGATCATTGCACTATACTTCCTGCATCGAATTTAAATTCACCAGCAGCTGAGCTTTGAACTGATATGCTTTACAAAAAATACCATACATACAGTACAGCTACAAGAGCATGTTTATTGTTTATGCTCAGTCAGCATGACGGCTCTTTTGCATGCTCCAATTTCTTAGGAAATAAATATATTCTTTCAGTTTTCAACAGTGAAAACATTACTTTGATATGACTTGTTCTATCTGATTCATCACAGTTGAAGTATGCATTTTGTTTATTTTCCCTATTTTGAAGTTTACTCTATCTTGTTCTGTACTTTAAAAAAAAATCCGTTTACTGTGAGCCCACCATGCTCCAGTATTTTACAAATGGTGCTTAACAGCAGCAATTTCTAGCTGCACACAAGAGTAGACTAGCACTCCAAATATGCCCCTTGGGCTAGAAATTGCCCTGTTTGGGGTGATAACGTTTCAGGGAGTGCAAATGTATCGGCAGGCAGAAAATAATTTTTGCTCCTGGGAACTTCCGCTTTAGCGCTCCAAGAGGGAAGTGGGGTGCTAAATTAAACATTATAATTTCCCTTAGAGTGCTAAAGTGAGTGAGAGGGGCAGTAGCGGAAGAGCGTTGAACAATGTTCAGTGCAGTGCTGTTGTCATTGGAGGCTCCTACCCTTGCTTAAAGGGAAGGGCCAAGGTTGGTTGGAATCTGTCATGTATGCAAACTCTTTGTACTCACTATGCAACTATGTACGATGTACTACCTGAGGGCGCTGCTGTTGGAGGCCCAGGGGTTTCCTGCCCTGGTGTGTAGGGGATACAAAAGGCAGCCAGCCATGTTGCTCCTCACTTTGCAGTTGTATTAAATAGACTGAAGTCACACAGCTCTTACTCACAGTACAAGGCCTCGTGGAGTTATTCGATGGTAATTGCAGACGTAATAACTGGCGACGAGAATACAGACTTTCACGTGATTATGGATACCTTTGGCACACTAAAAGACTTTGCAGAGGGTGATGATTGGGATGCATTCACTGAAAGGCTCGAGCAATATTTCGTGGCAAACGACCTGGCGGGGAGACGAACACATTGCCAGAGAAGCGCAAGGCTATACTGCTGACCAGTTGTGGGCCCGAGGTCTACTACCTCGTCAGGGACTTGCTGGCACCCACGAAGGCCAAGGATAAAACATACGATGAGCTGACTGAACTAATTCGCTATACCATACAGATGACTTCCTACCAGAATCGGAGCTCACTGGCAAGTACTGTATGTAAAATAACGCCGATTGCAGGCAGAACTGTTGAACTAATAAGAACTGTACAGAGCAGAGCCTACATGCCTGCTGCTGCTAGACCTCCAAGGGGTGTAAATGCAAAATCATTAACACAATGCTGGCATTACGGGGGTAATCATGGGGCCCATCAATGTCGATTTAAAGATTATGCAAAAGCTGCAAAACAAGGGGCCACCTCCAGTGAATGTGCAAACATACTGCGACTCACCACGTGGCAATGGAGTCGGCAGAAGAGTCCCGATCCAGCGTGGATCACAAAGGACAAGCTAGAGAGGCAACTCAGCCTGAGGGAGCAGAGAGCAGGTGCACACCCTCGCCACAATAAGTTCTCCCATGATGATAAAAGTCAAATTACATGGCATTCCTGTATCCATGGAGCTGGACACGGGGCGAGTCAGTCAATTATGAGCCAGAAGGTATTTGAAAGGCTGTGGGGCAACAACAAAGCACAAAGACCCAAGCTGAGCCTGATTCAAATAAAGCTGCGCACTTACACCAAGGAACTGATACCAGTTATTGGCAGTGTGAACATAAAAGAATCCTATGATGGACATGCACACGAGCTGCCACTGTGGATTGTACCAGGCGATGGGCCAACACTGCTTGGCAGAAGCTGGATGGGGAAAATTCAGTGGAACTGGGAAGACGTCAAAGTATTATCATCAGTGGACAATTCTTCCTGTGCTCAAGTGCTGAGCAAGTTCCCATCTTTATTTGAACCAGGCATCGGCAACTTCACAGGCGCCAAAGTACAGATCCACCTGGTCCCCGAGCATGGCCCGTTCATCACAATGCTTGAGCGGTCCCCTTCATGATGAGGGAGAAAGTGGAGATCAAATTGGACAGACTTCAACACGAGGGGATCATATCGGCAGTTGAGTTCAACGAGTGGGCCAGCCCGATTGTCCCGGTACTAAAGAGCGATGACACGGTCAGAATCTGCGGCAATCTGTATCTGAATCAGAATCTGTACCCACTACCCAAAGCCAATGCCCTTTTCGCGACATTAGCAGGGGGAAAGGCGTTCACCAAGCTAGATCTAACCTCCGCTTACATGACCCAGGAGCTGGTTGAGTCGTCGAAATAATTAACATGCATTAACATGCACAAAGGACTGTTCGTGTACCACAGGTGCCCATTCGGGATTCGCTCGGCTGCAGCCATATTCCAAAGAAACATGGAGAGCCTGATGAAATCAGTTACACGCACTGTCGTATTTCAGAACGACATCCTCATCACTGGCCGCGACACCTCCAAACACCTACACAACCTGGAGGAAGTTTTAAGTCGACTAAACACAGTTGGACTCCGGTTGAAACGATCCAAATGTGTCTTCCTGGCGCCAGAGGTAGAATTCTTGGGGAGGAAGATTGCGGCAGACAGCAATGTTATATATGTAAATTTGCATTTACTCTGTATAGCCACCAGAGAGCTCATCCCCTGGAGTCCCAAGGGATCCCATAATCCCTTGGCAGCACAGGTATTTAAGGAGGCTTCACAGGTTGGAGAGGCACTCTGGAGACCTGCAATAAAAGACTAAGGTCACACTTTACTTTGAGCTCACACTGTTCAGTCTGACTCTTTCTTCATACATAACAACTGCCGACGAGATACAGATAGCGAACTCAAAGATGCAGAGAACAGTGGGCATCCTGGAGAAATTCTCAGAGGGAGATGATTGGGAAACTTTTGTGGAGCGACTCGACAAATACTTCGTAGCCAATGAGCTAGATGGGGACGAGAACACTGTCAAACGAAGGGCGATCCTCCTCACTCTCTGTGGGACACCAACATATGGCCTCATGAAGAATCTGCCCACTCCAGCGAAACCCACGGAGAAATCGTATGATGATTTGTGCACACTGGTCCGAGAGCATTTGAACCCGAAGGAAAGCGTTCTGATGGTAGGGCACGTACAGCCTATGGAGTTGGGGGCCATAAAATGGAAATTAAAAGGACAACACCGGTACTTATAGGGCTGGGTCCACATGAACTAACCATGCCGGTCTGGATAGGCCCAGTAGATCAACCCCTTTTGGGAATGGACGTTCTAATCTAAGTAGATTCATCGTTGCATTTTGAGGATGGTCGGGTGACATGGTCAATTAGAACTTTGAAGAAAGAAGAATTGAAGGAACACCCGATATGGGCTAAAGATAAGAACGATTGTGGCCTACTCCAGATAGAGCCTGCGTCATTTACCGGGACCAAGCCTCCATGCATTAAACAGTATCCCATCAGTCCAACTGCCATCGCGGGAATCCTACCGGTTATTCAGCAATTGGAGAAACAAGGGGTGCTTATTAAAACGCATAGCTCCTCCAATAGCCCCATGTGGCCGGTACAGAAATCTAATGAGACTTGGCGTTTGACTGTCGATTATCGGAAAGCTAACCAGTGTATTGATCAAAAAGCTCTTTTGGTCGCAGATCCCTCCACCATTTTTAATGCCCTCAAACTGGAACATAAATATTTCTCGGTTATAGATATGGCCAACGGATTTTGGTCGGTGCCTCTGGCACCGGAGGTTCGACAGTGGTTTGCTTTCACGGTCCAAGGACAACAGTATACTTGGACCCGGTTACCGCAGGGTTTCCACAACAGCTCTATGGTATTCCACATGGCTTTACAAACAGTCATCCAATATGTAGACGATATCCTGCTAGCTTCAAACACGGAAGAACAGCATGAACAAGATTTATGAGCTTTGCTGGACCACCTTTGGCTGGAAGGACATAAAGCCAGCATCGACAAAGCACAAATATCCCAAGAAGAGATTGTATACCTGGGACAAAAGATTTCACAAGGAAAGAGAGAACTTACCCAGGATAGAACTCCAGCCATTCGACTGCTAAAAAACCCACCACTATTCAGGAACTAAGGTCCTTTTTGGGATTGTGTAACTTTAACAGAAATTGGATTGACTCCTTCACACAGCTTGCTCAGCCACTGAATGATATCTTAAAGCGGAAATGTGCCTCTAAAGAAGCCACCACCCTCACTAAGGAACAGCAAGAGGCCTTCCTGAGTTTGAAAATGGCTTTGTGTTCGGCACCGGCTCTGGGAATCCCCGACAGAGGTAAGCCATTTACGCTGTTTGTCCATGAGAAAGAAGGATACATGACAGCTATACTGACACAAGAACATGGGGATCGACAAAGACCTATTG
Organism: Pristiophorus japonicus; assembly: GCF_044704955.1. Classification (NCBI taxonomy): domain Eukaryota; kingdom Metazoa; phylum Chordata; class Chondrichthyes; family Pristiophoridae; genus Pristiophorus; species Pristiophorus japonicus. The sequence goes on along the minus strand of NC_091977.1, from coordinate 110,545,343 downwards.
GCTATTATTCGGCAAAACTGGATGCGGTAACCCTCGGATGGGGAAGTTGCCTAAAGGTCATGGAAGCTACATGTCGAGCGGTAATGACCACTGCGGGTCTATTCCTCGACCAAAAGCTGATTGTCAAGTGTCCCCACACCGTACACGCTTTGCTGTCTATGACTAGAATGTCTCAGGTGACGGCAGCTAGATGGACCCGCTGGACAGCAGTTTTGGAAGCTCCTAATCTCCATATCGTCCGGGCCAGCCCGGTTAATCCTGCAACTATGCTCCCGATGTCAGAATCGAGGGAGCAAGAGCGGGGAGAATGTGAAGAGCATGACTGCGTGGAGATTTTAAAAGAAATAGAAGAAGCAGCCTTAGCAGCAGGGGAGCCTCTGCACAACCCAGACCTCATCCTGTTTACAGATGATTCCTCCTTTGTTGACAATGGTACCAGAAAAGCAGGATGGGCAGTTACAACCTTATATGAGATAGTGGCAAAACGATGTTTACCCTCAGGAACGTCAGCACAACAGGCCGAGTTACGGGCCCTGTCAGAAGCATGTCGAATAGCAGAAGGACAGACAGCTAATGCCTACACAGATTCGCGTTATGCTTTTGGAGTCGCTCACGACTTTGGTCTGTTGTGGCGGAAAAGGGGATTCCTCACTGCTGCTGGTACACCTATCCGAAATGGAAAAGAAGTCCGAGACTTACTAGAGGCCATACAATTACCTCAGGAAGTGTCCATCCTGAAGTGTAAGGCCCATACCAAGGAAAATACCACGGAAGCACAGGGAAATGCACTAGCCGACCAGGCAGCTAAAGATGCCGCCTCACAGGGCGTTCCCCCAGAAGAACCAACACAGATGTGCAGATAGAAAGCACTCAGGACTCTGACACGAGACCTTCAAACAATGCAAGGCGAGTGCTCCCGAGAGGAAAAATAGACATGGATTGAGACAGGAATTAAGCTATGTGAAGATGGTGTCTGGAAACAAAGAGTTACCGACAAGCCAGTCGCGCCACAAGCGCTTATGCCTTTTTTAGCCCAACAGATCCACTCGTGGGGACACTTGGCCTCACAACAGATGACGGCACGGTTCCAGAAAAGCTGGTGGGGTCGGAGATTTAAAAAACATGCCCAGCTAGTAGCAGACCACTGTGTGGTCTGCCAGAAAAATAATTCTGGACCTATCACGGTAATGCCCCAACTGAGGCCCCCTGCCCCTGAAGGACCATTCCAGCATCTGCAGGTTGATTATATATCTCTTCCTTCATGCCAAGGATACACTAACATTCTTGTCATGGTCGACAGATTCTCTAGATGGGTAGAAGCTGTCCCAACTAAAAGAGCCACAGCCAATCACCTGCAAAGGTCTTGTGTAAGGATTACATTCCCCGATGGGGAGTCCCGAGTAGCATTGACTTAGATCAGGGAACACACTTCACAGGTGCTGTCTGCCAAGAAGTCTGTAGGTTACTGAACATTACGTAGAATTTACACTGTCCTTATCATCCACAATCATCAGGACAAGTAGAGCGAATGAATCGAACTCTGAAACAACAGCTTGCCAAATATCACCAAGAAGGAACACCATGGCCCCAGGCACTACCAATAGTGCTATGTAGTATTAGGGAAACCCCAAACAGAACTACAGGTCTAAGCTCATTTGAAATTATAATAGGAAGATCCATGTCGCTGCTAGGAACTATCGATTTACGGAAAGCTGATGTTCACTTAATGAGTGACACTTTATTATCATACTGTCAGAACCTAACCAATGCTATTAGTTCTGTTTCCCGACAGGTTTCGGCAGCTTGGAGTAATCCACCCGAAGGAGGACACGACATCAGCCCGGGAGTCTGGGTGTATGTGAAAAAGTTGCATAAAGAACCTTTGGGTGCCAAGTGGGAGGGACCTTATCAAGTGTTATTGACCACCCAGGCAGCCGTTAAAGTCCAAGGAAAGAAAGCCTGGATCCACGCTTCACATGTTAAACGAGCACCCATAACTGAAGCTGAAATCAATAAGGATAATTACTTTTTGTCAAAATGTATACTGATTGTAGGTATTCTAGGCATTTTCCTACTTCTTACGAGCCGACCCTCTGCACCAAAGGGAAATAGTAGGGTTGCAAGGGAATTATAGTAACTGCTCCCGGAATTCTAAAAAGGGAGGTACTTGCGCCCTACTCGGAACTGAGTGTTGCACATATAAGCAACCCCCATCATTCACTTTGTGGAGCGGAGCCACTGAATGGCTTGGTTCAATAGGAACTTCAATGGTGGAAAGTTTAATTCTATTCATTGTAATTATTTTACTTTTATATTGTTTGTTTATGTTGATTAAATGTTGTTGCGAACAGGCGGCTGCAGCTGCTGTCCCACAGGTGAGACACCTTGCAGGTCCCAGCAGATCGTCTGTATGTGGCACAGGGGTATGTTATGCTGAAGGGAAGGTTGTTTACTGGTTGAATTAAGATATTGATTTGGATTAAATTGGAATAAGGTTAATTAACCTACTAAAACCAGACTTCCATTGTGGCCACGATGGAACTCGGGTTGGTGTAAATTTGTGTGGAAGTTACTAGTCCGGACATGTGGCGAAACACATCAACAAATTTTAGAAAGAAACTATTAACATGTATGAAATTATTTTTTAGAATGTTTAACCAGTGATACCTGATGTTTTATGATTCAGTTTATGAAAGAATCAAAGGGGGGATTGATAGAGAATTCAAGCTCTGCAGCCCGGCTGCAGTTTTGAAAAAACACAGACCACATTGCATTAAGTCATCAATCAACTTGACATTTTAGGACCTTGGGTAGCGAGCCAATTAAAGGTTAAAAGATTATCAATTGAGCCAATAAGGTCAAAGAAGGCGAGTTCTTTTCTGTAAATTGAACCAGGTGTAAGTACAGCCATTTTGCCCATGTGGTCTCAGAATGACAAAGGCCTGGCTTAAAGCCAGAAGCTTGTTGCTGCTGCCACAATAAAGTTACATTAAAACTACAATCGGAGTTCGCATTTCATTGAAAATTAAGAGATCTAACACAATACGAAGCAAATCTCTCAACACACAAGTGCTGCTACAAGTACTGTGAACAAAGTGATATTGTTTTCAAATCGTAACGTACAGGGCAGGTCATACATACCTGCAGCTGCACGTCTGCAGATGTCTCAGAGTCCACCATCAAAGGTGATGAATGTAAGGCCATTAACACTTTGTTGGCGTTGCGGGGGCGATCATAGTTTCCATTTATGCCGATTCAAAGGGTACATTTGCAAGAGCTGAGGAACAATGGGACACCTCCAACGAGTGTGCAGGCGAGGTGCAAATCCTGCTAAACCTGCAAACCACCATGTTGCTGAGGAGGACAGATCCACAGAGGATCATGATGAACCAGAGCCTCAGACCGAGGAGGCAGAGGTGCACCGATTCACCACGAATTGTCCCCCGTTAATGCTGAATGTTGAACTAAATGGACTCCCGGTGTCGATGGAGCTGGACACGGGCGCGAGCCAGTCCATCATGGGAAAAAAGACATTCGAAAGACTGTGGTGCAACAAGGCCTCAAGGCTAGTCTTAACTCCAGTTCGCACGAAACTCAGAACTTACACAAAAGAACTGATTCCTGTAATCGACAGTGCTACCGTAAAGGTCTCCTACGATGCAGCGGTGCACAAGCTACCACTCTGGGTGGTACCGGGCGATGGTCCCACGCTGCTCGGCAGGAACTGGCTGGGAAAGATACGCTGGAACTGGGACAACGTCCGAGCGCTATCGCCCGCTGATGACACTTCGTGTGCTAAGGTCTTAAACAAATTTCCTTCGCTGTTCGAACACGAATTGGGAAATTCCAAGGAACAAAAGCGCAGATCCACCTAATTCCGGGGGTGCGACCCATCCATCACAAGGCGAGATCAGTACTGTACATGATGAGAGAAAGGGTCGAGATCGAGCTAGACTAGCTGCAAAGAGAGGGCATCATTTCACCGATCGAGTTCAATGAGTGGGCCAGTCCTATCGTCCCAGTCCTCAAGGGAGATGGCACCGTCAGAATCTGTGGCGATTACAAAGTAACTATCAATCGTTTCTCCCTACAGGACCAATACCCACTACCAAAGGCCAACGATCTCTTTGCAACTCTTTCTCCATACATAACAGGCATCAGGCCCATGGACTCAAAGACAGAGGCCATCAAGAATGCACCCACACCACAAAATGTAATGGAGCTACGCTCGTTCCTGGGACTCCTCACCTATTTCGGTAACTTTCTTCCAGGGTTGAGCACCTTGCTGGAACCATTGCACAAGCTGTTATGCAAGCGAGACGACTGGGCTTGGGGTAAAAATCAAGAGGCCGCCTTTGAGAAGGCCAGAAATCTGCTATGTTTGAATAAGTTGCTGCTATTATATGACCCATGTAAACATCTAGTTTTAGCATGTGATGCGTCGTCGTACGGTGTCGGGTGTGTTTTGCAGCAAGCCAATGCAGTGGGCAAGCTCCAACCGGTTGCATATGCGTCCAGAAGCCTATCAAAGGCTGGAAGAGGCTGCAGCATGGTCGAAAAGGAGGCTTTAGCCTGTGTTTATGGTGTAAAAAAGATGCACCAATATTTGTTTGGACTCAGGTTCGAGTTAGAGACGGACCGCAAGTCCCTAATCTCACTGTTTTCGGAAAGCAAAGGCATAAACACCAATGCTTCATCTCGAATCCAAAGATGGGCAGTAACACTGTCTGCCTATGATTATGTGATCCGCCACAGGCCAGGCACTGTAAACTGTGAGGGTGCTCTCAGCCGACTACCGTTGCCCACCACTGGGGTGAAAACGGCACAGCCCGCAGACCTGCTGTTAGCCTTGGATATCTTTGATAGCGAAGGGTCACCCGTAACGGCCCACCAAATTAAGACCTGGACCAGCCAGGATCCTCTGCTATCTCTTGTAAAAAGTTGCATCCTCAATGGGAGCTGGTCAGCGGTCCTTAGAGACATGCAAGACGAGATCAAGCCATTTCACCATCGTAAAGATGAAATGTCGATCCATTCAGATTGCCTCTTATGTGGCAACCGCGTTAATCTTGCCAGAGGAAGGCAGGGAAACCTTCATACGTGACCTACACAGCACCCACCCAGGCATAGTCATGATGAAGGCTATCGCCAGGTCCCACGTCTGGTAGCCCGACATTGACTCGGACCTGGAGTCGTGCATGCACCAGTGTAACACGTGCTCACAACTGAGCAATGCTCCCAGGGAAGCTCCACTTATTCTCTGGTCCTGGCCCTCGAAACCATGGTCCAGGATCCATGTGGATTATGCAGGCCCCATTCTAGAAACATAGAAACATAGAAAATAGGTGCAGGAGTAGGCCATTCGGCCCTTCTAGCCTGCACCGCCATTCAATGAGTTCATGGCTGAACATGCAACTTCAGTACCCCATTCCTGCTTTCTCACCATACCCCTTGATTCCCCTTGTAGTAAGGACTTCATCTAACTCCTTTTTGAATATATTTAGTGAATTGGCCTCAACAACTTTCTGTGGTAGAGAATTCCACAGGTTCACCACTCTCTGGATGAAGAAATTCCTCCTCATCTCGGTCCTAAATGGCTTCCCCCTTATCCTTAGACTGTGTCCCCTGGTTCTGGACTTCCCCAACATTGGGAACATTCTTCCTGCATCTAACCTGTCTAACCCCGTCAGAATTTTAAACGTTTCTATGAGGTCCCCTCTCATTCTTCTGAACTCCAGTGAATACAAGCCCAGTTGATCCAGTCTTTCTTGATAGGTCAGTCCCGCCATCCCGGGAATCAGTCTGGTGAACCTTTGCTGCACTCCCTCAATAGCAAGAATGTCCTTCCTCAGGTTAGGAGACCAAAACTGTACACAATACTCCAGGTGTGGCCTCACCAAGGTCCTGTACAATTGTAGCAACACCTCCCTGCCCTTGTACTCAAATCCCCTCGCTATGAAGGCCAACATGCCATTTGCTTTCTTAACCGCCTGCTGTACCTGCATGCCAACCTTCAATGACTGATGTACCATGACACCCAGGTCTCGTTGCACCTTCCCTTTTCCTAATCTGTCACCATTCAGATAATAGTCTGTCTCTCTGTTTTTACCACCAAAGTGGATAACCTCACATTTATCCACATTATACTTCATCTGCCATGCATTTGCCCACTCACCTAACCTATCCAAGTCGCTCTGCAGCCTCATAGAATCCTCCTTGCAGCTCACACTGCCACCCAACTTAGTGTCATCCGCAAATTTGGAGATACTACATTTAATCCCCTCGTCTAAATCATTAATGTACAGTGTAAACAGCTGGGGCCCCAGCACAGAACCTTGCGGAACCCCACTAGTCACTGCCTGCCATTCTGAAAAGTCCCCATTTACTCCTACTCTTTGCTTCCTGTCTGACAACCAGTTCTCAATCCATGTCAGCACACTACCCCCAATCCCATGTGCTTTAACTTTGCACATTAATCTTCTTGGAAAGATGTTCCTGGTTGTTGTGGACGCTTACTCCAAATGGATTGAATGTGCTATAATGGCATTCAGCATGTCCGCAGCCACCATTGAAAGCCTCAGAGCCATGTTTGCCTCCCATGGCTTACCCGACATTCCTGTCGGTGACAATTGTTCGTGCTTCACCAGCTCGGAATTCAAAGAAGTCATGACCCATAATGAAATCAAGCATGTCAGATCTGCCCCGTTCAAGCCCGCATCCAATGGCCAAGCGGAGCGGGCAGTCCAAACCATAAAGCAGAGTTTGAAACATGTCACAGAAGACTCCTTACAAACCCGTCTGTCCCGGGTACTGCTCAGCTACAGGACACGACCCCACTCACTTACTGGGGTTTCCCCTGCAGAATTACTAATGAAAAGAGCACTCAAAACCAGGCTCTCCTTAGTACACCCTGACCTCAGTGATCAGGTGGAAACCAGGCGTTATCAGCAAAACATGTACCATGATCGCGGGGCTGTATCATGCGACATCACTGTAAATGACCCTGTGTTTGTGCTGAATTACGGTCAGAGCCCCAAATGGGTCGCCGGCACTGTTTTAGCCAAGGAGAGGAATAGAGTGTTTGTTGTCAAACTGCTCAACAGTCAAATGTGCAGAAAACATTTGGACCAAACCAAATTACGATTCACAGATAACCAGGAACCACCCGAAGAGGACCTCATCTTCAGCGGCCAACCGACACACGCCCAATTGACAACAGACCTCGCTGCCGACCACAAGGATGATCCCACCATCCCCAACAGTCCAGCCCAACCAGTCGTGCTGTAAGACAGCAGTGGCCAACTCACCCAGGCCAGAAGCGACACTCAACCAGGGAGCGCAGGGCTCCGGTTCGCCTTAACCTGTACTCAACTCGCATCAAAGACTTTGGGGGGGGGGAATGATGTCATGTATGCAAACTCTTCATATTCACTATGTAACTATGTATGATGTACCACCTGAGGAGGTCCAGGGGTTACCTGCCCAAGTGTGCAGGGGATATAAAAGGCAGCCAGCCATGCTGCTCTTCACTTTGCAGTCGTATTAAATGGACTGAAGTCACACAGCTCTTACTCACAGTACAAGGCCTCGTGGAGTTATTCGATAGTAATTGCAGACATAATAGAATCAATCCTCATGCTATCTCTGTGAGGCCACGGGGTCTACGCTACATGCATAACAGCCCAAAGCACTCTAAAAGAATGCAGGGCTGAAGAATCGGGCATCAAACCGCATCAGGAGACACCAGAATGGGGAGATCAATAAATGTTACCCTACCTGACCATCACTACCTCTAAATATCACTCCCCAAGCGGCCAGCTGAGATGACAATGCCTCCTGCAGCTGCGGTTGTTGATGCCCGGCGAAGCTGCAGCAGGCGGGAGCGAATATTACATTCGGGGCGGTAATGGGCGCTGCACACCAGACGACATCACGATGTACGGGGCGTGAGAGCGAGGCAGTAAATGTTAGCGCCAGCGCAAAACTGGCAGGAATGTTCGTGGGCATCGTTTATTTCGTGCACCCGGTCAGTAACCCCTTAGCACCCTGTTACCGCCCTCCGCAGGCATTAACGGGAGGCGCAACCCAGGCCAATTTATCCCCCTTTGAGGGCAACATTGCCCTGTGCCCCGATTGGGGGCAGTAACCTTCTGGGGCCAGGACTGTTAGCGCCCGCGATGAAGCCCCACTCCTGCTGCGCAATTGCCCTTACCGCCACTTCCTTTGGGGGCAGTAACCGGGGTGCTACTGGGGTGCTGAAGGAAGCACTATATGCAACGGCCACCACACATTAAAAAAATCCACACAGAAGCATCTTCCACCCTTCAACATGCAGTTTGGGACCTGAAATATTAGGTCCTTCATTGAAACACCTGTGAACTCATTGAACTCATCCCTTTCTGACGTGGAAGAAAGTCATCCTCGATTCGAGGGCCCACCAAAGAAGAAGAAGCACATTGTCAGTGGTAGCCTTTGGGGTTAAGGAAGATCTCAGGATTGTTATGTAGTATCTGCAAAATCAGGTGGGTGCAGTTGTTGGCGGCCCTACCATGGGGAGGCCTGCTATCCTGGCAAAGCCACATGCACGCTCTTCCTGCTTCTGTCCGGTGATTGGGAAGTCAATGTAGTCCCTTCTCCTGCTGTAGAGAGCCTCAGTGACCTCCCGGATGCAGTGATGGACGGCGAACTGTCAGATGTTAGCTATGTCTCCTGTTACAGATTGGAAGGATCTGATGGCAATGAAATTGAGGGCAACGGTGACCTTGACTGTCACTGGGAGAGCTGTGGTTGCCCTAGTTTGAGACTGAAGGTCTGGTTGCAGGAGGCGGCAAAGTTCTGTGACCACTTCCTTGGTGAAGCAAAGCCTTCTAATACACTGCTCTTCGCTTAATGAAGGTAAGAGAAGTGCTCTCGGAATACCCTCAGAATGTAAGGCCTCCTGTTGAGAGTTCTGATGGCCCTCCTCCTCCCTCTGTGCACATGATCCCGTCTTTCACGCTGCCTCCGCTCCCTCCACCATAGATCCTGGAGGGAGAGGTCGACTGCTGGTGCAGCCCACATTAATCTTAGCAAGTGTTGTAGTTTGAATCTTTCCAGAAATAATTATGCAGTTGTGTACTTGCCACAACACTCTGATACCAAAGAACCTTGAAATTACTAAAGGAACCAACACACAGCTACTCAAACTTCACAAATCTGTCAGGTGCAAGTGATTGGTGATAATCCCTTCCTGCTGCTGCACACCACTTGAAGCTGTTAACTCCAGCCGTAAGTCTAGAAGGAAGTTGGGAGATCGGGTGTCCAGTGAGCATTGCACACTCACCGAGGTCACAATCTCCATGATAGCGAGGCCCCTGGCGATTCAGGTTACCAGCAACGCTACTGGTAAGAGCGATATGGCATGCAGTGCTGGAACCAGCATCAGCTGTCTTTACAGCTGTCAGCGTCGTTTCAGCCCTGCCGGAAGCGTGTGGCGCAAGTCACACAAAATTTCCCCTCTTAGTCTTCATTTATGCCTGTATGACTACACAAATTCTAAGTATGAAACTTTCAGTCATGAGCCAGATACCTTAAAGGTGACTTTATGAATGGGCACTCCCGGCGGGGAGCCTCGCCCACTAGAAATGCAAATCAAGAAATTTGCAGACACGTTCCCCATGATTTTCCATCCATTAATTAAGGACTTTGGAACGTTTTATTATGTTAAAGGTGTTAGATAAATACAAGTTATTGTTGGTGTTAATATTGATGATAGAAAATCATTGGGCACATACGCATGATTTCCTGAAAAGCACTGCTAGCAGACAAGGCTTTCTGCCACAAGTGTGATTTCATAAAACCAGCTCTTAAGTGTCAACTCACACTGAAAGAGGCTACATTGTCTCAAGTGACTTTCCCACCAAAAACAGGAGAGTTGGTTGGGCTGCTGATAGCGCAGTCAAGGTTGGGAATGAGTTATTTGGGAACTGCAGGAGTAAGACCACTTCTTACTGCTGAGCAGTGGAGAGCATTGGAGCATCAACTATCATCACTGATAATGGATTTCTGTACCAAAGATTTCTGTTTCTGGGATGAAAACTATCACCTATTGTTACTAAAAATTAAAAAGAATGCCCAGAAATCTGAAATTGAAAAGAAAATCACAAAATATTGGAAAGTGAACAGGGGAGTCAGCATCTGAAAGAAAACGCAAGTTTCAGCTGGGACCTGAACTCAAGGGATCCCAAATCTTTTCATTTTGTGTTTCCAGCATTTTCTCTTTTTATTACTGGGACAGGGGAGATCTAAACCTTCTAAACCATTCCTGCTCTTGCAGCCCCCACAAGAAAAGTAAAAAAAAAGCAAAGAAAACATACCTCTTTGGCCCTTTTCTGGCCCTGGGTCCTATTCCTGCTAGCTTCAGCCAGTGGGAAAGCCAACAACTGCTTACCGTGCACAAGCCACCGGTTAAAATAGCCAAATTGACCCGATGACGTCATTGAAACATGAACATATTTAAAAAAGGACCCTGCTGGTTTCAGGCAGGAGTCCTTGTCACTTGCTCAGCAGAGCAGGTTAAAATTCTTCAACTGGAACTGGATGTTGGCAGGTTTTAACTGTGTGCCCGTCTGGTTTCCACCCTTATATTTCAAAAGTAGCAGCGATGGTGAAGTTCAACACATAATAGGCTAAGGAGTGGACTTTGTTACAAGACTTCACTGGTTTTAAAGTTGTTTTTTATTCGTTCCGGGACATGGGTATCGCTGGCAACGCCAACATTTAATGCCCATACCTAATTGCCCTTGAGAACGTGGTGGTGAGCCACCTTGTTGAACTGTTGCAATCCTTGTGGTGAAGATACTCCCACAGTGCTGTTAGGGAGGGAGTTCCAGGATTTTGACCCAGTGATGATTAAGGAACAGCAATATATTTCCAAGTAAAGATAGTGTGTAGCTTGGAGAACTTACAGGTGATGGTGCTCCCATGCGCCTGCTGCCCTTGTCCTTCTAGGTGGTAGAGATCGTGGGTTTGGGAGGTGCTGCCGAAGAAGCCATGGCGAGTTGCTGCAGTGCATCTTATAGATGGTACACACTGCAGTCATGGTACGCCAGTAGTGGAGGGAGTGAAGGTTCAAGGTGGTGGATGGGGTGCCAATCAAGCGGGCTGCTTTGTCCTAGATGGTGTCGAGCCTAATGAGTGTTGTTGGAGCTGAACTCATCCAAGCAAGTGGAGAGTATTCCATCACACTTCTGAATTGTGCCTTGTAGATGGTGGAAAGCTTTTAGGGAGTCAGGAGGTGAGACACTGGGTGCAGAATACCCATCCTCTGACCTGCGTTTGTAGGCAAAGTATTTAAGTGGCTGGTCTATTTAAGTTTCTGGTCAATAGTATCCCCCAGGATTCGGTGATGGTAATGCCATTGAATATCAAGGGGCGGTGGTTAGACTCTCGCTTGTTGGAGATGGTCATTGCCTGGCACTTGTGTGGCATGAATGTTACTTGCCATTTATCAGCCCAAGTCTGAATGTCATCCAGACCTTGCTACATGCGGGCATGGACTGCTTCATTTTCTGAGGAGTTGCAAATGGAACTGAACATCATGCAATCATCAGCGAACATCCCCACTTCTGACTTTAAGATGGAGGGAAGGTCAATGATGAAGCAGCTGAAGATAGTTGGACCTAGGACACTGCCCTGAGGAACACCTGCAGCGATGTCCTGGGGCTGGGATGATTGACCTCCAACAACCACAACCACCTTCCTTCGTGCTAGGTATGACTTCCAGCCAGTGGAGATTTTTCTCCCTGATTCCCATTGACTAGGGCTCCTTGATGCCACACTCGGTCAAATGCTGCCTTGATGTCAAGGGCAATCACTCTCACCTCACCTCTGGAATTCAGCTCTTTTGTCCATGTTTGAACCAAGGTTGCAAGGAGGTCTGGAGCCGAGCGGTCCTGGCGGTACCCAAACTAAGCATTGGTGAGCAGGTTATTAAGTGAGTAAGTGCCATTTAATAGCACTTTCGACAACACCTTCCATTACTTTGCTGATGATTGAGAGTAAATTGATGGGGCAGTAATTGACCTGCTTTTTGTGGACAGGACACACCTGGGTAGTTTTCCACATTGTCAGGTAGATGCCAGTATTTTAGGTGTACTGGAAGAGTTTGGCTAGAGCACAGTTAGTTCTGGAGCACAAGTCTTCAGCACGACAACCGGGATGTTGTCGGGGCCCATAGGCTTTGTTGTATCCAGTGTGCTCAGCCACTTCTTGACATCATGTTGACTGAATTGAATTGGCTGAAGGCTGGCTTCTGTGATGGTGGGGATGTCAGGAGGGGGCCAATATGGATCATCCACTTGGCACTTCTGGCTGAAAATGATTTCAAACGCTTCAGCCTTGTCTTTTGCACTTGTGTGCTGGGCTCCGCCATCATTGAGGATGGAGATATTCATGGAGCCTCTTCCTCCTGTTAGTTGTTTATTGTTCACCACCATTCACAACTGGATGTGGCAGGACTGCAGAGCTTTGATCTGATCCATTAATTGTGGGATCGCTTAGCTCTGTCTATAGCATGCTGCTTCCGCTGCTTAGCATGCATGTAGTCCTGTGTTGCAGCTTCCCCAGCTTGGCAAATCATTTTTAGGTACGCCTGGTGATGCTCCTGGCATGCTCTTTTACACTCCTCATTGAACCAGGGTTGGTCCCCTGGCTTGATAGTAATAGTAGCATGAGGGATATGCTGGTTACAGATTGTGGTGGAATACAATGCTGCTGCTGCTGCTGGCCCACAGCGCCTCATGGATGCCCAGTTTTAAGCTGCTGGATCTGTTCTGAATCTATCCCATTTAGCACGGTGGTAGTGCCACACAACATGGTGGAAGGTGTGCTCAGTCCCAGGCCCAGTCTGGCAGCTATATACTTCAGGACTCGGCCAGCTCAGTCAGTAGTGGTGCTACCGAGCCACTCTTGATGATGGACATTGAGGTCCCCCACCCAGAGTATATTCTGTGTCCTTGCAAGTGATGTTCAACATAGAGGAGTACTGATTCATCAGCTGAGGGAGGGTGGTAAGTGGTAATCAGCAGGAGGTTTCCTTACCCATGCTGGACCTGGAGCCATGAGACTTCATGGGGTCCAGAGTCAATTTTGAGGACTCCCAGGGCCACTCCCTCCCGACTGTATACCACTGTGCCGCCACCTCGGGTGGGTCTGTCCTGCCGGTGGGACAGGACATACCCAGGAATGGTGATGGAGATGTCTGGGACATTGGCTGAAAGGTATGATTCTGTGTGTATGACTGACATAAGATCAGATAGAAGACTAAATTTGATTCTTGCATTGGGTGATTGGGCAGGCAGAGGGCGAGGAGAGCCGATAATGCTAATAACAAAATTTACAGGAACACCAACAATTTGCATTTATATAGCATTTTTAATGTGGAGAAACTTCACTGAGCTGTAACAAAAAACATATGCCAAATGAAAGGGGCAACAAAGGCTTAGTCAAAGAAGTGGGCTTTAAATAAGGGTCTTAGAGGAGAAGAGGGAGTTGGAGAGGCAGAGCCATTTAGGGAGGGAATTCCAGAGCATGGCTCATCGGCTGCTGAAGGCAAGGCTACCAACGCTGAGCATATGGAGGGGGTAATTACACAAATGGATGGAGTCGGAGTAACAGAGAGTAGTGGGTGGAACTGTAGGGCTGGAGGAAATTACAGAGATAGGGAGGGGCAGAGCATGAAGGCATTTTAAACACATGGATGAGAAGTTTAATTATAATTAGTTTGGGAAGTGGAAGCCAATGTTGGTCAGTAAGGACAGGGGTAATAGACAAGCAGGACATGGTGCAAGAGAAGGTATGTGCAGCAGAGATTAGGACAAGTTAAACTTTATAAAAGGTGGATGCTGGTTTCCTGGCCAGAAGAGCACGTAAGTAATCAAGTCTGGAGGTGATAAATGCAGACAGGCTTAGGTGAGGGGCAAAGACAAATAATGGTCAGGATTTTAACATGGAGACAGGTGGGGGGTGTGGGAAGGGAGGGTCCGTTGAGGGTGGACGAGGCTGGATTGTGGTTGGGAAACTCAGGAGGATATGTTTCCCTCCCTGATGAACATTTGTTTCTCTGTTGGCTGGCTGGCAGTCGGGTGAGTAGGTTGGGATCCGGGGGGGGGGGCGGGGGTGACCCGGGTGCCTGGGATTGGATGGGGAGGAGAGGTCAGAGATCGCCAGAGGGGCTGTCAGAAGGCTGGGTATCAGAGGCCGGATGGGGGGGGGGGGGGGGTGGGTTCATGAGCCGGGATTTTGGAAGGCAGGAGGAAGGTTTGGGGGCCAGAGATAGGAAACCAGAGGACGGGTTTGGGGATCAGAAGGTCGGTGGGGGGAGGAGTCGGAGATCGGAGGCCTCGTGGGGTGGGTTGGAGGACTCATGGGAGAGATCGGATTGGGAGGGGAGATCAGAAGGGTCCTATTGCAGGGTGTTGGGGAGGTACGGACGCTGCACTTTCCTCCCGGACCCAGCAGTCCTCGCCTTAGAATGATAGAATCATAGAAAAATTATGACACAGAAGGAGGTCATTCGGCCTTTTATGTCCATGCCGGTCGAAACAAAGCTATCCAGCCTAATCCCCCCATCCCCCCTTCCAGCACTAGGTCCGTAGTCCTGTAGATTACGGCTCTTTCAGTGCACATCCATGTATTTTTTAAATGTGGTGAGAGTTTCTACCTCTACCACCCTTTCAGGCAGTGAGTTCCAGACCCCCATCACCCTCTGGGTGAAGAAATGTTTCATCATCTCCCCTCTAATCCTTCTACCAACTACTTTAAATCTATGCTCCCTGGTTATTGACCCCTCTGCTAAGGAAAATAGGCTGTTCCTATCCACTCTATCTAAGTCTCTCATAATTTTATACACCTCAATTACGTCTCCCCTCAGCATCCTCTGTTCCAAGGAAAACAACCCCAGCTTATCCAATCTTTCCTCATAGCTAAAGTTTTCCAGTCCTGGCAACATCCTCGTAAGTCTCCTCTGCACCCTTTCTAGTTCAATCTCATCCTTCCTGTAATGTGATGACCAGAACTGCATGCTGTACTCAAGCTGTGACCTAACTAGTGTTTTATGCAGTTTTAGCATAACCTCTCTGCTCTTGAATTCTATGCCTCGGCTAATAAAGGAAAGCATATGCCTTTTGAACTACCTGTCCTGCTACCTTTAAGGATCTGTGGACATATACTCCAAGATCCTTCTGATTCTCCACACCTCTCAGTATCCTCCCATTTACTGTGTATTCCCTTGCCTTGCTGCCCCTCCCCAAATGCATTTTCTGGATTGAATTCCATTTGCCACTTTTCTGCCCAACTGACCAGTTCATCATATCTTCCTGCCGTTGAAAGCTATCCTCCACATTGTCAACCACACGGCCAATTTTTGTATCATCTGCAAATTTCTTTATCATGCCCCCTACATTTAAGTCTAAATCATTTATACTATAAAAAGTAATGGACCGAGTACCCTGTGGAACCCCACTGGAAACAGCCTACCAGTCACAAAAACTCCCCTCAACCATTACCCTTTGCTTCCTGCCACTGAACCAATTTTAGATCCAATTTGCCACTCTCCCTTGGAGCCCATGGGCTTTTACTTTTTTGATCGGCCTACCATGTGGGACCTTGTCAAAAGCCTTGCTAAAATCCATTTAAACTATATCAAATGCATTGCCTTCATCGACCCTCCTAGTTACATTCTCAAAGAACTCAATCAAGTTAGTTAGACATGACCTTCGCTTAACAAATCCATACTGACTGTCCTTGATTAATCTGTGCCTTTCGAAATTAAGGTTTATACTGTCCCTCAGAATTGATTCCAGTAATTTGCCCACCACCGAGGTTCAACTAACTGGCCAGTAATTGCTCAGTTTATCCCTTCCTCCCCTTTTGAACAATGATACAGGTAGAACGTCCGAAATCCAGAATTCTAAAAACCGAATTGTCCGAAAACCTGACATTGTGCAGATTGCAAGAGTCGTCCAGAATCCGTAAATAGTTCCTGAAAACCAGACTTTGAAGCTGTACATACCTTTTTCCAACATGAATCCAAAAAAATATACAAACTGGCTCGGCCCGGCCTCACGGTTGCCATCGGATGTAATGCTCTGAAATCCGGAAATTCACGTAAGTCGGCCCAAGGGTTACCGGATTCAGGACATTGGATTGTTTCCAAAATTGAGAAATACCCGAAAATCGTCCACGAGGTTTCTGGATTCGGGACGTCGAATTTCTTCTCCGAAATCCAGAGAAACCCGAAAACCGGAATGGCCTCGGTCCCAAGGTTTCCGGATGTTATACCTGCACAACATTAGCAGTTCTCCAATTCTCTGGCACAACTCCTGTAGCCAGGGATGATTGAAAAATGATGGTCAGAGCCGCCGCAATTTCCTCCCTTACTTCTTTTAATAACCTAGGATATATTTCATCCAGTCCTGGCGATTTATCTACTTTCAAAGATGCTAAGCCCCTTAATACGTCCTCTCTTACTATGTTTATCCTGTCCAATATTTCACTATCTTCCTACTGAGCTTCAACATCGGCATTGTCCCTGTTGTGTATCTGTAAAGCATGCACTCCCATGTTCCACCACCAGGGAGTGCATCCCCTGAAGTCCCAAGGGATCCCAGCATCCCTTGGGAGCACTGTATATAAGCCGGCCCCTAAGGCCTGTTCCTCACTCTGGAGTGTCTTAATAAAGACTGAGGTCACTGTTATTTTAACCTCCCTGTGTGCAGTCTCATCTGTGTTAGGAACACAATAGTCCCCGTCTTTTGTGAAGACAGCCGCAAAGTATTCATTTAGTACCTTACCCACATCCTCTCCCTTCATACACAGAGCACCATTTTGGTCCCTAATAGGCCCTACCCTTTCCTTAGTTATCCTCTTGCTCTTTATGTAATTGTAAAACATCTTTGGGTTTTCTTTGATTCTACTTGCTAGTATTTTTTCATGCCCTCTTTTTGCTTTCCTAATTTCCTTCTTAATTTCATCCCTGCACTTTCTATATTCTTCTAGGCTTTCTGCAGTATTGAGCTCACGATGTCTGATATAGGCTTCCTTTTTTTGCATTATCTTACCCTGTATGTAACTTGTCATCCAGGGAGTTCTAATTGTGGCAGTTTTACCCTTTTTCTTTGTGTGAACATTTTTACCCTGAACTCCATTTACCTCCCTCTTGAACGCCTCCCACTGCTCTGACACAGATTTACTTTCAAGTAACAGTCCACTTTTGCTAAATCACTTCTTAGCCGAGTAAAATTTGCCTTCCCCCAACTTAGAACCCTTAATCCTGTTTTTTCTTTGTCCTTATCCATAATTATGCTAAACCTAACTGAATTATGATCAATACCACAAAAATGCACACCCACTGATACTCCTTCCACCTGCCCAGCTTCATTCCCTAACATTAAATCCAGAACTGCCCCCTCTCTTATTGGGCTTGCTACGTATTGGCTAAAAACGTTCTCCAGAATGCAATTTCGGAATTCTGTGCCCTTTAGCTGCTAGGCTCCCCGAGGCCTGGGAAATTGGGCCGACCAGAGTTCAATTTAACATGGAGCTTCCACGTGAGGCACATAGCCTCATTATATTTAAAGTGCCAACCAGCCTCCTGGGAGTGGATTGGCCACCCGCCCCGCCATCCCGCCTCCATTAAAACTGGAAACCGGAAGTGGGCAGGTTGGAATCAGGATTCAGATTTCTACCACTTTAATCTCCCATCCGACCCAAACTCGCCCGTTTTTTGTGGTTAAAATTACACCCAATGTTACAGAGGTATAAGTAGACAGCTTTTGTGATAAAGAAGATACGGGGTTTGTAGTTCAGCTCAGAAATGAACAGGATGTGGAGATTGTGAACATTCTGGCTCAGCCTGAAACAGTGGTCAGGCAGGGGTATAGGTGGTGAGATTATGGGGTTTGTGGCGAGGGACAAACACAATTGGGCTGGATTTTTGGTCCGTTGCTGCCATTGTTTTCACCCCAGAGGGGCGGTAATGGCGGCGGAAAGCATTTCCAGGCGGGCTACTAGCGCCTGCTGGGACATTCGGTGCCGGGCTTGCGGGGGTGCAGAGCAGTACCACCCGGGAGAGTTGGGACACCGGCTCGAAATTTGAAACTCACCCGATCCGTAGTACCCCACAGCGCACCCTAGTGGGACTGCCTGTGAAAGTTTGCAGTTCCAGCTCTAGTGGCCGCAGTGAGGGAAGGAATGTATACCTAAGGTATGTGTGATTATTTTTTATTTTTGCGATTCATGTGGATGTGGTGTCAGGAACGTATTGGGAATGTTTTTGGTGTTTTTATTCAGATTTTTTTTTCACGGAAGCCTCTCTTAGGACGCTCCGAGACCAGCTGTTTACCTCGGGACTTTCATTTGCTCAGCCAGCCCAGCACCCTCCCTTAGCGCTCCGCTCCACACTCAACCCAGCTGGTAAATTTTGCGGCTGGAGACGCAAACCATTTCCCGATGCAAAATTTACCGCTCTGCCCGGGTTAACGCCGCAAACAGAAGCGCGACTGAATATACACCCCAATGGTTATGTCTTCTCAATGTTTTGCTGAAGGAAATTATGGCTCACCCAAGAATGGAAGCAGTGTATTTGTTGTGCTGGTGACCAATACTTTGTCTTTTAGACTGCGTGATATCAGCCATTCAAAGAGAATATGCAGTATGTTAAATCAAGTAAGTAGACAACTGCAAGGTAATCGGTAAACATTGGGGCCTGAATTTTATGCTTAAAAAAATGGGTGGGTTCGGAGCGTGCGGGCAGTTAAATTGTTAAAAAAGGGATTCCCGATGTGACCGCGCCTCCAACCCGCCCACCTCCGACTGTAAGGGAGGCGAGATGGGAGTGGGTTAGGGGCGGGCGGCCAACCCGCTCCCAGGGGGTAGTATGTCAATTTAAATATTATAATGAGCCTGGAAGCCTCTTTTTTAATCTCTATTTTGAATTTAACTGAATTCGTGAAACCCGGCAATTAAAGCAAGGCGGGGACTACAGCTTCCAGGTGGTAAGTGGCTTATACCAACCCCCATCCTCATCCTTTCTCCGGACCAAACCCTCGTTACCTCTCTGCAGCTGTAGGCTTACCTGCCCGCAGCCAGCCAGACTCTCAATCTGACTGTTTGCGGATGGGAAATCGAGGCCTCACATGCAAATCAGTGCCTGCAGTTAAAGTCAGCAGGGCCTGTGGGAAACCAAAATGCACCACCTCATATTTATCTAAGGCCATATTCTGGAAAAGGTACAGCTTCCAGAACATAGGAGACAAAGTTTGCTTTGTGGAACCACTGTTAAATCAAATTTGTACACACTAAGAGTAGACAAAGGTAATGCAGCAGATGTAATATATTTGGATTTTCAAAAGGCCTTCAATAAGGTATTCATAGTAGATTCAGGGCTACAATGATCTGGCTACAAAATAGAAAACAGAGAGCAGGGGTTGAGATTGTTGCTCAGACTGGCAGCAGAGGACACAAAAAAATCTGCAAAGGGATATAGACAGGCTAATTGAGTGTGCAACAATTTGGCAGATGGAGTATAATGTGGAGAAATGTGAGGTTATCCACTTTGGCAGAAAAAATAGAAAAGCAAATTATAATTTAAAGGGAGAAAAATTGCAAAGTGTTGCAGTACAGAGGTACCTGGGGGTCCTTGTGCATGAAACACAACAAGTTAGTATGCAGGTACAACAAGTAATCAGGAAGGGAAATGGAATGTTGGCCTTTATTGCAAGGGGGATTGAGTATAAAAGCAGAGAAGGCCTGCTACAACTGTACAGGGTATTGGTGAGCCACACCTAGAGTACTGCGTACAGTTTTGGTCACTGTATTTAAGGAATGATATACTTGCATTGGAGGCTGTTCAGAGAAGGTTCACAAGGTTGATTCCAGAGATGATGGGGGTTGACTTATGAAGATAGGTTGAGTAGGTTGGGCCTATACACATTGGAGTTCAGAAGAATGAGAGGTGATCTTATTGAAACATATAAGATAATGAGGGGGCTCGACAAGGTGGATGCAGCGAGGATATTTCCATTCATAGGGGAAATTAAAACTAGGGGACATAGTCTCAGAATAAGGGATCGCCCATTTAAAACTGAGATGAGGAGGAACTTCTTCTCATAGGGTGTAAATCTATGGAATTCTCTGCCCCAGAGAGCTGTGGAAGCTGGGTCATTAAATATATTTAAGGCGGAGATAGACAGATTTTTGAGCGATGAGGGAATAAAGGGTTATGGGGAGCGAGCAGGGAAGTGGAACTGAGTCCATGATCAGATCAGCCATGATCTTATTAAATGGCAGAGCAGGCTCAAGGGGCCTATTTCTTATGTTCTTATGTTCTTAAATCCCAATACAGATAAGTTTGAGGTTGTGCATTTTTGTAGATTAAATAAGGAAGCCACATACTCGGCATGGCATGGGCTCGATGGACCAAATGGCCTTTTTCCGTGCTGTACCCATTCTATGATTCTACTCTTTGGAAAATAAGAGGCTACATTAGTTAGAGAAGCAAAGGGATCGAGGGATACAGATTCATCAATAATTAAAGGTAGCAATGCAGGTTAACAAGACAACAAAAATGCAAACAAAACACTGGGGTTCATAGAATTGAAAAGCAGAGAGGTTATGTTAAACTTGTATAGAACCTTGGTTAGACCACGCAGAATACTGTGCACAATTCTGGTCTCCCAATTACATAGGCTGGAATTTTCTGGGATCCATTTGGGCGTAGATCGGCGGCGGGTCGGGTGGGAAATATGAAGTAAGTTGGTGTGGGAACCTGTGGTCATCCCGCCCCACGCTCCTTTCTCTCGGGTGCATTTGCCAATGCGGCAGCGACCTGAACAGAAGAGGTGGGTGACCTAATTCAAATCATTATCATCTTGCTGTCAGACCCTTAAGCGCCTTTTTTCGCCTACCTTTCAAATTTCCCTGGCTGCCCACGGGATTTATGCAGCTCGAGAACCATGTCTGTCAGCCTGAGGCAGGAGTTGAGTGGCCATTGCTCCAGTTGATTAGATGACAGCATAAAATGTATTATAAAAGCTCCAGCCTCACAGCTGATCACTTTCCTCGGGCAGAAGCAGGTGCTGATTGCATTCCTAGCACAGATTAACTTTCTACAGGCTGCAAGTGTTGCAGCAAAGTTGCCATCCAATCTCACCTCATTGGTACAACCTATCACACCACTGACAGCTTGCTTCTTTCATCTCTACTTAACCTGTCATCAATTCTATCAGCAGGATGCCATTTACACTGTTTCACCTTTGTCCTCAGAATCAAACCACGGTGAGCCCCAATACCAGCAGCACCAAGCACACCAGCACCAACAACACCACCACCGATCTTCTCCTCAACCACCTGATACTCCACAGTAGAGAACATCAGCGCAGGGCTGCATCGCGCCGGAGGCGGGACCCCCAACACAGGGTATACAGGCAGAGAATGAGCTTCCTCAACATGACTGAGCAACAGTGCCAAAAGAGGCACAGGCTATCGTGCCAGGTTATCGCACACATTTGCACATTGCTTGAGCAAGACCTGCCGCCCAGAGGAGCGGATGAATACACCTTAACAGTGTCTGTCAATGTCACCAGTGTCCTCAACATTTTCACCTCAGGCTCCTTTCAGGGATCTGCAGCAGACATTTTCGGCATCTTGCAGTAGTCTGCCCACAGATGCATCACACAGGTCACCGATGCCTTCTTTGACAAGTCAGCCAATTATATCAACTTTGCCACTGATGAAGCCAGTGTTACTGAGCAGGTGCTTGGATTTGCCACTCTGACTGGCTTCCCATGGGTCCAGGACATCATCAGCTGCACACATGTGGCCATCAGGGCATCCCATCGTAACCCCAGAGTCTTTTTCAACTGCAAGGGCTTCCATTCACTCAAAGTGCAGCTGGTCTGCAACCACAGGAAGATCATCATGCCTGTGTGTGCCAAGTTCCCTGGCAGCTGCCATGACTTTTTCGTCCTTCATCAGTCTACCCTCCCTGAGCTCATCGCTCTTCCAAACAGACTTTCCAGTTGGCTGCTTGGAGACAAGTGCTATCCACTGAAGACGTGGCTCATGACACCCGTGAGGAGGCCAAATACTGAGGCCCAGGAGAGATACAATGAAAGTCACATTTCCATCATAGAGCAGACAATAGGCATGCTCAAAATGCACTTCAGATGCCTTCACAGATCTGGAGGAGCCCTTCTGAGTGCACAAGCCAGGGTCTCCAGCATCGTCATGATCTGTTGCACCCTGCAGCGAGGATTAGCGCTATATGAGAAGCAAGGCACTGAGCATACAGCCTCTTCAGAGGAGGAGAAGCAGGAGGAGCATCAGCTGAAAGATGAGGAGGAGGAGAAGGAGCAGGAAGAACCTGTGGTCCAAATCCCACCAGCTGCCCAGGAGGTCAGGGATGGCCTCATTGTTATGCATGGAGAAAGAGTCAGACTGAACACTGTGAGCTCAAAGTGTGACCTTAGTCTTTTATTGCAGCTCTCCAGGGTGCCTCTCCAACCTGTGAGGCCTCCTTAAATACCTGTGCTCCCAAGGGATTATGGGATCTCTTGGGACTCCAGGGGATGAGCCCTGTGGTGGCTGTACAGAGTAAATACAAGTTTACATACATGACAACACTCCCCGCCCGCCCCCACCCCAAAGCCAATAGTGTAACTATTTACAATATGAGTCGATCTGGGTCATTTCTTGCCCTGGTTGATCGTCTCGGTGTGAAAGCTGGTATTGTTGAATCATTTGTTGGGCCCTCGCTGGGCTGTTGTGCTGGGCTGCCTGGGCTGCCTGGTGTGTTGGGCCCTGCTGGGCTGCTGTGGATGATGGATTCTGCTTCGTGGTCAACCATGGTGCTGGTTGTCACTGGTGTGTATGTTGGGGACCAAGTGTTTCCGGTGAATGAGTCCATTTGAAAGTTTGACCCAAAATACCCTGCTCCCCTCTTTGGCCATGACAGTGCCGGGAAGCCATTTGGGACCTTGTCCATAATTCAATACAAATACAGGATCATTGACTTCAATCTCGCATGACACATTTGCTCTATCATGGTATGCACTTTGTTGAATCCGCCTGCTCTCTACCTGTTCATGTAGATTAGGGTAAACGAATGAGAGCCTTGTCTTAAGTGCGCTTTTCATAAGCAGTTCAGCAGGTGCGATCCCAGTGAGCGAGTGGGGTTTCGTGCGGTAGCTAAGCAGGACTCTATTGTAAGGGGAATAGATAGGAGTTTCTGCGGCCGCAACCGAGACTCCAGGATGGTATGTTGCCTCCCTGGTGCAAGGTTCAAGGATGTCTCGGAGCGGCTGCAGAGCATTTTGGAGAGGGAGGGTGAACAGCCAGTTGTCGTGGTACATGTAGGTACCAACGATATAGGTAAGAAGCAGGAAGAGGTCCAACAAGCTGAATTTAGGGAGCTAGGAGTTAAATTAAAAAGTAGGACCTCAAAGGTAGTAATCTCTGGATTGCTACCAGTGCCACGTGCTAATCAGAGAAGAGGAAGCAGGATAGTTAGAATAAATACGTGGCTTGAGCAGTGGTGCAAGAGGGAGTGATTCAAATTCCTGGGACATTGGAACCAGTTCTGGGGGAAGTGGGACCTGTACAAAAGGGATGGTTTGCACTTGGGCAGGACTGGAACTGATGTCCTGGGGGTAACATTTCCGAATGCAGTTTGGGAGTGTTTAAACTAATATGGCAGGGAGATGGGAACCTATGCAGCGAGACAGGACGAAGTAATATGGAGTCAGAAACAGATGGTAGAAAGGTAAAAAGCAATAGTGGAAGGCCGAGTAAACAAAGGCAAGAAACAAAAAGGGCCACACTACATCATAATTCTAAAAGGACAAAGGGTGTTAAAAAAACAAGCCTGAAGGCTTTGTGTCTTAATGCAAGGAGTATCCGTAATAAGGTGGATGAATTAACTGTGCAAATAGATGTTAACAGATATGATGTGATTGGGATTACGGAGACGTGGCTCCAGGATGATCAGGGCTGGGAACTCAACATCCAGGGGTATTCAACATTCAGGAAGGATAGAATAAAAAGAAAAGGAGGTGGGGTAGCATTGCTGGTTAAAGAGGAGATTAATGTAATAGTTAGGAAGGACATTAGCTTGGATGATGTGGAATCTATATGGGTAGAGCTGCAGAACACCAAAGGGCAAAAGACGTTAGTGGGAGTTGTGTACAGACCTCCAAACAGTAGTAGTGATGTTGGGGAGGGCATCAAACAGGAAATTAGGGGTGCATGCAATAAAGCTGCAGCAGTTATCATGGGTGACTTTAATATGCATATAGATTGGGCTAACCAAACTGGAAGCAATACGGTGGAGGAGGATTTCCTGGAGTGCATAAGGGATGGTTTTCTAGATCAATATGTCGAGGAACCAACTATGGGGGAGGCCATCTTAGACTGGGTGTTGTGTAATGAGAGAGGATTAATTAGCAATCTCGTTGTGCAAGGCCCCTTGGGGAAGAGTGACCATAATATGGTGGAACTCTACATTAGGATGGAGAATGAAACAGTTAATTCAGAGACCATGGTCCAGAACTTAAAGAAGGGTAACTTTGAAGGTATGAGGCGTGAATTGGCTAGGATAGATTGGCGAATGATACTTAAGGGGTTGACAGTGGATGAGCAATGGCAGACATTTAGAGACCGCATGGATGAATTACAACAATTGTACATTCCTGTCTGGCGTAAAAATAAAAAAAGGGAACGTGGCTCAACCGTGGCTATCAAGGGAAATCAGGGATAGTATTAAAGCCAAGGAAGTGGCATACAAATTGGCCAGAAATAGCAGCAAACCCGAGGACTGGGAGAAATTTAGAACTCAGCAGAGGAGGACAAAGGGTTTGATCAGGGCAGGGAAAATAGAGTACGAGAGGAAGCTTGCAGGGAACATTAAGATGGACTGCAAAAACTTCTATAGATATGTAAAGAGAAAAAGGTTAGTAAAGACAAACGTAGGTCCCCTGCAGTCAGAATCAGGGGAAGTCATAACGGGAACAAAGAAATGGCGGACCAATTGAACAAGTACTTTGGTTCGGTATTCACTGAGGAGGACACAAACAACCTTCCGGATATAAAAGGGGTCAGAGGGTCTAGTAAGAAGGAGGAACTGAGGGAAATCTTTATTAGTCGGGAAATTGTGTTGGGGAAATTGATGGGATTGAAGGCCGATAAATCCCCAGGGCCTGATGGACTGCATCCCAGAGTACTTAAAGAGGTGGCCTTGGAAATAGCGGATGCATTGACAGTCATTTTCCAACATTCCATTGACTCTGGATCAGTTCCTATCGAGTGGAGGGTAGCCAATGTAACCCCACTTTGTAAAAAAGGAGGGAGAGAAAACAGTGAATTATAGACCGGTCAGCCTGACATCGGTAGTGGGTAAAATGATGGAATCAATCATTAAGGATGTCATAGCAGCGCATTTGGAAAGAGGTGACATGATAGGTCCAAGTCAGCATGGATTTGTGAAAGGGAAATCATGTTTGACAAATCTTCTGGAATTTTTTGAGGATGTTTCCAGTAGAGTGGACAAGGGAGAACCAGTTGATGTGGTGTATTTGGACTTTCAGAAGGCCTTCGACCAGGTCCCATACAAGAGATTAATGTGTAAAGTTAAAGCACATGGGATTGGGGGTAGTGTGCTGACGTGGATTGAGAACTGGTTGGCAGGCAGGAAGCAAAGAGTAGGAGTAAATGGGTACTTTTCAGAATGGCAGGCAGTGACTAGTGGGGTACCACAAGGTTCTGTGCTGGGGCCCCAGCTGTTTACATTGTACATTAATGATTTAGACGAGGGGATTAAATGTAATATCTCCAAATTTGCGGATGACACTAAGTTGGGTGGCAGTGTGAGCTGCGAGGAGGATGCTATGAGGCTGCAGAGTGACTTGGATAGGTTAGGTGAGTGGGCAAATGCATGGCAGATGAAGTATAATGTGGATAAATATGAGGTTATCTACTTTGGTGGTAAAATCAGAGAGACAGACTATTATCTGAATGGTGACAGATTAGGAAAAGGGGAGGTGCAACAAGACCTGGTTGTACATCAGTCATTGAAGGTTGGCAGGCAGGTACAGCAGGCGGTTAAGAAAGCAAATGGCATGTTGGCCTTCATAGCAAGGGGATTTGAGTACAGGGGCAGGAAGGTGTTACTACAGTTGTACAGGGCCTTGGTGAGGCCACACCTGGAGTATTGTGTACAGTTTTGGTCTCCTAACTTGAGGAAGAACATTCTTGCGATTGAGGGAGTGCAGCAAAGATTCACCAGACTGATTCCCGGGATGGCGGGACTGACATATCAAAAAAGACTGGATCAACTGGGCTTGTATTCACTGGAGTTCAGAAGAATGAGAGGGGATCTCATAGGCACGTTTAAAATTCTGACGGGTTTAGACAGGTGAGATGCAGGAAGAATGTTCCCAATGTTGGGGAAGTCCAGAACCAGGGGTCACAGTCTAAGGATAAGGGGTAAGCCATTTAGGACCGAGATGAGGAGAAACTTCTTCACCCAGAGAGTGGTGAACCTGTGGAATTCTCTACCACAGAAAGTTGTTGAGGCCAATTCACTAAATATATTCAAAAAGGAGTTACTGTAGTCCTTACTACTCGGGGGATCAAGGGGTATGACGAGAAAGCAGGAATGGGGTACTGAAGTTGCATGTTCAGCCATGAACTCATTGAATGGCGGTGCAGGCTCGAAGGGCCGAATGGCCTACTCCTGCACCTATTTTCTATGTTTCTATGTTTCTGTGATGGGATAGGTGAGTCTCCAGTGAGCCTTCAGTTACCCTCTTCGAGCCTTGCTTGATGATTTGCACTGCCCTCTCTGCCTGACCATTGGACGCTGGTTTAAACGGGGCAGATGTGACATGTTTGATCCCATTATGGGTCATGAATTCTTTGAACTCAGCACTGGTAAAACATGGCCCGTTGTTGCTCACCAGGACATCAGGTAAGCCGTGAATGGCAAACGTGACCCGCAGGCTTTCAGTAATGGCAGCGGACGTGCTAGCCGACATTATCTCACATTCAATGCACACAACCACAAGGAACATTTTACCCAAGAACGGGCCTGCATAGTCGACGTGTCCCCTGGACCACGATTTGGAGGGCCAAGACCACAAGCTTAGTGGCGCCTCCCTGGATGCGTTGCTTAGCTGTGAGCATGTATTACATCTGTGAACACAGGACTCTAAGTCCGCATCGATACCGGGCCACTACACATGGGATCTAGCTATCGTTTTAATCATTAGATGGGTATTGTGGAGGTCATTGATGAAGGTGTCTCTGTTCTTGTTGGGGACCACTACTCGATTGCCCCATCGAAGGCAGTCAGCTTGTATAGACATTTCATCTTTGCACCGCTGGAACGATTTTATCTCTTCCTGCATTTCCACTGGGACACTGGACCAGCTCCCGTGAAGCACACAGCTTTTGACTAGAGATAATAAGGGGTCCTGGCTTGTTCAGGTTTTGATCTGCCAGGCAGTGGCGGGTGATTGCTTACTCTCAAATGCTTCCATAATCATGGCTAGATCTGCGGGCTGCGCCATTTCCACCCCCATGGTGGGCAATGGCAGCCTACTGAGAGCATTGGCACAGTTTTGTGTCTCTGCCTTTCTTCCACAAGACCACGTGATTGCCCCACAATAGACAGTCCGCCTGCAGAGACAACTCGACTTTGCGTCTGTGGAACGGCTTAATCGCTTCCTGCATCTCCACTGGGACACCGGACCAGCTCCCATGGAGGGCACAGTTTTTTTTACCAAGGACAGTAAAGGGTCCTGATCTGCCGGGCCGTAACGGGGAACTTCTCGTTCTCGAATGCCTCCATGATCATGAGCAAGTCCGCTGGCTGTGCCATTTCCACCCCAGTGGTGGGCAATATTAGCCGACTGAGAGCATCAGCGCAGTTCTCTGTGCCCAGTCTGGGGCAAATTACATAATTTTATGCCGACAGCGTGAGCGCCCATTTTTGGATGCGGGCAGAGGCATTGGTATTAATCCCTTTGCTCTCAGAGAACAGCGATATGAGCGGCTTGTGGTCAGTTTCAAGCTCAAACTTGAGGCCAAATAAGTACTGGTGCATCTTTTTTACCCCGTAAACGCACGCCAGAGCCTCTTTTTCAACCATGCTGTAGGCCCTTTCAGCCTTGGACAAACTTCTGGACGCATAAGCGACCGGTTGCAAAATCCCCGATCCGTTAGCCTGTTGTAGCACACACCAGACCCCGTATGACAACATATCGCAAGCTAGCACTAATCGTTTACAAGGGTTATACAGGACAAGCAGTTTGTTAGAACACAACAGATTTCTGGCTTTCTTAAAGGCAGCCTCTTGTGAATTCCCCCATACCCAGTCATCTCCCTTGCGCAGTAGCGCATGTAGGGGTTCTAGCAAGGTGCTTAACCCAGGTAGGAAATTACCGAAATAGTTAAAGAGTCCCAGGAATGACCGCAGCTCCGTCACGTTCTGTGGTCGCGGCACGTTCTTGATATCCTCCATCTTGGCGTCGGTGGGTCTGATACCGTCTGCTGCGATTCTCCTTCCCAAGAATTCGATGTCCTGTGCCAGGAAAACACCTGAGTTTCAACCTGAGCCCCATGCGAACCAACTGACTAAGAACCTCCTCCAGATTCTTCAAGTGCTCCATGGTGTCCCGACCTGTAACCAATGTGTCGTCCTGGAAGACCACTGTGCAAGGAACCGACTTTGTCAGGCTCTCCATGTTCCGCTGGAAGATCGCCGCACCCGACCAAATCCCGAACGGGCACCGGTTGTAGATAAATAGATCTTTGTGCATGTTGATGCAGGTGAGGCCTTTCGAAGACTCCTCCAGCTCTTGCGTCATGTAGGCCGAGGTCAGGTCCAGCTTGGTGAACGTCTTCCCTCCAGCCAGGGTCGCAAATAGGTTGTTTGCCTTGGGTAGCGGGTACTGGTCCTGCAGCGAAAAACGGTTAATCATTACTTTATAGTCTCCACAAATTCTAACCGTGCCTTCCTCCTTAAGTACCGGGATAATCGGACTGGCCCAAGTCGTTGAATTCCACCGGCGCGATGCTGCCTTCATGTTGCAGCCTGTCCAGCTCAATTTCCACTTTTTCACGCATCATGTACGGTACCGCCCGAGCCTTGTGGTGGATGGGTCGCGTACCAGGAACCAAATGGATCTGCACTTTTGCCCCCGAGAAGCTTCCGATGCCTGGCTCGAACAACGGTGGGAACTTGCTCAGAACCTGGGTACATGTGGCGTCGTTGACGGACGAAAGCGATCAGATGTCATCCCAGTTCCAGCAGATTTTTCCCAGCCAGCTTCTGCCAAACAACGTGGGGCCATCCCCTCGTACAATCCACAGCGGGAGTTCGTGTACTGCTCTGTTATAGGAGACTTTGACTTCTGCACTGCCAATTACAGGGATTAGTTCCTTGGTGTAAGTCCTTAGTTTGATGTGAATGGGGCTGAGCTTGGGCCTGTATGCCTTTTTGCCCCACAGCCTGTTGAAGGCCTTTTTACTCATAATGGACTGACTTGCCCCTGTGTCCAGCTCCATAGATACTGGAATGCCGTTCAGTTCAACTTTCAACATTATTGGTGGACATTTCGTTGTGAACGTGTGTACCCCATACACTTCTGCCTCCTCGGTACGAGTCTCCAATTCAGCCTAATCCACTGTAAATCGATCTTCCTCTGCAACGTGGTGGTTTGCAGGGTTTGCAGCTCGCCTGCACATTCGTTGGAGGTGTCCCATTGTTCTGCAACCGTTGCACGCATAAAGGGGCCGATGATCACCTCCGCATGCCAACAGGGTGTTAACTGCCTCGCATTAACGATTGATGGCGGACTCTGGGTTATCTGATGTTGGCGTGTAGGTTCTGCCATGTACGTTTCTGCTCGAGACCGACGTTACTTTATGCACAGTACTGGCCAAAACTTCTTTATTCTGTAAAATCTGCTTGGTGTTGTCGCTGGTGGACATAAATGCCTGGGCTATCGTTACAGCGTACACAATTCTTCATAGGATTTCTCTTTTGGCTTTGCCGGGGCCAGGAGATTTTTCATGAGGCCATAGGTTGTTGCCCCACAGACAGTTAGGAGGATCTCCCTTCGTTTGGTAGCGTTCTCGTCCCCTTCCAGCTCGTTGGCCACAAAGTATTGGTCGAGTCTCTCCACGAAGGCCTCCCAATCGTCCCCTTTTGAAAACTTTTCCAGGATGCCGACTGTTCTTTGCATTTTCGCGTGGTTGTTTGTTACCTCGTCGCCAATTGATACACTCATAATAAAGGGTGAAACTGAGTACTGTGTGTAATGAGCAAGTTTGACCTTAGCTCCTTTAATAAGATTCCAGAGTGCAGGTACCGCGTGGGTGACCTGCTTATATACTGTGCTCCCAAGGGATGCTGGGATCCTTTGGGACTCCAACAGGTGGGCCCTCTGGTGGTCAGGTGTCATGCAGGTTACAAAGGGTTAAATACATTACAAAAAATACTCGTATTTGTTTTGATAATGGAAGTTCCTTTTCTACGATTTACATTTTTAAATTTACATTGTAATGCTCAGAAAAAAATGTTTCTTCAACAGTTTCTTCCATCTCAGTTGGATGGAATGGATCCCATTTCACTATTTCGAAGAAGAGCAAGCAAGTTTCCCTCCGGTGTCCTGGCCAATATTTATCCCTCAACCAACATCTAAAACAAATTATCTAGTCATCACCACATTGCTGTTTGTGGGATCTTGCTGTGCACAAATTGCCTGCTGCATTTCCTATATTACAACATTGACTACACTTCAAAAGTACTCAATTGGCTGTAAAGTGCTTTGAGACGTCCCTGAGATCATAAAATACTCTACATAAATGCAACTTTCTTTCTTTAGGATTTATTATAAATAAGGAAACTCATTTCCACTGGCGTTGCACCTTTAAGTTGCTTCCTATAAGTTTGCGTGATCTTTTTGGCCCTTCCCATGACCTGCACAGCAAACTCCCGTGGATCTCATTTGCATGCCAGTGACTATCAGTCAGTGGAGTTGCAGAAACTAGTTTCCTATGAGACAAAGGGAGGGAGAGAGAGAGAAGAGAAACACACAAACAGATAGAAAAGCACTGGGGTAGAAATTCAGGACCACCAGAAAGCTGCCGCCCCTATCGTTTTTAGTGTTTTTTCCGTTGCATTGGACGAGGTGGCCTTTTTCACGAAAATGAGCTCTTTGTCATTTTTTTTCAGGCGGACCAGAAGTCAGTCATAATGGGGGTGGAAGTGGGGCGGTAAGTAGAAGATCGACAATGAGAAGGGCGGAAGTGGAGGTGGGACGGAGTCACCACCGCTGTCAATCATCAGCGGAGCGGTGATGATGTCATGGCGTGTGTGCATCACCACGGCTCTCCCCTTCACTTAAAGGGGAGAACGTTCATCATTTTGAAGCTTTGGTCCACTGGGCCAGCAGGAAGGGTTTCGGCCGTACCAGCAGCCTGGCATGCAAGAGAGGCTGCCAGGCTGCCTGTTGGCGGCCCAGCCTAACCCGGGGGCATAATTGATTGGACGAGTTGGTAACCCTCATACAAACCCAAATTGCCATGGGGAGGATGCAAAATCATTTACCGGTGCACACAATCGCCGATGCACACTTATTAGAAAGACCCATTCAAGGATCAACCCTATGGCAGGGTTTGGTCCCCAAAAATTGGTCGGAAGTGGGGTTCCGACGTGATGGTAGTGGGAGACCAGTAGTCTTTGTTGTCTTAAAAGGGGGCAGGCAGCAGATTATGCTTATTGATACTGGTTCAGCCGTTACCATCATCCACACCCCATAACCTGAACGCCACGCAGAGGCGGGCAAGGGTTGTATGACCCTTAAAGGGTTTAATGGTGATACAACCACCGCGTATACAGGGAAGGCCACTGAACTTCATTTGGGAGACCTCACCTGTAAGATCCCAGCGCCGATGCTGATGACCATCCCCGACAGAAGGGGAATTTTAGGGACTGATGTGTTGGATCAGTATGGCACGGTGATAGATTATAATCAGGACTGTGTTTGGATGGAATTGAGAGATAAGGCAGGAGTGATAGAAATTTCAGATGCTCACTCGGTTTTTGCTATTAAAAAGCCATCTGAGTATGACCCTCCGGGGAGTGAAAATGAAGCTGTGGCAAAACTAATTCAGGAACACCTAGCGGTGTTTGCCACATGCAAGCATGACTGTGGAAAAATGGCAGGCGAAGAATCTATTGAGGGACCTCCCCCACTCATTCACTAAACAGTACCCCAAGGGAGAGTCACCCTTACATCTGAGACACCATAAAATCCCTAGTCGAGCAGGGTGTTCTTAGGACAGGCACTTTCACGACCAATTCACCCACATGGCCGGTTAAAAAGTCTGATAGCAGCTGGCGACTGACTATTGATTACAGAAAGTTAAACTCTGTAACACCAGCCTACTCACCGGTAGTAAGAGAAACTTGCACCATATTATCTCAAATTTCTGCTGGTTGCATGTAGTTCTCGACCCTTGACATTGCCAATGGATTCTGAAGTATCCCTGTTAAGAGGGAAGACCAATTTCCAATCATAATTGAGGACCAGAGCTCATGCCTGCCTCAAGGGTTCCACAATGCCCTCACGATATTCCACAAAAGAATGGCTGCAATTTTAAAAGACTTTTCCCGCCCTACCTGCTTGCTGCAGTACGTAGACGACTTACTGCTGGCAACCGACAGCATGGAGGAGCATCTGTTCCTTTTGCACGAACTGTTGACATTGTTGTTTCAGGCGGGACTAAAGGTGAATCCCCGTAAGGCTCAATTAGTAAAAGAACAGGTCACCTTTCTAGGAGTGTCCATTTCTCCAGAGGGATCATCCCCCGACTCTCACAAGGTGGAGATAATACAGCGACTGCCATTACTCACTTCCAAAACAGCCCTACGATCATTCTTGGGTTTGGTGGGGTACCGAAGGAACTTTATCCCAGGCTCTGCAGAGTGTGCAAAGCCCCTGTATGATTTAATAAAACTGCAGGGTGATGACATTCGCCCGGCATGGACTGATGCTCACACCCAGTCTGTGGCTAAATTAAAAACTGCAATGATATAGGCCACATGTCTGATCCCTCCTGATCCCATGCAGGCCTTCCATTTGGAGGTCGGGGCCACAGAACAAAGCCTCACTGCAGTTCTGTGCCAAACGCGAGCTGATCGACTACAGTCCATTGCATATGCGTCTTGAATCCTGCAGGGGGCAGAAAAGACGTATACCGCATGCGAGCGCCACCTACTAGCCATCTTCTGGTCGGTACATCACTTTACCTTTATTACTAGATTACAGGCAGCAGTGGAAATTGGAACGCCATTAACCTAATCAAGGAATGGCATCGGCCCTCCAGACAGACACATGTATGAGGAGAAGCCAATCAGGAATGGCCCTGGAATCAAGATCCAATCCTGAGGCTCCCTGAGAAACAATGGCCTTAAGGGGTATAATAAGTCAAGCCAAAGATTGTTGGGTCTTTTCTTAAGCACACAGCAAAAGCAGGACCTTTCTCTACAGACCAAGAAGCAGGCCGTGTGCTTTGCCAGAGGGAAGTGACGTATACCTGTTTATAAATCATTATTGTAACATTGTATCTGTTGTAACTAAGTTGATCCATAGGATAGCTGACGACTGCTGATAGATGTGCATGTGTGTGTGTTTAATTAACTATTCCAAATTGTTTTAAAAGATTCAGTCTTGTTGTCAACTTAATGCCAGAGATTTAGAAATCTTACACTATGGTGTAACGGTTGAGTACTGCAGTCACTTTCTTTGCCACAGTCAGAGCTGTCCATGCTGTAGACGCTGGTTGATAATTTGTCCGGAGAAACAAACTTCTCCAAAACTACCTGTCTGAAGCACGGCCTACTGAGACGGAGCTCCTGAAAAAGGTGTTGGAAAATACACCTGGGTCTACAGATCCTGCTGGATGATGAAGGGTGCAAAATTTGTAGGAAACCGCCCCCCCCCCCCCCCCCCCCCAAGTGTTTGGACTCATTGGAAAGGACATTTAATTTGGAACTATTTACTATCTACCAGAATTTTTGAAATCCTAAAGTACACATGGAAGAAATTATGAACTTTAATCGAATTTGGGATTTTACGAGACAAATTTAGTCTGTGTGGGCAGGGCTAGAGAACTAAAGGATGACTATCCTACAAAGAAACCAGTTTGAGTATTGAAGCTGTCTGGGGTATTGAAACTAAAGTAAATTGTCTGGAGAATTGTGGATATTTGAAAACCCTTCTCCACAGGAGACAATAACATAGCGACAATTAACCCAGAGATAGCTAACCATCAACCTGAATCTGGAAAGCCATTTCAGCATATGCATAACAACAAAGGCCCATCCAGCCCGCATGAAAAACCCAAGCACAGACAGACATTGCAAATACCAAGCTAATATTTCCATCAAGAAACAGATTTAAAAGATCGACACACCTGAGACAAGTTACCATTTTAATGAGCCCACCAAAATATGACAAAGAAATATCAAGCCTGCCAAAAATTACACAAAGAATCCGGGCTGATTTGGCGCGAAGATTAGAACAGCCCCAAACATATAACTGGGCCCTGCTTTAACAAAGGGTATGCTATTGCCTCAGAAGACACTGCTAGGGACGCTTAGCAGAAGGTATGCACATAACAACCTAGCATCAAAAAGGGAGAGAGACCACCGCAGCAGTTGTAACTAATTTCTCCAGCCTCGACGTCTTGAAATCGGAAAAGGAAGAAAGAACATCACCATCGCGGCAGCAACCGACCACAGCCAACATGGTACCACCAAAACCACCGCGATCGACCAACTTCAAAACAAAACTCCACAAGGAAGAAACCGAAGAATCGAAAGTTTCCACTCTACAATCTAGGCCTGACTACCAACAGGTGAAACATTATCTAAAAGCACTTTGAAACCTATTTCTAATGAAAGAAAACCGGTACTTACCCAATAAGTCCAAAACACGCCCTACCGCACCAGCGGACACCACCCAACTGAAGATTGCGCA
Organism: Pristiophorus japonicus; assembly: GCF_044704955.1. Taxonomy (NCBI): domain Eukaryota; kingdom Metazoa; phylum Chordata; class Chondrichthyes; family Pristiophoridae; genus Pristiophorus; species Pristiophorus japonicus. The sequence continues at coordinate 110,510,259 of NC_091977.1, read as the reverse complement.
GTAAGAAGTCTTCTCTGACGTTCGGGGTACGGCAAGCAGAACCTACAGAATCCAGCGAACCCCAAAATCGCAAACTACCGCCAACTGACCATAAAGGATTGGTAAACATAGTCCTTGTTTTCCCTGGAGTTTAATCTAGTCAGTGTTAGGTATTGGGAGGTGGGAGGTATACTATTCACTGTCACCCCTTTGAATGTGTGATGTACTGTTCTTTCATTGAGTGATTATAAGCTTAACATTGTATTTTCTTGTCTTTAATAAAACCAAAGTTCTTTTGCACCAAACCAGTTGTCTCTTGCACTTTATCACATTCTCCAAATAAATCCAGAGTTGAGAACCCAAGGGTGTGTGAGCGATTCGAACTGCTTAGAAGGTCAGAGGTGAACCTGATACCCGAGACCACCCCTTACAATGGGTAGTGCTGGGTTGGTCTGGCCATTCTCTGGTGCTGCCTGATTAATCTGCCTTCTGTTACAAGTTCCTGCTGTTCCTCTTTTTCCAACATATAGATCAAGTTTTTTTATTTATTCATAGAATATGGGCGTCGCTGGCAAGGCCAGCATTTATTGTCCATCTCTAATTACCCTTGAGAAGGTGGTGGTGAGCCGCCTTCTTGAACCGCTGCAGTCCTTACGGTGAAGGTACTCCCACAGCGCTGTTAGAGAGGGAGTTCCAAGATTTTGACCCAGCGACAATGAAGGAACGATGATATATTTCCAAGTCAGGATGTTGTGTGGCTTGGAGGGAAACTTGCAGGTGGTAGTGTTCCAATGTGTCTGCTGCCCTGTAAAGTGGAAATTCCCTTTGGGAAGCCCATTGAGCAGCCCTGAGATTCTAATTAAGTGCTTGTTTGGAAATGCAATGCCTTTCAAGGGCAATGCAGAATGTAGAAGGGGGGGTGGGCGTTCCTCAATATAAGAATAAATATTTTTTTGCTTTACAAGCAGTGAGTCCCAACATATGGCCAAAATCTCCATAAGCAATCTAAGTTCAACGATGCCTCTTTAAAAAAGGACTTACACTCGTGCTGACAAACTGCGCCTTTTAAATACTGATGCAGTGTCAAGGATGGGTGGGAAAGCAAAAGTCACAGAATTTAGGACAGATGACGTCATTCTGCCCTATCATGTGCATGTGGCTGCCACTGGGAGAGTGCGCTCTGAAACAGTGGAACCCTGATATCACCATCATAGGCAGTCCTTTGGAATCAAGGAAGACTTGCTTCCACTCCCAAAGTGAGTTCTCTGGTGGCTGAACAATCCAATACGAGAGCCACAGACCCTGTCACAGGTGGGACAGACATTTGTCGAGGGAAGGGGTGGGTAGGGCTGGTTTGCTGCGCGCTCTTTCCACTGTCTGCGCTTGACCTCTTCACGCTCTTTGCGTTGAGACTCGAAGAACTCAACGCCCTCCCGGATGCACTTTCTGCACCTCGGGTGGTCTTTGGCCAGGGTCTCCCGGGTATCAGTGGTGATGTCGCATTTTGCCAGGGAGGCTTTGAGGGTGCCCTTGTAATGCTTCCGCTGCCCACCTTTGGCTCGTTTACCATGACGAAGCTCCGCATAAAGCATTTGCTTAGGGTGTCTCGTATCTGGCATGCGAACTATGTGGCCTGCCCAGAGAAGCTGATCGAGTGTGATTAGTGCTTCAATAATGGGGATGTTAGCCTGGACGAGAACAGTGATGTTGGTGCGCCTGTCCTCCCAGGGAATCCGCAGGATCTTGCGAAGACATCGTTGGTGATATATCTCCAGCGACTTGAGGTGCCTTCTATACATCGTCCATGCCTCAGATCCATACAGGAGAGCGGGTATTACTACAGCCCTGTCGACCATGAGCTTGGTGGTAGATTTGAGGGCCAGGTCTTCCAACACTCTTTTCCTCAGGCGGCCAAAGGCTGCTCTGGCGCACTGGAGGCGATGTTGAATCTCCACATCAATGTCTGCCTTTGCTGATAAGAGGCTCCCGAGATATGGGAAATGGTCCACGTTGTCAAAGGCCACACCGTGAATATTGATAATTGGAGGGCAGTGCTGTGCGGTGGGACAAGCTGGTGGAGGACCTTTGTCTTACGGATGTTAAGCCCTGATGTACATTTGCCTCATCAGAGGTTCCTGACTCCACCAAGGCATAATTGCCAACTTATGCCTTTCCCCAACCCAGGAATTTCAGATACCCCACATTTAATGCAGCAAGTATGAATATTCTGGCACTTATAAATGAAAAATTGTGAGCCTTGTCCCCTTCTAGGTGTTAGTGACATTTCAAAGTGCTAAAAGTGAATTTATAATAGCTGATTATACGATCGGACACGTCCTGCGAAGCGCGGTGTTCACAGAAAGTGCTGGTTGGGAAATTGCGGACCCGCAGCTCATAGGATTACATAGCATCTACAGCACAGAAACAGGCCATTCGGCCCAACCAGTCCATGCCAGCATTTATGCTCCTCTCGAGCCTCCTCCCATCTTTCCTCATCTAAATCTATCAGCATAACCCTCTATTCCCTTCTCCTTCATATACTCTTAAATTCAACCAAACTATTGGCTTCAACCACTCCCTGTGGTAGAGAGTTCCACATTCTCACCACTCTTTGGGTAAAGAAGTTTCTTCTGAATTCCCTATTGGATTTCTTGGTGAATATCTTATATTGATGACCTCTAGTTATGCTCTTCCCCACAATTGGAAACATTCTGCTGTATCCACTCTATCCCAAAACCTTTCATAATTTTAAAGACTTTTATTAGGTGACCCCTCAGCCTTCTTTTTCAAGAGAAAAGAGACCTCACCTGTTCATCCTTTCCTGATATGTATACCCTCACATTTCTGGTATCATCCTTGTAAATCTTCTCTACACCTTCTCCAGTGCCTCTATATCCTTTCTATAATATGGAAACCAGAACTGCACACAGTACTCTAAGTATGGTCGAACCAAGATTCGATACAGCTTTAGCATAACTTCCCTATTTTTCAATTCTATCCCTGATGATCATTAGGCTAAGGTGACAATATCATGATATCCTCTGGAGCAGCTGTTGCGACCAAAGGCCAATACTTTAAGAAGAGCCCTGCTCAGATGTTTAGATTGCTCATCATTTTCCATCCATTTAAATGAATTGAGAGAAAATCAGGGGCTTCAGACCCATGACTTTCCAACCAGAGCCCCATATGAGTGCCATTCTTCATCGGAACGCATGAGTGGAGGTCACTCCGACAGTTTAATGCAAGTGGTAGTTCAGAGCATTGCTCAGCTCTTCAACCAAGGTACTCACTGGCAATCTAAATATCTGAGCAAGGCTCTGGTTAAGATGTCGGCCTTTGGTCGGAACAGCTGCTCCAGAGGACATCATGATATTGCCACCTTAGGATAATGATTGTTTGGGCACTTGTCCAACTCAAATCATTGTAACTGGATTCCACTGTACATGCAGTAAAACATTCTGCTACATCTTTCACTATTCACAGGTTTAGTGATAAGTTTTAGTCACAATTGCTCTGGTGATAATGAGGAGAACATTAAGAGGAAACAAAACAAGATCACAATAGCCAAAATGAAAGATCATACCAATATCAGAATGTTGGAGATACAAATGTTATTTCTTATGTAAATGTAATTGTGTCACATGACTCCATTCTCTCTGAATACACTGATTCTTAGTACTGCAGTGCTAATTTATGAAGTGAGAACATCACAATCAGGCCATAAAGTGGCACTAATTACTTGAAACAGCAGATGGCTTTGAAGAGACCTTGGCTCCTTGCTGTGTAACAAAAATAACGTAATTCAGTTCAGACTTTCTACAAAATTAATTACAGGGCTCCAATTATGTATCCATAGCAATGAAAAACTACATTGGTTATTCTGTCATCTTCATCTAGAGCCTGAACTTTTATACCAAATATAACATTCTCATTAATCTATTCAGAAAATGCAAATGATGAAGTGTCATGATGTAGAACAGATTAGTATCTCAATCTAAACCATTTAGAAACCACATTTCAACCATCAGGGATGGAAATTTGCTAATCCTCAGGCAGCCTAATAAATAAAATGCCACATGTTGGCTAAAACTACACTTTATAGCCGGCCGTTGTTGATAAAATTAACGGTCAAGTCTGTCCCACCTTCCTATCTGGTAGAGGATATTTTCTAAGTTACCTGCAAAAGGATAAAAATCAGAAAAGGTGTCAAGAAAAAAAAAATTAAATGAGATGCTTGAAAAGTTCTTACTTTAGCAACATTTCAAAAATCATCGATTTTCTTTTTCCTCGTTGTGATATCTTCACAGAGCACAGCATACACAGCTTCCTAACATGGCAGGCAGCTCTCTCGGAAGTCTCCGGAATTGCCTGGTTCTGTTTAATGATTAACTCTGCAATTGCAGTACACAATACGTCCACATCCACAGTGTGGAGCTACAAACATTGCAAGCTTACAGACATTGCACTTCTCCCTCCTTAATGAAGAAGCCATCATAACAAACATCATACATAACTTTCATGTTTATACATAACACAGGATATAGACTTATTTTTTTCCATATTTACAAATTTAACTTTACCACTTGTTTTCTGTTTCGAAGAGGATACCTTTGCTCTCGAACAGAACCTTCCAAACATGGTGTCGATTTCACACTCATTCGAGGCTCATCCTGAGGAATGTTTTCCTCCACGGAATTTCCTTGATTTTCATTTGAACTCACTCTAACTTCAGGCTCTTTGTTTTCCTGACTCGGACTCAAACTTTCATTCTGATTCTCTCCCGGAATTGTTTCCAGTACATTGGATTTAGGATTTGCTACTGGTATATCAAAACTATCTGATGAGTCAGAAATAATTGAATCAGTCCCACCTTCAACTCCTTCCATGTCTGTAGGCAAAATATGATTAATAGGAACAAACCTAACCTGTCCATTATCAAACATCTTTACCAAATATGTGCGAGGACCACATATCTTCACCACTCTTCCTGGTAACCACTTTAACCATTTATGGTGATGGTTCTTCACTCTCACCTTCTGGTTTAATTTCACACTTCTCTCTTTTACTCTACCTCTATCCTGATTCTCTTTCTGTCTTAATTGTGTCTCTTCTACGGACTGTGCCAAATTTGGCTTTAACAACGAGAATTTGGTTCGTGGCTGTCATTTGAGAAACAACTCTGCTGGTGTTCTACCAGTAGTTGTATGAGGAGTATTTCGATATGTAATCAAAAAATTAGCCAATTTGTGATTCAATGACAACTGTCGTTTCCTTGGATTTGGATCTAACATTTGTTTTATGAGGGCACGTTTTACAATTTGTACAGTGCGCTCTGCTGCACCATTCGAAGCAGGATGGTATGGTGGAACCTTGGTATGTTTCACACCATTTTTGCTCATGAATTGTGCAAATTCTTCTGAATGAAATTGTGGTCCATTATCTGAAACAATCTCTTCAGGGAGGCCAAATGCAGAAAATAATTTTCGTAAAATGTCCAATGTTTTATTTGTTATTTTCCACATTGGAAACACCTCAACCCACTTCGAATGGCTATCAATCACAATGAACAATTGTTGTCCTTCTAACTCAGCAAAATCAATACGTAACCTTTGCCACACCCTGGGAGGCCATTTCCATGGCTGTAACGGTACTGGTGGTGGTTGCTTGCTTACCGATTGACATGTTGTACACTGACTCACGATGTACTCTATATCTTTATCAAGACCTGGTCACCATAAATAACTGCGTGCAAAACTCTTGGTCAAGCACATTCCCAAGTGCTGGTCATGGAGGTCTCCTAATAATTTGGACGTGAATTTATTTGGTATAACCACTTTTGCACCCCACATGATACAGTCTTTATCTACTGATAATTCATTCCTACGAATGAAGAATGGATGTGTATGTTTATCTGTTACCTGGTTTGGGCATCCATTTGCAATATACTCATACACCTTTGACATCACTGGGTCACGTATGGTTGCTCTACCAATCTCTTCAGCTGTGACTGGCAGTTCATCAATGTATGAAAAATTAAAGCACTTCTTCCCTATCAGGTGTAACTTCTGATGGGGAAGGCATCTAGACATTGCATCAGCATTACTGTTATCAGCTGATCATCTGTATTCAATATCATATGTATATGCTGACAAAATCAAAGCCCATCTCTGCATTCGGGCTGCAGCTAATGTTGGAACTGGGGACTTTGGATGGTGGATGGCTGTTAGGGGCTTATCGTCGTAACGATAGTAAACTTACGACCATACAAATATTTGTGAAACATCTTGACCCCAAAAATTAATGCCAAAGCTTCCCTTTCAATTTGCAGATAATTACTCTCACTGGCACTGAGAATGCCTGAAGCAAAAGCAATTGGTCTCTCCTCCCCACTACTTAATACATGAGAGATCACTGCCCCAACTCCATTGGGAGAGGCATCACATGCTAGCTTAATCTCCTTAGATATGTTGGACTAACATGGTGCTCTCTACCAATATGCCTTTACACTCCTTGATTGCTGTATTGCATTCTTTTGACCACTTTCAATGGATCTGTTTTTTCAAAAGTTAATTCAGTGGATGTAATACTGTTGCCAAATTTGGTAGGAACTTCCCATAATAGTCCAAAAGACCCAAGAATGAACGAAGTTCAGTGACATTCCTGGGAGTGGGTGCATTTCTGATCGCATCCAATTTTTCCATGGTTGGATGTAAACTATCTTTGCCTACTCTGTACCCTAAGTACTCCACTGAGTTTTTAAATAACTCACACTTACGAGCAGACACTCGTACTCTGTGCTTCTCTAGCCGTTTGAGGACTTAATTCAATATGTTATTAAGAATTTGCCTATTTGGTGCTGAAATTAGTATGTCACCCAAACTACCCCTTCAATACCTTGCAAAATCTGGTTCATCACCCCTTGGAATATGGCAGGGGCGGAAGACACTCCAAACGGTAGCCTATTAAATTGATATAGGCCTGGATGAGTATGTATAGGCAAACATGACTTGGACTCCTCATCTAGTTCAAGCTGTAAGTAGACATTCATAAGATCCAGTTTTGAGAAGATCTGACCACCTGTCAGTGTTGTGAACAAATCTTCTATATTCGGCAATGTATTAGGGACATTACCCTCTAGAACCTGGTTTACGGTTACTTTATAATCACCACACAATCTTACCTTACCATCGGACTTAGGTACAACAACAATGGGTGTAGCCCAATTACATCGACCTATCTTACAAATAATGTTCTTAGTCTCTAGTCTTTTGAGTTCTTGCTCAACTTTCTCCTTGAGTGCATATAGTACAGAACGTGGCTTGTAGTAAACCGATCTAGCGTCCTTCTGTACCCTGACACTTGCCTTGAAGCCATGGATCAGACTGCCCATTTCGCAGAACACCTTCGGATACTTCTTGATAACCTCATCCGTTGATGAAAATCTCGTTTCCACACAGAAAATCTTACTCCAATCCAGCTTCAGTGAGCTCAACCAATTTCTTCCTAGTAAGGCAGACTTGTCTCCTTTCACTACTATTAGAGGCAAGTTCTGAAATTGATTTTTATATTTCACCGGTACGGTGATACGACCTACCACAGGAATGTTCTCTCCCGAGTAGCCTCGCAGCTCTATCTTGGATTTCTCCAGTTGGAAATCACGCAATTTGTCACGGTACAGTGACTCCGGTACTACACTCATGGATGCACCTGTGTCAATTTCCATTGGTATCTTGAATCCCACAACGTCTATGTGGATTTTGATGATTTCCGAATTGCTGCCCATTAACCTCGTGCTCCTGATGACGTGTAACTCTAACATCTCCTCGTCCTGTTGTTGTTCTTCCGTGCTATGTAGTCTCTTTGGATTTCTACTCATAGCTTTGAACGCCGGACTCATACCTGTAAAAACTGGTTTACCCTTCAGTCGGCATGCCTTCGCAAGATGCCCAGTCTTTCTGCAGAAGAAACACTCTGCCTTCACATATGGACAACTTTGAGCAATGTGTTGTCCCAGGCACCTATAGCATGACTTCGACGCTCTGTTAGAATTTCTAGTTCCTGAGACTTTCGGCCATGCCCGTCTTTTACTTTGAACCTGCAGGTGATTTACCTCGGTTGACTGACGACCGTAATTATTATTTAATTCTTGGGAATATTGTTTGGCCATGCTCATCGACCTTGCTGTCTGACAAGCAATCTCAAAACGATAGCTTTCAGCAATTTCTAACGGTTTGGGGTTATAGTGCTGCTCCAGCTTCATTAAAATCTCTTTAAGCATTGTGTCCTTTGGCTTGTCAGGCATAAGCAAATTTACAAGAGTTTCATACAATGTCGGACCTGCCTCCAATAAGAAGATCACTTTCTTACGTTCCAACACAGCCCGGTTCTGGACTGCATTGTCTGGAACTTCGATTATGTTATTTGCAGTGAAATACATTTCTAGCCAATCCACATACGCTTTAAAACATTCCCGGTCGTGTCTATATGCCCCCAAATGTCCGATTACACCTGCCATTTTAATCTCTAGCTGTTCACACCGTGTGCTGTATTTTACCTCGGATTTTTGTAGCATTTTCCAAAGACAGAAACTTCCAAAGTCTCTCTGTCGGCTGGCTGAATCCTTCACCAACAAAATTTAAGCTTTAAATCACCCGAAAAATCCCATCTTCCGTCGCCAAATGTGATATCTTCACAGAGCACAGCACACACAGCTTTCTAACATGGCAGGCAGCTCTCTCGGAAGTCTCCGGAATTGCCTGGTTCTGTTTAATGATTAACTCTGCAATTGCAGTACACAATACGTCCACATCCACAGTGTGGAGCTACAAACATTACAAGCTTACAGACATTACACTCGTCATGTCAGTGAAATTTAAAAACAGTTGTAGCAAAGTACCATTAAGAATCAGAGCTACAGCTTCCAATCAGTCTTCTATCAGTGAGTCAGACTGATCAATACTACAGCTTCCAATCAGTCCTCTATCAGTGAGTCAGACTGATCAATACTACAGCTTCCAATCAGTCCTCTATCAATGAGTCAGACTGATCAATACTACAGCTTCCAATCGGTCCTCTATCAGTGAGTCAGACTGATCAATAACACAGCTTCCAATCAGTCCTCTATCAGTGAGTCAGACTGATCAACACTACAGCTACCAATCGGTCCTCTATCAGTGAGTCAGACTGATCAATAACACAGCTTCCAATCGGTCCTCTATCAGTGAGTCAGACTGATCAATACTATAGCTTCCAATCGGTCCTCTATCAGTGAGTCAAACTGATCAACACTACAGCTTCCAATCTTCCAATCGGTCCTCTATCAGTGAGTCAGACTGATCAACACTACTGCTTATTATTTCTTATGTTCTTATGTGTGTGTTGCCAAGAGAAATGAGTCGCACGCTCTTTCCTCCGCAACTCTTTCCACAACTCACATCTGCATCGCGCTGCCATGAATTGTGCATGGGCAATGGGGTTTGTAGTTTAGGCAATCAGAACACCAGTGACTGTAGGCAGTGTAACTCCACTAATACAAATTAAGTGGTACTGATTAATATGCTTCCTTCACAGTGAAGTCCTTAGTATAATGAGAGCTAACAGATACAACACTGCTTAGAATATAAACATTTTCTGGACTTCCAACAGACTCTAATACACACATAGTTTTGTGGGCTCTATCAAAAAGTAATGTGCATACATTCACCGGAATGTTTCCAGCCTTGTCTCCTTCCCTTATAAACATCTTGCACTCTTGGAGGCAGATTTTCTGTTACTGTGCTTGGTGCATTGGATTACTTGGGTGCAGTGTATAAAGGAAAACACTGGGCCGGATTTTTGAGAAGTTTGCGACAGGGTTTTGGCTGTGATTTGACCCTCCGCGGCGCAAACCCGGTCGCAAAGCCCTAGCGGGATCCTCGGGTACCTGTTTGCGGCGGCAATGGAACATACCGCCGGGGAGAGGTGCGCCGACGTGCAACGCCACGGATTGCGTTACCATTGGACTTTCGGCACTCTCCCAACCCGTACGCCAAGCTCAGAATACCGACAGGTCAAACATGTCAGTGCAGCCCTGCCAGCAGCGGTAAGTATGAACACCTGTAATGAAGGTAAGTTATAGTTTTTATTATTTTAATTTTTTTCAGCAATTCGATAGATAAGTGTCTTGTAAATGTTTTAGGGAATTCCCCCACCCCCCACCCCCGCAAAGGCCTCGCTCGCAGTGCTCCCGGCCCCAGACTAAATTTGGCAAAACTCATGTTTTTGCGCCGTGAATCCTCGTGCAACATCCCCCTTACCGATGCAAACGTAAAACCCGAATGTTCGGCCTAACAACAGTAGCGCAGCGAAAACGGTAAGTTTCACGTATCGCTATTGTTTCCGCTGAAAAAAAACAGAAAGCTGAAAATCCAGCCCCAAGCAGGCCAGTAATGGAGGCCACCTGACATTCCACCCAATTAAAATAATATACAAAAAAACATCAGGCAAGTTGTTATGGGTGTACAATCCTTCCTGCTTGATTGTTGCTACAGGTGCTGAGCCCGGGTGATCCAATATGCCCAAGTGCAATAAGAGAAAAATATGCCCCCATGTCTCAGCTTACTTTTGTTCTTGCACAGGGGATAAACCCAAAGAAGACCTCATGACCAAACTACTGTTCCTAATCTTTTCTCTACATGTGCTCTAGAACCTTACTTTTTACTGAAGGACATCACCACAGATCAATGTTAGCAGTAAAGAAAAGGCATTACCTTGTTCTGTGCTTTTTAATCAAAATATTGATGCTTTCATCTGTGAGCTGGCATCCATTGACGAGGAGTCTGTAAAGGCTACAACAAACACATTATTTGGATGCTGTATAGTTTTGCAGACACACACGCAGAACATTTGTTATTTGGAAACTGTAAACCTTAGGACAAGTAACAATTATTAGCTTCTTTTAGCTGAAGTACAGCTACCTGATTATTTTTTCCTCAAGTGGTAGGGGAGGAAGGTGGAGTACATGTGCCAGTTCCATTGCTTTAAATTTCAAGAAAACAAAAAAACTCTGAAAATAAATGTATCTTTAAAATGAAAGCCAGAATAGCAAAATAATACATTTTCTCACTTTCAAGCTACTCAGGCTATATGCATGCATTTCTCGTTCCCCACCCTCTACCATGTCCTCACCAGAACCCGACTCTTGTGCCTTTCAGCAAGCACCTGAGCAGCCTGTTCCCAAAGGCACCACAGAGGGCGAGCAGATACCAGCTCAGACTCCGGCAGTATGTGTCATTTAGAGGCTAGTGTAGCTGCAGGATCTACACAGGGTGAGGCACCAGGCATGAATGGGCTGCAGAAAGGCCAGGGGAAAAGGGTAGCTTGGGGGCCAGTTCCCTGGAGGGAGAGTTTGCGCGTAAGTTCTGCTGCACAGGACTCAGATAAGGATCTCGATGGGGATCCCTTCAGAAGAAAGCTGATGGGCATGCACACAGAAATGATAGGTGCAATGGCAAGGATGCCAGAGTTCCTCTCGGCAATGTCAAGGAGCATGAACGAGTCCACCTCCAATATTGCATGAGGTTCTGCACAGAGCAAAGAGCCCAGGATTTCCTGTCTAGAAATGATGGTACACTCCCATAGAGGCCGTGGCTTCCATTGCAGCATAGGCGGAAGCGACCCAACGTCTCAGTGCTGCAGAGGAAGCTCAGACTGCTCTCATGCACTCTCTGCTTGGTGCCATCCAAGTTTTGACTGCTCTCATACAGTCTCAGCGCGATGCCACCCAAGCTCAGATTTCTGTCATGCAGTCTCGGCTTGAGGCCACCCCAGCTCAGACTGCTCTCATTCAATCACAGCTTGAAGCCACGCAAACTCTGACTGCCATCATGTTTTGGTCTACCACCGTCAACTGGGGTTTTCAGGGTGTTGCAGCAGTTCAGCAATCTGTGCTCCAATAGATTGCCACGAATGCTGAGGGGCGGAGTGGCAGTGGGTCAGTGGAGCAGGAGCCTGCTGTCCTCTCGCAGGATGACTGCATTCTTCCTTCCTCCACTGCCATTGTCACTGTCTGTCAGCCAGCCAACCCAGACTGCTGCTGCACATGCCGAGGTAGTGCAGCCTACAGCTGGGCCTTCTATGTCCACAGCTGGTCGAGGTCGTCCTGTAAGGCCATCTGAAGTCTCCCACATGAAAACTCAGCAGCCTTCCACCAGCCCTGCTGCAGCCACTGGGGGAGCACTAGATCAGGAAAGGGCACACGAAAGACAGACATTAGGTGATTAGTTAATAGTATTAATGTAAATATGTGAGATGTGATTATAAATACATTTATCTATTTGTTTGGAATCTGTTGTGGTGTGCCTCATTTCAGCTTTGTGCCCAGGAGGATGCTGTGATATCTTCTTATTAGGCAGTCCTTCGGAGTCGAGGATGACTTGCTTCCAGGCTAAAATTGAGTTCTCATGTGACTGATGAGTCCTATGCGGAACCTACAGTCTCTGTCACAGGTGGGGCAGGTGGTGTTTGAAGGAATGGATGGATCGGGTGCTTGGGTTGCCGTGCGCTCCTTCCACTGGCTTCAGCTTGCTCTCGGCGTAAAGACTCAAGGTGTTCGGCACCTTCCCGGATGCTTTTCCTCCACTTTGTGCGGTCTTGGGCAAGGGATTCCCAGGTGTCGGTGGGAATGTTGCACTTTTTCAAGGAGACTTTGAGGGTGTCCTTGAAGCATTTCCTCTGCCCACCTGGGGCTCGCTTGCCATGTCAGAGCTCCAAGTAGATTGTTTTGGAAGTCTCGTATCGGGCATGCTGATGACGGAGTTGATTGAGCGTGATCAGTGCTTCGATGCTGGGGATATTCGCCTGAGCGAGAACGCTGATGTTGGTGCGCCTATCCTGCCAATGGATTTGCAGGATCTTGCGGAGGCAGCATTGGTGGTACTTCTCCAGTGCTTTGAGGTGCCTGCTGTCCATAATCCATGTCTCTGAGGAATATAGGAGGGCGGGTATCACTACTGCTCTGTAGACCATGAGCTTGGTGGCGAGTTTGAGATCCTGGTCTTCAAGCACTCTCTTCCTCAGGTGACCGAAGACTGCACTGGCACACTGAAGGCAGTGTTGGGCCTCATCGTCGATCTCTGCCCTTGTTGACAGTAGGCTCCCGAGGTATGGAAAATGGTCCACGTTGTCCAAGGCCTCGTCGAGGATATTGATAACCGGGGGGGCAGTACTGTGTGGCGGAGGCAGGTTGGTAGAGGACCTTTGTCTTACAGATGTTCGCTTCGGTGAAGGTGTTGACGATGGCTTGGAGTTCGGCCTCCGAATGTGAGCAGACACAGGCATTGTCTGCATACTGTAATTCAATGACAGAGGATGGGACGACCTTGGATCTGGCCTGGAGGTGGCGGAGGGTGAACAGTTTCCATTTTGTTCTGCAGATTAGTTCCACTCCAGCGGGGAGCTTACTGAGTGTGAGATGGAGCATTACAGCAAGGAAGATCGAGAAGAGCGTTGGTGCAATGATAATGGATCTGTGGTGGACCGTTGGTCAGAATCACGTCTTGCTTGTCGTTGTGAAGCAGGCGAAGGATGGTGAAAACTTTTGGGGGGCAGCCGAATTTGAGGAGGACACTCCATAATCCCTCACGGTTTACAGTGTCAAAGGGCTTTGTGAGGTCAAAGAAGGCCATGTACAAGGGTTGGTGCTGCTCCCTGTATTTCTCTTGTATTTGCCGCGTGGTGAAGATCATGTCAGTTGTGCCTCTTAGTGGGCGGAATCCGCATTGCGACTCTCGGAGGAGTTCTTCAGCCACAGGGAGAAGGCGATTGAGGAGGATTCTTGCGATGACGTTCCCTGTGGCAGGCAGCAGGGAAATTCCTCTGTAGTTACCATAATCGGACTTGTCGCCTTTGTTGAAGATGGTCACGATTACCGCGTCTCTGAAATCCTCTGGCATGCTCTCTTCCTTCCAGTTGAGAAAAATGAGATTGTGTATTTGCTCCAAAAGTGCTTCTCCGTCATGCTTTAGTGCTTGGGCGGGGATTCCATCTGCTCTTGAAGCCTTGTTGTTTTTCAGTTGTCAGATAGCCTTTCCTACCTTTAGCCGGGCTGGGGTTGTGCTGAGATAGTGGCAGATAGCATGCTGCAGGATGGAGTGGAGGACATTCATGTCGAAAACAGAGGCTTGGTTGAGGAGATCTTCGAAGTGCTCCTTCCAGTGAGCACTGACTGCCTCTCTGTCCTTGATAAGTACCTCTCCGTTCTTGGCCAGCAGTGGGGTAGGGCCTTGGGTGCTTGGGCTGTAGGTGATCTTGACTGCACTGAAGAATCCACGCATGTCATGGTTGTCGGTTAATTGATGGATCTCCTGTGCTTTCTCCACCCACCATCTGTTCTTTAGGTCGCGAGTGTTTTGTTGGACCTCGGCCTTCAGATGTCTGTAGAGCTGCTTTCTTGCTCTCTAGTTGTGTTACTGTTTCCAGTTCAAGAATGCCTTGTGCTTGCGGCATATTAGTTCCTGGATCTCCTGGTCATCCTCCTCGAGCCAGTCTTGGTGTTTCCTGGTCGAATGACCGAGCGTCTCTTCACAGGTGCAAATTATGAAGGCCTTGAGGGCAGACCAGGCGTTGTGGACATTCTGCAGCTCTGGGTCACTGGGAGTCGCCAGGGTGGCAGTGAGTCGCTGACTGAATAGCGCTTTCTTAGCCAGGTCGTAGAGTGCTCCAGCATTGATTTTCCTGCAGCATCATTTCTGTTGCCGTCGCTGCTCTGGGGCAATGTTGATGGTGATGACAGACCGAATTAGGCGGTGGTCCGTCCAGCAGTCGTCAGCTCCTGTCATGGCGCGGGTGATGCGCACGTCCTTGCGGTCCCTCGCTTGGACAATAACGTAGTCTAGCAGATGCCAATGCTTGAAGCCTTATACTTGTCTTTCTGAGGGAACAGGGTGTTGGTAATGACAAGGCCCTGTTCTAAGCATTTCGTCAGGAGGAAGGTATCATTGGAGTTGGTTTTCCCTACCCCCTCTCTGCCAATCACACCTCCCCAGAAGTCTGTGGCCTTTCCAACTCTGGCGTTAGTCACCCAGGAGGATCAGCTTGTCGTCTGTCGGTACTCGGAAAGGTATTGTTCAAGGCTGGAGCGTACACGCTGAAGACTGGGACGCACTGGTTCCGGGCTAGGGTGATCCGAAGTGTCATGATGCGTTCTTTTATCTCGCAGGGGGAGTCTCTGAGACGACCAACCAGCTCATTTTTTATGATGAAGCCAACCCCATGGAGGTGCTGATCTTCTTCTGGTTTACCTTTCCAAAAGAAGGTGTATCCTCCAGTTGAGTAGACTGGGTCTTTACTCGTTGGAGTTCAGAAGGATGAGGGGTGATCTTATAGAAACATTTAAAATAATGAAAGGGATAGACAGGATAGAGGCAAAGAGGTTGTTTCCACTGGTCGGGGAGACTAGAACTAGGGGGCACAGCCTCAAAATACAGGGGAGCCAATTTAAAACCGAGTTGAGAAGGAACTTCTTCTCCCAGAGGGTTGTGAATCTGTGGAATTCTCTGCCCAGGGAAGCAGTTGAGGCTAGCTCATTGAATGTATTCAAATCACAGATAGATAGATTCTTAACCAATAAGGGAATTAAGGGTTACGGGTGACGGGCGGGTAAGTGGAGCTGAGTCCACGGCCAGATCAGCCATGATCTTTTTGAATGGCGGAGCAGGCTCGAGGGGCTAGATGGCCTACTCCTGTTCCTAATTCTTATGTTCTTATGTTTCTTGAGCTGGCCTTCCCCTGCCCGCCGAGTCTCACTTAGGGCGGCGATGTCGATGTCAAAACATCTAAGCTCCCAGGCAACGATAGCAGTTCACCGTTTCGGTCTATCACTGTTGGGGTTGTCCATATGGGTTCTGACGTTCCAGATCCCGAACTTCATTTTGAAAAGTGGAAGATGCATTAATTCTTTTAACGCGGAGTGCCCGTTGCACACCAGCTACCACACAGCTTGACAGAGCAAGGTCTTGGTACAGTGGCAAGGGGCTCCAAGACGACTGTAGACCAGGCTCTACTGTATGGGCCAAGTACATACTCCTACTGTCCTCCTTTCTGCAGGACCTCTCTCCCTGGGTTTCATAGGTCGCAGTGGTGGCCTCACGAACTCGCTGCTGGTCTACGCTGCGCCGCTTCTGGGCCTCGACCTCCGTTCCTTGCTACTTCCGACCTCCGGGTCTCGCCAACCACCGAGCTTCCCGCTGCTCTCCAACCTCCAGGCCTCCCTCTCCTCTCCGACCTCAGGGCTTCGCTGACCTCCGGGCCTCCCTCTCTTCGCCAACCTTCCGGCCTGCCTCTCCTCGCTGACCTCCGGGCCTCCCGCTGCTCACTGCTTGCTGACCTCTCCTGGGCCCCGACCCTACTGCTGGGCTCGACCTCCAATCAGCTACCTGGGATCATGTGACGCTGGTTTTGTCACCCTCTGTGGTTCCGTTGCCTTCTCAGGGTGGCTTGCGCTGCTCCCTGTGGTGGCTGGCTCCTGCTTCTGCTGTTTCCACCCAGGTCGGGTCTGCCGACACCGCGAGACAGGGATGGTATGATGGGGATGTGGTGAGCAATGGGGATTTGGGGTTTCAATCATGCGAATCAGAGTCTGATTAGCCGGTCACGGACAGCCCGTCGTGAAGGCTGATTGTCTGCCTGCCTCCTTCCTCCCTCAACATTGGGGATTCACTGTGCATGGTCACACACCAACTGCACATTAAGTGAGTGGTAGTCTTTACGGTTACAGAAGATGTCAGGATTGTCATGCACCACCCAAAAGCCACGCGGGTGCAATTGATGGCGCCCTGCATCATGGGGCTGGTCACTATCCTGGCAAAGCCGTATGCATGCTCATCCTACTTCTTCCTGGAGAGAGTGAAGTCAACGTAGTCCCTTCTCCTGATGTAGAGAGCCTCAGTGACCTCCTGGATGCAGCGATGGATGGAGAACTGTCAGATGTTAGATATGTTTTCTGTTGTAGACTGGAAGGATCCACTGGTAACGAAATTGAGGGCTATGGTGGCCTTGACCATAGATGTAGGCTTCAAATTTATCACAGCCGAACACTATCGCAAGATGTTTTTCCTCAATCTGTGCGTATCTCGTCTCTGCTGCTGTCAATGCCCCTGATGCATCACATTGCAAAGTGACTTCTACCTTGAGATTATAATACTCAACAATTGGTGTGCTGGTGACAGCTATTTTAAGTCGTTGCAGCGCCAATTCTTGCGATTCTCTCAGAACCACCCTGCGGCCTTCTGTGTTAAATCTCTGAGTGGTTTTGTGATGTTTGACAGATGCAAGAAAAACTTACGCAGATATTGAACAAGTCCAAGCAGTCGCTGGATCCCTGCTACATCAGTAGTGTCGGAATCTTCAAAACTGCTTTAACTTTGGATCCACACACAGTCCTCTTCCTGTAATATCATGTCCAATAAAAGGAACTTCTCGCATATAAAGTTTAATTTTATCTCCATGATTGTTGCATTGCTGTAGGAAAGCTTCTAGGTGTTTATCATGGTCTCAAATCACTAATTCAAGCATATCTCCAAAACCCACCATCATCAACAGTTCCACCATTGCTATCTTAAAATCTCTTGTTGTTTTTTTGTAAGGGTGCAGTGGAATTAGGTTGCTTTGCGTCCCTGTGTCTATTTGAAATCTGAGGTAGTTGCCAGACTCCAACTTACGTGTACCATACTCCGCGTCATCCAAACCAATAGGACTGACTTGATTAGTAACAAAGACTCCGTTTATTCTTGGTTCATCACCTACTGCTATAGTTGACTGTTTGTGTGCAGGCGATTCTTTTCCGTGGCATTTTGTTGCTTGTTCCACACTTGTTGCATGTTCCACACTTGTTGCATGTTCCACACTTGTTGCACAATTTCCCAAGGGCTGGGCAAAGCTCTTTTGTGGAACTCGTGTTTCTTCCCGCAGTTCTAGTACTCACAAGTCTTTGGTGATTCTTTTGCGTTGTCCTGAAGCATGCCTCTGTCACATCGTAGGGTTTCCTTGGCTCTCAGCATCGCACTCACATTCTGTCCCTTCGACTCACCAATGACTTTGAGCTGCTCCACCATGCTTTCAGCTGCGTGACAAATCTCACCCGTCTTCGACAAGGTTAGATTAGCCTCTCGAAGGAGTCTCTCTCACACCCGCAACACTGCAATTCCAAACACAAGTCAGTCTCGGAGTATCTCTTCTGGCATTATGGCGTGGAACGTGCATCCTTCAGCGAGTTATCGCAGTGTTGTACATACGTTTCACCACCTTCCTGCATTATCCTGCTGAATTTATGTCTCTCAAAAAGGAACATTCTTGCGCGGTTGGCAGTACTGAGATGACTTCCTCAGCACCGGCTCTAGCTTGACCCTGTCTCCATCCACGGCCCAGTCTGTCCATGTGTAGTAGACTTCACGCGCCTCTTCCCCTATCGCTGTGAGAAGTGTCGCTACTGTTGTGTATGGAGAAAGAGTCAGACTGAACACTGTGAGCTCAAAGTAAAGTGTGACCTTAGTCTTTTATTGTAGGTCTCCAGGGTGCCTCTCTAACCTGTGAGTCCTCCTTAAATACCTCTGCTCCCAAGGGATTATGTTATCCCTTGGGACTCCAGGGGATGAGCCTTCTGGTGGCTGTACAGAATAAATACAAGTCCACATATATAATAACACTCCCCCCCCTCCCCCCCAAAAGTCATTAGTGCAACTATTTACAATGTAAGTCGATCTGGGGCCCTTCTTGCCCTGGTTGATCGTCTCGGTGTGAAAGCTGGTGTTGTTGAATCATTTGTTGGGCCCTCGCTGGGCTGCTGTGCAGCTCGCCTTGCTGGGGCTGCCTGGTGTGTTCGGCCCTGCAGGGCTGCTGTGAATGATAGGTTCTGCTTCGTGGTCAACCGTGGTGCCAGTTGCCACTGGTGTGTATGTTGGGGGATCAAAAAAAGTAGGGTCCAAGGTGAATCTAAGTTTGATTTGGTCCAAGTGTTTCTGGTGAGTGAATCCATTTGAAAGTTTAACCCGAAACACCCTGCTTCCCTCTTTGGCCACGACAGTGCCGGGAAGCAACTTGGGATCTTGTCCATAATTAAAACAAATAAGAACATAAGAACAGTGGCATGTGGCGGATGGCGTAGTTGTATGCAGACAACTTGAGCGCCCATCTCAGGATGCGGGCCAATGCTTTGGTATTTATCCCTTTACTCTCGGAAACAGGGATATGAGTGGTTTATGGTCAGTTTCCAATTCGAATTTTAGCCCAAACAGGTATTGATGCATTTTCTTTACCCCATAGACAAACACTAACGCTTCTTTTTCAATCATGCTGTAGGCTCGCTCAGCCTTAGACAGACTCCTGGATGCATAAGCAACCGGTTGAAGTTTCCCAAAATCATTAGCTTGTTGCAATACACATCCGACGCCATATGACGACGCATCACATGCTAGTACCAAACACTTACATGGATCATACAACACAAGCAATTTGTTTGAGCATAACAATTTTCTCGCTTTTACAAAGGCATTTTCTTGGCTTTTGCCCCAAACCCATTCGCCCCCTTTTCATCGTAAGACATGTAGCGGTTCTAACAGTGTGCTGAGACCCGGTAAAAAGTTACCAAAGTAGTTCAAGAGTCCCAGAAACGACCGCAGCTCCGTCACGTTCTGTGGCCTCGGTGCATTCTCGATTGCCTCCGTCTTCGCGTTGGTGGGCCTGATGCCGTCCGCCGCAATCCTCCTTCCCATGAACTCCACTTCAGACGCCAGGAAAACACACTTTGAGCGTTTTAATCTGAGCCCCACGCGGTTGAGTCGACTAAGAACCTCCTCCAGGTGCTGCAGATGCTCGACTGTGTTCCGATCTGTGACCAAGATGTCGTTCTGGAAGACCACGGTGTGCGGGACCGATTCAGTAAACTTTCCGTGTTTCTCTGGAATATCGCCGCCACTGATCGGATTCCAAACGGGCATCTGTGATAAACAAAAAGACCTTTGTGCGTGTTGATGCAGGTGAGGGCCTTTGATGATTCCTCCAGTTCCTGCGTCATGTAGACTGAAGTCAGATCCAGCTTCGTGAACGTCTTTCCTCCCACCAGCATTGCAAAGAGGTCATCGGCCTTTGGTAATGGGTATTGGTCCTGCAGGAAGAAACGATTGTTAGTTACTTTGTAATCGCCACAGATTCTGACGGTGCCGTCTCCCTTGAGAACTGGGACAATCGGACTGGCCCGCTTGCTGAACTCGATCGGTGAAATGAAGCCCCCTCGTTGCAGCTGGTCTAACTCGATCTCTACTCTTTCTCTCATCCTGTATGGTACTGCTCTCGCCTTGTGATAGATGGGTCGCGCCGCCGGAATTAGCTGGATCTGTACTTTTGCTCCTTGGAATTTCCCGATGCCTGATTCGAACAGCGAAGGAAATTTGTTTAAGACCTGGGCACACAAAGTGTCATCAGCGGGCGATAGCGCTCGGACATCGTCCCAGTTCCAGAGTATCTTTCCCAGCCAGAGTGGTAGCTTGTGCACCGCTCCATCGTAGGAGACCTTTACGGTAGCACTGCCGATTACAGGAATCAGTTATTTTGTGTAAGTTCTTAGTTTCGTGCGAATTGGAGTTAAGAGTGGCCTTGAGGCCTTGTTGTACCACAACCTTTCGAAACTCTTATTGCCTATGATGGACTGGCTCGCGCCCGTGTCCAGCTCCGTTGACACCAGGAGTCCATTTAGTTCAACATTCAGCATTATCGGGGGACAATTCGTGGTGAATGTGTGCACCCCATGTACCTCCGCCTCCTCTATCTGAGGCTCTGGTTCGTTGTGATCCTCCATGGATCGGTCCTCTTCTGCAACATGGTGGTTTGCAGGTTTAACAGGCTTAGCGCTCGCCTGCACACTCGTTGTAGGTGTCCCACTGTTCCACAGCTCTTGCAAACGTACTCTTTGAATCGGCATGAATGGAAACGATGATCACCCCCGCAGCACCAACAAGGTGTTAATGGCTTTGCATTCATCACCGTTGATGGTGGACTCTGAGTCATCTGCAGACGTGCAGCTACAGGTATGTGTGACCTGCCCTGTATGTTTCGATTCGAAAACAACATCACTTTGTTCACAGGACTTGTAACAGCACTTGTGTGCTGAGAGATTTGCTTCATATTGTCACTGGTGGCAATGAACGCCTGGGCTATCGCTATGGCTTTACTCAAGGTTGGGGTCTGTACAGTCAAAAGTTTGCGAAGTATGGTTTCGTGGCCAATGCCATGTACGAAAAAGTCTCTGAACATGTGCTCCAAATGCCCTTCAAATTCGCAATGTCCTCAAAGCGTCTTAGCTCAGCAACATAACTCGCCGCTTCCTGGCCTTCAGACCTTTTGTAGGTGTAGAACCGGTACCTCGCCATCAGAACACTTTCCTTCGGGTTCAAATGCTCTCAGGCCTGTGTGCACAAATCGTACGATTTCTCCGTGGGTTTTGCTGGAGTGAGTAGATTCTTCATGAAGCCATACGTTGGTGCCCCACAGATGGTGAGGAGGATCGCCCTTCGTTTTGCAGCGCTCTCTTCTCCATCTAGCTCGTTGGCCACAAAGTATTGGTCGAGTCGCTTCACAAAAGTTTCCCAATCATCTCCCTCCGAAAATTTCTCCAGGATGCCCACTATTCTCTGCATCTTTGGGTTTGCTATCTGTATCTCATCGCCAGTTGTTGTGTATGGAGAAAGAGTCAGACTGAACACTGTGAGCTCAAAGTAAAGTGTGACCGTAGTCTTTTATTGCAGGTCTCCAGAGTGCCTCTCCAACCTGTGAAGCCTTCTTAAATACCTGTGCTCCCCAGGGATTATGGGATCCCTTGGGACTCCAAGGGGATGAGCCCTCTGGTGGCTGTACAGAGTAAATACAAGTCCACATATATAAAAGCTACCTGCACACGTTCCAATTCCTGGTCAAGCTTCGTTGCAAGAGCGTAGTTTTTCCAGGCTCGTACAAGCCTCCTCTACTTCTCTGCCAAATTCAGGTTATGTAATTTTGAGAGCCCGAGGTTGTGTTGAAGAACCTCGTGACATCATAGTGCACACAGCTTAGTTTTCGCGTAACTTTAAACCCTATGATGTCCACCAAAAATAGTGAAAGTTGCTTTAAACAATCACTACCGCCGCTACCATCATGTGTCGATATCTCTTTAAGATAGTAGGTGTAGCTGTGATGTGTTATAAAGAACATCAACGTTTTCTGGAGGTATATAAATTAACCATTAAACTCACAGTAACTTCAGAAGCTGCACACAGGCTGCTACTTTCCAGATCACCCACAGAGAAGAGAGAGAACAATGGAATATCCTGAAGAATCCCATGACTCAGGCGCCATGTACTTGCATCTAATGTACATCACGGGATACGGCACATTTTGGGATAAGAACATAAGAACATAAGAAGTAGGAGTAGGAGTAGGCCATTTGACCCCTCGAGCCTGCTCCACCATTTATTAAGATCATGGCTGATCTGATCATGGACTCCACTTCCCTTCCCAAAACTACCCATTCCAACTTCCTGGCAAATTGCATTTCTTTGGCCCACCCCCATTGTGTTAAAAAAATCAATCTTTGGTGCATAACTGGCGTGCATTCCAAGCCAATCAAGAATTCCGCTCAGCTTTCAAAAGTTAGCAGCAAAACAAATTCTAACCATATTTCAGCTAACATTAAATAGCTAAAGAGTACTTCAGGATAAATCCCAGCAATAATCTTATTCTTGTGTATTTGTACAAAAAATGATTTCAGCCATTTTTTTAAATGTTATTGCCCAATCAGAGCTGCCATTTTGTTAAGACTTCCTGCAAGTGCTGAGAGCCAAGGGTACACGCCCATTCTGCTATAGCCATTTACACCTCTTCTAGTCCTATCTTTTGTTTCTTTACCTGTCCCATTACCATCTCCTTTTGCTTTGTACTTTCATACCTCTTATAATTTAATCTCTCCTGCCTTCCACCTATCACAGATCTTCCCCTTTTTTTCTTTCCTCCCCGCCCCCTTTCCCTGCCCCTGCACTTGCTTAAAATCTGTTACATCTCTTAACTTTTTCCAGTTCTGACGAAAGGTCATCGACCTGAAATGTTAACTCTCTTTTTCTCTCCACAGATGCTGCCTGACCTGCTGAGTATTTCCAGCATTTTCTGTTTTTATTTCAGATTTTCAGCTCCAGCAGTATTTTGCTTTTCTATTTGTGATAAACACCCAAACCTGTTTTAGTGCTTCAGCCTCAAAAACAGCAGGAGAAAGGTAACCCGGATTAAGAAGCCAGTCAACATGTAGAATCGTAGAATCATTACAGCACAGTGGGAGGCCATTCGGCCCATCGAGCCCGTGCCGGCTCTCTGCAAGAGCAGGTCAGATAGTCGCAATCCCCTGCCCATTCTCCGTAGCCCTGCACATGTTTTTCTTTCAGATACTTATCCAATTCCCTTTTGAAAGCCACAATTGAATTTGCCTCCATCACCCTTTCAGGCAGTGCATTCCAAATCATAACCACTCGTTGCGTAAAAAAGTTTATCTTCATGTCGCATTTGGATCTTCTGCCAATCACCTTAAATGTCTCTGGTTCTTGACCCTTCCGCTAATGGGAACAGTTTCTCTCTATCTACTCTGTCTAGATCCCTCGTGATTTTGAACATCTCTATCAAATCTCCTCTCAACTTTCTCTGCTCTAAGGAGAACAACCCTGGTTTCTCCCGTATATCCGTATAACTGAAGTCCCTCAACCCTGGAACCATTCTTGTAAATCTTTTCTGCACCCTCTTTAAAGCCTTCACATCCTTTCACAATATTTTCTTAGAACACCTACAGGAACATTTTTATTGGGGGGGGCGGGGGGGGCGGGGGGGGAGTTTTTTTTGTATAGTTACTCATGTTTTATCTGGAGTATTTCTTTAGGATAAGAATAAAGTCTTTAAAACCTGATTGTGAAAATAATTAGAAAATAAATTCTATTTCCACCAATCACTCGCAGAGTTAATATAAGTTACCTGTAGCAAAATATGTGGTACTTACCGTGAGGAGGCTTGAGCCAGTGCTACGATGCCTTTGCTGGTAGCTGCTGTCCAACTGACATCCACAGAAGTTAGCTTGCGACAAACTGCACTTGCATGAAGCAGAATTGTGTCTCCTGTCAGTTTAGGCCCACTGCAGCTTGTAACGTTCAGTTCCTGTGTGTTGGGAAATGTTGCTTTTAAAATAGGAACCAGAATTAACTTAACATCAAAATTCACAATATGTATGATTCAATTTGTTGACAAAAGATTTTTTCTTAGATACATTAGTGGCTTTGTTCATAAGTTAGAAGGTACACTGTTTTATAAGTGGGTAGTGTAATGAATGTATCTGTGAGTATCAGCAAGGGCAGACATCGATGATGAGGTCCAACACCGCCTCCAGTGCACCAGCACAGCCTTCGGTCGCCTGAGGAAGAGAGTGTTTGAAGACCAGGACTTCAAATCTGGCACCAAGCTTATGGTCTACAGGGCTGTAGTGATACTCGCCCTCCTCTATGGCTCAGAGATATGGACTATAAAAGCAGAGATCTCAAAGCGCTGGAGAAGTACCAGCAGCGCTGCCTTTGCAAGATTCTGCAAATCCACTGGGAGGATAGACGCACCATCGTCAGTGTTCTCGATCAGGCCAACATCCCCAGCATCGAAGCACTGACCACACTCGACCAGCTCCGTTGGGCGGGCCACTGTCCGCATGTACTACACAAGACTCCCAAAGCCAGCGCTCTACTCAGAACTCCGACACGGCAAGCGAGCCCCAGGTGGGCAGAGGAAACCTTTCAAGGACACCCTCAAAGCCTCTTTATAAAGTGCAACATCCCCACCGGCACCTGGGAATCCCTGGCCAAAGACTGCCATAAGTGGAGGAAGAGCATCCAGGAGGGCGCTGAGCACCTCGATTCTCATCGCCGAGAGTATACAGAAATCAAGCGCAGGCAGTGGAAGGAGCTTGCGGCAAATCAGTCTCCCCACCCACCATTTCCTTCAACCACCATCTGCCCCACCTGTGACAGAGACTGTAATTCCCGCATTTGGACTGTACATTCAACTGAGAACTCACTTTTAGAGTGGAAGCAAGTCTTCCTCGATTTCGAGGGCCTGCCTATGATGATGATGAGTATGCTCACAGGTTTGTAGAGCTGTTGCTTCCCGTCTGGAGGAGTCGGGGGTCCCCAATGGAGGGTTCTCTATGCAGGAGAGCTCCCTATATTTATCATCCCTTTATTTATTGGGGACTTGGCCTGGAGGGTGGTGCACGGAGCAGTCCCATGCAAGTTTTTAAGTCGGTTCACGGATTCCCAGGCCGCCTGTCATTTCTGCGGTCTGGAGAACTCCGTGTTCCATGTCTATGTTCAATGTGTGAGGTTGCAGCCCCTATTCTATTATTTGAAGGGGCAGCTCCTCAGTTTCTGGCTGCCCTTCAGTTCCACACTCCTGATCTTTGGCGAGCCAGTGCAGA
Organism: Pristiophorus japonicus; assembly: GCF_044704955.1. Lineage (NCBI taxonomy): Eukaryota > Metazoa > Chordata > Chondrichthyes > Pristiophoridae > Pristiophorus > Pristiophorus japonicus. Next base: position 110,484,785 of record NC_091977.1, on the reverse strand, counting down.
GGGGAGCGGGCAGATCGGAGGGCCTCCTCATAGGACTGCTCCTGGGCCTGGCCAAGGTGGTCATTAACAGGTCCAGGCAGAGGCCGGTCGAGGGGGTCATTCAGCCCGACTGCCTGCCTCACTTCCGCGGTTATATTCGAGCCAGGGAGTCCCTGGAGATGGAGCATGCGGTGTCCACCGGTATGCTCACGGCCTCCCATGAGAGTTGGGCGCCGGAGGGACTGGATTGCACCATCACTCCTGGGAACAGAATTTTTATTTGATTGGCAAAGTTCCCAGTTAATTTCTAAATTTATAGGTTCTAGTGCCCTTACCAAAAAGGGGCACTTCATTTAAAGTTTTGTTTAAAATAGTTGTAGAGCTGTTGCTTCCCATCCAGAGGAGACGGGGGTCCCCAATGGCGTCCTCTCTATGTGGGAGACTTCCCTTTATTTATTGGGGACTTGGCTTGGAGGGTGTTGCACAGGACAGTCCTGTGCAATAAGTTTTTAAGTCGGTTCACGGACTCCCAAGCTGCCTGCATTTTCTGTGATCTGGAGGAGTCCGTGTTCCATGTTCAATGTGCGAGGTTGCAGCCCCTATTCCATTACTTGAAGGGGCTGCTCCTCAATTTCTGGCTGCACTTCAGTCCCACGTTCCTGATCTTTAGACACCCAGTGCAGAGGGGAGCGGGCAGGTCGGAGGGCCTCCTCGCAGGACTGTTCCTGGGCATGGCCAAGGTGGCCATTAACAGGTCCAGCCCGACTGCCTGCCTCTCTTCATCTTCAGCGACACCCTGGCTCGGTTACATCCGAGCCAGGGTGTCGCTGAAGATGAAGCAAGCGATGTCCACTGGTATGCTCGCGGCCTTCCGCGAGAGGTGGGCACCAGAGGGATTGGAGTGCATTATTACTCCTGGAAAGCAAATTTTAATTTGATCTAAGTTCCCTGTAAAGTTTTATTTGTAAATTTGTGGGTTCTAGTGCCCTTACCAAAAGGGATCACTTGCCTTTAAGTTCTATTAAAATAGTTGTAGAGCTGTTGCATTGTAAGCGGCTTAGCCAGTCACATGATGTTCACAAGACTCAATAAAACATCAGTCAGTTGGGTCTAGGTCATCCACAATGAGGTATGCAGTTGTGAGCCTAGTGGATGAACTGGTAATGTGTAATGTGATTGTTAAATCTTTGTTAATAAATCAATTAGTTCTTAATAGCAATGTGTTTCTATGAATTCTTAAGCCAAAAACCCATGAAGCAAATACATTACAGGTAGCACTCTCGCCTCTGCGTCAGAAGGTTGTGGTTTCAAGTCCCACTCTAGGGACTTGAGCACAAAAGACCTAGGCTGACACTCCAGTGCAGTGCTGACGGAGGTGCCGTCTTTCAGATGAGATGTTAAACCGAAGCTCCATCTGCTCTCTCAAGTGGACGTAAAAGATCCCGGAGGACTATTTCAGAGGACTAAACATAACCAAAAAACAGATTTTCTGGTTATTATCATATTGCTCTTTGTGGGAGCTTGCTTGTGTGCAAATTGGCTGTCATGTTTCCTGTTATGTATGAATAAAGAGTCTGACTAGATACTGTGAGCTCAAAGTAAAGTGTGACCGTAGTCTTTTATTGCAGGTCTCCAGAGTGCCTCTCCAGCCTGTGAGGCCTCCTTAAGTACACGTGTTCCCAAGGGATTATGGGATCCCTTGGGGCTCCAGGGGATGAGTCCTCTGGTGGCTACACAAGGTATTTACAGGTTTACATATATAACAACACTCCCCCCCGCCCCCCCCGCCCCAAAGTCAATAATGTAACTATTTACAAGGTGAGTCGATCTGGGGCCTTTCTTTCCCTAGTTGATCGTGTCGGTGCAAATGCTGGTTTAGTGAATCGTTTGTTGAGCCCTCGCTGGGCTGCTGTGCAGCTGGCCTTGCTGGGCTGCCTGGTGTGGTGAGTCCTGCTGGGCTGCTGCGGGTGCTGGGTTCTGCTTCGTGGTCAACCGCGATGTCGGTTGCCACTGGTGTGTATGTTAGGGGGCCAAATAAGGTAGGGTCCAATGTGGGTTGCTCGGGATAATCCGTGAATCTGAGTTTGATTTGGTCCAAGTGTTTACGGTGCATGAGTCCATTTGAAAGTTTGACCCGAAACACCCTACTCCCCTCTTTGGCCACAACAGTGCGGGAAGCCACTTGGGACCTTGTCCATAGTTCAACACAAACACAGAATCATTGATTTCAATCTCGCGTGACACATTCGCGCTATCATGATATGTACTTTGTTGAAGCCTCCTACTCTCTACCTGTTCATGTAGATCAGGGTGGACTAATGAGAGCCTTGTCTTAAGTGCCCTTTTCATGAGCAGTTCAGCGGAAATCCCAGTGAGTGAGTGGGGTCTCGTGCGGTAGCTAAGCAGGACTCGGGATAGGCGAGTCTGCAGTGAGCCTTCAGTTACCCTCTTCAAGCTTTGCTTGATGGTTTGCACTGCTCTCTCTGCCTGACCATTGGATGCTGGTTTGAACAGGGCAGATGTAACATGTTTGATCCCATTACAGGTCATGAATTCTTTGAACTCGGCACTGGTGAAACATGGACCGTTGTCGCCCACAAGGACATCAGGCAGGCCGCGCGTGGCAAACATGGCCCGCAGGCTTTCAGTGGTGGTAGCGGATGTGCTTGCCGACATTATCTCACATTCAATCCATTTGGAGTACGCATCTACAACCACAAGGAACATTTTACACAACACCTGGCCTGCATAGTCGACATGGACCCTGGACCACGGTTTGGAGGGCCACACCATAAACTTAGTGGCACCTCCCTGGGTACATTGCTTAACTGCGAGCACGTGTTATATTTGTGAACGCAGGACTCTAAGTCTTCATCGTTACCGGGCCACTACATGTGGGATCTGGCTATCGCTTTCATCATTACAATGCCTGGGTGAGTACTGTGGAGATCACTGATGAAAGTGTCCCTGCCCTTCTTGGAGACCACTACCCGATTACCCCACAGAAGGCAGTCTGCCTGTATAGACATTTCATCTTTGCGCCGCTGGTACGGCTTTATCTCTTCCTGCATTTCCAATGAGATAATGGACCAGCTCCCGTGAAGCACATAATTTTTTACTAGGGACAGTAAGGGGTCCTGGCTCGTCCAGGTTCTATCTGTCAGGTTGTGACGGGTGATTGCTCACTCTCGAATGTTTCCATTACCATGACTAAATCTGCGGATGGGCAATGGCAGCCTATTGAGAACAACGGCACAGTTTTCTGTGCCTGGCCTGTGGCGGATGGCGTAGTTGTATGCGGACAACGTGAGCGCCCATCTCTGGATGCAGGCCGATGCATTCGTATTTATCCCCTTACTTTCGGAAAAAAGAGATATCAGTGGCTTATGGTCAGTTTCCAATTCAAATTCGAGCCCAAACAGATATTGATGCATTTTCTTTACCCCATAAACACACGCTAACGCTTCTTTTTCAGTCATGCTGTAGGCTCCCTCAGCCTTAGACAGACTTCTGGATGCATAAGCAACCGGTTGCAATCTCTCAGATTCATTAGCTTGTTGCAATACGCACCCGACCCCATATGACGATGCATCACATGCTACTACCAGACGCTTACATGGATCATACAACACAAGCAATTTGTTTGAGCATAACAATTTTCTAGCTTTTACAAAGGCATTTTCTTGGCTTTTACCCCATACCTATTTGTCTCCTTTGTGCAGTAAGGCATGCAGTGGTCCTAACAGTGTGCTGAGACATGGTAAGAAGTTACCAAAGTAGTTCAGGAGTCCGAGAAACGACCACAGCTCCATCACGATCTGTGGCCTTGGTGCGTTCTCGATTGCCTCCATCTTCGAATCGGTGGGCCTGATGCCGTCCACCGCAATTCTTCTCCCCAAGAACTCCACTTCAGGTGCCAGGAAAACGCACTTTGAGCATTTTAACCTGAGCCCCACACGGTTGAGTCAACTAAGAATCTCCTCTGGGTTCTGCTGACGCTCGACTGTGTCCCGAACTGTAACCAAGATTCGTCCTGGAAGACCATCATGCGCGGGGCAGACTTCAGTAAGCTTTCCATGTTCCCCTGGAATATCGCCGCGGTTGATCGAATCCCAAATGGGCATCTGTTGTAAATGAAGAGACCTTTGTGCATGTTGATCCAGATGAGGCACTTCGATGATTCCTCCAGCTCCTGTGTCATGTAGGCTGAGGTCAAGTCCAGCTTCGTGAATGTCTTTCCTCCCGCCAGCGTCGCAAAAAGGTCATCTAACTTTTGTCGGGGTATTGATCCTGCAGAGAGAAACGATTGATAGTTACTTTGTAATCACCACAGATTCTGACGGTGCCGTCTCCTTTGAGGACTGGAACAATCGACTGGCCCACTCATTGAATTCGATCGCCGAAATGATGCCCTCTCGTTGCAGCCGGTCCAGCTCGATCTCCACCCTCTCTCTAATCACGTACCGTACTGCTCTCGCCTTGTGATGGATGGGTTGCACACCCGGAATTAGCTAATCAGCACTTTTGCTCCTTGGAACTTCCCGATGCCTGGTTCAAACAGCGAGGGGAACTTGTTTAAGACCTGGGCACACGAAGTTTCGTCAACGGACGAGAGTGCTCGGACGTGGTCCCAGTTCCAGTGTATCTTTCCCAGCCAGCTCCTGCCGAGCAGCGTGATACCATCACCCGGTACCACCCAGAGTGGTAGCTTGTGCACCGCTCCATCATAGGAGACCTTTACAGTAGCACTGCCGATTACGGGAATCAGTTGCTTTGTGTAAGTTCTCAGTTTAGTGCGAATGGGAGTCAGGACTGGCCTTGAGGCCTTGCTGCACCACAATTTATCGAAAGTCTTTTTGCTCATAATGGACTGGCTCGCGCCCGTGTCCAGCTCCATTGACACCAGGAGTCCATTTAATTCAACGTTCAGCATTATTGGGGGGCCACTTTCTGGTATGCACTATATACCTCTGCCTCCTCGGTCTGAGGCTCTGGTTCGTCGTGATCTGCCGTGGATCTGTCCTCCTCTGCAACATGATAGTTTGCAGGATTAGCAGGGTTTGCCGCTTGCTTGCACATACATTGGAGGTGTCCCATTGTTCACAGCCCTTGCAAACGTACCCTCTGAAGCAACATAAATGGAAACGATGATCACCCCCGCAGTGCCAACAAGGTGTTAATGGCCTTGCATTCATCACCCTTGATGGTGGACTCTGAGACATCTGCGGACGTGCAGCTGCAGGCATGTGGGGCCTGCCCAGTATGTTGCGATTTGAAAACAGCATCACTTTGTTCACAGTATTTGTAGCAGCACTCGCATGCTCAGAGATTTGCTTAGTATTGTCACTGGTGGCAATGAACGCCTGGGCTATCGCTATGGTTTTACTCAAGGTTGGGGTCTCTAAAGTCAAAAGTTTGCGAAGTATCACTTCATGGCCAATGCCATGGCCAATGCCAAGTACGAAGAAGTCCCTGAGCTCTAAATGTCCTTCAAATTCGCAATGTCCTGCAAGCCATCTCAGCTCAGCGACATAGCTCACCACTCCCTGGCCTTCAGACCTTTTGTAGGTGTGGAACCGGTACCTCACCAACAGAATGCTTTCCTTTGGGTTCAGATGCTCCCGGACCAGTGTGCACAAAGCATCGTACGATTTCTCTGTGAGTTTCGCAGGAGCAAGCAGATTTTTCATGAGGCCATACGTTGGTGCCCCGCAGACGGTGAGGAGAATCGCCCTTCGTTCGCTTCTCCTTCCAGCTCGTTGGCCACGAAGTATTGATCGAATCGCTCCACGAAGGTTTCCCAATCATGTCCCTCCGAAAATTTCTCCAGGATGCCCACTGTTCTCTGCATTGTTGGGTTCGTCATCTGTATCTCATCGCCAGTTGTTATGTAGGAATAAAGAGTCTGACTAGACACTGTAAGCTCAAAGTAAAGTGTGACTGTAGTCTTTTATTGCCGATCTCCAGAGTGCCTTTCCAGCCTGTGAGGCCTCCTTAAGTACAGGTGCTCCCAAGGGATTGTGGGATCCCTTGGGACTCCAGGGGATGAGCCCTCTGGTGGCTACACAAGATATTTACAGGTTACATATATAACATTTCCTACATTACAACAGTGAATACACTCCAAAAAGTACATCATTGGCTGTAAAGCGCTTTGAGACATCCGGTGGTCGTGAAAGGCGCTATATAAATCCAAGTCTTTCTTTTCTTTTCACAATGCTGCTTAGGTGAAGCTGTGTTTAAACTGGCCTGTCCGCAGAGTCTAATTACTGTGAATGGCCACAATTTGTGGCCAATTAGTGGTTAATTACTGTGATGATTATTCTGAGGACAAGTAAAGACTCAGTGCGGATTTCGTCCCCTACGGGGCACAACGGACATGACTTTTGCAGCGCAACAGCTCCAGAAAAAATGCAGGGAACAGCGCCAGCCCTTATACATGGCCTTCTTCGACCTTACAAAGGCCTTTGATACTGTCAACCGCGAGGGTCTATGGCGCGTCCTCCTCCGTTTCAGGTGCCCCCAAAAGTTTGTCACCATTCTCCACCTGCTCCACGACGACAGGCAGGCCGTGATCCTTACCAACGGATCCATCACAGAACCAATCAACGTCCGGACCGGGGTCAAACAGGGCTGCGTCATTGCCCTAACCCTCTTCTCAATCTTTCTCGCCGCCAGGCTCCACCTCACTGTCAACAAGTTCCCCCGCTGGAGTGGAACTAAACTACAAAACCAGTGGGAACCTGTTCAACCTGCGCCATCTCCAGGCCAGGTCCAAGACCACCCCAACCTCTGTCGTTGAGCTACAGTACGCGGATGATGCGTGCGTCTGCGCACATACAGAGGCTGAACTCGAGGACATAGTCGACATATTTACTGAGGTGTACGAAAGCATGGGCCTTACGCTAAACATCCGTAAAACAAAGGTCCTCCTCCAGCCTGTCCTCGTCGCACAGCACTGCCCCCGTCATCAAGATCCACGGCACAGCCCTGGACACTGTGGACCACTTCCCATATCTCGGGAGCCTCCTATCAACAAGAGCAGCCATCGACGACGAGATCCAACACTGCCTCCAGTGCACCAGTGCAGCCTTTGGCCGCCTGAGGAAAAGAGTGTTTGAAGACCAGGCCCTCAAAACTGCCACCAAGCTCATGGTCTACAGGGCTGTAGTATTACCCGCCCTCTTGTATAGCTCAGAGACATGGACCATGTACAGTAGACACCTCAAGTCGCCGGAGAAATATCGCCAAAGATGTCTCCGCAAGATCCTACAAATCACCGAGGAGGACAGATGCACCAACATCAGCGTTCTCGTCCAGGCTAACATCCCCAGCATTGAAGCACTGACCACACTCGATCAGCTCTGCTGGGCAGGCCATAGTTCGCATGCCAGACATGAGACTCCCAAAGCAAGTGCTCTACGTGGAATTCCTTCACAGCAAATGAGCCAAAGGTGGGCAGCAGAAACGTTACAAGGACACCCTCAAAACCTCCCTGATAAAGTACAACATCCCCACTGATACCTGGGAGTCCCTGGCCAAAGACCGCCCTAAATGGAGAAAGTGCATCCGGGAGGGCGCTGAGCACCTCGAGTCTCAACGCTGAGAGCATGCAGAAATCAAGCACAGGCAGTGAAAAGAGCATGCGGCAAACCAGTCCCACTCACCCCTTCCCTCAACGACTATCTGTCCCACCTGTGACAGAGTCTGTGGCTCTCGTATTGGACTGTTCAGCCACCAAAGAACTCACTTCAGGAGTGGAAGCAAGTCTTCCTCGATTACGAGGAACTGCCTATGATGAAGAAGTAAAGACAAATTGCTTACTTCCTCTTTTTCTGATGCTGCTTGTTCACTTGATGTTTAGTTGTAGTTTTATGTATTTGAACTAATCAATATAACAAAAAAAATGATTATTTGGTCATTATCATATTGCTGTTTCTGGGAGTTTGTTGTACACAAGTTGGCTGCCGCATTTGCCACATTACAACAGCGCCTACACTCCAAAAGTATTTAATTGCCTGTAAAGCTCTTTGAGACGTATTGTGGTCGTAAAAGGCGCCATATAAATGCAAGTCTTTCTTCCAGAACCGACCCCTGGAGAACACCATTGTAAACCTGCCTCCAGTCTGAAAAACAACCGTTCACCACTACTCTCTGTTTCCTATCACTTAGCCAATTTCGTATCCATGCCACCACTGTCCCTTTTATTTTATTGTAAATTTATCTTTTATTTGGATTAATTTTGCCCCCCCCCCCACCCCCAGGAGAGGAAGACAACCTACCTCGAATTACATAGAATGTATAGACCAAAACAGACTACTCGGCCCAACAGGTCTATGCTGGTGTTTATGCTCCACACGAGCCTCCCCCACCCTACTTCATCTAACCGATCAGCATATCCTTCTATTGCTTTCTCCCATATGTGTTTATCTAGCTTCCCCTTTAATGTATCTATGCAATTTGCCTTAACTACTCCTTGCAGTAGCAAGTTCCACATTTTAATCACTCTCTGGGTAAATAAAGTTTCTCCTGAATTCCCTATTGGATTTATTAGTGATTATATTATTATAGCAACTAGTTTTGGTCTTCTCCGCAAGTGGAAACATATCCTCTATGTCTATCCTATCAAACCCTTTCATAATTCTAAAGACCTCTATCTAAAGAAAAGACCACAGCCTATTCAATCTTTCCTGATAGCTATAACCTCTCAGTTCCAGTATCATCCTTGTAAATCTTTTTCAACTTCTTCAGTGTCTCGATATCCTTTTTATATGTAGACCAGAACTGTTCACAGCACTCCAAATGTGGTCTGACACAAGTTTAACATAATTTCCCTGCTTTTCAATTCTTTCGCTCCAGAAATGAACCCCAGTGCTTTGTTTCCTTTTTTTATAGCCTTATTAACCTGTCGATACTTTTAGAGATTTGTGTATCTGTACCCCTAGACCCCTTTGCTCCGCTACCCCATTTAGACTCTTATTTTCAAGGAGTATGTGGCCTCCCATTTTCTTCCTACCAAACTGCACCGCCTCACATTTATCTATATTGAAAATAATTTGCCAATTTCACACCCATTCTGCAAGTTTATTAATGCTTTCTTGTATTTAGTCGCAGTCTTTCTCAGTATTAAGTATACCCTCCAATTTGGTGTCATCTGCAAATTTGGAACTTGTATTTCCAATTCCCGAGTCCAAATTGTTTATGTAAATGGTGAAAAGTGGTCCCAGCACCGATCCTTGTGGAACACCACTTCCTACCTTTTGCCAATCTAAGTAACTAGCCTTAACCCTTCTCTCTGTTTTCTATTTTGTAGCCAGCTTGCTATCCATTCTGCTACTTGTCCCTGACTCCACATGTTCTGACCTTAGCCATGTCTACTATCGAAGGCCTTTTGAAAAGCAAAATATATTACATCTACTCTATTTCCTTTTGTCTACGCGTTCTGTTGTTTCTTCAAAGAATTCAATAAGGTTGGTTCCATAACCATCCCTGTGGAAATCCATGGCTGACTATTCTTTCTTACATTTTTGGTTTCTAGAGGTTTGTCTTTTACATACTTGAGTAAAGCTACCATTATCTTTCCTACCACTGGCATTAAGCTAACTGGTCTATAGTTCCCTGGGATGAAGGGGTTGTCATATGAAGAAAGGTTGAACAGGTTGGGCCTATATTCATTGGAGTTTAGAAGACTGAGAGGTGATCTTATTGAAACGTATAAGATTCTGAGGGGGCTTGATGGGGTAGATGCAGAGAGGATGTTTCCCCTCATGGGGGAATCTACAACTAGGGGACATAGTTTCAGAATAAGGGGCCGCTCATTTAAAACAGAAATGAGGAGAAATTTCTTCTCTCAGATGGTTGTGAATCTTTGGAATTCTCTGCCCGGGAGTTGTGAGGTTGGGTCATTGAATGCATTTAAGGTGGAAATAGACAGATTTCTGAACAATAAGGGTTATGGGGAGCAGGCGGGGAAGTGGAGTTGATGCTAGGATCAGATCAGCCGTGATCTTATTGAATGGCGGAGCAGAATCGAGGGGCCAAATGGCCTACTCCTGCTCCTATTTTTTATGTTCTTATGAGTTAGCTGTTGTACAGTGTCTAAATTTGGTCAAAGTGAAACCAATCAGATTTATCCTAACTACAATGAAGAGGGGAGGAAGGAAGCTCCAGTGAATGGGCTTCAAAATTCTCATCTTCACCTCTGAATTCATCCATGGCTTCATCTTGTCCTTGTCCTACGTTAGTGATCTTATACTGCTTCACATCACCACATGCATCCCTTGCTCTTCCAAAATAGGGCTTTCACTTGTCCTACTTCCTCCTCTCCAATGACTCAGTTAGTAGTATTCTTGCTTCTGAGCCAGAAGGTTGTGGGTTCAAATATCACTCCAGAGACTTGAGCACAAAAATCTAGCCTGACACTCCAGTGCAGAACTGAGGGGCCGCTGTCGGAGATGCCGTCTTTTTAAACCAGGGCCCTGTCTGCTTTTTCAGGTGAATGTAAAAGATCCTATGGCATTATTTCAATGAAGAGCAGGGAAGTTATCCCTGGTCTCCTAGTTAATATTATCCCTCAACACCACTAAAAACAAATTATCTGGTCATTATTACATTGCGGGAGCTTGCTGTGTGCAAATTGGCTGCTGCGTTTCTTACATTACAACTGTGATTACATTTCAAAAGTACTTCAATGGCTGTAAAGTGCTTTGGGACGTCGTGAGGTCATGAAAAGAGCTTTATAAATGCAAGTCTTTTTTTTCTCTCTGCATCTGGTGGCTGCTCATTAATTTACTATACTCCTACTCTCTGGAAATCTATGACTTTGCCATCCTTTCCATGCTTTCAAAAGCTTATTTAAATCCCTTAACCATTCTCATTTTTCCCTTTTACCCTCCTGCTCAGCATCCACTGTTTTGTTCTTCTAACGGTAAACACTTTGGGGGAGAAATTTGTGTGGTTTGACTCATTCATTGGCGCTAAAATGACATTGAGAGTCATTTTATGACCTGATGCCGGTTCCAGCACCACACACCGTATCAGTGTTGCCAGTAGCGCTGCAACTGAAGGCGATCACCGAAAGCCTCGCCATCACGGAGGTCGTGACGTCAGTGAGTGTGCAATGCTCACTGGACGCCCGATCTCCCAAATTCGTTACAGCCAATGAACTTACCGGCTGAAGAAAACAATGACAGCTTTAGGTGGCGTTCAGCAGTAGGAAGCCGGCTCCAGCGACACTATTTAAAGCGATCATCACCAATCACTCGAACCTGACAGGTTTTTGAAGTTTAAATGTCTGCGTGCTACTTCCTGCCACTGTAAGAGTTTTCTTTATTCATTTCAAGGTTCTTTGGTATCAGAGAGTGTCCTGGCAAGTACAAAACACCAGAATTTTTTCTAAAAAGCTCCAACCTATAACACTTGCTAAAAGTCATGGGGGCTGCACTGGCAGTGGGCCTCGCCCTCCAGGGTCTATGACGGAGAGAATGGAGGCAGCGAGACAATCAGCTTTACAGACGAGCCTTCGGTGACCAGCTCATGAGATTCCGATTCGCATGATTAAACCCCAGATCCCCATAGCTCACCACATCCCCATCATACAATCCCTATCTCACACCATATCACTGTGTCCTCCTGGTGCAAAGGTGAAATGAGAGAGAACGCAAAATATTCTAAACACAATTAATAACTTTATCTGTAAACATATCACACATATCAAATGAATTCTAATATCTAATAACCCTTGTGGCTGCCATATTAGAATCATAGAAATTTACAGCACAGCAGAAGGCCATTGTGGCCCATCGTGTCCGCCCTGGCCAACAAAGAGCTATCCAGCCTAATCCCACTTTGCAGCTCTTGGTCCGTAGCCTTGTAGGTTGTGACACTTCAAGTGCATATCCAAGTACTTTATAAATGTGGTGAGGGTTTCTGCCTCTACCACCCTTTCAGAAAGTGAGTTCCAGACCCCCACCACCCTCTGGGTGAAAGAATTCCCCTTAAATCCTCTCCAAACCTCCTACCAATTACTTTAAATCTATGCCCCCTGGTTGTTGACCCCTCTGCTAAGGGAAATATGTCCTTCCTATCCACTATCAAAGCCCCTCATAACTGAATACACCTCAATAAGGTCTCCCCTCAGCCTCCTCTATCCCAAAGAAAACAAACCCAGCCAAAAACATAAGAAATAGGAACAGGAGTAGGTCACCTGACCCCTCGAGCCTGCTCCACCATTTAATAAGATCATGGCGATCTGATCATGGACTCAGCTCCACTTCCCTGCCCGCTCCCCATAACCCTTTATTCCCTTATTGCTCAAAAATCTGTCTATCTCCACCTTAAATATATTCAATGACCCAGCCTTCACAGCTCTCTGGGGCAGAGAATTCCATAGACTTACAACCCTCTGAGAGAAGAAATTCCTCCTCAGCTCAGTTTTAAGTGAGCGGCCCCTTATTCTGAGACTATGGGGCTGAAATTCATCAACTCACCACCCGCTGCCACCGACATTCCTCGTGAAGATCCACCCAGTGCCACTTTGGAGCTGGCCTGGAGCGGGCGCGAGGAGAGAACCGCTGGGAACCGTCCACTGATGTCAGCGGATGGCCAAGTGGCACAAATGACCTCCCGCCCACCGTCCCCATATTCCTGCGGGCGGGAGTCGGCGGCAGAATGGGGGTGGACTGCTGCCGGCGAGAATGAGGCCTCCCGCCCGCTGCCGCCCAGATTGGCGGCGTACTTTGTCCATTTGTCGCCCACTGACCTTCGCGGGAACTCGGCGATGAATATCCCGCCAAAGTACTATCCAGTACCTCGCCGGCCATTGGCAGCACTGTGGGTGGCACTTGAGCAGGCGGAGGCCTTGATGAAAATCGGCCCCTATGTCCCCTAGTTTCAGTTTCCCCTATGAGTGGAAATATCCTCTCTGCATCCACCATGTCGAGCCCCCTCATTATCTTATATATTTCGATAAGATCACCTCTCAACCTTCTGAACTCCAATGAGTATAGGCCCAACCTACTCAACCTATCTTCATATGTCAATCCCCTCATCTTCGGAATCAACCTAGTGAACCTTCTGTGAACAGCCTCCAATGCAAGTATATCCTTCCTTAAATATGGAGACCAAAACTGTATGCAGTACTCCAGGTGTGGCCTCACCAATACCCTGTACAGTTATAGCAGGACTTCTCTGCTTTTATACTCTATCCCCTTTGCAATAAAGGCCAACATTCCATTTGCCTTCCTGATTACTTGCTGTACCTGCATACTAACTTCTTGTGTTTCATGGTCCCCCAGGTCCCTCTGTACTGCAGCACTTAGCAAGTTTTCTCCATTTAAATGAAAATTTGATTTCTATTTTTTGTGTCAAAGTGGATAACCTCACATTTTCCCACATTATACTCCATCTGCCAATTTTTTGCCCACTCACTTAGCCTGCAGATTTTTTGTGTCCTCCTCACAATTTGCTTCCTCATCCATCCTTGTGTCATCAACAAACTTAGCTACATTACACTTGGTCTCTTCATCCAAGTAATTAATATAGATTGTAAATAGTTGAGGCCCCAGCACTGATCCCTGCAGCAACCCACTAGTTACTGTTTGCCCACCAGAAAATGACCCATTTATCCCGACTCTCTCATTTCTGTTAGTTAGCCAATCCTCTATCCATGCTAATATATTACCTCCAACCCCATGAACTTTTATCTTGTGCAGTAACCTTTTATATGGTAGCTTATTGAATGCCTTCTGAAAATCCAAATACACGGCATCCACTGGTTCCCCCTTATCCACCCTGCTCATTACATCCTCCAGCAAGAATTCCAGCAAATTTGTCAAACATGATTTCCCTTTCATAAAACTATGCTGACTCTGCTTGATTGAAGTATGCTTTTCCAAATGTCCCGCTATTGCTTCCTTAATAATGGACTCCAGCATTTTCTCAACGACAGATGTTAGGCTAACTGGTCTATAGTTTCCTGCTTTTTGCCTGCCTCCTTTTTTAAATAGGGGCATTACATTTGCGGTTTTCCAATCTGCTGGGACCGCCCAGAATCCAGGGAATTTTGGTAGATTACAACCAATGCACCCATTATCTCTGCAGCCACTTTTAAGACCCTAGGATGTAAGCTATCAGGTCCAGGGGACTTGTCCACCTTTAGTCCCATTATTTTACCGAGTACTACTTCTTTAGTGATTGTATTAAGTTCCTCCCTCCCTATAGCCCTTTGATTATCCACTATTGAGATGTTTTAAGTGTCTTCTACCGCGAAGACCGATACAAAATATTTGTTCAACGTCTCTGCCATTTCCCTGTTCTCCATTATTAATTCCCCAGTCTCATCCTCTAGGGGACCAACATTTACTTTAGCCAGTCTTTTCCTTTTTATGTACTTGTAGAAACTCTTACTATCTGTTTTTATATTCCGTGCTAGTTTACTTTCATAATCTATCTTCCCTCTCTTTATTATTTTTTTAGTCGTTCTTTGCTGGCTTTTAAAAGTTTTCCAATCCTCTTGCCTCCCACAAGTCTTGGCCACATTGTATGCTCTTATTTCATTAGTTAGCCACGGATGGTTATCCCTTCTCTTACAGTCTTTCCTTCTCATTGGGATATATATTTGTTGCGAGTTATGAAATATCTTCTGAAATGTCTGCCACTGCTCATCAACCATCCCATACTTTAATCTATTTTCCCAGTCCACTTTAGCCAACTCTGCCTTCATACTTTTGTAGTCTCCTTTATTTAAGCTTAGGACATTGGTTTGAGATCCAAATTTCTCACCCTCCAACTGAATTTGAAATTCAACCATGTTATGGTCACTCATTCCTAGAGGATTACAGGAAATAATTTATTAATCCTGTCTCATGGCACAGTACCAGATCTAAGATAGCCTGCTCTGTGGTTGGGTCCGCAATGTACTGTTCAAGCAAACTATCCTGGATACTTTCAATGAACTCTTCCTCAAGCCAACCTGGCCTATTTTGCTTTGTCCAATCAATATGAAAGTTAAAATCGCCCATGATTTTTTACAAGCCTCCATTATTTCTTGATTTATATTCCATCCAACAGTGTAGCTACTGTTCGGGGGCCTGTAGACTATGCCCACCAGCGACTTTTCCCCCCTATTATTCCTTATTTCCACCCAAACTGATTCAACATCTTGATCTTCTGAGCCAATATCGTTTCTCACTAACGCACTGATCTCATCCTTTATTAACAGAGCTACCCCACCTCCTTTTCCTTTCTGTCTGTCCTTCCGAATTGTCAAATACCCCTGAATATTTAGTTTCCAGTCCAGGTCACGTCTCTGTAATGGCTATCAGAGCCTCCCATTTGTATCTATTTGTGCAGCCAACTCATCTATTTTGTTACGAATGCTACGTGCATTCAGATAAAGAGCTTTTAAATATGTTTTTTTTCCATTTTTTCCTGCTTTGACCCCACTTTCTGATTCACCTTTATGTTTAGACACTCTGTCCCTTCCTGGCACACTCTGATTTTCGTTTCCCCCAGTGCTACAAAGCTCTATTGCCTTCTCATTCTTTGACTTTTTAAATTTTCACTCACCTGAATCCTGCCCCCGCCGCCAATAATTAGTTTAAAGCCCTCTCTCCAGCCCTAGTTATTTCATTCGCCAGGATCCTGGTCCCAGCACGGTAGAAGTGGAACCCATGCGAATGGAACAGCTCCCTCTTACCACAGTATAGGTGCCAGTGTCCCTCGAACCAAAACCCATTAATCCCACACCAGTCTTTGAGCCACGTGCTTAACTCTCTTATCTTATTTACCTTATGCAAATTTGATCGTGGCTCAGGTAGTAATCCAGAGATTATTACCTTTGTGGTTCTGCTTTTTAATTTGGACCCTAGCTGCTATTAATCCCTCAGCAGAACCTCTATGTTTGTCCTATCAATGTCGCTGGTACCCACTTGGATCACGACAACCTATCCAATCTTTCCTCATAGCTAAAATTCTCCAGTCCAGGCAACATCCTTCTAAATCTCTTCTGTACCCTCTCTAGTGCAATAACATCTTTCCTGTCATTTGATGACCAGTGCTGCATGCAAACCCCCATACAAGGGTGGAGCTGGACTCGTCCATGCTCCTTGACAGTGAAACAGGCTCTCTGGTGTTCCTCTGGCACCCACCTTTCGCGGAAGGCCGTGAGCATACCGGTGGACACCGCGTGCTCCATCTCCAGGTGTCCTTGTAACGTTTAGAAACATAGAAACATAGAAAATAGGTGCAGGACTAGGCCATTCGGCCCTTCTAGCCTGCACCGCCATTCAATGAGTTCATGGCTGAACATGCAACTTCAGTACCCCATTCCTGCTTTCTCACCATACCCCTTGATTCCCCTAGTAGTAAGGACTTCATCTAACTCCTTTTTGAATATATTTAGTGAATTGGCCTCAACAACTTTCTGTGGTAGAGAATTCCACAGGTTCACCACTCTCTGGGTGAAGAAATTCCTCCTCATCTCGGTCCTAAATGGCTTCCCCCTTATCCTTAGACTGTGTCCCCTGGTTCTGGACGTCCCCAACATTGGGAACATTCTTCCTGCATCTAACCTGTCTAACCCCGTCAGAATTTTAAATGTTTCTATGAGGTCCCCTCTCATTCTTCTGAACTCCAGTGAATACAAGCCCAGTTGATCCAGTCTTTCTTGATAGGTCAGTCCCGCCATCCCGGGAATCAGTCTGGTGAACCTTCGCTGCACTCCCTCAATAGCAAGAATGTCCTTCCTCAGGTTAGGAGACCAAAACTGTACACAATACTCCAGGTGTGGCCTCACCAAGGCCCTGTACAATTGTAGCAACACCTCCCTGCCCTTGTACTCAAATCCCCTCGCTATGAAGGCCAACATGCCATTTGCTTTCTTAACCGCCTGCTGTACCTGCATGCCAACCTTCAATGACTGATGTACCATGACACCCAGGTCTCTTTGCACCTCCCCTTTTCCTAATCTGTCACCATTCAGATAATAGTCTGTCTCTCTGTTTTTACCACCAAAGCGGATAACCTCACATTTATCCACATTATACTTCATCTGCCATGCATTTGCCCACTCACCTAACCTATCCAAGTCGCTCTGCAGCCTCATAGAATCCTCCTTGCAACTCACACTGCCACCCAACTTAGTGTCATCCGCAAATTTGGAGATACTACATTTAATCCCCTCGTCTAAATTATTAATGTACAGTGTAAACAGCTGGGGCCCCAGCACAGAACCTTGCGGTACCCCACTAGTCACTGCCTGCCATTCTGAAAAGTCCCCATTTACTTCTACTCTTTGCTTCCTGTCTGACAACCAGTTCTCAATCCATGTCAGCACACTACCCCCAATCCCATGTGCTTTAACTTTGCACATTAATCCCTTGTGTGGGACCTTGTCGAAAGCCTTCTGAAAGTCCAAATATACCACATCAACTGGTTCTCCCTTGTCCACTCTACTGGAAACATCCTCAAAAAATTCCAGAAGATTTGTCAAGCATGATTTCCCTTTCACAAATCCATGCTGACTTGGACCTATCATATTACCTCTTTCCAAATGCACTGCTATGACATCCTTAATAATTGATTCCATCATTTTACCCACTACCGATGTCAGGCTGACCGGTCTGTAATTCCCTGTTTTCTCTCTCCCTCCTTTTTTAAAAAGTGGGGTTACATTGGCTACCCTCCACTCCATAGGAACTGATCCAGAGTCAATGGAATGTTGGAAAATGACTGTCAATGCATCCACTATTTCCAAGGCCACCTCCTTAAGTACTCTGGGATGCAGTCCATCAGGCCCTGGGGATTTATCGGCCTTCAATCCCATCAATTTCCCCAACACAATTTCCCGACTAATAAGGATTTCCCTCAGTTCCTCCTCCTTACTAGACCCTCCGACCCCTTTTATATCCGGAAGGTTGTTTGTGTCCTCCTCAGTGAATACCGAACCAAAGTACTTGTTCAATTGGTCCGCCATTTCTTTGTTCCCGTTATGACTTCCCCTGATTCTGACTGCAGGGGACCTACGTTTGTCTTTACTAACCTTTTTCTCTTTACATATCTATAGAAACTTTTGCAATCCGTCTTAATGTTCCCTGCAAGTTTCTTCTCGTACTCCATTTTCCCTGCCCTAATCAAACCCTTTGTCCTCCTCTGCTGAGTTCTAAATTTCTGCTACCTACCTTTGGCTCGTTTGCCGTGAAGAAATTCCGCATAGAGCGCTTGCTTTGGGAGTCTTATGTCTGGCATGCGAACTATGTGTCCTGTCCAGCGGAACTGATCGAGTGTGGTCAGTGCTTCAATGCTGGGGATGTTAGCCTGGACGAGAACGCTGATGTTGGTGCATCTGTCCTCCTAGGTGATTTGTAGGACCTTGCGGAGACATCGTTGGTGATATTTCTCCGGAGACTTGAGGTGTCTACTGTACATGGTCCATGTCTCTGAGCCATACAGAAGTGCGGATATTACTACAACCCTGTAGACCATGAGCTTGGTGGCAGTTTTGAGGGCCTGGTCTTCAAACACTCTTTTCCTCAGGCGGCCGAAGGCTGCACTGGTGATTGGAGGCGGTGTTGGATCTCGTCATCAATGCCTGCTCTTGTTGATAGGAGGCTCCCGAGATATGGGAAGTGGTCCACGGTGTTCAGGGCCGCGCCGTCGATCTTGATGACTGGGGGGCAATGCTGTGTGGTGAGGACAGGCTGGTGGAGGACGTTTGTTTTACGGATGTTTAGTACGCCTCAGTAAATATGTCGACTGTGTCCTGGAGTTCAGCCTCTGTATGTGCACAGATGCAGGCATCGTCCGCTTACTGTAGCTCGACGACAGAGGTTGTGGTGGTCTTGGACCTGGCCTGAAGATGGTGCAGGTTGAACAGGTTCCCACTGGTTCTGTAGTTTAGTTCCACTCCAGCGGGGGAGCTTGTTGATTGTAAGGTGGAGCATGGTAGCGAGAAAGATTGAGAAGAGGGTTAGGGTGATGACGCAGTCCTGTTTGACCCCTGTCCGGAAGTGGATTGGGTCTGTAATGGATCTGTTGGTAAGGAGCACGGCCTGCCTGTCGTCATGGAACAGGCGGAGGATGGTGACGAACTTTTGGGGGCATCCAAAACGGAGGAGGACGTTCCATAGACCCTCGCGGTTGACAGTGTCAAAGGCCTTTGTAAGGTCGAAGAAGGCCATGTATAAGGACTGGCGCTGTTCCCTGCATTTTTTCTGTAGCTGTTGCGCTGCAAAAGTCACATTGACAACATAGAAACATAGAAACATAGAAAATAGGTGCAGGAGTAGGCAAATCGGCCCTTCTAGCTTGCACCGCCATTCAATGAGTTCATGGCTGAACATGCAACTTCAGTAGCCCATTCCTGCTTTCTCGCCATAACCCTTGATCCCCCTAGTAGTAAGGACTTCATCTAACTCCTTTTTGAATATATTTAGTGAATTGGCCTCAACAACTTTCTGTGGTAGAGAATTCCACAGGTTCACCACTCTCTGGGTGAAGAAGTTTCTCCTCATCTCGGTCCTAAATGGCTTACCCCTTATCCTTAGACTGTGACCCCTGGTTCTGGACTTCCCCAACATTGGGAACATTCTTCCTGCATCTAACCTGTCTGAACCCATCAGAATTTTAAACGTTTCTATGAAGTCCCCTCTCATTCTTCTGAACTCCAGTGAATACAAGCCCAGTTGATCCAGTCTTTCCTGATAGGTCAGTGCCGCCATCCCGGGAATCAGTCTGCTGAACCTTCGCTGCACTCCCTCAATAGCAAGAATGTCCTTCCTCAAGTTAGGAGATCAAAACTGTACACAATACTCCAGGTGTGGCTTTACCAAGGCCCTGTACAACTGTAGCAACACCTCCCGACCCCTGTACTCAAATCCCCTCGCAATGAAGACCAACATGCCATTTGCTTTCTTAACCGCCTGCTGTACCTGCATGCCAACCTTCAATGACTGATGTACCATGACACCCAGGTCTCGTTGCACCTCCCCGTCCGTTGTGCCTCCCATGAAGCTTTTGACTACAGATAATAAGGGGTCCTGGCTTGTCCAGGTTTTGGTCTGCCGGGCAGTGATTGCTCACTCTCAAATGCTTCCAAAACCATGGCTAGATCTGCAGGCTGTGCCATTTCCACCCTCGTGGTGGGCAATGGTAGCCTACTGAGAGCTTCAGCACAGTTTTTTGTGCCTGGCCTGTGGCGGATGGCGTAGTTGTATGCGGACAACGTGAGTGCCCATCTCTGGATGCGGGCCGATGGATTGGTATTTATCCCTTTACTCGCGGAAAACAGGGATATAAGTGGCTTATGGTCAGTTTCCAATTCAGATTTTAGCCCAAACAGGTATTGATGCATTTTCTTTACCCCATAGACACACGCTAATGCTTCTTTTTCAATCATGCTGTAGGCTCTCTCAGCCTTAGACGGACTCCTGGACGCAAAAGCAACAGGTTGCAGTTTCCCAGAATCATTTGCTTGTTGCAATACACACCCGACGCCATATGATGACGCATCACATGCTAGTACCAAACGCTTACATGGATCATACAACATAAGAAATGTTTTGAGGATAACAATTTTCTAGCTTTAACAAAGGCATTTTCTTGGCTTTTGCCCCAAACCCATTCGTCCCCTTTTCATAGTAAGACATGCAGTGGTTCGAACAGTGTGCTAAAACCCGGTAAGAAGTTACCAAAGTAGTTCAGGAGTCCCAGAAACGACTGCAACTCCATCACGTTCTGTGGCCTCGGTGCATTCTCAATTGCCTCCGTCTTCGCATTGGTGGGCCTGATGCCATCCACCGCAGTCCTCTTTCCCAAGAACTCCACTTCAGGCACCAGGAAAACGCACTTCGAGCATTTTAACCTGAGCCCCACGCGGTTGAGTCGACTAAGAACCTCCTCCAGGTGCTGCAGATGCTCGACTGTGTTCCGACCTTTGACCAAGATGTCGTCCTGGAAAACCACGGTGTGCGGGACCGACTTCAGTAAGCTTTCCATGTTTCTCTGGAATATCGCCGCGGCTGATCAGATTCCAAACGGGCATCTGTTGATGCAGGTGAGGGCCTTCGATGATTCCTCCAGTTCTTGCGTCATGTACACTGAAGTCAGATCCAGCTTTGTGAACGTCTTTCCTCCTGCCAGCATTGCAAAGAGGTCGTCGGCCTTTGGTAGTGGGTATTTCTCGTGCAGGGAGAAACGATTGATAGTTACTTTGTAATCGCCACAGATTCTGATGGTGCCGTCTCCCTTGAGGACAGGAACGATTGGACTGGCCCACTCGTTGAATTCGATCGGTGAAATGATGCCCTTTCTTTGCAGCCTGTCTAGCTCGATCTCTACCCTTTCTCTCATCATGTACGGTACTGCTCTCGCCTTGTGATGGATGGGTCGCGCCCCTGGAATTAGGTGGATCTGCACTTTTGCTCCTTGGAATTTCCCGATGCCTGGTTCGAACAGCGAAGGAAATTTGTTTAAGACCTGGGCACACGAAGTGTTGTCAGCGGGCGATAGCGCTCGGACATCATCCCAGTTCCAGTGTATCTTTCCCAGCCAACTCCTGCCGAACAGCATGGGACCATTGCCTGGTACCACCCAGAGTGGTAGCTTGTGCACCGCTCCATCGTAGGGGACCTTTACGGTAGCATTGTCGATTACAGGAATCAGTTCTTTTGTGTAAGTTCTTAGTTTCGTGCGAACTGGAGTTAAGTCTGGCCTTGAGGCCTTGTTGCACCACAGTCTTTCAAAAGTCTTTTTGCCCATGATGGACTGGCTCGCGCCCATGCCCAGCTCCATTGACACCGTGAGTCCATTTAGTTCAACATTCAGCATTATCGGGGGACAATTTGTGGTGAATGTGTGCACTCCATGTACTTCTGCCTCCTTGGTCTGAGGCTGTGGTTCGTCATGATTCTCCGTGGATCTGTCCTCTTCTGCAACATGGTGGTTTGCTGGTTTAACAGGATGGAGGTGTCCCATTGTTCCACAGCCCTTGCAAATGTACCCTTTGAATCGGAATGAATAGAAACGTTGATCACCCCCGCAGCGCCAACAAGGTATTAATGGCCTTGCATTCATCACCCTTGATGGTGGACTTTGAGACATCTGCGGACGTGCAGCTGCAGGTATA
Source organism: Pristiophorus japonicus (assembly GCF_044704955.1). NCBI lineage: Eukaryota > Metazoa > Chordata > Chondrichthyes > Pristiophoridae > Pristiophorus > Pristiophorus japonicus. The sequence continues at coordinate 110,462,683 of NC_091977.1, read as the reverse complement.
TGTGACCTGCCCTGTACGTTACGATTTGAAAACAACATCACCTTGTTCACAGTACTTGTAGCAGCACTTGTGTGCTGAGAGATTTGCATTATATTGTCACTGGTGGCAATGAATGCCTGGGCTATCGCTATGGCCTTACTCAAGGTTGGGGTCTCTACAGTCAAATGTTTGCGAAGTGTGGTTTCGTGGCCAATGCCAAGTATGAAAAAGTCTCTGAGCATGTTCTCCAAATGTCCTTCGCAATGTCCTGCAAGGCGTCTTAGCTCGGCGACATAACTCACCACTTCCTGGCCTTCAGACCTTTTGTAGGTGTAGAACCGGTACCTCGCCATCAGAACATTTTCCTTCGGGTTCAAATGCTCTTGGACCAGTGTGCACAAATCATCGTATGATTTCTCCGTGGGTTTCGCTTGAGTGAGCAGATTCTTCATGAGGCCATACGTTGGTGCCCCACAGACGGTAAGTAGGATTGCCCTTTGTTTGGCAGCGCTCTCTTCCCCATCTAGCTCGTTGGCTACAAAGTATTGCTTGAGTCGCTCGACAAAAGTTTTCCAATCATCTCCCTCCGAGAATTTTTCCAGGATGCCCACTGTTCTCTGCATCTTTGGGTTCGCTATCTGTATCTCGTCACCAGTTGTTACGTATGGAGAAAGAGGCAGACTGAACACTGTGAGCTCAAAGTAAAGTGTGACCGTACTCTTTTATTTCAGGTCTCTAGAGTGCCTCTCCAACCTGTGAGGCCTCCTCAAATACCTGTGCTCCCAAGGGATTATGGGATCCCTTGGGACTCCAGGGGATGAGCCCTCTGGTGGCTGTGCAGAGTAAATATAAGTTCACATATATAACAGTGATAATGACCAGATAATCTGTTTTTTGGTTATGTTGATTGAGGGATAAATATTGGCCAGGACACCGGGGATAACTCCCCAGCTCTTCTCCGAAATAGTGCTCTGGGATCTTTTATATCCACTTGATCGTCTCTGACTGTCTCTATAACTGTTCTTAAGCGCACCATTAACAGGTGTTGATGGCCCCATTACTGGCCGCATTGTCCATTGCGATAGCATGAATCGCCGTTCAGCTAGCCATTGTCTCTGTTGAATTCCCCCTTTGGTTTCGACTACATGCTGGGGCATGTCCGATTGTCTTTGTCTGCCTAGAAAACTGTGTGCCGCGTTAACAATGTTGACTCCCTGGTTGTTTGCCGCATTTGAGCCAAGATTTTTGTCATACATCATTCTGGTCTCTTCGTCCCCTGAGATAATTGTCTGGGCTATCAGAGCCGCCGCTTCCAAGGTCAAGTCTTTGGTCTCAATCAGTTTGCTGAAAACCCCAGCGTGCCCGATGCCCTCAATATAAATGTCTCATAGCATCTCTGCTCTGCATGCATCTGGGAACTTACATAGGCTCACCATTCGCCGGAGATCTGCCACGAAATCTGGAATGCTTTGCCCTTCTCACCGCCGGTGAATGTAAAACCGGTGTCTCGCCATGTGCATGCTGCTCGCCGGTTTAAGGTGTTCCCCGATCAACTTACTGAGCTCTTCGAACGTCTTGTCCGCCAACTTCTCTGGCGCTAGAAGGTCCTTCATCAGGGAGTACGTTCTGGATCCACAAACCGTCAGGAGATGAGCTCTGCGTTTGTCGGCCGAATCCTGTCCCAACCATTCCTTAGTGACAAAACTTTGCTGTAATCTCTCAATAAAGTCGTCCCAATCATCACCAACACACTACCTCTCTTCTGTGATGCTAGTGGCCATGCTCGCGTGGTTTAAATCCAAGTTTCTCATCGCCAATGATATGTCCTTACTATACAGTATAAGTGCACACGAGACCCATACTTGAGAGAAGGTCACTCTGTGACCAGTTACCTTTATTACCAAGACCTCAAGTGATAAAGGTGGGTGGAGCTTCCCCTTTTATACCTGAAAGTCCAGGTTAGGAGTGTCTCTCACAAGTTCTCCCCTTGTGGTCAATGTTCTCAAGGTGTACAATTTAGGTCAGCTTATACATGGGTTACAATGATAGTTGAATACATGACATCGGCCATGCCCAGGAGCAGTCCTACGAAGAGGCCTTCCGACCTGCCTGCTCCTCTCCGCACAGGATGCCCAAAGATCAGGAGCGTCAGACTGATGTGCAACCAGAATTTGAGGAGCAGCCCCTTCAAATATTGGAACAGGGGCTGCAACCTCACACATTCCACATATACATGGAACACGGACTCCTCCAGACTGCAGAAATTACAGGCAGTCTGGGAGTCTGTGAACCGATTTAAAAACTTATTGCATGGGACTGCTCCGTGCAACACCCTCCAGGCCAAGTCCCCAATAAATAAAGGGAGGACTCCCACATAGCGAGCACTCCATTGGGGACCTCCGCCTTCTCCGGACGGCAAGGTGGAGCGCCATGCCGTGTCCAAACGGCAGACAAGGATGGCAAGGTGGAGAGTGTGCAAGGGCACTGCCTTGGTCTGCAGGAGGAATAGGAGGAGGACATAATGCCAGGCAGACCAGCACCAGCTGCTGCAGGAGAGAGGGACACGAGGGTGAGGAGGGCATGGTGGACTCCTCCCCCCCCCATTGCGGGTACAGGACAGCCCACTTCCTCTGACCTCCTTCACCAGGACCTCTAGTGTCGCGTCCTGGAACCTGTACACCCTCTCACTCGGCCCCTGAGCCATGCTGAAACCTGCTGCTGTATGTCAGTCAGCGCACATCACACCTTTCGTGGAAGTGGGTGCATGAGGTACAGATATCCTGCTCCATGAAAATTGCGTTCAATCAGCACTTGAGTGCTTAACCTGCAGGTGTCTGTTTTAACAACTCCAGGCAAATTCAAATTATGGTAATTGGCAATTAGGATCAAAATTTTGTGCTAAAATCAGACTTTCAAACAGGCCTGTCTTATTAGCACAGCACCCATTTAGTGCTTACTTTCTCCCGTTCACCAAAATACCCCCCTTAAACTTTTGAAAACTTGCAGTAGTATTTCTGCATCAAAGGAAAACAATAACATGAAAATAGCACATTTCTAATGATCACTGTGCAATTCCTGCTGATGAGGCTTTTACTTGTCTATCTTTGCTATTCCAAGAACTGACTGCTCTACATACACACATAAAAATTAATCGCCTTTGAAGATGACTCATTCAAACAAAATGCTTGATGAAGCAAACACAATTGATTGGTCTGATGTAATACCTATACACAAGACAATGATGAGTCGGACTCCGGCTAAATTTCCCTTTCTTTCTCTCTCCACTCTGATCAAGCCATAGTCCCATTACAACAGTGACTACACTCCAAAAGTACTTCATTGGCTGTAAAATGCTTTAAGACATCTGGTGGTCGGGACAGGCGCTATATAAATGCACATCCTACTTTCTTTCTTTCCCAGCTGTATTGCTGTTGAAAGCTACTCACAACATCCCTCGACTGTCTGTGCCAGTTCAGAGAATCAATGGAGGAAGTTTGAAATCAAGACACCTACCTTCTCTGTTGTACAGGTACCAGAAAAAGAGAAAAGTGTTTGTCCTCACATATAATAAAAACAGAAATTCTATATGGTATGATGAAATCTATTGAACACCAATGCAGTTGATTAAAACTGCCTAATTGATTCGGACAAGTAGTAGCATGATATTAATTGTTGTCATGATTGTGAGGGAAATGCCTTAATAAAAGAACATACAGAATAAACTGTCGGCTTTCAGTAATGCAATAAGATTGCTGGTCTGAAATTGAACACCATTATGTTGGAGCCTATGGTACTGCAAGGAAACCTTCAGCCATAATATTTTGCTCCAGTCAACCAATGTAATTGTAGTGAAGCAATTCTGTTCTACAAAATATCTTATAAAGGACAAATAAAAGTTGCTTTGTACTAGAATTGTATATAACAGGAATTATTATACCTGAACTGATTATTTTTTTGCTATTGAAAATTTCAAAATGTGTGCATGCTTGTAGTGATGTGAGCTGTGTGGGGCCAAATGTCAAACTCTGGTAAATGCCACCTGCATAAAGCGAGTTTGGTAAGCGAGTCAATGTAGTAACCCAGGTCCCTCATAACCGGCTCCAAATAAGGAAGTACCTTGCTTGTATTAGGACGAAGGGGAAGGTAACTGTACTCCTCAATTTTGCTCACATTTCTTGTGGGCTCATTGAGCCATACCGCAAACAAAAGCTGGGAGCCCAATTCTGGGAGGTAACATTTCAAGTGCTGTGCAAATCATTCCCCTTTTGTGCACACATAAAATTAAGAGCTTTGATGCTCAGATGAGTGCCATCTATCACACCTTGCACTCAAGGGAACCCAGTCGCTCATTGAATGTTGTACATCTTGATTAACTTATGCTTTCTTCCACAGGTGAAGTAATAAAGGTGTTACTTCTTGGGAACATAGAGCTGTTAATTCCCTGCTACATGTGTGTACTGCAAACTGCTTTTCCTGCCAGTATAAGGAAGGGCTCATGCTGTGATAAGCTTCACTTTAAATGGAAGAACAATTCCTGATCCAGATACAAAAGCAAAATACTGTGGATGCTGGAAATCTGAAATAAAATCAAAAAATGCTCGCAGGTCAGGTAGCATCTGTGGAGAGAGAAACGGAGTTAACGTTTCAGGACAATGATCCTTCTTCAGAACCCTGATCCAGATGATGTGTGCGGTGAATTGCACAGCAGATGGTATTACTCTGAGACAGCCTTCTTTGCAAAGTAGGGGCAGCAAAGTCATGACTCCTCGCATCTGTCAAAAATGCAAAAATGGAGCCCTTCTCAGCAAAAAAAAAACAAATGCACTGAGCAAAATGCAGTAAAGGGAATATGAAACTGAAAAAAAACCTACCTCTTTCTTTGATGAAGTCTGCTTCAGCAGGCAAGCTGCCATGACTGTTACTGCAACTATGGTATTGTATTGGTAACATTACCGGACTAGTAATCTAGATGCCTGGACAAATGATCCAAAGACACGAGTTCAAATCCCACCACGGCAGCTGGGGAATTTAAATTCAGTTAATTAAATAAATCTGGAATAAAAAGCTAGTGTCGTTAATGGTGACCATGAAACTACTGGATTGTTGTAAAATCCCACTAATGTCCTTCAGGTAAGGAAATCTGCTGTCTTTACCGGCCTGGCCTGTATGTGACTCCAGACCCACAGCAATGCGGTTGACTCTTAAATGCCTTCTGAAATGGCCTAGCAAGCCACTCAGTTGTACACTATCACTACAAAAAAGAATAATAAGAATAAAACCATGTGGACCACCCGACGTCGATCTCAGCTCCAGCATCTGCTATGGACACGACAACTGCATGGGCCTTACGCTTAACATCTGTAAGACAAAGGTCCTCCACCAGCCTGTCACCGCCGCAAAGCACTGCCCTCCAATCATCAAGATCCACGGCACGGCCCTGGACAACGTGGACCATTTCCCATATCTCGGGAGCCTCTTATCAACAAAGGCAGACATTGATGTGGAGATTCAGCATCACCTCCAGTGCGCCGGCGCAGCCTTCGGCCGTCTGAGGAAAAGAGTGTTTGAAGACCAGGCCCTCAAATCTACCACCAAACTCATGGTCTACAGGGCTGTAGTAATACCCGCCCTCCTCTATGGATCTGAGGCATGGATGATGTATAGAAGGCACCTCAAGTCACTGGAGATATATCACCAACGATGTCTCCGCAAGATCCTGCAAATCCCCTGGGAGGACAGGCACACCAATATCAGTGTCCTCGACCAGGCTAACATCCCCAGTATTGAAGCACTGACCACACTCGATCAGTTCGCATGGCAGATACGAGACTCCCTAAGCAAATGCTTTATGAGGAGCTCCTTCATGGTAAACGAGCCAAAGGAGGAAAGCGGAAACGTTATAAGGACACCCTCAAAGCCTCCCTTGTAAAGTGCGACATCCCCACTGACACCTGGGAAATCCTGGCCGAAGACTGCCCGAGGTGGAGAAAGTTCATCTGGGAGGGCGTTGAGCTCTTTGAATCCCAACGCAAAGAGCATGAAGAGGCCAAGCGCAGGCAGCGGAAGGAGCGCGTGGCAAACCAGCCCCACCGACCCCTTCCCTCGACGAATGTCTGTCCCACCTGTAACAGGGTCTGTGGCTCTCATATCGGACTGTTCAGCTATCAAAGAACTCACTTTGGGAGTGGAAGCAAGTCCTCCTCGATTCTGAGGGACTGTCTATGATGATGATGATGATGATGATGATGCACACCCAGCCCAGTCGACCCTGCAAAGTCCTTCTCAACAACATCTGGGGAGTTATGCCAAAATTAGGAGAGCTGTCCCACAGACTAGTCAAGTAACAACCTGACAAAGTCATACTCACAGAATCATACCTTTCAACCAATGTCCCAGACTCCTCCATCACCATCCCTGGGTATGTCCTGTCCCGCCGGCAGAACACACCCACAATCGGGAGGAAGTGGCCTTGGAAGTCCTCAACATTGACTCCAGACACCATGAAGTCTCATGGCTTCAGGTCAAGCATGGGCAAGGAAACTTCCTGCTGATTACCATCTAACGCCCTCCCTCAGCTGATGAATCCGTACTCCTCCATGTTGAACTCCACTTGGAAGAAGCACTGAGAGTAGCAAGGGCACACAAAGGGACTTCAATGTCCATCATCAAAAATGCTCAGTAGCATGACTACTGACTGAACTGGCCGAGTCCCGAAGTATAACGCTGCCAGATTGGACCTGTAGCAGGTGGTGAAAGAACCAACATGAGAGAAAAACCTACTTGACCTCGTCCTCACCAATCTACCTGTCGTAGATGCATCTGTCCATGACAGCATTGGTAGCAGCGACCATCGCACAGTCATTGTGGAGATGAAGTCCTGTCTTCACACTGAGGACACCATCCATTGTGTTGTACGGCACTACCACCGTGCTAAATGGGATAGATTCAGAACAGACCTAGCAGCTGAAAACTGGGCATCCATGAGGCGCTGTGGGCCATCAGCAGCAGTAGAATTGTATTCCACCACAACCTGTAACATCATGGCCCGGTATATCCCTCACTCTACCATTACTATCAAGCACGGGACCAACTCTGGTTCAATAAAGAGTGTAGAAGAGCATGCCAGGAGCAACAACAAGCATACTTGAAAATAAGTTGCCAACCTGGGAAGCTGCAACACAGGACTACATGCATGCTAAAAAGTTGAAGCAGCATGCTATAAACAATGCTAAACGATCCCACAACCAACAGATCAGATTAATCTCTGTAGTCCTACCACATCCAGTCGTGAATGGTGATGGACCATTAAACAATTAACGGGAGGAGGAGGCTCCATGAATATCCCCATCCTCAATGATGGCGGAGCCCAGCACATGAGTGCAAAAGAAAAGGCTGAAGTGTTTACAACCATCTTCAACGAGAAGTGCTGAGTGGATGATCCATATCGGCCTCCTCCTGATGTCCCCACCATCACAGAAGCCATTCTTCAGCCAATTCGATTCATTCCACGTGATAACAAGAAAGAACTGAACGCATTGGATACAGCAAAGGCTATGGGCCCTGTCATGTATTCAACCAGCATTGTAACCCATGTATAATCTGACCTAAGTTGTACACTGTGAGAACAATGACCACTAGGTGGGAGACACTCCTAGCCTGGGCCTTCAGGTACAAAAGGGGAAGCTCCACCCACCTTCATCACTTGGAGTGCTAAGGAATAAAGGACAGCTCACAGACTGACCTTCTCTGAAGCATGGGCCTCGTGTGCATTTATACGGTATAGTAAGGACCTATCAATGGCGACGAGAAACTGGGATTTAAACCACACGAGCATGGCCACTAGCAGGACAGACGAGAGGTACTGTGTTAAGGAATGGTTGGGACAGAGATTCAACATTGTTAAAGCAGCACACAGTTCTCCAGGCAGGCAGGGGCAATTGGGCATGCCCCAACATGTAGTCGAACCCAGAGGGGGAGGTCGACAGAGACAATGACAAGCTGAACGGCGATTCACGCCATTGCAAAGGCCACTGCGGCCAGTAATGGGGCCATCAACACCTGTTAATGGCGCACTCAAGGACAATAACAGGGGCAGTCAGGTACGATCGACTGGCAAGGGACCTTTTGTTTCCAACAACAGCTCATGTTGGAGGCGTGGAGGCACACACTCAGCTGGAGTTTGCAGAGATGAGCAAAATACCTGCAGAAATTGCAGAAATGAACGCTGGGGGAAATCGCTGGAAGCTGAAGTTCAGCGAGTTCATGTGGAGCATGAATACAGTTCATACACCAGGACGCCACCGATAATGATGAAAGTGCACCTCAATGGCATCCCAGTATCAATGGAGCTAGACACGGGGGCCAACCAGTCTCTGATGGGTATCAAATAGTTCGAAAAGTTGTAGCCTTCCAAGGCCAGGAGGCCAAAATTATCGCTGATTGACGCACAGCTATGGACTTACACAAAGCAGATCATTCCGGTGCTAGGCAGCGCCACGGTAGTCATGACCCACAAAGATTCGGAGAACAAGTTGCCACTCTGGATTGTCCCAGGGGACGGTCCCGCATTACTGGGGAGGTGTTGGCTTTCTGTCATGAACTGGAAATGGGACAATGTCAATGCAATTTCCTCTGTGGAGCGAGTATCATGCTCACAGATCCTGGACAAATTTAACTCACTTTTTCAACCCGGCATCGGCACTTTCATGGGGGCCAAGGTAGTGATTCACATAAACCCGGACGCCAGGCCAGTACACCACAAGGCCAGAGCGATGCTGTACATGATGCGGGAAAAGATAGAAGGCGAATTGGACCGCCTGCTGAGGGAAGGCATCATCTCGCCAGTCGAATTCAGTGACTGGGTGAGCCCGATTGTGCTGGTGCTCAAGGCGAATGGGTCGGTCAGGATATGTGGTGATTACAAGGCCACCATTAATCGGGTGTCACTCCAAGACCAGTACCCGCTACCGAGAGCGGAGGCCCTCTTTGCGACGCTATCCGGTGGCAAACCTTTTTCAAAATTGGACCTGGCCTCAGTTTACATGACCCAGGAGCTGGCGAGTGAGTCGAAGAAGCTGACCACCATCATGACACACCAGAGGTTGTTTGAGAACAACAGATGTCTGTTCGAGATTCGCTCGGCCGCCGCGATCTTCCAACGAAATATGGAAAGCCTCCTCAAGTCGATTCCAGGGATGGTGGTTTTTCAGGACGACATCCTCATCACGGGTTACGATACTGAAGAACACCTCCACAACCTGAAGGAGGTGCTACGCAGACTGGACCGGGTAGGGCTGCGACTGAAAAAGGCGAAGTGCGTCTTCCTAGCTCCAGAGGTAGAATTTCTGGGGATGAGGGTAGCAGCAGACGGGATCAGACCTACTGCGTCCAAGACGGAAGCGATCCAGAGAGCACCCAGACCCCGTAACACGACGGAGCTGATTTCGTTTCTGGGGCTCCTGAACTATTTTGGTAACTTTCTTCCCAAATTGAGCATGCTGCTAGAGCCGCTACACGTGCTCCTACGCCAAGGTCGCGAATGGGTCTGGGGGGACAGCCAGGAAAGGGCTTTTAATAAAGCACGCAATTTGTTATGTTCCAACACTCTGTTAACACTATACGACCCATGTAAGAAACTTGTGTTAACGTGCGATGCGTTATCCTATGGTGTCGGGTATGTGTTGCAGCATGTCAACGCCAAGGGTCAGTTACAGCCGGCAGCTTATGCCTCCAGGAGTCTGTCCCAGGCAAAAAGGGGTTACGGGATGGTAGAAAAGGAGGCACTCGCATGTGTATATGCTGTAAGGAAAATGCACCAGTACCTGTTTGGCAGGAAATTTGAGCTGGAGACAGATCACAAACCCCTAACGTCCCTTTTGGCCAACAACAAGGCCTTAAATGTAAACGCTTCGGCCCATATAGAAATGGGCACTCACGTTAGCCGCCTATGACTATACAATTCGGCACAGACCGGGCACCAAAAACTGCGCCGATGCACTCAGCAGGCTCCCACTAGCCACCACTGAAGGGGCTACCGAGCATGCTGCAGAGATGGTCATGGCTGTTGAAGCTTTCGGAAGCGAAGGCTCACCCGTGACAGCCCGTCCAATTAAAGTCTGGACAAATAGAGACCTGCTATTGTCTCTAGTCAAGAAATGTGTCCTGAATGGGGACTGGGCAGCCACGTACAGGGCATGCCCTGAGGAATTTAAACCATTTCACAGGCGCAGGGATGAACTCTCGATTCAGGCCGATTGCCTACTGTGGGGAAACCGCGTCGTCATGCCCCAGATGGGCAGAGAGGTGTTCATCCACAATGAGCACCCGGGCATTGTCATGATAAAGGCAATTGCCAGGTCATACGTTTGGTGATCTGGAACTTTGTGTTCGCAGGTGCAACACGTGTGCTCAGCTGGGCAATGCGCCCAGGGAAGCCCCCCTTAGCCCCTGGCCATGGCCCGCCAAGCCTTGGTCACGCATCCATGTGGACTACAAGGTCCTTTCATGGGAAAAATGTTTTTGGTTGTAGTAGACGCCTACTCCAAATGGATCGAGTGTGACATTTTAAATTCAAGCACATCCTCTGCCACGGGCAATGTTCGCCGCCCACGGTCTGCCGGACATCTTGGTCAGCGACAATGGCCCGTGCTTCACAAGCACTGAATTCCAGGACTTCATGGCAGGCAATGGAATTAACCATGTCAAACGGCCAGGCAGAACGAGCAGTGCAGGTAATCAAACAGGGGATGCTCAGAATCCAAGGGGGTTCCCTACAAAGACGCTTATCACGCCTCCTGTTGGCCTATAGATCCCGACCACACTCGCTCACAGGGGTTCCACCTGCAGAGCTGCTAATAAAAAAGGACGCTCAAAACCCGGTTATCCCTTATACACCCCACCATGAAAGAAACTGTCGAGAGCAGGCGCCAGCCACAATATGACTATCATGACAGGAATGCAAGAGCACGATGTATTGATGTAAATGATCCTGTTTTTGTCCTCAACTACGCTGCAGGGCCCAAATGGCTCACAGGCACTGTGATTGCCAAAGAGGGAAATAGGATTCTGGTAGTTAAACTTACCAATGGACAAATCTGCCGCAAACACGTGGATCAAACAAAAAGGAGGTTCAGCAACCCCATAGAAGAAGCAGAGGAAGAACACGATGTAGAGTTCACTCCACCACAGGTGACCGAACACCGGAACCAAAGAGAGGAGAGCCCAATCACTGTGGGCAGTCTGGATAGGCCTGAGGCACCGCAAACAGCAGACACTCAGACTAGCGCCCAACAACCGGAGCCCCAACTCAGGCGCTCTACAAGAGAGCGTAAACCACCAAAGAAACTCAACCTGTGATCCCAATAAGACTTTGGGGGGGAGGTGATGTCATGTATTCAACCACCATTGTAACCCATGTATAATCTGACCTAAGTTGTACACTGTGAGAACAATGACTACCAGGTGGGAGACATTCCTAACCTGGGCCTTCAGGTACAAAAGGGGAAGCTCCACCCACCTTCATCACTTGGAGTGCTAAGGAATAAAGGACAGGTCACAGACTGACCTTCTCTCAAGCATGGGCCTCGTGTGCATTTATACTATATAGTAAGGATCTATCAGGCCCCAACAGCATCCCGGCTGTTGTGCTGAAGATTTGTGCTCCACAACTAGCCGTACCTCTAGCCAAGCTGTTCCAGTACAGCTACAACACTGGCATCTATCCAACAATGTGTAAAAATGTCCAGATATGTCCTCTCCACAAAAAGCAGGACAAATCCAATCCGGCCAATTACTACCCCATCAGTCTACTCTCAATCATCAGCAAAGTGATGGAAGGTATCGTCAACAGTGTTATCAAGCGGCACTTACTCACCAATAATCTGCTCACTGATACCCAGTTTGGGTTCCACCAGGACCACTCAGCTCCAGACCTCATTACAGCCTTGGTCCAAAAATGGACAAAAGAGGTGAATTGGTGAGGTGAGGTGAGAGTGACTGCTCTTGACATCAAGGCAGCATTTGACCGAGTGTGGCATCAAGAAGTCCTAGGAAAATTGAAGTCAATGGGAATCAGGGGTAAAAGTTTCCTTGGCTGGAGTCATACCTAGCACAAAGGAAGATGGTTGTGGTGGTTGGAAGTCAATCATCACAGCCCCAGGACATCGCTGCAGGAGTTCCTCAGGGCAGTGTCCTAGGCCCAACCATCTTCAGTTGCTTCATCATTGACCTTCCTTCCATCATAAGTTCAGAAGTGGGGATGGTTGCTGGTGACTGCACAGTGTTCAGTTTCATTCGCAACTCCTCAGATAATGAAGCAGTCCATGCCTGCATACAGCAAGACCTGGACAACTTGACCCTTGACCCTGGCACCAGGGAGGCAACATACCATCCTGGAGTCACGTCTGCGGCTGCAGAAACACCTGTCTGCTCTCCTAACTATCGAATCCCCTACCACTATTGCTCTTCCGCTTTTCTTTCTCCCCCCCCGTGCAGCTGAGCCACCCGTGGTGCCGTTGACTTGGCTCTGGCTGCACTCCCCAGAGGAACCATCACCCCCACCAATACTCAGAACAGAATACTGTTTGGAGAACGAGATGCACTCAGAGGACTCCTGAACTACCTGCCTGGTCCTCCTCTTCTCTCTGGCAGTCAACCATTCCCTCTCTGCCTGCACAACCTTAAGCTGTGGGGTGGCCACCTCTAGAAACGTGCTATCCATGAAGTTCTCAGCCTCGCGGATGCAGTGCAGTGACTCCAGCTGCCGCTCAAGCTCTGAAACCCGGAGCTCAAGTTGCTGTAGTTGGTAACACTTCTTACACATGTGGTTGTCCAAGCTAGGTGTGGCATCCAGGACTTCCCACATGGCACAGGATGTGCATTTTGCGGGACTGAGCTGCCCTGCCATGCCTCTGGTTATTTGACTATGGACTAAATTCTGAACTATCTGACTATGAAATAAGCTTAAAACTAGAAGACAAAAACACTCACCGACTACTCACCAATCAGCTTTTTCCCTTGAGCTGACGTCACTCTGATGTCACACTTTCGATTTTTGCCTCTGTTGTAACAAAAATAGTGTGGACAAAAAGCTGCAACTCCTTCCCCCTCTTCTCCGAATTCCCACTCTTTCCAAATTCCCAAATAAACCACTCTGCTTATGTCCGTTCCCTTTATGACCACATTATGGAGAACTGGGGGCCAAAATTGTCCCTCCCAATAAGGCCTCTGGCCGCCGGAAAGAGGCAGCCACGGGGTGGCGCGGAATGGCCGCCGACTCTTCGTGGAGGGACCACATTTTTCAAATTGCCATTCCTCAGGAGCAGAGCAGTGACCGGGACCGTTCTGCCCATTTTCCCGCCGCAGTGTACACGTGCCGACCCCATTCTGACTGGCGGGAACCCCCTTGCAAAATTGCCCCTTACCCGAAATTGCCCCGTGCGAGACGCCCCGCTGTTGGCCAGTGCCCCCGACAGCTTTTGCTATCAGTGCACTCTGTGTGAAATGGTGGCATAGATGCCCTTAAAGGGAAGGATGCACTGCCGCCATTGTCACGTTATTTTTTTTGTCGGCCGACTACCAGGTCGGCCCAACAATTATGCCCCCGGGTTCGGCTGGACTGCCAACAGACAGCCTGGCAGGCTACTGGCCCAGCCAAAACCCTCCCTGGTGGCCCAGTAGACCTAACTGAAATATCTGCAGATTTCGCAGCGACTCTCCCCTTTAACTGAAGGGGAGAGGCGTCGTGACGCGTGAGGCGATGCTGATCGGGGCAGCAGACCCGCTGCGAGGTCACTTCCACCCCGCACTCGACCAGAACACTGCACCACGGAGAAAAAAGAAACAAAGTGCTGAATTTCTCCGATAGGTAGGTGCGCCCCGATTTGGGCGGAGGGCAATTTCTATCCCCTGATGTCAACTGTGTCAAAAATGTACTACTATTTTTAATTTAATGACTTTGAAATTCCAATGTAAGAGGGGCCAGAAAAGGCAGTTCTCCATTCTGAAAAGCAACATATGGTAATTCCCACTAGGAGCAGAGGCTGGCGGAAATTTGGTTTGCCCTATCGAAGGCCTGATGTCAGGATGGTGTCACCTTCTAGAATTCTTGCTGTTTCCATTTCCTTTCCCTGGAGCAAGTAGGAGGCTGACAAGATACCAGCATCCAAGCTAGTAGAACAGCAGGAGTGGGGCATGTGGGGTTTCCAGGTTAGGGTCAAAATTTCAACGCATTTTTTTTAATTGACCATCTTCTATGAGGACTGATTAGCTAAAGTTTTTAAACTTTTAACCTGGGTCCACTGGCTTGATCACCACACTGCAGTTCAGCTCTGCACCCTCCTCTCCCTCCACCTCCTTCCCTCTCCCCCCGCCCCCGCCCCCCCGCACCTCCCCCCACCCACTGCAGGAGCCTAAACTGGTGTGGCCTGGTTTATTTTAGTTACTTGTCACTAGATACTCCATCAAGGTGAAGAGCGCAGGTCGCTAAGAGGACACAATTCCCGCAGTTACTGCGAATGAACGGATTGAGTAATTTTGGTCCCAAGATGTCTGGAGGATGCCAGTGAAAGAAAAAATGGAGGGGCAGAAACTTATTCCATTATTGTATCTCCCTAAGGGTCTGCTCAAACCATGTTCCATGTTATTTTAACCAAGGCACAATCCATTTATTTAAAATTAGTCTAATTACTCCCCTTTAAGGGCGGACGCACCTCCCAGGCACACACAGCTTCCCGCAGGGGAATGCTGTCAGTGGCACCGACCGGCGACGGCGGCACTCCCGCAGGGCAATTTGCCGCGGAGATCGGAAAGTGGGTTGCCGCCGGTTGGTGTGGGGTCGACGGAGCGGGAACACAGGCAGTGTGGAAACCCGGCCCGGGGGCAAATTAGGATGGCCTGGCCCAACCGTCTGCCACCCTGTATCCCTTTAACCTTCTCATATATTTGATTTGGGTGCAGGAATGCCTCTCTATTCTTCAGTGTTTAATGAACCCACACATTTCTTTAATTCCCTTCATCCTTCATACACATCATTTATCTTTCTCCAATGCTCCTGCTTAACTTTGCAAGAAATAGTTCACAAACATGATCACCATTACTTTATGCCAGTCATCCATTAGAGGTGTGCCATTTATAGTAACATGAGAATATGTAATGCCTCACAGTATTTATCTTACCAACCTTTGATCCAGGATGTAGTTTTACTGTTCCAAGACAATGAAAGCCTGAAGCAGTAAGTCCTGTTGCCAAACATGAATGGCAACAAATGCATTTCTTATGGTTCAGTTGTCCAGGATTTCCTGAATAGACTTACAACAGTAAAAGCGCATTATTTTCTTTCTGAGGATTGCATATCCACCAGGTGGATTCAAGCCAACACATTCCCTCAGATTCTAAAATATTTAAATTAGCTACAATTATGATGCCATAGAGAAATCCCAGCTAAGTACTTCCTCCCCAATTAAATATTTTCCCTAACCTTAACGTAACTGGTAGATGATTGAGTATCCTTTTCATAGATCATACAGCACAGAAGGAGGCCATTCGGCCCATCGTGCCTGTGCTCCTCCCCATCTCCTCTCCAATTTGTTTTATACCAAAACAATGCAATAATAATTCTCCTGATGGCTCAAATGATTAAGACATGATCAGCTAAGCCATTAGTAGCAACATGTATACGTGGAGCCATACAACAGCAAGGAGTCAATGCCTTAAGGAGATGAGAGGGGTTAAAACTAGCCAGAAAAAAAGAGATCCAATAGCATTTACCTATATTGATTCCAAGCTAATTTACAATGAGTGCATTTGGTAATGATGACATTTTCCTTTTGAGATATTTCTTAGCGTCTCAACTCAGAAAATTGGCAAGAAATCTGCTGCAAACATTTCCTTCTGGAAATAGGTATTTTCCTTAAACTGTTTGCATTTGTGGCTCTCTTTAAAATTGTTATTTGCACTGTGGAGACCAATAATTAGTATTTGAGGGAAGACAGGGGAGAACCAAGAGGAAAGCGCGAGATGTAACAGCTGGTTCCCTGATCTGGTGAGGAGCCCTGCACCAAGACCCACATGCCCATTACCCCTATCCTTGCTGACCTACGTTGGCTTCCCATTCCCCAATGTCCCCAATTTAAAATTCTCCTCTTTGTGTTTAAGTTCCTTCATAGCCTTGCTCATCCCAATCTTGTAACCTCCACTAGTCCTACAAACCCCTTCGGAACTCTGGATTCCTCTGCCTCTGTCCTACTGTGTATACCCCCACTCCCTTTGCCGTACTTTCAACTGCCAAGGCCACGCTCCGAAATTTCATGACCAGCCGTTCCTCACCAGGAGCACCTAATCGGGAAAATATCCCTCTTGTTCCCAGATTTCTATCAATTCCATGCCATAATTAGTCTAGTGACCAATTGTCAGTTTTTATAATAAGATTCCGAGTTAATACAGAAATAACACGGATGCAAGAGAAACAGTACAACATTTGCATAGTAACTGTTGTGTATGTATAATACAAGTATACTCCCTGTGCACCCAATGTACAATTACATAAGATTACTGGATGTACCTTCACACTGCATACACTATACTTGTACCACCAGAGGGTGCAACTGGTGGAGACCTTGGGGTCACCTGTACACAACAGGTAACCAGGTATAATAGGGAGCTCACCATGCTGTACCCCACTCAGGAGCTGTAATAAATGGACTAAGGTCACCACAGTTCTACAATACCTTGCCTCGTGGAGTCATTACTAGAGTGCTTACAGACACAAAAACTGGCGACAAGGTTATGAATTTCCATGCGAAAATGGCTAACCTTGGCATATTTCAACAATTCGCCGATGGGGAAGATTGGGAGGCCTTTGAGGAAAGGCTCGAACATTTTTTCATTGCGAATGACCTGGCGGGAGACAATCCAACCTCGCTAGCTGATAATCGCAGCGCCATCCTGCTCAGCAATTGTGGGCCCAGCATCTATGGCCTCGTCAGGGACTTGCTAGCCCCAGAGAAGACAACAACCAAAGCATATGCGGAGCTCGTAACGATGATACAGGAACAGCTCAAATCTAAAGAGAGCATCCTCACAGCCAGACACCGGTTCTGGCCAAGAAATCGCAAAATATGCTGCAGACCTCAGACGATTGGCTGCACCGTATGATTTTGGCGACCACCTCACCGAAGCGCTGCGGGACAGCTTCGTTATTGGAATCGGCCACAAGGGCCTTCTCCACAGGCTGCTCTCTGACGCCTTTTCGAGGCAAGGCTGCTGCTAGCAGTCTCTCTCAGGGTAGAGAGAACAGAACCCTAAGTCCCACAACCCTGAGTCTGCCACATGGGGCCAACCCCATGCTGGCGCTGTGGAGGAAATCACAGGGCCTACTAGTGCTGCTACTAAGACTATACTTGCAAAGGCTGTAACACAAAGGGCCACCTCCAGCGAATGTGCAAGAGAAATTATACTCACCGAGTCGATGAAGAGTTGGCCGGTCATCTGGACTCCAATGACGATGAAGAGAGAGTCCATGAGGCAGCTCAGCCCCACGATGTGGTGTACGGAGTGTTTATCTGTACCACCGAGAGTTCCCCATTGAAAATGGAAGTCGAAATCAACGATGTTCCAGTCACGATGGAGGTAGACACAGGGGCGAGCCAATCACGGATGAATCAGGCGGCCTTTGAGAAAGTTTGGGACAATCCAATCGAACAACCTAAAATGATCCCGATCCAAGTGAAGCTGCTCGCCTACACAAACGACACCATCCCAGTCTTTGGTAATGTGGATGTCCAGATGCCCCATGATGGCACAATGCACAAGTTACCTTTGTGGATCGTTGCTGGTGATGGTCCAACGCTGCTAGGAAGAAGATGGATGGAAAAGATCTGTTGGAGCTGGGAAAATCTCCAGCCTCCAGCAATCGACGTCCTACGCGGCCCCGAATTTGAATCCAGCACAATACCTGAGAAACCAGCTGCTCAACTCGAATGCATGGAGACGACACAGACCGCTCAACCCAACGGCAAAATGATCCAGCCGAAACGACCCGACCTCAACTTCCAGGCTCCAGTGGCAGGACTCTGGAGGAAGAAAATCAGCGCAGAAGGCAACTTCCCTGCTTCCATGGCAGAACCTGGGGAAAAAAAGGATCATCGCAGCCTACCTTGTGAAGAGAAAGAAGATGGTGCCCGCACCACGAGGTGAAGCGCATGAAGTAAAGATGGCGGTGGCCAGATCTCAAGGGGCAGCGTTGATGAAGCAACATGTGATGCCGAGCAGCGAACCGAATTGGGGTAAAGATTGCATGGCATTTTTAAAAGAGACCGGCAACCCATCACAATTAAAGGGACAGTTCCACTCTTTATACAGCGATGCCGGTGATACACATTTAAGAGATGTAATTGACAAATGCAAGTATGTAAATGTAATTAACCAAGTTAAGTCAGGCAATTGCAGTCGGAACCAATGTATTATGACAGTAAATGAAGTAATGATGTGCGATGCCGGGTTCTACATGTACACCGACAAAACAAAGGGCAACCTCCCGTCGGAAGCACCCAGGTCCAGTGGGCTACTCGATCATGTAGCCTGCGCCTCCGGGACTAATGTGATGCCCCAGGGAGCGTGGCCACACACAGAGGGAGCATACCAGCTGCAGTGCCAGCGATCAGCGGATGGCAAAGACACCACTACCGGTACCCTGCCCCTGATCGGCTCTACCCCTCTGGTCACCAGGGCCAGTACCGGGAGCAAGAGGCTAGCACCCTCCAGCTCTCCCAATGGGACCTGGGATGACCAGGCTCCCACTGTCGCTGACGGGCAGCAGGGAGACACTGCAGTTCTCAAAGGAGGACAGGGAGGCCACACACTCCTGTGGCCACCACTAGGCAATGGCAAAGGTCCTGAGACTCAGCCAGGTGAGCGATCCGAGCCCATCCAGCTAGCAGGGGGCGCAGCGTCGCCATCAGACAACCTGGACACAGTCCGGTCACTCTGGAACTAGCGTCCTCACCCACCTGCACCTACACAACCCAGGGGCAAGACTGTGATACCACGGTCTATACCTTAGCTATAAAATGCACTTGTTCCACTACTGCAGAAACCAAACCGTGATGTAATTAATCCTATTTTTTTTTTCGTTCTTTCTTTCTGTACATGTATGCACATGCAGGTGTTGAGTGAGCCACACTCATGGTCTATGTATCGGGGGGGCAGGGAAATGGATGTATGTAGCCATGGACACATATGGATCACACCCAGAACCCACTCAACTCCCACTGCAACCTCAAACCGTCCACTGCTGACTATTTCCCAATGTTGTGGCAATAAGGACTTGGGGGTCAACAGGGAGAGAGCCAAGCCAAAGCATAGACAAGGTGCAAGGGCTTTGGGCACTCAAGTCTAGGGCCAGAGCACACAATGCAAAGGCCAGTGGCACAAGACTTAGGGGAGAGTGATGTTGTGTATGTATAATACAAGTATACTCCCTGTACACTCAATGTACAGTTACATAAGACTACTGGATGTACCTTCACACTGTATTCACTATGCTTGTACACCAGAGGGTGCAACTGGTGGAGATCTAGGGGTTACCTGTACACAACTGGTAACCAAGTATAAAAGGGAGCTCAAGATGCAGTACCCTCACTCAGGTGAAAGCACAGGAGATACAACAACTGGCCGACAGCCACAACATACGAGGATTCTTCACTGCAGTCAAGGCCACCTATGGTCCAAACTCCCAAGGCCCCAACCCACTCCTGGCAAAGAATGGGGAAACACTCATCAAGGACACCGAGGCTGTCAGGGCCCGTTGGAAGGAGCACTTTGAAGATCTCCTCAGTCGAGACTCTGCCTTTGACTTGAGTGTTCTCAACTCCATCCCGCAGCATGCAGCCCGCCACCACCTCAGTGAAACTCCAACACTGAAAGAAGTAGGCAAAGCCATAAAACATCTCAAGAACAACAAGCTTACGGGTGCGGATGGAATTCCTGCTGAAGCGCTAAAATATGGCGGAGAGGCGCTATTGGTGCGGATACATGACCTCATCGTTCTCATTTGGAGGGAGGAGAGCATGCCGGGGGATCTCAGAGATGCAGTGATCGTGTCCATTTTTAAAAAGAGGAACAAATCCGACTGCGGCAACTACAGGGGAATCTCCCTACTATCAACCAATGGGAAGGTTGTCGCTAGAGTTCTTCTCAACCGTCTTCTCCCTGTGACCAAGGAGCTCCTCCCGGAGTCACAGTGTGGATTTCGTCCCCGATGGGGAACAATGGACATGATCTTTGCAGCACGACAACTACAGGAAAAATGCAGGAAGCAGCGCCAGCCCTTGTACATGGCCTTTTTCGACCTTACAAAGGTCTTTGACACTGTCGACCGTGAGGGCTTATGGAGCGTTCTCCTCCGTTTTGGGTGCCCCCAAAAGTTTGTCAACGTCCTTCGCCTGCTCAACGACGACATGCAGGCTGTGATCCTTACCAGCGGTTCCATTACAGACCCATTCCACGTCCGAACCGGGGTCAAACAGGGTTGCGTCATCGCTCCAACCTCTTTTCAATCTTCCTCGCTGCCATGCTCCATCTCACTGTCAACAAACTCCCCACCGGAGTGGAACTAAACTACAGAACCAGTGGGAAGCTGTTTAACCTATGTCACCTCCAGGCCAGGTCTCAGACCACCCAAACCTCTGTCGTTGAACTGCAGTATGCAGACGATGCCTGCGTCTGCGCACATTCGGAGACTGAACTCCAGGATATAGTCGATGTATTCACCGAGGCATATGAAAGCATGGGCCTTATGCTTAACATCCGTAAGACAAAGGTCCTCCACCAGCCTGTCCTCGCCGCACAGCACTGCCCCCCAGTCATCAAGATCCACGGCGCGGCTCTCGACAACGTGGACCACTTTCCATACCTCGGGAGCCTCTTGTCAACAAAGGCAGACATTGATGCGAAGATTCAACATCATCTCCAGTGCGCCAGTGCAGCCTTCGGCCGCCTGAGGAAAAGAGTGTTCAAAGACCAAGCTCTCAAATCTACCACCAAGCTCATGGTCTACAGGGCTGTAGTAATTCCCGCCTTTCTATATGGGTCAGAGACATGGATGACTTAAAGAAGACACATCAAGTCGCTGGAAATATATCACCAACGATGTCTCCGCAAGATCCTGCAAATCCCTTGGGAGGACAGATGCACTAACATCAGTATCCTCGCCCAGTCTAACATCCTCAGCATTGAAGCATTGACCACACTCGATCAGCTTCGTTGGGCAGGCCACTTAGTTCGCATGCCAGACACGAGACTCCCTAAACAACTGCGATATATGGAGCTCCTTCATGGCAAATGAGCCAAAGGTGGGCAGCGGAAACGGTACAAGGCACCCTCAACGCCTCCCTGGTGAAGTGCGACATCACCACTGATGCCTGGGAGACCCTGGCTGAAGACCGCCCGAGGTGGAGAAAGTGCATCCGGAAGGGCGTTGAGCTCTTCGAATCTCAACGCTGCGAGCGTGAAGAGATCAGGCGCAGGTAGCTGAAGGAGCGTGTGGTAAATCAGTGCCACTCACCCCTTCCCCTGACGATTATCTGTCCCACCTGTGACAGGGTCTGTGGCTCTCGTGTTAGACTGCTCAGCCACCAAAGAACTCACTTTAGGAGTGGAAGCAAGTCTTCTTTGATTTCGAGGAACTGCCTATGACGACTCTCACTCAAGAGCTGTAATAAATGGACTAAGGTCACCACAGTTCAAGTACAATACCTTGCCTCGTGGAGTCATTACTAGAGTGCTTACAGACACAATAGTAGCAACTCAGAAACTTGCTGTAAAAGCCATCTATACCAGAAAATTTTGGTAGAGTCTTTCCCAACCGTCCCAGGCTGCAGTTATGCTTTTGTTCCTGAATTACTTTCTAAGTTTTCTGAGCTAATTTAGCTTAATTCAGTGCATATCAGAGGTGGGCAATTTTTTGGACTGGAGGGCCACTTAACAAGTTTTGGTGAGCTGTTGAAGGCTGCCCACCAATGTCCTGCACAGGCCGCTCAACGATTTTTAAATGGAAAAACCATGCATGTGAGGAAATTTGAATTCTCCCATTAAATGGGCCGCGCGGGAACATTGCTACACATATAATATGAATTATGTTATCAACAGCTACCATTAAAATTTGTTATGGCATTTTTTGTATAAAGAACCTTCCGTGTCATTTCCACACTTAATAAAAATAGCACATGCTAACGATCATGATACACGTTCAGCCAAAACTTGTCCTAGCCATTGATATTATAATGCCAGTATAAACAATCAGTGTTAAATAAATACATTTGAGATCATTAAAATGCTAATTAGTAAACACTAATCAGTTTTGCCTTCATTAGTTAGGTGGTAGTTAATAACTGGTTATAAGGATCACTGGGGATTGGGCTTGGGCTGGGACGGGGGGGATTGGCCTGCGCCCTCCCCGCTGTCGCACTCACCGCTCTCCACCGGTTTAGGTGCCGCTCTGCTGTCAGTAAAAGGCCCTCCCCGGGGGTGCCATGGCCCAATCCGCGACTCCCGGCCACCTTCTGTCCACTTCAGCCACTGGTCTCCGTATCTTCACCTTCTGTCTCTAAGGCTAGTTGTAATATTGACTCCCCTGCTTTTTTTTTTCCTTATGAACCGTATTAATTTTATAAGCTTTACAGTAATTGATACATTGAAAGAAAATAGTAATGGTGTTTTGAGATTGCTGCACCATTATTCTGCACGCAACATGTTGGGTTTATTTAAGAGACTGCATTAAGCGTTCCAAAGATCAAAAAACATTCTTCTTGTAGCAATTAACCTGGTGGCCAAAGCATTTGGCACCCACCACATACATGGAGGTGAATGTGGTAGACAGGCTGTCCACTGTCCAGGCCTTTGCTCAGAATGAGTCTGTAGCCATTTGTTACGCCTAACTTCGCTGCAGATGCTTTACCAACAAGCATCCACTGTCTCAGAAGCGCTGCATTGGAATCTTCTGCTTTGGAAAATTGGACAATAGGCATCTTGGGAACCACTGGGAAGTGCGTTGTAACTTGTGGTTCAAAATCAATACAATCGATATTACTTATCGTTTTTATACAGGAGCTCACGCAGGATTTCTTTAAAAATGATTTTACCAAAAAAGTGTTGCCGCTCACTTGAGCAGAGTCTGCCTTGGTAGTCTCCGCAGCCATGGCATGGATTAAGTTGTGCTTTGCCCGCAAACCCGGCCTCAGTGTCAATGGCGTCACGTGGGGCGGGGTCAAATGCAGCAGACGTTCAAAGATCGAAGCCAGGCCTTGACGGGCTGGATAGAATTCATTGGTGGACTGTATTTTGCCCAATTTTGGTGTATATATACTGTGTTAGCTTGGCTCAGTTAGTAACATTCTCACCCCTGAGTCAAGGGGCTGCGGCCTAGAAATTGTATAAGGCCCGAAAACGGGTATGGGATCTGCGATATGCCTGTACCTGTTCAAAGTGATGCAGGCAGCGTGCAAAATTCATGCCATCTGCTCATTTTAATGTTTGCAGTGCTGATCTCAGCATTAAATGCGCAGCTGATTGGCTTAGTGCTGAAGAGGGGGACCAATATCGGGTGCAGACCACTGACCCATAAATTTTGGCCGAGGCTCTTGGCACTAGTTAAAGGGCAGGTGCTTTGTTGCAGAAAAATGTCATTCTCATTGTGGACAGAGCCATGGCCCAACAGCCAAGGGAATGAGGAAGGAGATTATCCGATGCGGCACTGGAGGCCTTGGTCCTGGGGGTACAAAGACACCATCAGGTCCTCTACCCACAGGGCGGTAGGTGGCCTTCCAGGCTGAGCACCAGAAGGCTGTGGGAGGAGAACGTTCAAGCCGTCACTGTGACGAGTGTTGTCCCCAGGACCTGAATCCAGTGCCGCAAAAAGTATAATCACGTCACGAGTGGTCAAGGTGAGTGAATGCATCATCAAATGCCATGTCCCAACGTCGGCAACACAAGCCTCACACACTGCTCAATGCACCACAGCCCCATTATTCACCTACAAACAAACTCTACCAATCACGAGTCATACCTCACAATCATCGCTTCACTTCACCCTCACACATTTACCACTGCTGCAAGACTCACACCCACATCTCACACCTTGCACACGCTGCCAGCTATTCAACCATGATAGGCATATCACCAAACACATTGCACCACATTCACTTCCCTTTCTCTTGCAGGCAAGGCTGGCACAAAAGCACCAGGGGCAGCAGCAGAGGGGAAGCCAGACCTCTGAACCGGACTGAGCTGGAGGAAGCAGTTCTTGACATATTTGGAACATAAGAACATAAGAACATAAGAATTAGGAACAGGAGTAGGCCATCTAGCCCCTCAAACCTGCTCCGCCATTCAACAAGATCATGGCTGATCTGGCCGTGGACTCAACTCCACTTACCCGCCCGCTCCCCGTAACCCTTAATTCCCTTATTGGTTAAAAATCTATCTATCTGTGATTTGAATACATTCAATGAGCTAGCCTCAACTGCTTCCTTGGGCAGAGAATTCCACAGATTCACAACCCTCTGGGAGAAGAAATTTCTTCTCAACTCGGTTTTAAATTGGCTCCCCCGTTTTTGAGGCTGTGTCCCCTAGTTCTAGTCTCCCCGACCAGTGGAAACAACCTCTCTGCCTCTATCTTGTCGATCCCTTTCATTATTTTAAATGTTTCTATAAGATCACCCCTCATCCTTCTGAACTCCAACGAGTAAAGACCCAGTCTACTCAATCTATCATCATAAGATAACCCCCTCATCTCCGGAATCAGCCTAGTGAATCATCTCTGTACCCACTCCAAAGCTCGTATATCCTTCCTTAAGTAGGGGCAGTCACAGAATCTGTGGTGAGCGGGGAAATGGAATGCATCAGTGGTGATGACGGTATGCTTATACCTTATCCTCACATTCCACTTCCCCCTCATCTCACAATCTCTTCTCACTTACAAACTGCTGATGGTGTATGAATGGATATCTTGCATCCCCCCTTCTCACCACAACCCGACCATTGTGCCTTTCTCCTTTCAGATACCCAAGAACTCCAACCTGGCCAGCAAGTCCCCAAAGTGATGGAGGAGAAGCCACATCGGCACTGCATCTTAACACTCGAAAGCGCCAGCTCAGAAAATGGCACTGCGTGGACGTTAGAGGGTAGTATAGAGGTGAGATCTGCAAATGGTGAATCATCGGGCATGAATGGGCTGCATTAAGGATAGCTTGGGTGCCAGCTCCCTGGAGGATGCTTTTGCACACAAGTTCTGCTGCACAGGACCTCGATGGGGCCGCCTTCAGAAGAAGGGTGATGGGCATACACATGGAAATGCTGGGTGCAATGGCAAGCCTTCCAGAGAGCCTCTTGGCAATGTCAAGGAGCGTGGAGGAGTCCGGCTTCAACATTGCACAGGGCTTTGCACGGAGCTTGGAGCCCATGATTTCCAGGATGGAAATGATGGGCAACTCCATGAGAGACCTTGTGGACCCAATCATAGAAACATAGAAACATAGAAAATAGGTGCAGGAGCAGGCCATTCAGCCCTTCTAGCCTGCACCACCATTCAATGAGTTCATGGCTGAACATGAAACTTCAGTACCCCCTTCCTGCTTTCTCGCCATACCCCTTGATCCCCCAAGTAGTAAGGACTTCATCTAACTCCCTTTTGAATATATTTAGTGAATTGATAATACTGGGTGTGATGGGTGATGTTGCAGGGTCCATTGCAGCACAGGTGGAAGTGAACCAATGTCTCAGTGCTGCATTGGAAGTTCAGACTGCTGCCATCATTATGAGGGTAGAAGGGGACTTGCAGGGTCTCACAGCAGTTTAGCAATCTGACTCCTAACAGATTGCCTGGAATGCTGACCTGTTGTCCTCTTTCAGGATGACAGCATTCCTACTCCCACCACTGCTACTCCACCAGTGGCCTTGCTGGTGCCTGTCATCTAGCCAGCCCAGACTGCTGCCACCTGTGCCAAGCTGGCGCAGTGTACAGTAGGGCCTTGTAGGCCCAGAGCTGCTCATGGACATCCTGCAAGGCCATCTGCAGTCTCCCCCACTGAAAGTCAGCAGCCTTCCACCAGCCATGCTGCAGCCACTGGAGCACCGGAGTAGGAAAAGGTAGATGAAACACAGACACTAAGGGAATGCACACAGGTGATTAGTTGACTTTGTTGTTTTGATTTGCATTTGATAAATTTATAAATTATGTTTATAATTTTTGTTTTGTGGTGGCTTTCATTTCAGCTTTGTGCCCCGGTGGATGCTGTGATATTCTTTGGCAGAGAGGTGGTAAGGTGGGGAAGTGGTGAGCAACAGGGATCTTGGATTTCACTCACTGGAACCGGAGTTTGATGAGGTGCTCACGGACAGTCCGTCTGGTACAGGGTTCTGCTGTCTGCCTCCTCCCTTCCCGTTCCTTCTCCTCTTCCTCCCGAGGTGGTCGCAGGACTGCGTGTTCATGATGGAGAATGCAGGAGACCATCACAAAATGGGACACCCACTCCAGTGAGTACTGGAGGTTTCCTCCCGTGCGGTCAAGGCAGTGGAACTGTTGCTTCAGCACCCTGATGGTCTGCTCGACGACTTTCCTCATGGCAGCATGACTCTCATTATATGAGTGCTGGCTATGAGTGCTGGCTTGCGGAGAGGAGTCATCAGCCAGGTGTAGATAGCCCTTGTCGCTGTGCAGCCACCCTCAGGTTTGACGTGGTGGCTGGAAGATTGCTGGCACACCAGACTGGTACTGGATGAAAGCATCATGTCTGCTGCCAGGAGACTGGGCATTCACCATTATGATACGCTGGGCGTGGTTGCACAACAACTGCACATTAAGTGAGAGGTAGCCTTTGCAGATGGGGTACATCTGAGAATTGGTATACGGCCCGCAAAACCTCGTGTGTACAGTCGATGGTGCCCTTCACCATGAGGAAGCCCGATATCATGGTAAATCCACATACATGCTCTCCCCGCTTCTTTTCGTTCAGAGAGAAGCCAATGAAGTCCATTCTCCTGAGTACAGTCTCTGGGACCTCCCGGATGCAGTGATGGTTGGCGAACTGGGAGATATTAGCTATGTCACCTGTTCCAGACTGGAAAGATCCAGTGGCGAATAAAATTGAGGGCCACGATGACCTTGAGGGCCACTGGGAGAGCCGTCATCGCCCTGCTCTGAGGCTGTAGGTCTAGTTGCAGGAGGTGGCAGAGTTCTGTGACCACCTCTTTGGTGAAGCCGAGTATCCTAATACACTGCTCCTGGCTTAAGTGAAGGTAGGAGGTGCTCCCTGAAGAACCTAGGTCCTGCGAGCCCTCCTGCCCCTCCTCCTCCTTCCTCTGCGAGCACCTTGTCCTCCTCTTCCCTGCCTCCACTCCATCTCCATGTCATACTCGAGTGCGTGGGGGACTGCTAGTAGAGCCCCCATGACTGGGAGCAAGTAGTGTGAGCAAAACCCTTTAAATAAGAAGCAAGGTGTTCTCCACTTGCAGCAACACCCTGTCATCTCAGCAACTTTAAACAAATCTAGAAAGCTTCAAACAGTGCACAAACTTACGCAGAGCCAATGGAAATGAAAAAGCAAGTCAGCTGCTTGTTGATGATGTCTTTAAATAGCACTGTTGCGGAGTCTTTGCTGCTGCTTAACGCATGGTCAGCTGTTCGAGATTAGGAGAGGACGTTAAATGTAGCAGCACTGTCCAAAATGGGAGATTGTGCATCAAATTAGCGTAGCAGGTTCATTAATGTCACGATCTGCCACATCTAAATATCTGCAGCGAGTGCAAGTAACGGCAGCACTGCCGACCTGTCCAAAATGGCCAACACTAAAGTCTCCAATTTTGTGACCTGCAGGATAACATTCACTATGAACTTACACAGAGTTACATAGAAGTTACAGCACACAAACAGACCGTTCGGCCCAACCGGTCTCTGCTGATCTTCATGCTCCACATGAGCCTCCTCCTGCTCTATTTACTTCATCTGACCCTGTCAACATATTCTTGTATTCCTTTCTCTCTCATGTACTTCCCCTTAAATGCTATTTGCCTCAACCACTCCATGTAGTCGTGAGTTCCACATTGTCACGACTCTTTGAGTAAAGACATTTCTCCTGAAATCCTTATTGCATTTATTAGTGACTATCTTATATAAAATAACACATAATCTAGGATGATATTTCAGTACTGTAGTGAGTGAATGCTGCATTGTTGGAAGTGCTGTCTTTCACATGAGACGTTGGAGGGGAAATTCCGGTCGGAAGCTTCCTTCGGACGAACGCCTCCGACTCGAAAACATTTTGCGAAAATACCTGGTGATCACAGAGGTGCCTTTGATTCCGGTAGGAGGCCTTCATTCAATGTGCAGCATACGGGGAGATGACTTGCCTGCATGTATGGAAATGCTGGAGTCACGTAGGCCTGGACTACCAATCACTAAGTAGGACAGGTAGAGTGCCCAAAATCCAGAGTTCTAAAAACCGTAATTCTCCGAAAACTGGACATTATGCAGATTTGCAAGAGTCGTTTCCGGAATCTGGAAATATTTCCTGAAAACTGGAATTTAAAGCTGTACATACCTTTTTCCAAGCAGGAATCCCAAAAAATACGTCGCCCGGCGTGGCCTCGAGGTTGTCGGAATCAGACCGTTGGATATAATGCTCCGAAATTCAGAAATTCACAAATGTCGGCCCAAGGGTTTCCGGATTCGTGATGTCGGATTGTCTCCGAGATCTGGAAATACCCGAAAATCGTCCACAAGGTTTTCCGATTCGGGCCGTTGAATTTTCGGCTCCGAAATCCAGAAATACACGAAAGTCGGCCCAAGGTTTTCCGGATTCGGGACGTCGGATTTCTTCTTTGAAATCCGGAAATACCCACACTCGGCCCAGGGGTTTTTGGATTCGGGATGTCGGATTGCTCCTCCGAAATCCAGAAAAACCCAAAAAACGGAATGATCTCGATCTTGAGGTTTCCGCTTTCGGGACATTATACCTGTATTCTCATTGTTAAAAATGGGATCTTCATTTGTACGAGCTCCCATTACTATCAATGAGAAAACCCTTCTAAAACAAGAAACACAGCATAATAAATAAAAAAACACCTCACATATTTAAAATTAATTGAAATTAAATGTAATTAAATATTTTAGAAAAGCAATATATTTTTTGGATTTTTTTAAATGTGTTTTAATGTGTTTTAACATAAAAATGTATGATTAAATTTAATTTTTATATGTTTTAAAACTCTTACGCTGGCAACAGTAAGCGATACGCCTGCTTTTACCAGTTGTAAAAGTTTGAAGGACATTCGCTGGGCAAGAGATGGGCAAATAGCCCAATCTCTCCCACGCGGATGTCCTTCTCCCGGGGATGCAGAGGATCTGTCAAGAGAAATTTTGACAGATCAGAAAAGCCGGTTTTCAGTGCATGTGCATCTCGCCCCGAAAACCGGCTTTTGCGAGGTCTTGTCGGGTCCGTGCGCACTTCGTACAGACCCGGCAAGGCCGGAATTTCTGGCATGTTAAATTGAGGCCTCATTTTTCTGCTCAGGTAGATGTAAAAGAGCAGAGTGTTCTGGCCAACATTCCTCCCTCAACCAACACCAACAAACCACATTAACAGGTCATTTGTTTTTTGTAGGGCCTTGTTATGCAGAATTTAGCTACTGCATTTGCCTACATACTTTGGGCTGGATTTTCAGCTTTCCTGATTTCGGGACGCTAAGCGCAGCGGGGTGGTAAAGATACCGCCTGAAAATAGTTTGCGTCCTCAACTGGAAAAATTGGCAAAAAATTAGGATCCATGATCGTGGGCATTAATCATCATCATAGGCAGTCCCTCGAGATCGATGTGAGCACTTAGGTGACTGAGCAGTCCAATACGGGAATTAGTCTCTGTCATAGGTGGGACAGACAATTGTTGAAGGAAAGGTGGGTGGGGAGTCTGGTTTGCTGCACACTTTTTCCGCTGCCTGCTTGTTTTCTGCATGCTCTTGGCGATGAGACGCGAGGTGCTCAGCACCCTCCGGGATGCTCTTCCTCGACTTAGGGCGGTCTTTGGTCAGGGACTCCCAGGTATTGGTGGGGATGTTGCATTTTATCAAGGCGGCTTTGAGGGTGTCCTTGTAACGTTTCCTCTGTCCACCTGGGGCTCGCTTACCGTGTAGCAGTTCCAAGTAGAGCACTTGCTTTAGGAATCTTGTGTCAGGCATGTGAACAATGTGGCCCACCCAACGAAGCTGGTCGAGTGTGGTCAGTGCTTCGATTCTGGGGATGTTGGCCTGATCGAGAACACTGACGTTGATGAGTCTGTCTTCCCAGGGGATTTGCAGGATCTTGCAGAGACATCATTGGTGGTATTTCTTCAGCAATTTGAGGTGTCTACTGTATATGGATCACGTCTCTGAGCCGTACAGGAGGGGGGTATCTCTCAGCCCTGTAGACCATGAGCTTGGTGCCAGATTTGAAGGCCTGATTTTCGAAAACTCTCTTCCTCAGGTGGCAGAAGGCTTCGCTGGCGCACTGGAGGCGATGTCTGCCCTTGCTGATAATAGGCTCCTAAGGTAAGGAAAGTGGTCCACGTTGCCCAGGGCCGCGCCGTGGATCTTGATGACTGGGGGGCAGTGCTGTGTGACGGGGTCAGGTTGGTGGAAGACCTTTGTCTTACGGATGTTTAGTGTAAGGCCCATGCTTTCGTATGCCTCAGTGAAGATGTTGACTATGACTTGGAGTTCAGTCTCTGAATGTGTGCAGACGTAAGTGTCGTCCGCGTACTGTAGCTCGAAGACAGAGGATGGGATGGTCTTGGACCTGGCCTGGAGACGACGAAGGTTGAACAAGTTCCCACTGGTTCTGTAATTTGGTTCCACTCCAGTGTAAGTTGGAGCATTGCAGCGAGGAAGATCGAGAAGAAGGTTGGCGCGATGACGCAGCCCTGCTTGACCTCAGTCCGGACGTGGATTGGGTCTGTGGTGGATCCATTGGTCAGGATCACGGCTTGCATGTCATCGTGGAACAGGCGGAGCATGGTGACAAACTTTTGGGGGCAGCCGAAACGGAGGAGGATGCTCGATAGTCCCTCGCGGTTAACAGTGTCGAAGGCCTTTGTAAGGTCAAAGAAGGCCATGTACAAGGGTTGGTGTTGTTCCCTGCATTTCTCTTGTAGTTGTCGCGCCGTAAAGATCATATCCGTTGTGCCCCGTAGTGGACGGAATCCGCACTGTGATTCTGGGAGGAGCTCCTCAGCCACAGGGAGAAGACGGTTGAGGTGGATTCTAGCGATGACCTTCCCGGTGGCTGATAACAGGGAGATTCCTCTGTAGTTGCCGCAGTCGGACTTGTCCCCTTTTTAAAAAATGGTCACGATTATGGCATCTCTGAGATCTCCCGGCATGCTCTCCTCCTTCCAAATGAGAGAGATGAGGTCATGCATTCGTGCCAATAGTGCCTCTCCACCATACTTTATTGCCTTAGCGGGGATTCCATCCGCTCCCGTTGCCTTGTTGTTCTTGAGCTGATGGATGGTCTTTTCTACCTCATGCAGAGCTGGGGCTTTGCTGAGATGGTGGCGGGTAGCATGCTGCGGGATGGAGTCGAGGACACTCGAGTCAAAGGCAGAATCTCGGTTAAGGAGATCTTTGAAGTGCTCTTTCCAGTGGGTCCTGACTGCCTCGGTGTCCTTGATGATTCTCTCCCTGTTCTTGGCCAGCAGTGGGTTGGGGCCTTGGGTGCTTGGGCCGTAGATGGACTTGACTGCGGTGCAGAATCCTTGCACATTATGGCTGTTGGCCAGCTGCTAAATCTCCTGTGCTTTCTCCACCCACCATCTATTCTTTAGGTTGCAGGTTTTTTGTTGAACCTCGGCTTTAAACCATCTGTAAAGCTGCTTTGCTGCTCCCGAGTTGGGTTGTTGTTTTAGGTTCAGAAATGCCCTGCGCTTGCGATTTATGACCTAAATCAGGCATTACATAACGGACTTTGTGTGCCTGAGCCGAAAATCACAGTGGTAAAAGAGGCAGCCATTTTGCTCGTGCGCAGTTGGAGTTATTTTTCCCGGGCCAGACGTTATTTCAGGGTGCAGCAGCTTCCTGCGTGCCTGCGCAGATGACCTGCCCAACTTCTGGCACCTCTGCAGAGATGGAGCAGCTGGAAGGCTGGCAGCATGCCAGCCGATTTTCAAATGAGGCTGCTGAGGTCTTAGTCCAGGCAGTGGAGAGGAGGTGGTCCTCATTTCATCTGGCTGGGGGAGTGAGATCACTGCCAGCTATATCTAAACAAATTTGGAGATAAATTGCCCAGGAGGTGTCTGCAACAGACATGGTTCCCAGAACTGGGACACAATGCCGCAAAATGTTCAACAGGGTGAGTACCATTCACATTTATTTATGGCTGCTATCCTTCCAACATCAATGTCAAACACGATGTGAAGTCTTTCATGTATATGGCCATTCTCAAAGTCTTGCAGCCTGTGGGGTGGGTTTTACAATGCATCAGGATGCTGAAGGATGACTTCTCTAGCCATTGCCTCTTAATGAAAGATGCACATACCCTCTTGTTCCCTAATCACTGAGAACTTTCCTTGCAATACATTACCACTGCTGATATGGGTTTCATAAATATTTCCTGCAGCTCCTATGTTACCTCCCTTTCATCTCCAACCAATCACTCACAAAGCTCATACAACATCCACACAGATTGAAGTGAAGTCATTAGAAGATCCACACAGTCTCACCTATTGAAGAATGGTAGGCATATATGGCACAAGGAGATGTACTCTTTCTGAACCCTTCCTATTTTTCTCTATGAAGTCGAAGCATTCATACAACTGGCATGAGCAGCTGCACAGAGGCAGGGTCTGCCTCAATCCTAGACTTGACGGATGTCGAGGAACGGGTGTTTGCACTCATTGGAGCACCAGCTCGGGCAGCTACCAGGTGCGATGCTGAGCCCCCTTTGGGTAGTGAGGGTATGTAAATGGATTGTGTGACTGAAGTGACTTCAATGAGACATATTATGAAGTGGGGGGGTGCCTTCAAATGTACATGTGCAGTGTCACCTTCCTGCTATACCCTGCCCCCGACCCTGCTGCTAACCACACATCCGTTTTTTGTGCTTGCAGAACAGCCACAATCACGCCAGCCTTCCCGGGACGCATCTACATCTGGCCATGGGGGAGATGACGAGGCTTGCGAAGACACAGAGCCCACGAGTTGGCTCCTTGGAATAGACCACTTCTGGGGGCGAGGCCAATTCCAGGGGTTTGGGAAGTCGGAGGCTTCTGGCCCCTGTCGCCTACAGCACCGCAGTGAGAAAGGGCAATCTCACAGGCCAGCTCTCTGGAGGGTGAGTCAGCAAAGTTGGTCTGCTCAACAACAGGCAGACATAGAACTGGACTTAGTGGAAATGTCCAGAGAAAACACAGGCAGTTACCGTGAGCTCATGGCTGTATTGGGATGGATCCCAGAAAGCATCGATAAACTTTCTGCAACTGTTGCGAAGGCAGCGTCACTAATAGTCGGTGTGACTCAGGACTCCAGCGAGGCCATTATTGCCCACTTACAGAGACTGGTGGCCTCCAGCAGCGACAGTGGAGTTCCAGAGTGTGTGGCGCATGCCCTTGATCACGTCGCAGTATCGATCGAATCGCAGACACAAACTACACTGCAGCTTGGTGATGTGATGCAGTCGATGACTGGGGCCAACCTCTCTGTATTCCCCACTGTTCAACGGAGAAGGGACGGTGCCGAAGCAGACCGGCAAGTTGTGAAGACACATCGTGCTCTGGATGCTGAGGCACAGCCCTGTCGGAGAGTCAGTAGCTCCCAGGAAATGGAACGTGCTGTCCTTCCTCAGGAAGACAGCATTCCGGCTCCCACCACTGACTCTCCAGCCATGCACCATACACGGTTGACATCGAGCCACCAGTGACTGATCCCACCGATGGTGAGTAGCCGGGCCTTCCAGGCCAAGAGCTGGTCCAGGGCATGGTCATACATTGTCTGCATTGTCTGCCCCCCACCGCCCCCCCAACACAGCAGCCCACTAGCAGCCTTGCTGTAGGCACTGAGGCCTCATTGAGGAGGAGCAACAGGCATGGGAGGGGGATGAAGGGAAGTGGGGGGAAATGTCAGTGCAAGTCCCATTAAGGGGTGGCACAACCTTGTGCAGATGCATTGGTATATAATGATGACAACTGTAAATAGTTGTTTTTGATAAATGAACTTGTTCACTGACTTGCTGCAGAACACTGTTTATTGTTTGGTTTGTGGTTTTATGGATTGATTGTATTGTTTGATGTTGTTGGGGGGTATTGTTTATTACTAGTTTTTATAACAATGTTACTTTGACCCTTTGCCATTGGTGTCATGTGTCTCATTCCAAAGTTCACTGTAGAATAGCCTTTAAGATGGCACAGAGTCGCGAGTCTTAGCTGTATCCCCAGCTTCCTCCATTCAACCATTATGAGCTAGCGACATGCGCTCTTGCTCCCGTAGCATCTCCACACTGCCTCCCCCATGGATGGGGTGGCTGTGCAATCGGTGCATCGCCAGGCTCCTCTTCATCGTCCTCCTCCTCCTGAGGTGGTCCTGCAATCCCCATTGGCAATGTCTGGCCCCTCATGATGGCTAATTGTGTAGCAGGCAGCACACCACAATGAATTCGGAGACCTGTTGAGGGGAGTATTGCAGGCTGCCTCCAGAGTGGTCCAGGCATCGGAAGCGCTGCTTAAGCACCCCAATTGTCTGTGTGATGATGTTGCGGGTGGCTGCATGGCTGTCGTTGTAACGCTGCTCGGCTTCTGTGGATTGCGGAGGGGGCTCATGAGCCAGGTGGCCAGGCCGTGACCTTTGTCCCCGATCAGCCAGCCATGCCCTTGCCATTGTTGCTGAAACATTCATGAGAAACTGCTCTCATTCAAGATGAAAGCATCATGTGCGCTCACTGAATAGCAGCATTCACTGCCAGGATGTGCTGCGTGTGGTCGCACACCAGCTGAACATTTTGGGAGTGGTATCCCTTTCGGTTTCTGAAGACCCATGTGTTGTTGAATAGTGCTTGCACGGTGACGTTTGTGCAGTCAATGGCACCCTGAACCCTCAGGAAGTCTGCAATTCTGCCAAACCCTGGAACCCTCTCATTCTGGCTGTCCCTACTCGTTGGGAACTTTATGAAGTCCATTCTGCGGGCGTACAGAGGCTTTGTTACATGCCGAATGCAGCGATATGCAGCGTGTTGAGAGATGTTGCATATGTCTCGTGCTGCTGCTGCTGGAAGGAGTCGGAGGCATACAAAGCCATCGCCACAGTCACCTCTACTGCGATGGGCAGTGCAGTCCTGCTGGCGATGGAAGGCTGTACATTTGCCTGTAGGAGATGGCATATCTCTGTTAACACTTCCTTTCAGAAGCTAGGCCTTCTCACGCACGCCTCAGAGAGCTAGAGGAATGAGCGATGGTCCCTGTAAACCCATGGGGGAGTAAGAACATAAGAACATAAGAAATAGGAACAGGAGTAGGCCGTATGGCCCCTCGAGACTGCTCTGCCATTCAATAAGATCATGGCTGATTTGATCATGGACTCAGCTCCACTTCCCTGCCCGCTCCCCATAACCCCTTATCCCCTTATCGATTAAGAAACTGTCTATTTCTGTCTTAAATGTATTCAATGTCCCAGCTTCCACAGCTCTCTGAGGCAGCGAATTCCACAGATTCACAACCGTCTGAGAGAAGAAATTAATTCTCATCTCTGTTTCAAATGGGCGGCCCCTTATTCTAAGATTGTGCCCTCTAGTTCGAGTCTGCCCCATCAGTGGAAACATCCTCTCTGCATCCACCCTGTCAAGCCCCCTCATAATCTTATTCTCGATAAGATCACCTTTCATTCTTTGAATTCCAATGAGTAGAGGCCCAACCTAGTCAACCTTTCCTCATAAGTCAACCCCCTCATCCCCGGAATCAACCTAGTGAACCTTCTCTGAACTGCCATCAAAGCAAGTTCATCCTTTTGTAAATATGGAAACCAAAACTGCACGCAGTATTCCAGATGTGGCCTCACTAATACCTTATATAGCTATAGTAAGACTTCCCTGCTTTATACTCCATCCCTTTTGAAATAAAGGCCAAGATACCATTGGCCTTACTGATCACTTGCTGTACCTGCAAACTATCCTTTTGTGTTTCATGCACAAGTACACCCAGGTCCCGCTGTACTGCGGCACTTTGCAATCTTTCTCCATTTAAATAATAACTTGCTCTTTGATTTTTTTCCTGCCAAAGTGCATGACCTCACACTTTCCAACATTATACTCCATCTGCCCAATTTTTGCCCACTCACTTAGCCTGTCTATGTCCTTTTGCAGATTTTTTGTGTCCTCCTCACTCAATGCTTTTCCACCCATCTTTGTATCGTCAGCAAACTTGGCTACGTTACACTCAGTCCCTTCTTCCAAGTCTTTAATATAGATTGTAAATAGTTGGGGTCCCAGCACTGATCCCTGCACCACCCCACTAGTTACTGGTTGCCAACCAGAGAATGAACCATTTATCCCGACTCTCTGTTTTCTGTTAGTTAGCCAATCCTCTATCCAAGTTAATATATTACACCCAACCCCTTGAACTTTTATCTTGTGCAGTAACCTTTTATGTGGCACCTTGTCAAATGCCTTCTGGAAGTCCAAATACACCACATCCACTGGTACCGCTTTATCCATCCTGTTCATTACATCCTCAAAGAATTCCAGCAAATTTGTCAAACATGACTTCCCCGTTTCGTTCCCGCGGGGAGGGGGGAAGGAGACAGTGAGAAGGCTGCAAGTGCTGATGTGCTGATGGCAATGTGCTTTTATTAAAAAATGTTCAAAAATTAAACAGCTACAAAGAACTACAAAAATGGCCGAGTGCCAATGTTTTTTTCACACTGAGCATGCGCGAACGCTCCAACGCGCACGCGCAGCGTTGCCGGCAGGAAAAAAACTAATTTAAATAGTACCCGCCCCCTCCCACTTATAAAATCGGCGCGAGTGTAGGCTCTGCCCCCCTGGGCGACGCTCCAGGCAGACAAGGAGCTGCAGAACGCTCCAGAATTGCGAGGTTTTTTTTAGGCGCCGTTTTAGGCATGAAAAACAGGCACCCAACTCGGAGGGGCGCCCATTTTTTATCGTGTGGAAACTTGGGCCCCATATTTCTGCTTTTCCCCATACCCCTTGATGCCTTTTGTTTCGAGAAATCTATCTATTTCCCTCAAATGTATTCAGTGACTTGGCCTTCACAGCTTCTGTGGTAGAGAATTCCACAGCTTCACCACCCTCTGAGTGAAAACATTTCTCCTCATCTCAGTCCTAAATTTCCTACCCCATATCCTGAGACTGTGACCCCTTGTTCTAGACTTTCCAGCCAGGGGAAACATCCTCCTGCATCTAGTCTATCCAGCCCAGTCAGAATTTTATACGTTTCAATGAGATCCCCTCTCAGTCTTCTAAACTCTAGTGAATACAGACCTAGTCCCGGAGTCGCAGTGCGGATTTCGTCCCCTACGGTGCACAAAGGACATGATTTTTGCAGCGCGATAGCTACAGGAAAAATGCAGGGAACAGCGCCATCCCTTATACATGGCCTTCTTCAACCTTACAAAGGCCTTTGACAATGTCAACTGCGAGGGTCTATGGAGCGTCCTCCTCAGTTTCGGATGCCCCAAAAGTTCGTCACCATCTTCCACCTGCTCCATGACAACATGCAGGCTGTGATGCTTACCAACGGGTCCATTACAGACCTAATCCATGACCGGACCGGGGTCAAACAGGGCTGCGTCATCGCCCCAAATCCTCT
Organism: Pristiophorus japonicus; assembly: GCF_044704955.1. Taxonomy (NCBI): domain Eukaryota; kingdom Metazoa; phylum Chordata; class Chondrichthyes; family Pristiophoridae; genus Pristiophorus; species Pristiophorus japonicus. Next base: position 110,424,872 of record NC_091977.1, on the reverse strand, counting down.
TCTCAATCTTCCTCGCTGTCATGCTCCACCTCACAATCAACAAGCTCCCCGCTGGAGTGGAACTAAACTACAGAACCAGTGGGAACCTGTTCAACCTTCGCTGTCTCCAGGCCAGGTCCAAGACCACCACAACCTCTGTCATCTAGCTACAGTATGCGGACGATACCTGCATCTGTGCACATACAGAGGCTGAACTCCAGGACATAGTCGACGTATTTACTGAGGCGTACGAAAGCATAGGCCTTACGCTAAACATCAGTAAGACAAAGGTCCTCCACCAGCCTGTCCTCACCGTACAGCACTGCCCCCAGTCATCAAGATTCACGGCGTGGCCCTGGACAACATGGACCATTTCCCATACCTCAGGAGTCTCTTATCAACAAGAGCAGGCATTGACCACGAGATTCAAGATCGCCTCCAGTGCGCCAGTGCAGACTTCGGCCGCCTAAGGAAAAGAGTATTTGAAGACCAGGCCCTCAAACTGCCACCAAGTTCATGGTTTACAGGGCTGTAGTAAAACCCGCCTTCCTGTATGGCTCAGAGGCATGGACCATGTACAGTAGACACCTCAAGTCACTGGAGAAATACCACCAACGATGTCTCTGCAAGATCCTGCAAATCCCCTGGGAGGACAGATGCACCAACATTAGCATCCTCATCCAGGCCAACACTCCCAGCATTGAAGCACTGGCCACACTTGATCAGCTCCGCTGGGCAGGCCACATTGTTTGCATGCCTGACACAAGACTCCCAAAGCAAGAGCTCTACTCGGAACTCCTTCACAGCAAACGAGCCAAAGGTGGGCTGAGGAAATGATACAAGGACACCCTCAAAGCCTCCCTGATAAAGTGCAATATCCCCAATGACACCCGGGAGTCCCTGGCCAAAGACCGCCCTAAGTGGAGGAAGTGCATCCAGGAGGGCGCTGAGCACACTGAGTCTCATCGCCGAGAGCATGCAGAAAACAAGCGCAGGCAGCAGAAAGTGTGTGCGGAAAACCAGTCCCACCCAACCCTTCCCTCAACGACTATCTGTCCCACCTGTGACAGAGTCTGTGGTTCTCATATTGGACTGTTCAGCCACCTAAGAACTAATTTTAGGAGTGGAAGCAAGTTTTCCTCAATTCCAAGGGACTGCCTATGATGATGATGAGTCGACCCAATATCTCCTCATATGACAGTCCTGCCATCCCAGGAATCAGTCTGGTGAACCTTCGCTGTACTCCCTCTATGGCAAGTATATCCTTTCTTAGGTAAGGAGACCAAAACTGCACACCCCAGGTGTGGTCTCACCAACGCCCTGTTTAACTGTAGTAAGACATCGTTGCTCCTGTTCTCAAATCCTCTTGCAATGAAGACCAACATACCAATTGCCTTCCTAACTGCTTGCTGCACCTGCATGTTTGCTTTCAATGACTGGTGTACAAGGACACCCAAGTCCCTCTGTACATCGACACTTCCCAAGCCATCACCATCTAAATAATACTTTGTTCTTATGTTTTTCTACCAAAGTGGATAACTTCACATTTATCCACATTATACTGCATCTGCCATGTGTTTTCGCACTCACTCAACCTATCTAAATCGCCTTGCTGCGTCTTTGTATCTTCCTCACAACTCACAATCCCACCTAGTCAGCAAACTTGGAAATATTACATTTGGTTTCTTCAACCAAATCATTCATATATATTGTGAATAGCCGGGGGGCCCAAGCACTGATCCCTGTGGTACCCTATTAGTCACTGCCCGCCACCCCGAAAAAGACTATTTATTCCTACTCTCTGTTTCCTGTCAGTTAATCAATATTCAATCCACGCCAATACATTACCCCCAATCCTATGTGCTTTAATTTTGCACACTAACCTCTCATGTGGTACTTTATCAAAGGCCTTCTGAAAATCCAAATACACTACATCCACTGGTTCTCCCTTAACTATTCTGTCAGTTACATCCTCAAAAAACTCCAGTAGGTTTGTTAAACATGGAAACATAGAAACATAGAAACATAGAAAATAGGTGCAGGAGTAGGCCATTCGGGCCTTCGAGCCTGCATCACCATTCAATAAGATCATGGCAGATCATTCACCTCAATACCCCTTTCCTGCTTTCTCTCCATACTCCTTGATCCCTTTAGCAGTAGGGGCCATATCGAACTCCCTCTTGAATATATCCAATGAACTGGCATCAACAACTCTCTGCGGTAGGGAATTCCACAGGTTAACAACTCTCTGAGTGAAGAAGTTTCTCCTCATCTCAGTCCTAAATGGCTAACCCCTTATCCTTAGGCTATGTCCACTGGTTCTGGACTTCCCCAACATCGGGAACATTCTTCCTGCATCTAACCTGTCCAGGCCCGTCAGAATTTTATACGTTTCTATGAGATCCCGTCTCATCCTTCTAAACTCCAGTGAATACAGGCCCAGTCGATCCAGTCTCTCCTCATATGTCAGTCCTGCCATCCCGGGAATCAGTCTGGTGAACGTTCGCTGCACTCCCTCAATAGCAAGAACGTCCTTCCTCAGATTAAGAGACCAAAACTGAACACAATATTCTAGGTGAGGCCTCACCAAGGCCCTGTACAACTCCAGTAAGACCTCCCTTCCCCTATACTCAAATCCCCTAGCTATGAAGGCCAACATACCATTTGCCTTCTTCACCGCCTGCTGTACCTGCATGCCAACTTTCAATGACTGATGTATCATGACACCCAGGTCTCATTGCACCTCCCCTTTTCCTAATCTGCCGCCATTCAGATAATATTCTGCCTTCGTGCTTTTGCCACCAAAGTGGATAACCTCACATTTATCCACATTATAATGCATCTGCCATGCATTTGCCCACTCACCTAACCTGTCCAAGTCACCCTGCAGCCTCTTAGCATCCTCCTCACAGCTCACAACGTCACCCAGCTTAGTGTCATCTGCAAACTTGGAGATATTACTCAATTCCTTCATCTAAATCATTAATGTATATTGTAAATAGCTGGGGTCCCAGCACTGAGCCCTGCGGCACCCCACTCGTCACTGCATGCCATTCTGAAAAGGACCCGTTTATCCCGACTCTCTGCTTCTTGTCTGACAACCAGTTCTCTATCCACGTCAGTACATTACCCCCAATACCATGTGCTTTAATTTTGCACACCAATCTCTTGTGTGGGACCTTGTCAAAAGCCTTTTGAAAGTCCAAATAAACCACATCCACTGGTTCTCCCTTGTCCACTCTACTAGTTACATCCTCAAAAAACTCCAGAAGATTTGTCAAACATGATTTTCCTTTCATAAATCCATGCTGATTTGGACCGATCCTGTCACTGCTTTGCAAATGCGCTGCTATTTCATTTTTAATAATTGATTCCAACATTTTCCCCACTATTGATGTCAGGCTAACCGGTTTTCTCTCTCCCTCCTTTCTTAAAAAGTGGTGTTACATTAGCTACCCTCCAACCCATAGGAACGATGCAGAGTCGATTGACTGTTGGAAAATGATCACCAATGCATCCATTATTTCTAGGGCTACTTCCTTAAGTACTCTGACACACAGACTATCAGGCCCGGGGGATTTATCGGCCTTCAATCCCATCAATTTCCCTAACACAATTTCCCGCCTAATAAGGATTTTCTTTAGTTGCTCCTTCTCACTAGACCCTCGGTCCCCCTGTATTTCCAGAAGGTTATTTGTGTCTTCCTTCGTGAAGACAGAACCAAAGTATTTGTTTAACTGGTCTGCCATTTCTTTGTTCCCCATTATAAATTCACCTGAAACTGATTGCAAGGGACCTTTTTCTTTTTCTCTTCACATAGCTATAGAAGCTTTTGCAGTCAGTTTTTATGTTCCCAGCAAGCTTCCTCTCATACTCTTTTTCCCCCTCCTAATTAAACCCTTTGTCCTCCTCTGCTGTTATAAAATCCTTCCAGTCTTCAGATTTGCTGCTTTTTCTGGCCAATTTATATGCCTCTTCCTTGGATTTAACACTATCCTTAATTTCCCTTGTTAGCCACGGTTGAGCCATCTTCCCCGTTTTATTTTTACTCCAGATAGGGATGTACAATTGTTGAAGTTCATCCATGTGATCTTTAAATGTTTGCCATTGCCTATCCACTGTCAACCCTTTAAGTATCACTCGCCAGTGTAGTCTAGCCAACTTCCATTGAAGTTACCTTTCCTTAAGTTCAGGACCCTAGTCTCTGAATTAACTATGTCACTCTCCATCTTAATAAAGAATTCTACCATATTATGGTCACTCTTCCCCAAGGGGCCTCGCACAACAATATTGCTAATTAGTCCTTTCTCATTACATAAGAACATGAGAACATAAGAATTAGGAACAGGAGTAGGCCATCTAGCCCCTCGAGCCTGCTCCGCCATTCAACAAGATCATGGCTGATCTGGCCGTGGACTCAGCTCCACTTACCCGCCCGCTCCCCGTAACCCTTAATTTCCTTATTGGTTAAAAATCTATCTATCTGTGACTTGAATACATTCAATGAGCTAGCCTCAACTGCTTCCTTGGGTAGAGAATTCCACAGATTCACCACACCCTGGGAGAAGAAATTCCTTCTCAACTCAGTTTTAAATTGGCTCCCCCGTATTTTGAAGTTGTGCCCCCTAGTTCTAGTCTCCCCGACCAGTGGAAACAACCTCTCTTCCTCTATCTTGTCTATCCCTTTCATAATTTTAAATGTTTCTGTCAGATCCCCCCTCATCCTTCTGAACTCCAACGAGTAAAGACCCAGTCTACTCAATCTATCATCATAAGGTAACCCCCTCATCTCCGGAATCAGCCTAGTGACTCGTCTCTGTACCCCCTCCAAAGCTAGTATATCCTTCCTTAAGGTGACCAAAACTGCATGCAGTACTCCAGGTGTGGCCTCAACAATACCCTATACAGTTGCAGAAGGACCTCCCTGCTTTTGTACTCCATCCCTCTCGCAATGAAGGCCAACATTCCATTCGTCTTCCTGTTTACCTGCTGCACCTGCAAACTAACTTTTTGGGATTCATGCACAAGGACCTCCAGGTCCCTCTGCACCGCAGCATGTTGTAATTTCTCCCCATTCAAATAATATTCCCTTTTACTGTTTTTTTTCCCAAGGTGGATGACCTCACACTTTCCGACATTGTATTCCATCTGCCAAACCTTAGCCCATTCGCTTAACCTATCTAAATCTCTTTGCAGCCTCTCTGTGTCCTCTACACAACCCGCTTTCCCACTAATCTTTGTGTCATCTGCAAATTTTGTTACACTACACTCTGTCCCCTCTTCCAGGTCATCTATGTATATTGTAAACAGTTGTGGTCCCAGCACCGATCCCTGCTGCAACGAGACCTGCATGTCATGGTTCATCAGTCATTGAAAGTTGGCATGCAGGTACAGCAGGCGGTGAAGAAGGCAAATGGTATGTTGGCCTTCATAGCTAGGGGATTTGAGTATAGGAGCAGTGAGGTCTTCCTGCAGTTGTACAGAGCCTTGGTGAGGCCTCACCTGGAATATTGTGTTCAGTTTTGGTCTCCTAATCTGAGGAAGGACGTTCTTGCTATTGAGGGAGTGCAGCGAAGGTTCACCAGACTGATTCCCGGGATGTCGGGACTGACATATGAGGAAAGACTGGATCGACTGGGCCTTTATACATTGGAGTTTAGAAGGATGAGAGGGGATCTCAAAGAAACATGTAAGATTCTGACGGGTCGGAACAGGTTTGACGCGGGTAGAATGTTCCCGATGTTGGGGAAGTCCAGAACCAGGGGACACAGTCTTAGGATAAGGAGTAGGCCAGTTAGGACTGAGATGAGGAGAAACTTCTTCACTCAGAGAGTTGTTAACCTGTGGAATTCTCTACCGCAGAGAGTTGTTGATGCCAGTTCATTGGATATATTCAAGAGGGAGTTATATATGGCCCTCACGGCTAAAGGGATCAAGGGGTATGGAGAGAAAGCAGGAAAGGGGTACTGAGGGAATGATCAGCCATGATCTTATTGAATGGTGGTGCAGGCTCGAAGGGCCGAATGGCCTACTCCTGCACCTATTTTCTATGTTTTCTATGTTTCTGTGCTTCTACTTCCCTCTGTCTCCCTGCATACGTTCCCATCCGCCTGCCATATTAGTTTAACCTCTCTCCAACAGCACTAGGAAACACTCCCCCTTGGACATTGGTTCCAGTCCTGCGCATAAATCCATGGTGGCTTTGCTTAATCTGTTGATATTATCGACGTGTGCCGTTATCACATCCTTTATAATAGACTCCAGCATTTTTTCTACTGCTGATGTCAGGCTAATCAGTCTGTAGTTCCCAATTTTCTCTCTCCCTCCTTTTTTAAATAGTTTGAAGCCACTTGCCAATAGCAACCAGCATAATATGCTGGCAAACTAGTAATGCCTCCATTCAAATCTTCAGTGACCTTGTATGGAAACTGTAATGGCACATAAAAGTGGCGTTTGCAAGTCAGAGCTTCACGCAGTGTGCTGTTCGCGGCCGTAGCTGTGTCAACTACGATGCCTAATCCTCCACCCCCCTTTCAATATGCCGCCAATATCGCCCGCTGCACCCTCGGAACGCTGATTTTTTCAGACGTATCCTGGGGCGGGCGTTAAATGAGGTGTAAGCGCTGAATTTTCCATCCGGGTCGCTAGCGCAGCATTGCATGACGATTGATGTCGTGATCTAAGTCACAATGGAAGGCGGGGCAGTAAGTTTTTGCGTCGCCACAAATCATTTGCTGAATTTACCGGCCGGGTGCTAAAATCTGGATGCATGGCGTTACGCCCAGGAACACCATTTACTGCCCCTCCGGGGCATAAACAGAGGCACAAACGAGCGAAAAATCCAGCCCATGATGTTTCATGAACAGCAACATGATAAACAATTAGTTAATCTATTTTGATGGCATTAGTTGAAGGATAAATGTTGGCCAGAGCACTGGGAGAACTCCCCTGCTTTGCTTCATATAGTGCCATGGAATCTTCTACATCAATCTAGGAGTTAAAAATAAAAAAAATGTGAAACCCGAACACAAACCGCCCACTTCTGTTTTTAATGGAGGCGGATTAGGAGCAACCAGTCTGCTCTCACGAGGCAGGTCAATCGCTAAATATTTTACGAGGCTATGTGCCTCCATTTTAATGAATGTTTTATTTTTAACTTCTGCAGCCGGGTTTCCCGGGACTCAGGAAACCCGGCAGATGAAAGGAGATGAATAAATGACTTTATTGTACTGCTTGTGGGCCAGGAGAAGCAGGAGTGCTTCCCCACCGGCCCACCAAGCTTACCTTTTAAACACCCTGTGATCGGCTGACTCCCACCCTCCACGTTGGCCAACACCCACCCCCTCCGAGGTTTGATTTCCCCCGCCGCCCGATGTTCGATCTGCCCCACCCCCCCCCACCACCCCAACCCCCCCACAATGTCTAAATCCTCCCGCAATTTCGGCCTTAACTGCCACCTACTCCTTGGCTACTATCCAGCTGACAGACTGCCAGCCTGTAAATCTGGATGGCTGTTGAGTAGGAAACCTGTAGTGATAATGTAAAACAGGTCCTGCTGTTAAATTCAGTAGGACCTGCAGGAAACCCTGCCTTTCAGGATTCCTGTTCGCAAATCCTGGCGAATTGGATCAAAATCCATTCTAACTCCAGAGATGTGATCAGCGACTTCTCATTTTCTCAAAGCTGATTTAATATGAAAAAGTACATGATGTGATGGCTGTTCCATCTAAGTATTCGAATAAACATTCTAAATGGCTTGTGTATCTTTGGGAGTTAACCCTTTGTATCCTGAGTCTAATCTTATATCAACAATTTAATATAAATTAAATCAAATATCCCTTCTAAGCCAAATATGTAAAATTCTCAAAATGTAATAGCTGCTTTGCCTTTATCTGCTACCAAATTGGAACTGCAGCTGTGCAGATATGGTATTTATGGGGTGGAAGATGGGCGTGATAGGGACAATTCTTTGCAGGCTGTACTGATGAGGTGATATACTGTTAGCTGAGTTCTTGGTACATGCACAGTACAGATGTTTCTTTCCTTTAAGTGTGCACCTTCTATTCACTGTTCTTCAAGCCAAAGAACATTTTCCACATTTACGTCGATGGAGTATCTACACTGAAAGCTGCATCAACTCTGCTGACCACCTTCTGCCACCTTGCTGCACATTGGTTCCAATTGGAGAGTTCACCTCAGTCCCAAAGATGGCCATTTTCCTGTAAGTATCACCTATGGCAAAATTTGCAGGTTCTCATCAGTGAAGGGGGCTGTCCTTGCTGCTCCTCCAGACACCTTTACTGCTCCAGCAATCAGGATTCAGGAAAATAAGTTTTGCCGCATTTTAAGTGCATGTCAGACTTCCTACACTCCTCCCCTTGTTGACATGATACGTCCTGCAGAGCATATTTTAACTTTTTTAAATTATTTGAATCTGGCAGGATGAGACCACTCAAATAACTACGATGTGTCTCATTGCACAATGCAGAAAGTGTAGAATTGTTCCTTATATTCTTGTACCATAAAGTTGTAAATCACCATCTCCTTCCTATCATATAACATAAAGCCATATGGGGCATAGACACGGTAGCCTTAATGTTCATTGTAATGAAAAGTGGTGAATATAAAATAGGACAGCTTACAAAAGAAAAATATTACACTGTAAATATCCAACAAAAACATCAATTTACATTTAAATGGTATCCTTACCATGCAGAATATCTCAAAATGTTTTGTAAGCAGAAGAGGAAAATGCCAAACAGAAGATGAAAAAGTTGAACAGGAGTAAACTGAAAGCATGTTTTGCTGGCATTGCGCTGACGGTCATCTTAGATCATCCATGATGCAATGTTGGTACAGGCAGTTGAATAATATGCCTAGACTCATTGGTGATGAGAATGTCCGACATGTGAAAGCTGATCCTAAGCTTATGGGCAATATCATGTTGGCCTTCAGAGCTAGGGGATTTGAGTATAGGAGCAGGGAGGTTTTGCTGCAGTTGTACAGGGCCTTGGTGAGGCCTCACCTGGAATATTGTGTTCAGTTTGGTCTCCTAATCTGAGGAAGGACGTTCTTGCTATTGAGGGAGTGCAGCAAAGGTTCACCAGACTGATACCCAGGATGGCAGGACTGACGTATGAGGAGAGACTGGATCGACTGGGCCTGTATTCACTGGAGTTTAGAAGAATGAGAGGGGATCTCATAGAAACATATAAAATTCTGACGGGACTGGACAGGTTAGATGCAGGAAGAATGTTCCCGATGTTGGGGGAGTCCAGAACCAGGGGTCACAGTCTAAGGATAAGGGATAAGCCATTTAGGACTGAGATGAGGAGAAACTTCTTCACTCAGAGAGTTGTTAACCTGTGGAATTCTCTTCTGCAGCGAGTTGTTGATACCAATTCGTTAGATATATTCAAGAGGGAGTTGGATATGTCCCTTACGGCTAAAGGGACCAAGGGGTATGGAGAGAAAGCAGGAAAGGGGTACTGAGGTGAATGATCAGCCATGATGATATTGAATGGTGGTGCAGACTCGAAGGGCCGAATGACCTGCTCTTGCACCTATTTTCTATGTTTCTATCTTTCCATCACCAAAGGGGAAGAGTGTACAAAATAGAGGGACCAAGAATGGAGCTCTGTGGCACACTGCATGTTGTCCTTGAAGAAATGCTGGATTATATTTTCAGAGTTCACTTGATAAGATGGAATAAATTAAACATCCCTAGTTGCCACATTACTAAAGATTCATGCACAAAGGTTTACTGGGATAAAATTAAATTAAAGTTTGAAAAAATTCATGCAACGATAGTCTGCTGTTTCTCGCAGTAAGAATGTCATTAGCATTCAGACACTGGTTAACTCTTGAATGAGACTATTTAAATGCATGCACAAAGTTCTGCTTTCTTCTGACTACAGCACAGTGTAGAGTGAACTTTACTGGCTCCCACCAGTCTGAAATAAATTTTGTCCATTTTCTCAGGGCCATTTTCCCAGTCAGCCACCGCAACTTTGGCAGAAGATCGGCGGAATGCCAAGATAGATATGTAAACATCTTTTCTGCTAATATTCCACTGAAGTTAAGGCAGCCAATCAGATAACCCCTGAGGAAATTCCAGACGTATCAATTTCTTTTCCTTCAGTCAGCTCTATGGTTTACAGATGTAAAAACATGAAAATACAGTATGAACTATGTCATGTATGTAACCTTTATGTAACAACACTGCAATACTGTATGTACGTAAGAAATGCACACCTTGACCACAGTGGGTGAACTTGTGGGAGACACGCCTCACCTGGTCATCCAGGTATATAAACATAGAAACATAGAAAATAGGTGTAGGAGTAGGCCATTCGGCCCTTCAAGCCTGCACCGCCATTCAATCAGTTCATGGCTGAACATGCAACTTCAGTACCCCATTCCTGCTTTCTCGCCATACCCCTTGATCCCCCTAGTAGTAAGGACTACATCTAACTCCTTTTTGAATATATTTAGTGAATTGGCCTCAACAACTTTCTGTGGTAGAGAATTCCACAGGTTCACCACTCTCTGGGTGAAGAAGTTTCTCCTCATCTCGGTCCTAAGTGGCTTACTCCTTATCCTTAGACTGTGACCCCTGGTTCTGGACTTCCCCAACATTGGGAACATTCTTCCTGCATCTAACCTGTCTAAACACGTCAGAATTTTAAACGTTTCTATGAGATCCCCTCTCATTCTTCTGAACTCCAGTGAATACAAGCCCAGTTCATCTAGTCTTTCTTGATATGTCAGTCCCGCCATCCCGGGAATCAGTCTGGTGAACCTTCGCTGCACTTCCTCAATAGCAAGAATGTCCTTCCTCAAGTTAGGAGACCAAAACTGTACACAATACTCCAGGTGTGGCCTCACCAAGGCCCTGTACAACTGTAGTAACACCTCCCTGCCCCTGTACTCAAATCCCCTCGCTATGAAGGCCAACATGCCATTTGCTTTCTTAACCGCCTGCTGTACCTGCATGCCAACCTTCAATGACTGATGTACCATGACATCCAGGTCTCGTTGCACCTCCCCTTTTCCTAATCTGTCATCATTCAGATAATAGTCTGTCTCTCTGTTTTTACCACCAAAGTGGATAATTTCACATTTATCCACATTATACTTCATCTGCCATGCATTTGCCCACTCACCTAGCCTATCCAAGTCACTCTGCAGCCTCATAGCAACCTCCTCGCAGTTCACATTGCCACCCAACTTAGTGTCATCCGCAAATTTGGAGATACTACATTTAATCCCCTCGTCTAAATCATTAATGTACAATGTAAACAGCTGGGGTCCCAGCACAGAGCCTTGCGGTACCCAACTAGTCACTGTCTGCCATTCTGAAAAGTACTCATTTACTCCTACTCTTTGCTTCCTGTCTGCCCACCAGTTCTCAATCCACGTCAGCACACTACCTCCAATCCCATGTGCTTTAACTTTGCACATTAAAGGGAGGTCCCAAGCAGGGTCATCACTTCTTGGTCCTGTGAATAAAGGTTCAGGTCATGGAGTGACCTTGTCCATGGAATGTGCCTTGTGTGGATTTGTGGTATTCTGTAAGGAATTTACAATGGCGACGAGAAACGGGAATCAACAACCCACGAGAATGGCCACCGGCAGCACAGATGAACGATACTGTGTTAGTGAGGACTGGGACGATTTCATTGAGAGGCTCCACCAGAGTTTTGTCATGAAGGACTGGCTGGGAGACGCAATGTCCGACAAGCGAAGGGCTCATCTGCTGACCAGTTGTGGACCCAAGACTTACGCGCTCATGAAAGATCTGCTAACACCTGAGAAGCCGGCGGACAAAACCTTTGAAGAGCTCAGCAAACTAATCGGTGAGCACCTCAAACCGGCGAGCAGCGTACACATGGCCTGACACTGATTCTATACCCACCGACGTCGGGAACGACAGAGCATACCGGATTTCGTTGCGGACCTCCGGCGCTTGGCCAGCCTCTGTAAGTTTACAGACACCTGCAGCGGGGAGATGCTAAGGGGTTTCTTTATTGAGGGCATCGGTCATGCTGGGATTTTCAGAAAGCTAATTGACTCCAAGGACTTGACCATGGAAGCAGCAGTGTTGATGGCTCAGACTTTTATGGCGGGGGAGGAGGAAACCAAGATAATATACGCACGCAATTCTGCCTCCAACGTGGCGATGGATCAGGGAGTCAATATCATAAATGCGACACAGAGCCCCGCAGGCAGGCAAGGGCAGTTTGACACACCCCAGGCAGCAATAGACCCAAGAGTAAGTCTCCAACAGAGACAATGGCAGGCTGCACGGACATTTACGCCCCCCCAGTGGACAATGCGGCCCGGGATGGGGCCATTGACACCCACTAACAGGGTGCTCAAGAGCAGTCAAAGGGACAATCAGTGAGGAATGCCTTGTAACAGCTCTTTTGTTCACAACAGTGGGAATCTCAGTTCATGCTGGAGGTGTAGGGGCAGACATGCTGCCAGGACTTGCAGGTTTCAACAGTTCGTCTGCAGAATTTGTAACCTCAGTGGCCATTTAGCCAGGACGTGCAGAAAGCCTGTAACCAGGTTAATATACGAGGCGGATGAACCAGATGAGGGGTCTGCAAGGCAGGATGACGCTTGGGGCAAATCAATGGACGCTGAAGTTCAGCGGGTTCATGTGGCAAACATTCACAGCTCATATACCAAAACGCCACCTATGATGATGAAAGTCCAATTAAACGGCATCCCTGTACGCATGGAGCTGGACACGGGGGCCAGCCAGTCACTCATGAGTGTTCAACAATTTGAAAAGCTGTGGCCACTCAAAGGCAGCAGACCCAAACTAGAGCGTATTGAAATGCAATTACGGACATACACCAAAGAAATCATTCCAGTGCTCGGCAGCGCAATGTTGGTGGTCACACACAATGGATCGGTGAACCGGCTGCCGCTCTGGATTGTCCTGGGCAATGGTCCCGCACTGTTGGGGAGGAGCTGGTTAGCTGAGATGAACTGGAAATGGGGTGATGTGCATGCCATGTCATCTGTGGAGCGAAGTTCATGCTCACAGGTCCTACAGCAATTTGAGTCACTATTTCAACCTTGCGTTGGGGCGTTCAAAGGTACTAAAGTAGTGATATGCATCACCCCGGAAGCCAGACCAGTGCACCACAAAGCCAGAGCTGTGCCGTATGTGATGCGGGAGAAAATTGAGAGCGAGTTGGACCGGTTGCTGAGAGAGGGCATCATCTCGCCCGTTGAATTCAGCGACTGGGCGAGCCCCATCGTTCCCGTCCTAAAAGCGGATGGCTTGGTCAGGATCTGTGGCGACGACAAGGCCATTATCAACCAGGTGTCCCTTCAAGACCAATACCCGCTCCCGAGAGCGGAGGACCTTTTTGCCACGCTGGCAGGAGGCAAGCTGTTCACCAAGTTGGACCTCACTTCAGCCTACATGACCCAAGAACAGGCCGACGAATCTAAACTACTGACCACCATCACCACGCACAAGGGACTGTTTGTTTACAACAGGTGTCCGTTTGGCATTCGATCAGCGGCCGCGATTTTTCAAAGAAACATGGAAAGCCTGCTCAAATCCATTCCTGGAACAATCGTATTTCAGGACGAAATCCTCATCACCGGTCGTGACACCGAGGAACACCTCCACAACCTGGAGGAGGTGCTACACCGACTGGACCGGGTAGGCCTGCGACTCAAGAAGTCTAAGTGTGTGTTTTTGTCTCCCGAGGTCGAGTTTCTGGGCAGGAGGGTTGCTGCAGACAGGATTTGGCCTACCGAATCCAAAACGGAGGTGATTCGACGAGCGCCCAGGCCCTGCAACACATCAGAGTTGCATTCATTTCTGGGATTCTTGAACTATTTCAGGAATTTTCTGCTGAACTTAAGCACATTGTTGGAGCCGCTACACGTGCTTCTGCGTAAGGGTTGCGATTGGTTTTGGGGGGACTGTCAAGAATGGGCTTTCAATCGGGCGCGGAACCTACTTTGTTCAAATAAGTTGCTGACCCTGTACGACCCCCATAAGAAATTGGTTCTGATATGTGATGCATCGTCCTATGGGGTTGGGTGCATGTTGCAGCAGGGTAATGCTGAGGGCCAACTACAACCTGTGGCTTATGCCTCCAGGTCGCTCTCTCAAGCTGAATGTGGATATGGGATGGTTGAGAAGGAAGCACTCGCATGTGTCTATGGGGTGAAAAAGATGCATCAGTACCTTTTTGACAGGAGGTTCGAATTAGAAACGGACCACAAGCCATTAACATCCCTGCTGTCAGACAGCAAGACTGTCAATGCCAATGCGTCAGCTCGCATACAGCAATGGGCTCTCACGCGCGCTGCGTATGACTACACCATCCGGCACCGGCCCGGCACCGAAAACTGCGCTGACGCGCTCAGTAGGCTTCCATTGGCCACCACTGAGGGGGCAGCGTAGCAAAGCGCTGAGATGGTCATGGCTGTCGATGCCTTTGACAGTGCAGGCTCCCCCATCACAGTCCGCCAGATCAAAATCTGGACCAACAGAGATCCCCTCCTATTCTTGATTAAGAAATGTGTCCTGACTGGGGATTGGGCGCCCGCACACGGAGCATGCCCTGAGGAGGTCAGACCGTTTCACAGATGGTTGGATGAGCTCTCCATCCAAGCCGACTGCCTACTATGGGGCAGCCGGGTAGTCATGCCCCAGAGGGGCAGGGAAGCATTCATCAGGAAACTCCACAGCGAGCACCCAGGCATCATGCTGATGAAGGCCATTGCCCGGTCACATGTGTGGTGGCCGGTAATTGATTCAGACCTGGAACACCGTGTTCGCAGGTGCACGATGTGTGCCCAGCCAGGGAGGCCCCTCTCAGCCCGTGGCCCTGGCCCACCAGGCCATGGTCACGTATTCACGTAGACTACGCGGGCTCGTTCATGGGAAAAATGTTTCTCATTGTGGTTGATGCGTACTCGAAATGGATCGAGTGCATCATTTTGAATTCATGCACGACATCCACCACCGTGGAGAGTCTGCACGCGGTCTTTGCGACCCACGGCTTGCCGGACATCCTTGTTAGCGATAATGGCCCATGTTTCACAAGCTACAAATTCCGGGAGTTCACGTCGGGTAATGGCATTAACCATGTCAGGACAGCCCGTTCAAGCTGGCCTCCAATAGCCAGGTGGAACGTGCGGTGCAAATCATAAAACAAAACATGCTCCGGATTCAAGGACCCTCCCTTCAATGCCACCAATTGCGCCTCGTGCTGGCCTATAGGTCCCGACCGCACTCGCTCACGGGGTCCTGCCCGTGGAGCTACTCATGAAACGAACACTCAAAACTCGGCTGTCCCTCATTCATCCAGTCCTGTCCGACATGTTGAGGGAAAGCACCAGTCCCAAAACGAGTACCTTGACCGAAACTCAAGGGGGAGATGTATAGAAATTGATGACCCCGTATTTGTTCTCAATCACGCTTTGGGGCCCAAATGGCTTGAGGGTACTGTAATGGACAAAGAGGGGAATAGGGTCATAGTGGTTAAACTTAACAATAGGCAGATATGCCGCAAGCATCTGGACCAAGTAAAAAAAAGGTTCAGCATGGACACTGAGGAACCTGAGGAAGATAATGCGATGGTATTCACACCAACACCAGTGAACGAGCAACAAGAACATTCAGCAGCATGCACAGTCCCTGCGGTCAGCCCGGACAGGCCGGAATTACCACAGGTGACAGACACGCATACCAAGGCTCAACAACCAGAGCCCCAACTGCGGCGCTCCACGAGAGAGCGCAGACCACCCGAGAGGCTTAACCTATGATCTCAATAAGATGTTGAGGGGGAGGTGATGTCATGTATGTAACCTTTATGTAACAACACTGCAATACTGTATATACGTAAGAAATGCATACCTTGACCACAGGGGGTGAACTTGTGGGAGACACTCCTCACCTGGTCATCCAGGTATATAAAGGGAGGTCCCATGCAAGGTCATCACTCCTTGGTCCTGTGAATAAAGGTTCGGGTCATGGAGTGACCTTGTCCACAGAATGTGCCTCGTGTGCATTTGTGGTATTGTGCAAGGACTTTACATACTAAATGGTACTATTTTAAAGCGGGTGCAGGAACAGAGAGATATACAGTGGGTGTATGTACACAAATCTTTGAAGATGGCAGAGCAAGGCTGTTAAAAAAGCATAGGGAATAGTGGGCTCTATAACTAGAGGCAGAGTACAAAAGCAAGAAGTTATAGAAACATAGAAAATAGATGCAGGTGTGGACCATTCGGCCCTGTGAGCCTGCACCTCCATTCAAGAAGATCATGGCTGGTCATTCCCTCAGTATCCCTTTCCTGCTTTCTCTCCATACCTCTTGATCCCCTTAGCCGTAAGGGCCATATCTAACTCCCTCTTGAATATATCCAATGAACTGGCATCAACAACTCTCTGCGGTAGGGAATTCCACAGGTTAACAACTCTCTGAGTGAAGAAGTTTCTCCTCATCTCAGTCCTAAATGGCCTACCCCTTATATAAGACTATGTCCTCTGGTTCTGGATTTCCCCAACATCGGGAACATTCTTCCTGCATCTAACCTGTCCAGTCCCGTCAGAATCTTATACATTTCTATGGGATCCCCACTCATCCTTCAAAACTCCAGTGAATAAAGGCCCAATTGATCCAGTCTCTCCTCATATGACAGTCCAGCCATCCCTGGAATCAGTCTGGTGAACCTTTGCTGCACTCCCTCAATAGCAAGAACGTCCTTCCTCAGATTAGGAGACCAAAACTGAACACAATATTCCAGGTGAGGCCTCACTAAGGCCCTGTACAACTGCAGTAAGACCTCCCTGCTCCTATACTCAAATCCCCTCGCTATGAAGGTCAACATACCATTTGCCTTCTTCAACGCCTGCTGTACCTGCATGCCAACCTTCAATGACTGATGAACCATTGACACCCAGGTCTCGTTGCACCTCCCCTTTTCCTAATCTGCCACCATTCAGATAATATTCTGTCTTCGTGTTTTTGCCCCCAAAATGAATAACCTCACATTTATCCACATTATACTGCATATGCCATGCACTTACCCACTCACCTAACCTGTCCAAGTCACCCTGCAGCCTCTTAGCATCCTCCTCACAGCTCACACCGCCACCCAGTTTAGTGTCATCTGCAAACTTGGAGATATTACAGTCAATTCCTTCATCTAAATCATTAATGTATATTGTAAAGAGCTGGGGTCCCAGCACTGAGCCCTGCGGCACTCCACTAGTCACTGCCTGCCATTCTGAAAAGGACCCGTTTATCCCAACTCTCTGCTTCCTGTCTGCCAACCAGTTCTCTATCCACGTCAATACATTACCCCCAATACCATGCGCTTTGACTTTGCACACCATTCTCTTGTGCGGGACCTTGTTAAAAGCCTTTTGAAAGATCAAATACACCACATCCACTGGTTCTCCTTTGTCCACTCTGCTAGTTACATCCTCAAAAAATTCCAGAAGATTCGACGAGCATGATTTCCCTTTCATAAATCCATGCTGACTTGGACCGATCCTGTCACTGCTTTCCAAATGCGCTGCTATTTCATCCTTCATGATTGATTCCAACATTTTCCCCACTACTGATGTCAGGCTAACCGGTCAATAATTACCCGTTTTCTCTCTCCCTCCTTTTTTAAAAAGTGGTGTTACATTAGCTACCCTCCAGTCCATAGGAACTGATCCAGAGTCGATATACTGTTGGAAAATGATCGCCAATGCATCCAGTATTTATGCTAAACCTTTATCAATCACTTTATAAATAGCTGGAGTATTATGCTCAATTCTGGGCATTACACTTTAAGAAGGATGTCAAGGCCTTGGAGAGGGTACAGAGGAGATTTACTAGAATGGTACCAGGGATGAGGGACTTCAGTTACGTGGAGAAATTAGTGTTGCTCTGTTTCGGGCAGAGAAGGTTAAAAGGAGATTTGATAGTGGTGTTTAATTTCGATAGAGTAAATAAGGAGAAATTGTTTCCACTGACAGGAGGGTCAATAACTGGAGGACACAGATTTAAGGTAATTAGTAAAAGAACCAGAAGAGACATAAGAATTTCCTTTAATGCATCAAGTTGCTTTGATCTGGAATGTACTGCCTGAAAGGGTGCTGGAACCAGATTCAGTTGTAACTTTCAATGGAAAATTAGATTATATACTTGAAAAAGGAAAAAAAATGCAGGATTATGGCGAAAGAGCAGGGCAGCGGGACTAATTGGCTAGGTCTTTCAAAGAACCGGCACAGACAGGATGGGCCAAATGGTCTCCTTTTGTGCTGTATGATTCTACACATTCTGAGAAAAAATATGTGCTGACTTAAAAGGAAGTAAATTACTTAAATGTACTGGAAACCTGTTTGTACCTTAAGTGAATTCTTGCAATGTCGGAATAGTTCCCTTAATCCAGAGTCAGTAATGGACTTTGTTCTGTCGTTGCATCGATAAAGCCTGAGGCTTTGTGGTTGATGATGCCCAATGTTCGCAAGCCAGTCATCATTCAAACAATTAATATTTTCAATCTGAATAGTCTTCCCTGAAAGAGAAACAGTCTACATCAAAGTTTTGTTCTCGTGCACTAGCCAGAAAATTAGCCACATTTTTTCATGAGAGTAAGGCTTTGTCTTAATTTTGTTTTCTTCTTCCCATCTTCCCTATTTTGGTCTCCCACACAGTACACCTTATAACTGGCCAAAAGTATAGACAGGCAACCACCTTCCTGATGATCAGCAATGTTTGATTGAAACTGGGCACCAGGAGGTGCAGTAGAATGGCCCACAATGACTCGACCCTCCCCATACCATCATCATCATCATCATCATAGGCAGTCCCTCAGAATCGAGGAAAGCTTGCTTCCACTCTAAAAATGAGTTCTTAGGTGACTGAATAGTCCAATACCAAGAAACACAGTCCCTGTCACAGGTGGGACAGACAGTCGTTGAGGGAAAGGGTGGGTGGGACTGGTTTGCCGCACGCTCTTTCCCTTGCCTATGCTTGATTTCTGCATGCTCTCGGCGATGAGACTCGAGGTGCTCAGCGCCCTCCCGAATGCACTTCCTCCACTTAGGGCAGTCTTTGGCCAGGGACTCCCAGGTGTCAGTGGGGATGTTGCACTTTATCAGGGAGGCTATGAGGGTGTCCATGAAAAGTTTCCTCTGCCCACCTTTGGCTCATTTGCCATGAAGGAGCTCCAAGTGGAGCACTTGCTTTGGGAGTCTCTTGTCTGGCATGCAGACCATGTGGCCTGCCCAGCGGAGTTGATCGAATGTGGTCAGTGCTTCAATGCTGGGGATGTTAGCCTGAATGAGGACGCTGATGTTGGTGCGCCTGTCCTCCCAGGGGATTTGTAGGATCTTGCGGAGACATCGTTGGTGATATTTCTCCAGCAACTTGAGGTGTCTACTGTACATTTCCATGTCTCTGAGCCATACAGGAGGGCAAGTATTACTACGGCCCTGTAGACCATGAGCTTGGTGGCAGTTTTGAGGGCCTGGTCTTCAAACACTGGTACCAAGCCAGCAACTCACAGGATGACAAATTGCTCTTTGTGCATTTTTATATCACAGGAAGGTTTACCTTAAAGTCACAAGAGATTGGTGAAACTTTACAATAATTCAAAAGTGACAAATAGATTTCTAGCCTGAAGATTGAAAGTCTCTCACTCACATCTCTCTGTCACATAACCTGACATTTGGTGATGCAGGCTCGAAGGGCCGAATGGCCTATTCCTGCACCTATTTTCTATGTTTATATTTGAATGTAAAGGGGTGGAACCCAGATGCACTGCTCTGCAACCCAGTTTTAACGGGGTTAGTCACAAAAGTTAATGATATTAAATTTTCAGATATTAAAAAATTGAAATGCTTAATAGACACATATTATAGGCTAGACTTTCCACTTTTGTGCAGATCGGCCAAAAATGGGCGTTATTTCCAACATTGGCGGTAAATATGGCTTTGAGGTTGCCGGATTATCACCCATTTTCAAAACCCCAACTTTCCATTTTATAAAATGGGCGTCATGAGCGATCTGAAATGGGCGCTCCTGTTAAAATTTTTTGTCCTGCTGTAAAGTGTCGGCGTCTATAGCAATGGCATGGCAACGCTCGTTTCCGGCATTTCAGGAGGTCAGGGGTCATCATTACATGCGCATAAGAGGAGACAGAGAGGGAGCAGAGAGGAACTGAAAGCATATGTGGGTGTGGTATGTGCTTCTTTAGCTGTTGTGGGAGGAACGAGGGAGATTCACCAGCAGCAAAAAGCCTACTAAGCACAAAGAAGGTAGTTGGCACCGAGTTTTTGAGGAAAAAATAATATTTAACATAGCAGAGGGATGGGAACCCAGGAGAGGGCTCTGAGCTAGTTAGAGTGGGTGAGAGCTCAGATGAACAGAGCCCCAAGAAAGGATGCAAAAGGCAGGAGGCAACAGAGCAGAGTAGCACTGGGGTAAGTGTAAACCACAAGGTGATAGGAAGGGACAATATGTTTGAATATAAAGGGGCTGCAGGAGGGGTCAAAACTAAAAATCATGGTTTAAAAACTAGTATTAAAACACTTTACCTAAACGCATGCAGCATTCGAAATAAAGTAAATGAGTTGACGGCACAAATCATTACAAATGGGTATGATTTGGTGGCCATTACAGAAATGTGGTTGCAGGGTGGCCAAGACTGGGAATTAAACATACAGGGGTATCTGATAATTCGGAAAGATAGACAAGAAGGGAAAGGAGGTGGGGTAGCTCTGTTAATAAAGGATGATATCAGGGCAGTTGTGAGAGATGATATTGGCTCTAATGAACAAAATGTTGAATCATTGTGGGTGGAGATTAGCGATAGTAAGGGGAAAAAGTCACTGGTGGGTGTAGTTTATAGGCCCCCAAATAATAACTTCATGGTGGGGCGGACAATAATCAAGGGAATAATGGAGGCATGTGAAAAAGGAACGGCAGTAATCATGGGGGATTTTAACCTACATATGGATTGGTCAAATCAAATCGCACGGGGTAGCCTTGAGGAGAAATTCATAGAATGCATACGGGATTGTTTCTTAGAACAGTATGTTACAGAACCTACAAGGGAGCAAGCTATCTTAGATCTGGTCCTGTGTAATGAGACAGGAATAATAAACGATCTCCTAGTAAAAGATCCTCTCGGAATGAGTGATTACAGTATGGTTGAATTTGTAATACAGATTGAGGGTGAGGAAGTAGTGTCTCAAACGAGCGTACTATGCTTAAACAAAGGGGACTACAGTGGGATGAGGGCAGAGTTGGCTAAAGTAGACTGGGAACACAGACTAAACGGTGGCACAATTGAGGAACAGTGGAGGACTTTTAAGGAGCTCTTTCATAGTGCTCAACAAAAATATATTCCAGAGAAAAAGAAGGGCGGTAAGAGAAGGAATAACCAGACGTGGATAACCAAGGAAATAAAGGAGAGTATCAAATTAAAAACCAATGCGTATAAGGTGGCCAAGGTTAGTGGGAAACTAGAAGATTGTGAAAATTTTAAACGACAGCAAAGAATGACTAAGAAAGCAATAAAGAAAGGAAAGATAGATTACGAAAGTAAACTTGCACAAAACATAAAAACAGATAGTAAAAGCTTTTACCGATATATAAAACGGAAAAGAGTGACTAAAGTAAATGTTGGTCCCTGAGAAGATGAGAAGGCGGATTTAATAATGGGAAATGTGGAAATGACTGAGACCTTAAACAATTATTTTGCTTCGGTCTTCACAGTGGAAATTGCTGGTCACGGGAATGTGGGAAGGGAGGACCTTGAGACAATCACTATCACTAGGGGGGTAGTGCTGGACAGGCTAATGGATCTCAAGGTAGACAAGTCCCCTGGTCCTGATGAAATGCATCCCAGGGTATTAAAAGAGATGGCGGAAGTTATAGCAGATCCATTTGTTATAATCTACCAAAATTCTCTGGACTCTGGGGAGGTACCATCGGATTGGAAAGCAGCTAATGTAATGCCCCTGTTTAAAAAAGGGGGCAGACTAAAGGCAGGTAACTATAGGCCGGTTAGTTTAACATCTGTAGTGGGGAAAATGTTTGAAGCTATCATTAAGGAAGAAATAGCGGGACATCTACATAGGAATAGTGCCATCAAGTAGACGCAACATGGATTCATGAAGGGGAAATCATGTTTAACTAATTTACTGGAATTTTTTGAGGATATAACAATCATGGTGGATAGAGGTGTACCGATGGATGTGCTGTATTTAGATTTCCAAAAGGCATTCGATAAAGTGCCACACAAAAGGTTACTGCAGAAGATAAAGGTACGCGGAGTCAGAGGAAATGTATTAGCATGGATCGAGAATTGACTGGCTGACAGAAAGCAGAGAGTCGGAATAAATGGGTCCTTTTCGGGTTGGAAATCGGTGGTTAGTGGTGTGCCACAGGGATCGGTGCTGAGACCACAACTGTTTACAATATACATAGATGACCTGGAAGAGGGGACAGAGTGTAGTGTAACAAAATTTGCAGATGACACAAAGATTAGTGGGAAAGCGGGTTGTGTAGAGGACACAGAGAAGCTGCAAAAAGATTTAGATAGGTTAAGCGAATGGGCTAAGGTTTGGCAGATGGAATACAATGTCGGAAAATGTGAGGTCATCCACCTTGGAAAAAAAAACAGTAAAATGGAATATTATTTGAATGGGGAGAAATTACAACATGCTGCAGTGCAGAGGGACCTGGGGGTCCTTGTGCATGAATCCCAAAAAGTTAGTTTGCAGGTGCAGCAGGTAATCAGGAAGGCGAATGGAATGTTGGCCTTCATTGCGAGAGGGATAGAGTACAAAAGCAGGGAGGTCCTTCTGCAACTGTACAAGGTATTGGTGAGGCCGCACCTGGAGTACTGCGTGCAGTTTTGGTCACCTTACTTAAGGAAGGATATACTAGCTTTGGAGGGGGTACAGAGACGATTCACGAGGCTGATTCCAGAGATGAGGGGGTTACCTTATGATGATAGATTGAGTAAACTGGGTCTTTACTCCTTGGAGTTCAGAAGAATGAGGGGTGATCTTATAGAAACATTTAAAATAATGTAAAGGATAGACATGATAGAGGCAGAGAGGTTGTTTCCACTGGTCGGGGAGACTAGAACTAGGGGGCACAGCCTCAAAATACGGGGGAGCCAATTTAAAACCGAGCTGAGAAGGAATTTCTTCTCCCAGAGGGTTGTGAATCTGTGGAATTCTCTGCCCAAGGAAGCAGTTGAGGCTAGCTCATTGAATGTATTCAAATCACAGATAGATAGATTTTTAACCAATAAGGGAATTAAGGGTTATGGGGAGCGGGCGGGTAAGTGGAGCTGAGTCCACGGCCAGATCAGCCATGATCTTGTTGAATAGCGGAGCAGGCTCGAGGGACTAGATGGCCTTCTCCTGTTCCTATTTCTTATGTTCTTATGTTCTTATAAGGCATGTAAGAGGCGACCCAGCACGCTATGGACACTGAGGACGTGGACGAAAGCAGTGAGCTGGGAGAGTAACACTTGGGAGGACGCAAAAGAGCAAGGAGGTTCTCAGACGAGGCAAATGCCTCCCTCATGCAGGAGGTCGAGTGACGCTGGGGTCAATTGACCCAGGGAGGGCGATCAACGAGGTGCGTGAGTGCAACCAATGCCGCAAGCGATGGAACGACCTTGTCAGATCCACCAGAGTAAGTATTACATTTATTTACATGTACCTATATATTTCAATAATTTGATTTGTAAGTGTGATGAGTGTAAAATCAGGTGTGATATCTTGCACTTATACCGGGAAGGTTGTACTCAAAGCCTGCGTCACAGTGTATGTCTTTAGGTAAAGAATGATAATTTTCTTTCTAATCATAATTACATCTGTAGGTTATGCGTTGTATCAGTCTCTGTGTCAGTCGCTAGCAATGATATCACGCAATGATCTCATGCCATGTCGTGTTGTTGTTACCTTTTACAGAAGAAGCTTTTGAGGAATTGGGCCAAGCAGAGGCGAATGGGTGGGGAACAACCAGTCATCATCGACTTCACCAACATCGAGGAGCGGGTGCTGGCACTAGTGGGGACCCACCCCCGGTCGACCACACAAGTAGCAGCAGAGCCTGATGTGATGCCACGTGAATAAAGTATACACCATTGCATGATGTAAAGTCAATAGATGCCACACCCACTCATATCCGACCAATATTATATGATAGATGAATCATAAAATTCTTCTCTAAATAATGACAGCCTCATGAGAATCATTGCAATGCAGAATTTAGTGATGGTCATGAAGCGTGATATCTGTGATGATCTTGATAGCGGTGTTGCTTTTGTCGTGCATATACTGTGTGTAGCGCTGGACTCACCTTGTGACCCTAGCACCCACTTCTTCTTTAATAACCTCAGTTATGTTTTGCAGCTCAGCCAGCAGCGTGGCCCCCTGCAAGAACACCGAGCCCAGAAGGTGGGGGCGCTGAGGAGCACCGATTCTCGCCCGTGCATCTGCTGGGTCCCTTCTCAACGGATGACAATGCCGACTTCGAGGAGCCTGCATCCCCAACCTCCATAATCCATTCGACACCGATGTCATCTATTGCTCCTGTGGCCATTCCCACATCCATCGTGGAGGTACCGGGCATAAACACCTTGCCACAGGGCACACCAGGTGTCTCCAGGACAGCACCGACCAAGAGGAGGTTGGTTCGATGCAGCAGGTCTGCTCCACGAGCGGCAGATCTGAACGTGGACATGGTACACTTGTCCAGGAGGTATGTTGACATAGGTCAGCAGGTCCTCCAGACAATGGGGGGCATATCCCTCCAGCTGGCCAGCATGTCCGCGACCATAACCGAGTATGTGGCACAGATGGCGGAGGCCCTGGAGCTGATAGCCAGGAACACTGGTGGCAGAGGCCTCCCAATGGTACCAAAGCGCGGCACTGCACCCCAAGGTGCCGCACTCCCATTGCCAACGACACATGAGAGCCAGGAGGAAGATCTTGCTTCTGGCCCGGAGGACGTTCCCACCTCGTGACCGTCCTCTCCCGTATCCGTCCAAGCAGCAGTTCTGGCGTCATCCCCCCCAATGAAGCAGCACCTGGGAGCTCCTCAGCCAGGCAGCTTGGAGTCAGGAGGGGAAGCGGAAAGGGTAAAGGCGGGGAGGAGAAGCAGGGGTGGGGGGGAAGGAAAGTGAGGTGCATGGCCGCAGGTGTTGTCTTGGGCATATTTTTATGTTGTTGGCAGCTGTTTTAGTGGGAGGGTCAGGGGAAGGGCGAGGGGGCTACCTTGCTGGTTTGCATTTGTGTTCTGTGTTGCTGGAAACATGTAAATGTGATAAATTTGTTGTGGGGTGGGGCGGGGTGTTTTTTTACAGTTATAATTATGATTTCACATAAATGGTCGGATTAAATGTTTTTTATTTAACACAACCTTGTTGCACATTGTCTCAGATAGCTGCACCGTTACACACTGGTGATTCCTTAACATGAAAAAGTATAATTACACTTAACTTAAATCAATTTAAACTTTAACTGTCACCAAGGTGATGCACACCATTGATGTATGACCTGCACACCCAGCAGTGTTGCAGCTTTGTAGATAACAACAACATTCTTTCAAGCAAAGCGCTCATTTGTGAGCTGCTGACGTAAGAGTCTTGCAGCTATGCAGCTACCACGGGCTCTTTCCTGCAGTCTACTGGGGGGCGGGGGCATGGTTTCATCATCAGCCTAATTGTCTGGCCTGAGGTCAGCGTCCACCTCCTCATCCTCCTCTTCCTCGCACTCTCCTTCTGGCAGTTCTTCTCCCCTCCTGATAGCCAAGTTGTGCAGCATGGAGCACACCACCACGAATTGAGCTACTTACTCAGGGTGGTATTGGAGCTCTCCTCCTGAGTGGTCCAGGCATCTAAAGCACTGCTTCAGCACTCCAATGGTTTTGTCCACGATATTGCGAGTGGCTCTGTGGCTCTCGTATCGCTTTCGGCTTCGGTGTGGGTGTCACGCAGCGGGGTCATCAGCCAGGTGGCCGAGCATCCAGCATTGACCTTGTGGCTGACTGGTAAACATGTCAGATACAGTGCTCTCACGCAGAATGTGAGCATCATGGATGCTGACCGGAACTTTAGCATTCACTGCCATAATTATTTGCTGGTGGTCGACAACGAGTTGCACATTGAGGGAGTGGGATCCCTTGCGGTTCCTAAAAACCTCTGCATCCCGAAAAGGTGCCCACATCGCGATGTGCGTACAGTGTATTGCTCCCTGCACCTTGGGGAAGTTAGCAATTTGGTAGAATCCTAAAGCTCTCTCAGTCTGAACCTCCCTGGTCATAGGGAAGCTGATAAAGTCCATCCTGCGTGCATAAAGGGCTTCAGTGACCTGTCTAATGCAGCAATGTCTGGCATGCTGAGACAGACCGCAAATGTCACCAGCTGAGGCCTGAAAAGAACCCTACGCGTAGAATGAAAGTGCCACGGGTGACCTTGACCTCGATGGACAGTGGGGTCCTGATGGTGCTGGCAGGCTGCAGATCTCACTGATAACCTCCTTGTGGAAGCGCAGTCTCCTAAGGCAGGTATTATCGGACAAGTTGAGGTAAGACCGCTTCTCCTTGCAAGTGCGGGGGGTGTAAGGTCTGGTCCTCCTCATCAGTCTCGCACATCTTAGATTGGGCACATAATGCTGTCGAATATATCTTCTGCCATCTCTACGTTTGCAGCAGGTGCGTACTCATCAAGACAGGCTGAGAAATGACAGGCCCCATTCAAATAATTATCAGTATTACACCGATTGTTCACAAACAATAAATGTCCCCACTAAGACGCCTAAATTAAATTCCAATCGTCCACAGTATGATAAGATGTTTGGTCAGATGTTCATATCATCTTAAAAGACCTCCAGAGTATATCTAAACTCACCCGAAGTTGAAGCAGAGCAGCCTTTTAAATGAAACGGCCTGCGATTTAGAACATGGCGTCCATAACGCTGTGATTAGTTCAGGTGAGAGCAACTTTTTTACATCGTTTTTTTCGGCAAGTGATATTGTCGGCGAGTTGTGTGCGAGGTGCCGAAAGTAAGGATGGACGATTTTCTGGGTGTTAGTTTCGGCAAATGTGATCTTCACGACAAAAAAAAGTGGGCGGGCGGTATTATTAAATTTTGACATTAATTACATGCCGAAAATAACGCTGGGCGATATTATGGGCGTTGGTTTCGCCCATTCTGATCTTTCTGCCCAAAAAATGTGGGTGGGCGGTATTATTTTTTATCGGCGTTATGTTCATGCCGAAAGTAACACTTGGCAATAAATGACCGAGAAATGGTCGTTCATTTCCATTTTGTGGCTAAATGGGTGATATATGGGCGGTATTCATGCAAAAATAATGGAAAGTCTAGCCCATGGTATGAACAGATTACTGGACTGCTGTGACGTCCTCTAAGTCCTTTGAACACTGGTATCCAAAGCCACAATGGCAGCAGTATGAGATTCCAATGCAGCAGGCATTCTATGTTGGAAAGGATGGGCTCCAAGCTCTGCTCAAAGCACTGTCCCAAGTTGGAGTTGGAGGCCACTTGACAGGCTTTCTGGCAGGCTTTCCAGTGCACCAAGCATTTGATTATGTACACCCATCAGCCCTTCTTCTGTAGTCTGGCCCATCAAAGTCCTTATCTGACTCCTCTGCAGCAGAACTAATGACCTCAGCCTTCAGCGAGCTGCCACCCCACGGTATCCTTTCCCCCCACCCTGAGTCCTGCCCAGGTTCCCGGTGACTCAGCACATGCAGATCCCTCCTCTATCCTAGCCTCCAAAGTACACACAATGTTAGTCTCTGAGCTGGTAGCTGCAAGTGTAAGATCGAGTGACAGTGTCTCTTCATCATCACTATCTTCTTCCTCCTCTGACTGGAAAGCAATCTTCTCGCTAATTTTTTTTTGAGGTGCGCAGCCCCTTGCAGCCCATTCAAGTGACCACGCAGGCGTGGTTTTTTACATTATAAAGCCACCAAGTGGCCTGCAGCAACCTCCAGATTGCTGCACAGCCGCATAGCTTAATGAAAACATTCCAGTTCTTGGGCAATGAAGTGAAAAAGTGACGAGAGTTGGGTTGTGATGAGGGGAAGAAGAGAAAGTGAGATGTGCGGGCTTACATCATCTGCAGCTTATGACTCAGAAGAAATTGTGCGAAAAGGAAGAAGTGGGAAGCGAGAAGGAGGCTTAAGTATGGAAATACCCTCATCATAGGTCCCTCCAGCTCCATCAGTGGCCACGTCCTCAGCGATGCCCCTTTCCATGATGACCAGTACTGTCTCCTCCAGCAGGGTTAAAATGTGCAAGCACACTTATCCTCCTCCAGTTCTTTGCTGCTACCAGCTGTTACGTACGTATGTACGGAATCCCCATAAGCCTGAATGAGGATCCCCTTCTTTCATTGGTTGGGCCAGCCCAAGTTATCCCAGTGGCGCTTGCGAACTTCATGCGTCCCTGGGATACATGGGCCTCTACGCATGTCTGCACATAGAGGCCCAGGAGCACGAGGATCCCGAGACAGAAGGTAAGTTCCCCATGGGAATCCTCCGACCACAAAAATCAGGCCCAATGACTCTCCTCTCCACGTCTTTTAGCATTCCTCCAGTGCATTCTCAGAAAAACTTGGGGCATGCTCTCTCATGTTCAGCAATTTCTTAAAGTATTAGATTCAGTTTTCAAACGATTCCCGCCACTTCTTGCAGCCATAATGCATGTCCCCTTTACGAGGTGCCGGCTGCCTTCAAGTAGCGCTAGCCACTTGTGATATCAAGCCCTTGCTGACACGTGCAGCCAATGAACAGTGCAGGTAATGGTGGCTGCATGCAGGAATAATGGAAATCAGCAGGTAGCACCAATTTAACATGCTGCCTGCAATGCAATGAACAGGTGTGGGTTAATCATGCCCACACCGATTTTCAGAGGTTACCCAATTCAACCCCCATTGGATTTTTCTTATCACACAATTACCTATGTAGAATAGAATTCTGTAAAGATACAAAATACCAGATATTAACAGGAAATGGTTTATTAAAGCATTTAATTATCTAAATATATCCTCTGTAATCAATATTTTGAATACTTGGAAGAGTATAATTACTTTTTCAGGTTAAAAAAGAGAGTGGAAGGCCATAATTATCTCAACTAAAAAACACTTTTTAAAACATTACTGCACTGCAAGTAACCCTAAGCTCTAACCTAATTGGTAAAACAGGTGACAAACTCTACAATCTATCTGTGATCTTTCACCATCATAATGTTTTATTTTTAGGTGGAGCACTATGAGATTTGGCATCCAGACACATACACACCCAGAAGGTATGTATGCATTCTTTTTCCTGTTAAAAAAAATATCAGGAATACATGGTGCAATGGCCAAGAACTTGGTTGCATTCCTAACCTTTATATTTACCCATCTGAGTAGAAGCCTTTAGAAATTCAGGTAAGGATTCTTAAATTGTTCAAGGTATCTTTGCTATCAGATTGCAATGTAGTCTCCCTAAAATATTTGGGACGTGAAATTCACCCTCTTAGCGCCATCATTTAAGGCTGATTTTGGCAGAAAAATGTTGGCTGCTTCGCCTCTGGCCACTTCTGGCAGTCGTCATTTTGGGCATTTCAGTAGTGGGACGTTGGGTGCATTCGACAGAAGAATACAAATGAGGCAGATCGCCAATCAGAGTGTAAAGTTGAATTGACACACGACCTGCTATTTTAGACTCGACTGTACGCCCTCTCCAAAGCACGCACAGCTGAACGCAAGATGAACCCTGCCACCAGCTCTACTTAAAGGGACACACGCAACTTTGAGCTAAGTTGCTTTTTTGCTTTTGTACTCGTTGTACAGTTCATTTGAGTAGTAGCTTGGTGTAAGACATTAAAAAGTTGTTAAAGAGTGCAGGGAGTGTAGGGAGTGCTGCTGGATGTTTGCTAGGCTTTGGCTCTTATAGGAAGGCCTCTGAGAACACCACTTGCTCCCAGTCCTTTGGGCTCTATTCGCATTCCCCCTTGGGCTGCAGCATGACGTGGAGATGGAGCAGCAACTGCAAAGAGGACAAGTTGCTCGCAGAGGGAGCAGGAGGAGGAAGAAGCAGAAGAAGAAGAAGCAGAAGAGGAGGAAGCAGAACTGGAGAAGGAGAAAGGAGGATGAAGCAGAAGGAAGGAGGCAATCCACACAGCCCCTTTCTGGCCGGGATCGAATCATCCTCCTGTGGTACCAGTGACCACAGCCCCAATTCCCCTTTCAACATTAGTCCCACACCTTACCTTCCCTCTGTTACTGACCATCCCAACATCCTCTTGACCACAATGCTGAAATAAAAGCCACTACAAAGCAAACTTTCCAATCCAACTTTATCCATATATGCATCCAATATTACATCAAAAAATCAAATAATCACCCTTGTGCATTTCCTTTCTGACTGTCTTGCGTGTGCTTTTGCCTAGTCTAGTACTCCAACGCAGTACTACCCCAGTGCAGCATGGCTGGTGGAAGACTGCTGACTTTCCGTGGGGGACACTGCAGATGACATTGCAGGACGACCTCAAGGAGCTCTGGGCCTACTAGACCCTGCTTCGAACTGCATCACCTTGGCATGGGCAGCAGCAGTCCGGGCTGGCTGGCTGACAGGCAACAGCAAGGGCAATGGTGGAGTGGCAGTGGTGGCAGGATGAATGCTGTCATCCTGGGAGAGGACAACAGGTTCATGCTCCATGGAGCCACTGCCACTCCCCTCAGGCAGGGCTTCAGCAATCCTAGTAATTTGCTGGACTGCTGTGAAACCCTGCAAGTCCCTTTCAACACTGGCAAATCCAGCCATTATAGCAGCAATCTGAGCTTGCATAACTTCTGTTATATATGTATACTTGTATTTACTCTGTACAGACACCAGAGGGCTCATTTCCTGGAGTCCCAAGGGATCTCATAATCCCTTGGGAAAATGGGTATTTAAGGAGGTTTCACAGGTTGGAGAGGCACTCTGGAGACCTGCAATAAAAGACTAACGTCACACTTTACTTTGAGTTCACAGTGTTCAGTCTGACTCTTTCTCCATACACAACAACTGGTGACAAGATACAGATAGCGAACCCAAAGATGCAGAGAACAGTGGGCATCCTGGAGAAATTCTCGAAGGTAAATGATTGGGAAACTTTTGTGGAGCGACTTGACCAATACTTCATGGCCAATGAGCTTGATGGGGAAGAGAGCGCTGCCAAATGAAGGGCGATCCTCCTCACTGTCTCTGGGGCACCAACGTATGGCCTCATGAAGAATCTGCTCACTCCAGCGAAACCCACGGAGAAATCATACGATGATTTGTGCACACTGGTCCGAGAGCATTTGAACCCGAAGGAAAGCGTTCTGATGGCTAGATACCGGTTCTACACCTACAAAAGGTCTGAAGGCCAGGAAGTGGCGAGTTATGTCGCCGAGCTAAGACGCCTTGCAGAACATTGCGAATTTGAAGGACATTTGAAGCACATGCTCAGAGACTTTTTCACACTTGGCATTGGCCACAAAACCATACTTCGCAAACTTTTGACTGCAGAGACCCCAACCTTGAGTAAGACCATAGTGATAGCCCAGGCGTTCAATGCCACCAGTGACAATACGATGCAAATCTCTCAGCACATAAGCGCTGCTACGGGTACTGTGAACAAAGTGATGTTGTTTTCGAATCGTAACGTACAGGGCAGGTCACACATACCTGCAGCTACACGTCCGCGGATGTCTCAGAATTCACCATCAAGGGTGATGAATGCAAGGCCATTAACACCTTGTTGGTGCTGCGGGGGTGATCATCGTTTCCATTCATGCCGATTCAAAGAGTACGTTTGCAAGGGCTGTGGAACAATGGGACACCTCCAACGAGTGTGCAGGCGAGCTGTAAAGCATGTTAAACCTGCAACCACCATGTTGCAGAAGAGGACAGATCCACGGAGGATCACGACGAACCAGAGCCTCAAGTCGAGGAGGCAGAGGTACATGGGGTGCACACATTCACCACGAATTGTCCCCCGATAATGCTGAATGTTCAACTAAATGGACTCCCAGTGTCAATGGAGCTGGACATGGGTGTGAGCCAGTCCATCATGGGCAAAAAGACTTTCGAAAGGTTGTGGTGCAACAAGGCCTCAAGGCCAGTCTTAACTCCAGTTCGCACGAAACTTAGAACTTCCACGAAAGAACTGATTCCTGTAATCAGCAGTGCTGCCGTAAAGGTCTCCTATGATAATGTCAGCTAGCACGTCTGCTGCCACTACTGAAAGCCTGCGGGCCATGTTTGCCACACATGGCCTACCTGATGTCCTGGTAAGCGACAACGGGCCATGTTTTACCAGAGTGAGTTCAAAGAATTCATGACCTGTAACGGGATCAAACATGTCACATCTGCCCCGTTTAAACCAGCGTCCAATGGTCAGGCAGCGAGAGCAGTGCAAACCATCAAGCAAGGCTTGAAGAGGGTAACTGAAGGCTCACTGCAGACTCTCCTATCCCAAGTCCTGCTTAGCTACCGTACGAGATCCCACTCACTCACTGGGATCCCATCTGCCGAACTGCTCATGAAAAGAGCACTTAAGACAAGGCTCTCGTTAGTTCACCCTGATCTACATGAACAGGTGGAGAGCAGGCGGCTTCAACAAAGTACATGCCATGATAGTGCAAATGTGTCACGCGAGATTGAAATCAATGATCCTGTATTTGTATTAAATTATGGACAAGGTCCCAAATGGCTTCCTGACATTGTCGTGGCCAAAGAGGGGAGCAAAGTGTTTCGGGTCAAACTTTCAAATGAACTCATTCCCCAGAGACACTTAGACCAAATCAAACTCAGATTCATGGACTATCCTGAGCAACCCACCTTGGACCCTACGTTTTTTAATCCCCCAACATACATACCAGTGGCATCCGGCACCACGGTTGACCACGAAGCAGAACCCATCATCCACAGCAGCCCAGCAGCGCCCAACACACCAGGCAACCCAGCAAGGCCAGCTGCACAGCAGCCCAGCGAGGGCCCAACAAATGATTCAACAACACCAGCTTTCACACCGAGATGTTCAACCAAGGCAAGAAGGACCCCAGATCGACTCACATTGTAAAGAGTTACACTATTGACTTTGGCGGGGGGAGTGGGGGAGTGTTGTTATATATGTATACTTGTATTTATTCTGTACAGCCACCAGAGGGCTCATCCCCTGGAGTCCCAAGGGATCCCATAATCCCTTGGGAGCACAGGTATTTAAGGAGGCTTCACAGGTTGGAGAGGCACTATGGAGACCTGCATTAAAAGACTACGGTCACACTTTACTTTGAGCTCACAGTGTTCAGTCTGATTCTTTCTCCATACACAACTTCAGTTTGAGTTTTCATTGCAGCAGTCAGAAGTTGCTTCTGCTGCAGTGGAAGTGGAGACTTCGGCCATCAGACATGGCATGATGGTTGGGTCATCAAGTGCTTTAATGGATCTGCCCAGTCCTTCCACGCTGGACAGATGGGCTCCAAGCTCTGCCCAAAATCCTGCACAAGGCTGGAGCTGGACTCCTCTATACTCCTTGACAAGGCATTTAGGCTTTCTGGCAGGCCAATGCATCAAGCATTTCACTGTGGATACCCATCAGCATTCTTCTGTAGGCCGCTCCATCGAAGTCTTCATCTGAGTCCTGTTCAGCAGGACTCATGTCCGACCGCGCCCTCTGGGGAGCTCGCAGCATGGTGGTGCAGGCTCGAAAGGCCGAATGGCCACTCCTGCACCTATTTTCTATGTTTCACTCATACCTGTTGTCTCACCACGTACACTTCCCGTGTCTAACCTATCCTTTAAGGTACGCTGAGTGTCAGTATCTGAGCTGGTGGCTGGGAGTGTGAAATCAAATGATGGTGTTTCTTCATCTTCTTCACTTTCCTCTCCCTCTTCTTGTTGAACCACTGGCTGGGCATGCTGGATTTCTTGGGTGTCTGAAATAAGAAAGGCACAAGGGTAGGGCGTGGTATGGAGAGGGGGAAAGCAAGAGGTGCATACTTACACCATGTGCAGTTTGTAAAATAGAAGAGATTGTGGAATGAGCGGGAAGTGGAATGTGAGGAGGATAACGTATGAGGATACCGGCATCTTGATTCATTCAGCACCGCAGCTGGCCACGTGATCAGCCATGCTCCTGCCAAGAATCGCCAGCACTGCCCCTCCATTTGGGTGAGGTAATGCAGGTGAGGCTGTCTCCCGCCGCTTAAGCTCTGCTGCCACCTGTTATGCACCACCTTTTCCTACAAGAAAAAGGGAAGTGTGTAAATGAGTGTGGTACAATGTGTTTGGGTGATGCGGCTTTCATGGGTGAATAACTGACAGTGTGTTTTGGCTGTGAGATGTAGGTGTGAGGCTTGCAGCAGTGTAAGTGTGTGAGTGTGAAGTGAAGCTAGGAATGTGAGGTATGCCTCGTGTTTGGTAGATTGTTGCTAGGTGAGTGATGGCGGTGTGGTGCATTGAACAGTGTATGAAGCCAGTAGTGCAGTTGGTCGGAGATGGTTTTTGAAGATGCATTTACTGACCTTGATCACTCGTCCAAGGTCATTAAACTTCTTTCGGCAATAGAGCCATGTCCTAGGGGCGACACTGCTGGCAGTGACCGCCTCGGCGATCTGGTCCCACCTCCTTCTTACAGTGTTTCTGTAGGGCCTCCTTGCCCCTTGTGGGTAGAGGACCTCTCTTCGAGTATTCACTCCCTGCACAAAGGCCTTTAGCGCTGTGTCCAAGACCCTTGGTGCCCTTTCCCTGGCCCATTGAGACATTTTGGTTTGTACTGAAGCAGTTTTAAAATTTTTGTTCACCAGAAGGCAGTTCACCTTTAAGCGGTACAGACTGCCTTTATGAGGGGCAGGCTAGCTTTAAGTAAGTTAGCCTCCCGCGAACATCACGAACTTCGGCTCCCTACTGAGCACACAGCCAGTCAGCAGCACATTCAGCTCTGGGCTGTGTGCTGCTATCATTATAATTAGCAGGCAGCATGAATTTTACATGCTGTCTGAACTCCTTTCAACCGGTGCGGGCCGATCACACATTACTATCCCCGCACCCTTTTTCGGGCCTAATCCAATTTCACCCACTTGGAGCTTTAAGAGCGCATTTACAGAAAGATATTGTATCTTGCTAATAGTAAAGGGTATTAGACTGAAGTCATTAATGTTCCCTTTGGTTTCATCGCCGAGAGCATGCAGAAATCAAGCGCAGGCAGTGAAAAGAGCATGCGGCAAACCTGTCCCACCCACCCTTTCCCTCAAAGACTATCTGTCCCACCTGTGACAGGGACTGTGATTCTTGTATTGGACTGTTCAGCCACCTAATGACTCATTTTTAGAGTGGAAGCAAGTCTTCCTCGATTCCGAGGAACCGCTTATAATGATGAGGTACAAGTTAATTGATGTACATTTCAGATAACAAAGGATTAAATGTGTACAGACCAAGGAGTTAAAATGACTTTCTAAGCCACAATAATGAAGCTTAAGCTGTTTACAAACCTACAGCTAAATTCAGGTCTTCGCAATATATTGTGACCTCGTTTTAGTTTTCTATGAAGAACACAAACAAGGTTAATCAGAGTATTTTTTTTATTTTGTTGAGTGCAGTTGTGCCACGCTGGTAGGAAAGTTTACAGGAACATGTTTAGCAAAGTAATTCGCAAACCTTTCTTCGTTTGTTTACAAAGACCACATGATGAAGCAAAACCGCACCAAAATGTGTCATCGCATCGCTTGATCATAACAAAAATTATGCATGTTTTTCTGGATTTTTCACCTTGTCTCTCTTGCTCCTAAATTTTTTTAGTGAAAATGGTGTCTCTTTCATTTCCAGTGAATACTGCTTGGAGAGAAAAAGGGAGTGAATGAGATTCAGAATCATCATCATTAGAGTGGACAATGTCTGTGGATCATTGTACTGATGTTATAATGAAGTGATAACTTATTTTGCCATTCATCCTATTACTGGGATATTTAAAAACTTTTGAATAACCTCGGAAACAAATGCAGACTACTTTTCAGACTTGCAATAGGGCCATCAGTGTAGTTAATCCTCTCATATGAATGTTGTTGTGCTTCAATGGAAGACACAATGGTAGCCAATGACAGAAAATTAATCTAAACGTGCCATATAAAATTGAAATATCACGCAAGCAAACAACAGCAGGTATGCAGCAATTATTTCAAAGCTGACCTGTGCTCTCAAATCAATCAGATCAAACGCTACTCCCTCAGTTAAGGATGTCACCTGAGTGATATGATTAAATAACTGTCTTTTAATCCTCACAGATATCCATTGTTCTCTATTTTTAAAACAATTTTAATGTAAGCTCATAGACTGTCTTTAAATTCATATGTTGCTGAAGTTAGCAAGTGGAGAAAAATAAACATTTTTGTCTTTCTATTGCTCCAAAAAAGTTCTGAAAAGCCTCCAACTGACATGTTACTCTGTATTTTCCCTTTCAGATATTGATGGACAAGGTATGTTTGCGCTGCTTGTCATTCTCGCCATCGTGGCTGTCGTAATCCACAAAAAGAAAGTGGGGAAAAAGAGCGGCGGCAATCCTGCGAAGACTTCTGATAAAGGGGAATCCTCATCAAACTCCTCCGTCCCAGCCTGAGTGGCATCCCGTGTTCCGCTGGTACTCCAAGGATGTCAGTCTATAGTCAGCAGGAAGAGTTAAAGAGCGAATCAGGGAGGGTGGCTTTTCATCGCGGTGATGGCGATTGACTGACAGCTCTGCGTCTGTGACCCTGTTTAATTGTAACGGTAGGAGTTGTAGGCTGGGGCCATTACAGGGAGCAGCGTGCGGTGGCATACCACTGCAGAGAGCAGCGCGTGCTGCTGCAGGAGGGCGACGGCTGTGAAGCCAGGTCGCTGATTGCAGGCACAGCAGGAGGGGCGAAGGAGAAGCAAGAGTTTGTAGATGGAAGTGACCAGGGCCCAGCTGAGGTTTGAGTTTGGGGCTCAGAAGAGGTGAGGGCCCAGGGGCAGCACGGGCCAGCCCACACTGCGATATGTGTGTGCGCTAGGTCTGTGCAGCTGAGCTGGTCTCCAATCGTCTTGGGTAATCCTTGCCACTGGACCAAGACCTAGCTCTGTCAAGCCCGTGTGGGGCTGGTGTGTAACGGCCATCACACGTTAAAAAATCCACGCACAGGCATCTTCCACCCTTCAAGATGTAGTTCGGGATCCGGAATATTAGGCCCTTCATTAAAAAACCTGTGAACTCATTTCTTTTTGGTGTGAAAGCAAGTCATCCTCGCCTCGAGGAATTGCCTATGATGATGATGATGTTTCCAGCATTTTCCTTCTTATGTCAGTTATTCCGTAATTGGAACAAACAATTTCAGTATCTTGGATTTAGAGATAAAGAGAAAGACCTAAAGTAAAAAATAACTGGCAAATGATAATATTGCTCCTAATTTTAAAACAAGACAAAACATAGCCTTTATTTTCATTTTACTGTGTTTTTTTGCTATTCTATTTGAGTTGAGCCTTTCTGTAAAACTCAGTTTTACAACATTTTATTGGTTTATACTCCTATCCAGAATTGCATGATAAAATAACATGGATTGAGAAAAGGTCACTTAGTCTTTCACCTCAATGGACCATAGGCAATCAGCTTTATCATGGGCCCTCTCCAGAGTAAATATTCTGAAAAGTTTCTCCAACCCCACTTTCCTCCCCCACCTCAATCGCGTATGGTAAATCAAGCAAACTCCAGACTTAATTCCTAATTCTGCATTCTACATTGTTCATTCTTAACTACTGCCTTGGCTTCCTTTATATCACATTTCCAAGATGCTGCATATTTATGAAATCGCATTTCAAACACTGCCTTGGATCACCTCTGACACAGCTGGGTAAATGTCGGAGGACTCTGTTGTCAGTATGCGAAGGTGCGGTGGGGATCGTGGTGAAGGTGCGGCGAGTGTTTTATATAAGAACAGAAGAAATAGGAACAGGAGTAGGCCATATGGCCCCTCGAGCCTACTCCGCTATTCAATAAGATTTAGACTGATCTGATCATGGACTCAGCTCCACTTTCGTGCCCGCTCCCCATAACCCTTTATCGTTTAAGAAACTGTCTATTTCTGTCTTAAATGTATTCAATGTCCCAGCTTCCACAGCTCTCCGAGGCAGCAAATTCCATAAACTTACAACCCTCTGAGAGAAGAAATTTCTCCTCGCCTCAGTTTTAAATGGGCGGTCCCTTATTCTAAGATCATGCCCTCTTGTTCTAGTCTCCTCCATCAGTGGAAACATCCTCTCTGCATCCATCTTGTCAAGCCCCCTCATAATCTTATACGTTTCGATAAGATCACCTCCCATTCTTCTGAATTCCAATGAGTAGAGGCCCAACCTACTCAACCTTTCCTCACAAGTCAACCCCTTCATCTCCGGAATGAAGGAATGCAAAATTCACAAGAGCCCCCGCCCTGTGTTTGGGCTCATTTGAAAGGAAATTTAATTTGGGACTATCTACCGAAAAGTTTGGAACTCTAAAGTGCTTATGGAAGAAACTACAAAATTTAATAGAAATTTGGATTTTAAAAGACAAATTCAAGCCTGTGGGCGGACCTAGAGAACAAAAGAAGCCCACTTGATTATTGGAACTGTCTGGGTGTGAGGACTGAGTTAATTGTCTGGAAGAATGAGTAATCGAAAATCCTTCCCCCACAAGAGACATTAACATCACAAAATCACCCAGAGGTAGTTACCCATCAACATGGGTCTGGACAACCATTTCAGCATATACATCACAAAGAGGCCCAATCCAGCCTGTATGCGAAAGACTAAGCACAAAAGGACATTGCAATTACCAAACTAATATTTCCATCAGGAAACAGTTTACGAACATCAACCCACCCAAGACATATCATCTTTTAACGAGCCCGACAAAATATTACAAAGAAGAACCAAGCCCGCCAAAACTATACAAAGGATTTTGAACAGATTTGGCGGCAAGATTAGAACACTGAAATCGTATAACTGACACCTGTTTTCAACAGAGGTTGGGTGGTTGCTAGGTAGCTACAAGGCTGCTACCACCTCAGATGACACTTTGACTGACAGACTAGTACCACACTACGCTGTGTCATCTAGACAAGGAGAGAAACCAACGCGACAGTTGTAAACTAACTTCTCCAGCCTCAAAGTCCTGAAGGAAGGAAGGTAGGAAGAATATCACTATCGCAGCAGCGATCAACTACAGTCAACGTGGTATTAAGGGAAAAACAACCGCAATTTCCCGTTAACTATCAAAAGGATTGGTAAGCATGGTCCTTGCATGTCCTGGAGTCCAACCGAGCTAGAATGAGGTATTGGGAGATGGGAGGTATAATTTACTGCGACCCCCTTTGAACGTGTAGTGCATGGTTCTTTATTAGAGTGATTTTAAGTTTAACTTTGTACCTTTCCTTGTATTGTTCTTTATTAGAGTGATTTTAAGTTTAACTTTGTACCTTTCCTTGTATTGTTCTTTATTCGAGTCATTGTAAGTTTGGCCTTGTATTTTCTTACTGGAGTAATAAGCCTATATTATCTTGACTGTAATAAAAACAAAGTTCTTTGCATCAAACCAGTGTTCCTTTGCACTTTTGTCACATCCCCCAAATAAATCCAGAGTACAGAACACGAGAGAGTGGGAGTGATTCGAACCGCTCAAGTTGGTCAGAAGGGAACCTGACCCCGTCATAGAGACCACCCCACCCCTCTTACAAAATGGTGACCATGGCACAACTCTGGTACAAAGGGTGTGATGTGGAGAGTGCTGGTTTGGGGTAAAGAACCAAGATGGAAGAGAGGATTTCCTCCTATGTGTATAAGAAGGTCAGTGTAACTAAAGAATGGGTGCTTAGTCTAATGCGTGCTGAGCGTCCAGCTGACGCTGCAGCCCAGTGAACAGCAAGCAAAGATCACAAGGAAGCAGTAGAGAAAGTAATTTGGTTGGTCTGTCTACAGCGACAGGTCCAGCTCCTAGACAGAATGAATTAAACATTACAGGCAGAGTTATGGGAATGCGCAGAGAACTATCAGGAAAGGGTTATGTCAGAAGAAAGATTATCAGGAGAACTCCGGAAGCTAAAACAGGAAAGGACCCAAATAATGGAAAGGTTTAAAAACAGTCAGGACTATTTTCAATGTCAGGTTACCGAGGCCAAAAGTAATGAAAAGTCACTGAGGGAGGAAAGCACTCACCTCACCCTACAAGTAAAAGAGATCCAGGAAAGATTAAAAGATGTGCAAGCAGCGTATAAAGTAGCTAGCACTAATGGGTTTGAATTGGGAGACCACGGTCCCTGCCAGCAACAAATTAAAGGTTTAAACCTTGCTCTGTCCAAGGCAAAAGGCATGGTATGCTTAATAAGCGCGGGTACACCCCAGGTAAACCTGGAAGAGAAGGAAGAAACTACCCGGCACGACCTGTGGCACCAGTGATTACACCGTGCAGCAGCGAGGGGGGCAAATCAGTTGCGGGGCGGACAGGGATAGTGAACCACCACCACCTGTAGCACCGAGTTTCAGCTCGGCTTGGCCGCTGGGAAGAGAGGGAGGGGAGCCAGAACAGGGAGAGCCAAAACCAGGGCCAATGTGCCCGGTCCGGCAACAGAGGTTTGGCCCGCCCACCCTTAACAGGGGTCCAGTGTCTCTGAAAAGTCAGTTTGTGGTCCCCCACACTCCCCACCAGCTTAGGGCTATGATAAGCCACCTTGGAAAGCTAACTCCAAAGGGAGACCCCTCGGTTCACTTTGTGGAAGTGGAACAGGCAGGGTATATTAATGGGTGCAATGATGCAGAAATGGCAAAGCTGCTTCTCCTATCCCTAGACAGCAAACTGTACCAGTTCCTATCTACTGAGAGCAAGAGAGGTCAGAAAACATTTGCTGCCATCCAAAAGGACATTTTAGAAGCTATGGGCTGCAATGACAGGAGTGCTTTCTCGAGAGTAGAGAAAAAGGTGCAGCTCACAGGAGAAACCCCACAGGCTTTCGCAGACCGACTGTGGCCGGTGTACAAAAGTGCCTGTAGTGGGGACATAGACAGGGATCACTTAAACCAGACGAATTAGCACACTGGCTCCGAAGCCTAGTAGCTAACAGTTTACCCCGAATAAGAACTAAGGCTGAGGCCTGGCTCGACCCCAGAGATCCCCAAGCCACAGAACAGGGAGTGCTTAGCCAACTGACCCTAGCTTACTAAAAACGGCAGAGGGACAGAAGAGCACCCATAAAAGGGAAGGGTTCACGAAATCCGACCGAGCCAAGATAAGAGGGAATGGCACCACGAAGGGGCAACCCCTCCGGTATAAAACGTACCTGCTTCGGGGGCAGAAAGAGTGGGCACTGAAGAAAGGATTGTAAAAATCCTTGGAAGAATAGCGCAGAAAAGAATTCTCCAGCTCCTGCCCAAAAGACCGAGACAGATAAACCAGTCCCTTCCCAACTCATTTGAGACCTTTTTAACTGCACTCCGAGCCATGTTAGATGGCCCTGAGAAGGTAGCCACCGCCAACGGTACCGAGATCCCATCTGCCCCATCCCAATCAAAACCGTGACTAGTACAGGCACAGCCTGTCCACCTGTGTGCCCTCAAGTATGATGCGTGGGGGAGACCGACCGTACAGATGGAGGTGGAAAAGGTAAAAGGGACTTAC
The DNA here is from genome assembly GCF_044704955.1 of Pristiophorus japonicus. Lineage (NCBI taxonomy): Eukaryota > Metazoa > Chordata > Chondrichthyes > Pristiophoridae > Pristiophorus > Pristiophorus japonicus. The sequence continues at coordinate 110,383,186 of NC_091977.1, read as the reverse complement.
CTGCTGGACACCGGTGCCTCAAGCACCCTTGTCGATGCAGCTAACCCCGCCGCCTCACCTCTAACGGGGTCCCCTACAGCTTGGTGGGTATCACAGGCACTGAACAGACTGGCTCATTCTCCGTTCCGCTCTCCATTCATTTAGGTACATTCCACACTAAGTGGACTTGTGTCCTGATGAAGTGGGAGCAGGAAGGGAGAGGGATCCTGGGGGCTGACTTCATCCTAGGCCACGGAATCCTGGTGGATTTAAGAAACCACTGTCTTTGGGGGTCAGTCTGTACGGGACAGGAGAGTGAGGTGATAGTTATCCCGGGAAAACAGGGAAAAGGGACGGTGTGCACCATGAAACCAAAGGAGGGTTACGACCTTGAATCACTGGTCAGTAAGACCCCTGTAGAATATCAGGAGTATGTGAGGAAAAACCTTGCAGCTTTTGACACTCACAAACACGACTGTTGGAGAATAAACGGGGTCGAGGTTAGTATAGATGGGGACCCCATGACCTGACCACAGAAACAGTAGAACTTCCCCAGGGAGGCGGAAGCAGACATGGAAACAGCATTGGGTTCTTTAGTTAAATAGGGGGTATTGAGACCAATAGCTACCCATGTGAACTCTCCATTGTGGCCGGTTAAGAAACCGGACAACTCCTGGAGAGCCACGGTGGACTATCGAGTACTCAAGCGTAACATCCCCGCCTGTGCACCCACTGTTGCTGATGTCGCCGACCTCATTGGAAGTATCCCAGCCTCCACGACCACCTTCACGGTGCTGGATATTTTCAACGGGTTCTAGTCCATGCCTTTAAGAAGGGAAGATCAGTACAAGTTTGCTTTTACCTTTAAAGGACAGCAATACACTTGGAACTGTCTCCCTCAGGGCTTCCACAACAGCCACAGTATTTTCCATCAGTGTATGGCCAACTGTTTAAAGAACTTCAGCAGACCCCAGCAGCTTGTACAGTATGTAGATGACCTGCTCCTGTTCACCGATGAGGGGGAGGAGCATGGCCCACTGCTGGCTGTGCTGCTGGAACTGCTGAAAGAAGAGGGATTTAAAGTAAACCCCAAGAAGGCACAGATCGGCCTGAAGGAAGTAAAATTCCTGGGACTGGCTGTGCGCACTGGGGAAAGAGCCATAGACAAAGCTTGAAGGGAAGCAGTGCAGAAGTTACCCGCCCCCAACACAGTAACAGGAGTAAGATCTTTTCTAGGACTAACCGGGTACTGCAGAGATTTCATTGAGGATTATGCAGCCACCACAGCCCCTCTGCTCCGACTCCTACACAAGGGAGTGGAGTGGGAATGGGACAAAGGTTGCGAGGCAGCATTTATCCAACTCAAGAAAGACCTGCAGACCGCGCCAGCTCTAGGGGCCATAGATGGGGGTAAAGAGTTTTTCCTGGAGGTAGCAGCCAGTGGGGACAGCCTGAGTGCAGTACTGCTCCAAGAGTGGCACGGCCGGCTGAGACCAGTGTCTACTCCTCCAGGATACTCACGGGCGTGGAGAAGGGATACTCCAACTGTGAGCGGCACCTCCTAGCCACTCACTGGGCTGTGAAAAGATCACTGATCTTCATAGGGGGGGCCCCCTATCACACTCCTTACCCACCATACGCCCACCCAAATGCTCCTGGACGGGAGAATCAAGGACGGGACAATGAGCAGTGCCCACATTGCTCGCTGGACCTTGCTCCTCTCTCAAATGGACCTACCGGTAAAGGGTCTCTGCGAGCCAAGACTCGCAGCCAACATGATTTATTCAGGGACAGCCCATCGATGTTCCATAGAAGGGGTATGGGAAATTAACATCGGCTTTCGGGCTGGGTTACACCCCACAAGCCGAAAGATCTATGTGGACGGTTTAAGCATGGCATCTGCAGGTGAACGACTCACAGGCTGCAGAGTTTATGACCCCGAGGCAGGCATTGCCCTGGCAATTAATCTCCCCAGCATGCTGAACTGTCTGCGGTGGTGTACATAGTCACACATCCCGAAGAATTCCCTGCCCCATACATGATTTGCTCGGACAGTATGTTCACATGCAATTCGTGTATGGAGTACCTGGCTATCTGGTCCCACCATGGATACACATCCGCAGACGGAAGACCCCTGGCAATTAAGTCCCTACTGGAAAAGATCATGAAAGCCGTAGGGGAGGAAGGGAATATCTACATACATAAAGTGAAGGCACATTCCACCACAGAACCCCGTAGCGAGGGAAACCAGCAGGCTGACATGTTAGCCAAGCAAGGTGCCCGCATGGGCAAGCTCTGGGATCCGTATAACCCAGGACCCATCGCAGCAGTCAGGGGCAGGATAGGTATGGCAGGGATAGCTTTGCCCATGGATGTAAAAATGGTTTAGACCCAAGACCCCGTCCTTAAAACTGTCCTGAACATGCTGGCTAAAGGGGAAAGGATAGACGGCCCGTACGGCACTGCAGCAATTGCCATTAAAGAAGGCATGCTGCAGCAGGTAATCAGGAAGGCGAATGGAATGTTGGCCTTCATTGCGAGAGGGATGGAGTACAAAAGCAGGGAGGTCCTGCTGCAACTGTACAGGGTATTGGTGAGGCCGCACCTGGAGTACTGTGTGCAGTTTTGGTCACCTTACTTAAGGAAGGATATACTAGCTTTGGAGGGGGTACAGAGACGATTCACTAGGCTGATTCCGGAGATGAGGGGTTACCTTATGATGATAGATTGAGTAGACTAGGTCTTTACTCGTTGGAGTTCAGAAGGATGAGGGGTGATCTTATAGAAACATTTAAAATCATGAAAGGGATAGACAAGATAGAGGCAGAGAGGTTGTTTCCATGGTAGGGGAGACTAGAACTAGGGGGCACAGCCTCAAAATACGGGGGAGCCAATTTAAAACCGAGTTGAGAAGGAATTTCTTCTCCCAGAGGGTTGTGAATCTGTGGAATTCTCTGCCGAAGGAAGCAGTTGAGGCTAGCTCATTGAATGTATTCAAATCACAGATGGATAGATTTTTAACCAATAAGAGAATTAAGGGTTATGGGGAGAAGGTGGGTAAGTGGAGCTGAGTTCTCGGCCAGATCAGCCATGATCTTGTTGAATGGCGGAGCAGGCTCGAGGGGCTAGATGGCCTACTCCTGTTCCTAATTCTTATGTTCTTATGTAGGGGGGAGCAATGGGTAGTACCGCAACAACACCGGAGGGAATTCCTCCAGCTGGCCCACGAGGGTCCAGGAGCAAGACACCCCGGACCTGAGACCACTTGGCAATGAGTGGAACAGGCAGGGTGGTGGCCAGGACTCAGGGAAGACGTCCGTGAGTTCTGTGCTAGCTGTCTGGTGTGCGTGGCCAACAACCCCGACCCCAGAAAAGAAAGGTGTCTATGGGACATATCAGGAGGGTAGAGGGACCCTGGCAGTCGATCCAAATCGACTACATCGGGCCCCTACCCACTGCCCAGGGAGGTTACAAGTACTGCCAATATTGGTGGGCATATTCACCAAATGGGTGGAAGCCTTCCCATGTCGAATAGCCACTGCCCTGGGAACAGCTAGGATCCTGGTCAGAAAAGTGTTCTCTCGATGGGGACTACCACAATACTTGGAGTCCGACCAAGGGAGTCACTTCACTGGGCAGGTGATGCAGGAGACCCTTAAGGTACTCGGCATCAAAGGAAAGTGGCATGTCACCCACAACCTGCAGTCATCCGGGTCTGTGGAGCGTTTAAACCGTACCATAAAAGAAAGGCTGCGCAAAGAGACAGGGGACTCACCGAAAGGGTGGGTAGAGGTCCTACCACTGGTCCTCATGGGAATCCGGGCCAGCCAGTCAAAGAGCACAGGGTACTCCCCATACAAGTTCATTACCGGCAGAGCCATGCGAACCCCCACCCATGTGTTAGCCCCGGTACTCACGGAAGGTCAGCTCAGGGAAGCGAACCGGGACAGCTTTGTCAGGAATCTGTTTGAACACCTTAAACAGATTCACTGGCAGGCTGCTAACAACATGGGAAAACAACATTGGAGCAACCGACTGCTGCTAGAGCCCCGCAATCACCACGAGTGGGAGATAGGGGACCAGGTTATGGTGAGGAACTACGCTAGAGTAGGGGTCTTTGAGGCACTGTACATGGGACGGTACCACATTGTCGACAAGGCAAGCCCCATGGTCTATGCCATAAAATTGCCTCGCCAAACAAAGTAGTTCCACCTAAATCAGTGCAAACTTTTCAACCCGGGGCAGTAGCTAAACGTAAAGGACAGACAAAATCTGTAAACCGTACTAAAGACAGGGATCCCAGCCAGCAGCCCCCGACTGTGGAAATCCCACAGGGGACGTGGCAGACCCACAGACTGTACCTAGAGGGGTCGTGGACTGTGTTACAGGAGGAGTTGTCCCCCCAATCATTTGGGACTCGGACGCATCTCCAGCAGCCAGAGCCTTAAGAATGACTCCTCGCACACCACGGCCAAAGACAACGTGGTCACCAGCGCCCCAATTTGAAGGGCACCTAAGGTCAGAGACCAGCCCACGAGCAGGGACACCCAGTCGGTCGCCTCGGGCAACAAGGGACCCCAAGAAGGGATAGCAGTGGACCAGCCACCAAGTGGGAGTCCCCAGCCCATAACCCTCGACCAGGCAGAACCCCCAGGGGAAGATAGGAACCAGGCAGCCACCCTCAAAGGAGCGGTGTGCTGCAGCACCGGAGAGGACGTTCCCCCGATAGTGTGGGACTCAAACTCACATCCGGTCAGGATACTTAGGTCGGTCTGCACCGTCTAACCCTATCACCTACCTCGCTGGACACCCAGCGGGAGAAGAAGAGAGAGAGAAGGCAGGAATTAACCTGGCCATCCAGAGACGGGTGGCAGATGTACATCCATAGTGATATGAATTTAAGAATGTTTAGTAATAAGTTTAGAATAGTGTAAGATCTATCTGTGTAATGATAAGTATATATGTATTAGTTAACTGGGGTAAGGAAAACAGCTGTTAAAAGAGGCACAGGCCGGGTAATCCCCGGGAGGAAGAAGAATCTACCGGTATGGCTATTAAGGAAGCACCGGTGAGATAACAAGCAGAACGACTGTGAGATAAAGTTAAAAGCAATCAGTCCACAAGGAACTGAATAAGACAGCCAGTCAATTAAAGACACTATGAGCCCAACTTGGAACTCGGTCACCTTTGTCAAGCCAGAGAACTTTCTCAGGGCTAGACAATCTGTTTTATGTGCCCCTACAGGAAAGAGAGCAGCGTGAGAAGGATCCTGTTCCTGCTCGTCCTGATAAGGATGAGCAGCAGCGAACGAGGAGACGTGGAAGAATCCCTCATCTACGGGTGTTCAGGAGGAAGAGCACCGATCGTAACCGCCGGGAGTGGCCCCCAAGATGTGGAAGAACTCGCCATTTACGCCCACGAGGGAAGATGGCCAGGGTGGTTGGGATCTAACTCTACCCACTACTCCGGCCAGGAAGGTTTTACCTACGGGGAGGCCTCACTTCCATGCCCCCGGATGCGGATCATCGCTGCCCGAGTCAGTGTACAGAGGGAAAACGTGTGTGTTTGACTTGCAAAGGGAACATTCCCCTGGGAAGATGCTGGTGGCTCAGAAAACTCAGCAAGGATGCATGGGACCAGGAATCAGAATGGGAAAGACTCGGTAATGAAACATACCGCACCATCACAGGAACACAGGGAGGAGTAAAAGTGTGTTGGGACAAACGGTGGGAACCCGAACAAGGAATTTATGTTTGCATGTGGGGATCAGAGAGTATTTGTCCCGCAGGCATATCGATCGCCTTCGCCAGGCAATGGCAAGATGAAGGGGAAGGGATAGGGTGGGATTCTAGCCTACACGGGTGCGCGGTCCCACACTCCCCACTCCCAATTAACGCCACCGAACTAAGAGCACACATTAAGAAACTCCTGCCCATAATCCCGCCAATACGCACAGTAATAGAAAGGTGTCCTACCACCACCAAGGGACCTGGAAATGGATTAGTATTGGTACTGACCGAAAAGGTGTTATACCAGGGGGTACATTATGCAGTAGCTTCAGTAATATTAAACCTTACCGAGGTATACCTGCTTGCATAGTGTCCGAAGGAAACAGAGTTGCTATACCAGGCCCTACTCAGAGAAATTTTATGAGTTAGACTTTGGAAATGTAGACAAAGCAGACCTATACACCTTAAACGCTAGGGACACCATGGGCTCAGGGAGACCTAGAAGGGGAATCATAAATGACGTTTTCACTACCTTTATGCAATTCCCCCTCTACCTGAACATCTTACCGCTCTGCTAAAAGCTCTAATTATCTCACAAAAACATTTCTATACTCTAGAACAAAAAACCATTGAGATAGGTAAAAAGATTCTCGATATCACCATTCCGCCTTGGTGGAACCTTTTCAGAAATATAGAGGTCCCAGTTTGGATCCGAATCGCTTCCCACACTTTAGTTATTTGTCAACTCGCGATTATACTTTACTTATGGTGTCTCACTTGCCGAGTGAAACGCAGAGGCCGTCAGGTCAGGCACCAAAGAGTGCTATACGCTCCTTGGCCGAACTTGGGAATCGCGCAGGGAGGGGTGACACTATACTACCATGTTTAATTTGTGTTTGATTTTACCTGCTGTAAACCGCAGCATCGCGAGTGTTGTAAGAGTGTTACTTAAATGTTTTGACTATGTACCTTTATTTTACTGAACTTAAAACGTGTTTGACTATGGACCTTTATGCTATTTGAGAATGTGTTACCATGTGTTTTTATTTTACTTTACTTAAAGTTGTGTATGACTGTATACCGTCATTTTACTGTGAAAATTGAGTAAATGAGGGACATCATACCCCCTCTATACTGCAACCGAATTGCTACGACTGTATTCGCCTGTAAATTGCATTTGCATTTCAACGGGGGATAGAGGGTAATGTTTAGCTAGTATAAATGCAGGGAAGGTTGACTCTCGGGAGCAGGAATTATGCTTACCTTGATTGACACTCAAGGAGTGTGGAGTGTCAACAGGGGGTCATGAAGGAATGCAAGATTCACAAGAAAGCCCCCCCCCTGTGTTTGGGCTCATTCGAAAGGAAATTTAATTTGGGACTATCTACCGAAAAGTTTGGAACTCTAAAGTGCTTATGAAATAAACTACAAACTTTAATACAATTTTGGATTTTAAAAGAATTTTGGATTTTAAAAGACAAATTCAAGTCTGTGGGCGGACCTAGGGAACAAAAGAAGCCCACTTGATTATTGGAACTGTCTGGGTGTGAGGACTGAGTTAACTGTCTGGAAGAATGAGTATTCAAAAATCCTTCCCCCACAAGAGACATTAACATCACAAAATCACCCAGAGGTAGCTACCCATCAACATGGGTCTGGACAACCATTTCAGCATATACATCACAAAGAGGCCCAATCCAGTCTGTATGCGAAAGACTAAGCACAAAAGGGCATTGCAATTACCAAACTAATATTTCCATCAGGAAACAGTTTTCGAACATCAACCCACCCAAGACATATCATCTTTTAACGAGCCCGACAAAATATTACAAAGAGCCAAGCCCGGCAAAATTATACAAAGGATTTTGAACAGATTTGGCGGCAAGATTAGAACACTGAAATCGTATAACTGACACCTGTTTTCAACAGAGGTTGGGTGGTTGCTAGGTAGCTACAAGGCTGCTACCACCTCAGATGACACTTTGACTGACAGACCACACTACGCTGTGTCATCAAGACAAGGAGAGAAACCAACGCGACAGTTGTAAGCTAACTTCTCCAGCCTCGAAGTCCTGAAGGAAGGAAGAACATCACTATCGCAGCAGCAACCGACCACAATCAACGTGGTATCAAGGGAAAAACAACCGCAATCTACCGTTAACTATCAAAAGGATTGCTAAGCATGGTCCCAGCATGCCCTAGAGTCCAACCTAGCTAGAATTCGGTATTGGGAGGTGGGAGGTACAATTTACTGTGACCCCCTTTGAATGTGTAGTGAGTGCATGGTTCTTTATTAGAGTGATTTTAAGTTTAAATTTGTACCTTTCCTTGTATTGTTCTTTATTAGAGTCATTGTAAGTTTGGCCGTGTATTTTCTTACTAGAGTAATAAGCCTGTATTACCTTGACTGTAATAAAAACAAAGTTCTTTGCATCAAACCCGTGTCCTTTGCACTTTTGTCACCCTCCCCCAAATAAATCCAAAGTACAGAACCCAAGGGAGTGGGAGTGATTCGAACCGCTCAAGTTGGTCAGAAGGGAACCTGACCCCCTCATAGAGACCACCTCACCCCCCTTACAGGAATCAACCTAGTGAACCTTCTCTGAACTGCCTCCAAAGCAAGTATATCCTTTTGTAAATACGGAAACCAAAACTGCACATAGTATTCCAGGTGTGGCCTCACCAATACCTATCTAGCTGTAGCAAGACTTCCCTGCTTTTATACTCCATCTCCTTTGCAATAAAGGCCAAGATACCATTGGCCTTCCTGATCACTTGCTGTACTTGCATACTATCCTTTTGTGTTTCATTCACAAGTATCCCCAGGTCCTGCTGTACTGCAGCACTTTGCAATCTTTCTCCATTTAAATAGTAACTTGCTCTTTGATTTTTTTCTGCCAAAGTGCATGACCTCACACTTTGCAACATTATACTCCATCTGCCAAATTTCTGCCCACTCACTTAGCCTGTCTATGTCCTTTTGCAGATTTTTTGTGTCTTCCTCACATTGCTTTTCCTCCCATCTTTGTATCATCATCAAACTTGGCTACGTTACACTCAGTCCCTTCTTCCAAGTCGTTAATATAAATTGTAAATAGTTGGGGTCCCAGCACTGATCCCTGCGGCACCCCACTAGTTACTGATTGCCAACCAGAGAATGAACCATTTATCCCTTTTGAACCATTTGTGGCGGAGGAGCGGTGAGCGATCGTGGTGGAGATGTGGCAAATGAGGGTACGGGGCCAGAAGAGTCGAGGGCCCAGGGGCAGCACAGGCCTGCCCACACTGCGATATGTGTGCGCTCTAGATCCGTGCAGCAGAGCTGGTCTCCAGTCATCCTGGTTAACCCTTGCCACTGGATAAAGACCTAGCTCTGTCAAGCCCATCTGGTGGCTGATGTACAACGGTCACCACACGTTAAAAAAATCCACGCACAGGCATCTTCCACTCCTTCAACTGGAGTTCAGGACTGGAATATTGGGTCCTTCATTGAAACATCTGTGAACTCATGTGGAAGCAAGTCATCCTCGTTCGAGGGACCGCCTCTGATGATGATCACTCAATGAGGAACATGGATCGGAGATTAAGGCACCAAAATTGGCAGCCTTATTCTCTGATCCACACTCCCATTGAGCAAGATTCTGTATTGAGAGTGAATATATTTCCCTACCATTAATTGTTTTATATGAAAAACAAATCATACTAGGTTTTGCAGTCTCAAGTGCCTGTTCTGATTCTGGGAGTTCAGGATTCAATTTTGCAAACCTCTGGATCCCTGGTAGGGATCAGGATTGCTATTTATTATTACTTTCATATTTCTACCAGGATCCCTGGCTCTCGCTGTCTTCTCTTTTAATGTTTACAAGCTTCATTACCACAACATTGTGCCACAACCCCCGACAATACATTCTGGCAAGTATTTAAATCAGTTGCTCCGATAACTTCTTATTGTAACTTCAAAAGCCTGTGCTGCATCTCATACTACACCAGCTCCTGTTTACATTCACTTTGAAATACTAGCTTCTCCCTCTCACTCATTGGTCGGTTCTCTCTAACAACACCTTTATTTTGCCTTCATTCACTCTTTCATTGTGCCTCTCTCCACTATTAATCCTGCAAATTCTTTCTGGTTTTGGCTCCATTTACTCTTCTCCTTTGATCCCTTTTTAAAAAAATTTTCATCTATTGATCACTTCAGTTGTGGCTCCTTTCTTTTACTCACCCAAATATCTCTCCATCTGTGTCCCTATCTAGCTCTTCCTCAACCAATCAGCACTCTTCTTAATGACTGGGTAAACTTTGTTCTGATTGTCCTGTCTCTTCTGCAGTCTCAAAATCTCAGTTATAGTTCTGAATTCTGAGGTATTGGGATTGTTAAAATGGCCAGGATCCCAGAATATGGGATTGCAAATGCTATCCATTACAACATGGGAAAAGTTATTTTTAAAAAATGAAGTTAATGCAAAAAGAACAGTTTGTGCAACGGTAATCCAGGAATGGTTTTAATTTTAACATTTTTACATAATAATATGATTTATCAAAGTCACAAATGACATCCTCTATGATTGTGACAAAAATAAACAATCCTTCCTCATCCTTCTCGATCTGTCTACCGCCTTTGACACAGTTGACCATTCCATCCTCCTCCAATGCATCTCCACCATGCCTCGGCAGAGGGCCCATGATAAAACTGATTGCATATGGTGTATTGAGGTGAAAGACCAAGTGGCCTTTTCTCAATCCATGTAATTTTATTATGCAATTCTGGATTGGAGTATAAACCAATAAAAATGTTATAAAGCTGAGTTTTACAGAAAGGCTCAACTCATGGAGCAGCGCGAGCTGGTACAGGAGAGGGCCATCTTGGAGAGCGACTGGATTGGACGTCACCATAATCCAGGTTACTGATTGGAGCGTGGGCAGGTATAGCAGGAGCGGCGAGGTCGGGGTGAAGGAGCGGCGAGAGATTGTAGAGCAACGTGATTGGGGCCCAGGCGAGGCGTGAGTTCGGGGCCCAGCCGAGGTGAGGGCCCAGGGGCAGCACGGGCCAGCTCACACTGCGATATGTGTGCACACTAGGTCCGTGTAGCAGAGCTGGTCTCCAGTCATCTTGGTTAATCTTTGCCACTGGACCAAGACTTAGCTTTGTCAAGCCCGTGTGGTGGCTGGTGTGCAATGGCCACCACACGTTAAAAAAATCCACACACAGGCATCTTGCACCCTTCAATATGTAGTTCGGGACCGGGAATATCAAGTCCTTCATTGAAACAACTGTGAACTCATTCCTTTTTGGTGTGGAAGCAAGTCATCCTCGATACGAGGAACCGCCTAAGAAGAACCGTCGTCCAACTGAGTGGGTCTGTGTTCACCTGGTTCCATTCTTATCTATCTGAAACCCTCATCCATGCCTTTGTTATATCGAGACTTGACTATTCCTATACACCCCTTGTTAGCCTCCCATGTTCTACCCTACATAAACTTGAGGTCATTCAAAGCTCTGCTGCCCATGTTCTAACTCACATCAAGTCCTATTCACCCATCACCCTGTGCTCGATGACTTATATTGGCTCCCGGTTAAGCAACGCCATGGTTTTAAAATTCTCATCCTGGTTTTCATATCCCTCCATGGCCTTGCCCCTCCTTATCTTTGTAATCTCCTCCAGCCCCACAACCCCCCCGAGATATTACGCTGCTCTAATTCTGGCCTCTTGAGCATCCCTCATTTTAATCGCTCAACCGTTGGTGACCGTGCCTTCAGCTGCCTGGGCTTTAAGCTCTGGAATTCCCTCCCTAAACCACTCCACCTCTCTACCTCTCTTTCCTTCTTTAAGATGCTCCTTAAAAACCTACCTCTTTGACCAAGCATCTGTCCTAATTTTTCCTTATGTAGCTCGGTGTCAGGGTTTTATAATGCTCCTGTGAAGCACCTTGGGACGTTTTACTACATTAAAGATGCTATATAAATACAAGTTGTTGTTGTTGTTGTTGATTTACATTGAGAATATTTAAAGTTTCTCCTTTCTACCGAGGAAGGTTTTCAGTCCATCCATTTCAGATAACAAGGGGTTAGAAGTGCACAGACCAAGGAGTTAAAATGCAGAGCAGTAGTAAGCCGCTCTAATGATTAAAAATTGGACTTTATTTCACACATTGTAATCTCTGTTATTATCAGTCATAAGAAACATTTACAAAAGTCTTCATCTTTTTAGATACAATCCCTTTAAACCATCAGATGCGCAGGAAGGCACAAGGTTTTCATGACACTGAGAATATGCAAATGTGATTACAATGACAAGAAGCAAACAACTGAACTGTTGCATTTTCAGGCCAGCACATTTTGCTTTATTGAACAACTGGGTGTTACCTTCCCTTGCCTAAAAACAGAGTATTATTTATTGTACTTATAAGGTATACTTTGCAGGTATCAGACTACATAAATATAAATATTGTGCTATCCGTCACCAGGTTTTACTAAAACTTATTTCTAGGATTTTGAGACAGGTCATGCGCACAAGCAGACCAAATCCAGTTACCGTTTTCATTCCCTCTCTCACTTAAAAGGTTAGAGTGATTATAAAGGGGAGATTTTTGTGACAAAATTGCTATGATGATACTGAAACAGACTTTTATTTGAATACATGGGAAAACCGAGCCAAGTTTCTTTTTAGATACACTAATGGATCTCCCATGACGTTTCTCATGGTAAATCAAAGAGTACACTGTTTATATCAGGACATTATAAATATTTACTACTGCTCTTTATGGGCAGAAATACTTCCCTCAGCAGAAAGGAGATACTTTCAATATTCTCAACGCAAAGCATATTATTGTGCAAAAATGTTAAATTTAAAACTATTCCTGCACTACTGTTGCACTATTTGCGTTAATTTAATTTAAAAATGTATAGTATCAGAAAAATACACAATGTATTATACTGGCTCTCAGGAGGAACTGACTTGTTCTTTTAAGGATCAACAGTATTATTATTGTAAATAGACATATCTTGAGGTCAATTCAAGGCTTTTTTCTGTTGCTGATCTCTGAAACCAACAGAAAAGTAGTAGTTTTCTCATTTTTTTAAAGTTTTTTTTTAATATGATTAGAAATTGATATGTGTAAAAAAGTGTGAAGGATGTATTAATCACTCAATTTCCACATTCCTTATGCCACAATGAAGAAGTGTAAATAACAGAACACTTCATAGAGTGCGACTTTCATAACAGTGGTTGTGCGTTTCTAAGTGGTGAATGGATACCAGTGATGATATGAAGATTGAACCACAGACAGGTGAACATTCCTCATGATCTAAGGACAATGAAGATTTCTTACCCAACAAAACAAAAGCAAAATACTGCAGATGCTAGAATTTGAAAGAAAAACAGAAAATGCTGGAAAACTCAGCAGGTCAGGCAGCATCTGTGGAGAGAAACAGAGTTAACGTTTTGGGTCTGTGACCCTTCGTCAGAACTGGAAAAGTTCGAGATGTAACAGATTCTTAAGGTGCTGGGTCATTGAAAGGGGGAGGGGAGGAAAGAACAAAAGGGCAGGTCTGTGATAAGGTGGAAGGCAGGAATGATTTAAGAGACAAAAGAGATGATGATCAAAAATGAGATGGTAATGGCACGTTAGGAAACAAAAGATGAATCAAGATGGGGTGAGAATGATAGAATCATCACTAGCTGCCATAGGAAAGAGAAAAAAAAGGGGTTTGTTTAAAAAAAGGGAGGAAAGGGAAAAAAATAGGGACAGAGGTTATGGTCTGACATTGTTGAACTCGATGTTGATTCCAGAAGGCTTCAAAGTGCCTAAGCGAAAGATGAGGTGCTGTTCCTCGAGCTTGGGTTGAGCTTTATTGGAACAGTGTAGGAGCCAAGCATGGAAAGGTCAAAGTGCGAGTGGAGCAGATAATTAAAGTGACAGGCGACCGGAAGCTCGGGGTCAAGCTTACGGACTGAATGAAGGTGTTCTGCAAAGCGGTCACCCAATCTGCATTTGGTCTTCCCAATGTAGAGTAGACTACATCATGAGCAGCGAATACAGTATACAACATTGAAAGAAGTACAAGTAAATTGCTGTTTCACCTGGAAGGAGTTTTTTGGGGCCCTGGACAGTGGGAAGGGAGGAGGGAAAAGGGAAGGTGTTGCATCTCCTACGCTTGCACGGAAAGGTGCTGTGGGAAGGGGAGGGGTTGCTGGAGGCGATTGTGGAGTCGAGGAGGGAGCGGTCCCTTCAGAATGCTGAGATGGGAGGGGAAGGGAAGATGTGATTGGTGGTGGGATCATGCTGGTGGTAGTGGAAATGGTAGAGGATGATCCGTTGAACATGGAGGCTGGTGGGGGTGAAAGGTGAGGACAAGGGGAACCCTGTCGTGGTTCTGAGAGGGAGGGGAAGGGGCGAGAGCAGAAGTGCGGGAAATAGAACGGACACATTCGAGGGCCATGTTAACCACGGCGGAGAGGAATTCTTGGTTGAGGAAAAAGGAAGATATATCAGAGGCACTAGTGTGGAAGATGGCATCGTCAGAGCAGATGCAACAGAGACGGAAAAACTGGGAGAATGGAATGGAGTCCTTACAGGATGCGGGGTGGGATGAAGTGTAGTCCAGGTAGCTGTGGGAGTCAGTGGGCTTATAGTGAATGTTTGTCAATAGTCTATCCCCTGAAGTGGAGACAGAGAAATTGTGGAAGGGAAGAGATGTGTCTGAGATGGACCATGTGAAGGTGAGGGAAAGGTAGGAATTGGATGCAAAGTGAATGAAATTTTCTAGTTCTTACTGTTTGGTCAACAGCATTGTCATCTCAGATTTGGATTCAACAGTTATTGTTGCTCTTCTGAAGAACAGTTAAGCTGATCACACAGCCATGACACAATGCTAGTAAATGGAACCAAAGCATTTACCTGCTGTGGTACTGGTACCTCTTAGATTCTATCCAATACAACCATGACCATAAGTCAGTGAGCAATGTGCAAAGTTAGTTCTCAAGTCACTTTTACGAAAATAACATCACCAACTCATACCACGCACAACAATTTTTCAACATCCCCAAGCCAACAAATGAGAACTAATTTACCATTACAATTTTTTCAGCTATCCTGTTCACCATTAACTATATCAGCATTTACACCTATTCAGAGTGATCAGATCCAGTATAGCAGGAAAGGCTTCTACTTAACAAACAAGGAGGCTTATGATTGCAGAAATGTTATCACAGATATATGTGCCAATTATCCCAGCTCCAAGAAACACTCATTTATTATTACACATTTAGGCTCAAACTTGAGGTTTAAAAAGAGTTTAGAATGTGATTTGATGTTAAGTTTATCTCTTAGTGGATACCCGAAGGTAAACTGAATCCTAGTTGCTTCAGTCTATAGTAAGAGTGCACATTGGCTTAGCTGAAGTGCTGAACTCCCCAGGGAACTGTCATATACCTGGCTATGTGTCCAATCAATTAAAGCACTAGTCTTCAGGAAATCTATTGTATGTACTATTACACACCTTGAAAAAAAGGAGACAAAGTAAAAAAAAAGCTTTTCATGGCTCTAAATAATGGGTATTTTTCCCTCATGCTTGCTTTTTTGTTATTGAGGTGATTGATCTAATAATGTGTGCCCTTTACTTTCCACTAATCCAAATCATCAGCGGACCCAAAGCTACGACACCAAACTACTTTGAATTTCAACAGCTTCAGGTGTAAAATTCAAAGAAAGAGATGGCACTGACATAGGCATACATTTAGGAGGGACCACTCATCTGAAGTTGAAAGTAAAATGACTTTCCAAGGTTGCATTCAAGCACCCAACACACCACACAGCCAGAGACAGAATAAGCAGTCATTTGTCAGAAGATTAAATTATTAAATGTAAAGTGTAAACACTATCAGATTAAATTATTACATTTATACATTTATTTGTTGCCTCCATATCCTGTAATAAATCTATAAATTCTAATTCCCAGTTAAAAGACTCAAGGCCCTTGTCCAATATCCAACTAAATCATAAAAATAAAATACACCTACTTCTATAAAATGTTGCATGTGAGACTTAAGCTTCCTTCCTAGGAACAAGTAATATTAACAACAACTTGTAAATTATATAGCGCCTTTAATGTAGTACAATGTCCCAAGACACTTCACAGGAGCATTATAAAACAAAATTTGACACCGAGCCATATATGGAGATATTGGGGCAAATGATCAAAAGCTTGGTCAAAGAGGTAGGGTTATAAGAAGTGTCTTAAAGAAGGAAATAGAGGGAGATGTGAAGCAGTTTAAGGAGGGAATTCCGGAGCTTAGGGCATTGGCAGCTGAAGGCATGGCTACCAATGGTGGAAAGATTAAAATCGGGGAGGCTTAAGAGGCCAGAATTAGAGGAGCACAGATATCCCAGAGGGCTGTGGGGCTGAAGAAGATTCATCATCATCATAGGCAGTCCCTCAAAATCGAGGAAGACTTGCTTCCACTCTAAAAGTGAGTTCTCAGGTGACCGTACAGTCCAATGCAGGAATTACAGTCTCTGTCACAGGTGGGACAGACAGTCGTTGAAGGAAAGGGTGGGTGGGGAGACTGGTTTGCCGCACGCTCCTTTCGCTGTCTGCGCTTGGTTTCTGCATGCTTTTGACGACGAGACTCGAGGTGCTCAACGCCCTCTTAGATGCTCTTCCTCCACTTAGGGTGGTCTTGAGCCAGGAGTTCCCAAGTACCAGCGGGGATGTTGCACTTTATCAAGGAGGCTTTGAGGGTGTCCTTGAAAAGTTTCCTCTGCCCACCTGGGGCTCGCTTGCCGTGTAGGAGTTCTGAGTAGAGCGCTTGCTTTGGGAGTCTCATGTGGGGCATGCAGACGATGTGGCCTGCCCAACAAAGCTGGTCGAGCGTGGTCAGTGCTTTAATGCTGGGGATGTTGGCCTGACTGAGAACACTGACGTTGGTGTGTCTATCCTCACAGCAGATTTGCAGGATCTTGTGGAGACAGCGCTGGTGGTACTTCTACTGTATATGGTCCACGTTTCTGAGCCATATAGGAGGGCGAGTATCACTACTGCCCTGTAGACCATAAGCTTGGTGCCAGATTTGAGGTCCTGATCTTACGGATGTTTAGCGTAAGGCCTATACTTTCGTACGCCTCGATGAAGATGTTGACGATGGCTTGGAGTTCGGCCTCTGAATGTGCGCAGACGCAAGCGTCGTCCGCGTACTGTAATAATAAGAATAACTTTTATTTATATAGAGCCTTTCACGTAGTAAAACATCCCAAGGCGCTTCACAACAGTGTTACAGACTAACAGATAAATTTGACACCGAGCCACAGAAGAAATTAAGGCAGATGATCAAAAGCTTGTTTAAAGGGGTAGTTTTTAATGAGCATCTTAAAGGAGGAAAGAGAGGTAGAGAGGCGTAGAGGTTTATGGAGGGAGTTCCAGAGCTTAGGGCCCTGCAGCTGAAAGCACGTCCACCGATGGTTGAGCAGTTATAATGAGGGATGTTCAACATGAAGATACTGTAGTTCGATGACAGAGGAAGGAATGACCTTGGATCTAGCCTGGAGGCGACGAAAGTTGAACAGGTTCCCATTGGTTCTATGGTTTAGTTCCACTCCAGCGGGGAGCTTGTTCAGAATGAGATGGAGCATTGTAGCAAGGAAGATCGAGAAGAGCATTGACGCAATGGCACAGCCCTGCTCGACCCCAGTTCGGACATGGATTGGGTCTGTGGTGGACCCGTTGGTCAGAATCACGGCTTGCATGCCGTCATGGAGCAGGCGGGGATGGTGACAAATGAAGAAGATTACAGAGAAAGGGAGAGGCTGATTTGAAAATAAGGATGAGAATTTTAAAATCGAGACATTGCTTAACCAGGAATCAATGTAGATCAGCGAGTGCAGGGGTGATAGGTGAACGGGACGTGGTGCAAGTTAGGACATGGGCAACAGAGCTTTGGAGGTTGGAAATGGGGTGGTAGTTTGCAAGCATGGAGAGGTCAAGAGTTGTTTGTTTGAGGAGGGGTTGATGACCTCAGATTTTAAGGAGGGGACAGTTCCTGAGGAGAGAGAACCATTAACAACATCAGCTAACATAGGAGCCAGGAAGGAAAGTTGGGTGGTCAGCAGTTTAGTGGAAATAGGGCCGAGGGAGCAGTAAGTGGATCCCATGGTCAAGATGAACTCAGAGAGGGCACGAGGGGAGATTGGAGAGAAACCATAGAAAGGTGCCAGTTCATAGCCAGGGTGGGGTGAACCTTAGAGGGTGTTTGGCCAGGTGGGCGAGGACAAGGGAGCAAAGTGGCAGAGGTAGTTGATCAGATGGTTTCTGTAAGGTATGCACCTGTGAGTATGCTCACAGGTTTGTAGAGCTGTTAATGCAGCCCTTATTCCATTATTTGAAGGGGCTGCTCCTCAAATTCTGGTTGCACGTCAGTCCCACACTCCTGATCTTTGGGCACCCTGTGAGGAGGGGAGTGGGCAGGTCCGAAGGCCTCCTCGTAGGACTGCTCCTGGGCACAGCCAAGGGTGCCATCAGCCAGTCCAGGCAGCGGGCGGTCGAGGGGGTCGTTCAGCCCGACTGCCTGCCTCTCTTCCACAATTACATCTGAGCCAGGGTGTCCCTGGAGATGGAGCACGCGGTGTCCACCGGTACGCTCGCGGCCTTCCGTGAGAGGTGGGCGCCGGAGGGACTGGAGTGCATTGTCACCCCCAGCAACCAAATTTAATTTGATTTTATATATTTTAAAGTTTAATTTGTTTTAATTGCCGGGTTTTTAGTGTTCCCCTCCCCTTTTAGAGGGGGCACTTGAAAAAAGATGATTTTAGTGCCCAAAAAAAAGAAAAAAAACAAAAGAAAAAAAATACAAAAACCCCCCCAAAAAACACAAAAAAGGGCCTTGAAAAATGTTTGGAGTGTCCCCCAGATCGGGGGGAACTTGATTTAATGTCTACTTTTCTCCCCAAAAAGAGTTGTGGAGCTGTTAATGCAGCCCTTATTCCATTATTTGAAGGGGCTGTTCCTCAAATTCTGGTTGCACTTCAGTCCCACACTCCTGATCTTTGGGCACCCTGTGAGGAGGGGAGCGGGTCGGTCCGAAGGCCTCCTCGTAGGACTGCTCCTGGGCACAGCCAAGGGTGCCATCAGCCAGTCCAGGCAGCGAGCGGTCGAGAGGGTCGTTCAGCCCGACTGCCTGCCTCTCTTCCGCACTTACATCTGAGCCAGGGTGTCCCTGGAGATGGAGCACGCAGTGTCCACCGGTACGCTCGCGGCCTTCCGCGAGAGGTTGCCGCCGCAGGGACTGGAGTGCATCATCACCCCCAGCAACCAAATTTTAATTTGATTTTATATGTTTTAAAGTTTAATTTGTTTTATTGCTGGGTTTTAGTGTCCCCCCCAAGTCAGGGGACACTTGTATAATTTGTGTTTTAGTGCCCCAAAAAAAACCCCCAAAAAACAAAAAAGGGCACTTAAAAATTGTTTAGAGTGTCCCCCCCCCCCCCTTTAATCAGGGCCACTTGATTTAATGTTTGTTTTGTTCGCAACAAAAGAATTGTAGAGCTGTTAATGCAGCCCCATTCCATTATTTGAAGGGGCTGCTCCTCAAATTCTGGTTGCACTTCAGTCCCACACTCCTGATCTTTGGGCACCCTGTGCGGAGGGGAGCGGGCAGGTCCGAGAGCCTCCTCATAGGACTGCTCCTGGGCATGGCCAAGGGGGTCATCAGCCGGTCCAGGCAGCGAGCGGTCGAGGGGGTCGTTCAGCCCGACTGCTTGCCTCTCTTCCGCGGTTACATCCAGGGTGTCCCTGGAGATGGAGCACGCGGTGTCCACTAGTACACTCGTGGCCTTCCACGAGAGGTGGGCGCCGGAGGGACTGGAGTGCATCATCACCCCCGGCAACCAAATTTTAATTTGATGATTTGTCAAAAGTTTAATTTGTTTATTGTGCCAGTTTTAGTGCCCCCTCCCCCTTTTAGCCAGGGCGCACTTGTATAATTTGTGTTTTAGTGCCCTCAAAAAAAAACAAGGGGGCACTTGTTTGAAAGTGTTTAGTGTCCCCCCCCCCACCCCCCCACATTTAATCAGGGGGCACTTGATTTGTTTCCTACAAAATAGTTGAAGAGCTGTTAATGCAGCTCCTATTCCATTATTTGAAGGGGCTGCTCCTCAAATTCTGGTTGCACTTCAGTCCCACACTCCTGATCTTTGGGCACCCTGTGCAGAGGGGAGCGGGCAGGTCCGAGGGCCTCCTCGTAGGACTGCTCCTGGGCATGGCCAAAGTGGCCATTAACTGGTCCAGGCAGCGGGCGGTTGAGGGGGTCGTTCAGCCCGACTGCCTGCCTCTCTTCCGTGGTTACATCCGAGCCAGAGTATCCCTGGAGGTGGAGCCCGTGGTGTTCACCGGTACGTTCGCGGCCTTCCGGGAACATGATTTTAATTTAATTTGATAAATATCCCGTTATATTGGCTTTTTGGAATCCAGTGCCCTTTAAAAAAGGGGTACTTGATTTAAATTGGGTGGGTGGGGGGCTGGGGGGCTGTGGAAGGCATAGGAAGGCATCAGAAGCCTGCACTACCCTCAAATGTAGCCCAGGAGGTTGGGGGGGAGGGAGCAGTGGTCCCGATCACTGCGCCTGCTCAAATCTGGGTGTGGTCCATACAGACCTTGTGGGGAGAGAGTCCTGCCTGCCTGCCTGCCATTTTGAGCTTCTTGCAAAGGTAAAATTTAAGCAATACTGACAACGCCTTTTGCATGATGGTGCTCCGCAGGAGACAATTGATTCGACATCATCGCATGAGGAACCTCAGAGCCCATAGGGTGATGGGCAGAATGCCTTACCCATGTTGGGTATATCAAGATGGGCGTTCGTGCCTGCACCTGTGAAGCAGAATGTGTCAGGCGGCTGCGTTTCTGCAAAAGAAGTTGTAACTGAGAACTGTGAGTTAGTAAAAGCAGACTTGCAACCTAGAAGCGTCAGGAGGATTGCTTTGTCAGTTGAAATTAAGGTTACAGCTGCACTTTCATTCTATGCATCTGGATCGTTCCAAGCTACAACTGGGGATGTGTGCACCATTTCTCAACATGCAACACATGTCTGCATTCGGCAGGTGACTGCTGCACTATATGCCCGGAGGAATGGCTACATAAAGTTTCCTATGACCGCCCAGGCAATGCGTGAAAGGGCTGTGGGCTTCTCCAGGATTGCTGGCTTCTCGAAGGTACAGGGCTGCATTGATTGTACCCACATCGCCTTGCGAGCACCTTTGGAGGATTCCAAGATGTACAGGAACAGAAAAGGCTTCCACTCCATTAATGTGCAGCACGTATGTGATAACATGCATCGCATCGTGTCAGCTGATACAAGATACCCTGGGAGCACCCATGATGCGTTCATCCTATGCGACAGCGTTATATCTGCCATGTTTCAGCAGCAGCCAGAAGGGCAGAGCTGGCTACTGGGAGACAAAGAGTATGGTCTCATCACCTGCCTCATGACGCCCCTATGCGTAACCCGGATGGAAGCTGACCGGGAATACAACATGGCGCAAATTGCAATGCGCAGCATAATAGAAAGGACCATTGGCATCTTAAAACAGCATTTCCAATGCCTGGACCATTCTGGAGGCTACTTGTAATACTCTCCTAAGATTGTCGGTCAGTTCATTGTTGTGTGCTGCATGCTATATAACTTAGCCATCATGAGGCAGCAGCAGTTGGTAGTAGAAGACCCACCTGAGGTGAGAGTGGATGATGATAATGATGAGGAAGATGCAGATGACGAGGAGGAGGATGAGGAAGCCATGTAACTACCTGAACACGGAGCACGATGGCGGAGGAAGGCGGGCCATCATGTCCATTTAATGATTGCTTGAGCCTTGCGCCAGCAGCTCATCCATGAACGATTTGCTGCCTGAAGGCTCAGCGGCAACTATTCCAAATGAACCATGTTTACTGTTTGGACCTGTTTCGTGTTAATGGAACAAATAATGGAAATGATTATTCTTCAGTTCAAAAAGTTGTGTTAATAATGGAACAAATAATGTAAATGATTGTTATAATTTAAAATAAATTTTATTCAAAAGTTTAACAAACATTTGTTTGTACTTAACTTAACTTTAATAAACATATTCTTATATCAAACATTAAAGTTTACATTTAAGATAATTTAAAAACTTTAAGATCACTTAGTAACTACTTATAAGTTTACATAACTTACAAAAAACTTTTAATTTGAGAACAGTTACAACAGTAACAACAATAACAATAATAATAACAACAACAGCAGCAACAGAGAAAGGCTGCACCCACCTTATTCTAAGAACACCCGCTGCGCTTGGTCTTGGTGACTCCACCACCCTTGCCTGCAGGCAGTGGCACAGCGTTTCTCGGGTTGATACCAAGCTTATTCTTTCGAACATCTTGGGTAATGCGCACTTCTTGATGGGGGAGGGGAGGGGGGCAGCCGGTAATGTGGAAGGCCTGGCTTGGGCCTTTTCAGAGGCTGGTCTGGGAATTGGAGTGGGAGTGGCAGTTGATTCTATCAATAGGCACGTGGTCTGGGTGTGTTCTCTTATTGCAGCAGCTAACTCCAACATTCCTTCCCTCATGTACCGTGACAGTGTCTCACCTACCTGTGACCTGCCCTCCCTCATGTTGAGCAAAAGTGTGTCAACTACCTGCAACATTCCCTCCCTCATGTGCACCGACATTGTTTCTGTTGACTGAGCTCCCTCATGTTCCCGGACAGCGTTTCCATTTCTCGTGCGAGCGTTGTTACTTCTCCCAATATTCCCGATACCTCATCACCCACCCCACTGATGGTGTCCAGGACTGATCGCGTAAGGTCAATGCTCTCCACACTCATTGCCATCATGTGAACCACATCTGTTAGATCCTGCATCGAGCTCTCCTTCCCCTCCTCACCCTGGTTGTGGCGCGCAGCATCCCAGTGGGACCCGCAGACTCAGACGGTGGGGCTCTGCGTGTGCCTTGCTGCATCCCACTGGGATCCGCAGCCTGGGATTGTGGGGCCCTGGGTGTGCCTCGCTGCACCCCACTGGGATCCGCAGCCTGGGACGGTGGGGCCCTGGGTGTGCCTCGCTGCACCCCACTGGGATCCGCAGCCTGGGACGGTGGGGCCCTGGGTGTGTCTCACTGCACCCTACTGAATCCCCAGCCTCGGATGGCGGGAAACCATGGAATGTCCCACCAACACTCAAACCACTCAGGGAAGGGGCTTGCACCTCATGGGTGGCACCTGCACCTCCTCCAAAGTGAGTACAACAGTGGGGACTTCATCTATCCTCTCCTCCTCACTCCCATGCTCTTGGTCTGGAAGGTGAGATTGGAAGATGTTCTCCTCTTCAGGCTCGTCCTCGTCTGAATCTTCTTCTGCATCGTCAGGGTTGGCCTCAAGTTCTGCAAAATATAACAGAACAGACAAATGGTTAGCAGCAGAGGAGGGGGCAGGGTGGGTGGCATGAGTAGGCTCACACAGCGCAGGCAGCAGGCTTATTTGAAGGACCACGATGAATGATAGCACATTGCATCAAACGAAGCGTAGCTGACGGAGACATCCTCATGAACTGAAGCATGGCTAGCCCGCGCAGTACTTAACATTTAGGAAAGCCAGATTGTGGAATTTGCAGGACTTATCCTCTTCCTCGAGTGTGGGCCCAGCTTGTGCAGTGGTGGTTGCTTTTCTCCAGGCAGCACCCATCAAAGCAGCAACCCTCTTTCCAATGGTGTCATTGGGTGCAGATTTGTCGGGCCTCCTCCTGTTCGAGTTCTTTCTCGTTTGTTGTGCGCCACTTTCCTCTACAAAAATGAAAATATAACTTTTTAGAGAGGGTGTCTTTTTGCTGGGTGGGACATATACAGATAGTCACATTTACAATTCCAATTCCATTGAAAAGTGAAAATATTACTTACTCTAACTACTTGACCAAGGTCCTGCCACTTTTTTTTGCACTGACCTCCAGACCTCGGGGTGGTCACCATTGCACAGTAATCTCGTGCAAGTTGGTTCCAGCGTTTCTTCATTTCTTTGGGTGGAACTTTTATGTGACCTCTGCTGTTGTCCAGCTTCTGCCATCTTCCCTCAATCACAGTAACTAAAGCCTCCACTTCATCCTGTAAGAAATTCTTGGTCCTTGCGCTGCGTTGCATCTTGTTGATTTTTCCAATGATAATTAAAGTTCTCACAAAGCACTTAAAGTTCTCACACACAAATGGCTCTTTAAAAATGGCCGATTGTAGACCGGGAGCTGTAATGTGCATGCGTGCCCTTAGGAATCACGTCAAAAACATCTTTTATTTCGCGCATGCGCAGAAGGGGCAGCATAATTTTTTCGGCGGACATTAGGCTCCACCCCCCGAGGCTACAGGACAGGCTGCGCGGTGCCAATTAAAAAAAATATAACGGGGAAACTTGCCACATTTATTTTTAGAGCAGTTGTGGCTTAGAAAAATGGGCGTAACTCTGGCAATACGCCAAAAAATGGCTTTGGGCAAAATTGAGCCCAATGAAAGATTTTGATTGCGTGTGCCATATTTTTGAGGATTGACCAAATGAATACACTCATAAGATATTAAACTCTCTTTGTCTTTCACTTGCTAATAAACCTGCTTTGTATTCCCAGCATTTTCTGCTTTTAGTTCAGATTTCCAAACTGTGCATTTTCTTTTTTATCTCATGCACCAGCTACTCCAGCTCTGCCAATGCTGATCTGTAACCAAGTGCTGGGAGGGACTGACTCATCCTCTAGTCCCTGCCAACCCTGACAACCAAAATATATTTGAGGGTATTCTGTGTGGTGGAATCGTTTTATTTAATTCTATTGTTTACTGATATATATATATTGATCCCTTCAAAGGACACTTTAAAAATACATATATTTGTTACAGATAGTTGAGTGAATCCCTGACCAGCCAGTAACATCTCTTTTCATCTATCATGTGTGAAGTGTACAAGTGGCTGTTGGTGAAAAAGGATCAGGCTCTAGATATACAGTGGAACTCACACATGCACTTTCCTCAGCTCATCTATATTCAAAATGGCAGCTGATAAAGGACAGCAGGAGTACCTCTCGACATGAATTGGATACAGCGATGATTGGATAGGGCTCTGACATCATCTGTTGTCGGGATGAAGATCTGTGCACTAGAACTAGCTATTCCCCTAGCTACGTTGCTTCAGTACAGCTACAACACAGGCTTCCAGTTATGTCTACCAGAATACATTGATTGAATAAGAACATAAGAACATAAGAATTAGGAACAGGAGTAGGCCATCTAGCCCCTTGAGCCTGCTCCGCCATTCAACAAGATCATGGCTGATCTGGCCGTGGACTCAGCTCCACTTACCCACCTTCTCCCCATAACCCTTAATTCTCTTATTGGTTAAAAATCTATCCATCTGTGATTTGAATACATTCAATGAGCTAGCCTCAACTGCTTCCTTCGGCAGAGAATTCCACAGATTCACAACCCTCTGGGAGAAGAAATTCCTTCTCAACTCGGTTTTAAATTGGCTCCCCCATATTTTGAGGCTGTGCCCCCTAGTTCTAGTCTCCCCGACCATGGAAACAACCTCTCTGCCTCTATCTTGTCTATCCCTTTCATGATTTTAAATGTTTCTATAAGATCACCCCTCATCCTTCTGAACTCCAACGAGTAAAGACCTAGTCTACTCAATCTATCATCATAAGGTAACCCCTCATCTCCGGAATCAGCCGAGTGAATCGTCTCTGTACCCCCTCCAAAGCTAGTATGTCCTTCCTTAAGTAAGGTGACCAAAACTGCACACAGTACTCCAGGTGCGGCCTCACCAATACCCTGTACAGTTGCAGCAGGACCTCCCTGCTTTTGTACTCCATCCCTCTCGCAATGAAGGCCAACATTCCATTCGCCTTCCTGATTACCTGCTGCAGCATGCCTTCTTTAATGGCAATTGCTGCAGTGCCGTACGGACCGTCTATCCTTTCCCCTTTAGCCAGCATGTTCAGGACAGTTTTAAGGACGGGGTCTTGGGTCTAAACCATTTTTACATCCATGGGCAAAGCTATCCCTGCCATACCTATCCTGCCCCTGACTGCTGCGATGGGTCCTGGGTTATACGGATCCCAGAGCTTGCCCATGCGGGCACCTTGCTTGGCTAACATGTCAGCCTGCTGGTTTCCCTCGCTACGGGGTTCTGTGGTGGAATGTGCCTTCACTTTATGTATGTAGATATTCCCTTCCTCCCCTACGGCTTTCATGATCTTTTCCAGTAGGGACTTAATTGCCAGGGGTCTTCCGTCTGCGGATGTGTATCCATGGTGGGACCAGATAGCCAGGTACTCCATACACGAATTGCATGTGAACATACTGTCCGAGCAAATCGTGTATGGGGCAGGGAATTCTTCGGGATGTGTGACTATGTACACCACTGCAGACAATTCAGCATGCTGGGGAGATTAATTGCCAGGGCAATGCCTGCCTCGGGGTCATAAACTCTGCAGCCTGTGAGTCGTTCACCTGCAGATGCTATGCTTAAACCGTCCACATAGATCTCTCGGCCTGTGGGGTGTAATCCAGCCCGAAAGCCGATGTTAATTTCCCATACCCCTTCTATGGAACATCGATGGGCTATCCCTGAATAAATCATGTTGGCTGCGAGTCTTGGCTCGCAGAGACCCTTTACCGGTAGGTCCATTTGAGAGGAGCAGGGTCCAGCGAGCAATGTGGGCACTGCTCACTGTCCCGTCCTTGATTCTCCCGTCCAGGAGCATTTGGGTGGGTGTATGGTGGGTAAGGAGTGTGCTAGGGGACCCCCCCTATGAAGATCAGTGATCTTTTCACAGCCCAGTGAGTGGCTAGGAGGTGCCGCTCACAGTTGGAGTATCCCTTCTCCACGCCTGTGAGTATCCTGGAGGAGTAGACACTGGTCTCAGCCGGCCGTGCCACTCTTGGAGCAGTACTGCACTCAGGCTGTCCCCACTGGCTGCTACCTCCAGGAAAAACTCTTTACCCCCATCTATGGCCCCTAGAGCTGGCGCGGTCTGCAGGTCTTTCTTGAGTTGGATAAATGCTGCCTCGCAACCTTTGTCCCATTCCCACTCCACTCCCTTGTGTAGGAGTCGGAGCAGAGGGGCTGTGGTGGCTGCATAATCCTCAATGAAATCTCTGCAGTACCCGGTTAGTCCTAGAAAAGATCTTACTCCTGTTACTGTGTTGGGGGCGGGTAACTTCTGCACTGCTTCCCTTCAAGCTTTGTCCATGGCTCTTTCCCCACTGCGCACAGCCAGTCCCAGGAATTTTACTTCCTTCAGGCCGATCTGTGCCTTCTTGGGGTTTACTTTAAATCCCTCTTCTTTCAACAGTTCCAGCAGCACAGCCAGCAGTGGGCCATGCTCCTCCCCCTCATCGGTGAACAGGAGCAGGTCATCTACATACTGTACAAGCTGCTGGGTCTGCTGAAACTCTTTAAACAGTTGGCCATACACTGATGGAAAATACTGTGGCTGTTGTGGAAGCCCTGAGGGAGACAGTTCCAAGTGTATTGCTGTCCTTTAAAGGTAAAAGCAAACTTGTACTGATCTTCCCTTCTTAAAGGCATGGACTAGAACCCGTTAAAAATATCCAGCACCGTGAAGGTGGTCGCGGAGGCTGGGATACTTCCAATGAGGTCGGCGACATCAGCAACAGTGGGTGCACAGGCGGGGATGTTATGCTTGAGTACTCGATAGTCCACCGTGGCTCTCCAGGAGTTGTCCGGTTTCTTAACCGGCCACAATGGAAAGTTCACATGGGTAGCTATTGGTCTCAATACCCCCTATTTAACTAAAGAACCCAATGCTGTTTCCATGTCTGCTTCCGCCTCCCTGGGGAAGTTCTACTGTTTCTGTGGTCAGGTCATGGGGTCCCCATCTATACTAACCTCGATCCCGTTTATTCTCCAACAGTCGTGTTTGTGAGTGTCAAAAGCTGCA
Source organism: Pristiophorus japonicus (assembly GCF_044704955.1). NCBI lineage: Eukaryota > Metazoa > Chordata > Chondrichthyes > Pristiophoridae > Pristiophorus > Pristiophorus japonicus. Next base: position 110,355,527 of record NC_091977.1, on the reverse strand, counting down.
AGGTTTTTCCTCACATACTCTTGATATTCTACAGGGGTCTTACTGACCAGTGATTCAAGGTCGTAACCCTCCTTTGGTTTCATGGTGCACACCGTCCCTTTTCCCTGTTTTCCCGGGATAACTATCACCTCACTCTCCTGTCCCGTACAGACTGACCCCCAAAGACAGTGGTTTCTTAAATCCACCAGGATTCCGTGGCCTAGGATGAAGTCAGCCCCCAGGATCCCTCTCCCTTCCTGCTCCCACTTCATCAGGACACAAGTCCACTTAGTGTGGAATGTACCTAAATGAATGGAGAGCGGAACGGAGAATGAGCCGGTCTGTTCAGTGCCTGTGATACCCACCAAGCTGTCACTCGACCTCCTGCATGAGGGAGGCATTTGCCTCGTCTCAGAACCTCCTTGCTCTTTTGCGTCCTCCCAAGTGTTACTCTCCCAGCTCACTGCTTTCGTCCACGTTCTCAGTGTCCACAGCGTGCTGGGTCGCCTCTTACATGCCTTATAAGAACATAAGAACATAAGAAATAGGAACAGGAGTAGACCATCTAGTCCCTCGAGCCTGCTCCGCCATTCAACAAGATCATGGCTGATCTGGCCGTGGACTCAGCTCCACTTACCCGCCCGCTCCCCAGAACCCTTAATTCCCTTATTGGTTAAAAATCTATCTATCTGTGATTTGAATACATTCAATGAGCTAGCCTCAACTGCTTTCTTGGGCAGAGAATTCCACAGATTCACAACCCTCTGGGAGAAGAAATTCCTTCTCAATTCGGTTTTAAATTGGCTCCCCCGTATTTTGAGGTTGTGCCCCCCGACCAGTGGAAACAACCTCTCTGCCTCTATCTTGTCTATCCCTTTCATTATTTTAAATGTTTCTATAAGATCCCCTATAATCCTTCTGAACTCCAACGAGTAAAGACCCAGTCTACTCAATCTATCATCATAAGGTAACCCCCTCATCTCCGGAATCAGCCTCGTGAATCGTCTCCAAAGCTAGTATATCCTTCCTTAAGTAAGGTGACCAAAACTGCACGCAGTACTCCAGGTGCGGCCTCACCAATATCCTATACAGTTGCAGAAGGACCCCCCTGCTTTTGTACTCCATCCCTCTCGCAATGAAGGCCAACATTCCATTCGCCTTCCTGATTACCTGCTGCACCTGCAAACTAACTTTTTGGGATTCATGCACAAGGACCCCCAGGTCCCTCTGCACCGCAGCATGTTGTAATTTCTCCCCATTCAAATAATATTCCCTTTTACTGTTTTTTTTCCCAAGGTGGATGACCTCACACTTTCCAACATTGTATTCCATTTGCCAAACCTTAGCCCATTCGCTTAACCTATCTAAATCTCTTTGCAGCCTTTCTGTGTCCTCTACACAACCCACATTCCCACTAATCTTTGTGTCATCTGCAAATTTTGTTACACTACACTCTGTCCCCTCTTCCAGTTCATCTATGTACATTGTAAACAGTTGTAGTCCCAGCACCGATCCCTGTGGCACACCACTAACCACCGATTTCCAACCTGAAAAGGACCCATTTATCCAGACTCTCTGCTTTCTGTTCGCCAGCCAATTCTCTATCCATGCTAATACATTTCCTCTGACTCCGCGTACCCTTATCTTCTGCAGTAACCTTTTGTGTGGCACCTTATCGAATGCCTTTTGAAAATCTAAATACACCACATCCATCGGTACATCTCTATCCACCATGCTCGTTATATCCTCAAAGAATTCCAGTAAATTAGTTAAACATGATTTCCCCTTCATGAATCCATGCTGCGTCTGCTTGATTACACTATTCCTATTTAGATGTCCTGCTATTTCTTCCTTAATGATAGTTTCAAGCATTTTCCCCACTACAGATGTTAAACTAACCGGCCTATAGTTACCTGCCTTTTGTCTGCCCCCTTTTTTAAACAGAGGCGTTACATTAGCTGCTTTCCAATCCGCTGGTACCTCCCAGAGTTCAGAGACTTTTGGTAGATTATAACGAATGCATCTGCTATAACTTCCGCCATCTCTTTTAATACCGTGGGATGCATTTCATCAGGACCAGGGGACTTGTCTACCTTGAGTCCCATTAGCCTATCCAGCATTACCCCCCTAGTGATAGTGATTGTCTCAAGGTCCTCCCTTCCCACATTTCTGTGACCAGCAATTTTTGGCATGGTTTTTTTGTCTTCCACTGTGAAGACCGAAGCAAACTAATTGTTTAAGGTCTCAGCCATTTCCACATTTCCCATTATTAAATCCCCCTTCTCATCTTCTAAGGGACCAACATTTACTTTAGTCACTCTTTTCCATTTTATATATCTGTAAAAGCTTTTACTATCCGTTTTTATGTTTTGCGAAAGTTTACCTTCGTAATCTATCGTTTCTTTCTTTATTGCTTTCTTAGTCATTCTTTGCTGTCGTTTAAAATTTTCCCAATCTTCTATTTTCCCACTAACCTTGGCCACCTTATACGCATTGGTTTTTAATTTGATACTCTCCTTTATTTCCTTGGTTATCCACGGCTGGTTATCCCTTCTCTTACCGCCCTTCTTTTTCACTGGAATATATATTTGTTGAGCACTATGAAAGAGCTCCTTAAAAGTCCTCCACTGTTTCTCAATTGTGCCACCGTTTAGTCTGTGTTTCAAGTCTACTTTAGCCAACTCTGCCCTCAATCCCACTGTAGTCCCCTTTGTTTAAGCATAGTACGCTCATTTGAGACACTACTTCCTCATCCTCAATCTGTATTACAAATTCAACCATACTGTGATCACTCAGTGAGAGGTAGGTATAAAGAAAGAAAGACATGCATTTCTATAGCGCCTTTCACGACCTCAGGATGTCCCAAAGCACTTTACAATTAAGTATTTTTGAAGTGTGGTCACTGTTGTAATGTGGCAGCCCATTTACGCACAGCAAGCTCCCACTAACAGCAATATGGTAATCATCTATTATAGTAATCTTGTCTGAAGGATAAATATCAGCCAGGACACCAGGTTAACTTCCCTGCTCTTCTTCGAAATAATGCTATGGGATCTTTTACATTCACCTGAGAGAGCAGACGAGGCCTCGGTTTAACGCCTCATCCAAAAGACGGCACCTTTAACAATGCAGCACTCTCTCAGTACTGCACTGGAGTGTCAGCCTAGATTTTTGTGCTCAAGTCTTTGGAGTGGGACTTGAACCCATAACCTTCTGATTCAAAGGAGTACTACCCACTGAGCTATGGCTAACACTGTTGAATGAAAGTAACTGTCCTCAATATCAAGGCAGCATTTGAAAAATGCATGGCGCTAAAGATTCCTAGTGAAGCATCAGTGAGTATGAAAATGAAAACCCTCCAGTGGCTGACGTTATACCTGACATAAAGAAGAAATACTTTCATTTACATATAGCGCCTTTCACAACCACAGGATGTCTCAAAGCGCTTTACAGCCAATTAAGTACTTTTGAAGTGTAGTTATTGTTGGAAACACAACGGACAATTTGTGCACCACAAGCTCCCACAAACAGCAATGTGATAATGATCAGATAATCTGTTTTTTTAGTGATGTTGATTGAGGGATAAATATTGGTTAGGACACTGGGGATTACTCTCCTGCGCTTCTTTGAAATAGTGCCAGAGAGCAGACGGGGCCTCGGTTTAACGTCTCAACCGAAAGACGGCACCTCTGACAGCACTCCCTCAGTATAGTCATCACAGCCCTAGGACATTGCTGCAGCAGAGCAGCGTCCTCAACCCAACCATCTTCATCTGTTTCATCAATGACCTTCTCTCTGTCATAGGTCAGAAGTGTATCTATTTTCTGGTGATTTCACAGGGTTTAGTTCCATTCACAACTCCTCCAATAATGAAGCAATCCATGCCAACCTATAACAGGACCTGGACAAAATCCAGGCTTAGGCTGACAAGTGCCAGATAACAATCACTACCACACAAGTGCCAGGTAATGAACATCTTCAACAAGAAAAGATCCAACCACCTGTCCTGGCCTTCAACAGCACCGCCATCGCCAAGTCCACCATATCAACATCCTTGGGTCACTAATGATCAAAAGTTTATTGAACTAGATACATCAACACTGTGTCTACAAGAGTAGGGCAGAGGCTGGGTGCTCTGCGAAAAGTGACTCACCTCCTGATCCCAAAAAACCCTCTCCATTATCTACAAGGAGTGTGATGAAATACTCACCACTCATCTTGATGGCTGGAATTACAACACTAAAGAAGCTTAACTGTATGCATGACAGAGCAATCCATGTATGATCCTGCCACTAGATCCAATATCCACCCTTTATACAGATAGATTAGCATTTGAAATAGAAAGATAAGTTAAATATGAAGTGCTATGCAATTCCTGCATTTTCTGCCTTTATTTTAGATTTCCAGCATTCGTGATTTTTTTAAAATCTTGCAAGCGGTTGCTACTAAAATTGATGTTTTTTTTGAAAAACTAGATTGTAAATAGTGCAACAGATGAAAGCATTCTCAAAATTACTGACATTAATATTTTTCAGATTGGTATAAGACAAATTCCTTGTTAAATAAAAACTTACATAGAGTTTCATCGTTCGCCAGGCGGCGGAAGCAGTGACAGACCTGGGCCACCTGACAGAGGTCCTGGTGTGGTAACAGGATGAAAACACTAATCCAGATCTCATCAGGCAGATAAAGCCATAGTGAATGGTCATCATCCCCTCTACAAATCTAGTTCAAGATAAAACAAACAGAAGATCAGGATCCAATGCTTTTACTTATGTTCATGCATAGTGAAAACATATAGTGCCATCTCGTGGACAACTGACACAGATGCTTTAGAAAACATAGAAAACATAGAGCAATCTGTGAGAGCAATCTATAAAGAAAGAACTAGGACCGTTTGACCTAGTAGTCCAACAAAATGATGTTTGACAGGAGCTCAAATTTCAAAGAATGCATGTACAGAGACAGTATCTCATGTGATGCTAACACTGTCATGTCTTTTTTAAGGTTTTTATTCATGGGTGACCTATTTTCACATTATTACTGTTCAATAAAGCCGAAAATAAATTGTTGACCTGGGTTGCCCTTTTGAGAGGGAAGTTATCAATGTAACACCTCCTCATTTTTGGTTATATTCACCCCTTTTCCTCCACACCATGTACTCGCTAAAGCCAAAGCTGCTAGGTTTCCATTAATGCATCCCTGGAACCAGCCATTAAAAAATGCGATGGTTGATCCAAGGAGGAGGCGCACCCATTCTCCCTTTATTGAGTCATCTGACTTATGCTTGGTGCTTTCCACAACTGCAGAGCTGAGATTGGTAACTTGTCAGTGTGAGGGATATATAATGGCTTTCTAATAAAATTGGAGCCTTCAGCCCATATCTTAACGATCAACTTAACTAATTAATAAAATAACCAGGATTCCTATCTTTACTTCCTCTTTTCCCCCTCAGCCAATTTTTTCTCCTATCCTGAACATATGAGGGGCTAGAATTTCGGTTGTCGCCGAAAACGGTACTTTTACGCCAAAATTACCGTTTTCACTGCGCTACCATTTTTAGGCCTAAATTTCAGTCTTTACGTCTTGGTAAAGTTGACGTTGCACGAGGATTCGCGGCGTAAACCACGAGTTTCGGCAACTTTATTCCAGTGCCGGTAGTGCTGCGAGAGAGGCCTAGGGAGGGGAGGAAAACAAAAAAAATTGCAAAAGACATTCGCAAAACGCTCACCTACTAAATCGCTGAAAAAGAATTAAAAAGTAAAAACTTTACCTGACCTTTTTTGCAGGTCTTCATGCTTACTGCTGCTGGCAGGGCTGCACCGACAGGTTTGACCTGTCGGTATGCTGCACGTGGCAGAGAGTGCCGAAAGTACGACGGTCGTTTCACGTCAGTGCACCTCTCCCTGGCAGTACGTGGAAGCACCGTCGCAGAAAGGTGCCCGAAGATTACTGCACAAGATAAAAGTTCACGGGGTTGGGGGTAATATATTAGCATGGAGAGAGGATTGGCTAACTAAACAGAAAACAGAGAGTCGGGATAAATGGTTCATTCTTGGGTTGGCAACCAGTAAATAGTGGAGTGTCACAGGGATCAGTGCTGGGACCCCAACTATTTACAATCTATATTAACGACTTGGAAGAAGTGACTGAGTGCAATGTAGCCAAGTTTGATGACGATACAAAGATGGGAGGAAAAGTAATGTGTAAAGAAGACACAAAAAATCTGCAAAAGGACATAGACAGTCTAAGTGAGTGGGCAAAAATTTGGTAGAAGGAGTATAATGTTGGAAAGTGGGGTCATTCACTTTGGCAGAAAAAATCAAAGAGCAAGTTATTATTTAAATGGAGAAAGATTGCAAAGTGCTGCAGTACAGCGGGACCTGGGGGTGCTTGTGCATGAAACACAAAAGGATAGTATGCAGGTACAGCAAATGATCAGGAAGGCCAATGGTATCTTGGCCTTTATTGCATAGGGGATGGAGTATAAAAGCAGGGAAGTCTTGCTACAGCTATATAAGATATTGGAGAGGCCACACCTGGAATACTGGGTGCAGTTTTGATTTCCATATTTACGAAAGGATATACTTGCTTTGGAGGCAGTTCAGAGAAGGTTCACAAGGTTGATTCTGGGGATTAGAGGGTTGACTTATAAGGAAAGGTTGAGTAGGTTGGGCCTCTACTCATTGGAGTTCAGAAGAATGAGAGGTGATCTTATCGAAACGTATAAGATTATGAGGGGGCTTGATAAGGTGGATGCAGAGAGGATGTTTCCACTGATGGGGGAGACTAGAACTAGAGGGTATGATCTTAGAATAAGGGGCCATCCATTTAAAACAGAGATGAGGAGAAATTTCTTCTCTCAGAGGGTTGTTAATCTGTGGAATTCGCTGCCTCAGAGAGCTGTGGAAGCTGGGACATTGAATAAATTTAAGACAGAAATAGACAGTTTCTTAAACGATAAGGGGATAAGGGGTTATGGGGAATGGGCAGGGAAGTAGAGCTGAGTCCACGATCAGATCAACCATGATATTAAATGGCAGAGCAGGCTCGAGGGGCCGTATGGCCTACTCCTGCTCCTATTTCTTATGTTCTTATGTTCTTATATAAGATCCCGCCAACTGGGTTTTCGCCGTGGACAGTGAAATCGCGGCGAAAACCCGGTCGCAAAGTCGCCGAAATTCTAGCCCTAGGTGTAAATTTGGACATGAGAGGGGACGCAAAACAGGCAATAGCGCATCGATCACCTGTTCTACACTCTGCCTTGTATTCACTTCCATTGACTTCAAAAGGACAGAATAGCTGGTGTGTTATCTAACAGTCAGCAAATACAATTCCGCCTGTTTTGTGTCCCCATCCATATCCAATTTCACCCCATTGACTGCTTGCTGTTTCCATAACCACTGGGTGCTATCTAATACCTCACTTATGTGGTCATATTTCATGTGAGTGTCGAGAAGCTATTCAAAAACAGGGAGTATTATAACCGAGCCCAATCCCATCTTTTAAAAAATAAAAAAAGACTTGCATTTACATAGTGCCTTTTATGACCACAGGCCACCCAAAGGGCTTTACAGCAATGAAGTATTTTTGAAGTGCAATCACTATTATATTGTGTTATCACATTACTGTATGTGGGAGCTTGCTGTGCGCAAATTGGCTGCCGCGTTCCCTACATTACAGCAGTGACTACATTTCAAAAGTACTTCATTGACTATAAAGCTCTTTGGGACATCCTGAGGTCGTGAAAGGAGCTATATAAATGCAAGTCTTTTTTTTCTTTTTTAACCTGAGACCTTCATGGTCTATATAGCTCAAATAGTCACTTCCTTAACCAGCGGCGTTCTGGATTTCTTGTACAATATAAACAAGGATAAAATACTTGCCAGTTTGTCACAGGGCTGGAAGGCATTGTTGTTCAAATATTCAGAGGTTTTCCCTAAGAACAAAACAGTACAATAAAATAATTTTGTAATCCATAAAATATAGCAGTTAGATACAGGGAACTCCTATGATCAAACTGTGAAGATTATGAAAGGTTGCAGAAAAACACAGATAGGCTCACAAAATGGACAGACAGATAGCAGATGCAGTTTAATGTAGAAAATGTGATGTAATACATTTTGAAAAAATAAGGAAATAAAATACACCTTAAATTGTGCGATTTTAAAAAGGAATAGAGGGACATTGATATGCGGATTACAAAAAAGATTACAAATATGGTTACAAAAAAGGTAAATGGTATTTTTTGATTTCATATCTAAAGGCACAGAATACAAAAGCATGGTGATTATGTTTAATTTATACAAAATCTTAGGCTTCATTTGTAGCATTGTGTATAGCTTTGGGCAGGATATTAAAGCAATGGGAAAAGTGCAGCATATATTCACTACAATGTTACCACAAATAATGGATTACATTTACAAAGAGAAGAAATGAGGGTGGTTTTCACTGAAGTGGAGAAAGTTAAGGTAGATAGTGATATAGATTAGTTTCACTAGTTGGTGGGTCACTAGTTGGTCGGACACAAAGATAATCACAGTATAATCAAAGGGGAGGTTAAAAAAATAAATCAACACAGTGGGTGGTTACAATATGGAAATCTCTGCCTCAATTCATTGTTGAAGCAGAGTCCAAAGTGAATTAGTTGCTTAAAAACGAGGAACGTTATAGGGCTTGGGAAGTAAGCAAAAGACTGGGATTAGACTAAGTAGCTCATGCAGAGAAAAACATTGGGGCATGCTTAATGGTAAATGGCCTGTTTCTGTGCTATAAAATTCAATAATTCTGTAATGCCAAACATAGGGTGATAGGCCTAAACTTTCTGTTTACAACTCATGAAACCAAACTACAGTTAAAATTAGACCACAGAGTAATAATTTTCTGTTGAAAACCACAATGAATAGACTGGGTGGCACATTGGATTAGCACACTACTCTTTCATCACTGTTTCTGAGGTTTAGACAGAGAAGGGGAGAAATTCACCTCGTTTGCAAATCCCGCTCATGCCCCCAGCCGACTTTCCAGTCCAGATCACGGGGTCCGTGGCACACTGCTTCTGTGCCGGGCGACTGCCATGGCACCCGGCTCCCTGGTGGTGAAGTGGTGGCCCCTTCTCCCCGATGCAGAGTCGGCAGCGTGCCCTCCCCTTTAATGGAAGGGGAGGGCCCTGTGCTCCCGCCAGCGCTACGCGGCGCTGGAAAATTCCCGCAGTTAGTGCCCCCGTCCTGCCCCCGAGGAGGGGGGTGAAATTGGATTAGGCCCTTGCACGCAAATCTCGTGTTGTCTGTTCATTAGTCCACTAAACGTGCTGCTGGTTGGCTCAGTGCTCAACAGGGAGACTAATATCGGGTGCAGTCTGCTGTCCAATTAAAGTTTGCCTGCAGAGTGAAAGGCTCTCTGCACTTCTTAAAGGGGAGGTACTTTGTGGCAGAAGTATCTCATTGTCAATGTAGCTGTAGCAATGGTACAACAGGGAAAGGGCACCTTGTTTCTCTGATGCAGCACTGGAGGCCTTGGTCCAAGGGTATATAGAATGAGACAGGTCCTCTACCCAGAGTGAGCCAGGAGGCCTTCGAGACACACCATGTTTGGACCAAGGCTGTAATAAGGTCTGGAGCTGAGTGCCCTTTACAAAACCCAAACTGAGCACTGAGGAGCAGGTTATTGCTAAGTGCCACTTGATAGCACTTTCGATAACACCTTCCATCACATTGCTGAGGATTGAGAGTAGACTGATGGGGCAGTAATTGATCAGATTGAATTTGTCCTGTTTTTTTTGGAAAGGACATACCTGGGCAGTTTTCCATATTGTCGGGTAGATGGCATTGTTGCAGCTGTACTGGAACAGCTTGCCTGAAGGCACGGCAAGTTCTGGAGCACAAGTCTTCAGCACGTCAGTCGGGGTGTTGTCGGGGCCCATAGCCTTTGCTGTATCCAGTACGCTCAGCCACTTCTTGACATCATGTGGAGTGAAACGAATTGGCTGGAGACTGTCTTCTGTGATGGTGGGACCTCAGGAGGAGGCCGATATGGATCATCCACTCGGCACTTCTGGCTGAAGATGATTGCAAACGCTTCAGCCTGGTTTTTTGCACTTGCGTGCTACGCTCCACCATCATTCAGGATGGGGACATTCATGGAGCCTCCTCTTCCCGTTAGATAATCACAGAAATAATCAAAGGGGAGGTTAGAAAAATAAATCACGACCGGATGTGGCAGGACTGCAGAGCTTTGATCTGATCCGTTGATTGTAGGATCGCTTAGCTCTGTTTATAGCATGCTGCTTCCTCTGCTTAGTCTTGTGTTGCAGCTTCCCCAGGTTGGTACCTAATTTTTAGGTATGCCTGATGCTGCTCCTGGCATGCTCTGCTGCACTCCTCATTGAACCAGGGTTGGTAGAGTGAGGGAAGTGCCGGGCCATGAGGTTACAGATTGTGGTGGAATACAATTCTGCTGCTGCTGATGGCCCACAGCGCCATGTGGATGGCCAGTTTTGAGCTGCTAGATCTGTTCTGAATCTATCCTATTTAGCACGGTGGTAGTCCCACATTACATGATGGAGGGTGTCTTTAGAAACATAGAAACATATAAATTTACAGCGCAGAAAGAGGCCATTTCGGCCCATCGTGTCCATGCCGGCCGACAAAGAGCCCTCGGTCAGCAGCACTGAAGGTTACATATAAACCTATGAACAATGAACAATGGCGGAAAGGTAAAGAGCACCCAGCCCAACCAATCCGCCCCACACAACTGCGACACCCCTTGCACTGAAACATTCTACACTCCACCCCAACTGGAGCCATGTGATCTCCTGGGAGAGGCAAAAACCAAATAAAAACCCAGGCCAATTTAGGGGAAAAAAATCTGGGAAAATTCCTCTCCGACCCATCCAGAGGATCGAAACTAGTCCAGGAGATCACCCTGGCCATATTCTATTCCCTGCAGTACTTACCATCATATCTACGCCGGCCAACAAGAGATTAACCAGTCTAATCCCAATTACCAGCTCTAGGTCCATTAAGTGCCCATCCAACCATCTCTTAAATGTGGTGAGGGTTTCTGCAACCACCACTCTTCCAGGCAGTGAGTTCTAGAAAACCACAGCCCCCTGCGTAAAGAAGCCCCCCCTCAAATCCCCTCTAAACCTCCACCAACCACCTTAAAACTATGACCCCTCGTAATAGACCCCACCCCCAATGGAAATAGGCCCTTGCTATCCACTATATCCAGGCCCCTCAATAATTTGTACTCCTCTCAACCTCCTCTGTTCCAATGAGAACAAACCCAGCCTATCCAATTTGTCGTCATAACTAAGGTTCTCCATTCCAGGCAACATCCTAGTAAATCTCCTCTGCATCCTATCACGTCCTTCCTATAATACAGCGACCAGAACTGCACGCAGAACTCCAGTTGTGGCCTAACCAAAGTATTTAAGCATAACCTCCCTGCTCCTAAATTCTATGCCCCGGCCAATAAAGGCAAGCATTCCGTATGCTTTCATAAGCACCTTATCCACCTGTCCTGCTACTTTCAGGGATCCATGGACAAGTATTACAAGGTCCCTTTGTTCATCTACACTATTAAGTGACCTACCACTTAATGTGTATACCCTATCCTTAGTCGCTCTCCCAAAGTGCATCACCTCACATTTCTCTTAATTAAATTCCATTGGCCACTGCTCTGCCCACCTGACCAGTAGATTGATATCCTCCTGCAGCCCATGTCTTTCCTCTTCATTATCAACTACACAGCCAATTTTAGTGTAATCTGCAAACTTCTTAATCATACTCCCTATATTCAAATCTAAATCATTGCTATATGCACAAAAAGGGACCCAGTACTGAGCCCTGCGGAACCCCACTGGAAACATCCTTCCAGTCACAAAAGCATCTATCAACTATCACCCTTTGCTTCCTACCTCTAAGCCAATTTTGGATCCAACTTGCCACTTTGCCCTGTATCCCATGGGCTTTAACCTTCATGACCAGTCTACCATGTGGGACCTTATCAAAAGCTTTGCTAAAGTCCATATATTACATCGTACGCACTACCTTCATCGACCCTCTTGCTTACCTCCTTAAAAAATTCAATCAGGTTAGTCAAACATGATCTCCCCAGAACAAATCCGTGCTGACTGTCCCTAATTAATCCTTGCCTTTCCAAATATAGATTTATCCTGTCTTTCAGGATTTTTTCCAATAATTTTCCCACTACTGAGGTTAGGCTGACAGGCCTGTAATTACTCGGCCTATCCCTATCTCCATTCTTAAACAAGGGTACTACATTAGCAGTCCTCCAATCCTCCGGCACCATGCCCAAATCCAAAAAGGACTTGAAAATGATGGTCAAGGCCTCTGCTATTTCCTCTTTTACTTCGTCCAACAGCCTGGGATGCATTTCATCCGGTTCTGGGGACTTATCTACTTTCAAAGCTACTAAACCCCATAATACTTCTTTTCTCACTATATTTATTTCAACCAGAATATCACACTCCTCCTCGATAGCAGTATCTGCATTGCCCCTTTCCTTCGTGAAAACAGATGCAAAGTATTCATTAAGAACATTACCAACATCTTCCGCCTCCACACAAAGATTACCCTCATGGTCTCTAATAGGCCCAACTCTTTCTTTAGTTACCCTCTTACTCTTAATATATTTATAGAACATCTTTAGGTTTTCCTTAATTTTACTAGCCAAGAATTTTTCGTGCTCTCTCTTAGCATTCCTAATATCCTTTTTAATTTTGCCTCTTAACTTTCTATATTCGTCTAAAGATTCTATAGTATTTAGCCGTTGGTATATGACATAAGGGGAGCTTCCCTTTTTTTCTTTATCCTCCCCTGTAAGTCCCTAGACATCCAGGGGACTCTAGAATTATTATTCCCACTCTTTTTCTTTAAGGGCACATGTTTGGCCTGAGCCTTCCAGATCTTCTCCTCCCCACTGTTCCGACACTGATTTACCCACAAGTAGCTGTTTCCAGTCCAATGTGGCCAAATTACTCCTTAACTCAGCAAAATTAGCTTTTCCCCAATTCAGGACTTTTATTCCAGGCCTATCCTTGTCCTTATCCATAACCAACTTGAATCTGACTGAATTATGGTCACTAGTACCCAAGTGCTCTCCTACTAAGTGTTCTGTATTTAACCCTTGGTAACCTGCATCACACCAGCACCAGAGGGCCCACGTGTTGAAGCCCCAAGGGATCCCAGCATCCCTTGGGAGCACTGTATATATAAGCAGGCCACCCACGAGGTACCTGCACTCTGGAGTCTTATTAAAGGAGCTAAGGTCACACTTACTCATTGCTCACAGTATTCAGTTTCATCCTTTATTATGAGCGTATCAATTGGCGACAAGATAATGAAAAACCACGCGAAAATGCAAAGAACAGTTGGTATACTGGAGAAGTTCTCAGAAGGGGATGATCGGGAGGCCTTCGTGGAGAGACACAATCAATACTTCGTGGCCAACGAGCTGGAAGGGGATGAGAATGCTGCCAAACGAAGGGCGATCTTCCTTACCATCTGTGGGGCAACAACTTATGGCCTCATGAAGAATCTTCAAGCTCCGGTAAAACCAACAACTAAATCCTATGAAGAATTGTGTATGCTGGTCCGGGGGCACCTAAATCCTAAAGAAAGCGTTTTGATGGCGAGGTATCGGTTCTACACGTGTCTAACGGTCGGAGGGCCAGGAAGTGGCGAGCTACGTCGCCGAACTAAGGCGCCTTGCAGGACATTGCCGCACATTGTTTGGCAGAAGCTGGCTGGAAAAAATCCACTGGAACTGGGACGACATCCAAGCGCTTTCATCCGTCGACGACGCCTCATGTGCCCAGGTTCTGAGCAGATTTCCATCGTTGTTTGAGCCAGGCATTGGAAGCTTCTCAGGTAGTCCGATTGTCCCGGTACTTAAAGGTGACGGCACGGTCAGAATTTGTGGGGACTATAAAGTAACGATTAACCGTTTTTCGCTACAGGACCAGTACCCGCTACCCAAGGCAGATGACCTATTTGCGACCCGGGCTGGAGGGAAGATGTTTGCCAAGTTGGACTTGACCTCGGCTTACATGACGCAGGAGCTGCAGGAATCTTCGAAAGGCCTCATCTGCATCAACACGCACAAAGGTCTGTTCATCTATAACAGATGCCCGTTCGGGATTCGGTCGTCCGCGGCAATCTTCCAACGGAACATGGAGAGCTGCTAAAATCGGTCTCTCGCACTGTGGTTTTCCAGGACGACATACTGGTGACAGGTCAGGACACCATTGAGCACATGAAGAATCTGGAAGAGGTTCTTAATCGGTTGGATCGCGTGGGACTCAGGTTGAAACGCTCGAAGTGTGTTTTCTTGGCATCGGAGAGCGAGTTCTTGGGAAGAAGAATCGCAGCAGACGCCAAGACGGAGGCCATCAAGAAAGCGCCGAGACCACAGAACGTGACGAAGCTGCGATCGTTCCTGGGACTCCTCAACTGTTTCGGTAATTTCCTACCCGGGTTAAGCACCTTGTTAGAACCCCTACAAGTGCTACTGCGCAAGGGAGACAAGTGGGTATGAGGGAAATCACAAGAGGCTGCCTTTGAGAAAGCCAGAAATCTGTTGTGTTCAAACATACTGCTTGTCCTGTATAACCCATGTAAACAATTAGTGCTCGCTTGCGATGTATCGTCATACTGGGTTGGGTGTGTGTTACAACAGACTAATGAATCGGGGATTTTGCAACCGGTTGCTTACCGGTCCAGGAGTTTGTCCAAGACTGAAAGGGCCTACAGCATGATTGAAAAAGAGGCTCTGGCGTGCGTTTACGGGGTGAAAAAAATGCACCAATACTTGTTTGGCCTCAAGTTTGAGCTTGAAACTGACCACAAGCCGCTCATATCGTTATTCTCTGAGAGCAAAGGGATTGACACCAATGCCTCTGCCCGCATCCAAAGATGGGCGCTCAAGCTGTCGGCATACAACTATGTAATCCACCATAGACTGGGCACAGAGAACTGCGCTGATGCTCTCCGGGGTGAAAATAGCACAGCCTGCGGACTTGCTCAAGGTAATGGATGCATTTGAAAACGAAAAGTCACCCGTTGCGGCCCGCCAGATCAGGACCTGGACCAGCCAGGATCCTTTACTGTCCTTGGTAAAAAACTGTGTCTTCCATGGGAGCTGGTCCAGCGTCCCAGCGCAGATGCAGGAGACGATTAAGCCATTCCACAGGCACAAAGACAAAATGTCCTTGCAGGCGGACTGTCTGTTGCGGGGTAAGCGCATGAACTGGAAGCAATACGGTGGAGGAGGATTTCCTGGAGTGCATAAGGGATGATTTTCTAGACCAATATGTCGAGGAACCAACTAGGATGGAGGCCATCCTAGACTGGGTGTTGTGTAATGAGAGAGGATTAATTAGCAATCTCATTGTGCGAGGCCCCTTGGGGAAGAGTGACCATAATATGGTGGAATTCTGCATTAGGTTGGAGAATGAAACAGTTAATTCAGAGACCATGGTCTAGAACTTAAAGAAGGGTAACTTTGAAGGTATGAGGCGTGAATTGGCGAAGATAGATTGGCGAATGATATTTAAGGGGTTGACTGTGGATGGGCAATGGCAGACATTTAGAGACCGCATGGGTGAACTACAACAATTGTACATTCCTGTCTGGCGTAAAAATAAAAAAGGGAAGGTGGCTCAACCGTGGCTATCTAGGGAAATCAGGGATAGTATTAAAGCCAAGGAAGTGGCATACAAATTGGCCAGAAATAGCAGCGAACCTGGGGACTGGGAGAAATTTAGAACTCAGCAGAGGAGGACAAAGGGTTTGATTAGGGCAGGGAAAATGGAGTACGAGAAGAAGCTTGCAGGGAACATTAAGGCGGATTGCAAAAGTTTCTATAGGTATGTAAAGAGAAAAAGGTTAGTAAAGACAAACGTAGGTCCCCTGCAGTCAGAATCAGGGGAACAAAGAAATGGCAGACCAATTGAACAAGTACTTTGGTTCAGTATTCACTAAGGAGGACACAAACAACCTTCCGGATATAAAAGGGGTCAGAGGGTCTAGTAAGGAGGAGGAACTGAGGGAAATCTTTATTAGTCGTGAAATTGTGTTGGGGAAATTGATGGGATTGAAGGCCGATAAATCCCCAGAGCCTGATGGACTGCATCCCAGAGTACTTAAGGAGGTGGCCTTGGAAATAGTGGATGCATTGACAGTCATTTTCCAACATTCCATTGACTCTGGATCAGTTCCTATCGAGTGGAGGGTAGCCAATGTAACCCCACTTTTTAAAAAAGGAGGTAGAGAGAAAGCAGGGAATTATAGACCGGTCAGCTTGACCTCAGTAGTGGGTAAAATGATGGAATCAATTATTAAGGATGTCATAGCAGCGCATTTGGAAAATGGTGACATGATAGGTCCAAGTCAGCATGGATTTGTGAAAGGGAGATCATGCTTGACAAATCTTCTGGAATTTTTTGAGGATGTTTCCAGTAAAGTGGAAAAAGGAGAACCAGTTGATGTGGTATATTTGGATTTTCAGAAGGCTTTCGACAAGGTCCCACACAGGGGATTAATGTGCAAAGTTAAAGCACATGGGATTGGGAGTAGTGTGCTGACGTGGATTGAGAACTGGTTGTCAGACAGGAAGCAAAGAGTAGGAGTAAATGGGGACTTTTCAGAATGGCAGGCAGTGACTAGTGGGGTACCGCAAGGTTCTGTGCTGGGGCCCCAGCTGTTTACATTATACATTAATGATTTAGATGAGGGGATTAAATGTAGTATCTCCAAATTTGCAGATGACACTAAGTTGGGTGGCAGTGTGAGCTGCGAGGAGGATGCTATGAGGCTGCAGAGTGACTTGGATAGGTTAGGTGAGTGGGCAAATGCGTGGCAGATGAAGTATAATGTGGATAAATGCGAGGTTATCCACTTTGGTGGTAAAAACAGAGACAGACTATTATCTGAATGGTGACAGATTAGGAAAAGGGAAGGTGCAACGAGACCTGGGTGTCATGGTACATCAGTCATTGAAGGTTGGCATGCAGGTACAGCAGGCGGTTAAGAAAGCAAATGGCATGTTGGCCTTCATAGCGAGGGGATTTGAGTACAGGGGCAGGGAGGTGTTGCTACAGTTGTACAGGGCATTGGTGAGGCCACACCTGGAGTATTGTGTACAGTTTTGGTCTCCTAACTTGAGGAAGGACATTCTTGCTATTGAGGGAGTGCAGCGAAGATTCACCAGACTGATTCCCGGGATGGTGGGACTGACCTATCAAGAAAGATTGGATCAACTGGGCTTGTATTCACTGGAGTTCAGAAAAGTGAGAGGGTACCTCATAGAAACGTTTAAAATTCTGACGGGTTTAGACAGGTTGGATGCAGGAAGAATGTTCCCAATGTTGGGGAGGTCCAGAACCAGGGGTCACAGTCTCAGGATAAGGGGTAAGCCATTTAGGACCGAGATGAGGAGAAACTTCTTCACCCAGAGAGTGGTGAACCTGTGGAATTCTCTACCACAGAAAGTAGTTGAGGCCAATTCACTAAATATATTCAAAAGGGAGTTAGATGAAGTCCTTGCTACTCGGGGGATCAAGGGGTGTGGCATGAAAGCAGGAAGGGGGTACTGAAGTTTCATGTTCAGCTATGGACTCATTGAATGGCGGTGCAGGCTAGAAGGGCTGAATAGCCTGCTCCTGCACCTATTTTCTATGTTTCTATGGTCTTGCCCAAGAAGGGCAGAGAAACGTTCATTTGTGACCTACACAGCACCCACCCAGGCATTGTAATGATGAAAGCCATAGCCAGATCCTATGTGTGGTGGCCCGGCATCGACTCAGATTAAGAGTCATGCGTGCGCCAGTGCAACACTTGCTCTCAGCTGTGAGCAATGCACCCAGAGAGGCACTGCTAAGTTTGTGGTCATGGCCCTCCAAACCGTGGTCGAGTATCCACATGGACTATGCGGGCCCATTTCTAGGCAAAATGTTCTTGGTTGTCGTGGATGCTTATTCAAATTGGATTGAATGTGTAATAATGTCTGTAAGCACGTCCACAGCCACCATCGAAAACCTATGAGCCATGTTTGCCACACACAGCCTGCCTGATGTCCTAGTCAGCGACAATCGGCCGTGTTTCACCAGTGCCGAATTCAAGGAATTCATGACCCGCAATGGGATCAAGCACGTTACATCTGCCCCAGTCAAGCCCGGATCCAATGGCCAGGCAGAACGGGCAGTTCAGACTATCAAGCAAAGCTTGAAACGCGTTTTGGAAGGCTTCCTGGAGACCCGGCTGTCCCGAGTGCTGCTCAGCGACCGCACCAGACCCCACTCGCTCACCAGGGTTCCCCCAGCCGAGCTGTTCATGAAAAGGGCGCTCAAAACAAGGCTCTCTCTTGTCCACCCTGATCTCCATGATCATGTGGAGGGCAGGCGGCATCAACAAAGTATGTACCATGACCGCGCAAATTTGTCACGCGATATTGAGGTCAAGGATCCTGTGTTTGTACTCAATTATGGACATGGTCCCAAATGGCTCGCTGGCACGGTCATAGCCAAAGAGGGGAGTAGGGTGTTTCAGGTCAAATTGGCCAAAGGACGTGCAGAAAACACTTGGACCAAATCAAATTGCGGTTCACCAACAGCTATGAACAACCTGAAGAAGACACCACCAACTTCGACCCTCCAACACACAAACAAGTGGCAACCGACATCACGACCACGAAGCCGAACTCACCATCCCCAGCAGCCTGGCAAGGCCAGCTGCCCAGCAGCCCAGTGAAGAACCAACCAACTCACTCACCCGCATTTGTATCAAAACGATCGACAAGGGAGCGAAAAGCCCCTTCGTCTCACCCTGTAAATAAGTGTACTATTAACTTTACGAGAGAGTGATGTTATGTATTTTACCCTTGGTAACTTGTATCACACCACCACCAGAGGGCCTACCTGTTGGAGTCCCAAGGGATCCCTTGGGAGCACTGTATATAAGCAGACTACCCACGAGGTACCTGCACTCTGGAGTCTTATTAAAGGAGCTAAGGTCACACTTACTTATTGCTCTCAGTACTCAGTTTCATCCCTTATTATGATCGTATCACTAATACCCCTTCAACCTGCCTAGCTTCATTCCCCAAAACTAAATCCAAAACCGCCCCCTCTCGTGTTGAGCTTGCTACATACTGACTAAAAAAGTTCTCTTGAAAGCATTTCAAGAATTCCGCACCCTCTATACCCTTCACACTATATTTGTCCCAATCAATATTTGGGTCGTTAAAATCCCCTACTATTTGCTCCTCTATCTCCCTCCCACTGTTTGGGAGTCGATAATACATGCTCAGCAGTGTGATCGTCCCTTTTTTATTTTTTTATTCGACCCATATGGCCTAATTTGATGATCTCGCTCACATATCATCCCTCCTCATCGCTGTAATGGTTTCTTTAATCAATACCGCGACACCCCCCGCCCCAATTTTTAGCCCCCTCTATGTCTTGCCTAAAAAACCTGCAACCAGGAATACTGATTTGCCAAACCTGCCCTTTTTTCAGCCATGTTTCTGTAATGCCCTTGAAGAAAAAGGTTGGGAAAAATAATTCTAGAGCCCCCTGGATGTCTAGGGACTTACAGGGGACGATTAAGAAAAAAAGGGACGCATATGTCATATATCAACGGCTAAATATTATGGAATCTTTAGAGGAATATAGAAAGTTAAGAGGCAAAATTAAAAAGGATATTAGGAATGCTAAGAGAGAGCACGAGAAATTCTTTGCCAGTAAAATTAAGGAGAACCCTAAGATGTTTTATAAATATATTAAGAGTAAGAGGATAACTAAAGAAAGGGTAGGGCCTATTAGAGACAATAAGGGTAATCTTTGTGTGGAGACGGAAGATGTTGGTAGGGTTCTTAACAAAAACCTTGCATCTGTTTTCACAAAGGAAAGGGGCAAGGCAGATAGTGCTATCAAGGAGGAGTGTGATATTCTGGATGAAATAAATATAGTGAGAGAGGAAGTATTAAGGGGTTTAGCAGCTTTGAAAGAAGATAAGTCCCCAAGCCCAGATGAAATGCATCCTAGGCTGTTGAGCGAAGTAAAAGAGGAAATAGCAGAGGCCTTGACCATCATTTTCCAGTCCTCTTTGGATCTGGGCATGGTGCTGGAGGATTGGAGGACTGCTAATGTAGTACCCTTGTTTAAGAAGAGAGAAAGGGATAGGCCGAGTAATTACAGGCCTGTCAGCCCAACCTCAGTGGTGGGAAAATTATTGGAAAAAATCCTGAAAGACAGAATAAATCTGCATTTGGAAAGGCAAGGATTAATTAGGGATAGTCAGCACGGATTTGTTAAGGGAAGATCGTGTCTGACTAATCTGATTGAATTTTTTGAGGTAACCAAGAGGGTTGATGAGGGTAGGGCGTACGATGTATGGACTTTAGCAAAGCTTTTGATAATGTCCCATATGGTAGACTGGCCATGAAGGTTAAAGCCCATGGGATACAGGGCAACGTGTCAAGTTGGATCCAAAGTTGGCTTGGAGGTAGGAAGCAAAGGGTAATGATTGATGGATGTTTTTGTGACTGGAAGGATGTTTCCAGCGGGGTTCCGCAGGACTTAGTACTGGGACCCTTGCTTTTTGTAGTATATATCAATGATTTAGATTTGAATATAGGGAGTATGATTAAGAAGTTTGCTGACGACACTAAAATTAGCTGTGTGGTTGATAATAAAGAGGAAAGTCATGGGCTGCAGAAGGATATCAATCTACTGGTCAGGTGAGCAGAGCAGTGGCAAATGGAATTAAATTCACAGAAGTGTGAGGTGATGGACTTTGGATGGGCTAATAAGGAAAGGGTATACACATTAGTGAAGACCAACGTAGGTCCTTTGCAGTCAGAATCAGGTGAATTTATAATGGGGAACAAAGAAATGGCAGACCAATACAAATACTTTGGATCTGTCTCACTAAGGAAGGCACAAATACCCTTCCAGAAATACTAGGGGTTTGAGGATCGAGCGAGAAGGAGGAACTGAAAAAAATCCTTATTAGTCAGGAAATTGTGTTAGGGAAATTGATGGGATTGAAGGCCGATAAATCCCCAGGGCCTGATAGGCCGCATTTCAGAGTACTTAATGAAGTGGCCCTAGAAATAGTGGATGCATTGGTTATCATTTTCCAACATTCTATTGACTCTGGATCAGTTCCTATGGACTGGAGGGTAGCTAATGTAACACCACTTTTTAAAAAAGGAGGGAAGAGAGAAAACAGGGAATTATAGACCAGTTAGCCTGACATCGGTGGTGGGGAAAATGTTGGAATCAATTATTAAAGATGAAATAGCAGCGCATTTGTAAAGCAATGACAGGATCGGTCCAAGTCAGCATGGATTTATGAAAGGGAAATCATGTTTGACAAATCTTCTAGAAATTTTTGAGGATGTAACTAGTAGAGTGAACAAGGGAGAACCAGTGGACGTGGTGTATTTGGACTTTCAAAACGCTTTTGACAAGGTCCCACACAAAAGATTATTGTGCAAAATTAAAGCACATGGTATTGGGGGTAATGTATTGACGTGGATAGAGAACTGGTTGGCAGACAGGAAGCAGAGAGTCGGAATAAACGGGTCCATTTCAGAATGGCAGGTAGTGACTAGTGGGGTGCAGCAGGGCTCAGTGCTGGGACCCCAGCTATTTACAATATACATCAATGATTTAGATGAAGGAATTGAATGTAATATCTCCAAGTTTGTAGATGACACTAAGCTGGGTGGCGGTGTGAGCTGTCAGGAGGATGCTAAGAGGCTGCAGGGTGACTTGCACAGGTTAGGTGAGTGGGCGAATGCATGGCAGATGCAGTATAATGTGGATAAATGTGAGGTTATCCACTTTGGTGGCAAAAACAGGAAGACAAACTATTATCTGAATGGTGACAGATTAGGAAAAGGGGGGTGCAACGAGACCTGGGTGTCATGGTACATCAGTCATTGAAGTTTGGCATGTAGGTACAGCAGGCGGTGAAGAAGGCAAATGGCATGTTGGCCTTCATAGCTAGAGGATTTGAGTATCGGAGCAGGGAGGTCTTACTGCAGTTGTACAGAGACTTGGTGAGGCCACACCTGGAATATTGTGTTCAGTTTTGGTCTCTTAATCTGAGGAAGGACATTCTTGCTATTGAAGGAGTACAGCGAAGGTTCACCAGATTGATTCTTGGGATGGCAGGACTGACATATGAGGAGAGACTGGATCAACTGTGCTTGTATCCACTGGAGTTTAGAAGAATGAGAGGGGATCTCATAGAAACATATAAAATTCTGACGGGATTGGACAGGTTAGAGGCAGGAAGAATGTTCCCGTTGCTGGGGAGTTCCAGAACCAGGGGTCACAATGTAAGAATAAGGCGTAAGCCATTTAGGACCGAGATGAGGAGAAACTTCTTCACTCAGAGAGTGGTTAACATGTGGAATTCTCTACCGCAGAAAGTTGTTGAGGCCAGTTCATTAGATATATTGAAAAGGGAGTTAGATATGGCCCTTATGGCCAAAGGGATCAAGGAGTATGGAGAGGAAGCAGGAAAGGGATACTGAGGTTGAATGATTAGCCATGATCTTATTGAATGGCGGTGCAGGCTCGAAAGGCCGAATGGCACCTAATTTCTGTGTTTCTACATTTCTATTAAGCAGTAGGCCACTTAATAGTATAGATGAACAAAGAGACCTTGGGGTGCTTGTCCACAGATCCCTGAAAGTAGCAGGCCAGGTGGATAAGGTGGTTAAGAAGGCATACGGAATGCTTGCCTTTATTGGCCGAGGCACAGAATATAAGAGCAGGGAGGTTATGCTTAAATTGTGTAATACTTTGGTTAGGCCACAGCTGGAGTATTGCGTGCAGTTCTGCTCGCCGTATTATAGGAAGGACGTGATTGCACTGGAGAGGATGCAGAGGAGATTTACTATGATGCTGCCTGGAATGGAGAATCTTAGTTATGAGGGCAGATTGGATAGGTTGAGTTTGTTCTCATTGGAACAGAGGAAGTTGAGAGGAGACATCATTGAGGTGTACAAAATATTGAAGGGCCTGGACATAGTGAATAGTAAGGGTCTATTTCCATTGGTAGAGGGGTCTATTATGAGTTTTAAGGTGGTTGGTGGAAGGTTTAGAGGGGATTTGAGGGAGGGCTTCTTTACGCAGAAGGTTGTGGGGATCTGGAACTCGCTGCCTGAAAGAGTGGTGGATGCAAAAACCCTCACCACTTTTAAGAGATGGTTGGATGGGCACTTAAAGTGCAGTAACCTACAGGGCTACGGACCTAGAGCTGGTAATTGGGATTAAACTGGATGACCTTTTGTTGGACGGAGCAGATATAATGGTAAGTACTGCAGGAATAGAATGCAGCCAGGGTGATCTCCTGGACTAGTTTCAATCGCCAAGATGTGTCGGAGAGGAATTTTCCCAGATTTATTTCTCCTTAAATTGACCTGGGTTTTTATCTGGTTTTTGTCTCTCCCAGGAGATCACATGGCTCCGGTTGGGGTGGAGTGTAGAATGTTTAAGTATAAGGGGTATCGCGGTTGTGGTGAGGCAGATTGGTTGGGCTGGGATGCTCTTTGCCTTTCCGTCATTGTTCATAGGTTTAACCTTTAGGGCCGCTGACCAAGGGCCGTATGGCTTTGTTGGCCGGCGCGGACAGGGTGGGCCGGAATGGCCTCCTTCTGTGCTGTAAATTTCTATGTTTCTATGTTTCTAAAATGTCATACTCCCAAGTATCTATCTGTGTTCTTAGCTCATTCTTTAGTGCGAAGACCGGACTTTGTCTCCAGATTGACTGTGCAGTGATCACTGCTACCAATGCTGTCATGAACAGATGCATCTGTCACAGGTAGATTAGTGAGGACGAGGTCAAATAGGTTTTTCACTCGTGTTGGTTCGCACACCACCTGCTGCAGACCCAGACCTTCAGGACTCGGCCAACTTGGTCAGTAGTGGTACTATCGAGCCACTCTTGGTGATGGACATTGAAGTCCCCCATCTCCATTCTGTGCCCTAGCTACCCTTAGTGCTTCTTCCAAGTGATGTTCAACATGGAGGTGTACTGATTCATCAGCTGAGGGAGGGCGGTAGGTGGTGATCAGCATGAGGTTTCCTTGCCCATGTTTGACCTGAAGCCATGGGATTTCATGGGTTCGGAGTCAATGTTGAGGACTCCCAGGGCCACTACCTCCGACTGTATACCACTGTGCCGTCACCTTGGGTGGGTCTGTCCTGCCGGTGGGACAGGACAGACCCAGGGATGGTGATGGAGGAGTCTGGGACATTTGCTGAAAGGTATGATTCTGTGGCTTGCATAGTCTATGGGACAGCTCTCCCAATTTGGGCACAAGACCCCAAATGTTAGTGAGGAGGACTCTGCAGGATCGACTGAGCTGGGTGTGCTGTTGTCATAGAAACATAGAAAATAGGTGCAGGAGTAGGCCATTCGGCCCTTCGAGCCTGCACCATCATTCAATATGATCATGGCTGATCATGCAACTTCAGTACCCCATTCCTGCGTTCTCTCCATACCCCTTGATACCTTTAGCTATAAGGGCCACATCTAACTGCCTTTTGAACATATCTAACGAACTGGCCTCAATAACTTTCTGTGGTAGAGAATTCCACAGGTTCACAATTCTCTGAGTGAAGAAGTTTCTCCTCATCTTGGTCCTAAATGGCTTACCCCTTATTCTTACACTGCATCTAACCCGTCCAATCCCGTCAGAATTTTATATGTTTCTATGAGATCCCCTCTCATTCTTCTAAATTCCAGTGAATATAAGCCTAGTCGATCCAGTCTTTCTTCATATGTCAGTCCTGCCATCCCTGGTGAACCTTCGCTGCACTCCCTCAATAGCACGAATGTCCTTCCTGAGATTAGGAGACCAAAACTGCACACAATATTCCAGGTGTGGCCTCACCAAGGCCTTGTCCAACTGCAGTAAGACCTCCCTGCTCCTATGATCAAATCCTCTCGCTATGAAGGCCAACATGCCATTTGCCTTCTTCACCGCCTGCTGTACCTGAATGCCAACTTTCAATGACTGATCTACCATGACACCCAGGTCTCGTTGCAACTCCCCTTTTCCTAATCTGTCACCATTCAGATAATATTCTGTCTTCCTGTTTTGCCACCAAAGTGGATAACTTCACATTTATCTATATTATGCTGCATCATGTCCAAAGTTGGTGCCAAGGTCGATGCCAGGTGGACGGTCGGTTTTATTCTTATTTGTCGCAGTTTGTTACAACTGAATGGCTTGCTAGGCCAGTTCAGAGGGCAGTTAAGAGTCAACCACATTGCTGTGAGTCTGGAGTCACATATATGCCAGACCAGGCAAGGATGGCAGATTTCCTTCCCGAAAGGACATTAGTGAATCATATGGGTTTTTATGACAATCCTGTAGTTTCAAGGTCACCATTACTGATACAAGCTTTTTATTCCAGATTTATTTAATGAACTGAACAAATTCAACAGCTGCCATGGTGGGATTTGAACTGACCTCTCTGGATTAACACAATCACAATCACTAAGGAGGCAGTGCTCAGTAAGATAATGGGACTAAAGGCAAATAAATCCCCTGGATCTGATAGCTTGCATCCGAGGGTCTTAAGAGAAGTAGTGGCAGGGATTGTGGATGCACTGGTTGTAATTTACCAAAATTCCCTGGATTCTGGGGAGGTCCCAGCAGATTGGAAAACTGCAAATGTAACACCCCTATTTAAAAAAGGAGGCAGACAAAAAGCAGGAAACTATAGACCAGTTAGCCTAATCTCTGTGGTTGGGAAAATGTTGGCGTCCATTATTAAAGACACAATAACAGGACATTTGAAAAAGCAAAATGTGGTTAGGCAAAGTCAACATGAGTTTATGAAGGGGAAGTCATGTTTGACAAATTTGCTCGAATTCTTTGAGGATGTAACGAACAGGGTGGCTAAAGGGGAACCAGTGGATGTGGTGTATTTGGACTCCAGAAGGCATTTGACAAGGTGCCACATAAAAGGTTACTGCACAAGATAAAAGTTCATGGGGTTGGGGGTAATATATTAGCATAGATAGAAAGTTGGCTGATAAACAGAAAATAGAGCGTCGGGATAAATGGTTCGTTCTCTGGTTGGCAATCAGTAACAAGTGGGGTGCCGCAGGGATCAGTGCTGGGACCCCAACTATTTACAATCTATATTAACGACTTGGAAGAGGGGACTGAGTTTAACGTAGCCAAGTTTGCTGATGATACAAAGATGGGAGAATGGGTAATGTGTGAGGAGGACATAAAGAAGCTGCAGGAGGACATAGACGGGCTAAGTGAGTGGGCAAGAATTTGGCAGATGGAGTATAATGTTGGAAAATTTGAGGTCATGTACTTTGGCAGAAAAAAATCTAAGAGCAAGTTATTATTTAAATGGAGAAAGATTGCAAAGTGCTGAAGTACAGCAGGACTTGGGGGTACTTGTGCATGAAACACAAAAGGATAATATGCAGGTACAGCAAGTGATCAGCAAGGACAATGGAATCTTGGCCTTTATTGCAAAGGGGATGGAGTATAAAAGCAGGGAAGTCTTGCTACAGCTGTACGGGGTATTGGTGAGGCCACACCTGGAATACTGCGTGCAGTTTTGGTTTCCATATTTCCGAAAGGATATACTTGCTTTGGAGGGAGTTCAGAGAAGGTTCACTAGGTTGATCCCGAGGATGAGTGGGTTGACTTATGAGGAAAGGTTGAGTAGGTTGGGCCTCTACTCATTGGAATTCAGAAGAATAAGAGGTGATCTTATAGAAAGGTATAAGATTATGAGGGGGCTTGACAAGGTGGATGCAGAGAGGATGTTTCCACTGGTGAGGGAGACTAGAACTAGAGAGCATGATCTTAGGATAAGGGGCCGCCCATTTAGAACTGAGATGAGGAGAAATTTCTTCTCTCAGAGGGTTGTGAATCTGTGGAATTTGCTGCCTCAGAGAGCTGTGGAAGCTGGGACATTAAATAAATTTAAGACAAATATAGACAGTTTCTTAAACGATAAGGGGATAAAGGGTTATGAGGAGCGGGCAGGGAAGTGAAGTTGAATCCATGATGTGATCAGCCATGATCTTATTGAATGGCGGAGCGGCTCGGGGGGCCTTATGGCCTACTCCTGCTCCTATTCTTATGTTCTTATTATTCATCCATGCTTCTGGATTACTCGTCCCGTTACTTAACCGCTATGCTACCACAATGTTCTCTTTCATTTTTTTATGGGTGAACAACCCTTTTTCAAAATACTGTGGCTGCGCGGTTAATCCTAATGAAAAGCCGGTGAGCCGGCTGCTCGCAAGGTCCAGAGCGCAGCACAGCTACGCAGCTTAAAGGGAAGATTGATTGAGCAACGAGGATCTGGGGTTTCATTCATTGGAACCAGAGTCTGGTGATGCGCTCACGAACAGCTCGCCTGGAACAAGGATTTGCTGCCTGCCTCCTCCCTTCCACTTCCTCTTCCCGAGGTGGTCGTGGAACCCGTGGTGGCAAAGACTGCATCCTCATGATGGCCAAGTTGTGGAGGATGATGGAGACCACCACAAAATTGGACACCCACTCTGGCAATTATTGGAGGGCTCCTCCCGAGTAGTCAAGGCAGCGGAAACATTGCTTGAGCACCCCGATGGTCAGCTCGATTACATTCCTCATGACAGCATGGCTATCATTATGTGAGTGGTGGCCACGAGTGGTGAGGTTGCGGAGGGGAGCCATCATTCAGGTGTAGAGCAGATAGCCCGTACCTCCAAGCAGCCACCCTCGGGTTTGATGTGGTGGCTGGATGATTGCTGGTACACCGGACTGGCACAGGATGAAGGCATCATGATTGCTGTCAGGACAAGGGCATTCACCATCAGGATGTGTTGGGTCTGGTCACACAACCACTGCACATTAACTGAGTAGTAGCATTTGCGGCTGCAGTACATCTCAGGATATGCGGCGCCCATGTAGCCACATGTGCACTGTCGATAGCACCCTGCTCCATAGGGAATCCCGATATAAGAACATAAGATGTAGGAACAGGAGTAGGCCTGCTCCGCCATTCAATAAGATCATGGCTGATCTGATCATGGACTCAGCTCCACCTCCCTGCCCGCTCCCAATAAGCCCTTATCCCCTTATCGTTTCAGAAACTGTCTATGTCTGTCAAATTTATTCAATGTCCCAGCTTCCACAGCTCTCTGAGGCAGCGAATTCCACAGATTTACAACCCTCTGAGAGAAGAAATTTCTCCTCATCTCTGTTTTAAATGGGCGGCCCCTTATTCTAAGATCATGCCCTCTAATTCTAGTCTCCCCCATCAGTGGAAACATCCTCCCTACATCTACCTTGTCAAGCCCCCTCATAATCTTATACGTTTTGATAAGATCACCTCTTATTCTTCTGAATTCCAATGAGTAGAGGCCCAACCTACTCAACCTTTCCTCATGTCAACCCCCTCATCCCCGGAATCAACCTAGTGAACCTTCTCTGAACTGCATTCAAAGCAAGTATATCCTTTCGTAAATATGGAAAGCACATGGTATTGGGGGTAATGTACTGACGTGGATCGAGAACTGGTTGACAGACAGGAAGCAGAGAGTCGGGATAAATGGGTCCTTTTCAGAATGGCAGGCAATGGCTAGTGGAGTGCCGCAGGGCTCAGTGCTGGGACCCCAGCTCTTTACAATATACATTAATGATTTAGATTAAGGAATTGAGCGTAATATCTCCAAGTTTGCAGATGACATTAAACTGGTGGCGGTGTGAGCTGTGAGGAGGATGCTAAAAGGCTGCAGGGTGACTTGGATAGGTTAATGTGTAGGCAAATGCATGGCAGATGCAGTATAATGTGGATAAATGTGAGGTTATCCACTTTGGGGGCAAAAACACGAAGGCAGAATATTATCTGAATGGCGGCAGATTAGGAAAGGGGGAGGTGCAACGAGACCTGGGTGTCATGGTACATCAGTCATTGAAAGTGGGCATGCAGGTACAGCAGGCGGTGAAGAAGCCAAATGGTATGTTGGCCTTCACAGCTAGGGGATTTGAGTATAGGAGCAGGGAGGTCTTACTGCAGTTGTACAGGGCTTTGCTGAGGCCTCACCTGGAATATTATGTTCAGTTTTGGTCTCCTAATCTGAGGAAGGACTTTCTTGCTATTGAGGGAGTGCAGCGAAGGTTCACCAGACTGATTCCCGAGATAGTGGGACTGACATATGAGGAGAGACTGGATCAACTGGGCCTTTATACACTGGAGTTTAGAAGGATGAGAGGGGATCTCATCGAAACTTATAAGATTCTGACTGGATTGGACAGGTTAGATGCGGGAAGAATGTTCCCGATGATGGGAAAGTCCAGAACCAGGGTCACAGTCTTAGGATAAGGAGTAGGCCATTTAGGACTGAGCTGAGAAGAAACGTTTTCACTCAGAGTTGTTAACCTGTGGAATTCCCTGCCGCAGAGAGTTGTTGATGCCAGTTCATTGGATATATTCAAGAGCGAATCAGATATGGCCCTTACGGCTAAAGGGATCAAGGGGTATGGAGAGAAAGCAGGAAAGGGGTACTGAGGTGAATGATCAGCCATGGTCTTATTGAATGGTGGTGCAGGCTCGAAGGGCCGAATGGCTTACTCTTGCACCTATTTTCTATGTTTCTATGTTTCAAAACTGCACGCAGTATTCCAAGTGTAGCCTCACTAATACCCTATACAGTTGTAGCAAGACTTGCCTGCTTTTATACTCCATCCCCTTTGCAATAAAGGCCAAGATACCATTGACCTTCCTGATCACTTGCTGTACTTGCATACTATCCTTTTGTGTTTCATGCACAAGTACCCCCAGGTACTGCAGCACTTTGCAATCTTTCTCCATTTAAATAATAACTTGCTCTTTGATTTTTTTTTGCCAAAGTGCATGACCTCACACTTTCCGACATTATACTCCATCTGCCAAATTTTTGCCCACTCACTTAGCCTGTCCATGTCCTTTTGCAGAATGTTTGTGTCCTCCTCTCACATTGCTTTTCATCCCATCTTTGTATCATCAGCAAACTTGGCTACGTTGCACTCAGTCCCTTCTTCCATGTCGTTAAATGTAGATTGTAAATAGTTGGGCTCCCAGCACTGATCCCTGCGGCACCCCACTAGTTACTGGTTGCCAACCAGAGAATGAACCATTCATCCCGACTCTCTGTTTTCTGTTAGTTAGCCAATCCTCTATCCATACTAATATATTACCCCCAACCCCGTGAACTTTTATCTTGTGCAGTAACCTTTTATGTGGCACCTTGTCAAATGCCTTCTGGAAGTCCAAATACACCACATTCACTGATTCCCCTTTATCCACCCTGTTCATTACATCCTCAAAGAACTCCAGCAAATTTTTTGTCAAACATGACTTCCCCTTCATAAATCCATGTCTCAGACCAAATTTTGCTTTTCCAAATGTCCTGTTACTGCTTCTTTAATAATGGACTCCAACATTTCCCAACCACAGTTGATAGGCAAACTGGAAACTTGTGTGCTTTTCCTGCTTCGCTCTGTTCAGAGAGAAGTCACTGCAGTCCCTTCTCCTGAGGTACAGAGCCTCTGTGATCTCCCGGACGCAACAATGGACGGAGAACTGGGAGATGTTAGCTATGTCTCCTGCTCCAGCCTGGAAAGCTATGAGGGCGAAAAAATTGATACCACGGTGACGTGGAGGGCCACTGGCAGTGCCATCATTGCCCTGCTCTGAGGCTGCAGGTCTGGTTGCAGAAGGTGGCAGAGTTTTGTGACTACTTCCTTAGTGAAGAAGAGCCTCCTAATACACTACGTGGAGGTAGGGGAAGTGCTCTCTGAGGACCCTAGGTGGTTAAGGCCTTCTGCTGGGTGTTCTCCTTCCCCTCCTCCTCTTCCTTCCTCTGCAAGCAGCTTGTCTTTGCTGCCTCTGCTCCATCTCCTTGTCAGCTGCAGCGCGAGGGAGACTGCAAGCAGAGACCCCAATGACTAGGAGCAACTGGTGTAGTCAGAGGCCTTCCGGCTGCAGCCAGCGCTTCCCAACGTCCAGCAGCACTCCCTGCGCACTTTACCAAATTTCTAAATGTGTTCCAGCAAGCCAGTATTGATATAAACTCTGCATAAACCGGTACAAGAGAATAAAGAATTACCTGCAAGATGGATGTATCCCTTTTAAATTGCGCTGTTGGGGGGTTCCTCGTGTTCAGCTGTTTGTGTTTAGGAGAGGGCGTTGAATGGAGCGGCGATGTCGAAAATGGTAGGTCGTGTGTCAAATCAGCATTGCACGCTGATTGACGTCATGATCTGCCTCATTTGAATTCTACCGCTGCACGCAGGCAAACGACTTGCCCAAAATGGTGACCGCCGCAGCAGCGCCAGAAGTGGCCGTTGCTAAGCATCGGAATTTTGCGGCCACCGGTTTTATTAGCAAAAATAAATAATGTGCAATGCTGCAACTTAACAGTCGGAAAAAATGTTTTGTGTTTCTTTCAAAAGCCTATTTATCTATTAGCCATACACATCGTACAACCTGTCCTCACCTGGTTTAATTACATTATTCAAAACAGCAAAACCTTTATAAGAGGAAAAAGGAGGTGAATAGAAAACTGTGATGACATGGTTAAAAATTATTCATTGCACAAAGCCAATACAAAGATTACTTGTATTGATTATAATCTATGTGCAATGAATAATTGACCCTGATAAAAGAACATAAGATTTTAATAAACTTGACCTGAATATACATTCTGGACTTCAAAAAAGAAACTGCATTTGTACCAGAAGTTTTATTCTTTTCAACTTACGTGATTTCATTGTTCCCATTGAAGCCACTGCTGTATTTTGAAGCAGTGTTTTCGATCTTGGTGTCTCTTGTGGTGCTCGTTTACTATCCAGAACACTAGCACTTACACACCTTTTGGTCAGCTGCCTCCATGATGCCTTGCTCTTCGTCACAACCACTAACAGCACACAGGGAAAGACACAATTTAGATATTTTTTTTACAAAATACTGCAATAAAAATCAGGATGTTAATAATAAACCATTCGAACTGATTTTTAAAAAGGGATTTGATGGTCTGTACATGTGAAATTGATCAACTCAAAGTTTTTATTATGAGCAGACCACTTACATTAAAATTGGGTCCTGAACTTACAGAAAGGAAAATTCGATGGTATGAGGCGTGCATTGGCTAGGATAGACTGGAGAATGATACTTAAAGTGTTGACGGTGGATAGGCAATGGCAAACATTTAAATATCACATGGATGAACCACAACAATTGTACATCCCTGTGTGGCGTATGAAGCAGAAAGGGAAGGTGGCTCAATCGTGGCTAACGAGGGAAATTAGGGAAAGTGTTAAATCCAAGGAAGAGGCATATAAATTGGCCAGAAAAAGCAGCAAACCTGAGGACTGGGAGAAATTTAGAATTCAGCAGAGGAGGACTAAGGGTTTAATTAGGAGGGGTAAAATAGAGTATGAGAGTAAGCTTGCAGGAAACATAAAAACTGACTGCAAAAGCTTCTATAGATATGTGAAGAGAAAAAGATTAGTGAAGACTAATGTAGGTCCCTTGCAGTCAGAATCAGGTGAATTCATAATGGGGAACAGGAAACGGCAGACCAATTAAACAAATACTTTGGTTCTGTCTTCACGAAGGAAGACACGAATAGCCTCCCGAAAATCCTAGGGGACCGAGTGTCCAGCGAGAATGGGAGAACAGAGGGAAATCCTTATTAGTCAGGAAATGGTGTTAGGGAAATTGAAGGGACTGAAGGCCGATAAATCCCCAGGGCCTGATAGTCTGCATCCCAGAGTACTTAAGGAAGTGGCCCTCGAAATAGTAGATGCATTGATGGTCATTTTCCAACATTCCATGGACTCTGGTTCAGTTCCTATCGATTGGAGGGTTGCTAATGTAACCCTACTTTTTAAAAAAGGAGGGAGAGAGAAAACAGGGAATTATAGACCGGTTAGCCTGACATCAGTAGTGGAGAAAATGCTGGAATCAATTATTAAAGATGTAATAGCAGCGCATTTGGAAAGCAGTGACAGGATCGGTTCAAGTCAGCATGGATTTATGAAAGGGAAATCATGCTTGACAAATCTTCTCGAGTTTTTTGAGGATGTAACTAATAGAGTGGATAAGGGAGAGCCAGTGGATGTGGTGTATTTGGACTTTCAAAAGGCTTTTGACAAGGTCCCACACGAGAGATTAGTGCGCAAAATTAAGGCACTTGATATTGGGGGCTAATGTATTGACGTGGATTGAGAACTGATTAGCAGACAGGAAGCAAAGAGTGGGAATAAACAGGTCCTTTTCAGAATGGCAGGCAGTGACTAGTGGGGTGCCGCAGGGTTCAGTGCTGGGACCCCAGCTATTTACAATATATATTAATGATTTAGAGAAAGGAATTGAATGTAATATCTCCAAGTTTGCAGATGACACTAAGCTGGGTGACAATGCGAGCTGAGGAGGATGCTAGGAGGCTGCAGGGGGACTTGAACAGGTTAGGTGAATGATCTATCTTTATGGTGACAGATTAGTAAAAGGGGAGGTGCAATGAGACCTGGGTGTCATGGTACATCAATCATTGAAGGTAGGCATGCAGGTACAGCAGGCAGTAAAGAAAGCAAATGGCATGCCTGCCTTCATAGCGAGGGGTTTTGAGCATAGGAGCAGGGAGATCTTACTGCAATTGTACAGGGCCTTGGTGAGACCACACCTTGAGTATTGTGTGAAGTTTTGGTCTCCTAATCTGAGGAAGGATATTCTTGCTATTGAGGGAGTGCAGCGAAGGTTCACCAGACTGATTCCCGGGATGGCAGGACTGACATATGAAAAAAGACTGGATCGACTAGGCTTATATTTACTCGAATTTAGAAGGATGAGAGGGGATTTCATAGAAACATATAAAATTCTGATGGGATTGGACAGGTTAGATGCAGGAAGAATGTTCCCGATGTTGGGGAAGTCCAGAACCAGGGGTCACAGTCTAAGGATAAGGGGTAAGCCATTTAGGACCGAGATAAGGAGAAACTTCTTCATTCAGAGAATTATGAACCATTGGAATTCTCTACCACAGAAAGTTGTTGAGGCCAGTTCGTTAGATATATTCAAAAGGGAGTTAGATGTGGCCCTTACGGCTAAAAGGATCAAGGGGTATGGAGAGAACGCAGGAATGGGGTACTGAAGTTGCATGATCAGCCATGATCATATTGAATGGTGGTGCAGGCTCGAAGGGCTGAAGGGCCTACTCCTGCAACTATTTCTATGTTTCTATGTTCAGTGTCCTCCTGTTGAAATGAGAAGCATTTTGGAGACCCACACCTGAGTGCGTTTACATGCAATTAGTGGACTAATACTGCCTCTACATCTTATTCACCTTGTAAATGTCTGAATCAAGCTAACTTAATGTCTGGACTAGCACCTTACACCATGGCTTTCCTTGGCCCAAGAGAGGAGCAGCTAATTATGGCATCAAAGAGATTGAAGCTAGGACCTTCTAATCTACATGGCACAGCACTACATTTCAATGCCAACCTTTCCAGATTGCCCAGGAGTCTCCCGGAATGGGACATAGATCTGCTGGGCGCTGCTGATACCAGCCTAGAAGGTCTTTGCATTTTAAATTTCCCGCCGCAGCAGTAACCTCCTGCTCCGGGACATCACCAGTTGCCATCGCAGAGAAGCCTCTGGTCAGCTGCCTCCATGACCCAAGGATTCTCCTCTATCGTGGTTAACATGGCCCTCGACCGTTTCTGTTCTATTTCCCGCACCTGTTCTCACCACTTCCCCTCCCTCCCAGATCCACGATAGGGTTGCCTTAAAAACCAATAAGGGAATTAAGGGTTACGGGGAGAGGGCGGGTAAGTGGAGCTGAGTCCACGGCCAGATCAGCCATGATCTTATTGAATGGCGGAGCAGGCTTGAGGGGCTAGATGGGCTACTCCTGTTCCTAATTCTTATGTTCTTATGTTTTTATGTTGCCCTTGACCTCACCTTTCACCCCACCAGCCTCCACGTTCAACGGATTATCCTCCACCATTTCTGCTATCTCCAGCGTGATACCACCACAAAACATATCTTCCACTCCCCTCCCCTTTCAGCATTCCAAAGGGACCCCTCCCTCCGTGACACTGGTCCACTCCCCAATCACCCCCAGCAGCCCCTCCCCTTCCCATGCCACCTTCCCGTGCCAGCAGAGGAGATGCAACATCTGCCCTTTTAAGCCTCCCTTCCCACTGTCCAGGGCCCCAAACACTCCTTCCAGGTGAAGCAGCGATTTACTTGTACTTCTTTCAATTTAGTATTCACTGCTCACGATGTGGTCTCCTCTACATTGGGGAGATCAAACGTAGATTTGGTGACCACTTTGCAGAACACTTCCGTTCAGTCCATATGTGTGACCCCGAACTTCCAGTTGCCTGTCACTTTAATTCCCCACTCCACTCCCACTCTGATCTCCCCGTCCTCGGCCTCTTACACTGTTCCAATGAAGCTCAACACAAGCTCAAGGAACAGCACCTCATCTTTCCTTTAGGTACTTTACAGCCTTTGGGACTCAACATCGTTCAACAATTTCAAACCATAATCTCTGCCCCTATTTTTTTTCTTTTCTTCTCTTTTTTTTCTCTTTTCCACGGCAGCTGTTGATGATTCTGCCACCTTCATTTACACCCTATATAGATTCGTCATTTGTTTCTTAACTAGCCTCATTACCATAGCTTTTTGCCTCGCACCATCATCCCTTTTGTCTCTTAATCTCTTCTGCCTTCCATCCTATCACAGACCTTCCCTTTTGTTCTTTCCACCCCTCCCCCTTTCCCTGCACCTACTCTTGCTTAAAAACCTGTTACATCTCCAACCTTTTCCAGTTCTGACAAAGGATGGTAGACCTGAAAGGTTAATTCTGTTTCTCTCTCCACAGATATTGCCTGACGCACTGAGTATTTCCAGCATTTTTTGTTTTTACTCCAGAACAGTGATGTCACCTCCCACTGCCGCAGAGAGCCGGGACCAGTTGGTGTGCCAAGAATAATCGGAAATCGGGGAGCCTGGACAAGAGAGGGAGATTGGTGAATGGAATCAAGGAAGAGAGCGAGACTGGGAAATGGGGATGGGGTGATTGGAGCTTGAGCGAGGGGGAGAGTGCACAAAAGTTTCCAAACTTGGTGTCGAACTTAGACTCATTCTAGGCTGAGCCTGAGGACAGTTTTTCTCCAAGGGCAACCCTTGATCTACATTTGGACTCGACAACTTCAGAGTGTTTGTCTGCCTGACTCAGACTCAGACTTAAATTCTTACATTCTCTTGGACTCGTTTCTAGAACATCTGATGTAGGATTTGCTGCTGGTACTCTACTTGTAACAAGACTAGAAACATAGAAAATAGTTGCAGGAGAAGGCCATTCGGCCCTTCGAGCCTGCACCACCATTCAATAAGATCATGGCTGATCATTCTCTCATTACCCCTTTCCTGCTTTCTCTCCATACCCCTTGATCCCTTTAGCTGTAAGGGCCATATCAAACTCCCTCTTGAATATATCCAATGAACTGACATCAACGACTCTCTGCAGCAGGGAATTCCACAGGTTAACAACTCCCTGAGTGAAGAAGTTTCTCCTCATCTCAGTCCTAAATGGCTTACACCTTATCCTTAGACTGTGTCCTCTGGTTCTGGACTTTCCCAACATCGGGAACATTCTTCCTGCATCTAACCTGTCCAATCCCGTCAGAATTTTATATGTTTCTATGAGATCCCCTCTCATCCTTCTAAACTCCAGTGAATACAGGCCCAGTCGATCCAGTCTCTCCTCATATGTCTGTCCTGCCATCCCGGGAATCAGTCTGGTGAACCTTTGCTGCACTCCCTCAATAGCAAGGACGTCCTTCCTCAGATTAGGAGACCAAAACTGAACACAATATTCCAGGTGAGGCCTCATCAAGGCCCTATACAACTGCAGTAAGACCTCCCTGCTCCTATACTCAAATCCCCTAGCTATGAAGGCCAACATACCATTTGCCTTCTTCACCGCCTGCTGTACCTGCATGCCAACTTTCAATGACTGATATACCATGACACCCAGGTCTCGTTGCACCTCCCCCTTTCCTAATGTGCCGCCATTCAGATAATATTCTGCCTTTGTGTTTTTGCCCCCAAAGTGGAAAACCTCACATTTATCCACTTAATATTGCATCTGCCATGCATTTGCCCACTCACCTAACCTATCCAAGTCATCCTGCAGCCTCTTAGCATCCTCCTCATAGCTCATACCACCACTCAGCTTAGTGTCATCTGCAAACTTGGAGATATTACACTCAATTCCTTCATCTAAATCATTAATGTATATTGTAAATAGCAGGGGTCTCAGCACTGAGCCCTGTGGCACCCTACTAGTCACTGCCTGCCATTCTGAAAAGGACCCGTTTATCCCGACTCTCTGCTTCCTGTCTGCCAACCAGTTCTCTATCCACATCAGTACATTACCCCCAATACCATGTGCTTTAATTTTGCACACCAATCTCTTGTGTGGAACCTTGTCAAAAGCCTTTTGAAAGTCCAAATACATCACATCCACTGGTTCTCCCTTGTCCACTCTACTAGTTACATCCTCAAAAAATTCCAGAAGATTAGTCAAGCATGATTTCCCTTTCATAAATCCATGCTGAATTGGACCGATCCTATCACTGCTTTCCAAATGTGCTGCTATTTCATCTTTAATAATTGATTCCAACATTTTCCCCACTACTGATGTCAGGCTAACCGGTCTATAATTACCCTTTTTCTCTCTCCCTTCTTTTTTTAAAAGTGGTGTTACATTAGCTACCCTCCAGGCCATAGGAACTGAACCAGAGTCGATAGACTGTTGGAAAATGATCACCAATGCATCCACTATTTCTAGGGCCACTTCCTTAAGTACTTTGGGATACAGACTATCAGGCCCTGGGGATTTATCGGCCTTCAATCCCATTAATTTCCCGAACACAATTTCCCGTCTAATAAGGATTTCCTTCAGTTCCTCCTTCTCACTAGACCCTCGGTCCCCTAGTATTTCCGGAAGGTTATTTGTGTCTTCCTTCGTGAAGACAGAACCAAAATATGTGTTCAACTGGTCTGTCATTTCTTTGTTCCCCATTATAATTTCGCCTGAATCTGACTGCAAGGGACCTACGTTTGTATTCACTAATCTTTTTCTCTTCACATATCTATAGAAGCTTTTGCAGTCAGTGTTTCTGTTCCCGACCAGCTTCCTCTCATATTCTATTTCCCCCTTCCTAATCAAACCCTTTGTCTTCCTCTGACTCATCAGAAATAATCAAATCATTCCAACTTTCAACTCCTTCCACATCTGTAGGTAAAATATGATCAATGTGAACAAACCTAACCTGTCCATGATCAAACATCTTGACCAAATATGTGCGAGGACCACATATCTTCATTACTCTTCCCGGTAACCACTTTAACAATTTATGGTGATGGTTCTTCATTCTAACCTTCTGATTCAATTTCACACTTCTCTCTCTTACCCTACCTCTATCATGATTCTCTTTCTGTCTTAATTGTTTCTCTTCTACTGACTGTGCCAAGTTTGGTTTTAACAACAACAACCTGGTTCGTGGCTGTTGTTTGAAAAACAACTCTGCTGGTGTTTTACCAGTAGTTGTATGAGGAGTATTCCGATAAGTAATCAGAAAATTTGCCAATTTGTGGTCCAACAACAACTGCTGTTTGTTTGGATTTGGATCCAGCATTTGCTTGATGAGGCATGTTATACAATTTGCACTGTGTGCTCTTCTGCACCATTTGAAGCATTGTAATATAGTGGAACTTTGGTATGTTTCACACTATTTCTGTTCATGAACTGTGCAAATTCTTCTGAACAAAATAGCAGCCCATTATCAGATACAATTTCTTCTGGGAGGTCATATGAAGAAAACAATCTTCGCAAATTGTCTGGTGTTTTACTTGTTGTTATTTTCTGCATCGCAAATACCTCTACCCACTTCGAAAGGCTATCAATCACAATGAACAATTGTTGTCCTTCTAGCTCAGCAAAATCTACATGTAACCTTTACTACACCCTGGGAGGCCATTTCCATGGCTGTAATGGTACTAATGGTAGTTTCTTGCTTACCATTTGACATGTTGTACACTGACTAATGATGTACTCCATATCTTTACCGAGACCTGGCCACCATAAGTAACTGCGTGCAAAACTTTTGGTCAAGCACATTCCCAGGTGCTGGTCATGAAGATTTCCTAACAATTTGGACCTGAACTTATTTAGAATAACTACTCTTGCACCCCACATGATACAATCTTTATCCACTGATAATTCATTCTTACGCACGGAGCATGGATGAATATCTTCCTCTAACACCTGGTTTGGCCAGCCAGTTGCTATGTAATCATACACCTTTTACATAACTGGGCCACGTTTGGTTGTTCCACCAATCTCTTCAGCTGTGACTGGCAGCTCATCAATGTATGAAAAATAGACCACTTCTTCCCCATTGGGTGTAAATTGTGATAGAGATGGCAACCTGGATATAGCATCAGCATTACTATGATCAGCTGATTGTCTTTACTCAATGTCATAGGTCTATGCTGAAAAAATCAAAGCCCATCTCTGCATTCGCGCTGCAGCTAAGGTTGAAACTAGGGACGTTGGATGAAGGATTACTGGTCAGTAACGATGGTAAACTTACGGCCATATAAGTATTTGTGAAACTTCTTGACCCCCAAAATCAATGCCAAAGCTTCCCTTTCAACTGCGCATCATTACGCTCACTGGCACTGAGAGTGCGTGAAGCAAAAGCAATTGGTCTCTCCTCACACTAACTAGTACATGAGAGATCACTGCTCCAACTCCATATGGAGAGGCGTCACATGCTAGCTTAGATACGTCAAAATGTACTAACATGGTACTCTCTACCAACTGGCTTTTACATACCTTGAAGGCTGTATCGCATTCTTCTGACCACTTCCAATGGACCTGTTTTTTCAACAGCTCATTCAGTGGATGTAATACTGTAGCCAAATTTGGTAGGAGCTTCCCATAATTGTTCAAAAGACTCAAAAATGATCGAAGTTCAGTGACATTCTTGGGAGTGGGTGCATTTCTAATTGCATCCAGCTTTCTTTTCGTTTGCTGTAAACCATATTTGTCTACTCTTGTGCCCTAAGTATTCCACTGAGTTTTGAAATAACTCACACTTGTGAACAGTCACTTGTACTCTGTGCTTCGCTGTCCATTTGAGCACTTCATTCAATACGTTATTATGGATTTTCCTGTTTGGTGCTGAAATGAGTATGTCATCTAAATAACATACCTTCAATGCCTTGCAGAATCTGGTTCATCACCCTTGGAATATAGAAGGGGAAGAAGACACTCCAAATGGTAGCCTATTAAATTGATATAAGCCTAGATGATTATTTATAGTCAAGCATGACTTGGACTCCTCAGCTAGTTCAAGTTGTAAGTAGGCATTTGTTAGATGTAACTTTGAGAAGATCTGACCACCTGTCGGCATTGTGAACAAATCTTCTACATTTGGCAATGTATTGGGTAGATTACCCTCGAGAACCTGGTTTACGGTTACTTTATAATCACCACACAACCTTACCTTACCATCTGACTTAGGTACAACAACAATGGGTGTAGCCCAATTACTTAGATCTACTTTAGAGATAATGTTCTCAGTTTCTCGTCTTTTGAGTTCTTACTCAACTTTCTCCTTGAGTGCCTATGCTATGGGACGTGGCTTGCATCCTTCTGTACTCTGACACTGCCTTGAAGTCTTGGATCGGACTGCCTGTTTCGCGGAACATTTTCGGATACTGCTTGATGACATCATCCTTCAAGGCAAGCTCTGAAATTGATCCTTGTATTTCACCGGTATGGTGATACGTCCTACCACAGGGATTTGCTCTCCTGAGTAGCCTCGCAGCTCTATCTTTGATTTCTCCAGTGGAAAATCACTCAACTTCTCGAGATACAGCGATTCCGGTACTATGCTCACAGATGCACCAGTGTCAATTTCCATGGGTATCCTGGTTCCTGCAACATCCAATTAGATGACGATACATCGCGAATCGTTGTTCGGTACCCTTGTG
This sequence comes from Pristiophorus japonicus, assembly GCF_044704955.1. Classification (NCBI taxonomy): domain Eukaryota; kingdom Metazoa; phylum Chordata; class Chondrichthyes; family Pristiophoridae; genus Pristiophorus; species Pristiophorus japonicus. The sequence goes on along the minus strand of NC_091977.1, from coordinate 110,314,417 downwards.
CGCCGATAATGTGTACCTCCAGAACCTCTTCGTCCTGTTGCTTCTCTTCAATGCTATGTAGACTCTGGCAATTTCTACTTCTAGCATTGAGCATCGGGTTATTCTTCAGTCAGCACACCTTCGCAAGATGTCCTGTTTTCTTGCAGAAGAAATACTCTGCCCTCACATATGGGCAGCTTTGAGCAATGTGATGTTCCAGATAACGATAGCATGACTTCAATGCACTGTCACCTTGGCCAGTTGCTGAGGCCTTGGGGCCCAACTGCCTTTTACTTTTAACCTGCAGGCAATTCACCTTTTTTGTCTGATGACTGGAAATGATGCAAAATTCTCTGGAGTATTGATCGGCCATATTCATCGACATAGCTGTGACAAGCTAAATCAAAAGTCAAGTTAGGGGTTGTCAACAACTTTCTTCTGATTGCTTAATTTTTCATCACACAAACCAAGCGGTCACGCAATGCTCGGTCCTGAAAGTTTCCGAAACGACAGTGAATGTGTACTCACTCTCGTCAGGTAATTGATATTGTTTTTCAAAACAGTAAATTTCAGCAATTTCCAGGGGCTCAGGACTGTAGTGCGAATCTTTGTCAGTGGCGTGTCCTTTGGCTTGACGGGAACAAGCACATTTTTCTGGATTTCATACACCTTGGGGCCTGCTTCAGCCAGGAAAACAGCCTGTTTTCTATCTAATACCACTCAGTTATGGTTTTCATCATCAGGAACTTCGACGATACTATTTACGGTGAAAAACATTTCTAGCCGCTCCACATACGCTCCGAAAGTCTCTCGGTCGCAATGGAACTTACCCAAGCACCCTATTATTCCCTTAGGCACAGCCATCTGGACTCTGACAGTTGAGCCAAGTGTGCTTGAAATTTAGCTTGGATTTTTAGCTGTGCTACAAAACAAAGAACCTTTCAAAGTCTCTCTGCTGGTTGGTTGGAACATCCACCAACAAAAATTTCAGCTAGGGAAACCAGAAATCCGATCCTATAGCGCCAATGTGATCTACACTGTACATTAATGATTTAGATGAGGGGATTAAATATAGTATCTCCAAATTTGCAGATGACACTAAGTTGGGTGGCAGTGTGAGCTGCGAGGAGGATGCTGTGAGGCTGCAGAGCGACTTGGATAGGTTAGGTGAGTGGGCAAATGCATGGCAGATGAAGTATAATGTGGATAAATGTGAGGTTATCCACTTTGGTGGTAAAAACAGAGAGACAGACTATTATCTGAATGGTGACAGATTAGGAAAAGGGGAGGTGCAAAGAGACCTGGGTGTCATGGTACATCAGTCATTGAAGGTTGGCATGCAGGTGCAGCAGGCGGTTAAGAAAGCAAATAGCATGTTGGCCTTCATAGCAAGGGGATTTGAGTACAGGGGCAGGGAGGTGTTGCTACAGTTGTACAGGGCATTGGTGAGGCCACACCTGGAGTATTGTGTACAGTTTTGGTCTCCTAACCTGAGGAAGGACATTCTTGCTATTGAGGGAGTGCAGCGAAGGTTCACCAGACTGATTCCCGGGATGGAGGGACTGACCTATCAAGAAAGACTGGATCAACTGGGCTTGTATTCACTGGAGTTCAGAAGAATGAGAGGGGACCTCATAGAAACATTTAAAATTCTGACGGGGTTAGACAGGTTAGATGCAGGAAGAATGTTCCCAATGTTGGGGAAGTCCAGAACCAGAGGACTAAGGATAAGGGGTAAGCCATTTAGGACCGAGATGCGAAGGAACTTCTTCACCCAGAGAGTGGTGAACCTGTGGAATTCTCTACCACAGAAAGTTGTTGAGGCCAATTCACTAAATATATTCAAAAAGGAGTTAGATGAGGTCCTTACTACTAGGGGGATCAAGGGGTATGGCGAGAAAGCAGGAATGGGGTACTGAAGTTGAATGTTCAGCCATGAACTCATTGAATGGCGGTGCAGGCTAGAAGGGCCGAATGGCCTACTCCTGCACCTATTTTCTATGTTTCTATGTTTCTATGTATTCTTTACGACATCACAAACACACACATACACAAGATGGCTCTACAGGAACATGTCACATGATCCTTTTATTGTATTTACATGAGTAGTTGCATTACCACAGTGGTCCACTAGGTGGAGCAGTAGTCCACTAGGGGGAGCTCTATATTACACCTGCCACCACTGTCTGCTCTTGTCCACTTATGAACTAGGATCACCAGGTGAAAAGCCAATTATTGGTCTAACTGGAGCCACAAAAGTACATGCATTTGAGCTGGTCATAGTAAGTATGAGCCCTGTGATGGTGCAACCTCAAAAGGAACCAATTTTTCTGACCTGGTTAGGTTATTAAAGCACTTCCTGCACTGAACCCAGGAGCGTAGTATACTGATTCTGCTGCTGATGTCCTCGGCTGCCTCCAGCTAAGCTTTCTTTGTGGCAACAGTCGGTTTCTTCCTCCCATTGCTGGGGAAGAGAATCTCTCTCCGACTCCTCACTGCCAGTAGTACATCAAGGGAAGCGACATTAAACCAGGGCGCAGCCTTTGAGCGTCCTGAATCCTTATTCTAGAATTGCTGTCTCTGTGCCAGACCTCCCACCTCCTCCAAATTTCATCTTTGGATTGGCCCCATTAATGCTGCAGTTGAGATTGCGTCATGCGGGTCCGCACCTGGACGCTCACTGCCACGGATTCAACGCCAAACCCGGAGGCACCGGAGGGACTGGAGTGCATCATCACGCCCGGCAACCAAATTTTAATTTGATTTTACGTTTTAAAGTTTAATTTGTTTTAATTGCCGGTGCTTTTAGTGTCCCCCTCCCCTTTTATAGGGGGCACTGGAAAAAATTTGATTTTAGCGCCCCAAAAAAAAAAACAAAAAAAAAAAGGAAAAAAAAAAAGGGGCCTTGAAAATGTCTGCTGTGTCACCCAGGCGGGTGGCACGGTTTAATGTTTATGTTTATTTTCAGGTAAACTCAACGCCAAACCCGGAAGTAAAATAATAATGATTTGCCTGTACTAAAATGCCACAGACGAAATGACACACGCTGAAATTCCTTCCAGGTTGAAGTAATATTGGGGCAAATATAAAGCTTAAATATGTATGCAGATTGAAGGTTAGTGGAAGAGTTACCAATATTGAGGCAGAAGTCACTCCAGATCTGAAGTGGATGACATAAGAAATGAATAAGGTAATTTAGGGGTACAGTAGCATAGTGGTTATGTTACTGGACTAGTAATTCAGAGGCTTGGACTAATGATCTGGAGACATGAGTTCATAATCCCACCATGGCAGCTGCAGAATTTAAATTCAGTTACTAAATAAATAGTGACCATGAAACTACTGGATAGTTGTAAAAACCCATCTGGTTCATTAATGTCCTTTAGGGGAGGAAATCTGCTGTCCTTACCTGGTCTGGCCGACACGTGACTCTTAACTGCCCTCTGAAATGGTGGCTCACCACCACCTTCTCAAGAGCAATTAGGGATGGGCAATAAATGCTGGACTTGCTAGCAATGCCCACATACCAGGAGCGAATTAAAAAAAATTGAGGTCCTATGATGCGGAATTTAAATTTCCTTATTCAAAAGGACGCTGATGGCATTTTAATTCGGACTGAGCAGGGACTGAAACACAAGAAATTTCCTTTACCTGTAGATTTTTCACAATACCCAAGTATTTTCTAAATGTTTCCTACCTAGATCTTTCAGAAATTGCTGCTATTTTCAGTAGGTATGGAGCAGCTGCTTTGGTTGGGAAACAGGAGACTTAATAGTCTTAACATACATTTTTTCATGGAACTTTCAACATGCTTTAACTTACAGCAGCAGGTTCCTCTTTGATGAGCCGGCCTGCTCTGAATGCTCGTACATAAGAAATATCTAAACTGATAACAGCATAATTTTTCTGGGGGGCCATGCATCTGAGCACTGAACAGGTACAGGGCACCTGAAGTGCACTTCACCTGTCCTGACCAAGGTATGCCTGAACTTAAGTGGGTAGGATCATTAACATGGTCCAGTTGCTTGTCCGGCATAGGCCTACCCATTGGCAAGGTCTTGTCCCACGATTTGGGGGTGGAAGGAAAGCACAGCTACGGGGCTCAAAGGCAGGCATCTGTGGGACTGGCCATTGGCCTCTAAGCCTTCTGGATGTTGTAGAGTAATCACCAAAAGGCTTCCAGGACTGAAAGTCCAATGGGTCCTGCAAGAAAAAGGAGGCCACATACTTTTTACCCTTCCTCTTACTGACAGACGCTTTCAAACTCTCCAGCCTGAGTGGTGTCCAGGTGTCAGATACCTTGCCAGCTTCCTGGAAATGAACACATTTTAGACGCAAACACAGGAAATTGAGACAGAGCACAGGGAATGCTCCATAATTACCTATTGCAAACACTAGACCTGTCCTGCATCTCAAGGGAAGCTCTAGTAATACTGGGGCAACAAAAAAGGGCTAGAGATAACATACCCTAAATATTATTATTTTAGCTATGAGGAAAGATTGGATAGGCTGGGGTCAATAACCAGGGTCATAAATTTAAAGTTAATGGTCGGAGGTTTGGAGGGGATTTATGGAGAAATGTTTTCACCCAGAGGGTGGTGGGGGTCTGGAACTCACTGCCTGAAAGGGTGGTAAAGCCAGAAACCCTCATAGCATTTTAGAAGTACTTGGATATGCACCTGAAGTGCCATAACCTACAAAGCTATAGACCAAGAGCTGGAAAGTGGGATTAGGCTAGATAGCTGTTTGTCGGCCGGTACGGACACGATGAGCCAAATGGCCTCCTTCTGTGCTGTAAATTTCTATACTTCTATGGTTGTAAGCTCATACCATTTGAAGGGTCAGCATGCAGGGGTGTTTTTTTACTGGATCTCCAACAGTCATCAGCTGATCGCGGTTGATTTGTATTTGTTGACCTACAGAAAATAAAACAATAATGTTGTTCTAAAAGTTACTCTAATGGAGCTTTCTGTGAGAGAATGATAGCTCCCTTAAACAACTACAATGCAGCAGCTTTGGTGTAGAATGTCTGCATATATGTAGAATCTATGCCAAATTATGTTTAGAAACTAGAGGAATTCCTGTTCATGGCTCACAATGAGCTGTAGATTACACAGTTTCAAAACTGAGTTCTGGGGAGCAGGAGTGAGGCAGGAATGCACATCTCCAATAAAAATAAAATTGTAAAGCAGTTTGTAAAAGATCTGCTGAGACATAATGAGGTGTTTCCTCAAAAATAAATGTTATCTTTCTTAAGGGGGCAATTTTAACTGCCAAAAACGGGTAGCTTGGGGTCGGGTGAGATGTAAAAATCTGCCTCCAACCCGCCCACTTGCAGGTTTAACGGAGGCAGGACAGGGGGCGGGCAGCCAACCCGCTGCCAGGAGCCGGATGGCCATTTAAATTTAAAGTGAGAATGGGAGCCTCATATTTAACCTGTCTGTCAGTGTTAACCCTGGCCAGCCGGGTTTCCTCTACAGGTTCAGGGGATACGTAAGTGCCTTTGGAGCACTGCTTGGGCCAGGAGGAGCAGGAGTGCTTCCTTCAAGCTACCCACTTCCCTACCATCAGAACTCCCCTGTCATCCTGTCAACCCTCCAAAGACCCCCTGGAGTCAGGGATCGGATCCCCCACTCGAGTCGGAGATTGGACTCCCCCCCCACTCCCACTAACAGCTGCAGGATCTTTACCCACTCCTGTGGCCTGCTCCACAGTGCTCTCTGCCCAACTGGGAACCAAGCCTGTCAATTAGGTGGGATCCTTTCGATAAAAAATGAGGCAGGTTGTGGAGTCAAAACTCTACAGTATGCGCGACACCCAGACCTCCAGGTTTCCCGACCGAGGCTCCTCCCACCACTCGAAAAACCAGCCCTATCAATATCGGGGCCAAAACTCTGCAATTTACTTGGGGTGGTGGGGGGGAGGGAACATCCCCTGCCGAACAAATCAAATAGGAACTATATCTCAACGGTTCATAGATGCAGGTTCTTAAAATGGGACCAAGAAAAAGAAAACTTTAAAAATGATTTAACTAATTTACATCTTTCCTTCTTAATCAAGTATCTCGGTAACAATGTAATTAAAATATTCTGCTTACATGTTTAAATTCAGAATTGTTATTCAGAACTTCACTTAAAACCTGAATAACGGTATCGCCCTTCAGAATTTCTGCTGTTTACATTTTTTTTTGCTGGTTGTTTTTGAGTTCTCTCCGAGCTAATCGTGGAATTTTAGCTGGGTGTAACCATTTTGAATACATGATGAACTTCAAATATTAAATCATGGCAAAATTACAAACTGCTAAGTTTCATTGATCACATATATGCAATATGCTGTATTTACTAAATGAACAGCCCCTAATAGTATCTTACATTGGTTTTTTTACAACAAAGTTACTTCAGAAAAAGTTTACCTTTATGCTTTATCTTGTTTGGATATTTTATACATTGAAAAGAACAAATTCTGACCACTTTCACTACTAAAAAAAGTCCTTCATGGTTTCCTTCCTCAGTTCTAAGTAATTTCCCATCAATGCACAGGAGCAGTGAAGGGATGCCACTTATAAGCAGCAAGTTCTGTCATTCTTTGTGATTAGTCTGTTTTTCTGTCAATCACAATATTCTGGAAATTGTAGGGTGGGAGAGAAGCAGAGAAGGATAAGTGAGGAAGAGAATGGGGAGCAAAAGACCTTGCACAGAAGAAATGTTTTTATAAAATAGAATATTTTTTTTAAAATATGAAATAATGGATTTCTCTTGGTATTGCTTGTGTTATATCAGATGATGTGCTGTTTTATAAAGATAGGAGTGTTATGCACTGTAACATTCAATGCATTATTCTTCTCATGTTCAACTAAGTCCCTTTAAGCGCACAAGCACTAACCATTGTTGAGTAAACAGAGGCTGAGATAATTTGGTCAGGGAACTTCAGACACTGGAATGCACTTGTCAATTTCAGGCTGGAAGTGTAACCATCATTCTAAGAGCATTGAAATGAATAACATAACACAATGCCAGTGTTTATTGCTTTCAGGGCATTATTGTGCAAATGTCAACAAATTATGAAGATTAAATATGAAACCTAGGTTTAAAATAAACTGTTTATGTTTAGATGGATTTCAACAAACAATGAAAAAACATGGGTTGAATCCAATTCTGTCTCCAATCATTTTAGAAAAGAAAAGTAAAATAAAAGAGGTGAAATTTCACTTTTCACTCATGACTACATTTTCACAAAAAACACGAATTCTGGGGTGGATTTTAACAGGAAACTGCTCGGGCTAATTTCCCACCCACCAGAGGCAGCAAGATGCCAAGGCAATTTTAGCCACCAGACCTCATCTAAATGCCACTAGTTCACTTCCCACCTGAAAAGGGGGGACACGGAGGGTGTGGGGGGAGGTGGCACGAGGACACATTGCAGCTGTCAGCAGGGGAAGGTTGAACGGTCAAGAGCTTGCAGGTAAGTGGTGGGGAAAGCATTTCGGGAAGGTCTCGCAGAAGATATGGGGTTTATTCCGAGGCAGAGGAGGCCATTATTTTCCTTGTGGAGCCCTGCTCTTCCTGACCCCACAAAGGAAATGTTGTCACTTACCTGAAGAACCTCTTTGTCCTTCCCACCAGCTGCTGACCTGCTTCAGTCGGGTCATCATAGGCAGTCCCTCGAATTAGTGCCTCCATGCTAAAAGTGAGTTCTCAGGTGACTGAACAGTCCAATACGGGAATTGCAGGAGGCGGTGTTGAACCTCATCGTCGATGTCTGCCCTTGCTGATAATAGGCTCTGAGGTATGGAAAGTGGTCCACGTTGTCCAGGGCCGCACTGTGGATAGTGATGACTGAGGGGGTCAGTGCTGTGTGGCGGGGTCAGGTTGGTGGAGGACCTTTGTCTTACGGATGTTTAGTGTCAGGCCCATACTTTCGTACGCCTCGGTGAAGATGTTGACGATGACTTGGAGTTCAGCCTCTGAATGTGCGCAGACGCAAACATCGTCTGTGTACTGTAGTTCGATGACAGAGGATGGGACAGTCTTGGATCTAGCCTGGAGGCGACGAAGGTTGGAAAGCCACGGCGGCCTCTCCGTTCAGTCCCAGTTAAAATGCCATCAGCGGACCCCAACCTCAATTACCTTAGTCGGGCAGGTGCAACAGCTTTCACTCCATCAATGTGCAGCGGGTGTGCAACCACAAGATGTTTATGCATACGTGCGCAAGATTCCTGGGCAGCTGCCATGATGCTTTGATCCTGCGGCAGTCCGCCCTTCCTGATCTCTTCATACCTCGGAGCAGAGCTACAGGCTGGCTGCTCAGAGACAAAGGCTATCCACTTGAAATGTGGCTGATGACACCCGAGGTATGAGGCCCAGGAGCGATACAAATCTTTACTGTTTTTCTAGCACTTCTTTATGGTGCAACGCCTGTTGCTTCAGCAGAGGTAGAAGCAGACTGCTCAGATCCCTGCTCTGACTGCTGAGATGGTCTTCGCCATCATCCTCTGGGTTTTGGAGCCTGTGAGGGCCCTGCCAAAGAAGACTCCACCTGCACCAGTGCAGGAGCAGACTTGGCCATCGGGACACAAAGCTCCATAAGAGGGGTGTAATGGGTGGAAGTCCCCACTTCCATGTCCCACTTTCACCAACATCCCTCTCATGGCCCAGCCGAACTTCCCTGCGAGTAATGTGCAGAACACTTTGCTGCAGAACGGCCAAGGCTAGGGTATCATTCATCACATTTAAAGTGCCATTCATAATGTGCAAGTAACTGATTAAGGTCTGCATGCACGTGTGTGATTGCCAAACTTGATGCTCAATGCGGACGAAGACATCATCGCAATGGCCTGTGATATCATGCCACTAATGCTTGAGACGGACTTCTCCAATCTCGCTGCAATGGTGCACAGTGCGGCTGGAACGTCTGCCAGTACATCTGTTGTTGCTCCGGAAGTATCCTGTTCATCGATGGCCTCCGAGAAACAGCATCTGCATCCAGCTGAGCAGAGATTCGAGAGTCCTGCGCTCTCTGATATGGACGCAGCACTGCTTTCCCTGACTCCACCATCTGTTCCTGCTCACTTGTGAAGTATGAGTCACCATGTGAAACCCCAATTTATCTCTCTAAGTTCTCCCACCTCTGAGCTGGTGCATTGTGTGCGTAAGTCAGAGGGAGTAAGCTTCTCTGAGGAGTTGGGGGCGGCATCCTCGACCATCTCCTGTGGAACGTGTGAAGGCCCTGTGGGTGATAAAAGACATAAATGAGTACTGTCAAGATACAAATGTTTGAAATTTCACTCGCTGTTGACATCAAGTCAACATGATTGAGTGGCTGTGTGATATTTAATTGTGTCACCAGGTAGCTGTTAGGCCCCTATCTCCCCATCTCCGATGGCCAGGCACGCCAAGACACCACTGATCTCCAGCACCCCCTCCTCTGTAGCTGTTAGTTGTAAGATGGCTGGAAGGCCACCTCTGCTTTTCTGTGCTCTCTTCTCCTGCAAGGAGGGAAAGAAGAAACTTATGAGTGAGAGTATTAGCATGTGTCGAACATATGGATGACTATGAGGGAGAGGCATGACATTGCACAAGGATGAGGGTGAATGTCAGTGGTGGATGGTCAGACGGGGAGGCAAGGAACTGCACAGACAGAGCAGGATGGGTGTATCTGCAAGATAAGTTGGTGTGAGGCGGCAAGGGGTTGGCGCATGGCCGACAAGGGGTCAGAGCGTCGGACGATGCGGAAAGTCGTTTCCGCCGCCCCCGGCCCAGGGGTAATTGCAGATGGGTCGCATCCTCCGTCGGCCCCCCGGTCGATAAGGCCTTACCGTCCCGTTACCGCCTCTTACGGTACTTAAAAAAGGGGCCAATTTTGTCTCCTACACTGCTACCCAAAGCGAAAGTGGGTAATATTGTTTATTGCTCTGTATGACTTTTGCTTAAGATATTGAGGGGCCGAAATTGCCCCTTTTTATAAGGCCCATGGCCGCCTGAAAGCGGCAGCCACGGGTCGGTGCGGACTTGCCGAGGAGGGGTTGCCATTTTGAATATTGCCCTCCTTTAGTTTTGGAGTGGTGTCGGGGACCGCCCCGCTCATTTTCCCACCGTGTCATGCACGCACTGAAAACTAATTGCCCGGCGTCGACCATCTTTCTGAAATTGTCCCATGCGGAATTGCCCCGCGGGAGCGGCACCGCCGCTGGTTGGTGCCACTGACAACTTTTGCTGTCGGTACCTTTTTGTGGCTGGGTGGCGCGACATCCCTTAAAGGGGAGGTGGTGCTTCCATTGACTCCATTTTATGTGTTATTTTCGGCCGACTGCCAGGTCAAGCCGAGAATTATGCCCGCAGGTTCAGCCCGGCCACCAACAGGCAGCCTGGCACCCCCTCTTGGATGCCAGGCTGCTGGTCCAGCCGAAACCATCCCTGGTGGCCCAGTGTTTGCCACTAAAGTGGCTGCAGAGTTCGCAGCAGGCCTCCCCTTTAACTGAAGGGAAGGGAAGTTGTGACACACCAGCGCGATGAAGTCATCAGTGCAGCGTTGATGATTTGGAGCGAAGGCCACTCCGACCCGCCCCAACTTCCGTTCCGCTAATGGCGGCTACTCCGACCCAACCGCACTTCCGCCCCTCTCCCCACATCAACACTGCTCTGACCGGAAACAAAAACCAAAGAGCTGAATTTCTCCAGATTGTCCGCCCTATGCATTGGGACGGACGGAACACTTGAAAAGCGGTAGGTGCGATCCGTTTCGGGTGGAGGGCAATTTCGGCCCCTGAGTGTGTCAAGACTTGATCAAACGCAATAAAAATTATTTGCAAGCAAAAATGATGTCAAGTCTAAGAACCTTACAATGCCCCTGGAGTTGCCACACACTCCGTGGTTGACTGCAGTGCAGAGAAGCCTTCCCTGCACTACTGTACAAGTGTTATTAGTGGACTCCTCCATTCTTCTAGCCAGGCCTTGCAAAGTAGTTCCATTGACTTGCGAATGACTTTGCTCAGATACCCATTTTTTCTATGTAGTGCAATGCACTTTAAGTCACATAATGTTACCTCTTAAAGTTCACAATCTACATCTTCTGGGTGTATACAACTGTGCTAGTGCTCGCAACAGTTTATGAGAATGATAAAGGGTGCTGAGATGTTCAGGGCCGCCATCAGGAATCCTCCTGAACCCACTCCATGTCTTACCTGATTGCTGGCCTGATGGATTCTGGGCCAACTGATCTTCTCAGGTCCAAAGCCGACATGCTGCCTCTGGATGCCCATTTTAGGCAGGCAGCTGATTAGCTGAATGTTCATAAGGCCCGGTCATTACAATGGATCATACTTCCCACTGCAGATCTCAGGAAGGTGTTTTGCTGGATTTCTGCCCGGGAATTAAAATTACCCCTCAAATCTTTCTACTTTGTATATGCTCTCATTTTATTTCAACTTTGTCTGGCATATTGCATTATCACTCAAAGTATGCTATTGCCATGAGCAATATGAATTGTCCTTTGCAATAACTCCTGGTGTGACTCATAGGCTATTCATGTTTTTCATGCAGCAATAGTTAAAGATCATTATGTTTTGCCCTCCCACTTTTGTATGAAAGGGCTTGAATGCATGTAGGTCTCGCATTGTTACCAGATCCCTGTGGCTCATAGTGGATTGTAACTTAAGGTGTACAGCATGAAAGAAAAATATCCCATCATTATGCAGCATTTTGTTTAGTGATGCTACAGATAGCCTCCTTTCATCCCCTGAAATACACTATTGGTCTGCATTAATGACATGCAGAACAGTCTAAAGAGAGGATTAGTAATCTTGCAGATTTTTAAAAACAAAGAAAGCAGATGTAGGAGATGCTTGTCCCAGACCTAATTTTAGCTGAAATTGTTTTTATTTATTTATTTTGCCTGCAGCTACATTTTTATAACTGGAAAAGTCAGCAAAGCTCAGATATCCACCAAGAAACAAGTGTAAGCAGAAGGTTGTGAAAATCATTCAAAGAAACAGTTCAAGGTACATTACTTTAAACTGCAATACTTTATTGCTCAATTTACTTCAAAGCTTTACGGGCTAGAAATTCGTGGCCTTAACACCACTCTGTAGCGCCATTAAAATACTGCTAAAACGGTGGCCATTACTCTTTTGCACCTGCTAGCGAGTCCATCGGCCGCTCTTTCATCAGCTGCTGGCAGATACTGTGGCATCACCGCTTTCATCCTTACCTTTGCGCTGCTGGTAACTGGCAGCGTCACGCGAACAAAATGACGGCACTGTGATGTAAATCGCTGTGCAATGCCAACTTAACATCACAAGCATGAACTTCGACCCGAGCGCTGAATTCAGCGCAGAGTTCTATGCATGGTAGGTTAACCTGGCGTGCAAGTAGGCTGACTGTGGCAATGTCTGCACCTCTTAAAGGGACACACACATCGTTCAGTTAAGTTTGGATTGAAGGTTTTGGTGGGGTTTTTTTGATTTTATTGAAGTGGTGGTTTGCTACAGTAGATGTGAAAAGTTTTTTAAGTGTGTAGCGAGAGCTGTTGGACACTTGCAAGGGCTCAGATGGTAAAGGAAGGCCTTTGAGAAGACAGGAAATGCTGCAAATACTCAGCAGATCACGCAACATCTGTGGAGAGAACAACAGAGTTCACACCTCAGGTCGAGATGCTGCCGGACCAGTTGAATATATTTTTTTAATTCGTTCCTGGGACGAGGGCATCACTGCTAAGGCCAGCATTTATTGTCCATCTCTAATTGCCCTTGAGAAGGTGGTGGTGAGCCACCTTCTTGAACCACTGCAGCTCCCACAGTGCTGTTAGGGAGAGAGTTCCAGGATTTTGGCTGAGCGACTATGAAGGAACGCGATCTATTTCCAAATCAGGATGATATGTAACTTGGAAGGGAACTTGGGGGTGGTGTTGTTCCCATGCACCTGCTGCCTTTGTCCTTCTAGGTGGTAGAGTTTGCAGTTTTGGGAAGTGCTGTCAAAGAAGCCTTAGCAAGTTGTTGTACTGCATCTTGTACATGGTATACATTGCAGCCACAGTGTGCCGGTGGTGAAGGGAGTGAATGTTTAAGGCGGTGGATCGGGTGCCAATCAAGTGGGCTGCTTTGTCCTGGATGGCGTCGAGTTTCTTGAGTGTTGTTGAAGCTGCACTCATCCAGGCAAGTGGAAAGTGTTCCATCACATTTCTGACTTGTGCCTTGCAGATGGTGCAAAGGCTTTGGGGAGTCAGAAGGTGAGACACTAGCCGCAGAACTCTCAGCTTCCAGCTGCTCTTGTAGCCACAGTATTTATGTAGCTGGTTCAGTTAAGTTTCTGGTCAATGGTAACCTCTCCCCCCAGGATGTTGATGTTGGTGGATTCATCAATGGTAATGCCTTTGAATGTCATAGTGCCGTGGCTAGCCGCTGTCCTGTTGGAGATAGTCATTGTCTGGCACTTCTGTGGCACGAATGTTACTTGCCACTTATCTATCCAAGCCTGAATTTCGTCCAGGTCTTGCTGCATACTGGCATAGACGGCTTCATTATCTGAGGAGTTGCGAATGGAACTGAACACTATGCAATTATCTGCAAACATCCCCACTTCTGACCTTAAGATGAAGGGAAGGTCAGAGAGTTGTGAACCTCTGGAATTCTCTACCACAGAAAGTTGTTGAGGCCAGTTCGTTAGATATATTCAAAAGGGAGTTAGATATGGCCCTTGCGGCTAAAAGGATCAAGGGGTATGGAGAGAAAGCAGGAATGGGATACTGAAATTGCATGATCAGCCATGATCATATTGAATGGTGGTGCAGGCTCGAAGGGCCGAATGGACTACTCCTGCACCTATTTTCTATGTTTCTATGTCATTGATAAAGCAGCTGAAGATGGTTGTGTCTAGGACACTTCCCTGAGGAATTCCTGCAGCATCAACCTGGGGTTGAGATGATTGGACTCCAACAACCACACCATCTTCCTTTTTGCTAGGTGTGACTCCAGCCAGTGGAGAATTTTTTCCCTGATTCCTATTTACTAGGGTTCCTTGATGCCACATAGTCTAATGCTGCCTTGATGTCAAATATAGTCACTCTCACCTCACCTCTGTAATTCAGCTCTTTTGTCCATTCTTGGACCAAGGCTGTAAATTGGTTTGGAGCTGAGTGATCCTGGCAGAGCCCAAACTGGGCATCAGTAAGCAGGTTATGGGTTAGTAAGTGCCACTTGATAGCACTATCAACAACACCTTCCACCATTTTGCTGATGATTGAGAATAGACTGATGCGGCAGTAATTGGCCAGATTGGATTTGTCCTGCTTTTTGTGGACAAGACATACCTGGGCAATTTTCCGCATTGTCGGATAGATGCCAAAATTGTAACTATACTGAAACAGCTTGGCAAGAGGAATGGCTAGTTCTGGAACACAAGTCTTTAGCACGATATTGTCATGGCCCATAGCCTTTGCTTTATTCAATGTGCTCTGCCGTTTCTTGATATCAAAGGGAGTGAATCGAATTAGCTGAAGACTGGCATCTGTGATGGTGGGAGCCTCAGGAGGAGGCCGAGAAGGATCATCCACTCGGCACTTATGGCTGAGGATGGTTGCAAACACTTCTGCCTTTTCTTTTGCACTCGTATGCTGGGCTCTGCCATCATTGAGGATGGAAATATTTATGTAGCCTCCTCCTCCCCTCGTCAGTTGTTTAATGGTCCACCACCATTCACGACTTAATGTGGCAGGATTGATTCGTTGGTTGTGGGATCGCTTCGCTCTGTCTATAGCATGCTGTTTTCATTGTTTAGTATGCATGTAGTCCTGTGTTGCAGCTTTCCCACGTTGGCACATCATTCTTAGATACGCCAGGCATACTCTGCTACACTCCTTAATGAAGCTGGGTTGGTCGCCTGGCTTGATGTTAATGTAGAGTGAGGGATATGCCGGGCTATGAGGTTACAGATTGTGGTGGAATATAATTCTGCTGCTGCTGATGGCCCATAGCGCCACATGGGTGCCCAGTTTTGAGCTACTAGATCTGTTCTGAATCTATCCCATTTAGCACGGTGGTTGTGCCACACAAGACGATGGATAATGTCCTCAGTATGAAGACGGGACTTTGTCTCCACAAGGGCTGTGTGGTGGTCGCTGCTACCAATACTGTCATGGAATGATGGATCTGCAACAGGTAGATTGGCGAGGACAACGTCAAGTAGGTTTTTCTCTCATGTTGATTCTTTTACCACCTGCTGCAGGCCCAGTCTGGCAGCTATGTCCTTCAGGACTCGGTCAGCTCAGTCAGTAGTGGTGCTGTCAAGTCACTCTTTGTGATGGACATTGAAGTCCCCACCCAGAGTACTCTTGCTACCTTCAGTGCTTCTTCCAAATGGTGTTTAACATGGAGCAGTGCTCATTCGACAGCTGAGGGAGGGCGGTAGGTGTTAATCAGCAGGAGGTTTCCTTGACCATGTTTGACCTGACGCCATGAGACTTCATGGGGTCCGGAGTCAATGTTGAGAACTCCCAGGGCCACTCCCTAACAACTGTATACTATTGTGCCGCCACCTCTGGTGGATCTGTCCTGCTGCTGGATGGCGATGGAGGAGTCTGGGACATTGGCAGAAAGGTCTGATTCTGCAAGTATGACTATGTCAGGCTGTTGCTTGTGTAGTCTGTGGGTGAACTCTCCCACTTTTGACACAAGTCCCCAGATGTTTGTGAGGAGGTCTTTGCAAGGTCGACTGGGCTGGGTGTACCTTTGTCATGTCCGAAGTCGGTGCCAAGGTTGATGTCAGGTGGTCTCTCTGGTTTTATTCATATTATTGTTTCTTGTAGCAGTTTGTTACAACTGAGTGGCTTGCTTAGTCATTTCAGAGGGCAGTTAAGAGTCAACCACACTGCTGTGGGCCAGACAAGGTAAGGATAGCAAATTTCCTTCCCTAAAAGACAGTAATGAACCAGATGGGTTTTTACGATAATCCGGTAGTTTCAGTCACCGTTACTGATACTCGCTTTTTATTCCAGATTGATTTAATTAATTGAATTTAAATTCCACAGCTGTTGTGGTAGGTTTGACTCACGTCTCCGGATTATTAGTCCTGTGCTCTGGATTACTAGTCCAGTAACATACATAACCACATGCTACCCTTGCGTTTCCAGCACTTTATGCTGTCATTTTACATTTACAGCATGCGCTTGCAGAGGGAAGAGGAAGACACAAAAGAGGAGGAAGCCGAAGACGATCAGACAGAATGATGCATCCCAGACAGCCCCCTTGAGGCCGAGATATCTGGGTTAGAATCTTCCACTTGCGCTCCCAGTGACCGCAACCCCAAATCCCCTTACAACATTAGTCCCAGACCATACCTTCCATCTGTTACTGACCATCACAACATCCTTTGGCCACGATGCTGAAATAAAAGCCACCACAAAGCACACTTTCCAATCCACCTATATATGTCTATCCATCCAATGTGACATCAAGAAATCAACTCATTACCCATATGAATTATTTTAGTGAGTGTCTTTTCCTATCCTACTGATGCAGTGTTACCCCAGTGGCTGCAGCATGGCTGGTGGAAGGCTGCTGACTTTCAGTGGGGGCACTGCAAATGGCCTTGTTGGTTGACCTTGAGGATTTGGCAGCTGGAGGTGAGGTGAGGCTAGAAATGGGAGATGCGCCTCGTAATTGGAGCAGATTGTTGGTAGGTGAGTGATTGGCGGTGAGGGTTGTGCATTGAGCAGTGTGATGCTAGTGGTGCAGTTGGTAGGCGACACCTTTTGAAGATGCATTCACTCACCCTGACCAGTGGTCTGAGATTATGAAGCTTCTTTTTATTGCTTCAGTGTGCATGGCCCTTTTAATTCTCAGACCACTTAATTGCCCACAATTCCTTGTGAGCTCCACAGCCTTGCTTCCAGAGGCTGTGCGAAGCTCAAACACTGCTGCTGCACACAGACTTTGGGTTGGATGCCTCCAGTAACGCCATTAGGAAGGCGCGGCATGGCAGGTAAGTGCTGCGTCAACTCCCAGATTAATTTTGCTCCGTTAGCGTTGTGGCCATTTTCAGCTGCCGTTAACTCCAGTTGCCGGTGACACTGGCAACTTTATTGGCTAATATTAATTTTTCCCCCTACGTTTCTATAAACACACGATCCTTAAATTAGGTCAAATGGCCTGTTTCTATAATTTCAGTGCATTTTTTGTTTTAACTTATGTGAATAGACTATGTTTTAAACCACATTTAAAAAGTAACCATTTTTTCCAGATTCTTTGTGGGAAACATTTCAAAATTACCTTTTCCAAACTACCACAAAACAGAGTTAAGTGCATAAAATATGCACCCAGATAATATCAGTATTTTGTTTCTAAGAGGGCATATTTGTCACCGGGACAATAATGTAATATTTTTGTTTGTCTAGCTTTGACTTCATGCTTATTGTTTTTAATCCAATCAGACTATATAAGGGCCCGGATTTTGCGGAGGTAATGACGTCAAAACTGTCAGTAATTGCCGTCATTATCCCTCTGAAACTGACTGCAACTTCAGGATTTAGCACAAATGCAGATAATCGCAGAAATCCAGAAGTTGCGATCAGTCATTTCCTGCTCAGCACCCGTTGGGCTGTGGAACTCCCCAGAGCCGGCCGTCAGTTGAAATCACAAACAAGGACGAAAACGTCCCCTTTTATGATGGAATATCGCTGTTAAAAAACCCCTGATACTTTAAGCTTTGTTGAAAGAAGTGTAACTCGGTTTTTAACAATGTACTGACTGCTCAACAACAGTTCTGGCCCTGAAAACCTAATTTTATATTTGTGGAATGTCAAATGTTTATATTAATATGATTAAGAATTACAAGTTTTTTTTTGAAAGTTTGTTTATATTTCAGCGTCTACCTTAATCATAAGTGTATGTCTCAATCTTTATTTCATTCTCTGTAAAATTTATAAAAAGTAAATCTGTGCATGTTACTTCCTGGTTTGCTATCAATGTGATTGGCTGCTTAGCCAGCTTGATAACATCACTGTCATCAAAGATTCACTTGATTTGGCGCCAGATTCAAACTAAGGTCAGGAGAACTGAAATCGACGCCACAGAGATTGCTAGATCTTTGCAGGCAGCTTTCTTCGAGGTCAGCTGCGAGCGCCAGGTCAGGAAAGTTGAATACAGTTGCACATTCGCTTACATATAAATGCAAGTATATATAAAAGCAAGTCTTTCTTTCTTTCTTCTTTACATCCAATGGTGTACATCACACCCCTCTCACTCTGCCTTATCGAACAAGTGGGTCCATTGGTAAGGATTATGATTTGCATGTCGTCGCGAAGCAAGTGGAGGATGGTGACAAATTTTTTAGGACAGTCGAATTTGAGAAGGTCACTCCATAATCCCTCTCGGTTGACAGAGTCGAAAGGCCTTTGTGAGGTCAAATAAGGCCATGATACTGCTCCCTACATTTTCCTGGAATTTGTCGCGGGGTGAAAATCATGTCCGTTGTGCCTCTTAGTGGGCCGAATCGCACTGCAACTCTGGGAGGAGCTCTTCAGCCACTGGGAGGAGACGGTTGAGGAAGATCCTTGCGATGGTTTTCCCTGCGGCAGACAACAGGGAAACGCCTCTGTAATTACTGCAATCGGACTTGTCTCTTTTCTTGGAGATGGTCACGATTACGGCGTTTCTGAGATCCCCAGGCATGATCTCCTTCTTCCAAATAAAAGAGATGAGGTCATGGATTTGCGCTAAGAATACTTCTCCATCATGCTTCAATACTTTGGTGGTTTTCCATCTGCTCCTGAGGTCTTGTTGCTTTTCAGCCTTTTTAACCACATGCCAGGCTGGATTATACTGAGATAGTGGCTGAATAGCATGCTGTGGGATAGAGTCAAGGACACTCATGCCAAAGACAGAGTCTTGGTTAAGGAGACCTTCAAAGTGCTCCTTCCAGCGGGCATGACTGCCTCTCTGTCCTTGATGAGCACCTCTCCGTTCTTTGCTCTCAGTGGTATAGGTCCTTCGGTACTTGGACCGTAAGTGGTCTTGACTATGTTAAAGAATCCACGCACGTCATGATTGTCGGCTAGTTGCTGGATCTCCTGCACTCTTTCCACCCACCATCTGTTCCTTAGGTCACGAGTAGATCTGTTTTCTTTTTCTCGAGTTGTGATGATGTTTTCAATTCAAGAATGTCTTGCGTTTGCGGTTTATTAGCTTCTGGATCTCCTGGTCGTTCTCATCAAACCAGTCTTGATGTTTTCTGGTAGAGTAACCAAGAGTCTCTTCACAGGTGCTAATTATGGTGGACTTGAGGGCAGACTAGCCACTATGGACACTCTGCGGGCTCTGGTTCATTGAGAGTTGTCAGGTTGGCTGTGAGGCATTGACTGAATAGGGCTTTCTTTGCAGAGTCTTTGAATGCTACATTGTTGATTTTTTTGTGGCAGCGTTTCTGTTGCCGCCGCCATTTTGAGGGTAAGTTGATGGAAATAACAGAGCGAATTAGGCGATGGTCAGTCCAGCAGTCGTCAGCTCCAGTCATGGCACGGGTGATGCGGACATCCTTGCAGTCCCTCGCTCAGACAATGATGTAGTCTTACAGAGCCAATGCCTGGAACAAGGGTGTTACCATGAGGCCTTGTACATGGTGTTGGTTATGACAAGACCATGTTCTAAGCATTTCATCGGGAGGAGGATACCATTGGAGTTGGTTTTCCCTACTTCTTCCCTGCCAATCACACCTCTCCAGAGGTCTATGTCCTTTCCAACTCTGGCATTAAAATTGCCAAGTAGAATCAACTTGACGCCCATTGGGACTTGGGACAGGGATTGTTCAAGGCTGGAGTAGAATTCCTCTTTGGCCTCGTCCGTAGCTTCCAGAGTTGGGGCATACACACTGACGACCGTAGTGTACTGGTTCCGGGTTAAAGTGAGCTGAAGGGTCATAAGGCGTTCGTTTATCTGACAAGGGGAATCTCTAAGGCACCAAACTAGGTCATTTTTGAACCCCATGGAGACGCCGTTTTTTTCAGGTTTGCCTTTATAAAGGAAGGTGTATCCACCACCTTGTTCCTTGAGCTGGCCTTCTCCTGCCTGCCATGTCTCGCTCAGGTCGGTGATGTCGATGTCGAAGCATCTGAATTCCCAGGCTACGATAGCGGTGCGACGTTCAGGTCTGTCGCTGTTGGGGTTATCCAGAGAATCTGCATCAGAGGGTGCGGCCCTCTCCAAGCTCTGCTCAGCTGGACACAGATGCTGTACCCTGGGAACCGTTTATAAAAGGGATAATCATTAAGGGACAGCAGAAAATCTGCAATGAACTGACCAACATGTCACAGACACTGTCCACAACTGAGAGAGAATGGAGGAGTCCACCTCAAGCAGGAGTGGGTTGATGTCGCTTGGCATTGAGAGGATGGATATTCCATGGATACAGTGGCCAACTCTGTGGAACATCAATAGCGGCAATCAAATGAGTCCATGCAGGCCTTGACAATGGCTGTGCAGATTCTGGATGCCAGCATGTGTTTGCGAAAATGTTAAGTTGTTACGTTTCCGTCCTTTAGTATAATCATATAAATTTCATTACATTACACCACTTTCCCATGTTGCCTACTGTTGGTTACTTGGTGGCACCTTGCCTTTTTAGTTGCTTGTTGATGAATGGGAAGACATGAATTGACAGTGACCAATGGAGGGCGGGCGGGGGGGGGGGGGGGGTGTGCAATGGGTGGTTGGTAGGTAGTAGGCCTGCTTTTTGTCAATGCGATTGGTGGGCAGGGAGGTGAGAGTGGCCGTTGGATGTGGTTGCTAAATTGATCCAGTGATGGTAACTAACTGAACCTTATGGAATCTCTGGCATTCCGGGCAGCAATGTAAGTCGCTGGTGCTGTGCTGGGGTCGCTATCTGCATCCTCTGCCTCCATTTCATTCTCCTTCCCCTCCTCTTCATTGGATTCATTTGCAGACAATGTGTGTTCTGCGCTTTGTCATTCCTGCAGCTTCTTGCTGCTGCGCAATGTTCGATCCTGGAAGAATCCACAAGGAAAAAGGTTGAGGGCTGTAGTTACTTTCACAACCACTGATAATGTGTGGCCACCAAGTCCAGCAGGGAGAAGATCTACTTCTAGGAGGCTGCAGATGTCTGCCACCACCTGACATGACAACCTCAGCCTCTGGAAACACTGCACTTCTGAGAGGTCAAGGAAGCTGAGCCTCTGCCTGTCACATGGGTAGTGCCTCTTGTGAGCTCAATCCCTATGCTGTGCCCCTCTCTGCTCACCAACTGCAGATCTCTCCACAGCAGCTGTTGCTGAATGTCATCTTGCTCCTTGTCCGAGGTCCAGTCTATGGCAGCCAAGGTGCCACCCATTCTGATCTGAGTCTCAAAACTTCCAAAGCGTAGAAACTAACATCTCACCACAAGTACTCTGAACAAACCCTTTCCTAGTAAGAAGGCAGCTGTCAGCATTGAGTATTTATTGCTGTATTTGCCTGACTTTTAATGAGCCCCATGAATTGTGGTTGTGTTCTCGCCTTCGTTTTAATGATGAGTTTCAGGGAGCCCAGGAAACCTGTGGATGGGCTGTTAAATTTGAATGTAGGTTGAAATATTGCTAGATTAAACAATTAATATATTTAAATTGGTAACCTGGGTCTCTGGAACCACACAAATGCATTTCCGGCCACTTTAACTCCCCACCCACACATAAAACCACGCACTGCTCCAGGTTAAAATTCCCCCCATTGGATAATTTCCAGTAGCTCTAAAAATAATTACCAGACAGGGTTTACTATTCATTATCCTGGACATATCATTAAAAGTTGATCTAGATCTCAAGATTCTCAAAGCTATGGAGAGTTCGAAATCACCCTCAAAGTGATCTAAGATTCAGAGGCATAAATAGATCCCAAGAAGTGGTGGGAGAAAAAGTGACTGAAGGTATGATAAAAGAGGCAAGATTTTGAAGCTTTTGAAATGGAGGTCGGGGGTGGGGGAGAGAGGTAGCAAGATGGAAGGGTTTAGGAAAAGCAATCAAGAATGTGGGGCCAAGAGAGCTGAAGGCATTGCAATTGAAAGTGGAGTGGTACAAAGTATAACAGAGTCAGATAAGGGAGAATCAACCCTGACATAGGGCTAAAGGAACATATAAACAAAGACACAGATTTTGAATACAATGCATGCCGGCGGAGTGGGGGGGGGGGGGAGGCGGGGGATAATGGAGGGGGGTGGGAGACTAATGAAGATTGGGAAGGACAGGAGTGATAGGGGACAATATTAATTGTAGAATTTTGGATAAACTATAGATTATGTAGAATGAAACTCAGTTGGCTGGCAAGGAGAATGTTGGAGAAGTCAAGCCTGGTGAGGACTAGACTAGAATTTTATTTACCTCAGCAGGTCCGGTGCGGGCAGTGTCTGTGGCGGGTGGCAACCCTGCTGCTATCTCCATCCCACTGTTGAAAATAAACTTAATTTAATGGGGCCTATTAAGCCCATCCAGCACATTACCCGGCCCAATTAGATGGGGCGGATCTGGTGACGCGTTTTCAGCCAGGATCTGTAAAGGGACCATGGCCACATTAGATTTGAAGTTTCATCTAACATAGTGCTGTCAGTATGGAGTGCTGCAAACACTGGCAATGACTGAATGACTGCACAGGGATGCACGGCTGACCATGGGTTCTCCGATGACTCCCTCCATGTGCTTTTGGAGGGAGTCAAGAGCATGCAGGGAGGTCCTCTTTCCTTCCAGTGAGTGGAAGAGACCTCCCCAGGAGACCAAAACAGCCTCGTTGCAGATTGCAGAGGAGGTCACAAGCAGGGACGTGTTCAGGAGGACCTGGGTGCAGTGGCGCAAATGTTTCAATCATCTCTTTAGATCAGGAAAAAAAGCCACACTCAACTTCAACCTGCTGTGCCTCTCATCACATCCCCATCACTCAGCCTTCCCTTCCCTACTCCTGCACATCCTTACTCACACCAACATACCTTGCATTTCCACCCATCCCTTTCTCTCTATCTACATTATCACATCCCCATCGCACTCGCTATCCCTCACACTCACCCTTATCCTAGTGCAATCATACCAACTAACCACACACAAGGGCAGCCACTTGGGTGTTTTATCCAATATTTATGTAAATTTCCTATAAATGTGGTGTCAAACATAAAAATCTTTATTATCAACCCTTTCCGGTCTTGGACAGATTCGTGTGCACCTTTGGAAGTGGCTTAGTGAGTTGCAGTGAATGGTGAGACATAACTGTAACCCCGCAATGGTGATGAGTATTAAAGGAATGGCTTGGTCATTGTAGGGATGCTTTAAGGTGTTGGTGTGGGGTGGTGTCAACCTGGCGCATCATGTGGCAGCCATGTGGGTGTACAGCATAAAGTTAATTAAATCTGGCCATGATGAAGCCATCCGTGGCCTCCCAGGCAGCAATGTGCTCGGGTGCTGATGCTCTGTGTCCTGTGCAGCATCAGTTGATTGCGGAGAATGTTGGTGCTGCTGGTGTGCCTGGAGCTGCTGGTTGGGGCTCATCATGGTCCAATTCGGAGGGCTAAGTTGAGATAGTATAAATGGCACCCATGTTGATGGAATAAATGGCAGGTACAGATGACAGAAGCATTCTGTCAATGGTGAGAGAGTTCTTCCAATGAGGTAACACTGGATGGAGATTTTGCTGGAAACACTTGCAGCCTGCAAAATCTGTGCTGGAAATGGACTGAGCAACAACTTCTGCCTGAGGAAAGTGATAATCTGTTAGCATGAAATGTACAGTAAAAGCTCCCACCTGTCAAGTAATCAGCTGGAACAATGGCCACGGAACTCCCGCCTCAGGTAGGCAGACGTGCTTCCCGAGCATCATGAATCCCATGGCAATGCAGGGAAATTTAAAATGTAGGGGGAAAAAGGCTCTTAAGTGCCTGTAAATACCTGATAATGATTTCAATTGGATCCCCCGTTGCTGCCGGTCGGGTCGTCTCCGCAATGACAGACGCACCAGAGTGAAAGGCGCATGGGAGCACGGTGACACCAGGTTCCCGACCCGCTGTCAAAAATAACAACTTTCCCACCCAACCCACCACCAACTGCACCCGCTACCAGCCTGGAAAATTCCGGCCTAAGAACTGGATGAACATTTCAACATCAGTGGGGTGAAATAAAGGCAGATGTGTGTGATGTTGCAGAAGGGTGTAACTTTAACCTAACTCACCAGGCAGGAAACTAGCGGGAATGGGTTGAACAACGGTTTTACACCATGCCCAATATTATTCTCCGTTGATTTTAATGGACAGTAAAATCAGGTGGGGTGTAAAATAAACAATGTGCCCGATCCAGTCAGTTTCCCCATGGGCAGGTTAGGTTACAATTGCCCCTATGTTTCTATATACATTTTTGCTGATGCGCAGGATGTGGGGTTTGAAACTCAATGGTTCCGTGTTGCGTGCCATTGTATTCTGCCTCCGAGAACAGCAGGGGATGCTATTAAGGGCTAGGGTGCAGAGATTTTGATGGGAGCTGAATAGGGTGACAGTCTTACCAATGTTAAGTTGGAGAAAGTTCATGCTCCTTCATGACTTGATGTTAAACAGCACAGTGATGGTCATGGAGCCAATGACAGTAGAGAAGTACAGATGATATCACTAAAGGGCAACATGTAGACATGAAAAAGGAAGGGGCCAAGTATTGAATTTTGTGCACATATGTAGATATTTTAAATAGGGCCCAAGGATTGAACCTTAGAGCACCCCTGAGGTATGCAGGGCAGGAGGGGAAACTATGGCAGGAGATGTACTGATTATCAAGTGATGGTGCCACATAGATGAGTGGCAGAGAAGGTCAGAAATGATAAGATCATAAGAACTAGGAGCAGGAGTAGGCCATTTGGCCCCTCGAGCCTGCTCCGCCATTCAATAAGATCATGGCTGATCTGATCTTGGCCCCAACTTTACTTCCCTGCCCGCTCCCCATAACTCTTGACTCCTTTATCGTTCAAAAATCTGTCTATCTCCACCTTAAATATATTCAATGACCCAGCCTCCACAACTCTCTGGGGTTGAGAATTCCATGGGGCTCGGCTTTCTACTTAGATCGCTTAGGGCCCAAAAAATGGTCGATGTTCCAGCCTTAGCGATGTTTCAGCTCTCAGGATCGCTAGAAGATCACCCATTTTTCGGATCGCAACTTTCGGCATTGGGTGGATTGGGTCGTAGCAATGCAAAATGGGCCCCAGCGATGTGGAAGGTGAGGCATCCCTAGCAACGGCCTTTCTGCGCATGCGTTTTTTTTGCAAAGGTTTCCCGCGATTTGGGAGGTCAGGGGTCACCCAGGCATGTGCAGAAGGCAAAGGGAGGGAAAGAGAGAGAGGGGAAAGATTGGAGAGAGAGACAGAGAGAGAGACAGAGAGAGAAACAAAAATAATAATCAATAATAAATCCAGGGAAATATGTCCAATCTGGAAGAGTCCGCGGAGAGTGGCCAGGATGTGGAGGGGAGGGGAGGAGGGCAAAACCCTTCTCTGACGAGGCCAACAAGGCCCTCATCCAGGGGATGCACTCGAGGTGGGGCCAATTAACCCGGGGCAGGCATGGGAAACTTCCACCCCGGACATATTGAAAATTTTGGGGCGAGATCGCCAATGTGGTGTCCTCACTGTCCCACGAGCCGAGGGGATCGGACCAGTGCTGCAAGAGGTGGAACAGCTTGGTTGCTTCGGCAAGAGTAAGTATTTATTAGATTTTAAATTGTAATGATCTACTGAATATGTAAATCTGTCAGATTGAAATTAAGCTGGGTATTCTTGCGTAGATTTCCTGCTAAGATTTGGACAGAGTAATGAACCTGCGTCCTTTAAGTCTAATTTTGGCACCGTCTCCTTTTGGGTTACATTGGTTGATGGCTGAGCACTGAGGGGTCCGGTCACCTTTACCCACACTGTGTCAATCTCTCCGGCCGCTGTCACTTTCACAGTGACCCAGCCTGGACTGGAAGAGAGCTGCCCTGGCTCACTTTGGGATATTAGCTCCTGTCATTGCCGAGCTCAGCTGTCCTGATTCCCCAACCCTGCCCACCTCTTCCCCCCCCCCCCCCCCCCCACGGGGGCCCTTCATGGAGATTGTACTCGAGATGTTTGTGTCAAGCATTAGATCCGAAACACGATCTTTGTTATAATTGTGGATACAAACCCTATTGGCATATAACGTTGGAAACTATTGTCTTTCCATGATAGTACTTAATCAATTAGCTTATGCCATGCTCTTGTCACGTTTGCAGAGGAAGATATCTAAGAATCGGGCTGAGTGCAGGTGCACAGGAGGAGGCCCTGCCCAGCTGACCATCCTAACGGACCTTGAGGAACATGCAGCAACACTTGTGGGCACCCAAAGTCGCTCGGCCACCACCTGTGGTGGTGCAGATCCCTCCCTTGGGTCACGTGAGTAATGTGTAAAGCAGTGGTAATTCAAAGTAATGTAACAGCATTTCATTATAATATATGAATGATGTCATGTTATGCATGCAGCTTCTATACTACTCTCAGGTTAACAACATAAGAACATAAGAAATAGGAGCAGGAGTAGGCCATCTGGCCCCTCAAGCCTGTTCCGCCATCATAAGATCATGGCTGATTTCCACATAGATGTACTACCATATGATGTAATAATACGTAACGCATCTCGCTTCCCAATTATTGCAGTACTGTTGCTCCTCCTACATATGCCAGCGCAGTGCAAGAATGTGTAGCCTTCTGTTTTAATAAGCTCAATAAGCTCAATTGTGTTTTGCAGGTCCAACTCCGTAGGCGCAAAGGGAGGCCGCACCTGTCCCTGTCCTCTTACAGGTGATTATCACCAAGGTTGGTAAGGAGGAGGCCACGGAGCCAGAGGAGGAGATGGAGATGGAGACCGAGAAGGATGCCCCTTGCATCGTGTCATCTGTTGTACCTGCAGCCACATCGTCGGCTTTGACTGCGACGGAAGAAGTAGTTGGCCCAAGTGGCTTTCAGCAGGCGACCCCAATGCGTCCAACAGTGCCCATGCCGACCCTACTGAAGTTGAGTCAGCGAGGTCGGCATGCGCTGCGACGGGCCGATCCTATGGAGGACATGACTGCACTGTGCAGGGAGAGCGTCAACCTGAGTCGAGAGCTCCTCCAGAAGGTATCGAGTGCATGTTTATGGCAATGAGCCAGCAGACCGCCGCCATCAATGCCATCTGGCATGTGGTAGTGACGGGAGACGGCACTGCACTCCAAGGTGCCGTCCCCTGAGAGGAGCACCACCCCCACAGCAGCATGCCTTGAGGTCGTTTACTGCAAGTCGTGCAGGCGCGCATACTGTGGGATCAAAACGGGGGCCTAGGACACGAGGGATGTCGGACCTGGAGGGAAGCATGGCCGCAGGTAGGGAGGAGGGATTGTTATTGTTATTATTAAAAATGTGTTGAATGTTGGAGGGTGGGAGGGTGTTTGTTGAATTTTATTGTTGGGTGACTGTTGGGAGAGGGGTGTTATTTAAAAAATTATACATTTTTATAAATTATTAAAAAAATGTATTTGAAATTTTACAATTGTCGTGCACTGTCTTCTAATAACATAAGGTATAATATGAATACAATTCTTCGAAAACAATGGCCAGGCCAGGCAAGGATGAAACATAACGCAACTGCAACTGTCATCAATGTAAGTTCACGCAAAGCGTTCATTTATGAGCTGCTGACGCAAGAGTTTTGCAGCTGCGTAACTCTCACGGGGCCTTTCCAGTCTTGCCGGGGGGGGGGGCATGGGTTCATCGGCAGGCTGATTATCCTCCCCGAGGTCCTCGTCATCCTCCTCCTGCTCATCTGCCTCTTCCACCTCCATTCTCTCTTGAGGTGGACCGGCAGTCCCATCTGGCAATTGTTGTCCTCTATTCATAACTAGGTTATGCAACATGCAGCATATCACAGTAAACTCAGCGACCTGGTCAGGGTGGTATTGTAGGCTGCCTCCTGAGTGGTCCAGACATCTGAAGTGCTGCTTCAGCACTCCAATTGTCTTTTTGACGATATTGCGTGTAGCTATATGGCTTTCATTGTAGCGCTTCTTGGTTTCCATCAGGGGATTACGCAGGGGGGTCATGAGCCAGCTGGCAAGGCCATATCCTTTATTCCCCAGCATCCAGCCATGACTTTGTGGCTGACTCTTAAACAGGTCAGAGACAGTGCTCTCACGCAAGAGAGGCCACACCTGGAGTATTGTGTACAGTTTTGGTCTCCTAACTTGAGGAAGGACATTCTTGCTATTGAGGGAGTGCAGTGAAGATTCACCAGACAGATTCCCGGGATGGTGGGACTGACCTATCAACTGGGCTTGTATTCACTGGAGTTCAGAAGAATGAGAGGGGACCTCATAGAAACTTTTAAAATTCTGACGGGTTTAAGACAGGTTAGATGCAGGAAGAATGTTCCCAATGTTGGGGAAGTCCAGAACCAGGGGTCACAGTCTAAGGATAAGGGGTAAGCCATTTAGGACCGAGATGAGGAGAAACTTCTTCACCCAGAGAGTGGTGAACCTGTGGAATTCTCTACCACAGAAAGTAGTTGAGGCCAATTCACTAAATATATTCAAAAGGGAGTTAGATGAAGTCCTTGCTACTAGGGGAATCAAGGAGTATGGCGAGAAAGCAGGAATGGGGTACTGAAGTTGCATGTTCAGCCATGAACTCATTGAATGGCTGTGCAGGCTAGAAGGGCTGAATGGCCTACTCCTGCACCTATTTTCTATGTTTCTATGTTTCTAAGATGTGCGTGTCATGGATGCTGCATTTACTGCCATGATTATTTGGTTGTGGCAAACAATGAGCTACACATTCAGGGAGTGGAAGCCCGTTCAGTTCCAAAACACATCCGCATCCTTTAACGGTGCTCTCAGGGTGATGTGCGTACAGTCGATTGCTCCCTGCACCTTGGGGAAGTTTGCTATTCGCGAGAAACCCAGAGCCCTTTCGGTCTGCGCTTCCCTGGTCATAGGGAAGTTTATAATGTCCATCCTGCGTGCGTAAAGGGCTTTAGTCACCTGTCGAATGGAGTAATGTGTGGCGTGCAAATGTCGCCAGCAGAGGCCTGAAAGGAGCCCGATGCATAGAAGGAAAGTGCCGCAGTAGCCTGAACCTCAATGGGCAGTGCAGTCCTGATGGTGCTGGTAGGCTGCATATCTCAGCTATGACCTCCTTTCGGATGCGCAGCCTCCCAAGGCATGTGTTATCGGACAAGTTCAGGTATGATCGCTTTTCCCTGTAACTGCGTCGGGTATAAGGTCTCCTCCTCCGCAGCTGACTGCCTTCTTCAATATACCTTCTTCCATCTTCAGTCTGTAGCATGTGATTAGTGACCAATACTGGTAGAGAAGTTACAGACCCCATCACTATTGCTATAAATGCCCTAAATTTGTCCTCATTGAATTGAAATGTGAGCAGATGATTTCCAAAGAGTCAATAAGGCCCTTAAAATAACTCACAAATTAATTCTTCTCATAAGCACCTTCTTCAAGCAGCCTCTCACTTCCTCCGACATTCCAAATGGCTTCCTAGTGTCGAGTCCTGCTGAACAGTGCCAGTCAGGAGCAACTTTTCTCCAGCGATCTCCAACGATCTTCTTGGCGAGCGATCAGCCCGGCAATGTGTGGGCGATGTGGCGAAAGTTGCGGTGAACGATCACCTCAGCGATGTCAAAATCTTGTGTGCCAAAAGTTGGGCCGCCAATCTTTGGGCGATGTTCCAGCCCAACTTTCCAATTTTAAGGTGAAATGGGCGATAGCCTGCAGATTTGGGTGATAGATGGGCGAAAGCCCAGCGATCACCAGGGGAAGGTCTAGCCCCAAAGACTCATGACCCTCTGAGAGAAAAAATTTCTCCTCATTTCCGTTTTAATGGGCGACCCTTTATTCTGAAACTTTGTCCCTTAGTTCTAGATTTCCCCACGACGGGAAACAGCCTCTCTGCATCGACCCTGTTAAGCCCCCTCAGAATCTTATACATTTCATTAAGATCATCTCTCATTCTTCTAAACTCCAATGTGTATAGGCCCAATCTACTCAACCTTTCTTTATAAGACAACCTTTCATCTCAGCAATCAACCTCGTGAACCTTCTCTGAACTGCCTCCAATGCAAGTATATCCCTCCTTAAATAAGGAGACCAAAACTGTACGCAGTGCTCCAGGTCCTGTGCAGTTGTAGCAGGACTTCCCTATTTTTATACTCTATCCCTCTTGCAATAAAGACCAACATTCCATTTGCCTTCCTAATTATTGCTGTTCCTGCATGCTAACTCTGGGTGTTTCATGCACAAGGACCCCCAGATCCCCCTGTACCGCAGCATTTTGTAATTTCTCCCCATTTAAATAATAATTTGCTTTTTTATTTTTCCCACATTATACTCCACCTGCCAAATTTTTGCCCACTCACTTAGCCTAAGTATATCCCTTTGCAGATTCTTTGCATCCTCCTCACAACTTGCTTTCCTACCTATCTTTGTATCATCAGCAAATTTGGCTACTTTACACTCGATCCCTTCATCCAAGTCATTAATATAGATGGTAAATAGTTGAGGCCCCAGCACTGATCCCTGTGGCACCCCACTAGTTACAGTTTGCCAACCTGAAAATGACCCATTTATCCCAACTCTCTGTTTTCTGTTAGTTAGCCAATCCTCTATCCATGCTAATATATTACCCCCAACCCCGTGAGCTCTTATCTTGTGCAGTCACCTTTTATGTGGCGCCTTATCGAATGCCTTCTGGAAATCCAAATACACAACATCTAATGGTTCCCCTTTATCCACCCTGCTTGTTACATCCTCAAGGAACTCCAGCAAATTTATCAAACATGATTTCCCTTTCATAAAACCATGCTGACTCTGCTTGATTGTATTATGATTTCTAAATGTTCTGCTACTATTTCCTTAATAATGGACTCCAGCATTTTCCCAATGACTGATGTTAGGCTAACTGGTCTATAGTTTCCTGCTTTCTGTCTCCTTTCTTTCTTAAATAAGGGTGTTACATTTGCGGTTTTCCAATCCGCTGGGACCTCTCTAGAATCATGGAGATTTTAGCAGATTACAGCCAATGCATCCACTATCTCTGCAGTCACTTCTTTTAAAAAGTCCTATCGACATGGTGTGATCAAAGAAAGATTGTGTACCAAGGTTACAGTCACAAAGGACATTAATAATGACTTTGACCAATACAGTCTTAGTACTATGTGAGGAAACTCGACAGGAGGCATTCCAACAAAATGTGATGGGAGAAATGGAAATGGAGCTACAAAGCAACAGCATATTGGAGATTGGATGAGTGTTGCAGAAGATGGGAGGATTTATGGGTAAGCTCTTGAGATGGGGATTTTTGAAGGATAAAATGACAGAGCATAAGGAATTGGAGCTATTAAAGAAACCATTGAGCACTGGTCCAAGGAAAGATAGTTATATGGAAATTACAACATGTTAGTGTTTATCCTCTGCAGAAGTAAGTCTGACCTCCTCTATCAACTCTCTTCTGCCAGTATGTGCCTCTATGTTCCCATATTCCTTTCTTCCTCTTTCCTTCAATCACCTATCTAATCAATTCTTAAATGTTAGCATGTTCTGTGCTTCAATCACTAACTCTGCTAATGTATTCGACAGCCTTGCATCTCTGTGTAAAAAAAGGCTTCTCCTGCTCCCTGTCATAAATTTCTTAAATTTAGTCTTGTATCTATATACCCTTGTTCTAGACTCCTCAATCACTAGAAAAAGTCTGATTCTATCTACTCCTTCATCATTTTAAGCACTTCCATCAAAAAAGCCTCTGTTCTAATAAAAACAGCCACAATGTTTCCAAGTATTTCTTCATATTTGTATTTCAACATACCAGACGGCATCCTAGTAAAACTGTGCTGTATCTTCCCTATTGTCTCAACGTCCTTCCTATAGTACGAAGCTTAAAATATATAGGCATCACTGGCAAGGCCTACATTTATTACCCATCCATAATTGCCAAGAAGGTAGTGGTGGGTCTTCTTTTTTAACCACTGCAGTGTTTAACCAGTGAAGGTGCTCCCACAATGCTGATAGGTAAGGAGTTCCAGGAATTGGGCATACCTTCATTATTGCTTGGTCAAGAAAGAATGTTGTGTAACTTGGGAGGGGAGCTTGGAGATGATGCCATCGTCACTGTCCTTGTCAGTAGAGGAGATTGCAGGTTTATTAGATGCTGCCAAAGAACCCTTGGTGAGTTGCTGCAGTGCATCCTGTAGATAGTACATACTACAGCCATGGTACATTGGTTGTAGAGGGGTTCGATGCTTAGGCCAGTGGATGAGGCGTCGATCAAGCAGACTGGTTTGTCCTGAATGGCGCAAACTTAAAGTGCTATTGCAGCTGCACTCATTGAGGCAAGTAGAGAGTATTCCATCATACTTTGCCTTTGCCTGACATGTGCCTTGTAGGTGATGGAGAGTCTTTGGGGGTTCAGGAGTTGAGGCACTTACCACAGAATGCCTCTGACTTCCTCTAGTAGCCACGTCATTTATTATATATGGATTCACCATTAAATTTCAACTTTTAGCATAGAATCATAGAACGATGCAGCACAGAAGGCCATTTGGCCCATCATGCCTGTGCTGGCTCTTTGAAAGAGCTATCCAATTAGTCCCACTCCCCTGCTCTTTCCCCAAAGCCTTGCAATTTTTTTTTCCTTTTCAAATATTTAACCAATTCCTTTTTGAAAGTTACCATTGAATCTGCAGCTTCCTTTGGTCCTCAGAAATATTTACCATGCCTCCTATTTTAGTATAATCTGCAAATTTGGACATAGAAACATTGAAACATAGAAAATAGGTGCAGGAGTAGGCCATTCGGCCCTTCGAGCCTGCACCACCATTCAATAAGATCATGGCTGATCATTCACCTCGTAACCCCTTTCCTGCTTTCTCTCCATACCCCTTGATCCCTTTAGCAGTCAGGGCCATATCTAACTCCCTCTTGAATATATCTAACGAACTGGCCTCAACAACTCTCTGCGGTAGAGAATTCCACAGGTTCACAATTCTCTGAGTGAAGAAGTTTTTCCTCATCTCGGTCCTAAATGGCTTACCCCTTATTCTTAAACTGTGACCCCTAGTTCTGGACTTCCCCAACATCGAGAACATTCTTCCTGCATCTAACCTGTCCAGTCCCGTCAGAATTTTATATGTCTCTATGACATCATTCTCCCGAGCCCTATATTCAAATCATTGGTGTACACAGTGAACGAAAGTGGTCCCCGAACAGAACCCTGTGGGACACCCAACAACCCGCAGTTGCTGGACAAGAAGTTCAGTCATAGGGGACTGAGGGTGTAGAGAATGGGTCTAATGGAAGAAATTAGCTCGGTGAAAGTGGCAGATGAAGGAGGGAGTTAGAGAAGCTACAGAGTGAAATGAGACAAATGGTAATTGGGGAACAAAGAGTAAACTGTATTGAGACAGTCCACTGAATAGTCTCTATTTTCAAGATTAAAAAAATACATGAACTACTCACACTTGTTATTGGAGTTGTGGATAGGAAGAGCTGAGGATGGGGGTAAAGGGAGGCAGTTTGTTGTGGAGGTGTTGGGTTGTCCTTAATCTCCACAATAATCGAGTAGTAAACAAATTTAGACATAGAAAGACTGACACTGTCATGCTTAAAACGTTCCAGCCAGTTCTAGCAATTAATTCCATGCCTGTCATGCATTCAAACTGGAAGCCCTCAGATATCAGGGTGAAGAAGTGGAATCCGTATAAAGAAAGTGAGAATGGGAGATGGTGAGGGTCTTCAAGAAGACAGGCAAGGAGAGATGTTGAGCTGGTCAACAACAGCAAGGTCATGGCAGGTAGAGGGGCAGAGGAAGACATCTGGAGAGTTTGAGAGGGTGGTGCAGAAAGAGCTGCAGCAGGGGGAGTGGACTGTGTTTTTTTTCTCTCGGGACAGAGGGTGAGAGTAGGGAAAAGTGAATGCTGAGAGAACCAAGAAAGTGATTGGAAATAATCTGGTCAATGATCTCAGAGGTGGCAAGGCTTAGCAAGATGGCAAGGTGAAGAAGGCTGCCATGTGTGGGTGAGCCAGTTAATATGCAGGGTGAGGTTGACTGAGATCACGAGGGCAGAGAAATCAGAAGAAATTTAGGTGGAGACTGGAAATACCAAATTGGAGACACTTGGTGCAGAAGCTAAGTGAGGAGATTTCAGTGTGGAAGTTTCCAGCGAACGTATGAGTGGTACATGATAAGGACTTTGAAGCAGAGGAGGAGGAGTGTAGTGCATAAGATGCTCAAAGAAAGAGAAGTGCCAATGGAATAGGGTGACAGATCAAAATGGGCTCTATCAATGAGAGCTACATTGCCCAAAAACAAATACAGGCAAAGTTTGTCTGAATTGGTTTGCTAATTTAATTATTTTAAATAGCATCAAAACAAACCTTGGCGCACATTTCTGATTATGGATCACACCTAACACTAACCTTTTTTTTTAGATGCTGCTCAACCTGCTGTACACTTTAAACATTTTCTGTTTTTAAAACTTTAACGCACACAGAGCCTGCCTAAATTCATTTCACTTAGGATGTATGCAGCCAACAGAAACAAGAAAACTTTCAGCTTAGGCCGGTTTGAAACCCATGTCTCCAAGTGATAGAACTGTCTTCCATCCCATTATACCATCCACTTTGCTTTGTTTGCGAATTATAATTTCCTAATCTAAGCTCTCTGAACCTAGAGCAGCACAGTAACGTTAGGTATTAAGAGAAGGGAGAAATGCTATTCAAATTCTGTTCCACCTCGTTAGTTATAACTTGAGCAAGGAAATATCAAACATAGCCGTGCAGGACAAAGGGGAAAGGAGGGCATGATTCAAACCTGAGCAGTCTATGGCATCTCCTGACGTAGCAGTCTGGGAGTAGAATGAGTTTAAGATGCTAAAAAAAGAGATTTTTTTTTATCCTCAAATGACCAAACTCTAATACAATCCACAGTCAACCAACCAGACTACATCTAGTGGATAACAAGCTGTTCAGAATTATGGGCTCAATTTTCCCCAATGCCATTTTTTGGCGTATTGCAAAAGTTATGCCCGTTTTTTTTGGGCCTCGACTACTCAAAAAAAAAAACTAGCAAGTTTCCCCGTTCTATTTTTTGAAATTGGTGCCCCGCAGGCTGTCCTTTAGCTTCGGGGGGGGGGGGGGGGGTGGGGGTAGATGGAGCCGAAAAAACGATGCCCCCCCCTTCCGCACATACGCGAGAAAAAAAATAACCTTTTTTTATGTGACTGCTATGGCCGCGCATGCCCAGTAAACCTCCCAGTCTGCATTCAGCCATTTTTTAAAGAACCAGTTATGTGTGAGAACTTTAATTCTCAGTGGAAAAAGCGGAGCTACAATACAATATTCCACACAGCTCAAGGACCAAGAATTTCTCTCAGGATGAAGTGGAGGCACTAGTTACTGTAAGTGAGGCCAGATGGCACGAGCTGGACACCAGCAGCGGTCGCATAAAAGTTTCACCAAAAGAAATGAAGAAACATTGGAACCAACTTGCACAAAATTACTGTGCACTGGTGACCAACCTGAGGTCTGGAGGCAAGTGCAAAAACAAGTGGCAGGACCTTAGTCAAGTAGTTAGTGTAAGTAATAGTTTCATTTATTCACTGGAATTGCAATGTAAATGTAACCACCAGGCTGTGGAATTTGCAGGACTTACTCCCTCCCTCGAGTGTGGGCCCAGCTTGTGCAATGGTGGTTGCTTTTCTCCAGGCAGGACCCATCAAAGCAGCAACCCTGTCTTCCAAGGGTGTCAGTGAGTGCAGATTTGCCAGATCTCCCTCTGTTCAAGTTCACCCAGCAGAAAGACACACTCTCTAAAAAGTTACATTTTCATCAGTGCAGAGGAAGGTGGCACAGGAACTCGAACAGGAGGAGGCCCGGCAAATTCTTCAGTCTGGCTTTGCTAAATGTTAAGTGCTGCGCGGGCTAGCCATGCTTCGGTTCATGGGGTGTCTCCGTCAGCTACGCTTCAGTTGATGCAATGTGCTATCATTCATCGTGGTCCTTCAAATGAGCCTGAAGGCTGCGCTGTGAGAGCCTACTCATGCCACCCTGCCCCCTCCTCTGCTGCTAACCATTTGTCTGTTCTGTTATATTTTGCAGAACTTGAGGCCAACTCTGATGAGGCTGAAACTGATGCAGAAGAAGATTCAGATGCAGTTGAGCCTGAAGTGGAGAACATCTTCCAATCCCACCTTCCAGACCAAGGGCATGTAGTGAGGAGAAGGGGCAGGGGGAGGGGATGGATGAAGCCCCCACTGTTGTACTTACTCTGGAGGAAGTGCAGGTGCCTCCCATGCAGGTGCAAGGCCCTTTCCTGAGTGGTACGAGTGTTGGGACATTCCATGGGGGTTTCTCACCGTCCGAAGCTGCGGGTCCCAGTGGGATGCAGCGAGGCACACCCAGGGCCCCACCGTCCGAGGCTGCGGGTCCCACCGGGTTGAAGCTAGCCACACCCCAGGGGGAGGAGGGGAAGGAGAGCTCCTGAGGTGCAGGATCCAACAGATGTGGTTCAGATGATGGCAATGAATGCAGAGAGTATTGACCTTACACGATCACTCCTGGACACCATCAGTGAGGGGGCGGGGGGGGGGGGGGGCGGGGTGATGAGGTATCGGAACTGTCGGGAGAAATAACAACGAGAAATGGGATCACTGCCCGGGCACATGAGGGAGGGAATGTCGCAGGTAGTTGAGACACTGTCAGGGCACATGAGGGAGGGAATGTCGGAGTTAGCTGGTGCAATAAGGGAACACGCACAGCCCCCGCGGCCACTGACAGAATCAACTGCCACTCCCACTCCAATCCCCACGCCAGCCTCTGAAGAGGCCCAAGCCGGGCCTTTCACATTACCGCCTGCCCACGTTCCCCCATCAAGAAGTGTGCCAAAAAAATGGAGCCGATAACTGGGGAGAATTGACTATCTTGAAATTAATAAACTGCAGCAACAAAAGGCTGAGTGGACAATTTCAAAAGCATTTAGTAGAAATAGACGTATATATATTAAGCACAGACTGAGTATTTATAATAAGAACATAAGAACTAGGAGCTGGAGTAGGCCATTTGGCCCTTCGAGCCTGCTCCACCATTCAACAAGATCATGGCTGATCTTCGAGCTCAACTCAACCTTTCCGCACTATCCCCATATTCCTTAATTTCCTTAGCTCCCAAATACTTATCGACCTCTGTCTTGAATATACTCAACAACTGAGCATTCATAGCTCTCTGGGGTAGAGAATTCCAAAGATTAACAACCCTTTGAGTGCCGATGTTTCTCATCTCAGTCCTAAATGGCCGAGCCCTTATTCTGAGACTGTGAGCCAGTGTTCCCCAGCCAGGGGGAGCATTTTCTCAGCATTAACCTTGCCAAGTCCCTTAAGAATTTTATATGTTTCAATTAGATTACCTCTCATTACCAGCAACTTGAGTAAGCATTGTCTACTCAATCTCTCCTCATAGAACAATCCTCTCATCCCAGGAACCAGTCTAGTGAACCCTTACTGCACTCCCTCTAAGGCAAGTCTTTCCTTAGGTCATTATCATCATCATAGGCAGTCCCTCGGAATAGAGGAAGACTTACTTTCACTCCTGAAGTGAGTTCTTTCGTGGCTGAACAGTCCAATACGAGAGCCACAGACTCTGTCACAGGTGAGACAGATAGTCGTTGAGGGAAGGGGTGAGTGGGACTGGTTTCCCGCATGCTCTTTCCGCTACCTGCGCTTGATTTCTGTACGCTCTCGGCGTTGAGACTCGAGGTGCTCAGCGCCCTCCCGGATGCACTTCCTCCAGTTTGGGTGGTCTTGGGCCAGGGACTCCCAGGTGTCAGTGGGGATGCTGCACTTTATCAGGGAGGCTTTGAGGGTGTCCTTGTAGCGTTTCCACTGCCCACCTTTGGCTCATTTGCTGTGAAGGAGCTCCAAGTAGAGCACTTGCTTTGAGAGTCTCGTGTCTGATATGTGAACTATGTGGCCTGCCCAGCGGAGTTGATTGAGTGTGGTCAGTGCTTCAATGTTGGGGATGTTAGCCTGAACGAGGATGCCAATGTTGGTGCACCAGTCCTCCCGGGGGATTTGTAGGATCTTGCGGAGACATCGTTGGTGATATTTCTCCAGCAACTTGAGGTGTCTGCTGTACATGGCCCATTACTCTGAGCCATACAGGAGGGCAGGTATTACTACAGCCCTGTAGACCATGAGCTTGATGGCAGTGTTGAGGGCCTGGTCTTCAAAACACGCTTTTCCTCAGGCGGCTGAAGGCTGCACTGGCACATTGGAGGCAGTGTTGGATCTCATCATCGATGCCTGCTCTTGTTGATAGGAGGCTCCTGAGATATGGAAAGTGGTCCACGGTGTCCAGGGCCGCGCTGTGGATCTTGATGACTGGGGGGCAGTGCTGTGCGATGAGGACAGGCTGGTGGAGGACCTTTGTCTTATGGATGTTCAGCATAAGGCCCATGCTTTCGTACGCCTCAGTAAATACGTCGACTATGTCCTGGAGTTCAGCCTCTGTATGTGCGCAGACACAGGCGTCGTCCGCGTATTGTAGCTCGACGACAGAGGTTGGGCTGGTCTTGGACCTGGTCTGGAGACGGCACAGGTGTTAGGTAAGGAGACCAGAACTGTAGACAGTACTCCAGGTGTGGCCTGATCAATGCCCTGTATAACTGTAGTAAGACTTCTTTACTCATATACTCTAATCCCTTTGTAACAAAAGCTAACATACAATTTGATTTGCTAATGCTACCCTCTCTCACTTTTAATTGTACTGCTGCATGAGCACTTATTGTTTTACCCACTTTGAAATTTATTCTGAATACTATAAATTAATTGAATTGGACATTCATTCTAAACTGAACAAGCCTAATTTACATCAACAGCAACCCTCTCCCCACCCTATCTTCTTACACACAAAGTGGCAAAGAAGCCAAGTCAATGTGAATCAATGTGGCCTCCTGTTTAGCAAACTGGTGTGTGAATTAAACTATCCAGCACATTTATTTATTCAGCACAAAAATGAAGGAAATCAAAAGATTCAAAGTGGATTCATGTCTCTGTGGAAATAGACTACCTTTGTCCAGCAGGTGGTGCTCATTGATGGTTCTGAAGGAAAAGCCTACTGGTGATGGCAATCCAAACACAATTTCAGTTAACACAATGGCTCCAGAACTCTGTGGGTTCCTGGTGGAAGTTTCAGGATTCTGGCATTGTTACTGGCCTTGTCAAAGTTGGCATGGTTGGGGGAAAGTTATCTATTTAAAATATTCCAGGCAAGTGCCTGTGTCACTTGAGGAGACTGGAAGTTCCAGCATGGGGTGCTTGTTCCCGAAGGGAGTTGTTAGTCCCCCTGGAAAAGATGCTTGAAGAATGTCCTTCAGCCGCCTTTCTGAAAAATGTACCCAAAATGTTTTTAATTCTTCAGGGTTCCAGGCCACAATCCAGGCCTGGTCCCCCATGGTGGGCCCCACTTGCACCAGCCAGAAAACTGACACACCTCCTTTCATGGGCGTAAATGCTCATTAGCAAATTCCTAATTAAGCATGAGGGAATCCCTAGCCCGCGAGCCCCCTCCTCAACCATTTCCCTTCTTATGCCACTGTCCTTTGGGACAGATGGATGCTCCGGTCCCAACAAAGCCCTGGATAGATGTAAACATGGAGACAAGAGCTGAATTTCAGAGGTGAGGTGTGACTGACTGCCCACAACATTGAGACAGCATTCAACTGACTATGGTACCAAGGAGTCCTAGTAAAACTGAAATCAATGGGGATTAGGGGGAAAACTCTCTATTAGCTGGAGTCATACCGAGCACAAAGGAAAATGGTAATGGTTGTTGGAGGCCAAACATCTCCGCCCCAGGCCATCGTTGCAGGAGTCCCAGGACAGCATCTTAGGCCCAATGATCTTCAGTTGCTTCATTAATGATCTTCCCTCTATCATGTCAGAAGTGGGGATGTTTTCAGATTGCACAGTGTTCAGCTCTTTGCAATTCCTCAGATAACGTAGCAGTCCATGCTCACATGTAGTAAGACCTGAACAATGTCGAGGCTTGGGCTGATAAATGGCAAGGAGCATTCATGTCACACAAATGCCAGGCAATGACCACCTCCAACAAGAGAAAGCTTAACCACCTCCTCTTGATGTTTAATGGCATAACTATCGCCGAGTGCCCCCCCCATCAACATCCTGGGGGTCGCAACTGGAAAAAAACTCATTTGGATCAACCACATAAATGCCGTGGCTACTAGAGCAG
This sequence comes from Pristiophorus japonicus, assembly GCF_044704955.1. Taxonomy (NCBI): domain Eukaryota; kingdom Metazoa; phylum Chordata; class Chondrichthyes; family Pristiophoridae; genus Pristiophorus; species Pristiophorus japonicus. The sequence goes on along the minus strand of NC_091977.1, from coordinate 110,274,154 downwards.
GTCAGAGACTGGGTATTCTGCAACATGTAGCACACCTCCTAATTCCCCATTGCCTCTCCACATAAAGTACAAGTCAGGGATGTAATGGAATATTCTCGACTTAAATGGAGGGGTGTAGCTACAAGACGACTCAAGGAGCTCAACACCATTTTGGCCGACTTTACTTGTGTGTTCTTCTAAGCTCTGAAGTTTACAGGGTTGTCTTTTATGCAGGACACATTCGGCTACAGTGGCCTCAGTCTTTTTCATCTCTTTCATAATTTCTATTAGTTTTTGATGCTGAGTATTATGATTTTGAAGGGTTTCGTACATTTTAATTTTTTTCTCCTCATTGCAGAGTTCTAAAGGTAAACCTTTAGGTGGCCCTGTCATGTAACATTATCCCTATATCTTATCCCACCCTACCCTTTGGCACCACCACCAGCCACACAGACTGACCTAGTCATCTTTTTCTCCTTACCCGACAAGCTCCTTGTTGCCTCATCTCCCATCCTTGACTTTCACCACGACCAATATGTCCTGTTCTATCATCCAACTACCCCTTCTGAATAAAACAATTGCAGCTGCTGTAATCATTACAAGACGTTACAAAATATGCTCCATCATTAACATCTAGGTTTTTTTCCCCAAACGGCGGAATGTGTTCAGCTAAGACATCAGATGGTATATAGTTGGCATGGTTTTGCTTTCCAAGTTATCTCAGAAAGACATTGTTATTTTTTTTCATATAGAAATCTTAGTTGTTCCTAAAAAATGGTTTTCTCCAGAGATTTTCATTGTCAGCAATTTTCTCTTGGAAGGACCATTTTACAAACAGCTCTATGAACAACGAATCTTGCTATCAAGTCATTAAACAATTCTAGAAGTTGTAGGCACATGTGCATGCTGGGAGCAGCTTCTTCATTTGAAGTGAAACTTCTGGACACCTGATTGAATTTAAAGCTCAGGTTTCTCACATCGGCACAGATATCCAACACAAACCACTGTTGCAAGCTTTTCAGTCAAAAAAAATGTTTAAATATAGAGAAGTTTAATTATTTTCTTGGAAATTAGTTAATTGTATCTTACTTTTATTATGTTACAAATCTTATTTCCAATATTAAGGACCGCATTTTCCACTTGCTGGATTGTTGGTGGCTGGCACATGTTAACGTACGATTTTTTTGTGTACGTTTGCGCCAGAAAAAAAAAAATCGGGACTTTCGCCAAAGGAATATTTGAATTTGGCACAGCGCTCTCCGAAATTAGTTTGGGGGACGGAGCTTCAAGTCTGTGCCAAAAACTCTCCGGGTATGCGCGAAAAGCTGAAGTTGCCAGGGCAAATTGAAGTCTGCTCCCCGGAAAGGACTGCTACTCCACCGCTGCCGAAAGGGCCATAAAGGACCTCTCCCCCGTTCCCCACCCCACCCCCGGCTGGACCCGCTGCAATCCTGGGTCGAATGGCCCTCCCGCTCACGAACTTCAACTCGCAGGGGGAGGAGCAGTCCTTTTGGCCCGGGATTGCAATGGGTCCAGCAGGGGGGAGGGGGGAGCAGTCCTATGGCCTGGGATTTTAGCAGGGGGGAGAGGGGGGGAGCAGTCCTTTCAGCCCAGAAATCTTCTTCCCTTGCTCCAAAAAGAATTCCCAGTAAAAAACAAAGTATTTTATTTTGTATTCTTATTGCCTCGTTCCTATCCTCTTATGCGCCGCACCGATTCTTTAACTTAACAGAAGTTTTTCTTTGGAGTTGCTTTTGGCCACTGTTCGCCTCGCTCAAAAAAATAAAATCGCACGTAGAGAAAATCATTTAACTGTGAAGAAACGGCCAAAAACGGCACGGATCCAGTTATCGAGCGCCAAAAGAAATAAAACTGGCGCCGACAGTGGGCGCCAAAGTAGCAAAAGGAAGATTTCACGCCAAAACATGGCACCCAATCGTGGTGAAAATAGAGCCCTAAGTACTTATCTTACTGGAGAAACAAGATACCAGCTAAAAGGATTTGCAAAAATATTTGGAGCAACTTGTTTTGTGCCCTTTCTTTCCTTATTAGTAAATTTGCTGATGGTTCATGTTGGATTCATTGATTTCATGTGCCCTTTGTAGTTCCACATTGGGAATATATCTACCAACTTTCCTTGCATTTGATTTGTACATTCCCTATTTGTAATTTGTTGCTATTTCATAAATATGAAATTTAAGTCAATCGGTTGCATGTAAAAAAAAGTGACGCCCGAAGTGTGACAGTCATAGCTGCACACGATGCACAAGATTTTTCGTTAAATAGATGCGTGCCAAACAATTTCAAATAACATTGAAATTTGTATGTTATCCGAGTTTCCTAAACTATGAAATCCAATAACCCTGCACATTCATTCAGGAATACTTCAACGGCTACATTCCTATCTCCTGATTTTGAATGCACAGCGAGAAAGAAACTAAGAATTTACATTTATAAAGTCTTTTGCAACCTCAGGACATCGTAACCAATGAAGAAATTTTGAAGTGTAGTCAGTGTTGAAATGTAAGGAAACTACATTATTATTTATGAACAGAGTAGAGTTCTCGAATGAAAGTGATAGATCAATGACAAAAGTGAAAAACAATAGCAAAGATGAAACGTTGCACTCCTGCTCCTTTATATTACTGAACCATTTCGACTGGTGTTGAATCTTCCTCATTTAAGTTACAGGGTGAATTTGACAACAATGAGAAACTCAGTTGCTCTGAAGTCACAATCGCAACTTTAATGCTATTATACAGGTGAAACTATTATACATCCGGTTCCGATATATTCAATTTGTTGGTCTGTATAATCCAAGAGAAAATCCGACCCATGGTGATGGGATTTGAACTCATGTCTCTAGGTCATTAATCCAGGCCTCTGGATTACTAGTCCAGCAATATAACCACAATGCTACCGTACCCCCTTTTGCATCAGACCAAAGCTCATCCCAGAAGCTTGGTTCTTAAATGAAATGTCTGTGTAGAACTGAACCATACAAGACACCAGGTTAATTTGTTGATCAACGATGATTAGATGCCAGAGGGACAAGTACACGGCATCGTGGCAACACCCACGCTCCAAGCACTGGCACCTGCTCGACTATGTCATCGTCCGAGCGAGGGACCGCAAGGACGTGCGCATCACCCACGCCTAGACAGGAGCCGACGACTGCTGGACGGACCACCGCCTAATCCGTTCCATCATCAACATTAATATAGCCCCAAAGCGGCGATGACAACAGAAGCAATGCCACAGAAAAATCAACGCCGGGGCACTCAAAGACCCAGTTAAGAGAGCCCTATACAGCCAGCGCCTCACTGCCAAGCTGGCGACCCTCGATGACCCTGAGACGCAGAGTGTCCACAGCGCTTGGTCTGCCCTCTAGGCCACCATAACCAGCTCCTGTGAAGAGATGCTCGGTCACTCAACCAGGAAACACCGGGACTGGTTTGACAAGAATGACCAGGAGATCCAGGAGCTAATAAACCACAAGTGCAGGGCATTTCTGAACTTAAAGCAGCAATCCAATTGGGGAGCAGCAAAGCAGCTCTACAAACGACTGAAGGCCAAGGTCCAACAAAAAACCCGCGACCTAAAGAATAGATGGTGGGTGGAGAAAGCACAGGAGATTCAGCAGCTAGCCGACAGCCATGACGTGCGAGGATTCTTCACCACAGTTAAGTCCACCTATGGTCCAAACAGCCAAGGCCCCACCCCACTACTAGCCAAGAACAGGGAGACACTCATTAAGGACACCGAGGCAGTCAGGACCCACTGGAAGGAGCATTTCGAAGATCTCCTTAATTGAGACTCTTCTTTTGACACAAGTGTCCTTGACTCCATCCCGCAGCATGCTATCTTCCACCATCTCAGCAAAACCCCAGCCCTGCATGAGGTAGAAAAGGTCATCCGTTAACTCAAGAACAATAAGGCATCAGGAGCAGATGGAATCCCCACTGAGACACTAAAGTATGGCGGAGAAGCACTATTGGCACGAATGCATGACCTCATCTGGAAGAACGAAAGCATGCCGGGAGATCTCAGAGATGCCGTAATCGTGGCCATCTTTAAAACAGGGGACAAGTCCGACTGCGGCAACTACAGAGGAATCTCCCTCCTGTCGGCCACCGGGAAAGTAATCGCTAGAATCCTCTTCAACCATCTTCTTCCTATGGCTGAAGAGCTCCTCCCAGAGTCACAATGCGGATTCCGTCTACGAAGGGGTACAACGGACATGATCTTCACCGTATGACAATTACAAGAGAAATGCAGGGAACAGCACCAACCCTTGTACATGGCCGCTTTTGACCTCACAAAGTCTTTGACACGGTCAACCATGAGGGGCTATGGAGCGTCCTCCTCCGTTTCAACTGCCCCCAAAAGTTTGTCACCATCCTCTGTCTGCTCCACTACGACATGCAAGCCATGATCCTGACCAATGGATCCACCACAGACCCAATCCGCATCCAGACCGGGGTCAAGCAGGGCTGCGTCATCGCGCCAACGCATTTACGATCTTCCTAGCTGCAATGTTCCATCTCACGCTTAACAAGCTCCCCACTGGAGTGGAACTAAACTATAGAACCAATGGGAACCTATTCAACCTTCATCGCCTCCAGGCTAGATCCAAGGTCATCCCATCCTCTGTCATCGAACTACAGTACGCAGACAACGCTTGCGTCTGCACACATACTGATGTTGAACTCCAAGCCATCGTCAAAATCTTCACCGATGCGTACGAAAGCATGGGCCTTTCACTAAATATCCGTAAGACAAAGGTCCTCCACCAACCTGACCCTGCCACACAGCACTGGCCCCAGTCATCAAAATCCACGGCGGGCTTTAGATAACGTGGACCATTTTCCATACCTCAGCAGCCTACTATCAGCAAGGGCAGACATCGACGATTTAGGTCTAACACCGTCTCCAGTGCACCAGCACAGCCTTTGGTCGCCTGAAGAAGAGAGTGTCCGAAGACCAGGACCTCAAATCTGCCACCAAGCTTATGGTCTACCGGGCTGTAGTGATACCCGCCCTCCTGTATGGATCAGAGACAGGGACCATATACAGTAGACACCTCAAAGTGCTGGAGAAATATCACCAATGCTGCCTCCGCAAGATCCAGAAAATCCACTGGGAGGATAGACGCACCAACATCAGTGTCCTCGTTCAGGCCAACATCCCCAGCATCGAAGCACTAACCACACTCGACTAGCTCCGTTGGGCGGGCCACATCATCTGTATGCCTGACACGAGACTCCCAAAGCAAGCACTCTATTCGGAACTCCTACACGGCAAGCAAGCTCCAGGTGGGCAGAGGAAACGTTTCAAGGACTCCCTCAAAGCCTCCTTGATAAAGTGCAACATTCCCACTGGCACCTGGCAATCCCTGGCCCAAGACCACCCTAAGTGGAGGAAAAGCATCCGGGAGGGCGCTGAGCACCTCGAGTCTCGTCGCCAAGAGCATGCAGAAAACAAGCGCAGGCAGCGGAAGGAGCGTGCGGCAAACCAGACTCCCCACCCACCCTTTCCTTCAACGACTGTCTGTCCCACCTGTGACAGAGACTGTAATTCCCGTATTGGACTGTACAGCCACCTGAGAACTCACTTTTAGAATGGAAGCAAGTCTTCCTCGATTTTGAAGGACTGCCTATGATGATGATATGATCTCAGCCAGGTGATAATACATTTGGCCTCAGCAACCAAAAGTAAAAAGCGGGAGATGGAGTAGATCAGCTAGGGTTCCCACTCCTGACTGCAATTCAGCACACCTTGCTGGAAAGCTGTTGCATCAGAAGATCAGATGAAATAAGAACAGGATTGATCTTGGTTGTGATGCCACTGATAGGTCAGCCTGCCAATACTTGCACTGCAAATACTTGCACATGAAGAATGGGTAAGGTAGCAGAGAGTTGCCTACATCTGAGGAACTCTAACCCAGAATGTTAGTGCCTCCAGGAGAGGGGGGGATAAAATTAAGTGGGAAGTCAAACTACTGAAGTTCAGTGCCAATTGTAATGTATTTGCTTCATGGGTTCTTTGCTTAAGAATTCATAGCAACACACTGCTATTAAGAGCTAGTTGGTTTATTAACGAAGATTAAACAATCACACTACACATTACCAGTTCATCCACCAGGCTCACAACTGCATACCTCATCGTGGATGACCTAGGCCCAACTGACTGGGGTCTTATTGAGTCTTGTAAGCATCATGTGACTGGCTAAGCCACTCACAATGCAACAGCTCTACTAACCTGTGAACTTTACACCAATCAATTGCAACAGAACACTATACCTTGGCTTTATTTCTCCATATGTATCAGATGACCATGCAATGCTGGACTTCTCCCAACACCTTTGGTATCGATTCAAACTTGATTGGATGCTTTTTTTCCTTCTTGGCTTTATAGCTGCATCTTAAAAATAAAATAAATTCTATGATTACGATTATTTTTAAAATTCTAATTCTCCTCAATAAAATTACCCACACATGATTAGAATTAAAAATCTTGACTGATCTCTTTTAATAACAAATCCTACTGCAGAGTAACATTTCATTACTTTGCCTCAATGATGGAATTCTGCCCAACATGTTGATAAGGCATAAGAAAGTTTGGATCATAGAACGGCTATTTGGCCAATCACATGCACTTTTACACTTCATCAGTTTAAGCACCTAATGGAAGGATCTGCAATTTTTCCATAGTTCCCCCAACCCCTTCCCCTACCCCAGATAATCAAGTAAGACAACACATTAGCTATCTACTATTACAACTCCATTATTCAAAGTTAGGTCAGTAGTTTTCCATTGAAGATATTTCCTTGGTCCCAGCAGCACAGGTTCCATAAAGTGTTAGTTATCCTTGCAGTCTTCAAATGCCCATGGAATTTCCACTCCCATACTCTTAAATGCATTTGATATCCCATTTGAGGCATTTATGTATTCTTGCACCGTTCACAATGAACTAAATTGCGACCAACAGAAAGGCATTCACCAGAAACGTTTTTCTTTCTTTTTTGAAATTAAAATTAATCATACTATCTCCCACACTAATAGTTCTGTCCCAAGACCTCAGCAGAGTGGAACCCCTTACCTTCCTCAAGCTATCCTACCACCAACAACCTTCAGATTTTGAAAGCCCAAGTTTGAATCACCCAATTATTCCTCTTGTTCACGCCCTACTCCAGAGACCTCAGCACACAAATCTAGACTGGCACTTTAGCTCGGTACTGAGAGAGTCGTCTTCTTAGGCAGTCCTCCAGAGTCGAGGATGACTTGCTTCCACACTAAAATGAGTTCTAAGGTGACTGATGAGACCAATACGGAATCTACAGTCTCTGTCACAGGTGGGGCAGATGGTGGTTGCAGGGATGGGTGGGTGGGATGCTTGATTTGTCGTACGTTCCTTCCGCTGTTTGTACTTGGCTTCCGCGTGCTCCAGACGAAGAGACTCGAAGAGTTTGCTGCCTTCTCGGATGCTTCTCCTCCACTTTGAGTGGTCTTGGGCCAAGGATTCCCAAGTCGGCGGGGATGTTACATTTTTTCAAGGAGGCTTTGAGGGTGTCCTTGAAGCGTTTTCTCTGCCCTCCTGGGGCTCGCGTGCCGTGACGTAGCTCAGAGTAGAGTGCTTGTTTCGGGAGTCTTATATCGGGCATGGGAGTGCTGCACTATCGGAGGTACAGTCTTTCTGAAGAGATTATTTGCCCTCTAAGGTGAATATAAAAGATCCCATTGCACTATTCAAAGAAGAATGGGGGAGTTCTCCTGATGTCCTGGCCAATATTTATCTCTCACCCAGCATCACTGAAACAGATTATCTGGTCATTATCCTCATTAGTTTGTTGGACCTTACTGTGTACAAATTGGCTGCTGTGTTTTCCTACATTACAAGAGTGACTGCACTTCAAAATTAGTTAATTGGCTGTTAATCACTTTTGGAAATTCCTGAAGTGATAAAAGGTGCTGTATAAATACAAGTTCTTTCTTTCTTTAAGATATAGTACGGTCATTTAAGTCCAGTACAAAATAATACAAGAACAACTTGCAATGATTTAATGATTTAATACAATGATTTAATATCGTGAAACATCCCAAGGCGCATTACAGGAGCGTTATCAAACAAAATTTGACACCGTGCCACATAAGGAGATATTAGGACAGATGACTAAAAGCTTGGTCAAAGAGTAGGTTTTAAGAAGTGCTTTAAAAGAGAAGAAAGGTAAAGAGGGGGAGAGGTTTAGGGAAGGAATTGCGTAGCTTAAGGCCTCTATAGCTGAAGGCACAATGGTGGAGCGATTAAAATAGGGGATGCGCAAGAAGCCCTACTGGGAGGAGTAAGAGATCTTGGCGGGTTGTCAGACCAGAGGAGATTATAGAGATAGGGAAGGGCAAGGCCATGAGCGATTTGGAAACAAGGATGAGAATTTTAAAACCAAGGCATTGCCGGACTGGAATCAATGCAGGTCAGCGAGCACGGGGGAATGGGTGAATGGGATTTGGTGCAAGTTAGGATATGAGCAGCAGAGTTTTAGATAAGCTCAAGTTTATGTAGAATCGAGATGGGAGGCCGACCAGGACAGCATTAGAATAGTCAAGTCTAGAGGTAACAAATCCATGGATGAAGGTTTTAGCAGCAGATGAGCTGAGGCTGGAGCGGAGTCAGGCAATGTTATGGAGGTGGAAGTAGGCAATCTTGGTGATGGAACAGCTATGTGGTCGGAAACTCAACAATCGTGCTGGATTAGGAATAACAGGATAGTTCAGATGAATACGTGGCTTGAGGAATGGTGCAAGGAGGAGGGATTCAAATTCCTGGGACATTGGAACCGGTTCTGGGGGAGGTGGGACCAGTACAAACCGGACGGCTGCACCTGGGCAGGACTGGAACCGATGTACTAGGAGGAGTGTTTACGAGTGCTGTTGGGGAGGGGTTAAACTAATATGGCAGGGGTTGGGAATCTATGCAGGGAGGCAGAGGGAAGTAAAAAGGGGATAGAAGCAAAAGGTAGGAAGGAGAAAAGTAAAAGTGGAGGGTAGAGAAATCAAGGGCAAAAATCAAAAAGGGCCACATTACAACATAATTCTAAAAGGACAGTGTTAAAAAAACAAGCTTGAAGGCTAAGTGTCTCAATGCGAGGAGCATTAGTAATAAGGTGGATGAATTAACTGCGCAGATAGCTGTTAACGGATATAATGTAATTGGGATTATGGAGAAATGGCTTCAGGGTAACCAAGGCTGGAACTCAACATCCAGAGGTATTCAATATTCAGGAAGGATAGACAGAAAGGAAAAGGAGGTGGGGTAGTGCTACTGGTTAAAGAGGAGATTAACGCAATAGTAAGGAAGGACATTAGCTTGGATGATGTGGAATCTATATGGGTAGAGCTGCGAAACACCAAAGGGCAGAAAACGTTAGTGGGAGGTGTGTACAGACCACGGAACAGTAGTTGTGAGGTTGGGGATGGCATCAAACAGGAAATTAGGGGTGCATGCAATAAAGGTACAGCAGTTATTATGGGTGACTTTAATCTACATATAGATTGGGCGAACCAAACTGGTAGCAATACTGTGGAGGAGGATTTCCTGGAGTGTATAAGGGATGGTTTTCTAGACCAATATGTCGAGGAACCAACTAGAGAGCAGGCCATCCTAGACTGGGTCTTGAGTAATGAGAGAGTATTAATTAGCAATCTTGTCGTGCGAGGCCCCTTGGGGAAGAGTGACCATAATATGGTAGAATTCTTCATTAAGATGGAGAGCGACACAGTTAATTCAGAGACTAGGGTCCTGAACTTAAACAAAGTTAACTTCGATGGTATGAGACGTGAATTGGCTAGGATAGACTGGCGAATGATACTTAAAGAGTTGACAGTAGATAGGCAATGGCAGACATTTAAAGATCACATAGAAACATCGAAAATAGGTGCAGGAGTAGGCCAGTTGGCCCTTCGAGCCTGCACCACCATTCAATAAGATCATGGTTGATCATCCATCTCAGTACCCCTTTCCTGCTTTCTCTCCATACCCCTTGATCCCTTTAGCCATAAGGGCCATATCTAGCTCCCTCTTGAATATATCCAATGAATTGGCATCAACAACTCTCTGCGGTAGAGAATTCCATAGGTTAACAACTCTCTGAGTGAAGAAGTTTCTCCTCATCTCAGTCCTAAATGGCTTACACCTTATCCTTAGACTGTGTCCCCTGGTTCTGGACTTCCCCAGCATCGGGAACATTCTTCCTGCATCTAAACTGTTCAGTCCCGTCAGAATTTTATGTTTCTATGAGATCCACTCTCATCCTTCTAAACTCCAGTGAATAAAGGCGCAGTCGATCCAGTCTCTCCTCAGATGTCAGTCTAGCCATCCCAGGAATCAGTCTGGTGAACCTTCGCTGCATTCCCTCAATAGCAAGAATGTCCTTCCTCAGATTAGGAGACCAAAACTGAACACAATAATCAAGGTGAGGCCTCACCAAGGCCCTGTACAACTGCAGTAAGACCTCCCTGCTCCTATACTCAAATCTCCTAGCTATGAAGGCCAACATACCATTTGCCTTCTTCACCACCTGCTGTACCTGCATGCTAACTTTCAATGACTGATGTACCATGACACCCAGGTCTCGTTACACCACCCCTTTTTCTAATCTGCTGCCATTCAGATAATATTCTGCCTTTGTGTTTTTGCCCCCAAAGTGGATAACCTCACATTTATCCAAATTATACTGCATTTGCCATGCATTTGCCCACTCACCTAACCTGTCCAAGTCACCCTGCAGCCTCTTAGCATCCTCCTCACAGCTCACACCACCACCCAGTTTAGTGGCATCTGCAAACTTGGAGATATTACACTTAATTCCTTCATCCAAATCATTAATGTATATTGTAAATAGTTGGGGTCCCACCACTGAGCCCTGCTGCACCCCACTAGTCACTGCCTGCCATTCTGAAAAGGACCCGTTTATTCCTACTCTTTGCTTCCTGTTTGCCAACCAGTTCTCTAGCCACGTCAATACATTACCCCAATACCGTGTGCTTTAATTTTGCACACCAATCTCTTGTGTGGAACCTTGTCAAAAGCCTTTTGAAAGTCCAAATACATCATATCCACTGGTTCTCCTTTGTCCACTCTACTTGTTACATCCTCAAAAAATTCCAGAAGATTCGTCAAGAATGATTTCCCTTTCATAAATCCATGCTGACTTGGACCGATCCTGTCACTGCTTTCCAAATGCGCTGTTATTTCATCTTTAATAATTGATTCCAACATTTTCCCCACTACTGATGTCAGGCTAACCAGTCTATAATTACCCATTTTCTCTCTCCATCCTTTTTTAAAAAGTGGTGTTACATTAGCTACTCTCCAGTCCATAGGAACTGATCCAGAGTCGATAGACTGTTGGAAAATGATTACCAATGCATCCACTATTTTTAGGGCCACTTCTCTAAGTAATTTGAGATGCAGACTATCAGGCCCCGGGGATTTATCGGCTTTCAATCCCATCGATATCCCTAACATAATTTCCTGCCTAATACGGATATTCGTCAGTTCCTCCTTCTCGCTAGACCCTCGGTCCCCTAGTACTTCCGGAAGGTGTCTTCCTTCGTGAAGACAGAACCAAAGTATTTCAGAATGGTAGGCAGTGACTAGCGGGGTACCGCAAGGTTCATTGCTGGGATCCCAGCTATTTACAATATATATCAATGATTTAGACAAAGGAATTGAATGTAATATCTCCAAGTTTGCAGATGACACTAACTGGGTTGCAGTGTGAGCTGTGAGGAGGATGCTAAGAGGCTGCAGGGTGACTTGGACAGGTTAGGTGAGTGGGCAAATGCATGGCAGATGCAATATAATGAAAGCAAATGGCATGTTGGCCTTCATAGCGAGAGGATTTGAGTAAAGGAGCAGGGAGGTCTTACTGCAATTGTACAGTGCCTTGGTGAGACCACACCTTGAGCATTGTGTACAGTTTTGGTCTCCTAATCTGAGGAAGGCCATTCTTGCTATTGAGGGAGTGCAGAGAAGGTTCACCAGACTGATTCCCGGGATGGCAGGACTGACATATGAAAAAAGACTGGATCGACTAGGCTTATATTCACTGGAATTTAGAAGAATGAGAGGGGATCTCATAGAAACATATAAAATTCTGACGGGATTGGACAGGTTAGATGCAGGAAGAATGATCCCGATGTTGGGGAAGTCCAGAACCAGGGGTCACAATCTAAGGATAAGGGGTAAGCCATCTAGGACCGAGATGAGGAGAAACTTTTTCACACAGAAAATTTTGAACCTGTGGAATTCTCTACCACAGAAAGTTGTTGAGTCCAGTTCATTGGATATATTCAAAAGGGAGTTAGATGTGGCCCTTACAGCTAAAGGGATCAGCGGGTATGGAGAGAAGGCAGGAGAAGTTGCATGATCAGCCATGGTCATATTGAATGGTGGTGCAGGCTCGAAAGGTTGAATTGCCTGCTCCTGCACCTATTTTCTATGTTTCTATGTTACAATAGGATGAAATCACAAAATATGTTACAACACCATCGAATTTGTGTGTACTAGAGGTTTTATTCTATTCCATTCCATGATTTCTCATAACATGCTCTATAAATATTTTAATGAGCTTTTAAAAAGGACTCTCAGCCAACACACCAAGGTTCTAAACAATATGTGATGTTCTACAACATTTAAAACCCTCTTATGCTATCTGGAGGGAATGGGGAATGAGCCCAGAATTCTTAGCATTGTATGTTCCCATGAATGAAAAATCTGTCAACAACATTACAAAATTATAAATGTCTCCACAAAATGAGGCTGAACTAATGGCTCACATTTGATTGTTCCATTACACAAAATGAAGATTTTTGCATACCACACAGGCAGTATTCTATTTATACGAATTATAGCATCCTTGAGTAGAAAAATAACACTCTTTAATAAGAATTTTTGTAGCACAAGAAAACGAATTAAAATTGTTTTGTGATATCAAGTTGTTCATGAATTATGATTTTATTTCCACGACTACTTCTCCAACCAATTGGTGGCATACAGAGCACAATATGCTGTTTAGAGCTTATACACAAAAGACCCCAGCACTGGTTCTAATGCAGACTTAACAGCAATTACAAAATTGTGTAAGCCAACACCACAGGTTATTTGATCATTCATTAATTTGCTGTTTGTGATATCTTGCTGTGTGTATATTGATTGCCATGTTTTCCTACATAACAACAGTAATTGCATTTCAAGAGTGTTTCATTGATTGTAAATACATTCTTATTGTGACCAATGGATAACAAAGAGATGTATTTATTTTGCATATCTACACACTTACAACAACAACAACAACGTGTTAACGTAGTAAAACGTCCCAAGGTGCTTCACAGGAGTATTCTGAGACAAAAAAATTGTCACCGAGCCACACAAGGAGAAATTCGGGCAGATGACCAAAAGCTTGGTCAAAGAGGTAGGTTTTCAGGAGCATCTTAAAGGAGGAGAGAGGCAGAAAGGCGGAGAAGTTTAGGCAGAGAATTTCAGAACTTAGGGCCGAGGCAACAGAAGGCACGGCCACCAATGGTTGAGCGATTATAATCAGGGATGCTCAAGAAGGCAGAATTAGAGGAGCGCAGATATCTTGGGGGGTTGTGGGGTTGAAGGAGATTACAGAGATAGGGAGGGGCAAGGCCATGGAGGGATTTGAAAACAAGGATGAGAATTTTGAAATCAAAACGTTGCTTAACCGGGAGCCTATATAGGTCAGCGAACACAGGGGTGATGGGTGAACAGGACTTGGTGTGATTTAAGACACGTGCAGGCGAGTTTTGGATCACCTTAAGATTATGTTGGGTAGAATGTGGGAGTCCAGCCAGGAGTGCATTAGAATAGTCAAGTAAATAGGTAACAAAGGCATGGATGAGGGTTTCAGCAGCGAATGAGCTGAGGCAAGGGCAGCGACGGACGATGATACTGAGGTGGAAATAAGCGGTCTTAGTTATGCTGCTGATATGTGGTCGAATGCTCATTTCAGGGTCAAATATGACACCAAGGTTGCGAACAATCTGGTTCAGCCTCAGATAGAAGTTGGGGAGTGGGATGAAATCAGTGGCTAGGGAACAGAGTTTGTGATGGGGATTGAAAACAATGGTTTGATTTTCCCACTACAGGTTGAACCTCTCTTATCCGGGACACCCTTATCCAGCATCACCCCTCATCCGGGACCATTCCAGGCCACCGGGTGGCGCGTGCACAGAACGCGGCCGTCAAAATCCTACTCATCAATATAATCTTTCTCCTCGATCGGCTGCCTCCTCCTCATTGCCCTGCTGGAACTCCTGCAGCCACAGTCCTCGGGCCGGCTGCTCCTCCCCACAGTGCTCCCTCCGGGGGGTTGGGCCGACTCTTCCGAGGCCCACCAGCTCTTTGGGGCCCGCCGGCTCTTCTCGGCCCCTGCACATTGATTGGTGGACCGACCGTCAGTCAATCAGCGCACACATACACTTACCCCAGAAACAGCACTTAAAGGCGCAGTCCACCCAAACACGTGACCTTCCCTCATCCGGCAAAACCCCTCATTCGGGACAGGCCAAGTCCTGAGAGTGCCGGATAAGGGAAGTTTAACCTGTATTTAATTGGAGAAAATTTCTGCTCATCCAGAACTGGATGTCAGAAAAACAGTCTGCCGATTTAGAGATTATGGAGGGGTCGAGAGCAGTGGTAGTGAGGTAGAGTTGGGTGTCGTCAGAGTAAATGTGAAAACTGATGTTATGTTTTTAGAGGATGTCGCCAAGGGGCAGCATGTTGATGAGAAATAGGAAGGGGCCAAGGATAAATCCTTGGGGGACACCAGAGACAATGATGTGGGAGCGGGAAGAGAAGCCGTTGCAGGTGATTCTCTGGCTACGATTACATGGATAAGAATGGAACCAGGCGAGTGCAGTCCCACCCAGTGGAGAGGCGTTAGAGAAGGATCATAAAATCATAGACATAGACATTTACAGCACGGGAGGAGGCCATTTTGGCCCATTGTGTCCATGCCAGCCAACCAAGAGCTATCCAACCTAATCCCACTTTCCAGCTCTTGGTCCGTAGCCCTGTAGGTTACGGCACTTTACGTGCACATCCAAGTATTTTTTAAATGTGGTGAGGGTTCCTGCCTCTACCATCCTTTCAGGCAGTGAGTTCCAGATCCCCACCACGCTCTGGGTAAAGAAATTTCCCCTCAAATCTCCTCTATACCTATCCACAATTACTTTAAATCTATGCACCCTGGTTGTTGATTCCTCTGCCAAGGGAAACAGCTCCTTCCTATCTACTTTATCCAGGCCCCTCATAATTTTATACTTCTCAATCAGATCTCCCCCTCAGCTTCCTCTGTTCCAAAGAAAACAGACCCAGCATCTCCAATCTTTCCTCATAGCCAAAATTCTCCACTATAAACCATCATCATAGGAAGTCCCTTGAAATCAAGGAAGACTTGATTCCACTCCAAAAATGAGTTCTCAGGTGACTCAGATAACCAATTGAACAAATACTTCGGTTCTGTCTTCACGAAGGAACACACAAATAACCTTCCGAAGGTACTAGGGGACAGTGGGTCTAGTGAGAAGGAGGAACTGAAGGATATCCTTATTAGGCGGGAAATTGTGTTAGGGAAATTGATGGGATTGAAGGCCGATAAATCCCCTGGGCCTGATAGTCTGCATCCCAGAGTACTTAAAGAAGCCGCCCTAGAAATAGTGGATGCATTGGTGATCATTTTCCAACAGTCTATCAACTCTGGATCAGTTCCTATGGACTGGAGAGTAGCTAATGTAACACCACTTTTTTAAAAAGGAGGGAGAGAGAAAGCGGGTAATTATAGACCGTTAGCCTGACATCAGTAGTGGGGAAAATGTTGGAATCAATCATTAAGGATGAAAAAGCAGTGACGGGATCAGTCCAAGTCAGCATGGATTTATGAAAGGGAAATCACGCTTGACGAATCTTCTGGAATTTTTTGAGGATGTAACTAGCATAGTGGGCAAGGGAGGACCAGTGGATGTGGTGTATTTAGACTTTCAAAAGGCTTTTAGCAAGGTCCCACACAAGAGATTGGTGTGCAAAATCAAAGTGCATGGTATTGGGAGTAATGTACTGATGTGGATAGAGAACTGGTTGGCTGACAGGAAGCAGAGAGTCGGGATAAATGGGTCCTTTTCAGAATGGCAGGCAGTGACTAGTGGAGTGCTGCAGGGCTTAGTGCTGGGACCCCAGCTATTTACAATATACATTAACGATTTAGATGAAGGAATTGAGTGTAATATCTCCAAGTTTGCAGATGACACTAAACTGGGTGGCGGTATGAGCAGTTTGGGGGACGCTAAGAGGCTGCAGGGTGACTTGGACAGGTTAGGTGAGCGGGCAAATGCATGGCAGATGCAGTATAATGTGGATAAATGTGAGGTTATCCATTTTGGGGGCAAAAACACGAAGGCAGAATATTATCTGAATGGCGGCAGATTAGGAAAAGGGGAGGTGCAACGAGACCTGGGTGTCGTGGTTCATCAGTCATTGAAAGTTGGCATGCAGGTACAGCAGGCAATGAAGGAGGCAAATGGTATGTTGGCCTTCATAGCTAGGGGATTTGAGTATAGGAGCAGGGTGGTCTTACTGCAGTTGTACAGGGCCTTGGTGAGGCCTCATCTGGAATATTGTGTTCAGTTTTGGTCTCCTAATCTGAGGAAGGGCGTTCTTGCTATTGAGGGAGTTCACCAGACTGATTCCAGGGATGGCTGGACTGTCATATGAGGAGAGACTGGATCAACTGGGCCTTTATTCACTGGAGTTTAGAAGGATGAGAGGGGATCTCATAGAAAAGTATAAGATTATGATGGTACTGGACAGGTTAGATGCAGGAAGAATGTTCCCGATGTTGGGGAAGTCCAGAACCAGGGGACATAGTCTTAGGATAAGGGGTATGCCATTTAGGACTGAGATGAGGAGAAACTTCTTCACTCAGAGAGTTGTTAACCTGTGGAATTCCCTGCCGCAGAGAGTTGTTGATGCCAGTTCATTGGATATATTCAAGAGGGAGTTAGATATGGCCCTTAGGGCTAAGGGGATCAAGGGGTATGGAGAGAAAGCAGGAAAGGTGTACTGAGGGAATGATCAGCCATGATCTTATTGAATGGCGGTGCAGGCTCGAAGGGCCAAATGGCCTACTCCTGCACCTATTTTCTGTGTTTCTATGTACAGTCCAGTGCGGGAATTACAGGATGGGGTGGTCAACGTGTCAAAGACTGCAGACAAGTCAAGAATGACGAGGAGGAATAGTTTATCTTGGTCACAGTCACAAAGGATGTCATTTGTGACTTTGATGAGAGCCGTTTCCGTACTGTGGCAGGCGCGGAAACCTGATTGAGAGGATTCATACATGGAGTTGCGGGAAAGATGGGCACGGATTTGGGAGAAGACAACACGTTCAAGAACTTTGGGCAGGAAAAGGAGGTTGGAGATGGGGCGGTAGTTTGCAAGGGCAGAGGGGTCAAGGGTTGTTTCTTTGAGGAGAGGGGTGAGAAAGGCAGATTTGAGGGACGGGGACAGTACCCGAGGAGAGAGAGCCATTAACAATGTCAGCTAACATGGGAATTGGGTGGTCAGCAGTTTGGTTGGAATAGAGTCAAGGGAGCAGGAAGTGGGTCTCATAGATAGGATTAGCTCGGAGAGGTCATGAGGGGAGACCGGAGAGAAACTGGAGAAAGATGTGCGGTCAGGGCTCGGGCAGGGAGGATCCTTAGAGGAAGTTTGGCCCAGTGGGCTAGGGAAAGGAAGGGAAGAGGCAGAGACGGCTGACAGTCTCAATCTTAGAGACAAAGAAATCCATGAGCTCCTCACACTTATTGTCGGAGATGAGGGTGGAGACTGGGGAGAGTGTTTAAGAAGCCGGTTAGCAGTGGAGAATAGAAGCCGGGGTTTATCTTTGCATTCCAGAATGATTCTGGAATAGCAAGCCATTTCGGCAGACGAGAGCAGGACCTGATGCCGCTTTAAGTGGTCCAGCTAGATCTGGCGGTGAATGGATAAACCAGTTGTCCACCATATCCGTTCATGTCTGTGTCCCTTGGATTTTAGGGAGCAACGATGAGGGCTGTACCAGGGGGAACGGCCAGTGTGAAAGAGAGCAATTGTTTTAATAGGGACTAGGGCATCAAAGGCGGTAGTGAGGGTGTGATTGAGCAGATCGGTAGCTGCAGAAATGTCATGGTGAATGGAGAGCCAAAGGCTGGACAGTGGGGTTGTAAGAGTCGGGAAAGAGTTTTTTTCCAGGAGCGGACACAGAAGGAGGTAGGGTTGGGGTGAAGAAACATTTCTGATGCAGGTGCAAACAGATGAACTAACAGACCAAAGTGTCAGAATTATTTTTCAATTGATCAGCTGCTGAATTTTCTTTCTTTCTTAGTACAGAGCATGTATGGTTATCCATTAAGTAAAGCTCTATTGCACTGTGTATTTACATTTCCCAACCTCTGCAACCCCTAGACCTTGTAAGCTCTGATGTATGGGCTACACTGCAGGAGTACAGTCATAGGTATTCCACTAGCACTAGGTTAAGTTAGTACCGTATTTATTGTGTATTGTCTTTTGATTAAATGCCTTTGCAAAGTCACAAACCCAGAAGAAGTTTCACGGATTTAGCTACTTTGCTGTTTTTATCTTGCAATTTCATAGGAAATATCAATTTAGTAAGCAACAGAGCAAAATAACATAATTATATAATTATATGCACACAATTTGTAAGGGTCTAGGGGATAAAGAGGAATACAGTGACCTTTAATGATTTTATAATTACCTTTCCAAGTTTCTTTTTTATTCTCACACTCTGTAGAAGTTAAATTTTGATCCTCCTCCTGTTTTACAACAATTTGCTTCAAAAAAGCTCTGGGTGCAATGTTCGTTGATGTTTCTACATAGTTTTCTGGCTGAAAATCTTTCCCCTGTGGAGCATACTGTAGTACTGAAACTCCTGGTATAATACAATGTTCTTCTGCATTTTCTTCCACAGGTATAGCTCCTTTGCCTGGATTATACAGAGAGTTACTTTCAGGTTCCTGCTCATAGACAATTTGTTTTCTCTCAGTATAATCAGAGAAACATGTAGACACCTTGAATGAGGTAGTATTATTTTTCTCAGTTTCATGCTTCCCATAGTAGCTGTTGCTTTCATCCACTACTCCTGTCTGACTCGCATTTTCCTTTACTAAAAGCACATCTGCTGACTGCTGCTCTTGAGTTCGATGTTGGCCTCGAATTTTCTGTAGATGTTCCATGTAGAGAAGATATTTCTCATATACACTTAGCTCAGGCTCACATGTGCCTGAGGAATCACAAGTGTTAACTTTGGAATACTTCAAACCATAAATCTTGTCAGACCCCGCAAAGTCAGAATATACTTTTGATGCAGCTGTTGCATTTGTTAGTAACATACCAGTTTTTTCTTTCTTAGGGCTACCTCTGGGATTAGAGAATGATATTTTGTCAACATTACTCGAAACTGTACAAAATTGTGGTGTTATCCCAATCAGAACACATCCACATGCCATACACCAATTAACAGTTGAACTGTTCCCACTTGTGCATTCCGGGCAGAATTTGACCAGGTTACTTGCATGGAGGAAAGAGTCAATATTTTCATCTGTGATTTGGCCTTTTTCTCTTTCAATTGACTGCTCTTTTATAAATTGCAGATTGGATTTTTTTAAAGGGCTGGAATCAGAGGATGATAGCAAAGGCAATGAAGACAACTTCAAGGTACTATGTGTCTTATACTCAATTATTTGGTGCCTTGTTTCATTTTCATTATTATTATGGTTTGCTTCTTTTTTTAATGGATCATTTTCCAAAGTTAGCAGATTTTCAGTCCCTCTGTTGTCCAACATTTTGCCACTACAACATGATGGCAATGTTGATAAATATGAAAGTAAAGTTTTATTTGCATTTGTGACACTTAAATTTCTAAATCTTTCAGGGAACTGTTCAATACTTGGTATTTCCTGGGAAGCACTGACTTTTTCATTGTCTTTTTCATTTGCTGATATTGTTTCATTTGGACTTATGGTTGTCTCTTTGCAGAGGGTCGAAAGATCGAGTCTTGGAATAACTGACAAATCCATCTGTGATTTGAAGTTAAATCCAGCATTTTCCAAATTTAGTAAAACATCAGGTAGATCAGTAGCTTCTGAATCTTCTGCTGAAGTCTTATGGTAACCACCTGATAAGTATTCCACTGCTTCAATGGGTTCCCATGCATAATTATGTTTTTCTTTATCACAAACAGTTGGCATGCTTTGTTGTGTAGTGTTATACAGTTTAACAGGACTGGATAATAGATCTGCTGAACTGTAAAAAATTGTTGCTGGGGATTTTCTAAGTGTTACTGTTCTGGCGGATAAAGTTGGCTCCTCGTTGTCATCACTACACCAGAATGGAGTAACATTGTTTTTTACAAAAGGCTGCATAAATGTTCCCTTTCTTTCTCTATTTCCAGTGACCTCTTCTTCATCCGAACTACCTACAAGAGGAATCCAGAAATATTTATCCTCATTCAGTGCACCCACATCACCAATCCCAGAATGGCAGTTTTCATCTGCTGGAAACTCGAATTGAGTTACCTGCACTTTACTTTCCCCTGCACCTTTAATTTTCCAGTTGTTATTTGAAACATTATCTCTGTATGCATTTCCTTGCTCAGGAAAGCTTCTTTCCCAAATATTATTAGGACCAACGTGGCCCTTGCTTGAATAACCAGTATCTGCTAACATACATTTATCTTGCTCTTCACTCAGGCTGGTAGCTAAGCAGGAAGTCTGAACCAATGTCCTATTTGTTCTTAATAAATCAAGTGAGCTACAGCTAGCAGAAGATCTGGAAGTATCTGCTGAGTAATGAGAACCATCCAATCTGCTACTGAGAGGACCAGCGTGGATACTTCTATCGGTATCCCAAGACCAGTTAAAAGTATTTGGCTGCTTGGTGTCAGGCTTCACACGACTGACAACTGTTTCTTTCTCATTTAATGGACTAGCTTTTTGACACACTTGGGTGTTCATAACTTCCTCACTGTTTTTGAGGATTTTCTGAGCCCAGCTTAGAATATGCCTGAGCTTTTGGATCTCCGATACAGTGGGATTCTCTAGTAAATTATAATCTGGTTTTGGCGAGGAAACAGTTGTTTCATCACTCTTAGAAAATATCAATGATGGTTCTAAATCTGTATGATGGGCCTTCTGTGTATCTTGAACTTTTGTATGTTGAACTGATTCATTGAAATCAAATGTTTTTTCTATTAAGGAATCTTTTTGCTCAGCATTTATCAGATTTTCTCTTAGTGGGTTGCTCACATTGTGATCAAAGCTTCCTCGTTTGTCATTAGCTTCCAAACTGTCAACAGATGCAGATGTATTTGTGCAGTTATGGTTAGGGTCTACAAAGTAAGCCAAACGTTTTGCTCGAAGAGTCTTCAGCTCACGGGTGCGAGGAGTGTCTGTTTGTAAGATGGTCTCAGCATTTAAATGCTTTGAAGTTCTTGCAGCTGAAGTCTTATTCTGCAATATATTGGAAAGAATTTTATTACTTGCTGTAAATAATGACAAGAATACACTTAGGGAGGGAAGTACTATTGATATAAAATACCTCTTCTCCCTGGTGTTTAGGTGTTCAATATTACATTCATACAGGTTGAGCGCCCAAAATCTGGAGATCCGGAATCCGGAATGTTCCTGAAACTAGACCAATTGGTGGCAGGGTCGTCCGGAATCCGTAAAATGTTCCGGAATCCAGACCCACCGCCGCTGCCCGACCTCGGGCCTCGCTTCTGCCCTTACCTCGAGGCCTCCTCGCTGGCCCGCCCGAACACCTCCTCCGCGATGGGCCGCCCGACCAGCTACCTGGCGGCTGGCCCCGCCTGAACTCTTCCCCGGCAGCGGGGGCCCCAGCCGGCGAGCACTCCCCCCACCCCCGCCCCGACGTTCTGAAATCCGGAAATACCCGAACCTGGGCTCGGGTGTTTCCGGATTCGTGACGTTAGAAAGACATTCCAAAGTCCGGCAAAATGCAAAATCTGGAACGGCCTCGCTCCCGAGGGTTTCCGGATTCAGGACGCTGCACCTGTAATACAATAATGCTTATGTGTTAATTTGCTTCACTACTTGGGGAATACATATCATATTCAAGATGCAGAGGGAAAGTATCCTCTAATTGTACATTTTGAAGAATAGAAATTCCACAAAAAAGGAGAACTCTGCTTAACACCTACCTGTAACACCAGATTCTTATTTGCATCTGGTGGTTACACACATGAGTTGTTAAGCAGATGGTTTTCTAAATCAAAGAGCTGAAAAAGACTCAAACATAGCTTACCGACTGTGTAGAATTTAATGGCTGAGATCCCTTAGTACGCAGTGACTGCAGCATTTTGCCCCTTGCCGTCTTCACAAATTCAGCATCTGAAATAAGACATTATATCAACCTATTGTGAACATCCACTGCAACAGAAATAGAAACATCAACATAGAAATTAGGTGCAGGAGCAGGCCATTCAGCCCTTCAAGCCTGCACCGCCATTCAATAAGATCATGGCTGATCATTCAACCTCAGTACCCCTTTCCTGCTTTCTCTCCATACCCCTTGATCCCTTTGGCCGTAAGGGCCATATCTAACTTCTTTTTGAATATATCTAATGAACTGGCCTCAACAACTTTCTGCGGGAGAGAATTCCACAGATTAACCACTCTCTGAGTGAAGAAGTTTGGCTTACCTCTTATCCTTAGACTGTGATCCCTGGTTCAGGAACTACCCTGCAACGTGAACATTCTTCCTGCCTCTAACCCATCCAATCCCATCAGAACGTTATATGTTTCTATGAGATCCCCTCTCATTCTTCCTAACCCCAGTGGATACACGCCCAGTTGATCCAGTCTCTCCTCATATGTCAGTTCTGCCATCCCGGGAATCAATCTGGTGAACCTTCGCTGTACTCCCTCAATAGCAAGAACGTTCTTCCTCAGATTAGGAGACCAAAACTGAACACAATACTCAAGGTGTGGCCTCACCAAGGCTCTGCGCAACTGAAGTAAGATCTCCCTGCTCCTATACTCAAATCCTCTAACTATGAAGGCCAACATGCCATTTGCCTTCTTCACCACCTGCTGTACCTGCATGTCAAACTTCAATGACTGATGTACCATGACACCCAGGTCTCGTTGCACCTCCCCTTTTCCTAATCTGTTACCATTCAGATAATATTCTGTCTTCCTGTTTTTGCCACCAAAGTGGATAACCTCACATTTATCCACATTATACTGCATCTGCCATGCATTTGCCCACTCACCTAACCTGTCCAAGTCACCCTGCAGCCTCTTAGCATCCTCCTCACAGCTCACACCGTCACCCTGCTTAGTGTCATCTGCAAACTTGGAGATATTACATTCAATTCCTTCATCTAAATCATTGATGTATATTGTAAAGAGCTGGGGTCCCAGCACTGAGCCCTGCGGCACCCCTCTGGTCACTGCCTGCCATTCTGAAAAGGACCCGTTTATTCCGACTCTCTGCTTCCTGCCTGCCAACCAGTTCTCTATCCACGTCAGTACATTACCACAATACCATGTGCTTTAATTTTGCACACTAATCTCTTGTGTGGGACCTTGTCAAAAGCCTTTTGAAAGTCCAAATACGCCACATCCACTGGTTCTCCCTTGTCCACTCTGTAGTGTCCCTGCACCGTACTACAAACTCACACGAGGCATGTACTGCAAACACAGTCACTACGTGACCTTAATCTTTATTCCCAGGACCAAGGAGTGCTGACCCTGGGTGGGACCTGCCCTTTTATACCTGGAAACCCAGTGAGGAGTGTCTCCCACAAGTTCACCCCCTGTGGTCAGGGTGTGCATTTCTAGGGTATAAGTACAGTGTACAGGAGTTGCATGAAGGTTACACTTACATGAAGATTACCGTTGCATGATGGTTACATACATGACATCATTTCCCCCCTTACGTCTTTTTGTGTCAAAGGTTAAGTCTTTCAGGTGGTCGACGCTCTCTCGTGGAGCGCCGCAGTTGTAGCTCTGGTGGCTGAGCCTCGGCATGCGTCTCTGTCACCTGAGGTGATTCAGGCCTGTTCGGGCTGGCCACAGGGACTGTGAATGCTGTGGATTGTCCTCGTTGCTCGTCCACTGGCAGTGGTGTGGGTGACATCTCATGCTCTTTTTCAGGTTTCTCCGTGTCTATGCTGAACCTTGTCTTTACTTGGTCCAAGTGTTTGCGGCATATCTGCCCATTGTTTAGTCTGACCACTATGACCCTATTCCCTCCTTTGCCAATTACTGTGCCCTCAAGCCACTTGGGTCCCAAAGCATGGTTAAGAACAAATATCGGGTCATCCATTTCTATACATCTCCCCCTTGAGTTTCGATCATGGAACTCGGTTTGGGACTGGCACTTGCCCTCAACAATATCTGCCAGGGCTGGATGAATGAGGGACAGTCGCGTTTTAAGCGTGCATTTCATGAGGAGTTCCGCTGGCGGGACTCCCGTGAGCGAGTGCGGGCGGGACCTGTAAGCCAGCAGGAGGCGCGATAGGCGGTCCTTGGATGCGTAGCATGCCCTGTTTTATGACTTGGACCGTACGTTCCGCCTGGCCATTGAAAGCCAGCTTGAACGGCGCTGTCCGGACGTGTTTGATACCATTGCTTGACATAAACTCCTGGAATTCATGGCTGGTGAAACACGGGCCATTGTCGCTGACCAGGATGTCCGGCAAGCCGTGGGTCCATTTCGAGTATGCATCAACAACGATCAGGAACATTTTCCCCATGAACGGGCCTGTATAGTCTATGTGAATACGTGACCATGGTCTGGTGGGCCAGGGCCACGGGCTGAGTGGGGCCTCCCTGGGGGCATTGCCTAGCTGGGCACACATCGTGCACCAGCGATCCCAGTGTTTCAGGTCTGAGTCAATCTCCAGTCACCATACATGTGACCGGGCAATGGCCTTCATTAACACAATGCCAGGATGCTTGCTGTGGAGTTCCCTGATGAACGCTTCCCTGCCTTTCTGGGGAATGACTACCCGGCTGCCTCATAGCAGGCAGTCCGCTTGGATGGAGAGCTCATCCATCCGTCTCTGAAACGGTCTGACCTCCTCGGGGCATGCCCTGTGTGCGGGCGCCCAGTCCCCAGTCAGGACACATTTCTTTATCATGGATAGGAGGGGGTCTCTGTTGGTCCAGAGTTTGATCTGGCGGGCTGTGATGGAGGAGCCTGCGGTGTCAAAAGCCTCAATGGCCATGACCATCTCAGCATTTTGCTCTGCTGCCCCCTCGGTGGTGGCCAGTGGAAGCCTGCTGAGCGCATCAGCGCAATTTTCGGTGCCTGGCCGGTGCCGTATGGTGTAGTCATACACAGCCAGCGTGAGAGCCCATCACTGTATGCGAGCTGACGCATTGGCATTGACAACCTTGCTGTCGGACAACAGGGATGTTAACGGCTTGTGGTCCATCTCTAGCTCGAACCGTCTATCGAAAAGGTGCTGGTGCATCTTTTTCACACCGTAAACACAAGCGAATGCTTCCTTTTCGACCATGCCGTATCCACGCTCTGCCTGGGAGAGTGACCTGGAGGCATAAGCCACCATTTGGAGTCGGCCGTCATCATTACCCTGCTGCAACACACACCCAACCCCGTAGGGCGATGCATCGCACGTTAAAACCAGTTTTTTACAGGGGTCATACAAAGTCAAGTTTGTTGGAACACAGCAGGTTCCTCGCCTTATTGAAAGCCCGTTCTTGACAATCTCCCTAAAGCCATTCACAACTTTTACGCAGGAGCATGTGTAACGGATCCAACAATGTGCTTAAGTTCGGCAGAAAGTTCACGAAATAGTTCAAAAGTCCCAGGAATGATCGCAACTCCGACGTGTTGCCGGGCCTGGGCACCCGGCCGATCGCCTCTGTTTTTGATTCAGTGGGACAAATCCCGTCTGCGACAACCCTCCTGCCCAAACACTCGACCTCTGGGGCCAAAAACACACACTTGGCCTTTTTCAGCCGTAAGCCCACCCGGTCCAGTCGGCATAGCGCCTCCTCCAGGTTGTGGAGGTGTTCCTCGGTGTCTCGACCCGTTATAAGGATGTCGTCTTGGACTACGATTGTTCCAGGAATGGATTTGAGCAAGCTTTCCATGTTCCGCTGAAAGATAGCTGCCGCCGAACGAATGCCAAATGGACACCTGTTGTAGATAAATAATCCCTTGTGCGTCGTGATGGTGGTCAGAAGCTTGGATTCTTCAGCCAGTTCCTGAGTAATGTAGGCCGAAGTGATGTCCAGCTTTGTGAACAGCTTGCCACCTGCCAGCGTGGCAAAAAGGTCCTCCGCTCTCGGGAGCGGGTATTGGTCTTGCAGTGACACTCAGTTGATGGTGGCTTTGCAGTCGCCACAAATCCTGACCGAGCCATCTGCTTTAAGGACAGGAACGATGGGACTTGCCCAGTCGCTGAATTCAACGACCGAAATTATGCCCTCTCTGAGCAGCCTGTCCAATTCACTTTCAATTTTCTCACACATCACATACGGCACTGCTCTGGCTTTGTGGTGCACTGGTCTAGCGTCCAGAGTGATGCATATCACTACTTTAGTGCCCTTGAACGTTCCAACACCGGGTTGAAACAGTGACTCGAATTTTTGTAGGACCTGTGAGCATGAACTTCGCTCCACAGATGAAATGGTGTGCACATCCCCCCATTTCCAATTCATCTCGGCTAGCCAACTCCTCCCCAAGAACGCAGGGCCATTTCCCGGGATGATCCAGAGTGGCAGCCGGTTCTGTGATCCATTATGTGTTACACCAAGTTTGCAGTGCCTAGCACTGGGATGATCTCTTTGGTGTACGTCCATAGCTGCGTGTCAATGCGTTCCACTTTGGGCCTGCTAGCTCTGTGTGGCCATAGTCTCTCAAATTGTTGGGTGCTCATAAGGACTGGCTAGCTCCCGTATCCAGCTCCATGCGCACCGGGATGCCATTCAATAAAACTTTCATCATCATAGTGTATGAGCTGTGGACGTCAGCCACGTGAACCTGCTGAACTTCAGCATCCATGGCTTTTCCCCAGGCATTATCCTGCATTGCAGACCTCTCGTCTGGTTCCTCTGTCTCGCAGATTAGCCTCGCCACAGCCTTTTTGCACATCCTGGCCAAGTGTCCACTGACGTTACAAATCCTGCAGGTATATTGCTGGAACCTGCAGCCTTTCACGGTATGTCTACCCCCGCATCTCCAGCATGAGCTGAGATTGTTGTTAACAAAGGGACTGTTACCAGGCATTCCTCTCTGATTGCCCATTTGGTTATTTCTAAGCACTCTGATGGTGGGTCTTAATGGTCCCATCGCGGGAGGCATTGTTCCTCGTGATGGCGTGAATTGCCGATCCTTTTTCCATTATCCCTGTTGCAGGCCCACCCTAGAGTCTGTTGCTGCCTGGGCGGTTTCGAAATGCCCTTGCCTGCCTGCGGGGTCCCTAGCCACGTTCACAATGTTAACTCCCTGGTCCATCGCCACGTTGGGACCAGGGCTGCGCGTGTAAATTAGCTTGGCCTCCTCTTCCCCTGCCATGAAGGTCTGAGCTATCAATGCCGCCCCTTCTAAAGTCAAGTCCTTGGCCTCTATGAGCTTCCAGAAAATCCCGGCATGATTAATGCCCTCAATGAAAAAGTCCCTTAACATCTCCCCCCTGCAGGCGTCTGTGAACTTACAGAGACTGGCCAAGCGTCGCAGGTCCGCAATGAAGTCCGCGATGTATTGTCCCTCCAGACGCCGGTGTGTGTAGAACCGGTGCCGGGCCATGTGTACGCTACGTGCCGGCTTGAGATGCTCACTGATCAGCTAGCTGAGCTCTTCAAAAGGACTTGTCCGCTGGCTTTTGGGGTGCGAGCAGGTCTTTCATCAGCGCATACATCTGTGGTCTGCAGCTGGTCAGTAGATGCGCCCTCCGCTTGTCAGCCGCTGTCGCTCCCAGCCAGTCCTTTGTGACAAAGCTCTGCTGGAATCTTTCCACGAAGTCGTCCCAGTCCTCACCCACACAATAAAGTTACTCTGTGCTACCGGTGGCCATCCTCGTGGTTCGGTGATTCCCATTTCACATCGCCAAATGTAGTGTCCCTGCAACGTACTACAAACTCACACGAGGCATGTACTGCAGACACAGTCACTACATGACCTTAACCTTTATTCCCAGGACCAAGGAGTGCTGACCCTGGGTGGGACCTCCCCTTTTATACCTGGAAACCCAGGTGAGGAGTGTCTCCCACAAGTTCACCCCCTGTGGTCAGGGTGTGCATTTCTATCGTATAAATACAGTGTACAGGAGTTGCATGAAGGTTACAGTTACATGAAGATTACCATTGCATGATGGTTACATACATGACACACCCTACTAGTTTCATCCTCAAAAAATTTCAGATTTGTCAAGCATGATTTCCCTTTCATAAATCCATGCTGACTAGGACCGATCCTGTCACTGCTTTCCAAATGCACCGCTATTTCATCTTTAATAATTGATTCCAACATTTTCCGCACCACTGATGTCAGGCTAACCGGTCTATAATTCCGTTTTCTCTCTCCCTCCTTTTTTAAAAAGTGGTGTAACATTAGCTACCCTCCAGTCCATAGGAACTGATCCAGAGTCAATAGAATGTTGGAAAATGATCGCCAATGCATCCACTATTGCTAGGGCCACTTCCTTAAGTACTCTGGGATGCAGCCTATCAGGCCCTGGGGATTTATCGGCCTTCAATCCCATCAATTTCCCTAACACAATTTCCTGACAAATAAGGATTTCCTTCAGTTCCTCCTTTTCGCTAGACCCTCGAACCCCTAGTATTTCCAGAAGGTTATTTGTGTCTTCCTTAGTGAAGACAGATCCAAAGTATTTGTTCAATTGGTCTGCCATTTTTTTGTTCCCCATTATAAATTCACCTGATTCTGACTGCAAAGGACCTACTAATCTTTTTCTCTTCACATATCTATAGAAGCGTTTGCAGTCAGTTTTTATGTTCCCTGCAAACTTCCTCTCATACTCTATTTTCTCCCTCCTAATTAAACCCTTTGCCCTCCTCTACTGAATTCTAAATTTCTCCCAGTTCTCAGGTTTGCTGCTTTTTCTGGCCAATTTATATGCCTCTTCCTTGGATTTAACACTATCTTTAATTTCCCTTGTTAGCCACGGTTGAGCTACCTTCCCCATTTTATTTTTACTCCAGACAGGGATGTACAATTGTTGAAGTTCATCCATGTAATCTATAAATGTCTGCCATTGCCTATCCACTGTCAATCCTTTAAGTATCATTTTCCATGAGCGATAAACTTATACCGCTGATCAAACATTTTTTACTTATAGATTTAATGAACACCACCCAAAGCATTAAGATACTGAGAGCTAGAATCATGAGAGTTTAAACACTCTCCATACTTTAAAGCTGCAATGGTGAGATGTGCCATCAAGTACTGCAGCTCCAACACTAACCAGGAAAGCATCTTAAGCAAAGAGTTGCATTGACTCAAATATCTGGGCTTACATTGCTGTAAAAAGGGCAACGTGTGAACACAGCGTAGTCTCAAATGAAGCAGCTCCTGCCTAAAAAATCATGTACTGTGATGCATATCAGTGGCTAAAAGGAGTAACTCACCATGAGTATTGTAAGTCAACAGCTCTCCCCTCCACCCTGTGCAAAGTAAATGATGCAGCACTTCCCTACACCGTGAGTAGCATAAACTGGACAGCTCTCCCTGGGAACAGTAAACTGCAACTCAAATGCAAAACAAAGCAGTCTCTGGTGTAAGTTGAGATGAAATCACCTAGGTAATAAAACAACTCTCTCCCAATACAGAACTAAGCCACACGCTCAGGAAGGTCCCAAGTTCCATCCATACCCTTCAGGTTTGTTATTTCCCTCCTAAATGTATTTTGCTCCGAGTGACAGAGCATCTTGGTTATACCTGATAGTCCCTATAAACTTCAAATAGTCCATAGTACAGGGGTAGAGGAATATAAACTTAAACGTTGTAGGGAAGAACATTTAATTTAAAAAAAAATAATACAGGTTACACAAGGTCCTCCCACTTTTTTTGTCCGTATTTCCCCACATCCGCATCTCTTCTGAAGGTGAGACTAATGCTGTGGTAAAGATCTGCAGCTCCCCCATAACCTCAATCAGACATTCATAAATGGATCAGCCTGGACGGTGTGGCGATTCCATAAGTTTTTTTTTACTTTTTAAAACCCTAAGTAAACTGGAAGGCTTATTTATTTGCAGAAACCCGAAAGCTTCCAATCAGCATAGGATCAAACCGAAACTCATTGGGCCTTTTAAATACAAAGCAGTCTTCTAAATGACCAGGCCAGTGAAAATAAGATCAATACTCCAACCCCTCCCGACTTTGCATTTCTTTAGTACTCGACCCATTCCACACCCGAAAAAGAGTCTCTTTTAGTAAAAGCACAACATATTCACCCGACCACTAGCTGTGCTGCAGCGGATGAACCGTGAGTGGGAAATGCTCCCGTGGTAGAGATATAATTCGGTGCCTGCACTGTGCGCTGGAACAGCTGGCCGCTCCTCGCCGCCTGACGGTACCAAGCCGTCGCCATGGATACGGCCGCGCTCTGCCCGCGCCAGCAAAACGTACAACGTTGTTGCAATGGCGGGTCGTCGATGGGAATTTAACCGCTGAATGAATAAATGCCTATAATGTTTTTGCAAAATGTGCCGCCGGTGAGGTTATTTCTTTTTAACACAGGCAATCACAGTGACACCAGAAATGGACCTTCAGTATAATAAAGCCAAGAGCATCCGTTCAAAGGAGCTGGTGGAAACCCGTTCAATTTTCATCGATTACTGTTTCCAGAAAGGGAATGTTGGGGAATTGTGAAATGTTAGCTGAGAAAAGCATTGGGTTTTGAACAGTTTGTTTGGGCGAGAAGCGAGCAGGAAAAGGGTGCGGTAAAGATAGTTTTGTGGGAAAAGACGTTAACTATTGACTAACCACTCTTCTATAGTGTTGTGTATAGAAGAACTCCACGAGGCTGAGTACTGTGAGTTAAACTTAGTCTTTATTACAATTCCAGAGTGCCTAAACAACATGGCAGCCAACCTTTTATATTGGCTCTGCAAGTGTGTGCAGGTGACTATTGGGACTCCCAACAGTCACACCCTCTGGTGGCAAGTATTATATAGTTACATACATAACATCACTCCCTCGCCCGCCCCCCCGTCCCTCCTCCCGTCAAAGTCTTCGGTACAAGTTATTTACAAGTTGAGGCGATCCAGAGCCCTTCGTTCCCTGGTTGATTGTCTAAGTTCAAACCCTGGTGTGTGTGTGAGTTGGCCGGACCATTGCTGCACTGCACCACGGCTGGTCTGACCGGACTGTCAGGAACGGTGGGTTCATCCTCGTGATTGACAGCGAGGTTGATTGCTGGTTGGGTGTGTGTGTGTGGGTCCTCGATGGTGATGTCCTCTTCAAGTCGTTCCTGGTTGTCAATAAATCGCAATTTAGTCTGATCTAAATGCTTTCTGCACGATTGGCCATTTAACAGTTTGATTATAAACACCCTATTCTCTTCCTTGGCCATTATCATCAAGTGAGGTTGACTTGCTTCCATGCGAAAAAGGGATGAGTTTACAGGTGTTTCAATGAAGGACCTAAAATTCCAGGTCCCGAACTACATCGTGAAGGGTGCAAGATGTCTGTGCTTGGATTTTTTTAACGTGTGGTGGCCTTTGCACACCAGCCAGCGCACGGGCTTGACAGAACTAGGTCTTGGTCCAGTGGCAAGGATTACCCAAGATTAACTGGAGATCAGCTCTGCTGCACAGACTGAGCGCGCACACATATCGCAGTGTGGGCTGGCCCGTGCTGCCCCTGGGCCTTCACCTCTTCTGCGCCCCAGATTCACGCCTTTCCTGGGCCCCGGTCACTTCCCTCTACAAACTCTTGCCGCTCCTTCGCTGCTCCTGCTGTGCCTGCCCGCACTGCAATCAGTGACCTGGCTTCGTAGCCGTTGCCCTCCTGCAGCAGCACGCACTGCTCCCTGCAGTGCTATGCCACCGCACGTTGCTCCCTCCAATGGCCCCGGCCTGCTGATGGTCTTGCAGGCCGGGACCGCGGGACAGGCCGAGGCCCGGCTCCAGCCCCAGCACGGGGCGGACGCGGGCCCAGAGCAGTGGCAGCAGGCAGGCGCAGGCCGTGTAGCAGCGCAGCAAGGCAGGGCGGGGGCCGAGCGCTGCTCCCTGGCCCAGGGCCCCCAGCACCCCGCCGATTTCTGGCCGGGGAGATCGTCTCCTTGATAAGGACGGTCCGGGGTTTCGGGACCGAGGACAAGGAGTCGGAACTGTACGAGCAGAAACTGCAAAAAACACACCAACTCAAAACCAAACACTGACATTGTCACAGCTGTGTATCTACTGTATCACAGGCACGTGCAGCTTGCGATGCAGGTGATCATGTTGTACTGTGGACAGTACCTGATACGGACAGGCTAGATGACCAGTGGGAATCTCATTGCTTTCATCCTGTACCAGATGGATTTTGGAGTTTACGTGTGGAGCCTTTAACAACACTACACCCCCGGAAATCAGCATGGTCCGGGTCTGCAAGACCATCAGCAGGCCGGGGCCATTGGAGGGAGCAGCGTGCAGTGGCCCGGCCCGGAAATCGGCTTCCTTGACCAAAACAGTGCCAGCAACCCAATTGGGACCATGACCGTAATTCAGGACAAACACAGGGTCGTTAACATCAATGTCACGTGAAACAGCCGCGCGATCGTGGTACATGTTTTGCCGGTGTCGCCGGGTTTCCACGTGATCATTAAGATCCGGGTGGACTAGGGAGAGCCTGGTTTTGAGGGCTCTCTTTATTAACAATTCTGCCAAGGGAACCCCGGTGAGCGAGTGGGGTCACATCCGGTAACTGAGCAGAATGCGAGACAAGCGGGTCTGCAGGGAGCCGTCCGTCACGCGTTTCATGCTCTGCTTGATTGTTTGGACTGCCGGCTCCGCTTGACCGTTAGACGCAGGCTTAAACGGAGCGAACCTGACATGCTTGATGCCATTGTGGGTCATAAACTCGTTGAATTCTGGTCCATTGTCACTGACAAGGACGTCGGGCAAGCCATGGGTGGCAAACATGGCCCAGAGGCTTTCAATGGTGGCTGTGGATGTGCTTGATGACATGATTATGTATTCAATTCATTTGCAGTAAGCGTCCACAACTACTAAAAACATCTTTCCTAGAAAGGGGCTGGCAAAATCTAAGTGGATCCTGAACCATGGTTTGGAGGGCCATGACCATAGACACAGTGGGGTCTCCCTTGGTGCATTGCTCAGTTGTGAGCAGGTGTTGCACTGATGCACGCATGACTCCAAGTCCGAGTCAATGCCGGGCCACCAAACATGCGACCTGGCAATTGTATTTATCATGACAATGCCTGGATGGGTACTGTGTAGGTCGCGTATAAACGTTCCCCTGCCTTTTTTGGGAAAAACCACGTGCTTACCCCATAAGAGACAATCCGACTGGATGGACATTTCAGCTTTGCGCCGGTGAAACGGCTTAATTTCATCTTGCATTTCCCCGGGAATGGCTGACCAGTTCCCATTTAGGATACAACTCTTTACGAATGATAGCACAGGATCCTGGCTGGTCCAGGTCCTGATCTGGCGAGCTGTGACGGGTGACCCCTCGCTCTCAAAAGCATCCATGACCAGTAGCAAGTCTGCGGGCTGCGCCTTTTCAACCCCAGTGGCCTTTTCAACCCCAGTGGTGGGTAATGGCAGCCGGCTGAGAGCATCGGCACAGTTTTCAGTGCCTGGTCTGTGGCGGATAATGTTAGTGCCCATCTTTGGATGCGGGACGAAGCATTGATATTTATATCTTTGCTCTCTGAAAACAGCGAAATGAGCGGCTTGTGGTCAGTTTCAATGCTCAAACCGAAGTCCAAATAGGTATTGGTGCATTTTCTTAACCCCATACACACATGCTAACGCCTCTTTCTCGACCATACTATAGGCTCTCTCAGCCTTAGACAGACTTCCAGACGTGTACGCAAACGGTTTGAGGTTATCCTATACATTGGCTTGTCGTAACGCACAGCCGACCCCGTACGATAATGCGTCACAAGCTAGCACTAAATGTTTACAGGGGTCATAGTGTACAAGTAACTTATTTGAACATAGCAGGTTCCTGGCCTTCTCAAACGCTGTCTCTTGAGATTTGCCCTAAACCCAGTCGTCACCCTTACGTAGCAACATGTGCAAAGGCTATAACAACGTGCTCAACCCGGTAGAAAGTTACCGAAGTAGTTGAGTCCCATGAACAAACGCAACTCGGTCATATTCTGTGGTCTGGGTGCATTTTTGATGTCCTCTGTCTTTGAGTCTGTGGGCTTGATGCCGTCTGCTGCAAACTTTCTCCCCAAATATTCGACTTCTGCCGCCAGGAAAACACACTTGGAGCGTTTCAGCCTGAGTCCCACTCTGTCTAGGCGACTTAGAGCCATTTCCAGATTTTGCAGGTGTTCGGTGGTGTCATGACCAGTGATCAGGATGTTGACTTGAAACACAACGATGCGCGGAACAGATTTCAGCAAACTCTCCATGTTTCTCTGGAAAATGGCTGCAGCCAAGCGAATCCCGAAAGGGCACCTGTGGTATATAAACAGCCCTTCGTGTGTGTTGATGCACGTCACTCTTTTCAAAGATTCAGCCAGCTCCTGTGTCCTGTAGACAGAGGTTAGGTCCAACTTGGTGAGCAACATCCCCCCACTAACGATGCGAACAGGTCATCCGCCTTGGGCAGCAGGTACTGGTCCTGTAGTGAGACTCAGTTAATCGTTACCTTGTAGTCTCTGCAGATTCTGACTGTGCCATTGCTTTTCAACACCGGAACAATTGGACTAGGCTACTCATTGAACTCGACTGGCGATATGGCAAGAGTATGGGAACCTATGCAGGGAGGTAGAGGGAAGTGAAAAGGGGGCAGAAGCAAAAGGTAGGAAGGAGAAAAGCAAGAGTGGAGGGCAGAGAAATCAAGGGCAAAAATCAAAAAGAGCCACATTACAACATAATTCTAAAAGGATAAAGAGTATTAAAAAAACAAGCCTGAAGGCTCTGAGTCTCAATGTGAGGAGCATTCGTAATAAGGTGGATGAATTAATTGCGCAGATAGCCGTTAACGGATATGATGTAATTGGGATTACGGAGACATGGCTCCAGGGTAACCAAGGCTGGGAACTCAACATCCAGGAGTATTCAATATTCAGGAAGAATAGACAGAAAGGAAGGGGAGGTGGGGTAGCATTAATGGTTAAAGTGGAGGTTAATGCAATAGTAAGGAAGGACATTAGCTTGGATGATGTGGAATCTATATGGGTAGAGCTGCGAAACACCAAAGGGCAGAAAACGTTAGTGGGAGTTGTGTAGATCACCAAACAGTAGTAGGGAGGTTGGGAATGGCATCAAACAGGAAATTAGGGATGCGTGCAATAAGGGTACAGCAGTTATCATGGGTGACTTTAACCGACATATTGATTGGGCTAATCAAACTGGTAGCGATACTGTGGAGGAGGATTTCCTGGAGTGTATAATGGTTTGGATGATGTGGAATCTATATGGGTAGAGCTGCGAAACACCAAAGGGCAGAAAACGTTAGTGGGAGTTGTGTAGATCACCAAACAGTAGCAGTGATGTTGGGGAGGGCATCAAACATGAAATTAGGGGTGCGTGCAATAAAGGTGCAGCAGTTATAATGGGTGACTTTAATATGCACATAGATTGGGCTAACCAAACTGGAAGCAATACGGTGGAGGAGGATTTCCTGGAGTGCATAAGGGATGGTTTTTTAGACCAATATGTCGAGGAACCAACTAGGGGGGAGGCTATCTTCGACTGGATGTTATGTAATGAGAGAGGATTAATTAGCAATCTCGTTGTGCGAGGCCCCTTGGGGAAGAGTGACCATAATATGGTGGAATTCTGCATTGGGATGGAGAATGAAACAGTTAATTCAGAGACCATGGTCCAGAACTTAAAGAAGGCTAACTTTGAAGGTATGAGGCATGAATTGGCTGGGATGGATTGGCGAATGATACTTAAGGGGTTGACTGTGGATGGGCAATGGCAGACATTTACAGACTGCATGGATGAACTACAACAATTGTACATTCCTGTCTGGCATAAAAATAAAAAAGGGAAGGTGGCTCAACCGTGGCTATCAAGGGAAATCAGGGATAGTATTAAAGCCAAGGAAGTGGCATACAAATTGGCCAGAAATAGCAGCGAACCCGGGGACTGGGAGAAATTTAGAACTCAGCAGAGGAGGACAAAGGGTTTGATTAGGGCAGGGAAAATGGAGTATGAGAAGAAGCTTGCAGGGAACATTAAGACGGATTGCAAAAGTTTCTATAGATATGTAAAGAGAAAAAGGTTAGTAAAGACAAACGTAGGTCCCCTGCAGTCAGAATCAGGGGAAGTCATAACGGGGAACAAAGAAATGGCGGACCAATTGAACAAGTACTTTGGTTCGGTATTCACGAAGGAGGACACGAACAACCTTCCGGTTATAAAAGGGGTCGGGGGGTCTAGTAAGGAGGAGGAACTGAGGGAAATCCTTATTAGCCGGGAAATTGTATTGGGGAAATTGATGGGATTGAAGGCCGATAAATCCCCAGGGCCAGATGGACTGCATCCCAGAGTACTTAAGGAGGTGGCCTTGGAAATAGTGGATGCGTTGACAGTCATTTTCCAACATTCCATTGACTCTGGATCAGTTCCTATGGAGTGGAGGGTAGCCAATGTAACCCCACTTTTTAAAAAAGGAGGGAGAGAGAAAACAGGGAATTATAGACCGGTCAGCCTGACATCGGTAGTGGGTAAAATGATGGAATCAATTATTAAGGATGTCATAGCAGTGCATTTGGAAAGAGGTGACATGATAGGTCCAAGTCAGCATGGATTTGTGAAAGGGAAATCATGCTTGACAAATCTTCTGGAATTTTTTGAGGATGTTTCCAGTAGAGTGGATAAGGGAGATACCAGTTGATGTGGTATATTTGGACTTTCAGAAGGCGTTCGACAAGGTCCCACACAAGAGATTGATGTGCAAAGTTAGAGCACATGGGATTGGGGGTAGTGTACTGACATGGATTGAGAACTGGTTGTCAGACAGGAAGCAAAGAGTAGGAGTAAATGGGTACTTTTCAGAATGGCAGGCAGTGACTAGTGGGGTACCGCAAGGTTCTGTGCTGGGGCCCCAGCTGTTTACACTGTACATTAATGATTTAGATGAGGGGATTAAATGTAGTATCTCCAAATTTGCGGATGACACTAAGTTGGGTGGCAGTGTGAGCTGCGAGGAGGATGCTGTGAGGCTGCAGAGTGACTTGGATAGGTTAGGTGAGTGGGCAAATGCATGGCAGATGAAGTATAATGCGGATAAATGTGAGGTTATCCACTTTGGTGGTAAAAACAGAGAGACAGACTATTATCTGAATGGTGACAGATTAGGAAAAGGGGAGGTGCAAAGAGACCTGGGTGTCATGGTACATCAGTCATTGAAGGTTGGCATGCAGGTGCAGCAGGCGGTTAAGAAAGCAAATGGCATGTTGGCCTTCATAGCAAGGGGATTTGAGTACAGGGGCAGGGAGGTGTTGCTACAGTTGTACAGGGCATTGGTGAGACCACACCTGGATTATTGTGTACAGTTTTGGTCTCCTAACCTGAGGAAGGACATTCTTGCTATTGAGGGAGTGCAGCGAAGGTTCACCAGACTGATTCCCGGGATGGCGGGACTGACCTATCAAGAAAGACTGGATCAACTGGGCTTGTATTCACTGGAGTTCAGAAGAATGAGAGAGGACCTCATAGAAACATTTAAAATTCTGACTGGGTTAGACAGGTTAGATGCAGGAAGAATGTTCCCAATGTTGGGGAAGTCCAGAACCAGAGGTCACAGTCTAAGGATAAGGGGTAAGCCATTTAGGACCGAGATGCGGAGGAACTTCTTCACCCAGAGAGTGGTGAACCTGTGGAATTCTCTACCACAGAAAGTTGTTGAGGCCAATTCACTAAATATATTCAAAAAGGAGTTAGATGAGGTCCTTACTACTCGGGGGATCAACGGCTATGGCGAGAAAGCAGGAATGGGGTACTGAAGTTGAATGTTCAGCCATGAACTCATTGAATGGCGGTGCAGGCTAGAAGGGCCGAATGGCCTACTCCTGCACCTATTTTCTATGTTTCTATGTTTCTATATGTCGAGGAACCAACTAGAGTGCAGGCCATCCGAAACTGGGTCTTGTGTATCGAGAGAGGATGTTAGCATGAATGTTTTCTCAGAAGAATCACTCAACACTCAGAGTCGGTTCCAACGCCAATGCGGCCTTTATTAACGCTCAGCGGGGAGAAAGTCTCAGGACTGTATCCAGGCTTCTCTCCGCTGAACAAAGGGTTTCATGGATCTTTATATGTTTTACAACAGTTTACTACAGTTACATACAACAGTTTACTACAGTTACATTAGACCAATAGCGTTAGTCTCTAAACGTAAAGTGGCTCATGTGTTGCCAAGAGATGTGTTGCTAAGGGGTGTGTTGCTAGGGATGACTCATGTGTCTTGTAACATGGCCTGGGCCTCTCTTATCTTACTGTCCTTGGATGCTGGCATTGGATAGCCTCCTTATTAGAGTTACATATTCGGTTCTTGTCAGCTCGGGCTGATTCATGCCCTCGTTATGTGATGTAGGCCCTTCTTATCTCTATTTCTCGGGGCTCTGCTGTGTGGAGTTATAATGGTTTGTTATAGTTATCTTGTATCCAAGGCATTCCTGGCAGTGGGCCTCACAGGGTTATTGCTCGGTCAGCCTCAGTCAATAGTTCACAGCTTGACTACCTGATTTCCCATCATGCCTGGGCAGCCATTTTATGTGTGGCCACTTTAAACTTATATGAGTTTAGATATATTCAGCAGGTGCCTAATGCCTACAACAATTCCCTCCTTTCGTCAAAGAGAGTAGTCCTAGTCCCCTTTTAACCGACCGCCCTACCTTTATTAGATTTTGTGCACGGCCCGGTACTCCCTGCCTCAACGTGCTGGCCAGTCACGCGGTTTCAGGAGTCCCGGTTGCTTAAATCAAATTGACAAAGGCAAAATCCTCCTGCCCCTACATTAGACAGGCTTGTTTAGTATTTGGTGACCAGTCATGGGTCCCTCTTTGTTGTGCTTGGTGCCTGCATGCCTGGCAGGCCATTATGCCCCATGTTATCGCTAAGATCAATTGTATCCCGACCAGTATGTGTGAAATTATTCGAATCCAAGGATGGATGTTCACATTTATTCCCCAGTCCCAGACCTTTCTCCACCAACTCTGACTTTGTAAGTCCACATCGATATCTTCTTCCAGTACTTTGATTTTAGTTTGCAGTTGGTGGTAGAGCTTTACGGATTGACCCACTCTGAGCCTCAACTTTCGTAATAACCTGGGTGATATGCGCTTGCCCGATCGTGACAGGTCGTAGTGGCATAAAGCAAAAGTTTGGCTGTGGTATAGGGCACTGCAGGTCATTATGAACGCTCTGTGGGAGAGACGCAGTATCTTCCCTTCCTTCCGTAGCCTGCCCTCGCGAAGTGCATGTGTGCGGGCACTATTTCTAGTACACACCCATCGGTTCGGTTAAACCCGCACTCGTCTAGCTCACCTCGGCCTACTGGGTGAGGGCATACTGTGATTTCCCCCCTTTGCTTGCAATCTGTTAGGGAAATCCCAGTAAACATAGAAACATAGAAAATAGGTGCAGGAGTAGGCCATTCGGCCCTTCTAGCCTGCACCGCCATTCAATGAGTTCATGGCTGAACATTCAACTTCAGTACCCCATTCCTGCTTTCTCGCCATACCCCTTGATCCCCCTAGCAGTAAGGACCTCATCTAACTCCTTTTTGAATATATTTAGTGAATTGGCCTCAACAACTTTCTGTGGTAGAGAATTCCACAGGTTCACCACTCTCTGGGTGAAGAAATTCCTCCTCCAGAACCAGGGGACACAGTCTAAGGATAAGGGGTAAGCCATTTAGGACTGAGATAAGGAGAAACTTCTTCACTCAGAGAGTTGTTAACCTGTGGAATTCCCTACCGCAGAGAGTTGTTGATGCCAGTTCGTTGGATATATTCAAGAGGGAGTTAGATGTGGCCTTACGGCTAAGGGGATCAGGCGGTATGGAGAGAAGGCGAGAGTTGGGTACTGAAGTTGCATGATCAGTCATGATCATATTGAATGGCAGTGCAGGCTTGAAGGGTCGAATGGCCTGCTTCTGCACCTATTTTCTATGTTTCGTGTTGAAGTCTGTCCATTTCGATATCGACTTTCTCCCTCATCATGTACGGAACTGCCTGAGCTTTGTGATGGGCCGTGCATTGGGGCGTAGATGGATCTGTACCTTGGCACCTGTGAAGTTGCCGATGCCTGGTTCGAATAACGAGGGAAACTTGTTCAGCACTTGAGCACACAAGGCGTCAACCACTGAAGATAGTGCTTTGATGTCGTTCTAATTCCATCTAATCTGTTCTCGCCAGCTTCTGCCGAACTGACCTATCAAGAAAGACTGGATCAACTGGGCTTGTATTCACTGGAGTTCAGAAGAATGAGAGGGGACCTCATAGAAACGTTTAAAATTCTGACGGGTTTAGACAGGTTAGATGCAGGAAGAATGTTCCCAATGTTGGGGAAGTCCAGAACCAGGGGTCACAGTCTAAGGATAAGGGGTAAGCCATTTAGGACCGAGATGAGGAGAAACTTCTTCACCCAGAGAGTTCAACTACCACAGAAAGTTGTTGAGGCCAATTCACTAAATATATTCAAAAAGGAGTTAGATGTAGTCCTTACTACCATGGGGATCAAGGGGTATGGCGAGAAAGCAGGTATGGGGTACTGAAGTTGCATGTTCAGCCATGAACTCATTGAATGGCGGTGTAGGCTAGAAGGGCCGAATGGCCTACTCCTGCACCTATTTAAATGTCTATGTCTATGAACAGCGTTGGACCATTGCCTGGAACAATCAACAATGATAGGTCATGCACAGCTCCATCATACGATACCTTCACTGCCGCACTTCCAATGACTGGTATGAGCTCTTTGGTGCAGGTTCGCAGCTTTGCATTAATCGGGCTCAGTTTGGGCCTTTGTGCTTTATTGCCCCACAGTTTCTCGAAAGCCTTCTGGCTCATTATTGACTGACTTGCGCCCATGTCCAGCTTCATGGATACTGGAACTCTATTTAATTTGAATTTCAGCATTATAGGAGGGCTCTTGGTGGTGAAGGTATGTACCCCATATACTTCTTTCTCGGGTTGAGTTGCCTGTGCTGCGTGATCCGCGCCGGATCGATCATCCTCTGCCACGTGGTATAGAAACATAGAAAATAGGTGCAGGAGTAGGCCATTCGGCACTTCGAGCCTGCACCACCATTCAATAAGATCATGGCTGATCATTCACCCCAGTACCCCTTTCCTGCTTTCTCTCCATACCTCTTGATCCCTTTAGCCGTAAGGGCCACATCTAACTCTCTCTTGAATATATCCAACGAACTGGCATCAACAACTCTCTGCGGTATGGAATTCCACAGGTTAACAACTCTCTCAGTGAAGAAGTTTCTCCTTATCTCAGTCCTAAATGGCTTACCCCTTATCCTTAGATTGTGTCCCCTGGTTCTGGACTTCCGCAACATCGGGAACATTTTTCCTGCATCTAACCTGTCCAGTCCTGTCAGAATTTTATATGTATCTATGAGATCCCCTCTCATCCTTCTAAACTCAGTGAATAAAGGCCAAGTTGATCCAGTCTCTCCTCATATGTCAGTCCAGCCATCTCAGGAATCAGTCTGGTGAACCTTCGCTGCACTCCCTCAACAGCAAGAACGTCCTTCCTCAGATTAGGAGACCAAAACTGAACACAATATTCCAGGTGAGGCCTCACCAAGGCCCTGTACAACTGCAGTAAGACCTCCCTGCTCCTATAATCAAAACCCCTAGCTATGAAGGCCAACATACCATTTGTCGTCTTCACCGCCTGCTGTACTTGCATGCTAACTTTCAATGACTGATGTACCATGACACCCAGGTCTCGTTGCACCTCCCCTTTTCCTAATCTGCCGCCATTCAGATAATATTCTGCCTTTGTGTTTTTGCCATCAAAGTGGATAACCTCACATTTATCCACATTATACTGCATCTGCCATGCATTTGCCCACTCACCTAACCTGTCCAAGTCACCCTGCAGCCTCTTAGCGTCCTCCTCACAGCTCACACCGTCACCCAGTTTAGTGTCATCTGCAAACTTGGAGATATTACACTCAATTCCTTCATCTAAATCATTAATGTATATTGTAAAAGCTGGGGTCCCAGCACTGAGCCCTGCGGCATCCTACTAGTCACTGCCTGCCATTCTGAAAAGGACCCGTTTATCCTGACTCTCTGCTTCCTGTCTGCCAACCAGTTCAGTACGTTACCCCCAATACCACGTGCTTTAATTTTGCACACCAATCTCTTGTGTGGAACCTTGTCAAAAGCCTTTTGAAAGTCCAAATACACCACATCCACTGGTTCTCCTTTGTCCACTCTACTAGTTACATCCTCAAAAA
Source organism: Pristiophorus japonicus (assembly GCF_044704955.1). Lineage (NCBI taxonomy): Eukaryota > Metazoa > Chordata > Chondrichthyes > Pristiophoridae > Pristiophorus > Pristiophorus japonicus. Next base: position 110,231,455 of record NC_091977.1, on the reverse strand, counting down.
ATTCCAGAAGATTTGTCAAGCATGATTTCCCTTTCATAAATCCATGCTGACTTCGACCGATCCTGTCACTGCTTTCCAAATGCGCTGCTATTCCATCTTTAATAATTGATTCCAACATTTTCCCCACTACTGATGTCAGGCTAACCAGTCTATAATTACCCGTTTTCTCTCTCCCTCCTTTTTTGAAAAGTGGTGTTACATTAGCTACCTTCCAGTCCATAGGAACTGATCCAGAGTCGATAGACTGTTGGAAAATGATCACCAATGCATCCACTATTTCGAGGGCCACTTCCTTAAGTACTCTGGGATGCAGACTATCAGGCCGTGAGGATTTATCGGCCTTCAATTTCCCAAACACAATTTCCCGCCTAATAAGGATATCCTTCAGTTCCTCCTTCTCACTAGACCCTCGGTCGCCTAGTACTTCCAGAAGGTTATTTGTGTCTTCCTTACATGAAGACAGAACCAAAGTATTTGTTCAATTGGTCTGCCATTTTTTTGTTCCCCACTATAAATTCACCTGAATCTGACTGCAAGGGACCTACATTTGTCTTTACTAATCCTTTTCTCGTCACATATCTATAGAAGCTTTTGCAGTCAGTTTTTATGTTCCAGGCAAGCTTCCTCTCATACTCTATTTTCTCCCTCCTAATTAAATCCTTTGTCCTCCTCTGCTGAATTCTAAATTTCTCCCAGTCCTCAGGTTTGCTGCTTTTTCTGGCCAATTTATATGCCTCTTCCTTGGATTTAACACTATCCTAAATTTCCCTTGTTAGCCACGGTTGAGCCACCTTCCCCATTTTATTTTTACTCCAGACAGGGATGTACAATTGCTGAAGTTCATCCATGTGATCTTTAAATGTTTGCCATTGCCTATCCACCGTCAACCCTCTAAGTATCATTTGCCAGTCTATTCTAGCCAATTCACGTCTCATACCATCGAAGTTACCTTTCCTTAAGTTCAGGACCTTGGTATCTGAATTAACTGTGTCACTCTCCATCTTAATAAGGAATTCTACCATATTATGGTCACTCTTCCCCAAGGGGCCTCGCACAACAAGATTGCTAAATAGTCCTTTCGCATTACACATCACCCAGTCTAGGATGGCCAGCCCTCTAGTTGGTTCCTCGACATATTGGTCCAGAAAATCATCCCTAATACACTCCAGGAAATCCTCCTCCACTGCATTGCTACCAGTTTGGTTCGCCCAATCTATATGTAGATTAAAGTCGCCCATGATAACTGCTGAACCTTTATTGCACGCATTCCTAATTTCTTGTTTGATTCTGTCCCCAACCTCACTACTACTGTTTGGTGGTCTGTACACAACTCCCACTAGCGTTTTCTGCCCTTTGGTATTCTGCAGCTCCACCCATACAAGTTCCAAATCATCCAAGCTAATGTCATTCCTTACTATTGCGTTAATTTCCTCTTTAACCAGCAACGCTCCCCACCTCCTTTTCCTTTCTGTCTATCCTTCCTGAATGTTGAATACCGCTGGATGTTGACTTCCCAGCCTTGGTCACCCTAGAGCCATGTCTCCGTGATGCCAACTAAGTATTGAGAAAACGAAAGACAATGGCCGTAATTTTGCCTACCTGGGTGGATCAGGTGCGGGCGGTGTCCATGGCGGGTCCCGATCCCGCTGCTGGTTACATCCCGATGTTGAAAATGAAATTAACTTAAATGGGGCCTATTAAGACCACCCAATTAGATGGAGCAGGTCTGGGGACATCATTCATGATGTGTTTTCAGCTGGGATCCTTAACGGGACCCTTGCCACATTACATTTTATGTTTAATCTAACAAAGTGGATATTGAATCTTTACAATAATATAATAAAAGTTATATATGAGTGGCAAAGAAATACTTCAATAATAAGTAATTAATTAATATGCATCAAGAGCATAATAAAAAAAGTAAATTAATTGGTAAGTTATTGGTGCTTTAATCACAAATCTACAGACTTTTGTATCAGTAACTGGTACAAATAAAAGACCAGTGTGTCTAGATAATAGATACAATGAAGCAGATTTTAAATGTAATTGTAAAGGGGTGGATTTACAATCTTATGCAAGTTCAGCAGAATCCCTGAAAAACAGTATAAGCGGTGCTTACAATGTGTTTCTGCAATTTCTGCAGCTCTTCCGTTGAAGTTAACAATGGACAAGTGAGAGAACCTCTGCAGAAATTCACCCCCATCGTCTCAGACTGAAACATTAAATTAGTTATATTCAGGGACTGAAAACAAATTGAACAAGTGGGATGAGTGATGAGAATGAAATTGTTATGGTAGATGACTTGATTTAATATGTAACTGGACAATCACTGAGAAAAATCTGACCAGAAACAACATAAACATTTATTTAAATGGCATATGTCATTTTTATAATGCATATCATTTCACTGCATTTACTGTTAAGTTGGAAGGCAACAGCTGATAATGACCAGTGAAAAATGTATTTCCCTCACCATCCAGGATAGGAAGGGAGATTTCAGCACTCACATCCCTTCTAGAATTTCTGTATTAACATTTATCAGTAGCTTTTGAAATAGAACAGAATCTCCATCAATCTGTTAGCTGATGTAATCATGTTTTTGTTTTGGTTTGTTTTCCATACTTTCAAGTAATCAGCTGGAGAAATGGCCACAGAACTCATGACAGACGTGGTTCCCGAGCTGCGTGAATCCCGTGGCCATACAAGGAAATTTAAAATTAAGTGGAAAAAGTGTCTGTAAACTACCTGATAATTATCTCAATTGGGTCCCCCGCCACTGCTGGTTGGGTCAGCTCTGCGATGACAGAAACGCCTCGGGGAAAGGCATGTGGGAGCGAGATGACAGCGGGTTTCCGACCAGGTCAAAAATAACAACTTTCCCATCCGACCAGCCACCGATCTCGCCCGCTACCTCCGCAGAAAATACAGCCCAATGTCTTCGATCCCTGCCACAAACTCCATTCCCTAGCCACTGACTGCATTTCTCTGCCTCGCATCTGTCTGCGGCTGACCCAGATTGTTCGCAATCTTGGTGTTATATTTGACTCTGAAATAAGCTTCTGACCATACTATCGGTGCTATAACAGAGACTGCCTATTTCCACCTCATTAACATCGCCCGACTCCATCCTTGCCTCAGCTCACCTGCTGCTGAAACCCTCATCTATGCTTTTGTTACCTCTAGACCCGACTATTCCAACTATTCCAATACACTCCTAGCTGGCCTCCCACATTCTACCCTACATAGACTTGAGGTCATCCAAAACTCAGCTGCCCATATCCTAACTCGCACTAAGTCCAGTTTACCTATCACCCATGTACTCACTGATATATATAGGCTCCTGGTTAAGCAAAGTCTCAATTTTAAAATTCTCATCCTTGTTTTCAAATCCCTCAATGGCCTCGCACCTCCGTCTCTGAAATCTCCTCCAGCCCCACAACCCTCTGTGATATCCGCACTCCTCTAATTCTACCCTCTTGAGCATCCCTGATTTTGAATCGCTCAACCATTGGGCCGTGCCGTCGGCTGCCAAGGCCCTAAGCTCTGCAATTCCCTTCCTAAATCTGTCTGCCTCACTACCTCTCTTTCCTCCCTAAAGACACTCCTTAAAACCTAACCTCTTTGGCCAAGCTTTTGTTCATCTGCCCTAATTTGTCCTTATGTGGCTCGATGTCAACATTTGTTTTATAACACTCCTGTGCAATGCTTTGGGACGTATTACTACATTAAAGGCGCTATATAAATACATGTTGTTGTTGAATGGAGGAATAAAAATAAATAGTGGGTATTTGCAAGTAAATAATGTGAGAAGGAGTGGGTAAAGAAAAATATCAGAGAGGTAATGGGCCAGATGGAAATAAGTAATAGTGCATGAAAGAGTGGGTGGAGTTAACTAAGCCGACTGGAGACAATAAATAATGTAGCAAGATTATGTGGCTGAAGAGAAACAATTATCATCATAGGCAGTCCTTCGGAATCAAGGAAAACTTGCTTTCACTCTTAAAATGAGTCCTTAGGTGGCTGAACAGTCCAATACGAGACCCACAATCCCTGCCACAGGTGGGACAGATAGTCGTTGAGAGAAAGGGTGGGTCGGACAGGTTTGCCGCACGCTCTTTCCGCTGCCTGCACTTGATTTCTACACGCTCTCGGCAATGAGACTCGAGGTGCTTGGCGCCCTCCCGGATGAACTTCTTCCACTTTAGGCAGTTTTTGGCCAGGGGCTCCCAGGTGTCAGTGGGGATATTGCACTTTTTCAGAGAGGCTTTGAGGGTGTCTCTGTAACGTTTCTTCTGCCCACCTTTGGCTCGTTTGTCGTGAAGGAGTTCCGAGTAGAGCACTTGCTTTGGGAGACCAGTGTCTGGCATGCGAACAATGCTTCAATGCTGGGGATGTTGACCTGTAAGAGAAACAATTAACAATAGGACCAGATGGGAATAAAGAAACAGTGCAGCAGGAATGGGATGGCTGTGGGCACTTTTTAAATTTTAAACCCATGTTCCCAGTTGAGTCTGGCTGAGGTGGCAGTAGCTGCTTTGCAGATTTTTAAAAACACAGTACGTTCGGTGCTCTAATTGTGGGGACCAATCAAACAGAACAAATGTAAAAAATACTAAGTGCGGTAATTTTAGTCCTAGGAGTCTGGTCTGCTGAGGCCTATTTTGATGGACCAATAAGAGTGACACTCAAGGCACCATTAATTCAGGAAGAAACATACAGTCTAAGCAAAGAAAAAGCTCAACATAAGCAAAAAACAAAGTTCCAACAAAAGCAAAATGAATCTTCCCAACTAAATCATAATGTTGTTATCAGTGTTTGTAAGACACCTGTGATGCCCATTAACCGGTCACGGAAAGTCAAGTCCATGGTTGAGAGGCGGCAGTGTTTCTCAAATTAAAAAAAAACAATACACTCTGTACTTTAATGCTGGGGGCAGGAGCGGTGGGCAGAGACCCTAGGGCTAGGGTCTCTGCACAGGAGGTGTGATTTTGAGAGGAGCCAATATAGCCAAGTTATGCACCATCCTGACTTGGAAGTATATTGCCATTCCTTCATTGTCGCTGGGTCGAAATTCTGCAACTCCCTCCGTAACAGCACTGTGGGAGTACCTTCACCACACGGATAGCAGCGATTCAAGGCGGCGGCTCACTACCACCTTCTCAAGGACAATTAGGGGTGGGTAATAAATGCTGGCTTTGCCAGCGACACCCACATCCCATGTAAAAAAAAAAAATTTTAAAGTCCCTTTAATGGGCTGTGCAGCCCATTCAAATTTTCACGCATGCGCGAAATTTCACATTGGAAAAGCCAGACCTGGGTTGTGCGGGACCAGCAGACAACTGCGCAGCTTACAAGGAATGTTGGTTGTAGGGCTGGAGAAGATCGCAGAGATAGTGAGTGGCAAGGCCATGGAGGGATTTGAATACAAAGATGAGAATTAAAAATTTAATGCATTGCTTTACCAGGAGCCAATGAACAGGATTTGTTGCGAGTTAGAAATCCGGCAGCAGTTTTGGATGAGCTGAAATTTTTGGAGGGTGGAAGATAGGAGGTCAGCCAAGAGACCATTGGAATAGTGGAGCAGTTGGCTCCTTACTAACTTAAAATAAAATTCACTGGCATTCTAATGCCAGGAAGCAGAGAATTCTTAAATAATTACTCAAAAGCTCTGCTTTTCCTTGATTTAACATAACTACCATCAAAATTGTACTTATTTTGAGACTGCATTAAAGTAATTTCTTTTCTCTTGCTGCAGATAACCATTCCAGTAAAAAAAAGCTTTCTCAAGAGGAAAATATAAATCAGCATTATTAACAAAATATTTGTAAATTTGTTTTCAGTACCAATGTTATACACTAGAATTTGAAAGCACAAAACGAGGGGGAATATAATTATTTAAACATAGCAGCAACCAGAAATGCTGTAAAATGTAAAACATCAATGAAAAAGCTTTTGTTCAAATGCACTTTTATTGTTGAAATGCACTTTTATTGTTGATTTGTTATGAGTGTAGTAACATATAAAACAATCCAGGCATTATTTAACATATAAATATGAAATGCCAACCTTCTCAAAGTTTATTAGCCTAATATTACAGACATTTTTCCTGTCTGATTGAATGTATTATGGTAAATATCCTTCATCTTTCCCGGAGTAGTATTTATAAAGGCAGGCCAAACAACAGTTAGTGATGAACTACTCCTACTTACACAGCAAATCACAGCAAGAACACCACAATGTGAACATAGACTATTCTATCTCTGCTATCCACCTCAGTTCTTAACTATTTCACAAAAATGATCCCATGTATGTATTTGTTCCATTGTTCATATAACTTTTGTTAATGATATATGAGTCAGTGAATGAAAACAAAATTACAAGTCTGTCAAAGCTTTAAGGAAAAACAATCCATGATGAATGCAATAATGTGATGTGGCATTTTTAAACAAAACACAGATTTTTGGTATATTTTACAATTTCATTGTTGACAAGAGACATGAAGGTGATACAAAGAGCAGAATATGTTGTGAATAAAAATGTTCTGCTTTCTTCAGTTGCCTTTCTGTTGCCCAAAGATATACCATTTTATTGTTTTTAGTTTGTTTGCAAGTGAGCACAGGTGAAGATATAGCAGCAGCACAAATTAAGCATCTCAAGGCTGTTAAAGCATTTATTAATAAAATAATTTGACTCTTTTGCCAATTGATTTTCTTTAATTATTTGATTTAACTAAGTCATATTAAGAAAATAATTGAAATGTTATTACAGCAATCGGTCAATAGGGACAGCCCTAGTTTTAATCAGTCTAAGTATAAAAAGATCAGTTTAATATTATTTAAAAATTACGAAATAGAGTGGAAACTGACAAGTGCACCAGATCACTGGAAAAAGCTTTTCTATAATTTAGTTGAATGCAACACTTATGGTTAATATTTTATTACAGTATGATAATAATTGACTTGGGTCGACCCCTTCTACCAGTGCATTAAGATGGCTGGCATCTTCTCAGCCAAAAATAATTAGAATAGTGCTTATGTGGCTTTTTAAAGCATAAAACCTATTGCTTTATGCATCATTGCATCGATTTCTTACTTCAACTGCATATTATTATTGATACTTTTACGATGATCAACATTGAACCATGTTGAATTGAGTATTTTTGTGTTTAGTATTTAACTGGATTATATAATTGGTTACTTTCATAGTCCAATTCCATGGGTTGAGGAGTATTGGTGAAACAGAATTACTACTAGATTGAGCAATAAAAAGAACTGTACAGTTTACTACCTCACCCCCACAATGTAGTCTCCAAATTAGTATTGATATTAGTTACCTCAATTTAGAAAATATGTTGAATGCATCCACTTGCTGATCAATTGCTTTGGTCATGGAATTGGTATCTACAGAAAGATTAACTCCTCTACAATATGTCAGAGTAGGAATCGCTTTGCGGGTTTTGAAATGGTGCTGAAACAGTCAATGAGGTCATAAAGACAAGATTTAAAGAACATTTTGTAACTGATTCTGGACTGACTAGGAGAATGTAGGTTGCTTTATGTTGAATTGCACTTTTATAATTGAAACAAAAGATGCTGGAAACACTCAGCGAGTCAGGCAGAATCCATGGAGAAAGAACAAATGTTAACATTTCAGGTGTATAACTTCACCTGCATCTGAAATATTTTGTTTTTAGCTTTATAATGGAGTTTACTTTGACATCATTTTAACCATACCATAAAAGCCCTCATCCTTTTTGACAGTATGACAAAGTAAAGTTTCAGTAATTTTATACCATGACTTTCAAATAAAATAAAAATGTAACTTTATTTCTAGTCAAAGTGAAAATTATAATAGCCTTAAAATTACGTGTTCATTCAATGTAAAATCAGTCAGAGACTAATGGAATTCCCAAAGAAATGGTGTGAATAGTAGTTTTCAACCAGTAACCCCATTTCACTGGGGGTTCTGCCGGTTTCCCACTGAAATTATGGCAGGAGATTGAGAGAACACCTGTGGAATTTCCAGGCCAGTAACACTATTTTGCCATTTTCAAAACAGAGGAAGATGAGGATACACTAAGGTCTCTCGTGCAGGCCACCAATCATTAAAGAAAACCATAAATTGCACAGGGAACCGAAAAATCCGGGGAATGAAATTGGAGTTGAGCAGGGACGCAAAACAGGTGGTATTGCATCAGTCGCTTATTAAAAGCAACATACAATATTCAGTTCCATGGACAACAGTCAGCAAACGTGGTTCAGCCAGGTTTGTGTGCCGCCAATATCCAATTTGAACCCCGTAGCTTTTACAGACATTGATCGATAGATACAGAATAAATATTTCCAAATTTATCAGGGGCCGAACTAAATCATTTAAAAATTAATTCCAAGTTTAAGAGATCTAAATAAAGAAGCCTTTAACTAACAATGTTTAAAGTATACAACAGACATTAAAACTAGTGCAATGCCTAAAAATATTTTTTTTAAGTTGAAAGTGAAATTTAATGGGGTATATTTTTGCCTTCAATACATTCTGATGGAGCAGATCACCCACCTTATCTGATTGGAATGTTCTATAACGGGTGGGTGATCTGCTTCGCCAGCTTACCGCCAAAGATAAAAATTTACCCCAATGTTTTTAAAAACAGTTTTCACCCTGTAGGGTTAAGAGATATGTCTGAGGTCATGGATATATTGAAACGTTCATTCGCAAACTGGAGTGCATCAATATAACACAACAGCAGTTACACATAGCAACTTCAGGAAACATAGAATTTGTGGCTCCTGTGATGAAAAATGTTCATATTACATGAAATACTGGTGTGGTAACAGATGAAAGATGTTCCATCTTTTTAGAAAAGGTCAGAAATGTGATTTTAGGAATTACAAGCCTTTAGCTTTATATCTATAGCAGGAAAGAGAAACAAATAAAGGATGGAATTCAGCAATCTCTACAGATACTTAATAACTTGGCAGGTGAAGGGTAAAAGGCACTTAATATTGAGAAAGACACAACACATATTTGAGTAATGAAAATAGCAAATTTGATTACAAAGTGAAGGATATGTCAGTAAGTTGAATCAAGAAAAAGGTATAGGTGTAATAGTTGGCCAAATGTCAACACAGTTATGAGGCAGCAGACAAAAGGCAAATAAAAATATGTATATAAGCAGATCTGTAGAATATAAATCTAGGGAAGTTATACTGATATTGTATAAGAGCATTAACTGTGCTACAATTGTGTTACCATGGTCAAGACAAGATATAGAGGAGGTGGCAAGGATTCGGAGAAGGCAACAAAGATCATTCCAGGTATCACTGAATTATGAAGAGAAGTGGATTAAGTTTATTTTTCTGTTTAGAATAAATTTGAGATTAAGGGGTTGATGGATGGGGAATGTGATTAAATTGTTTAAAATAATAGGAGGAAATAGATAAATTGAATGTATGGGGTACAGTAGCATTGTGGTTATGTTACTGGACTAGTAATCCAGAGGCCTGGCCTGATGATCGTGAGCTCATATCCCATCACGGCAGTTAATTAAATAATTCTGGAATAAAAAGCTAGTGTCAGTACAGTGACCATGAAACTACCGGATTATCATAAAAACCCATCTGCTCTCAAACTTAGGGAAGGAAATCTGCCGTCATTACCTGGTCTGACCTATATGTGACTCCAGACCCACAGCAATGTGGTTGACTCTTAACTGCCCTCGGAAATGGCCCAGCAAGCCACTCAGTTGTACCAAACCAATACTGCAGCGGTTCAAGAAGGTGGCGCATCACCATCTCCGCAAGGACAGGGCAGAATGGGCAAAAAATTCTGGCCTTACCAGTGATGCCCACATCCCATGAACAAATTTTAAAAATTGTTGTGAGGCATTTTATAATTTAAAAAAAATAAAAGGGGAAATTCCATGATTCCATATAACCAGTGGGGAAGCTGTGGGTCAGAAAAAAGGCTACAATGTTATTGCCCCGATTCTTTGACCATGCTTCCTGCAAACTTGGCCTGCATGAGGTTGTGGAATTACCTCTCAAACTTCATGATTACAAACATAAAAGTATAAGCCAAACACAAAGAATAACTTTTTCATGCTTAGAGTTATCGACTTATGGAATAAGCTGCTGCCTAGTATGGTAAATACAGATTCCAATGAGTGGGAATTGAATACATTTTTGATTCAGTGTAGAATTATGGGATCTAAAAATCCATAACCCTTGCAGCATATTCCCTCCATAACCTCGGCAGAGGTACGCCGGAAGGGCCAACATCTGGTTATGTCTGGTCCCAGCCTTTCATTGAACTTACAGGTTGGCCAATTGGGGTTGGAGCCTCTTCCAATCCCAAACATGTCCATCAGTGTAGGCAGGGACAGGGACTCAAAACATTGGAGTTTATGCATTCCTGTCTCTCAATGGGACTTGGTGTATGGTCATCAGGGGCACTCCTACTTAGACCAAGCATCTCCACAGCTTTCCCACCTCTGCCAGCATTTCCAGCATGTTTTCTATGGAAGGTACCCTTGATGAGGCCGGCAAATCAGGGAACCAGGGTCAGCAGCAGAGGTTCCTGGTGAGCTCTAGTCAATCATTATGCCGAAATCCATGAAAAAGCAAGGTCTACTACTAATACATAGAGAGGCTTCACCGATATCTATTCTTATCCAACCTTTTTCAATAAAGAAAGCAGCAGATGGATTTGCAGCTATATAAAGATTGTGGTAATCCAGAAAAGGAATATTTTATGCAATTCCTGTTCAATCTGCTAATACTGTATTTTAATATGCTCACTTGTCTTTAGTCCAATTGGTGTTTACAATAGGTACCAAGAAGCACCACAGATATTGATTAAAAACTGTCATTTCTTCTTTTTTAAATATCCTGAACACCTATGTAAAATCTCATCAGTACAACTATCTAATTCCTATAGAATTCCTCAATAATTAATTCAGCTATTTTATTTGTAGATTAAGGTCAATTGAGTACAACACTAAACAGTCTGCTTTATGTTCTTCTGTCAATCAGGTTACAGACAAGGTCAGGGACAGATTGCAATTAGTCATTAACAGTTTTGTCAGTGCTGACCATTTACCTGATTCTTCAACACTGACTGCTTGAATTCCATTAGTTCTGTTTTCCTAGCAGGCAACTGTCTTAAAAATTGTCAGTGTACTAGACTGGCAGCCTAATAAAATTATACAGTCGACTGTATGTCAGCCAAAGGAGCAATGAGGCAAATATTGGAATTTTGAAATATTTTAAGCTGTACAGGAAGATTTACTAATTTAGAAGGATTATAGAAACATAGAAACATAGGTGCAGGAGTAGGCCATTCAGCCCTTCGAGCCTGCACCGCCATTCAATGAGATCATGGCTGATCATTCCCTCAGTACCCCTTTCCTGCTTTCTCTCCATACCCCTTGATCCCTTTAGCCGTAAGGGCCATATCTAACTCCCTCTTGAATATATCCAATGAACTGGCATCAACTACTCTCTGATGCAGGGAATTCCACAGGTTAACAACTCTCTCAGTGAATGGCCTACCCCTTATCCTAAGACTGTGTCTCCTGGTTCTGGACTTCCCCAACATCGGGAACATTCTTCCTGCATCTAACCTGTCCAGTCCCGTCAGAATCTTAAACGTTTCTATAAGATCCACTCTCATCCTTCTAAACTCCAGTGAATAAAGGCCCAGTTGATCCAGTCTCTCCTCATATGACAATCCAGCCATCCCTGGAATCAGTCTGGTGAACCTTCGCTGCACTCCCTCAATAGCAAGAATGTCCTTCCTCAGATTAGGAGACCAAAACTGAACACAATATTCCAGGTGAGGCCTCACTAAGGCCCTGTACAACTGCAGTAAGACCTCCCTGCTCCTATACTCAAATCCCCTAGCTATGAAGACCAACATACCATTTGTCTTCTTCACCACCTGTTGTACCTGCATGCCAACCTTCAATGACTGATGAACCATGACACCCAGGTCTTGTTGCACCTCCCCTTTTCCTAATCTGCTGCCATTCAGATAATATTCTGCTTTCGTGTTTTTGCCCCCAAAATGGATAACCTCACATTTACCACATATTTTATACTTTAACCTGGGTTCTCCTGACCAGTCTCCCACCTTCCACCCTTTGTGAACTGAGCTCCTTCAAAACTCTGCTGCCCATATCCTAACTCGCAACAAGTCTCGTTCACCCATCATCCCTGTGCTTGCTGACTTACATTGGCTTCCAGTCGAGCAACATTTCAATTTTAAAATTATCATCCTCATGTTCAAATCACTCCATGGCCTCACGCCTCCCAATCTCTAACCTCCTCCAGCTCTACAACCTTCCGAGATCTCTGCGCTCCTCCAATTCTCCTTCACATCCCGATTTTCATTGCTCCACCATTGACGGCCGTGCCTTCAGCTACCTAGGCCCCCAAGCTCAGGAATTCCCTCCCTAAACCTCTCCACCTCTACTTCTTTCTCCTATTTTCAATTCCCTCCTTAAAACCTACCTCTTTGACCAATGTTTTGAACCTGTCCTAATATCTCTATGTGGCTCGATGTCAAACTTTGTCTGATGACGCTCCTGAGAAGCGCCTTCGGATGCTGTTACTACGTTAAAAGCTACTACATAAATGCAAGTTGTTGTTGTCATAAAATAAATAATATAAGTTTCCCACTGTTCAGGCTTATCTTTTGATTCTCCATACTTTGAAGTGAGAACATGAATCCCTGGGAATTCATTATAAAATTGTAACCTGATTCAATGGTTCAGCTGAAGCTTCCACAGTTTCTAACCATCACTTGAATTATAAAATTAGACTGCAGCATTGTCACTTACCCTCTGATAGATTATTTTCTTCATCAACAGTTGTTTCCCCATCTCTCCTGGAGGTAGTGACTCCATGTTGGGCTATGGTCCTGCAGGTGACTGGCACCCTCCAGTATCATGCCGACTACATAAAAGGAGCATCATAGCTATGCATGATCCTTTCCTCATCTGTATAAATGCCATTAACATCCATCAATAGATAGCAATCAGGAGCTGAACCTGGACCAATTTTCTCCTTCAGATTGAAGTCAGTTGTATCAGCCCCTCTGCCACCCTGGCTCAGATCAGTTAACTCAGCACCAACCAGGAAGCACATCTGTGACCTTCCTGATTTGTATAATTCAGCTATTCACCAGATAAATTCACCAAGGCCATGGAAAGGCTATATCTGTTTAAACAATGCTTTATAATACATACAGTTTAATTCACTTTGTATTGTGATCAAACTGTATTTTGACGAGTGACAGCATTAATAGCTTCTGACGTCCATCACAGGAATTAACTTTTTAATTACATTGGAGCACTGGGACTAGCATCCAGGACCAGGTTATTGATTCCCTCTTAACATAGCCACTTAACGGATGAAGCTACCCTACACGTCAATGGACCAACTCTTTTTTTCAGGCTGGATTTCCAGCAGTCTGCTATCAGACTGGAAATATATATTCAATACTAACCAATTTTATTTTGATTTATTTGTAGTTTATTTTCCAGCTACTGGGAAATCACAGCAACAATGAAGTTGAGTGCTAACCTATTTTTCACTTCTTGGTTAGATATGATGTTTAGTTTTTGTGATGATACGAGTGAAATAAATTTTAACCTAATCTGTCCACCGGGTAACTGACGCGAAGAGATCAGCTGTGAGTTTTACATGCTGCCTGCTTTTGCTGATATCAATGGGAAGTAAAATCAGCCGGCTGATCTGATCACATCAGTTTCCTACCGGGCGGGTTAAGTTAAATTTACCCCTTGGACTATCTACCAGCTCATTCACAACACAGAACGATTACAGTGTAGAGCAAAGTGATTGATTGTTCATGATGAACATAAGTGTATAGTTGAGAAGACAAACTATCATAGGGGTGATTCCATGATCCTGTGTTCTCAGTAAGGGATGGCACTCACAAAGAGCACATCTTGGAAAATCGTAGATGGAAACTCAGTGATTTTCATGAACAGTAAATCACAGCCTGCACACTCATGATTTCAGTAAATGCACTACAAACATGTGCCAGATCGTGGAATTACCTCTCGTATGTAATAATTCTTGAGTGACTAAATATTTCGTTTCACAATAACTCAGACCTAGTGGGTGTTGGGTTTTAATAAGAGTTGTTTTTGAAAGGGGTCTATAACCATGTGTTATAAAAGGAGGAAGCACTGGCTACAATTTTATAGAATAGGGCAGGATTTAACAAGGCAAGCTGAAAGAAGGTCCTGACACATCTGCTCCCTCCCCCATGCATCTGAGATCAAATTGGGGGAGGGGAGTTGTGTCTTATTTTGTGCGAAGTGTGATACTACATTGACACACAGTTCATATCATTGTGCTTATCCGGCATGTAGTATTTCCAAATACCACTTTTGCCAAAAGATCTCTGTTCAAATATTATCTAAATGGCTACCCGTGAAAGTTCAGTTTCTACCTATTGTCAGTGAATATAGTCAATTGATTAAGCACAACCAATGGGCAAAGTGACTTTTCCATCCACATTGGAGAAGCAATTATTTGAAAATCTTTAATATTTTATTATATATACTTTATATTATTTTCAGTAATATTCTTTTTGACTTTCTAACTTGCAACAGCCTTTTTTTGACTGCAATGAAAATTTTACTAAACTTAGTGCTCCTATGTATCTATTCTATTGAAAAGGATGCAGCTCTATAATTTGTTCTTGTGGCTCGATTACTGAAACTTGAGCCTGTACTTAGAAACTAGGAATTCATTCTGGTCACATTTCCCTTTAAAGATCTTGTGCTTTTAAAAAACATTGTTCAGTTGTATATATTAATATAAATGTGCAGCTATTTGAAACCCTGTGAAATCCGATATCCTATAGCTTTTAAAAAGTATCTTATTGTGATAAGCTTTCAGTTTGCATAATAACGTGAGTAAATGAAGTGAATGTATGCTCTGAAATGAAAGAGTTGAGCCAGTTGTCTGTCCTTCTCTGATTTTGATTTACAATCTCACTTCGCTCAAACAGAATAATAATTTCTTGCAGCTAGTCTGACATTGGTAACTTTTGTCTCGTTTTTATAAACTTTCATTTTCTCTTCTCTGCCACACACTCATCACTTCATGACTCCTCCTACCTGGAAACTTCTCAGTTTATAAAATGTTTAGTTACAAGGGGGTGAATTTTTCTGCTTTTCCGGGGTTTCCACTGCTTTTTTGCCCAACCTACAGTGGACAAGTGGGAGAACTTCCACAGAAATTCACCCCCAAATGAGTTTGGTATTTCCAATTATTGCAGACCCTGATTGATAATTTCTAGTAAAACAGAATATTGATTTGTTATTACAGTCTGTGCAAATACCAAGTCCCCACTCTCCAAAACCATGCATTTTATATAACCCAGCCAATACATTTTATGTAAATACACAAACAAGGTCCATTACCAAAATAGTTATTCATCTGCATAGAACCTTTCGAATCTTGCACTCACCATGGGAAGAATGGAAACAAAATGCTGTGCAGTCACACAATAATCTTGGAATACCAGAAAAAACTTACCAATAATTTTAAAAATTCCTTCATGCCACACCTATTACTTTGCATGTTACAATTCAGTCATTTTACGAGCAGTTTTCACTTAAAAAAAACTGAATAAAATTTCCTGAAATACTTTTTACCACATTAAAAAGGTACAAAACATAAAAACAGTAAAAACAGCAGAAATAAGTTTTGCTCAGAGAAGTTGTTACAAGTCGTTACCCTTAGTCCAACTGCACACCAGTGTGGTTTCAGGAGCTGCCCAGTTTGTCGAGGATGTAGTGTATTTTACATGCCAGCCACTGTCTAAGTGGACAGTAGTATTCATAGTGAAACTGCTCAAACTCAGGTGTCTGCCGGATTTCCCTCAGAAAAGAAGCATCAATGTCGGACTCCAGCAAGACCAAAAGAAGTGGGAAAGCGAACAGCATCAAGCCCAGGCCCACCAGAAGGAGTTTCACAAAGCTCTTCGCCAGCGCATTCAGATGTCTGTTGCTTGTCAACAATTCAAAGCTCCTGGTTAGTACTCGCTTCACTTCCTTCAGCCCTTCCTCTTCTGCAATCAGAAGTGCAGTTTCAGCTGCATCGAACTCATCATATAAGCCTCCTTCATCTCTCTGGTTCCCAAGTGGGTGACTATTAAAAAGCAAGTCAATCCCACCATCTTCTACAGGAGTAGGAAGGACACTGGCACTTGGATTATACACTAGTTCTGATATAGTTAGGTCTTCTTCACTATTTTCCTCTTTGTTCTCACATTTGGATTCATCTCTCTCTCCTGACTCACTCTGTGGCTCTTTTTCCTTTTCTTCTTCAGGTATGGATTGATCATTTAACTTCAGCTCTCCACCTGAAAAGAGACAAGACAATTCAAAGATCTGCATCATGTTACCTCATAATCTTCTTTTCCCTGATGAAAATAAGTCACTGTGTGAGAGACTGCAGGGGCAAACTTGTCTCCTACTTTTTCATGCTTTCTTAAACTATTGATTTTCATAAAATGACGATTTACACCCTATTAACTATAAATAATTTTTTTCAAGTCATCTGAGAAAAACTTACCTAATTGCACGTGATTCTCTGGCTACAATTAGATACATAAGAATGGAAGCAAGCGAGTGCAGTACCACCCAGATGGATGAAGGTGGAGAGGCGTTGGAGAAGGATAGAGTGGTCAACCCTGTCAAAGGCTGAAGACAAGTCAAGAAGGACGAGGAGGGATAGTTTATCTTTGTCACAGTCAGAAAGGATGTCATTTGTGACTTTGATGAGAGCTGTTTCGGTACTATGGTAGGGGCGGAAACCTGATTGGAGGGATTGAAACATAGAGTTGTGGGAAAGATGGGCACGGATTTGGGAGGTAGCAACATGTTCAAGGACTTTGGAGAGGAAAGAGAGGTTGGAGATGGAGCAGTAGTTTGCAAGGACGGAGGAGTCAAAAGTTGTTTTTTTAAAAAGCGGTAATGACAGCAGATTTGAGGGAGAGGGGGACAATACAAGAGGAGAGAGAACCATTAACAATGTCAGCTAACATGGGAGCCAGAAAAGGAAGTTGGTTGGTCAGCAGTTTGGTGTGAATAGAGTTCAGGGAGCAGGAAGTGGGTCCCATAGACAAGATGAGCGTGGAAAGGTCATGAAGGGAGATTGGAGAGAAACTGAAAAAAGATGTGAATTCAGGGCTCGGGCAGGGGGGAAACTTAGAGGAAGTTTGGCCCGGTGGGCTAGGGAAGGAAGGGAAGTGGCAGAGGCAGCTGATTGGATGCTCTCAATCTTAATGACAAGGAAGCACACGAGCTCCTCAAGTTTGTTGTCAGAGGTGAGGATGGAGGAGACAGGGAGAAAGGTTTAAGAAGACGGTTAGCAGCAGAAAATAGAAGCCGGGGTTTAGCGACGTTCAACATGTCCAATTAGTGCAAAGCAGCAATTAACAAAGCCAACAGAATGTTGTAGCCAAAAAAATACGAGTTTGGAGAAGCTGTGATACTGTACATTGCTCTAGCCAAATCACATCTAGAGTACTGTGTGCATTTCTGCTACTAAGATACAAGGTAGACATTTGTATGTTGCAGACAGTGCAGGGAAGAGCCACAAGGCCGATACCTATAGTTGTAGGTCTGAATTGTGAGGAAAAACTGACAAATGTGGGGTCTATTTACTTTCTTGTTATGCACAAAATGGCTGCTGTGTATGCCTGCATAAATAATATTCACTGCATTCCAAAGAGTAATGCATTGTATGTGAAGTGCTTTTAAATGTTTGAGAGAAGCTATATATTTGCAATTCTCATTCATCCAACACAATGTACTACTGCTCAGCTTGGAAAGTAAGCCATCTGTAATTGTTACTACAGAAGTAAATGCTGGACTATCAAGGCTTAGTGAGTGACAGCATCTGTCCAGCATTACTGAGTGATCAGCATATGAAAGCCCGCTTGTTATCCAATTGCCTATCACTCCCAGCAAGAAAATCTCAGTCTCTGTTCATGACAAAACTGAAATCATGGGGCCGAAATTCAGGCGAGCCAGAAAGCTGGTGCACCTATGAGTTTTTAAACTGGTACTCACCGCTGGAACTCTTGGTGCGGTGAGTAGATCAATTTTCAGTACTTTGAATTTTTTTCAAAGTCCTACAGGAAATGGATCATAATGGGGGCGGGCCTTAGACTCAAAGCCAGGCTGACTGGCTGAAAATGGGTCGGTTGGGCCGTCCGCCGCTGTCAATCAACGTGGTGACATCACAGCGCGTGTGCATCACCATGCTCTCTACCCCCCGTTAAAGGGGAGAGATGCGATTGTTTTTAACTGTGGTCACTGGGCTACCAGGGAGAGTTTTGGCCGGGCCAGCAGCCTGGCACCCAAGAAGGAGTGCCAGGCTGCCCGTTGGCGGCTTAGCCGAACCCAGGGCCAGTATTTTGCCGGCCGATCAGTAAGTCGGCCAGCAAAAATTCTTCCATTGCGGCAGTGGGTCCTCCCCTTTAAGGGCGGCCACAGTCTTCAGAGGGTGCACCGGCAAAAAAACCTGCCGGGGGCACCGTGCGGCGGGGGATTGACGGATAAAGCTGAAAACGGAAAGGTAAGTATTTATTTGATTTTAATTTTTAGGAATGGCCGCTGCAAACGGGCATTAACGGGTCTCTCAGAGACCCTGAATTTCGGCCTCCATGAATTTGTTCAGTGTGGATCTCCTGGTCTATATTCCTTTCCAACAACTCATGTTCAAGTCCTCAGCTAATGTTCTAATGTATTATCAAGCCCTGTGTACCACAAAAAATACTTGAAATTTTTTTAGTCATACACCTGCTGTGCCATGCTAATGAGGACTGACCTGCATTGCAACATGGGAAGTGCACCACCTGAAATGTGAATGTCAGTTTATGAATTCCAGCTTGAGCCTGGTGTTTGCACATCTGTTTACACAACACAGTATTGCATGAAGAAAATCTGGCTTAGATCTGTTGTGGGTTTGTGTCTGCTAATTGCTACACTTGAAACTGTGTCATATTTTTATATCAGCATATTTGAAATATGATTGATGTTTTTGTTTTTGGCAGTTGTATGTCTTGCTGTCTGATACTAATGCATCAAAAAGAGTGGAAGCTCATGGGAAACAGAAATTGCCAAGCATAGACAACCGAGCCCTAAACTACACATACTGTGTACCGTCAAGACTACATTTTATGGGTTCAATTTTCCCCAAAGCCGTTTTTTGGCATTCTTGAAGAGTTACCCCCGTTTTTTGGGGGTCCAAGTACGCCAAAAAATAATCAAGTTTCCCCGTTTGAATTCTTCATTTTGGCGCCGCCTAGCTTGTTGTTTAGTTTTGGGGATGGAGACTAAGATCTGCGCCAAAAAGATCGGGTTCCACGGAAACCAGCAACACACTGTGGGCTAAGGCTGGAAAGTGACACATACAACAGCCAGCTCACAGCACCCTACACAAGTACATTACACATTGCAGCAACTTACCTCCATTAAATTATTAAAGTGTTAATGACAAAAGTCTACCTCTTCACCCCCCCTCCGCCCGATGGCGGTCCCCGCTCCTATCTCAGGCTGAATGGCCTCCTGGTCCCCGCTCCTATCCCAGGCCGAATGGCCTCCCGGTCCCCCTTCCTATCCCAGGCCGAACGGCCTCCTCCCTCCCGATACCCCTCCTAACTATGCCCAAAAGGCTCCCCCCACTCATCCCACTCTCTCTGCTGCTGCTGCTGTCTGGGCTCTGGAAGTACATCTGCTGCGCCGATTTCCTTACCTGCGCCGATTTTCTTAACTCCCCAGAAGGTTTTTCCACAAAGGCCACATACGCCGTCCTAAGAAAAATTGGGAGTAAATCGGAGCTGGCCAAACTTGCTTAAAAATGGACAGAATTGGCGCGGGTGGTAGGTTATGCTCCCATGACAAAAAAACCCGAAAGAAATCGTAACTACTTGAGCTACGCTGGCGCACAATCTTTGGGGAAACTTTGATTTTTTTTATTTTAGACCAAAAAAAGCGGTGTGCGCCCAAAAAATAGCAAAAATCACTGGGGAAAATTGAGCCCCATGACTCTAACCTTTTTTTCAATAGTGCATCTGTAATACAAATTCTGGTGTTAGCCTCCACACATAGGCCTTACCCAAAGCTCAGAGGCCAAGGTATTTAAAATATTCTGGAGATCATGGTGGCTTGAAATTCAGAATAATTTTAATTTTAGGACCGCTCAGGTGGAGATCATGAACAAGGAGAACTGAATGCGACAACTTTTCCCTGCAAATAAGTATCAATTTGAATATAGTAAGTGCTGTGTTTTTTTACTAATTAAAATGCAGTACAGCTAACAGCTATTTCCATGTAATTTGCTTGAAGTAACATGCCCCCAGCACTGTTGAGTTAATCCTTGGTATTGTGTTCCGAACACAGATGAGGCTGCACACAGGGAGGTTAAAGTAACAGTGACCTCAGTCTTTAATAAGACACTCCAGAGTGAGGAACAGGCCTTTGGGGTCGGCTTATATACAGTGCTCCCAAGGGATGCTGGGATCCCTTGAGATTTCAGGGGATGAGCTCCCTGGTGACGGAACATGGGAGTGCATGCTTTACAGATACACAACATCACTCCCCCCCCCCCGCCAAGTCAAAGTGTAAACTATTTACAAGGTGAGGCGGTCGGGAGCCTTTCTTTCCCTGGTGGATCGCCTCTGATGCGTTGGCTGTGCCTGTTGTTGGCCCTGCAGGGCTGCTAGGTGAGCCTGGCCTTGCTGGGCTGTTGGGCGTGATGGGTTCGATTTCCTGGTCCGGCGTGGTGTTGTTGATTCTTTAGGTGTGTGTTGTGGGCTCGAAAAAGGTGGTGTCTGCTGTGGGTTATTCAGGGCAGTCTGTGAACCGCAGCCTTGTTTGGTCCAGGTGCTTTCTGCAAATTTGTCCATTGCCTAGTTTGACTACAAACACCCTACTCCCTTCTTTAGCTATCACCATGCCCGCGATCCACTTGGGACCATGTCCATAGTTTAGCACATACACAGGGTCATTCAGATCAATTTCCTGTGACACAGTGGCGCGACCATTGTTTACATTTTGTTGCTGCCGCCTGCTCTCTACCTGATCATGCAGGTTGGGGTGAACCAGCGAGAGTCTGGTTTTAAGTGTCCTTTTCATGAGTAGCTCAGCCGGGGGCACCCCTGTGAGCGAGTGGGGTCTCGTGCGGTAGCTGAGTAGTACTCGGGACAGGCGGGTTTGGAGTGAGCCTTCTGTGACTCGTTTAAGGCTCTGTTTGATGGTTTGTACTGCCCGCTCTGCCTGCCCATTGGAGGCTGGTTTAAACGGGGCCGAGGTGACATGTTTGATCCCATTGCGGGTCATGAATTCTTTAAATTCGGCACTGGTGAAACATGGCCCGTTGTCACTAACCAGTATGTCAGGCAGGCTGTGGGTGGCAAACATGGCCCTCAGGCTTTCAATGGTGGCAGTGGCGGTGCTTCCCAACATTACTTCACATTCAATCCATTTTGAAAATGCATCCACCACCACCAGGAACATTTTACCGAGAAATGGGCCCGCATAGTCGACATGGATCCTCGACCATGGTCTGGAGGGCCAGGACAACAAACTTAGTGGTGCTGCCTCTCTGGGCGTGTTGCTCAACTGAGCACATACGCTGCATTGCCATACACAGGACTCTAAGTCAGAGTCGATACCAGGCCACCACACGTGGGATCTGGTTATCGCTTTCATCATTACTATACCCGGGTGTGTGCTGTGGAGATCCGAGATGAACATCTCCCTGCCCTTTTTTGATAGCACTACACGGTTACTCCACAATAGGCAGTCTGCCTGAATGGACAGCTCGTCCTTTTGCCGCTGGAACGGCTTGATTGGCTCTTGCAATTTAACAGGGATGCTGGCCCAGCTCCCATGCAGTACACAGTTTTTTACTAGGGATAGCAGAGGATCTTTGCTGGTCCACGTCCTAATCTGGCGGGCCGTGACAGGTGATTTATCATTTTCAAACGCTTCCATGACCATCAACAAGTCTGCGGGCTGCGCCACCATCAACAAGTTTGCAGGCTGCGCCATTTCCACCCCCGTGGTGGGAAATGGTAGCCGACTGAGAGCATCCGCACTGGCACGGTGCCTGGCTTGTGGCGGATGGTATAGTTATACGCTGATAGCGCGAGTGCCCACCTTTGTATGTGGGCTGAGGCATTAGTTTTTATCCTCTTGTTTTCAGCGAACAGGGATGTGAGGGGCTTGTGATCGTTTCCAGCTCAAATTTGAGGCCAAACAGGTACTGATGCATTTTCTTTACCCTGAACACACATGCTAATGCCTCTTTCTCAATCATGCTGTAGGGCCTCTCGGCCTTAGACAAGCTCCTGGAAACATCGGCGACAGGTTGCAACTTCCCCGCAACGTTCGCTTGTTGTAATACACACCCGACTCCATACGTCGCCGCGTCACATGCTAGCACAAGTCTTTTACACGGGTTATACAATACAAGCAGCTTGTTGAAGCATAAAATGTTTCTGGCTTTCTCAAAAGCAATTACTTGTTTTTTTCCCTATACCCAGTTCTCACCTTTGCGCAATAACACATGTAGGGGCTCGCGCCTTGTGATGAATGGCTTGTGCCTCTGGGACCAAGTGGATCCGCACCTTTGCCCCAGAAAAGTTTCCAATGCCTGGCTCAAAAAGGGAAGGAAATTTGTTCAGAACCTGGGTACATGAGGCCTCATCGACATGTGATAGTGCTCGGATGTCATCCCAGTTCCAGCGGATTTTGCCCAGCCAGCTCCTTCCAAGCAGTGTGGGGCAATCACCCGGGACAATCCAGAGTGGCAGTTCATGCACTGTGCCCTCGTATGTGACCTTGACCATGGCGCTGCCCAGGACAGTGATAAGCTCTTTGGTGTTCGTTCTCAGTTTCGTGTGGATGGGGCTCAGAGCTGGTCTGAATGCTTTGTTGCACCACAGTCTCTCAAACATCTTCCATGTCCAGTTCCATGGCTATGGGTAAACCATTCAATTTTGCGTTTAGCATTAAAGGTGGACATTTCGTCAAAAATATGTGCACCCCATGTACTTCAGCATCTGCCTCCTCTCTCTGAGGCTTGAAATTGCTTTGATCCACCATTGACCGATCTTCCTCTGCCACGTGGTGGTTAGCAGGTTTTGCAGAGCTTGCAGCTCGTTTGCAAGCTTGTTAGAGGTGCCCGATTGTTCCACAGCTCTTGCAAACATACCCTTTGAAGTGGCATGAATAGGCTGAATGGAAGCCTCCACAATGCCAACAAGGTGTGAATTGCCTTGCATTCATCCTTTGTTGGGGGCTCTGAGTCATTTGGGTCACCTGAGGCCTGCTGGCAGTTGCAGACTCGTGGCTTCTGCCCTGTACATTTCTGCTCGCAAGCACAGTTCCAGTTAATTTATGAACATTGCTCGCACTTGTGTGCTGAGAGATTTGTTTGGTGTTATCACTGGTGGACATAAATGCCTGTGCTATCGCAATGGCCTTGCTGAGGGTCGGTGTCTCTGCAGTCAAAAGTTTTCGTAGGATGGTCTCGTGGCCAATGCCCAGTACAAAAAAGTCTCTGAGCATTTGCTCCAGGTAGCCATCAAACTCACAATATCCTGCAAGTCGCCTTAGCTCGGCGACGTAGCTCGCCACTTCCTGACCTTCAGATCGCTAACACGTGTAGAACTGATACCTCGCTATCAGCACGCTCTCCCTCGGGTTAAGATGCTCCCGAACCAGTGTGCACAGCTCCTCATACGACTTATCTGTGGGTTTCAGCCCCAGAAGATTCTTCATGAGACTGTAGGTTGGTGTCCCGCAGACTGTGAGGAGGACCGCTCTCCTTTTTGCAGCGCTTCCTTCTCCGTCCAGCTCGTTGGCTACAAAGTACTGGTCTAGCTGTTCAACATAGGCTTCCCAGTCCTCACCCTCCGAGAACCTCCAGGATGCCCACAGTTTGCTACATCTTTGCGTTGGATTCGTATTCATGTCGCCAGTTATTGTGTTCCGAACACAGGTGAGGCTGCACACAGGGAGGTTAAAGTAACAGTGACCTCAGTCTTTAATAAGACACTCCAGAGTGAGGAACAGGCCTTAGGGGCCGGCTTATATACAGTGCTCCCAAGGGGTGCTGAGATCCCTTGGGACTTCAGGGATGAGCTCCCTGGTGGCGGAACATGGGAGTGCATGCTTTACAGATACACAACACTTGGAATATCACAAAGCTCAGAGTAATTTGAAAAGAAAAACTTACAGCACAGGCCATCGTGTCTGGAGGTGACAAAAGCGGGATAAGAGGTTCAGTGGGAGCAAGGCAGGGCAGATGCAGGTGATGTTGTGGAGCTGGAAGTAAGTAGTCTTGATGATGGATAAGATATGGAGTTTGAACAGTTTTGCCAGTATTAATTCAGCCTGAGCATGTGGCCAGGGCGAGGGCCTGGTGAAAGTACTAATATTTATGCCAGGGCTAACTGATAGCTACAAATGTTCAGTTGAAGGACATTTTGACACATCCATAAAAGGGACTCTGACTACACAAGGGTGGTCATGGAGTCAAGGGAAATGATGGAGAAGTGGAGCTAGACACCATCAGCACACATGTGTAAGCTAATCCTGTGCCTTCTGATGATTTTACCGAAGGCCAGCATATAGATGAGGAAGAGGAGGGGTCCAAGGTCAGATTGTTGGGGAACTTGGGCAGTAAGGTGCACTGACTGTGTTGGAACAAATAAGGGTGGAACCACATAAGGACAGTTCCATGGAACTGGACAATAGAGAAGGTGGATGGCATGGTTGACCATGCACATCACTTATAGGTTGAGGCGCACAAGGGAGAATAATGCATCATGGCTGCAGTCACAGAATACGTAATTTGTGATTTTGGCGAGAATGTCTCAGTACAGTGAACAGGGCAGAAGCCAAAATCAAAAGAATCAAAATGGGAGTATTGAAAAAGGTGGGTATGGAGCTGGGAGAATGCCAACCATGTCCAAAGAACTTGGAGAAGAAAGGTAGGTTAGAGGTGTGGCAATAGTTGGGAGAGAATGGATGGGTCAGTGTTGACAGTGGACTTGAAAGGAAGAGAGTCCAGCCTATGAAAAGGGAACCTAAGCAAGTGACAAAGAAAAGTAATTGAGTGGACAAGTGTTGGGTGAGGATAGGATCAAGAGTAGGAGGTGGGCCTCATGGAAAATATGAGATCAGAGAAGGCAAGGGTAGATGGAGAAAAACAACACAGTAATGGAATCAGAGTAGTGCAGTTGCATAAATGGTCTCAATCTTAGAGGTGAAGACAGCCTCATTATAATAATATAAAATATTGCTAAATAAGTTTACAAAACAATTTATCACATAAATACATGTTAAAAAGAAATGCTAGAAAAGTAGAATATCTCATTGCTTGGCTAACTAGTAGCTAATAAATTTACTTACTTAAATATGACCTTGATCAATGCTTATTTTTCCTATGTACAGTTTCCCCCACTATGCAGATTTCATGCCCACACATAGATACATAATCCTGAACCACCTTCACTATTTTTGTCGCTAATTTTTCAATGCTCAGTATGCAAAACAGAATCAATTGCAGTAGTGTGTTCACTTCTGGGCTCCACACTTTAGGAGGAAGTCAAGGCCTTGGAGAGGGTACAGAAGAGATTTACTAGAATTATACTAGGAATGAGGGACTTTAGTTATGTGGAGAGACTGGAGAAGTTAGGGTTGTTCCCCTTAGAGCAGAGAAGGTTAAGAGGAGATTTGATAGAGGTGTTCAAAATCATCATTTTGATAGAATAAATAAGGAGAAAATGTTTCCAATGGCAGAAGGTAACCAGAGGACACAGATTTAAGGTGATTGGCAAAAGAACCAGAGACAGCATGAGGAAACTTTTCAGTGTTATTGTGCACTGCCTGAAAGGGTAGTGGAAGCAGATTCAATAATAATATTCAAAAGAGAATTGGATAACTATTTGAGAAATTAATTACAAGTCTATGGGGAAAGAGCAAGGGAGTAGGATTAATGGATACCAAAGAGCCAGCACAGGCATGATGGACCAAATGGCATCTTTCTGTGTTGTATCATTCTATGATAATTAATTGGTTTCAAATAATTTCACAACAGCACATGGTATATAGGGCTATGTGTGTCAATATCTTACAACAGTAAAAGTGCTGCATTTAAAATGCAACTGGAATTGTCACCTTGTGTTATAACAGAAAACATGAATTCCACAGTACCATTTTGAGAAAGTGTGTAGGAGTATCACAACTATAGTACAATTCCCACAGGTCACCCAATTCATTCATTTTTCTATTAGGTGAAAATCTAAGTCTGTAGAGCACAGAAACTGGTAACGACAGCTCATTTATATTTCTGCTAGTCTTTTCTTGTATAATGGCATCAATAGCTGCTGTTCATACCTTTCATATTAGAGCTGATTGTGTATTTATTGCAATCTGAAATAAAAGGTTTCAAAGAAAAATCCAGCTATAACATGTAAAATTAGATACGCTAACAAATGACACAAACATTTTTGATTCCGAGCAAAGCGCAATTTGAATTCATATATATTATTCTTTCACAAAAGTGAATCAATATAAATCAGCATTTTAACCTAGAATTTTTCCTGAATACCAAATCTATCAATAGCATCAGTAATTCAAAAAAATTATTCATGCAGCAAGGGGTTTATTATTGAAGAAAAATGTTACCGATTCCTCTGGCTATGATCTTTGGCCCATGTTTCAACAATCGAATACATACATCCCTGCAGCAGTGATTCACCATCCGCAGGTGAATGCTTCTCCTTGTCTGGATTTTTAGCAGGCCTTTCACCATGATTGCTCCTTTTATATCAATCCAAAATCTTATAAAGCAATCATTTTCTTTCGTGTACTCAGACTTTTGAAGTCCTGTTAGTGAACTCCCAAAAGTAGAACATACAAGCCTTCAGTATAGGAACTAAATGTCAACTGTGTGAAAGGGCTTAGGAACACAGGCCATGAGGGAAATGATGGCTAAGATTACAGTTATTTATAAACCACTTGCCTGAATCAGTTGTAACATTTTACCAAAGAGATTTATGGGAAAGGCATAATGCTACTTTTTGTCTAAACTGAACATGATAGTCTGAATATTCTCCCCTCGGTGTGGAGTTTTGCAGTAATGGTATTTCTGTCTGCCCAGCCTCGACGCATTTTCATGGGTCGGTGTTCAATAGAGATACATGCGCACTCATGGTGGGATTCCCGCTGCCATGAGGGAGCCCACTAGTACCAGCAAGGAAACTCATGGTGCTGTAGCAGGGATACAGGCGTAGCACCAGAAGATCTGACAAGATAATTAAAAATGTAAAAGAACACTGAGGATTGAACAAGGCCTTCCACTGAAAGCCTTGGCTGAGACCCAGGGCTTTAGCAGTTATGTCTTTGGGGCATTTGCAGGGAGAGGATGCCAGACCATTTGGGTATTTACAGCCAATTCCCAGGGCCTCCCACCACCTTCCACATGGCAATAAGTGTGGCGTGTGGAATGTGCCATGACCCCAGGACCCACCTGCCTCACCGACTGCCATTTACAGGTGGTGGTGGGGAAGGAACGAGCAGCGATTATCCCAATAGGGGCAGTGAAAGGGAAATCTCTGGTGGTAAGGCAGCGGTAGCCCTCCCCGCCCGAATTTTCCAACATTCTCTGTAATCACGCCCAATTTCCCCCTGATTTGTCTCTGAACGGAGAGTTTTTATTAAGAACTACTGGAAAAGAGTTTTTTTTGTCTCCACCACCACCCACCATCCACCCTCTGTTCCTGCTCATTCTCCTATGAAACGCATTTACTTTGCACAAGAGGGAAAATTACTTCTCCCAGAATAAACCAGCCTCCCATAACAGCCATTACAATGAAATTACGGGTTTATCAGCCTCCTCCCAATCATGTGTATGAAAGCAACTTGGGGACCTTTTTTCTCCCAATGCATAACTATTGGTTGTAACATTGCCACATTTAGCAGAGTTTTCAAATACGGAACTTAATAAAGTTAATGATTGATCCTACAATCCATTGCTTTGCAGCACTGATCCAAACCAAAGTGGGGCTGGTTACTTTGAGGGGCTCATTAGGAGAAATGATCCAGACATACAGGCACCGATATTAACTTGGAGGCACCTTGGGAATGGGAGGGAGGGGGTGTCTGATAGCACCTGGAAGTATGTTCCGCATGTCTGTCAGTGGCATTTTAATGCAGCCAATTCATTATCATTTTACTTCCCTGTTTGCCGTTGATACGGGGCAACGGGCGTGATGAGGATCCGCATGATGCAATCTCAACTTCAGTATTTAAAGGGCCAATCTGTAGATAGAATTTGGAGGAGTTGGAGTTGAAAACAAGAGAAGACAAGGGCTGGATTTTAGACTTTTCTGTTTTCGGGATGAAATGGAGGATGGATGGAGAAGTTAACGGCCAGGAATATTGTCAGGGCCCATAGCCTTTGCTGTATCCGGTACGCTCAGCCATTTCTTGATATCACGTGGAATGAATCGAATTGGCTGAAGACTGTCTTCTGTGATAGTGGGGACCTCAGGAGGAGGCCGAGATGGATCATCCACTTGGCACTATTGGCTGAAGATTGTTGCAAACACTTCAGCCTTGTCTTTTGCATTCGCGTGTTGAGCCCCGCCATCATTGAGGATGGGCATATTCATGGAGCCTCCTCTACTCGTTAGTTGTTTAATGGTCCACCACCATTCACGATTGGATGTGGCAGGACTGCAGAGCTTTGATCTAATTCATTGTTTAGCTCCGTCTATAGCATGCTGCTTCCGTTGTTTAGCATGCATGTAGTCCTGTGTTGCAGCTTCCCTAGGTTGGTACCTCATTTTTAGATACGCCTGGTACTGCTCTTAATATGCTCTTCTACACGCCTCAATGAACCAGGGTTGATTGCCTGGCTTGATGTTAATGGTAGAGTGAGGGATATGCCGGTAACCATGAGGTTACAGATTGTGGAGGAGACTAGTCGCCTCCTTCTTCAGTCTCATTCTCTGACCACCCAACTAACATTCTGTGACTGTGGTTGCATTATCCCTCTTTGTCCTCCTTGACCACTCTTCAGCCTTTGATGTAGTAAACCGCACTATCCTCTTCTAACACCTGTCTTCCGTTGGCCAGCTCAGGGGGATTGCTCTTGGTTGATTTCACTTTTCAATATCCAGTCATAGCCAGAAAATCTCCAACAATGGCTTCGTTCCCCACCCACCTAATGTTTACTTCAAGGTTCCCTGGCCCATTCCTCTTCACCATCTACATGCCACCCCTTGATGACATTATCTGTAGACATGGGGTCAGCTTCCACGTGTGGAATCAGGGGACAGGTAGCAGAATGGATAGCAAGCTGGCTACAAAACAGAAAACAGAGAGTAGGGGTTAAAGGTAGCTCAGACTGGCAAAAGGTGGGAAGTGATGCTGAGACAACCATTGTTCACAACTTGGGAATCATAAGTACCATTGTAAAATTTGCTAATGATACCAAATTGGGAGGTGGAGTGAATACAAAAAACATGAATGTGACAACATACAGGAAGACATTGATAAACTTGCAAAATAGGTGCGTAATTGGCAAATTAATTTCAATATAAATAAGTGTGAGGTTTTGCATCTGGTAGGAAGAATAAGGAGGCTACATACTGCTTGGAGTCTGAATGAGATAAAGGAGTATAGGGATCGAGGGGTACAGATACACAAACCACTAAAAGTAGCAACGCAGGTTACTAAGACCATTTAAAAAGTACAAACCTAACATTGGGATTCATTTCTAGAGCGATAGAATTGAAAAATAGAAGTTAGGTTAAACTTGTATATAACCTTAGTTAGACCACACTTGGAGTACTGTAAACAATTCTGGTCTCCATATTATAAAAAGGATATAGAGGCATTGGAGAAGGCGCAAATAAAGATTCACAAGGATAACATCAGAATTGAGAGGATATACTTACCAGGACAGGCTGGGGCTCTTTTCTCTTGAAGGCTGAGGGATAACCTGATAGATGTTTTTAAGATAATAAGGTTTGATAGGGTAAACATAGAGAAAATGTTTCCACTTGTAGAGGTGTCCAAAACTAAATATAGGATAGTCACTAATAAATCCAGTAGGGAATACAGAAGAAACGTCTTACCCAAAAAATGGTAAGAATGTGGAACGCGCTACCACAAGGAGTTGATGAGGCAAATAGCATAGATGCATTTAAGTTAGATAAGCACATGAGTGAGAAAGGAATGGCAGGATACTGCACAAGATAAAAGTTCACGGGGTTGGGGGTAATATATTAGCATGGATATAGAGGATTGGCTAACTACAGGTTGAACCTCCCTTATCCGGCACCCTCGGGACCTGGCCTGTCCTGAACTAGGGATTTTGCCTAATGAGGAGTGGTCACATGTTTGGGTGGACTGTGCTGGGGTAAGTCTATGTGTGCACTGATTGGCTGGACCGACTGTCAGTCAGTCAGTCAATCAGTGTGCAGGGGGCCTCAAAGAGCCGGCGGGCCCCGAAGAGTTGGCGGGCCCTGAAGTGCCGGCGAACCGGTGGGCCCAGAAGAGACTGCGGGCCCCGAAGAGTTGGCGGGCCCTGGGAGGCTTCGAACAGTCAGCGGGCCACAGCGAGTCGGCAGGCCCCGAAGAGCCAGCGGGCCCCAAAGAGCCGGCGGCCTTGGAGTCAGTGGGCCCCGGCTGGTCCAGAAGCATTGGCGGGACACGGCGGGCCTCGACGAGTCGGCCCAACCTCCCGGAGGGAGTACTGTGGGGAGGAGCAGCCGGCCCGAGGACTGTGGCTGCAGGAGTTCCAACAGGGGGACAAGGAGAGGCAGCCGATAGAAGAGAAAGAATATATTGGTGAGTAGGATTTTGACGGGTCACATTCTGTGCATAAGCCACCCGCCGGCCGGGAATGGTCCCAGACGAGGGGTGCTGCCGGATAAGGGAGTCCCGAATAAGAGAGGTTCAACCTGCAACAGAAAACAAAGAGTTGGGATAAATGGGTCATTTTCCGGTTGGCAAACAGTGGTTAGTGGGGTGCCGCAGGGATCAGTGTTGGGGCCTCAACTATTTACAATCTATGTTAATGACTTGGATGAAGGGACAGAGTGTAATGCAGCCAAGTTTGCTGATGATACTAAGATGGGTGGGAAAGAAAATTGTGAGGAGGTCACAAAAAATCTGCAAAGGGATATAGACAGGCTAAATGAGTGGGCAAAAAATTGGCAGATGGAGTATAATGTGGGAAAATGTGAGGTTATCCACTTTGACAGAAAAAATATAAAAGCGAATTATAATTTAAATGGAGAAAAATTGCAAAGTGCTGCAGTACAGAGGGACCTGGGGGTCCTTGTGCATGAAACACTAAAGTTAGTATGCAGGGACAGCAAGTTATCAGGAAGGCAAATGGAATATTGGCCTTTATTGCAAGGGGGATAGATATAAAAGCAGAGAAGTCCTGCTACAACTGTACAGGACATTAGTGAGGGCACCCCTAGAGTGCTGCATACAGTTTTGGTCTCTGTATTTAAGGAAGGATATACTTGGTCTCCGTATTTAAGGAAGAACAGCATTGGAGGCTGTTCAGCGAAAGTTCATTAGGTTGATTTCGGAGATGAGGGGGTTGCCTTATGAGTATGTTGGGTCTATACTCATTGATTGGAGTTCAGAAGAATGAGAGGTGATCCTATCGAAACATATAAGATAATGAGGGAGTTCGACAAGGTGGATGCAGAGAAAATATTTCCACTCATAGGGGAAACTAAAACTAAGGGACAGTCTCAGAATAAGGGGCCACCCATTTAAAACTGAGATGAGGATGAATTTCTTCTCTCAGAGGGTTGTAAATCTATGGAATTCTTTGACCCAGAGAGCTGTGGAGGCTGGGTCACTGAATATATTTAAGGTGGAAATACACAGATTTTTGAGCGATAAGGGAATAAAGAGTTATGGGAGCGGGCAGGGAAGTGGAGCTGAGTCCATGATCAGATCAGCCATGATCTTATTAAATGGCAGAGCAGGCTCGAGGGGGTCAAATGGCCTGCTCCTGCTCCTATTTCTTAAGTGCTTATGATATGCTTATCGGGTTAGATGAAGTAGGATGGGAGGATGCTTGTGTGGAGTATAAATGCCAACAGACACATTGGGACGAGTGGTATGTTTCTGTGCTGTAGACTATGTAACTATGTAACTCTATGTAAATAGCCAGTGGGTGTTAAAAATTGTGATTGGAGTGGATGGCATCTCATCAATGTACAGTTTAATAGGCTGAAGTATGTTCGTTTCTAAGGTCCTTCTGTTCCTTTCCCTTAACCCACTAAGCAGAAAACCCAGTTGTCTATCGAATGTTTAACTTGAAATCGATGCAGACCAATTTAACTAAGGTCGTGTGAGGGAGGAAGACACATGTCTAGTTTCCATGATGTCATTTACTATGTTAATAATGCCTGCAAACTGATCCTTAGAACCATTTCCCTGGGCACTAGCAGATAAATAGACATGATTAGAATTTTACATACATGGGAGAGCCTGGGAGCAGCATCAGCTGTTGGAATGAATTCAGAGGATGACTGACTACCTCCCTCCACAAACACCTGTTACATGTCTGGTTTGGGGGATTGATGCTGTTACACATTTAAAATCTTAAAACTATAATAACGTTCTTTTAAATGGATATTTTTAACATTTATATACTATTTGTAACCTGATAACTGGGCTCCCAGATACTAAGGAATTCCTACATGTACAGGAAATGCTAGCATTTGTTAACACAGAACCAACTTCACACCATGGGCCTAGGTCAGTTCATTAGTCACAGGCAGTCTAACTCAGAGCTGTATTTGATCTAATGTTTTTCAGTGCAATTAACTAAATGGTTTGCTATCAAAAGGAGGGTATTTATTATTACAATGTGTATATAGTTTTATGGTGTTTTTATGGTACGCTGGAAGTTTTTTTTAAAATAGTTGTTTTCCTCCTCCCTTTCTGAAAGCACTGGCCCCAAAGATCTGCAGGCCACTATCCTGGTGGTTATGCCTGGATCATACCTGCTGGTGCCCTCCAGAGCAGACGCCACCAAATTTTTCCGGGTCAATAAGAGAGTGACAGGTGCCTATGTCACTGCGGATTTATCTCCAAAGCACCATGCAGCCAGAAACTTGACATGCCATGGTTGGGGGAGATCGTGGCGGGGGGTGGGGGAGTTGTTTCCCAGGACCCTATTCCCTCCCCTCCCCCCCATGCCTGCCCACTGAAATTCTAAATGTCTCCCTTGGGAGAGCCTGGGAACAGCATCAGCTGTTACTGTAGATACTGCGCACCGAGAGTGCCAATTATTTCTAATGGGTTTTACTCATGCCTGTAGAATGGCCATTCTGATAAGAAACTGGAGGGTTAGTCGCACCAATGCAACTGGAGGCCACAACTGTCGGTGACCCCGAATTTGCTTGGGATAATTAGCACTCTCAGTGCACAGTACCTACAGTAGTGACTCCGAGTGCTGCCGTTGTCATCATCATAGACAGTCCCTCGGAATTGAGGAAGACTTGCTTCCACTCTTAGCATGAGTTCTTAGGTGGCTGTGTAGTCCAATACGAGAACCACAGTCTCTGTCACAGGTGGGACAGACAGTGGTTGAAGGGAAGGGGAGGCAGAGAGCCTGGTTTGCCACATGCTCCTTCCGCTGCCTGCGGTTGATTTCTGCATGCTCTCGGCGATGATACTCGAGGAGCTCAGCACCCTCCCCTTCC
The DNA here is from genome assembly GCF_044704955.1 of Pristiophorus japonicus. Lineage (NCBI taxonomy): Eukaryota > Metazoa > Chordata > Chondrichthyes > Pristiophoridae > Pristiophorus > Pristiophorus japonicus. Next base: position 110,197,645 of record NC_091977.1, on the reverse strand, counting down.
TTCACTTAGGGCGGTCTTTCGCCAGGTGTCAGTGAGGATGTCGCAGTTTATCAGGGAGGCTTTGAGAGTGTCCCTGTAACGATTCCTCTGCCAACCTTTGGCTTGTTTGCTGTGGACGAGTTCTGAGTAGAGCGCTTGCTTTGGGAGTATGTGGCCTGCCCAGCGGAGCTGATCGAGTGTGGTTAGTACTTCAATGCTGGGGATGTTGGCCTGGATGAGGGTGCTAATGTTGGTGCTTCTGTCCTCCCAGGGAATTTGTAGGATCTTGGAGACATCGTTGGTGATATTTCTCCAGCGACTTGAGGTGTCTACTGTACAAGGTCCACGTCTCTGAGCTATACAGAAGGGCGGGTATTACTTCGGCCCTGTAGACCATGAGTTTGGTGACAGTTTTGAGGGCCTGGTCTTCAAAACTCTTTTCCTCAGGCAACCGAAGGCTGCACTGGCGCACTGGAGGCGGTGTTGGATCTTGTTGTCAATGCCCGCTCTTGTTGATAGGAGGCCCCTGAGATGAGGAAAGTGGTCCACATTGTCCAGGGCCGCGCCGTGGATCTTGATGTCTGGGGGGCAGTGCTGTGCGACGAGGACAGGCTGGTAGAGGGCCTTTGTCTTATTAATGTTTAGCGTAAGGCCCATGCTTTCATACGCCTCAGTAAATACGTTGACTATGTCCTGGAGTTCAGCCTGTGTGTGTGCACAGACACAGGCATCGTCCGCGTACTGTAGCTCGACGACAGAGGTTGGAGTGGTCTTGGACCTGGCCTGGAGACGCCACCAAGCAACCAAACATCAAATACAGTTCAATGTCCCCATTATTAGGCAACAACAAAAATCAATGAACACAGCAAAAATGGATCAGTATGTGCAGCGTGTTCTAGAGATAAACCATGCAATTGACAGTCTACAAGTGCCTTTCAAAAGGCACAGAAACAATTTCTGCTAATAGCGACAATTTCCTTCACATGGTAAGCCTACTCACCGCATCAGAATGACTCTGAGATCCACATGCAAACTGATGTAACTTGTACCCCACCAGCATCTGTTCCACATGTGTTACTCTAGCATCACATAAGTATCACATAGAACAAGTTCATCACAGGATATCCTGGAAGCCTGCTCTGTCACCAAACATGTGTTGGGGTGAGATTTCTGGCTGTCAGTCTGCCTCGGCATTGACCCCATCCCAAATTCCATGAACTGGATCATTTACACAATGTGAGATGGTTGAAGAGTTTAAAGTCACTATCAGGAGACCTGCATTGTGGTCCCGGTTCCATCAAGGCGTTGTCCTGATGCACGTCCATTGTATGGGATGTAAGTGATACGGTACTACCAGGATTTCTGGAGGGAGATGTTATCCCACCAGCCCCACCTCTTCATATGACATCCACCGCTACCACTGTCAGAATATTTCATCAAACAGAAAAAGGGCAGATACCTGGTGGAACTGGGTCCTGCCCCAAGCCAATTTTAGCCTTTGAAATGGCCTTACAGGCCCAAGATATTGGGATGCCTGTATCTATAACAAGCAACCACGTATTATTTAAGCACTATTGCTTGACAGCACAACCTAGAAATTGAAAAGGGATGGAATAGTCAAAGGTAAAAGTAATTGGCTGGAGAAAATGCTAATATCACAAAGATAAAAATGGAACCAGTCCACATAAATTGGAAAGAAATATTGGCAGGTAAAACAGTTGCCGAACAATCAGAAACTTTCAAATTGGAGATGATTAGGGTACAAACTATATAGCCGAGAAATTCATCTTGGGCGGTGGCGTATAATGGACAGCAGCATATAACGGGCGGCCAATCTTCCAGTGCAATTGAACTGAATATCAGGCCCACAGTGTGTACAACGGGTGGCCGATCCAATACGGCCCGCATTGCCCTATTGCCAGAGATGAATTTCTAGGTCTATGTATTTCCAATTTAAGTAAATGAGGTGTAACAAAAGCGGAGTTTCTTGGATGAGTAGAGAAATTAAAGTAAGACTTAAAAAAGAGGCACATGATACATCTAGGGCTAAGAAATAAAAAGTAAATCAAGTACAGTATAGAAAATATAGAGGGTAAACATACAGATTAGAAAAGCAAAATGTGGATATACCAATTTAGATTTCACCTGTTAGGGGAAAGATTTCTGGAAGTGGTGCCAGACAATTTAAGACTATAGTTATTTGACCAGGGACATGAAACTCTCAAACAGCTATGCAAGTACAGCGATCATTTTACGGCCTCACAAACACCAGTAAACCATCACATGGAGCACTTGGATAACTGGATTTCCAGAAGGCATTCGAAAAGAAACATATAAACATAGAAAATAGATGCAGGAGTAGGCCATTCGGCCCTTCGAGCCTGCACCGCCATTCAATGAGTTCATGGCTGAACATGCAACTTCAGTACCCCATTCCTGCTTTCTCGCCATACCCCTTGATCCCCCTAGTAGTAAGGACTACATCTACAAGGACTACATAAGGTGCCACAGAAGAGGTTACTGCACAAGATAAAAGTTCACGGGACTGGGATTAATATACTAGCATGGATAGAGGATTGGCTAACTAACAGAAAACAGAGAGTCGGGATAAATGGGTCATTTTCCGGTTGGCAGAGACTAGTGAGGTGTGGAAGGGATCGGTGCTGGGTCCTCGGCTATTTACAATCTATATTAATAACTTGGATGAAGGGACCGAGTGTAATGTAGCCAAGTTTGCTGATGATACAAAGATGGGTTGGAAAGCAAATTGTGAAGAGGACACAAAAAATCTGCAAAGGGATATAGACAGGTTAAGTGAGTGGGAAAAAATTTGGCAGAAGCATAATGTGGAAAAATGTGAGGTCATCCACTTTGGCAGAAATAATAGAAAAGCAAATTATAATTTAAATGGAGAAAAATTGCAAAGTGCTGCAGTACAGAGAGACCTGGGGGTCCTTGTGCATGAAACACAAAAAGTTAGTATGTAGGTATAGCAAGTAATCAGGAAGGCAAATGGAATGTTGGCCTTTATTACAAGGAGGATAGAGTATAAAAGCAGAGAAATCCTGCTACAACTGTACAAATGCATCCCTCCTGCAGAGGTCGAGTTACGCTGGAATGATTTGACACAGGGAGGGCGTGGGAAGCCCACCCCAAAGGCATATCAGAAGATATGGACCGAGATAGCAGAGGTGGTCTCGTCGGCGACCAACGAGGTGTGTGAGGGTAACCAATGCCACAAACGATGGAACGACCTTGTGGGATCCGCAAGAGTAAGTATTACATTGATTTACATGTACTTATGTATTTATATAACTCAATTTGTAACAGTCATAAGTGACTATCATCAGATGCGAGTTCTTTCACTTTTACCGGGAATGTTTTAGAAACATAGAAACACAGAAAGTAGGTGCAGGAGTAGACCATTCGGCCCTTCGAGCCTGTACCACCATTCAATAAGATCATGGATGATCATTCCCTCAGTACCCCTTTCCTGCTTTCTCTCCATACCCCTTGATCCCTTTGGCCATAAGGGCCATATCTAACTCCCTTTTAAATATATCTAACGAACTGGCCTCAACAACTTTCTGCAGCAGAGAATTCCACAGGTTAACCACTCTCTGAGTGAAGAAGTTTGACTTACCTCTTATTCTTAGACTGTGACCCCTGGTTCTGGAACTCCCAGCAACGGGAACATTCTTCCTGCCTCTAACCCGTCCAATCCTGTCAGAACTTTAGATGTTTCTATGAGAACCCCTCTCAATCTTCTAAACTCCAGTGGATACAAGCCCAGTTGATCCACTCTCTCCTCATATGTCAGTCCCGCCATCCCGGGAATCCCCCAATACCATGTGCTTTGATTTTGCACACTAATCTCTTGTGTGGGGCCTTGTCAAAAGCCTTTTGAAAGTCTAAATACACCACATCCACTGGTTCTCCCTTGTCCACTCTATGAGTTACATCCTCAAAAAATTCCAGAAGATTTGTCAAGCATGATTTCCCTTTCATAAATCCATGCTGACTTGGACCGATCCTGTCACTGCTTTCCAAATGCGCTGCTATTTCATCTTTAATAATTGATTCCAACATTTTCCCCACTACTGATGTCAGGCTAACCAGTCTATAATTACCCGTTTTCTCTCTCCCTCCTTTTTTAAACAGTGGTGTTACATTAGCTAACCTCCGGTCCATAGGAACTGATCCAGAGTCGATAGATTGTTGGAAAATGATCACCAATGCATCCACTATTTCTATGGCCACTTCCTTAAGTACTCTGGGATGCAGACTATCAGGCCCCGGGGATTTATCGGCCTTTAATCCCATCAATTTCCCTAACACAATTTCCCGCTTTATAAGGATATCCTTCAGTTCCTCCTTCTCACTAGACACTCGGTCCACTATTATTTCCGGAAGGTTATTTGTATCTTCCTTCGAGAAAACAGAACCAAAGTATTTGTTTAACTGGTCCGCCATTTCTTTCTTCCTCATTATAAATTCATCTGAATCTTACTGCAAAGGACCTACTAATCTTTTTCTCTTCACATATCTATAGAAGCTTTTGCAGTCAGTTTTTATGTTCCCAGCAAGCTTCCTCTCATACTCTATTTTCCCCCTCCTAATTAAACTCTTTGCCCTCCTCTGCTGTATTACAAAATTCTCCCAGTCCTCAGGTTTGCTGCTTTTTCTGGCCAATTTATATGCCTCTTCCTTGGATTTAACACTATCCTTAATTTCCCTTGTTAGCCACGGTTGAGCCACCTTCCTCGTTTTATTTTGACTCCAGATAGGGATGTACAATTGCTGAAGTTCATCCATGTGACCTTTAAATGTTTGCCATTGCCTATCCACCGTCAACCCTTTAAGTAACACTCGCCAGTCTATTTTAGCCAATTCACGTCTCATACCATCGAAGTTACCTTTCCCCAAGTTCAGGACCCTTGTCTCTGAATTAACTGTGTCACTCTCCATCTTAATAAAGAATTCTACCATATTATGGTCACTCTTCCCCAAGGGGCCTTGCACAACAAGATTGTTAATTAGTCCTTTCTCATTACACATCACCCAGTCTAGGATGGCCAGCCCTCTAGTTGGTTCCTCGACATATTGGTCTAGAAAACCATCCCTAATACACTCCAGGTAATCCCCCTCCACCGCATTGCTACCAGTTTGGTTAGCCCAGTCAATATGTAGATTAAAGTCGCCATGATAACTGCTGTATGTTTATTGCACGCATCCCTAATTTCTTGTTTGATGCTGTCTCTATCCACATTACTACGGTTTGGTGGTCTGTACACAACTCCCACTAGCATTTTCAGCCCTTTGGTATTCCGTATCTCCACCCATACAGATTCCACATTATCCAAGCTAATGTCCTTCCTTACTATTGCATTAATTTCCTCTTTAACCAGCAGCGCCACCCCACCTCCTTTTCCTTTCTGTCTATCCTTCCTGAATGTTGAATACCCCTGGATGTTGCGTTCCCAGCCTTGGTCACCCTGGAGCCATGTCTCCACGATGCCAATTACATCATATCCGTTAACTGCTATCTGCGCAGTTAATTCATCCACCTTTTTCCGAATACTCCTCGCATTGAGGCACAGAGCCTTCAGGCTTGTCTTTTGAATTCCCTTTGCATCTTTAGGATTTTGCTGTAATGTGGACCTTTTTGCTTTTTGCCTTGGGTTTCTCTGCCCTCCACTTTTACTTTTCTTCTTTCTATCTTTTGCTTCTGCCCCCATTCTACTTCCCTCTGTCTCCCTGCATAGGTTCCCATCCCCCTGCCATATTAGTTTAAGCCCTCCCCAACAGTACGACCAAACACTCACCCTAGGACATTGGTTCCGGTCCTGCCCAGGTGCAGACCATCCGATTTGTACTGGTCCCACCTCCCCCAGAACCAATGTCACAGTGCACGTCTTTAGGTAAAGAAGGATAATTTTCATAATGATGATGATTACATCTGTCGGTTATGTGTTGTATCAATGTCTGTGACAGTACCTAGCAATACCATCACGCAATGATCTCATGCCATGTCATCCTGTCACCTTTTACGAAGAAGCTATCGACGATGAGGTCCGTGCAGAGGCAAACGGATGGGGGGCCACCAGTCCCCAGCGACATCACTGACATGGAGGAGCGTGTGCTTGCACTCATGGGGAAGCACCCCCGGACAGCCACAGACGCATCTGCAGACACTGAAGTGATGCCACGTGAGTAAAGCTTACACCATTGCATAATGTAAAGTCTATAGATGCCACACCCACTCATATTCAAACAATCATATATGATAGAAGATTTCTAAAATTGGCGTAGAAATAATGATGGCCTAATGAAAATCATTGGAATGCAAATGTGTTGTTGGTCATGAAATGTGATGTCTGCGATGATTTTGAGAGCGGTGGTGCTTTTGTCGTGCATATGCTGTGTGTAGCGTTGGACTCACCTTATGACCCTAGCACCCCCTTCTCCTCTAAATAACCTAATTTATGTTTTTCAGCTCAGCCAGCAGCGCATCCCAAGTCAAGACCACAGAGGCCAGAAGATGGGGGCGCGGGGCAGGAGTCGACGGACGATCCTACATCTGGTGCTGAGGAGCTCCAATTCTCGCCCGTCAATCCATTGAGTCTGTTCTCCACGGATGAGCGCGTGGATTTTGAGGAACCTGCATCGCCACGCCCCAGAAGCCATTCCACCCCAAGGCCATCTAGTGGTCCTCCGGTCATTCCCACCTCCACTCTGGAGGTACTGGCCCCAAGGACCTCGCCACAGGGCACTCCATTTGTCCCCAGGATGGCACTGAACCCGCGGAGGTCCCATGGACATGGCAGGTCTATTCCACGCGCGCCACATGACAGCAGAGAGATGGTACAGTTGTCCAGGAGGACTGTAGACATTGGTGAGCTGCTCATTGAAGCATTGGGGGGCATATCCTGACAGCTGGCCACCATGACCGAGTACATTCCATGGATGGCGGAAGCCCTGGATGCGATAGCCAGGAACATTGCTGCCACAGGCATCCCAATGGTCCCCGAGCGCGGCACTCCACTCCTAGGTTCCGCAGCACCACTGTGAACGACAGATGAGAACAAGGACCAAGATCCTGGTTCTTCATCAGAGAATGTTACCCCCTCGGCATCCCCTGCTCCCGTACCCATGCAACGACCGCATCTGCCTTCATCTACCCCAACGAGGCACCGCCTGAGGAGCTCCACAGCCAGGAACCGTGGAGCGAGGAGGTGAAGGGGTAGAGGTGGGGGGAAGGAAAGTGAGGTGCATGTCTTCAGGTGATGGCGGTGTTATATCTCCATCTGGGTGTATGCAATTTGTTGCAATGTATAGGGGGAGGGGACCACGCTCCTACCTTGCCTTTGTATTTTGTGTTGCTGGACATGTTGAACATTTGATTTTGTCAATGATGGAAAAAGTGGGGTGTGGGCAGGGGTTGGGTGTTATTGCCTGTGATACTTATGATTTCAGACCAATGTTGGTATAAAATTTGTGTTATTGAACATAACCTTGTTGCGCATTGTCTCAGATAGCTGGACAGTTACACACTGTTGATTCCTTAACATGAAAGGGTTAAATACAACTTAACATCAATCAACATAAACTTTAACTGGCATCAAGGTGAAGGGCACCATTGATGTCTGAGCTGCACACACACAGCAGTGTGTCAGCGTTGTCACTCACATCAACGCTCTTTCAGGAAAATCGTTCAGATTTCAGCTCCTCACGTAAGAGTGGGATTTTAAAAATGCCATCCACACCGCTGGCATTCGTTCAAAAAAGTTCCACTTTTTCTGGGTGTTTTTTGGGTGAGCGATATTGTGGGCGATGAGGAAAGTGATGTTGGGCAATCTCCTGGGCGTTAGTTTTGCCAAATGTGCTCTTTACGACAAAAAAAAGTGGGCGGGCGGTATTATTGAATTTCGGTGTTAATTCCATGTGGAAAGTAATGCTGGGCAATATTATGGGCGTTGATTTTGTCCATTCTGATGATTACGCCCAAAAAAAGTGGACAGGGCGGTAATATTTTTTCCCAGCTAGAGTGTGCGCGCATGTGCAGTAGCTCCTCACCCCCACAATCTCTGCAGGCTGTGTGGGAGGGGCCGCCTCTAGCCCTGGCCGAATGGGCATCCCCCCCCCCCACCGCCCACCCCCCAACCCTACCCCAACGGCTAATCTTACTCTTTTGATTTGATTTCCCTTTTCTTCAGCTAGCTGGATACGACTTGCTTAAAGACTTTGTTGTGCCTTTGTGAATCATCTTTTATCAATGTTTTGGTCATAAGCAGCATACTCCCATGCATCAGCTGGTTTGCCACATTTTTAAGATCGGTCTTTTGGCAAACCATATATCTTTTGAACTGACCACAATGAAAGCAGTTACCAAGCTTCAAATCATTGTAGAATACTTTCTTGGGTTGTCTCGTTCCAGGCATTGTGACCAGGTGAGCAGCCCACCTGAGCTGGGCCTTTGTCATCATATCCCCTATGCCACATTGAGCCTAGCCTCCCGGTGTGCGTCTTACCGCCCCTAGCCCTGGCCGAATGGGCTCCCTCATCGGCGGCCAGCTGCTCGTGTTTTTCTGCAGTAAAGCTTAGCTGAGGTAGGACTTCCATTTTTTATTTGTTTATTTATTTATTCATTGATTGATTATGTGGTCCTAAATTCTTGTTTGATTTACATTCAAGTTTACTCTTCATCTGCTTTCAAAAGGAATTCTGTAAAATAGTTAGGCTGAAACTCTTATTTACAGGACTTGCTATAATGTATTTGCTAGTTTACCAATCCATTTTTAATCTAGTTGTTTAGTGCTTTGTAAGTCTTAGGCCTAGGTGCAGGTCCCCTCAGCTTCCTTGTATTTTTTATTTGTTATTGAATGCTTATTTTTGTCTTTTGTTTAGTGCTTGGTGCTTTAAATGTACTGCTTTGTTTAGTGCTTGGTGCTTTAAATGTATTTATGTTTCTTTAATGTTGTTGTGAAGATGTTTAGTGCTTTGCAAGGTCCTCTCACTTTCCTTCCCCCCCTATCTCTGGCTACCTGCGCTGATTTCTTAGCTCACCACTAGGTTTTTCTGTGCGAACACAAGTGGCCACATATGCTGGCCTGTTAGTTTGGAGTAACTAATAGCTGTCTAAACTTGCTTAATGGCCAAAACAGGCGTAAGTGGCTGGTAATGCCCCCCTTTTGAAAAAAAAAACGAAACTAAAAAACCTAACTAACTGGAGCAAATTAAATGGGCAGAATTGCGATTTTTAAGATACTCAAAAAAAATCTAGTTGCTCCAAAAAAAACAGAGCAACTCCTGGGCAAACTTAGGCCCGAAATGAGCACTTTTTCCTTTGTTTTCACAAAAAATTTTTATTGGGTATTAAAGGATACAAGAGGAGGAAATGGAGTAAATAGATAGGACAACTACAGATAGATATAGGTGGCACAATTGAGGAACAGTGGAGGACTTTTAAGGAGCTCTTTCATAGTGCTCAACAAAAATATATTCCAGTGAAAATGAAGGGCGGCAAGAGAAGTGATAACCAGCCTTGGATAACCAAGGAAATAAAGGAGAGTATCAAATTAAAAACCAATGCTTTTAAGGTGGCCAAGGTTAGTGGGAAACTAGAAGATTGGGAAAATTTTAAACGACAGCAAAGAATGACTAAGAAAGCAATAAAGAAAGGAAAGATAGATTACGAAAGTAAACTGGCGCAAAACATAAAAACAGATAGTAAAAGCTTTTACCGATATATAAAACGGAAGAGAGTGACTAAAGTAAATGTTGGTCCCTTAGAAAATGAGAAGGGAGATTTAATAATGGGAAATGTGGAAATGGCTGAGACCTTAAACAATTATTTTGCTTCCGTCTTCACAGTGGAAGACACAAAAACAATGCCAAAATTTGCAGGCCACAGGAATGTGGGAAGGGAGGACCTTGAGACAATCACTATCACTAGTGGGGTAGTGCTGGACAGGCTAATGGGACTGAAGGTAGACAAGTCCCCTGGTCCTGATGAAATACATCCCAGGGTATTAAAAGAGATGGCTGAAGTTATAGCAGATGCATTCGTTATAATCTACCAAAATTCTCTGGACTCTGGGGAGGTACCAGCGGATTGGAGAGCAGCTAATGTAACGCCTCTGTTTAAAAAAGGGGGCAGACAAAAGGCAGGTAACTATAGGCCAGTTAGTTTAACATCTGTAGTGGGGAAAATGCTTGAAACTATCATTAAGGAAGAAATAGCGGGACATCTGGATAGGAATAGTGCAATCAAGCAGACGCAGCATGGATTCATGAAGGGGAAATCATGTTTAACTAACTTACTGGAATTCTTTGAGGATATAACGAGCATGGTGGATAGAGGTGTGCCGATGGATGTGGTGTATTTGGATTTCCAAAAGGCATTCGATAAGGTGCCACACAAAAGGTTACTGCAGAAGATAAAGGTACGCGGAGTCAGAGGAAATGTATTAGCATGGATAGAGAATTGGCTGGCGAACAGAAAGCAGAGAGTCGGGATAAATGGGTCCTTTTCCGGTTGGAAATCAGTGGTTAGTGGTGTGCCACAGGGATCAGTGCTGGGACCACAACTGTTTACAATATACATAGATGACCTAGAAGTAGTGCAACAAAATTTGCAGATGACACTAAGATTAGTGGGAAAGCGGGTTGTGTAGAGGACTCAGAGAGACTGCAAGGAGATTTGGATAGGTTAAGCGAATGGGCTAAGGTTTGGCAGATGGAATACAATGTCGGAAAGTGTGAGGTCATCCACCTTGGGGAAAAAAACAGTAAAAGGGAATATTATTTGAATGGGGAGAAATTACAACATGCTGTGGTGCAAAGGGACCTGGGGGTCCTTGTGCATGAAACTCTTTTTGGAGTTCACCTGCAAAACATAAAACATTAAACTGTGCCACCCGACCTGGGTGACACTCCAGACATTTACAAGGCCCTTTTTTTTTTTTTCCCCTTTTTTTTTTTTTGGGGGGTTTTTTTTTGGGCACTAAATTCACAATTTTCCCCAGTGCCCCCTATAAAAGGGCAGGGGGACACTAAAAGCACCGGCAATTAAAACAAATTAAACTTTAAAACGTAAAATCAAATTAAAATTTGGTTGCCGGGCGTGATGATGCACTCCAGTCCCTCCGGTGCCCACCTCTCGCGGAAGGCCGCGAGCGTACCGGTGGACACCGCATGCTCCATCTCCAAGGACACCCTGGACCGGATGTAAGAGCGGAAGAGAGGCAGGCAGTCAGGTTGAACGACTCCTTGTGCATGAATCCCAAAAGGTTAGTTTGCAGGTGCAGCAGGTAATCAGGAAGGCAAATGGAATGTTGGCCTTCATTGCGAAAGGGATGGAGTACAAAAGCAGGGAGGTCTTGCTGCAACTGTATAAGGTATTGGTAAGGCCTGATGGTATGCATCTTGGAATGCTAAGAAAAGTCAGAGAGGAAACAGCAAGGTCTCCTACCTAAACTGTTTAAATATCCTTAGATGTGAAATTTGTGCCAGAATACTGCAGGGTTGCCAATGTAGTGCCTCTGTTCAAGAAAGGAGAAGTGGGTTTGCATCTAAAATCTGTAAAGTAGCATTAAATTAATGCTAGCTTAGAAAGACATGGGGGTCGAAATTCAGGGTCCAGATAAGGCCCATGACTGCCATTTTGCGGCGGCTAAGCGGCCGAATTGAGTGGCCACCTTGTTGAAGTCCAATGGCCGCCATGATCCAAATTCACCTCGGAGATTTTTCAGCCGGTCCCCACTTCCACCCCGCTGCTGCCGACCGCCCCAAGTGCATCTTCAAAACACGCACCGCCAATCTCCTGCACTTCCATCCCACTCCGCACGAAATTTACCTGAAAAAGTCCACGATCCGCCGTGCGGTGCCCCCGACAGCTTTTTCTGTTGGTGCACCTTGTTTTCTGTGTGTGAGCCAGGCATCGCGGCGGCCCTTCAAGGGAAGGGTGCACTGCGGCAGCCGGCATGTTTTTTTCTGCCGGCCGACTTCCCGATCAGCTGGACAATTATGGCCCCGGGTTCGGCCAGGCCGCCAACAGGCAGCCTGGCATCCCCTCTTGGGTGCCAGGCCACTGGCCTGGTCAAAACTCTCCCTGGTGGCCCAGTGGCCAAACCTAAAAAAAATGCTGCTTCTCTCCCCTTTAATTGCGGGGAGAGACGTGGTGACGCACACTGACGTCACCACCGCTCCGTCGCTGAATGACAGTGGCGGAGAATCTGTCCCACCCCCACCTCCACCCCTCACCAGCACTTACTGGCGCACTTCCGCTCCCATTATGACCGTCTTCCAGTACGCTCTAAAAAAATTGCCGAAGAAGTGAAAATGGATCAAGAGTCCACCTCGTCGGACCCAATGGTAAAAGCATCTAGAAAATGGTAGGTCGCCAGCTTTCTGGCTGGCCTGAATTTCGGTCCCATGGTTTTAATAAGGACAGCCAGCACAGATTTGTAAAAGACAACTCAGTTGTGTGTAAGTTTCTGAAAGACCAAAATATGGGATAAAATTATTCATCTTCATAAGCAGTCCCTCGAAACAAGGATGACTTGCTTCCACACCGAATAGGGATGAGTTCACAGGTGTTTCAATGAAGGACCTAATATTCTGGATCTCGAACTACATCTTGAAAGGTGGAAGATGCCTGTGCATGGATTTTTTTTAACATGTGGTGGCCTTTGCACCCCAGCCACCACACGGGCTTGACAGAGCTAGGTCTTGGTCCAGTGGCAAGGATTAACCAAGACGACTGGAGACCAGCTCTGCTGCATGGATCAAGTGCACAGGATCAAGTATCGCAGTGTGAGCTGGCCTGTGCTGCCCCTGGGCCCTCGCCTGTTCTGAGCCCCAAACTCACGCCTCTCCTGGGCCCCGATCACATCCCTCCATGAACTCTTGCCGCTCCTTTGCCCCAACCTCGTCACTCCCTGCAGTGGCACGCTGCTCCCTCTAATGGCCCCGGCCTGCTGATGGTCTTGCAGGCCGGGACCGTGTCGATTTCCGGGGCAGGTTGCCGCACGTTGCTCCCTCTAATGGCCCCAGCCCAGAAATTGGAAAATAAAATTAATACTCATCTAGTGAAAGACATTGGTTAATTAAAAAGGGTCAATATGGATTTGTAAAGGGCAAGTTACATCTGACAAATTTAATAGAATTCTTTGAGGAACAACAGAATGTATTGATTAAAAAAATGCAATGAGTATTGTATGTATGAATTTTTAAAAGGCACTTGATGTGCCACGCAGGAAGCTTGTTGATAAAATTAAGGCTCACGCTACTTAAAACAATGTGACAGCATGGATAGGAAGTTGGTAAAAGGACAGAAAACAGAGAGTAGTGATTAATAGTTGCTTTTCAAACTAGAGGAATGAAGAACAGCGGTATCATATATAATATATACTTAAACAATCTGGACTCTGGTGTCATAATATCAAAATTTGCAAATCACAAAAGTAGGGAATGTGGTTAACTGTATGTGACTTTAAGACGACACTGACAGATTAATAGATTAGGCAGGTAGATGTTGAAATATGAGGCAATTAATTTTGGGAGGAAGAATAAGGAGAGGACATAAACAGTTAATGGTAAAATTGTAAAAGTAGTATAAATGAGTGACAGTGATTCAAATAGACAAATCTTTAAAAGTGGGTAGACAACAAAAGTTGTAAAAAAACAGTTTTATAAATAGCAATATAGAGTACAAAAAGGAAAGAGGTAATGTTAAACCTATACAAATGATTGGTTATGCCGCAATTAGAATATTGTGTCTAGCTTTTGGGTCCTACTCTAGGAAGAATGTCAAGGCCATTGATAGGGTATAAAAATGATTTCATAAGATGATATAAAGACCGAGAAGTTTTAGTTTTGAAGAGTGGTTAGCGAAACAGGGGCTATTTTCTGTAGAAAATAGGACTGACCTCACTTGGTTCCACTCTTATCCATCCAATTGTAGCCAGAACATCTCCAAAAAAGGGTTTACTTCTCACCCCCACACTGTTGCCTCTGGTGTGCCCCAAGAATCTATCCTTGGACTTCATCTTTTACATGCTGTCCCTTGGCAACATTATCCAAAGACATAAGGTTAGATTCCACATGTACGCTAATGACGCACAACTGTACCTTTCCACTGTGCCATCTCTCTTGACCTCTTCATCATTTCTCTTGATCCCTCCGCTGCCTTTGTATTGTCAGATTGCTTCTTCTATATCCAGTCCTGGATAAACCATAATTTCCTCCAGTAAATACTGGGAAGACCAAAACCTTTGTCTTTGGCCCCCGGTACAAACTCCGTATCCTAGCCTTTGATTCCATCCGCCTCCCTGGCCATTGTCTCATGTTGAATCAAACTATGGGCAACCCAGAGTCCTGTTTGATTCTGAGCTCTACTTCTGACCCCACAAAGACCAAATACTTCCACCTCCATAACATCAACTGCCTCCACCCCTGCCGCTGAAACTCTCATCCATGCCTCTTTCATCTCCAGACTAAACTATTGTAATCCTCTCCTGGCCAACCTCCTATTCTCCATGTTCTGTAAACTTCAATTCACCCAAAACTTTGCTGCCCAGATCCTATCCTGCATCAACTCCGCTCAATTATCACTCCTGTTCTTACTGACCTACATTGTCTCTGAATCGCCCAACGTGCCCTCGGTACTCCATGGTTAAAGTAAAAAATGCCTGATTATTATCCAGAAACATCTGATGAAATTGTCCACATTTAGTTGTTGGATGAGGTCATAAATATGCTTGTGTGGATTTTGGATGAGTGCGTAATGTACCCTGCGGTGAATAGCCTGTAGGCACTTACACGAATAAGAATCAATGGCTAATTTGTTTGTGGAGCTGCAGTACAGCAAGGATTCAAGGCCTTTTGATAGAGAGGTAATCCGTGAGGGGGAAAAAAAATCAAATGTTTCAAAAATATTAAAATGAGGAAGTTAAAAATTCATACATAAGGACCAGAATTTTAATTTGGATGTGGGTTGAGAGTGGGAGTTGCAATGCGGTCAGGCCCTGCCATTAAATTTGCATTTTGAATCACTGTTTCCCACCTGCAGCCAGCCAGATTGAGAGGCTGGCTGGCTATCAGGCGGGTAGTCCTGTGGCAACAGGCCCCAGAGAGTAGGGAGGGAGGAATTGGCGGGGGAGGGATCGGGACGGGGATTGGAGGCCGGAGGGGTATTGGAAGGCCGGAAGGCCAGAGGGGGAGGTCGGAAGGCCAGAGCAGGGTTCTGAGTAGGGAATCGGGGGCCGGAGCGGAGAGGTTGGAAGGCCAGAGCAGGGGGATTGGAAGAACGCAGGTAATGTAAGGGGGGGATCGGGAACCAGAGGGGAGAGGTCAAAATGGCAGAGGGAGATCGGGTGCCGGGGGTCACAAGGCTGGAGTGGGAATTGGAGATCGGAGCCCTCATGAGGGTGGGGGGGGGGGGGGGGGCAGTCGAAGGCCTCAAGGGGAGAGGTTGGAGGAAGATTGGAAAGGTCGCGGGGGCCGACTGCGGGGAAACATAGAAATATAGACATAGAAAATAGGTGCAGGAGTAGACCATTCGGCCCTTAGAGCCTGCACCACCATTCAATAAGATCATGGCTGATCATTCCCTCAATACCCCTTTCCTGCTTTCTCTCCATACCCCTTGATCCCCTTAGCCCTAAGGGCCATATCTAACTCCCTCTTGAATATATCCAATGAACTGGCATCAACAACTCTCTGCGGTAGGAAATTCCACTGGTTAACAACTTTCTGAGTGAAGAAGTTTCTCCTCATCTCAATCCTTATTCCTAAGACTATGTCCCCTGGTTCTGGACTTCCCCAACATCGGGAACATTCTTCCCGCATCGAACCTGTCCAGTCCCATCAGAATCTTAAACCTTTCTCTGAGATCCCCTCTCATCATTCTAAACTCCAGTGAATAAAGGCCCAGTTGATCCAGTATCTCCTCATATGGCAGTCCAGCCATCCCTGGGATCAGTCTGGTGAACTTTCGCTGCACTCCCTCAATAGCAAGAACGTCCTTCCTCAGATTAGGAGACCAAAACTGAACACAATATTCCAGGTGAGGCCTCACCAAGGCCCTGTACAACTGCAGTAAGATCTCCCTGCTCCTATACTCAAATCCCCTATCTATGAAGGCCAACATACCATTTGCCTTCTTCACCGCCTGCTGTACCTGCATGCCAACTTTCAATGATGAACCATGACAGCCAGATCTCGTTGCACGTCCCCTTTTCCTAATTTGTCGCCATTCAGATAATATTCTGCTTTCGTGTTTTTGCCCCCAAAATGGATAACTTCACATTTAACCACATTATACTGCATCTGCCAAGCATTTGCCCACTCACCTAACCTGTCCAAGTCACCCTGCAGCCTCTTAGCGTCCCCTTCACAGCTCACACCGCCACCCAGTTTAGTGTCATCTGCAAACTTGGAGATATTACACTCAATTCTTTCATCTAAATCATTAATGTATATTGTAAAGAACTGGGGTCCCAGCACTGAGCCCTGCGGCACTCCACGAGTCACTGCCTGCCATTCTGAAAAGGACCCGTTTATGTTGACTCTCTGCTTCCTGTCTGCCAACCAGTTCTCTATCCACGTCAGTACATTACCCCCAATACCATGCGCTTTGATTTTGCACACCAATCTCTTGTGCAGGACTTTGTCAAAAGCCTTTTGAAAGTCCAAATACACCACATCCACTGGTTCTCCCTTGTCCACTCTGCGAGTTACATCCTCAAAAAATTCCAGAAGATTCATCAAGCATGATTTCCCTTTCATAGATCCATGCTGACTTGGACTGATCCTGTCACTGCTTTCCAAATGCGCTGCTATTTCATCCTTAATGACTGATTCCAACAATTTTTCCTCTACTGATGCCAGGCTAACCGGTCTATAATTCCGTGTTTTCTCTCTCCCTCCTTTTTAAAAAAGTGGTGTTACATTAGCTACCCTCCAGTCCATAGGAACTGATCCAGAGTCAATTTCCCTAACACAATTTACCACCTAATAAGGATATCCTTCAGTTCCTCCTTCTCACTAGATCCACTGTCCCCTAGTACATTCGGAAGGTTATTTGTGTCTTCCTTCGTGAAGACAGAACCAAAGTATTTGTTCAATTGGTCTGCCATTTCTTTGTTCCCCATTATAAATTCACCTGAATCCGACTGCAAGGGACCTACGTTTGTCTTCATTAATCTTTTTCTCTTCACATATTTATAGAAGCTTTTGCAGTCAGGTTTTATGTTCCCTGCAAGCTTCCTCTCGTACTCTATTTCCCCCTCAACTAAACCCTTTGTCCTCCTCTGTTGAATTCTAAATTTCTCCCAGTCCTCAGGTTTGCGGCTTTTTCTAGCCAATTTATATGCCTCTTCCTTTGTTTTAACATTATATTAATTTCCCTTGTTAGCCACGGTTGAGCCACCTTCCCCGTTTTATTTTTACTCCAGACAGGGATGTACAATTGCTGAAGTTCATCCATGTGATCTTTAAATGTTTGCCATTGCTTATCCACCGTCAACCCTTTAAGTATCCTTTACCAGTCTATTCTAGACAATTCACGCCTCATACTGTCGAAGTTACCTTTCCTTAAGTTCAGGACCCTGGTTTCCGAATTAACTGTGTCACTGTCCATCTTAATAAAGAAATCTACCATATTATGGTCACTCTTCCCCAAGGGGCCTCGCACAACAAGATTGCTAATTAGTCCCTTTTCATTACACATCACCCAGTCGAGGATCTCTCATTGGTTCCTCGACACATTGGTGTAGAAAAACATCCCTAATACACTCCAGGAAATCCTCCTCCACCGCATTGTTACCAGTTTGGTTAGCCCAATCATTATGTAGATTAAAGTTGCCCATGATAACTGCTGTACTTTTATTGCACACATCCCTTATTTCTTGTTTGATGCTGTCCCCAACTTCACTACGACTGTTTGGTGGTCTGTACACAACTCCCACTAGCGTTTTCTGCCCTTTGGTATTCCGCAGCTCCACCCATACCGATTCCACATCATCGAAGCTAATGTCCTTTCTTACTATTGCATTAATTTCCTCTTTAACCAGCAATGCCACCCCGCCTCTTTTTCCTTTCTGTCTATCCTTCCTAAATGTTGAATACCGCTAGATGTTGAGTTCCCAGCCTTGTTCACCCTGGAGCCATGTCTCCGTGATGCCAATTACATCATATCCGTTAACTGCTGTCTGCGCAGTTAATTCGTCCACCTTATTCCGAATACTCCTCGCATTAAGGCACAGAGCTTTCAAGCTTGTCTTTTTAACACACTTTGCCCCTTTAGAATTTTGCTGTAATGTGGCCCTTTTTGTTTTTTGCCTTGGGTTTCTCTGCCCTCCACTTTTACTATTCTCCTTTCTATCTTTTGCTTTTGACTCCATTTTATTTTCCTCTGTCTCCCTGCATAGGTTCCCATCCCTCTGCCATGTTAGTTTAACTCCTCCCCAACAGCACTCGCAAACATTCCCCCAGGACATTGGTTCCGGTCCTGCCCAGGTGCAGACCGTCCGGTTTGTACTGGTCCCATCTCCCCCAGAACTGGTTCGAATGTCCCATGAATTTGAATCCCTCCCTTTTGCACCACTCCTCAAGCCACGTATTCATCTGAGTTATCCTACAATTCCTACTCTGACTAGCACATGGCACTGGTGGCAATCCTGAGATTACTACTTTTGAGGTCCTACTTTTTAATTTAGCTCCTAGCTCCCTAAACTTGTCTTGTAGGACCTCATCCCGTTTTTTACCTATATCATTGGTACCTATATGCACCACGACAACTGACTGTTCACCCTCCCTTTTCAGAATGTCCTGCACTTGCTCCGAGACATCCTTGACCTTTGCACCAGGGAGGCAACATACCATTCTGGAGTCTCGGTTGTGAAACGCCTATCTATTCCCTTTACAATCGAATCCCCTATCACTATAGCTCTCCCACTCTTTTTCCTGCACTCCTGTGCAGCAGAGCCACCCAAAGTGCCAAGAGCTTGGCTGCTGCTGCTCCCCCCTGATGAGTCATCCCCCTCAACAGTACCCAAAGCGGTGTATCTGTTTTGCAGGGGGATGACGGCAGGGGACCCCTGCACTACCTTCCTCGCACTGCTCTTTCTGTTGGTCACCCATTTACTATCTGGCTGTGTACCCTTTACCTGCGGTAAGACCAATTCGCTAAATGTGCTATTCACGTCATTCTCAGTATCGTGGATATTGACAAGCTGGTTCCAGCAGGTAAATGGAAAAGCACTTACCTCCTGGATCCAGCCATCCTTGCCTCCCTTTAGCTAGCAGGTTCCCTGAAGCCTGGGAAACCCACCTGCCCACATTAAATTTAAAATGGTGGCTCACCATGAGGCATGCAGTCTCACTATAATATTTAATGTTCCAACCTGCCTCCTGTGAGCAGCTTGGTTGCCCGAACCCTGTCCCACCTCCATTAAAACCGGAAGTGGGTGTCAGGATTCAGAGTTTTAACTCTTTAACCGCTCACTCAACCCCAATCCATCGGTTTTTTGGGGTTAAATTTCCCCCCAAGGTGTCATATTTCACAGCTGTGTCAGCTGTGGCTCAATGGGTAGCACTTTTGCCTCTGACTCAGAAGATTGTGAGTTCAAGTCCCATTCCAGAGATTGAGCACAAAAATCTAAGCCGACACTCCAGTGTAGTGCTGAGGGAGTGGTGCACTGTCGGAGATGCCGTCTTTCGGATGAGAGGTTAAACCAAGGCCCCGTTTGTTCTCTCAGGCGGGTGTAAAAGATCCCATGGCACTATTTTGAAGAGCAAGGGAATTATCCCTTGTATCCTAGCCAATATTTATTCCTCAATCAACAGTAAAAAACAGATTATCAGGTCATTATCGCATTGCTCTTTGTGGGAGTTTGCTGTGCGCAAATTGGCGGCTGCATTTCCTACATTATAACAGTGCAAGATCCTACAAATCCCCTAGGAGGACAGACACACCAACATTAGCGTCCTTGAGCAGGCCAGCATCCCCAGCACTGAAGCACTAACCACACTTGATCAGCTCCGCATGCCAGACATGAGACTCCTAAAGCAAGCACTCTACTCGGAACTCCTTCACGGCAAATGAGCCAAAGGTGGGCAGAGGAAACATTACAAGGACTCCCTCAAAGTCTCCCTGATAAAGTGGAACATCCCCACTGACAACTGGGAATCCCTGGCCAAAGACCGCCCTAAGTGGAGGAAGTGCATCCGGGAGGGCACTGAGCACTTGGAGTCTCATCGCCAAGAGCATGCAGAAATCAAGCGCGCACAGTGGAAAGAGCATGCGGCAAACTTGTCCCATCCTCCCTTACCCTCAACTATGTGTGCCACCTGTGACAGGGACTGAGACAGGAATTGAATGTAATGTCTCCAAGTTTGCAGATGACACTAAGCTGGGTGGCAGTGTGAGCTGTGAGGAGGATGCTAAGAGGCTGCAGGATGACTTGGACAGGTTAGGTGAGTGGGCAAATGCATGGCAGATGCAGTATAATGTAGATAAATGTGAGGTTATCCACTTTGGTGGCAAAAACAGGAAGGCAGAATATTATCTGCATGGTGACAGATTAGGAAAAGGGGAGGTGCAACGAGACCTGGGTGTCATGGTGCATCAGTCATTTAAAGTTGGCATGCAGGTACAGCAGGCGGTGAAGGCGGCAAATGGCATGTTGGCCTTCATAGCGAGAGGATTTGAGTATAGGAACAAGGAGGTCTTACTACCATTGTACAGGGCCTTGGTGAGGCCACACCTTGAACATTGTGTACAGTTTTGGTCTCCTAATCTGAGGAAGGACATTCTTGCTATTGAGGGAGTACAGCGAAGGTTCACCAGACTGATTCCCGGGATGGCAGGACTGACATATGAAGAAAGACTGGATCGACTAGGCTTATATTCACTGGAATTTGAAGAATGAGAGGGAATCTCATAGAAACATATAAAATTCTGATGGGATTGGACAGGTTAGATGCAGGAAGAATGTTCCTGATGTTGGGGAAGTCGAGAACCAGGGGTCACAGTCTAAGGATAAGGGGTAAGCCATTTAGGACCGAGATGAGGAGAAACTTCTTCACTCAGAGAATTGTGAACCTGTAGAATTCTCTACCATATAAAGTTGTTGAGGCCAGTTCGTTAGATTATATTCAAAAGGGAGTTAGATGTGGCCCTTATGGCTAAAGCGATCAATGGATATGAAGTGAAAGCAGGAATGGGGTACTGATCAGCTATGATCATATTTAATGGTGGTGCAGGCTCGAAGGGCCGAATGGCCTACTTCTGCACCTATTTTCTATGTTTCTATGTTTCTCGTATTGGACTGTTCAGCCACCTAAGGACTCATTTTAAGAGTGGAAGGAAGTCTCCCTCGATTCCGAGGGAATGCCGATGATGATGGCACTTCAAAAAGTACTTCATTGGCTGTAAAGAGCTTTGGGGCATCCGGTGGATGTGAAAGGCACTACAAAAATACAAGTCTTTCTTTTAAAGTACTGAAACTGGGAGACGATTGATGTTGTGGGATGAGAAGACTTCTTCTTTATTGCTAATTCTCTTGCTTTGCCTCTCAGTTTTTCATTGCCTTTATTCTGTCATGTCCTATCTGAGAAGAAAGAAGTGTTTCTGCTTCACATACTTCAAAAAATTTTGTCATCCACTTCATTTCATTCAAATTATGTTTTGCTCTACTGCTACTTAGCAACATACAATTATTGAACATTTAAGCATTTTCCAGTTTTCAATGCATCATCTCTTTTTAAAATTAGCTTTAGCAGAGGCTATAGGGAGATCTCTTTAAGCCTTGCAGTCCCGTGCAAGGAAAAAAACAATTGTTATAGCTACTGCAGAAAGTGCAAAATAAGAACAATACTTTGCCCCACATGAATTAAAGATTAATTTTCAGAAGAACTAAGATGAAATCATGCTGTGCAATATTAGCATACATCCATGTTGACCATTGTTTGAAATTTCTGTGATGGATCAAAGATCTGACTTGTTTCTAATCATATATTAGTGTTTCTTTATGGGAGTTTGCATCTGGTGGTGCTGTGATCATTTTAAGTTGGTAACTGCACAGCTGGGGCCTGCCAGTTCAGATAGAATACACATTATCTGCACTAGAATTCCCATTATCTGTGATTCATAGCAGTGTCTCGGGTGACCTTGTGTAACTTTTCTTCTCTGCTGTTTTTAATTGCATTTGAGGAAAATAACCATGGTCGTAAGACAAGCTGAGAGAGGTGGAAGCTTTCTCACCTTATTGTTTAGAAGATTGTGCTAGAAACAAGATGGTAATTAATGAACAAGCTTGGCTGTTTGATCTGGCAATCAATCATTTAAGAGACACAGAACTAACATTCATGCTCTCGCTGGACAGAAAAAATAATTTTAAATAAATGATTTCTAGACTGCAGAAAAGAGACAAAGTTAATTGATTGGTAATGGTGACTCATTCGGTAGTGTGGTGTGTGTATTTTAGCCAGGGTGTCTGCTGCTGGTACTGATTAACAGCTCGGAGCTTGGCATTGCCTGACAGAGATTAAATACTGAGGCCGGGAAATTTGATAATGACAAAAAATATGCTCTGGCACCGTAATGAGAGATATGCCCCTGCCCGTTCAAAAAGCACAGGCAGCACATCAAATTTGTGTTGCCTGCTAATTATCATTATTGTAGTGCACAGCCTAGCACTGATCATGCTACTGACAGACTGTGCACTCAACGGCAATGTTATATTAATTTTCTTTTTGGGTGCGCAGCCCCTTTAACAGGCTGCATGACCCATTCAAATTAACGTGCATGCATGGTTTTTTCTATTTAAAAGCTGGTGAGTGGCCTTTGCAAGACCTCCAGGCTGCTGCTTGGCTACATGGCTGTGCAGCTTAACGGGAACATTTCTCAATGTCACTTTGCTGGAGGGAGGCTAGCTTTACTTAATGTTTTACTTAAAGCTAGCCTTCTCCTCTTAAAGGCAGTCTGCAGCTTTTAAAGCTGAGCTGCCTTCAGCAGATAAAAAAAATTAAAACTGCTTCAGCACTAGGCAGTCAGCACCTCTTAAAGGTGAGCTGCCTTCTGCTGATCAAAAATGGTAAATGTGCTTCAGCACTAACACAAATGGCTCAACAGGCCAGGGAAAAGGGCACCCAGGGTCTCGGACGCAGTACTGTGCCCCTACACAAAGAGGTGCTGGACAGAAGAGAGGTCGTCTACCCACATGGGACCAGGAGGCCCTCCAGATAGAAGGATGTGACACCAGATCGCCGATGTCACCCTCAGGACCTGGCTCCAGTGCTCAAAGAAGTTTTATGACCTCAGATGAGTAGCCAAGGTCAGTGAAAGCATCTTCAAAAGCCGTCTCCTACCAACTGCAACACTATCCTCACACACTGCTCAGTGCATGACCCCGTCTCTCCCCCCCACCGCCCCCCCATCACTCACCCACTAACAATCTCTATCAAACACGAGGCACACCTTACATTCCTAGCCATTCTTGGCAGCTGCATGGCTGAGCCCTTGGCCGGTGGCGGGGCTGAAAGAATACAAGATGCTAGTATCCTCTTACAATATTCTCCTTCTGAATTCCCACTTACCCCTAATTCCACACTATCGTCTGATTTATAAGCTGCACATGGTGTAAGCCTGCACCTATTGCTTTACGTCCGCCCCTGCCCCCGCCCCCCCCACCAACCCTCCCCTCACCACAACCCTACCCTTGCCCCTTCCTCATTTCAAACACCCAAGAAATCCAGGTTGGCCAAAAAGGAGAGAGTGAAGAAGCAGAAGAAACACCGTCACTCGATTCCACACTCCCAGCCACCAGCTCCTCGAGGTTGTCCTGCAAGGCCATCTGCAGTCTCCCCTGCTGAAAGTCAGCAGCCTTCTATCAGCCATGCTGCAGCCACTGGGGTGGCACTGCATAACAGCACTAGGATAGGCAAAGGCACATGCAAGACATTCACTTAGGGAATACATAAGGGTGATTTGTTGATTTTTTGATTTAATATTGGAGGTATATATTGATAAAGTTAAATTGGAAAGTTTGCTTTGTGGTGGTTTTTATTTCAACATTATGGCCAAGAGGATGCTGTGATGGTCAATAACAAAGGGAAGGGAAGGTGTGGGACAAATGTTGAAAGGGGAATTGGGGTTGTGTTTACTGGTACCACAGGCAGACGATTCAATCCCAGATATCCCAACTGGAAAGGGGCTGTCTGGATTACCTTCTACCTTCTGCTTCCTCCTCTTCTTATTCTTCCTCTTCCATCCGTGAGCAACTTCTCCCCTTTGCTGCTTCTGCTTCATCTCCATGAGATGTTGCAGCCCGGCCCCTTGGGCTGTAAGTGGTGTTTAAAAATCAAAGCCTTGCAAACATCCAGCAGCATTTCCTGTACACTTCAACAACTTTTTTAATGTATTGCACCAAGCCACTACTCCAATAAAATGTAAAGAAACTAGTCCAAAAGCAAAAATCTAAACTTACCTGGAAGTTGTGTGCGTCCCTTTAAGAAGCATTTTTGTTGTATTGTTGCAAGCACGTTCTTCCAGCATGGTTTGGAGAGGGCGTTATCAAGAGCAGCAACGTCCAAAATCCCAGATTGTGCATCAATTCAACACTGCACGCCGATTGACGTCACGATCTGGAGCATTTAAATATGTGAAGCGAACTTAGGCAACAGCAGCACTGCTGACCTGCCCATAATGGCGGCTGCCACGTTCCGCGTGGAAGCATGCAAAAGCAAGTCGGCTGCCATTTTTCCATCCTATCTAGCCATAACGGCCAGCACTAATGACTCCAATTTCCCAGCCTGCGCTTTTTCTCAGTTCTGCAGCTCATTTCTTGCTGCTAATATTACAGAGACCGGTCAGAACTTTGAAATATTTAACCATTTTGAAATGTAGACTGAGTCAATTTCTGCTGTCTAGTGAAAGTTGGCATGTTTGCTCTTTCATGTTTTAATTTTACTTCTTAACAGACCTGACTCGTGGCCTAACAAGAGTCTTATTTGTCTGGCAGTTGAAACGATCAGCAGCATACAGTGTTAACCCATATTATTTCCACTGTGTAACTTATAGTCAAAAGATTTTATTTATTACCTTGAGATTGGCTACATAAGACTGCTTGATGCATAAAGTCACATGTCAGTTCAAAGGGAGTGTGGGCTTGCCTGTGGAAGCAGACCATTGTACTGGATACAAGAAAAAGTAACTGGAAGTTCCAAATTATAATTAAAAATTCCTTATCACACATCCTCAACTGAAATGCATAACTTATCTGTACGCTGTCCTTCCCGTCAGACATGATGGGTCGAATGGCCTCCTTCTGCGCTGTAAATTTCTATGATTCTATGATTGTCCTACAATCTATAACAGTTTGCTCCTATCACAACCTTCTGCTGCTCGGCTGATTCTAGATGGCTGTGTTCTGAATTTTAAAAGCCGCTTTCACAACCTGCACAGAGATCAAACAAGTCTCCAACACCAAGGTACAAAGTGTACTTCTGAATAACCTGACATAGCTAATGAATTACCCATTGTTTGAGTCACTGAAACATCTTCCCATTTCGTGATGTAATTACCATTCGTCTGCCTACCGATCCACAGCTCAGCACAGGGCTTTTATGCAAACTTTTGCTGAAACAAAATCATACATAGCATTTCTGTGAAAAAAAATGGGCAATGAATCCCACACCATAACAAACAGCCTTGGGAAATGGATTCAGGCAACCATTTCACTAAACCTGTAAAATATCAAAGAAAATATGGCACATAAAACACATCTATTTATCATTATATATTAAAACTGGTGAGTTGTCTCTAGATTTCAAAGGTACCACAATGTGAATTTAACGTTATGTGACAGCTTGATAAACAAGAGGGTGCCACCTAACATTACAAGACAGCCCAAATGGTACCTTTATAAAAGCCCATATAATCAACCCTGAAAGCAATCACCATTTCTGGCATCAAAGGAAGTATCAGAATAAGTATGTATTATTCAGATTCACAATAAAATCAAACACATTTCTTTTCAGAGTTTAAAATAAACAGAACAGCACTTGCAAACCTCCAGAATAGTTTGGTGCTTGCTAAACAAGTTTTCAGCATCACTCCTCCCTCCTCCTGCTGAAAAAGTTTTCATTCCCCCCACTAAGCAGGCTTATGTCCCTCTCCCCTGCTGAAAAAATCTTTCGCCTGAACCTATCCCTTTGAGCAAGTTTTCGGCTCTGCATCAACAGCAAGGACATTCTCTGCACATTTCCCTGGTCCTGAACCCAACTGAGAAACATTTTACTCCCTGTCCTGCCAGTTATCAGCCCATCTCCCTCCCTCATACAAGTCTCACCCAGTGTCTCTCCCCACCCACCCCCATTGACCAAGTTCTTGGCCCTATCACCATGTGGCCGAATTGCCATGCTCGTTTTGCGCCCCTGCCAAAGCTGAATTTTAGTTCCCATGGTCCAAGTTTCTGTAGAAAGTGCCAACATTTGTGCAAACAAGCAGCAAAATAAAATGAGAAATTAAACGAAAAATTTCACACTACTCACCCAATAAGCAAGTCCCCCTACTTTCTCCTCTGACCGAGAATCTCCCTCCTCGTCAGCTGCATTTCTCATTCCAACCTATCTGCTGGCTGATAATTCTTTCCCTCCACTGACTGAAGTATCCCCTCATAGGCTACCCATCACCTGTTTAATTTCCCCTTTTACGGTAACCCACCCGCCCCCACCCCACCCCCAAATGCATTTCCTATCCATGGAACTCCACCACCGCTCAGTTATTCTTCTCTCACGGTAGCTGGCTTGTCTCCTTTCTTCCTCTCCTCCTCTTCCCTCTCTTACTTCATCTCCCCATTTATATTTCTCTCTCGCTTCGCTCTGCCCTTCTTTCTTACCTTCACACCGTCTCCCATTTACGAACATACGAACAATGACGGACAGGTAAAGACCATCTAGTCCATCGAGCCTGTGCCACACAATTGTGATACCTTGTGTATCATAGCATGTACACTCCACCCCATCCGAAACTATGTGATCTCCGGGGAGAGACAAAAAAAACAGATTAAAAACCCAAGCAAATTTGGAGGGGAAAAAAATCTGGGAAATTCCTCTCTGACCCATCTAGGCGATCTAAACTAGTTCAGGAAATCACTCTGGCGTTGAATTTCCTGCAGTACCTACCTTCTGTAAGAGGTGATCTCCCCCCCAACCAGAAACAAATCCAGCTTTCACTTGAAGAAATTCAGCGAGTCTGCATCCACCACATGAGAGGGGAGCTTGTTCCAGAGGTATACTGTTCTCTGGGAAAAGAACCACCTCCTGACATCTAACCTAGATCTAGCCCGATACAACTTAAATTTGTGACCCCTGGTCCAGACTAACCTATTGAAATAAGCTGTCAGTTGGAACACCGTCTATTCCCTTCATTATCTTATAAACCTCAATCAGATCCCCCTAAGTCTACGCTGCTCTAAGATATAGAGTTCCAACTCTTTTAGCCTATCTTGGGATGCTTTAGACTTAGAATTAGTCGAGTGGCCCTCTTCTGCACCCTTTGCTGAGCCTCAATATCACCCAACATGTGAGGAGACCAAATCTGGACAAGGTATTCCAAGTGCGGCCTGAATAAGGTCTTGTACCAGGACAAAACAATATACCTTGTCTTATACTCAATTGTCCTATGGATACTCTGTGATATATTCTCTACGACATCACAACACACTCAGACTACAAGATGGCTCCAACACATCATGTGCCTTTTATTGTATTTACAGCAGCAGTTGCATTACCACTGTAGTCCATTAGGTGGAGCAGTAGTCCACTATGGGGAAGCTATATATTACACTTCTCCCTCCTTAATGAAGAAGTAATCATAAAAAAATAATCACTATATATAACTTGCATGGTTATACACAACAAAATAGTAAGGAAGGACATTAGCTTGGATGATGTGGAATCTATATGGGTAGTTGTGTACAGACCAGCAAACAGTAGTAGTGAGGTTGGGGATAGCATCAAACAGGAAATTAGGGATTTGTGCAATAAAGGTACAGCAGTTATCATGGGTGACTTTAATCTACATATATATTGGGCTAACCAAACTGGTAGCAATACTGTGGAGAGGATTTCCTGGAGTGTATAAGGGATGGTTTTCTAGGCCAATATGTCGAGGAACCAACTAGAGAGCAGGCCATCCTAGGCTGGGACTTGTGTAATGAGAGCACATAAATTAGCAATTTTGTTGTGCAAGGACCCTTGGGGAAGAGTGACCATAATATGGTAGAATTCTTCATTAAGATGGAGAGTGACACAGTTAATTCAGAGACTAGGGTCCTGAACTTGGGGAAAGGTATGAGACGTGAATTGGCTAGGATAGACTGGTAAATGATACTTAAAGGGTTGACGGTAGATAGGCAATGGCAGACATTTAACGATCACATGGATGAACTACAACAATTGTATATCCCCGTCTGGCGAAAAAATAAAACGGGGAAGGTGGCTCAACCGTGGCTAACAAGAGATATTAGGGATAGTGTTAAATCCAAGGAAGATGCATATAAATTGGCCAGAAAAAGCAGCAAACCTGAGGTCTGGGAGAAATTTAGAATTCAGCAGAGGAGGACTAAGGGTTTAATTAGAAGGGGGAAAATAGAGTATAAGAGTAAGCTTGCAGGGAACATAAAAACTGACTGCAAAGGCTTCTATAGATATGCGAAGAGAAAAAGATGAGTGAAGACTAATATAGGTCCCTTGCAGTCAGATTCAGATGAATTCATAACGGGGAACAAAGAAATGGCAGATCAATTGAACAAATACTTTGGTTTTGTCTTCACTAAGGAAGACACGAATAACCTTCAGAAAATACTAGTGGACTGAGGGTCTAGCGAGAAGGGGGAACTGAGGGAAATCCATATTAGTCAGGAAATGGTGTTCGGGAAATTGATGGGATTGAAGGCCGATAAATCCCCAGGGCGTGATAGTCTGCATCCCAGAGTACTTAAGGAAGTGCACCAAGAAAAAGTAGATGCATTGGTGGTCATTTTCCAACATTCCATGGCCTCTGGATCAGTTCCTATAGACTGGAGGGTAGCTAATGTAACCCCACTTTGTAAAAAAGGAGGGAGAGAGAAACAGGGAATTATCGACCGGTTAGCCTGACATTGGTAGTGGGGAAAATGCTGGAATAAATTATTAAAGATGTAATAGCAGAGCATTTGGAAAGCAGTGACAGATCGGTCCAAGTCAGCATGGATTTATGAAAGGGAAATCATGCTTGACAAATCTTCTAGAATTTTTTGAGGATGTAACTAGTAGAGTGGATAAGGGAGAACCAGTGGATGTGGTGTATTTGGACTTTCAAAAGGCTTTCGACAAGGTCCCACACAAATTAGTGTGCAAAATTAAGACACATGGTATTGGGGGTAACGTGGATTGAGAACTGATTGGCAGACAGGAAGCAAAGAGTGCGAATAAACGGGTCCTTTTCAGAATGGCAGGCAGTGACTAGTGGGGTACAGCAAAGTTCAGTGCTGGGACCCCAGCTATTTACAATATATATTAATGCTTTAGACGAAAGAATTGAATATAATATCTCCAAGTTTGCAGATAACACTAAGCTATATGGCAGTGTGAGCTGTGAGGAGGATACTAAGAGACTGCAGGGTGACTTGGATAGGTTAGGTGAGTGGGCAAATGCATGGCAGATGCAGTATAATGTGGCTAAATGTGAGGTTATCCACTTTGGTGGCAAACACAGGAAGGCAGATTATCTGAAAGGTGACAGATTAGTAAAAGGGGAGGTGCAACGAGACCTGGGTGTCATGGTACATCAGTCATTGAAGGTAGGCATGCAGGTACAGCAGGCAGGAAAGGAAGCAAATGGCATGTTGGCCTTCATAGCGAGGGGATTTGAGTATAGGAGCAGGGAGGTCTTACTGCAGTTGCACAGTGAGCCCACACCTTGAATATTGTGTGCAGTTTTGGTCTCCTAATCTGAGGAAGGACATTCTTGCTATTGTTCACCAGACTGATTCCTGGGATGACAGGACTGACATATGAAGAAACACTGGAGCGACTAGGCTTATATTCACTGGAATTTAGAAGAATGAGAGGGGACCTCATAGAAGCATATAAAATTCTGACGGGTTTGGACAGGTTAAATGCAGGAAGAATGTTCCCGATGTTGGGGAAGTCCAGAACCAGGGGTCACAGTCTAAGGATAAGGGGTAAGCCATCTAGGACCGAGATAAGGAAAACATTTTTCACCCAGAGAATTGTGAACCTATGGAATTCTCTACCACAGACAGTTCATTGGATATATACAAAAGGGAGTTAGTTATGGCCTTCACAGCTAAAGGGACCAGGGGGTTTGGAGAGAAGGCAGGAGTGGGTACTGAAGTTGCATGATCAGCCATGGTCATACCAAATGGTGGTGCAAGCTCGAAGGGCCGAATGGCCTGCTCCTGCACCTATTTTCTATGTTTCTATGAACTGTGCAAATACTTCTGAACAAAATTGTGGCCCATTATCAGACACAATTTCTTCTGGGAGGCCATATGACGAAAACAATCTTCGCAAATTGTCTAGTTTTACTTGTTATTTTCCACATCGGAAACACTTGTACCCACTTCGAATGACTATTAATCATAATGAACAATTGTTGTCCTTCTAGATCAGCAAAATGTATATGTAACCTTTGCCACACCCTGGGAGGCCATTTCCATGGTTGTAATGGTACTGATGGTGGTTTCTTGCTTACCAATTGACATGTTGTACACTGACTAACGATGTACTCTATATCTTTATCTAAACTTGGCCACCATAAGTAACTGCGTGCAAAACTCTTGGACAAGCACATTCGTAGGTGCTAGTCATGAAGATCTCCTAACAATTTGGACCGGAACTTATTTGGAATAACTACTCTTGCTCCCCATATGATACAATCTTTATCCAATGATAATTCATTCCTACGAATGAAGTATGAATATCATCCTATGATATGTGGTTTGGCTAACCATTTGCTATGTAATTATACACCTTAGACATAACTGGTTCATGTTTGGTTGCTCTACCAATCTCTTCAGCTGTGACTGGCAGTTCATCAATGTATGAGAAATAGAACACCTCTTCCCTATTGAGTGTAACTTGTGATGGGGATGGCAACCTGGACATAGCATCAGCATTACCATCTAACTTAGGTACAACAACAATGGATGTAGTCCAATTCTTAGATCTATCTTAGAGATAAAGTTCCAGTTTCTAGTCTTTTGAGTTCTTGCTCAACTTTCTCCTCGAGTGTGTATGGTATGTGACTTGCAGTAAACAGGTCTGGCAATCTTCTGTACTCTCACACTCGCCTTGAAGCCTTGGATCAGACTGCCTGTTTCGCAGAACACCTTTGGAGCAGACGGTGGTCGAAGGGCTGGGTGGGAGAGGTGCTTGGGTTGCTGCGTACTCTTTCTACTATTTGCACTTGGCTTCTGCTTGCTCCTGGTGAAGAGATTCAAGGTGCTCAATGCCTTCCCGGCTTGTCTCCTGAAACTACTAAGAGGCAAGCTTTGAAACTGAATATTGTATTTCACCGGTATGGCGATACATCCTACAACAGGGATTTGCTCTCCTGAGTAGCCTCACAGCTCTATCTTCAACTTATCCAATGAAAAATCATTCAATTTGTCGAGATATAGCGATTCTGATACTATGCTCATGGATGCACGTGTCGATTTCCATGGGTATCCTGGTTCCTACAACATCTACTTGGATGACGATACATCGCAAATAGTTGTTAGATACCCTCGTGCTCCTGATGTCGTGTATCTCCAGAACTTCCTAGTCCTGTTGCTTCTCTTCAATGCTATGTAGTCTCTCGAGATTTCTACTTCTAGCATAGAAAGTTGGTTTGCTCTTCAGTCGGCAATCCTTCACAAGATGTCCTGTTTTCTTGCAGAAGAAACATTCTGCCTTTACATATGGACAGCTTTGAGCAATGTGTTGCCCCAGGCACTGAAAGCACGGCTTCAATGTATTGTTACCATGGCCCATTGCGAAGGCCTTGGGGCCCAACTGCCTTTTACTTTTAACCTGCAGGCGAGTCACCTCGGTTGTTTGACGACTGGAAATGGCGCAAAATTCTCAGGTGTATTAGTCGGCCATATCCATCGACATAGATGTCTGACAAGCTAAATCAAAAGTCAAGTTAGAGGTTGTCAACAACTTTCTTCTGATTGCTTCATTTTTCATCCCACAAACAAAGCGGTCATACAATGCTCGATCCTGAAAGTTTCCGAAATGACAGTGAATGGATAGATTTTTTAAAGCTACAATGTACTCACTGATACTCTCACCATTTGACTGATTTCCTATTCCAAAATGATAATTTTCAGCAATTTCCAAGGGCTCAGGACTGTAGTGCTCTTCTGTCGGTGACTTGTCCTTCGGCTTGACGGCAACAAGCAAATTTTTAAGAGTTTCATACACCTCGGGACCTACTTCAGTCAAGAAAATTGGCAGTTTCCTTTCGAAAACCACCCAGTAACGGTTTTCATCATCGAGAACTTCGTCGATACTATTTGTGGTGAAAAACATTTCTAGCCGCTCCACATATGCTCTAAAAGTCTCTCGGTCATGATGGAACTCACCCAAGTGCCCTATTATTCCCATAGGCGCAGCCACCTGAACTTGACGGTTCAGCCAAGTGTGCTTGTAATTTATCTTGGATTTTTAGCTGTGCTGCAAAAGAAAGAACCTCTCAAGGTTGCTCTGTTGGTTGGCTGGATCACTCACCAACAAATATTTCAGCTAAGGTATCCAGAAATCTTATCCTACATCGCCAATGTGATATACTCTCTATGACATCATAACATACTCAGTCTACAAGATGGCCCCAACACATCATGTGACTTTTATTGTATTTACAGCAGCAGTTGCATTACCACAGTAGTCCACTCGGTGGAGCAGTAGTACACTAGGGGGAAGCTATATATTATATATACCTCAACACCAGATTTACTCGAGCTATTGCTCATGTACCTTTAAGGATGCATGCACTAGAATGCCCAAATCTCTATCTACACCACTCCCTTTTCCAAGCTTCTGCCACTCTACCTAATATTTGCCTCCTCCTCCTCCTCCCTCTTACTCATTGATGTTGACTACGGATGTGCAACACCACTGTAGATTGACTAGTTATACATTTTAATTGCTGAATAGGTCACAGCATTCAATTTCAAAATTAATTGAAAAGTCTCATGTTATAAAATCAAAAAATCATACAGCACAGAAGGAGGCTATTCAGCCCATTGTTATACTAGCTTAAAGGGAAAACCTAGAATTAAAATGTCAACATTTAACCACAGCACTTGTTATGCTTATAAGTGACACCATAATCGGATTTTTCAATATTAAATGTCACATAACGATAGCTACAAAAACAACAGCGGCAATACAGTATTTTGAGAATTCATACCAAAACAAGGTTGTGGCTTGATGCAATTGCAAGCTCCAGCCACTGAGTGTCACTGTGGAGTAGTCTATGTTTTTGTTAATGAGCTGCCACTTTGGTATAGGAAGACAAGCAAGGCAAGTAACAAACATTAAAAGGAAATGTAATTTTTGTTTCTATTATTGCACCCTTATACCTCTGACAGACTTACTTGTTTTGTGACTTCAAAAGTCAACCCGCAAGCTTGCATGATCAGTCTTTCAGTCAACTGCAGTCACAAACTCAAGCCTCTCATCCCACCCACCGAACAACATTCACGTGCTTGTGTATCAAACCGTATTGACCTTCCACCTCCTCTAAGCCGAGCAGCATATTGTCCCTAATCCACCCCACCACCCCCCCCCCGCCCCCCGCCCCCCAAACCAAGAAATCAAGCCACAAACTCATTGAATGGCGGTGCAGGCTCGAAGGGCCGAATGGCCTACTCCTGCACCTATTTTCTATGTTTCTATGTTTCTATGAACAGTATTCAGTCCATTTCCTTTCCCTCTTGAACCCCAGCAGGCACCTCTGGTACCTTCGCTTCCTTTGAGCATTTCATCTTGTTCCACCCCTTTCATCTCTCCTTTAAAATCCTCATTCACTACTTCCCACCCAAGTACAGCACCAAGTTTCTCACCGAGATAACTTCACTGCTTTCCACCTTCAGCCTCTGCACCAAGTGACTTCTCATGCTCGGTGATTTCAAACTCCATCTCAACTCATCATGCCATCTCTCCTCTGAGTTCACAGCCCTCCTATCCTCCCTTAATCTCTCCCTCCATTTAGACTCCTCCACCCATATTCACAGCCATTACCTCAACCTTTCCAGCTCACGTAACCTCTATACTCCCATCGTGTCAATCACAGATAAGGCCACCTCTGATCACTTCCTTCTATCCCGCTCCTCTCACAACCCCCTTCGAACCCCACTTCCTTCTGTGTCCGCCCCTGAAAAAAACTGTCCCCCAAGTCACTTAATCTGCCATTTTCATATACCCAACTGTCCAGCCTTTGGCCCTCCAGTTCACGACATTTCTGCAGCTACTGATTTGTTCAATCACGTTCTCACCTCCACCTTTGATGCCTTTGTCCCCATGAAAACCATTACTCTCTTGCACCCTGGTCCTTCCCCCTGGTATGGCCCTCATCTCTGCTCCCTTAAGTCCAAGGGATGCAAACATGAACGCTATGGTGGACAACGGATTTAGCCATTCATCATCAAATCTGGCTGGATGGACTGTCGTATCCTGCTCTCCTCTGCCAAAATTGTTCACTATTCCAGGATCATCCTGGAATGCAAAGGTAACCCCCAGCTTCTCTCCACTACAATCCGTCTTCTTAAACCCCTCCTCCCTGCTTCCTTCACCCTCATCTCTAACCAGTGCGAGAAGGTCATGGACCTCTGTCACGAAGAATCAGACCATCCTTTCATCTACCTCAGCCGCCTCCCTCCCTTCCCCTAGCCCACCAAGCCAAACTTCCCCCAAGGTTCCACCCGATCCTAGTCCTGAATTTGCATCTTTCTCTAGTTTCTCTCCTATCTCCCTTCATGCCCTCTCTGAGCTCATTGTGTCCATGAAACCCACCTCCTCCTCCCTCAAACCTATTCCCACTAAACTGATGACCACCCAATCTCCCTTCCTGGCCCCTAAGTTAGCTGACATTGTTAACAGTTCGCTCTCCTCGGGTGCTGCACCCCCTCCCCTTCAAATCTGCCATCATGACCTCCTTCTTAAAAAATCCACCCTTGACCACCACCCTCTCCTCACCCCATCTCCAACCTCCCTTTCCTCTCCAAAATCCTTGAACATGTCACCTCCCAAATCCACGCTCATCTTTCCCACATTTGAACCCCCCCCCAAATCAGATTTTCACCTTTGCCACAGCACTGAAACAGCCCTTATTAAAGTCACAAATTACATCCTATGTAACTAACAATGGTAAACTATCCCTCCTTGTCCTTCTCGGCCTGTCTGCAGCCTTTGACACGATTGAACACACCATTCTCCTCCAACGCCTCTCCTCCGTCGTTCAGCTGGGTGGGACTGCACTCGCCTGGTTCCATTCTTATCTATCCAGTCATATCTAGAGAATCAGCTGAAATAGTTTATTTTTCTGCTCCCGCGTTGTTAGCCCTGAAGTCCTCCAAAAATCTATCCTTGGTCCCCTCCTATTTCTCATTACATACTGCCCCTCGGCGATATCATCCAAAAACACACCAGGTTCCACATGTACACTGACGACATCCTGCACTACCTCACTACCACCTCTCTCGATCCCTCCACTGTCTCTGATTTGTCACACTATTTGTCTGACATCAAGTACTGGATGAGCAGAACTAAATAGTGGGAAGACCAAAGCCATTGTCTTCTGTCCCCGCCACAAACTCTGTCCCTTAGTTACCAACTCCATCCCGCTCCCTGACCACTATCTGAGATTGCATTCCAGTGCACTCCTGGCAGGCCTCCCATTTTCACCCTCTGTAAATTGGAGCTCATTGAAAACTCTGCTGCTTGTATCCTAAGTCTCATTCATCCATCACACTTGTGCTTGCTGACCTACATCGCCGCTGAAGTGGGACAATAAGTCACACTGGACAAATCAGACATGGAATAAAGGGTTAAAGTGTGTACGTGCAGA
Organism: Pristiophorus japonicus; assembly: GCF_044704955.1. NCBI lineage: Eukaryota > Metazoa > Chordata > Chondrichthyes > Pristiophoridae > Pristiophorus > Pristiophorus japonicus. The sequence continues at coordinate 110,161,533 of NC_091977.1, read as the reverse complement.
AAGCAGAAGCATCCTTTGAACTAGATGCAAGTAAAAAATGAGAATGTAAAATCTGCGCTATGTCTCAAGGTCTCATCGGCTCCGTCATGTCCTAACACAAGAGATAACATGAGAATGTCTCAGACCAACACTTGAGCAAAAGCGGTACCCAGTATCAGCAGAGGTCAAATAATATGAGAATTGGAGCCAGGCACAGGAGAGATAACATAACATTCCAAAGCTGCATAAACAACCCAGAAACGCATTGGGGGGAAAGGTCCCAAGGGTTACGAACCAGCTTCACCTGAATGACAAGGGGCTGTGTCCATTCAAATCAATGTATATCTCATGTATTGAATGTCCGGCCATTATAGGCCGAGTAACTGTATAAAAACCCTGTGTGTTCTTTGTTTGGAGAGAAACGGGTACAGAGAGTTCAGTAGGGACTGACTTACTGCCTGTTTTCTCCCTTGCAAGTAAAATAAGCTTACGTGTGTTTAATTCCTAACAGACTGTGTCGAGGTTAATTATTTAATCTTCACTTCAGCCTCTCAGCCTGACAAAACCTCAATTTTTAAATTATCATCCTTGTTTTCAAATCCCTCAAGGTTTGCCCCTCTATATCTCTATAACCGCCACCACCCCTACAACCCTCCAATAGCTCCGCGCTCCTCCAATTTTGGCCTCTTGTGCATCCCAGATTTTAAACTCTCCACCACTGACGGCTGTGCCTTCAGCTGCCTAGGCCCTAAGCTCTGGAACTTCCACAATAAATCTCTCCGCCTCGCGACATCTCTCTCCTTCTTCAAGACACTCCTTTTTGGTCACCTGTCCTAATATCTCATGTGGCTCAATGTCAAATTTTGTTTGATAACCCTCCTATGAAGTGTCTTGGGACATTTTACTATGTTAAAGGCGCTATATAAATGCAAGTTGTGTTGTTGTTGATGTCACCCATACTGTGCAGCATTTCGATCCATACCCCCTTCCCCAATGAGTAGCCGAATTACTCCTGTTCCCAAACCCACGAACCAACATTGCGACCTCTACTGAATAATCATCCAAGCGTCATTCAGTTCCTCCTGTTACTCTTCCCCACTCCCCTCTGTCCCCCTGTGTAGCTCTGCCATTCCTGAATGCCTCTTCCACCTCCCAAGCCCTTCCTCATTGCACTTCTCCTCCATCCATTCTGCTCTCCCCTTCCACAGCGTAGTAGGTTAATGCATTTGTATAAAAATTTATATGTGCGTTATTTTAACACTCTGAAAATTGTGCATGTAACAATTTTAGATGATGCTTTAGCCTGAATGCTAGAAATAGCATTCAGCAGAATTTCAACACCCAGTGGTTGATCTTATTTGGCTCCAGCCAAAAGCTAATGTGACTTTGCAGAACCACCTCAAGTAATAATGGAAAACTGACCATAGGTAGACTAAACTGAACAGTGAGATCACATCCTCCTTTTTCCTCTCCCCTTCTCCTATATTCCCTTCTTTCTTGTCCCTCCCCTCCTCCTCATTTGTCATCTCCCTTCCACTCCTCTCTTCCTATCTTCCTCACCTTTCTTTCTCTCATTGTCTCCTCCCTCTTTTTCCCCTTCTCTCCCTCACCACTTCCATCTTCTATTTGCCTCCTCATCCCTGTCCTGTCTAGGTCCAGTTATCGCTCCATCATCTCACCTTGCCTGATCTAAACACTGCACTCTAGGCTCCCTGTCTACAATGCCAAGGGAGATTGAGTAATTCATTTTAGAAAACAAAATCAATAGATCCATAAAATCTTATCAATCTGGTCATTTTCTGATTTGTTACCTATTTTTGATCTTTTTGCTCGTTTCAAGGTAAAAAATATAATTGCTGGGGAATGGAACAATTTTTGACTGTTAAGTGTCAGCAGCAAGCAGTCCAATTTCACGTACAGCACAAACAGGTGCTGTGCAAATCTGCCTCTCGACTATACCAATGTACCCAATCCAATCGCAGAATTGCACTAGAGTGGTATTTCCATTTCCCCAAGGCAGCTATAATTGTAGTCTTTAACAATGAGACTGCCAATTTACTTGCAAGTAATGCCCGATTGAAAGCTAAAATTATGATTTATTTTACAACAAATATAGGCCATCAAAGGCACCATCAGGCAAAGGTGAGACATTGGGCCAAAGTGAGTGAAGGGGGGAAAGGCAGAAGCAGTCAGAAGAAGTTGCACAACAGCTCTTCCCTGTGATCAAACCATGATGGTGCTCAAACAGAAAGGCCAGACAGTGCAGTGGGTTAATGCACCTGTATAAAAATTCATATATGCGTTATTTTAACAAACTGTGAAAATCCTGCATGTAACAATTTTACATACAGCTTTAGTCTGAGTGCTAGAAATAGCATTCAGCAGAATTTGCTCAAGCCAAATGCTAATGTGACTGTGCAAAACCAATTCAAGTAATAATAGGGTATTGACTATAGATAGGCCAACCTGAGAACTAAGATCACATTATTTATCAAAAATTCATATAGCATTTGATATATTCCTTTCTTTTCTACTTTTTTACAATGTTCAAATGATGCTGATTGGTCTCAAACATGAGTGGAGTATTTTCCATTGTTGCTGCCCCATTGAAGGGACAGTGGAGACCCTCCCATGTGTTGGTGTCTCATAAGCGTAACTTTAATCTGGTTTGATCACTCTCAATCAAATGTGAACAGGTGGTGTTATCAATCTGAACACTGCTTATTCAAAGACTGATTAAGCAAAGAATAGAGTTTTAAGATGATTAAATATTTTCAACTCGTTTTAATCCGTTTTATATCCTCTTATGGATTGAAGAGGCTGATCAAGTAAAAAGTATACATGAATTCTCACCATCCATGGCAGATTGCTCCTCAGATTCATTGGGGGATGGGAGGCATGATTCTGTTGACTTGACGTTTGTTATCAACTGTTTGGATAAAGAACAGTAACTGCGGCTCTGAGCAAGTGTGGTCCTGAAAAAGGTGATGGCACAGAGTCAGCCGAGATACAGTACTCTGCATACATAAGAAATAAAAACAGGTGACCGACTCAAGTGATAGTTTTCACCTTCCTATATTCAATAGCTCACTGTCTTAAGCAACCTGTCTTTTGCTATTTATTTGTTTTTCTATACATATATATATATATTATATATATAATTTTAAATGTGTTGTTTTCTCTACATTTCTCAATGTATTTTTATTTACAGTAATGACTGCATATTCTATTTTTGGCTTTTCAAAATGTTTAATCTGAAATTAAGGATAACAGTAAACATCACTTGGCCAGGGTTCACTCTCCCATCCGAAGGCCCCTACTGAAAGTGTGCTTGCCTGGATGTTGAGTGAGAGCAGGATCAGATTTGTCTATGCTGTGATTGAATAGCCTACCAACACTCTTGGTCAAGGCTCACACATGAATAATAACCACTTGGACAGAATACTGGCTCCTTCCTTCAAGACAGCACAGGAGAGAAAAAAAACACTTTACACTAAGGGCAGAACCAACAGTACAAATTAAAACAGACTTATGCAAAAGTATGGTCTGTTTTTAGTATCTTCCAATGACTAGTGGGTAAATGCACCATATGGTATTCAGCCAGACAGACTAGGATGATCCAGGTTCTATCGCTTGTCTAGGCAGAGTTAGCCCATCACTAATGGGATAGCAGTTCAGGCACTACAATTGCCCCCAAGTTAAGTAGAGGTAACATTTCAGCAAGAGTTCCTGTTCCTGATTGTTAGCCAGCAACCACTGTTGGCAGGCAAGCAATTGTGACAGTCCAATCAATGCAAACAATATCTGGCTTGGTTATGAGGTCCACCCACTGTTGAATAGCCTAGTAAGGTACTGAAGAATGCCAGGAGCCTGTGAAACTGGCAAAGAGTCAATGCTTCAAAATTACAATTCAAAAAGAAATGGGGCAGAGAGTCATAGGATGTGGATTCATGGTTGTAATCCCACACATGCTGAGATTATATGCTGAAAAGGGAGCAGTGGGTGGAGGCTACTTCCTCACATGAAGGGAGCGAAAATGTTACCCTTGCCTGCCCCGATTCAGGGCAACATCCACAATAGCCTATCAGCCAAGAGTTGGGAGTGGCACAGGGATACCCAAGAAAGCTTTGAGAGAGAAAATATCTGAAAGAGACCAAATCTCAACTGCTCCCAAAAATGAATCTTGACAAATGGTATTTGTAAACAAGTTGCACATTTTATTTCTAGTGTCTGAGTGTGTCCTGAATTACTCTCCACTCTGGACACTGGGTTGCTTAGTGATAACAGAGTGATCGATGTGTATTATTTTGCTCTTACCTGTGAACTTCAGGAGGGGTGCGCTGAATTTTGGTGCTTGCTTCTATAACTTCCTTGGCAACTCTCCCACTACAATCAACAAGATAAACATGTTATTTTGTTTATGTAAATGTCCAGTTACTATTTTTGAAAATAATAACAAAAACAAGAAGTTTTCATAAATCCAATACAATGTAAGAGCTATCTACACATGACCATATATTCCTAAACAAAGCAACTTGCACTAGCCCTCTTCCACCATCTACTTACTTTCAATTATTCAAATATATGCCTATGAGTATTTCATGGAATCATAGAAATTTACAGCACGGAAGGAGGCCATTTCGGCCCATCATGTCCGTGCTGGCTGACAAAAAGCTATCCAGATGAATCCCATTTTCCAGTTCTTGGTCCATAGCCTTGTCAGTTACGGTACTTCAAGTGCACAGCCAAGCCCTTTGTCAATGTGGTGAGGGTTTCTGCCTCTACTACCCTTTCAGGCAGTGAGTTCCAGACCCCCACCACACTCTAGGTGAAAAACGTTCCCTTCAACTCCCCTCTATGCCTCCTACCAATTACTTTAAATCTATACCCCCTGGTTGTTGACCCCTCTGTTAAGGGAAATAGGTCCATCCTATTCACTCCATCTAGGCCCCTCATAATGTTATATACCTCAATAAGGTCTCCCCTCGGCCTCCTCTGTTCCAAGGAAAACAAACCCAGCCTATCCAATCTGTCCTCATAGCTAAGATTCTCCAGTCCAGGCAACATCCTTGTAAATCTCCTCTGTACCCTCTAGTGCAATCACATATTTCCTGTAATGTGGTGATCGGAACTGTGGCCTAACTAGTGTTTTATCCAGTTCAAGCATAACCTCCTTGCTCTTGCATTCTATGCCTCGCCGAATAAAGGCAAGTATTCAGTATGCCTTCTTAACCATCTTATCTACCTGTCCTGCTACCTTCAAGGATCTGCGAACATCCACTCCAAGGTCCCTTTGTCCCTCCACACTTCTCCGTGTCCTACCATTTTTTTGTGAATTCCCTTGCCTTGTTAGCCCTCCGCACTGCATTACCTCACACTTCTCCGGATTGAATTCCATTTGCCACTGTTCTGCCCACCTGACCAATTAATTGATATCTTCCTGCAGTCTACAGTTTTCTTCTTCATTATCAACCACACAGCCAATTTTTGTATCATCTGCAAACTTCTTAATCATACCCCCTATATTCAAGTCTAAATCATTTATATATACCGCAAAAAGCATAGGACCTAGTACTTGGATAGGTTAGGTGAGTGGGCAAATGCATGGCAGATGAAGTATAATGTGGATAAATGTGAGGTTATCCACTTTAGTGGTAAAAACAGAGAGACAGACTATTATCTGAATGGTGACAGATTGGAAAAGGGGAGGTGCAAAGAGACCTGGGTGTCGTGGTACATCAGTCATTGAAGGTTGGCATGCAGGTGCAGCAGGCGGTTAAGAAAGCAAATGGCATGTTGGCCTTCATAGCAAGGGGATTTGAGTACAGGGGCAGGGAGGTGTTGCTACAGTTGTACAGGGCATTGGTGAGGCCACACCTGGAGTATTGTGTACAGTTTTGGTCTCCTAACCTGAGGAAGGACATTCTTGCTATTGAGGGATTGCAGCAAAGGTTCACCAGACTGCAATCTGACTGACCTATCAAGAAAGACTGGATCAACTGGGCTTGTATTCACTGGAGTTCAGAAGAATGAGAGGGGACCTCATAGAAACATTTAAAATTCTGACGGGGTGAGACAGGTTAGATGCAGGAAGAATGTTCCCAATGTTGGGGAAGTCCAGAACCAGAGGTCACAGTCTAAGCCATTTAGGACCGAGATGCGGAGGAACTTCTTCACCCAGAGAGTGGTGAACCTGTGGAATTCTCTACCACAGAAAGTTGTTGAGGCCAATTCACTAAATATATTCAAAAAGGAGTTAGATGAGGTCCTTACTACTAGGGGGATCAAGGGGTATGGCGAGAAAGCAGGAATGGGGTACTGAAGTTGAATGTTCAGCCATGAACTCATTGAATGGCGGTGCAGGCTAGAAGGGCCGAATGGCCTACTCCTGCACCTATTTTCTATGTTTCTATGTTTACTGAGTCCCACTGGAAACAGTCTTCCAATCACAAAAACACCCATCAACCATTACCCTTTGCTTCCTGCCTCTGAGCCAATTTTGGATCCAACTTGCCACTTTGCCTTGGATCCCATGGGCTTTTACTTTCATGACCAGTCTGCAATGTGGGACCTTATCAAATGCCTTGTTAAATTCTATATACACTACATCAAGCGCACTACCCTCATCTACCCTCCTCAAAAAATTCAATCAAGTTAGTCAGACATGACCTTCCCTTAACAAATCCATGCTGACTGTCAAACCACAACTTTCTAAATGAAGATTTATCCTGTCCCTCAGAATTTTCTCCAATAATTTTCCCACCACCGAGGTTAGGGTGATAGGCCTGTAATTACTTGGTCTATCCCTTTCTCCCTTTTTAAACAAAGGTACAATGTTAGCAGTCCTCCAGTCCTCCAACACCACACCTGTAGCCAGAGAGGATTGAAAAATGATGGTCAGAGCCTCTACTATTTCCTCTTTTGCATCTCTTAACAGCCTGGGATACATTTCATCTGGGCCTGGGGATTTATCCACTTTCAACACTGCTAAACCCCTAATTCTTCCTCTTTCACTATGTTTATTTCATCCAATATTTCACACTCCTCCTCCCTGATTGCAATATCTGATTGCCCATCTCTTTTGTGAAAACAGACGCAAAGTATTCATTCGGAACCATACCCATATCTTTCGCCTCCACACACAGATTACCCTCATATTCTCTAATAGACCCTCCTCTTTCTTTCTTTATCCCCTTGCTCTTAATGTATTTAGAAAACATCTTTGGGTTTTCCTTGGTTTTACTTGCCACATGTTTTCATGCACTCTCTTTGCTTTCCTAATTTCCTTTTTAATTTCACCCCTGCACTTCCTATACGCCTCTAGGCTTTCTGCCTCGGTATCTTGTCATAAGCCTCCCTTTTATATCTTTATCCTACTCTGTATGTCCCTCAACATCTAGATTTGTTAGTCCCACCTTTTTTCTTTAAGGGAATATACTTGCTATGAACCCTCAGGATCTCCTCCTTAAATGCCTCCCACTGCTCTGACACTGATTTACCTTCAAGTTGCTGTTTCCAGTCCATTTGGCTAAAGCACATCTCAACCCAATAAAATTGGTTTTCCCCCCAATTGAGAACTTTTATTCCTGGTCTATCTTTGTCCTTTTCCATAACTACCCTAAATCTAACTAAATTATGATCAGTGTACCAAAATGCGCTCCCACTGATAGCCCTTCCACCTACCCAGCTTCATTTGCAGCTTCATTCCCTAAAACTAATCAAGGCCGAATGGCCTTCTTCTGTGTTGTAACCATTCTAGGTGTTATCAATCCCCTGGAACCTCTCCCAAGTAGTTATTCTTCATCTGTGAGCCTACACAGTAATCTTAGCTAGTATTTCCTCAAATAGCCACAAGTGTTAAATCACGTTTTAAAATTATTAGCAATTTTATTTAACTTTCCTCCCCATCGCTCCTGAAAGGACTAAGCTACACTGTGATACACATCTGTAGGTTCAAAATCATGAGGGGCTAGAAAGAGTAGATAGAGAACAACTGTTCCCATTGGCAGAAGGGTCAAGAAAAAGAGGACACAAATTTAAGGTGATTGGCAGAAGAACCAAAGGCAACATGAGGAAAAATGATTTTACGCAGCGAGTGGTTAGGATATAGAATTCACTGCCGGAAAGGGTGGTGGAGGCAGATTCAATTGTGGCTTTCAAATGGGATTTGGATAAGTACCTGAAGGAAAAAAATTTGCAGGGCTACGTGAAAAGGGCATGGGAGTGGGACTAGCTGAAGTGCTCTTAAAGAGAGCTGGCACAGGCTCGACGGGCCAAATGGCCTGTTTCTGTGCTGTAACCATTCTAGGTGTTATCAATCCCCTGGAACTTCTCCCAAGTAGTTATTCTTCATCCGTGAGCCTACACAGTAATCTTAGCTAGTTCACTGGGGGAAGCAAGCATTACAGCTGAGATCCATTCACCCACACTTTCTAATAGTTGTCACAGTGTAGCATTCAGGAACCCTGGCTGTTTTCCCCTCCCCAGGCTTTAGTATGCCTGAACTAAGCTCACTCAAAAAGGCTGACCAAACTTTGGACCACCTCATATGTATGGATTAGCCAGTTCCTTCACACATTCTTTGAAAACCTGATGCTGCTTTTCAATATTATTTGCTTGCCTTTCCAAATTCCTATTATCCATAAGTATTGGTGAATATCCCAGCATAGGTGTGAATTATACAATGATTTCAACTACCGGCATGGACATGATAGGCCGAACGGCCTCCTTCTGTATTGTAATTTTTCTATGATTCTATGAAGTGCATTCTCCCACTGAGTTCTTGAGATTTTAGTCCTTACAGGACCGGTCTGGCTTTTTAACAATCCATCGACTGATCAAGCTAAAGAAGTTTCTTTGACTCCTCTTGCTCCTATCTATAATACACTTTTCTCATGTCCTTTTGGCCCTTCCAACAGTTGGTTATTCTCAATTGATATTTGTTTGACAACTGACCCTCATTACTTTTTGTTGAAGCTATCTTGACATGACAGAAAGCACTCACCTGAAACGAAACCTCCTGCCTTTGAAAAAGATGTTGCTGCTGGAGACGGTCTTGATCTGACTGGATTTCGCATACCTATAATAATGTAAAACAAATCATTAGTATTTGGGGTGTTTGGCATTTTGAAAAAAGGATTAGAGGGAAATCTATGTCCCACAAAGTACTGAGTATTACATCAGGGTCAAGGTTCACTGCTTCTGCACTTGTCAGTCCACGCTTTTTCTGTCCATTAAAATCAATGGGGGGGAAATTGCAGGTGAGTTCACAAGGTGAATACCCCAGCCCAGGTGTGAATGATACAATGACTCCAAGCACTATGAAAGGCTAAAGGGAGTATTCTCCCATCTTTCTCTGAAAAAATACAGTAACAAAAATATTTTAACTATCAGAAAATATCATTGCATCAGCCTCACGGACACCTACCAAATTGGCTCTCCTTTCCTCTTCAGCCACTCGTGACATGATTTATGGTAGGGATTGTATATAGTGCAGAGCAGCTCCATTCAGTACAATGGAAACTTGCACTTCAGGCTGTCCTGCATGCCGATGCTAAGGGAAATTTTCCTCTTGGCCAGGGGTGCATATTGGCATATTACATACCCCATCCTCGGATTTTATAACCAGTAATTTTAAGGACCAGAAAATTACGTGGAATTTTGCAATGTGCATCCCCTGCATGCACCAAGTCTGCAAAACCAGAAACTTTAACCTTCAATATCTGCAAACAAATGTTTCAATTGTTTCAGTAAAAGTAGGTCACAGGAAAATGTTCACATCTACTCTCACACAATCTGCTGATCACCTGGATGTATTTTCATGTAAGTAAAAGTGGAGGGCAGAGAAAGCTAAGGCAAAAAGCAAAAAGGGCCACATTACAGCAAAATTCTCAAGGGGCAAAGTGTGCTAAAAAGACAAGCCTGAAGGCTCTGTGCCTCAATGCGAGGAGTATTCGGAATAAGGTGGACGAATTAACTGCGCAGATAGCAGTTAACGGGTATGATGTAATTGGCATCACGGAGACATGGCTCCAGGATGACCAAGGCTGGGAACTCAACATCCAGGGGTATTCAGCATTTAGGAAGGATAGACAGAAAGGACAAGGAGGTGGGGTGGCATTGCTGGTTAGAGGGGAAATTAACGCAAGAGTAAGGAAGGACATTAGCTTGGATGATGTGGAATCAGTATGGATGGAGCTACGGAATACCAAAGGGCAGAAAACGCTAATGGGAGTTGTGTACAGACTACCAAACAGTGGTCGTGAGGTTGGGGACAGCATCAAACAAGAAATTAGGGATGCGTGCAATAAAGGTACAGCAGTTATCATGGGCGACTTTAATCTACATATTGATTGGGCAAACCAAACTGGTAGCAATACTGTGGAGGAGGATTTCCTGGAGTGTATTAGGGATGGTTTTCGAGACCAATATGTCGACGAACCAACTAGAGGGCTGGCCATCCTAGACTGGGTGATGTGTAATGAGAAAGGACTAATTAGCAATCTTGTTGTACGAGGTCCCTTGGGGAAGAGTGACCATAATATGGTAGAATTCTTTATTAAGATGGAGAGTGACACAGTTAATTCCGAGACTAGGGTCCTGAACTTGGGGAAAGGTAACTTCGATGGTATGAGACGTGAATTGGCTAGAATAGACTGGCGAGTGATACTTAAAGGGCTAATGGTGGATAGGCAATGGCAAACATTTAAAGATCACATCGATGAACTTCAACAATTGTACATCCCTGTCTGAAGTAAAAATAAAACTGGGAAGGTGGCTCAACCGTGGCTAACAAGGATAGTGTTAAATCCAAGGAAGAAGCATATAAATTGGCCAGAAAAAGCAGCAAACCTGAGGACTGGGAGAATTTTATAATATAGCAGAGGAGGACAAAGGGTTTAATTAGGAGGGGGAAAATAGAGTATGAGGGGAAGCTTGCTGGGAACATAAAAACTGACTGCAAAAGCTTCTCTAGATATGTGAAGAGAAAAAGATTAGTGAAAACAAACGTAGGTCCCTTGCAGTCAGATTCAGGTGAATTTATAATGGGGAACAAAGAAATGGCGGACCAATTGAACAAATACTTTGGTTCTGTCTTCACGAAGGAAGACACAAATAACCTTCCAGAAATACTCGGGGACCGAGGGTCTAGTGAGAAGGAGAAACTAAAGGAAATCCTTATTAGGCGGGAAATTGTGTTTGGGAAATTGATGGGATTGAAGGCTGCATCCCAGAGTACTTAAAGAAGTAGCCCTAGAAATAGTGGATGCATTGGTGATCATTTTCCAACATTCTATCGACTCTGGATCAGTTCCTATGGACTGGAGAGTAGCTAATGTAACACCACTTTTTAAGAAAGGAGGGAGAGAGAAAACAGGTAATTATAGACCAGTTAGCCTGACATCTGTAGTGGGGAAAATGTTGGAATCAATTATTAAAGATGAAATAGCAGCACATTTGGAAAGCAGTGACAGGATCGGTCCAAGTCAGCATAGATTTATGAAAGGTAAATTCTGATTGACAAATCTTCTAGAATTTTTTGAGGATGTAACTAGTAGAGTGGACAAGGGAGAACCAGTGGATGTGGTGTATTTGGACTTTCAAAAGGCTTTTGACAAGGTCCCACACAAGAGATTGGTGTGCAAAATTAAAGCATATGGTATTGGGGGTAGTGTACTGATGTGGATAGAGAACTGGTTGGCAGACAGGAAGCAGAGAGTCGGGATAAACGGGTCTTTTTCAGAATGGCAGGCAGTGACTAGTGGGGTGCAGCAGGGCTCAGTGCTGGGACCCCAGCTATTTACAATATACATTCATGATTTGGATGAGGGCATTGAGTGTAATATCTCCAAGTTTGCAGATGACACCAAGCTGAGTGGTAGTGTGACCTGTGAGGAGGACGCTAAAAGGCTGCAGGGTGACTTGGACAGGTTAGATGAGTGGGCAAACGCGTGGCAGATGCAGTATAATGTGGATAAATGTGGTTTATCCACTTTGGTGGCAAAAATACAAAGGCAGAATATTATCTGAATGGTGGCAGATTAGGAAAAGGGGAAGTGCAACAAGACCTGGGTGTCATGGTACATCAGTCATTGAAAGTTGGCATGCAGGTACAGCAGGCGGTGAAGAAGGCAAATAGTATGTTGGGCTTCATCGCTAGAGAATTTGAGTATAGGAGCAGGGCGGTCCTACTGCAATTGTTCAGGGCCTTGGTGAGGTCTCACCTGGAATATTATGTTCAGTTTTGGTCTCCTAATCTAAGGAAGGACGTTCTTGCTATTGTGTGAGTGCAGCGAAGGTTCACTCGACTGATTCCCGGGATGGCAGGACTGACATATGAGGAGAGACTGGATCGACTGGGCCTGTATTCACTGGAGTTTAGAAGGATGAGAGGGGATCTAATAGAAATATATAAAATTCTGACAGGACTGGACAGGTGTTGGGGAAGTCCAGAACCAGGGGACATAATCTGAGGATAAGAGGTAAGCCATTTAGGACTGAGATGAAGAGAAACTTCTTCACTCAGAGTTGTTAACCTGTGGAATTCCCTACCGCAGAGAGTTGTTGATGCCAGTTCATTGGATATATTCAAGAGGGAGTTAGATATGGCCCTTACGGCTAAAGGGATCAAGGGGTATGGCGAGAAAGCGGAAAAGGGGTACTGAGGTGAATGATCAGCCATGATCTTATTGAATGGTGGTGCAGGCTCGAAGGGCCGAATGGCCTACTCCTGCACCAATTTTCTATGTTTTCTATGTTTCGAACTACACTCAGATTTTTTTTAATGTATCATGTGTGCAATTTTCCCCATAGTGTTTCCACGAAGTATTTCAATTCCTCAGCATTTTCATACAGCAGGCCTTTTCTCATTGAGTGCTGCAGAGTTCATAGTTAACTGGTGTATCAAACTCATGATGTACATTATTTAGGCATGAGTTGAGTGGTGTGGTTTGAGAAAATGGCTTGTTCTGCTGATCACAGTATTGCATCTGCTTTAGATAACAGAAATGCACTTGTCCCTATTCTACATCCAGTCTTTGCTTAACATCTAAGAATCCATAATGGGGCTAAAAATTGGAGTATGCTGGAAACTGGTCAGTAACAGCGCCGGCCAAGACTAATGGCTGCCTGGCAAGAGAGTGCAGGCAGACCTATATTTTGGTGCTATCTACTAATTAACATCAGCAGTGCATTGATTTTGTGGTGTAACGTGCTCTTTCCATTGCTAAACTCAGTAGGAGGCCAAAGGTCACGTCTGTCTCGCTGTGAAGGGGAACGGAGAAGAAAGGAGTGAACCTATAGGCCATGTACAGAACAGATGCCATACTTTCTGAACTAAAAGCTTGTTCCACAATGTTTTACCCATTGATTTACTGACCCACAAACACTGTAGGCCTTCGCCAGAAAATGCAACCCTGATGGCAAAGGAGGCGTCTGAGGTGTTTTCCAATTGTCAGTCTCCAACCTTGTATACAATCTGCCAAGTCTTGCCAGACTCCTCATGACCGTTAACGATGCTGAAGCTCTTCTATCAGTTGCACGCACAGTCGTGCTTTATAGATGGTGGCAATAGGAGCGACGATATCCAAATTCAGTGAGCAGGCGTTAACTCGGCGTTGCCCGGCAATTGACATCACACTCCAACTCATTACAATACTTTCGGCGAGCACAGGCAACGGCAGCGCTGCCAACATGCCGAAAATGACGGTCGCCACGGAACCCGTCAGTAGCTGGCGATAGTGCGGCAGCCGCCATTTTTATCCCCGAATCTGGTAGTAACAAGTGGCGCTAAACCCCCGAATTTTTAGCCCAATACATGTGTTCTTCAAAGGTATTACTTAGGAGAGTTCCATGAAGCGACTTATGTAAGAAGTGTCATAATTACCACTCATAGTGCATATCCAAGCACTTTTTAAAATGTGATGAGGGTTTCTCCCCCTACCATCCTTTCAGGCAGTGAGTTCTAGGGTTCCCACCACCCTCTGGGTGAAAAAAGTTCTCCTCAACTCTCCTATAATGTTTCTACCAATTACTTTAAATCTATGCCCCCTGGTATTGACCCCTCTGCTAAGGGAAACAGGTCCTTCCTATCCACTCTATCTAGGCGCCTCATAATTTTATACATCTCAATTAAGTCTCCCCTCAGACTCTTCTGTTCCAAAGAAAACAACCCTAGCCTAGCCACTCTCCTCAATGCTAAAATTATCCACTCCTGGCAACATCCTCATGAGTTTCCTCTGCACCCTCTTGAGTACAATCACATCTTTCCTGTAATGTGGTGACCAGACTGTATGCAATACTTTAGCTGTGGCCTAACTAGTGTTTCATACAGTTCAAGCATAACTCCTTGCTCTTCTATTCTCAGTATCCTAAGTTCCTCTGTTCCTCTACACTTCTCTGTATCATCTAAACGTAGAAACAGGGATGGAAAGTAATCTTTCTGGATATTGCTCTTTTGGCTATTCAAATGATTTTGAAATAACTGCATGCACGTCAACCATCAGCTATTTAAATTAATGGTCAGCTTTAACCCCCACTCCTCACCAAGTGGGAATGGTGTGTGGGACAGCTTAAAATCAGGTGAATTGATATACAAGCCCGAGGTCATTCTGTTGCCATCCAGCGGCACTTTCTCTTTGCCGAGACCCTGGCGGCATTCAGCTCCTACCTCAATTCCCACTCCCGCCCACCAGCCTTGACATCTTTCCCAGCGGCTTTGGGCAGGAGACAGATATGAAATATTAAAATGAGGTCGAACAGTTAAAATCAGTCGGGCCTCGTTTCAGTTCCGATCCGGGTGCGCCGCCTGCTTCGGGCTCCCCATGCGCCAATCCCGCCCGTGTTACAATTGACCCCCATGCGTCAGCTTGTGAAGAAACACCGGCTTTTTTATTAGGAGTACTGTCTGTCAAGGTGAACTAATTAAATCAATCAGAAGATACCACTGGATGTTGTCACATTAATTGCAGAGCTATTAAACCAGCTAACTTATAGAACGACAACAACAAGTTGAATTTATATAGTGCCTTTAATGTAGAAAAATTAGCCGGCTGTTATTTTAGATCAAGGTGAAGTTGGTGGTGTGGACTGAAGATGGTGGCTTTGATCATCCCAATGTTTAACTGGAGGAAGTTATGGCTTGTAAAGAACTGCATGTCAGACAAGCAGTTGGTCAGCACAGCAGCAGTGGAGAGGTTGAGAGAGGTATTGAAGAAGTAGCTGGGCATCATCAACGTACATGTGCAAGTTGCCAAGGGGCAGTGCACAGATTAAGAAAAAGAGACAAAGGATAGTTGCCCAGGTGATTGTGGAGGTGATAATGCAGGGGTGGGAAGAGAAGCTATTGCTGGAGATGCTCTGACAAGGATCAATAGTGTGGAACCAGGCAAGGGAAGTCCTACGCAGCTGGACAACAGAGGAGAGGCATTAGAGGAGAAGTGTGGTCGACTATGTCAAAGGATGCAGAGAGGATATTGAGGATGAAAAGGGATAATGTACCATGGTCACAGTCACAAAGATGATGTTTATGGCTTTGGGTAGACTCAACTTGGTGCTGCGGAAAGCGCAGAAACCTGATCGAAGGTGGTTTAAACAAGGAGTTATGAGTTAGATAGGTACAGATCTGGAAGGCAACAACAAATTCAATGTCCTGTAAGACAGGAAGATTTGAGATTGCGTGAGTTAACGAGTGCAGGGGGCTCAGGGGTACGTTTCATGAGAAAGGAGGGGATGATGACGGTTTGGAAAGGGAGGAGGACAATGCCCAAGGAGCAGGAACCAGTTACAATTTCAGCCAGCATGGTTGAAGTCCCTATGTTACTGTGGAGTAAGTGAGGAAAGAGCCCATACCACCTATATTAGAGTAGTCAGTATTCATGGGGAAATATGGAATGGCATTAATAATCAATAAAAGTATAATAGATTGACATTCCCAAACAGGACGCAGTCTGTCCGATGCATCTGGACTCGCCAAACTGAGCTTTCTGTGCCTGTGTCTGTTCCTGGGAACCACATTTTGTGCATTTTAGTTTTTTTAAACGATTTTAATTTTCAGGAAGAAAAACAGACCTTGTCAACAAGTTCAAAAGAGCAACATAGACTGGAAATGCAGAAGCTTGGGTTAATAATCCAAGAACACAAGTTAAAATCATATTGGTATCAGTAAAAGAGTAAAAAACAGAACTTTTACAAATACATTCTGTAGTTAAACCTTCATCACTGTAATATTGACTCTAAACTATTAAATCTAAACATTACAAAACAATTTTAAGTTAAAAAAGCACATAAAATTATGTAGATTGTTTTAAATTGTAAATAATCATGGCTAATCTAGAAAGATAGAGAAAAAATATGGGAACATATGTCAATAAACTGAGAAAAACAGTTACCGCTTTCATCAGTTTTGCATAAAACCATCTCACTAATTACAAACTCACTTGTAAAAAGCTTGGTTTTCCACACCACACTTCCAAAGATGCTTGCATGCAGCTGGGGTTGATGTATGGTACGTCAGCACAATTTTCATCTGATTGTGTGAAATGAAAGACATCATCAAACTAGTGTCCAACAACCAAATATAAAAAAAAATAAAATGTACATTCAGATGTATTATTTCAGATTTCCAGCATCCGCAGTATTTTGCTTTTGTAAAATCTAAGTATGTTTTGACCTAACTCTGTTCGATGAGCAAAACTGCTGCCAAAAACCACAATTCTACTTTTAAGATATACACTTTCAAGGGCACGAGCAGCCCTCTTTTAAAATGTGTTTGGTCATCAGGCATCAGGAGGCTATATGATCATGTGGGGCTGAGGGCATCACAGCCAAGCGTGTACTCAACCAAATATCCGCACACTTGCACCCTTCAGCAGGGTCACATGTATAGTGATCATGCATGAGGTCCCTGTCTGATTTACCCAGTCCCTTGCTAACGGGCTCAGAAGTCATGTTCTATTAGTATTGCATCGGAGAACAAAGACAAAGGTCCTCCACCAGCCTGTCCTCGCTGCACAGCACTGCCGCCCCCCACCGCCCCCAGTCATCAAGATCCACGGCGCGGCCCTGAACAACGTGGACCATTTCCCATACCTCGGGAGTCTCTTATCAACAAAAGCAGACATCAACGACGAGATTCAACACCACCTCCAGTGCGCCAGTGCTGCCTTCGGCCACCTGAGGAAAAGAGTGTTTGAAGACCAGGCCCTCAAATCCACCATCAAGCTCATGGTCTACAGGGCTCAGAGACATGGACCATGTACAGTAGACACCTCAAGTTGCTGGAGAAATACCACCAACGATGTCTCCGCAAGATCCTACAAATCCCCTGGGAGGACAGACGCACCAACGTTAGCGTCCACAACCAGGCCAACATCCCGAGCATTGAAGCACTGACCACACTTGATCAGCTCCGCTGGGCAGGCCACATCGTTCGCATGCCAAACATGAGGCTCCCAAAGCAAGCACTCTACTCGGAACTCCTTCACGGCAAGCGAGCCAAAGGTGGGTAGAGGAAACGTTACAAAGCCACCTTCAAAGCCTCCCTGATAAAGTGCAACATCCCCACCGACAGCTGGGAGTCCCTGGCCAAAGACTGCTCTAAGTGGAAGAAGTGGATCTGGGAGGGCGCTGAGCATCTGGAGACTCATCGCTGAGAGCATGTAGAAATCAAGCGCAGGCAGCGGAAAGAGCATGCCGCAAACCAGTCCCACCCACCGTTTCCCTCAACGACTATCTGTCCCACCTGTGACAGGGTCTGTGGTTCTCGTATTGGACTGTTCAGCCACCTAAAGACTCATTTTGAGAGTGGAAGCAAATCTTCCTTGATTCCGAGGGACTGCCTATGATGATGATGATGATGAATTCAGTAAGATTTAAGGTAGTTATGGAAAAGGACAAAGGGGGACCAGGGATAAAGCCGATTTTGCTGAGCTGAGTTGGGATTTGACCAAGGTGGACTGGAAACGGCTACTTGGTGGTAAATCAGTGTCAGAACAGTGAGAGGCATTCAAGGAGGAGATCCTGAGGGTACAGAGCAAGTATGTTCCCTTAAAAAAAAAGGTGGGGCTAACCAATCTAGAGCCCCCTGGATGTCAAGGGACATACAGGGTAAGATAAAGAAAAAAAGGAAAGCTTGTGATAGATTCCGAGAACTCAACACTGCAGAATTTCCAAAGGAGTACAAGTGCAGGGGTGCAATTAAAAAAGATATCAGGAAAGCAAAGAGAGAGAGCATGAAGGCATGTTGGCAAGTAAAATCAGGGAAAATCCAAAGATGTTTTATAAATACATTAAGAGCAAGAGGACAATGAGAGAAAGAGTGGGGCAGGTTAGAGACCATAAAGGAAATCTGTGTGTGGAGGCAGAAGATATGGGTATGATTCTTAATGAATACTTTGCATCTGTTTTCACAAAAGAGAGGCGATACAGACTTTGCAATGAGGGAGGAGGAGTGTGAAATATTAGATGAGATAAACAGTGAAAGAGGAAGTATTAAGGGGCTCAGCAGCTTTGAAAGTGGATAAATCCGCAGGCCCGGATGAAATGTATCCCAGACTGTTAAGAGAAGCAAAAGAGGAAATAACAGAGGCTCTGACCATCATTTTCCAGTCCTCTCTGGCTACAGGTGTGGTGCCAGAAGACTGGAGGACTGCTAATGTTGTAGCTTTGTTTAAAAAGAGAGAAAGGGATAGACTGAGTAATTACAGGCCAATCAGCCTAATGTCAGTGGTGGAAATTTATTGGAAAAAATCCTGAGGGACAGGATAAATCTTCATTTGGAATGACGTGGATTAATCTAGGACAGTCAGCATGGATTTGTTAAGGGAAGGTCATGTCTGACTAACTTGATTGAATTTTTCGAGGAGGTAACCAGGAGGGTCAATGCGGGAAGTGCGTATGATGTAGTATACATGGATTTTAGCAAAGCTTTTAATAAGGTCCCACATGGCAGACTGGTCACGAAAGTAAATGCCCATGGGATCCAGGGCAAAGTGGCAAGTTGGATCCAAAACTGGCTCAGAGGCAGGAAGCAAAAAGGTAATGGTTGATGGGTGTTTTTGTGACTGGAGGGATGTATCCAGTGGGGTGCTGCAGGGCTCAGTGCTGCGTCCCTTGCTTTTTGTGGTATATATCAATGACTTGAACTTGAATGTTGGGGGTATGGTTAAGAAGTTTGCAGACAACACTAAAATAGGTTGTGTGGTTCATAATGAAGAAGAAAGCTGCGGATTGCAGGAAGATATCAATGTACTGGTCAGGTGGGGCAGAACAGTGGCAAATGGAATTCAATCCGGATAAGTGTGAGGTAATGCATTTGGGGAGATCCAACAAGGCAAGGGAATAAACATTAAATTGTACTATACTGAAAAATGTAGAGGAACAAAGGGACCTTGGAGTGCAGGTCCATAGATCCCTGAAGGTAGCAGGCTAGGAAGATAAGATGGTTAAGAAGGCATATGGAATACTTGCCTCTATTAGTCGAGACATGGAATACAAGAGCAAGGAGGTTATGCTGGAACTGTATAAAACACTGGTTAGGCCACAGCTGGAGTGCTGGTCGCCACATTACAGGAAAGATGTGATTGGACTGGAAAGGGTGCAGAGGAGATTTACAAGAATGTTGCCTGGACTGGAGAATTTTGGCTATGAGGAAAGATTGGAGATGCTGGGTATGTTTTCTTTGGAACAGAGGAGGCAAAAGGGAGACCTGATTGAGGTGTATAAAATTATGAGTGGCCTGGATAGAGTGGATAGGAAGGACCTGTTCCCCTTGGCAGAGGTGTCAACAACCAGGGAGCATAGATTTAAAGTAATTGGGGGGAGGTTTAGAGGAGATATGAGGGGAAATTTCTTCATCCAGAAGGTAGTGGGGGTCTGGAACTCACTACCTGAGAGGATGGTAGAGGCAGGAACCCTCACCATATTAAAAAAAATACTTGGATGTGTACTTAAAGTGCGGTAACCTACAGGGCTACGGACCAAGAGCTGGAAAGTGGGATTAGGGTAGATAGCTCTTGGTCGGCCGGAGCGGACGTGATGGGCCAAAATGGCCTCCTTCTGTGCTGTAAATTTCTATGATTTTAAGAAGTGGGTAGAGGTGTTTCCAATGCGCAAAATAACAAGTAAACACCAGACAATTTGCGAAGATTGTTTTCTTCATATGGCCTCCTGGAAGAAATTTTGTCTGATAATGGGCGCAATTTTGTTCAGAAAAATTTGCACAGTTCATGAGCAGAAATGGTGTGAAACATACCAAAGTTCCACTGTAGCACCCTGCTTCAAATGCTGCAGCAGAGCGCACAATACAAAACATCAAGCAAATGTTGGATCCAAATTCAAAGAAATGGCAGTTGTCATTGGAACACAAATTAGAAAATTTTCTGATTACTTATCGTACTTCTCTACCTCTCTTTCCTCCTCTAAGATGCTCCTTAAATCCTGCCTCTTTAACCAAGCTTTTGGTAATCTGCCTTAATTTCTTCTTTTGTGGCTCAGTGTCAAATTTATCTGTTTTGTCTTGTAACACTGCTGTGAAGCACCTTGGGATGTTCTAGGCGCTATATAAATAAAAGTTGTTGTTGTTGTAATACTCCTCATACAACTACTGGTAGAACACCACCAGAGTTATTTCTCAAACAACAGCCACGAACCAGATTCTCGTTGTTAAAGCCAAATTTGGCACAGTCAGTGGAAGAGAAATAATCAAGACATAAAGAGAATCATGATAGAGGTAGAGTAAGAGAGAGAAGTGTGAAATTGAATCAGAAGATTAGAGTGAAGAACCATCACCATAAATTGTTAAAGTGGTTACCAGGAAGAGTAAAGAAGATAGGTGACCCTCACACATATTTAGTCAAGATGTTTGATCATGGAAAGGTTAGGTTTGTTCACATTGATCATATTTTACCTACAGATGTGGAAGGAGTTGAAAGTTGGAATGATTCGATTATTTCTGATGAGTCAGATAGACTAGTTACAAGCAGAGTACCAGTAGCAAATCCTACATCAGATGTACTAGAAACAAGTCCGAGAGAAAGTCAAAATTAAGTCCGAGTCCGAGTCAGGCAGACAAACATCCTGAATTTGTAGAGAGTCCACATGTAGATCAAGGGTTGCCCCTGAAGAAAAACTCTCCTCAGGCTCAGCCTAGAATGAGTTTAAGTTCGACAGCAAGTTTGGAAGGTTCTGTTCAAGAGCGAAGATATCCTCTTTGAAACAGAAAACTACTGGTTAAGTTTGATTTGCAAATATGGAAAAATAAGTCAATAGATTTTCGGGTTGTTTGCACTCCAGATTTTGTCGGGTTTTGACTCTCCGCAGCGAAAAATGCAGCGGTGAGGTCTTTTGCATCCGGTCGCAATCCTCCGGTCAGGTTTTGCAGCAGCACTTGGAAGCACCGCCGGGGAGAGTTGTGCCGGGTATGCAACGACTCTCCTTGCGACACCGGCAGAAGTTTCTACTCGCACCCGTACGCCCCGAAACCCACCCCACGATGACTGCCAGGGAAAGCACAGCAGTCCAGCCCTGTCGGCAGTGGTGAGATAGATAAACTGCAAAAAAAGTATGTTTCAGTGTTAATTCTTTCATTTCTTTTGCAGTGATTTGTGTTGTGGGGGTGTTGCCAATGTTTTTTGAATGTTTTTGTGAATTTTCTTTTTTTTTCCCCTCCCAAGGCATCTCGGAGTGCTCCCGGCCCCGCACCTTAGTTGGTAAGGTTCCCGTTTTTGCGCCATGAAAGTCTTACAACGCCTTCCTTTGCAAAGGTTACTCCACACAGCGCATTAATCAGGTGGTAAATTTCTCGCGCTGCCTCAGTTTTCGCCCCGAAAACAGCAAAGCCGAAAATCCAGCCCCATATCTTTTGTTGTGTATAACCATGCAAGTTATATATGATGATTATTTTATTATGATGACTTCTTCATTAAGGGGGGAAGTGTAATAGAGCTCTCCCTAGTGGACTACTACTCCACCTAGTGGACTACGGATTTACTGCAACTACTGATGTAAATAATAAAGGATCACGTGGCAAGGTCACATGATGATAGTTTTCTGTTAAGAGCCATCTTGTAGAGTGTGTTTGTTCGTGATGTTGTAAGAATATATCAAGACCCACACCTGGATAATGGTGATCAACTTCCATGGGATGGAATACAGTGAAGTTTCTAGGTTGTATCCCAGTTTTAGGAAAGCAGTATGATTACAGCCTCTGGGTGCCATTATCCTTTGTTTATGTTTCCATCAGGTGCCAGTCGGAAGTGGAGCCAGTGGAACTGGTGGCAGCTCACAAGTCTGAAGAAAAAAGTGCTTTCTAAAGCCACTGGAACAAGGTAAGTCAGACAGTTTCTAACTACAGCTGACAGTGAAAGAACTAAGCGTTTCCCATTGGCTGCAATCTTGAAACGCAAGAGAGTCAATGCTGTCAGTTGAAAACAGTTGGAGATAAAATTGAGGAAAAAAATCTGACAATATTGCAAAAAATAACAAATGTAGAGAAAGGTAAGAAAATAGAATTACACAAGTGAGCGTGGAATAAAAAAAATTTTTTAAACCACAGTTATGGGAGGCAGGAAGAAAAATAAATAAAAAGATTTAGGTAAATTTGCCAAAAGTAAATAATTTGGAAAGTATAAGAAGCTGCAGGTTTTCAGCTCGACATAGTGGGCTCCTCAAGAAAGATAGCAGCAAAGAACTGCCAGTATTTGGTGTCAGTCCCTCTGTTGCCAATGGAGACAGTGCCTCCTATGTATTCTTCTGACTATCACTTCCTGGACCCCCATTTTTAAAGAGACTTGAATCTAGTTTTTTTACATTTTCAATGTTGGTACCTCTGCATCGATACTAATATATAGCCAGTTGGCAGGAATTGGAAGAAAACAATCCTGGGCATGTTTCCATCCCTCTTTGGCCTCAATTCAATACCTCCCCTTGCTGGAATGCAGAGATTGAGAAATAGGCGAATGCAAACCCGTATCCTCCTGATCTGTGGCACATCGGGCTGGATTTTGGGCTTTTGCAATTTTGGAGCGACTGAAAATAGTTTGCGCCTTCAACTGCAAATTTCGGCAAAAATGTAAATTGGAGGAACATTGACGTTAACTCAGGCACTGCACAGCGGACTTTGTGCGCCCGAGCCGAAACTTGCGGCGGTAAAGAAGTTTTATTGTTGTTTAGTGCCCTGCAACATAACGTTGTATATTGTATGGTTTTATTTTGGTGGGGGGAGTTTTTGTGACTTTGTTGCAGTAAAATATATGAATCATAATTTGCCATTGGTATCTTGTGTATCATTCCAATGTTCCAACGGTCACCAGAGATATACATCCCAGAGTACTTAAGGAGGTGGCCTTGGAAATAGTGGATGCGTTGACAGTCATTTTCCAACATTCCATTGACTCTGGATCAGTTCCTATGGAGTGGAGGGTAGCCAATGTAACCCCACTTTTTAAAAAAGGAGGGAGAGAGAAAACAGGGAATTATAGACCGGTCAGCCTGACATCGGTAGTGGGTAAAATGATGGAATCAATTATTAAGGATGTCATAGCAGTGCATTTGGAAAGAGGTGACATGATAGGTCCAAGTCAGCATGGATTTGTGAAAGGGAAATCATGCTTGACAAATCTTCTGGAATTTTTTGAGGATGTTTCCAGTAGAGTGGATAAGGGAGAACCAGTTGATGTGGTATATTTGGACTTTCAGAAGGCGTTCGACAAGGTCCCACACAAGAGATTGATGTGCAAAGTTAGAGCACATGGGATTGGGGGTAGTGTACTGACATGGATTGAGAACTGGTTGTCAGACAGGAAGCAAAGAGTAGGAGTAAATGGGTACTTTTCAGAATGGCAGGCAGTGACTAGTGGGGTACCGCAAGGTTCTGTGCTGGGGCCCCAGCTGTTTACACTGTACATTAATGATTTAGATGAGGGGATTAAATGTAGTATCTCCAAATTTGTGGATGACACTAAGTTGGGTGGCAGTGTGAGCTGTGAGGAGGATGCTGTGAGGCTGCAGAGCGACTTGGATAGGTTAGGTGAGTGGGCAAATGCATGGCAGATGAAGTATAATGTGGATAAATGTGAGGTTATCCACTTTGGTGGTAAAAACAGAGAGACAGACTATTATCTGAATGGTGACAGATTAGGAAAAGGGGAGGTGCAAAGAGACCTGGGTGTCATGGTACATCAGTCATTGAAGGTTGGCATGCAGGTGCAGCAGGCGGTTAAGAAAGAAAATGGCATGTTGGCCTTCATAGCAAGGGGATTTGAGTACAGGGGCAGGGAGGTGTTGCTACAGTTGTACAGGGCATTGGTGAGGCCACACCTGGAGTATTGTGTACAGTTTTGGTCTCCTAACCTGAGGAAGGACATTCTTGCTATTGAGGGAGTGCAGCGAAGGTTCACCAGACTGATTCCCGGGATGGCGGGACTGACCTATCAAGAAAGACTGGATCAACTGGGCTTGTATTCACTGGAGTTCAGAAGAATGAGAGGGGACCTCATAGAAACATTTAAAATTCTGACGGGGTTAGACAGGTTAGATGCAGGAAGAATGTTCCCAATGTTGGGGAAGTCCAGAACCAGAGGTCACAGTCTAAGGATAAGGGGTAAGCCATTTAGGACCGAGATGCGGAGGAACTTCTTCACCCAGAGAGTGGTGAACCTGTGGAATTCTCTACCACAGAAAGTTGTTGAGGCCAATTCACTAAATATATTCAAAAAGGAGTTAGATGAGGTCCTTACTACTAGGGGGATCAAGGGGTATGGCGAGAAAGCAGGAATGGGGTACTGAAGTTGAATGTTCAGCCATGAACTCATTGAATGGCGGTGCAGGCTAGAAGGGCCGAATGGCCTACTCCTGCACCTATTTTCTATGTTTCTATGTCTATGTTTCTATGCCTTTATGGGGTCACATAGAGTGTCCAGTTTCCTCCATTTAGGAGAGCCAGTTCATTTAGAGCTGGTGACATGCGGTTCTTGGTCCAACAGCATCTCCACGCTGCCTCGCCCGTGGATGGGCTGTCCATCCAATTGGGACCTCGCCAGGCTCCTCTTTTGTCGTCCTCCTCCTGCTGAGGTGGGCATGCGATCCCCACTGGCAATGCCTGGCCCCTCATGATGGTCAAGTTGTGCAGGATGCATCACACCACAATGAATTTGGATACCAGTTGAGGGTATTGAAGGCTGCCTCCAGAGCGGTCTAGGCCTGTAAGAGATGACATATCTCTGACAGCACTTCCTTTCAGAAGCACGGCCTTCACACTGCCTCTCAGAGAGCCTGAGGTAAGAGCGTTGGTGTCTGTAAACGCGTGGGGGGTAAGGCCTCCTCCCCGGACATCTTTGGCCTCTCCTCATCCATGGGCCAACATGGCCAAGAGCCTTTCTTCCAGCTTGTTGCTGCCTGGCAATAGCATGGAGCATGATACGCTGGCGAATTAGTAATTCCCCCATTAAATTTTCTCACTGAAGTTGTACAGACACTGTAATGGCAGATAAAAATAAAGTTTGCAAGTCGGAGCTTCACAAAGCGTTATGTGCGCAACCGTCGCAGTCAATGTGACCTGTGATATTGGATCCTCATCCCTCCATTTAAAAATGCTGCCAATACCGCCTGCAGCACCCTAGAATGATCTATTTTTTTCAGGCGTTTCCTGGGCGGGTATTAAATGAGGCGTAAGGGCCGAATGTTCCATCGGGGGCGCTGGCGCAGCATTGCACGATGACGGACGTCATGATCTCAGTCAAAATAGACGGCAGGGCGGTAAGCTTTTGCGCTAGCGCTAATCAGTAGCCGAATCTACCGGCCGGGCGGTAAATCCTGGATGCCCGGCATTACGCCCCAAAACAGCATTTAACGCACCACAGGGGTGCTAACCGAGGTGCTAATGAGCCGATAATCCAGCCCAACATGTTGAACAGATGCAATATAACACAGTGCAGTCCCCATTTTAAAGGACAACTGCAGTAAATAAACTAAACAACTTTATTAAAGATGCTGCTCATGTTGCCCCATAAGCATCATAATTATGTATTGCAATATGAATCGTTGCATTGGCAGGCTGTGATTTACAAGCTAACTGCTGAAAAACATGTAGTTCATTATTTATAGCAGCTGTCAGTGCTGATTGGCACTGATGTAACTGGTTCACTTATCTACTGCAGTCCACTTTTGAATTGACAGATGGGGCACTCTGCATAATCTGAGAATTTATTAATGTTGCTGCACAATATGTATAACTAGAGGCCATAAAAGGAGCATCGAGCAGCGGCCTGGGAGCAGCGTGGAGGCATACCACTTCAGGGAGCAGCACAAGCTGCGACGGCAGCGAAGAGTGAAGTCATCAAGGCCCAGGTCGGTGATTGGAGCGTGGGCAGATACAGCAGGTCGAGACGAAGGAGCAGCGAGACACTGTGGAGGGACGTCATCGTGGCCCAGGAGAGGCGTGAGTTCGGGGCCAGGGGCAGCACAGGCCAGCCCACACTGTGATGTGCGTGCGCACTAGGTCGTGCAGCAGAGCAGGTCTCCAGTCGTCTTGGGTAATCCTTGCCACTGGACCAAGACCTAGCTCTGTCAAGCCCGTGTGGTGGCTGGTGTGCAATGGCCACCACACATTAAAAAAGTCCACACACAGGCATCTTTCACCCTTCAGGATGTAGTTCAGGACCTGGAATTTTAGGTCCCCCACTGGAATACCTGTGAACTCATCCTTTTTTGGCATGGAAGCAAGTCATCCTCGTTTTGAGGGACTGCCTATGAGATAACCAGAGAGCAAAAGTCACACGTGAAATAAATTCTTGCTGTCGATCATGGATAGAAAATAAAGGCACTGAGTTACTTGGAACGCTTTCTATTCCTGTCAGAAGTCACTATGTTAAATTAACCACATTTAAAACTATCAAAATGATAGCATGCAACTAGATTTGAAGAAAGCACTGAAAGTTTGTTTAACTTTAGATGAGTTCTTTTTATTTTAGTTTTTTTTTGTTTTACTATCCCTGCACAAAGAAATTCCTAATGTTTTCAAATCTCAAAGATCACACTATGGTTGGAGTCATGCCAATTGATTCCCAGCAGATGTTGAATTATATAAGTACAAACTTTCTGCCAGTGTTCTGCATATCTTTTTTTTTAATAAAATGTCTCATACATATAAAATAATCTTTTTGTTCTGTGTCCAAAATTGCTGTATTGGTAATGCTGCTTTAAAGATTCTTTCAGTCAGAGTAGAGAATTAAAGGATTTTGAAAAAAACTTTTGCCCCATTAGGTCCCATTGCACCTAGATCATAGTGAATACATCTAGATTCTGTGTTTTGTTCTGTGGACTCCTGGATGTCTACTTTTCACACAAAAATCAAGATAATGAGAGAAATGTATCCAGTGCAAAAGTATTTGATACTGGCATTGCAAAATTGCATCAAGTCTTGTTTTCAACATTTCTCAATGGTCTCTCTTCCTTTCCTGAAGATGCACTCATACTAGAGTAGGGTTCCACAGATGACAACCACCCTCCAATATCCAACTAAAGATGCCATTCTTCATGTGCAAGCCAGGCAGTTAAGCAATGAAATTTGACTACCTGGGGCATCACACCCAAACTTCATTCTGTTGCTTGATATCCGCAGCTTGCTCTGCCTGATTAGCACAGTAATCAGCTAAAGTTACAGTCCCACATTCAACTTTCCTCATTGGGACATCGACTTCAAACACAGCTGTCCTTTACAGTCCTGATGCTCTGGAGCTGATCGTTACTTTCAACATTACAGTGAATCATTTCAGGAGTCTGCATTGCTGACAGACACAGAAATGTTAATACTAATGATTCATCCAAATCCAATTCATTCTCAGCACTTGGGTAGGAGAGTCTTAAAATTTGCTTCATTTTAAAATTAAAATGCTGATGAGTAGTGGACTTGACTAGTTATGTTCATGATAAGTAACATTTCACTGTTTGGTGCAATTCACAAATATAGTGAAAATGTATTTATTGTGAATAGAATTAGATTTATGGTGTATGATATGAGCTACTCTTCTGACTCCTGGCACAGGAGCTGAGCAGATTCAGTTGGTAATGTCATCCAGTCATGGATAAGCAGCACATTCTAATTAAACATTAGGAGGGGCAAAGCCATTGGGCTCAATTTTCCCCAGTTATCTGCATCGTTTTTTTTGGCCCGTGCTGCTTTTTTTGGCGTAAATTAAAATATCCAAGTTTCCCCGCCAGCGTAACTCAATTACGACTTTTTAGGTTTGTATTTTTTCGCGTCATAGGAGGCGTAACCTGATGTCTGCCCCAGGTTTTCAAATATATGCAAGTTTGGCCAACTTACATTTTTCCTAGGACGGCGTATGTGACCACTCCTAAAAAACCTTCTGGGCACTTAAGAAAAACAAGCGCACATTAAAAAATCAGCGCAGAAAGACGCCATTGTTTTTATGCAAAGTTTTGAAGGGAGTCAAGAAAACAAAGAATATGTATCATGAAAGATGCCATTCTAAGCAATTTTTTTCAAACTCGAAAGGGAAAAAATGGAAGTCTAATGCAATTCTTTAATTTTGGATTTTTTTCAAAGTGTCATGCCACCACCTCACCAGACTCGAGGGTCGGCCGGCAGAATCGCTCCCTCGCCCGGACGCAGGGGCTCGGCTTCAGAAGAAGCCTGAGGAGGGTGGGGGGGGGGGGGGGGGGGGGGGTGGAAGGGGGTGTGTTTGACAAGCCCGTTTCCGGGCGAGGGAGCGATTCTGCCGGCCGATCCACAAGCCTGGTGAGGAGATGTTTGGTCGGTGGTGGGGTGGTACTTTGAAAAAAATCTAAAATTAAAGAATTGCATTAGACTTCATTGCCCAAATGCCTTCACTGAATGCCTAGCTTCCCATTCTAAGCAAGCCTATTGTGAATGCGCAGACCAGCGTGTGGTCCATATTAGGGAGTCAACCTTGGGGAGAGAGAGAGGAGAAAAGCTTTAAATCTTTGTCCTGCTGTTGTGAGCTTCTTGCAAAGCTACAATTTAATTATGGGGGCAATACTGACAATGCCATAATTCGTGCAAGCCTTCTGCATGTTGCTACTGTGGAGGAGACGTGATCGCATGAGGAATCTCAGAGCACATAGGATGATGGACAGAAGGCCTTACTCACGTCGGGTATATCGAGACAGGCGTTCATACCTGCACCTGAGTGATGCAGACTGTGTGAGAAAGCTGCGTTTCCGCAAAGAAGTTGTAACCAAGATCTGTGTGTTAGTAAAAGCAGACCCGCAACCTAGAAGTGTCAGGAGGACTGCTTTGTCAGTTGAAATGAAGATTACAGCTGCACTTTCATTCTATGCATCTGGATCATTCCAGGCCACAACTGGAGATGTGTGCGCCATTTCTCAACATGCAACACATATCTGTATTCAGCAAGTGATTGCTGCACTTTATGCCCGGAGGATTGACTACATAAAGTTCCCCATGATCACCCACGCAATGCGTGAAAGGGCCTGTGGGCTTCTCCAGGATTGCTGGCTTCTCAAAGGTACAGGGCTGCACTGATTGTACCCACATCACCTTACGAGCATCTTTGGAAGATTCCAAAATGTACAGGAACAGAAAAGGCTTCCACTCCGTTAATGTGCAGCTCATGTGTGACAACATGCATTGCATCATGTCAGTTGATGAGAGATACCCTGGGAGCACCCATGATGCGTTCATCCTACGCAAGAGCACTATATCTGCCATGTTTCAGCAGCAGCCAGAAGGGCAGAGCAGGCTGCTGGGAGACAAAGAATATAGTCTCACCAACTGGCTCATGATGCCCCTATGCGTAACCCGGACAGAAGCTGACCGGGAATACAACATGTTGCACATTGCGACGCGCAGCATGATAGAGAGGACCATTGGTATCTTGAAACAGCGTTTCTAATGCCTGGACCATTCTGAAGGCTACTTGCAATACGCCCCTGAGATTGTCAGTCAGTTCACTGTTGTGTGCTGCATGCTGCATAACTTAGACATCATGCGGTAGCAACAGCTGGTAGTAGAAGACCCACCTGAGGTGATAGTGGCTGATGATGAGGAGGAAGATGCAGATGACTAGGAGGACGAGGAGTAGGAGGATGAGGAAGCCATGCAACTACCTGAACCCGGAGCACGGCGGCGGAGGAGGACGAGCCGTCATGCCCCTTTAACGATTGCTCGAGCCTTGTACCAGCAGCTCATTCGTGAACGCTTTGCTGCCTGAAGGCTCAGCGGCAAGTGGACCATGTTTAATGGACCATGTTTAATGTTCGGACCTGTTCTGTAACGTTGTGTTGTGTTACTGGAACAAATAATGGAAATTATTCTTATTTAGATCAAAAAGGTGTGTTAATAATGGAACAAATAATGGAAATGATTCAATTATAATTTAAAATATATTTTATTCAAAAGTTTAACATTTGTTTGTACTTAACTTTAATAAAAATATTCTTGGGTCAAACTTTAAAGTTTTCAGTTAAGACCACTTACAAACTTTAAGATCAATTACAAACTCTAAGATCACTAACAAACTTTTAAACTTGTAAATTTACATAACTTACAAAAAACTTTTAATTTGAGAACAGTTACAACAGTAAGAACAATAATAACAACAGCAGCAAAGACAGGCTGCACCCATCTCTCCTCCACCTTATTCTAAGACCGCCCGATGCGCTTGGTCTTGGTGACTCCACCCCTGCCCGCAGGCGGTGGCGCAGCGTTTCTCGGGTTGGTACCAAGCTTATTCTTTTGAGCATCTCGGGTAATGCGCACTTCTTGATGGGGGGGGGAGGGGGGAGCCGTGGACAGGCAGTAATGTGGAAGGCCCGGCTTGGGTCTCTTCAGAGGCTGGTCTGGGGATCGGAGTGGGAGTGGCAGCTGATTCTGTCAATGGCCGCGGGGTCTGGGCGTGTTCCCTTATTGCAGCAGCTACCTCCGACATTCCCTCCCTCATGTGCCCTGACAGTGTCTCAACTACCTGTAACATTCCCTCCCTCATGTTCACCGACAGTGTATCAGCTACCTACAACATTCCCTCTCTCATGTTCATGGACAATATATCAGTTGCCTGCGACATTCCCTCCTTCATGTGCCCGGACAGTGTTCCCATTTCTTGTGAGAGTGTTGATACTTCTCCCGACAGTCCCGGTATCTCATCACCCACCCCACTGATGGTGTCCAGGAGTGATCACGTAAGGTCAATGCTCTCTGAACTCACTGCCATCATCTGAACCACATCTGTTGGATTGTGCACCTCGGGAGAACGTTGTCGAGCTTTCCTTCCCCTCCTCACCCTGGGTCTGCCTCGCTGCATTCCATGGGACCCGCAGCCTCAGATGGTGAGGCCCTGGGTCTGCCTTGCTGCATCCCATGGGACCCGCAGCCTCAGATGGTGAGGCCCTGGGTCTGCCTCGCTGCATCCCATGGGACCCGCAGCCTCAGATGGTGAGGCCCTGGGTCTGCCTCGCTGTATCCCAATGGAATCCCCAGCCTCAGACTGTGAGAAACCATGGAATGTCCCAACATGTACAACTCAGGAAAGGGCCTGGCACCTGCACCTCCTCCGGAGTGAGTACAACAGTGGGGGCTTCATCCATCCCCTCCCCCTGCGCCTCCCCTTCACCTGCATGGTCTGGAAGGTGAGATTGGAAGATGTTCTCCTCTTCAGGCTCATCCGTGTCTGAATCTTCTTCTGCATTGGCTTCAGACTCATCAGGGTTGGCCCTAAGTTCCACAAAATATAACAGAACAGACAAATGGTTAGCAGCAGAGAAGGGGGCAGGGAGGGTGGCATGAGTAGGCTCACACAGTGCAGGTAGCAGGCTGATTTGAAGGACCACGATGAAGGATAGCACATTGCATCAACCGAAGCGTAGCTGACAGAGACACCTCCATGAACCGAAGCATGGCGAGCCCACGCAGTACTTGACTTTTAGAAAGCCAGAATGTGGAATTTGCAGGACTTACCCTCTCCCTCGAGTGTGGGCTCAGCTTGTGCAGTGGTGGTTGCTTTTCTCCAGGCATGACCCATCAAAGTAGCAACCCTGTCTTCCAAGTGTGTCAGTGGGTGCAGATTTGCCGGACCTCCTCCTGTTTGAGTTCTTTCTCTTTTGTTGTGTGCCACCTTCCTTTGCAAAGATGAAAATATAACTTTTTAGAGAGGGTGTCTTTCTGCTGGATGGGACATATACAGGTGGTCACATTTACAATTGCAATTCCAGTGAATACATGAAAATATTACTTACACTAACTACTTGACCAAGGTCCTGCCACTTCTTTTTGCACTGGCCTCCAGACCTCGTGGTGGTCACCATTGCCGAGTAATCTTCTGCAAGTTAGTTCCAGCATTTCTTCATTTCTTTTGGTGAAACTTTTATGCGACCTCTGCTGGTGTCCAGCTCGTGCCATCTGGCCTCACTTACAGTGACTAGTGCCTCCACTTCCTCGTAAGAAATTCTTGGTCCTTGAGCCGTATTGCGTGTTGTATTGCAGCTCCGATTTTTCATCTGAGAATTAAAGTTCTCACACAGAACTGGCTCTTTAAAAATGGCCGAATACAGACCGGGAGATGTACTGGGCATGCGTGTCCATAGCAGTCACGTCAAAAATGTTTTTTTTTCCCACGCATGCGCAGAAGGGGGGGGGCCATTGATTTTAGGACAGGCCGTGTGGCACCAATTTCAAAAATTAGAATGGGAAAACTTGCTAGTTATTTTTTGGAGTAGTCGGGGGCAAAAAAAATGGGGGTAACTCTTGCAATACGACAAAAAACGGCATTGGGGAAAATTGAGCCCATTAACTTTAGCCCCGCCACAAACTCTTGCGAATGACTTTATACCCCTTCCCACTGCCTCACCCTGCATCAGAGTGCTGGCAACTTCAGTGCCCTATCTGACATCTAGCCATGCTTCTGACCCCTTTCGATCAAAAAGACCACTTACTTGCACTTCCGTAACATTGCTCGCCTCTTCCCCACCTCAGTCCAGTGCCACTGAAATCCTCATGTAGGACTATGGATCCAAGTTTCTCTAATAAAAAATAATGGCGCTCACTTACCTGGACCCCCGTTTTTATTTGGCCCCTCAGCATTGAAAATAAAAAAACTAAGTTTTGTCCCACCATTGCGCACCTTCTGACACCGACGCTATCCGAGCTGAACTCGCAGGCGCGGCTTCAAGTGTGTGCCGGAACTGCACAGCACATGCGCTCCAGAAAAAATAAAACGGGCAAGTAATTGTGCATGCTCACAAAAAAAACCTGCGCATGCGCAGTACAATGTATAAAAAACAGCACATGTGGGGACTGTGTGGATCACCATTGGAAATCCTTGGTGGCAGAGGTGGATTTTCAGGTAGGAAATACAGCTTCGATCATGAGATGGCTGCAATCGAAGGGCACAGAGAAGGCAAAAGGGGCAGAGATGGAGCCGGAGAAGGGGAAGCAGTAAGGGCGAAAAGATGTCTTGCGGAAGAAATTGAGCCCGTGGTAGACTTAATTGCGAGTAGATCGGAAGTTATTGAAAACAAGGGGAGCTTCGGTAAAAAGAAACTTAAACCCTCTCTACTCGCAAAAGTTTGGGATCAGGTCGCAGTCGGGTTTAATGGAATGTCCCTCACCCCGAGAACCGGTGCGCAGCTGCAAAAGAAGTGGCAGGACCTCGGACAAGCAGTGACTGTAAGTAATAAGTTATATTTACATTTATGTGGATTTTTAAGCATATGTACTGCAAAAACATCTGTAAATGTGATCTGTGTGTGTGTGTGTGTGTGTGTGTGTGTGTGTGTGTGTTCAGAAGGACCCTCTCTTCAAACGTTCCATTTTCAGCTTGCAGAAGATGGTGTCACAGATCAACCGAGAATGGTCACAAATTGGAGGAGGTCCGCCAAGTAGGTTGCAACTTACAGCCGTGGAGCAGAGGATAGCGTCTATGATTAAATGTCACAGGAGAAGACCAACAATCAATACAGAAGCTGGGCCCAGTTTCGCAATAGAGGGTAAGCCCTGCAAATGGCACAGTCTGGGTTGGCTAAACATTACGTACTGCGTGTGCTGCCTACCCTTCTTCTTCCTCAATGCTGCTAACCAAGCATCTATCTTTTGTTTCGCAGAGGCTGAGCATCAGGAGGAAACAAAAGGTGTACCTGAAGTTGAAGCAGAGAATGTTCAGGAAACTGCCATTCCAGATATTCCAAATCAGGAGAATGATGGGATGCTAGAAGGTACTGCCGACGATGACATGGTTACCTTGGATTTGGAGATGATGAACCCCTTGCGCATTCCAAGCCCTCTCATGAACAATTCAAGCGATGGGACTTTTCTAGGTGTGACGGCTGGGGCTGCGGATCCAGGTGTGTCGCAGCAAGCCACACCTGCGAGACATCAAAGGAGGGTGCACTGTAGACCTGATGCAGAAACAATGGATTCGGAGAGCATAGGACATCTTGTGGAGATGAGCAGGAAGAACATCCAACAATCGCGCTTGCTCCTGGAAGCCGTTGGTGGGGTGAGGGCAGAGTTAGGGGGACTGTTATTATAGGTGAAAAGACTTTCAGGGCAGTTGAGCGAGGCTGTAGCGGCAATAGGGGGGCTAACCCAGGCTGTCATTGATGCAAGAAATGCTTTTTGCTCTGCACCAAAATCAAGGGTTGATCCTGAGGCTGAGGATGATAATGAAGAGCAACCTAGGCCTTCCACAATGATACATTTTGGCTCTGTCGTAAACCAGCAGCAAGAATCGCCACACCGGAAAAAATCCAAATTAAACCTGGGGTTAAGGGGGCCAAGGAAGCAGAAGTCTGCAACTACGGGCACGCACAGGGGTAGCAGCATCTACTGGGGCAGGATTGGCGCACAGTACTAAAGAGAAGGATAAATGTTTGTTTGTTTTTTGGTTGGTCTGGTTGATTGCTTTTTATAAAGTTTGCCACTGTAATCATTAAAGTTTCTAAAGGTACGATGGTTTTAATATGTCATGTTAAGCTAATTACAACTGTGCTGTACAAACGTTGAATAAACATATTTATTTTGGACTTTTAACCTGACTCCTGCACTTAATTTCTTAATTTCTTACTTTCTTACACTAAGAAATGCTACACTAATATATATTATAGGATAAAGGAACAGATACAACATGTAAAATGGCCTCAACACTTGGAACATATTAATTTAAATGATACAGGGGCAGGTTCCTCTACTGAGGTGTTCATGGATCCTAACTTTTTCTGGGTCACTGATACATGCAACACAGGACCATGGTGCATGTATCAGTGACCCTGACCCAGTGTTATTAGATCCATGAACAACTTAGTACAGGAACATGCTCATTTAATATCTCCACAAGTATATTGTTGTACATTATTGTCCACCTAAGCCCTCCAACACTCGATTTAAACATGAAAGATTTGTGGTGGGATTATTTAATAATAATGTAATGTCCAGTCTTTATTAGAAATCACTGCTGCTTTCCCATGAGCCTGGAGTGTCTTGCACTGCCTTCTGTGTGTAGACCTTCAGCCAGGGGCTAGCAGCGGCTGCAGTCGATGAGGAGAAATGGCAGAAGGCTGCCCTTGCTGTTCACAGAAGAAAACTTCATTTTTTCAGCTTCTTTGAAAAATCTGGTGGATGTCTCAGAAGATGGAGCCTGGTGGATTGTCCTTGAAGATTTTTTGATGATTTTGGGACCCAAATTTTGGGATTCCCTTGGAATGAGTGATCACAGCATGGTTAAATTTCAAATTCAGTTGGAAGGTGAGGAAGTTGGGTCTCAAACCAGCGTACGAAGCTTAAATAAAGGAGACTATGAAGGTGTGAAGGCAGAATTGGCTAAAGTGGACTGAGAAAATAGATTAAAGTGTAGGATGGTTGATAAACAGTGGCGTACATTTAAGGAGATATTTCACAACTTGCAAGAAAAATATATTCCAGTGAGGAGAAAAGGGTGTAAAAGAAAAGATAGCCATCCGTGGCTAACTAAAGAAATAAAGGACGGTATCCAATTAAAAACAAGGGCATATAAAAATGGCCAAAACTAGTGAGAGGACAGAAGATTGGGAAGTTTTTAAAAGCCAGCAAAGAATTATTAAAAAAATGATTACGAAAGGGAAGAGAGATTATGAAAGTAAACAAGCACGAAATATAAAAAGAGATAGCAAGAGTTTCTATAGGTATATTGTCATACCTACAGGAGTGGAGAAGGGAGAACCAATTGATGTGGTGTATTTGGACTTTCAGAAGGCTTTCGACAAGGTCCCACACAAGAGATTAATGTGCAAAGTTAAAGCACATGATATTGGGGGTAGTGTGCTGACGTGGATTGAGAACTGGTTGGCAGACAGGAAGCAAAGAATAGGAGTAAATGGGTACTTTTCAGAATGGCAGGCAGTGACTAGTGGGGTACCGCAAGGTTCTGTGCTGGGGCCCCAGCTGTTTACATTGTACATTAATAATTTAGACAAGGGGATTAAATGTAGTATCTCCAAATTTGCGGATGACACTAAGTTGGATGGCAGTGTGAGCTGCGAGGAGGATGCCAAGAGGCTGCAGAGTGACTTGGATAGGTTAGGTGAGTGGGCAAATGCATGGCAGATGAAGTATGATGTGGATAAATATGAGGTTATCCACTTTGGTGGTAAAAACAGAGACAGACTATTATCTGAATGGTGACAGATTAGGAAAAGGGAAGGTGCAACGAGACCTGGGTGTCATGGTACATCAGTCATTGAAGGTTGGCATGCAGGTACAGCAGGCGGTTAAGAAAGCAAATGGCATGTTGGCCTTCACAGGGGCAGGGAGGTGTTACTACAGGTGTACAGGGCCTTGGTGAGGCCACACTTGGTGAGTTTTGGTCTCCTAACTTGAGGAAGGACATTCTTGCTATTGAGGGAGTGCAACGAAGGTTCACCAGACTAATTCCCGGGATGGCGGGACTGACATATCAAGAAAGATTGGATCAACTCGGCTTCTATTCACTGGAGTCCAGAAGAATGAGAGGGATCTCATAGAAACGTTTAAAATTCTGATGGGTTTAGACAGGTTAGATGCAGGAAGAATGTTCCCAATGTTGGGGAAGTCCAGAACCAGGGGTCACAGTCTAAGGATAAGAGGTAAGCCATTTAGGACCAAGATGAGGAGAAACTTCTTCACCCAGAGAGTGGTGAACCTGTGGAATTCTCTACCAAAGAAAGTTGTTGAGGCCAATTCACTAAATATATTCAAAAAGGAGTTAGATGAAGTCCTTACTACTAGGGGGATCAAGGGGTATGGCGAGAAAGCAGGAATGGGGTACTGAAGTTGCATGTTCAGCCATGAACTCATTGAATGGTGGTGCAGGCTAGAAGGGCCGAATGGCCTACTCCTGCACCTATTTTCTATGTTTCTACATTCTGTTTGTAGCCACCCAGATGGCATCATTGTTGGAGGCCACTGAGCAGCACACACATGGTGCTGCTCAGGAATAAAAGGCCAGCCATTTTGAGAGTCAGGCACTTTGGGCCTAAATAAAGCAGAGCCAAGGTTGTACCTTGCTTAGTTAAACAGTACTCAGTTTGAACCTTTATTGCATACATAACATTTGGCGACGAGAATACAAGAACCTTTGTTTGCAAAATGAGCACAACTGGATTTTTAGAGCGATTCGTGGAGGGAGAAGATTGAGCAGACTTTGTGAGCTGGTTGAATCAGTACTTCATGGCCAACAAAATGAAGGGGGTCGACGATGCAGATCGGCGTCGGGCCGTGTTCCTCACTGTGTGCGGTTCAAAGATCGACGGTCTGATAAAAGAATCTACTACTGCCAAGTGATCCAACAGAAAAAACGTACGAGGAGTTGTGTACATTGGTACGGGAGCACCACAAGCCAGACGACGGCATCATCATCTCGAGATACAGGTTTTATACACACGTTCGATCGGAAGGCCAGAACGCGGCGGGAGTCGTTGCCGATCCGAGACGTCTAGCGGGACCGTGCAAGTTCCGGGAGGGTGTTGGCAGACATGCTGCGGAACTTCTTCATTATCGGTATCAACCACGAAGTGATCCTGTGCAAACTTCTGGCGGTGGAGGAGTTGGATTTAAAAAGGGCCATCCAGATCGCTTAATTGTGTATGACGACGGACAGGAGTCTAAAGCAAATAGCGGTGAAGAACCGAACATCGGAAAGTATTGTAAATGCAATTGATTCGGTATTTAGCAGAGCAGCACATGGCAGGGTCTATCTGGCTGCGTTCGCGAAACCTGTGGCTGCCCAAAGTCTGCCAGCGGGAATCTATCCGACTTCTCTGTGTTGGCAATGTGGGGGAAATCATCGGCACCAGCAGTGCCGATTTAAGCAATATAGTTGCAAAGACTGTCTGAGAGTGAGGCATCTCCAGCGCAAGTGTCCGCAGATGAGCAAGCAATTTGCAACACACCACGTAGAGGCTGAGAGTCAGACTAGTGCGGATCCGGATACGCAATCCGAGATGCCAGAGGAGGAAGTGTATGCACTGTACTCTTTCATAACCAAGAGTAAACCAATTTTGATTAACGTGAAGTTTAATGGGATACCGGTATCGATAGAACTGAACACAGGAGTGAGTTAATCGATCATGAATGAGAGGGCATTTAATAAGCTGTGGGATACTAAGACTGTAAGGCCCAGGCTGAGCCCTGTTAATGCCAAGCTGCGCATGTACACCAAAGGACTGATAAAGGTGATTGGCAGTGCACAAACTAATGTGCCATATAACAGTGCGGTTCACGAGTTACCACTGTGGATTGTTCTAGGCAATGGCCCAATGCTGCTCGGCAGGAGCTGGTTGAAGAAAATCAGATGCGACTGGAATTACATAAAGGTGTTGTCATCGAAGGAAGAGACATGTGCCCAAGTATTGAGCAAGTTCCCCTCACTGTTCGAACCGGATATCGGCAACTTAAGACCAAGCTATCTCTGGTACACCTGGATTAAAATAATCATGTTGAATATTGAAGACAAAATCAACAAGGGCACCACGATCGCGCAATTGTGTCACACAAGATTTCTGTTAATGATTCTGTATATGTGTTGAACTATGGTCAGGGTCCCAAATGGATCGCTGGTACAGTCATGGCTAAAGAGGGCAACAGAGTATTCGTTATTAAGCTCAAGAATGGGCAAACTTGCAGGAAACACATGGATCAGACAAAGTTGAGGCACACAGACGAGCAGAACAGTCGGACGAAGAAACCATCGACGACCAACCAAGCAGTCTTCAGAGGACTCTGATAAGAGAATTCAAGCTCTGCAGCCCGGCTGCAGTTTTGAAAAAACACAGACCACATTGCATTAAGTCATCAATCAACTTGACATTTTAAGACCTTGGGTAGCGAGCCAATTAAAGATTAAAAGACGATCAAATGAGCCAATAAGGTCAAAGAAGGCGAGTTCTTTTCCGTAAATTGAACCAGGTATAAGTACAGCCATTTTGGCCATGTGGTCTCAGAAGGACAAAGGCCTGGCTTAAAGCCAGAAGCTTGTTGCTGCTGCCAGAATAAAGTTACATTAAAACTACAATCGGAGTTCGTATTTCATTGGAAATTAACAGATCGAACAATTTTGGCGTCATGAACACGATCGCTGAGGAAAGAAACTGAATTTTGGACATCGGACCTACATACTGAGGTAAGGACTCCTCTTTATAAATGTCCTCGGTCAAAAGTCTAAATTCACCTCTCCTTCTACGCGATTCCGAAAGCCTCTGGTTTGCGAACCCTCCAGTTGGTCGTCGGCTCGAGGTCCCATAGATGTCTAACTTTGGTGGTGTGTTAGTTAATTAATCACCGACCTACTGATCGGCTGGAAAGCCTATGACTCGAGACCCCAGTAAAGAAATCAGTATTATGGCAGCAGGAGATAAGAGCAAAGAATTGCCTACAACTGTTAAAGGCGGGCGGGCACCACCCGAGGTTTCGATAGATGAAATCCTCGAACAGTTGAAAGAATACATAGAGCAACAATTCAACTTATCTAAAACTGTATTAAGATCGAACAAAAGTACGGAACCTCCAAAGGACAATGATCCTTGGACGAGATTAAAAGGATCTGGGGAAAAACGACCCGTATGAAAAATAAAGAGCGAACTAGATGGTCCCTAGCCGTTATGGGACAGATCCGAAAGCGGAATGAAATTATAATGCGTTCCCAACATGATCGAGAACTGACCAGTACAAAGGACCAATTGCAAGCTGTTTGTGCACAGCTGTGGCAGAAAAGACTTGAACTTGAAAGTTAAAGATCTTAAAGGTGAAATTAAAGAATGGAAAAAATCATTAGGTCAAGAGACAGTAATAGGAAAAGGAAAATGCATCGGTCAATTCCCAGGGTACCCATGTTTGGATAAATTAAAAGCGCAAATCCGAAGACACGACCAAGGAATAGATACGGATTCTGAATCCTGTAATGATACAGGGTCGGAGGATGACGAATTAGGGGTGTGCTTTGCCCCATTTAAAAAAAGACGAGTTGTAGTCAAATCAGAAGAGACTGCGGATGAAGGCGGAACCAAAAAAACGAAGAGAAGGGTGTATGCAGAATATTTAGTTCATGATCCAGCAGACCCAGAGAAAATTGATAAATGGTCCAAGGAGTTGCCCAATCCAAAGAAAGGGGGAGTGAAAACGTGGGACCAATTGGACCGCTTAAGAAATATATATCAACTTCATCCCTGGGACGGAGTGCAAATTTTGACCATAATGGTGCCAAAAATACAGGGAAGAAAATTGCACGACAAGGTAGAAGAAGCTTTGGGGCAGGATGAGCAAGAATTAGACGCAGGATGGGAGGCGATTAAACACTGGCTGCAAGTCTTCAGTCCAGCTAAGACAGACTGGGGAAAAATTGTAGCCTGCCAACAGAAAGGAACAGAGGAGGTCCTGGAGTATGACGAGCGGTTTAGATGCACGTGGCTAGAACATTCGGGTATGAATAATACGGATAAGGAAATGGATGAACAAGTGTTTGGACCCCTGAAAGCAGCTTTCATGGCAGGTCTAAAGCTAGAACTGTCCAAAATGCTTAAGGTAGTGTTACCGGACTGGGAAGGTAGAGGAACTACCTTTGCAGCATTGGTGGATTGATGTAACCAATTAGATCGGGATATGGGAGCTAAAGTCCGAGCTGTACAGGCTATGGGATGGAAATTCAGGATTCCGATAAACAACTATGAGGAAAATTACCCGGAAAATGTCATTATTGTGGGAAAGAAGATCACTGGGCCAAGACGTGCATTGCAAAACAGCAAGATCGCGGCTGGGGAAGAGGACGCAGCCAGGGATACAATTCAGCCAACAAACCAGGCTTGTCACAAGATACCGACCTCATAGAAGCATTTAAGCGACTGACAATACAACAACAGAAGGAGTTACTTGGGATAGCAAAAAACGATTAGAGCCCACCCTGGCCCCCCTCCTCGCACTAATACAACAGAGGCTATATAAAACTGTGAGGGTGGGCCTTAAGGATGTGGACTGTCTTTTCGACACAGGGGCGGAATTAACATGCTTACCCCTACAATATGGAGACTTTTTGCCGTTGGATGGTAGGGCACGTACAGCCTATGGAGTTGGGGGCCATAAAATGGAAATTAAAAGGACAACACTGGTACTTATAGGGCTGGGTCCACATGAACTAACCACGCCAGTCTGGATAGGCCCAGTAGATCAATCCCTTTTGGGAATGGACGTTCTAATCCAAATAGATTCATTGTTGCATTTCGAGAATGGTCGGGTGACATGGTCAATTAGAACTTTAAAGAAAGAAGAATTGAAGGAACACCCGATATGGGCTAAAGATAAGAACGATTGTGGCCTACTCCAGATGGAGCCTGCGTCATTTACCAGGACCAAGCCTCCATGCACTAAACAGTATCCCATCAGTCCAACTGCCATCGCGGGAATCTTACCGGTTATTCAGCAATTGGAGAAACAAGGGGTGCTTATTAAAACGCATAGCTCCTCCAATAGCCCTGTGCGGCCGGTACAGAAATCTAATGAGACTTGGCGTTTGACTGTCGATTATAGGAAAGCTAACCAGTGTATTGATCAAAAAGCTCCTTTGGTCGCAGATCCCTCCACCATTTTTAATGCCCTCAAACCGGAACATAAATATTTCTCGGTTATAGATATGGCCAACACCGGAGGTTCGACAGTGGTTTGCTTTCACTGTCCAAGGACAACAGTATACTTGGACCCGGTTACCGCAGGGTTTCCACAACAGCTCTATGGTATTCCACATGGCTTTACAAAGCCATTTGTGAGAATTACCTCCCCTGTCATTCACAGTCATCCAATATGTCGACGATATCCTGCTAGCTTCAAACACGGAAGAACAGCATGAACAAGATTTACGAGCTTTGCTGGACCACCTTTGGCTGAAAGGACATAAAGCCAGCATTGACAAAGCACAAATATCCCAAGAAGAGGTTGTATACCTGGGACAAAAGATTTCACAAGGAAAGAGAGAACTTACCCAGGATAGAACTCCAGCCATTCGGCTGCTAAAAAACTCACCACTATTCAGGAACTAAGGTCTTTTTTGGGATTGTGTAACTTTAACAGAAATTAGATTGATTCCTTCACACAGCTTGCTCAGC
Source organism: Pristiophorus japonicus (assembly GCF_044704955.1). NCBI lineage: Eukaryota > Metazoa > Chordata > Chondrichthyes > Pristiophoridae > Pristiophorus > Pristiophorus japonicus. Next base: position 110,118,963 of record NC_091977.1, on the reverse strand, counting down.
CATTGAATGATATATTAAAGGGGAAACGTGCCTCTAAAGAAGCCAACACCCTCACTAAGGAACAGCAAGAGGCCTTCCTGAGTTTGAAAAAGGCTTTGTGTTCGCAACCGGCTCTTGGAATCCCCGACAGTGGTAAGCCATTTACCCTGTTTGTCTATGAGAAAGAAGGATACATGACAGCTATACTGACACAAGAACATGGGGATCGGCAAAGACCTATTGGCTATTATTCGGCAAAACTGGATGCGGTAACCCTCGGATGGGGAAGTTGCCTAAGGGCCATGCAAGCTACATGTCGAGCGGTAATGATCACTGCGGGTCTCGTCCTCGACCAAAAGCTGATTGTCAAGTGTCCCCACACCGTATAGGCTTTTCTGTCTATGACTAGAATGTCTCAGGTGACGGCAGCTAGATGGACCCGCTGGACAGCAGTTTTGGAAGCTCCTAATCTCCATATCGTCCGGGCCAGCCCGGTTAATCCCGCAACTATGCTCCCGATGTCAGAATCGAGGGAGCAAGAGGGAGGAGAATGTGAAGAGCATGACTGCGTGGAGATTTTAAAAGAAACAGAAGAAGCAGCCTTAGCAGCAGAGGAGCCTCTGCACAACCCAGACCTCATCCTGTTTACAGATGGTTCCTCCTTTGTTGACAATGGTACCAGAAAAGCAGGATGGGCAGTTACAACCTTATATGAGGTAGTGGTAAAAGGACGTTTACCCTCAGGAACGTCAGCACAACAGGCCGAGTTACGGGCCCTGTCAGAAGCATGTCGAATAGCAGAAGGACAGACAGCTAATGTCTACACAGATTTGCGTTATGCTTTTGGAGTCGCTCACGACTTTGGTCTGTTATGGCGGAAAAGAGGATTCCTCACTGCTGCTGGTACACCTATCCGAAATGGAAAATAAGTCCGAGACTTATTAGAGGCCATACAATTACCTCAGGAAGTGTCCATCCTGAAGTGTAAGGCCCATAACAAGGAAAATACCACGGAAGCACAGGGAAATGCCCTAGCCGACCAGGCAGCTAAAGATGCCGCCTCACAGGGCGTACCCCCAGAAGAACCAACACAGATGTGCAGATTGAAAACACTCAGGACTCTGACACGAGACCTTCAAACAATGCAAGGCGAGTGCTCCAGAGAGGAAAAATGGACATGGATTGAGGCAAGAATTAAGCTATGTGAAGATGGTGTCTGGAGAAAAAGAGTTACCGACAAGCCAGTCGGGCCTTTTTTAGCCCAACAGATCCACTCGTGGGGACACTTGGCCTCACAACAGATGACGGCACGGTTCCAGAAAAGCTGGTGGGGTCGGGGATTTAAAAAACATGCCCAGCTGGTAGCAGACCGCTGTGTGGTCTGCCAGAAAAATAATTCTGGACCCATCACGGTAATGTCCCAACTGAGGCCCCCTGCCCCTGAAGGACCATTCCAGCATCTGCAGGTTGATTAGATATCTCTTCCTTCAGGCCAAGGATACACTAACATTCTTGTCATGGTCGACAGATTCTCTAGATGGGTAGAAGCTGTCCCAACTAAAAGAGCCACAGCCAATCACACTGCAAAGGTCTTGTGTAAGGATTACATTCCCCAATGGGGAGTCCCGAGTAGCATTGACTCAGATCAGGGAACACACTTCACAGGTGCTGTCTGTCAAAAAGTCTGTAGATTACTGAACATTACGTGGGATTTACACTGTCCTTATCATCCACAATCATCAGGACAAGTAGAGCGAATGAATCGAACTCTGAAACAACAGCTTGCCAAATATCACCAAGAAGGAACACCATGGCCCCAGGCACTACCAATAGTGCTATGTAGCATTAGGGCAACCCCAAACAGAACTACAGGTCTAAGCCCATTTGAAATTATAACAGGAAGACCCATGTCGCTGCCAGGAACTATTGATTTAAGGAAAGCTGATGTTCACTTAATGAGTGACACTTTGTAATCATACTGTCAGAACCTAACCAATGCCATTAGTTCTGTTTCCCGACAGGTATCGGCAGCTTGGGGTAATCCACCCGAAGGAGGACACGACATCATCCTGGGAGTCTGGGTGTGTGTGAAAAAGTTGCATAAAGAACCTTTGGGTGCCAAGTGGGAGGGGCCTTATCAAGTATTATTGACCACCCAGGCAGCTGTTAAAGTCCAAGAAAAGAAAGCCTGGATCCACGCTTCACACGTTAAACGAGCACCCGTAACTGAAGCTGAAATCCAATAAGGACAATTACTTTTTGTCATAATGTATAAATTTACTGTATTACTGATTGTAGGTATTCTAGGCATTTGCCTACTTCTTACTAGCCGACCCTCTGCACCAAAGGGAAATAGTAGAGTACCAAGGGAATTACATGTAAATACCTTTTTATATATGTCATACATATATGCCAAACAAGGTAACATTTCTAGTTGTTGGGTGTGTGCGCATATTCCTATTCACTCAAAGGGAGGGATTCCCTTGAGGGCAGTTCCCTTGAATATCTCGGAAATGGCTGAGTGGATAATTAATCAAAACAAAACAGGCAATGCGGTTCAGGATACGGAAAACTGAGCACGTAAATGGAAGTCAGCAGGTTACAATCTGACTACCTTTGAAGGGGGATACCAACCGTGCTACAATAATTCCAAACGGCCCCCATTTTTTATTATCACTAATACAACGGGAATAGGAAGACCGGGGGAATCGGTCTGTCTGATTAGAAACATCAAAGGAGGCCAAAATATGGGGTATAGTAATTGCTCCCGGAATTATAATGTAATCAAGCCATGGAACCGTCCAAACTGGGCTGATGTGGGAATTCTTAACGTAACGGGGATTCTGAATAAAACAGATGGAAAAGCCTGGACAGACCCCGGAGTGTTGCTGACAAAGAAACAGCTAACATTCATTGCCTATAATGGCACCAATTGGGTGTGTGGCCACAAGGCCTACCCTTGGCTGCCCCAGAATTGGACGGGATCCTGCTATTTAGCCTACATTGTGCCATATATGTATCATATAGAGTCACTGTCGGAACATTTACATTGTCCTAAGAGAGCTATCACAGAGACAGAGAGGTTCTTTGCCATTCTGATCCCCAGGTATGGGACCGCCAGACTGGCACGGGAATCCATTAACATAGCATCCGTTGTGGAACGGGTAGCCAATGATACCTCAGAGGCCCTAGTTAAAATCAATGCAGAAATGGTAGCAATCCACACAGTAGCCCTACAGAATAGACTGGCCCTTGATTACCTCCTGGCTGAAAAGGGAGGTACTTGCGCCCTACTCGGAACTGAGTGTTGCCTATATAAGCAACCCCCATCATTCACTTTGTGGAGCGGAGCCACTGAATGGCTTGGTTCAATAGGAACTTCATTGGTGGAAGGTTTAATTCTATTCATTTTAATTATTTTACTTTTATATTGTTTGTTTATGCTCATTAAATGTTGTTGCAACCAGGCGGTTGTAGCTGCTGTCCCGCATGTGAGACACCTTGCAGGTCCCAGCAGACTGTCTGTACATGGCACAGGGGTATGTTATGCTTAAGGGAAGGTTGATTACTGGTTGAATTAAGATATTCGTTTGGATTAAATTGGAATAAGGTTAATTAACCTACTAAAACCAGACTTCCATTGTGGCCACGATGGAACTCGGGTTGGTGTAAATTTGTGTGGAAGCTACTAGTCCTGACATGTGGTGAAACACATCAACAAATTTTAGAAGGAAACTCTCTTAACATGTATGAAATTATTTTTTAGAATGTTTAACCAGTGATACCTGATGTTTTATTATTCAGTTTGTGAAAGAATCAAAGGGGGGATTGATAGAGAATTCAAGCTCTGCAGCCCGGCTGCAGTTTTGAAAAAACACAGACCACATTGCATTAAGTCATCAATCAACTTGACATTTTAGGACCTTGGGTAGCGAGCCAATTAAAGGTTAAAAGACTATCAAATGAGCCAATAAGGTCAAAGAAGGCGAGTTCTTTTCTGTAAATTGAACCAGGTATTAGTACAGCCATTTTGGCCATGTGGTCTCAGAAGGACAAAGGCCTGGCTTAAAGCCAGAAGCTTGTTGCTGCTGCCAGAATAACGTTACATTAAAACTACAATCGGAGTTCGTATTTCATTGGAAATTAAGAGATCTAACAGACTCAAAGGTCATCGGTGAACCCGGAATTTCCATCACGGACTTGTTCAATAAAAATCGACTTGCAATTCCTGACATGCCCACTGCCATCCCCAACATGTCAGTCATCCAGCCATCAGCTACAACAGACCCCGTACACTCAACCAAGGCTGGAATCGAACTGAGACAGTCCATCCGGGAACACAATGCACTGGACGGTCTCAACCTGTGAAAGACTGCGATAAGATCTGAGAGGGGGATATTGTCATGAATGTACATTCTGTTTGTAGCCACCAGATGGCGTCATTGTTGGAGGCCACTAAGCAGCACGCACATGGTGCTGCTCAGGTATAAAAGGCAAGCCATTTTGAGAATCAGGCACTTTGGGCCTAAATAAAGCAGAGCCAAGGTTGTACCTTGCTTAGTTAAACAGTACTCAGTTTGAATCTTTATTGCATACATAACATATGTAAAAAGGAAAAGAGTGGCTAAAGTAAATGTTGGTCCTTTAGAGGACAAGAACGGGGAATTAGTAATGGGGAATATGGAGATGGCAGAAATTCTGAACAAATATTTTGTATCAGTCTTTACGATAGAAGACACGAACAATATTCCGACAGTGGATAGTCTAGGGGCTATGGGGGGGGAGAGGAACTTAATACAATCACAATCACAAAGGAGGTGGTACTCAGTAAGATAATGGGACTAAAGGCAGATAAATCCCCTGGATCTGATGGCTTGCATCCTAGGGTCTTCAGAGAAGTTGCGGCAGGGATTGTGGACGCATTGGTTGTAATTTACCAAAATTCCCTGGATTCTGGGGTGGTCCCAGCAGATTGGACAACTGCAAATGTAATGCCCCTATTTAAAAAAGGAGGCAGACAAAAAGCAGGAAATTATAGACCAGTTAGCCGAACATCTGTAGTTGGGAAAATGTTGGAGTCCATTATTAAAGAAGCAGTAGCAGGACATTTGGAAAAGTAGAATTCGGTCAGGCAGAGTCAGCATGGATTTATGAAGAGGAAGTCATTTTGACAAATTTGCTGGAGTTCTTTGAGGATGTAACAAACAGGGTGGATAAAGGGGAACCAGTGGATGTGGTGTATTTGGACTTCCAGAAGGCATTTGGACAAGGTGCCACATAAAAGGTTACTGCACAAGATAAAAGTTCACGGGGCTGTGAGTAATATATTAGCATGGAGAGAGGATTGGCTAACTAACAGAAAACAGAGAGTCGGGGTAAATTATTCATTCTCGAATTGGCAACCTGTAACTAATGGAGTGCCGCAGGGATCAGTGCTGGGACCCCAACTATTTACAATCTATAACAATGACTTGGAAGAAAGGACCAAGTGTAACGTAGCCAAGTTTGCAGACGATACAAAGATGGGAGGAAAAGCAATGTTTTGAGGAGGACACAAAAAATCTGCAAAAGGACATAGACAGGCTAACTGAGTGGGCAAAAATTTGGCAGATGGAGTATAATGTTGGAAAGTGTGAGGTCATGCACTTTGGCAGAAAGAAAACAAAGAGCAAGTTATTATTTAAATGGAGAAAAATTGCAAAGTGCTGCAGTACTGCGGGACCTGGGGGTACTTGTGCATGAAACACAAAAGGTTAGTATGTAGGTACAGCAAGTGATCAGGAAGGCCAATGGAATCTTGCCCTTTGTTGCAAAGGGGATGGAGTATATGTCTTGCTACAGCTATACAGGGTATTGATGATGCCACACCTGGAATACTGCATGCAATTTTGGTTTCCATATTTAAAAAAGGACATACTTGCTTTGAAGGCAGTTCAGAGAAGGTTCACTAGGTTGATGCCGGAGATGACGGGGTTGACTTAAAAGGAAAGGTTGAGGAGGTTGGGCCTCTACTCATTGGAATTCAGAAGAATGAGAGGTGATCTTATCGGAATGTATAAGATTATGAGGTGGCTTGACAAGGTGGATGCAGAGAGGATGTTTCCACTGATAGGGAAAACTAGAACTAAGGGGCATAATCTTAGAATAAGGGGCCACCCATTTAAAACTGAGATGAGGAGGAATTTCTTCTCTCAGAGGGTTGTAAATCTGTGGAATTCGCTGCTTCAGAGAGCTGTGGAAGCTGGGAAATTGAATAAATTTAAAACAGAGATAGACAGTTTCTTAACCGATAAGGGATTAAGGGGTTATGGGGAGCGGGCGGGAAAGTGGACCTGAATCCATGATCGGATCAGCCATGATCGTATTAAATGACGGAGCAGGCTCGACGGGCCATATGGCCTACTCCTGCTCTTATTTCTTATGTTCTTATGCAAAAACATCGATGAAAAAAGTTAAATTTTTTTAAATTTTATGGCCTGAATGCAGTTTAACATTGCAAGAGCAATTGGTAAATTTTCATTTAACATTTTTATTTTTATACTTTACTTACAGGTAATGTAGTATTTTTTAATGTGCTAAAAGTTAAATTATTAGCGAGGGATTCCATTCGGCCATGGATAGGAGCAGGCCAGCGTGGATTTCTCCAACTGAAGGTAAGGCTTTTTCCTATGGTGTTTCTTGGGTCTGTTAGGCGGTTTAAACATTTTCGTTCGGGAGGAAACATGGCTTTCAGCCCAGAAATGGCGTGGGAACCTTCTTTACGGCGCCCCAACACTGGGAAATCTTTGAACTGGGCTTCGGCACCAAAAAACTCACTGGGCGCCAAATAAACGGCTGGGGAAAATTTGGGCCTTTGTCAGCACCTGATTCAGCTATTCCAACATTCTACTGGTCATCCTCCACTCTCAGTAAACTTCAGCTCATCCTATCCTGCACCCAAGGCCCACTTGTCCATCACCTCTATGCTCACTGACTTACATAGGCTCAAAGCCTCAAATTTAATATTTTCATCCTTGTCTTTAAATCCCTTCATGGTCTTGCCCCATGAGTTCTGTAACCTACACCAATCATAAAAATCTCCTCAAACACTCCATTACTTTGACTCTGGACTTTTATGCACCTCCTCTGCCTTAACCATATCATAGCAGTCGGAGAGGCGAAGCAGCAGTGTGGGTGAGGCCTATAAAGGGCCAGCGGCAGTCGGAAAGGCAGAGCTTCAGCGTGGGTGAGGCCGATAAAGGCCCAGCGGGAGTCCGGGGATCGGCGGCAGTCGGAGAGGCAGAGCAGCAGCGTTGGTGAGGCCTATAAAGGCCCAGCGGGAGTCTGGGTATCGGTGGTAGTTGGAGAGGCGGAGCAGCAGCGTTGGTAAGGCCTATAAAGGCCCAGCGGGAGTCCGGGGATCGATGGCAGTCGGAGAAACAGAGCAGCAGCATTGGTGAGGCCTATAAAGGCCAGCTGGTGCAGCTGCAGCAGGGGCAGAAGGCAAAATGAAGTAGAAAGAAATCGAAAGGTGACATCACAGCCACGGGGGTAAGTGATTGGCTGGTGATTGGTGAGTAGTTTTTCTTTTTCTTTTCTATATCAGTAAATAACCTTTAGCATTGTTGTTGCCAATTTAAGTTTGCCTCGGGGTTAAGTCATGGCAGGACAGTTCGGACACGTGTTATACTCCTCCTGTACTATGTGGGAAATCAGGGACGCTTCCGGTTTCCCTGACGACGACGTGTGCGGGAAGTGTATCCAGCTGCAGCTCCTCATGGAGCGCTTTGCGGCACTGGAGCTGCGGGTGGATTCACTCTGGAACATGCACGATGCTGAGAATGACGTGAATCGCACGTTTAGTGAGTTGGTCTTACCGCAGGAAAAGGTTACTCAGGCAGATAGGGAATGGATGACCAACAGGAAGAGCAGTGGAAAGAAGGTAGTGCAGGGTTCCCTGCGGTCATCCCCCTGCAAAACAGATACACCGCTTTGGATACTGTTGAGGGGCATGACTCACCAGGGGAGGGCAGCAGCAGCCAAGTTCATGGCACTGTGGTGGCTCTGCTGCACAAGAGGGCAGGAAAAAGAGTGGGAGAGCTATAGTGATAGGGGATTCAATTGTAAGGGGAATAGATAGACGTTTCTGCGGCCGCAACCGAGACTCCAGGATGGTATGCAGCTTCCCTGATGCAAGGGTCAAGGATGTCTCGGAGCATCTGCAGGGCATTCTGAAAAGGGAGGGTGAACAGCCAGTTGTCGTGGTGCATATAGGTACCAACGATATAGGTAAAAAAAAGGGATGAGGTCCTACAAGACGAATTTAGGGAGCTAGGAGCTAAATTAAAAAGTAGGACCTCAAAAGAAGTAATCTCAGGATTGCTACCAGTGCCACGTGCTAGTCAGAGTAGGAATCGCAGGGTAGCTCAGATGAATACGTGGCTTGAGGAGTGGTGCAAAAGGGAGGGATTCAAATTCCTGTGACATTGGAACCAGTTCTTGGGGAGGTGGGACCAGTACAAACCGGATGGTCTGCACCTGGGCAGGACCGGAACTGGTGTCCTGGGGGGAGTGTTTGCTAATGCTGTTGGGGAGGAGTTAAACTAATACGGCAGGGGATGGGAACCTATGCAGGGAGACAGAGGGAAGTAGAATGAGGGCAGAAGCAAAAGATAGAAAGAAGAAAAGTAAAAGTGGAGGGCAGAGAAAGCTAAGGCAAAAAGCAAAAATGGCCACATTACAGCAAAATTCTAAAGGGGCAAAGTGTGTTAGAAAGACAAGCCTGAAGGCTCTGTGCCTCAATGCGAGGAGTATTCGGAATAAGGTGGACGAATTAACTGCGCAGATAGCAGTTAACGGGTATGATGTAATTGGCATCACGGAGACATGGCTCCAGGGTGAACAAGGCTGGGAACTCAACATCCACGGGTATTCAACATTTAGGAAGGATAGGCAGAAAGGAAAAGAAGGTGGGGTGGCATTGCTGGTTAAAGAGGAAATTAATGCAATAGTAAGAAAGGACATTAGCTTGGATGATGTGGAATCGGTATGGGTGGAGCTGCGGAATACCAAAGGGCAGAAAACGCTAGTGGGAGTTGTGTACAGACCACCAAACAGTAGTAGTAAGATTGGGGACAGCATCAAACAAGAAATAAGGGATGCATGCAATAAAAGTACAGCAGCTATCATGGATGATTTTAATCTACATATTGATTGGGCTAACCAAACTGGTAGTAATGCGGTGGAGGAGGATTTCCTGGAGTGTATTAGGGATGGTTTTCTAGACCAATATGTCGAGGAACCAACCAGAGAGCTGGCCATCCTAGATGTGTAATGAGAAAGGACTAATTAGCAATCTTGTTGTGCGAGGCCCCTTGGGGAAGAGTGACCATAACATGGTAGAATTCTTTATTAGGATGGAAAGTGAAACAGTTAATTCAGAAACTAGGGTCCTGAACTTAAGGAAAGGTAACTTCGATGGTTTGAGGCGTGAATTGGCTAGAGTGGGCTGGCAAAGGATACTTAAAGGGTTGACGGTGGATAGGCAATGGCAAACATTTAAAGATCACATGGATGAACTTCAGCAATTGTACATCCCTGTCTGGAGTAAAAATAAAACGGGGAAGGTGGCTCAACCGTGGCAAACAAGGGAAATTAAGGACAGTGTTAAATCCAAGGAAGAGGCATATAAATTGACCAGAAAAAGTAGCAAACCTGAGGACTGGGAGAAATTTAGAATTCAGCAGAGGAGGACAAAGGATTTAATTACGAGGGGCAATTAGAGTATGAGAAGATGCTTGCTGGGAACATAAAAACTGACTGCTAAAGCTTCTATAGATATGTGAAGAGAAAAAGATTAGTGAAGACAAATGTAGGTCCCTTGCAGTCAGATTCAGGTGAATTTATAATGGGGAACAAAGAAATGGCAGACCAATTGAACTTTGATTCTGTCTTCACGAAGGAAGACACAAATAACCTTCTGAAAGTACTAGGGGATCAAGGGTCTCGTGAGAAGGAGGAACTGAAGGATATCCTTATTAGGCGGGAAATTGTGTTCGGGAAATTGATGAGATCGAAGGCCGATAAATCCCCGGGGCCTGATCGTCTGTGTCCCAGAGTATTAAGGAAGTGGCCCTAGAAATAGTGGATGCATTGGTGATCATTTTCCAACAATCTATCGACTTGGGATCAGTTCCTATGGACTGGAGGGTAGCTAATGTAACACCACTTTTTAAAAAGCGAGGGAAAGAGAAAGCGGGTAATTATAGACCGGTTAGCCGGACATCAGTGGTGGGGAAAATGTTGGAATCAATTATTAAGGATGAAATAGCAGCGCATTTGGAAAGCAGTGACAGGATCTGTCCAAGTCAGCATGGATTTATGAAAGGGAAATCATGCTTGAAAAATCTTCTGGAATTTTTTGAGGATGTAACTAGCAGAGTGGTCAAGGGAGAACCAATGGATGTGGTGTATTTGGACTTTCGAAAGGCTTTTGACAAAATCCTACACAAGAGATTGGTGTGCAAAATCAAAGCATATGGAATTGTGAGTAATATACTGATGTGGATAGAGAAATGGTTGGCAGACAGGAAGCAGAGAGTCGGGATAAACGGGTCCTTTTCAGAATGGCAGGCAGTGACTAGTGGAGTGTCGCAGATCTCAGTGCTGGGACCCCAGCTCTTTACAATATACATCAATGATTTGGATGAAAGAATCGAGTGTAATATCTCCAAGTTTGCAGGTGACACTAAACTGGGTAGCGGTGTGAGCTGCGAGGGGGATGCTAAAAGGCTGCAGGGTGACTTAGACAGGTTAAGTGAGTGGGCAAATGCATGGCAGATGCAGTATAATGTGGATAAATGTGAGGTTATCCACTTTAGGGGCAAAAAAGGCGAAGACAGAATATTATCTGAATGGTGGCAGATTAGGAAAAGGGGAGGTGCAACGAGACCTGGGTGTCATGGTTCATCAGTCATTGAAAGTTGGCATACAGGTGCAGCAGGCGGTAAAGAAGGCAAATGGTATGTTGGCCTTCATAGGTAGGGGACTTGAGTATAGGAGCAGAGAGGTCCTACTGTAGTTGTATAGGGCCTTGGTGAGACCTCACTTGGAATATTGTGTTCAATTTTGGTCTCCTAATCTGAGGAAGGACGTTCTTGCTATTGAGGGAGTGCAGAGAAGGTTCACCAGACTAATTCCCAGGATGGCCGAACTGACACATGAGTAGAGACTGGATCAACTGGGCCTTTATACATTGGAGTTTAGAAGGATGAGAGGGGATCTCAGAGAAACATACAAGATTCCGACGGGACGGGACAGGTTAGATACGGGTAGATTGTTCCCGATGTTGGGAAATCCAGAACCAGGGGATACAATCTTAGGATAAGGGGTAGGCCATTTAGGACTGAAGTGAGGAGAAACTTCTTCACTCAGAGTTGTTAAACTGTGGAATTCCCTGCCGCAGAGAGTTGTTGATGCCAGTTCATTGGATATGTTCAAGAGGGAGTTTGATGTGGCCCTTACGGCTAAAGGGATCAAGGGGTATGTAGAGAAAGCAGGAAAGGAGTACGGAGGGAATGATCAGCCATGATCTTATCGAATGGTGGTGCAGGCTCGAAGGGCCAAATGGCCTACTCCTGCACCTATTTTCTATGTTTCTATGTTTCTATTGACAGCCATGATCGCTACCAGCTAAGCCACATGCTCTCAAATTCACTTCCTAAACCACATTTCCCCTCCAGTTCCCTCTCTTTAAGAGCCTCCTTAAAACCCACCTCTTTGACCAAGTTTTTGGCCACCCATTCTAATATTTCCTTCTTTGGCTCTGTGTCCAATCGTTGATTACACCTCAGTAAAGCGCTTTGGGATGTTTTTCTATATTAAAGATGCTATATAAAGGTAAGTTGTTGCCAACAGCAGCATATACTGCATAACACAAAAGGGTACCACTACTGCAAAGCTTTGGGCACTGCTCGTTCAACATCAACTTGCCTGTATATAGCATCTTTAACATAGTAAAATATATCCAATTTTTAAATAATGAACAACCAAATGCCAGTTCACCTAGACATTACATTCATTTTGGTCAGCCATAGCACTAACAGTCTGTTTTCCTCCTTGCCCAATATCTTTCCATGTTACCTTTGTTGATTAAGCGGCTGTTAACATTTGAGACGTGTGAAACTTGTATAATTACCAGTCAATTGAGATTGGACAGATTTCAGCACTAACTTTCACTCCAAACAGAACAAAAAGTTCTCTCAGCAGAAAACATACCAGATTTCACTTGGATGCATTTCTACAATAATCACCCCAAAAATTGAGTTAATAATGCTCAAAAAACAAACAGAATATATTTAATTATTGGCAAGATATGCTCTGCCATGATGCTACATTAGCTGTTCTGTATTGCCATGGTATGCATAATGCAAAGGTTATGAGATAAAGCACCCAACTATACTCTGACATCTGCATAGTATATCTGTGCTAGCACAAGGATAAGCATGGCTTCCACTGACAAAGTGTGCAATATCTTTGGCCGGAATTTTGCCGCCATTCAGAGGGCGGGTTCGGAAGTGGGTCCGCTGTCGAAATAGAAAACATTGACAGCGGGTCAGCAGCCCGCTATCAACCCGCCTTCACATCAGTTTCCCTAAGTGTCAGGTCTGTCCTGACACCAAGGGGGCGGGGAGGTAATTGACATCATTAACAGCTTATTAAAAGGTACTTAAACAGCATTTTACCATCTACTAACCATTTTTCCAACTTTTTGACAATATTCATGGCATTTGGGGATCACGTCAGGTAAGTAGGTCGGGTTTTCAATGACTCTCCATTCTTGTGAATAGATGACAGCTGCAAATGTGGTATAAAAGCTACCATTTCACAACTGTTCACTTTCCAATATTAGAAGCTGGAGCCTTCAGGATTTGGAAGACGCTTTTGAGCTTTATGCAGATTGGAAGTGTTTGGAGTAAACTTTCTATACACTGTCACCTCCTTGGAGCAACCTCTCTCACCATTGACAGATCGCTTCTGTCATCTCAATTTCAGCTGCCATCTATTCCATCAGCACTGGTGCCCTTGAAAAAAATCTCACCTTGGTCCTCAGAATCCCACCACGATAAGCCCCAACACCAATATCATCAGGCACACCAGCATCACCAGGCACACCAGCAGCACCAACCTTCTCCGCAATCACCTGATGCTGCACAGGACACAGAGCATGAGGACCCAACCACAATGCTGCCTCGGAGGCTAAGGATGGCCTCACCATGGTCAGATTTACTTCACTTGATGCTGTACACCCTGGCTGCAACATGATGCGCCAAGTTGGCACCATCCCATAAAGCATCCCTGCAATGTCCAAGCCATTCCTTTCACATTCATCGCCATTGCGGGAGGTACCGTTATGTCTCACCATTCATTACAACTTACTAATCTACTTCCAAATGTGCACACAAATCTGTCCAAGAAGGCAAAGTGTTGAGATTAAAGATTTCAATGTTTGACAATACATTAACAAAAACTTTACATGAACATTGGCTAAAAGACCCAAGACTCTTCCCTTATGTGTTGTTAATTGGTATGATTGGACAAGGATGAGGGTGAGTATGAGGGGTGGCGAGTGAGATGGGGAAGTGATAATGTAGAAAGAGAGGGATGGGTGGAGGTTCAAGGTAAGTTGATGTGAGTAAGGATGTGCAGGAGTAGGAAGGCAGAGTGATGGGGATGTGATGAGAGGCACAGCAGGATGAGGTTGAATGTGGCTTTGCAATAACGTCTCATGATCTACTTAGATCATTGAAAGGTTTGAGCCACCGTAGCCAGGTCCTCCTGGCCACATCCCTGCTTGTGCCCTCCTGTGCAATGGGCAACCAGGCTGCGCTGGTCTCTTACGCCCATTAGAAGGGAAGAGAACCTAGCTGCATAGAAACATAGAAAATAGGTGCAGGAGTAGGCCATTCAGCCCTTCTAGCCTGCACCGCCATTCAATGAGTTCATGGCTGAACATGCAACTTCAGTACCCCCTTCCTGCTTTCTCGCCATAACCCTTGATCCCCCGAGTAGTAAGGATATCATCTAACTCCCTTTTGAATATATTTAGTGAATTGGCCTCAACTACTTTCTGTGGTAGAGAATTCCACAGGTTCACCACTCTCTGGATGAAGAAGTTTCTCCTCATCTCGGTCCTAAATGGCTTACCCCTTATCCTTAGACTGTGACCCTTGGTTCTGGACTTCCCCAACATTGGGAACATTCTTCCTGCATCTAACCTGTCTAAACCCATCAGAATTTTAAACGTTTCTATGAGGTCCCCTCTCATTCTTCTGAACTCCAGTGAACACAAGCCCAGTTGATCCAGTCTTTCTTGATAGGTCAGTCCCACCATCCCGGGAATCAGTCTGGTGAATCTTCGCTGCACTCCCTCAATAGCAAGAATGTCCTTCCTCAAGTTAGGAGACCAAAACTGTACACAATACTCCAGGTGTGGCCTCACCAAGGCCCTGTACAATTGTAGCAACACCTCCCTGTCCCTGTACTCAAATCCCCTCGCTATGAAGGCCAACATGCCATTTGCTTTCTTAACCGCCTGCTGTACCTGCATGCCAACCTTCAGTGACTGATGTACCTTGACACCCAGGTCGTGTTACACCTCCCCTTTTCCTAATCTGTCACCATTCAGATAATAGTCTGTCTCTCTGTTTTTACCACCAAAGTGGATAACCTCACATTTATCCACATTATACTTCATCTGCCATGCATTTGCCCACTCACCTAACCTATCCAAGTCACTCTGCAGCCTCATAGCATCCTCCTCGCAGCTCACGCTGCCACCCAACTTAGTGTCATCCGCAAATTTGGAGATACAACATTTAATCCCCTCGTCTAAATCATTAATGTACAATGTAAACAGCTGGGGCCCCAGCACAGAACCTTGCGGTACCCCACTAGTCACTGCCTGCCATTCTGAAAAGTACCCATTTACTCCTACTCTTTGCTTCCTGTCTGACAACCAGTTCTCAATCCACGTCAGCACACTACCCCCAATCCCATGTGCTTTAACTTTGCACATTAATCTCTTGTGTGAGACCTTGTCGAAAGCCTTCTGAAAGTCCAAATATACCACATCAACTGGTTCTCCCTTGTCCACTTTACTGGAAACATCCTCAAAAAATTCCAGAAGATTTGTCAAGCATGATTTCCCTTTCACAAATCCATGCTGACTTGGACCTATCATGTCACCTTTTTCCAAATGCGCTGCTATGACATCCTTAATAATTGATTCCATCATTTTACCCACTACCGATGTCAGGCTGACCGGTCTATAATTCCCTGTTTTCTCTCTCCCTCCTTTTTTAAAAAGTGGGGTTACATTGGCTACCCTCCACTCCATAGGAACTGATCCAGAGTCAATGGAATGTTGGAAAATGACTGTCAATGCATCCGCTATTTCCAAGGCCACCTCCTTAAGTACTCTGGGATGCAGTCCATCAGGCCCTGGAGATTTATCGGCCTTCAATCCCATCAATTTCCCCAACACCATTTCCTGACTAATAAGGATTTCCCTCAGTTCCTCCTCCTTACGAGACCCTCTGACCCCTTTTATATCCGGAAGGTTGTTTGTGTCCTTCTTAGTGAATACCGAACCAAAGTACTGTTCAATTGGTCTGCCATTTCTTTGTTCCCCGTTATGACTTCCCCTGATTCTGACTGCAGGGGACCTACGTTTGTCTTTACTAACCTTTTTCTCTTTACATATCTATAGAAACTTTTGCAATCCGCCTTAATGTTCCCTGCAAGCTTCTTCTCGTACTCCATTTTCCCTGCCCTAATCAAAACCTTTGTCCTCCTCTGCTGAGTTCTAAATTTCTCCCAGTCCCCGGGTTCGCTGCTATTTCTGGCCAATTTGTATGCCACTTCCTTGGCTTTAATACTATCCCTGATTTCCCTTGATAGCCACGGTTGAGCCAACTTCCCTTTTTTATTTTTACGCCAGACAGGAATGTACAATTGTTGTCGTTCATCCATGCGGTCTCTAAATGTCTGCCATTGCCCATCCACAGTCAACCCCTTAAGTATCATTCGCCAATCTATCCTCGCCAATTCACGCCTCATACCTTCAAAGTTACCCTTCTTTAAGTTCTGGACCATGGTCTCTGAATTAACCGTTTCATTCTCCATCCTAATGCAGAATTCCACCATATTATGGTCACTCTTCCCCAAGGGGCCTCGCACAATGAGATTGCTAATTAATCCTCTCTCATTACACAACACCCAGTCTAAGATGGCCTCCCCCCTAGTTGGTTCCTCAACATATTGGTCGAGAAAACCATCCCTTATGCACTCCAGGAAATCCTCCTCCACCGTATTGCTTCCAGTTTGGCTAGCCCAATCTATGTGCATGCTGTTACTCCCTCCATAATTATATGAAGGGAGTCACGGGAGAGCCTGAGTGCAGCCGTGCACCTTTGTGCAGTGTCTGTCTGTTTGCAGTACCTCAATGCTGTCGAACACTAATAGCACAACTGTCAAAATCAATGTGGACATGGTCCCTTTAAGGAAACCGGCTGATGACACGTCATGAAATGACATCATCAGACCTGCTTCCTTTTAATTGGCCGGGAACCACGCAGGGCAAAATTGCTCGGGTGTTAGCAGAGACGCGAATATAGTAGCACCGCGCCCCCGCTGGTAGCGCCCTGGTCTGCTGTGCCTCAGATAATGACACGATCGCCGAGCGCAGCGACCACTTTTTCGCCCCGCGGCAACCCGTTTCCGCCACACGGTGGAAATTGGACAGCGCCCCGTGAGGCCGCGGGTCGCAAATCAGGCCAATCACCCATTGGGAGGGGCGAAACGTAAAGGTGAGGTGTGCTGTGCCTCGCGCTGCCATCTTTAATTTTCCTCTCGCGTGGTCTGGGCCACAATTGTGTTGCTCGGCATTCCGCTTCGGTGCCACGCTGTGGCCACGGCACCCCTTAGCCCGGATGGCCCAGTGGAGACCTTCAAAGGACCTCCAGAGTCTGCTGCATCCCTCCCCTTTAACGGAAGGGGAGGGGCACTGAAACGCGTCAGCGCTACATGGAGAGGTCTCATAGCGTTCCACAATGCGCCTGCGTAGCGCCCCTGATTCCAGCCCAAAAGGAAGTGGAGCGCAGAACAGTGCACTCCACTACGTGAAGGGCGATAACCGGAATGCCGTGCCGGGGCAGGACTTCCGCGCCTCAGTTACTGCACCCAAACGGGACGTGACCAAATTTTGACCCCCTTGTTTCTGATGCATCTCACCAAGAAAGACTGTTGGATCGTGAGAAAAAGCATTCTCCTTTTCTCATGGCACAGCAATATCTACAGTTTGTTAGGAAGTTCTGGTGATTAAGCAGCTTGTTAACTGCTTGAAGTGTGAAAATGTGAATTAGTGCGCATACACACTGATTGGTCGGTGTCGGTTTCTGCCAGGTGATATTATAGAATTTGTGAGGCATGTCTCCGACAGGAGAAAATCCAGATGCACCTGCAGAAACAGGTTGACTTTAATCATTATTCCTAAAGGAAGAAAACATGAGCACATATTTAAGACACGACGTACATGAATTCATATGATGAATTAATTTGCAGAGTATGCTAGAAGACACACTAGCAGTTTTTGCACTGGTTAAGTTGTTAGCCAGTGCGAGCTTTAAAGTCTTTATATTGTTTGTCCATCTTTTTCATGTAACTGCATACCAACAAAAAGTAATGTCTGACCTCTTTCTGAACACCATGAACACAGAATATCTTCCCATCGAATTTCAATTTGTTGACATCAGACCTGGCAAAGAAAAAGACATGAGAAGAATGAGGACACTGTAAAATTAATCAAAAAATGTGTCATTCCCCAACACATGTAAAATGTGAAAAATATAATCAGTTTATCAGAAATATTTGCACAACTCACATAGGAACAGGGCAAGGCCATTCAGCTTTCGAGCCTGTTTAGCTATTCACTTAGATTACAGCTAATCTATATCTGAACTCCATCTACCTACTTTGGTTCCGTAACCCTTAATAGCCTTGCCTAACAAAAAGCTAGCAATCTCAGTTTTGAAATTTTCAATTAACCTAGTCTCAACAGCTTTTTCGGGGATAATTCCAAATGTCCACTCCCCTTTGTGAGAAGTAGTGCTTCCTGACATCACCCCTGAATAGTCAAGCTCTAATTTTAAGGTTAAGCCACCTTGTTCTAGACTCTCCCACCAGAGGAAATAGTATCTCTCTTTCATCATCTTAAACACCTCCATTATATCACCCCTTAATCTATATTCAGGTGAATGCAAGCCTTGTCTGTCCTCATAATTTAACCCTTTTAGCCCCGGTATTATTCTGAAATGGAGTCAGTTCATATAATATATTGATGAATTACACTGGGGTGGACTTTCCAATTGGTTATTAATGGACGCAAAGTGGGTGCAATTGATTGGAAAAATGTGTAGAGATTGGCTACATTAGATTGCCACCCAGTTAGTGCACCATTCCAGTTTCTAGTTGGCATCAAAAGTGCCTGCCAGTTTTAAGTTAATTATAAAAGTAGGCCATGATGACATAATTTAGGTGCCCATGCAATTTTCTGGTCATTACATTGGCCTAATGCTGAATCATCTAACCACCCATATTTTGCCTAGATTACAACAGTGACAACGGGCAGGCAGGGGGCAGTTAGAATGGAGCAGTGACTTGCCCACTCTTATCCTGCCCTGATCTGACTGATTGCAATTTCAAATTGCAGGTAGCATGGAAACCCAAACCATGACATTGGATCCTCATTAAACATGCTCAGATCACGTCATCAAGGCCCGATCTGCCATTGTAACCTAAGGCCTGCTCAGGAAGCAGTGGTAGCTGCTCTGCCAGCAAAATCTACCAGGAACTGCAGCCAGGGCCAGAAGAGGCCCAACAAAGTAAGGTGGTTTTTTTTAAATTCTCCTCCGGGCCCGATAAGGAAATCTTGAACCTTCCCTGTCCCATCGCCAGCAGCAGCCTCATCCTACCCAATTTCAACGGCCGGGCAGCCACTTCCTGCCAACTTCCCACCCATTTTAGTTGGGAAGTCAGCATGCTAATGAAGATCAGCTATTAAAATTGGCCAAGCTTGCCTGCTGTCACTCCCAACGGGCACACCACTTGCTTAGCCGCTTTCGCGCCCAGGAGGTAAAATTGAGCCCTACACTTCAAAAGTACTTAATTGGCTGTGAAATGCTTTGGGACATCCTGAAGATGTAAAAGGCACTATACAAATGCAAGTGTTTCATTCTTCTTTATTTCATACATTTGTTTATGAAACCACTCTATTTTGTCTCAGTCTATTTTATTTTCCTGGGGCACATGCAATATGAACGATAGGGTTTGCCAAAAACTTGCTCTCAGGCTTATGCTAATACTACTATTAAACCAGCTACGAGAAGATGAGTAAGAATGGCACAGAGACTAGTAACATTTTATTTGAATTCCCGTCTGCACAGCAACAATGCTGACATCAGTAGCTCCATGGAATGTAAGAACCTCATCATCGATGTCTGCCCTTGCTGATAATAGGATCCCAAGGTACGGAAAATGGTCCACGTTGTCCAAGGCCGCGATTTTGATGACTGAGGGGCAGTGCTGTGCGGCGGGGTCAGGTTGGTGGAGGACCTTTGTCTTAAACATTTAGCATAAGGCCCATGCATTCATACGTCTCGGTGAAGGTGTTGATGGTGGCTTGGAGTTCGGCCTCTGAAAGTGCGCCGATGCAAGCGTCGTCCGGGTACTGTAGTTCGATGACAGAAGTTGGGACGGTCTTGGATCTAGCCTGGAGGTGGCAAAGGTTGACATGTTCCCATTGGTTCTATAGTTTAGTTCCACTCCAGTGGGGAGCTTGTTGAGAGTGAGATAGAGCATTGCAGCAAGGAAGATTGAGAAAAGCGTTGGTGCGATGATGCAGCCCTGCTCCACCCTGGTCTGGACGTGGATTGGGTCTGTGGTGGATCCATTGGTCAGAATTACAGTTTGCATGTCATCGTGAAGCAGGCGGAGGATGGTGACAAACTTTTAGGGGCAGCCGAAACGGAGGAGGACACTTGATAGTCCCTCACGGTCCAACACTGCCTCCAGTGTGCCAGCGCAGCCTTCGGTAGCCCGACGAAGAGAGTGTTTGAAGACCAGGACCTCAAATCTGGCACCAAGCTTATGGTCTACAGGGCAGTAGTGATACCCGTCCTCCTATATGGCTCAGAGACATGGACCATATACAGCAGACATCTCAAAGTGCTGGAGAAATGCCACCAATGCTGTCTCCGCAAGATCCTGCAAATGCACTGGGAGGATAGACCCACCAACGTCAGTGTTCTTGCTCAGGCCAACATCCCCAGCATTGAAACCCTGACCACGCTTGACCAGCTCCATTGGTGGGCCACATCGTCCGCAAGCCCAACACGAGACTCCCTAAACAAGCGCTCTACTCGGAACTCCTACACGGCAAGCGAGCCCCAGGTGGGCAGGGGCAACGTTTCAAGGACACCCTCAAAGCCTCCTTGATAAAGTGAAACATCCCCACCGGCATCTGGGAATCCCAGGCCCAAGACCACCCAAAATGGAGGAAGAGCATCCGGGAGGGTGCGGAGCACCTCGAGTCTCGTTGCCGAGAGCATGCAGAAATCAAGCACAGACAGCGGAAGGAGCATGCAGCAAACCAGGCTCCCCACCCACTCTTTCCTTCAACCACTGTCTGCCCCACCTGTGACAAAGACTGTAATTCCCGCATTGGACTGTACAGCCACCTAAGAACTCACTTTTAGAGTGGAAGCAAGTGGTGGAGTGATGAATGTGAGGATCAAACGTACTTTAGCACTCTGTGCACAGTTAGGCTACACTTACCTGGAACATTCTGTAACAGAATCAAATGACTTGATAGCTGTACGAAAAAAATAAATAATAAAAGGTATGGGAGGGCAAATAGAAGAGGGAGATTAGACTAGTTGGGCCGGATTTTCGGCAAGTTTTTGCCATGATTTGACCCTCCACGGCGAAAACCCGGTTGCAAAGCCTAGGAGGGATCCTCGGGTACCTATTTGCGGCGGGGCTTTCAAGTACCATCGGGGTGAGGTGCGCCGATGTGTAATGACACAGATTGCGTTACCGTCGTACTTTCAGCACTCTCCCGACCTGTACACTGCGCCCAGAATACCAACAGGTCAAACCTGTCAGTACAGCCCTGCCAGCAGCGGTAAGTATGAAAACCTGCAAAAAAGGTAAGTTAAAGTTTTTATTTTTTTAATTATTTTTCATCGACTTGCTCGCTAAGGGTTCTGTGAATGTTTTTGGAAGGTTTTTTTGCAATTTTATTTTAATATTTTTGCAGCGCAAACAACCACGGACTAAAGTTGACGAAACTCGCTTTTTGTGCTGTGAGTAATCGTGCAACGCCTCCTTTACCAATGGCGCAGACATATAGGTCGAAAGTTCAGCCTGAAAACGATAGCGCAACATAAATGTTAATTTTCACATATCGCTACCATTTTCGCTGAAAAACCCCGAAAGCCGAATATCTGGCCCGATGGCTTAAATGGAGGAAAACCACCAATGAGTACATAATGGGATGAATAGCTTGTGTTGTGGCATTCTATGATTCTGCAATTATAACTTGCCAGGTTATTTTTAAACCAGAGCAACTACAACTAAATTAAGTATCCCATAACACATACCTAATTTCTCTGTTATAAAATCTAATTCTCAGTTTCTTTACACTGGCTATGTATAACACTGATGTGCACCTCTACAATACTAGCTTAATTATGGACAAAGTGCAAAAATGTAATGTTCTTCAGCATTCGGTGAGAAATACATATCATTCCCCCATAATACTTTCATTGGAAGTGAACCAGTTTCAAAACATGTTTCACAAAGAGGCAGAAGTAAGAAATTAGCAACCTACTACTGAAATCCTAAATACTTGGTAGCAGGACAGGTAGATAAGGTGATTAAGAAGGCAGATGGGATAGTTTCTTTCATTAGCTGAGGCATAGTATATAAGAGCAGAGAGATTATGCTTGAACTGTATAAAACACTAGTTAGGGCACAGCTAGAATACCGTGTACAATTCTGATCACCGCATTACAGGAAAGATGTGATTGCAATAGAGAGGGTACAGAGGAGATTTACAAGGTTATTGCCAGGACTAGAGAATTTTCGCTATCAGGAAAAATTGGAAAAGCTAGGGTTGCTTTCTTTAGAACAGAGGATGCTGAGGGGAGACTTAATAGAGAAGAATAAAATTATGAGGGACCTAGATAGAGTGGATAGGAAGGACCTATTTCCTTTAGCAGAGAGGTCAATAACCAGGTGGCAGAGATTTAAAGTAATTGGTGGAAGAATTACAGGGGAGTTGGCGACACCCCTATGCTCGCTGATCTACACTGAATCCTGGTTAAGCAATACCTCGATTTCATAGAAATATAGGGCCCAAGTTTCCACACACGCCTAGAACGGCGCAGTCCCGACCTGGACGCCCGTTTTTCGCGCCACAAAATGCGCCTAAAAAAATCCTCCGTATTCTCCACCTCCCTGCAGGTCCTCTGGCCCTCGGCGCAGCGCAGCACAAGCTGTGGGGGGGCGGAGCCAGGTCCCTGCGCTGAAAACAGTGCCGGGACCTCTGCACATGTGCGCTACAGTGGGCACGCAAGTGCAGTAGCTCCAGGCGCCGAACTGTGTGGGAGGGGCCCGAAGCACACAGCCCCTAGCCCTGGCCGAATGGCCTCACTGGGGCTGCGTGAATAAGGCTCCTCCCACAGCCAGTTCCTGCTTTCCCCCCGCCCCCGCCCCCCCCCGACCAGACCCGACACCCGCTCCGCCCGCCCCCCAAGACCGGACCCGACCAGACTCCCGCTCTCGCTCCGCGCCCCCCCCCCCCCCCGACTGGACCCGACCCGACCCGCGCTCCTGCTCCCGCTGCCCCCCCCCCGACTGGACCCGACCCGACCCGCGCTCCCGCCCCCCGACCCGACCCCCCCTACTGGACCCAACCCGACTCCCGCTCCCGCTCCGCGCCCCCCCCCCGACTCGACCCGACCCGACCCGCGCTCCTGCTCCCCCCCACCCCCGCCGACTGGACCCTCCCTCCGACTCCCGCTTGCCGCCCCCGGACTGCATCCGACCTGACCTTCCCCTCCCCGACCTGACCTCCCCCCTCCCTCCCTCCCTCTCTCTCTCTCCCCCTCTCTCTCTCTCTCTCTCTCTCTCTCCCTCCCTCTCTCTCCCTCCCTCCCTCCCTCCCTCCGACCTGAACCGAACCGAGCCTCCTCGACCCGGCCCAACGCCACCTACCTGTAAATCTGGTGCTGGAGACGGGCCCTGCCCGAAGTCTCGGGCCGGCCCGTTCAGCCTTCGGTCCCGAAAGGCCTACCTGAAGCACTTTCACACAGATAGGAAGATGGTTTATTTAATCTTTTCTTTGCTTATAAATGTTTATTCAGGTTGGATTTATTTGTATAATATTTGTATAAGTATAAATAAGGATTTATTATAGAATTTAATGACTTCCCTTCACCCCCCCTCCCCCCCACCACCTCGTTCTGGACGCCTAATTTGTAACCTGCGCCTGATTTTTTAATGTGTAGAACAGGTTTTTTCAGTTCTACAAAAATGTTCAGTTGCTCCATTCTAAGTTAGTTTGGAGTACGTTTTCACTGTGGAAACTTTCAAATCAGGGTCAGTGGCCGGACACGCCCCCTTGTGAAGAAAAAATTCTGTTCCAAAGTGGAACCGTTCTACCTGACTAGAACTGCAGAAAAAAAAATGTGGAGAATTGCGATTTCTAAGACAGTCCGTTCTCCACCAGTTGCTCCTAAAAATCAGGCGCAAATCATGTGGAAACTTGGGCCCATAGAAACATAGAAAATAGATGCAGGCGTAGGCCATTTCGGCCCTTCGAGCCTGAACCACCATTCGATAAGATCATGGCTGATCATTCACCTCAGTACCCCTTACCTGCTTTCTCTCCATACCCCTTGATCCCTTTAGCTGTAAGGGCCATATCTAATTCCCTCTTGAATATATCCAATGAACTGGCAACAATTCTCTGCGGTCGGGAATTCCACAAGTTAACAACTCTCTGAGTGGAGAAGTTTTTCCTCATCTCAGTCCTAAATGGCTTACCCCTTATCCTTAGACTATGACACCTGGCTCTGGACTTCCCCAACATCAGGAATATTCTTCCTGCATCAAACCTGTCCAGTCCCGTCAGAATTGTATATGTTTTTATGATCCCCTTTCATCCTTCTAAACTCCAGTGAATACAGGCACAGTTGATCCAGTCTCTTCTCATATGTCAGTCCTGCCATCCCGGGAATCTGTCTGGTGAACCTTCGCTGCACTCCCTCAATAGCAAGAACATCCTTTCTCAGATTAGGAGACAAAAACTGAACACGATATTCCAGGTGAAGCCTCACTAAGGCCCTGTACAACTGCAGTTAGACCTCCCTGGTCCTATAATCAAATCCCCTAGCTATGAAGGCCCGCGTGCCATTTGCCTTCTTCACCGCCTACTGTACCTGCATGCCAACTTTCAATGACTGATGTACCATGACACCCAGGTCTCATTGCACCTCTCCTTTTCCTAATCTGCCGCCATTCAGATAATATTCTGCCTTCGTGTTTTTGCCCCCAAAGTGGATAACCTCACATTTATCTACATTATACTGCATCTGCCATGCGTTTGCCCACTCACCTAACCTGTCCAAGTCATCCTGCAGCCTCTTAGCGTCTTCCTCACAGCTCACACCGCCACCCAGCTTAGTGTCATCTGCAAACTTGGAGATATTACATTTAATTCCTTCACCCAAATCATTAATGTATATTGTAAATAGCTGGGGTCCACTAGTCACTGTCTGCCATTCTGAAAAGGACCCGTTTATCCTGACTCTCTGCTTCCTGTCTGCCAAACAGTTCTCTATCCACGTCAGTACATTACACCAATACCATGTGCCTTAATTTTGCACACCAATCTCTTGTGTGGAACCGTGTCAAAAGCCTTTTGAAAGTCCAAATACACCACATCCACTGGTTCTCCCTTGTCCACTCTATTAGTTACATCCACAAAAAATTCTAGAAAATTTGTCAAGCATGAGTTCCCTTTCATAAATCCATGCTGACTTGGACCGATCCTGTCACTGCTTTCCAAATGCGCTGCTATTTCATCTTTAATAATTGATTACAACATCTTCCCCACTACTGATGTCAGGCTAACCGGCCGAAAATTACCTGTTTTCTCTCTCCCTCCTTTCTTAAAAAGTGGTGTTATATTAGCTACCCTCCTGTTCATAGGAACTGATCCAGAGTCGATAGACTGTTGAAAAATGATCACCAATGCATCCACTATTTCTAAGGCCACTTCCTCAAGTACTCTGGGATGCAGACTATCAGGCCCCGGGGATTTATGGGCCTTCAATCCAATCAATTTCCCAAACACAATTTCCCACCGAATAAGGATATCCTTCAGTTCCTCCTTCTCACTAGACCCTCGGTCCCCTAGTATTTCTGAAAGGTTATGTGTATCTTCCTTTGTGAAGACAGAACCAAAGTATTTGTTCAACTGGTCTGCCATATCTTTGTTCCCCATTATAAATTCACCTGAATCTGACTGCAAGGGACCTATGTTTGTCTTCACTAATCTTTTTCTCTTCACATATCTATAGAAGCTTTTGCAGTCAGTTTTTATGTTCCCAGCAAACTTCCTCTCATACTCTATTTTCCCCCTCCTAATTAAACTCTCTGTCCTCCTCTGCTGAATTATAAAATTCTCCCAGTCCTCAGGTTTGCTGCTTTTTCTGGTCAATTTATATGCCTCTTCCTTGGATTTAACACTATCCTTAATTTCCCTTGTTAGCCACGGTTGAGCCACCTTCCCTATTTTATTTTTACTCCAGACAGGGATGTACAATTGTTGAAGTTCATCCATGTGATCTTTAAATGTTTACCATTGCCTATCCCCCGTCAACCCTTTAAGTATCACTCGCCAGTCTATTCTAGCCAATTCACGTCTCATACCATCAAAGTTACCTTTCCTTTACTTCAGGACTCTAGTCTCTGAATTAACTGTGCCACTCTCCATCTTAATAAAGAATTCTACCATATTATGGTCACTCTTCCCCAAGGGGCCTCGCACAACAAGATTGCTAATTAGTCCCTTCTCATTACACATCACCCAGTCTAGGATGGCCAGCCTTCTCGTTGGTTCCTCGACATATTGGTCTAGAAAACCATTCCTAATATACTCCAGGAAATCCTCCTCCACCGCATTACTCCAGTTTGGTTAACCCAATCAATATGTAGATTAAAGTTGCCCATGATAACTGCTATACCTTTATTGCATGCATCCCTAATTTCTTGTTTGATGCTGTCCCAACCTCACTATTACTGTTTGGTGGTCTGTACACAACTTCCACAACCACCGCCCTTTGGTATTCCGTAGCTCCACCCATACCGATTCCACATCATCCAAGCTAATGTCCTTCCTTACTATTGCGTTAATTTCCTCTTTAATCAGCAATGCCACCCCGCCTCCTTTTCCTTTCTGTCGATCCTTCCTGAATGTTGAATACCCCTGGATGTTGCGTTCCCAGCCTTGGTCACCCTGGAGCCATGTCTCCGTGATGTCAATTGCATCATATCCGTTAACAGCTATCTGCGCAATTAATTCGTCCACCTTATTCCGAATACTCATTGCATTGAGGCACAGAGCCTTCAGGCTTGTCTTTTTAAGCAAATTTTGTCCCTTTATAATTTTGCTGTAATGTCGCCCTTTTTGCTTTTTGCCTTTGGTTTCTCTGCCCTCCACTTTTACTTTTCTTCTTTCTATCTTTTGCTTCTGCCTCCATTCTACTTCCCTCTGTCTCCTGCATAGGTTCCCATCCCCCTGCTATATTAGTTTAACCCCTCCCCAACAGCACTAGCAAACACTCCCCCTAGAACATTGGTTCCGGTCCTGCCCAGATTCAGACCGTACTGGACCCACCTCCACCAGAACCTGTTCCAATGTCCCAGGAATTTGAATCCCTCCCTTCTGCACCACTCCTCAAGCCACATATTCATCAGAGCTATCCTGTGATTCCTATTCTGACTAGCACGTGGCACTGGTAGTGATCCTGAGATTACTACATTTGAGGTCCTACTTTTTAATTTAGCTCCTAGTTCCCTAAATTCATCTTGTAGGACCTCATCCTGTTTTTTACCTATATCATTGGTACCTATATGCACCACGACAACTGGCTGTTCACCCTCCCCCTTCAAAATGTCCTGCAGACGCTCCGAGACATCCTTAACCCTTGCACCAGGGAGGCAACATACCCTCCTGGAGTCTCGATTGGGGCCGCAGAAACGGTTATCTATTCCATTCCCCTAACAATAGAATCCCCTACCACTATAGCTCTCCCACTCTTTTTCCTGCTTTCCTGTGCAGCAGAGCCACTCACGGCGCCATGAACTTGGCTGCTGTTGCTTTCCCCTGATGAGTCATCCCCCTCAACATTACCCAATTCTCATCCTTGTTTTCAAATTCCTCCATGGCCTCACCCCTCCCGACCTCTGTAACCTCCTCCAGCCCCACAAACCACTGAGATATCTTCACTCCACTAATTCTGCCACCTTGAGCATCCCTGATTATAATCGCTCAACCATTGGTGGCCATACCTTCTGTTGCCGAGACCCTAATCTCTGGAATTCCTTGCCAAAACTGCTCTGCCTTTCTTTCCTCCTTAAAACTTAAAACTCTTTGACTAAGCTTTTGGTCACCTGCCCTAATTTCTCCTTATGTGGCTCAGTGTCAAATTTATTGTCTTATAATACTCCTGTACAGTGCCTTGGGACGTTTTACTACATTAAAGGTGCTATATAAATACAAGTTGTTGTTGTTGGAGTTGAGGAGAGCTTTTTTCACCCAGAGGATCGTGGAGGTCTGGAACTCACTGCCTGAAAGGGTGGTAGAGGCAGAAACCCTGATCACATTTAAAAAGTACTTGGATATGCACTTGAAGTGCCATAACCTGCAAGGCTACAGACCAAGAGCTGGAAAATTTGATTAGGCTGGATAGCTCTTTTGGGCCAGCACAGACACAATGGGCCAAATGGCTTCCTTCTGTGCCGTAAATTTCTATGATTCTCTGGAGTAGAAATTGCCCCCCACCCGAAACGGGGTGCATGCCCCATTTCAATGGTTTTTACCGCAGCAGTGGTTGTGGTCGGCTCTTGAGCGAAATTCTGCTTTTTAAAAATTCGGATCCAGAAGTCGCTCTTAATGGGGACGGTGACGACATGAGAGGGGCAGTTACGCGGCGGTGGCAACACCTGAGGGGTGGAAGTTGGGGCAGTGCGGAGTGACCGCTGCAATGACATCACCACAGCTCCCCCTTCACTTAAACGGGTGAGCCTTCGTGATTTTAAAACTTCAGCCCACTGGGCCACCAGGGAGGGTTTCGGCTGGGCCAGTAGCCTGGCACCCAAGAAGGGGTGGCAAAACCCAGGGGCATAATTGTCGGGCCGGCATGGCAGCCAGCCGACAAAAAAAAGCATGGCGGCAGCAGCAGTGCATCTTCCCCTTTAAGGGAAGCCGCACCGCCATTGCAGAAGGCCTCAGCCTCATTGGACCACTGGGAAAAGACAGGTTTTGGCACCGCCCAGCGGGCCGAAGATTTTCTGAAAGAAATGTCGCCGTCGGGGGGGTTAGATTGGCGATGCGCACTGTGATGATGCACTTACCATGGATCATCAGCAGTGGAGCAATGGGGGGGATCGGGGCACCGCTGGGAAACCTTGGAAGGGCAATTCGATTATCAGCGGTCATTACACGAAAAATCGGCCGCCGATTTGCGGTGGTAACAGGCCTTAACGAGAGGGGCAATTCCGCCCCTATGATTCTATACTAATTTGAGGTGTGATTTCAGGGGGCCAGAATGGAAAAATAACAGCTCATTTAAATAAAATATTTAGTAAAAGTAGGTCCCGAGCAGAATTTCATGACTTTGAATGAGGGTCTGCCCACAGCACACGCCTCACTCACGTTAAATAGGCCCATCTCGAATCAAGGCACCTGGCTTGCTTAAGTAAGATGCTGAAAGAAAGATCACAATTAGAATGGCAATTAAAAGTGGGGAGCTTTGCATTTGGCATTGCATTTTGCTCCTTATATTAATTGATTTTGCTGAATGGATTTTGATCATTTTTGATCTGTGGTTATTTTTTTCCAAGTCCTTCATTATTCTTGGTTGCTGCTGTAACTTAAAGCATACCATAGAAAGTGGTGAGGATCGGTATTGCTTTGGGAGTTCCCATAGTGCTGCATGATTTAGATGAGGAAGACATGACAACAAATGCAGGAGCACTTGAGGGATTTTCCATTCACCTGTTACTACCTGGGATCCATGCTTATAGACCCCTCCACCCATTCCCTGGACATGTCAGAAACTACCTGTACAGTGCTTCACAATAGAATGCTACAAAGTAGGACCATTGGTGGCACAATAAACTACAAACTAACATCTGGAATAGGGATGGCTCTCCCATAGAAATAAAATGATCACATCATGCAGCTTTCACGATTCCAGTCTTCCAAGTCAACCCAGGTGACATCTACCACATTGGATAGTCTAAAAGTGCACATATGCACCAAGTAAGTGACAATGCTATGTTTGCAAGGAATCACCCTTTCATCACTTTCCCTGTGGAAAGAAGGCATCATCTAGACAGGGCACAGAGCTTTCACTTGATGGCAGGGTTTGCTCAGGTGCAAGGCATCAAAGATGGCACCTATGTGGACTTTAAGGCTCCTCATACCAACTTCATAGAAACATACATAGAAACATAGAAAATAGGTGCAGGAGTAGGCCATTTGACCCTTCTAGCCTGCACCGCCATTCAATGAGTTCATGGCTGAACATGCAACTTCAGTACCCCATTCCTGCTTTCTCGCCATACTCCTTGATCCCCCTTGTAGTAAGGACTTCATCTAGCTCCTTTTTGAATATATTTAGTGAAATGGCCTCAATAACTTTCTGTGGTAGAGAATTCCACAGGTTCACCACTCTCTGGGTGAAGAAGTTTCTCCTCATCTCGGTCCTAAATGGCTTACCCCTTATCCTTAGACTGTGACCCCTGGTTCTGGACTTCCCCAACATTGGGAACATTCTTCCTGCATCTAACCTGTCTAAACCCGTCAGAATTTTAAACGTTTCTATGAGGTCCCCTCTTATTCTTCTGAACTCCAGTGAATACAAGCCCAGTTGATCCAGTCTTTCTTGATATGTCAGTCCCGCCATCCCAGGAATCAGTCTGGTGAACCTTCGCTGCACTCTCTCAATAGCAAGAATGTCCCTCCTCAAGTTAGGAGACCAAAGCTGTACACAATACTCCAGGTGTTGCCTCACCAAGGCCCTGTACAACTGTAGTAACACCTCCCTGCCCCTGTACTCAAATCCCCTCGCTATGAAGGCCAACATGCCATTTGCTTTCTTAACCGCCTGCTGTACCTGCATGCCAACCTTCAATGACTGATGTACCATGACACGCAGGTCTCGTTGCACCTCCCCTTTTCCTAATTTGTCACCATTCAGATAATAGTCTGTCTCTCTGTTTTTACCACCAAAGTGGATAGCCTCACATTTATCCATATTATACTTCATCTGCCATGCATTTGCCCACTCACCTAACCTATCCAAGTCACTCTGCAGCCTCATAGCATCCGCCTCGCAGCTCACACTGCCACCCAACTTAGTGTCATCCGCAAATTTGGAGATACATTTAATCCCCTCGTCTAAATCATTAATGTACAATGTAAACAGCTGGGGCCCCAGTACAGAACATTGTGGTACCCCACTAGTCACTGCCTGCCATTCTAAAAAGTACCCATTTACTCCTACTCTTTGCTTCCTGACTGCCAACCAGTTCTCAATCCACGTCAGCACACTACCCCCAATCCCATGTGCTTTAATTTTGCACATTAATCTCTTGTGTGGGACCTTGTCGAAAGCCTTCTGAAATTCCAAATACACCTCATCAACTGGTTCTCCCTTGTCCACTCTACTGGAAACATCCTCAAAAAATTCCAGAAGATTTGTCAAGCATGATTTCCCTTTCACAAATCCATGCTGACTTGGACTTATCATGTCACCTCTTTCCAAATGCGCTGTATGACATCCTTAATAATTGATTCCATCATTTTACCCACTACTGAAGTCAGGCTGACCGGTCTATAATTCCCTGTTTTCTCTCCCTCCTTTTTTAAAAAGTGGGGTTACATTGGTTACCCTCCACTCCATAGGAACTGATCCAGATTCTATGGAATATTGGAAAATGACTGTCGATGCATCCGCTATTTCCAAGGCCACCTCCTTAAGTACTCTGGGATGCAGTCCATCAGGCCCTGGGGATTTATCGGCCTTCAATCCCATCAATTTCCCCAACACAATTTCCCGACTAATAAGGATTTCCCTCAGTTCCTCCTTCTTACTAGACCCTCTGACCCCTTTTATATCCAGAAGGTTGTTTGTGTCCTCCTTCGTGAATACCGAACCAAAGTACTTGTTCAATTGGTCTGCCATTTCTTTGTTCCCCATTATGACTTCCCCTGATTCTGACTGCAGAGGATCTACGTTTGTCTTTACTAACCTTTTTCTCTTTACATATCTATCGAAGCTTTTGCAGTCCGTCTTAATGTTCCCTGCAAGCTTCCTCTTGTACTCTATTTTCCCTGCCCTAATCAAACCCTTTGTCCTCCTCTGCTGAGTTCTAAATTTCTCCCAGTCCCCGGGTTCAGTGCTATTTCTGGCCAATTTGTATTGCCACTTCCTTGGCTTTAATACTATTCCTGATTTCCCTTGATAGCCACGGTTGAGCCACCTTCCCTTTTTTATTTTTACACCAGACAGGGATGTACAATTGTTGTAGTTCATCCATGCGGTCTCTAAATGTCTGCCATTGCCCATCCACAGTCAACCCCTTAAGTATCATTGGCCAATCTATCCTAGCCAATTCACGCCTCATACCTTCAAAGTTACCCTTCTTTAAGTTCTGGACCATGGTCTCTGAATTAACTGTTTCATTCTCCATCCTCATGTAGAATTCCACCATATTATGGTCACTCTTCCCCAAGGGGCCTCGCACAACGAGATTGCTAATTAATCCTCTCTCATTACACAACACCCAGTCTAAGATGGCCTCCCCCCTAGTTGGTTCCTCAACATATTGGTCGAGAAAACCATCCCTTATGCACTCCAGGAAATCCTCCTCCACCGTATTGCTTCCAGTTTGGCTAGCCCAATCTATATGTATATTAAAGTCACCCATGATAATTGCTGCACATTTATTGCATGCACCCCTAATTTCCTGTTTGATGCCCTCCCCAACATCACTACTACTGTTTGGAGGTCTGTACACAACTCCCACTTACGTTTTTTTGCCCTTTGGTGTTCTGCAGCTCTACCGATTTAGATTCCACATCATCCAAGCTAATGTACTTCCTAACTATTGCATTAATCTCCTCTTTAACCATGCAGGGAGACAGTTGTAAGTAAAATGGGGGCAGAAGAAAAATGTAGAAAGGAGATAAGGAAAGTTGGAGAGCAGAGAAATCAAAGGCAAAAATCAAAAAGGGCCAAATTACAACATAATTCTAAAAGGACAAAGTGCTAAAAAAACAAGCCTGAAGGCTCTGTGTCTCAATGCGAGGAGCATTTGTAATAAGATGGATGAATTAACTGCGCACAGAGCTGTTAACAGATATGAAGTAATTGGGATTACGGAGACATGGCTCCAAGGTGACCAAGGCTGGGAACTCAACATCCGGGCGTATTCAATATTCAGGAAGGATAGACAGAAAGGAAAAGGAGGTGGGGTAGCTTTGCTGGTGAAAGAGGAGATTAACGCAATAGTAAGGAAGGACATTAGCTTGGATGATGTGGAAACTGTATGGGGCGAGCTGTGGAACAACAAAGGGCACAAAACGCGAGTGGGAGTTGTGTACAGACCACCAAACAGTGGTAGTGAGTTTGGGGATGGCATCAAACAGGAAATTAGGGATGCAAGCAATTAAGGTACAGCAGTTATCATGGGTGATTTTAATCTACAAATAGATTGGGCTAACCAAACTGGTACCAATACAGTGGAGGAGGATTTCCTTTATATAAGGGATGGTTTTCTCGACCAATATGTCGAGGAACCAACTAGAGAGCAGGCCATCCTAGACTGGGTATTGTGTAACAAGAGAGGATTAATTAGCAATCTTTTGCACGAGGTCCCTTGGGGAACAGTGACCATAATATGGTAGAATTCTTCATTAAGATGGAGAGTGACACAGTAAATTCAGAGACTAGGGTCCTGAACTTAAAGAAAGGTAACTTCGATGGTAGAAACATAGAAAGTAGGTGCGGGAGTAGGCCATTCGGCCCTTCAAGCCTGCATCACCATTCAATGTCATGGCTGATCATTCCCTCAGGACCCCTTTCCTGCTTTCGCTCCATACCCCTTGATCACCTTAGCCGTAAGGGCCATATCTAACTCCCTCTTAAATATATCCAATGAACTGGCATCAACAACTCTCTGTGGCAGGGAATTCCACAGGTTAACAGCTCTCTTGAGTGAAGAAGTTTCTCCTCATCTCAGTCCTAAATGGTCTACCCCTTATCCTAAGACTGCGACCCCTGGTTCTGGATTTCCCCAACATCGGGAACATTCTAACTTGTCCCGTCCCGTCAGAATCTTATATGTTTCTATAAGATCCCCTCTCATCCTTCTAAACTCCAATGTATAAAGGCCCAGCTGATCCAGTCTCTCCTCATATGTCAGTCGAGCCATCCCGGGAATCTGCCTGGTGAACCTTCGCTGCACTCCCTCAATAGCAAGAGTGTCCTTCCTCAGATTAGGAGACCAAAACTGAACACAATATTCCAGGTGAGGCCTCACCAAAGCCTTGTACAACTGCAGTAAGACCTCCCTGCTACTATACTCAAATCCCCTAGCTAGGAAGGCCAATATACCATTTGCCTTGTTCACCGCCTGCTGTACCTGTATGCCAACTTTCAATGACTGATGAACCATGACACCCAGGTCTCGTTGCACCTCCCCCTTTCCTAATCTGCCACCATTCAGATAATATTCTGTCTTCGCGTTTTTGCCCCCAAAGTGGATAACCTCACATTTATCCACATTATACTGCATCTGCCATGCATTTGCCCACTCATCTAACCTGTCCAAGTCACCCTGCAGCCTCTTAACGTCCCCGTCACAGCTCACATCGCCACCCAGTTTAGTGTCATCTGCAAACTTGGGAGATATTACACTCAATTCCTTTATCTGAATCACTGATGTATATTGTAAAGAGCTGGGGTCCCAGCACTGAGCCTGCAGCACTCCACTAGTCACTGCCTGCCATTCTGAAAAGGACCCATTTATCCCAACTCTATGCTTCCTGTCTGCCAACCAGTTCTCTATCCACGTCAGTATATTTCCCCCAATTCCATGTGCTTTGATTTTGCATACCAATCTCTTGTGTGGGACCTTGTCAAAAGCCTTTTGAAAGTCCAAATACACCACATCCACTGGTTCTCCCTTGTCCACTCTACTAGTTACATCCTTGAAAAATTCTAGAAGATTTGTCAAGCATGATTTCCCCTTCATAACTCCATGCTGACTTGGACCGATCCTGTCACTGCTTTACAAATGCGCTGCTATTTCATCCTTAATAATTGATTCCAACATTTTCCCCACTACTGATGTCAGGCTAACCGGTCTATAATTATGCGCTTTCTCTCTCCCTCCCTTTTTCAAAAGTGGTGTTACATTAGCTACCCTCCAGTCCATCGGAACTGATCCAGAGTCGATAGGCTGTTAGACAATGATCACCAATGCATCCACTATTTCTAGGGCACTTCCTTAATACTCTGGGATGCAGACTATCAGGCCCCGGGGATTTATCAGCCTTCAATCCCATCAATTTCCCTAACACAATTTCCCGCCGAGTAAGGATATCCTTCAGTTCCTCCTTCTCACTAGACCCTTGGTCCCCGAGTACTTCCGGAAGGTTATTTGTGTCTTCCTTTGTGAAGACAGAACCAAAGTATTTGTTCAATTGGTCTGCCATTTCTTTGTTCCTCATCATAGATTCACCTGAATCCGACTTGCAAGGGACCTACGTTTGTCTTCACTAATCTTTTTCTCTTCACATATCTATCGAAGCTTTTGCAGTCAGTTTTTGTGTACCCGGCAAGCTTCTTCTCATACTCTATTTTCCCCCTCTTAATTAAACCCTTTGTCCTCCTCTGCTGAATTCTAAATTTCTCCCAGTCTTCAGGCTTGCTGCTTTTTCTGGCCAATTTTATGCCTCTTCCTTGGATTTAACACTATCCTAAATTTCCCTTGTTAGCCACGGTTGAGCCACTTTCCCCATTTTATTTTTACTCCAGACAGGGATGTACAATTGCTGAAGTTCATCCATGTGATCTTTAAATGTTTGCCATTGCCTATCCACCGTCAACCTTTAAGTATCATTTACCAGTCTATTCTAGCCTATTCACGCCTCAAACCATCGAAGTTATCTTTCCTTAAGTTCAGGACCCTAGTTTCTGAATTAACTGGTATGAGACGTGAATTGACTAGGATAGACTGGCGAATGATACTTAAAGGATTGACGGTGGATAGGCAATGGCAGACATTTAAAGATCACATGGATGAACTTCAAGAATTATACATCACTGTGTGGCGTAAAAATAAAACGAGGAAGGTGGTTCAACCGTGGCTAACAAGGGAAATTAGGGATAGTGTTAAATCCAAGGAAGAGGCATATAAATTGGCCAGAAAAAGCAGCAAACCTGAGGACTGGGAGAAATTTAGAATTCAGCAGGTGAGGACAAAAGGTTTAATTAGGAGGGGGAAAATAGAGTATGAGAGTAAGCTTACAGGGGACATAAAAACTGACTGCAAAAGCTTCTATAGATATGTGAAGAGAAAAAGATTAATGAAGCCAAATGTCGGTCAGAATCAGGTGAATTTATAATGGGGAACAAAGAAATGGCAGACCAATTGA
The DNA here is from genome assembly GCF_044704955.1 of Pristiophorus japonicus. Lineage (NCBI taxonomy): Eukaryota > Metazoa > Chordata > Chondrichthyes > Pristiophoridae > Pristiophorus > Pristiophorus japonicus. Next base: position 110,082,926 of record NC_091977.1, on the reverse strand, counting down.
ACAAATACTTTGGTTCTGTCTTCACGAAGGAAGGCACAAATAACCGTCCGGAAATACTGGGGGACCGAGGGTCTAGCGAGAAGGAGGAACTGAAGGAAATCCTTATTAGTCAGGAAATTGTGTTTGGGAAATTGATGGGATTGAAGGTTGATAAATCCCCAAGGCCTGATAGTCTGCATCCCAGAATACTTAAGGAAGTGGCCCTAGAAATAGTGAATGCATTGGTGGTAATTTTCCAACATTCTATAGACTCTGGATCAGTTCCTATGGATTGGAGAGTAGCTAATGTAACCCCACTTTTTAAAAAAGGAGTGGGAGAGAAAACAGGTAATTATAGACCAGTTAGCCTGACATCGGTAGTGGGGAAAATGTTGGAATCAATTATTAAAGATGTAATAGCAGCGCATTTTGAAAGCAGTGACAGGGTTGGTCCCAGTCAGCATGGATTTATGAAAGGGAAATCATGCTCGACAAATCTTCTTGAATTTTTTGAGGATGTAACTAGTAGAGTGGACAAGGGAGAACCAGTGGACGTGGTGTATTTGGACTTTCAAAAGGCTTTTGACAAGGTCCCACACAAGAGATTAGTGTGTAAAATTAAAGCACATGGTATTGGGGTAATGTATTGACGTGGATAGAGAACTGGTTGGCAGACAGGAAGCAAAGAGTAGGAATAAACGGGTCCTTTTCAGAATGGCAGGCAGTGACTAGTGGGGTGTCGCAAGGTTCAGTGCTGGGACCCCAGCTATTTATAATATACATTAATGATTTAGACGAAGGAATTGAATGTAATATCTCCAAGTTTGAAGATAACATTAAGCTGGATGGCAGTGTGAGCTGTGAGGAGGATGCTAAGAGGCTGCAGGGTGACTTGGACAGGTTAGGTGAGTGGGCAAATGCATGGCAGATGCAGTATAATGTAGATAAATGTGAGGTTATCCACTTTGGGGGCAAAAACACAAAGGCAGAATATTATCTGAATGGTAGCAGATTAGAAAAAGGGGTGGTACAACGAGACCTGGGTGTCATGGTACATCAATCATTGAAAGTTGGCATGCAGGTACAGCAAGTGGTGAAGAAGGCAAATGGCATGTTGGCCTTCATAGCGAGAGGATTTGAGTATAGGAGCAGGGAGGTCTTACTGCAGTTGTACAGGGCCTTCATGAGGCCACACCTTGAATATTGTGTACAGTTTTGGTCTGAGGAAGGACATTCTTGCTATTGAGGGAGTGCAGCGAAGGTTCACCAGACTGATTCCTGGGATGGCAGGACTGACATATGAAGAAAGACTGGATCGACTAGGCTTATATTCACTGGAATTTAGAAGAATGAGAGGAGATCTCATAGAAACATAAAATTCTGACGGGATTGGACAGGTTAGATGCAGGAATGTTCCCGATGTTGGGGAAGTCCAGAACCAGGGTTAACAGTCTAAGGATAAGGCGTATGCCATTTAGGACCGAGATGAGGAGAAACATCTTCACTCAGAGAATTGTAAACCTGTGGAATTCTCTACCACAAAGTTGTTGAGGCCAGTTCGTTAGATATATTCAAAAGATGTGGCCCTTACAGCTAAAGAGATCAAGTGGTATGGAGAGAAAAAATTGCATGTCAGCCATGATCATATTGAATGGAGGTGCAGGCTCGAAGGTCCGAATGGCCTACTCCTGCACCTATTTTCTATGTTTCTATGTTACCAGTTAAAAATTCATAGGTGCGCCAACGTTTCATCTCTGTCGGCTCTCATTATAGCTGAGTAATAAATGCACTGTGTACTTTATTACTAAGCCACACACACCACTGGTTCCCAGATCAGTCCTTGGTGTGTGTTGAGTTCGTTGATCTCAGATGGGATGGTGTTTAGAATGCTTAGACTAGCCTCGGTAACCCTGGGCTATGGAGAGGAAAATACATAGAGGATTTCCACTTCTGATTATTATTCAAAGTCTCTTGCCAGAAAATGTGCACTTGTGAACATTGGGTCAGCAAAGGACCAGGCTCCTCTGTAATGTCCCCCAAAACAAACAGTCTGTCAACATTAACTGTCTCAGCTCACGTAGTAAGAGACACTGCTTGAGTGATGGCTACCACTGGTTGTAGATCCCCCAATATACTGGAGAAAAACATTCCAAACTTACTGAAAACTAATATTCGTATTAATCTGATTGCTTTCACAGTTGGAAAAAGATAAAAATTCGAAACCCTGGTAACATTTCAATTTTACCACTCAGCAGAGGCTAAAAACAGCAATTTTGCCAACTGTAATATTTCCACTATTAATTGCAACAATAAGATTCAGTTCATTCTTGAGTCAGTATAGAGTGTCATTAACCTGACCTAATGTTAAGGAAAAGAATCACAGATCTGGTCTTGTGGTTTGTGATGTCATCTGAACTCAAATATGCCACAGATAAAATATCACTCATGGTATGGAACAGTTCCACAAAAAGGGTGATTTTGATGCATCTCACCAAAATACAACACAATCTCATACTCAAGTGTCAAATATTCACACACATCTTCGGTGTACAAAAATACACATCAATGTAAGACAAACGTTTACCATCTTAGGAGGTGGATCCTTTTTGTCCCTTGGAACACAACAAAGCCTGTGGCAGTGAATCCTATGAAAGCTGTAGCTCCTGAAGAATCCTTAAAGATAAAAGATAAACATTTACATTACTTTCAACAGACTACAGTCTAGAAATTAGCCTATAAACACGCAACATCTTTGTAACACATTTCTCATTCCACTACTTTAAGGGTAGAGTTAATCTATTTATTTTAGATGGGTTAATCCCTCCATTAAAATTGCAGTCAGAGAACTGCTATACCACTGTATTAAGGGTTCATTCAATAATATCAACATTAATTTCTGGGCTTATGTTATTGGCCATCAAAGAAAAATTCTAGAGTGAACTTAATGTAGATGAGCCTTGGCTTACAAATTGATGTAATTTTAATAGCAAACTCCCTCTGAAACCTAAAACAATTATCCTAAAAACCAATGAATATCAAATTGGTATCATTGTACTGGACACCAGAGGACCAGAATTGCCCACCGCCGGAAACGAGGCGCACCTACCGTTTTTGATGTGTTCTGACCACCCCGTGCATTTGGGTGGCCTAATCGTCGAAATTCAGCACTTCGGGGATTTTGTTCGAGCTTGGCGGAAGCGGGGCAGGGCAGAGTAGCCGAGGCTGTCAGTCATCAGCTGGCACGTCACAATGTCTCTCCTTTTCCGTTAAAGGGAAGAGCCGCTGTGAACTCTGCAGCCACTTTAGTGGCAAACACTGGGCCACCAGGGAGGGTTTCGGCCGGGCCCGCATTCTGGCACCCAAGAGGGGATGCCAGGCTGTTTGTTGGCGGCCCGGCCCAAAACCGTGGCCATAATTGTCGGATTGACCTGGCAGTTGACCGACAAAAGAAAATAACATGGTGGCCGCGACAGTGCGCCCTCCCTTTTAAGGGCGGCCGGGCTGCCAAGCCACAGAGAGTGTACCGACATCAAAAACCTTCGGGGACACCGGTCACCGGCAGAGCCGCTTCCACGAGGCAATATCGGAGAAGGGGCAATTTCCCGAGAGGCAATTTTGTGAGGGGGTCCCCGCCAGTCGGTAAGAGGTTGGCACATGCATGCCGGGGCGGGAAACAGGCGGAGCGGTCCCAGGCACCGCTCCAAAACTCACGAATTTCAAAAATGGCAGCCCCTCCGCGGTGAGTCAGCGGCCAATCCACGCCACCCCGTGACTACTGCTTTCAGCCGGTAAGAAACCTTGTCAGAAGGGGCAATTTTGGCCCCCAGGAGTCTTAGATCCTGATTGTTCATAAATATTCCTGTAGTCTGTAAATGTTTTATTGGAATTTTCCTGTTTAGTCATGAATTAAAATGTACTTAGAAAGTATGGGACTTTCGAATTGTGCCCATGGCCTGGCCGTGTCTCCATCTCTCATCCTTTTACTGATAATGTAAACATTGAGGTACAGCACGTTTGCCTGTTGAATGATGTGCGGTGAATTGGAAAGAATTCTGCACAAATGTGGGTTGGATCCAAACTTTGCAGAAAGTCATGTAGCAAGAACCGTCAACAAGACATTATGACCAGGGTTGATGGGAAAACCATTAAAAGGTAGGATCAATGAATACAGAGGCCATATACTCGTTTGACTTTAGGAAGCAGCATCCAACATCCATACACATTCCAGTTGTCACAGATAGTGATCTAGTTGTTTTTTCCCCCCTCCCTAGCGCAGGGATGCATATGCCTTTACCAACTGAGCCACTGGAGCAGCTAGTATAATTTCCAAGATTTCTTGCAGTTATGTCATTGCATTAATTCTGGGTTAAATCTTCAAAATGTGATATGGTATTTAACTGCAGTCAAGTCAGACATTTATGAGACTAATACCAAGGCAGAGATATTTGATAAGGCCTGAAAACGGGCGGGAGCACCACAGGGCAAGATTAATTTGCTGCTGCCTGCTAATTTAAATGATTTTAGCACACAGCCCTGAGACTATCGTGCTGCTGACAGGCTGCGTGCTCAGTAGGAGGCCCAAGGTCGCGTTTCTAGAGCAACGCTGCATTTCCTTAAAGTAAGGCTGTTCGTTTTCAAGGCAGTCTCTAGCCCTTAAAGGTGAATTACTTCACGAAAAATAAAATTGAAAAACAATTCTAAATTAGGCAATCTCACATCCCACTTTTCCCTCATCCCACAATCTATTGTACAAGCTGCATGTGGTATAAGCATGCAGCATTTGTATTCCCACCCTCCCCTCAGCACAACCCTACCATTGTGCCTTCCTCATTTCAGACACGCAAGAAATCCAGCCTGCCCAGCCAGTGGCTGACCAAGAAGAGGCACAGGAGAGTGAAGAAGAAGAAACACCGTCACTTGATTTCACACTTCCAGCCACCAGCTCCTCGAGGTCGTTCTGCAAGGCCATCTGCAGTATCCCCCACTGAAAGTCAGCAGCCACTGGGGTAGCACTGCGTAACATCACTAGGATAGGCAAAGGCAGACAGAATCATCGAATCATAGAATGGTTATAGCACAGAAGGCCTTTCGGCCCGTCGAACCCATGTCTACTCTCAGCTAGTCCCACTCCCCTGCCCTTTCCTGGAGCTCGACAATTTTCTTTCCTTCAGATACTTATCCAACTCCCTTTTGAAAGATAAAATTGAGTCTGCCTCCACCATTCTTTCAGGCAATGCATTCCAGATCTTAACCACTCGCTGTGTAAAAAAGCTTTTTCTTACATCGCCTTTGGTTCTTTTGCCAATCACCTTAAATCTGTGTCCTCTGAGTCTTGACCCTTCTGCCAATGGGAACAGTTTCTCTCTATCTACTCTGTCCAGACCCCTCATAATTTTGAGCATCTCTATCAAATCTCTTCTCAACCTTCTCTGCTCCAAGGAGAACACCCCAGCTTCTTCAGTCTATCAATGTAACTGAAGTCCTTTATTCCTGGAATCTTCTTGTAAATCTTTTCTGCACCTTCTCTAAGGCCTTCATATTCTTCTTAAAGTGTGGTGCCCAGAATTGGACACAGTACTCCAGTTGGGGCCGAACCAGTGTGTTATACAGGTACATCATGCTTCCAGTTGTTGAGTGAGCAGTATGCTTCTGCGCAGCTTCTGCTTCATTGGTAGCAGTCACTCTGATTTTAAAATCGAGGTGTGGCTCAACTGGGAGCCAGTGTAGGTCAGTGAGCACAGGGGTGATGGGTGAATGGGACTTGGTGCAAGTTGGGACACAGGCAATGCAGTTTTGGGTGATCTCAAGTTTACACAGGGTGGAACGTGGGAGGCCAGCCAGGAGTGCGTTGGAATAGTCAAATCTAGAGGTGACAAAGGCATGGATAAGGGTTTCAGCGGCGGATGAGCTGAGGCAGGGGCGGAGGTGGAAATAGGCGATCTTAGTAATGGCCTGGATATGTGGTCGGAAGCTCATTTCAGAATCAAATACGACACCAAGGTTCTATGTTCCCTGTAAATATTTTTGGGACTGTTTGGCCCCGTGGGCCATTCCAAGCACTGCGTGCGCGGTTTTTACACTGAAATGCCGGCAAACCGGCTGTGAGGGTTCCTTGGAACAGTGCCTTACAGGGAACACTGCCAAGATTACGAACAGTCTGGTTCAGCCTCAGACAATTGCCAGGGAGAGAGATGGAGTCAGTGGCTAGGGGACGGAGAAATTTCTGCTCATCCAGTACTGGATGTCGGACAAGGAGTCTGACAATTTAGAGACCGTGGATGGGTCGCGAGAGATGGTGGTGAGGTAGAGCTGGGTGTTGTCAGCTACATGTGGAAATTGACGGTGTTTTCGGATGAGAAATAGGAGGGGGACAAGGATAGATCTTTGGGGGACACCAGAGTTAATTATGCGGGAGCGGGAAGAAAAGCCATTGCAAGTAATGAAGGTAAGGAATCTGCTTCCTCCGCTCTTGCAGGCAGTGCATTCCAGATCATCACAACTTGTTGCATAAAAAAAAAATATCATGTCTCCAGGATTCATTGCAATCTACAAATCCCAAGCTTTCGAATTAAAATTGATTGATGTTAGGGTGCAGTTTTACAGACATCCTGTGACTAGGGTTGGCAGTCCTCCAGGATTGTCTTGGAGTCTCCAGGAACAAAAGATTAATCTCCCACAGACTACTTCGAGCAACCTGGGAGAAAACATATTGATGCTTTGAAATAAAGTACGCATTTTAATGTTTTTTCAGCACTTTTATTTATCAGTTATAAAAATATCAGAGATAGTGAAAGAAAAAGCAGTTTAACTGACAGTTAAGGATCATCTAATTGGGTAACAAAGAGTCTATTGACGTTCCAATTGCCGTGGGCTTCACTCCAATAGCCCAAGAACCTACCTACTTGTTCTCTTTATTGCTGTTGCTTTTCTCTACTTCTCGCTCCTCCTTTAAGACATTCCTTAAAACCTACCTCTTTGACCAAACTTTTGGTCGTCTGCCCTGATTTCTCCTCCTGTGGCTTGGTGTCAAATTTTTTGTCTTATAATACTCTTGTGAAGCTCCTTGGGATGCTTTACTACATTAAAGATGCTATATAAATACAAATTGTTGTTGTTATTATGCATCTATTCAGTATCCCCAAATTGCTTTCTTGTGGGGTGTCTGTAGAATAACGTTGATCTAATATTGCTGCTGTTATCTTGAGCAATGTTGATAGGGTGAGACAAAGTAGGCTGCGAGGAGGCTCGTGTGGAGCATAAACACCTGCACAGACTGTTCTGTTTCTGTGTTGTAAATTCTATGTAATTCTATGTAATCATTATTTCCACACTTTTGTATTCTATACTTCTATTTATGAAGCCCAGGAACCTGTAAGCCTTTTTAACTGCTCTTTCAACCTGCCCTGCCACCTTCAATGATTTATGCATACATACCCCCAGGTCTCTCTGTTTGTGCACCCCTTTTAGAATTGTACCATTTAGTTTATATGTCCTTTCCTCATTCTTTCTACCAAAATGCATCACTTCACACTTTTCTGCATTAAATTTCATCTGCCACATTTCACCAGCTTGTCTTTGTCTTCCTGAAGTCTATCATTCTCCTCCTCACTGTTCACTATACTTCCAAGTTTTGTGTCATCTGCAAATTTTGAAATTGTGCCCTGTACACCCACATCCAAGTCATTACTTTATATCAAGAAAAGCAATGGTCCTAGAACCAACTCCTGGGAAACACGATTGTATACCTTCCTCCAGTCCGAAACACATCATTCACCACTACTCTCTGTTTCCTGTCACTTAGCCAATTTTGTATCCATGCTGCCATTGTCCCTTTTATTCCTTGGGCTTCAATTTTGTTGGCAAGCCTATTATGTGGCAATTTGTCGAATGCCTTTTGGAAATCCATATACACTACATCAACCAAATTACCCTCATCAACCCTCTCTGTTACCTCATCAAAAAACTCGATCAAGGTTGAATAGTGTTTTCATTCAGTGGGATGTTTTTAAGAAACAGCCTTGCATTGGTCAGTGAGTCGGGAGGTCGGCGCATCGGTAAGGCCCTGAAGTCAGTGAGTCGGTAAGGCCCTGAGGTCAGCGAGTCGGTAAGGCCCTGAGGTCAGCGAGTCGGTAAGGCCCTGAGGTCGGTGAGTCGGGAGGTCGGCGAGTGGGTAAGGCCCTGAGGTCGGTGAGTCGGGAGGTCGGCGAATGGGTAAGGCCCTGAGGTCGGTGAGTCGGGAGGTCAGTGAGTCGGTAAGGCCCTGAGGTCAGCGAGTCGGTAAGGCCCTGAGGTCGGTGAATCGGGAGGTCGGCGAGTCGGTAAGGCCCTGAGGTCGGTGAGTCGGGAGGTCGGTGAGTCGGTAAGGCCCTGAGGTCGGTGAGTCGGGAGGTCGGTGAGTCGGTAAGGCCCTGAGGTCGGTGAGTCGGTAAGGCCCTGAGGTCGGTGAGTCGGGAGGTCGGTGAGTCGGTAAGGCCCTGAGGTCGGTGAGTCGGGAGGTCGGCGAGTCGGTAAGGCCCTGAGGTCAGCGAGTCGGTGAGTCGGGAGGTCGGCGAATAGGTAGGCCCTGTGAGGTCGGCGAGTCGGGAATTCAAAGACCGGGAGTTCGGAGACCTCAGAGGTCGGTGAGGTAAGTTGGTAAGTAGCTCTCTTTTCTCTATTTCTTTTAGGTTGGGAGTTCGGAGGCCAAGAGGTCGGGAGGCCACAGAGGTCGGTGAGTTTGGGAGGCCACTGAGGTCAGTGAGGTGAGCTGGTAATAGCTCTCTTTTCTCTATTTCTTTTTAAAGTAGATTTTAAACTAAAAAAGGCTAACTAGAGGGATGGCAGTGAAGCCCAGTCCCGTGGAGTGCACATCCGGTGGCATGTGGGAGTCCTGGATGCTTCGCGCAGCCGAGATAACCATGTGTGCAGGAGATGTCTCCAGCTTGAACTGCTCGAGCTCCGCGTTTCAGAGCTGGAGCAGCGGTGGAGTCAATAAGGTGCATCCACGAGGCTGAGAACTACGTGGATAGCACGTTTCAGGAGGTGGTCGTCCCGCATCTTAAAGGCATGCAGGTGGAGGGGAAGTAGGTGACCACCAGGCGTAGTAAGTGTGCTAGGCAAGTAGTGCGGGAGACCCCCGAGAGTCCATCGCGCTTTCAAACCAATATTCACTTGTGAGTATCGGTAAGGAGGATGGTGCCTCTGGGGAGTGCAGCCAGAGCCAAGTCCAAGACACCACGGGTGGCTCAGCTGCATAGGGGGAAGGGACGAAGAACAAAAGAGCCCTAGTGATAAGGTGTTTCTGCAGCTTAGACGTGACTCCCGAATGATTTTGTGCCTCCCTGGTGCCAGGGCCAAGGATAATAGAGTGGACGCAGGGCATCCTGGGGGGGTGGGGAAGTCGTGGTCCATATCGGGACCAACGACATAGGTAAAATAAATGATGAGGTCCTACAGGAAGAATTCAGGGAGCTAAGAAGAAAATTATTGGGTCGGACCTCAAAGGTAGTATTCTCCGGGTTACTACTGGTGCCGCATGCTAATGAGTATAGGAATAGAAGGATAGAGGGGATGAACATGTGGCTGGAAAGTTGGTGTACGAGGGAGGGCTTTAAATTCTTGAGGCATTGGGACCACTTCTGGGGGAGATGGGACCTGTACAAACCGGATGGGTTGCACCTCAACAGCGGCGGGACCAATATCCTCAAGGGGAGTTTTGCTAGTGCAGTTGGGAGAGTTTAAACTAGCTTGACAGGGAGATGGGAACCTGAGAACGAATTCAAAAGGGAAGGAAGTAAAGCTGAAATTGGATAACAAGAATCTAAAAAGCAAATCTGTAAAACAGAGGAAACAGCGTTTAGTATGTAGTAACCAAGGAGGTCTTACTTTAATGCAAGGAGTATAGCGAATAAGGCGGATGAGCTAAGAGCACAGGTAGACACTTGGGAGTATGACATTATAGCCATTACAGAAACATGGCTGAAAGAGGGACATGTTTGGCAGATCAATATTCCTGGCTACAGGATTTTTAGACAAGATAGAGGTGGGGGGGGTAAAAAGTGAGGGGGTTGCGGTACTGATGAAAGAAAATATTACAGCGGTGAGAGGGATGATATGTTAGACGGATCATCAAATGAGGCCATATGGGTTAAATTGAAAAATAAAAAAGGGGTGATCACACTGCTGGGCCTGTATTATAGACCCCCAAATAGTGGGAGGGAGATCGAGGAGCAAATATGTAGGCAAATTGCTGTGAAGTCCAAAAACCATAGGGTCGTAATAGTAGGGGATTTTAACTATCCAAATATTGATTGGGACAAATATAGTGTGAAGGTTATAGAGGGTGTGGAATTCCTGAAATGCATTCAAGAGAACTTTTTTAGTCAATATGTAGCAAGCCCAACACGAGAGGGGGCGGTCTTGGATTTAGTTATGGGGAATGAAGCTGGACAGGTTGAAGGGGTATTAGTGGGAGAGCACTTGGGTGCCATTGACCATAATTCAGTCAGATTCAAGCTGGTTATGGATAAGGACAAGGATAGGCCTGGAATAAAAGTTCCGAATTGGGGAAGCGTTAATTTTGCTAAGTTAAGGAGTGATTTGGCCAAGGTGGACTGGAAACAGCTACTTGTGGGTAAATCAGTGTCGGAACAGTGGGAGGCATTTAAGGAGGAGATCCGGAAGGCTCAGGCCAAACATGTTCCCTTAAAGAAAAAGGTTGGGAAAAATAATTCTAGAGCCCCCTGGATGTCTAGGGACTTACAGGGGAGGATTAAGAAAAAAAGGGATGCTTATGTCATATATCAACGGCTAAATACTACAGAATCTTTAGAGGAATGTAGAAAGTTAAGGGGCAAAATAAAAAAGGATATTAGGAATGCTAAGAGAAAGCATGAGAATTTCTTGGCCAGTAAAATTAGAAAAACCCTAAGATGTTCTATAAATAGATTAAGAGTAAGAGGGTAACTAAAGAAAGGGTAGGGCTTATTAGAGATCACGAGGGTAATCTTTGTGTGGAGCGGAAGATGTTGGGAGGGTTCTTAACGAATACTTTGCATCTGTTTTCACAGATACTGCTATCAAGGAGGAGTGTGATATTCTGGATGAAATAAATATAATGAGGAAGTGTTCAGGGGTTTAGCAGCTTTGAAAGTAGATAAGCCTCGGATGAAATGCATCCCAGGCTGTTGAGCGAAGTAAGAGGAAATAGCAGAGGCCGTGATCATAATTTTCCAGTCCTCTTTGGATCTGGGCATGGTGTGGAGGATTGGAGGACTGCTAATGTAGTATCCTTGTTTAAGAAGGGAGATAGGGATAGGCCGAGTAATTACAGGCCTGTCAGCCTAACCTCAGTGGTGGGGAAATTATTGGAAAAAATCCTGAAAGACAGGATAAAGCTGCATTTGGAAAGGCAAGGATTAATTAGGGACAGTCAGCACGGATTTGTTAAGGGAAGATCGTGTCTGACCAAGCTGATTGAATTTTTTGAGGAGGTAACCAAGAGGGTGAATGAGAGTAGTGCGTACGATGTAGTATATATGGACTTTAGCAAAGCTTTTGATAAGGTCCCGCATGGTAGACTGGTCATGAAGGTTAAAGCCCATGGGATACAGGGCAAAGAGGCAAGTTGGATCCAAAATTGGCTTAGAGGAAGGAAGCAAAGAGTAATGATTGATGGATATTTTTGTGACTGGAAGGATGTTTCCAGTGGGGTTCCACAGGGCTCAGTACTGGGTCCCTTGCTTTTTGTGGTATATATCAACGATTTAGATTTGAATATAGGGAGTATGATTAAGAAGTTTGCAGACGATACTAAAATTGGCTGTGTGGTTGATAATGAAGAAGAAAGTCATGGGCTGCAGGAGGATGTCAATTTACTGGTCAGGTGGGCAGAGCAGTGGCAAATGAAATGTAATTCAGAGAAGTGTGAGGTGATGCACTTTGGGAGGGATAATAAGGAAAGGGTATACACATTAAGTGATAGGCTACTTAATAGTGTAGATGAACAAAGGGACCTTGGAGTGCTTGTCCACAGATCCCTGAAAGTAGCAGGCCAGGTGGATAAGGTGGTTAAGAAGACATATGGAATGCTTGCCTTTATTGGTCGAGGCATAAAATATAAGAGCAGGGAGGTTATGCTTAAATTGTATAATACGCTGGTTAGGCCACAGCTGGAGTACTGCATGCAGTTCTGATCACCGTATTATAGGAAGGACGTGTTTGTACTAGAGAGGGTGCAGAGGAGATTTACTAGGATGCTGCCTGGAATGGAGAATCTTAGTTATGAGGACAGATTGGATAGGCTGGGTTTGTTCTCATTGGAACTGAGGAGGTTGAGAGGAGACCTCTGAGGTGTACAAAATATTGAGGGGCCTGGACATAGTGGATAGTGAAGCTCTATTTCCATTGTTGGAGGGGTCTATAATGAGGGGGCATAGTTTTAAGGTGGAAGGTTCAGAGGATATTTGAGGGGGGGGGGGGCTTCTTTATGCAGAGGGTTTGGGGATCTGGAACTCGTTGCCTGAAAGAGTGATGAATGCAGAAACCCTCACCACTTTTAAGGGATGGTTGGATGGGCACTTAAAGTGCAGTAACTTGCAGGGTTACGGACCTAGAGCTGGTAATTGGGATTAGACTAGATGACCTTTTGTTGGATGGAGCAGATATAACGGTAAGTACTGCAGGGAATAGAATACGGCAAGGGTGATCTCCTGGACTAGTTTCGATCGCCTGGATGGGTCAGATAGGAATTTTCCCAGATTTTTTCTCCCTAAATTAGCCTGGGTTTTTATCTGGTTTTTGCCTCTCCCAGGAGATCACATGGCTCTGGTTGGGGTGAAGTGTAGAATGTTTTAGAATAAGGGGTGTCGCAGTTGTGGTGAGGCGGATTTGTTGGGCTGGGTGTTCTTTGCCTTTCCGTCATTGTTTATAGGTTTATATGTAACCTTTAGGGCTGCTGACGAAGGGCCGTGTGGCTCTTTGTCGGCTGGCGCGGACACAATGGGCCGGAATGGCCTCCTTCTGCGCTGTAGATTTCGATGTTTCTAAGTTGGTTAACACGATTTGCCTTTAACAAATCTGTGTTGGCTTTCCCTAACTAATTCAGCCCTATTAAAGTGACTGTTAATTTTGTCCCTGATTACTGTTTTTAAAAGCTGCCCCACTATCAAGGTTAAACTGACTAGCCTGTAGTTGCTAGTTGCGGGAGATCGAGCAGCGTCGGAGGAGGCAGCACAGAGAGGCCTATAAAAAGGCCCAGTGTGGTGAGTCGGAGAGGCCAGCCTGTGCAGCTGCAGCAGGGAGAGAAGGCAAAAAAGAAGTAGAAAGAAATCGAAAGGTGACGTCACAGCCAAGGGGGTAAGTGATTGGTAAGTAGTTTTTCTTTTTCTTTCCTAGATCAGTCAGTAACCTTTAGCATTGTTGTTGCCAATTTAAGTTTCTTTAAGGGTTAAGTCATGGCAGGACAGCTCGGACACGTGTTATGCTCCTCCTGTACTATGTGGAAGGTCAGGAACGCTTCCGGTGTTCCTGACGACTACGTGTGCGGGAAGTGTATCCGGCTGCAGCTCCTGATGGACGCGTTGCGGCCCTGGAGCTGCGGGTGGATTCACTCTGGAGCATGCACGATGCTGAGAATGACGTTTAATGAGTTGGTCTTACCACAGGTAAAGGGTACACAGCCAGATAGGGGTTGGATGACCAACAGGAAGAGCAGTGGAAGGAAGGTAGTGCAGGGGTCCCCTGTGGTCATCTCCCTGCAAAACAGATACACCGCTTTGGGTACTGTTGAGGGGGATGACTAATAAGGGGAGGGCAGCAGCAGCCAAGTTCATGGCACCGTGGGTGGCTCTGTTGCACAGGAGGGCAGGAAAAAGAGTGGGAGAGCTGTAATGATAGGGGATTCAATTGTAAGGGGAATAGATAGACGTTTCTGCGGCCGCAATCGAGACTCCAGGAAGGTATGTTGCCTCCCTGGTGCAAGGGTCAAGGATGTCTCGGAGCGGGTGCAGGACATTCTGAAAAGGGAGGGTGAACAGCCAGTTGTCGTGGTGCATATAGGTACCAACGATATAGGTAAAAAAATGGGATGAGGTCCTACGATACGAATTTAGGGAGCTAGGAGCTAAATTAAAAAGTAGGACCTCAAAAGTAATCTCAGGATTGCTACCAGTGTCACATGCTAGTCAGAGTAGGAATCGCAGGATAGCTCAGATGAATACATTGCTTGAGGAGTGGTGCACAAGGGAGGGATTCAAATTCCTGGGACATTGGAACCGATTCTGGGGGAGGTGGGACCAGTACAAACTGGACGGTCTGCAGCTGGGCAGGACCGGAACCAATGTCCTAGGGGGAGCGTTTGCTAGTGCTGTTGGGGAGGAGTTAAACTAATATAGCAGTGGGATGGGAATCTATGCAGGGAGACAGAGGGAAATAGAAAGAAGAAAAGTAAAAGTGGAGGGCAGAGAAACCTAAGGCAAAAAGCAAAAAGGGCCACATTACACCAAAATTCTAAAGGGGCAAAGTGTATTAGGGATGGTTTTCTAGACCAACATGTCGAGGAACCAACTAGGGAGCTGGCCATCCTAGACTGGGTGATGTGTAATGAGAAAAGACTAATTAGCAATCTTGTTGTGCGAGGCTCCTTGGGGAAGAGTGACCATAACATGGTAGAATTCCTTCTTAAGATGGAGAGTGACACAGTTAATTCAGAAACTAGGGTCCTGAACAGACTGGAGGGTAGCTAATGTAACACCACTTTTTAAAAAGGGGAGAGAGAAAGCGGGTAATTATAGACCGGTTAGCCTGACATCAGTAGTGAGGAAAACGTTGGAATCAATTATTAAGGATGAAAGCAGCGCATTTGGAAAGCAGTGACAGGATCGGTCCAAGTCAGCATGGATTTATGAAGGGGAAATCATGCTTGACAAATCTTCTGGAATTTTTTGAGGATGTAACTAGTAGAGTGGACATGGAAGAACCAGTGGATGTGGTGGATTTGGACTTTCAAAAAGCTTTTGACAAGGTCCCACACAAGAGATTGGTGTGCAGAATCAAAGCACATGGTATTGGGGGTAATATACTGACGTGGATAAAGAACTGGTAGGCAGACAGCAAACAGAGTGTCGGGATAAAGGAGTCCTTTTCAGAATGGCAGGCAGTGACTAGTGGAGTGCCGCAGGGCTCAGTGCTGGGACTCCAGCTCTTTACAATATACATCAATGATTTGGATGAAGGAATTGAGTGTAATATCTCCAAATTTGACGATGACACTAAACTGGGTGGCGGTGTAAGCTATGAGGGGGACACTAAGAGGCTGCAGGGTGACTTGGACAGGTTAGGGGAGTGGGCAAGTGTATGGCAGATGCAGTATAATGTGGATAAATGTGAGGTTATCCACTTTGGGGGCAAAAACACGAAGACAGAATATTATCTGAATGGCGGCAGATTAGGAAAAGGAGAGGTGCAACGAGACCTGGGTGTCATGGTTCATCAGTCATTGAAAGTTGGCATACAGGTACAGCAGACGGTGAAGAAGGCAAATGGTATGTTGGCCTTCATAGCTAGGGGATTTACGTATAGGAGCAGAGAGGTCATACTGCAGTTGTACAGGGCATTGGTGAGGCCTCACATCGAATATTGTGTTCAGTTTCGGTCTCCTAATCTGAGGAAGGACGTTCTTGCTATTGAGGGAGTGCAGCAAAGGTTCACCAGACTGATTCCTGGGATGGCAGGACTGACATATGAGGAGAGACTGGATCAACTGGGCCTTTATACATTGGAATTTAGAAGGATGAGAGGGGATCTCATAGAAACGCAGAAGATTCTGATGGGACGGGACAGGTTAGATGCGGGTAGAATGTTCCCGATGTTGGGGAAGTCCAGAACCAGGGGGCACAGTCTTAGAATAAGGGGTAGGCCATTTATGACTGAGATGAGGAGAAACATCTTCACTCAGAAAGTTGTTAACCTGTGGAATTCCCTGCCACAGAGATTTGTTGATGCCAGTTCATTGGATATATTCCAAAGGGAGTTAGATATGGCCCTTACGGCTAAGGGGATCAAGGGGTATGGAGAGAAAGCAGGAAAGGGGTACTGAGGGAATGATCAGCCATGATCTTATTGAATGTTGGTGCAAGCTCGAAGGGCCGAATGGCCTACTCCTGCACCTATTTTCTATGTTTCTATGTTTATCTTTACACTCTTTTTTGAACAATGGTGTAATATGTAATTCTCCAGTCCTCTGGCACAGCTCCATAGCTATGGATGGGCACTCACTAAGGGACTGCACAATGATGATTAGTTGATTTTTTAATGTAATATTGGATGCATATATGGATAAAGGTAGATTGGAAAATTTGCTTTATGGTGGCTTTTATTTCAGCATTGTGGCCGAGGACATGGTGATGGTCTGTAACAGAGGGAAGGTCTATGTGGGACCAAGTCAAAGAACAAGTTATTATTTAAATAGAGAAAGATTGCAAAGTGCCGCAGTACAGCGGGACCTGGGGGTACTTGTGCATGAAACACAAAAGGATAGTATGCAGGTACAGCAAGTGATCAGGAAGGCCAATGGAATCTTGGCCTTTATTGCAAAGGGGATGCATTATAAAAGCAGGGAAGTCTTGCTACAGCTATACAGGGTATTGGTGAGGCCACACCTGGAATACTGCGTGCAGTTTTGGTTTCCATATTTACGAAAGAATATACTTGCTTTGGAGGCAGTTCAGAGAAGGTTCACTAGGTTGATTCCGGGAATGAGGGGGTTGATTTATGAGGATAGGTTGAGGAGGTTGGGTCTCTGCTCATTGGAATTCAGAAGAATGAGGGGTGATTTTATCAAAACGTATAAGATTATGAGGGAGCTTGACAAGGTGGATGCAGAGAGGATGTTTCCACTAATGGGAGAGACTAGAACTCGAGGGCATGATCTTAGAATAAGGGGCCGCCCATTTAAAACTGAGATGAGGATGAATTTCTTCTCTCAGAGGGTTGTAAATCTGTGGAATTCGCTGCCTCAGAGAGCTGTGGAAGCTGGGACATTGAATAAATTTAAGACAGAAATAGACAGTTTTTTAAATGATAAGGGGTTATGGGGAGCGGGTGGGGAAGTGGAGCTGAGTCCGTGATCAGATCAGCCATGATCTTATTGAATGGCGGAGCAGGCTCGAGGGGCCATATGGCCTACTCCTGCTCCAATTTCTTATGTTCTTATGTAAATGTTGAAAGGGGAATTGGGGTTATGTTCACTGGTACCACAGGCGGATGATTCGATCCCAGATATCCCAGCCAGAAAGAGACCGTCTTGGTTGCCTCCTTCCTTCCACTTCCTCCTCTTCTACTTTTTCCTCTTCTGCTTCTTCCCCTTCACTCTGCGAGCAGCATTCTCCCCTTTACTACCTCCGCTTCATCTCCATGTGATGTTGCAGTCCAAGGGGATTGCAACTAGAGCGGTCATTATTGGAGTAGTTGCTTGGTGCAATACATTTAAAAAGTTGTTAAAATGTGCAGGGAGTGGTGTTGGATGCTTGCAAAGCTTTGGATATTAAAGGAAGGTCTCTGAGAACAACACTTGGGAGCAACTAGAGCCTCCAGTTTTGGTGCCGGGCTGAGGTCACAGCACTCTGTACTCCCACTGGCCTAGTGTAGGCCCCTGAAATCACTGCAGAGCTCGCAGCGTGCCCTCCACCTTTAACGGAAAGGGAGGGCCCTTGAAACACGTCAGTACTATGCGGAAAGGCCAACTCCGACTTTCATCCAGGTAGCACCCCTGAGCAGGCAGTGGAGCACCCGATATTGTGCTTCATTTCCTCCCGGGGCAGTAAGCCCAGTTTCGCTTCCGGGGAGGGACTTCGACGCCAGGCGCAGAATCTCCGGCAGCGCAAAGGTTATCGCCCCGTTCGGCCCCCAAAGGATTATAGCTTGAAAAATCAAGACATATGGGCTGAAATTCATGCACGCCAGAAAGCTGGTGCATCTATGAATTTTTATCTGGTTTTACCGCTCGATGCAATGAGGCGGCCTTCCAATCGATTTTCTGCACTTATAACTTTTTTTCGCGTCGGACCAGAAGTTGGTCATAATGGGGCAGAAGTGCGGTGGCAAGTGCTGGTGAGGGGCGGAAGTTGGGGCGGGACCGAGTCTCTGCCGCTGTCACTCACCGGCAGAGTGGTGATGACGTCACTGCGCGTGTACGTCACCACATCGCTCCCCTCATTAAAAGAGGAGAGAATTGCCGATTCTGTACGCTCGGCCACTGGGCCACCAGGGGGGGTTTCAGCCAGTCCAAGAGGGGATGCCAGTCTGCCTGTTCATGGCTCGACTGAACCAGTGGGCACAATAGTCCGTCCGACATGGCAGTCGGCCGGCAAAGAAAATGTCAGCCGCGGCATTGGATCCTCACCTTTAATGGCCGTCGCACAGCCAGCGCAGAGAGAGAGCATGCAAGGTGCACCGACAGAAAAAGGTGATTTTTCAAGGTAAATTTTGGGCGGAGTATTCTGGAGGTGCGTCATAAGCAGCAGTGCACACTTTGATGACACGCTTGCGGTGGTTGACAGCAGTGGGGCAGCAGTGGGGACAGGCCGAAAAATGCCCGAGCTAAATTTGGACTGCAACGCGGTGGCCACTCGATTGTGCCGCATGACCGCAGCAAAACGGCGGTAACGGGCATTATCTGGACCCTGAATTTCGGCCCCATAGAATCACTTTGGGTGGAGCTAAGAAACAACAACGGGCAGAACTCACTGGTGGGAGTAGTTTATAGGCTCCTTAACATTAGTTATAGTGTCAGGAGCAGTATAAATCAGGAAATTAGGTGTGCATGTAACAAAGGTAATACAGTAATCATAGAGGACTTTAATTTTCATATGGAGTGGGCAAACTAAATTTGCAGTAATAATGCGGAGGACGAGTTCATGAATGCATTCGATAATTTTCTAGATCAGTATGTCGAAGACTCAACTCGGGAACAGGTTATTTTAGATCTAGCATTGTACTATGATCTAGCATTGTACTAAGTAATAGCCTTGTCGTAAAGGAGCCTCTGGGAAAGAATATTATAGAATTTTATATTGAGTTTGAGAGTGATTTAGTTGAATTCGAAATTAGGGTCTTAAATCTAAACAAAGCAAACTACGTAGGTTTGAGGGGAGAGTTGGTTGAGGTAGATTGGGAAATCACATTAAAAGATAGACTGTACATAAGTAATGGCAAACATTTAAAGAAATAATTCATAACTTGCAACAACTATACATTCCCTTAAGGAATAAAAAAAACACGGGAAAATGAGTCCAACCGTGGTTAACAAAAGAAGTTAAAAATAATATGAAATTAAAGGAAGAGGCTTATAATGTTGCCAAAAAGAGTAGTACTCCTGAGGATTGGGAGGATTTTAGAATTCAGTAAAGTATGACCACAAAATTAATAGAGAAGGAAAATTGAATGTGAGTGTAAACTAGCAAGAGACATAAAAACGGATTGTTAACGCTTCTATAGGTATGTAAAAAGGAAAAGATTATCAAAAGTAAACATGGGTCCCTTGCAGGCAAAGGCAGGCAAAATTATAATGGGAAATAAGGAAATGGCAGAGACATTAAACAAATACTTTGTATCTGTCTTCACAGGAGAAGAAACAAGAAACATTCTGGAAATAGTGGGGAACACCAAGGATCTAGTGAGAATGAGGAGCGTAAAGAAGTTAGTATTAATAAAGAAATAATACTGGGGAAATTAATGGGACTAAAAGTCAACAAATCCCCTGGATCTGATGGCCTACATCCTAGCGTTTTAAAAGAGGTAGTTACAGAGATAGTGGATGCATTGGTTTTGATCTCCCAGAATTCCCTAGATTCTGGAACGGTCCCCGTGGATTAGAAGGTAGCAAATGTAACCCCGCTATTCAAGAAAGTTGGGAGATGAAAAATAGGGAACTATAGACCAGTTAGCCTGACATGAGTAGTAGGAAAAATGCAAGAATCTATTATTAGAGACGTGGTAACAGGGCACATAGAAAATCATAATATGATTGGGTAGAGTCAACACGGATTTATGAAAGGGACATCCTGTTGACAAATCTATTAGAGTTGTTTGAGGGTGCAGCTGACAGGGTAGATAAGGGGGAACCAGTGAATGTAGTATACTTGGATTTTCAGAAGGCATTTGATAAGGTGCCACAAGAGGTTATTATACCAAATTAGAGCTTATGGGATTGGGGGTAATATATTAACATGGATTGAGGATTAATTAATGGACAGAAAACAGAGAGTAGGAATAAATGGGTCATTTTCAGGTTGGCAGGTTGTAACTAGTGGAGCAAGGATTGGTGCTTGGGCCTCAGCTATTTACAATCGATATCACTGACTTGGATCAGGGGACCAAGTGTAATATATCTAAGTTTGCTGACAATACAAAGATGGGTGGAAAAGTAAGTGTGAGGAGGATGCAAAGAGGCTGTAAAATGCATACAAACAGGTTAAATGATTGGGCAAGGTGACAGATGGAGCATAATGTGGGGAAATGTGAAATTATCCAGTTTGGTTGGAAGAGTAGAAAAGCAGAATATTTTTTAAAGGGTGAGAGACGAGTAAATGTTACTTTTCAAAGAAACTTGGATTTGGATTTGCACACAAATCACAGAAAGTTATCAAGGCAAGCAGTTAGGAAAGCAAATGGTATGATTGCCTTTATTGCAAGGATGTTGGAGTATAAGAAGAAGGAAGTCTTGCTGCAATTATATAGGGCTTTGGTGAGACCACACCAGGAGTAATGTGTACAGTTTTGGTCTCCTTCCTACGGACAGACATACTTAAAGGGGATGCAACGCAGGTTCACTAGATTGATTCCTGGGATGAGAGGGTCATCCTACGAGGAGAGATTGAGTGGAATGGGCCTATATTCTTTGGAGTTTTGAAGAATGAGAGGTGATCTCATGGAAACGTATAAAATTCTTAGAGAGCTTGACAGGGTAAATGCTGAGAGGCTTTTTCCACTGGCTGGAGAGTCTAGAACTAGGGGGTCATAGTTTCACGATAAGGGGTCGGCCATTTAGGACTGAGATGAGGAGAAATTTCTTCACCAGAAGGTTGTGAATCTTTGCAATTCTCTACCCCAAAGTGCTGTGGTTGCTCAGTCATTGAGTATATTCAAGACTAAAATTGATAAGATTTTTGGGCACTAAGGGAATCGAGGGATATGAGGATAGAGTGGGAAAGTGGAGTTAATGTAGAAGATCAGCTATGATCTTACTGAATGGTAAAGTTGGTTTGAGGGGCCATATGGCTTACTCCTGCTCCTATCTCTTACGTTCTAATGTAAGGTAAAGGAAGTTGGACTTGTTTTCTTCGGAAAGGAGAACTCTTCAAACAGCCTATTCAAAATTTTATTGTGCTAAATTATTTATTATTATGAAGGATGAAATCAGAAGTTAAAAATTAAGAAGTTAGGAGTAAGATGTCAATTGAACCAGTAGGCCATTGACGCAGACAGTACAAGTGGGTTCAAGAGGGAATTAAATGTATTGCTCACTAGAAATAGGCCCGGCATGGTAGTGTAGCGGGTATATTACTGGGTTCCCAATCCAGAGCCCTATACTAATGTCATCAGAACATGAGTTCAAATCCCACCGTGGCAGTTTCAGAACTTAAATTCAGTTTAAAAACAAAAAGGAAACCAAATTCCATATCTTGTCTGAATTCACTCAGTTGTATCAAACTTAGTGTCATGTATGTAACCTTCATGTAACTGTAACCCTCATGTAACAACACTGCATACTATATACACCTAAGAAATGCACACCTTGTCCACAGGGGGTGAACTTGTGGGAGACACTCCTAGCCTGGTCTTTCAGGTATAAAAGGGAAAGCTCCACCCACCTTCATCACTTCTTGGTGTTGTGAATAAAGGTCAGGTCACAGAGTGACTTTGTCTGCAGAATGTGCCTCGTGTGAATTTATAGTAGTATGTAAGGATACAACATTTGGCGACGGGAAATGGGAATCAATGACTCACGAGAATGGCCACCGGTAGCACAGAGGAACAGTACTGTGTTGGTGAGGACTGAGACGATTTCGTTGAGAGGCTCCAGCAGAGCTTTGTCACGAAGGACTGGCTGGGAGAGGAAGTGGCTGACCAGCTGTGGAACTAAGACGTATGCGCTGATGAAAGACCTGCTCGCACCCGAGAAGCCGGCGGACAAAATCTTCGAGGAACTCAGCAAATTGATCGGTGAGCACCTCAAACCGGCGAGCAGTATACACATGGCCCGACACCGATTCTATACACACCGACGTCGGGAACGACAGAGCATACCGGACTTTGTTGCGGACCTTCAGCGCTTAGCCAGCCTCTAAGTTCACAGACACCTGCAGGAGGGAGACGTTACGGGATTTCTTCATTGAGGGCATTGGGCATGCCAGGATTTTCAGAAAGCTAATTGAGACCAAGGATTTGACCTTGCAAGCGGCGGCGTTGATGGCTCAGACCTCATGGCGGGGGAGGAGGAAACCAGGATAATATACGCGCGCAACTCTGCTCCCAACGTGTCGATGGAGCAGGGAGTTAACATTGTAAACGCGACTCAGAACCCTGCAGGTAGGCAAGGGAAATTTGACACCACCCAGGCAGTAACAGACTCTAGAGTGGGTCCTCAACAGAGACAATGGCAGGTTGAACGGACATTTACACCATCACAAGGGACAATACGTTCCGGGATGGGGCCATTGACACCCACTGACAGAGTGCTCAAGAGTAATCAAAGAGACAATCAGAGAGGAATGCCTGGTAACAGTCCTTTTGTTCATAACAACCTCAGCTCATGCTGGAGGTGCGGGGGTAAACATGCTGCAAAAACCTGCAGGTTCCAACAATTCATCTGTAGAAATTGTAACTTCAGTGGACATTTGGCCAGAATGTGCAGGAAGCCCGCAGCGAGGCTAATTTACGAGGCAGATGAACCACAAAAGGGGTCTGCAAGGCAAGGTGATGCTTGGGACACAGCAATGGACGCTGAAATTCAGCGGGTTCAGGTGGCAAACGTTCACAGCTCATATACAAAAACGCCACCTATGATGATGAAAGTCCTATTAAACGGCATCCCGGTACGCATGGAGCTGGACACAGGGACCAGCCAGTCACTTATGAGTGTCCAACAATTCGAGAACCTATGGCCACTCAGAGCTAGCAGACCCAAACTAGAACGCATTGACACGCAATTACGGACATATGCCAAAGAGATCATTCCAGTGCTAGGTAGTGCAATGTTGGTGGTCACACATAATGGATCAGAGAACCGGCTGCCACTCTGGATTGTCCCGGGAAATGGTCCTGCGCTTTTTGGGAGGAGCTGGCTAGCTGAGATGAACTGGAAATGGGGGGGATGTGCACGCCATTTCATCTGTGGAGCAAAGTTCATGCTCACAGGTCCTACAGAAATTTGAGTCACTATTTCAACCTGGTGTCGGAACTTTCAAAGGTACCAAAGTTGTGATACGCATCACCCCGGACGCCAGACCAGTGCACCATAAAGCCAGAGCTGTGCCGTATGTGATGCGGGAGAAAATTGAGTGAGTTGGACAGGTTGCTAAGAGAGGGCATAATTTCGCCCATTGAATTCAGCGACTGGGCAAGCCCCATCGTCCCTGTCCTAAAAACAGATGGCTCGGTCAGGATCTGTGGCGACTACAAGGCCACTATCAACCGAGTGTCACTACAAGACCAATACCCGCTTCCGAGAGCAGAGGATCTTTTTGCCACGCTGGCAGGCGGCAAGCTGTTCACCAAGTTGGACCTCACTTCAGCCTACATGACCCAGGAACTAGCCGAAGGATCCAAGCTACTGACCACCATCACCACGCACAAGGGGCTGTTTGTCGACAACAGGTGTCCATTTGGCATTCGTTCAGCAGTCGCTATCTTTGAAACGAACATGGAAAGCCTGCTCAAATCCATCCCTGGAACAATCATATTTCAGGACAATATCCTTATCATGGGTCGAGACACCGAGGAACACCTCCACAACCTGGAGGAGGTACTACACCGACTGGACCGGGTAGACCTGCGACTAAAGAAGTCCAAGTGTGTATTTTTGGCCCCAGAGGTCGAGTTTTTGGGCAGGAGGGTTGCCGCAGACGGGATCCGGCCTACCGAATCCAAAACGGAGGCGATTCGTCGTGCGCCCAGGCCCGGCAACACATCAGAGTTGCGTTCATTTCTGGGACTATTGAACTATTTCGGGAACTTTCTGCTGAACTTAAGCACATTGTTAGAGCCACTACACGTGCTCCTGCGTAAGGGTTGCGATTGGTTTTGGGGGGACTGTCGGAAATGGGCGTTCAATCGGGCGCGGAACCTACTTTCTTCTAATAAGCTATTGACCTTATACAACCCCTGTAAGAAATTGGTTTTGACATGTGATGCATCATCCTATGGGGTTGGGTGCGTGTTGCAGCAGAGTAATGATGAGGGCCAACTCCAATCTGTGGCTTATGCCTCCGGGTCGCTCTCCCAAGCAGAAAGGGGATATGGGATGGTTGAAAAGGAAGCACTCGCATGTGTCTATGGGGTGAAAAGGATGCACCAGTACCTTTTTGGCAGAAGGTTCGAGTTAGAAACAGACCACAAGCTGTTAACATCCCTGTTGTCAGACAGCAAAGCTGTCAATGCCAATGCGTCAACTCGCATACAGCGATGGGCTCTTACGCTGGCTTCGTATGACTACACCATACGGCACCGGCCGGGCACCGAAAATTGCGCTGACGCACTCAGCAAGCTTCCACTGGCCACCACTGAGGGGGCAGCGGAGCAAAGCGCTGAGATGGTCATGGCTGTCGATGCTTTTGACAACGCAGGCTCCCCCATCATAGCCCGCCAGATTAAAATCTGGACCAACAGACATCCCCTCCTATCCTTAATTAAGAAATGTGTCCTGACTGAGGATTGGGCGCCCGCACACGGAGCATGCCCTGAGGAGGTCAGACCATTTCAGACAGATGGATGAGCTCCCCATCCAAGCCGACTGCCTACTATGGGGCAGCTGGGTAGTCATGCCCCAGAAGGGAAAGGAAGCATTCATCAGGGAACTCCACAGCGAGCACCCAGGCATCATGCTAATGAAGGCCATTGCCCGGTCACATGTATGGTGGCCGGGAATTGACTCAGACCTGGAACACTGTATTTGCAGGTGCACGACATGTGCCCAGCTGGGAAATGCCCCCAGGGAGGCCCCACTCAGCCCGTGGCCCTGGCCCACCAGGCCATGGTCACGTATTCACGTAGACTATGCGGGCCCGTCCATCGGAAAAATGTTCCTCATTGTTGTTGATGCGTACTCGAAATGGATCGATTGCATCATATTGAATTCGTGCACGACATCCGCCACTGTGGAGAGTCTGCGTGCGGTCTTTGCGACCCACGGCTTGCCAGACATCCTGGTTAGCGACAACGGCCCATGTTTCACGTCGGGTAATGGCATCAAACATGTCAGGACAGCACCGTTCAAGGCGGCCTCCAATGGCCAGGCGGAACGTGCGGTCCAAATCATAAAACAAGGCATGCTCCGGATTCAAGGACCCTCCCTTCAATGCCGCCTATCACACCTCCTGCTGGCCTATAGGTCCCGACCGCATTCGCTCACGGGAGTCCCGCCAGCGGAACTACTCATGAAACGTACACTAAAAACTCGGCTGTCCCTCATTCATCCATTCCTGTCAGACATTGTTGAGGGCAAGCGCCAGTCCCAAAATGAGTGCCATGACCGTAACTCAAAGGGGAGATGTATAGAAATCGATGACCCTGTATTTGTTCTTAATCACGCTTTGGGGCCCAAGTGGCTTGAGGGTGTTGTAATTGGCAAAGAGGGGAATAGAGTCATAGTGGTCAGACTTAACAATGGACAGATATGCCGCAAGCATCTGGACCAAGTAAAAAAAAAAGGTTCAGCATGGACACTGAGGAACCTGAGGAAGATCATGAGATGCTGCCCACACCACCGCCAGTGAATAAGCAACAAGAACTTTCAGCAGCATGCACAGTCCCTGCGGTCAGCCCGGACGAGCCGAAATCACCACAGAGGACAGAGATGCATGCCAAGGCTCAACAACCAGAGCCCCAACTGCGGCACTCCACGAGAGAGCGTCGACCGCCCGAAAGACTTCATCTTTGACCCCGCAAGATGTGGGGGGGGGGGGGGGTGATGTCATGTATGTAACTTCATGTAACTGTAAACCTCATGTAACAACACTACATACTATATATACCTAAGAAATGCAAACCTTGACCACACTGGGTGAACTTTTGGGAGACACTCCTAGCCTGGTCTTTCAGGTATAAAAGGGGAAGCTCCACCCACCTGCATCACTTCTTGGTGCTGTGAATAAAGGTCAGGTCACAGAGTGACTTTGTCTGCAGAATGTGCCTCGTGTGAATTTATAGTAGTGTGTAAGGACACAACACTTAGGGCAACTAGGTTAATGCCAGCAAAGCTCACATTCTGAGCACGAAAAATAATTAAGGTATCTGAGAAAGTAAGTCATGGTTGATCTATGATCTATAAAGGGGTGAACTGGTTGTGCCTTTGCCAGTTTGTGGAAATTCTTGTGTTTGCAGGGGAATCAATGAAACAGCTCAGGGGAATTCACATGTTTTAAAAAGCTGATGCATATTTGATAAAATGTGCAACCTAAATTTTAAAGAGTAACTTACAGAGCGTTGGAAACATTGGCTGGGAATTTCTTCGGAGCTGCTCCCTCTCCGCCGCACTTCTGGAGAAGTTACGGCAGCATGTTTGCACGTAAACACTGGCTGGGATTAGGAGTAAAGGGAAAATGGGTTACGGATGGGAGAATTACATTGGGTTTTAGTTTGTACTGTATTTAATGACTAATTGAAGAGGTTAGTTACTAATTAAACAGTGTTAGTTATTTTCCCCTGGTATTTGTCTAATATTTAAATTTCAGGGTGAGAGAATTTAAAGATTTAAATGAGTTCTCAATAGTTATGATAAAGATTTCAGTGTTAAGTGTAATAATCCCAAGGATTCACTTAGAAAATTGTATATAAATGGTGCAACCATAAAAAAACTTAAAATAGTAGTAGACATCAGATGACACATAATATCTGAGCAAAAGGCACAGAATTTTCATAGAAATGTTTGCCAAAATGATTTGTTTGGGGAGGAACAAGAGCCAAAGCTGATAAAGGCTTCATGATGGGTCGACAAGATTCGCATCATTATGTCACATGTTTGCAAACTAAGAAAAGATTGGCTCCGTAAAAATAAAATAAAAAGTGGAAAATGCTGGAAACCTCAGCGGGTCAGGCAGCTGACGAAGGGTCATCGACCTGCAACATTAACACTGTTTCTCTCTCCACAGATGCTGCCTGACCCGCTGAGATTTCCAGCATTTTCTGCTTTTATTTCAGATTCCAGCATCCGCAGTATTTTGCTTTTGTAAAGTAAAAAGTTTGGGCCCCTTTTGAGGAGTGGTTGCCGGCAGTCCCTTTACGGACCACTCACCACCTGGTAAAATGGATGTGGAACTCCGATTTGCATAGTTAAAGAGCCTCCAGCCTGAAAAAGGTTGGCATGCCAGGCGCCCACTTACAAGCCTGTCTGAAAGTTGCAGCAGACGCGCAAGTGGTAGCCAAGGTTCCCCTCCCCCAATTTTTCTCTGTCAGCTACTTGCTTTTTGAGCAGGAAAAGGGTAGAGAGCAGTTGAAAATCGCCCCCCTGTGAATTCAGTATTGTGATTTTCTGTTTAAATTTATAGGGTAAGAATGGTAATTTGGGTTAAATTGAAAAGAATCCTCAACAGAGGACACATAAATGTAGTGAATGATGGTCACTGTAATTAACAGAAAAGGCAAAGCAGAGGTAAAATGTTTATCACATATCTGAGAAATGCCTGCAGAGCACAATAAAGTTAAGATAACATTAAGAGTGTTTTTTTTCCATACAAAGTACATGGTGTGAGTAGATCTAAATCAATAGATTTTGAAAAACAGTGACTATGGAACAAGATAGCATTAAATGCTCAGATAATATATAAACTGGAACATTGGAATAAGAATCCCACATATCTTTACTCTCTCAATCAGCTGCCTCACATCATTACCAGCATTATAAAAAGCAGTGGGCTTCTCTTATGCTGCACATTAAAACTTCATGTTGTGCCCACAATCTGACAACCCAAGCATTTGGAGTAGTGTAAACTAGATTTTAAAATCAATTAGAAATCCAAAAGATTCTTCTGAAGACAAATTGCACCCCGCCCGAAACAGGGCACTCCCACCCTGTTTTGGTGGTTTTTACCACAGCTGCGGTTCAGATCGACTCTTTCGCGAAATTGTGCTCTTTGTTTTGATCTGGAAGTCGGTCATTATGGGGGTGGTGACTACACCTGAGGGGCAAAAACGTGGTGGTGACAGCAAATGAGGCGGAAATTGGGTGCAGTGCGGAGTCACCACCTTGATGATGTCATCACAGCGCCGTGTCACATGGCTCTCCCCTTCACTTAAAGGGGAGAGCCTCCGCAGTTTTAAAACTTCGGGCCACTGGGCCGCCAGGGAGTGTTTTTGCTGGGCCAGCAGCCTGGCACCCAACAGGGGGTGCCGGGTTGCCTACTGGTGGCCTGGCCGAACCCGGAGGCATAACTGTCTGGCCAACCTAGCAGTTGTCCGACAAAAAAAAACATAACGGCAGCAGCAGTAGGCCCTCCCCTTTAAGGGAAGCTGCACCGACACTGTAGAAGGCCACAGCCTCACTGGACCACTGGGTGAAAGTTTGTTTTGGCACCACCGGGCAGGCCGAAGATTTTCGGAGGGAAATGTCACCGTTGAGTGGTTGGACGCCGACTGGCAGCAGCGGAGCAGTAAAGGTGGAATTGGGGCACTGCCGGGAAAACTCAGGACGGCAATTGTGCTATCAGCGGCCATTCGAGCAAAAGTCGGTGGCCACTCCCCTCCTCAGTATGATCGCTGATTTGCAGTGGTAATAGGCCTTAAGGAAAGGGGCAATTTCAGCCCCGAAAGATCATGTGAAGATACTAAAAAGCTTTGATTAACTGTTTACAATATTTTTCATATGAAACATTTTCTGTAGTAACATCTAAGAGGACTTGTAAGTGCATTTGTGACTTATTTTCCTTTTGTAGTTAACATTATTTATGACTCATTTAACTCTTGCTCACTAGTATTGATTCATCATCATCATAGGCAGTCCCTCGGAATTGAGGAAGACTCGCTTCCACTCTCAACATGTTCTAATAATATTGATACAATTTGAACCAATACGCAGTTCGGTTAATGGTTATAAGAATTCCTATGCAACATAACTGTACTCTTGAATTTTGTTGCTAATATTTCGCACAATTTTATTTACTTGTGACATGAATTATATTTAACTTCAACTTGATCTTTCCTTTCTTTGTTCATAAACTAAAATTGTCTGTTTTCAGTACTTCCTGCGTGTCGGATTTATTTACTAATATCTTTTCACTAAATGGGCTTGTTGTTTACCTGTAATAAAAACTAAACTGCCACTGCCAAAGAGAATCAAAAACAAGCCTCCATCGTTTCACAGGACTTCTGTGGTTTCAAAAGCTCATGAGCATTAAAAACATCAAACTTAACAAAAGGAATCATAATTTATCTATTTGAGTCACATCTGTGTGATGACTGCAGCTGCTATTGTCAGTGATTTAATAAGCCAATTTGTTTAAATGCACCATCCAAAGCATTATAAAAATATGGAAAACATTCATCATGAGTACTGAAATGGTCTTACCAGAGACAAGTTTGTACAGTTACACTGAGGTAACATTTCTGCAATATTTGGTTTAAGAGAGGAGATTATGGAAATAAAAGTTGTACTAATTCACAGTAAAAAAAAGTCAAATAAAAAGAAAATATTGTAATTGCATAATAGGTCAGTCACATCTGAAAGGGACAGGCAACTGAAATTTTAAATGAGACACTTCATCATGGGTAATGTTAATCTATCTTTCTCTTTTAGGTGCTGACTGACCTGCCTTGTATGTCCAGCATTTTTTTTTCATTTCAGATTATCTTCTCCCTTCCCACCAACCAGGGCCCCAAACACTCCTTCCAGGTGAAACACCGATTTACTTGTACTTCTTTCAACTTAGTATACTGTATTCCACTGTTCACAATGTGGTCTCACTGGGGAGACCAAATGCAGATTGGGTGACCGCTTTTGCGGAACACCTCCGTTCAGTCCGCAAGCGTGATCCCGAACTTCCGGTTGCCTGTCACTTTTATTCTCCGCTCAATTCCCATCTTACCTCTATCATTGACCTCTTACACTGTTCCAACAAAGCTCAATGTAAGCTCGAGGAACAGCACCTCATCTTTCGATTAGGCACTTTTCAGCCTTCTGGACTCAACATCGAATTTAACAATTTCAGATCATAACCTCTGCCCCCTCTGCCCCCTATTTTTCATATGGCAGCTGTTGATGCTTCTGCTATTCCCATTTACACCTTTTCTCGACGCATCTTTTGTTTCTTTACTCGCCCAATTACCATCTCCTTTGGCTTTGTACAATCATACCTTTTGTCATTTAATCTCTCCTGCCTTCCACCCTAAAACAAACCTTCCCTTTTGTTCTTTCCTCCTTCCTCCCTTTCCCTGCTTAAAACCTGTTACATCGCTAATTTTTTCCAGTTCTGATGAAAGGTCATCGATCTGAAACGTTAACTTTGTTTCTCTCTCCACAGATACTGCCTGACCTGCTGAGTATTTCCAGTATTTTCTGTTTTTATTCCAGCATTTGTACCTTATCCTTTTATTTTTACTTTTTATAAAATTATGGTTTTCAGTACATATGTTTTGATACAAGAAGGAAAGCAAAAAAGAAAGCTACAATGGTCATTTGCATACATGCAGTAAAACACTTTTTTGCTACCTTGCATGGATGGGGATCAACGCCATAGGTTTCCAACGTACGAGCTTTCTGCAGCAGGTTCAATTCAGCAACAGCTGCAGTCTGTCCCCTAAAATAATAATTAAATTAATTTGTTATCATTAAAGCAGTAATGTACATTCCAAAACTATTCATATAGATTATTTGAAAAAGAATTAAGGGTCATACACTGTAGTATAATGAATTTAAAGTCTCATATGGAGGGACGAGGCAAACAAAGAAAGAACTTACAGTTATATAGCCTATTTTATGACCTCAAAATGTCCCAAAGCACTTTACAGCCAATGAAGCATTTTTGAAATGTAGTCACAGTTGTAATATGAAATACTTGAAAGACTTGCATTTATATAGTGCCTTTCTTGGCCTCAGGACATCCCAAAGTGCTTTACAGCCAATTAAATAGTTTTGAAGTACAGTCACTGTTGTAATGTAGGAAACGTGGCAGTCTATTTGCACATAGCAAGGTCCCACAAACAGATATGTGATAATAGCTAGATAATCTGTTTTAAGGCATAGGTTGAGAGATAAATATTTTCCAGGACACTTTGGAGAACTCCCCGGCTCTTCTTCATAATAGTGGGATATTTTACATAAACCTGAGAAGGTAGACTGGGCCTCGGTTCAACATTTCATCCGAAGGACAACATCTCCAACAGTGTAGCACACCCACAGTTCTGAAGTGTCAGCCTAGACTTTTGCTCAAGTTCCTAAAATGGAACTTGAACCCACAATCTTCTGACTTAAGAGGCGAGAGTGTTATCACTGACCCATGGCTGACACCTGCATATGTAGGAAAAATGGCAGCCAATTTGCGCACAGCAAGGTCCCACAAACAGCAATAAAATAAATGATCAGAAAATTTGTTTTAGTGAGGTTGATTGAGGGATGAATATTGGCCAGTTGAGAAGTTCCCTGTGGTTCTTCAAATAGTGTCACGGGATCTTTTATGTCTGCATGTAAGAGCAGCCAGGGCCTCAGTTTAATGTCTCATATGAAAAGACAAAGCATAAATACATATGTGGGGGGGGGGGGGGTGTTCACTTATACCACAGGCGATGATTCCTTCCCGGATATCCCGGCCAGAAGGGGGCTGTCTGAGTTGCATCCTTCCTTCCGCTTCCTCCTCTTCAGCGTCTTCCTCTTCGGCATCTTCCTCTTATCACTGTGAGCAGCTTGTCCCCTTTGCTGCCTCTGCTTCATCTCCATCTGTCCCCAGCACTAAGTGGTCTTCTTAGAGGCCAAATACTGCTGATGCTGAAATCTGAAATAAAAGCAGAAAATGCTGGAAATACTCAGATCAGGCAGCATCTCAACCTGAGATGTTAACTCTGTTTCTCTTTCCACCGATGTTGCCTGACCTGCTGAGTATTTCCAGCACTTTCTGTCTTCTCAGAGGCTTTCCATTACCATCCGAGGCCTTGCAAGTGTCCAGCAGCACTCCTTGCACACTTTAACAACTTTTTTAAATGCATTGAACCAAGTCACTACTTCAATAAAATATTTTTTAAAGTCCAAAAGCTGAAATCCAAACTTATCTGAAAGATGTGTGTGTCCTTGTAAGAAGCACTGACAGCAGCTCTGCAGGGCTGCTTCACGTACAACAACAACAACTTGTATTTACATAGCGCCTTTAACGTAGTGAAACATCCCAAGGCGTTTCACATGAGTAATGATTGGGCTGGAATTTCTGGTCCTTTGCGCTCTGGGTCTCGCCCCGGAGTGGCATGAAATGGGTTGGCGAGGTCTCCTTCGTCCTGTCGCGATCCTCGGGTCAGGTTTTCATACAGCGCTTAGCAGCACCGCCGGGAAGAGCTGCACCGGGTGTGCAATGCCTCTCGTTGCGACACCATCCGAGATTTGATTCGAACCCAACCCGTATGCCTGGAATCGCGCCAGGCAATAACCGCCTAGGAAACCAGAGCGATCCAGCCATGCCAGTAGTGAGTGGTGAGGCCATGGAGGCATTTGAAAATAAGGATGAGAATTTCAAAATCGAGGCGTTGCTTAACCGGAAGCCAAAAGTAGGTCAGTGAGCACAGAGGTGATGGGTGAGCGGGACTTGGGTGCGAGTTAGGACATCGGCAGCCGAGTTTTGGATCACCTTTAGTTTACGTACGGTAGAATGTGGAAGGCTAACCAGGAGTGCATTGGAATAATCAAGTCTAGAGGTAGCAAAGGCATGGATGAGGGCTTCACCAGCGGATGAGCTAAGGTAAGGGCCGAGATGGGCTATGTTATGGAGGCGGAAAAAGGCAGTCTTAGTTATGCTGCGGATATGTGGTCGAAAGCTAATTTCAGGGTCAAATATGACACCAAGGTTGCGAACAGTCTGGTTCAGCCTCACAGGAGTTGGGGAGAGGGATGGAGTCAGTGTCTAGGGAACGGAATTTGTGACGGGGACCGAAAACAATGGCTTCGGTCTTCCCAATATTCAATGTGAGAAAATTTCTGCTCAACCAGAACTGGATGTTGGACAAGCAGTCTGATAATTTACAGACCGTGGAAGTGTGGAGAAAAGTGGTAGTGAGGTAGAGCTGGGTGTCATCAGAGTACATGTGGAAACTGACGCTGTGTTTCCAGATGATGTCGCCTAGGGGCAACATGTAGATGAGAAATAGGAGGGTGCCAAGGATAGATCCTTGGGGGACACCAGAGGTAATGATGCGGGGACTTTTCACATATGCTTTTCTGTGCGTGGTTAGAACGTCAGTGTAATGGAGAGCGAGAACGTCCAAATTAGCAGTCATGGCGTCAAATCAGGCATTGCACACCAATTGACATCACAATCTGCTTATTTAAATTTGAGAGGCCAGCGCCGTCAATGTCAGCACTATGGCCCTTACCAAAATGGCAGCCTCCATGTCTCGCACCGGAAGTGCGCGGAAGCGAGACGGTAGTCATTTTTTCTAGAAAACCTGCCTTAACAGTCAGTGTTAAAGCATCTAATTTCTAGGCCCCTGTATCTCATTGAGGATACTTCAATCTGTTTGGTTGAAAAGCCACACTATTGCGTGACCTGTTCACAGATGCCACAGATCCCCTGTAGAGGGCACCACACTGGAAAAACATCGGATTAGTGGAAATCTCCGCCAACAGACCGCAAAAAGTCTGTGGGTAGTTGTCAGCGAGATGAACGGCGAGCGCTGGTCTTTCATCACTGAGACCAAAATCCGGACCAATGTCTCATCCGAAAGACAATAGCACTGAAAATGCAGCATTCCTCAGTACCCACAACTTTCTGACTCAGAGGTGAGTGTGTTACCAGCTGACACTTGTATATAATGTAACTGCATATATAACACTTAAGTATAACATAATAGTTTAGCATAGATAGTGAAAAATTATTTTCCTTTCAAGAAGTTAGTATAGTATCATATCTATTGTATCTACATGTATTATATTAATGCTAACTATTTACTTGTTCAACAATTGTGCAATATATTTGCTGGACAGTTAAAAGTCTGAAATGAGATTGGATGTTGTGATGCTCTGTCACTATTTGAAGCTGTGAGTAAGGTTCTGTACAGGCACATGGCAGATCCAGTAGTAAAGAAACTTTTAAAGAAAGGTTTTATGTTCACTATCCTGGATACATTGCCAAAACCTACCTAGATATCAGAGCCAATGAAGATGCCCAGTTAAGATATGCCATGAGAAGTTAAGAACTCACTATTGAGAATAATCTAAACTACAGAAACTGAGACATCTAGGATAAAACCATTAAAGATCCAAGATACCTTAGTTCATTTTTATGAATCTGTCCCATTTTTCTTTCCAGTTTCTGCGTTTGTTTGGGAAACAACTTGATTTCACTAACATAACCCTCCGGGTGTTCATCTGGCTCATAATCTCCCAACTCAGCTGCAAAGAGAAAAACATGTTTTATAACATGGTGAACTGTACATCAAATTAAGTAAACTAGATCTCAATTATTAAAGTATATAAAATAAAGATGTTTTATTTAGCGCCTTTCATGACCACCGGATGTCTCAAAGCACTTTACAGCCATGAAATACATTTGGAGTGTCGTCACTGTTGTAATGTAGGAAACACGGCAGCCAATTTGCACACAGCAAGCCCCCACAAACATTAAAGTATATTTCTAAATGAAACATCATTTCCAACAAAATTGTATCAATTTGTTAACTGTGCAAATTCATAAAGCAATGGATTTCAGAGTACTATTGAATCTACTATTTATTAACAGCCTATTTTGTTCATTTCATTGCAAACCCCATTGACACTCAGGCAATAAACTTCACGGTACATTAACGTGCCCTGTTTTATAAATGCTCTGCTAATGACTGGAATAATTTTTAATCTGCAATTGGGAATAAATTATTTGTTGCACAAAGATTTATATGTGCAGCTGTTAAAACAAATCTGAGGTGGAACACCCACCCACCAATGATATAGAAATATAAGCTAAAACAATAACTCGTAACTGACGATTTCTAAAATGCAGTAACAAGGGCAGTTTGCAGTAGGACTGCAAGCAGTATCAATCAGTAGTCACAACAGATCTGGCCATAAATACCACAGACCTTACCATCATGCTTTCCATTCTTCCAGCTGTTGGTTCATTAAGGTCTTGCTGTAATTAGTACCATCATCTAAATTTTGATATTCCATGCGATTTCTTTCCAGCTTGGGACCCATTACAAGTTCTCCACCCATTTGATCTTAAAGGAGCCTCTCAAAAAAGTCCCAAAGAAATTTGTAACTTTTATTTTTCACTATTGAAGTCAATGGGAATGAAAATCAAGCAAGATGTATAGCGCACGGCTGATTACATATTGCTCATTTTACACTATCGCCCAATGACTAAATTACCCTCCATTGTGTGCAACCTATCTGATCCCAGGCTTTTATCCTCTTTCCGTGCATCCTTTCCAGCACTTCCTTATCTGTAATTGTTCTTGAATTTCCTCCTTATTTCCAGAAAATCAATCCTTACTCCCCCCTCCACCCCACAACTGCTCCCCCACCCCAACAAACCCAACAAGTCTCCCACCTAACAAACACCAACAAGTGCTCCATTAATTAATGAAGTATATGCCTGAAATTAGGCAAAGTTATGGCAGGTGTTTTATCGGATATTTTTGCTCTGAAATTCTCCCAAAGTACACCTGTTATTTGCCTCTCATTATTATACACCCTGATATGTATTGTATACATAAGAACATAAGAAATAGGAGCAGGAATAGGCCATTTAACCCCTCGAGCTTGCTCCGCCATTTAATAAGATCACAGCTGATCATGGACTCAGCTCCACTTCCCTGCCTGCTCCCCATAACTCCCCTATCAGTCAAAAATCTGCCTATCTCCACCTTAAAAATATTCAATGACCCAACCTCCACAGCTCTCTGGGGCAGAGAATTCCACAGATTTACAATCCTCTGAGAGAAGAAATTCCTCCTCATCTCAATTTTAAATGAGTGGCCCCTTATTCTGAGACTATGCCCCCTAGTTTTAGTTTATCCTCTCTGCATCCACCTTGTCGAGCCCCCTCATTATCTTATATGTTTCGATAAGATCACCTCTCATTCTTCTGAACTCCAATGAGTATAGGCCCAACCTACTCAACCTATTTTCAGAAGTCAACCCCCTCATCTCCGGAATCAACCTAGTGAACCTTCTCTGACCAGCCTCCAATGCAAGTATATCCTTCCTTAATTACGGAGAACAAAACTGTATGCAGTACTCAAGGTGTGGCCTCACCAATAACCTATACAGTTGGAGCAGGACTTCTCTGCTTTCATACTCTATTGCCCTTGCAATAAAGGCCAACATTTCATTTGCCTTTCCTGATTACTTGCTGTACCTACATACTAACTTTTTTGTGTTTCATGCACAAGGACCCTCAGGTCCCTCGGTACTGCAGTCCTTTGCAATTTTTCTCCATTTAAATTATAATTTGCTTTTCTATTTTTCTGACCAAAGTGGATCATATTTTCCCACATTATACTCAATTTGCCAAATTTTTGCCCACTCACTTAGCCTGTCTATATTCCATTGCAGATTTTTTGTGTCTTCCTTACAATTTGCATTCCCACCCATCTTTGTATCATCAGCAAACTTGGCTACATTACACTTGGTCCCTTCATCCAAGTCATTAATATAGATTATAAATAGTTGAGGCACCAGCACTGATCCCTGCGGCACACCACTAGTTACTGTTTGCAAACCGGAAAATGGCCCGTTTATCCTGACTTTCTGTTTTCTGTTAGTTAGTCAATCCTCTGTCCATGCTAATATATTACCCTTAATGCCGTGAATTTTTATCTTGTGCAGTAACCTTTTATGCGGCACTTTATCGAATTCCTTCTGGAAATCCAAATACACCACATCCACTGGTTCCCCCTTATCCACCCTCCTCGTTACATCCTCCAGCAAATTTGTCAAATATGATTTCCCTTTCATAAAACCATGCTGACTCTGCTTGATTGAATTATGCTTTTCCAAATGTCCTGCTACTGCTTCCTTAATAATGGACTACAGCATTTTCCCAACGACAGATGTTAAGCTAACTGGTCTATAGTTTCCTACTTTCTGTTTGCCTCCTTTTTAAATAGGGGCGTTACATTTGCAGTTTTCCAATCCGGTGAGACAACCCCAGAATCTAGGGAATTTTGGTAGATTACAACCAATGCATCCACTATCTCTGCAGCCACCTCTTTTAGGACCCGAGGATGCAAGCCATCAGGTCCAGGGGACATGTCCGCCTTGAGTCCCATTATTTTACCGAGTACTACTTCTTTAGTGATAGTGATTGTATTTAGTTCCTCCCTCCTTATAGCCCCTTGATTATCTACTATTGGGATGTTTTTAGTGTCTTCTACCGCCAAGACCAATACAAAATATTTGTTCAAAGTCTCTGCCATTTCCCTGTTCTCCATTATTAATTCCCCAGTCTCATCCTCTAGGGGAGCAACATTTACTTTAGCCACTCTTTTCCTTTTTATGTACCTGTAGAAACTCTTACTATCAGTTGGTATATTTCATGCTAGTTTACTTTCATAATCTATCTTCCCTCTCTATAATTATTTTAGTCGTTCTTTGCTGGCTTTTTTAAAGTTTCCCAATCCTCTATCCTTCCACTAATCTTGGCCACATTGTAAGCCCTTGTTTTCAATTTGATACCATCCCTTATTTCCTTAGTTAGCCACGGATGGTTATCCCTTCTCTTACGGTCTTTCCTTCTCATTGGGATATATTTTTGTTGAGAGTTATGAAATATCTCCTTAAATGTCTGCCACTGCTCATCAACTGTCCCATGCTTTAATCTGTTTTCCCAGTCCACTTTAGCCAACTCTGCCTTCATACCTTTGTGGGTTCCTTTATTTAAGCTTAGGACACTGGTTTGAGATCCAACTTTCTCATCCTCCAACTGAATTTGAAATTCAACCATGTTATGGTCACTCACTCCTAGAGAATCCTATATTAAGAGATCATTTATTAATCATGTCTCATCACACAGTACCAGATTTAAGATCTGCTCCCTGGTTGGTTCCACAATGTACTGTTCAAGGAAATTATCCCGGATACACTCTATGAACTCTTCCTCAAGATACCCTGGACAATTTGCTTTGTCCAATCAATATGAAGGTTAAAATCACCCATGATTATCACCGTTCCTTTGTTACAAGCTTCCATTATTTCTTGATTTATTCTCCGTCCAACAGTGTCGCTACTGTTAGGGGGCCTATAGGCTATGTCCACCAGCAACTTTTCCCCCTTATTATTCCTTATCTCCACCCAAACTGATTCAAAATCTTGATCTTCTGAGTCAATATCGTTTCTCACGAAGGCAGAAATCTCATCCTTTATTAACAGTGCTATCCCACCTCCTTTTCCTTTCTGTCTGTTCTTCCGAATTGTCACTTACCCCAGAATATTTAGTTCCCAGCCTTGGTCACTTCCGGTGGAAACTAATGGAAATGTCCTTTGGGGCCGGGAAACAACAGTATAGCTACAATCTGGTCTACATCACAGAAAAAAAACATTTTGCCCTACTGCTCTTTGCTGTTTTTTTTATACTTCACATTAGCTCCTCTGACTCTAATGACCTCTTTCCACCCTGCCCCCATATACCCTCTATTTGCTTCTCCTTCATATAATCAGCAAGCCTCCCTTTAAATGTGCGAATGCTAAATGCTTCAACCACTCCATGTGACAATGCATTCCACATTCTCACCACTTTCTGTGTGAAGAAATTCCTCCTAAATTATTTATTTGATTCGTGGCTATCTGATATTCCCCCTTATTCTGGACTCACCTACAAGGGGAAACATTTTCTCCACATCTGCCCTGGCATGCAGGTTGGGGGAATGGAATTAAAATTTTAAATGTCCCAAAGGGAAATTAATCAATTACAGGCTGATCGTTTCAATTCTGAAACCCACAAAATTTAATGCGTTGAAAAATGACTCATCATTTTGCCCGTTAAACAGCAGTAAGTGTAATGGGAAACCTGCCAGCAAGTTCAGTCATTCTCTCTCTCTCTCAGTAAGCTCCCAGAAGCAAGTGGGAATGTCGCCAGGAACCTGCTAGGGGCTCAGACATAAAGAATGCAGAAGACCCAACTCACTGAAGTTACACTGCTGTTCCACATGGAAAATCTGCTTCTGTATCTCTAACTTTACATACAGAGTAAAATACACTCCATGGGGATAAAATTTGAGAAAAATGTTCCACCACATCAAATTCTAAGTAACTCTTTATATGTGACATAAGGCCCACCAGTTTGGCTGCTATTGGGATGGCTTGTACTTGTCCGGATTAGAAGGTGAAGTGGCAACATAAATCAAGCAGCAACCACTCACCTCAACGAATAGCGTGGGAATGATGAAATTCTCAGTGTATGAAGTTCAGTCGGGTCACAACACAAACCAATTGACTGGAGTACAGTATTTATGTAATGAAAGTCCTTATATTTGGCACTTCCACTAATATGCTTTTTAATGTTAAATCTTGGTATTTGCACTTACTTCCTTGTAGCTGTGGTACCATATAGTAGCCAACGTACGGTTCATATGCCATTCCAGTGTTCCAGGAGTTGTTGTATAATACTGTTGCACAGCACTTTCCTTGGATAATTGTTTCTATTTAATTAGCAATGTTGATGCTATGTCCAATTTTCTATACTTTTGATGTTCAACCACTGTGGAATTTTATGAATATGT
Source organism: Pristiophorus japonicus (assembly GCF_044704955.1). NCBI lineage: Eukaryota > Metazoa > Chordata > Chondrichthyes > Pristiophoridae > Pristiophorus > Pristiophorus japonicus. The sequence goes on along the minus strand of NC_091977.1, from coordinate 110,042,849 downwards.
GCAAGGTGTAAAAATGCTAACTGTCGCTACATCAAAAAAATTAAAAACAATAAACTGATGAATCTTATCAGAAGGGTAATATTTGTTTTGAGAATAGTTATTTGAAAGTGATTATAACTTAAATCAATCCAAATTAATGTGACATACTGGGTCCCATTGTGCTTGCTGACCTACCTTGTAAAGTATGTGCACCCAGGCAAGCAGCATCTGACAAAGAGCAAAGCAGGCGTCCATGAAATATGTCCCTTTTAATTTGAAGGTACAACAAATACCTGTAAAAGAACAAAATTAAATGAACAACTGTTTTACAAAATACTCATTTTAAGAAGTTGGCAAAACAGGCCTGATTTTAACCTCCACCTGCCTTCCCCGGCGTAGACGCTGAACACCGATACAATGAGGGCCACACTCAAACCAGAGCTGTCAGTAAGCAACCCATAGACATCCTGAAGAAAAGGTTCTAATGCTTGGACCAATCCAGTGGGGTCCTGCAGTATAGCCCCGGGCAAATCTCCAGATTTGTAGTGGTCTGCTGCATGATGCACAATTATGTCATTCGGAAAGACCAAGCATTTCAGCCACCACAGGAAGAAGTGCAGGAACAAGATGAAGCAGGGGTTGAGGAAGAAAAGGATAATAAGGAAGACCAAGGTCAAGAGTGTTGCCAGCTATCAGTGCTGTATGGCAACAAATTATTGAGGTGAGATTCTCCTAACTAAACCCTCCCCCTACCCCCTTCTGCCGCCCCCGCCATGCACCAACAGTCCCAACATTTGACCCACTCCTTCCACCTACCTTCTGAATGCTCGCCCACATTACTATCTCCTGGATCTTCCTCTTACATAACTAACAATATGAAGACCAACATCAATGCAAACAAAACCCTCTTTACTTAACATCAAGCACATTGTGGATTTAACAGGCCTTTCCTTAATACTGAAAATGCATTCTGCTAGTGTAATCCCTTAGTGCCTGGCTTCTGTGTTTGTTTTCTTATTCTAGTGTTCCTATGAGGTGGCTCTTGTAAGAATAAAAGTGTTTATTAATGATTAAAATTGATTCTGCATACGTATAAAAGTGTAGGTTATACGGAAAGGCCTGTTTGTGTTGAAACAAAATGAAAGCCTACAGCGTTGACGGATGGGTTTTGTGTTTTGGAAAGCCATTAAACCAATCAATGGCTGAGCCAGGCCAGACAACCACATGTGTGAGGAGAGCCAATAAGTAGCTGCCCTGGAACCAAGGTCCAATCCGGAGGCGTTTTGAGGGACAATGGCTTTGAGAAGTATAACGATCTCAGGCAAAGACCTTTTCTTCCTCTTCTCTCTGCTGGACACATGGCAAAGGCCTCCTGCTGAAGACCAGCCAAAACAGCAAGCCATGTGTTCAAACCAGCCAGCCAAAGGGAAGTAACGTATATCGCTTGTTATTATAACCTCATTGTATCTCAGTTGTAGCTAAGGTAGACCCGTGGGATAATCGACGATTGCTGATGTGCATGTGTGTGGTTTTTTTTATAAACTGTTCCAATTGTTTTTAAAAGAATTGTCTCGCTGTCAAATTTAATGCCAGAGATTTAGAAATCTTACACACCCCTGTGTAAGAGCCTGGAAGGGGGAAGGCTGTTAATCATCCACTGAGAGCTCTTGAGATGGCCGTAGTGGGCAGTTCTGGCCCTTGAGGTCCCATCTGCAGTCGGATCTATCTGGTTTTTCTGGAATCAACAAAGGCACTGGGTCAGAGGTTGGAAGGGGAGCAGGCAATTTGTTGTCATGAGAGAGGATAGCATAAGCCAACAAGGGGCCAGACCATATTAGATTTAGTAACGAGCCAGATTTAGTTAACAGCCTAACAGTGCATGAACATTTATCTAATAGTGATCATAACATGATCGAGTTCAATATATTGTTTGAAAGGGAGAAACGGGAAACAGCTACTAAGATTCTGGATTTATGTAAGACTGACTTCAACGGGATGAGACAGAGACAGTCCATAAGTAAATTGAGCAAATTTGTTGATGAGTAAAATGGCAGAAGATCAATGGAAGGTGTTCAAAAAAAAATGAATGTGATTCATTTGAATTGCCCCTTAGGGGCAAGCACTCTACTTGCCAAAAAAAACAGCCACGAACGACTAAAAAGGTAAGAGACAGCATAAAACTAAAAGAAAAAGCATTAAAAAATGCAAAAAATATGCTCAGATCCTGGTGAATGGGAAAGATACAATGAACAAAACAGATAGTAATAGCTACAAAAAGGGGGTATGAAAAGAAACTGGCAAGGGATATCAAAATCAACACAAAGAATTTTTACAATTATATTAGGAAAAAGAGGATGGTCAGATGCAATGTTGGTCCCTTGGAAACTGATATCGGTGATATTGTCAATGATAATAAGGAAATGATGGACATGTTGAATAATTACTTTGCATCATGTAGAGGAAGAGGATAGCATGCCAGAAATCCCAAGGAAACTAATATTGAATCAGGGCCAAGGACTCAATAAAATTAATGAAAGCAAAATAGCAGTAATGAAGAAAATAGTGGCACTAAAGAGTGACAAATCCCCAGGACCAGATGGTTTCCATCCCAGGGATTTAAAGGAAGTAGGTGAGCACATTGCAGATGCCCTAACTATAATCTTCCAAAGTTCTCTCGATTCAGGAACCGTCCCGTTAGATTGGAAAATTGCGCGTCACTCCGCTATTTAAGAATGGTGAGTGAGGGAAACCATGGAATTATAGACCAGTTAGCCTAACATCTGTTGTCGGGAAATTACCAGAGTCTATAAATTAAGGATAGGGTGACTGAATACCACGAAAGTTTTCAGCTGCTCAGAGAGAGCCAGCATGGATTTGTGAAAGGTAGGTCATGCCTGACAAACCTGATTGAATTGTTTGAAGAGGTGACGAAAATAGTGGACAGGGGAATGTCGATGGATGTTATTCATATGGACTTCCAGAAGGCATTTGATAAAGTCCCACATAAGAGACTGTTAACTGTTGAAGCCCATGGAATTGAAGGCAAATTATTGGCCTGGTTAGGAAATTGGATGAGCGACAGGAGACAGGCAGAAGGGATAATGGAAACAACTACTCAAATTGGCAGGATGTGACGAGTGGTGTTCCGCAGCAATCTGTGATGGGGCCTCAAATATTCACAGTATTTATTAATGACTTAGATAATGGCATAGAAAGCCACATATCCAAATTTGCTGATGACACAAAGATAGGCAACATTGTAGGCAGTGTAGATGAAAGTATAAAATTACAAAGGGATATCGACAGATTACGTGAATGGGCAAAACTGTGGCAAATGGATTTCAATGTTGGCAAATTGATTGCAATGTAGGAAAATGTGAGGGCTTTCACTTTGGACCGAACAAGGATAGTGCAAGATACCTTCCAAATGGTGAAAAGCTAAAAACAATGGATGCTCAAAGAGATTGGGGGTCCAGGTACATAGATCATTAAAATGCCATGAAGAGGTACAGAAAATAATCAAAAAGGCTAATGGTTGCTAGCCTTTATATGTAGAGGACTAGAATACAAGAAGGTAAAAGTTATGCTGCAGCTATACAAAGCCTTGGTTAGGCCACACCTGGAGTACTGTGAGCAGTTCTGTGCACCACACCTTAGGAAGGATATATTGGCTTTGGATGGACTACAACGTAGGTTTACCAGAATGATACCCGGACTCCAAGGGTTAAGTTGCAAGGAGAGATCACACATATTAGGATTGTATTCCCTCGAACTTAAAGATTAAGGAGTGATATTAAAGGGAACAGATAAGGTAGATAGAGAGAAACTTTTTCCTCTGGTTGGGGAATCTAGGACTAGGGGCCATAGTTTAAAAATTTAGAACCAGGCCTTTCAGGAGTGAAATTACAACATCATCATCAGCATCATAGGCAGTCCCCCGAAATCGAGGAAGACTTGCTTCCACTCTAAAAGTGAGTTCTCAGGTGACTGTACAGTCCAATACGGGAATTACAGTCTCGGTCACAGGTGAGACAATCGTTGAAGGAAAGGGTGGGTGGGGAGTCTGGTTTGCCGCACGCTTCTTCCGTTGCCTGCACTTGTTTACTGCATGCTCTCGGCGACGAGACTTGAGGTGCTCAGTACCCTCCCGGATTCTCTCCCTCCACTTATGGCGGTCTTGGGCCAGGTGACGGTGGGGATGTTGCACTTTATCAAGGAGGCTTTGAGGGTGCCTTGAAACATTTCCTCTGCCTACCTGGGGCTCGCTTGACGTGTAGGAGTTCAGAATAGAGCACTTGCTTTGGGAGTCTCATGTTGGGCATGCGGATGATGTGGCCCGCCCAACGGAGCTGGTCGAGTGTGGTCAGTGCTTCGATGCTGGGGATGTTGGCCTGATCAAGAACACTGACACTGGTGCGTGTATCTTCCCAGTGGATTTGCAGGATCTTGCGGAGGCAGCGTCGGTGGTATTTCTCCAGCGTTTTGAGATGTCTACAGTATAAGGTCCACGTCTCTGAGCCATATAGGAGGGCGGGTATCAGTACAGCCCTGTAGACCATAAGCTTGGTGCCAGATTTGAAGTCCTAGTCTTTGAAAACTCTCTTCCTCAGAGGACCGAAGGCTGTGCTGGCGGTTGATGTCTGCCTTTGCTGATAGTATGGAAAGTAGAGATGAGGTCGTGCATCCTTGCCAATAGTGCTTCTCCATCATACTTCAGTGCCTCAGCGGGGATTCTATCTGCTCCTGATGCCTTGTTGTTCTTGAGCTGACGGATGGCTTTTCTACCTCGTGCAGGACTGGGGTTTTGCTGAGATGGTGGCGGGATGCTGCGGGATGGAGTTGAGGACACTTGTATCAAAGGTAGAGTCTCGATTAAGGAGATCTTCCAAATGCTCCTTCCAGCAGGTCCTGACTGCCTCGGTGTCCTTAATGAGTGTCTCCCTGTTCTTGGCCAGCAGTGAGGTGGTGCCTTGGGTGCTTGGGCCATAGGTGGACTTAACTGCGGCGAAGAATCCTCGCACATCATGGCTGTCGGCCAGCTGCTGACTCTCCTGTGCTTTCTCCACCCACCATCTATTCTTTATGTCGCGGGTTTTTTGTTGGACCTTGGCCTTCAGCCATCCGTAGAGCTGCTTTGCTGCTTCTGAATTGGGTTGCTGCTTTAAGTTCAGAAATGCCCTGCGCTTACGGTTTATTAGCTCCTGGATCTCCTGGTCATTCTCGTCAAACCAATCCTGGTGTTTCCTAGTTGATTGACCGGGCGTCTCTCCGCAGGCACTGATTATGGTGGCCTGGAGGGCAGACCAAACACTGTGGGCATTCTGCGTCTCGGGGGTCGTCAGGTTAGCAGTGAGGCTCTGGCTGTATAGGGCTCTCTTAACTGGGTCTTTGTGCCCCAGCATTGATTTTTCTGCAGCACTGCTTCTGTTGCTATCGCCGCTTTGGGGCTATATGAATGTTGATGATGGAACGGATTAGGTGGTGGTCCGTCCAGCAGTCATCGGCTCCTATCATGGCATGGGTGATGCGCACGTCCATCACCTACGATGACATAGTCGAGCAGGTGCCAATGCTTGGACCGGGGATGCCTTGTACTTGTCCCTCTGGCAGAACAAGGTGTTGGTGATGACAAGGTCGTGTTCTAGGCATTTTGTCAGGAGCAGGGTACCGCTGGAGTTGGTTTTCCCTATCCCCTCTCTGCCGATCATGCCTCCCCAGAGGTCTGTGTCCTTACCTACTCTGGCGTTGAAGACGCCGAGGAGGATCAGTTTGTCCTCCGTAGGGACTCGGGACAGGGACTCTTCGAGGCTGGAGTAGAATTCCTCTTTGGCCTCATCAGCGGCATTGAGTGTTGGGGCGTATGCACTGATAACTGTGGTGCGCTGGTTCCGGGATCGGGTGAACCGGAGACATTCGCTAATCCCGCAGGGGGAGTCTCCGAAGTGGCCGACCAACTTGGAGAAGGCGTTCTTCTTCTGGTTTACCTTTCCAAAAGGTGTAATCTCCACCTTGTTCCTTGAGCTGACCTTACCCTGCCCGCCAGGTCTTGCTTAGGGCGGCGATGTCGATATCAAAGCGTCTAAGTTCCCGGGCAATGATGGCGGTGCAGCGTTCCGGTCTGTCGCTGTTGGGGTTGTCCATGAGAGCCCTGACATTCTAGATCCCAAACTTCATTTTGAAGGGGTATAAGATGCCTGTGCGTGAGTTCTTTTAACGTGGAGTGGCCATTGCACACCGGCTACCACATGGGCTTAGCAGAGCAAGATCATGGTCCAGTGACAAGGAGGTCCAAGACGACTGGAGAGCAGGTAATACTGTATGAGCCTAGCTGAGTACGGCGGGATGCGAGCCGTAAGCTCAGCGCTGAGCAACACCCTTCGGTGAGGTGATGAGAAATCCGAGGTGTGGAAAGTGGGGGTGAGAGATTTGAGGAAATGCTTCCCTCTCATAGGTATCAGCTTCTGACTGAGGGCAAGCATTGGGATGGCCAGAGGTCCACTTCGTGGGAGGAGGAGTGGTCAGAGAGGTCAGAGTGGCCACAGCCATTGAGCACACCACTTGCTCGAGTTGAGTGGGACCAGCGGCTGGGGGAAGGCCAGAATGTCACTGGAGGGAGGAAGAAAGGCCAAGACTTCGCCCATGGAGTGGAGGCCCGAACGTCGCCGGAGGAGTGGAGTCCCGAACGTCGCCGGAGGAGTGGAGTCCCGAACGTCGCCGGAGGGAGGAAGGCCCGTGTGTGAGGGTGAAGAGTGAAGGTAGGGCCCAAACCAGTGGTCGGAGCTGGTCGGAGGCTCATCGCCATCGAATGGAGCAGCTGAGTCGGCCACGTCCAGTGCGGAGCGAATAGCGAAGGTCCAGTTAGAAGGTCTTGGCAGCAGGGAGGTCGATCGAGAAGGCAAGTCTTGATTGGGGAATGGGCAGTGGGCCCAGGTAGCTGCCCTTGCCGCACGGGTTTAAGGGGTAAAGGATATACTTTAGGGGTGGGAAATAAACAACTTGTATTTATATAGCGCGTTTAACGTAGTGAAACGTCCAAAGGCGCTTCACAGGAGTATTACGAGATAAAAATTTGACACTGAGCTACATAAGTAGAAATTAGCACAGGTGACCAAAAGCTTGATCAAAGAGGTAGGTTTTAAGGAGCGTCTTGAAGAAGTAAAGAGAGGTAGAGAGGCGGAGAGGTTTAGGCAGAGAGTTCCAGAGTTTGGGGCCTAGGCAACAGAAGGTACGGCCGCCAATGGTTGAGCAATTATAATCAGGGATGCTCAAGAGGGCAGAATTAGAGGAGCGCAGACATCTCGGGGCGTTGTGGGGCTGGAGGAGATTACAGAGATAGGGATGGGCAAGGCCATGGAGGGATTTGAAAATAAGGATCACAATTTTGAAGTTGATGCGTTGCCTAACCGGGAGCCAATGTAGGTCAGCGAGCACAAAAGTGATAGGTGAGTGAGACTTAGTGTGAGTTCGGACACGGGCAGCCGAGTTTTGGATCACCTCTAGTTTATGTAGGGTAGAATGTGGGAGGCCAGCCAGGAGTGCGCTGGAATAGTCAAGTCTAGAGGTAACAAAGTCATGGATAAGGGATTCAGCAGCAGATGAGCTGAGGCAAGGGTGGAGACGGGCGATGTTTGGTAGGAATAGGGTCAAGGGAGCAGGAAGTGGGTCTCATGGACAGGATGAGCTTGGAAAGGTCATGAGGAGAGATTGGAGAGAAACTGGAGAAAAATGTGAGGTCACGGCGAGAGCAGGGGGCTTCCGAAGAGGAAGTTTGGCCCGGTGGGCTAGGGGAAAGAAGGGAAGAGGCAGAGACGGCCGAACGGATGGTCTCAATCTTAGAGACAAAGAAGTCCATGAGCTCCTCACACTTATTGTCAGAGGTGAGGATGGAGACTGGGGAGAGGGGTTTAAAAAGATGGATAGCAGTGGTAAATAGAAGCCGGGGTTTATCTTTACATTCCATAATGATTCTGGAATAGAGCGATTTTGGCAGACGAGAGCAGGACCCGATAGTGTTTTTTGTGGTCCAGCCAGATCTGGCGGTGAATGGCTAAACCAGTTGTCCGCCATATCCATTCAAGTCTACGTCCCTTGGACTTAAGGGAACGAAGATCAGGACTGTACCAGGGAGAATGGCCAGGGTGAGAGAGAGTAATTGTTTTAACTGGGACTAGGGCATCAAAGGTGGTGGTGGTGAGAGTGTGATTGAGCAGAGATGTCATTGAGAATGGAAGGCCAAAGGCTGGACAGTTGGAAGTTGATAAATGCAGTTCTAAGAGAGTCGGGAGAGTTTTTTTCAGGGGCGGACACAGAAGGAGATAGGGTTGGGGGTGTGTGGAAGCGGGATGTGGGTGGAGAGTGATGCAAATAAGTCGTCTGAGATAGCTTTATCTGCGATTGACACGATGGGTGTAGCGAGGCCACGAGAGATGGCAAGGTCGAGGGCCTGGCCGTGAATATGGGTTGGGGAGTTTACATGGAGGGAGAGATTAAGGGAGGACAGGAGGCTTGTGAACTCAATAGTAAGAAATGATATTTGGCTCAAATGATAAGGGTGTTGAAACAGTTTGGGTGGAGATAAAGAACAATAAGGGGAAAAAGTCACTGGTGGGCGTAGTCTATAGGTCCCCAAACAGTAGCAACACTGTTGGTCGGTGCATAAACCAGGAAATAGTGGGGGCTTGTAATAAGTGAACAGCAATAATCATGGGTGATTTTAACCTCCATATTGATTGGACAAATCAAATTGGTCAGGGTAGCCTTGAGGAGGAGTTCATAGAGTGCATAAGGGATGGGTTCCTTGAGCAGTATGTAACAGAACCAACCAGGGGGCAGGCTATCATAGATCTGGTCCTGTGTAATGAGACAGGATTAATAAACAATCTCCTAGTAAAGGATCCCCGTGGAATGAGTGATCATAGCATGATTGAATTTCAAATTCAGATGGAGGGTGAGAAAGTTGGATCTCTAACCAGCTTAAATAAAGGAGACTATGAAGATATGAGGGCAGAGTTGGGTAAAGTGGACTGCGAAAATAGATTAAAGTGTAGGACGGTTGATGAACAGTGGTGTACATTTAAGGAGATATTTCACAACTCTCAAGAAAAATACATTCCAGTGAGGAGGAAAGGGTGTAAGAGAAAAGATAGCCATCCGTGGCTAACTAAAGAAATAAAGGACAGTATCCAATTAAAAACAAGGGCATACAAAGTGGCCAAAACTAGTGGGAGGACAGAAGACTGGGAAGCTTTTAAAATCAAGCAAAGAACAACTACAAAAATGATTAAGAAAGTGAAGATAGACTATGAAAGTAAACTAGGGCAAAATATAGATATATAGAGCCCAAGTTTCCACATGATTTGCGCCTGATTTTTAGGAGCAACTGGTGGAGAACGGACTATCTTAGAAATCGCAATTCTCCACATTTTTTTTTCTGCAGTTTTAGTCAGGTAGAACAGTTCCACTTTGGAACAGAATTTTTTCTTCAAAAGGGGGCGTGTCCAGCCACTGACGCCTGATTTCAAAGTTTCCACAGTGAAAACATACTCCAAACTAACTTAGAATGGAGCAAGTGAAGATTTTTGTAGAACTGAAAAAACCTGTTCTACACATTAAAAAATCAGGCGCAGGTTACAAATTAGGCGTCCAGAACGAGGTGGGGGGGGAGGGGGGGGGAAGGGAAGTCATTAAATTCTATAATAAATCCTTATTTATACTTATACAAATATTATACAAATAAATCCAACCTGAATAAACATTTATAAGCAAAGAAAAGATTAAATAAACCATCTTCCTACCTGTATGAAAGTGCTTCAGGCAGGCCTTTCGGGACCGAAGGCTGAACGGGCCGGCCCGAGACTTCGGGCCGGGCCCGTCCCCAGCACCAGATTTACAGGAAGGTGGCGTTGGGTTGGGTCGGGGAGGTTCGGTTCGGTTCGGTTCGGGGGGAGGGAGGGAGAGAGAGGGGTGGAGGGGGGGGAGAGAGAGGGGGGGAGGGGGGGAGAGAGAGGGGGGTAGGGGGGGAGAGAGAGGGAGAGGGAAGTCAGGTCAGGGAGGGGGAGGTCGGGGGGGGGAGCGGGAGCAGGAGCGCGGGTCGGGTCGGGTCGGGTCCAGTCGGGGGGGGGGGGGGAGCGGAGTGGGAGCGGGAGTCGGGTCGGGTCCAGTCGGGTCGGGGGGCGGGAACGCGGGTCGGGTCGGGTCGGGTCCAGTCGGGGGGTGGGTGGGGAGCGGGGGCAGGAGCGCGGGTCGGGTCCAGTCGGGGGGGGGGGGGGGCAGAGCTGGAGCGGGAGTCGGGTCGGGTCCAGTGGGCTGGGGGAGTTTGGGTTGGGGGGCGGGAGCGCGGGTCGGGTCGGGTCCAGTCGGGGGGGGGGGGGGGGGAAGCGGGAGCAGGAGCACGGGTCGGGTCGGGTCCAGTGGGGTGGGGGGGGGGGGGTTCGGGTCTGGGGGCGGGAGCGCGAGTCGGGTTGGGTCCAGTCGGGGGGGGGGGGGGGGGAGTGGGAGCAGGAGCGCGGGTCGGGTCGGGTCCAGTCGGGGGGGGGGGGGGTCGGGGTCGGGTCCAGTCGGAGAGGTGGGGGGGAGCGGGTGTCGGGTCCGGTCCGAAGGGGGGGGGAGGGGGGGAGCGGGTGTCGGGTCTGGTCAGGGGGGGGGAGGGAAGCAGGAGCTGGCCGTGGGAGGAGCCATATTCACGCAGCCGCAGTGAGGCCATTGGGCCAGGGCTAGGGGCTGCGTGCCTTCGGGCGCCTGGAGCTACTGCACTTGCGTGCCCACTGTAGCGCGCATGTGCAGAGGTCCCGGCATTGTTTTCAGCGCAGGGACCTGGCTCCGCCCCCCCACAGCTCGTGCTGCGCTGCGCCGAGGGCCAGAGGACCTGCAGGGAGGTGGAGAATACGGAGGATTTTTTTAGGCGCACTGTGTGGCGCGAAAAACGGGCGTCCAGGTCGGGACTGCGCCGTTCTAGACGCGTGTGGAAACTTGGGCCCATAAAAAGGAAAAGGGTGGCTAAAGTAAACGTTGGTCCCTTAGAGGACGAGACCGGGTAATTAGTAATGGAGACCATGGAGATGGCAGAAACTCTGAACAAATATTTTGCATCAGTCTTTACGGTAGAGGACACTAACAATATCCCAACAGTGGATAGTCCAGGGGCTGTAGCGGGGGGAGGAACTTAACACAATCACAATCACTAAGGAGGCGGTACTCAGTAAGATAATGGGACTAAAGGCAGATAAATCCCCTTGGTTGGTGGCTTGCATCCTCGGCTCTTAAGAGAAGTAGCGGCAGAGATTGTGGATGCATTGGTTGTAATTTACCAAAATTCCCTTGATTCTGGGGAGGTCCCAGCAGATTGGAAAACTGCAAATGTAACGCCCCTATTTAAAAAAGGAGGCAGACAAAAAGCAGGAAACTATAGACCAGTTAGCCTAACATCTGCGGTTGGGAAAATGTTGGACTCCATTAGTAAAGAAGCAGGAACAGGACATTTGGAAAAGCAAAATTTGGTCAGGCAGAGTCACCATGGATTTATGAAGGGAAAGTCATGTTTGACAAATTTGCTGGATGAGGATGTAACGAACAGGGTGGATAAAGGGGAACGAGTGAATGTGGTGTAATTGGACTTCCAGAAGGCATTTGGCAAGGTGCCACATAAAAGGTTACTGCACAAGATAAAAGTTCACGGCGTTGGGGTAATATATTAGCATGGATAGAGGATTGGCTAACTAACAGAACAGAGAGTCGGGATAAATGGTTCATTCTCTGGTTAGCAACCAGTAACTAGTGGGGTGCCGCAGGGATCAGTGCTGGGACCCAAATTATTTACAATTTATATTAACAACTTGGAAGAAGGGACTGAGTGTAACATAGCCAAGTTTGATAATGATACAAAGATGGGAGGAAAAGCAATGTGTGCGGACACAAAAAATCTGCAAAAGGGCATAGACAGGCTAAGTGAGTGGGCAAAAATTTGGCAGATGGAGTATAATGTTGGAAAGTGTGAGGTCATGCACTTTGGCAGAAAAAAATCAAAGAGCAAGTTATTATTTAAATGGAGAAAGATTGCAAAGTGCTGCAGTACAGCGGGACCTGGGGGTACTTGTGCATGAAACACAAAAGTGTGGGACCATTTCCCGGGACAATCCAGAGTGGCAGCCAGTTCTAAGATCCATTATGTGTGACTACCAACATTGCACTGCCTAGCACTGGGATGATCTCTTTGGTGTACATCCGTAATTGCGTGTCAATGCGTTCTAGTTTAGGTCTGCTAGCTCTGAGTGGCCACAGTTTCTCGAATTGTTGGACACTCATAAGTGACTGGCTGGCTCCTATGTCCAGCTCCAGAGCTGTGCCGTATGTGATGCAGGAGAAAATTGAGAGCGAGTTGGACAGGTTGCTAAGAGATGACATAATTTCGCCCGTTGAATTCAGCGACTGGGCAAGCCCCATCATCCCTGTTCTAAAAACGGATGGCTCAGTCAGGATCTGTGGCAACTACAAGGACATCAACCGAGTGTCCCTTCAGGACCAATACCCGCTTCCGAGAGCAGAGGATCTTTTTGCCACGTTGGCAGGCGGCAAGCTGTTCACCAAGTTGGACCTCACTTCAGCCTACATGACCCAGGAACTGGCCGAAGAATCCAAGCTACTGACCACCATCACCACACACAAGGGGCTGTTTGTCTACAGCAGGTGTCCATTTGGCATTCGTTCAGCAGCTGCTATCTTTCAGAGGAACATGGAAAGCCTGCTCAAATCCATCCCCGGAACAATCGTATATCAGGACGACATCCTTATCACGGGTCGAGACACCGAGGAACAGCTCCACAACCTGGAGGAGGTGCTACGCCGACTGGACCGAGTAGGCCTGCGACTAAAGAAGTCCAAGTGTGTATTTTTGGCCCCAGAGGTTAGGTTTTTGGGCAGGAGGGTTGCCGCAGACGAGATCCGGCCTACCGAATCCAAAACGGAGGCGATCCGTCGTGCGCCCAGGCCCGGCAGAGTTGCGTTCATTTCTGGGACTATTGAATTATTTCGGGAACTTTCTACCGAACTTAAGTACATTGCTGGAGCTGCTAGACCTGTGCTCCTGCGTAAGGGTTGCGATTGGTTTTGGGGGGACTGTCAGGAGCGGGCTTTCAATCGGGCACGGAACCTGCTTTGTTATAATAAGTTATTGACCCTGTACGACCCCTGTAAGAAATTAGTCTTGACATGCGATGCATCATCCTATGGGGTTGGGTGCGTATTGCAGCAAAGTAATGATGAGGGCCAACTCCAATCTGTGGCTTATGCCTCCAGGTCGCTCTCCCAAGCAGAAAGGGGTTATGGGATGGTTAAAAAGGAATCTGTCTACGGGGTGAAAAAGATGCACCAGTACCTTTTTGGCAGAAGGTTCGAGTTAGAAACGGACCACAAGCCGTTAACATCTCTGTTGTCAGACAGCAAAGCTGTCAATGCCAATGCGTCAGCTCGCATACAGCGATGGGCTCTCACGCTGGCTGTGTATGACTACACCATACGGCACCGGCCAGGCACTGAAAATTGCGCTGACGCGCTCAGCAGGCTTCCACTGGCCACCACTGAGGGGGCAGCGGAGCAAAGCGCGGAGATGGTCATGGCTGTTAATGCCTTTGACAGCGCAGGCTCCCTCATCACAGCCCACCAGATCAAAACCTGGACAAACAGAGATCCCATCCTATCTCTGATTAAGAAATGTGTCCTGACTGGGGATTGGGCGCCCGCACACGGAGCATGCCCTGAAGAGGTCAGATCGTTTCACAGGCGGATGGATGAGTTCTCCATCCAAGCCGACTGCCTACTATGGGGCAGCCGGGTAGTCATGCCCCAGAGGGGTAGGGAAGCATTCATCAGGGAACTCCACAGCGAGTACCCAGGCATCGTGCTCATGAAGGTCATTGCCCGGTCACATGTATGGTGGCCGGGAATTGATGCAGACCTGGAACATTGTGTTCGCAGGTACACGACGTGTGCCCAGCTGGGAAATGCCCCCAGGGAGGCCCCACTCAGCCCGTGGCCCTGGCCCACCAAGCCATGGTCACGTATTCACGTGGACTACGCAGGCACGTTTATGGGAAAAATGTTCCTCATTGTTGTTGATGCGTACTCGAAATGGATCGAGTGCATCATATTGTATTCGTACACAACATCCACCACAGTGGAGAGTCTGCGTGCGGTCTTTGTGACCCATGGGTTGTCGGACATCCTAGTTCGCGACAACGGCCCATGTTTCACTAGTTATGAATTCCGGGAGATCATGTCGGGTAATGGCATCAAACATGTCAGGACAGTGCCGTTCTAGCTGGCTTCCAATGGCCAGGCGGAACGTGCGGTCCAAATCAAAAAGCAAGGCATGCTCCGGGTTCAAGGACCCCCCCTTCAATACCATCTATTGCGCCTCCTGCTGGCCTACAGGTCCCGACCTCACTCGCTCACGGGGGTCGCGCCAGCGGAACTACTCATGAAACGTACACTAAAAACTCGACTGTCCCTCATTCATCCAGTCTTGTCAGACATTGTTGAGGGCAAGCGCCAGTCCCAAAATGAGTGCCACGACCGTAACTCAAAGGGGAGATGGATAGAAATCGATGACCCTGTATTTGTTCTTAATCACGCTGTGGGGCCCAAGTGGCTTGAGGGTACTGTAATTGGTAAAGAGGGGAATAGAGTCATAGTGGTCAGACTCAACAATGGGCAGATATGCCGCAAGCATCTGGACCAAGTAAAAAAAAAAGTTCAGCATGGACACTGAGGAACCTGAGGAAAATCATGAGATGCTGCCCACACCACTGCCAGTGAACGAGCAACAAGAACCGTCAGCAGCATGCACAGTCCCTGCGGTCAGCCCGGATGAGTCGGAATCACCACAGGTGACAAAGGCGCATGCCAAGGCTCAAGAACCAGAGCCCCAACTGCGGCGCTCCACGAGAGAGTGTCGACCGCCTGAAAGACTCAATCTTTGACCCAAAGACGTTGGGGGGAGGTGATGTCATAATTGTAACCTTTATGTAACACTGTACACTGTATACACCTGAGAAATGCACACCTTGATCACAGGGGGTGAACTTGTGGGAGACACTCCTCACCTGGTCATCCAGGTATATAAAGGAAGGTCCCACGCAGGGTCATCAATTCTTGGTCCTGTGAATAAAGGTACAGGTCAGGGAGTGACCTTGTCTCCAGTATGTGCCTTGTGTTGATTTGCTGTAGTGTGTAAGGACGTAACAATTAGGAAACTAAAAAATTAGAAACACTTTTACACACAAAGTGTGGTAGAAATTTTGAACTCTCCTCCACAAACAGCAATTGATGCTCGATCAATTGTTTATTTTATATCTGTGATTGATAGGTTTTTGTTAACCAAAAGTATTAAAGGGGTTGTGTGTCAAAGGCTGGTATATGGAGTTAGGTTGCAGATTAGCCATGATTTCACTGAATGGCGGAACAGGCTCAAGGACTAAATGGCCTACTCCTGTTCCTGAGTCATGGAGCTAATGCCACTGTCAAGGGGCTGTAACTCTGCACTCCCTCTGCTCTGCATAGAACAGGGTGACGGAGTATTGTGATGCTCGGGAAGCCCATATCCATGCTCTTCTTCATGGATTGAAAAGCTGAGGAGGTGCTATACCCCAGCGTCACAATGGCAGAAGTCTGAGCTCTGAAGCTGTCAGAGCTGTCACCAGAGGCTCCATCATTGTGGACCCCACTGTTCATCGAACAGACGACTGACTCTGTGGTTGACTGCGTGGTCTCAATGACCGCACACAAGCTAGAGATGGACTCCTCCAGACTCTGTGCCAGTGTGTGTAAGCTCGCTGTCAGGCTGCCGGGTGCACTTATAAAGTCCTGGTGTATAGAAATCAGTCTTTTAATGTAAGTTGCACAGTTAAAATCTTAATCTGTGCTCTCTGCAGCAGGGCTAAGATGCAAGGTCTCCCTTTTTCTTGGGCCGTCATATCCCCCTACCCATGCTCCTGTGCATTAATGCTTGGTGAGTCTCCAAGTATAAAGTAAGGTTGAGTGACACTGTCTCATCTTGAGAGCTGCTTTCTTCCAGCTCTTCAGCTTCTGGTGGCTCTCCATTTTTTTTTACCTGCAAGGGAAAAGAGGGACAAGGATTAGCATTTAATGTGTAGGATAAGCAGAGACAGATAAGTGGCTGCACTTTCTCATGCATAGTGTGTGAGGATGAGATTTCAATGAGAAGGGACAAAATGTAAAATAGCTAAGAACCTTGCAGAACGTTCGCCCTGCGCCTGACATGACCTACCCCATCATCTGCATAAAATCCTCCTTGACTGGGGAGAGGACCTGAATAGGTGCTCTTCCTTCTCCTGCCCTTGTGTCCTCTCTTCACCTCTACTATAGTCCGCCAGAGTGCGCTGCAAGAAGGGAGAGCGTTACTGGTAGACGAATGAAATGCTTTGAGGATCTGCATGTCAAGTCAGAATAGTGGTGTTGATATGTGAAGGACGGCAGAGGTATGAGGAGGTGAAGACAGTAATAGGGTGGCATTAGGAGCAGAAGGAAGTGGAGTGAAGTATTTTGCATGGAGGAGAGTGCTGGTTATTGGGGGAGGGAAGGGTATAAGTGCTGGGATGTCAGGTAGTGCAAGATTATACAGAGTAATGAAAAATAGAAGATTTTAAGATGGCAGTCTTACCTTAGCAACTCTGGTCATGTCATTAAACTTATTCTTGTATTGCAGCAATGCCCTGGGCAGCGATGCTCCCAGTGCTGATCTGTCTGCCACCTGTTCCCACTGCTGCCAAGCAGGTTGACGGGATACATTCCTGTCATTTGGTGAAAAAGGACGTCTCTCCTCCTGCTGACCTGCTCCACCAGGACTTCCAGTGCTGCATCCAAGAGGTGTGAGGGCCTTGAAGCATCTCCTTGGCCTGTCATCTTTAGAATTATCTAGCAGTTGGCTGCAGCAAAAGTGCAACAGGCCCTTTAAGAGATGCATGCTGCCATTAACTAGCATCAGGTCATCCAATATTCACGCCACCGATTAAGCGAGCTGCCAATCAACAGCGTGATTAGTGCTGACAGTCTGCCTATTTCATGATAATGAGGGCCCCGGCCAATTTCACCTTTTCATTGCAGCTGACATAATTAGGTGCATGCAGTTGATGCCGCGCCAATTCTGCACTCGAAAACAGGGCCGGATGAATTTCTATCCCTTTGTCTTTCTGCAGTCTTTGACTGTCTTTCTCATAATTTGCAAAATCCCCCAGCTGTGTGTCATCAGCAAGATTTCAAAACTGTGTTTTGTATACCCAAGGCAAAATCATTTTTATATACCAGGAACAAAAGTGAACACGACACTGACCCCAGGGTACACCACTTTTCTAAAACTGCTCCAATCCAAGCAACACCCATTTAGGATCATTGGGGCTGAAATTGTCCCTTGACTAAAAAGTGGCATACCTACTGTTGTTTTTCCTTTCTTCGACTGATATTCAGGTGGTTTAACTTAACTGAGGGGCGGAAGTGCCCTTGGAGCGGAGCGGACACGGCTCAGCGTCATCAGTGGCGTGCTGATGACGTCAGCGCGACGCGGACGTGCCGCGCTGACGCGTCACAACGTCCCTCCCCTTCAGTTAAAGGGGAGAGCTGCTGCGCGCTTTGCACTGGTCCACCATGGAGGGTTTCGGCCGCGCTCGTGGTCTGGCATCCAACAAGGAGTTACAGGCTGCCTGTTGGCTGAACCCGTGGCCACCATTGTTGGGCCGACCTCAGAATCGGCCAAGAAATAAAATAAAATGTAGGCGCGCACAGCGCGCCCTCCCCTTTAAGAGTGGATGTGCCATCCAGATGCACTCAGCTTCCCGCAGTCAGTGGCACTGACCGGCGGTGACACCACTCCCGCGGGACAATTTCCCACGGGGCAATTTTCCGCAGGGGGCGGAAAGGGGGTTGCCACTGGTCGGTAGGGGGGTCAGCGTGTGCCCGACGGGGCAGGAACATGGGCAGTGCGGTGACTATCACGGCCGGGAAAATCAGGTAGGGCAATTTATTAAATGTTGCTGGACTCCACGCCAACTGGGTGGAGAGTCCTTACTGACCCGTAGCCACCTCTTTGAGGCAGTCACGGCTCTTAAAGAGGCAATATCGGCCCCATAGAATCATAGAATGGTTACAGCACGAAGGAAGGCCATTCGGCCCATCGAGCCCATGCCAGCCATTTACTCTAACTCCTTATTTTGTGTCCATCAAACAACTTTTTATTCATGCTGCTACATTTCTCCTTCTACTATGTATTATGTAAACAGAGTGTATTTCCCACACACAGAATATCCTAAGCTTCTGATAATATCTGGTAACTTTGGCTGAAAGGGGCATTTGTGGATTTGATGACCATAGGATCATGATCTACTGTGATGCCCACCCTGGTAATTAGCCTATTGACTCTCATATTTAGCTTCAGACATGAAAAGTGGTCACTTAGGCAAAGCAGTAAAACACAGAATACTGCTGACCAAAGCGAGCCTAACAGATTATTTCCTTTGAATCATTGTTTTGTTTTAAATCCTCCATTGCAAAGTGCATTGTCATTAACCCCGTGACTTGTATAAATTTATGTTTGTTTTAGATCCATAAAACATTACTACAGAAATTAAATAATTGCACAATTTTTCATCAGTTCTCTCTCTCACATTGCACATTTTAATTCAGGTCGGTGTGTTTATTATGACAATGAAAGTATCAAATATGCAGGAAATCTCCATAAAATAGGGTCAAGGCTTCTTTGTAAACAGGGACCTCTTCATACAGCATACTGATGACCAAGGGCAAACTACCCAATTTTGTTACCATTCATCCTGGATAACCCTTGCCACTGGACCAAGACCGAGCTCTGTCAGGCCCGTGTGGTGGCTGGTGTGCAACGGCCACCACACGTTAAAAAATCCATGCACGGGCATCTTCCACCCTTCAACATGTAGCTCAGGACCTGGAATATTAGGTCCTTCATTGAAACACCTGTGAACTTATCCTTTTTTGGCGTGGAAGCAAGTTATCCTCGTTTCGAGGGACCACCTATGATGATAATGATGATTATTCAAGGTCCACATTGCACTGCTACCTTCTCAGACTTCCGTAATCTCAATATACCTAGACTTTAATCTGTCCAAATGTTATGCATTATCACAGATACTTCTTCTGGAAAATTGCGTTTCTGTTTTATTTCAAGGAAATGGTGAAATCAACAGTACTGTAGTACCATAGTAGACAAACATCTAGCTCAAAGCTGAGAAATTGTAATGATATAAAAAGGTGTGTAAGTAGGGTATAGGTATACAGTTAAGTGAGCATATATACAATAAATGGATGGGGAATATTTCATTTATCTCAGCTTTATGTAAAAATTTGAACTTCGGTTGTACTGCTGCCAGTTCATATTGTGCACTCCATGTTAAATGGGCAGAAACATTTCTATACACTGTAGCCATAACATCATTGATATAAGGGGATAGATCCTGCTTTGGTTTAGATTCAATCTAATTATGTAATATTCTTTCAGCATTTCTGTATATGCAGAATGTAAGCTAAATGAATCCTGATTTTAATACTGCAGCATAAACCAACAAGGGAAAACCATTACAGAACAAATCAACACCAAAAAGACAAGAAAATAAAAGAGAGCCTCTATAACTTATATTCTTATTTTAATTTCCTTTATCTGCCTCCAATATCTGTTTCTCACTCTCTGGGGTCATTTGCATTCTCCTTCCCTTGTGTTATTTATTCTAGTTTCCCATTTCTTATTTACTCCACTCCTGTTTTACTGTTTACCTCAATAATATACTTACAAATGTAAATCAGAATAGCACTTCCTCCTTCAGGAGTACACAAAGTAATATCAATTTGCACCAAATTGTGGACAGTTTTGCAATATTGACCTATGCTCATTAGAGAAGACTTGAATCCCATCAGTCTGTATTTGTATTCAGGTCCCAATGATAAACATACTGTGCTGTACCTACTGCAGCACTCCTATCTAGCACTTTTAGTATTTCATAGAATCATAGAATTTGGCCCATCGTGCCGGTGTCGGCTCTTTGAAAGAGCTATCCAATTAGTCACACTACCCTGCTCTTTCCCCATAGCCCTGCAACATTTTTCATTTCAAGTTTTTAGCTAATTCCCTTTTAAAAGTTACTACTGAATCTGCTTCCAACACTTTTTCAGGCAATGCATTCCAGATCACAACAACATGCTGCGTAAAGAAAATTGTCCTCATGTTGTCTCTAGTTCTTTTGCCAATCATCTTAAATCTGTATCCTCTGGTTATCGTCCTTTCTGCCACTGAAAACAGATTCTCCTTATTTACTCTATCAAAACAGTTCATGATTTTGAACACCTCTATCAAATCTCCTCTTAACCTTCTCTGCTCTGAGGAGAACAATCCCAGCTTCTCCAGTCTCTCCACATAACTGAAGTCCCTCATCCCTGGTACTATTATAGTAAATCTCTCCTACACCCCCTCGAAGGCCTTGACACCCTACCTAAAGTTTGGTGCCCAGAATTGAACACAATACTTCAGCTGAGGCCAAAACAATGTTTTAAAGGTTTAGCATAACTTCCTTGCTTTTGTACTCGATGTCTCGATTAATAAAGTCAAGGATGCTGTATGTTTTTTAAAAAGCCTTCTCAACTTGTCCTGCCATCTTCAGAGATTTGTGTACATACACCCCCAGGTCTTTCTGTTCCTGCACCTCCTTTAAAATTGGATAATTTGGTTTATATTGCCTCATTCTTCCTATCAAGATATATCACTTCACAATTCAAGACAGAGATCGATAGATTTCTGAATATTAAGGGAATCAAGGGATAGTGGAGTTGAGGTAGAAGATCTGCCATGATCTTATTGAATGGTGGAGCAGGCTCAAGGGCTGAATGGCCCACTGCTGCTCCTAATTCTTATGTTCTTATGGTCTCTGCATTAAATTTCATCAGTCTGCCCGTTTGTCTGCCCATTTCACCAGTCTGTCAATGTCCTCCTGAAGTCTGTCACTATCTTCCTCACTGTTTGCTACATTTCTGAGTTTTGTTTCATCTGCAAACTTTGAAATCATGCCTTGTATATCTAATTCCAAGCCATTAATATATATCAAAAAGAGCAGTAGTCCCAATACCAAATCCTGGGGAACACCACTGTATATTTCCCTCCAGTGTAAAAAAAACAACTGTTCATCACTAATCTCTGCTTTCTGTCCCTTGGTTAATTTTGTATCCATGCTGCCACTGCCCCTTTAATCCCATGGGCTTTAATTTCACTAACAAGTCGATTATGTGATACTTTATCAAGGGCCTTTTGAAAATCTATATACACATCGGGGCCAAAATTGGCCACCGCCAGAAACGAGGTGCACCGACCGGTTTCGATATGTTCTGGCCGCCCCATGCACTGGGGTGGCCTAGCCATCGAAATTCAGCTCTTCGGGGATTTTTTTCGAGCGGGCCAGAAGTGGCCTTATCATGGGGCTGTGCAGAGTGGCTGTCAATAGCGGGGCGGAAGTGGGGGCAGGCAGAGTAGCCGAGGCTGTCAATCATCCGCAGTCGCTTCACAACCTCTCTCCCCTTCAGTTAAAGGGGAAAGCTGTTGCGAACTCTGCTGCCACTTTAGTGACAAACACTGGGCCACCAGGGAGGGTACCAATGTCAGGGGCACCGACCAGCGGTGGGGCCTTTCCCTTGGGGCAATTTTGAAAAGGGGCAATTTCGTGAGAGTCGGCAGCCATTCCGCGCCGCCCTGTGGCCGCCACTTTCTAGCCAGAGACCTTATCGGAAGGGACAATTTTAGTTCCATCAACCATGCTACCCTCATTAACCCTCTCCGTTACTTCACCACTAACATTTCTTCGAAGTTCTTGTGGTTAATTTTAAAATAAACACAATGGGCCCAAGTTTCCACATGATTTGCGCCTGATTTTTAGGAGCAACTGGTGGAGAATGGACTATCTTAAAATTCGCAATTCTCCGCATTTTTTTTTCTGCAGTTCTAGTCAGGTAGAACAGTTCTACTTTGGAACAGAATTTTTTCTTCAAAAGGGGGCGTGTCCGGCCACTGACGCCTGATTTCAAAGTTTCCACAGTGAAAACGTACTCCAAACTAAAGTAGAATGGAGCAAGTGAAGATTTTTGTAGAACTGAAAAAATCTGTTCTACACATTAAAAAATCAGGCGCAGGTTACAAATTAGGCGTCCAGAACGAGGTGGGGGGAAGGGGGGGGGGGGCAGGGAAGTCATTAAATTCTACAATCAATCCTTATTTATACTTATACAAATATTATACAAATAAATCCAACCTGAATAAACATTTATAAGCAAAGAAAAGATTAAATAAACCATCTTCCTACCTGTGTGAAAGTGCTTCAGCCAGAAAGAATGGTGCAGCAAGCCTCACAAAACGAGGGAGCCGACCGAACGCGGGCGGGAGGGGAGGAGGGAGCCGACCGAACGCGGGCGGGGGGTGGGGGGGGAGGAGGGAGCCGACCAAACGCGGGGTGGGGGGGGGAGGGAAGGGAAGGGAGCCGACGAACGTGGTGGGGGGGGGGGGGAAGGGAAGGAAGCCGACGAACGCGGGGGGGGGGGGGAGGGAAGGGAAGGGAGCCGACGAACGCGGGGGGGGGGGTGGGGAGGGAAGGGAAGGGAAGGGAGCAGACGAACATGGGAGGGGGGGGGAGGGAAGGGAGCCGACGAACGCGGGAGGGAGAGAGCCGACCGAACGCGGGCGGGCGGGCGGGAGGGAGGGAGGGAGGGAGGGAGCCGACCGAACGCGGGGGAGGGAGCCGACCGAACGCGGGCGGGCGGGAGGGAGGGAGCCTACCGAATGCGGGGTGGGGGGGTGCGGAGAGGGAAGGGAGCCGACCGAACGCGGGGTGGGAGGGGGGAAGGGAGCCGACCGACCGCGGGCGGCAGGGAGGGAGCCGACCAAACGCGGGAGGGAGGGAGCCTACCGAACGCCGGGGGGGGGTGGGGAAGGGAATGGAGCCGTTCCAGATGGCTGGCGGGAAAGAGAGAAGGCTGCAGGAAGCCTCAGAAATTGAAGAGCCATTTCCTGACGGCAAAAGGGGGAGGTCGTCGGGAAACGGCTGCCTCAACTCTCTGAGGCTTCCTGCACCCTTCTCACTGCTACAAGAAGCCTCTGTGCTGATGGCAATGTACTTTTATTAAAAAATTTTCAAAAACTAAACAGTTACAAAGAACTACAAAAATGGCCGAGTGCCAATGTTTTTTTCACACTGAGCATGCGCGAACGCTCCAACGCGCACGTGCAGCGTTGCGGCAGGAAAAAAACTAATTTAAATAGTACCCGCCCCCTCCCACTTACAAAATCGGCGCGATTGTTGGCTCCGCCCCCCTGGGCGCCGCGCCAAGCAGACAAGGAGCTGCAAAGCGCTCCAGAATCGCGAGTTTTTTTTCCGGCGCCGTTTTAGGGGGGCGGAGGGGCGCCCGTTTTTTATCATGTGGAAACTTGGGCCCATAACTTCTACAACCACTATAGTTCAGTTTTCATAAGAGAACAAAAGTACCTGGTGAGCTCTTCTTTAACCTTCACGGGTTCACTAGGATAGAACTTCACTCTAAAGCACATGGTATATGGCGGTTGAGCTGCAATATTACAAAGAAATATGTGAAAGCAGTAGAAAATAAATAAATTTTTTGCATGTCTGGAGCAAACTAGACATTTATTCAAGAAGTGCTCTTGGCCAAACATTACCTCATGCGATAATGAGCTCTGTACTTTCAGGCATACCACTGCTGTGGGCAAGAAAGCTCACTGGTAAAAATGGAATAAAGATGCATGAAAAGGCAGCTTCAAAGCAGGGTGCATGTCAGGAAACAAAATATTCATAACATTTTACTTCTCATGATACTTAGTAGCTGCATTACAAACCATTTGTGAACATAACCCCAATTTTCCAATGCAAATTTTATTTTTTGTGTTACTCACCCTTGACCAGCAACATTATGTGCAAGTCTGATAATCTGCTTTAAATTATTTATACTGTATACGCACCCTCTACCTTCGACCCAAAAAACCTGGAAAGAAATCTATAACCCACATATCAGACGCATCCATCATTGCTATGCGAAGACATAAATCAGAGGATAGAGGGGAGCTGGAGACTGGAAGATGGAATTGGGAGATCTCTGCCGGACTCTTTACCTTGGAGTCGAGTCGGGTGCGTACAGGCCATGTAGCAGGTCAGGAACCCAAAGATTTGTTCTGCACTGAGCGCTTACCTTAATGGCGCCAATTGAAAGACTCATGCGCGTTTCCCGGCCCAATTAAATGGAACGCTTCTGATGACGTCACCGATGACTCATTTTACGCGCAGATATTTAAAGCAACCTTGCACACATTGTAGGAGTGCAAAAGGTAGTTTCAAGGGCCCCAAGTTTCCACATGATTTGCTCCTGATTTTTAGGAGCAACTGGTGTGGAACGGAATATCTTAGAAATCGGAATTCTCCACATTTAGTTTGCTCCAGTTCTAGTCAGTTAGAACAGTTTCACTTTGGAACAGAATTTTTTTTTCAAAAGGGGGCGTGTCCGGCTACTTACGCCCGATTTCAAAGTTTCGTGAGTGAAAATTTACTCCAAACTAACTTAGAATGGAGTAAGTGAAGATTTTTGTACGCTCGAAAAAACCTTGTCTACACTTTAGAAAATCAGGCGTAGGTTACAAATTAGGCATCGGGAACGAGGTGAGGGGGGGAGGGGGGGGAAGGGAAGTAATTAAATTCTACAATCAATCCTTAGTTATACTTATACAAATATTACACAAATAAATCCAACCTGAATAAAAATTTATAAGCAAAGAAAAGATTAAATAAACCATGTTCCTACCTGTGTGAAATAGCATCAGCCTTCGAGCTGCTGTGCTTCAGACAGGCCTTTCATGTTGGAGACAGGCAGGGGTGTAGCGTCAGTGTCTCGACAGCAGCGGCAGCAAGCTTCGAGCTGAGCTGCAGTGCTTGAGGCAGGCATTCATTCTCTTCGTGGCTGGCCGCGAAGAAGCAGCACCGGACGGACCGAGGCCATTCGGCCATGAGATATCAGCAGCGTCAGTGGCTGGCCGGCAGCCGAAGAATCAACGCAGGACACACGCAGCTCATTAAGGTTCTTGAGGCCATTTGGTCATGCTTTAGGGGCGGCGTCAGTGGCTGGCCGGCAGCCAAAGAATCAGCAGCGGATGGACGTGAGGCCATTCGGCCATAGAATATCAGCGGCGTCAGTGGCTGGCCGGCAGCCGAAGAATCAACACCTGACACACGCAGCTCTTTATGGTGCTTGAGGCCATTCGGCCACGCTTTAGGGGCGGCGTCAGTGGCTCGACGGCAGCCGAAGATACAGCAGCAGCCTTCGAGCTGTGAGGGGGACTGAGGCCATTTGGACAGGGAGAGGCAGCCACATCGACAGTTTTATATTTAAATTTGCAGAATGGGTGCTGCATTGTCAACACCACGTATTATTGCAAAGTTGAATTGGCACTCTTATTTCTCCAAACACACAGTCCTTAATTTGCATGCACCAATGCAGCACCGGTTCTGCAAGTTTAGCAGTGAAAAGCTGAACTCACTGATTTCAGCAGGTGATTTATTCAGCAGTGCTGCTAAAAGCACTCCCTCACACACAGAAATATCAAAAAAAATTAAATTACAAGCCTTTGCAGGGGTCCAAGAAACAAATCTTCACTTTTTCTGCAGTATTTTTTAAAATGGCCGAGTGCCAATGTTTGCGTGAGACTGCGCGTGCGCGCACGCTCCAACGCGCACGCGCAGGGTTGCCGGCACCACGAAGGCTAATTTAAATTGTATCCGCCCCCTGCTACTTAGAAAATCGGCGCGAGTGTTAGGCTCCGCCCGCTGCTGCGAAGAGCGCGTCGCGCCAAGCAGACATCGAGCTCCTTGAATATCGGACTTTTTTTTAGGCACAGTTTTCGGCGCGAAAAACAGGCGCCCAGCTCGGAGGTGCGGAGTTTTCGCCGCGGGACGAAACTTGGGGCCAATAGCTCTAAATTGAGGAATAATATTGACAAATCTGTGGATCATGGAGACAAGACAGAGGACAGCTCCAAGATTCACAGATGCCTCCATGGATGTGCTGGGGCAGGGAGTAAGAGCATGCAGGAAGGTCCTCTGCCCTGGGGATGGACGAAAACGACCAGCCAAAGAGACAAAAAGGGAATGGCTAGAGATCGCAGAGGAGGTCAGTAGCAAGGATGTCATGAGGAGGATGTGGATCCAGTGCTGGAAACGATTTAATTATCTCATGAGGTCATGAAAAGTGAATGCAATGTCAGACTTGTGTATCTGTAAAGCATGCATTCCCCTGTTCCGCCACCAGGGAGTTCATCCCCTGAAGTCCCAAGGGATCCCAGCATCCCTTGGGAGCACTGTATATAAGCCGGCCCCTAAGGCCTGTTCCTCACTCTGGAGTGTCTTATTAAAGACTGAGGTCACTGTTACTTTAACCTCCCTGTGTGCAACCTCATCTGTGTTAGGAACACAATAAGCCGCCTCTCCCGAGCGGGCCCGTGGCACGCTGAGAAATGCGCCCAAGCTAAATGCGGATGTCGGCGGGATGACGGCTGGTTTCTGACGTGCTATCATTTTCCACGAATTTATCTGCTTACCCGCCCCCAAACCCACGTGCTCAGCACTGGGAAAATTCCAGCCCTGAACAACGGCAGGAAGAGGAGGTGTTGTCAACTAAGTTGGCCGCTTTGGGAACGCTAATTAAAGAGAATGATTTTCAGGTCAGCTAACTTATTATTTGCACCATTCTGGTGCTTACTCAAAGTTTTTGATGTTCCATTGCTGCAAGATGTCCAAGCCCTTCACTTTGAGAGTGTGTTTGGAGCTGTAATGGCAGTCGCGCAGGTCACCTTGCAATGCAGAACTGCCGACAATTAGGTTGTGCACCATCATTGGCCCTTCCCTTTAAGCGAGGGAAGCAGCCTCTGAAGCCGTTAGCAATGCGCTCCAAATTGTTCAGCGCTCTGCCACTACCGTCCTGCTCTCGGACTTTAGCGCCCTAAGAAAAGTGGTTAGCCCTTTCCACTTCCCACTTGGACCACTAAAGCTGAATTTTCTGGCAGGAATCATTAGCGCCTGGTGCTACTTTTTCAACTTTTCAAAAGTTGGGGCGCTAAGGAATTTCTAGCCCTAAGGATGCTGCTAAATTACCCACTAAAAGTTAGACCCAAAGGGCTTAAGAGTAACTGGAGTTTTAACAGCATTATTACTGCTAAACAAATGTTAAGGGCCTGGAAAACTAATTTTAATTTTGTGCAGTGTGAAATTTGTCCATTTTAGTAAAAATTAAAGGGGGAGAAATTAGTGCGGCCATTACTGCCAAGAGATGGCGCTAACACTGTTGAGAGCATTAATGCCACCTAATGCCAGTTCCAGCGACGCATGTTGAAGAGGACGATGTTTGCGTGCAGCCCAGACCATTTTCAACTGGCGCTACTTAACCATTTTTAATCTAAACACTGCCCATTTCTTGGCTATTAAAAACATTTTGGGCTAGAAAGTTGTTAAGTTTAACCATCTTTATTTTAGGTTTGCCTTTTTCCCATGTGATAGCCATTAGGCTGGATTTTCCGGTCCTTTGCTCTCCGGGTTTCGCCCCGGAGCGGCGTGAAAGGCAGCATTCAGGTCTCCTGCGCCCCGTCATGATCCTCCAATCCGTTTTTGCGGCAGCACTGAGCAGCACCGCTGGGAAGAGCTGTGCCAGATGTGCATCGCCTTTCATTGCGACACCGGCAGTACTTTGGCCTTTTGCCCGGTCCTTCGGCCCGCAATGACCAATTGGGAAATCAGTGCGGTCCAGCCATGCCAGCAGCTGTGAGGAAGGGAAAGTACTCTGAAGGTAAATGCGAGTGTTTGTTCTTTTAATTTTTTTAGCGATTTGTGTTGTGGTGGTGTGGGCAACATTTTGGGAATGTTTTTGTGTGTTTTTTAAAGGTTTTTCCTCCCCCACCCCCCGCCCCCCCCAGGCCTCTCTGAGCATGCACTGCCCGGCAGTTTAGTTCACAAGTTTCCCATTTTTGCACCATGAAAAGTGCACAATGCCTCCCTTCGCACTGCACCCCCTGACGCAGGGCCCAGATGCCGAAACTTCCTTACCAAAGCGCAAACTATTCCCGGCTGGTAACTTTCACACCCCATCCCCTTTTTCACCCCGAAAACAGAAAAGCCTAAAATCCAGCCCTTAATCTTTGTTTTGCACCCTCTAACATTTTTTAAAATTTAGAATTTTAAGAGCTTACTCACTTCCTTGTTCGCCGTTTGTGAGAATTATGCATTTTGATTGGCTGCTTAGACAGCCTGTTGAGGTCACAGCAGTTCAGACAAGGGGATCCCCACTATATTTCGTTGATTTGAATTGAATGTTGGAAAACCCAAAGTTCTCGACACAGGGATCGCGAGATCCTTATACTTCAGGGCCAGCAGCGAACACTTTCGCTTCGCTGCTGACTGCAAATTCCGAGCCAATATCCAACACTGTCTAGCAATATCCACACTTCCATGCAGGCCACCTGATACTGCCAGTTTCCTGCACTGACAGTACTGTTTGTATTTATAAGTCAATTGTATCAGACATTACCTCAGGTCACTTAATATGATTACAACCAAGTGCTCACGAAACTTAACAGACTATCACACCTCATCTACTTGAATGGTCAAATAATTAATACAGGTTGACAGATTATTAAGAATCTCCTTGATCTTGAAGAGAATCTTCCCTTTAGAGGCCCAAAAGAATTGTAAAAGTCGTAGGTTTACTGCTATCTCTAGTTCTCTGCTCTTTGCCCGTTTCCAGCAGAAGCAGCCTAGAGAGGCTCCATAGATACCTTTGCCACATCATGTTCCATCAGAGATTCAGTTAAAAGATTCTCGAATGAACTGTAAAGATCCTGTGCTGTTATTTTTTAGAATAGTTGAAATATTGGGTATGTCAAATATTGTACTACTAGTTATTTGCTGTATGTTTTCTACTTCAGTGTAATTATCTAATTTGTAAATAATTTCAACTATTCCTTTTAACCTGAATCATACAATCTCACAGTGTAATATCTACTGCTTTGAGTGGACAGGAGAACATGGTGATTAGTCCACATAGCCTCCAATGCACAAGATGGTGGACAGGAATATTGTTAGACCCATTCACATCATTCATCAGTTTCAAGTCTTAGTTCATAGATGTGGGTTTGATATGGAAACGACTTTTTTGTTATGAGCATGAGTTAAGAGTGATGGAAGTCCAAATTGTAACAGAGGTCACTACAATTTCATGCAGTATTCTCCAGGAGGGGAAAATAAGCTCAAAATTTGATCCTGATTACTATCCAGTTCCCCCTGCTGGAAGATGTGCCTATGTCAGCATTGGATGAGGATAGGATTAGGATTATATCCCCCCAAAGTTCAGCAGGCCACTAACACTCAAAATCTAGGCATACACATGAAGAATGGCCATTTAGGCCAGATATCAGAGGACTATCAGTACTTTTAGAACCTTACCCCTGTTGTATTATATATTGCATCAAACCTACTACTCTAGTTCCTGCTCCTTATCTTTAAGTAATTAGCAGATTCAAGCACCAATGAGACAGTTAGCACACTGGCCTAGTAATTCGACTGCGCAACTTACTAAGCCTCCAATATAGCAGGCAAGAAGCGCACGTTTGTTCTGAGCCGCAAGTGCGCCACCCGTCAAATTGGTATGGGCAAAAACATAGGCGTTCAGAGCCAACATCCAAAAATAGTATCTCCTATTTTATAACCTGCTAGAGAAGGTCTAGTATATTTTAGGAAAGAATTGTGAAATTGGGGCACAGAGATGATTTTGTTAGTAATCTATGTTTAATTTCGCTACTAATGCTCATGAGAAGTAAATATTATACATGATTTATTTTAATTTTAAAATCGTAATGCCTAGATTACTTAATAGAACCATGTTTAAATTTTAACTGAAAACAATCTGTTCTAAGGCTACTATTTTGCATCTGATATATAATAACTTACCTCTTTAAAACGGCTATTAACAGTGCAAGACCAAGTATAAAGGTACTGCTTTAAAATATCATGTCAGTGTCCACAATACAAGGAAGCAACATGGTGCAGATTTCACTCGCACACCCACCTGGCAAAAGGCAACCTTGGTTTCACGTCTTGGTTCTTGTGGAGCACACAAATGGTGAAGAAGCAAGTTCAAGATAAAATTAATTATGTAAAAAGCTGTACAAATATAACCTACATGGTGTTTAGAGCTTTCTGTACCTTTGTACCTTTCCCATGTTTCATATTTTACTGTCATTTTCAATTAAGGCTTTTTCCTACTACCTAAATGTAGTAAACTAGACATTACCATTTTATTGGACTAACTTGTCTTTAGCACATCCATACTCCTTAAAAAGGAAATACTAAACTATTACAAATGCAAAATGCTGCAGATGCTGGAAATCTGAAATAAAAATAGAAAATGCTGGAAATACTTGGCAGATCAGGCAGCATCTGTGGAGAGAGAAAAAGAGTTAACATTTCAGGTCGATGACCCTTCTGATGCTGCCTGACATGCTGAATATTTCCATTTTATTTAATACTAAACTATTGTTCATCTAAAAATGTTTCCAATTATATACCTAACGCTTACTGTAAGATCTAATGTAAAGTTGCACATTGGGCATTTATAGTATTCTTATTCAAGTGATAGCTAGA
Organism: Pristiophorus japonicus; assembly: GCF_044704955.1. Taxonomy (NCBI): domain Eukaryota; kingdom Metazoa; phylum Chordata; class Chondrichthyes; family Pristiophoridae; genus Pristiophorus; species Pristiophorus japonicus. The sequence continues at coordinate 110,012,121 of NC_091977.1, read as the reverse complement.
GATGAAAACAAAAAATTCAAATGCTGAAAATCTGAAATGCCAACAGAAATGCTGGAACTTCATAACCAGTCAAAAAGGCAAGGTTAATGTTTTATGTGGAAGCATTCATTAGGGGCAGAAATATGGGTCATTTGTGCCTTCCTTAACATAGAAACATAGAAAATAGGTGCAGGAGTATGCCATTCGGCCCTTCGAGCCTGCACCACCATTCAATATGATCATGGCTGGTCATGCAACTTTGGTACCCCATTCCTACTTTCTCTCCATACACCTTGATCCCTTTAGCTGTAAGGGCCACATTGATTGGGACAAATTTAGTGTAAAGGGCATAGAGGGTGCGGAATTCTTGAAATACAATCAAGAGAACTTTTTTAGTCAGTATGTAGCAAGCCCAACATGAGAGGGGGTGGTCTTGGATTTAGTTTTGGGGAATGAAGCTGGGCAGGTTAAAGGGGTATTAGTGGGGGAGCATTTGGATGCCAGTGACCATAATTCAGTCAGATTCAAGTTGGTTATGGATAAGGACAAGAATAAGCTTGGAATAAAAGTTCTGAATTGGGGAAAAGCTAATTTTGCTAAGTTAAGGAGTGATTTGGCCATAGTGGACTGGAAACAGCTACTTGTGGGTAAATCGGTGTCGGAACAGTGGGAGGCATTCAAGGAGGAGATCCGAAAGGTTCAGGCCAAACATGTGCCCTTAAAGAAAAAAGCTGGGAAAAATAATTCTAGAGCTCCCTGGATGTCTAGGGACTTACAGGGTAGGATTAAGAAAAAAAGGGACATATCACATATCAACGGCTGAATACTTGAGAATCTTTAGAGGAATATAGAAGGATAAGAGGTAAAATTAAAAAGGATATTAGGAATGCTAAGAGGGAGCATGAGAAATTCTTGGCTAGTAAAATTAAGGAAAAGCCTAAGATGTTCTATAAATATATTAAGAGTAACAGGGTAACTAAGGAAAGGGTAGGGCCTATTAGAGACTATGATTGTGAGGAGGCGGAAGATGTTGGTAGGGTTCTTAATGAATACTTTGCATCTGTTTTCACAAAGGAAAGAGGTAATGCAGATACTGCTATAGAGGAGGAGTGTGATATTCTGGATGAAATAAATATCATGAGAGAGGAAGTATTAAGCAGCTTTGAAAGTAGATAAGTCCTCAGGCCCGGAAGAAATGCATCCCAGGTTGTTGAGCGAAGTAAAAGAGGAAATAGCAGAGGCCTTGACCATCATTATCCCATCCTCTTTGGGTATGGGCATGGTGCCGGAGGATTGGAGAACTGCTAATGTAGTACCCTTGTTTAAGAAGGGAGAAAGGGATAGGCCGAGTAATTACAGGCCTGTCAGCCTAATATTAGTGGTGGGAAAATTATTGGAAAAAATCATGAAAGACAGGATAAATCTGCATTTAGATAGGCAAGGATTAATTACAGACACGGATTTGTTAAGGCAAGATCGTGCATGACTAACCTGATTGAATTTTTTGAGGAGGTAACTGTAAAGTCCTCACACAGTATTTTAAATTGAAATGAGGCACATTCTACAGACAAGGTCACTCTGTGACCTGAACCTTTATTCACAGCACCAAGAAGTGATGACCCTGCGGGGGACCTCCCTTTATATACCCGGATGACCAGGTGAAGAGTTCACCCCCTGTGGTCAAGGTGTGCATTTCTTAGGTGTATACGGTATGCAGTGTTGTTATGAAGGTTACAGTTACATGAAGGTTACATACATGACAGTAACCAAGAGGGTCGATGAGAATAGTGCGTACGATGTAGTATATATGGACTTTAGCAAGGCTTTTGATAAGGCCTCGCATGGTAGAATGGTCATGACGGTTAAAGCCTATGGGATCCAGGGCAAAGTGGCAAGTTGGATCCAAAATTGGCTTGGAGGTAGGAAGCAAGGGGAATGATAGATGGATGTTTTTGTGACTGGAAGGAAGTTTCCATTGGGGTTCTGCAGAGCTCAATTCTGAGTTCCTTGCTTTTTGTGATATATATCAACGATTTAGGTTTGAATAAAGGAAGTATGATTAAGAAGTTTGCAGACGACACTAAAATTGGCTGTGTGGTTCATAATGAAGAGGAAAGTCATGGGCTGCAGGAGGATATCAATCTACTAGTCAGGTGGGCAGAGCAGTGATAAATGGAATTTAATTCAGAGAAATATGAGGTGATGCACATTGGGAGGGCTAATAAGGAAAAGTATACACATTAAGTGGCAGGCCACTTAATAGTGTAAATGAACAAAGGGACCTTGGAGTGCTTGTCCACAGATCTCTGAAAGTAGCAGGCCAGGTGGATAAGGTGGTTAAGAAGGCATACGGAATGCTTGCCTTTATTGGCCAAGGCAAAGAATATAAGAGCAGGGAGGTTATGCTTAAATTGTATAATACTTTGGTTAGGCCGCAGCTGGAGTACTGCGTGCAGTTCTGGTCGCCGTATTATAGGGAGGACGTGATTGCACGAGAGGGTGCAGAGGAGATTTACTAGGATGCTGCCTGGAATGGAGAATCTTAGTTATGAGGACAGATTGGATAGGCTGGGCTTGTTCTCATTGGAACAGAGGAGGTTGAGAGGAGACCTCATTGAGGTGTACAACATATTGAGGGGCCTGGCCATAGTGGATAGTAAGAGTCTATTTCCATTGGTGGAGGGGGCTATTACAAGGGGGCATAGTTTTAAGGTGGTTGGTGGAAGGTTTAGAGGTGATTTGAGGGGGGACTTCTTTACACAGAGGGTTGTGGGGATCTGTAACTCACTGCCTGGAAGAGTGGTGGATGCAGAAACCCTCACCATTTTTAAGAGATGGTTGGATGGGCACTTAAAGTGCAGTAACCTGCAGGGTTACGGACCGAGAGCTTGTAATTGGATTAGACGAGGTGAACTTTTGTTGGACGGAGCAGATATGATGGTAAGTACTGCAGGGAATAGAATACGGCCAGGGTGATCTCGTGGACTAGTTTCGATCGCCTGGATGGGTCGGAGAGAAATTTTCCCAAATTTTTTCTCCCTCAATTTGTCTGGGTTTTTAATCTGGTTTTTGCCTCTCCCAGGAGATCACATGGCTCCGGTTGGGGTGGAGTGTAGATGTTCTTAATATAAGGGGTGTTGCAGTGGTGTGGGGCGGACTGGTTAGGCTGGGTGCTCTTTGCCTTTCCGTCTTTGTTCATGGGTTTGTACGTCACCTTTAGAGCTGCTGACGAAGGGCCGTGCAGCTCTTTGTCGGCCGGCGCAGACACAATGGGCCAAAATGGCCTCCTTCTGCAGGGTAAATTTCTATGTTTCTAACTCCCTTTTGAATATATCTAACGAACTGGCCTCAAAAGCTTTCTGTGGTAGGGAATTCCACAGGTTCACAACTCTCTGAGTGAAGAAGTTTCTCCTCATCTCGGTCGTAAATGGTTTACCCCTTATCCTTAGACTGTGACCCCTGGTTCTGGACTTGCCCAACATTGGGAACATTCTTCCTGCATCTAATCTGTCCAATCCTGTCAGAATTTTATATGTTTCTATGAGATCCCCTCTCGTTCTTCTAAATTCCAGTGAATATAAGCCTAGTCGATCCAGTCTTTCTTCATATGTCAGTCCTGCCATCCCGGGATTCAGTCTGGTGAACCTTCACTGCACTCCCTCAATCGCAAGAATGTCCTTCCTCAGATTAGTAGACCAAAACTGTGCACAATATTCAAGGTGTGGCCTCCCCAAGGCCCTGTACAACTGCAGTAAGACCTTCCTGCTCCTATACTCAAATCCTCTCGCTATGAAAGCCAACATGCCATTTGCCTTCTTCACCACCTGCTGTACCTGCATACCAACTTTCAATGATTGATGTATCATGACACCCAGGTCTCATTGCACCTCCCCTTTTCCTAATCTGTCACCATTCAGATAATATTCTGCCTTCCTGTTTTTGCCACCAAAGTGGATAACCTCACTGTTATCTACATTATACTGCATCTGCCATGCATTTGCCCACTCACCTAACCTGTCCAAGTCACCCTGCAGCCTCTTAGCACCTTCCTCACAGCTCACATTGCCACCCAGCTTAGTGTCATCTGCAAACTTGGAGATATTACATTCAGTTCATTTGTCTAAATCATTAATGTGTATTGTAAATAGCTGGGATCCCAGCACTGAACCTTGCGGTACCCCACTAGTCACTGCCTGCCATTCTGAAAAGAACCCGTTTATTCCTACTCTTTGATTCCTGTCTGCCAACCAGTTCTCTATCCACGTCACTACATTACCCCAAATACCATGTGCTTTAATTTTGCACACTAATCTCTTGTCAAAAGCTTTTCAAATACACCACATCCACTGGTTTTCCCTTGTCTACTCTATGAATTACATCCTCAAAAAATTCTAGATGTGTCAAGCATGATTTTCCTTTCATAAATCCATGCTGACTTGGATCGATCCTGTCACTGCTTTCCAAATGCCCTGCTATTACATCTTTTTGTTAGTGCTGTTGGTGAGGAGTTAAACTAATATGGCAGGGGGGTGGGAACCGATGCAGGGAGACAGAGGGAAGTAGAATGGAGGCAGAAGCAAAAGATAGAAAGAAGAAAAGTAAAAGTGGAGGGCAGAGAAACCTAAGGCAAAAAGCAAAAAGGGCCACATTACAGCAAAATTCGAAAGGGCCAAACTGTGTTAAAAAGACAAGCCTGAAGGCTCTGTGCCTCAATGCGAGGAGTATTTGGAATAAGGTGGATGAATTAACTGCGCAGATAGCAATTAACAGGTATGATGTAATTGGCATCAGTGACAAGGCTCCAGGGTGACCAAGGCTGGGAACTCAACATCCAGGGGTATTCAACATTTAGGAAGGATAGACAGAAAGGCAAAGGAGGCAGGGTGGAATTTTTGGTTAAAGAGGAAATAAATGCAATAATAAGAAAGGACATTATCTTGGATGATGTGGAATCGGTATGGGTGGAGCTGTGGAATACCAAGGGGCAGAAAATGCTAGTGGGAGTTGTGTACAGACCACCAAACAGTAGTAGTAAGGTTGGGGACAGCATCAAACAAGAAAGTAGGGATGCATGCAATAAAGGTACAGCAGTTATCATGGGTGACTTTAATCTACATACTGATTGGGCTAACCAAACTAATAGCAATGCAATGGAGGAGGATTTCCTGGAGTGCATTAGGGATGGTTTTCGAGACCACTATGTTGAGGAACCAACCAGGGAGCTGGCCATCCTAGACTGGGTGATGTGTAATGAGAAAGGACTAATTAGCAATCTTGTTGTGCGAGACCCCTTGGGGAAGAGTGACCATAACATGGTAGAATTCTTTATTAGGATGGAGAGTTAATTCAGAAACTAGGGTCCTGAACTTAAGGAAAGGTACCTTCGATAGTTTGAGGCGTGAATTGGCTCGAATTGACTGGCAAAGGATACTTAAAGGATTGACGGTGGATAGGCAATGGCAAACATTTAAAGATCACATGGATGAACTTCAGCAATTATACATCCCTGTCTGGAATAAAAATAAAACGGGGAAGGTGGCTCAACCGTGGCTAACAAGGGAAATTAAGGATAGTGTTAAATCCAAGGAAGAGGCATATAAATTGGCCAGAAAAAGCAGCAAACCTGAGGACTGGGAGAAATTTAGAATTCAGCAGAGCAGGACAAAGGGTTTAATTAAGAGGGGGAAAATAGAGTACAAGAAGAAGCTTGCCGGGAACATATAAACTGACTGCAAAAGCTTCTACAGATATGTGAAGAGAAAAAGATTAGTGAAAACAAATGTAGGTCCCTTGCAGTTGGATTCAGGTGAATTTATAATGGGGAACAAAGAAATGGCAGACCAATTGAACAAATACTTTGGTTCTGTCATCACGAAGGTAGATACAAATGACCTTCCGGAAGTACTAGTGGACCGAGGGTCAAGTGAGAAGGAGGAATTGAAGGATATCCTTATTAGGCGGGAAATTGTGTTAGGGAAATTGATGGGATTGAAGGCCGATAAATCCCCGGGGCCTGATAGGCTGCATCCTAGAGTACTTAAGGAACTGGCCATAGAAATAGTGGATGCAGTGGTGATCATTTTCCAACCGTCTCGACTCGATATCAGTTCCTATGGACTGGAGGGTAGCTAATGTAACACCACTTTTTAAAAAGTGAGGGAGAGAGAAAGTATGACATCAGTGGTGGGGAAAATGTTGGAATCAATTATTAAGGATGAAATAGCAGCGCATTTGGAAAGCAGTGACAGGATCGGTCCAAGTCAGCATGGAGTTATGAAGGGGAAATCATGCTTGACAAATCTTCTAGAATTTTTTGAGGATGTAACTAGCAGAGTGGTCAAGGGAGAACCAATGGATGTGGTGTATTTGGACTTTCAAAAGGTTTTTGACAAGGTCCCACACAAGAGTTTGGTGTGCAAAATCAAAGCACATGGTATTGGAGGTAAGATACTGATGTGGATAGAGAACTGGTTGGCAGACAGGAAGCAGAAAGTCGGGATAAACGGGTCCTTTTCAGAATGGCAGGCAGTGACTAATGGAGTGCCGCAGGGCTCAGTGCTGGGACCCCAGCTCTTTACAATATACATCAATGATTTGGATGAAGGAATTGAGTGTAATATCTCCAAGTTTGCAGATGACACTAAACTGGGTGGCGGTGTGAGCTGTGAAGGGGACGCTAAGAGGCTGCAGGGTGACTTAAACAGGTTAGGTGAGTGGGCAAATGCATGGCAGATGCAGTATAATGTGTATAAATGTGAGATTATCCACTTTGGGGGCAAAAACGCGAAGACAGAGTATTATCTGAATGGTGGCAGATTAGGAAAAGGGGAGATGCAATGAGACCTGGGTGTCATGGTTCATCAGTCATTGAAAGTTGGCATACAGGTACAGCAGGCAGTGAAGAAGGCAAATGGTATGTTGGCCTTCATAGCTGGGGGGTTTGAGTATAGGAGCAGGGAGGTCTTACTGCAGTTGCACAGGGTCTTGGTGAGACCTCACCTGGAATATTGTATTCAGTTTTGGTCTCCAAATCTGAGGAAGGACATTCTTGCTATTGAGGGAGTGCAGCGAAGGTTCACCAGACTGATTCCCAGGATGGCTGGACTGACATATGAGGAGAGACTGGATCAACTGAGCCTTTATACATTGGAGTTTAGAAGGATGAGAGGGGATCTCATAGAAACATACAAGATTCTGATGGAACGGGACATGTTAGATGCGGGTAGATTCTTCCCGATGTTGGGGAAGTCCAGAACCAGGGGACACAGTCTTAGAATAAGGGGTAGGCCATTTAGGACTGAGATGAGGAGAAACTTCTTCACTCAGAGAGTTGTTAACCTGTGGAATTCCTTGCCGCAGAGAGTTGTTGATGCCAGTTCATTGGATATATTCAAGAGGGAGTTAGATATGACCTTTATGGCTAAGGGGATCAAGGGGTATGGCGAGAAAGCAGTAAAGGGGTACTGAGGGAATGATCAGCCATGATCTTATCGAATGGTGGTGCAGGCTCGAAGGGCCGAATGGCCTACTCCTGCACCTATTTTCTGTTTCTATGTTTCTATGTTAGTAATTGATTCCAACATTTTCCCCACTACCGATGTCAGGCTAACCGGTCTATAATTCCGTTTTCTCTCTCCCTCCTTTTTAAAAAGTGGGGTTACATTAGCTACCCTCCAATCCAGAGGAACTGATCCAGAGTCAGGGGCGCAAACGATTTTGCGATCAGGCGTGGCGCTGCTAGCGACTCCCGCTAAATTCGGCGAGAGTTTAACAGCAGCGGTAACACATAGCGCCCCACTCTGTTGTGCTGGCGATACAGACGTCATCACCGTGCGCCACATCCCGGGCCCTAAATTGCGTATCAATCCCTGAAGTTGCACCAGGCGATGACACCGGCAGCTTCAGGGGACACGTACCAGGCGGACGGCCGCTCGCAGGGCGAAAGTTAAAGGGGAGGTGGCCGGCTGTGCCTAAACAAAATTGACGATTTTTTTGTACGCCCCATTGGCACTTTGGACATGGAATCCATGCCATGATCGGTCAGCCCGGCACTCTGCTTGAATGCGGGCTGTGATCGTGGCACCCCCACTCCCCGGTTTGCAGAGTTTGCAGCTTGGGCTCTTCCCTTTAATTCCAGGAAGAGCCCCCCCAACGCGGCAGCACTACGCAGCCCAGTGCGTAGCGCTGCTCCCCGCTCCCGAGGCTTCCGCTCCTCTACCGTCCCAGAACGGAAGTGGAGCACTTGGTTTAGCGTCCACTTCTTTCTGGGGGCAGTAACCCCAATTTCTCGTGAGAGGCGAGACTTCTGCACCTGGAGAAGTAACCCAGGACAGCAGAGACCCAAATTATTTCTGTGGGGCCCATGGAGCGTTCCTGTTTCTTCTGACCACCCCAAGATAACTTTAAACTTCTTTTTTCAGGACATCTCTGGCTGTATCACTAGTAAAATTGGACAAAGGGTGCACGATGCTCGCTCCGACCAGCTCGGTCCGAAAATGGTAATCGGGGTCCTATGTATGTCATAATACCACAATTTGCATTCTAAATGAGGCCCACCTCCTGAAGCAAGCAGGTGCTCTTTCTGCACAACCCCATAAAATTGTCAGTGAGCAGAACGTCGATGTTAATGGAGCAATTAGGCTACCAATCCCATTTTAAGGCCATTACTGTCCTGGTAACAACGAATTTGTCAAGTTAAAATTAACTCCATACAGGTCAGTAATAGTGGATGTGTATTACTGGCCTGCACAGACAAGGCTAGTTATCAGAATGCACATTTCCAGACCTAAAACAGTGGACTTGTCTTAAGTCTAGCCAGTTGGCACCCAGCAATCAGAGGCAGCCCAGGAATTCCTCTCCGACAGCTCCTTAACTCCATCAAGATTAGAGAGGCCATCAAGATTATGGACATAGACAGAAGTAGACTGGCTTTCCTGAAAGGGCATGAGATTCTCTGGGTTCCCAAGGAAAAGAGAGGGCACCGATAGTACAGAGCTGTGGACTATGGAACCATTCACTGGGGCACTCTGGAAATCACCTGATTTCCCACATGAACAGTCCACCTCTTGGCATGGATGCAATAGAGGGCATGGGAAAGGGTAATGTTTATGGGGGTGGAATTGACCATTTTTAAAGACCCATTAGCGCCTCCAGGGGGCGCTAACAGGGTGGATGAGACTTTTCAGCCGGGGGAGGGTGCTGCCGCCGCCCGGGAAATTGTCCGGTAGTTTGCAGAGGCGCTGCCATGGCAACCCCGCGGTTAGCGTCCCGGGCCGCCGTGCAACCGGCGATGACGTCATTGACGTGCATGGTGACCCCTTAACGCCCCACGAGGGAAATTGCTCTGTGGGAAGCGAAGCTAGGATGTTAACGCCTGGCCAACATCTGCTCTCGGGGCGCTCCTTAAAGGGGAGGGTGCCAGCGCCCCGGGCCAGCATCTTTTTTTGAACTGCCAACCCTCTGGTGCTCTACAATGCTGGCCCTAGCATGGTTTGGGCTGCTATCGTGCAGCCCGGCACTCCGTTTTGGGTGCCGGGCTGCATGCCCAGTCGCACGCTGCCCTGGTGGGGGCCATCAGTGGCCTTTCAGAGTGTGCAGTGGCCCTCCCCTTTAAGCAAAGGGAAGGAGCGTTGAAGTGCGTCAGCACCCCAGTAGCACCCCGGTAACCGTCTGAAAGGAAGCGGAGCGCGTAAGATTGCACTCTGCTTCCTTTGAGGGGCGGTAAGCCCAATTCAGCGGCAAGTGCAGGACTTCTATGCCAGGTGCAGAAAGTCCCGGCCCCAGATAGTTACCACCCTCAATCGGGGCGCAGGGCAATTTCGCCCCATATGTCTAATATCTTTTGCTTTTCATTGCTTAACTCCTTATTTATTCATTCATGCCCTCACATATATGCAGCATTTCTGTCCAACAGACTGTATACAGCAAGAACAGCAATGTACCTTTAACAAGAATCCAGCTGAAGGCAACAACCTTGCCTAGCAGCACCCATTTTATGCAGGAAATCAGCCCATTGAGTGGCATTCATGTCCCCTGATCATACTATGGGAAGGATCTCTCATTCATGTAAAACAGTAGGCTGTAATGAGCCTTGCCCACTTGTGTGCACAGGCTTCAAATATTCAAAGCACTTCAGGGTCACATTACACAATGGGCATATAAAAGGCCTCAGGTATCTGCACCTGATAATACGGGGGAACTGGCACCAATGCATAGTAGCTCCTCTCACCCTCGAAACAGCATGACATCAGAGTCACCATGAGCAATACAGAGGAGAAACACTAGTACTTAAAAAACCTCTGCCAAGGAATAGATAAAAGGGGAAGCAATTGGTCTCCCGTCGCACTCAATTTCTGGGCATAAATAGGAGTCGGTGGAAACAATTTCCAGTCGCAATATCCTGCACCCCATCTCTCCTGGAGGTGGACCAGCTGGCAAATTCAGAGCCAACAACTTTCAAGCGCAAAGTGCCATGCATACTCCACTTAAGTTTTTCCGGGTCTACAGCAGCCTAACCAAGGGTCCTTAAAATGACCACTGGAGGCCTCCAAAGAGCAGGTAAGTTTTTTCCTGGATCCACAGCAATGATGAGAGCCGCTGCCAGCCCACACTCACACCTCCCATTTGTTTACCTCCCTTTCCCCAGGACCTATCTGCGGGCTGGCTCTTCGTCCTAGCCATCCAATTGTGAGAGTGCCACGACCGGCAAGTTGCATTGGAATGGCCGATGATAGCCAAGGCCCAATTTCCAACATGTCTTGGATCTTTTTCTTCAGGTGTGCGTTGCAGGCGCATTACCCACTTCGCGCCAGAAACCATCACAATGCTGGCCTTCATTGCAAGAGGATTTGAATACAGGAGCAAGGATGTCTTACTACAGTTATACAAGACCTTGGTGAGACTGCACCTGGAGTATTGTGTGCAGTTTTGATCTCCTTACCTAAGAAAGGATATACTTGCCATAGAGGGAGTGCAGCGAAGGTTCACCAGACTGATTTCTGGGATGGCAGGACTGTCGTATGAGGAGAGATTGGGTCGACTAGGCCTGTATTCACTAGAGTTTAGAAGAATGAGAGGAGATCTCATTGAAACGTATAAAATTCTGACTGGGTTGGATAGACTGGATGCGGGGAGGATGTTTCCCCTTGCTGGGAAGTCTAGAACAAGGGGTCACAGTCTCAGGATATGGGGTAGGAAATTTAGGACGGAGATGAGGAGAAATTTTTTCACTCAGAGGATGGTGAACCTGTGGAATTCTCTACCACAGAAGGCTGTGGAGGCCAAATCACTGAATGTATTTAAGAGGGAGATGGATAGATTTCTAAAAACAAAAGGCATCAAGGGGAATGGGGAAAAAGTGGGAATATGGTGTTGAGATTGAGGATCAGCCATGATCATATTGAATGGCGGCGCAGACTCGAAGGGCCGAATAGCCTACTACTGCTCCTATTTTCTGTTTCTATGTTTCCCAGCCAAAATGTGTTTGCTAGTCCAGTGTAGACCTCATAAGATGTTCCTATGATGGCTGTACAAAGCACTAGTGATTATGGATGTAATTAAAGGACTTTTAATTGTCATATTTAATTAAAATCATTTCAAGGTACTCCACTCCTACTAGAAAATGAATAACTTACACATATGGTGCAACCAGCTCAGAAACAGAGAGGCAGTAGTTAAAAATGACCCATCACCAAACAGTATCACAACTGAATTGCATGACATAAATCCATCTGAATTTGCCAGCATTTCTCTCAATCGGTTGATAATGCCAGAGTATAATGTAAGTCTGATGTACATAGAACTTTCGACATTTTCAACCTGTATTTACAAAGAAAAAATCTGTCAAAACTTACATTTCATTTGCTTCACAACTGACTTGTTGGGTTCCAGCCAATGCTATGAAATAAAAATTGGAGATAATTAGTCAATATTACATCTCTCTTTCGCTCTCTCTCTCTCTCACACACAGATTGCTTTGTGCTGTGTGATATAATGCTAATGAATCTCAAAGGTTCAGTTGCATAAACTTCGGAATGTGAGTCTACAAAACAAATAATTATTTGGTCAGCAGTTACTGTACACATACCAAACAAATGACAATTTTCAAATGCAGTCAAGACAAAAGAATCTCGTGTTTCTGGAGGAATTAGAAAGAATATTAAATAATCATAGTAGCTTCCTAGTTACAATACTACTTTCAAAATACTTTTGGTTTTAATGCTAACCTGACTATCATATTCATGCTGAGTTTTAACAGCACTCAGCTACATTACTGGCCAGAACACATACAGCAAATGTGCAGCATGACATCTTATGGAGTGGGGATGGAGTAGAGGTGATGATGGGATGCTTAAACAATATTATTAACTATATTTGAATATGCTTCAAACAAAATTCGGCCGGAATCTGAGGTCTGATCATACGAATCAGCCTGGATGGAAGAAAAGGTCAAAAATAGCAATAAAGTAAAAAAGATGTAGTCACTTAGTTATTTCTTTCATAAAAATTCAAAAACAATTTCTTGAAACTTGAAGGTAGAAAAACAATTATTTTATTTTTTAACAGCAGTCAGTTTCACATTATATAAAACAAACTTAGTAGGGTTGGGATTTTTAATTATTGTGTACATTAGGCAGGAGGGGGATGGGATGTCTGCTACACCCACTGGATCTGTTTTTATTCAAAGCCCTCATTTTAATATGCACAGAAAGCTATCAGTTGAAAGAGCATTGCAGACAGCTCACCGATCCGGAGAGGGCAGGAAAGCTGGTGGCTCTCCATGAAGGTGAGCTAGAAGTGGCATTAGATAGGGGGAAACAATCCCGGAGGGGCAGGAGCATTTTATGCAGCCAGGAAGAGTATTTTTAATATCCTCCTCTAAAGAGCTCTTCACCTGTCCACCAATAATCTCAATGTCGTGAGCTGGAATGTAAACTACAAATAAAGAACAGAAAGTTTCCCATATTACTCCAATGACTCCACTTCAAAAAGTACTTCGTTGACTGCAAGGTACTTTGAGACGTCCGGTGGTCATGAAAGGTGCTATATAAATGCAAGTTTTTCTTTTCTTTCTTACTTGCAATACCTTCCTCACCCTGAAACAATGGACTCGATTTTAAGTCTCGGGTCTGTCATGTATTCAACCAGCATTGTAACCCATGTATAATCTGACCTAAGTTGTACACTGTGAGAACAATGACCACTAGGTGGTGAACTTCTGGGAGACACTCCTAACCTGCACCTTCAGGTAGAAAAGGGGAAGCTCCACCCACTTCCATCACTTGAGTGCGAAGGAATAAAGGACAGGTCACAGACTGACCTTCTCTCAAGCATGGGCTTCGTGTGCATTTATACTGTATAGTAAGGACGTATCAATGGCGACAAGAAACTGGGATTTAAACCACGCGAGCATGGCCACGAGCAGATCAGACGAGAGGTACTGTGTTAAGGAATGGTTGGGACAGAGATTCAACATTGTTAAAGCAGCACTCAGTTCTCCAGGCAGACAAGGGCAATCGGGCATGACTCAACATGTTGTCGAACCCAGAGGGAGAGTTCGACAGAGACAATGGCAAACTGAACGGCGATTCATGCCATTGCAAGCAACAATGCGGCCAGTAATGGGGCCATCAACACCTGTTAATGGCGCACTCAAGGACAATCACAGGGGCAGTAATGATCGATCGACTGGCAAGAGACCTTTTGTTTCCAACAACAGCTCATGTTGGAGGCGTGGAGGCACACACTCAGCCGGAGTTTGCAGAGAAGAGCAAAATACCTGCAGAAATTAATGCTGGGGGAAATCGCTGGAAGCTGAAGTTCAGCGAGTTCATGTGGAGCACGTATACAGTTCATACACCAGGACGCCACCGATAATGATGAAAGTGCTCCACAATGGCATCCCAGTATCAATGGAGCTAGACACGGGGGCCAGCTAGTCCCTGATGGGTATCAAACAGTTTGAAAAGTTGTGGGCGTCCAAGGCCAGGAGGCCAAAATTATCGCCGATTGACGCACAGCTATGGACATACACAAAGGAGATCATTCCGGTGCTAGGCAGCGCCACGGTAGTCGTGACCCACAAAGATTCGGAGAACAGGTTGCCACTCTGGGTTGTCCCGGGGGACGGTCCCGCACTACTGGGGAGGAGTTGGCTTGCTGTCATGAACTGGAAATGGGGCGATGTCAATGCAATTTCCTCTGTGGAGCGAGTATCATGCTCACAGATCCTGGACAAATTTGACTCATTATTTCAACCCGGCATTGGCACTTTCATGGGGGCTAAGGTAATGAGTCACATAAACCCGGACACCAGGCCAGTACACCACAAGGCCAGAGCGGTGCCGTACGTGATGCGGGAAAAGATAGAAGGCGAATTGGACCACCTGCTGAGGGAAGGCATCATCTCGCCAGTTGAATTCAGTGACTGGGCGAGCCCGATTATGCCGGTGCTCAAGGCGGATGGGTCAGTCAGGATATGTGGTGATTACAAGGCCATCATCAATCGGGTGTCACTCCAAGACCAGTACCCTCGACCGAGAGCAGAGGACCTCTTTGCGACGCTATCCGGTGGCAAACTTTTTTCCAAATTGGACCTGACCTCAGCTTACCTGACCCAGGAGCTGTCGAGTGAGTCGAACAAGCTGACCACCATCACGACACACAAGGGGTTGTTTGAGTACAACAGATGTCCGTTCGGGATTCGCTCGGCCGCCGCGATCTTCGAATGAAATATGGAAAGCCTCCTCGAGTCGTTTCCAGGGATGGTGGTTTTTCAGGACAACATCCTCATCACGGGTTACGATACTGAAGAACACCTCCACAACCTGGAGGAGGTGCTACGCAGACTGGACCGAGTAGGGCTGCGACTGAAAAAGGCGAAGTGCGTCTTCCTAGCTCCAGAGGTAGAATTCCTGGGGATGAGGGTAGCAGCAGACGGGATCAGCCCTCCTGCACCCAAGGCAAAAGCGATCCAGAGAGCACCCAGACCCCGTAACACGACGGAGCTGCGTTCGTTCCTGGGGCTCCTGAACTATTTTGGTAACTTTCTTCCCAAATTGAGCACGCTGCTAGAGCCGCTACACGTGCTCCTACGCAAAGGTCGTGAATGGGTCTGGGGGGACAGCCAGGAAAGGGCTTTTAATAGAGCACGCAATTTGTTATGTTCCACCAATCTGTTAACGCTATATGACCCATGTAAGAAATTTGTGTTAACGTGCGATGTGTCGTCCTATGATGTCGGGGGTGTGTTGCAGCATGTCAAGGGTCAGTGACAGCTGGTAGCTTATGCCTCCAGAAGTCTGTCCCAGGCAGAAAGGGGCTAGGTAATGGTAGAAAAGGAGGCACTCGCATGTGTATATGCGGTAAAGAAAATGCACCAGTACCTGTTTGGCAGGAAATTTGAGCTGGAGACAGATCACAAGCCCCTAGCGTCCGTTTTGGCCGATAACAAGGCCATAAATGCAAACGCATCGGCCTGCATACAGAGGTGGGCACTTACGTTAGCCGCCTACGACTATACAATTCGGCACAGACCGGGCACCGAAAACTGCGCCGATGCACTCAGCAGGCTCCCACTAGCCACCACTGAAGGGGCTACCGAGCATGCTGCTGAGATGATCATGGCTGTTGAAGCTTTCGGAAGCGAAGGCTCACCCGTGACTGCCCGTCAGATTAAAGTCTGGACAAATAGAGACCCGCTATTGTCTCTCGTCAAGAAATGTGTCCTGAATGGGGACTGGGCAGCTACGTACAGGGCATGCCCTGAGGAATTTAAACCATTTCACAGGCGCAGAGATGAACTCTCGATTCAGGCCGATTGCCTACTGTAGGGAAACCGCGTAGTCATGCCCCAGATGGGCAGAGAGGTGTTCATCAGAGAACTCCACAATGAGCACCCGGGCATCGTCATGATGAAGGCAATTGCCAGGTCACACGTTTGTTGGCCAGGGACAGACGCAGATCTGGAACTTTGTGTTCGCAGGTGCAACACGTGTGCCCAGCTGGGCAATGCGACCAGGGAAGCCCCCCCTTAGCCCCTGGCCATGGCCCGCCAATCCTTGGTCACGCATCCATGTGGACTACGCAGGTCCTTTCATGGGAAAAATGTTTTTGGTTGCAGTAGATGCCTACTCCAAATAGATCGAGTGTGACATTTTAAATTCAAGCACATCCTCTGCCACGGTAAAAAGTCTACAGGCAATGTTCGCCGCCCACGGTCTACCGGACATCTTGGTTAGCGACAATGGCCCGTGCTTCACAAGCACTGAATTCCAGGACTTCATGGCAGGCAATGGAATTAACCATGTCAAAACGGCACCGTTCAAGCCGGCCTCAAATGGCCAGTAGAACGAGCAGTGCAGATAATCAAACAGGGGATGTTCAGAATCCAAGGGGATTCCCTACAAAGCCACTTATCACGCTTCCTGTTGGCCTACAGATTCCGACCACACTCGCTCACAGGGGTTCTACCCGCAGAGCTGCTAATGAAAAGGACACTCAAAACCCTGTTATCCCTTATACACCCCACCATGAAAGAAATTGTCGAGAGCAGGCGCCAGCCACAATATGACTACCATGACAGGAATCCGAGGGCGTGATGTATTGATGTAAATGACTCTATTCTTGTCCTCAACTACGCCTCAGGGCCCAAATGACTCACAGGCACTGTGATTGCCAAAGAGGGAAATAGGATTCTGGTAGTTAAACTTACCAATGGACAAATCTGCCGCAAACACGTGGATCAAACAAAAAGGAGGTTCAGCGACCCCATAGAAGAAGCAGAGGAAGAACACGATATAGAGTTCACTCCACCACACGTGACCGAACACCGGAACCAAAGGGAGGAGAGCCCAGTCACTGTGGGCAGTCCGGATAGGCCTGAGGCACCGCAAACAGCAGACACTCAGGCCAGCATCCAACAACCGGAGCCCCAACTCAGGTGCTCTACAAGAGAGCGTAAACCACCAGAGAGACTCAACCTGTGATCCCAATAAGACTTTGGGGGGGGGGGGGGGGGGGGGGGGAGGTGATGTCATGTATTCAACCAGCATTGTAACCCATGTATAATCTGACCTAAGTTGTACACTGTGAGAACAATGACCAACAGGTGGTGAACTTGTGGGAGACACTTCAAACCTGGACCTTCAGGTATAAAAGGGGAAGCTCCATCCACTTCCATCACTTGAGTGCTAAGGAATAAAGGACAGGTCACAGACTGACCTTCTCTCAAGCATGGGCCTCGTGTGCATTTATACTGTATAGTAAGGACGTATCAGGGTCGGAATGTGACCTTGTGAGTGGCCAGCCAGCTCGGGAGCAGCAGCAGGATTAGGGAGGCCTGGCCAATTTTAATGGCCAGGTCTCATAAACATGCCGCTAGGCCGCTGCCAGGGACTGGAGGGAACAGTTTCTGGAATTATGGCAAATGATCAAGGGTGGGGTCTGACAGGGATCTGGTAGGGGGAGGCAGAGGGAGCCCAGGACAGAGGATGCCCAAGATTTCCTTATGGGGCTCAGAAGAGCATTCCTGCTCCTATTGGCCTACAAAGAAACTTAAAATAAAATTAATCTTGGCTTCCATGGCCTCTTCTGGCCTAAATCCATTTCCTGACAGATTAATATTGCAGTCAGGCCCCGATTATATCATTGGAGACCGATCTGCATATTTAAAGAAGGCTCGCGCCAGGTTTGAGCAGTTGTCTTTGCTGCCTGCAATTTTAAACCGCGATCAGCCAGATCGTTGCAGGAAGTCAGTGGCTAAGTCCCTGCTCCATTTTAACTGTACTCGTGTTCCCAACCCTTCCGGAATGAGTGGGAGATTCCCAGAATCGGGGGTTCCTCCCCAGTGCGCTGCCTCTAGCAGCCAGGATTTGAATTTCCCACCGCAGATTGTGCCCCCGCACCCCCCCAACCCTCCATGATGTCTTCTGCGGAGAGCTGTAACCATGTGGAGTGCACTTGGGAGGGTGCTTGTGGGCTTGGGAATCGCAGTTATCGGGGAGTCTCAGTAATCGGTGGGTTTGTGAAATGGGGGGGTTCTTTGGAATGGGGGTTTAACTGAAATGGGAGAGTCCATGAAATGGGGGTTTCCTTGTTTCCCCTCTTCTCACCATCTGGTTCCCCTCTTCCGCACCCTTGGTTTTCCCTCTTCTCCTGCTCACAGGTGGCCTCCTGGTTCTTGGAACTTGTCACACACAACAGTTTCTGGCGCGAAACCACAAGTAAGAATTCTCACTTTCAGGGACCCAACTTTTATACGGTAAATGCTGTAACATTTGTGGAAGTCACATGATTGAATGTCACATGATCAGACGTTACGTGATCTGATGTCATGTGACCAGGCACCACATGGTCAAATGACAGGTGTTCAGAACGTCACAGGATCAAACCTCCAGGAATGTCTCCAACCAGAGTTCATAACCCTAAACCGTACCACCACCTAGTTTCCACCAGGCAATGGGTTAAAAAATCCTCCAGTATATCTTTTTAGCTGCCTTGATTGTTTAGTACTCCTTGAAAACTACTCAAAAGTATTCATTGGCTGTAAAGCGCTTTGGGACACCCAGTGGTCATGAAAGGCACTATATAAATGCAATTCTTTCTTCCAAATGGCATGGGAATAATGCAGTAAGACTTGCTGCTGAATGTGATAGAGGACAACACTTGATAGACAGTGGTAATAATTAATCTTAGGCGGCAGCTCAAAATGGGCAGTATCACATTGGAGGCTTAAACAAATCATTTCTTTGGGGTGAAAGTCTCCCCTTCTGCCCCATCAGCAGCAGAAGATTTTAATTAGCATGCTCAGATATTGACTCCTGCCCAATGACGTTACCGCTATCAGACGGGAATCAAAATTCGTGGGGTCAGACTGTCACCGGAGACCCACTGAAATGGTCCCCAACATTCAAAGTCTGCAATGGGGGGCATTGGGTTAAGATTAGGGGGCCGAAATTGCCCCCTTTTTAAGGCATAAACTAAGGCGGTAAGGCTTTTCCGACCGGGAACAGGCGGATGGTGTGACCCATCCGCAATTGCCCCTGGGCCGGGGATGGCCAAAACGGGTTTCCACTGCGCCCCGTGTTTCCACTCCACCCGGCGTTCTGACCCGCTGTTGGCCGCGCACCAACCCTTTCCCACCCGGCGGCGACCCCTTTTCCACCACGGCAGGGCGGAGGACAATTTCCATCCCAAGGCCTCAAGTCTAAGCGAGTGTCATATGGCATCATCAAAAAGAAAACTGAAGGAATCTAATGGCTGCTATTCCATAAGTGTGGGGAATAAGGAGAGAAATGTCACATCTTAAACAACACCAGCCAGGCATAAACCTGGTCATAATTTTTTTAAGATACTTGGGAGCTGATCTCCATCTCACTGCTGCCCTGCTTCTGGAATAAATGGGTCAGTAGTAGGAGAAAATTTTTTTTAAAAATTGGTGACTTACCACTGAAAGTCTGCTATTCTGATTTTTGGCTGATCCTCAAACTAGGTGGCCAGCGTTCCTGCTGGCAATAGAGTTGGCGGGGGGGGGGGGGGGGGGCGGGGGGGAAGAATCATGGATATCTTTGAATAGGGGTCAAATGACACAATTAGGATCCCAGTGTACATTTATGTCAATCAGTGCTGCCAATACTGCTTCCTCAACCTTCCCACAAATTGATAGTCAGTAGATGTCAGGAAGCAACCATTCGCAGCACAACTTAAAGGCAAAGCTGAAGCACATCTGGCAATTATTTTTTTCTTTTTTCATTTTCTTAAGTTTAACTCCTTGTGGCTCTTTACATTTCCCAACCACGTTAATCTGCAGTTACGTTGATCCCATAATATTTTAGGCTTTCTTCCTTAAGGTACTACTGCAGGCACACATCATTCTGTGCTCCACAGGAGGAAAACCTTTGGTCTATGTTGAGTTATCTGGCCTCAGTCATGGCAATGATGGGAACACTAAAATTAATTTCAGCTTCACTGTATTAGTGAGTGAAAATATCAGCTCCAAGTCCTGATGACTCTATTGGAAGTGCATATATGGGAAAATCAGGCGAGGATTGACATAGGCTCAACCATAATGCCCTCCTTGATCAAATGGCCTGCTGATACTCATTGTCTATGTTCACAAGTTAAGATAAGACACTTAGACATGGTAACAGATGGTTAGCAGTGCCCATGACATAGCACTTCAGCACGAGTCTGTTCAGGAGAGGAAGGGGAAAATAAGAAAGTAACGGAGTTTGTTTCTACATGATTAAAGATCCACTAATACATACCCTTTGCTTCTCTGGATCAACGTATCTAATGCCAAAGTAATCCTTCTCCAACAAGCTGAAATGGTTGCAGATGTGATCAATGAGGAATTGACCTTTGGTGTCTCTCTGCAAAACAAAAAATAATGTCAAACAAATATTAGTGTGATGCTATCACGGTCAACATATTAATTTATCAAATTTACATTTTAAGTTGGTATCCTGTAGACCATGAAATTATTTCCTGTCAATGAAAGATTACAGAAATGATTTGATACAACTAACGTACTGCTAACACATTAAATAATAGGGCTGCAATTCTGTCCAAAATTATTTTTCATTCACTTAATGACTGAATGAGAAGCTTCAGCTATTTCCACCCGAGTTAAATTAAATAATTTGAATATGAACTGAGGATGAGAATGAAGAGCACAATTCAATGAATGTTCATAGCGCCAACTTATTATTTGATTTAAGTGACCATTCAACTTTTTAACAAATTTATAATTGTTTTTACATCATCTCTATAGTGACTGAGGGGTGATATAAGGAAGCATTCTTCTGAATTGTATGTAATTTCTGTTTGACATTGATACAATGAGTGCTACCACACTTAGGCATCACAGAAAAAGTAAAAAGCACAGTTATAAACATTATAAAACAACATTAGACAGAAAAAACAGGAGTTAAAATTACATTTGAAAAGGAATTATAATTATATAATTGCTTTAAAACATCTTTGATCCACCCATCAATCCAGCCATGACTCTGTCCCTAATAATTCATTTGAATCATGTTAGTGTGGTCAGTCCTTGACTCTGAATTGTGCCTTTCAATTAGTAATGGAGCTCAGTGATGTGACATTGCATTCGGATTTAAAATCTATTTTATTGCATAAACTAAAACAGAATGTTAACAAAGCTAAATAAAAAACCACCATGTTTTTGCAATATACTATGGCAGAACAAATGTGCACATGCTGGAGTATTGTGTCCAATTATGGGCACCACACTTTAGGAAGGACGTGAAGGCTTTGGAGAGGGTTCAGAAGTGATTTACTAGAATGGTTCCAGGGATGAGAGATTACAGTTACTTGGATAGATTGGAGAAACTGGGGTTGTTCTCCTTAGAGCAGAGAAGGCTAAGAGGAGTTTTGATAGAGGTGTTTAACATCATGAAGGGTTTGGATAGAGTAAATAAAGATAAACTGTTTCCAATGGCTGAAGGATCAGTAACCAAAGGGCACAGATTTAAGGTGATTGGCAAAAGATCCAGAGGTGGCATGAGGGAAAACATTTTTACGCAATGAGTGGTTAGGATTTGGAAAGAGATTCCATAGTAGCCTTCAAAAGGGAATTGGATAAATACTTGAAAGAGAAAAAATTGCAGGATATGAGAAAAGAGTGGGGGAGTGGGAGTAACTGGATTATTCTTCGAAAGAGCTGGTGCAGCCTCGATGGACCGAATTGCCTGCTACTGTGTTGTACTATTCTATGATTCTATGAGAAGTAACCAGAGAAGCAATCTAATGGAATTATTGGCTTACCAATTACTATATGTCATATCTTCACAGAGCACAAGCATACACAGCTTCCAACATGGCAGGCAGCTCTCTCGGAAGCCTCCAGAAATCTGCCTAGTTCTGTTTAATGATTAATTCTTCAATTGCAGTATACAATACGTCCACATCCACAGTGTGGAGCTACAAACAATTCAAGCTTACAGACATTACACTTCTCCCTCCTTAATGAAGAAGTTATTATAACAAACATCATATATAACTTTCATGTTTATACATAACACAGGATATAAACTTTTTTTCCCATATTTACAAATTGAACTTTACCACATGTTTTCTATTTCGAAGAGGATACCTTCGCTTTCGAACAGAACCTTCCAAACATGGTGTCGATTTCACACTCATTCGAGGCTCATCCTGAGGAACATTTTCCTCCACGGAATTTCCTTGATTTTCATTTGAACTCACTCTAACTTCAGGCTCTTTGTTTTCCTGACTTGGACTCAGACTTTCATTCTGATTCTCTCCTGGATTTGTTTCCAGTACATTGGATTTAGGATTTGCTACTGGTGTATCAAAACTATCTGATGAGTCAGAAATAATTGAATCATTCCTACCTTCAACTCCTTCCATGTCTGTCGGTAAAATATGATCAATATGAACAAACCTAACCTGTCCATTATCAAACATCTTTACCAAATATGTGCGAGGACCACATATCTTCACCACTCTTCCTGGTAACCACTTTAACCATTTATGGTGATGGTTCTTCACTCTCACCTTCTAGTTTAGTTTCACACTTCTCTCTTTTACTCTACCTCAATCATGAATCTCTTTCTGTCTTAATTGTGTCTCTTCTACGGACTGTGCCAAATTTGGCTTTAACAATGAGAATCTGGTTCGTGGCTGTCGTTTGAGAAACAACTCTGCTGGTGTTCTACCAGTAGTTGTATGAGGGGTATTTCGATATGTAATCAAAAAATAGCCAATTTGTGATCCAATGACAACTGTCATTTCGTTGGATTTGGATCTAACATTTGTTTTATGAGGGCATGTTTTACAATTTGTACAGTGTGCTCTGCTGCACCATTCGAAACAGGATGGTATGGTGGAACCTTGGTATGTTTCACACCATTTTTGCTCATGAATTGTGCAAATTCTTCTGAATGAAATTGTGGTCCATTATCTGAAACAATTTCTTCAGGGAGGCCAAATTAAAAAAATTATTTTCGTAAAATGTCCAATGTTTTACTTGTTGTTATTTTCCACATTGGAAACACCTCAACCCACTTCGAATGGCTATTAATCACAATGAACAATTGTTGTCCTTCTAACTCAGCAAAATCAATATGTAGCCTTTGCCACACCCTGGGAGGTCATTTCCATGGCTGTAATGATAATGGTGGTGGTTGCTTGCTGACCGATTGACATGTTGTACATTGACTCATGATATACTCTATATCTTTATCAAGACCTGGCCACCATAAATAACTGCATGCAAAACTCTTGGTCAAGCACATTCCCAGGTGCTGGTCATGGAGGTCTCCTAATAATTTGGACCTGAATTTATTTGGTATAACCACTCTTGCACCCCACATGATACAATCTTTATCGACTGATAATTCATTCCTACGAATGAAGAATGGATGTGTATCTTTGTCTGTTACCTGGATTGGCCATCCATTTGCAATATACTCATACACCTTTGACATCACTGGGTCACGTTTGGTTGCTCTACCAATCTCTTCAGCTGTGACTGGCAGTTCATCAATGTATGAAAAATAAAACACTTCTTCCCTATCGGGTGTAACTTGTGATGGGGAAGGCAATCTAGACATTGCATCAGCATTACTGTGATCAGCTGATCATCTGTATTCAATATCATATGTATATGCTGACAAAATCAAAGCCCATCTCTGCATTCGGGCTGCAGCTAATGTTGGAACTGGGGACTTTGGATGGAGGATTGCTGTTAAGGGCTTATGGTCCATAACGATGGTAAACTTACGACCATACAAGTATTTGTGAAACTTCTTGACCCCAAAAATCAATGCCAAATCTTTCCTTTCAATTTGCGCATAATTACTCTCACTGGCACTGAGAGTGTGTGAAGCAAAAGCAATTGGTCTCTCCTCCCCACTACGTAATACATGAGAGATTACTGCCCCAACTCCATATGGAGAGGCATCACATGCTAGCTTAATCTCCTTAGATATGTCATAGTGAACTAACATGGTGCTCTCCACCAATTTGCTTTTACACTCCTTGAATGTGTATCGCATTCTTTTGACCACTTCCAATGGATCTGTTTTTTCAAAAGTTCTTTCAATGGATGTAATACTGTAGCCAAATTTGGTAGGAACTTCCCATAATAGTTCAAAAGACCCAAGAATGAACGAAGTTCAGTGACATTCCTGGGAGTCGGTGCATTTCTGATCGCATCCAATTTTTCCATGGTTGGATGTAAACTATCTTTGTCTATTCTGTACCCTAAGTACTCCACTGAGTTTTTAAATAACTCACACTTATGAGCAAACACTCGTACTCTGTGCTTCTCTAGCCGTTTTCAGGACTTCATTCAATATGTTAATATGAATTTGTCTATTTGGTGTTGAAATTAGTATGTCATCCAAATAACATACTACCCCTTCAATACCTTGCAAAATCTGGTTCATCACCCCTTGGAATATGGCAGGGGCAGAAGACACTCCAAACAGTAGCCTATTAAATTGATATAGGCCTAGATGAGTATTTATAGTCAAACATGACTTGGACTCCTCATCTAGTTCAAGCAGTAAGTAGGCATTCGTAAGATCCAGTTTTGAGAAGATCTGACCACCTGTCAGTGTTGTGAACAAATCTTCTATATTCGGCAATGTAATGGGGACACATTACCCTCTAGAACCTGGTTTACGGTTACTTTATAATCACCACACAATCTTACCTTACCATCGGACTTAGGTACAACAACAATGGGTGTAGCCCAATTACATCGATCTATCTTACAAATAATGTTCTCAGTCTCTAGTCTTTTGAGTTCTTGCTCCACTTTCTCCTCGAGTGCATATGGTACGGAACGTGGCTTGTAGTAAACCGATCTAGCATCCTTCTGTACCCGACACTCCCCTTGAAGCCTTGGATCGGACTGCCCGTTTCGCAGAACACCTTCGGATACTTCTTGATAACCTCATCCGTTGATGAAAATCTCGTTTCCACACAGAAAATCTTACTCCGATCCAGCTTCAGTGAGCTCAACCAATTTCTTCCTAGTAAAGCAGACTTGTCTCCTTTCACTACTATTAGAGGCAAGTTCTGAAATTGATCTTTATATTTCACCGGTACGGTGATACCACCTACCACAGGAATTTTCTCTCCCGAGTAGCCTCGCAGCTCTATCTTGGATTTTTCCAGTTGAAAATCACGCAATTTGTCACGATATAGTGACTCCGGTACTACACTCACGGATGCACCCGTGTCGATTTCCATTGATATCTTGAATCCCGCAACATCTATGTGGATTTTGATGCTTTCCGTTAACCTCGTGCTCTTGATGACGTGTAACTCTAACATCTTCTCGTACTGTTGTTGTTCTTCCATGCTATGTAGTCTCTTGGGATTTCTACTCATAGTTTTGAGCGCTGGACTCATCGCTTTAAAAGCTGGTTTACCCTTCAGTCGGCATGCCTTTGCAAGATGCCCAGTCTTTCTGCAGAAGAAACACTTTGCCTTCACGTTTGGACAACTTTGAGCAATGTACTGTCCCACGACTTCGACGCTCTGAGAATTTCCAGTTGCTGAGGCTTTGGGCCCCCACCATCTTTTACCTTGAACCTGCAGGTGATTTACCTCAGTTGACTGACAACCGTAATTATTATTTAATTCTCGGGAATATTGTTCGGCCATGCCTATCGACCTCACTGTCTGACAAGCAATCTCAAAAATCAAGTAATCCGTCGTCAATAACTTCCTTCTGATTGCATAATTTTTCACCCCACAAACAAAACGATCCCGTAATGCTCGGTTTTGAAACTTTCCAAAATTACAGTGCATCGATAGCTTTTTTAATGCTACGATGTAATCACTGATACTTTCATCAGCCTTTTGATTCCGAATCCCGAAACCATAGCTTTTAGCAATTTCTAATGGTTTGGGGTTATAGTGCTGTTCCAGCTTCGTTAAAATCTCTAAGCGTTGTGTCCTTTGGCTTGTCAGGCACAAGCAGATTTACAAGGGTTTCGTTTAACTTCGGACCTGCCACCGATAATAAGATCATTTTCTTACGTTCCAACACAGCCCAGTTCTGGACTGCATTGTCTGGAACTTCGATTATGTTATTTGCAATGAAATACATTTCTAACCGATCCACATACACTTTAAAACGTTCCCGATCGTGTCTATATTCCCCCAAATGTCCCATTACACCTGCCATTTTAATCTCTAGCTGTTCACACCATGTGCTGTATTTCACCTCAGATTTTGTCGCTTTTTCCAAAGACACAAACTTCCAAAGTCTCTCTGTCGGCTGGCTGAATCCTTTGCCAACAAAATGTAAACTTTAAAATCATCCGAAAAAATCCCATCTCGCCGCCAAATGTGATATTTTCACAGAGCACAAGCACACACAGCTTCAAACATGGCAGGCAGCTCTATCGGAAGTCTCCGGAAATCTGCCTGGTTCTGTTTAATGATTAATTCTACAATTGCAGCACACAATACGTCCACATCCACAGTGTGGAGCTACAAACAATTCAAGCTTACAGACTTTACACTATATTTAGGCTCCAAAGCTGGGTCAGCTTCAGCAGCTTTTAAACATTGTGCTTTAATGTACTCTGTTTGATTTCACAAGGAGAATCACTGCCTGTTCTTAAAAGTTAGAGCAGTGTTACCAGACAGTTTAGGATAGAGTTTCACCAGTTGAAAATCTACCCCTTTGACATCGTAAAAAACATGAACTATCATTGGGTTCTAATACCATTTTCTGTGATATACAGGATTATCTGGGATAGATTTTGAAATTCTTAAAATGGGTGGAAGTCACACTGTGCAAAATTTGAAATGATCATCTTCACATTATTGTATGAAATGAGTTAATGCTTTCAATAAAATAGTGGACAAATGGATTTCATAACAAAACTTTAATGTGATTGTCACTTAATCTCGCACAGTACAATTTCAAGCTCAATATATTCCTGCAGGTTATCACAAACTTAAATTAAAAGTAATAGTCCACAACTCTGAAAGTGTCACTAAACTACAGGCAACCAGTCAATTGTTCTCCGGAAGTAGGTGATGCTAGCAACACCATATTTATTTCCTATCCCTAACTGCTTTCAGAATGGGAAGATGGACTTCTCCTTGAACCACTACAGTCCTTGTGGGTGATGGTGGTCCCACAATGATATTATATATGGAATTCCAAGAAATCTACCCAGTGACGATGAAGGAATGGGGATATATGTCCAATTCCGGATGGGGCGTGACTTGGAGGAAAACTTGAAAGTGATGACTGTTTCCAACATTGTTGGTTTTGTTCTTTTTGGTGGTAGAGGTCGCAAAAAAGGAAATACCCTTGTTGAGTTGCTGCAATACACCATGTACATTGTAGATACTGCAGCCACAGTGTGCCATTGGTGGAGATACTGAGTTTAGTGGCACCAATCAAGCAAACTGCCCTGTCATGTTTGATGTTGAGTTTCGAGAGTGTTGTTGGGGCTGCCCCCATCCAGGCAAGTGGTCAATATTACATCACACTCCTGACTTGAGCCTTGCATATGGTGGATAGGCAATGAGGGGTTAGAAGGTGAATCACTCAATGCACAGTACCCAGCCTCTGTCTTGCTGTTGTAGTCATGGTGTTGATATAGCTGCTTCAGCTTCTGGTTATGGTAACCCACAAGATATTGATGATGGGGAACTCAGCAATGGTAATGTCGCTGAAGATCAACAGGGTTGGCATGGGCTTATCTTGTTTTAGATGGTCATTACCTGGCTCTTATGTGGCACAAATGTTACCTGTCACTTGTCAGACCGAAGGCTGGATGTTATTCAGGTACAACTGTAAGCTGGGATGAGCTGCTGCAATGTCAGAGGAGCGATGAATGGAGCTGGGCACTGCTGAATCATCAGTGAACAGCTCCATACACACACAGATGATTATTGATGTTAATGGTTGAACGGAGGAGACTTCTTTGAGGAACACCTGCAATGATGTCCTGGGGCTGTGATGATTGGTCACCAACAATCATATCTCTCTTCATTTGCATCAGATATGACTCCAGCCACTGGAGAATTTTCTTTTTACTTCAGTTTTGCTAGGGCTTCTTGGTGCCATACTCGGCTGAATGCCGCCTTGATATTGAGGGCAACTACTCGCACCTCTCCTCTGGCATTTAGCTTATGTCCATGCCTGGATCAAGGATGTGATGAGGTCTGGAGCTGAGTGGTTCTGGTGAACCCAAAGTGAATAGCAATAAGCAGGTTATTAGTGAATAATTATTGCTAATGACACTATTGATGACTCCTTTCATCGCCTTACTGATGATTGGGACATGGCTGACAATTGGCCAGGCTAGATATATTCTGTTTTTTGTGGACAAGACATACCTGGGCAATCTTGCACATTGCACAGTCTCAGCTGTGGCTCAGTGGGTAGCACACTCACCTCTGAGTCATAAGAACATAAGAAATAGGAGCAAGAGTAGGCCATTTGGCCCCTCGAGCCTGCTCCGCCATTCAATAAGATCATGGCTGATCTGATCCTGGCCTCAACTCCACTTCCTCGCCTGCTCCCCATAACGCTTGACTCCCTTAAGGTTGTAGGTTCAAGTTCCACTCAAGGAACTTGGGCACAAAAATCTAGGCTGACACTCCAGTGTAGTGCTGAGGGAGCGCTGCACTCTGAGGTGCCGTCTTTCGGATGAGATATTAAACCAAGGCCCCGTCTGCTCTCAGGTGGACGCAAAAGATCCTATGGCACTATTTCGAAGAAGGGCAGGGGAATTATTCCCAGTGTCCTGGCCAATATTTATCCCTCAATCAACATTACAAAAACAGATTATCTGGTCATTATCCTCCTCATCATCATCATCATAGGCAGTCCCTCGGAATCGAGGAAGACTTGCTTCCACTCTTAAAATGAGTCCTTAGGTGGCTGAATAGTCTAATACGAGAGCCACAGACCCTGTCACAGGTGGGACTGATAGTCGTTGAGGGAAAGGGTGGGTGGGACAGGTTTGCCGCACACTCTTTCCGCTGCCTGCGCTTGATTTCTGCATGCTCTCCGCGATGAGACTCGAGGTGCTCAGTGCCCTCCCGGATGCACTTCCTCCACTTAAGGCGATCTTTGGCCAGAGACTCCCAGGTGTCAGTAGGGATGTTGCAGTTTTTCAGGGAGGCTTTGAGGGTATCCCTGTAACGTTTCCTCTGCCCACCTTTGGCTCGTTTGCCGTGAAGGAATTCCGAGTAGAGCGCTTGCTTTGGAAGTCTCGTGTCTGGTATGCGAATGATGTGGCCTGCCCAGCGGAGCTGATCAAATGTGGTCAGTGCTTCAATGCTGTGGATGTTGGCCTGGTCAAGGATGCTAATGTTGGTGCATCTGTCCTCCCAGTGGATTTGTGGTCGTGATGTGCGAGGAGTCTTCATCAAGGTTAAGGCCACCTCCGGTCCAAATACCCAAGGCCCCTCCCACTGCTGGCCAAGAACGGGAAAAGACTCATCAAGGCCACCGAGGCAGCCAGGACCTGCTGGAAGGAGCACTTCAAAGATCTCCTCAATCGAAACTCTGCCTTTGACCCAAGTGTTCTCAACTCCATCCCGCAGCATGCTACCTGCCACCATCTCAGTAAAACCCTAACACTGCATGAGGTCATTATCACGTTGCTGTTTGTGGGAGTTTGCTGTGCACAAGTTGGCTGCCGCATTTCCCACATTACGACAGTGACTACACTAGTACTTCATTGCTTTGAGACGTCTGGTGGTCATGAAAGGTGCTATATAAATGCAAATCTTTCTTTATCATCAGATAGATGCCTGTGTTATAGCTGAACTGTAACAGCTTGATTAGTGGAGCACAGGTATTCAGTTTTACAGCCAGGATATTGTCAGGGTTCATAGTCTTTGCTGTCTCCTGTGCACTTAGCCACTTCTTAATGTCACAAGGAATGAACCAAATTGGCTGGATACTGGTATTTATGATGGTGGGGAGTTTGATCGAGGCCACGTAAGATCATTCACTGAGCATTTTTGGCTGAAGGCACAAACACGTCAGTATGGTCTCTTAAGCTCATGTGCTGGGCTCCTACTATGGTTGAGGATGGAAATGTTCATGGAGCCTCCCCTTCCTGTTAGCTGCCTGGTTATCCACTACCATTCTTGACTGAATGTGTTAGAGCTACAGAGCATTGCTCTGATCCATTGCTTATCAAACCAGTTGGCTCTATCTATAGCTTGCTGCTTTTGGTGTTTACCATGCAAGGAATTCCATATAGTAGTATCACTAGGTTCATACCTCATTCTAAGATACGCCTCATAGGCCTGTCTACAGTCCACATTGAACCAAGGTTGGTCTCCTGGTTTGATGGTGATAAGGAGTGATTCCCAGTTTTGGGCTGCTACATCTGTCTTTAGTCTGTGCCACTTGGCATGGTGGCAGTGGTATGTTCTCACTGTAGAAATGCGACTGTCTACACAAGGAGTGTGTGGTGGTCACTTCTACCAATGCTATTATATAATCAACTGTAGATTATCATTCAACAATTATCCAGTGATTGAGTGTCACTCATTAATCTGTCACAGGCTTCATTCATCAGCTGCATGGAGCATCCTGGTTGTGGATATCTGCCATAATATCTATTACTGCTCATGCAATGCAGACAAAAAATTATCCCCATTACTCCTTTAAGAAATTAACCTAACAGAAATTTTCCACATTTTAATTTCATGTGGCTGTTAATTTGATATGGAAGCATCGATACATCTTATGAATTTATATTAGGAATCCATTTGTAACACATGACAGAACCACTTGGAAGAATAACCTCCGATATAAATATTCTTGAACAGGAAATTATAATGAGAAAATTTAAACTATTTCAAAATTGTTCTAATTCTATCACTTAGAAAGCACTGCCAACAATACAGAACTGTGTAAGAATGGATAGGTCAACGAAGATTCGAGCAAGAGCCCATGAAGGTACGGTGTACATATAATTCCAATTACGTTGCCTGGCATTGCAACAATTAAAACTAAAATGCTCTAATAACCTAGGTAATGGTCTGGAAATTCGGTTGAAGATTTTTTTTTAAGGTGCTAATGTCGGGTGGTCGCTAAATTTAGCGGAGAAAAATTGTTTGCGACGGCAGACAAAAAATTCAGTGGTTGCGTCCTGACAGTGGAGTGGAGCGCTGAGGAAAGTGTTCCACACTTCTCTTAGGGCACTCGGCCGGGTGAGCAACTGAATATCCCATGCTAAAGAGCTAGCTTCGTAGCACCCTAAAAAAGGCGTCCCTGCAAAAAAAAGAATCAGAACAAAAACCACAAAAAAACATTCCCTATACATTACACACCCCAAATAAAGTTAAATTGCAAAAAAAATATATCAATCACACTTACCTCATGCAGTCATTCTTTCCCTTAGCGCCCCGGGACAGCTTGTATTTATACAGTGCCTTTAACATAGTAAAATGTCCCTAGGCCCTTCATAACAGTGTTATAAGACAAAAACTAAATTTGACACCGGGCCACATAAGAAGAAATTATGGCAGATGAGCAAAAGCTTGCTTAGAGAGGTAGGTTTTAAGGAGCGTCTTAAAGGAGGAAAGAGGTAGAGAACAAGAGGTTTGGGGGGAGTTCCAGAGCTTAGGGCATAGGCAGCTGAAGGCATGGCCACCAGTTATAATCAGGGATGCTCAAGAGGGCAGAATTTGAGGAGTGCAGATATCTTGGGGGGGGTTGTACGGCTGAAGGAGATTACAGAGATAGGGAGGGACGAAGCCATGGAGGGATTTGTAAACAAGGATGAGAATTTTGAAATCGAGGTGTTGCTTAACCCAGAGGTCAGAGAGCACAGGGGTGATGGTTGAACTGGACTTGTTGTGAGTTAGGACATGGGCTGCTGAGTTTTTGGATGACTTTGGGTTATATAAGGTAGAATGTGGGAGGCCAGCCAGGAGTGCACTGCAATAGTCAAGTCTACAGGTAACAAAGACATGGATGAAGGTTTCAGCAGCAGATGAGTTTAGGCAGGGACGGAGATGGGCAATGTTACGGAGGTGGAAATAGGCGTTTTTATTTACACCGCGGATGTGTGGCCAGAAGCTCATTTCAGGGTCAACTATAACACCTAGCATGCGAACAGTCTGGTTCAGCCTCAGATAGATGCTAGGGAGAAGGATGGAGTCGGTGGCTAGGGAACGCAGTTTGTGGTGGGGATCAAAGACAATGGCTTCTGTCTTCGCAATATTTAATTGGAGAAAATTTCTGTTCATCCAATACTGGATGTCGGACAAGCAGTATGACAATTTAGAGACTGTGGAGGGGTTGAAAAAAGTGGTGGTGATGTAGAGTTGCATGTCATCAGTGTACATGTGGAAATTGATGCCATGTTTTCGGATGATCTCGCCAAGGAGCAGCATATAGATAATAGGAGGGGACCAAGGCTAGATCCTTGGGGGACACTATAAGTAATGATGCGGGAGTGGGAAGAGAAGCCATTGCAGATGATTTTCTGGCTATGATTAGATAGATAAGAAAGGAACCAGGCGAGTGTGGTTCCACCCAGCCGGACGATGGTGGAGAGGCATTGGAAGAGGATGGAGTGGTCAACCATATCAAAGGCTACAGACAAGTCGAGAAGGACGAGGAGGGCTAGTTTACCTTTGTCACAGTCACAAAGGATGTCATTTGTGACTTTGATGAGAGCCGTTTTGGTACTGCGGCAGGGGCGGAAAACAGATTAAAGGGATTAAAACATGGAATTCCGGGAAAGATGGGCACGGATTTGGGGGGTGACAACACGGTCAAGGACTTCAGAGAGGAAAGGGAGGTTGGAGATGGGGCGGTAGCTTGCAAGCACAGTGGAGTCAAGGGTTGGTTTTTTGAGGAGAGGAGTGATGACGGCAGATTTGAAGGCAAGGGGGACAGTACCTGAGGAGAGAGAACCGTTAACAATGTCAGCTAACATGGGAGTCACTAAAGGAAGTTGGGTGGTCAGCAGTTTAGTGGGAATAGGGTTAAGCGAGCTGGAAATGGGTCTCATGGACAAGATGAGCATGGAGAGTTCAAGAGGGGAGATCAGAGAGAAACTGGAAAAAGATGCAAGTTTAGGGCTAGGGCAGGGGGAGAACCTCAGAGGAAGTTAGGCCCGGTGGGCTAGGGGATGGAAGGGAACTCGCAGAGGCAGCTGATCAGATGGTCTCAATCTTTGAGACAAAGAAGTCCATGAGCTCCTCGCACTTGTCTCAACTCTTAGATGAAAAACCCTCCCCTTCCCATGAGATCGCACCTTCTCTTGGACAGTTTGTTTATCTCAAGGTTCCTTGCTAGACCTCTTATCAAGGCCTATTTTTGTATAAGAACATCAGAATTAGGAACAGGAGTAGGCCATCTAGCCACTTGAGCCTGCTCCACCACTCAACAAGATCATGGCTGATCTGGCCGTGGACTCAGGTCCAATTACCCGCCCCGCTCCCCATAACCCTTAATTCCCTTATTGGTTAAAAATATATCTATCTGTGATTTGAATACATTCAATGAGCTAGACTCAACTGCTTCCCTGGGCAGAGAATTCCACAGATTCACAACCTTCTGGGAGAAGAAATTCCTTCTCAACTCGGTTTTAAATTGGCTCCCCTGTATTTTGAGGCTGTGCTCCCTAGTTCGAGTCTCCCCGACCAGTAGAAACAACCTCTCTGCCTCTATCTTGTCTATCCCTTTCATTATTTTAAATGTTTCTATAAGATCACCCCTCATCCTTCTGAACTCCAACGAGTAAAGACCCAGTCTACTCAACCTATCATCATAAGGTAACCCCCTCATCTCTAGAATCAGCCTAGTGAATCGTCTCTGTACCCCCTCCAAAGCTAGTATATCCTTCCTTAAGTAAGGTGACCAAAACTGCACGCAGTACTCCAGGTGCGGCCTCACCAATACCCTATACAGTTGCAGCAGGACCTCCCTCTTTGTGTACTCCATCCCTCTCGCAATGAAGGCCAACATTCCATTCGCCTTCCTGATTACCTATTGCACCTGCAAACTAACTTTTTGGGATTCAAAAGAGTTTCATGCACAAGGAGAAGGCCTCCTCGTAGGACTGCTCCTGGGCACGGCCAAGGGTGCCATCAGCCGGTCCAGGCAGCGGGCGGTCGAGGGGGTCGTTCAACCTGACTGCCTGCCTCTCTTCCGCTCTTACATCCGGTCCAGGGTGTCCTTGGAGATGGAGCACGCGGTGTCCACCGGTACGCTCGCGGCCTTCCGCGAGAGGTGGGCACCGGAGGGACTTGAGTGCATCATCACGCCCGGCAACCAAATTTTAATTTGATTTTACGTTTTAAAGTTTAATTTGTTTTAATTGCCGGTGCTTTTAGTGTCCCCCTCCCCTTTTATAGGGGGCACTTGGAAAAATGTGATTTTAGCGCCCAAAAAAAACCCCAAAAAAAAAGAAAAACACAAAAAAAAAACACAAAAAAGGAAAAAAAAAAGGGCCTTGTAAATGTCTGCTGTGTCATCCAGGGCGGGTGGCACGGTTTAATGTTTTTTGTTTACAGATAAACTCAAAAAGAGTTTCATGCACAAGGAGAAGGCCTCCTCGGAGGACTGCTCCTGGGCACGGCCAAGGGTGCCATCAGCCGGTCCAGGCAGCGGGCGGTCGAGGGGGTCGTTCAACCTGACTGCCTGCCTCTCTTCCGCTCTTACATCCAGTCCAGGGTGTCCTTGGAGATGGAGCACGCGGTGTCCACCGGTACGCTCGCGGCCTTCCGCGAGAGGTGGGCACCGGAGGGACTGGAGTGCATCATCACGCCCGGCAACCAAATTTTAATTTGATTTTACGTTTTAAAGTTTAATTTGTTTTAATTGCCGGTGCTTTTAGTGTCCCCCTCCCCTTTTATAGGGGGCACTGGAAAAAATGTGATTTTAGCGCCCAAAAAAAAACCCCAAAAAAAGAAAAACACAAAAAAAAATGGCCTTGTAAGTGTCTGCTGTGTCATCCAGGGCGGGTGGCACGGTTTAGTGTTTTTTGTTTTGCAGATAAACTCCAAAAAGAGTTTCATGCACAAGGACCCCCAGGTCCCTCTGCACCGCAGCATGTTGTAATTTCTCCCCATTCAAATAATATTCCCTTTTAATGCCCTTATAACTCAGCTGTCTGTACAATTCCTTATCTGATGTGATTCGAATCCTTCAGTGTCATCGACTTAGTCCAACTGCTGAGCTCAGGAACCAGTATACAACTATTTCTTACAATCCACGATTTCTTACAATCCCCAGGCCAGGGTATTCAGGCAGAGGTTGACCTTCCTGGACATGACAGAGTAATGCCAAAGGACGCTCAGGCTACTGCACCAGGTCATCGCAGACATTTGTACATTGCTGGAGCAAGACCTGCAGCCTGAAGGAGCGGGTGGACACATCTTATCAGTGACTGTCTAAGTCGCCAGTGCCCCCAACTTCTTCACCTCAGGATCCTTCTAGACAGTTGCGGCAGCTCGCAGTCGGCCGCCCACAGATGCATCACACAGGTCACCGATGACCTCTTTGACAAGTCAGCCAAACTTTGCTACTGATGAAGCCAGTGTTACTGAGCAGGCGCTTGGCTTTACCACTCTGACTGGCTTCCCGCGGATGCAGGACATCATCAACTGCACACATGTGGCCATCAGGGCACCCCATCATAACCCAGGACTCTTTGTTAACTGTGACGACTTCCACTCTCTCAATGTGCAACTGGTCTGAAACCATTGGAAGATCATCCTGCATGTGTGTGCCAAATTCCCTGGCAGCTGCCATGACTTGTTCGTCCTTCACCAGTCCAGCCTCCCTCAGCTCTTCGCACCTCCAAACAGACTTTCTGGCTGGCTGCTTGGAGACAAGGGCTAGCCACTGAAGACGTGGCTCATGACAACCTTGAGAACGCCAAGTACTGACGCCGAGGAGAGATATAATGAAAGCCACATCTCCAACAGATGTGTCATCGAGGAGACAATAGTTACGTTCAAAATGCAATTCAGGTGCCTTGACAGATCTGGAGGAGCCCTTCACTACACACCTACCAGGGACTCCAGAATCATCATGGTCTGCTGTGCCCTGCACAACATAGCGCAGTGGCAAGGACTGTCACTGCACGAGGAACAAGGCATTGAGCACACAGCCTCTTCAGAGGAGGGGGAGCAGGAGGAGAAGGAGCATCATCTGGAAGATGAGGAGGAACTGGAGCTGGAGGAAACTGCTGTGCATATGGTACCAGCACTCAAGTACATTGCTGCCAGGGAAGCCAGGGAGGGCCTCATCATGCCAGATTTACTTAACTTTACACAGTACACTCATATCCCTGCCACATGCTTCGCCAGGTTGCCAACACCCCAAATGCACACCATAAAGCATCTCTACAGTGATCAATCCATTCCTTTCACAGTCACCACCATTTTTCTGACCCTTCATTCCAACTAACTAAGCCACTTCCAAAGGTGCACACAAATTTGTCCAAGACCGGAAAGTTTTGAAAATAAAGAAATTTATGGTTCACGTGACATTAACTGAAACTTCACGTTAACATTGAATAAAACA
Source organism: Pristiophorus japonicus (assembly GCF_044704955.1). Lineage (NCBI taxonomy): Eukaryota > Metazoa > Chordata > Chondrichthyes > Pristiophoridae > Pristiophorus > Pristiophorus japonicus. The sequence goes on along the minus strand of NC_091977.1, from coordinate 109,975,601 downwards.
TCCAATTGGCTACCCTCGTGAATCTACTTGGTATGGCATAAGAACTTAAGAAATGGGAACAGGAGTAGGCCATACGGCCCCTCGAGCCTGCTCCACCATTCAATAAGATCATGGCTGATCTGATCTAGGACTCAGCTCCACTTCCTTGCCTGCTCCCCATAACCCCTTATCCCCTTAACATTTAAGAAACTGTCTATTTCTGTCTTAAATTTATTCAATGTCCCAGCTTCCACAGCTCTCTGAGGCAGCGAATTCCACAGATTTACAACCCTCAGAAGAAATTTCTGTTTTAAGTGGGCGGCCCCTTATTCTAAGATCATGCCCTCTAGTTCTAGTCTCCCCCATCAGTGGAAACATCCTCTCTGCATCCACCTTGTCAAGCCCCCTCATAATCTTATACGTTTCGATAAAATCACCTCTCATTCTTCTGAACTCCAATGAGTAGAGGCCCAACCTACTCAACCTTTCCTCATAAGTCAACCCCCTCATCCGCGGAATCAACCTAGTGAACCTTCTCTGAACTGCCTCCAAAGCAAGTATATCCTTTGCAAGTCAGGGATACAGAACCGAACTGTCGCACATCACTGCTGCCCAAATTGCGAACAGCTAATTCATCAATCAAGCCTGGCTCCACTTTTTTTGCATGCTTAACACCCACTTAACGCCCATTTTACTGCTGAAATGATGTATAACACTTATATAATCGGCCATTCTGGCACAAAATGGAAACTGACGGGCTTTTTTTTTTTAAGGAGACTTATCGCCGAGCGTTATTTTCGCAATGGAGTTAACGCCGAGAAACAATATCACTGCCCGCCCACTTTTTGGGGGCAGAATCAGCAGAATGGGCGAATTCAACACCCATAATATTGGCCAGCTTTACTTTCTGCTCAGAATTAACGCCGAGATTCAATATTAACGCCCGGCGACTGTTTTTTGTCATAAAGAGCATATTTACCTAAACCAGCAGCCATGGAGATCGCCCATCTTCAATTTCACCACCTCGCACACATATCGCCCATAATATTGCTCGCTTAAAAAAACGCCCACAAAAGGTGGAACGAACCGTAATGAACGCCAGCGGTGTGGCTGGCATTTGTTAAATCCCACTCTTACGTGAGGAGCTGATATTGGAAAGATTTGACTGAAAGAGCGCTGATTTGAGTGACAATGCTCGCACACTGCTGTGTGTGTGCAGCTCAGACATCAATGGTGCCCATCATCTTGGTGCCAGTTAAAGTTTCCGTTGATTGATGTTAAGTTGTATTTAACCCTTTCATGGTAAGGAATCACCAGCGTGTAACGATGCAGCTATCCGAGACAAAGCGTAAAAAGGTTATGTTCAATAACAAAATTTTAACACCAACATTGGTCTGAAATCATAAGTATCACAGCCAATAACACCCAACCCCTGCCCACACCCCACTTTTTCCACCATTGACATAAATCACATGTTCAACATGTCCAGCAACACAGAATACAAAGGCAAAGCAGGAGCATGGTACCCAGCCCCCATACGTTGCAACAAATTGCATACACCCAAATGGAGATATAACACAGCGATCACCTGCACACATGCACCTCACTTTCTGTTATATATGTAAACTTGTATTTACTCTGTACAGCCACTAGGGGGCTCATCCCCTGGAGTCCCAAGGAATCCCATAATCCCTTGGGAGCACAGGTATTTAAGGAGTTCTCACAGGTTGGAGAGGCACTCTGGAGACCTGCAATAAAAGACTAAGGTCACACTTTACTTTGAGCTCACAGTGTTCAGTCTGACTCTTTCTCCATACAGATACAAATACAGAATGAGATACAGATAGCGAGCCCAAAGATGCAAAGAACAGTGCGCATCCTGGAGAAATTTTCGGAGGGAGATGATTGGGAAACTTTTGTGGAGCGACTCGACCAATACTTCATGGCCAATGAGCTAGATGGGGAAGAGAACGCTGCCAAACGAAGGCCGATCCTCCTCACTGTCTATGGGGCACCAACATATGGCCTCAAGAAGAATCTGCTCACTCCAGCGAAATCCACGGAGAAATCGTACGATGATTTGTGCACACTGGTCCGAGAGCATTTGAACCCGAAGGAAAGCGTTCTATTGGCGAGATACCGGTTCTACACCTACAAAAGGTGTGAAAGCCAGGAAGTGGCGAGTTATGTCGCCGAGTAAGACGCCAGGTAGGACATTGCGAATTTGAAGGACATTTGGAGCACATGCTCAGAGACTTTTTCAGACGTGGCATTGGCCATGAAAACATACTTCACAATCATTTGTCTGTAGAGACTCCAACCTTAAGTAAGGCCATAGCAATAGCCCAGGCGTTCATTGCCACCAGTGACAATACTAAGCAAATTTCTCAGCACACAAGTGCTGCTACAAGTACTGTGAACAAAGTGATGTTGTTTTCGAATCGCAACATACAGGGCAGGTCACACATGCCTGCAGCTGCACGTCCGTAGATGTCTCAGAGTCCACCATCAAGGGTAATGAATGCAAGGCCATTAACACCTTGTTGGCGCTGCGGGGGTGATCATCGTTTCCATTTATGCCAATTCAAAGGGTACGTTTGCAAGGGCAAGCTGCAAATCCTGTTAAACCTGCAAACTATCATGTTGCAGAGGAGGACAGATCCACAAAGGATCACGACAAACCAGATCCTCAGACCGAGGAGGCAGAGGTACATTCACCACGAATTGTCCCCCAATAATGCTGAATGTTTAACTGAATGGACTCCCGGTGTCAATGGAGCTGGACATGGGCAAGAGCCAGTCCATCATGGGCAAAAGGACTTTCGAAAGATTGTGGTGCAACAAGGCCTCAAGGCCAGTCTTAATTCCAATTCGTACAAAACTAAGAACTTACACAAAAGAACTGATTCTCGTAATCGGCAGTGCTACTGTAAAGGTCTCCTACGATGGAGCGGTGCGCAAGCTACCACTCTGGGTGGTACCGGGCGATGGTCCCACTCTGCTCGGCAGGAGCTGGCTGGGAAAGATGCGCTGGAACTGGGACGACGTCCGAGCGCTATCACCCGCTGACGAAACTTCGTGTACTCAAGTCTTAAACAAGTTCCCTTCACTGTTCGAACCAGGCATCGGGAAATTCCAAAGAGCAAAAGGGAAGATCCACCTAATTCAGGGGGCGCGACCCATCCATCACAAGGCAAGAGCAGTACCGTACATGATGAGAGAAAGGGTAGAGATCGAGCTAGACCAGCTGCAACGAGAGGGCATCATTTCACCAATCGAGTTCTACGAGCGGGCCAGCCCGATCGTTCCTGTCCTCAAGGGAGACGGCACCGTCAGAATCTGTGGCGATTACAAAGTAACTATCAGTCGTTTCTCCCTGCAGGACCAATACCCACTACCAAAGACCGACGACCTCTTTGCAACGCTGACGGGAGAAAAGATGTTCACGAAGCTGGATTTGACTTCAGCCTACATGACGCAGGAACTAGAGGAATCATCGAAGGGCCTCACCTGCATCAACACGCACAAAGGTCTTTTTGTTTATAACAGGTGCCAGTTTGGAATTCGATCAGCGGCGTCGATATTCCAGAGAAACATGGAAAGCTTACTGAATTCGGTCCTGTGCACTGTGGTTTTCCAGGACAACATCCTGGTCACTGGTCGGGACACAGTCGAGCATCTGCAGAACCTGGAGGAGGTCCTTAGTCGACTCAACCGCGTGGGGCTCAGGTTAAAATGCTTGAAGTGCATTTTCCTGGCATCTGAAGTGGAGTTCTTGGGGAGGAGGATCGGGGCGGACGGCATCAGGCCCACCAATTCCAAGACGGAGGCAATCGAGAACGCACCAAGGCCACAGAACGTGACGGAGCTGCGGTCATTTCTTGGACTCCTGAATGACTTTGGTAATTTCTTACCGGGTCTCAGCACACTGTTAGAACCACTGCATGTCTTACTATGAAAAGGGGATGAATGGGTTTGGGGCAAAAGCCAAGAAAATGCCTTTGTAAAAGCAAGAAAATTGTTATGCTAAAACAAATTGCTTGTGTTGTATGATCCATGTAAGTGTTTGGTACTAGCATGTGATGTGTCATCATATGGCATCGGGTGTTTATTGCAGCAAGCTAATGATTTTTGAAAACTGCAACCAGTTGCTTATGCATCCAGGAATCTGTCTAAGGCTGAGAGAGCCTACAGCATGATTGAGAAAGAAGTATTAGCATGTGTCTATGGGGTAAAGAAAATGCATCAATACCTGTTTGGGCTAAAATTCGAATTGGAAGCTGACCATAAGTCACTCATATCCCTGTTTTCTGAGAGTAAAGGAATAAATACCAACGCATCGGCCCGCATCCAGAGATGGGCGCTCACGATGGGCACTACACCATCCGCCACAGGCCAGGCACAGAAAATTGCGCCGATACTCTCAGTAGGCTGCCATTGCCTACCACGGGGGTGGAAATGGCGCAGCCTGCAGATTTAGCCATGGTTATGAAAGCATTTGAGAGTGAGCAATCACCCGTCACTGCCCAGCAGATCAAAACCTGGACGAGCCAGGACCCCTTATTGTCCCTAATCAAAAACTGTGTGCTTCACGGGAGCTGGTCCAGTGTCCCAGTGGAAATGCAGGAAGAGATAAAGCTGTTCCAGCGGCGCAAAGATGAAATGTCTATACAGGCAGACTGCCTTCTGTGGGGCAATCGAGTTGTGGTCCCCAAGAAGGCAGAGACACCTTCATCAATGACCTCCACAGTATCCACCCAGGCATCGTAATGATGAAAGCGATAGCCAGATCCCACGTGTGGCGTCCCGGTATCGATGCAGACTCAGAGTCCTGCGTTCACAGATGTAATACATGCTTGCTGTTAAGCAATGTACCCAGGGAGTCGCTGCTAAGTTTATGGTCTTGGCCCTCCAAACCGTGGTCTACGGTACACGTCGACTATGCAGGCCCGTTCTTGGGTAAAATGTTCCTTGTGGTTGTAGATGCGTACTCCAAGTGGATTGAATGTGAGATAATGTCGGCTAGCACATCCGCTGCCACTACTGAAAGCCTGCGGGCCATGTTTGCCATGTTTGCCACACACGGCCGACCCGATGTCCTCGTGAGCGACAACGGGCCATGTGTTCCCAGTGCTGAGTTCAAAGAATTCATGACCCGTAAAGGGATGAAACATGTCACATCTGCCCCGTTTAAACCAGTGTCCAATGGTCAGGCAGAAAGAGCAGTGCAAACCATCAAGCAAGGCATGAAGAGGGTAACTGAAGGCTCACTGCAGACTCGCCTATCCGAAGTCCTGCTTAGCTACTGCATGAGACTCCACTCGCTCACTGGGATCCCACCTGCTGAACTGCTCATGAAAAGAGCACTTAAGACAAGACTTTCGTTAGTTCACCCTGATCCACATGAACAGGTAGAGAGCAGGCGGCTTCAACAAAGTACATACCATGATAGTGCAAATGTGTCACGAGAGATTAAAATCAATGATCCTGTATTTGTATTAAATTATCGACAAGGTCCCAAGTGGCTTCCCGGCACTCTCGTGCCAAAGAGGGGAGCAGGGTGTTTCGGGTCAAACTTTCAAATGGACTCATGCACCGGAAACACTTGGACCAAATAAAACTCAGATTCATGGATTCCTGAGCAACCCACCTTTGACCCTATCTTTTTTGATCCCCCAACATACACACCAGTGGCAACCGGCACCACGGTTGACCACAAAGCAGAACTCATCATCCACAGCAGCCCAGCAGGACCCAACATACTAGGCAGCCCAGAAAGGCCAGCTGCACAGCAGCCCAGTGAGGGCCCAACAAATGATTCAACAATACCAGCTTTCACACCGAGACGATCAACCAGGGCAAGAAGGGCCCCAGATCGACTCACATTATAAATAGTTACACTATTGACTTTGGGGAATGGGGAGTGGGGGAGTGTTGTTATATATGTATTTACTCTGTACAGCCACCAGAAGACTCATCCCCTGGAGTCCCAAGGGTTCCCATAATCCCTTGGGAGCACAGATATTTAAAGAGGGCACACAGGTTGGAAAGCGACTCTGGAGACCTGCAATAAAAGACTAAGATCACACTTTACTTTGAGCTCACAGTGTTCAGTCTGACTCTTTCTCCATACATAACACTTTCCTTCCCCCCCCTCTTCACCTTCTCCCCACCTCTACTCCTTCCCCTCCTCGCTCCACGGTGCCTGGCCGAGGAGCTCCTCAGGCGGTGCCTCATTGTGGGGGGGATGAAAGCAGATGCGTTGGTTGGATGGGTACGGGAGCGCGAGGGTGCCAACAGGGCAACATTCTCTGATGCAGAAGCAGGATCTTGGTCCTTGCTCTCATCTGTCATTCGCAGTGGTGGTGTGGGACCTAGGGGTAGTGTGCCACGCTCGGGGACCACTGGCCTGTGGCAGCAGTGTTCCTGGCTATCGCATCCAAGGACTCCGCCATGCGCGGAATGTACTCGGTAATGGTGGCCAGGTGTCGGGATATGCCCCCCAATGCTTCGATGAGCTGGTCACCAATGTCTACAGTCCTCCTGGACAACTGTACCATCTCTCCGCTGTCATGTCACGCTCGTGAAACAGACCTGCCGCGTCCACAAGGCCTCCGCAGGATTGGCGCCGTCCTGGGGACAAATGTGGTGTCCTGTGGAGAGGTGCTTGGGGCCGGCACCTCAAGAGTGGAGGCGGGAATAATGGGAGGACAACTAGATGGCCTTGGGGTGGAATGGGTTCTGGAGCGTGGCGGTGCAGGTTCTTCGAAGTCCGCGCTCTCATCCATCGAGAACAGACTCAACGGATTGACGGGCGACAATTGGAGCTCCTCAGCACCAGATGTAGCAGAATCGTCTGCCGACTCCTGCCCTGAGACCCAACCTTCTGGCCTCTGTGGCCTTGCCTGGGGCCGCGCTGCTGGTTGAGCTGCAAGACACAAATGATGTTATTAGAGGAGAAGGGGGTGCTAGGGTGACAAGGTGAGTCCAGCGCTACACACAGCATATGCATGACAAAAGCATCACCGCTCTCAAAATCATCGCAGACATCACATTTCATGACCATCAACACATTGGGCATTGCAATGATTTTCATTAGGCTAGCATTCGTTCCACGACACTTTTAGAAATCATCTATCATATGATTTTACAGATATGAGTTGGTGTGCTATTGACTTTACATCATGCAATGGTGTAAGTGTTACTCACGTGGCATCACTTCAGGGTCTGCAGATGCGTCCGTGGCTATCCGGGAGTGCTTCCCCACAAGTACTAGCACTCACTCCTCCATCTCTGTGATGGTGCTGGGGACTGGTGGCCCCCCACCCGTTCGCCTCTGCACGGACCTCATCATCAATAGCTTCTTCTGTAAAAGGTGACAGGACGACATGGCATGAGATCATTACGTGATATCATTGCTAGTTACTGTCACAGAGACTGATACAACATATAATAATCATGATTACATCTGTCGGTTACGATTATTATCATTCTTTACCTAAAGACGTACACCATGACCGCAGGTTTTGAGTAAAACATTCGCGGTAAAAGTGCAAGACCTCAAATCTGCCAATAGTCAATCATGACTATTATAAATCAAATTATACAAATACATAAGTACATGTAAATCAATGTAATACTTACTCTTGCGGATCACACAAGGTCGTTCCATCGTTTCCGCATTGGTTGCTCTCATGCACCTCGTTGGTCGCCGATGAGACCACCTCTGCTATCTCGGTCCATATCCTCCGGTAGGCCTTTGGGATGGGCTTCCCAAGCCCTCCCTGTGTCAAATCACCCCAGCGTGACTCGACCTCCTGCAGGAGGGAGGCATTTGCCTTGTCCGAGAACTTCCTGGCTCTTTTGCGCCCTCCAATGTGCGCCTCTTCCGCCTCACTGTTCTCTCCAGCGTCAGTCTCCACGGCGTGCTGTGATGCCTCCTCCTCTCCCTCCATTATAGGGGAAATTCAGTCAAATATATGTGGCTGGTAACAGCTACTTTTTGTTTGCCTACTTGCTGTGAAGCTCTAAAATCTCCCTCCTTCCTCCCAAACCAGCCACACCACACCCAGCCACGCCTTCAGTCCCTCTGAACTCCCTCTCTCTCTGTCTCTCCCTATCTTCTCTTCTGCGCATGTCATGGTGATCCTTGATCTCCAGAATCGCGGGAATTGAGCGTTGCCAGGCCATTGCTTAGGACGGTCACTTTACAGCAGAAGGTCAGAAAAATTTAACGCTACCGCCCATTTGATATCGCTCGCGGTAACGCCCATTTTCAAAAATATAAACTAGGTGTTTTGAGAATGGGCGAGAAGCTGGCGATCTGAAAACCCTTTTTTACCGCACACGCCGGAAATAAGTTCCATTTTTGGGCGATAAGCACAAAAGTGGAGGTTCTAGTCCCTTGTTGTGTGTGACTTAGAATCACAACACATAGTGTATGCACCCACTAAGCTTTCATCAGGGAGCCTGTACTTAATAGCTTAAACAGTATCCCTTTAAAAAATTCTGAAGAGATGTAAATATTCCAAGTGAAGTTGCATCAACAAATACTCTCAAGAAATTTTGCTAATTTAGATTGTAACCTGTGTGCATCTTTGTTATATCTGTCAATTAAGTGGAAAACCAAAGAACAATACCTCAGTTTTACAGTATTTTCTGTATTCCATGCACAAATCTGAGTAATAGCCAATGATCCCAACTTGTAAACAATTAGCACACAAAATAGTTTCCGCTGTGCAGATCCCCAAATTTTATATAGCTGTATTTCGGTGCCTACTATTTTGTGTGCACATCTTATTTGCAGATTGGAATCACTTTGGCTGTTACTCAGAATGGAAGAGGATTATAACCCTAAATAGGCATCTGCATCTACAGGTGGCAATGTTGTGTCTCTTGGCTTGTTTGTTCATAATGATGCTATCAACAGGCTGTGTAATTTCTGAATTCACAGCTACTTCCTACAACAAAAACAAATGTTTGAAGTTTTGCATGTCTAAGCATATAATATCTGTACAATAACAACAACGTGCAATTATATAACATTGAGAAACATCCCAAGGTGCTGCACAGAGATGTAATCAGACAAAAATGGATGGCAAGTCAAAGAAAACTATATTAGGAAGGGTGAGACATGATGAGGCAGAGGGGTTTAGGAGAAAATTCCAGGATGTGGGATCTATCTTCAAAGGCAGTCCCTCGGAATCGAGGAAGACTTGCTTCCACTCCTGAAGTGAGTTCTTTGGTGGCTGAACAGTCCAATACGAGAGCCACAGACTTTGTCACAGGTGGGACAGATAGTTGAGGGAAGGGGTGGGTGGGACTGGTTTGCCGCAGCTCTTTCCACTGCCTGCGCTTGATTTCTGCATGGTCTCGGCATAGAGACTCGAGGTGCTCAGCGCCCTCCCGGATGCACTTCCTCCACTTCGGGCGGTCTTTGGCCAGGGACTCCCAGGTGTCAGTGGGGATGTCGCACATTATCAGGGAGGCTTTGAGGGTGTCCTTGTAACGTTTCCACTGCCCACCTTTGACTCGTTTGCTGTGAAGCTGCTCCAAGTAGAGTGCTTGCTTTGGAAGTCTCGTGTCTGGCATGCAAACTATGTGGCCTGCCCAGTGGAGCTTATCAAGTGTGGTCAGTGCTTCAATGCTGGGGCTGTTAGCCTGGACGAGGATACTGATGTTGGTGCATCTGTCCTCCCAGGGGATTTGTAGGATCTTGCAGAGACATCGTTGGTGATATTTTTCCAGTGACTTGAGGTGTCTACTGTAATGATTTAGATGAAGGAATTGAGTGTAATATCTCCAAGTTTGCAGATGACACTAAACTGGGTGGCAGTGTGAGCTGTGAGGAGGACGCTAAGAGGCTGCAGGTTAGGTGAGTGGGCAAATGCATGGCAGATGCAGTATAATGTGGATAAATGTGAGGTTGTCAACTTTGGGGGCAAAAACATGAAGGCAGAATATTATCTGAATGATGGCAGATTAGGAAAAGGGGAGGTGCAACAAGACCTGGGTGTCATGGCTCATCAGTCATTGAAAGTTGGCATCCAGGTACAGCAGGCGGTGAAGAAGGCAAATGGTATGTTGGCCATCATAGCAAGGGGATTTGAGTATAGGAGCAGGGTGGTCTTACTGCAGTTGTACAGGGCCTTGGTGAGACCTCACCTGGAATATTGTGTTCAGTTTTGGTCTCCTAATCGGAGGAAGGACGTACTTGCTGTTGAGGGAGTGCAGCGAAGGTTCACCAGACTGATTCCAGGGATGGCTGGACTGACATTTTTGAGGAGAGACTGGATCAACTGAGCATTAATACACTGGAGTTTAGAAGGATGAGAGGGGATCTCATAGAAACGTATAAGATTCTGACGGGACTGGAGAGGTTAGATGCGGGAAGAATGTTTCCGATGTTGGGGAAGTCCAGAACCAGGGGACATAGTCTTATGATAAGGGGTAGGCCATTTAGGACTGAGATAAGGAGAAACTTCTTCACTCAGGGAGTTGTTAACCTGTGGAATTCCCTGCCGCAGAGAGTTGTTGATGCCAGTTCATTGGATATATTCAAAAGGAGTTAGATATGGCCATTACAGCTAAAGGGATCAAGGGGTATGGAGACAAAGCAGGAAAGGCGTACTGAGGTGAAAGATCAGCCATGATCTTATTGAATGGTGGTGCAGGCTCGAAGGGCCAAATGGCCTACTCCTGCATCTATTTTCTATGTTTCTATGTTACATGGTCCATGTCTCTGAGCCATACAGGAGGGCAGGTATTACTACAGCCCTGTAGACCATGAGCTTGGTGGCAGTTTTGAGGGTCTGGTCTTCAAACACTCTTTTCCTCAGGCGGCCAAAGACTGCACTGGTGCACTGGAGGCAGTGTTGGATCTTGTCATCGATGCCTGCTCTTGTTGAAAGGAGGCAGACGAGATATGGGAAGTGGTCCACCATGTCCAGGGCCGCACTGTGGATCTTGATGACTGGGGGGGCAGTGCTGTGCGGCGAGGACAGGCTGGTGGAGGACCTCTATACAGCTGAAGGCACGGCAGCCAATTGTGTGGCAAGCAGAGGGATGACAGATGACTGGACAGTTCTGGGGCGGGAGAGTGGGTTGTCGGGTTGGAGATAGTTACAGTGATAGGGAGGGGCAAGGCTATGAATGAATTTAAATATGAGGATGAGAATATTGTATGCAAGGCATTGTGGTCTGTGTGTCAATGTAGGTCAGTGAGAATAGGAGTGATAGGGGAGCAGGATTTTGTGCGGGATAAAATACGGGCAATAGAGTTTTGGATGAGCTGATGTTTACAGAGAGGTTCTTTGAGGACAGATACTAAATAAAAACACCTATAGTTGCAACTCTGAAGAACCATCAGCTCATCTTAAAACATTTCTGCCTTAAACTTGCGCACAACCAACAATGGGAAGAAAATAGTTTTAATGGTATATAAATAGGAAGCGAGTCGCTAAAGTAAATATTGCTCCCTTAGTGGATGAGACTGGGGAAACAGAGAAATGGCGGAGACATGGAACAAATATTTTGTATCGATCTTCACGGTAGAAGACACTAAAAGCATCCCAATAATTGATAAACAAGGGTATTGGGGGCGGGGGGCGCTTAAAACAATCATTAGAGAAAAATTACTAGGCAAACTAATGGGACTAAAGGTGGACAACTCCTCTGGACCTGACGGCCTACATCCTAGGGTCTTAAAAGAGATGGCTGCAGAGATAGTGGATGCATTGGTTTTAATCCACCAAAATTCCCTCTATTCTGGAGAGGTCCCAGCAGACTGGAAAACTGCTAATGTGATGCCCCTAGTTAAGAAAGGAGGGAGACAGAAAGCAGGAAACTATAAACCAGTTAGCCTAACATCGGTCATTGGGAAAATGCTGGAATCCATCATTAAGGAAGTAATAGCAAGGCACTTAAAAAAATCATTATGCTGTCAAGCAGAGTCAGCATGGTTTTATGAAAGGGAAATAATTTTTGATAAATTTGCTTGAGTTCTTTGAGGATGTAATGAGTAGGGTGGGTAAAGGGGAATCAGTAGATATCGTGTATTTGGATTTCCAGAAAGCATTCGATAAGGTGCCACATAAAAGGTTACTGCACAAAAGGAGAGCTCACGGGGTATGGGGTAATATATTAGCGTGGATAGAGGATTGGCTAACTAACAGAAAACAGAAAGTCGGGATAAATGGGTCATTTTCAGCTTGGCAAACTGTAACTAATGGGGTGCCACGGGGATCAGTGCTGGGGCCACAACTATTTACAATTTAGATTAATGATTTGGATGAAGAGACCAAGTGTAATGTAGCCAAATTTGCTGATGATACAAAGATAGATGGGGAAGCAAGTTGTGAGGAGGATGCAAATAATCTACAAAGGGATATAGACAGGCTCAGTGAGTGGGCAAAAAATTGGCAGATGGAGTATAATGTAGGAAAATGTGAGGTTATCCACTTTGGTAGGAAAAATAAAAAAGCAAATTATTATTTAAATGGAGAGAGATGGGGAGAGGTACAGAGGGATCTGCGAGTCCTTGTCGATGAAACACAAAAAGTTAGCATGCAGGTACAACAAATAATTAGGAAGGCAAATGGAATATTGGCCTTCATTGCAAGGGGGATGAAGTATAAAAGTAAGGAAGTCCTGCTACAACTCTACAGGACATTGGTAAGACCACACTTGGAGTACTGAGTACAGTTTTGGTCTCCTTATTTAAGAGTATACTTGCACTGGAGGCAGTTCAGAGAAGATTCACGAGGTTGAATCCTGAGATGAAGGGGCTGTATTATGAAGAAAGGTTGAGCAGGTTGGGATTCTACTCATTGGATTTGAAAAGACTTAGAGGTGATCTTATTGAAATGTATAAGATTCTGAGGGGGCTTGACAGGGTAGATGCAGAGAGGATGTTTCCCTTCGTGGGGGAATCTAGAACTGGTTGGCGTAGTTTCAGAATAAGGGGTCTCCCATTTAAAACGGAAATGAGGAGGAATTTCTTCTCTCAGAGGGTCATGAATCTTTGGAATTCTCTACCCCAGGGAGCTGTGGAGGCTGGGTCATTGAATGTATTTAAAGTGGAGAGAGACAGATTTTTGAAAGATAAGGGAGTCAAGGGTTATGGGGAGCGGGCGGGGAAGTGGAGTTGAGGCCAGGATCAGATCGGCCATGATCTTATTGAATGGCGGAGCAGGCTCGAGGGGCCAAATGGCCTACTCCTGCTGCTATTTCTTATGTTCTTATGTAATAGCTTTTAGTTCTGCATTCCAACTGACCTGACTGATCTGATCGATGGTCAACATTAACAATGTCAAATCCCTGTTAAAAAAAAGTTGATTCTTTTCATATATGAATCTCTGATAAACCAATGCATGGGTGAAAAACTGAGTGTCAGTTTAGTCAGTTTAAATAGCTGACATTGGTAATGTATACTCTCTGCAGAGAGCCATTTGCACCTCCTCACAATGGTAACCTTAAGACTGTAAAACACAGCTTGTGAGGAATTAAGGGTGCGAAAGTCACAGAACACTGGCTGTTCTCAGTCATAAAATGCTAGCATTGTTCTACAACATATTCACAGAATGTGGCTAAACACCAAACAATAAAAGCAGTAAAACTTCAGATTAGAGAATAAACCAGTTCTTTATCAACCCATAATAGAAGAATTGACAATGCATTCTATACACTATGAATTAACCATACAAGGTGTCCGGAATCAAATGAATTTAACCAAGCATTCAACAAGCCATTAGATACGTACCACTAGCACAGAGCATAGTGTAGCAGCAGTTTAATATTACACAGCTTTTAGCAACAACCTTCTTTGACACTGGGCAGAGTAACCTGGAAGTCAGAACATAGCTGAAATTAACTCAGTAAACAAAACACATCTTACAACTTTTCTACTGCTTTAGACAGAAGTGTGATTTTTTGGGCGGATGTCTTTTAAACATAGAAACATAGAAAATAGGTGCAGGAATAGGCCATTCGGCCCTTCGAGCCTGCACCATCATTCAATAAGATCATGGCTGATCATTCAGTCAGTACCCCTTTCCTGCTTTCTCTCCATATCCCTTGATCCCCTTAGCTGTAAGGACTATTTCTAACTCCCTCTTGAATACATCCAATGAACTGGCATCAACAACTCTCTGCGGCATAAATCATTTATCCACAGTATAACACCCATTTAAAAAACACAGAATTCCTTAACTCGTGCTTTTATTAAAATTCACAAAAATAAATAATGGATAACCACACATTTCTGGTCATATCTTGAATTACTAAATAACCTGACAAAAGACAAGAAATAAAATAATTCTACAGGATTTTAGAGAATAATGCAAGACATTTCCCAAGGGATAACATCGATATGATTAAAGTAAATGTAAAGTCGGGTGATGACTGACAGATGTGGATACATCAAACTAGCTCTCTCAAACTATAGTGAAAAGCAACAATTAAAGATGAATGCAGCCAGCAACATACAATGCATCATAGGAGCTTGTTAGAATATATTCATTCCATATATATACTTTCCTATTTAAGATCTTCATTGTTGATTTACTGCTGAGTTTAAAAGGTTTTTGAAGTTAGTCAACATAGCATTAAATACTTTTGATGCAATTTTAATGAACCCATCTACGACTAAAATTCTAACCTCTCTTACTCAATAAGTCCAGTATATTTTCATCAGTTTAAGTATAAGCAGGAAGAAACAATCCATTGTGCTTTATTAATTATTTAAAACAACTTTCTATAACCAGGTAATGTCATGAAGTAATGAAAAAACTGTTAACAATACTGAGGAACACACACTGAAGTTTAATTAGCCTGAATACTGAAAAAAAAACAAAGGGGTTGGATTTCCTCAGTGCTTCACCTGCTCCACCATTGTAGCTTCAATGGAAATTCTGTTTACGTTTCCACCTAATTTACAGAACAGGAGATGCCCAAAGGAAATTCACTCCCATGTGTTTTAAATATCTTTAATAATGACACCATTAAGTATTCCAACTGTAAAATAAAAATAACAATGAATGTGAGGAAACCCAGTAAATGAAAGTTACATTCATGACTGAACTGAATATCGCTCTTAGTATCCTTTACTAGAAGTTTGTTGCAAAGAATTATCAGCATTGGTAATCTTTTGTCTCCTTTCTTATTTTTTGAAACAATATTTTTGTTTGAAGGATGAGTTGTTGATTTACTTGGGGAGAGCTCTATCTTGCTTCCCTCTCAAACTGCAATGTGATGAAAGAGTAGAATTCGGGTCAGTGCTCAGGGTATGAGCATGCTTTTCTATAGAACCTACAAATAAGCTGATTCTGCCAGCTTGGGAGCCTTGCGTAATACTGCTGCTTTTCTCAGCAACAATATTTAATGTTATGATGTCCCAGTTCAAATGAAACAGTTAAAAGGAATGATAGCTGGAAGGAATTTTAAGTCAAACATATGAGGGTGCTGAATTAATACCAATAAACATATTTATTGGGCCAGAATTTGCTGGCATTATATGTAAAAAAAATTCCAGAAATTTGTAGTGCGAAAGAGATATGCTGTGCCACTCCGCCATCAGCCTTGCAAAAACTGGAGTTTACCGTCAACTTCCCATGAGTGTCAATAAATTGCTGAATTTGTGCTGGACAAACAAATTAAATTAATCGCAGAAGGTTAGGGTTGCTGTAATGGCCCTCCACTTTGAAACTAATTAGCAATTAAATGATCATTGTTCTGCAAATGCCTAATAAAGCTCGCAACCAAGATGTTAAATTGATTTGTTGTGGATTCTGGCTGAGAGTAAAGTCAGTGCAAAATTCAATTACTGCTTGTCACGATTTAAGAGTTTCCCCACCACCCCAATCGACCCGTGGGTCCATCAACTGGTAAAAAAGACTTACATTTCTATAGCACCTTTCATGACCACTGGAAGTCTCAAAGCACTTTACAGCCAATGAAGTGCTCTTTGGAGTGTAGTCACTGTGGTAATGTGGGAAAGGCAGCAGCCAAGTTGCGCACAAGCTCCCACAAACAGCAATGTGATAATGAAAAGATAATCTGTTTTAGTAATGTTGGTTGAGGGATAAATATTGGCCAGGACATTGGGGATAACACCCTGGCTCTTCTACGAAATAGTGCCATGGGAGCTTTTACATCTACCTGAGAAAGCAGACCGGGGCCTCGGTTTAACGTCTTAGCCGAAAGACAGTATCTCTGACAGTGCAACTGCATGATATTTGCAGCGTAACAGCTGCAGGAAAAATGCATGGAGCAGCACCAGCTCTTACAGATGGCCTTCTATAACCTTACAAAGGCCTTTGACACTGTCAACCGCGAGGGTCTATGGAGCGTCCTCTTCCGTTTCGGATGCCCCCAAAAGTTCGTCAATATCCTCCATTTGCTCCATGACGACATGCAGGCCACGATCTTTACCAACGGATCCATTACAGACCCATTCCACATCCAGACCGGGGTCAAACAGGGCTGAGTCATCACCCCAACCCTCTTCTCAATCTTCCTCGCTGCCATGCTCCACCTCAGTCAACAAGCTCCCTGCTGGAGCGGAAGTAAACTATAGAACCAATGGGAAGGTGTTCAACCTTCACCGTCTCCAGATCAGGTCCAAGACTACCCCAACCTCTGTCGTCGAGCTACAGTATGCGGACGACGCCTGCGTCTGCGCACATTCAGAAGCTGAACTCCAGGACGTAGTCGACATATTTACTGACGCGTATGAAAGCATAGGCCTTACGCGAAATATTCGTAAGACAAAGGTCCTCCACCAGCCTGTCCTCGCCGCACAGCACTGCCCCCCCCAGTCATCAAGATTCATGGCGCGGCCCTGGACAATGTGGACCATTTCCCATACCTCGGAAGCCTTTTATCAACAAGAGCAGGCATCAATGATGAGATCCAGCACCGCCTTCAGTGCGCCAGTGCAGCCTTTGGCCGCCTGAGGAAAAGAGTGTTTGAAGACCAAGCCCTCAAAACTGCCACCAAGCTCTTGGGCTACAGGGCGGTGGTAATACCCACTGTCCTGTATGGCTCAGAGACATGGACCATGTACAGTAGATACCTCAAGTCGCTTGAGAAATACCACCAACGATGCCTCCACAAGATCCTACAAATCTCCTTGGAGGACAGTCGCACCAACGTTACGGTCTTTGTCCAGGCCAACATCCCCAGCATTGAAGCACTGACCACACTTGATCAGCTCTGCTGGCAGGACACACATTGTCCGCATGCCAGACACGAGACTCTCAAAGCATGTGCTCTACTCGGAACTCCTTCATGGCAAATGAGCCAAAGGTGGACAGAGGAAACGTTACAAGGTCACCCTCAAAGCCTCTCTGATAAAGTGCAACATTCCCACCAACACCTGGGAGTCCCTGGCTAAAGACCGCCCTAAATGGAGGAAGTGCATCTGGGAGGGCGCTGAGCACCTCGAGTCTCATCGCTGAGTGCAGAAAGAACATGCGGCAAACTTGTCCTACCCTCCCTTACCCTCAACGACTGTCTGTCCCACCTGTGGCAGGGACTGTGGTTCTCGTATTGGACTGTTCAGCCACCTAAGGACTCATTCTAAGAGTGGAAGCAAGTCTTCCTCGATTCCGAGGGACTGCCTATGATGATGATGATGATGACTCCCTCAGCACTACACTGGAGTGTCAGCCTAGATTTATGTACTCAAGTCCCTGGCATGGGATTTGAACTCACAACCTTCTGACTCAGAGGCGAATGGGCTACCCACTGACACTGGTAAGTAACTAACAATCATCATGCTGATTCCACTGCTTGGAATTGCTATGAAATATATAGCTTTCACATGTAGGGAGCCTTCAGTTCCTGAATTTCATGAATTA
Organism: Pristiophorus japonicus; assembly: GCF_044704955.1. NCBI lineage: Eukaryota > Metazoa > Chordata > Chondrichthyes > Pristiophoridae > Pristiophorus > Pristiophorus japonicus. The sequence goes on along the minus strand of NC_091977.1, from coordinate 109,957,764 downwards.
AAAAACACTACTAATTTGAACACAGAACCAGAGCCTGTCTTATTCACATGTTTTTATGTCATGTTCCATAGGCAAAAAGACTTAGAACTGAACATTTTCTTCATGTAATTCAGTGTTAAACTTTGTTTAAATAATGTTCAAGCTGTTACTTCAGAGCTTTGCTAACCATTCAAATCCTTAAATATCATAGGTTAAGGAGGTAGGACTATTGGTCCCGTCATTCACCAAAGTCCAAGATGCCCTGTTGACCTCGCTGCACCGTTATCAACTCTCACTTCCAGCAATTTGTAGTGCAAAATGATTATTTTTTTATTATTCATTCATGGGATGTGGGTGTTGCTGGCAAGGCCAGCATTTATTGCCCATCCCTAACTGTTCGAGAAGGTGGTGGTGAGTCGCCTTTTTGAAGCGCTGCAGACCATGTGCTGAAGGAACTCCCACAGTGCTGTTAGGTCGGGAGTTCCAGGATTTTGACTCAGCGATGATGAAAGAACGGCAATATATTTGCAAGTCAAAATGGTGTGGAGCTGAAGGATGAGGAAAAAAATCCAACTCACAGTGCTCACTGTGAGGGGCACTGTTCCAGAATAAATCTGGGCCATTGGAACTATAATGTCTATGGAATTACGCATAGGCTGTATGCTGCGTTCTTGGCCTTTGTGATGCACGCAACTCTGCAGCGCCGAAGAGCAAGGGGCTAAAATTCACGCCCACCGGAAACGGGTCGCACCTGCCGTCTTTCTTGTGCATGGCCGCCACAATGGATGCGGCAGCCCAGCCTGCGAAATTCAGCTCTGTCATTTTTTGTCGAGCAGGGCGGAAGTTGGTCATAATGGGGACGGAGGTGGGGGCAGGATTCAAGTGAAAGTCACTAGTGGGGCGGAAGTGGAGGAGGGACGGAATCTCCGCCACTGTCAGTCATCAGCGCGCTGGTGCGTCACAGTTTTTCTCCCCTTCAGTTAAAGGGGAGGGCCGCTGTGAGCTCTGCACGTTTTTAAGTTAGGTCCACTGGGCCACCAGGGGGGGTTTCGGCTGCCAGGTTGATGTTGGCGGCCTGGCCAAACCCGTGGGCAAAATTGTCGGCCTGACCTGGCAGTCATCCGACAATAAAAAATAAAATGGCATCGCCGGCAGTGCCACCTCCCCTTTAAGGGCAGCTATGCCACCGACCAAGGAGCGCACCGACACAAAAAGCTGTCGGGGGCACCGAATGGCGGCCGGAAGACCTCTGTAGGTGAATTTCCCTCCTGGGGCGGCTCCGTTGCGGTGCGCGTTTTGATGACATCTTTAATGACGCATCAACAGGAGTGGGGTGGAAGTTGGGGGGGGGTGCAGGTTGGATCTCCACACCGCAGCAAAAAGCACCGAGCTGAATTTCGCTAATGATGGCCATTCCACACTGCCCCATGGCCGCTGCTTTCCGGCGGGCAGAGGCCTTATCAGGAGGCTGAATTTCAGCCCCCAATTCTCTGTTCAGGGCCTCACACAAAGTAAGTTTGTATTCTTTTCATAGGTCGGTGGCGCACTCCGTAGCCATACCGCTGACCGCAATTTTTGGGGGCCATTAAGTAATATATGTAATAAACTGAGATAACATTTCAATAATTTTGTATAGTCTTCATTGTGTGAACCTAGGGACATTTAAAATAGAGTTTATTACCTCCCCTCTGAAAGAGACAACTACCCGCCATGTATTTTGACAAATATGACAGTGTTGTCATTTATACCACTGACAATGCAGTCAGAAAAACTTCAAGAATTTGTGAGCAATCTATTTTTACAAAGTTACATTATATATAAAGGGAACATTCACTGCCTGAAAAGGTGAACAGTTTCAGTGGTGACTTTCAAAAAGGAATTGGATAAATACTTGAAACGGACAAATTTGCAGGGCTATTGGAAAAGAGCATAGGAGTGGGACTAATTGGATAGCTTTTACAAAGAACCGACACAGGCAGAATGGACCAAATGGCCTCCTTCTGTGTTGCATGATTCTATGAGAGTAATAAAACTACATAAATGGAATTACTTAACACATTATATTATGTTGTATGTTACAAACAGAGGGAGTAATAATACATGAATAGAATTAGCTTACATGCAACTATTTTAATAAATTATCTGGTACAGTAATTTCTCAGTAATATTCTGAACAACCAGGCTATGTCATGTAAGCAGTGACATCAAAATAACTGATAGTAATACACAAGAACATAAGAATATAAGAAATAGGAGCAGGAGTAGGTCATTTGGTCCCTCGAGCCTGCTCCGCCATTTACTAAGATCATGGCTGATCTGATGAACACAGAACACACGTCAATATTTGATTTGCTTGAATGAGTGAAAAAATCAATGTGCTTTAAACAACTTTTAATATTGAAACACCATCAAGACAAGCCATCTTCCATATTCCACATGACAGAAATGAGGACGAAAAAACATAGGTGTGGCTGTTTGTCAGAACAATTCACAAAAGTTAAATTGCAGAACAAAGGGTCATCTTGTAGCACTGCTTTCACAATTTGTTTCTACTATAATTTTAATTATAATTTGAGTACAAGGATCAACAGAAAGGAGTCCAAGCATAGAAGTGATGAAAAATGACTTAACATCTTGGAAAATAAAATTATATTTGTAGACTGTAGAAAGATTTATAGTTAATTTCACTAATGAATACCTTTATAGAAAAAAAAGTGAACTAGATGATGTTAAAATTTTCTAGACGACAGCACTGCAAGAATCCATTAAAACTCTGCCAGGCTGGCCACCAGGAAGTGTGAGTTCATTGACTTTAGACCCAAGAAAGATAGATCAGAGTATTTTCTAAGTGGTGAATATTATATCCGTAAGGTACTTATGAATGACTCCACGAGGCAATGTATTGTACTCAAACTGTAGTGACCTTGGTCCTTTATTCCAAACTCCAGAGTGAGGCACAAGCATGGTGTGCAGCCTTTTATACTGGGCCCTGCCATCAGTTACAGGAAACCCCCAGTCTCCACCAGTTGCACCCTCTAGTGATTCCAGCATGTATATACACAGTGTAAACCTACTTGATGGTACATCAGGTAAAACAAGTCTCCATCTTATGCAATCACACAGTGACTACACAGAGAGCACATCCATAGTCTGCATCTACAACATCGAGAAGTTAGGAGCTATGGAGAAGCACAGAGATTTAAGCTGGTGAACAGGTGCTAAAAATAACTTAAAAGGCTAATGGAATATTGGCCTGTATCACAGGGGGCTGGAATATAAAGGACTGGACATTATAGTACAGTTTTATAAAGTTCAGATTAGACCATATTTAGAGTACTATGTTCAGTTCTGGGCATCGCACCTCAGGAAGGATAGACTGACCTTGGAAGGGGTGCAGCACAGATTCACCAAAATTATATCTGGGCTGAAAGGGTTAAATTATGACAGGCTGTATAGACTAGGCTTGTATTCCCTTGAGTATAGTCATGTTTGTCATGTTGTTGTGGACAGGACATACCTATGCAATTTTCCATATTGTCAGGTAGATGCAATGTGTGAGGAGGACACACAAAATCTGCAAAAGGACATAGACAGGCTAAGTGAGTGGGAAAAAATTTGGCAGATGGAATATAATGTTGAAAAGTGTGAGGTCATGCACTTTGGCAGAAAAAAAATCAAAGAGCAAAATATTATTTAAATGGAGAAAGATTGCAAAGTGCTGCAGTACAGTGGGACCTGGAAGTACGTGTGCATCAAACACAAAAGGATAGTATGCAGATACAGCAAGTGATCAGGAAAGCCAATGGAATCATGGCCTTTGTGCAAAGGAGATGGAGTATAAAAGCAAGGAAGTCTTGCTACAGTTGTACAGGGTATTGGTGAGGCCACACCTGGAATACTGTGTACAGTTTTGGTTTCCATATTTACGAAAGGATATACTTGCTTTGGAAGCAGTTCAGAGAAGGTTCACTAGGTTGATACCGGAGATGAGGGGGTTGTATTATGAAGAAAGGTTGAGTAGGTTGGGCCTCTACGCATTGGAATTCAGAAGAACGAGAGGTGATCGTATCGAAACGTATAAGATTATGAGGGGGCTTGACAAGGTGGATGCAGAGAGGATGTTTCCACTGATAGGGGAGACTAGAACTAGAGGGCATGATCTTAGAATAAGGGGCCGCTCATTTAAAACTGGGATGAGGAGAAATTACTTATCTCAGAGGGATGTGGATCTGTGGAATTCGCTGCCTCAGAGAGGTGTGGAAGCTGGGATATTGAATAAATTTGACAGAAATAGAGAGTTTCTTAAACGATAAGGGAATAAGGAGTTATGGGGAGCGGGCAGGGAAATGACCCTGAGTCCATGATCGGATCAGCCATGATCGTATTAAATGGTGGAACAGGCTCGAGGGGCCGTATGGCCTACTCCTGCTCCTATTTCTTATGTTCTTATATGGTTAGTTATCCTGTAGCTTTCTACTATTATTTTCTTTACTCTTGCTTATCAAGCTTGGGTTAGTTGCAAGCACTTGGGAACAAACCTCAGCCTGGCAACAACACGGTGAAATCAATTTGATGCACAGCGTAGCATCAAAAATATCCTTCTTCTGTTCTCTATAATTTTCCAGTGTATTTATATTAGAAATAAAAAATAAAATTAACATAGGTAAATCTAGCATGCAAGATAATACAGCCACAAAGTGGCTCATTTCCCAACTAAAAGATCAGGTGCTATTTGTACTTTACAAAGTTAGGAAGGGAAGTTTGATATAGGCGACCCCTAGATAAAGCTTGACAGAGCTATTCAATTTTATCTATTACTAGGGGATAGAACAAGACAGTCAGGGACCAGGAAAGACATGCAACCTTACAAGATAAAGGAACTAAAGAATTAAACAAGGCTGTGCTTTCAAGTGAATAGTAACGAGATTATAGCCACCTCTATGGCTGGAAACAAAAGCCTAAGGGGAAATAATGAACAAGCAACTGTGGGCAGCAGAGACAAGGGGATGATAAAGTTACAGGATGGGCATGAAACCTGTATAGTTACAAGCCTCTGGGCAATTCTTGCATACATGAGCTCAGGTAAAGGAAACAAGAATGCAAAATTTGATATTAGAGGAAGAAATAGATATGCAGTGGCAAGCATTTAAAGAAATATTCCAAAATTCTCAACGTAACAGGCTGAGACAGGAGAAAATATAATGGGGAATAATTAAATGGCAGGGACTATAAACAAATATTTTGGCCATGATTTTGCCCAACGAGGCGGACGACGCCGGTGGCGGGACCCTATACTGCTCCTGTGATCATCTCGGCCTCCCACACGACTTTCCCTTGATTGGGCTTGTTAAGCCCGCCCAGCGTGGTTCATGGCCAATTAAAAGGAAGCAGATCTGATGATATAATTTGATGACATGTTATCAGTCGGTTTCCTTAAAGGGACTCTGTACAAATTTATTTTGACAATTGCGCTGTCAGTGTTCAATAGCATTGAGCTGCTGCAAACACGGACAAGCACTGCACAAAGGTGCAGGGCTGGACCGAGGCTCTCCATATGTTTATACATTTCCCTTCCAATGGGCGGAAGAGACCTCCCCAGGACACGACCGCAGCCTGGTTGTACATGGCACAGGAGGTTACAAGTAGGGATGTCGTCAGGAGAACCTGGCTGCAGTGACGCAACGTTTCAATTATCTCAGTAAATCATGAAATGTTACTGCAAAGCCACACTCAACCTCATCCTACTGTGCCACTCATCACATCCCATCGCTCTGCCTTCTCTGCCCTACTCCTGCACATCCTTTCTCACACCAAATTACTTTGCACCTCCACCCATCCCTTTCTCTATCTACATTTTCACATCCCCATCTCACTCTCCACCTGTCACACTCACCTTCATCATAGTGGAATCATTCCAACTACCATCGTACGTGGGTAGGCATTTGGGTGTTTTCGCCAATGTTCATGTAAAGTTTCTGTTAGTGTGTTGTCAAACATTGAAACCGTTATTTTCAACACTTTGCCTTCTTGGACAGATTTGGTGCACCTTTGGAAGTGGCTTAGCGAGTTGCAGTGACTGGTGAGACTTAAGGGTACCCTCTGCAATGGTGATGAGTATGAAAGGGATGTCTTGGGCATTGCAGGACTGCTTTATGGTGCTGGTGTGGGGTAGTGCCAACCTGGCGCATCATGTGTCAGCCAGGGTGTATAGCATCAAGAGAAGTAAATCTGGCCATGGCGAGGCCGATCTGTCACTGCTGCAGCATGTGGGAGTAGGTTGACCCCATTGAGGTCCATAGCGACCACATCTGTGGCAAGTGTCTGCAGCTCGAGGAACTTCGGCTCTGCATTGATAAGTTGGAATCCGAGCTGCAGACACTATGACACATCAGGGAGGGGGACAGTTACCTGGACATTGCGATCCACAAGCTAGTCACACAAATTAGATTAATTAAGTCAAATTCGATCCGTGTTCGGAGACAGGAGGGTGTGACTATGAGGACTCAGGATAGAGTGATGAAGGAGCCTCAGCCCTTGCTCTTGTCCAACAGGTTCGAGGCTCTTACTCCTGTGTGGACAAGAGCAGGGACTGCAGGGAGGATGAGCAATCTGACCCCAGCACTGTGGTACAGGGGACCATTCAAGTAGGGGGGAGTAAAAAGAAATGTTGTAGTAGTAGGGGACAGTATCATTAGGGTGTTAGATAAGTTATCGATAGCCAAGAGCGTGAGTCCCGAAGGCTGTGTTACTTACCCGGTGCTAGGGTTAAGGACATCCCCTCTGGGCTGGAAAGGAACTTGGAGAGGGGGAAAGATCCAGTTGTCATGGTCCACGTGGGTACCAACGACATAGGTAGGACAAACTAAGAGTTTCTGCTGAGGGAGTATGAGCAGCTAGGGGCCAAATTAAAAAGCAAAACCACAAATGTAATAATCTCATGTCGGGCATGCGGACGATGTAGCCTGCCCAACAGAGCTGGTCGAGTGTGGTCAGTGCTTCGATGCTGGGGATGTTGGCCTGATCAACAACACTGATGTTGGTGCGTCTAGCCTCCCAGTGGATTTGCAGGATCTTGAGGAGACAGCGCTGGTGGTATTTCTCCAGGGCTTTGAGGGATCTACTGTATATGGCCCACGTCTCTGAGTCATATAGAAGGCCGGGTATCATTACTGCCCTGTGGACCATAAGCTTGGTGCCAGATTTGAGGTCCTGGTCTTCAAACACTCTCCTCCTCAGGTGACCAAAGGCTGCACTAGCACACTGGAGGCGGTGTTGGACCTCGTCGTCGATGTCTGCCCTTGCTGATAGTAGGCTCCAGAGGTATGGAAAATGGTCCACGTTGTCCAAGGCCGTGCCGTGGATTTTGATGACCGGGGGGGGCAGTGCTATATGGCGGGGTCAGGTTGGTGGAGGATTTTTGTCTTATGGATGGTTCATGTAAGGTTCGTACTTTCGCACGCCTCGGTGAAGATGTTGACGATGGCTTGGAGTTCAGCCTCTGAATATGCGCAGATCAAAGCGTCGTCCGTGTACTGCAGTTCGATGACAGAGGATGGGGCGTCCTTGGATCTAGTCTGGAGGCGACAAAGGTTGATCAGGTTCCCATTGGTTCTATAGTTTAGTTCCACTCCTGGGGGGAGCTTTTTGAGAGTGAGATGGAGCATTGCAGCGAGGATGATCGAGAAGAGCATTGGCGCGATGACGCAGCCCTGCTTGACCCCAGTCCGGATGTGGATTGGGTCTGTGGTGGATCCGTTGGTCCGGATCATGGCTTGCATGTCGTCGTGGAGCAGGCGGAGGATGGTGACAAACGTTTGGGGGCAGCCGAAATGGAGGAGGATGCTCCACAGTCCCTCACAGTTGAGTGTCAAAGGCCTTTGTGAGGTCAAATAAGGCCATGTACAAGGGTTGGTGCTGTTCCCTGCATTTCTCTTGTGGTTGTCGTGCGATGAAGATCATGTCCGTTGTACCCCTTAGTGGACGGAATCCGCATTGTGACTCTCGGAGGAGCTGTTCAACCACAGGGTAGAAGACAGTTGAGGAGGATTCTAGCAATGACTTTCCCAGTGGCCGACAGCAAGAAGATTCCTCTGTAGTTGCCGCAGTCGGACTTGTCCACTTTTTTAAAGATGGTCACGATTACAGCATATCTCAGATCTCCCGGCATGCTCTCTTAGAAACATAGAAACATAGAAAATAGGTGCAGGAGTAGGCCATTCGGCCCTTCTAGCCTGCACCGCCATTCAATCAGTTCATGGCTGAACATGCAACTTCAGTACCCCATTCCTGCTTTCTCACCATACCCCTTGATTCCCCTAGTAGTAAGGACTTCATCTAACTCCTTTTTGAATATATTTAGTGAATTGGCCTCAACAACTTTCTGTGGTAGAGAATTCCACAGGTTCACCACTCTCTGGGTGAAGAAATTCCTCCTCATCTCGGTCCTAAATGGCTTCCCCCTTATCCTTAGACTGTGTCCCCTGGTTCTGGACTTCCCCAACATTGGGAACATTCTTCCTGCATCTAACCTGTCTAACCCCGTCAGAATTTTAAACGTTTCTATGAGGTCCCCTCTCATTCTTCTGAACTCCAGTGAATACAAGCCCAGTTGATCCAGTCTTTCTTGATAGGTCAGTCCCGCCATCCCGGGAATCAGTCTGGTGAACCTTCGCTGCACTCCCTCAATAGCAAGAATGTCCTTCCTCAGGATAGGAGACCAAAACTGTACACAATACTCCAGGTGTGGCCTCACCAAGGCCCTGTACAATTGTAGCAACACCTCCCTGCCCCTGTACTCAAATCCCCTCGCTATGAAGGCCAACATGCCATTTGCTTTCTTAACCGCCTGCTGTACCTGCATGCCAACCTTCAATGACTGATGTAGCATGACACCCAGGTCTCTTTGCACCTCCCCTTTTCCTAATCTGTCACCATTCAGATAATAGTCTGTCTCTCTGTTTTTACCACCAAAGTGGATAACCTCACATTTATCCACATTATACTTCATCTGCCATGCATTTGCCCACTCACCTAACCTATCCAAGCCGCTCTGCAGCCTCATAGCATCCTCCTCGCAGCTCACACTGCCACCCAACTTAGTGTCATCCGCAAATTTGGAGATACTACATTTAATCCCCTCGGCTAAATCATTAATGTACAGTGTAAACAGCTGGGGCCCCAGCACAGAACCTTGCGGTACCCCACTAGTTACTGCCTGCCATTCTGAAAAGTACCCATTTACTCCTACTCTTTGCTTCCTGTCTGACAACCAGTTCTCAATCCATGTCAGCACACTACCCCCAATCCCATGTGCTTTAACTTTGCACATTAATCTCTTGTGTGGGACCTTGTCGAAAGCCTTCTGAAAGTCCAAATATACCACATCAACTGGTTCTCCCTTGTCCACTTTACTGGAAACATCCTCAAAAAATTCCAGAAGATTTGTCAAGCATGATTTCCCTTTCACAAATCCATGCTGACTTGGACCTATCATATTACCTCTTTCCAAATGCACTGCTATGACATCCTTAATAATTGATTCCATCATTTTACCCACTACCGATGTCAGACAACCACTTCCTTCCAGATAAAAGAGATGAGGCAGCAATGTGGTAGCTGCTGATGCCGTGTGTCCTGTGCAGTATCAGCTGATGATTGCGTAGAAGGTTGGTGTTGTTGTTGGTGTTGCTGGTGTTGAGACTTATCGTGGCGGGATTCTGAGGAGCAAGTGAGATAGTTTCAAGGGCACCGATGCTAATGTAATAGATGGCAGGTGACATTGGATAGAGAGATTGCGTGAAAGTCTTGCAACCTGCATAAAGCTCAATGTGCCTTCCAAATGCAGTAAGAAAGATCTTTTGATCTTGGAAAGTGAACAACTGTAAGATGGAAGCTTTTATAGCACATTTGCAGCTTTCAGGTAAGTAAATTAATTAATGGTGACACAACTCCCAACATCCTTACCTGACATGATCCCCGAGCAGCGGGAACCTCGTGGAAAACCTGGTAAAAAGGTAAGTTCAGCTCAAAATATTCTTTAATAGCCTCTTAACAAGGTCTTAATCATTTAAATTGCCTCCCCAGCCTCTGCGTGTTGGGTCTGTTCAGCGTTGACAGACCCGACATCTTGGAAAGTAGCATGGCAGTGGGTTGACAGCAGGGTCCCGATCCACTGTCAATCATTTCAAATTTAACATCTGACCTGCCACTGATCCCATCCTGTGAGCGCCGGCAAAATTCTGGCCTTTGTATCTATAGAAGAAACAAAAAGCATACCAAAAATAGTGGGGGAGTAAGGGGCTAATGAAAGTGAGGAACTTAAAGTAATTAAGATCAATAGTGAAAAAGTACTTGAGAAACTAATGGGACTGAAAGCCAACAAATCTCCTGGACCCGATGACCTGCATCCTAGGGTTGGAAAAGACGTGGCTGCAGAGATAGTGGATGCATTGGTTGTGATCTTCCAAAATTCCCTAGATTCTGGAATGGTCCCAGCAGATTGGAAAACCGCAAATGTAACACCGCCATTCAAAAAAGGAGGAAAAGAGAAAACAGGGAACTGCAGGGCAGTTAGCCTGACATCAATCATCAGAAAAATGGTGGAATCAATTCTTAAAGAAGTGGTAACAGGGTACTTAGAAAATCATAATATGATTATGCAGAGTCAACATAGTTTTATGAAAGGGAAATCGTATTTTGACAAATTTATTTGAGTTTTTTGAGGATGTAACTAGCAAGGTAAAGGATGGATGTAGTATATTTTGATTTCAAAAGGCATTCGATAAGGTGCAACACAAAACTTGTTATGCAAGATAAGGGCTCACTCCGAGGGTTGCGAATATTTGGAATTCTCTACCACAAAGGGCTGTGGATGCTGAATTATTAAGTATATTCAAAGCTGAGATAGATAGATTCTTGAGGGCAAACATTTCCACCTCCTTATGGTCCATTACCACCTCAAATGGTACGGATAGGCCTCACCAACCGGGGGCAGCCGGATGGGCCGACCCTTCCTAAATTGCCCCAGGCCGGGAGTGGCAGGAATAGGTTTCCAGACGGCCAGTGCTGACGCCCCATCGGGCACCCGTCGACCCCCTTCCGACCGGCGGCGACCCCTTTTTCACCCCGCGAGGGAAATTGCCCCTCAGGAGCAGCGCCGCCACCGATCGGTGCCACTGACAGCTTTCCCCGGGCATAGATGCTTCCACTGGGGACGGCGCACTGCCGCTGTCGCCATGTTATTTAAATTGTCGTCCGACTGCGAGGTTGGTCCGACAATGGTGGCCACGGGTTCGACCGGGCCGCCAACAGGCAGCCTGGTACCTGCTCTTGGGCACCGGGCCACTGGCCCGGCCGAAGCCCTCCCTGGTAGCCCAATGGGTCAAACTAAATGCCGAGTTCGCAGCGGCCCTCGCCTTTAATTGAAGGGAGGGATGTTGTGACACGTCAGCGACGCACTGACATTACCAGCGCGGCGCTGATAATTCTAAGCGACATCCACTCCGATCCAAGGACACTTCCGCCTGCAGCCGACTCGAACACCACCCCGATCGGGGAAAAAAAAGTGCGCTGAACATTGGTCGACTCTCTGCCCCATGTATTGGGGCGGAGAAAACACAGACAAAATGTTGAGTGTGCCACTTTTTGGTCGATGGGCAATTTAGACCCCCAGGACTCTAGGGGAATCAAGGAATATGGAGTTCAGGTGGGAAAGTGGTGTTGAGATTGAAGATCAGCTATGATCTTACTGAATGGCAGAGCAGGCTCAAGTATATGGCCTACTCCTGTTCCTAATTGTATGTTCTTAGGTTATTATGGGTTTGGGAGAAATATATTAGCATGGATAGAGGCTTGGGTAATGGACAGAAAATAGAGAGTAGGGATAAGCAGGTCATTTTCGGGTTGGCAGGTGAACTAGTGGATTGCCACAAGAATCAGTTCTTGAACCTCAGCTATTAACAATCTATACTAATGGCTTAAATGAAGGGACCGTGTGCAAAGTATCCAAGTTTGCTGACAATACAAAGCTAGGTGGTAAGCTGAGAGGAGGACATAAATAGCCTGAAAAGGGATATAGGCAGGTTAAGTGACTGGGCAAAAAGGTGGTAGATGGAGTATAATGTGGGGAAATGTGAGGTTATTCACTTTGGTGGGAAGAATAGAAAAACAGAATATTTTTAAATGGTGAGGAACTATTAAATGTTGGTATTCAGAGAGATTTAAGTGTCCTCGTACAGGAAATACAGAGAGTTAACATGCAGGTACAACAAATAATTAGGAAGGCAAATAGCATGTTGGCTTTTATTGCAAATGGGTTGGAATATAAGAGTAAGGAAGTCTTGCTACAATTGAGACTACACCTAGAATACTGTGCACAGTGTTGGTCTCCTTCTCTGAGGATGGATATACTTGCCTTGGAGGCGGTGCAATGAAGGGTCACTAAATTGCTGGGATGAGAGGGTAGTCCTCTGAAGTTTGAGCAGATTGGGCTTATAATCTCTGGAGTTTAGAAGAATGAAACATACAAGATTTTGAGGGGGATTGACAGGGTAAAGGCTGAGAGGTTGTTTCCACTGGCTGGAGAGTCTAGAACTAGGGAGCATATTCTCAGGATAAGAGGTCGGCTAGTTAAGATTGAAATGAGGAGGAATTTCTTAACTCAGAGGGTTGTGAATCTTTGGAGTTGACTCTAGGGTGATCAAGGAATTATGGAGATAGGGCAGGAAAGTGGAGTTGAGGTCAAAGATTATTGAATGGCGGAGCAGGCTCGAGGGCTGTCTGGCCTACTCCTGCTCGTAATTCTTATGTTCTTATCTTCACACAAGTGCCAGGCAATGACCATCTCCAACAAGCGAGAGTCTAACCACCTCCCCAGGAAATTCAATGGCATTACCATCACCAAATCCTCCACCATCAACATCCTGGGGGTCACCATTGACCAGAAACTTAACTGGATCAGCCACATAAATACTGTGGCAACAAGAGCGGGTCAGAGGTTGGGTATTCTGCAGCTTGTGTCTCACCTCCTGACTTCCCTAAGCCTTTCCACCATCTACAAGGCACAAGTCAGGAGTGTGATGATATACTCTCTACTTACCTGGATGAGTGCAGCTCCAACAACACTCAAGAAGCTCGACACCATCCAGGACAAAGTAGCCTGCTTGATTGGCACCCCATCCACAACCTTAAACATTCACTCCTTCCACCACCGGCGCATAAGATGCAGCAACTCGCCACAACTTTTTCGGCAAACCCGCGACCCCTACCATCTAGAAAAACAAGGGCAGTAGGCGCATGGGAGCATCATCACCTGCAAGTTCCCCTCCAAGTTACACACCATCCTGACTTTGAAATATATTGCATACTTCATCATCGCTGGGTCAAAATCCTGGAACTCCCTCCCTAACAGCACTGTGGGAGTACCTTCACCACAAGGACTGCAGCGGTTCAAGAAGGCAGCTCACCACCACCTTCTCAAGGGCAATTAGGGATGGGCAATAAATGCTGGCTTTGCCAGCAATGCCCACATCCCAGAATGAATAAAACAAAAGATTGAGTTATCCGCCTCTGTTTATCCACCGTCAGACCATTTACTTTTGAAACAAGCATGCCTTTGTTGATGTGGATCGCGTGATACACAGCAGATGCAGGCCCTTCAAACTCGCTAACAGAATGTTTATTGTGGCATAGGAAAAGAGCTATATGTATTTACAAAAGACTATTCTGTGCAGTACCATTTAGAAACATAGAAACATAGAAAATAGGTGCAGGAGCAGGCCATTCAGCCCTTCTAGCCTGCACCGCCATTCAATGAGTTCATGGCTGAACATGAAACTTCAGTACCCCCTTCCTGCTTTCTCGCCATAACCCTTGATCCCCCGAGTAGTAAGGACTTCATCTAACTCCCTTTTGAATATATTTAGTGAATTGGCCTCAACTACTTTCTGTGGTAGAGAATTCCACAGGTTCACCACTCTCTGGGTGAAGAAGTTTCTCCTCATCTCGGTCCTAAATGGCTTACCCCTTATCCTCAGACTGTGACCCCTGGTTCTGGACCTCCCCAACATTGGGAACATTCTTTCTGCATCTAACCTGTCTAAACCCGTCAGAATTTTAAACGTTTCTATGAGGTCCCCTCTCATTCTTCTGAACTCCAGTGAATACAAGCCCAATTGATCCAATCTTTCTTGATAGGTCAGTCCCGCCATCCCGGGAATCAGTCTGGTGAACCTTCGCTGCACTCCCTCAATAGCAAGAATGTCCTTCCTCAAGTTAGGAGACCAAAACTGTACACAATACTCCAGGTGTGGCCTCACCAAGGTCCTGTACAACTGTAGCAACACCTCCCTGCCCCTGTATTCAAATCCCCTCGCTATGAAGGCCAACATGCCATTTGCTTTCTTAACCGCCTGCTGTACCTGCATGCCAACCTTCAATGACTGATGTACCATGACACCCAGGTCTCGTTGCACCTTCCCTTTTCCTAATCTGTCACCATTCAGATAATAGTCTGTCTCTCTGTTTTTACCACCAAAGTGGATAACCTCACATTTATCCACATTATACTTCATCTGCCATGCATTTGCCCACTCACCTAACCTATCCAAGTCACTCTGCAGCCTAATAGCATCCTCCTCGCAGCTCACACTGCCACCCAACTTAGTATCAAAGTAGTTGGCAAATCCAATACCCAAGTTTTCAAATTAAGGGGTTCAGCTGAATTAACCTGAACTGGCTCACTTCAGGTTCATTCCTGCACATAATAAATAGACAGCTTCTTAGGAGGTTAGTCCAACGTTACATAGAAACATAGAAACAGAAGATGTAGCTGATCTTACTGGGCTTAAAATGCATTTTAACGTAATATATCGAGATAATAATTACTTTTTAAGTGTCCGTTTGGTTCAGTTAGTATTCTTGCCTTTGAGTCAGATGGTTGGAGGTTCAAAACGCACTTCAAGACTTGAACATACAATCATATCTGATGCCCTCAGTATAGTAGTGAGGAAGTGTTGCATTATCAGAGGTATAATTCATTACATGTGAAGCACTTTGGGATGTCCTGAAGTCGTCATAAGGTCTTATATAAAAGCAATTTATTTATTTCCTTTTATTTACTTCAAAATAGTCATAGAAAAATTATCACTGACATATGTCAGAAAATATTAAAGAATTAACTTGATGTGTTTGCTAAATGTTGGCTACTTTGTTTCCCACAGGTACTTTAACACATCAAAGCAGATGATCAGCAAATACCTCGGATGAACCATATAAACCCAGTTTCCATGAGTTAGTGGCTGATTGGGAGGACATTCCTGGCATAAGAATTAGGGTAAATGGGCAGCGCTCAAGATTGGAACTGATGCACCCGAGGTGTCAATGCTGGATCCACCTTGGTTCTTAATAGATATTGATCATTTGCACTTGGGTATACAGATCAAAGTCACAAAATTTGCCTACAACATAAAATTAGGAGTTTGACAAACGGAAAGGAGGATTGTAAATGACTTCAGTGGCTGGATTTACATCTTTGCAGTGGTGTGCCAACAGGTTGGTACTTCTGTCCACTATTCCAACAACCCAACCCCTTCTTCTGGGTCAAAGGCATTACCCATGCAAGGCAGGATCATTGCCACCAAGAGGAAGCCGCCAGTGACACCAAGGAACATTAGACAGTGCTATGCCCACCTGATGAAACAGACAGGGCAGAAGAGCTCCGAAGAAGGTAGGAACAGCAGCCACTGTGAGCTTCAGCAGAGACTTACAAAGGCAAATGCCTGGGGATTAGATTGGATGGAGAGGAGACTTCCACTAGGCCCTTTCCTTTCATTTACAGACATCACGGGCCTACCACCACCCTCCACCAGGTGGTCCACGGAACCGGCATTAACAACAATTTACCTTTATATAGCGTCTTTAAAATAGTAAAATGTCCCAAGGTGCTTTGCAGGTGAGTTACCAAACAATATTTGACACCAAGCCACATAAGGAGATATTAGGACAGATGTCCAAAAGCTTGGTCAAAGAGGTTTTAAGGAGCGTCTTAAAGAAGGGGAGCGAGGTAGAGAGGTTTAGGGAGGGTGTGATTAAAATCGGGGATGCGCAAGAGGCTAGAATTGGAGGAGTGCAGTGATCTCAGAGGGATATTGTGAAGGAGGGGGTTATAGAGATAGGGAGGAGCGAGACCACTGAGGAATTTGAAAACGACTATAATCATTTTTAAATTGAGGCATTGCCGAACCAGGAGCCTATGTAGGTCAGCGAGCACAGGGATGATGAGTGAACAAGACTTGGTGTGAGTTAGAATACGAATAGCAGAGTTTTGGACAGACTTTAACTTGACAGATACTGCAAGGTGGGAGGCCAACCAGGAAAGCATTGAAATAGTCAAGTCTAGAGGTAACAAAGGCATGAATGAGGGTTTCAGCAATAAATGAGCAGGCGCAGGAACGGAGACGAGCAATGTTACGGAGGTGGAAGTGGGTGATTTTAGTGATGGACAGGATATGGGGTCGGAGCCCATCTCGGACTCAAGGTTGCGAAGGATCTGGTTTGGCCCCCCCAAGCTCCCCCATCAGACACCCACCATACAAACACCTCCCCACTCCCCATCCCCAGGGTCAAGCATCGGGCATTAAGGAAAGCCAACACGGATTTATTGAAGGCTAATTATGTTTAACTAACTTGATCGAGTTTTTCGATGAGGTAACACGGTTGACATGCTGTATATGGACTTCCAAAAGGCATTTGATAAAGTGCCACATAAAAAGCTCGCCAGCAAAGTTGAAGCCCATGGAATAAAAGGGACAGTGACAGCATGGATACAAAATTGGCTGAGAAAGAGTAGTGGTGAATAGTTGTTTTTCGAACTGGAGGAAGGTATACATTGGTGTTCCTCAGTGATCGGTACTGGGACCACTGCATTTCTTTATATATATTATTGACTTGGACTTGGGTGTACAGGGCACAATTTTAATATTTGCTGATGACACAAAACTTGGAAGTATAGTGAACAGTGAGGAGGATAGTAATAGATTTCAACAAGACATAGACAGGCTGATAAAATGGGCGGAGCCTTGGCAGATGAAATTGAACCATGAAAAGTGCGAAGTGATACATTTTTGGTAGGAAGAACGAGGAGAGGCAATATAAATTAAAAGGTACAATTCTAAAAGGAGTGCATGAACAGAGACACCTGGGGGACATATTGTTATATATGTAAACTTTATAATAGTGTAAGACTTGCCACCAGGGGGAGCACCTGTTGGAGACCCAAGGATCACCTGCACATCTCGTGCAAGCAAATATAAAAGGTTCTCTGCCATGCTGATTCTTCACTCTGGAGTTTGATTAAAGAGACTAAGGTCACATCAGTTTGAGCTTACAGCACACAGTCTTGTGGAGTTATTCTGAACATAACAATTGGCGACGAGTAACAGATCACAAACTTTCATGTGGTTATGGCTGCCGTTGGTATTCTTGAGAGATTTGTTGAGGGTGATGATTGGGAAGCCTTCGTTGAGCGTCTTGACCAGAACTTCGTGGCCAACGAGCTGGATACGGACAGTAACGCGGTCAAGCGTAGGGCGATTCTCACCATTTGTGGGTCCACGATACATAGGCTCATCAAAAATCTGCTAGCACCGACGAAACCAATGAACAAGACATATGCAGAGTTGTGCACGCTGGTTCGGGAACACCTCAAGCCGAAGGAGAGCATCTTAATGGCCAGGTATCGCTTTTATATGCACCATCGCTCCTATGGCCAGGACGTGGCGAGCTTTATCACCGACCTAAGACGCCTTGGGGGACCAAGTGAATTTGCCGGATTTTTGGGGGAAATGTTGCGGGACTTTTTCATGCTTGGAATCGGCCACGAGGTCATTCTTCACAAACTGCTGTCTGCCGAATCCCTAGGTCTGAGCAAGGCCATCACGATAGCCCAGGCTTTCATGTCCACGAACGATAATACTAAGCAGATATTTTTTCAACACCGAAGCTCACCGGCAAGTACTGTGCATAAAATAATGCCTTCAGCAGACAGAACTGTACATGACAGGGCCTGCACGCTTGCAGAGGCCAGACGTAGGATGACTCAGAATCTGCCGTGGGGCGTGAGTGTAAATCCATTAACACCATGTTGACGCTGCGGGGATAATCATAGAGCACATCAATGTCAATTCAAGCACTGCGTGTGCAAAGGCTACGAAACAATGGGCACCTCCAGCGAATGTGCAAACGTGCTGCGACTCACCACGTGGCAGAGTCAGCAGAAGATGACCGATCCAACGCGGATCACGCTGGTAACGAGTAAGAGAGCCAACTCAACCCAAGGCTGAAGAAGAAATGTATGGGGTACACACCTTCACCACCAAAAGCCTTCCGATAATGTTGAAAGTCAAATTAAACGGCATTCCAGTTTCCATGGAATTGGACACGAGGGCGAGTCAGTCAATTATGAGCCAGAAAGCTTTTAAGAAACTGTGGGGCAACAAGGCACAAAGGCCAAAACTAAGCCCGATCCATACAAAGCTGCGCACTTACACCAAAGAGCTCGTACCAGTCATTGGCAGTGCGGCAGTGAAGGTATCGTACGATGGAGCTGTGCATGATTTATCACTATGGATTGTACCAGGCGGTGGCCCAACGCTGTTCGGCAGAAGCTGGCTAGGAAAGATCCGATGGAACTTGGACGACATCAAAGCACTGTCTTCGGTGGATGAGACCTCATGCGCTCAAGTGCTAAACAAATTTCCGTCACTATTTGAGCCAGGCATCTGCAACTTCACAGGTGCCAAAGTGCAAATCCATCTCGTCCTTGATGCATGGCTTGTTCATCACAAGGCCTGAGCGGTTCCATATATGATGCGGGAGAAAGTCGAGATCGAACTGGACAGACTTCAACAAGGGGGAATTATATTGTCAGTCGAGTTCAGCGAGTGGGCCAGTTCAATTATTCCGGTGTTGAAAAGCGATGGTACGGTCAGAATCTGCGGAGACGACAACGTAACAATCAACGTTAGCAGGGGCTGGGGGGGGGTTGGGGGGGAAGGTGTGTCGTTCACCAAGCTGGATCTAACCTCTGCTTACATGACACAGGAGCTCGCTGAATCTTCGAAAAGATTGACGTGCATCAACACGCACAAAGGACTGTTCATATACCACAGATGCCCTTTTGGGATTCGCTCGGCTGCTGCTATCTTCCAGAGGAACATGGAGTCTGCTGAAATTGGTTCCGCGCACCGTTGTGTTCCAAGACGACATCCTGATCACTGGTCGTGACACCACCGAACATTTGCACAACCTGGAAGAGGTTCTAAAGCGACTGGACAGAGTGGGACTCGGGCTGAAACGCTCCAAGTATGTTTTCCTGGCACCAGAGGTCGAATTTTTGGGGAGAAAGATTGCGGCAGAGGGCATCAGACCCACGGACTCTAAGACGGAGGCCATCAAGAATGCACCCAGACCACAGAATGTGACGGAGCTGCGTTCGTTCCTGGGACTCAACTATTTTGGTAAATTTCTACTCGGGTTGAGCACTTTGCTGGAACCTTTGCATTTATTGCTACGTAAGGGTGACGACTGGGTTTGGGGTAAATCTCAAGAGACAGCCTTCGATAAGGCCAGAAACCTGCTATGTTCTAACAAGTTACTTGCATTGTATGACCCGTGTAAACGTTTAGTACTAGCTTGTGATGCATCTTCGTACGGGGTTGGTTGTGTGTTACAGCAAGCAAACTGCAACTGGTTGTATATGTGTCCAGAAGCTTATCTAAAGCTGAAAGAGCCTACAGTATGGTTGAGAAAGAAGCATTAGCATGCGTATACGGGGTTAAGAAAATGCACCAATACCAATTTGGACTCCGGTTCGAGCTCGAAACCAACCACAAGCCGCTCATTTCGCTGTTCTCAGAAAGCAAAGGTATTAACGCCAATGCTTCATCCCACATCCAAAGATGGGCACTAACATTATCTGCGCATGACTATGTAATCTGCCACAGACCAGGCATGGAGAACTGTGCTGATGCCCTCAGTCGGCTACCATTGCCCACCACCGGGGTGAAAATGGCGCAATCCGCAGACTTGCTTCTTGTAATGGATGCTTTTGAGAGCGAGGGGTCACCCGTCACAGCTCGCCAGATCAGGACCTGGACTAGCCAGGACCCTGTGCTATCACTAGTAAAAAACTGCGTCCTTAATGGGAGCTAGTCGACTATTCCCGGGGAAATGCAAAACGAAATTAAGCCCTTTTACTGACGCAAGGATGAAATGTCCATCCAATCAGATTGTCTCCTATGGGGGAATCGCGTGGTTTTGCCAAAAAAAGGCAGGGAAACGTTTATCCGACCTACACAGTACCCACCCAGGCATAGTCATGATGAAGGCTATCGCCAGGCCGCATGTTTGGTGGCCCGGCATTAACTCGGAATTGGAGTCATGCGTACATCAATGTAACACTTGCTCACGGTTGAGCAATGCACCAAGGGAGGCCCCACTGAGTCTGTGGTCATGGCCCTCCAAACCGTGATCCAGGGTCCACGTAGATTTCGCTGGCCCCTTTCTAGGAAAGATGTTCCTAGTAGCAGTGACGCTTACTCTAAATGGATTGAATGTGTAATAATATCATGTACGTCCACTGCACCATTGAAAGCCTCTGGGCCATGTTCGTCACCCATGGTTTGCCCGACGTCCTTGTTAGTAACAATGGACCATGTTTCACCAGCTCGGAATTCAACGGAGTTCATGACCCGCAATGGCATCAAACATGTCAGGTCTGCCCCGTTTAAGCCTGCATCCAACGGTCAAGCAGAACGGGCAGTCCAAACTATCAAGCAGAGCTTGAAACGCGTGGCGGACAGTTCCCTGTAGACCTGGTTATCTCGGGTTCTGCTCAGCTACTGGTCGCGACTCCCCTCGCTTACTGGGGTACCCCCGGCAGAATTGTTAATGAAGAGAGCACTCAAAACAAGGCTCTCCCTAGTCCACCCGGATCTCAATGATCATGTAGAAACCCGGCGTCACCAGCATAATATGTACAATGATCGCGCGGCTGTATCGCATGACATTGAGGTTAATGACCCTGTATTTGTTCTTAATTATGGTCATGGTCACAAATGGGTTGCTGGTGCTGTTTTAGCCAAGGAGCGGAATAGAGTGTTTGTTGTCAAACTTCTGAATGGACAAACGTGCAGAAAGCATTTGGATCAGACCAAACTGCGATTCACTGACAAACAAGAACAGTTTGAAGAGGACATTACCATCATTGATCCACCTGCACACACCCAACCAGCAATCGACCTCGCTGTCAATCACGAGGATGAACCCACCATGCCCAACAGTCTGATCAGACCAGCCGCGCTGCAACGCAGCAATGATCCGACCGACTCACCCATGCCAGGAATTCAACTCAGGTGATCAACCCGGGAACACAGAGCGCCAGATCGCCTCAACTTGTAAATAACTTGTATCTCAGACTTTGGTGGGAGTGATGACATGTATGTGAACTTTATAATAGTGTAAGACTTGCCACCAGAGGGAGCACCTGTTGGAGACCCAAGGGTCACCTGCACACCTCATGCAAGCAAGTATAAAAGGTTGTCTGCCATGCTGACTCTTCACTCTGGAGTTTGATTAAAGAGACTAAGGTTAAATCAGTTGGCGCTTACAGCCCACAGTCTTGTGGAGTTATTCTGAACATAACACATATAACCTCACAAAGGCCTTCGACTCTGTCAACCAAGAGGAATTGTGGAGTACCCTTCTCAAATTCTGCTGCCCTAAAAAATTTGTCACCATCCTCCGCCTGCTTCACGCAAACCGCGATCCTTACCAACGGATCCACCACAGACCCAATACAAGTGCAGACCAGAGTCAAACAAGGCTATGTCATTGCAGCAATGCTTTTCTTGATCTTTCTCTGCAATACTTCATCTCATTTATCAAGCTCTCCTTTGGAATGGAGCTAATCTATAAGACGAATGGGAAATTGTTCAATCTCCGTCGCCTCCAGTCCAGAACCAAGGTTCCAACCTCTGTCATTGAATTACAGTATGCAGACGACGTTTATGTTTGTGCACACTTGGAGGCCAAACTCCAAACCATCATTGACACCTCCACTGAAGCCTGAGAGACTGAGCCTTACATTAAACATCCGTAAGACAAAGGTTCTCGACCAATCTGCCTCCACCGACAGTGTGGACCACTTCCCATACCTTGGGAGCCTTCTGTCAATAAGGTCAGACATTGATGATGAAATCCAACACTGCCTTCGTTCGTCTGAGGAAAAGAGTGTTTGAAGACCAAGATCTCAAACCTAGCACCAAACTCATGGTCCACAGAGCAGCAGTGAGACCCGCCCTCCTACATGCTTCAGAGACATGGACAACGTACAGTAGGCACCTCAAAGCACTGGAGAAGTACCACCAACACTGCCTCCACAAAATCCTGCAAATTCACTGGCAGGAGAGGCGTACCAGTGTCAGTGTTCTTTCTCGTGGCAACATCCCCAGCATCGAGGTATTGATCACGCTCAATCAGGTCCGATGGACGGGCCACATTGTCCCCATGCCTGATGCAAGACTCCCAAAACAAACACTCTACTCTGAGCTCCGTCACGGCAAATGAGTCCCAGGAGGTCAGAGAAAACGCTTCAAGGACGCCCTCAAAGCCTCCTTGAAAAAGTGTAACATCCCCACTGATTCTTGGGAATCCCTGGCCCAAGACCGCTCAAAGTGGAGGAGAAGCATCCGAGAAGGCGCCAAACACTGAGTTTCTCCGTCGGGAGTACGTGGAAGCCAAGTACAAACCAAGCACCCCACCCACCCGTCCCTTCAACCACCAGCTGCGACAGAGACTGTAGATCCTGCATCGCATTCATTAGTCACCTTAGAACTCATTAGTGTGGAAAAAAGTAATTCTCGACTCCGGGGAACTGCCTAAGTTGTGCACAAATCGTTGAAGGTGGCAGGACAGGTTGTGAAAGTGGTTAAAAAGGCTTGCAAGATCCTGTGCTTCATAAATAGAGGTATAGAGTACAAAAGCAAGGAAGTTATGGTGAACTTTAATAAAACACTGGTTCGGGCTCTTCTAGAGTATTGTGTCCAATTCTAGGCACCACACTTTCAGAAGGATGTGAAGGCCTTAGAGAACGTGCAGAAAAGATTTACAAGAATGATTCCAGGGATGAGGGACTTCAGTTATATGGATAGACTAGAGAAGCTGAGGTTGTTCTCCTTAGAGCAGAGAAGGTTGAAAGGAGATTTGATCGGAGGTGTTCAAAATCATAAGGGGTCTAGACAGAATAGATAGAAACTGTTCCCACTGGGTAGAGAACCAGAGGTCACAGATTTAAGGTAATTGGTAAAAGAACCAAAGGCGACATGAGGGAAAACATTTTTTACGCAGCAAGTGGTTAAGATCTGCAATGTACTGCCTGAAAGGTTGGTGGAGGCAGACTCAATCGTGGTGTTCAAAAGGGAATTGGAGAAGTACCTGAAGGAAAAATATTTCCAGGGCTACGGAGAAAGGGACTAGCTGTTGTGAAGGCTCGATGGGCTGAATGGCCTCCTTGTGTGCTGTAAACCATTCTATGATTCTAAGTCCTTTTCCAAGCAAAGTTGTGGTGGGAGGAGCCCATGCCTTAGCCTCTGCCTGGGCTCTCACTAGCCTAGTGCTGGCACTAGACTATTAACAGAAGATCTGTGAATATCTCTGCTACATTATATAAAAATACACAAACCTACTCCATATGCACCAACACATCTTTTCTGATAATCAAATTCACATGCATATTGAAGTATTAATGCATCATGACAGAGAGTAGAATGACAACACTTCATCATCCACACATTGCAAGACCCTAAGCTCAACCGTGCCTTTAAGGAAATTATTTGGAGGCAAGTTACATTGAAATAAAATTTAGAAGGACAGTCACCAAAACTGGTCTTCCACACCTCACCCTAGAATTTCTGTTCACCATCAGTTTAATGCTAATCAGGTAGAAATTCAGGACCTTACCAGCTACAGAATGGTATTGGCAGAAGATTGAGAGCAGGCTAGCTACTGAATCGGTCAGTCATGATATCATGTATACCTCCATCCTGCACCAGGACGGCCTGAGGGCACTCTGCTTCTTCCTTGAATGGAGGCCCAACCAGTCCCCATCCACCATCGCCCTCCTCCACCTGGCTGAACATGTTCTCACAGTGAACAACTTCTCCTTTGATTCCACTCATTTCTTCCAAATAAAAGGTGTTTCTATGGGAATCTGCATGGGTCCCAGCTATGCCTGCCTTTTCATGGGATATGTGGAACATTCTTGTTTCAGTCCGACTCAGGTCCCCTCCCTCACCTCTTTTTTCCAGTATTTCAGTGCCATTTCCTGCTCTCATCACAAACTAGAAAATGTCATCCACTTTGCTTCTAATTTCCACCCTGCTCTTGCCTTCACATGGTCCATCTCATACCCTTCCCTTCCTTGACTTCTCTGTCCCTATTTCTGGGGCTAAGCTATCAACCTATATACAATACAAGCCCAGTGACTCTCACAGCTACCTTGACTACACTTCCTCCCACCCGGCTTCCTGTAAGGACTCTATTCCATTCTCGCAGTTTCTCCGCCTCCGTCGAATCTGTTCTGACGATGCCACCTTCCATACTCGTGCTTCCGATATGTCTCCCTTTTTTCCTTAAAGGAGGATTCCACTCCACCATGATTGACAGGGCCCTCAACCATGCCTATTCCATTTCCCGCACTTCTGCTCTCATCCCTTTCCCTTCCTCCCAGAGCCATGATAGGGTCACCCTTGTCCTCCCCACAAGCCTTCACATTCAACGGATCATCTTCCATCATTTCTGCCACCTCCAGTATGATCTCACCACCAAACAAATCTTTCCTTCCCCTTTCAGCATTCTGAAAGGATCGTTCTCTCTGCGACACCCTGGTCCACTCCTCAATCATCCCAAACGCCCTCCCCTTCCCACGGCAGCTTCCCATGCAAGCACTTAAACTTGACCTTTTACCTCCCCACTTTCCACTGTCCAGGGCCCCAAACACCCCTTCCAGGTGAAACAGCAATTTACTTGTATTTCTTTCGATTTAGTTTACTGTATTCGCTGCTCACGATGTGGTCTCCACTACACTGGGGAGACCAAACACAGCTTGGGTGACCGCTTTCAGTAAGCAAGTGTGACCCTGAGCTTCCAGTCGCCTTTCACTTTAATTCTCTGCCCCACTCCCACTCTGACCTCTCTGCTCTCCGCCTCCTTCACTGTTCCAATGAAGCTCAACATAACCTCGAGGAACAGTACATAAGAACATAAGAAATAGGAGCAGGAGTAGGCAATTTGGCCCCTCGAGGCTGCTCCGCCATTTAATAAGATCATGGCTGATCTGATCATGGACTCAACTCCACTTCCATGCCCGCACCCCATAACCCTTTATTCCCTTATCGCTCAAAAATCTGTGTATCTCCGCCTTAAATATATTCAATGAACCAACCTCCACAGCTCTCTGGGGCAGTGAGTTCCACAAATTTACAACCCTCAAGAGAAGAAATTCCTCCTCAACTCAGTTTTAAATGGGCGGCTCCTTATTCTGAGACTATGTCCCCTCGTTTTAATTTCCCCTATGAGTGGAAATATCCTCTCTGCATCCACCTTGTCAAGCCCCCTCATTATCTTATATGTTTCGATAAGATCACCTCTCATTCTTCTGAACTCCAATGTGTATAGACCCAACCTACCTTCATAAATCAACCTCCTCATCTCCGGAATCAACCCAGCGAACCTTCTCTGAACAGCCTCCAATGCAAGTATATCCTTCCTTAAATACAGAGACCAAAACTGTATGCAGTACTCCAGGTGTGGCCTCACCAATACCTGTACCGCTGTAGCAGGACTTCTCTGCTTTTATACTCTATCCCCCTTGCAATAAAGGCCAACATTCCATTTGCCTTCCTGATTACTTGCTGTACCTGCATACTCACTTTTTGTGTATCATGCACAAGGACCCCCAGGTCCCTCTGTACTGCAGCACTGAAGGGGGATAAAATACGGTCACTAAAGTGGCAGACATTCAGACACATGGTCCAGATTGTAGGACTTATCCGTATCAGGAGGTTCTGAGGAATCAGGAACTTCTCTACCTTTTGATAGGGATTGTAATTGACCAATGTATGGAAAGCACGCTTAATAACTTGCTGGAATGGGTTTTAAGAAGGGGAAGCAGCAAAGCTTGCTATGTTGCAAAGCTTGATGGTTAATGAACCATCCGGTGTATTAACCTTAGTAAGACTCATGGAAACTTATATATTCAGTACAGAATAAGGACAGTAAAATGTTTGGGAACATAGATTATAGCAGCATGGGAACAGGATGCTTTTGACGTAGTTTTGACTAGAGTTCTTGGGAGATGGATAAGGAGGCACCACCCTGGAAAACAAAATTAATCAACACGTCATGAGGAACTGAGGCAAAGTTGACAACAATGAATAACACATTCCGGGAGGGTGATATGTGATGGGAGATGGACAGGTGGGGAAGAACCACTCAAAGCCAGTCTGATAAGGGTCAACAAATCAATGTAACTTCACTGATGGCAGTCGGCCAATCGGTGGTTCTGTAGGAGGGTTGCACACCTCGAAAAACTGTATAATTGTAATTGTAAAACCTCTGATTGGAGAAGTGTTCATCGGAACCCTTCCCTAGCATGCTTGTATAAAAACCGGTTGAACCGAAGTTTTCATGAGTGATTCCGTGGTCGCTATACAAGAGGGCGGGTGTCGACTCCTTATACCAGGGAGTCCACCTCGAGGAAGAGAAGTCTTCCTTCTATCCCATTTTTCTCCATTTAAATTATAATTTGCTTTTGTATTATTTCTGCCAAAGTGGATAACCTCACATTTTCCCACATTATAATCCATCTGCCAAATTTTTGCCCACTCACATAGCCTGCCTATATCCCTTTGCAGATTTGTTGTGTCCTCCACACAATTTGCTTTCCCACCCATCTTTGTATCATCAGCTAACTTGGTTACATTACTCTCGGTCTCTTCATCCAAGTCAACAATATAGATTGCAAATAGCCGAGGCCCCAGCATCGATCTCTGCGGCACCCCACTAGTTATTGTTTGCCAACTGGAAAATGACCCATTTATCCCGACTCTCTGTTTTCTGTTAGTTAGCCAATCTTCTATCCATGTTAATATATTACCCCCAACCCCCTGAACTTTTATCTTGTGTGGTAACCTTTTATGTGGCACCTTATCGAATGCCTTCTGGAAATCCAAATACACCACATCCACTGGTTCCCGCTTATCCACCCTACTCGTTACATCCTCAAAGAACTCCAGCAAATTTGTCAAACATGATTTCCCTTTCATAAAACCATGCTGACATTGCTTGATTGAATTATGCTTTTCCAAATGTCCTGCGAATGCTTCCTTAATATTAGACTCCAGCATTTTCCCAATTTCAGTTATTAGGCTAACTCATCTATAGTTCCCTGCTTTCGGTCTGCCTCATTTTTTTTTTAAATAGGGGCGTTACATTTGCACTTTTCCAATCCACTGGGACCTCCCCAGGTTCGAAGGAATTTTGGTAGATTATAATCAATGCATCCACTATCTCTGCAGCCACTTCTTTTAAGACCCTAGGATGCAAGCCATCAGATCCAGGGGACTTGTCCGCCTTTAGTCCCATTATTTTACCGAGTACTACTTCTTCAGTGTTAGTGATTGTATTAAGTTCCTCCCTCTCTATAGCCCCTTGATTATCCACTATTGGGATGTTTTTAGTGTCTTCTACTGTCAAGACCAATACAAAATATTTGTTCAAAGTCTCTATTTCCCTATTCCCCATTATTAATTCCCCAGTCTCATCCTTTAGGGGACCAACATTTACTTTAGCCACTCTTTTCCTTTTTATGTACCTGTAGAAACTCTTACTATCTGTTTGTATACTTTCATAATCTATCTTCCCTCTCTATTATTTTTTTAGTCGTTCTTTGCTGGCTTTTAAAAGTTTCCCAATCCTCTGGCCTCCCACTAGTCTTGGCCACATTGTATACCCTTGTTTTCAATTTGAATGCATTCTTTATTTCCTTAGTTAGCCATGGATGGTTATTCCTTCTTGTTGTGTTATGCAATAACTGTTAGACTGAGTACTGTTTAACTCCAAGCGGTATGACCTTGGCTCTGCTTTTTTACGGCCCAAAGTGACTAATGTACAAAATGGCTGGCCTTTTATACTTGGGCTGCACACACGTGCGTGCAGCCCAATGGCCTCCAACAGTGACGTCATCTTGTGGCGAGTGATCCCAAAAGTACAGACATGACACTTCTCTTGCAGTCTTTCCTTCTCATTGGGATATATTTTTGTTGAGAGTTATGAAATATCTTCTTAAATTTCTGCCACTGCTCATCAACCGTCCCACACTTTAATCTATTTTCCCAGTCCACTTTAGCCAATTCTGCCTTCATACCTTTGTAGGCTCCTTTATTTAAGCTTAGGACACTGGTTTGAGATCCAACTTTCTCACCCTCCAACTGAATTTAAAATTCAACCATGTTATGGTCACTCATTCCTAGAGGATCCTTCACTAGGAAGTCGTTTATTAATCCTGTCTCATTACACAGTGCCAGATCTAAGATAGCCTGCTCCCTGGTTGGTTCCACAAAGTACTGTTCAAGGAAACTATCCCGGATACATGTTTCCTCTAGCCTACGCTGGCCAATTTGCTTTGTCCAATCAATATGAAGGATAAAATCGCCCATGATTATTGCCGTTCCGTTTTTACAAGCTTCCATTATTTCTTGATTTATACTCCGTCCAACAGTGTAGCTACTGTTAGGGGGCCTATAGACTACGCTCCCCCAGCGACTTTTTCCCCTTATTTTTGCTTATCTCCACCCAAACTGATTCAACATCTTGATCTTCTGAGCCAATATAGTTTCTCATTAACGCACTGATCTCATCCTTTATTAGCAGAGCTCTCCCACCTCCTTTTCCTTTCTGTCTATCCTTCCGAATTGTCAAATACCCCTGAATATTTAGTTCCCAGTCCAGGTCACCTTGCAACCACGTCTCTGTAATGGCTCAGATCATACCCATTTGTATATTTGTGCCATCAACTCATCTATTTTGTTACTAATGGTGCGTGCATTCAGATAAGGAGCTTTTAAATTTGTTTTTTTAACCATTTTTTCCTGCTTTGACCCCACATTCTGATTCACTTTTATGTTTATACATTCTGTCCCTTCCTGTCACGCACTTGTTTTCATTCCCCCAGTGCTATCCTGATTTATTGCCTGCTTTTCCTCTTTGACTTTTTAAATTTTCGCTCACCTGGACCCCCCCCTCCCCCACTAATTAGTTTAACGCCCTCTCTACAGCACTAGTTATTCGATTCGCCAGGACACTAGCCCCAGCACAGTCTAAGTGGAGCCCATCTGAACAGAACAGCTCCCTCTTACCCCAGTACTGGTGCCAATGCCCCACGAACCAAAACCCATTTCTCCCACACCAGTCTTTGAGCCACGTGTTTAACTCTCTGATCTTATTTACCCTATGCAAATTTGATCGTGGCTCAGGTAGTAATCCAGAGATTATTACCTTTGTGGTTCTGCTTTTTAATTTGGCCCTAGCTGCTCATAATCCTTCAGCAGAACCTCTTTCTTTGTCCTATCTATGTCGTTGGTACCCACGTGGACCATGACAACTGGATCTTCCCCCTCCCATTCCAAGTTCCTCTCCAGCCCAGAGGAGATGTCCTTAACCCTGGCAACACCGCCTTCGGGACTCACGCTCTCGGCTGCAGAGACCAGTATCTATCCCATTAATAATACTGTCCCCTACCACTACGTTTCTTTTTACTCCTCATACTTGATTGGCCCCCTGTACCATGATGCTGTGGTCAGTTTGCTCATCCTCCCTGCAATCCCTGCTCGTCCACACAGGGAGTAAGAGCCTCGAACCTGTTGGACAAGAGCAAGGGCTGAGGCTCCTCCATCACTCCATCCTGCGTCCCCATACCTTCCTCACTTGTAGTCATACCCTCCTGTCCCTGACCACGGATCGAATTTTAATTAATTAATCTAATTGGTGTGACTAGCTCCTGGATCGCGGCGTCCAAGTAACTCTCACCCTCCCTGATGTGTCGTAGTGTCTGCAGCTCGGATTCCAGCTCATCAACACGGAGCCGAAGTTCCTTGAGCTGCAGACACTTGCTGCAGATGTGGTCGCCGTGGATCTCAATGGGATCCACCAGATTCCACAAGCTGCAGCAGTAACTCATCACATGCCCTGCCATCTATAATGTATTTAATTCATTAGATTTAGTTTTTAATCCCGGATCCTAATTTAAGGCCCTTAATTTAAAGCAAGAAAAAAAGAGCAAGATTCACCAACCAATCACTTCCCTTTTTGATTAGGTACCTCATCTTTTGATTAGGTACTTTACAGCATTCCGGACTCAACACTAAATTCAACAATTTCAGATCATAATTTTTGCCCCCATTTTTTTGGACAGCAGGTACTGATTCTGCTATTCCCATCTACACCTCTTCAAGACCCATCTTTTGTTTCATTACTTGTCCCATTACCACTCTCTTTTACCTTGCACCATCATCCCTTTTGCCATTTAATCTTTCCTGCCTTCCACCCTTTCACAGACCTTCCCTTTTGGTCGTTCTCATCCCCCCTTTTCCTGCCTCTGTACTTGCCTAGAACCTGTTACATCTTCCAGTTCTAATGAAAGGTCATCGACCTGAAATGTTGGCTTCAATTTTACTAAACTTGGCGGGTCTGTGGCAGGCGATGTTGGTGGCGGCTCCCGACCCCACTGCTGTATCCATCCCGGCCTCTGAAATGAATTTCCCTTGATTGGGCTTGTTAAATCCGCCCAACGCATTTCCCAGCCAATTAGAGGAAGCGGGTCTGGTGACATCATTTAATGATGCGTCATCTGATGACGCATCATCTGATGACGCATCATCTGATGACGCATCATCAGCCGGTTTCCTTAAAGGGACTATGGCCAACTTTATTTTGACATTTGTGCTGTCATCGTTCTACAGCGTTGAGGTGCTGCAAATACTGACAAGCACTGCACAGAGGTGCAGGGCTGCACCCAGGCTCTCCCATGACTCCTTCCACATGCTTATGGAGGGAGTCACAGCACACAAGGAAGTCCTCTTCCCTTCCCATGGGCGGAAGAGACCTCCCAAGGAGATCAACACAGCCTGGCTGCACAGTGCAGAGTACAAGCAGGGATGTGGTCAGGAAGATCAGGGTGCAGTGCCGCAAATGCTTCAATGAACGCAGTAGATTACGAAACCTAAGTACAAAGCCACACTCAACCTCATCCTGCTGTGCCTCTCATCACATCCCCATCAATCGGTAACCCAACAGCTTAATGCCTTCCCAACGCTACTCATGCACACCCTTACTCACACAAACTATCTTGGACCTCCACCCATCCCTCTCTATCTACATTATCACATCCCATCTCACTAGCCACCCCTCCCACTGACCCTCATCCTAGTGCAATCATAGCAATTGACAGCACAGGGTATTTTATGCGATGTTCTTATGTTCTTATGTTCATGTAAATTTTATTTTAATGTGATGTCAAACATTGAAACCTTTATTTTCAACACTTTGTGTTCTTGGACAGATTTGTGTGCACCTTTGGAAATGGCTTAGTGAGTTGCAGTGAATGGTGAGACATAACTCAATGGTGAGGAGAGTGAAAGGAATGGCTTGTGCAATGAAGGGATGCTTTAAGGTGGTGGTGTGGGGTTGCGCCAACTTGCACCACCCCACACCACCCACCTACAATCCCCCACCCACCCCACCACCCCCTCTTTAAAAGGAAGGAAAGAACAAGGAAGAAGAAAAGTGGCTTGTGCCAGACCATGAGAGAATACAAAGTGGTCGTTTTAGGGAGCGGCGGAGTGTGTACAGCGTCAAGTGAAGTAAGTCTGGCCATGATGAGGCCATTCCTGACCTCCCGGGCAGCAATGTGCTCAGGTGCTGATGCCCTCTGTACTGTGTAACATCAGGTGATTGCGGAGAAGGTTGGTGTTGTTGTTGGTGATGGTGGTCTGCCTAGTGATGTTGATTTTGAAGTTGATCATGGTGGGATTCTGAGGACCAAGGTGAGAGAGTAAAAAGGACACCATTCAAATGGAATAGATGGCACGTGAAGTAGAGATGACAGAAGCGATCTGTCAATGGTGAGAGAGATAGTGAGGTCAGACTGGATGGAGACTTGCATAAAGAGTTGCAGCATAGTGAAGAAAGCATAGGGGATGGAGTATAAAAACCGAGGAGTCATGCTACAACTGTACAGGATATTGGGGAGGCCACACCCAAAGTACTGCGTAGAGTTTTGGTCTCCTTATTTCAGGAGAGATATACTTGCATTGGAGGCAGTTCAGAGAAGGTTCACTAGGCTGATTCCTGAGATGAAGCGGTTGACTTATGAGGAAAGGTTGAGTAGGTTGGGCTTATACTCACTGAAGTTTAGAAGAATGAGAGGTGATCTTATTGAAACATACAAGATACTGAGGGAGCTCGACAAGGTAGATGCAGAGAGGATGTTTCCCCTGGGGGAATCAAGAACTAGGGGGCATAGTTTCGGAATAAGGTGTCGTCCATTTAAAACTGAGATGAGGAGGAATTTCTTCTTTCATAGAGAGTTGTGAATCTGTGGAATTCACTGCCCCAGAGAGTTGCGGAAGCTGGTTCATTGAATATATTTAAGGTGGAGATAGACAGATTTTTGAGCGATAAGGGAGTGAAAGGATTATGGGGAGCGGGCACGGAAGTGGAGCTGAACCCAAAATCAGATCAGCCATGATCTTATTGAATGGCAGAACAGGCTTGAAGGGCCAAATAGCCTACTCCTGCTCCTATTTCTTATGTTCTTATGAATCTGTTGTGGAAATGCAGTGAGGAAGAGTTTGTGGCTGAGAGACGATATCTCTAAAGTGGGAACTTTTACAGTACATTTGAAGCTGTCAACTCAACAGATGATTCAATGGCCACTGACCCCCCGCCTCAGTTTGACAGACGTGGTCTACAACCAGCATCGACCCCATGGGCGAGCTGTCAAATGCAGAAGATGAGCTGAAATTCATTCTTTAGTGGCTCTAAACAAGCCACTAATTACCCGAATTGGGTCCCCCACTGTGATTCTGCCACTGCGTGTCAGGTCTGCTCAGGCTGACAGACCCGATATCGGGAAAGGCACGCGGCGGCGGGTTCACAGCAGAGCCCCAACCCGCTGGGGAAAAAAATGCAATTTCCTACCCAACCCGCCACTGATTGCGTCCACTGACCCCCCCATAAAATCCAGCCTGTTAACTGTTTCTCTCTCCACAGATGCTGCCTGACCTGCTGAGTATTTCCAACATTTCTGTTTTTATTATATGATGTATGGTGTGGGGAAATTGGGGCCTAATACTCCTGTGTCTGCTAATCTTAGATTAAATGTAGATGTCAGCAAAGCATGGCTGGATGTCAGGCAGCAGTAAAAATGATTTTCCATGTTTAGCACTCACTGGCCATTCCTATGTCTCAAAGAAAGGGAAAGAAAATACTCGCAAAGAGACAAAATAAAGTAACACGAAAAAGTGAATATTTTACATCAAGTCAAAGTTGGCATCAGGGCTAGTAAGATTAACGATGGGAAACTTTTGAAGAATCACTGCATTGGTGAGAGAAATTAATAGCACAGAAGCAAAAACAAAATACTGTGGATGCTGCAAATCTGAAAAAAAACAGAAAATGCTGGAATACTCAATAAGCCACTTACCTCCTGGATACAGCAGTCCGCGCCTCCCTTTAGTTGGTGATTTCCCTGAGGCCAGGGAAACCCACCCGCCCACAGTTAAATTTGAAATGGTGGATCACCATGAGGCAAGCCAGCCTCATTATAATATTTAAATGAATGACCTGCCTCCTGGCAGCAGTTTGACTGCCCGTCCCGCTCCATCCCACCTCTGTTAAAACCGGAAGTGGGCAGTTTGGGGTCAGGATTCTGTTTTGTTAACTCTTTTCCCTCCTAACCTCAACCGACCCATTTTTTGAGGTTAAAATTCTCCCCATTTTCTAATTTATGGTTAAAGAACCAAGAATCCAAAAGGTAAATTATATTCAGATATATATTTTTTGAAGGTAATACCTTGAAAATTCAACAAATAAGATCCAAGAATGCAATACAAAAAGTTTATGGTGTGAGTGTGACATGTTTTTTAAAGTTAAATTGTTTGTTCATTTGTAAGTACATGTGAATTAAAGCATGCGTAGAACATCACTGGAATACAGAGGCAGAAATTAAATAAGCATCACGGAATTCTGCAACACAGCTCCATATCCACAGTTGCTATGGGAATATAGCTAATATGTAATGCATAGGAAGGGAAGGAGAAAAACAGGAAGAAAGTGACCAAACCAAAATTGCTTGGAAGCTATAAAAAATGCAACAAAACACTGGGGTTCATTTCTAGAGGCATAGAATCGAAAAGCAGAGAAGTTATGTTCAATTTATATCGAACCTTGGTTAGACCACACTTGGAGAATACTGAGCACAGTTCTTTTCGCCATATTACAAAAAGGATATAAAGGAGAAGATGCTAAAAAGATTTACAAGCATGATACCAGAACTGAGAGGTTACACCTATCAGGAAAGCATGAACAAGCTGGGGCTCTTTTCTCTGGAAAAGAGAAGGCTGAGAGATGACCTAATACAATTATGAAGGGGTTTCATAGGGTAGATGTAGAAAAGGTATTTCCACTTGTGGGGAGTCCAAAACTAGGGGCCATAAATATAAGATAGTCACTAATAAATCCAATAAAGAATTCAGGAGAAACTCCTTAACAGAGAGTGGTTAGAATATGGAACTTGCTACCACATGAAATAGTTGAGGCGAATAGCAAAGATGCATTTAAGGGGAAGCTAGATAAGTACATGAGGGAGAATGGAATAGAAGGATATGCTAACAGGGTTGTATGAAGAAGAGTGAGAGGAGGCCCATGTGGAGCATAAACACCTGCAAAGACCAGTTGGGCCCAATGGCCTGTTTCTGTGCTGTATATTCTACGTAGAGTCTGGCAAGGTATGACATCAAACCATGTAATTTGAGAAGCTTCCAGGATGCAATGTTGGTTTTAATAGCGTTGTTGGTTTATTTTAAATATTTTTTCCACAGAAAGGATTTGGAGGAGAAAATGCATTTAAGGGTTGTGTTTTAAAGCAAAGTGTGTTCACACAAGTTTAAAAAAGACACCGAGAAAAAAGCGGTTAAAATGGTAATGAACTGGGCTTTAATTTCTTTTATTTCTCCAAACACTAAATGATACAACAAATTATTAGCCTGTTTCGGAAATCAATAAAAAGTTCACACCTATTGGCCATGAAATTCAGCATCTTGGCGCTGGCTGATCAGGCCAGTTTCAGAGAAAAAATGGCAGCCGCCTTGCTTCCACACACTTTCGGCGTGAAATATGATGCCTGCCATTTTGGGCAGGTCGGCAGTGCTATCGTTGCCTACACTAGCTGCAAAAATGTTATTTAGTCATATTGTGATGTTAATCAGTGGGCAATGCTGAATTGACACATGGCCTGCTATTTTGGATGCACCGCACTATGTCTCAAATAAAGCAATGTGACTGAGTACTGTAGACTTGAGTAAGTGTGACCTTAGTCTCTTTATTCTGACTCCAGAGTGCAGGCACAGCATGGGAGGCTTGCTTATATGCAGTGCTCCCAAGGGATGCTGGGATCCCTTGGGACTCCAACAGATGCACCCTCTGGTGGCGGTAGAATGCTGGTTACAAGGTGTTGCATACATAACATCACTCCCCCCCCCCCCCCCAAAAGTCAATAGCACACTTATTTACAGGGTGAGACGATCTGGGGCTTTCCGCTCCCTAGTCGATCGTCTCGGTACAAATACCGGTGCAGATGAGTTGATTGGGCTCTTGCTGGGCTGCTGCGCAGTTGGCCTTGCAGGGCTGCTGGGGATGTTGGGTTCAGCTTCGTGGTCAACCGTGATGTCAGTTGTCACTTGTGCGTGTGTGTGTGTTGGAGGGTCAAAATTGGTGGTGTCCTCTTCAGGTTGCTCGTGGCTGTCTGTGAATCGTCGTTTGGTTTGGTCCAAATGCTTTCTGCAAGTTAGTCCATTTGCAAGTTTGACCTCAAACACCCTACTCCCTTCTTTGGCTACGACAGTGCCAGCAAGCCATTTGGGACCATGTCCATAGTTGAGTGCAAATACAGGGTCATTGACTTCAATATCGCGTGATCATGGTACATGCTTTGTTGATGCCGCCTGCCCTCAACATGATCATGGAGATCAGGATGGACTAGAGAGAGCCTTGTTTTGAGTGCCCTTTTCATGAGCAGTTCGGCAGGGGGAACCCCGGTGAGCGAGTGGGGTCTTGTGCGGTAGCTGAGCAGGACTCGGGACAAGCGGGTCTGCAGGGAGCTTTCCGACACGCGTTTCAAGTTTTGCTTGATGGTTTGGACTGCCCGTTCTGCCTGGCCGTTAGATGCGGGCTTGAACGGGGCAGATGTGATGTGCTTGATCCCATTATGGGTCATGAATTCCTTGAATTCAGCGCTGGTAAAGCATGGCCCATTGTCGCTGACAAGGTCATCAGGCAGGACATGTGTGGCAAACATGGCTCGTAGGCTTTCGATGGTGGCAGTGGACGTGCTTACAGACATTATTACATACTCAATCCATTTTGAATAAGCATCCACAACAACCAAGAACATTTTGCTTAGAAACGGGCCAGCGAAGTCAACGTGGATCCTAGACCACGGATTGGAGGGCCATGACCACAAACTTAGCGGTGCCTCCCTGGATGCATTGCTCAGTTGAGAGCAAGTGTTGCATTGGCGCATGCAAGACTCCAAATCTGAGTCGATGCCGGGCCACCACACATGGGATCTGGCTATAGCTTTCATCATTACTATGCCTGGGTGGGTACTGTGTAGGTCGCGTATGAACATTTCCTTGCCTTTCTTAGGTAAAACGACACGATTACCCCACAAAAGGCAGTCTGCCTGTACGGACATTTTGTCTTTGTGCCGCCTGAATGGCTTGATCTCTTCATGCATCTCCGCTGCGACGCTGGACCAGCTCCCATGGAGGACAATTTTTTTACAAGGGACAGTGAAGGATCCTGGCTGGTCCAGGTCCTGATCTGACGGGCCATAACGGCTGACTTTTCGTTTTCAAATGCATCCATCACCAAGAGCAAGTCTGCAGGCTGTGCCATTTCCACCCCTGTGGTGGGCAATGGTAGCCAACAGAGCATCAGCGCAGTTCTCTCTGCATGGCCTGTAGCGAATTACATAGTTATATGCAGACAGCATGAGTGCCCATCTTCGGATGCGAGCAGAGGTATTGGTATTAATACCTTTGCTCTCGGAGAATAGCGATATGAGCGGCTTATGGTCAGTTTCTAACTCGAACTTAAGCCCAAACAGATACTGGTGCGTTTTTTTCACCCCATAAACGCATGCCAGAGCTTCTTTTTCAATCATGCTGTAGGCCCTTTCGGCTTTCGACAAACTCCTGGATGCATAAGCGACCGTTTGCAATGTTCCCAATTCGTTTGCTTGTTGCAACACACAGCCTACCCCGTACGAAGACGCATCGCAAGCTAGCACTAAACATTTACATGGGTCATACAGAACAAGCAGTTTGTTGGAACCTAAAAGGTTTCTGACTTTCTCAAAAGCAGTCTCTTGTGATTTACCCCATACCCAGTCATCTCCCTTGCGTAGCAACACATGTAGAAGTTCTAGCAAGGTGCTTAACCCGGGTAGGAAATTACCAAAATAATTGAGGAGTCCCAGGAACGACTGCAGCGCGTCATGTTCTGTGGTCTCGGCACGTTCTTAATGGCCTCCATCTTGGCGTCGGTGGGTCTGATGCCATCTGCCGTGCGTCTTCTCCCTAAGAACTCGACCTCTAGCGCCAGGAAAACACACTTCGAGCGTTTCAACCTGAGTCCCATATGATCTAGCCGACTTAGAACCTCATCCAGGTTCTGCAAGCGTTCGATGGTATCCCGACCTGTGATTAATATGTCGTCCTGGAAAACCACGGTATGCGGAACCGACTTTAGCAGACTCTCCACGTTCCTTTGAAAAATAGCCACGGCCGATCGAATCCCAAACGGGCATCTATTGTAGATGAACAGACTTTTGTGCGTGTTGATGCAGGTGAGGCCTTTCAAAGATTCCGCCAGCTCCTGCGTCATGTAGTCAGAGGTCAGGTCCAACTTGGTAAACATCTTCCCTCCTGCCAGCATCGCAAATAGGTCATCTGCCTTGAGTAGCAGATACTGGTCCTGCAGCGAAAAACGGTTAATCGTTACTTTATAGTCCTCACAAATTCTGACCGTGCCATCGCCCTTGAGAACCAGAACAATCGGACTGGCCGGCTCGTTGAACTCAACTGGCACGATGATGCCCTCTCGTTGCAGACTGTCCAGCTCGCTCTCCACTTTCTCTCACATCATGTATGGCACCGCATGTGCCTTGTGGTGAATGGGTCGTGTACCGGGAACCAAGTGGTTCTGCACCTTCGCCCCAGGGAAATTTCCGATGCCTGGCTCAAACAATGTCGGGAACTTGCTCAAAACCTGGGTACATGAGGTGTCATCAATGGATGAAAGCACTCGGATGTCATCCCAATTCCGGCGGATTTTTCCAGCCAGCGTCTGCCGAACAGTGTGGGGCCATCTCCTGGTACAATCCATAGTGGTAGTTCGTGCACCGCTCCATCATAGGAGACTTTTACTGCAGCACTGCCAATTATAGGGATCAGATCTTTAGTATAAGTTCTCAGCTTGGTATGAATAGGGCTCAGCTTGGGCCTTTGTGCCTTATTGCACCGCAGCCTCTCGAAGGCCTTTTTGCTTATGAAAGACTGACTCATACCCATGTCCAATTCCATGGATACTGGAATTACATTCAGTTCAACTTTTAACATGATCGGTGGACATTCCGTGGTGAAGGTGTGTACCCCATACACGTCTGCTTCCTCGGTTCGAGTCTCTCATTCAGTTTGATCCACCATGGATCGGTCTTCCTCTGCAACGTGGTGGTTTGCAGGGTTTGCAGCTCGTCTGCACATTCGCTGGAGGTGTCCCATTGTTCCACAGCCTTTGCACGCATAGTGTTTGAAGCGGCATTGATGGGCTCGATGATCACCTCCGCAGCGCCAATAAGGTGTTAATTGGTTCGCATTCACACTTGATGGCGGACTCCGAGTCATCTGAGGTCGTACGGCTGCAGGCGTGTACATTCTGCCATATGCATTCCTGCCTGAAAACGACGTTACTTTATGTACAGTACTTGCCGATGCATCTTTATGCTGCAAAATTTGTTTGGTGTTATCGCTGGTGGACATAAATGCCTGGTCTATCGTTATGGCTTTGCTCAGGTACGGTGTTTCAACAGTCAATAGTTTGTGAAGGATAACCTCATGGTCAATTGCCAAGCACAAAAAAGTCTCTTAGCATTTGCTCCAGGAATCCATCAAATTCGCAATGTCCTGCAAGGCGCCTTAGTTCGGCGACGTAGCTCGCCACTTCCTGGCCTTCAGACCGTTGACATTTATAAAATTGATACCTTGCCATCAGAACGCTCTCCTTCGGATTTAGGTGCTCCTGGACCAGTGCACACAGTTGTTCATACAATTTGGTTGTTGCTTTCACAGTAGCAAGAAGATTCTTCATGAGGCCATAGGTTGTTGCCCCGCAGACAGTGAGGAGGATCGCCCTTCGTTTGACAGCGCTCTCATTCCCTGCCAGCTCATTGGCCACGAAGTATTAGTTGAGTCGCTCCACGAAGGCTTCCCAATCGTCATCTTCTGAGAATTTCTCCAGGGTACCAACAGTTCTCTGCATTTTCATGTGATAGATCGTTATCTATTACTTGTCGCCAGTTGTTATGTCTCAAATAAAGCAATGTGACTGAGTACTGTAGACTTGAGTAAGTGTGACCTTAGTCTCTTTATTCTGACTCCAGAGTGCAGACACAGCATGGGAGGCCTGCTGAGATGCAGTGCTTCCAAGGGATGCTGGGATCCCTTGGGACTCCAACAGATGCGCCCTCTGGTGGTGGTAGAATGCTGGTTACAAGGTGTTGCATACATAACATGCACCATTCAACACCTTTACCTAGTGAGTGCCTTGTGCCTGCCTTTGTCTATCCTTGTGCTCCTACGCAGTGCTACCCAAGTGGCTGCAGCATGGCTGGTGGAAGACTTCTGCCTTTCAGTGTGGGATATTGCAGATGGCCTTGCAGGACGATCTCAAGGAACTAGTGGCTGGGAATGTGAAATTGAATGACAGTGTTTCATCTTCTTCTTCATTCTCCTCTGCCTCTTCTTGTTTAACCACTGCCTGGGCAGGCTAGATTTTCTGGGTGTCTGAAATGAGGAAGGCACAAGGGTAGAGTTGCTGTGAGGGAATGACGGGAAAGGAAAGGGTGCTGCTTACACTATGTGCAGCTTATACATCAGAATAGAGTGTCGGATGAGAGGGAAGTGGGATGCAAGAAAGAGGATAAAGTATGAGGATGCCAGCATCCTGTATTCTTTTAGTCCTGCTGCTGGCCAAGGGCTCAGCGATGACCCTGCCAAGAATGGCCAGCACCGTCTCCTCCAAGGGGGTAAGGTGAAGCTCGGAATGTGCGGTAGAAATTATTGGTAGGTGAGTGATGCGAGGGGTCATACATTGAGCAGTGTGTGAGGCTAGTGGTGCAGTTAATAGAACACGGCTTTTGAAGATGCTTTCACTGACCTTGACCACTCATCTGAGGTCATGAAACTTCTTTGGACACTGAAGCCAGGTCCTGGGGGCAACACTGCTGACAGTGACTACCTTGATGATCTGACCCTCCTTCTTTCTGGAGGGTCTCATTAAAAGCAAACATGCAGGTGCAGCAAGCAGTTAGGAAGGCAAATGGTATGTTGGCCTTCATTGCAAGAGGATTTGAATACAGGAGCTAGGATGTCTTACTACAGTTATACAGGGCCTTGGTGAGACAGCACCTGGAGTATTGTGTGCAGTTTTGGTCTCCTTACCTAAAAAAGAATATACTTGCCACAGAGGGAGTGCAGCAAAGGTTCATCAGACTGATTCCTGGGATGGCAGGACTGTCGTATGAGGAGAGATTGGGTCAACTAGGCCTGTATTCACTAGAGTTAAGAAGAATGAGAGGGGATCTCATTGAAACATATAAAATTCTGACTGGGTTGGATAGACTGGATGTGGGGAGGATGTTTCCCCTGGCTGGGAAATCTAGAACAAGGGGTTACAGTCTCAAGATATGGGGTAGGAAATTTAGGACCGAGATGAGGATAAATCTTTACACTCAGAGGGTGGTGAACCTGTGGAATTCTCTACTACAGAAGGCTGTGGAGGCCAAGTCACTGAATATATTTAAGAGGGAGATAGATAGATTTCTAGAAACAAAAGACATCGAGGGGAATGGGGAAAAAGTGGGAATATGGTGTTGAGATAGAGGATCAGCCATGATCATATTGAATGGCGGTGCAGGCTTAAGGGGCCGAATGGCCTACTACTGCTCCTACTTTCTACGTTTCTATGTCCCCTGTGGGTAGAGGACCTCTCTTGCAGTGTTGAACCCCTGCACAAAGCTGGAGTGCTATGTGAGAGACCCTCTCTGGCTTGCTGAGCCATTCGTGTTAGCGCTGAAGCACTTTTCACTTTTTTTGTTGGGTGCAGAAGGCAATTCAGCTTGAAGAGCTGCAGACTCTCATTTGGGTATTCATTTTAATGTTAATTTTTTTTCAGAAGGCAGTTGAGCTGTAAGAGCTAAAAACTGCCTATTTTTAAATAATTTTTGTTTATTTTAGAAAGCAGTTCCCCTTTAAGGGCTCGATACTGCTTTCTAAAATGACTGCCTTGCTTTAAGAGAAGACTGTTCTTGCTCCAATAACGCTACGATCACGCTACATTGGTTCTCCTGCTGGGGCTACCACCATGAAAACTGTCTTGCATGGTAAATTTAGCACTGGGCCAAAGTTAATTAGCGATCAGCACCAATATCCCGGTGCTGGCAGCGCCATTAATTTCGGCGGCCGTTAACTCCGGCCTGCGGT
Source organism: Pristiophorus japonicus (assembly GCF_044704955.1). NCBI lineage: Eukaryota > Metazoa > Chordata > Chondrichthyes > Pristiophoridae > Pristiophorus > Pristiophorus japonicus. Next base: position 109,915,630 of record NC_091977.1, on the reverse strand, counting down.
GGCACCGGCAGGTTTTTAGCGCTCTCAATTTTTAGCCTACACAAATCACTAAAAGTAGCAATGCAGGTTAATAAGGCCATAAAAAAGAAACCAAGTACTAGGGTTTATTTTCGAAGGATAGAATTGAAAAGTAGAGAAGTTATACCAAACTTGTATCAAACCTTGGTTCGACCACATTTGGAGTACTATGTACAATTCTGGTCGCCATAATATAAAAAGGATAGAGGCACTGGAGAGAGTGCAAAAAAGGATTTACAAGGATGAAACCAGAAATACGAGGGTATACCCATCAGGAAAGGATGAACAAGCGGGATCTCTTTTCTCTTGAAATAAGGCGGCTGAGGGGTGACCTAATAAAGGTCTTCAAAATTACAAAAGGTTTTCATCGAGTCGACACAGAGAGAATGTTTCCACTTGTGGGGCAGAGCAAAACTCGAGGCTATCAATATAAGATAGTTACCAAGAAATCAAAGAGGGAATCAGAAGAAACTTCTTTACCCAAAGAGTGGTGTGAATGTGGAACTCGCTACCACAGCGGTGGTTGACGTGAATAGTATAGATGCATTTAAGGGGAGGCTAGATAAGCATATGACGGAGAAGGGAATAGAGGGTTATGCTGATAGATTTAGATAACGAAAGGATGGTAGAAGGCTCGAGTGGAACATAAACACCAGCATAGACTGGTTGGGGTGAATGGCCTGTTTCTGTGCTGTATATTTTATGTAATTCCATGCAATGCAATGATTTGCAACCTGGATATAAAAAACTCAGTTAAAGAAGGGAAATGTCAACTTGCGCTCCTTTAACAGATGTTGCCTGATGTGCTGAGTGTTGTTAGCATTTTTTCCTTTTGTTTCAGACAACGAACAATGCAGTTTTCATCTAAAGTTACCCTGACCGAAGGTTGAAGCTCAGGGTTCTGAAGGCAAATTATTAACCTGGTTAGGAAATTGGCTGAGTGGCAGGAGACAGAGAGTAAGGATAATGGGCAGATATTCTAACTGACAGGATGTGACAGGGATCTGTGCTGGCGCTACAACTATTCAACATATTTATTAACAACTTATATGATGAGTCAGCAAGCCACAGATCCAAATTCGCTGATGACATAAAGACAGAAGGCATTGTAAGCAGTGTAGATTTCTTTATATTCATTCCTGGGACGTGAGTGTCGCAGGCAAGGCCAGCATTTATTGCCTATGAAAAGGCGGTGGTGAGCCATCTTCTTGAATCGCTGCAGTCCATGTGGTAAGCAGTGTAAATGGAAACATAAAATTACAAAGAGATATTAATAGATTAAGTGAATGGGCAAAAGTGCGGCAAATGGATTTCAATGTAGGCAAGTGTGAGGTCATCCACTCTGGACCTAAAAAGGATAGATCGGAGTAATTTCTAAACGATGAAAAGCTAGAAACATTGGAGATCCAAAGAGACTTGGTGATCCATGTGCATACATCAATAAAATGTCATGGACACATACAGAAAATAATCAAAATGGCTAATAGAATGCAGGCCTTTATATCGAGAAGATTAGAATACAAGGGGTTAGAAGTCAAGCTACAGCTATCTATACAAAGTCCCAGTTAGACCACACCTGAAGTACTGTGAGCAGTTCTGGGCACCACACCTTAGGAAGGATATATTGGCCTTGGAGGAGTGCAGTGTAGATTAACCAGAATGATACCTGGAGTCCAAGGGATAAATTACAATGAGAGATTACACAAATTAGGGTTGTATTCCCCATAATTTAGAAGGTTATGGGGTGATTTCATTGAAGTTTTCAAGATATTAAGGGAAACTGATAGGGTAGATAGAGAGAAACTATTTCCGCTGGTTGGGGTGTCTAGGACTGGGGGACATAAGGAAACATAAGAACATAAGAATTAGGAACAGGAGTACGCCATCTAGCCCCTCGAGCCTGCTCCGCCATTCAAAAAGATCATGGCTGATCTGGCCGTGGACTCAGCTCCACTTACCCGCCCGCTCCCCATAACTCTTAATTCCCTCATTGGTTAAAAATCTATCTGTGATTTGAATACATTCAATGAGCTAGCCTCAACTGCTTCCTTGGGCAGAGAATTCCACAGATTCACAATCCACTGGGAGAAGAAATTCCTTCTCAACTCGGTTTTAAATTGGCTCCCCCGTATTTTGAGGCTGTGCCCCCTAGTTCGAGTCTCCCCGACCAGTGGAAACAACCTCTCTGCCTCTATCTTGTCTATCCCTTTCATTATTTTAAATGTTTCTATAAGATCACACCTCATCCTTCTGAACTCCAACGAGTAAAGACCCAGTCTACTCAATCTATCATCATAAGGTAACCCCCTCATCTCCGGAATCAGCCAAATGAATAGTCTCTGTACCCCCTCCAAGGCTAGTATATCCTTCCTTAATTAAGGTGATCAAAACTGCACGCAGTACTCCATGTGCGGCCTCACCAATACACTGTACAGTTGCAGCAGGACCTCCTTGCTTTTGTACTCCATCCCTCTCGCAATGAAGGCCAACATTCCATTGCCTTCCTGATTACCTGCTGCATCTGCAAACTAACTTTTTGGGATTCATGCACAAAGAATTTTAGTGCCCAAAAAAAAAAAAAAAAAAAAAAAAAAAACACAAAAAAAAAACACAAAAAAAAAAACCAAAAAAAAAAGGGGGGAAAAAAAGGGCCTTGAAAATGTCTGGAGTGTCACCCAGGTCGGGTGGCACCGTTTATTGTTTTTATGTTTTCACAGGTGAACTCAAAAGAGTTTCATGCACAAAGACCCCCAGGTCCCTCTGCACCGCAGCATGTTGTAATTTCTCCCCATTCAAACAATATTCCCTTTTACTGTTTTTTTTCCCCCCCAAGGTGGATGACCTCACATTTTCCAACATTGTATTCCATCTGCCAAACCTTAGCCGATTCGCTTAACTTATCTAAATCCCTTTGCAGCCACTCTGTGTCCTCCACACAACCTGCTTTCCCACTAATCTTTGTGTCATCTGCAAATTTTGTTACACTACACTCTGTCCCCTCTTCCAGGTCAACAATGTATATTGTAAACAGTTGTGGTCCCAGCACCGATCCCTGCGGCACACCACTAACCATTGATTTCCAACCCGAAAAGAACCCATTTATCCCGAGTCTCTGCTTTCTGTTCGCCACCCAATTCTCTATCCATGCTAATACATTTCCTCTGACTCCGCGTATCTTTATCTTCTGCAGTAACCTTTTGTGTGGCACCTTATCGAATGCCTTTTGGAAATCTAAATACACCACATCCATCGGTACACCTCTATCCACCATGCTCGTTATATCCTCAAAGAATTCCAGTAAATTAGTTAAACATGATTTCCCCTTCATGAATCCATGCTGCGTCTGCTTGATTGCACTATTCCTATCTAGATGTCCCGCTATTTCTTTCTTAATGATAGCTTCAAGCATTTTCCCCACTACAGATGTTAAACTAACCGGCCTATAGTTACCTGCCATTTGTCTGCCCCCTTTTTTAAACAGAGGCGTTACATTTCCCGCACACGTAGTCGTCAGGGACACCGGAAGTGTCCCCGAGTTCCCACATGGTACAGGAGGAGCATATCACGTGACCGAGCTCTTCTGCCATGACTTAGCCCTTAGATACACTTAAATTGGCAACAACAATGCTAAAGTTTACTCGCTGTTATAGAAGAGAAAAAAGAAAAACTACTCACCAATCACCAGCCAATCACTTACCCCCTTGGCTGTGACGTCACCTTTCTGTTTCTTTCTACTTCTTTTTTGCCTTCTCCCTGTAGCTGCACAAGCACGCCTCACCAACGGACTCACGCTGCTCCCGACTCAGCGACGCACCTCCCGACCTCGCAGCCTTTTATCGGCCTCTCCAACGGACTCACGCTGTTCCCGACTCAGCGACGCACCTCCTGACCTCGCGGCCTTTTATAGGCCTCTCCAACGGACTCACGCTGCTCCCGACTCAGCGACGCACCGCCAGACCTCACGGCCTTTTATAGGCCTCTCCAATGGACTCACGCTGCTCCTGACTCAGCGACGCACCTCCCGACCTCGCGGCCTTTTATAGGCCTCTCCAACGGACTCACGTACCTCCCGACTTAGCTGCTTTCCAATCCGCTGGTACCTCCCCAGAGTCCAGAGAATTTTGGTAGATTCTAACCAATGCATCTGCTATAACTTCTGCCATCTCTTTTAATACCCTGGGATGCATTTCATCAGGACCAGGGGTCTTGTCTACCTTGAGTCCCATTAGCCTGTTCAGCACTACCTCCCGAGTGACAGTGGTTGTCTCAAGGTCCTCATTTCCCGCATTACCGTGACCAGCAATTTTTGGCATGGTTTTTGTGTCTTCCACTGTGAAGACCAAAGCAAAATAATTGTTTAAGGTCTCAACCATTTCCACATTTCCCATTATTAAATCCCTCTTCTCATCTTTTAAGAGATCAACATTTACTTTAGTCACTCTCTTCCGTTTTATATATCGGTAAAAGCTTTTACTATTTGTTTTTATGTTCTGCGCAAGTTTACTTTCGTAATCTATCTTTCCTTTCTTTATTGCTTTCTTAGTCATTCTTTGCTGTCGTTTAAAATTTTCCCAATCTTCTAGTTTCCCACTAACCTTGGCCACCTTATATGCATTGGTTTTTAATTTGATACTCTCCTTTATTTCCTTGGTTATCCACGGCTGGTTATCCCTTCTCTTACCGCCCTTCTTTTTCTCTGGAATATATTTTTGTTGAGCACTATGAAAGAGCTTCTTAAAAGTCCTCCACTGTTCCTCAATTGTGCCACCGTTTAGTCTGTGTTCCCAGTCTACTTTAGCCAACTCTGCCCTCATCCCACTGTAGTCCCCTTTGTTTAAGCATAGTACGCTCGTTTGAGACACTACTTCCTCACCCTCAATCTGTATTACAAATTCAACCATACTGTGATCACTCATTCCGAGAGGATCTTTTACTAGGAGATCGTTTATTATTCCTGTCTCATTACACAGGACCAGATCTAAGATAGCTTGCTCTCTTGTAGGTTCTGTAACATACCGTTGTAAGAAACAATCTCATATGCATTCTATGAATTCCTCCTCCAGGCTACCCCGTGCAATTTGATTTGACCAATCGATATGTAGGTTAAAATCCCCCATGATTATTGCCGTTCCTTTTTCACATGCCTCCATTATTCCCTTGATTATTGTCCGCCCCACCGTGAAGTTATTATTTGGGGGCCTATAAACTATGCCCACCAGTGACTTTTTCCCCTTACTATCTCTAATCTCCACCCACAATGATTCAACATTTTGTTCATTAGAGCCAATATCGCCTCTCACAACTGCCCTGATATCATCCTTTATTAACAGAGCTACCCCAGCTCCTTTCCCTTCTTGTCTATCCTTCCGAATTGTCAGATACCCCTGTATGTTTAATTCCCAGTCTTGGCCACCCTGCAACCACGTTTCTGTAATGGCCACCAAATTATACCCATTTGTAATGATTTGTGCCGTCAACTCATTTACTTTATTTCGAATGCTGCATGCGTTTAAGTAGAGTGTTTTAATACTAGTTTTTAAACCATGATTTTTAGATTTGACCCCTCCTGCAGCCCCTTTATATTCACACATATTGCCCCTTCCTATCACCTTGTGGTTTACACTTACCCCAGTGCTACTCTGCTCTGTTGCCTCCTGCCTTTTGCATTCTTTCTTGGGGTCCTGTTCATCTGCGCTCTCACCCACTCTAACTAGCTCAGAGCCCTCTCCTGGGTTCCGAATACTCCTCGCCTTGAAGCACCGATCATTCAAGCTTGCATTTTTATTGCACTTTGACCCTTTAGAATTTTGCTGTAAAGTGGCCCTTTTTGTTTTTTGCCTTGGGTTTCTCTGCCCTCCACTTTTACTCATCTCCTTTCTGCCTTTTTCTTCTGTCTCCATTTTGTTTCCTTCTGTCTCCCTGCATTGGTTCCCATCCCCCTGCCATATTAGTTCAACTCTTCCCCAACAGCATTAGCAAACACTCCCCCTAGGACATTGCCTAAATGTTTCAACCAGGCCTTTCAGGAGTAGAGGTAGGAAACACTTCTACATGTGAAGGGTGGTAGAGGTTTGGAACTCTCTTCTGCAAATGGCAGCTCATGCTAGGTAAATTCTCAATTTTAAATCTGATATTGATAGGTTTTTGTTAAGAAAGGGTATTAAGGGATATGGGGCAAAGGCGGTAGATGGTGTTAGGTCACCGATCAGTCATGATCTCATTGAATGGTGGAACAGGTGAGAGGAGCTAAATTACCTATTCCTGTTCCTATCATCTAAGTACCAGCAAAAATCAAATTTGTACTGTTTTAGCTTGCAATAAGTAATTCAACTTTCAGCCATTAGTTTTCATTCCCATGAAAATTTAGCATTTGGATCCTGCCTCATGCCATTTAACCACTGAATTTGACATTTGTGGATATGATATGGAATGGCATCTTGATGAAACCTGAAAATCAGCACACAGGGCCAGCTTGAAAGCTGACTAGGAGGTCTAGTCATCCTGACCAATGGATCCACCACAGATCCAATACTCATGCGGTCAAGCAAGGCTGTGTCATCGTACCAACGCTCTTCTCAATCTTCCTCGCTGCAATGCTCCATCTCACCCTCAATAAGCTCCCTGCTGGAGTGGAGCTAATCTACAGAACAAACGGGAAATTGTTCAACCTCCGCCACCTCCAGTCCAGATCCAAGGTCGTTCCATCCTCTGTCATTGAATTACAGTATGTAGACGCCTCTTGCGTTTGCGCACACTCAGAGGTCGAACTCCAAACCATCGTCAACACCTTCACTGAAGCATACGAGAGTATGGGCCATAGATTAAACATCTATAAGACAAAGGTTCGCTACCAACCTCCCCCTGCCACACAGTACTGCCCCCCCAATTATCAAGATCCATGACGAGGCCTTGGATAACGTGGACCACTTTCCATACCTTGGGAGCCGACTGTCAACAAGGGCAGATGTCGATAACAAGATCTAACACCGCCTTCAGTGTGCCAGTGCAGCCTTCGGTCACCTGAGGAAGAGACTGTTTGAAGACCAGGATCTCAAACCCAGCACCAAGCTCATGTCGACAGAGCAGTCGTGATACCCACCCTCCTATATGCTTCAGAGACATGGACTATATACAGTAGGCACCTCAAAGCACTGAAGTACCATCAATGCTGCCTCCGCAAGATCCTTCAAATCCATTGGCAGGATAGACACACCAACATCAGTGTTCTCGCTCAGGCCAACATCCCCAGCATCGAAGCATTGACCATGCTCGATCAGCTCCGATGGACAGCCACATCATCCACATGCCCGATACTTGTCTCCCAAAACAAGCGCTCTACTCAGAGCTCCGACATGGCAAGCGAGTCCCAGGTGGGCAGAGGAAATGTATCAAGGACACCTGCAAAGCCTCCTTGAAAAAGTGCAACATCCCCACCAACACCTGGGAATCCCTGGCCCAAGACCTCTCAAAGTGGAGGAGAAGCATCCGGGAAGGTGTCGAATACCTCCTCGCCAGGAGCACGCGGAAACCAAGTGCAAACAGCGGAAGGAGCGCACGACAACCCAAGCGCCCCACCCACCTGTCCCTTCAACCACCACCTTCCTCACCTGTGACAGAGACTGTAGATCCCGCACTGGTTTCATCAGTCACCTGAGAAACTGTATTAATGTGGAAGCAAGTCATCCTTGACTCCGAGGGACTGCCTAAGAAGAGAAGACAGAATCTAGAAAGGTCAGCACCAGCTGAGTACCACTATTTCTATATTATTTTAAAAATCTTCTTTTTCTTGGAATTATAATATTTAAAGAACTGGCATTTTTTATTTTAATCCTGGCCTAGAGAGTAAACCCGATAGATGTACAGGTACAAAGAGCAATGGCACAGATGCAAAAGGGCTAATGGAATGTTGGCCTTTATCTCAAAAAGGCTGGAATACAAAGGGGAGGAATTGATGCTTCAGTTATACAGAGCCTTGGTCAGACCACATCTGGAGCATTGCATTCAGTTCTGGGCAAAGCACCTCAGGAATTATATATCGGTCTTGGAGCAAGTACAGCACTGATACTGGGACCTAAAGTGTAAAATTATGAGGACAGGTGGTTTAAACTTCGATTGCTTGAGTTTAAAAAGTTGAAAGTTGATCCAATTGAGGTCATTAAAATGATAAAAGGATTAAAACTTTCAAGGCTGAGATCAACAGATATTTTTCGGTAAGGATATCAAGGGATATGGATCAAAGATGGGTAAATGGAGATGAGTACAGATCACCAATGATCTAACTGAATGGCAGAACAGGCTTGAGGGGATGAAGGGCCTGCGCCTGCTCCTGTTCCTTTGTCCTCTAAGTCCAGAGTTCTCGCTTCTTCTCCACAGTCATGACTCGGTGTTTGTGTGGCAGCCAGTATGCTGACTGAGTGAAGACGTACCAGTTTCCATAAGAGCATATTTGGGCCCCATCGATGGAGTCAAAAGTTTAGTATCAAAAAGGCCTGGTAAATAGTTTCATTAAAAAAAACATAAATTACAGCCACAGTATTTTTTTGGTTAATAATCTGACTTATGCTTATTATTTTATAATATTAGGGCAAATCTCCCAGTAGTTATGATCCCATATCAGGTCATCTGCCTTGAAACTGTCCAAAAAACCTTCTAATTTAAGTAAAACATCTTTGACCTTAAATACAGTAAAGCTACTGCAATTGAGCATCACTTCTAATAAATGGATTAATCATAGAAAATAAATTCACTGTTGTCAGATACTTTTAAAAAGGATGATTTAGCTAGAAAAGACCTGCCACAAGGTTATGGATACCAAAATAATTTTGCACAACTTTACTGATTATTTTGTTATTTGCCACAAGACCAAAGAAAATAAACCTTTTATTGAGCGAGACAAATGTACCAGAAATCATATTTATCAAATTAGCTTTTATTTATATAAACATTAATGTTACAAGACCAAAGAAAATAAATCCCTTTTGTGTTTCATAGAACTCTACAGCCATGGCTAAGAAAACTCAGCTATTACCAGTTGTTTATTAAATTGAAATTATTCTGGATTTTGTGTGGGCTCGATGTGGGGATCGAGAGGCTGGGGGAACGTAGCTAAATACATTTTGCAAATAAGATTATTAAATTCATTTCACACTTTCTTATACTTATAATTTGTGGCATAAATAATTTTTTAAAAGAACAGAAAGTAATAATTTATTACACTCTCAAATGTGCAATCAATTTCTATTTTTTTTAAAGGCTTGTATGGAATTTATATTAAGAGATTTTTTAAGGTGCAGTGTGATATGAAAAAGCAATATTTACAAGAATTTCATTTTACTGCAACAATACACAGAGTGTGCAGATCATAAGAGCCTTTACACTGATTAGACTCAAGCTGCTGGTGAATGATAAAGTACTGAATGTGGCAGATCTCAGAGAATGAATAATATGATCGATCTATGCAGGATAACAGAAAGCTGACAGCATTATAAACTAAGAGAGCAAAGCTACACAGTTGATAAATTTCAGCAAAACCCAAGATTGAATTTTTGGCATTAATATTTGGGTTAAAACAAAAAAGGTGCAATGTGAGGATAAAGGATAGATTGCGCGTGACAATAATTGATGACATCACCCTGCCATAACTGGCACTTACCAGAGTAAGGAACAAAAGGAAATTAATGTGAGGATTTATTTTGAGGAGAATTTATGCCACTATGTCTGAGAAACTAATGCACTGTAAATTAATTTATAGTGGCTTGATATTGTATGGAATGGTATGATTAAAATATATTTCTTATTGGAGCTGCACCTTGACATCACTACCTAACAAGTACATAAGTATTGGGGACCCTATTGTTCCTGATCTACATTAATGATTTGGATTCAAAAACCCAAACTGGTTAATTTGCAGATGATACTAAACAAGAGAGGGGACCGTCAGTTGGAGGAAGCAGCCAAGGACCTAACAAGGAGTTATCTGCAAATAGACAGATCAGTAGCAAATTAAATTCAGTGTAGATAAGTGCAAAGTACTGCATATTCAAAGGAAAAATAGATGTCGCAAGCATAGTATGGATGGAGCAGAAATAGCTAAAGGTGAAATGGAAAGGGATATGGACATGGTAGCAGAGTCAGCACAACTTGTCAACGCACCGTGGGGCAGCAATGAACAAAGAAAACAGAATGCTTAATTATATTGCTAGGTTAGTTGCATATTAATCAGAATATGTCATGCTGAAACTTTACAGCCTCCTAACTGTCCTCCCAGCCTCCAGCCTCCATAAACTGCAGCTCATCCAAACTGTGCTTCACCTATCCTATCCTATCCTGCAGCATGTCCTGCTCATCCATCACCCCTGTGCTCACTGACCTACATTGGCTCCTGGTCGCACAATGCCTCAAATTTAAAATTCTAGGTTTGTGTTCAAATCCCTTCATGACTTTGCCTTTCTCTAGTTAGGAGGCTGTAAAGTTTCAGCATGACATATTCTGATTAATATGCAACTAACCTAGCAATATAATTAAGCATTCTGTTTTCTTTGTTCATTGCTGCCCCACTGTGCGTTGACAAGTTGTGCTGACTCTGCTACCATGTCCATATACCTTTCCATTTCACCTTTCTCTGGTAAAAACAGAGACAGACTATTATCTGAATGGTGACAGATTAGGAAAAGAGGAGGTGCAACGAGACCTGGGTGTCATGGTACATCAGTCATTGAAGGTTGGCATGCAGGTACAGCAAGTGGTTAAGAAAGCAAATGGCATGATGGCCTTCATAGCAAGGGGATTTGAGTACAGGGACAGGGAGGTGTTGCTACAGTTGTACAGGGCCTTGGTGAGGCCACACCTGGAGTATTGTGTACAGTTTTGGTCTCCTAACCTGAGGAAGGACATTCTTGCTATTGAGGGAGTGCAGCGAAGGTTCACCAGACTGATTCCCGGGATGGCGGGACTGACATATCAAGAAAGACTGGATCAACTGGGCTTGTATTCACTGGAGTTCAGAAGAATGAGAGGGGATCTCATAGAAACGTTTAAAATTCTGACGGGTTTAGACAGGTGAGATGCAGGAAGAATGTTCCCAATGTTGGGGAAGTCCAGAACCAGGGGTCACAGTCTAAGGATAAGGGGTAAGCCATTTAGGACCGAGATGAGGAGAAACTTCTTCACCCAGAGAGTGGTGAACCTGTGGAATTCTCTACCACAGAAAGTTGTTGAGGCCAATTCACTAAATATATTCAAAAAGGAGTTAGATGTAGTCCTTACTTCTAGGGGGATCAAGGGGTATGGTGAGAAAGCAGGAATGGGGTACTGAAATTGTATGTTCAGCCATGAACTCATTGAATGGCAGTGCAGGCTTGAAGGGCCGAACGGTCTACTCCTGCACCTATTTTCTATGTTCTATGTTTCTATGTTTCTATCTCTGTAATCTCATCCAGCCCTGGAACCTTTCGACACCGACAACATGTGTAGGACAAGGGTACCAAGCAGATAGCACATTCCCGGCCCTTTCACCTTAGTTTCCTCTATCTGTGATAGAATGGTGCCCATTTTTAAGGATTTGCAGACTGCAAGTGTTTCCAACAAAGTCTCCATCCAGTGTTACCTCATTGGAAGAATGGTCCCTTTAAAGATCCCATCTGAAAATGCTTTATGACGTCACCAGTCCCACTCCATCTTATTTCGCTGGGTAACCAGGTAGGTAAAACTCCGGCCATCGATGTTAAAAAACGGCGTGCCCTATAACAGCATTCCTCATGACTTAGGACGGCAAGCTCCACCCACCACCACTATCCAGTGTCCCATCTACTCTATTCATAACTCTGCCCCGCCCTAGAGCTCAGCCTGCCTCCTGCCCACAGGAGACCTCATAATATTTTAAAAGAATGATGATTGTGCTTTTAGGATATAGTGTCTTCATGTGTTTAAATTAGACTGATTAAAGACAAGAGTAAATCTGTGCTATGCGATGTGCTATACTCGCTGTCTCTCACTCCAGCCTTCATGTTGTTGCACATATAATCAATTTGCACCTTTTTCATGGCCCTGGTTCATAGAATCATAGAAATTTACAGCAGGGGAGGAGGCCATTTCGGCCCATCGTGTCTGCGCCAGCCAACAAAGAGCTATCCAGCCTAATCTCACTTTCCAGCTCTTGTTCCATAGCCCTGCAGGTTATGGCACTTCAAGTGCACTTCCAAGTACCCTTTACATGTGGGTGAGGGTTTCTGCATCTTCCACCCTTTTAGGCAGTGAGTTCCAGAACCCCACCAACCTCTGGGTGAAGAAAATTCTCCTCAAATCCCTTCTGAACCGCCTTCCAATTACTTTAAATCTATGCCCCCTGGTTGTTGACCTCTCTGCTGAGAGAAATAGATTCTTCCTATCCACTCTATATAGGCCCTTCATAATTTTATACATCTCAATAAGGTCTCGCCTCAGCTTCCTCTGTTCCAAAGTAAACAAACCCCAGCCTATCCAATCTTTCCTCGTAGTTAAAATTCTCCAATCTGGGCAACATCCTCGTAAATCTCCTCTGTACCCTCTCTAGTGCAATCACATCTTTCCTGTAATGTGGTGACCAGAACTGCATGCAGTACTCTAGCTGTGGCCTAATTAGTATTTTACACAATTCAAGCATAATCTCCCTGCTCTTGTAATCTCTGCCTCGGCTAATAAAGACCGAGGCATAGATTACATATGCCTTCTTAACCATCTTATCTACCTGACCTGCCACCTTCAGGGATCTGTGGATATGAACTCCCAGGTCTCTTTGTTCCTCTACACTTCTCGGTGTCGTACCATTTAATGAGTATTCCCTTGCCTTGTTAGCCCTTCCCAAATGCATTACCTCACACTTCTCCCGATTGAATTCCATTTGCCACTGTTCTGCCCACCTGACCAGTTCATTGATATCTTCTTGCAGTCTTCAGCTTTCTTCTTCATTATCAACAACACAGCCGATTTTAGTATTCTCTGCAAACTTCTCAATCATAACCCTTGCATTCAAGTCTAAACCATTGATATATACCACAAAAAGCAAGTGACCTAGTACTGAGCCCTGCGGAACCCCACTGGAAACAGCCTTCCAGTCAAAAAACATCCATCAACCATTATCCTTAGCTTCCTGCCTCTGAGTCAATTTTGGTTCCAATTTGCCACTTTGCCCTGAATCCCATGGGCTATTACTTTCGTGACCAGTCTGTCATGTGTGACCTTATCAAAAGCCTTGCTAAAATCCATATACATTATATCATACGCACTGCCCTCATCGACCCTCCTTGTTACCTCCTCAAAAAATTCAAATCAAGTTAGTCAGAGAAGACCTTCCCTTAACAAATCCATGCCGACTGTCCTTGATTAATCCATAACTTTCTAAATGAAGATTTAAATCTGTCCCTCAGAATTTTTTCCAATAACTTTCCCCCCACCAAGGATAGGCTGACAGGCCTGATTCTGGTGCCATAACATTTTTAGATGACATCATCTCTAGAATAGATTATGGAAATATGAAGGGAAAATGAAACTAGAACTGTCCATTGTGTAAAAGGACTGGAAATCAATAAACCAATGAAAACTTCCATTATTATGCCACTTAACTGAAATGAATGGCAAGAAAGGTCTTTAAAAAGACGCACTGAGAACAGGCCATTGACCAAAAGAAAGCAGAATGTATTCTAAATGAATTCTTGCAAGTACCTGTACAATTAGTCTAAATGTTGCTTAAGTTGTAAATGAAGTTATTCAACAAACACATGTCTAAAATTCAGTGCTGTGCACTTTGGATTGCCGATGCTAATTCAGGCAAAAAAGATGCACACTTAATACGACATTAATTCAACAGGCAGGCCCAGCTGAATTATACAAGGTACAAACCTGAATAAACTGTCTTAAGTAGGATCTGTTTGCTGTACAATAGGTACTACATCCAGAGAGCTCCTATCATTGTATTAAGTTGCTAGAAAACACTGCTTACATGTATACAAATAAATGTCGGACCTCCCAGCGGATTGCCGTGATGATGTACCTAGCAACATCAAAGCGTTGTCAAGGCATTGACTGCTCTCCAGGGTTTAATTTACCGCAGTGCACAGTTGATAAAGCAATAATGCTAAAATGAAAATCCAGCATATGCGTACAGAGGATATGTAGTGTAGTAAAAATGCGCATCATAAATGTTCTTGCTTGCTCAAAAGTGCAGCATAGCACTGTAACATGTAGAAAATAACAACGCCCTGATTTTAACCTGGGGCAGAAGTGTGGGGTACGAGGTACATGGTTGGAGTGACATGGAACCACCCACAACAGTGCCTGTATGAGGCCCAGGCAATTATTACTCCAGGCCTCATTTGAATGTCTCGACACTGACTTCCACACAAAGTAGGCAGGTGGACGCGCAAGATCACATGACTGCAGCCGGTGCCAAAGTACCAATGAAACAGTCCACGCTGAGTTTGGTAATGGGGGAAGTTTGTGACGATCGACAGCAGGAGAGGTGGAGAAGCTGGGGCTAAAGGGGCCCAAGGATGTCTTGTGGAGCCAAGAGGAGCACTCCAGGCCCACAAGGAAGTCTTAACAAGATGAATAAGATGAACCTACCCGAGAGCCTCTTCTGTGCCCGATCTTGCTTGATGCCAGCTTTCACTGGTGACTCTGGGACTTTGCACGATTTGCGTGCACTTCACTGTTAAATTCATCTTGGGGTCCAAATGATGTCATGGATATTCAAATATCTACGATGCCTCAGCCAGTCTGTGGCAGGCGGTCTCAACGCTCCTGAAGGCCCAGGAGTGTAATGGCAAGGAGCACGAACGCTGCTAGAAATCAGCAGGAAGCACCCGGCTGCCATTGTAACCCTCCGCCTGCACTGTTTTGCCTGCTAGCAGGGTTAAAATCGGAGCTCAAGATTTAAGAAATGAAGGAGACAAAAGTAGTAATAACAAGATAAGCTCTTATGAAAAGTTCTTCTAAATTTTCTCTCTCAAAAGTCCCTCCCTTTGCTCCCCAGTCGTCCTTGGTCTCCCCAAACAGCAAACGATCTTTAATAAAAAAGGATAGGTGCACAAATTTCTGACAGGTCTCCGCCAATGTTACGATTGGTTAATGGCTTCAATTGCATGAAAGAAAACCAATTTTTTCTCTCCTCCGTATGCAGACTTCTGGGTTGTGTTTAATACATCACTGGACAAGTAGATGAGATGGGTGTTAAATATGTATACTTGTATTTACTCTGTACTGCCACCAGAGGGCTCATCCCCTGGAGTCCTAAGGGATCCCATAATCCCTTGGGAGCACAGATATTTAAGGAGGCTTCAAAGGTTGGAGAAGTACTCTGAAGACCTGCAATAAAAGACTATGGTCACACTTTACTTTGAGCTCACAGTGTTCAGTCTGACTCTTTCTCCATACACAACTGGCGATGAGATACAGATAGCGAACCCAAGGATGCAGAGAACAGTGGGCATCCTGGAGAAATTCTCGGAGGGAGATGATTGGGAAACTTTTGTGGAGCGACTCAACCAATACTTCGTGGCCAACGAGCTAGATGGGGAAGCGAGCGCTGCCAAATGAAGGGCGATCCTCCTCACCGTCTGTGGGGCACCAACGTATGGCCTCATAAAGAATCTCTCACTCCAGCGAAACCCACGGAGAAATCATACGATGATTTGTGCACACTGGTCCGAGAGCTTTTGAACCCGAAGGAAAGCGTTCTGATGGCGAGGTACCGGTTCTACACCTACAAAAGGTCTGAAGGCCAGGAAGTGGCGAGTTATGTCACCGAGCTAAGACGCCTTGCAGGACATTGCGGCAAATTTGAAGGACATTTGGAGCACATGCTCAGAGTCTTTCTCGTACTTGGCATTGGCCACGAAACCATACTTCGCAAACTTTTGACTGTAGAGACCCCAGCCTTGAGTAAGACCATAGCGATAGCCCAGGCGTTCATTGCCACCAGTGACAATACTAAGCAAATCTCTCAGCACATAAGTGCTGCTACAAGTACTGTGAACAAAGTGATATTATTTTCTATTCGTAACGTACAGGGCAGGTCACACATACTACAGCTACACTTCCACAGATGCCTCAGAGTCCACCATTAGGGTGATGAAAGCAAGGCCATTAACACCTTGTTGGTGCTGCGGGGTGATCATCGTTTCCATTCATGCCGATTCAAAGAGTACGTTTGCAAGGGCTGTGAAACAATGGGACACCTCCAACGAGTGTGCAGGCAAACTGCAAAGCCTGATAAACCTGCAAACCACTATGTTGCAGAGGAGGACAGATCCATGGAGGATCATGATGAACCAGAGCCTTAGATCAAAGCGGCAGAGGTACATGGGGTACACACATTCACCATGAATTGTCCCCCGATAATGCTGAATGTTGAACTAAATGGACTCCCAGTGTCAATGGAACTGGAGACAGGTACGAGCCAGTCCATCATGGACAAAAAGACTTTCGAAAGGTTGTGGTGCAACAATGCCTCAAGGCCAGTCTTAAATCCAGTTCTCACGAAACTAAGAACTTACACTAAAGAACTGATTCCTGTAATCGGCAGTGCTACCGTAAAGGTCTCCTATGATGGAGCGGTGCAAAAGCTACCACTCTGGGTGGGACCGGGCGATGGTCCCACGTTGCTCAGCAAGAGCTGGCTGGGAAAGATACGCTGGAACTGGGACGACGTCCGAGCGCTATCGCCTACTGACGACACTTTGTGTGCCCAGGTCTTAAACAAATTTCCTTCGCTGTTTGAACCAGGCATAGGGAAATTCCAAGGAGCAAAAGTGCAGATCCACCGAATTCCGGGGGCACGACATATCCATCACAAAGCGAGAGCAGTACCGTACATGATGAGAGAAAGGGTAGAGATCGAGCTAGACCGGCTGCAAAGAGAGGGCATCTTTCCCCTATCGAGTTCAACAAGTGGGCCAGTCCTATCGTCCCAGTCCTCAAGGGAGACGGCACCATCAGAATCTGTGGCGATTACAAAGTAACTATCAATCATTTCTCCCTGCAGAACCAATATCCACTACCAAAGGCCGATGACCACTTTGCAACACTGGTGGGAGGAAAGACGTTCACGAAGCTGGATCTGACTTCAGCCGACATGACGCAGGAACTGGAAGAATCATTGAAGGCCCTCACCTGCATCAACAAGCACAAAGGTCTTTTTGTTTATAACAGATGCCCATTTGGAATCCAATCGGTGGTGGCGATATTCCAGAGAAATATGGAAAGATTACTGATGTCGGTCCCGCACAGTGGTCTTCCAGGACGACATCTTGGTCACAGGTCGGAACACAGTCGAGCATTTGCAGAACCTGGAGGAGGTTCTTGGTCGACTCAACCGCGTGGGGCTCAAGATTAAAACGCTCGAAGTGCGTTTTCCTGGTGCCTCAAGTGGAGTTCCTGGGAAGGAGGATTGCGGCGGATGGCATCAGGCCCACCAACGCGACGACGGAGGCAATCAAGAACGTACCGAGGCCACAGAACATGACAGAGCTGCGGTCGTTTCTGAGACTCCTGAATTACTTTGGTAACTACTTATCAGGTCTCAGCACACTGTTAGAATGACTGCATGTCCTACTATGAAAAGGGGACGAATGGGTTTGGGGCAAAAGCCAAGAAAATGCCTTTGTAAAAGCAAGAAAATTGTTCTGCTCAAACAAATTGCTTGTGTTGTATGATCCATGTAAGCGTTTGGTACTAGAAACATAGAAAATAGGTGCAGGAGTAGGCCATTCGGCCCTTCGAGCCTGCACCGCCATTCAATCAGTTCATGGCTGAACATGCAACTTCAGTACCCCATTCCTGCTTTCTCGTCATACCCCTTGATCCCCCGAGTAGTAAGGACTACATCTAACTCCTTTTTGAATATATTTAGTGAATTGGCCTCAACAACTTTCTGTGGTAGAGAATTCCACAGGTTCACCACTCTCTGAGTGAAGAAGTTTCTCCTCATCTCGGTCCTCAATGGCTTACCCCTTATCCTTAGATTGTGACCCCTGGTTCTGGACTTCCCCAACATTGGGAACATTCTTCCTGCATCTAACCTGTCTAAACCCGTCAGAATTTTAAACGTTTCTATGAGATCCCCTCTCATTCTTCTGAACTCCAGTGAATACAAGCCCAGTTGAGCCAGTCTTTCTTGATATGTCAGTCCCGCCATCCCGGAAATCAGTCTGATGAACCTTCGCTGCACTCCCTCAACAGCAAGAATGTCCTTCCTCAAGTTAGGAGATCAAAACTGTACACAATACTCCAGGTGTGGCCTCACCAAAGACCTATACAACTGTAGTAACACCTCCCTGCCCCTGTACTCAAATCCCCTCGCTATGAAGGCCAACATGCCATTTGCTTTCTTAACCGCCTGCTGCACCTGCATGCCAACCTTCAATGATTGATGTACCATGATACCCAGGTCTCGTTGCACCTCCCCTTTACCTAATCTGTCACCATTCAGATAATAGTCTGCCTCTCTGTTTTTACCACCAAAGTGGATAACCTCACATTTATCCACATTATACTTCATCTGCCATGCATTTGCCCACTCACCTAACCTATCCAAGTCACTCTGCAGCCTCATAGCATCCTCCTCGCAGCTCACACTGCCACCCAACTTAGTGTCATCCGCAAATTTGGAGATACTACTTTTAATCCCCTCGTCTAAATCATTAATGTACAATGTAAACAGCTGGGGCCCCAGCATAGAACCTTGCGGTAGCCCAAAAGTAGCACCTCAAAAGTAGTAATCTCGGGATTGCTACCAGTGCCACGTGTTAGTCAGAGTTGGAATCGCAGGATAGCGCAGATGATTACGTGGCTTGAGCAGTGGTGCAGCAGGGAGGGATTCAAATTCCAGGGGCATTGGAACCTGTTGTGGGGGAGGTGGGACCAGTACAAACCGGATGGTCTGCACCTGGGCAGGACCGGAACCAATGTCCTAGGGGGAGTGTTTGCTAGTGCTGTTCGGGAGGAGTTAAACTAATATGGCAGGGGGATGGGAAACAATGCAGGGAGACAGAGGGAAACAAAATGGAGACAGAAACAAAAGACAGAAAGGAGATGAGTAAAAGTGGAGGGCAGAGAAACCCAAGGCAAGAAACAAAAAGGGCCACTGTACAGCAAAATTCTAAAGGGTCAAAGTGCAATAAAAAGGCAAGCCTGAAAGCTCGGTGTCTCAATGCAAGGATTATTCGCGACCCAGGAGAGGGCTCTGAGCTAGTTAGAGTGGGTGAGAGCGCAGATGAACAGGACCCCAAGAAAGAATGCAAAAGGCAGGAGGCAACAGAGCAGAGTAGCACTGGGGCAAGTGTAAACCACAAGGTGATAGGAAGGGACAATATGTATGAATATAAAGGGGCTGCAGGAGGGGTCAAATCTAAAAATCATGGTTTAAAAACTAGTATTAAAACACTCTACCTAAACGCATGCAGCATTCAAAATAAAGTGAATGAGTTGACGGCACAAATCATTACAAATGGGTATGATTTGGTGGCCATGACAGAAACGTGGTTGCAGGGTGGCCAAGACTGGGAATTAAACATACAGGGATATGTGACAATTCGGAAGGATAGACAAGAAGGGAAAGGAGGTGGAGTAGCTCTGTTAATAAAGGATGATATCAGGGCAGTTGTGAGAGATGATATTGGCTCTAATGAACAAAATGTTGAATCATTGTGGGTGGAGATTAGAGATAGTAAGGGGAAAAAGTCACTGGTGGGCGTAGTTTATAGGCCCCCAAATAATAACTTCACGGTGGGGCGGACAATAATCAGGGGAATAATGGAGACATGTGAAAAAGGAACGGCAGTAATCATGGGGATTTTAACCTACATATCGATTGGTCAAAACAAATTACACGGGGTAGCCTGGAGGAGGAATTCATAGAATGGATACGGGATTGTTTCTTAGAACAGTATGTTACAGAACCTACAAGGGAGCAAGCTATCTTAGATCTGGTCCTGTGTAATGAGACAGGGATTAATAAACGATCTCCGAGTAAAATATCCTCTCGGAATGAGTGATCACAGTATGGTTGAATTTGTAATACAGATTGAGGGTGAGGAAGTAGTGTCTCAAACGAGCGTATTATGCTTAAACAAAGGGGACTACAGTGGGATGAGGGCAGAGTTAATGAAAGTAGACTGGGAACAAAGACTAAACGGTGGCACAATTGAGGAACAGTGGAGGACTTTTAAGGAGCTCTTTCATAGTGCTCAACAAAAATATATTCCAGTGAAAAAGAAGGGCGGTAAGAGAAGGGATAACCAGCCGTGGATAACCAAGGAAATAAAGGAGAGTATCAAATTAAAAACCAATGCGTATAAGGTGGCCTAGGTTCGTGGGAAACTAGAAGATTGGGAAAATTTTAAACGACAGCAAAGAATGACTAAGAAAGCAATAAAGAAAAGAAAGATAGATTACGAAAGTAAACTTGCGCAAAACATAAAAACAGATAGTAAAAGCTTTTATCGATATATAAAACGGAAGAGAGTGACTAAAGTAAATGTTGGTCCCTTAGAAGATGAGAAGGGGATTTAATAATGAGAAATGTGGAAATGGCTGAGACCTTAAACAATTATTTTGCTTCGGTCTTCACAGTGGAAGACACAAAAACCATGCCAAAAATTGTTGGTCACGGGAATGTGGGAAGGGAGGACCTTGAGACAATCACTATCACTAGGGGGGTAGTGTTGGACAGGCTAATGGGACTCAAGGTCGACAAGTCCCCTGGTCCTGATGAAATGCATCCCAGGGTATTAAAAGAGATGGCGGAAGTTATAGCAGATACATTCGTTATAATCTACCAAAATTCTCTGGACGCTGGGGAGGTACCAGCGGATTGGAAAGCAACTAATGTAACAGCTCTGTTTAAAAAAGGGGGCAGACAAAAGGCAGGTAACTATAGGCCGGTTAGTTTAACATCTGTAGTGGGGAAAATGCTTGAAGCTATCATTAAGGAAGAAATAGCGGGACATCTCGATAGGAATAGTGCAATCAAGCAGACGCAACATGGATTCATGAAGTGGAAATCATGTTTAACTAATTTACTGGAATTCTTTGAGGATATAACGAGCATGGTGGATAGAGGTGTACCGATGGATGTGGTGTATTTAGATTTTCAAAAGGCATTCGATTAGGTGCCACACCAAAGGTTACTGCAGAAGATAAAGGTACGCGGAGTCAGAGGAAATGTATTAGCATGGATAGAGAATTGGCTGGCGAACAGAAAGCAGAGAGTCGGGATAAATGGGTCCTTTTTGGGTTGTAAATCGGTGGTTAGTGGTGTGCCACAGGGATCGGTGCTGGACCACAACTGTTTACAATATACATAGATGACCTGGAAGAGGGGACAGAGTGTCGTGTAACAAAATTTGCAGATGACACAAAGATTAGTGGGAAAGTGGGTTGTGTAGAGGACACAGAGAGGCTGCAAAGAGATTTAGATAGGTTCAGCGAATGGGCTAAGGTTTGGCAGATGGAATACAATGTCGGAAAATGTGAAGTCATCCACCTTGGAAAAATACAGCAAAAGGGAATATTATTTGAATGGGGAGAAATTACAACATGCTGCGGTGCAGAGGGACCTGGGGGTCCTTGTGCATGAAACTCTTTCCAAAAAGATAGTTTGCAGGTGCAGCAGGTAATCAGGAAGGTGAATGGAATGTTGGCCTTCATTGCGAGAGGGATGGAGTACAAAAGCAGGGCGGGCCTGCTGCAACTGTACAGGGTATTGGTGAGGCTGCACCTGGAGTACTGCGTGCAGTTTTGGTCACCTTAATTAAGGAAGGATATATTAGCCTTGGAGGGGGTTCAGAGACAATTCATTGGGCTGATTCCGGAGATGAGGGGGTTACCTTATGATGATAGACTGAGTAGACTGGGTCTTTACTCCTTGGAGTTCAGAAGGATGAGGGGTGATCTTATAGAAACATTTAAAATAATGAAAGGGATTGACAAGATAGAGGCAGAGAGGTTGTTTCCATTGGTTGGGGAGACTAGAACTAGGGGGCACAGCCTCAAAAATATAGAGGAGCCAATTTAAAACCGAGTTGTGAAGGAACTTCTTCTCCCAGAGGGTTGTGAATCTGTGGAATTATCTGCCCAAGGAAACAGTTGAGGGTAGCTCATTGAATGTATTCAAATCACAGATAGATAGATTTTCAACCAATAAGGGAATTAAGGGTTCTGGGGAGCGGGCGGGTAGTGGAGCTGAGTCCACGGCCAGATCAGCCATGATCTTTTTGAATGGCGGAGCAGGCTCGAGGGGCTAGATGGCCTACTCCTGTTCCTAATTCTTATGTTCTTATGTTGTCACTGCCTGCCATTCTGAAAAGTACCCATTTACTCCTACTCTTTGCTTCCTGTCTGTCAACCAGTTCTCAATCCATGTCAGCACACTACCCCCAATCCCATGTGCTTCAACTTTGCACATTAATCTCTTGTGTGGGACCATGTCGAAAGCCTTCTGAAAGTCCAAATATACCACATCAACTGGTTCCCCCTTGTCCACTCTACTGGAAACATCCACAAAAAATTCCAGAAGATTTGTCAAGCATGGTTTCCCTTTCACAAATCCATGCTGACTTGGACCTATCATGTCACCTCTTTCCAAATGCGCTGCTATGGCATTCTTAATAATTGATTCCATCATTTTACCCACTACCGATATCAGGCTGACTGGTCTATAATTCCCTGTTTTCTCTCTCCCTCCTTTTTAAAAAAATGGGGTTACATTGGCTACCCTGCACTCCATAGGAACTGATCCAGAGTCAATGGAATGTTGGAAAATGACTGTCAATGCATCCGCTATTTCCAAGGCCACCTCCTTAAGTACTCTGGAATGCAGTCCATCAGGCCCTGGGGATTTATCGGCCTTCAATCCCATCAATTTCCTCAACACAATTTCCCGACTAACAAGGATTTCCCTCAGTTCTTCCTTCTTACTGGACCCTCTGACCCCTTTTATATCCGGAAGGTTATTTGTGTCCTCCTTAGTGAATACCGAACCAAAGTACTTGTTCAATTGGTCTGCCATTTCTTTGTTCCCCATTATGACTTCCCCTGATTCTGACTGCAGGGGACCTACGTTTGTCTTTACTAACCTTTTTATCTTTACATATCCATAGAAGCTTTTGCAGTCCGTCTTAATGTTCCCTACAAGCTTCCTCTCGTACTCTATTTTCCCTGCCCTAATCAAACCCTGCTCAGTTCTAAATTTCTCCCAATCCCCGGGTTCGCTCCTATTTCTGGCCAACTTGTATGCCACTTCCTTGGCTTTAATGCTATCCCTGATTTCCCTTGTTAGCCACGGTTGAGCCACCTTCCCTTTTTTATTTTTAGGCCAGACAGGGATGTACATTTGTTGTAGTTCATCCATGCGATCTCTAAATGTCTGCCATTGCCCATCCACAGTCAACCCCTTAAGCATCATTTGCCAATCTATCCTAGCCAATTCACGCCTCATACCTTCAAAGTTACCCTTCTTTAAGTTCTGGACCATGGTCTCTGAATTAACTGTTTCATTCTCCATCCTATTGTCGAATTCCACCATATTATGGTCACTCTTCTCCAAGGGGCCTCGCACAACGAGATTGCTAATTAATCCTCTCTCATTACACAACACCCAGTCTAAGATGGCCTCCCCCCTAGTTGCTTCCCCGACATATTGGTCTAGAAAACCATCCCTTATGCACTCCAGGAAATCCTCCTCCACCGTATTGTTTCCAGTTTGGTTAGCCCAATCTATATGCATATTAAAGTCACCCATGATAACTGCTGCACCTTTATTGCATGCACCCCTAATTTCCTGTTTGATGCCCTCCCCAACATCACTACTGCTGTTTGGAGGTCTGTACACAACTCCCACTAGCGTTTTCTGTCCCTTGGTATTCCGTAGCTCCACCCATACCGATTCCACATCATCCAAGCTCATGTCTTTCCTTACAATTGCATTAATTTCCTCTTTAACCAGCCAGGCCACCCCGCCTCCTTTTCCTTTCTGTCTATCCTTCCTAAATGTTGAATACCTCTGGATGTTGAGATCCCAGCCTTGGTCACCCTGGAGCCATGTCTCCGTGATGCCAACCACATCGTATCCGTTAACTGCTATCTGCACAGTTAATTCGTCCACCTTATTCCGAATATTCCTCGCATTGAGAGTATACTAGCATGTGATGCATCATCATATGGCGTTGGGTATGTATTACAACAAGCTAATGATTTCGGGAAACTGCAACCAGTTGCTTATGCATCCAGGGGCCTGTCTAAGACTGAGAGAGCCTACAGCATGATTGAGAAAAATCGTTAGTGTAAGTCTATGGGGTAAAGAAAATGCATCAATACCTGTTTGGGCTAAAATTCGAATTAGAAACTGATCATAAGCCACTTATACCCCTGTTCTCCGAGAGTAAAGGGATAAATACCAACACATTGGCCCGCATCCAGAGATGGGTGCTCACATTGTCCGCATACAACTACGCCATCCACCACAGGCCAGGCACAGAATATTGCGCCGATGCTCTCAGTAGGCTGCCATTGCCCACCACGATGGTGGAAATGGTGCAGCCCACAGATCTAGCCATGGTTATGGAAGCAGTTGAGAGTGAGCAATCACCCGTCACTGCCCGGCAGATCAAAACCTGGACAAGCCAGGACCCCTTATTATCTCGAGTCAAAAGCTGTGTGCTTCATGAGAGCTAGTCCAGTGTCCCAGTGGAAATGCAGGAAGAGATAAAGCCGTTCCGACGGCGCAAAGATGAAATGTCCATCCAGCTAGACTGCCTTCTGTGGGGCTATCGAGTAGTGGTCCCCAAGAAGGGCAGAGACACCTTCATCAATGACCTCCACAGTACCCACCCAGGCATCGTAATGATGAAAGCGATAGCCAGATCCCACGTGTGGTGGCCCGGTATCGATGCGGACTTAGAGTCCTGCGTGCACAGATGTAATACACGCTCGCAGTTAAGCAATGTACCCAGGGAGGCGCCGCTAAGTTTATGGTCTTGGCCCTCCAAACCGTGGTCTTGGGTACACGTCGACTATGCAGGCCCATTCTTGGGTAAAATGTTCCTTGTGGTTATTGACGCGTACTCCAAGTGGATTGAATGTGAGATAATGTCAGCTAGCACGTCCGCTGCCACTACGAAAAGTCTGTGGGCCATGTTTGCCACACACGGTCTACCCGATATCCTGGTGAGCGACAACGGGCCATGTTTTACCAGTGCTGAGTTCAAAGAATTCATGATCCGTAACGGGATCAAACATGTCACATCTGCCCCGTTTAAACCTGCGTCCAATGGTCAGGCAGAGAGAGCAGTGCAAACCATCAAGCACTGCTTGAAGAGGGTAACTGAAGGCTCACTACAGACTCGCCTATCCAGAGTCCTGCTTAGCTACCGCACGAGATTCCACTCACTCACTGGGATCCCATCTGCTGAACTGCTCATGAAAAGAGCACTTAAGACAAGGCTCTCGTTAGTTCACCCTGATCTACATGAACAGGTGGAGAGCAGGCGGCTTCAACAAAGTACATACCATGATAGCGCAAATGTGTCACGCGAGATTGAAATCAATGATCCTGTATTTGTATTAAATTATGGACAAGGTCCCAAGTGGCTTCCCGGCACTGTCATGGCCAAAGAGGGGAGATGGGTGTTTCGGGTCAAACTTTCAAATGGACTCATTCACCGGAAACACTTGGACCAAATCAAACTCAGATTCACGGACTATCCTGAGCAACCCACCTTGGACCCTACCTTTTTTGATCCACCAACATACACACCAGTGGCAACCGACACCACGGCTCACCACGAAGCAGAACCCATCATTCACAGCAGGGCCCAACACACCAGACAGCCCAGCAAGGCCAGCTACACAGCAGCCAACCAAGGGCCCAACAAATGATTGAACAACACCAGCTTTCACACCAAAATGATCAAGGCAAGAAGGGTCCCAGATCGACTCACATTGTAAATAGTTACACTATTGACTTTGGTGGGGGGGGGGGGGGGGGGAGGGGGGAGTTTTGTTATATATGTATACTTGTATTTACTCTGTACAGCCAGCAGAGGGCTCATCCCCTGGAGTCCCAAGGGATCCCATAATCCCTTGGGAGCACAGGTATTTAAGGAGGCTTCACAGGTTGGAGAGGCACTCTGGAGACCTGCAATAAAAGACTAAGGTCACACTTTACTTTGAGCTCACAGTGTTCAGTCTGACTCTTTCGCCATACACAACAATGGGGAACTCAGAAAAATGGTGGATCAAAACTACACCCTGCCACTCTACATAAATAAAAATCTTAAAACTAGTGAATCTGAGCTCCAGGCAATAATCTGCAAGGAACACCAAGAGGCAAATTTTTGAAAACAAAAGCCTTCAGTTATCTGATGAGATGTTAAAACTGCAACTCCATCAGTTGCTCAGTGATTGCATTGGCTCGTGCGGAGCTTAACTATACAAATCAGGACTGTGGCAGGTTCAATTCCCAGTCCGTGCTGAGATACTTAATCTCAGCCAGGGTCTAATTGGCCTTGGCATCCTTGGAATAAGGAGAGATAAAAGTTAACTAAAATTCACTCTCTCAATATCACAGATTTTTATGGGAGACTTTTACTATATTCAAGGAAAAGGGTGATATTTTCCAATAAGGTGTAATCCCAATACTACTTTGGCAGGTTAGGTCTTCCGCGACTCCATGCTTGCAACATTAATATGATCATTGCAGGCCGGGTTAGTTGAAGAAAAATTTGACTTTTTAAATTTTAAAATTTTCCAGCAGAGGGAGTGTAATCGATTACACTTCCCTGGGAGGGGAGAGACAATTTAATTTTAAATCCTCCTCTATCAACCATAGCAATGCCGCACACTAGGAACACAGTGCTCAATGTTGCTATGGTGTTAATAACAGGAAAAATGTTGTATTACATTCTCCCATCTTTAATGTATCATATGAATACGCCTGTCCATATTTAGGTGCGTATAGTAAATGCCCATCCACTGTTACTTCTGTGGAAAGTCCTGGAAATGGCAGTGGGACTCAAGGAGTTTGTAGAATGGCTCCCTCGCAATCAGTTTTGCTGGGCACAGATCCAGTAAAACCTCATCTATCAAGTTCTCTTAATTTCCTTCAATTTTTTTTATTCTGCAGCGGAGCATGAGATGAGTAATTTTCTCTCAGGCATCTGTACTGCACTTAGCAACATTCATAATTAACACAGCCTTGGATCAGCAATTTGCTTGTTACAAATTACAGGCAGAAAAACATGCTGCAGCGTAATGGTCCACCACAGAATACACCACGCTGGCACAAGAACCAATATGATGTAACAATTAACATGATAATTAACTGTTTCATCAACCTGACAAATAAAAGAAGCCTGAAGAGCCCTAAAACATTAACTTTTTTTCTCTCTTTACTGATCCTGCCAGACCTGCTGAGTGTTTCCCAGCATTTTCTGTTTTTATTTCAGATTTCCAGCATCTGCATTATTTTGCTTTTGTTTTAGAGAAACCTGAAGGATTGGTCTAAATAGACTACAAAACAGCATTGGATGTGGGCATATCCCACTAAATTAGTTATGCTCTTCTTTCTAGTCTTAGGTTTTAAATAACAATGATGCTGACATTTTGTCATTCATAACACGACGTATCAATTGGCACACTCAACACAATTTAAAAACAAAAATTAACCACAAGACCATTTTCCTATACCGATCAGTTTATTTTTATGTTAGTTTGTATAATATTGAATCACAGATGGCTACAACACAGAAAGAGGCCATTCAGCCCAGCATGCCTGTGCTGGTTCTTTGAAAGAGCTATTAAATTAGTCCCACTCCCCCGCTCTTTCCCTAGGGCCCTGCAATCTTTTTCCCTTCAAGTATTTATCCAATTCACTTTTGAAAGTTATTCTTGAATCTGCTTCCAGCACCCTTTCAGGCAATTCATTCCAAATCTAACAACTGGTTCTTTTGACTATTACCTTAAATCCCTTCAGCCACTGGAAACAGTTTCTGCCTATTTGCTCTATCAAAAGTCCTTCATGGTTTTGAGCATCTTTCTCAATCTCCCTTTAACCTTCTCGGTTCTAAAGGAAAACAAACCCAGCTTCTCCAGTCTCTCCACATAACTGAACACCCTCATCCCTGGCATCACTCTAGTCAATCCCGTCTGCATCTTTTCAAGGCCTTTACATCCTTCCTAAAGTGTGGTGCCCAGAATTGGACACAATACTTCAAGCTGGAACCTAACCAGTGTTTTATAAAGGTTTAAGCATAATTTCCTTGCTTTTGTACCTAATGGAGGGAATTTTAACCTGAAAATTAAGTTTGGAGCATGGGGGGATAGTTAAATTGTTAAAAATGGGATTCGGGACCTGAACCCGCCTCCAAACCCGCCCACTTTTAATGGAGGCAGGACGGTGGGTGGACGATCAGCCTGCTCCCAGGGGCAGAGCGTCAATTTAAATATTATAATGAGGTTGGCAGCCTCTTTTTTCAACTCAATTTTGTTGTTCAGCTGTATGTGGAGGGCTTTCACACAATTCGTGAAACCTGGCAGTTACAGCAAGGCAGGGCCTGTTGGTTCCAGGAGGTAAGTGCTTTTATACCTACCTTCTGCATCCAGTGTCCCTGCCTAACTAACCCCCACGATTGTAGACCCCCTCATAAGGCATCCGTTCACACCCCCAGGCATTCCCCTCATCCTCACCCCCGCACCAGAGCGATGACGCTGAGGACAGCCACGATCCTCCGGTGGCCCGCCACAATCTTCCCTGCCGCCACCCGCCGCAACGATCCTCTGGTGGCCGGCCTCAATCCTTCCATCGCCTCCGCCCCATCATCCGGCCTCGACCCTCTCTCCCCCTCCCCCCACCAACGATCCTCTGCCCAACGCACCCCCACCCCAATCTATTTAATAGCTTGACCCGACCCCCGACCCTCTACTAACCCTTCCCAATCCGTTTAAGGGCCTGGCCCGGCCCCTGATCCTCTAATCCCCTCCCCCCCCACCCCCCAGAGCCATTTAATGGCCTGACCCGACCCCCGATCCTCTACTAACCCCTCCCGATCCATTTAACAGCCTGGCCCAGCCCCCGATCCTCTAATCCCCTCCCCTCCCCGCCCCGCCCCCGCCCCCCGATCCATTTGCTGGCCTGGCCCGATCTCCGATCTTCTATCCACCAATCCTCTACCGCCCTCCCCCCAACCCATTTAACGTCCCGGCCCCCGATCCTCTACCCATCCCCTCGATCCATCCATTTAACAGCCCAGCCGCCAGGGGCTGGAAGAATTGTTCTATGAGGTGAGATCAAGTAGACTAGGCCTATTTTTTCTAGAGTTTAGAAGAATGAGAGGTGATCTCACTGAAACATACAACATTTTTACAGGGCTCAACAGGGTAGATGCAGGGTGGGTGTTTCCTCTGGTTGGAAAGTCTAGAACCAGGGATCATAGTCTCAGAATAAGGGGTCGACCATTTAGGACCGATATGGGGAGAAACTTCTTCACTCAGAAGATAGTGAAATCTTTACCCCAGAGGGTCGTGGAGGCTTAGTCTTTGAGTATATTCAAGACAGAGATCGATAGATTTTTGGATATTAAGGGAATCAAGGGATATGGGGATAGTGCAGGAAAGTGGAGTTGAGGTAGAAGATCAGCCATGATCTTATAGATGGGTGGAGCAGGCTTGAGTGTTATGTAATGAGAAAGGATTAATTAGCAATCTCGTTGTGCGAGGCCCCTTGGGGAAGAGTGACCATAATATGGTGGAATTCTGCATTAGGATGGAGAATGAAACAGTTAATTCAGAGACCATGGTCCAGAACTTAAAGAAGGGTAACTTTGAAGGTATGAGGCGTGAATTGGCTGAGATGGATTGGCGAATGATACTTAAGGGGTTGACTGTGGATGGGCAATGGCAGACATTTAGAGACCGCATGGATGAACTACAACAATTGTACATTCCTGTCTGGCATAGAAATAAAAAAGGGAAGGTGGCTCAACCGTGGCTATCAAGGGAAATCAGGGATAGTATTAAAGCCAAGGAAGTGGCATACAAATTGGCCAGAAATAGCAGCGAACCTGGGGACTGGGAGAAATTTAGAACTCAGCAGAGGAGGACAAAGGGTTTGATTAGGACAGGGAAAATGGAGTATGAGAAGAAGCTTGCAGGGAACATTAAGACGGATTGCAAAAGTTTCTATAGATATGTAAAGAGAAAAAGGTTAGTAAAGACAAATGTAGGTCCCCTGCAGTCAGAATCAGGGGAAGTCATAACGGGGAACAAAGAAATGGCGGACCAATTGAACCAGTACTTTGGTTCGGTATTCACGAAGGAGGATACGAACAACCTTCCGGTTATAAAAGGGGTCGGGGGGTCTAGTAAGGAGGAGGAACTGAGGGAAATCCTTATTAGCCGGGAAATTGTGTTGGGGAAATTGATGGGATTGAAGGCCGATAAATCCCCAGGGCCTGATGGACTGCATCCCAGAGTACTTAAGGAGGTGGCCTTGGAAATAGTGGATGCGTTGACAGTCATTTTCCAACATTCCATTGACTCTGGATCAGTTCCTATGGAGTGGAGGGTAGCCAATGTAACCCCACTTTTTAAAAAAGGAGGGAGAGAGAAAACAGGGAATTATAGACCGGTCAGCCTGACATCGGTAGTGGGTAAAATGATGGAATCAATTATTAAGGATGTCATAGCAGTGCATTTGGAAAGAGGTGACATGATAGGTCCAAGTCAGCATGGATTTGTGAAAGGGAAATCATGCTTGACAAATCTTCTGGAATTTTTTGAGGATGTTTCCAGTAGAGTGGATAAGGGAGAACCAGTTGATGTGGTATATTTGGACTTTCAGAAGGCGTTCGACAAGGTCCCACACAAGAGATTGATGTGCAAAGTTAGAGCACATGGGATTGGGGGTAGTGTACTGACATGGATTGAGAACTGGTTGTCAGACAGGAAGCAAAGAATAGGAGTAAATGGGTACTTTTCAGAATGGCAGGCAGTGACTAGTGGGGTACCGCAAGGTTCTGTGCTGGGGCCCCAGCTGTTTACACTGTACATTAATGATTTAGATGAGGGGATTAAATGTAGTATCTCCAAATTTGCGGATGACACTAAGTTGGGTGGCAGTGTGAGCTGCGAGGAGGATGCTGTGAGGCTGCAGAGCGACTTGGATAGGTTAGGTGAGTGGGCAAATGCATGGCAGATGAAGTATAATGTGGATAAATGTGAGGTTATCCACTTTGGTGGTAAAAACAGAGAGACAGACTATTATCTGAATGGTGACAGATTAGGAAAAGGGGAGGTGCAAAGAGACCTGGGTGTCATGGTACATCAGTCATTGAAGGTTGGCATGCAGGTGCAGCAGGCGGTTAAGAAAGCAAATGGCATGTTGGCCTTCATAGCAAGGGGATTTGAGTACAGGGGCAGGGAGGTGTTGCTACAGTTGTACAGGGCATTGGTGAGGCCACACCTGGAGTATTGTGTACAGTTTTGGTCTCCTAACCTGAGGAAGGACATTCTTGCTATTGAGGGAGTGCAGCGAAGGTTCACCAGACTGATTCCCGGGATGGCGGGACTGACCTATCAAGAAAGACTGGATCAACTGGGCTTGTATTCACTGGAGTTCAGAAGAATGAGAGGGGACCTCATAGAAACATTTAAAATTCTGACGGGGTTAGACAGGTTAGATGCAGGAAGAATGTTCCCAATGTTGGGGAAGTCCAGAACCAGGGGTCACAGTCTAAGGATAAGGGGTAAGCCATTTAGGACCGAGATGCGGAGGAACTTCTTCACCCAGAGAGTGGTGAACCTGTGGAATTCTCTACCACAGAAAGTTGTTGAGGCCAATTCACTAAATATATTCAAAAAGGAGTTAGATGAGGTCCTTACTGCTAGGGGGATCAAGGGGTATGGCGAGAAAGCAGGAATGGGGTACTGAAGTTGAATGTTCAGCCATGAACTCATTGAATGGCGGTGCAGGCTAGAAGGGCCGAATGGCCTACTCCTGCACCTATTTTCTATGTTTCTATGTTTCTATGTTTCTATGTTTCTATGAATGGCCTACTCCTACTCCTAATTCTTATGTTATTTCCTGTGCGGCCGCAGGCCGACCCGCCCACAGTAAGCAGTCTCTCAATCTGGCTGGCTGCGGGCGGGAAGCCAAGGCCTCACATGCAAATCAGGCCCCGCCATTAAAGTCAGTAGGGTCTGCGGCCTTCCGGGTTTCCCAACTGCCTCGGAGCCCCACCCGCAAACCACCTTCCTCCTTAAAATTTCGGCCTTTGCAGCTATTAATAAAGCAAAGGATCACATATGCTTTTTTTAATAGCCTTCTCAACTTATCCTGCCACCTTCAAAGATTTTTGTACATACACCCCTAGGTCTCTGTTTTTGCACTCCCTTTAACATTGCACCATTTAGTTTATATTGCCTCTCCTCATTCTTCCTCCCAAAGTGCATCAACTCACATTTTTCTGTGTTAAATTTCATCTGCCATGTATCTGTTCATTTAACCAGTCTGTTTATGTCCTCCTGAAGTCTGTTACTATCCTCCTCACTTCCAAGTTTTGTGTCATCTTCAAATTTTGAAATTATGCTCTGTGCACCCAAGTCCAAGTCATTAGTTTTGTGTAGGCATGCCTGCTCACTGTGTGATGTGTGTAACACTGTCATGCAACATTGAATGTACCCTTGTACTGTACACAC
Source organism: Pristiophorus japonicus (assembly GCF_044704955.1). NCBI lineage: Eukaryota > Metazoa > Chordata > Chondrichthyes > Pristiophoridae > Pristiophorus > Pristiophorus japonicus. The sequence continues at coordinate 109,882,888 of NC_091977.1, read as the reverse complement.
CTTACCGGTACACTAAAGGGTGCTGTTGCTGGAGACCGAGGGGTTGCCTGCACATGGCAGGTAACCCAATACAAAAAGGAACACACAGCTTGTTGTGAGCACTCAGGAGCTGCTAATAAAGGACTGCAGGTCTGCACAGTTTAAGCACCATCTGTCTCGTGGAGTCATTACTAAAGGTGCCTACATACACTATTATTAATATATATCAAAAAAAGCAGTGGTCCGAACTAATTTTTTATCACAGTGCATGGTCCCTTTAAGGGGCTGCGCGGACCATTCAAAATACGCAGTTTTTGCATTTAAAAGCAGGCAAGACGGCTGCGCGGTTTCCCTGGAGCACTGTGCGGCTCCGCGGCCGCGCAGGGTAAAAGGAACATTGGTCCCAATACGACATTTAAAAAAAGCATTATCTACCGGCGTTAAGCTGCCGAATTTCACGGCCATAAAGGAATCAAGGTTAAGTTATATTAAGCTAAAGGAAAACCCAAACTACTGGATATCTACTAATCTTCTTCTTTAACAGCTCATAGCTGAAAACCAATTAAAAAAAAACTCAATTCATTTTTGATGTAGGGTCAAAAACTTTATAAATTATTTTGAACTAAAAGAGCTAATAATTATGGAGATGTTACTCCATTTGACTAAGAATAATTCTTTGTTTGAATTACAGAGGAGATTGCATAGACATTTAAATATGTACCTCAGACCTACACCGATGGAAATAGTTGCCAAGATTGGATGTAAACAGTAATTAAAATTACTGTATATTATATTCTTTAACTAGTATTGTAGAAACACTATCAAGAATGTGGACAATGCAGGGCTATATTGAGCAGATAAGTTGCTTAAGAAAATGTAACTAGTCCCTCCTAATAATAGGAAAAAAAGTGTTTTACTTAGTACGACGATAGGACTCTTGTGCTTTGACAAAATAGCTGGAGGTCACGAAAAAAGTGTTGATTATATAGATAAATCATGTAATCAATCATATTTTGATTATTAACTGGTAAACATCCTAGAAATTGGATTGGGCCCAAATCAGGACGTGATCCAGTGCAGTGCATGCTGTACGCTGCTAATGAGGCCGGCAGCAGGACCACGCAAACTCATCCACCAGCCTTGTTGGGATAGTATTGACGAGCTGTGGGTGTCATTCACGGCCCCAAAGGTATCTCACAGTTGATCCTGCAAAGTCCTCCTTGTCAGCATCTGAGGACTGGTGCCAAATCTGGGAGACCTGTTCCACAGACTAGACAAGGAACAGCCTGACATAGTCATACTCTCAAAATCATACCTTTCAGTCAACATCCATTGGTGTATCCTATTCCACTGGTGGGAGCTCAGTGATATAAAGTGGGGTGGGAGTGGCCCTGGGAGTACTCAACATTTACTCTGGACCAATGTTCACGCTAAATTACTTTGGGTTTGCAGCCCCTTTAATGGGCTGCGCAGCCCATTCAAATTTCCACACATGCGCAGTTTTTCCATTTAAAAGCCACTGAGCAGGCTGCGGGGAACCTCCAGATGGCTGCGCTGCCACGCGGCTGCACAGCTTAATTGCTCAGGACCCCATGAAGTCTCAATGCTTTAGGTCAAACATGGGCAAGGAAACCTCCTGCTGATTGTCACCTACTGCTCTCCCTCAGCCTGCAATGTTCATCACCAAGACTAGCTTGGTAGTACTACCACTGACCATGCTGGCCAAGTCCTAAAGGACATAGCTGCCAGACTGGGTTTGCAGCAGGATGTGAGAGAACCAACATGAGGGAATAACCTACTTGATGTCATCTTCACTAATCTACCTGTTACAGATGCATCTGTTCATGAAGTACTGTACTGATAGGAGTGACCACCACACAGTCCTTGTGGAGTCCAAGTCCCACCTTCACAGTAAAGACACTCGCCACTGTGTCATGTGACCACCATACTAAGTGGGATAGATTAAAAACAGATGTAGCAGCTCAAAATTGGCTTGGGCTGATAAGTGGCAAGTAACATTGGTACCACACAATTACCAGGCAATTACTGTTTTCAACAAGAGAGACTCTTAACCACCTCCCCTTGACATTCAGTGGCATTACCATCACCAAATCCCCCAACAACATCCACATCCTGGGGGTTGTCATTGACCAGAAACTCAACTGGACCAGCCACATAAATACTGTGGCTACTAGAGCAGATCAGAGGCTGCGTGTTCTGTGGCAGGTAGCTCACCTCCTGATTCCAAAGTCTCTCCACTGCATACAAGCCACCACTCCAGGTCTTGAGCACAAAAATCTAGGCTGACACTCCAGTGCAGTACTGAGAGAGTGCTGCACTGTCAGAGGTGCTGTCTTTCAGATGAGCCGTTAAACTGAGGCCAAATCTGCTCTCTCAAGTGGACATAAAAGATCACATGGCATTATTTCGAAGAAGAGCAGGCCTGGCCAATATTTATCCCGTAATCAACATAACAAGAACAGATTATTTGGTCATTATCACAGTGCTGTTTGTGGGAGCTTGCTGTGTGCAAATTGGCTGCCGCTTTTCCTAAATTACAACAGTGATTACACTTCAAAAAGTACTTCATTGGCTGTAATGCGCTTTGAGATGTCCAGTGGTCGTGAAAGGCGCTATATAAATACAAGTTGTTCTTTCTTCACTGGATGAGTTCTGCTGCAGCACTCAAAAAGCTCAACACATCCACTCCCTCTATCATCAGTGCACTGTGGCTCCAGTGAGTATGATCCAGAGGAGGCATTGCAGCAACTCTCCAAGTCTTCTTCGACAGCATCTCCCAAACCCTCGACCCCCACGACCTAGAAGGACAAGGGCAGCAGCTGCATGGGACCACCATGACCTCCAAGTTCCCCTCCGAATTCCCCTCCAAGTCACATACCATCCTAACCTGAACCCATATCATCATTGCTTTATTGTCAATGGGTCTAAATTTTGGAATTCTCTACCTAACACCATTGTGGGAGTACCTTCACCACATGGACTGCAGTGGGTCAAGTAGAAAACCCACCACCACCTTTTCAAGGGAAAATAAAAATGGGCCTTGGTAGCAACACCATATCCCAAGAAGGAATACAAAACCTTGCTACTATGCTATGGTCACCATTTTCAAAAGCAAACAGACTGACAGGCATTTTGTGGTAGGATACCAGATTTAATAGACGTGGATGGTTTTCTTTGTACTGTACTTATCAAAGCAGGAGTTGCTAGCTTTCCCACTCCAGGCACCCACGGTCAGCATCAAACCTTCTGGGGTCCAGAATAGCACAGTGAAATGCACAGCAAAGTGCTCTCTATTCTGATTCTACAGTGCACCTTAACATGCATTTCAAAAGAGCATTCCTTTGTACATAGAATCACAGAATCATAGGGCCTGAACTTGGTCGACTCTAAGGCCCGCCTATTTCTCAGCGGTCCCCGGGCGGCACATACCTTTTTTCTGCCTGCTGCCTCTGGGGCCAGTCAGGAGCGAGTTTCATGCGGTTATGTCGGCAGCAGCGGCAGGCAGCGGGAATTGGCGGCGGGAAACGGGCATCAGCGGGCAACAGCTGATATGTGCAGACCTCTCAACTCGGAAGATTTCAGAGGCCGTGCACCGCACATGTGCGAGACTTGGGTTATTTTTGTAGTTTCATTTGCCACCTGACGTCATTGTTGAGCCGAATCAGGCTGATGGGACATCTGCGCATGTGCTTAAATTCTGATCACTCCTTTGCACCTGCCAATTGGAGAGGGGAGAGTGTTGGAGATAGAGAGCAACAAAGTATTCAGCAGCCATTCATATAGGCAATTGAAGTGTGGACAAAAAGCTTTAAGGAAGACTGTTAAAACCAGGCCCACAACTCTCTGGTTTAATGATGAAGAACTGGAGGAGCTTGTATCAGAGGTGGAGCGCAGGTATAAAGACCTCACCCGGAAAGCCTCCACCACCCCAATACAGATGCATTTGGAGTGAGATTGGTGAGGCCGTGTCCTCAATGGGCAATTGGCGGGATGGAGACCAGTATAGGAAATGTTGGAATGATGTGTTGGTGTCAGCAAGAGTGAGTAACCATTTATAGGAGCCCTCCCGTACAACTCCAAAAGGTTCTGTGCCAGAAGTGTCTGTGTGTGTGTGGGGCATGAGCAAAAGTGGTCAAGGATGCAACGTTTCTTTCCGCAGAAGAAAAAGCCATCCAAGACAGAAAGTCTGTGAGCCATGGGAGGGGGCCCAGCAGGGGGTCATAGAGTTGATCAGCCTGGAGGAGCGTGCCTTGGCATTGGTGGGTGAGCAACGGCGTGCAACCACAAAGGGTGATGCAGATCCCATTATAGAGCATGATAAGGTTAAACTAATCTCCAGTGTGCGTGACACTCATGTCATGAAAGGTCATGCAACATTAACCCGGTAGGGGTACTGAGGTGAATGATCAGCCATGATCATATTGAATGGTGGTGCAGGCTCGAAGGGCCGAATGGCCTACTGCTGCACCTATTTTCTATGTTTCTATGTAAGTCAAAAGCGTTTTCACGCACACTTTGTCGGCCATTCTTGGTGTGCCCAAGGAGCGATGGAACTCCTTGATGGCGCAATGTGAGATTGGATGGTTCATATGTCATCCTGACAAACCCCACCCTCAGCTATAGAATGAAAAGTTGTCCTCTACTTGCAGATGCTGAGTCAGACAGCAACGAGCAATGCACACCATCCACCTCTGGCACACAAAGGAGAAGTGTTATCTCAAGTTCTCCATCCCCTACGTTGTCACCAGTCCAAGAATCCAACCAACCGGCCCCCTCCCCACCCCACCCGCAAGATTACCCATGTCCACCGCACCCACCTCCGCCACCCAGAGTCAGGAAGACCAGGAGGGAGAAGGGCCCATGACAGAGCCAAATGAGCTCGAGGAGTTGCAAGAGGAAGGCACCAGCTCCTGACATGTGTGCCACCTGCCCGGAGAGCCTCGGCATCGTGGTCCGAATTCATGGGATTCGAAGCGGATGAACCAGGAACAAGTGCCGGCAGGCGCAGAGGCCATGGCGTTAAACCAACCACGATGCATTCACGCACACAGACCCAACAATCACCTGAGGAGATGAAGGAAGGCTCGCGGCCATTAACGAGATAGTGCAGCTGTCGAGGACAAACGCCGAGCTAGGTCGCTATCTGCTGCAGACCATGGCTGGGGTAGCTGCCAGCATTGCGACCTTTGCTCAACACCATACTGACAGCTTGGACCGGCTCATTAGTGTGGTGGAGCGGAGCACAAAGTCTATCGAGGCGATGAGGCAAGCGATGGCTTCTGGCTAGGTCGTGCAAGCCCCCGAGCCCACATCCTCAAGGCTCACAGATCCCGAGGAGCCGGACATGCCGGCTCCATCAATCAAGCCCCCTACCTTTTCGCCAAGATGGACACGTCTGCAGAAATCTGGCTGTCCTCCTGCATAAACTGATCAAGCAGAAGCGGTGAGGGGCAGGGGTACGGCATGCCGTGTTGAAAGCGGAGCGAAGAAGAGGACGAGGGGCCTCACATCAAGGGGGAGAAAAGAGAGGTGGCGGTGGCGGGTAGACGGGTGGATCTTGGTGGTGTATATGCTCATTAGTTATGATGTTCTGTCACTTTTGGAATGCTGCACTTTTCACAAAATTCACATTGTTCACCCACTCTTGGTCAGTGTCTCGATTTTACATAATGTGTGGTGCCTTCTGAGAAACACACAGTTCTCACTCTGGTATTCTGCTGTCTGAGGGATAACTTGTCCTCCACCAATGATTCTTCTGTATAATGGGTCCTGCAATCGGGCCATCTCGCCACGACAAGCAAGAGTCACCAATGCAGGAAGTTTTCCATTCAATGAGAGTCAGTTGAACTACGTGAAGGGCACACATTAAGGCTTGCACTTCACCCAACTTTTTCTCATGCCAAACATCGCGTAGTGGGACCCCTGAGATGACATGTGCATCAGTGAAATTGCAGTCCATTATATGTATTTTTCTGTCTTCCATACCTCATGTCATGCTGTTCTCACTATCACATGCCGAGACCTGCCAGAGCTTCACATCTTCTAACTCTCGCCCATTTTCTCTGACTTAAGATCATTCCATATGCACAGTCACAATCTGTCACTAAAAATCTTCTGCCTGAAAATGGTTTCAAGACTCATGTAGGGCATCTCCATTGAGGCTTTACCATCTTTCAACATTCATTGCCGCTGCCTGACCACACCTTCCCTTCAACCGTCTAATGTAGAATTACATATCTCCACTCTTTGAGGCCCATCACATTACTATTTCTGTGCCACTGTTAATGCCGCTGCATGTGCACACCAGCTAACCTGGCATGCCTTGATGACCCCGAGACGCAGAATGCCCACAATGCTTGGTCTGCCCTCCAGGCCTCCATAACCAGTGTCTGCAAAGAGACACTCGGTCATTCAACCAGAAAACACCAGGACTGGTTTGATGAGAATGATCAGGAGATTCAAGAGCTATTAGATTGCAAGCGCAGGGCATTTCTGAGCCTTAAACAACAACCCAACTCGGGAGCAGCAAAGCAGCATTACAGACAGTGCAAGGCTGAGGTCCAACAAAAAACACGGGACCTAAAGAACAGGTGCTGGATGGAGAAAGCACAGGAGATACAGCAGCTGGCCGAGAGCCATGATGTGCGAGGATTCTTCATCGCAGTCAAGGCCACCTACGGGCCAAACACCCAAGGCCCCACTCCACTGCTAGCAAAGAACGGGGAAACACTCATCAAGGACACCGAGGCAGTCAGGGCCTGCTGGAAGGAGAACTTCGAAGATCTCCTTAATTGAGACTCTGCTTTTGACTCGAGTATTCTCGATTCCATTCCGCAGCATGCTACCCGTCACCACCTCAGTGAGACCGCAACACTGCATGAGGTAGAAAAAGCCATAAGACAGCTTAAAAAAAACAAGGCTACGGGAGCAGATGGAATCCCTGCTGAAGCACTGAAGTATGGCGGAGAGGCACTGCTGGTGCGAATACATGACCTCATCTCTCCCATCTGGAGGGAGGAGAGCATGCCGGGAGATCTTAGAGATGCTGTGATCATGACCATCTTTAAAAAAGGGGACAAGTCCGACTGTGGCAACTACAGAGGAATCTCCCTGCTATCAGCCACTGGAAAAGTCTTCGCTAGAGTCCTCGTCAATCGTCTTTTCCCCGTGGCCGAGGAGCTCCTCCCGGAGTCGCAGTGTGGATTTCGTCCCCTCCGGGGCACAACGGGCATGATTTTTTCAGCACGACAGCTGCAGGAAAAATGCAGGGAACAGCGGCAGCCGTTATACATGCCCTTCTTTAACCTTATAAAGTCCTTTGACACTGTCAACCGTGAGGGTCTATGGAGCGTCCTCCTCAGTGACGGATGTCCCCAAAAGTACATCACCATCCTCCGCCTGCTCCACGTCGACATACAGGCCATGATCCTTACCAATGGATCCATCACAGACCCAATCCACGTCCGGACCAGGGTCAAGCAAGGCTGCGTCATCGCCCCAACCCTCTTCTCAATCTTCCTCGCTGCCATGCTCCACCTCATAGTTGACAAGCTCCCCGCTGGAACTTAACTATAGAACCAGTGGGAACCTGTTTAAACTTCGCCGTCTCCAGGTCAGGTCCAAGACCAACCCAACCTGTGCACACACAGAGGCAGAACTCCAGGACATAGTCGACGTATTTACTGAGGCGTACGAAAGCATGGGCCTTACACTAAACATCAGTAAGACAAAGTTCCTCCACCAGCCTGTCTTCACTGCACAGCACTGCCCCACAGACATCAAGATCCACAGCACAGCCCTGGACAACGTGGATCACTTCTCTTATCTCGGGAGCCTCCTATCAACAAGAACGTGCATTGACGACGAGATCAAAGACCGCCTCTAGTGCGCCAGAGGAAAAGAGTGTTCGAAGACCAGGCCCTTAAAACTGTCACCAAGCTCATGGTCTGCAGGGCCATAGTAATACCAGCCCTCCTGTATGGCTCAGAGACATGGACCATGTACAGTAGACACCTCAGGTCGCTGGAGAAATACCACCAACGATGTCTCCGCAAGATCTTACAAATCCCCTGGGAGGACAGGTGCACCAACATTAGCTTCCTCGTCCAGGCCAACATCCCCAGCATTGAAGCACTGACCACACTTGATCAGCTCCGTGAGCTGGCCACATAATTCGCATGCCAGACGTGACACTCCCAAAGCCAGCGCTCTACTCGGAATTCATCCACGGTAAATGAGCCAAAGGTGGACAGCGGAAACGTTACAAGGACACTCTCAAAGCCTCCCTGATAAAGTGCGAGATCCCCACTGATATCTGGGAGTCCCTGGCCAAAGACCACCCTAAGTGGAGGAAGTGCATCCGGGAGGGCGCTGAGCTCCTCGAGTCTCGTCGCCGAGAGTATGCAGAAATCAAGTGCAGGCAGCAGAAGGTGCGTGTGGTAAACCAGACTCCCCGTCCACCCTTTCCTTCAATCACTGTCTGTCCCACCTGTGACAGAGACTCTGTTTCTCGTATTGAACTGTACAGCCACCTAAGAACTCATGCTAAGAGTGGAAGCACGTGTTCCTCGATTTCGAGGGACTGCCTATGATGATGATGATGTGCACGATACCCGGGATGTGAAGCACTGCAGCGCGCTGAGCGATTCTCCCTGCCACTCGACTCACAGCCAGCTCAGACTAGCTTTTTGCCAGCGGTCCTTCTAGCGGGCGCAGGGCGATCTTAGTCCATGGTGCCTGAGGAAAATCGCAGATTTCCAGCCTCCGGCATGGGTGGGCAGCAACAAGTAGCGCTGGAGAAAACTCCGCAAGGAATCTCCCAGCGGGTGGCACCTGGCAACAGATGGGCGGGACCGGAGGAATTAACCAAAAAAAAACATTTCTGGCGGAAGTTCTCCGGCTGTGGACGGAGCCTCGACCAAGTTTGGGTCCACAGAAATTTACAGCACAGAAGGAGACCATTTCGGCCCATAGTGTCCGTGCAGCCGACCAAGAGCTATCCACTTTCCAGCTCTTGGTCCGTAGCCCTGTAGGTTATGGCACTTTAAGTGCACATCCAGGGATTTTTTTTAAATGTGGTGAGGCTTTTTACTTCTACCATCCTTTCAGGCAGTGAGTTCCAGATGCCCACCACCCTCTGTGAAGAAAATTCCCCTCATATTTCCTCTATACCTCCCCCAAATTACTTTAAATCTATGGCCCCTGGTTGTTGACTCCTCTGCCAAGGGAAACAGGTCCTTCCTTTCCACTCTATCCAGGCCCCTTATAGTTTTATACATCTCAATCAGGTTTCCCCTCGGCCTCCTCTATTCCAAAGAAAACAGACCAAGCATCTCCAATCTTTCCTCATTGCCAAAATTCTCCAGTCCAGGCAACATTTTTTTAAATCTGCTCTGCAGCCTTTCCACTGCAATCACATCTTTCCTGTAATGTGGTGACCAGAACTACACACAGTACTCCAGCTGCGGCCTACCAGTATTTTATACAGTTCAAGCATAACCTCCTTGCTCTTGTATTCCATGCCTCGACTAATAAAGGCAAGTATTCCATATGCCTTCTTAACCACCTTATCTTCCTGGCCTGCTACCTTCAGGGATCTGTGGACCTGCACTCCAATGTCCCTTTGTTCCTCTACATTTTTCAGTATGGTACCATTTAATGTGTATTCCCTTGCCTTGTTAGACCTCCCTAAATGCATTACCTGACATTTATCCGGATTGAATTCCATTTGCCACTGTTCTGCCCCACCTGACCAGTACATTGATATCTTCTTGCAGTCCACAGCTTTCTTCTTCATTATCAACCACACAGCCTATTTTAGTGTCATGTGCAAACTTCTTAAACATACCCCCAACATTCAAGTCCAAGTCATTGATATATACCACAAAAAGCAAGGGACCCAGCACTGAGCCCTGCGGAACCCCACTGGATTCAGCCTTCCAGCCACACACACCAATCAACCATTACCCTTTGCTTCCTGCCTCCAAGCCAATTTTGGATCCAACTTGCCACTTTGCCCCGGATCCCATGGGCTATTACTTTCGTGACCAGCCTGCCATGTGGGATCTTATTAAAAGCTTTGCTAAAATCCATACATACCACATCATACGCACTTCCCTCATCGACCCTCCTGGTTACCTCCTCGAAAAATTCAATCAAGTTAGTCAGACAAGACATTCCCTTAACAAATCCATGCCAATTGGCCTTGATTAATCCATGTCTTTCCAAATGAACATTTATCCTGTCCCTCAGGATTTTTTCCAATAATTTTCCCACCACTGAGGTTAAGCTGACTGGCTTGTAATTACTCGGTCTATTCCTTTCTCCCTTTTTAAACAAAGGTACAACATTAGCAGTCCTCCTGTCCCCTTGCACCACACCTGTAGCCAGAGAAGAGTGGAAAATGATGGTTAGAGCGTCTAATATTTACTCTTTTGCTTCCCTTAACAGTCTGCGATACATTTCATCCAAGCCTGGGGATTTATCCATTTTCAAAGCTGCTAAGCCCCTTAATACTTCCTCTTTCACTATGTTTATCTCATCTAATATTTCACACTCCTCCTCCCTCATTGCAAATTCTGCATTGCTCTTCTCTTTTGTGAAAACGGATGCAATATATTCATTCAGAATCATACCCACAACTTCTGCCTCCACACACAGATTTCTTTTATGGTGTCCAATATGCCCCACTCGTTCTCTAGTTATCCTCTTGCTCTTAATGTATTTATAAAACATCTTTGGATTTTACTTGCCAACATTCTTTCATGCAGTCTCTTGACTTTCCTGCTATCTTTTTTGATTGTACCCCTGTACTTTTTATACTCCTCTAGAGTTTCTGCAGTACTGAGTTCTCGGTATCTGTCATAAGCTTCCCTTTTTTTCTTTATTTTTCCCTGTATGCCCCTTGACATCCAGGGCGCTCGAGATTTGTTAGCCCCACCCTTTTTTTTAAAAAAGGGAACATACTTGCTCTGTACTCTCAGGATCTCCTCCTTGAATGCCTCCCACTGCTCTGACACTGATTTACCATCAAGTAGGCGTTTCCAGTCCACTTTGGCCAAATCCCATCTCAGCTCAGCAAAATTGGCTTTTTCCCAATTGAGAACTTTTTTTCCTGGTCCACCTTTGTCCTTTTCCATAGCTATCCTAAATCTTACTGAATTATGATCACTCGCACCAAAATGCTCTCCTGCTGATACCCGTTCCACCTGCCCCTCTTCATTTACCAAAACCAATTCCAGAACTGCCCCCTCCCTTATTGGGCTTGTTATATACTAGCTAAAGAAATTCTCCTGAATGCATTTTAGGAATTCCGCAACCTCTATACCATTCACACTACTTTTTTCCTAGGTTATATTAGGGTACTTGTAATCCCCCACTATTACAGCTCTATAGATTTTGCACTTCACAGCCAGTTGCCTACATATTTGTTCTTCTATCTCTCTCTGACTGTTTGGGGGTCTATAGTACACTCCCAGTAGTGTGATCGCCCCTTTTTTGTTTTTCAATTCAACACATATGGCCTCATTTGATGACCCCTCTAACCTATTATCCCTTCTCACAACTGCAATTGTCTCTGTAATTAATACTGCGACTCCTCCTCCTTTTATAGCCCCCTCTCTATCCCGTCTGAAAACCCTGTAACCAGGAATGTTGAGCTGCCATACCTGCCCTTCTTTCAGCCATGTCTCAGTAATAGCTATAATACCGTAGTCCCAAGTGGCTATCTGTGCTTTCAGCTCATCTGCCTTATGCCCGATACCTCTTGCATTGTATATACCATTTAGTGGTGCCAAACTCCCTTGTTATCTATTTTCCAGCCCTTATTTCCTCTGACTTCCAAATTCACTTTCTACTTTTCAGCTGCCCAATTCCAGCTTTGTTTCTCTCCCCACTGTATCTATTCTCCAGTTCCCATCCCCCTGCCAGTTTAAGCCCTCCTCAACAGCACTCGTAAACCCTCCCGCGAGGATACTGGTCCCGGCTCTGTTGAAGTGCAACCCGTCCGGCTTGTACAGGTCCCAGCTCCCCCAGAAATGGTCCCAATGCCTCAGGAATCTCAGAATTCTGTTTCTCACTCCAAATATTCTCAATGCGGCTGGGCTCTAAGTGAGATTGACAAATTATGGGGAAATTTACAACTCTAGGTGAGGGAATTTTAACTCCCTCCAGAGTAAATGCAGCAGTAGTGTCCTGAAAATGACATTGGGTCACATCCCACCCGATTTATGCTGGCACTCTGGCCACTCAGGCTCCTGAGAAGGGTGGCCGGAGCACTTGCCTGTTTCAGATGGGAAGCCACGTGTAGTACACAAATTGTGGTCCTATGACATATGTAAAACTCCAATTTGAATTTTAAAAATATACAGAGCATGTGCCACTGACACTTGGCCCAATTCTACCACCATCTGTCTCCAGCGGTCCTTAAAGGGACCGGTGGAGACTGCTCAAAAAAAATCCAAAAGTACTTCTCCCTGCCCCACAAAAAATATTACAGCCCGATGCTAACTCATGCATGGCTCCTCCACTATAATTTCCTACAGCTGTCAATAGTCAGCTACCTGTGCCTGCGCTTCAAAATGGCTCGAGTTTCACTGTGGTTGCACGTTCCCGAAGAGGCCTCGCAAATGCTGGTTCTCGGCGTGCAATGCGCATGTGCCGAGAACCGTTTTTTTCCGATCTGTCAAAATTTCTTTTGACAGTTCGCACGCAGCCCTGCAGGATGGACATCCGCAGAACAGAGATTTGGCTATTTGCCCAAATCCTGCCCAGTGAATGTCCTTCGAACTCTTACGCCTGGTAAAAGTATAGCCTACATTTACCAACGTAAGAGTTTTAAAACATAGAAAAAATAAATGTAATCACTCATTTTTATATTAAAAACCTTGTTCATTGAGGTAAGTTTATTTTTAACCCTACTAAAACACATTAAAAAAACATTTTTTAAATATATTTTTTTCTAAAACATTCAATTTCAATTAATTTTAAATGTGAGGTGTTTTTTTTAATTTATTGTGTTGTGTTTCATGTTTTTAGGGGTATTCTTAGAAACATAGAAATTCGGTGCAGGAGCAGGCCATTCGGCCCTTCGAGCCTGCACCGCCATTCAATAAGATCATGGCTGATCATTCAACCTCAGTACCCCTTTCCTGCTTTCTCTCCATACCCCTTGATCCCTTTGGCCGTAAAGGCTATATCTAACTCCCTTTTGAATATATCTAACGAACTGGCCTCAACAACTTTCTGCGGTAGAGAATTCCATAGGTTAACAACTCTGAGTGAAGAAGTTTCTCCTCATCTCAGTCCTAAATGGCTTACCCCTTATTCTTAGACTGTGACCCCTGGTTCTGGAACTCCCCAGCAACGAGAACATTCTTCCTGCCTCTAACCTGTCCTATCCTGTCAGAATTGTATATGTTTCTATGAGATCCCCTCTCATTCTTCTAAACTCCAGTGGATACTGTCATGTATGTAACCTTTATGCAACAACACTGCAATACTGTATATACGCAAGAAATGCACATCTTGACCACAGGGGGTGAACTTGTGGGAGACACTCCTCACCTGGTCATCCAGGTATATAAAGGGAGGTCCCACACAGGGTCATCACTTCTTGGTCCTGTGAATAAAGGTGCAGGTCAGGGAGTGACCTTGTCCATAGAATGTGCCTCGTGTGGATTTGTGGTATTGTGTAAGGACTTTACAGATACAAGCCCAGTTGATCTAGTCTCTCCTCATATGTCAGTCCTGCCATCCCGGGAATCAATCTGGTGAACCTTTGCTGTACTCCCTCAATAGCAAGAACATCCTTCCTCAGATTAGGAGACCAAAACTGAACACAATATTCCAGGTTTGGCCTCACCAAGGCTCTGTACAACTGCAGTAAGACCTCCCTGTTCCTTTACTCAAATCCTCTAGCTATGAAGGCCAACATGCCATTTGCCTTCTTCACTGCCTGCTGTACCTGCATGCCAAACTTCAATGACTGATGAACCATGACACCCAGGTCTCGTTGCACCTCCCCTTTTCCTAATTTGTCACCATTCAGATAATATTCTGTCTTCCTGTTTTTGCCACCAAAGTAGATAGCCTCACATTTATCCACATTATATTGCATCTGCCATGCATTTGCCCATTCATCTAACCTGTCCAAGTCACCCTGCAGTCTCTTAGCATCCTCCTCACAGCTCACACCGCCACCCAGCTTAGTGTCATCTGCAAACGTGGAGATATAACATTCAATTCCTTCATCTAAATCATTGATAGTAATGGGAGCTTGTAAAAACAGAGTTTCCATTATCAATGAGAATACTACATAGTGATTGGTGGTCCAGGCTCACGTGAATCACGGATACGAATATGTGTTCCCGTATGCTGCACAGTGAATGGGGGCCTCCGACCGGATTCCTACGTTCCTCCAAGACGACCAGGTATTTTCGTTAAAACATTTTAGGTCGGAAGCGTTCGTCCAAAGGAAGCCTCTGACCACAATTTCCCCCCCAATATAGTCACTTCTGCGGGGTGGGGGGGAACGGCGGTGGCTGGGGAGGTACCGATTGCAGATGGAGGGTGTCCTGAGATAGCAGCAGCCCAGATTATCTTTGCAGGTCCTGGAGGAGTCAATATTTTAGCCATTTATAGAGGATCATGGTACAATATTGCAGATCATGGTAAAATACTGCGGATCATGTGCTTCATGTCATGATGTTAATATTAACCACATTTTTCTCTGGCAGTACTTCTGCATCATTGAAGGGCTGTATTCCTATACTTCAGTAAAGCTCAATCTGCCAAGTCTGATTTTCACTGTTATGTTTTGATGATAATAATTCTATGACTCAAAACAGTGACAGGGAAGCTGTATGCAATTCAGCTGAAGCTTAGACCTATTATTATTTGCAGTTCAATAATGTTGCACTTTACTAGGCTATATTTTCAATAAAATGGTTTAGCAAATTCACTGAAGACAGCCAAATGAGGTTAACTGTACAACAGAAAACGCTCTTAAAAGCTTAATTCTTCCAGCAGCTCTGAGAAAGCACAGCAGGGGTTCAGTAACATTTCAGCAATACATTGTCACTGCCACTAGGAATAAAATTAATGTTGGCCAACACCGCCAATGACAATCGTCAAGTTCGGTACTTACAGGTTGTTCTCATACAAGTCCCAACATGTGGTCTTGGGAATTTCCTCAAAATAATTAGTGGCAGATCTGTACTTTAAATGACAGAAGTAATCTTGAGTCCTGACATAGTTTTTAAACTGGAGTGTGGGCAGATACAGCAGTAGCTGCGAGGTCGGGGCGAAGGGGCAGTGAGAGACTGGAGGGATGTGATCGGGGCCCAGGGGAAGTGTGAGTTCAGGGCCAGGGGCCCAGGGGCAGCATGGTCCAGCCCACACTGCTATATGTGTGCGCACTAGGTCCGTGCAGCAGAGCAGGTCTCCAGTCGTCTTGGGTAATCCTTGCCACTGGACCAAGACTAGCTCTGTCAAGCCCGTGTGGTGGCTGGAGGGCAACGGCCACCACATGTTAAAAAAAATCCACACACAGGCAGCTTCCACCCTTCAGGATGTAGTTGAGGACCTGAAATTTTAGGTCCTTCATTGGAACACATGTGAACTTTTCCTTTTTTGGCATGGAAACAAGTCATCCTCGTTTCGAGAGACCGCCTATGGTGATGATGACAACTGCTTCAGCAGTTGAGCTTTCAACCCCTCAGATATTTTTACATTGCAACCTAACAATAACCAACTACTGTTGGCTATTGACATTAAAAGATGTAGAACATGTTGCCTAAAATGAAACACCCTTTTTGACCACATTGTACACCACAAGGTTTTTTAAACTCTTGTTTGATAACTGCTTAAAGGTCTTTGTATTTCAATAGGATTCATCTCTATTAATATGAATTTATTTAGTCACTCCAGTACAGAGGCTGAGGGGCGCGCTTTCGGAGTGGGGTGTGGGGAGGAGTTATGGACGGGAAAGCCGGAAGTACAGGTTTCCTCTATCCCCCTGCAGTTTTAACTACAGGGCATGTTTGATTTTTTTTTCAAATTATATTATAGTCTGTGCCTTAATCGCTACTATGGTAAAGCATTCCATGTCTCAGTAATCCCATGTGAAAATATTACTTCTATCTTCTTCTCTCGGTCTTCTAACTTCCTTTTTTGTTCTTCTTGGGATAATCTTCAGTCTGTGCTCCCTTGTTACAAATGGCAACAATCTTTTCACCGTTTACCCTTTTAAAATATAAATAGATTTTCCCTTAACCATCATCTTTCCAAATTTTTGAGTCCTTTCCATACCTATTGTAGTGTATGGAGAAAGAGTCAGACTGAACACTGAGCTCAAAGTAAAGTGCGACCTTAGTCTTTTATTGCAGGTCTCCAGAGTGCCTCTCCAACCTGTGAAGCCTTCTTAAATACCTGTGCTCCCAAGGGATTATGGTGGCTACAGAGTATATACAAGTCCAGATACGTAACAACATTCCCCCCTAAAGTCAACAGTGTAACTATTTAGAATATGAGTCGATCTGGGGGCCCTTCTTGCCCTGGTTGATCGTCTCGGTGTGAAAGCTGGTGTTGTTGAGTAATTTGTTGGGCCCTCGCTGGGCTGCTGTGCAGCTGGCCTTGCTGGGCTGCCTGGTGTGTTGGGCCCTTCAGGGCTGCTGTGGATAATGGGTTCTGCTTCGTGGTCAACCGTGGTGTCGGTTGCCACTGGTCTGTGTGTTGGGAGATCAAAACAGGTAGGGTCCAAGGTGGGTTGCTCAGGATAGTCCGTGAATCTGAGTTTGATTTGGTCCAAGTGTTTCCGGTGAATGAGTCCATTTGAAAGTTTGACCCGAAACACCCATCTCCCTTCTTTGGCCACAACAGTGCCGGGAAGCCACTTAGGACCTTGCCCATAATTTAACACAAATACAGGATCATTGATTTCAATCTCGCGTGACACATTTGCGCTATCATGGTATGCACTTTGTTGAAGCCGCCTTCTCTCTACCTGTTCAAGTAGATCAGGGTGAACTAACGAGAGCCTTGTCTCAGGTGCTCTTTTCATGAGCAGTTCAGCAGGTGGGATCCCAGTGAGTGAGTGTGGTCTCGTGCGGTAGCTAAGCAGGACTCGGGATAGGCGAGTCTGCAGTGAGCCTTCAGTTACCATCTTCAAGCCTTGCTTGATGGTTTGCACTGCTCTCTCTGCCTGACCATTGGGCGTTGGTTTAAACAGGGCAGATGTGATCTGTTTAATCCCGTTACGGGTCATGAATTCTTTGAACTGAGCACTGGTAAAGCATGGCTCGTTGTCGCTCACCAGGACATCAGGTAAGCCATGTGTGGCAAACATGGCCCGCAGGCTTTCAGTGTTGGCAACGGATATGCTAGCCAACATTATCTCACATTCAATCCATTTGGAGTACGCGTCTACAAACCACAAGGAACATTTTACCCAAGAACGGGCCTGCATAGTCAACTGCGAGCATGTATTACATCTGTGAACGCAGGACTCTAAGTCTGCATCGATGCCGGGCCACCACACATGTGATCTGGCTATCACTTTCATCATTACGATGCCTGGGTGGGTATTGTGGAGGTCATTGATGAAGGTGTCTCTGCCCTTCTTGGGGACCACTACTCGATTGCCCCACAGAAGGCAGTCTGCCTGGACAGACATTTCACCTTTGCGCCACTGGAACAGCTTTATCTCTTCCTGCATTTCCACTGGGACACTGGACCAGCTCCCGTGAAGCACACAGCTTTTGACTAGAGATAACAAGTGGTCCTGGCTTGTCCAGGTTTTGATCTGTCGGGCAGTGACGGATGATTGCTCACTCTCAAATGCTTCCATAACCATGGCTAGATCTGCGGGCTGTGCCATTTCCACCCCCATGGTGGGCAATGGCAGCCTACTGAGAGCATCGGCGCAGTTTTCTGTGCCTGGCAGGTGGCGGATGGCATAGTTGTATGCAGACAATGTGAGCACCCATCTCTGGATGTGGGCCGAAGTGTTGGTATTTATCCCTTTGCTCTCGGAAAACAGGAATATCAGTGGCATATGGTCAGTTTTCAATTCGAATTTTAGCCCAAATAGGTATTGATGCATTTTCTTTACCTCATAAACACACGCTAACGCTTCTTTTTCAATCATGCTGTAGGCTTTCAGCCTTAGACATACTCCTGGATGCATAAGCAACCGGTTGCAATTTCCCAAAATCATTAGCTTGTTGCAATACACATCCGACGCCATATGACGATGCATCACAAGCTAGTACCAAACGCTTACATGGATCATACAACACAAGCAATTTGGTTGAGCATAACAATTTTCTAGCTTTTACAAAGGCATTTTCTTGGCTTTTGCCCCATACCATTCGTTTTCTTTACGCAGCAAGGCGTGCAGTGGTTCTAACAGTGCACTGAGACCCAGTAAGAAGTTCCCAAAATAGTTCAGGAGTCGTAGAAACGACCGCAGCTCCGTCATGTTCTGTGGCCTCGGTACGTTCTCGATTGCCTCCGTCTTCGAATCGGTGGGCCTGATGTCGTCCGCCGTTATTCTTCTCCCCAGGAACTCCACTTCAGGCACCAGGAAAATGTATTTGGAGCGTTTTAACCTGAGTCCCACATGGCTGAGTCGACTAAGAACCTCCTCCAGGTTCTGCAGATGCTCACTTGTGTCCCTACCTGTAACCAAGACGTCATCCTGGAAAACCACCGTGCGCGGGACCGACTTCAGTAAGCTTTCCATGTTTCTCTGGAATATCACCGCCACTGACCGAATTCCCAACGAGCATCTGTTGTAAATGAAAAAACTTTTGTGCGGGTTGATGCAAGTGAGGGCCTTCAATGATTCCTCCAGCTCCTGCGTCATGTAGGCCAAGGTCAAGTCCAGCTTTGTGAAAGTCTTTCCTCCCGCCACCGAAGCAAAAAGGTCGTTGGCCTTTGATAGTGGGTATTGGTCCTGCAGGGAGAAACGATTGATAGTTACTTTGTAATTGCCACAGATTCTGACAGTGCCGTCTCCCTTGAGGACAGGAACGATCGGACTGGCCCACTTGTTGAATTCGATCGGCGAAATGATGCCCTCTCTTTGCAGCCAGTCTAGCTCGATCTCTACCCTTTCTCTCATCATGTACGGTGCTGCTCTCGCCTTGTGATGGATGGGTCGCGCCCCCGGAATTAGGTGGATCTGCACTTTTGCTCCTTGGAACTCCTCGATACCTGGTTCGAACAGCGAAGGGAATTTGTTTAAGATCTGTGCACATGAAGTGTTGTCAGCGGACGAGAGCGCTCAGATGTCCTCCCAGTTCCAGCGTATCTTTCCCAGCCAGCTCCTGCCGAGCAGCGGGGGACCATCACCCGGTACCACCCAGAGTGGTAGCTTGTGTATCGTAGGAGACTTTTACAGTGCTACTGCCAATTACGGGAATCAGTTCCTTTGTGTAAGTTCTCAGTTTTTTGCGAATTGGAGTCAAGTTTGGCCTTTAGGCTTTGCTGCACCACAATTTTTTCAAAGTCTTTTTACTCATAATGGACTGGTTCGCGCCCGTGTCCAGCTCCATTGACACCAGGAGTCCATTTAGTTCAACCTTCAACATTTCGGGGGACACTTTGTAGTAAATGTGTGCACCCCATATACCTCTGCCTCCTCAGTCTGAGGCTCTGGTTCATCGTGATCTGCCGTGGATCTGTCCTCCTCTGCATCACAGTGGTTTGAAGGATTAACAGGATTAGCAGCTCGCCTGCACATTCGTTGGAGGTGTCCCATTGTTCCACAGCCCTTGCAAATGTATCCTTTGAAGCGGCATGAATGGAAACGATGATCACCCCCGCAGCGCCAACAAGGTTTAATGGTCTTGCATTCATCACCCTTGATGGTGGACTCTGAGACATCTGCGGACGTGCGGCTGCTGGCATGTGCGGCCTGCCCTGTACGTTGCGATTTAAAAACAACATCACTTTGTTCACAGTACTTGTAGAAGCACTCGTGTGCTGAGAGATTTGCTTAGTATTGTCACTGGTGGCAATGAACGCCTGGGCTATCGCTATGGCCTTACTCAAGGTTAGGGTCTCTACAGTCAAAAGTTTGCAAAGTATCATTTCATGGCCAATGCCAAGTACGAAAAAGTCTCTGAGCATGTGCTCCAAATGTCCTTCAAATTCGCAACGTCCTGCAAGGCGTCTTAGCTCGGCGACATAACTCGCCACTTCCTGGTCTTCAGACCTTTTGTAGGTGTAGAACCGGTACCTCGCCATCAGAACACTTTCCTTCGGGTTCAGATGTTCCTGGTCCAGTGTGCACAAATCATCGCATGACCCCTGTGTGGGTTTCGCTGAAGCAAGCAGATTTTTCATGAGACCATACGTTGGTGCCCCACAAATGGCAGCGTTCACTTCTCCTTCCAGCTTGTTGGCCACCAAGTATTGGTTGAATCGCTCCATGAAACTTTCCCAATCATCTCCATCCGAAAACTTCTCCAGGATGCCCACTGTTCTCTGCATCGTTGCGGTGGGGTTTGTTATCTGTATCTCGTCGCCAGTTGTTATGTATGAAGAAAGAGTCTGACTGGATACCGTAAGCTCAAAGTAAAGTGTGACCTTAGTCTTTTATTGCAGGGCTCCAGAGCGTCTTTCCAGCCTGTGAGGTCTCCTTAAGTACCTGTGCTCCCAAGGGATTATGGGATAGCTTGGGACTCCAGGGGATGAGCTCTCTGGTGGCTGTAAAAAGTATATACAAATTTACATATATGACAGGACTGTTCAGTCACCTAAGAACTCACTTTTAGAATGGAAGCAAGTCTTCCTCGATTTCAAGGGACTACCTATGATGATGACTGTGGTTGGCCTCAGAGGTTAAAAACCGCCCCTTTCCCAACATAGTGAGTGCATTTCCAGTACCACAGAGTTACCTCCAAAATTTCTCAAGGATCCATCCTTGAACCCCTTTTCTCCCTTACTTACATGCTGCTTCTCGGTGACATCATGTGCAGACAAAAGTCAATGAATAGTGGAATGTTGCAGTACACAAACAGGCCAAATGACCTATCAAGTCTGATCCAGTGTTTTTGTCCACGAGCCACCTAATTTAGGGCTCAATTTTCCCCGGTCATTTGCGCCGTTTTTTTTGGCGTTTTCTTTTTCAAAGTTTCCCCCTGCGATTTGCGCTGGCGTAACTGACTTAGTTCCGATTTTTCTAGGCCTTTTTTTGCGTCGGTTTTTTAAATTTTTCGCAGTTTGGCCAACATTTTTTCGTCCTGGGTCGCCATGTCTGGCCACTCCTGAAAAACCTTCTGGGCACTTAAGGAAATAAGCGCACATTCACAAATCAGCGCTCAAAGACGCCATTATTTTTAAATCAAAGATTTTGGAGGGAGTTAAGAACACTGTCAAAATCAAGAATAATGTTCAACTTTTTTTAATCTGTCAACATAGTAAATGTAAATTTGTTGGATTTCTCTCATTTTTTTTACTCACTCGCACGCCATCATCGAATGTCTTGAAGCAGTGCTGGAGGGGCGTAGCTTTGGCCGGCAAAATCGGCCCCGCACCCAGACACGGGCTTGGCTAGAAAACAAGCCGTCGGAGTGGTGTGGGGTGGACGGTGAAGGAGAGAGCGCGAGATGCCGATCAGAAAGCTTCTGAAGACTAAGTGGCGGGGGGGTGGGGGAAGAGTGGGAGAGAGAAGGGGAGAAGTCATGACTGCAATTAGTTAAGGGGGGGAGGGGGAAGAGAGAAGTCACAAGACCTTGGGTGTGGTCCATGCATACAGACCTTGGGGAGAGAGAGAACTTCCTGCCTGCTTTCCTGTCGTTTTGAGCTTCTTTCAAAGGTTAAATTTAAGTATGGAGGCAATACTGACAATGCCATACCTTGTGTGACCCTTCTACATCATGGTGCTACATAGGAGACAATTGATTCGACGTCATCACATCAGGAACATCAGAGCCCATATGGTGCTGGGCAGGAGGCCTTACCCACCTCGAGTATATCGAGATGGGCGTTCGTACCTTGACCTGAGTGATGCAGACTGTGTCAGAAGGTTGTGTTTCCGCAAAGAAGTTGTAACTGAGATCTGTGAGTTGGTCAAAGCAGACCTACAACTTAGAAGCATCAGAAGGACTGCTTTGTCAGTTGAAGTGAAGGTTACAGCTGCACTTTCATTCTATGCCTCCGGCTCGTTTCAAGCTATAACTGGAGATGTGTGCACCATCTCTCAACATGCATTCGCCAGGTCACGGCTACACTGTATGCGTGGCGGAATTACTTCATAAAGTTCCCCATGACCGCCCAAGCAATCCATGACAGGGCTGTGGGCTTCTCCAGGATTGCTGGCTTCCCAAAGGTACAGGGCTGCATTGATTGTACCCACATCACCTTGCGAGCACCTTTGGAGGGTTCCGAGATGTACAGAAACAGAAAAGGCTTCCACTCATTAATGTACAGCTCGTGTGTGATGACATGCATCATATCATGTCAGTCGATGCAAGATACCCTGGGAGCACCCATGATGTGTTAATCCCACGTGACAGCATTATATCTGCCATGTTTCAGCAGCAGCAGCCAGAAGGGCAGAGCTGGCTACTGGGAGACAAAGGGTACGGCCTCGCCACCTAGTTCATGACGCCCCTACGCGTAACCCGGACGGAAGCTGACCGTGAATACAACCTGTCGCACATTGCGATGCGCAGCATCATGGAGAGGACCATTGGCATCCTGAAACAGCATTTCCGATGCCTGGACCATTCCAGAGGCTACTTGCTGTACTCCCGAGATTGTCGGTCGATTCACTGTTGTGTGCTGCATAACTTAGCCATTATGAGGCTACAGCACCTGATAGTGGAAGACCCACCTGCGGTGAGAGTGGCTGATGATAATGATGTGGAAGATGTAGATGACGAGCAGGAGGAGGAGGAGGAGGATGATGAGGAAGCCATGCACGTGCCTGAGGCCGGAACATGACAGCGGAAGAGGGCGGGCCATCGTGCCCCTTTCACGATTGCTCTAGCCTTGCGCCAGCAGCTCATTCGTGAACGCTTCACTGATGCCTGAGGGCTCAGCGATAACTATTCCACATGGACCATGTTTACTGTTTGGAGCTGTTCCGTAATGTTGTGTTGTGTTGTGTTAATGGAACATGATTCAGTTTTAATGTAAAATATATTTTATTCAAAAGTTTAACAGTGTAAACTTAACTTTAATAAAATTATTCTTGCATCAAGCTTTACTTTAAGATCACTCTTCAAGATCACTTAAAAACTTTAAGATTCCTTACAAACTTTTAAACTTGTAAATTTACATAACTTACAAAAAACTTTTAATTTGGGAACAGTTACAACAGTAACAACAATAATAACAACAACAGCAAAGAAAGGCTGCACCCACCCATCTCTCCTCCACTTTATTCTAAGACCGCCCGCTGCACTTGGTCTTGGATACTCCCCCACCCCTGCCCGCAGGCGATGGCGCAGTGTTTCTGGGCTTGGAACCAAACTTATTCTTTCTAACATCTCGAGTACTGCGCGCCTCTTGAGAGTGGAGGGCGTCGGCGTCAGGTGGCAAGTTGGAGGGCCCGGCTTTGGGCTCTTCAAAGGCTGGTGTGGGATTGGAGTGGGAGTGACAGTTGATTCTGTCAAAGGGCGCGGGGTCTGGGCATGTTCCCTTATTGCAGCAGCTAACTCTACAACATGCCGTCCCTCATGCGTCCCAACAGTGTCTCAACGACCTGCAACATTCCCTCCCTCATGGTCAGTGATGTGGTTTGTACTATCTCTGACATTCCCTCTCTCATGGCCACTATTTCCTCACTGATGGTCCCGGCTATCGTTCCCATTTCTCGTGTCATTGCTGTTATTTCTCCGACAGTCCTGCTAACTCATCACTCACCCCACTGATGGCATCCAGGAGTGATCGGGGGGTGCTAACAGGGCGCGAAAGTGTTTTCATCGCCACACGCAGCGACCCCGTTTTCATCCGCGACATAAATTGGACAGCGCCCCGTGAGGATGCCGCGGGCGATGTCAGTGTCAGCCTCGCGGGTTGCAAACTGGGCTGCATTTCGCTCGTGGGGCAAAATTTAAAAGGGAGGTGCGAGCCGCCACGCGTCGGCATTTTTTTTTGGCTGACTTATCGGTTGGGTCTTTATCTGCCAATTTTGCGGGGTCCGTGCCGAGATTGTGCAGCCCGGCACTCCGTTTTGGTGCTGGGCTGCAACCACGGCACCCCGCATCTCCGGTGGCCGATGGGCCCATCAAGAGCCCATCGCAACGTTCCTCCCTTTTAACAGAATGGGAGGGCCCGTGGAATATGTGTTGCGCATGCTTAGCGCCCCCGAGCCTGCCCCGAGAGGAAGTGGAGCGTGCAACATTGCGCTCCATTTCCTGTGAGGGGTGGTAACCCCAATTTCATTTCTGGGACGGGACTTCTGTGCCGGGCGCAGAATGTCCGGCCTCGGAAAGGTTACTGCCCCTAACAAGGCACTGCAGAATTTCACGGTCTCCAAGTTTTGTTTCGCACTATATCTTCAGGCTGTTTTCATAATTTCCCAGAATAATATTCCAAATTCTAACAGGATTTAAAAACTTGTAAATCTTTGCATTTGATGTGGCCTGCATGATAAGATACTTTTTTAACCAAATAAAATTTACTGATTTAATTGCACAAATCACCCAAAGGTGCAAACAATTAGGAGGCCTTACATTGGCATTTATCCTTCAGCATTAAAACACCAAAATCTGGGGAGGCCAGGATTGGAATAAGGGATAGACCCATGCAGTCCTACCACTTCTCTGCCTGTCAGAATTTACAGCAAATGGTGGGATCAGGTGTATAGCATGGGCAAGCATATTATGATGCCATGCAAAGAAGGAAATTACATAATACAATGTAATTCCTGCTATTTGCACCCTACCATGCCGAACATTCATCGAATCATAGATGGTTACAGCACGGAAGGCCATTCGGCCCATCGATCCCGTGCTGCTCTCTGCAACAGCATTTCACAGCTAGTCCCAGTCCCCCGCCCTTTCCCCATAGCCCTGCAAACTGTTTTCCTTCAGGTACTTATCCAACTCCCATTTGAAAGCCACGATTGAGTCTGCCTCCAGTGCATTCCACATGCTGCACAAAAAAGATGTTCCTCATATTTGGTTCTTTTGCCAATCATCTTAAATCTGTGTCCTCTGGTTCACGACCCCTCTGCCAATGGTAACAGTTTCTCTCTATCTACTTTGCCCAGACCCTCAATCACAGCTCCTCTCTGCTCTAAGGAGAATAACCCCAGTTTCTCCAGTCTATCCACGTTACTGAAGTCCCTCATCCCTGAAGTCATTCTCGTAAATCTTTTCTGCACCCTCTCTAAGGCATTCACATCGTTCCTAAAGTACGGTGCCCAGAATTGAACACAATACTCCAATTGAGACCGAACCAGTGTTTTATACAAGTTCATCACAATTTCCAAGCTTTTGTACTCTGTGCGGCGAAATTTGAGTACTTTGCACCTCCCATTAACATCCGCTGGGGGGGGGGGCATGGCAAAAACAGCGCATCCCAATAAATTGGCCGGGGGCTTTCCAACGGCGCTAACAGATAGCACTTTGTTCGGCTGCGCCCGGTGATGATGACGTCTTCGCCGTGCGCAGCGAGCCGTTATCCACCCGGAAGCTAAATTCGGTCGCGTCCCGTCTTACCGCCTGCCGCTGATAGCTGTCGCATTTCAGTTGGGAGTCAGCTGCAGGAGCACCATTTAAAGGCACCATATTTAGAAAGAAATGTTGTCAACCATTACTGTGACTAGCTTACTAACACATAGACACGCAGGCTGTTTGACAGATTTGAGCGATTTTCAGTTGAAGAGGTCTTCTGGCCCTTAAACATCCCTGTCTTTCATTGAGGGCAGATTTGAAACAACAACATTGATATAGTTTCACGGGAGCTGTGTTGGCACTCGACCTCCTGCTCCGACTTCACCATCGGAGGCAACTGAGGCAGAGAGACAGGCAGAGAGACTTTCTACAGGTACATAAAAAGGAAAAGAGTGGCTAAAGTAAATGTTGGTCCATTAGAGGATGAGACTGGGGAATTAATTAATGCAAAGATGTTGAACAATATTTTGTATCAGTCTTCATGGTAGCAGACACTAAAAGCATCCCAATAGTGGATAATCAAGGAGGGAGGAACTTAATACATTCACTATCACTAATGAAGTAGTAAGGAGGAGGCGGGAGCTCGGAGCAGCGCGAGTCCAGGGTCGGCGAGAGGCCTATAAAGGCCAGCGGGAGTCGAGCAGTCAGTCGAGGAGGCGGGAGCTCGGAGCAGCGCGAGTCCGGGGTCGGCGAGAGGCCTATAAAGGCCAGCGGGAATCGAGCAGTTCGAGCAGGTTGAGGAGGCGGGAGCTCGGAACAGCGCGAGTCCGGGGTCGGCGAGAGGCGTACCGATGCAGCTACAGGGAGAAGGCAAAGAAACAAAGGTGACGTCACAGCCTAGGGGTTAAGTGATTGGCTGGTGATTGGTGAGTAGTTTTTCTTTTTCTTTTTATATTAGTCAGTAACTTTTAACATTGTTGTTGCCAATTTAAGTGTATCTAAGGGTTAAGTCAATGGCAGGAGAGCTTGGTCGGGTGTTATGCTCCTCCTGTACCATGTGGGAACTCAGGGACACTTCCGGTGTCCCTGACGACTACGTGTGCGGGAAGTGTGTCCACCTCAAGCTCCTGACAGACCGCGTTGCGGAGTTGGAGCTGAGGGTGGATTCGCTCTGGAGCATCCACGATGCTGAGAATGACGTGAGTATCACGTGTAGTGAGTTGGTCTTACCGCAGGGAAAGGGTCCACAGCCAGCTAGGGAATGGAAGACCAGCAGGAAGAGTAGTGCAAGGAAGGTAGTGCAGGGGTCCCCTGCGGTCATCCCCCTGCAAAACAGATACACTGCTTTGGGTACTGTTGAGGGGGATGACTCATCAGGGGAGGGCAGCAGCAGCCAAGTTCATGGCACCGTGGCTGGCTCTGCTGCACAGGAGGGCAGGAAAAAGAGTGGGAGAGCTATAGTGATAGGGGATTCAATGGTGAGGGGAATAGATAGGCGTCTCTGCGGCCACGACCGAGACTCCAGGATGGTATGTTGCCTCCCTGGTGCAAGGGTCAAGGATGTCTCGGAGCGGGTGCAGGACATTCTGAAATGGGAGGGAGAACAGCCAGTTGTCGTGGTGCACATTGGTACCAACGACATAGGTAAAAAAAGGGATGAGGTCCTACGAAACGAATTTAAGGAGCTTGGAGCTAAATTAAAAGGTAGGACCTCAAAAGTAGTAATCTCGGGATTGCTACCAGTGCCATGTGATAGTCAGAGTAGGAATCGCAGGATAGCGCAGATGAATACGTGGCTTGAGCAGTGGTGCAGCAGGGAGGGATTCAAATTCCTGGGGCATTGGAACCGGTTCTGGGGGAGGTGGGACCAGTACAAACCGGACGGTCTGCACCTGGGCAGGACTGGAACCAATGTCCTAGGGGGAGTGTTTGCTAGTGCTGTTGGGGAGGATTTAAACTAATATTGCAGGGGGATGGGAACCAATGCAGGGAGACAGAGGGAAACAAAAAGGAGGCAAAAGCAAAAGACAGAAAGGAGATGAGGAAAAGTGGAGGGCGGAGAAACCCAAGGCAAAGAACAAAAAGGGCCACTGTACAGCAAAATTCTAAAAGGACAAAGGGTGTTAAAAAAACAAGCCTGAAGGCTTTGTGTCTTAATGCAAGGAGTATCCGCAATAAGGTGGGAGAATTAATTGTGCAAATAGATGTTAATAAATATGATGTGATTGGGATTACGGAGACGTGGCTCCAGGATGATCAGGGCTGGGATCTCAACATTCAGGGGTATTCAACATTCAGGAAGGATAGAATAAAAGGAAAAGGAGGTGGGGTAGCATTGTTGGTTAAAGAGGAGATTAATGCAATAGTTAGGAAAGACATTAGCTTGGATGATGTGGAATCTATATGGGTAGAGCTGCAGAACACCAAAGGGCAAAAAACATTAGTAGGAGTTGTGTACAGACCTCCAAACAGTAATAGGGATGTTGGGGAGGGCATCAAACAGGAAATTAGGGGTGCATGCAATAAAGGTGTAGCAGTTATAATGGGTGACTTTAATATGCACATAGATTGGGCTAGCCAAACTGGAAGCAATACGGTGGAGGAGGATTTCCTGGAGTGCATAAGGGATGGTTTTCTAGACCAATATGTTGAGGAACCAACTAGGGGGGAGGCCATCTTAGACTGGGTGTTGTGTAATGAGAGAGGATTAATTAACAATCTCATTGTGCAAGGCCCCTTGGGGAAGAGTGACCATAATATGGTGGATTTCTGCATTAGGATGGAGAATGAAACAGTAAATTCAGAGACCATGGTCCAGAACTTAAAGAAGGGTAACTTTGAAGGTATGAGGCGTGAATTGGCTGGGATAGATTGGCGAATGATACTTAGGGGGTTGACTGTGGATGGGCAATGGCAGACATTTAGAGACCGCATGGATGAATTACAACAATTGTACATTCCTGTCTGGCGTAAAAATAAAAAAGGGAAGGTGGCTCAACCGTGGCTATCTAGGGAAATCAGGGATAGTATTAAAGCCAAGGAAGTGGCATACAAATTGGCCAGAAATAGCAGCGAACCTGGGGACTGGGAGAAATTTAGAACTCAGCAGAGGAGGACAAAGGGTTTGATTAGGGCAGGGAAAATGGAGTACGAGAAGAAGCTTGCAGGGAACATTAAGGTGGATTGCAAAAGTTTCTATAGGTATGTAAAGAGAAAAAGGTTAGTAAAGACAAACGTAGGTCCCCTGCAGTCAGAATCAGGGGAAGTCATAACGGGGAACAAAGAAATGGCAGACCAATTGAACAAGTACTTTGGTTCGGTATTCACTAAGGAGGATACAAACAACCTTCCGGATATAAAAGGGGTCAGAGGGTCTAGTAAGGAGGGGGAACTGAGGGAAATCTTTATTAGTCGGGAAATTGTGTTGGGGAAATTGATGGGATTGAAGGCCGATAAATCCCCAGGGCCTGATGGACTGCATCCCAGAGTACTTAAGGAGGTGGCCTTGGAAATAGCGGATGCATTGACAGTCATTTTCCAACATTCCATTGACTCTGGATCAGTTCCTATGGAGTGGAGGGTAGCCAATGTAACCCCACTTTTTAAAAAAGGAGGGAGAGAGAAAACAGGGAATTATAGACCGGTCAGTCTGACCTCAGTAGTGGGTAAAATGATGGAATCAATTATTAAGGATGTCATAGCAGTGCATCTGGAAAATGGTGACATGATAGGTCCAAGTCAGCATGGATTTGTGAAAGGGAAATCATGCTTGACAAATCTTCTGGAATTTTTTGAGGATGTTTCCAGTAAAGTGGACAAAGGAGAACCAGTTGATGTGGTATATTTGGACTTTCAGAAGGCTTTCGACAAGGTCCCACACAAGAGATTAATGTGCAAAGTTAAAGCACATGGGATTGGGGGTAGTGTGCTGACGTGGATTGAGAACTGGTTGTCAGACAGGAAGCAAAGAGTAGGAGTAAACGGGTACTTTTCAGAATGGCAGGCAGTGACTAGTGGGGTGCCGCAAGGTTCTGTGCTGGGGCCCCAGCTGTTTACATTGTACATTAATGATTTAGACGAGGGGATTAAATGCAGTATCTCCAAATTTGCGGATGACACTAAGTTGGGTGGCAGTGTGAGCTGCGAGGAGGATGCTATGAGGCTGCAGAGTGACTTGGATAGGTTAGGTGAGTGGGCAAATGCATGGCAGATGAAGTATAATGTGGATAAATGTGAGCTTATCCACTTTGGTGGTAAAAGCAGAGAGACAGACTATTATCTGAATGGTGACAGATTAGGAAAAGGGAAGGTGCAACGAGACCTGGGTGTCATGGTACATCAGTCATTGAAGGTTAGCATGCAGGTACAGCAGGCGGTTAAGAAAGCAAATGGCATGTTGGCCTTCATAGCGAGGGGATTTGAATACAGGGGCAGGGAGGTGTTGCTACAGTTGTACAGGGCCTTGGTGAGGCCACACCTGGAGTATTGTGTACAGTTTTGGTCTCCTAACTTGAGGAAGGACATTCTTGCTATTGAGGGAGTGCAGCGAAGATTCACCAGACTGATTCCCGGGATGGCGGGACTGACCCATCAAGAAAGACTGGATCAACTGGGCTTGTATTCACTGGAGTTCAGAAGAATGAGAGGGGACCTCATAGAAACGTTTAAAATTCTGACGGGTTTGGACAGGTTGGATGCAGGAAGAATGCTCCCAATGTTGGGGAAGTCCAGAACCAGAGGTCACAGTCTAAGGATAAGGGGTAAGCCATTTAGGACCGAGATGAGGAGAAACTTCTTCACCCAGAGAGTGGTGAACCTGTGGAATTCTCTACCACAGAAAGTAGTTGAGGCCAATTCACTAAATATATTCAAAAGGGAGTTAGATGAAGTCCTTACTACTCGGGGGATCAAGGGTTATGGCGAGAAAGCAGGAAGGGGGTACTGAAGTTTCATGTTCAGCCATGAACTCATTGAATGGCAGTGCAGGCTAGAAGGGCTGAATGGCCTGCTCCTGCACCTATTTTCTATGTTTCTATGTTTCTATGTTTCTATGTACTTGGTAAAATAATGAGACTAAAGGTGGGCAAGTCCCCCGGACCTGTTGGCTTACATCCTAGGTTCTTTAAAGAAGTGGTTGCAGAGATAGTGGACGTATTGGTTATAATCTACCAAAATTCCCTGGATTCTAGGGCAGTCCCAGCGGATTGGAAAACCTCAAATGTAACACCCCTATTTAAAAAAGGAGGCAGACAAAAAGGAGGAAACTAAAGACCAGTTAGCCTAATACCTGTCATTGGGAAAATGCTGGAGTACATTCTTAAGGAAGCAGTAGCGGGACATTTGGAAAAACATGATTCAATCAAGCAGAGTCAGCATGGTTTTATGAAAGGGAAATCATGTTTGACAAATTTGCTGGAGTTCTTTGAGGATGTAATGAGCAGGGTGGATAAGTGGGAGCCAGTGGATGTGGTGTATTTGGATTTCCAGCAGGCATTCGATAAGGTGCCACATAAGAGGTTACTGCACAAGTTAAAAGCTCATGGGGTTGGGGGTAATATATTAGCATGGATAGAGGATTGGCTAACTAACAGAAAACAGAATCGGGATAAATGGGTCATTTTCCGGTTGGAAAACAGTGACTAGTGGGGTGCCGCAGGGATCGGTGCTGGGTCCTCAACTATTTACAATCCATATTAATGACTTGGATGAAGGGACCAAGTGTAATGTAGCCAAGTTTGCTGATGATACAAAGATGGGTGGGAAAGCAAATTGTGAGGAGGATACAAATAATCTGCAAAGGGATATAGACAGGCTATGTGTGGCAAAAATTTGGCAGATGGAGTATAATGATGACACAAATAATAGAAAAGTAAATAATTTAAATGGAGAAAAATTGCAAAGTGTTGCAGTACAGAGGGATCTGGGGGTCCTTTGCATGAAACACAAAAAGTTAGTATGCAGGTACAACAGGTAATCAGGAAGGCAAATGGAATGTTGGCTTTTATTGCAAGGGGGATTAGAGAATAAAATCAGAGAAGTCCTGCTACAACTGTACAGGGTACTGGTAAGGCCACACCTGGAGTACTGCATACAGTTTTGGTCTCTGTATTTAAGGAACAACATACTTGCATTGAAGACTGTTCAGAGAAGGTTCACTAGGTTGATTCTAGAGATGAGGGTTTGACTTATGAAGATAGGTTGAGTAGGTTGGGCCTCCTATACACATTGGAGTTTAGAAGAATGAGAGGTGATCGTAT
The DNA here is from genome assembly GCF_044704955.1 of Pristiophorus japonicus. NCBI lineage: Eukaryota > Metazoa > Chordata > Chondrichthyes > Pristiophoridae > Pristiophorus > Pristiophorus japonicus. The sequence goes on along the minus strand of NC_091977.1, from coordinate 109,851,057 downwards.
TAAAACATATAAGATAATGAGGGGGCTCGACAAGGTGGATGCAGTGAGGATATTTCCACTCATGGGGAAACTAAAACTGGGGGACATAGTCTCAGAATAAGGGGCCGTCCATTTAAAATTGAGATGAGGAGAAATTTCTTCTTTCAGAGGGTTGTAAATCTATGGAATTCTCTGCCCCAGAGAGCTGTGGAAGCTGGGTCACTGAATATAGTTAAGGTGGAGATAGACAGATTTTTGAGCGATAAGGGAGTAAAGGGTTATGGGGAGCGGGCAGGGAAGTGGAGCTGAGTCCATGATCAGATCAGCCATGATCTTATTGAATGGCCGAGCAGGCTCGAGGGGCTAAATGGCCAACTCCTGCTCCTATTTCTTCTGTTTTTCTTATGTTCTTATGCAAGACAGGGAAGAAAGACAGGGAAGAAAGACGGGAAAAAAGACAGCAAAATATGGCCAGAGGGAGGAGCCCAACAGGACTGTCAACAGGAGACCTTACCCTCCCAGGGTATTCCGGCAGCAGTTCTCCTACATCAATTTCACTGAGCAAAAGTGTGTTCGAAGGCTGCACTTCAGCAAGGACATGGTCATAGAGCTCTGCCATCTGCTGCAACCAGACCTCGACCAGGGTGAGGACGGCTCTCTCAGAGGCAGTCTAGGTCATCATTATGCTCAATTTCTATGCCAATGGATTCTTCCAGTGTGTAACAGGAGACATCTCCAACATCTCCCAGTTTGCCGTCCATTGCTCCATCCGTGAGGTCACAGATGGTCAGTACAGGAGGAGAAGGGAATACATTTCCTTCCCCATGACCAGAGAGTAGCAGTTGGAGCATGCATATGGCTTTGCCAGCATAGCGGGCTTCCCCCAAAATGCAGGGCGCTATTGACTGCACCCACGTCGCTTTGCGAGCATCGCATCACAATCCTGAGATCTTCCATAACTGCAAAGGCTACCACTCATTGAAAGTGCAGTTGGTGTACGACGACACACGCCGAATCCTCACCGTCAATGCCCGCTGTCCTGGCAGGAGCCACGATGCATTCATACTGTGCCAGCTCTCTTCTAGCCACCACATCAAGCTCAGGCCAGGCTGGATGGTCGGAGACAAGAGCTATCAGCTCTCCACCTGGCTCATAATTCCCCTCACAACCCCAACACTCTTGACCAGCACTCATGTAATGAGAGCCATGTCACCACCAGGAACATCATTGAGCAGACCATCAGAGTGGTCAAGCAATGGTTCCACTGCCTTGACCGCTCAGGAGGAGTCCTCCAGTACTCGGCTGAGCGGGTGTCCCTATGTCGTTGTCTGCTGCATGCTGCACAACTTGGCCATCATGAGGGTGCAGCCATTGTCACCAGGCATAGCTCCACCACCTCAGTCTCATCAGACTTCGGTTCCATTGAATTCCATCACAGTTCCCGGTTCCTCTGGATACCCTCATCAGCACATCAATTTTCTCTTCCATACTACAGCCTCAAAACTGAAAAGCGTGACACCACCAAAGATGAAACATTGGCAATTCCAATTTATATCATAACATTTAAGAGTGCCATAAAGAACAAATATATTTAACAATCACTCCTGTGCATTTCCTTACATCCTCACTTCACACCCAGTTTAACTATTCTACAGCTCCTACACAGTATGTCCCCTGTGGCTGCAGCACGGCTGGTGGAAGGCCGCTGTGTATCAGGGCCAGAGACTACAGATGGCCTTGTAGGATGCTGGAAGGCCCGGCTGTAGACGGCACCACCTCCGGTTGGCCGGCGGCAGTCTGGGCTGGCTGGGTAACAGGCAACGACAAGTGCAATGGCGAGCTCAGGAATGCCATTATCCTGAGAGAGGACGGCAGGTTCCTGCTCCACTGACCCACTACCACTCCTCCGGGGCAGCATCTCAACATCCCCACTAATCTGATGGAGCATAGACTGGTGGGCTGCTGAGACACCATGAGATCATCAGTGGACTGTGGTGGACCCAGCGGCGATGGCAGCAGTCAGAGCACGTGTGGCATCTAGCTGAGGCTGCATGACAGCAGTCTAAGACATGATGCCAGCAGTCATTGACTGCATGACAGCACCAAGACGTTGCATGGCATCCAGCTGAGACTGCATGACAGCAGTCTGAGATTCAATGCCATCAACCATTGTCTGCATTACAGCACAAGACGTTGCATTGCGCCACATTCTCTCTGGGAGTCCACTATCGTCTGCAGACTGGAAGTGATGGGCTCCGTAAAGCTCTGTGCAATGCTGGAGGCGGACTCCTCCATGCTCCTTACCATAGCAGAGAGGCTCTCAGGCACCCTTGCCATTGCACCTATCATGTCAGAGTGCATGGCCATCACCCTTCTTGTGAATGCCTCTCCATCGAGGTCCTCATCTGAGTCCTGTGCAGCAGAACTCGCGCCCAAACGGGGCATGACCGAATTTCACCCCCTATACCTCGACTGATGAAGCTCAGGATCCCATAGGTTACTTTAACTGCTTTGTGCACACATACCGCCAGGCCTCTCTGTTCGTGCACCCCCCTTTAGGATTGTACCATTTTGTTTATATGTCCTTTCCTCATTCTTTCTACCAAAATGTATCACTTCACACTTTTCTACGTTAAATTTCAACTGCCACATGTCTGTCCATTTCACCAGCCTGTCTATGTCCTCTTGAAGTCTATCACTATCCTCCTCACTGTTCACTATACTTCCAAGTTTTGTGTCACCTGCAAATTTTGAAATTGTGCCCTGTACATCCACGTCCAAGTCATTAATGTTATATATGCAGACTATAGATATACTCTCTGTGTAGTCACTGTAAAGTTGCATGAGATGGAGACTTTTTATCTGATGTACTTGCAATAAGGTTTACACTGTGTATATATTATGCTGGCACCACTAGAGGGTGCAACTGGTGGAGACCAGGATTTCCTGCCCCTGTGGCAGAGGCTGTCCACTAGAGAGCACTGCGGTGGGAGACCTGAGGGTCACCTGCATAGGTGTGCAGGGCCCAGTATAAAAGGCTTCCCACCATGCTTGTGCCTCACTCTGGAGTTACAAAAAAAGGACCAAGGTCACTACAGTTTAAGTGCAACAGATTGCCTCGTGGAGTCGTTCATAAGTGCATTACAGATATAACAACTGGCGACGGGAATACGGACTTTCACGTGATTATGGCTACCTTTGGCACACTAAAAGACTTCGCAGAGGGTGATGATCGGGATGCCTTCACGGAATGGCTCGAGCAATATTTCATGGCAAGCGACCTGGCAGGGGAGACGGACATATTGGTGGAGAAGCACAAGGCTATATTGCTGACCAGTTGTAGGCCCGAGGTCCACTGCCTCGTCAGGGACTTGCTGGTACCCACGAAGGCCAAGGATAAGACATACGATGAACTGACTGAACTAATTCGTGACCAACTAAAAGAAAAACAGAGCAGGCACAGATTCTACACTCACCGCAGACCTGAGGGCCAGAAGATTGCAAAATATGCTGCCGACCTCAGGAGACTTGCGGCACCGTGTGATTTCAGCGCACACCTCAACGAAGCATTGCGAGACATCTTCGTTATGGGAATTGGCCACGAAAGCCTCCTTCACAAGCTATTATCTGCCGACACCACAGTCAACCTGCAGAAGGCAATCAGCATCAGTCAGGCATTCATGATCTCGACCTGCAGCACCAAGCAAATTATTCATCCTGTGGACTCAAACCTGGCAAGTACTGTCCACAGAATGGTGCCTTTCACAGGCAAGACTGTAGAACGTGGCTCTGCCCAGGGCAGAGAGCACAGACCTCAGGGTTCCAGAACTCAGAGTCTGCCAAGGGGTGCTAATCGAGTAGCACCATGCTGGCGTTGCAGAGGAAACCATAGCGCTCACCAGTGTTGGTTTGCTGAGTGCGTATGCAATGCCTGTAACATGAAGGGCCACCTCCAGCATATGTGTAAAAGAAATACAACTCACTGTCTAGCAGAGGAGTCGGTAGATGACTTTGAATCCAGCGGGGAGTATGATGATTTGGCCAGAGAGGCAGCTCAGCCCCAAGAAGTGTATGGAGTGTATACCTGCACCACAGATTGTCATCCAGTAAAGATGGAAGTCGAGATAAATGGCGTTCCAGTCTTCATGGAAGTGGACACGGAGAGCGAGCCAGTCAGTGATGAGCCAGGATGCCTTTGAGAGGCTATGGAACGAAAAACGACCCGAGCTGGTTCCAGTACAGGAAAAGTTGCGCACCTACACCAAGGAGCTGATCCCTAATCCATAATGGCTTGGTGCACAAGTTACCTCTCTGGATTGTTGCAGGTGATGATCCAACGCTACTCGGAAGGTGGTGGATGGGGAAGATCCAGTGGAAATGGGAAGACCTCTTCACTCCAGCAATCTATGTCCCCCATGCTCAGAGGCAAAGCAAAACCTCACCTTCACTTGGGCCAGGCACCAGAGAACAGACCAGTGCAGCACCTGAAGCACAGACTTTCCATCACGACTGCGTGGCAATGATCCAACTGGAACGACCTAAAAGTACCTTCCCGGCTCCAGTGGCAGGACTCCTGGGGAGGAAGATGGAATTCACAGGCACTCTTCCAGCTTTTGTGGCAGAATCATGGGAGAAAAGTATCAAGGCAGTTGACCTCGAGGACAGAGGCAAGATGGCGTCCCTGCTGCAGCGAGGTGCAGTGTGGCTGAAAAAAAAGATGGCCGCGGCCATATCACAAGGTGCAACGCTGAGGCACCAATACGTGGTGTCTAACAATAGATTTGATTGGGGTCAAGCCAGCAGCTTCGGCGGCAGTCGGGAGCAGCGTCGGAGGTGCGTGGAGAGGCCTATAAAAGGCACAGCAGGGAGTCCGGGGCCCAGCGTTGGCGGCAGTCGGGAGCAGCGTGAGGAGGTGCGTGGAGAGGCCTATAAAAGGCACAACAGGAGTCCGGGGCCCAGCATCGGCAGCAGTCGGGAGCAGCGACGGAGGTGCGTGGAGAGGCCTATAAAAGGCGTACTTGTGCAGCTACAGGGAGAAGGCAAAAAGGAAGTAGAAAGAAACAGAAAGGTGACGTCACAGCCAAAGGGGTAAGTGATTGGCTGGTAATTGGTGAGTAGTTTTTCTTTTTTCTCTTCTATAACAGTGAGTAAACTTTAGCATTCTTGTTGCTTATCTAAGGGTTAAGTCATGGCAGGACAGCTCGGTCACGTGTTATGCTCCTCCTGTACCATGTGGGAACTCAGGGACAACACTAGTGTTCCTGACGACTACATGTGCGGGAAGTGTATCCGCCTCCAGTTCCTGACGGACCGGGTTGCGGAGTTGGAGCTTAGGGTGGATCCATGATGCTGAGAATGACGTGAGTAGCACATGTTGCGAGTTGGTCGTACCGCAGGGAAAGGGTCCACAGCCAGATAGGGAATGGAAGACCAGCAGGAAGAGCAGTGCAAGGAAGGTAGTGCAGGGGTCCCCTGTGGTCATCCCCCTGCAAAACAGATACACTGCTTTGGGTACTGTTGGGGGGGGATGACTCATCAGGGGAGGGCAGCAGCAGCCAAGTTCATGGCACCGTGGGTGGCTCTGTTGCACAGGAGGGCAGGAAAAAGAGTGGGAGATCGATAGTGATAGGGGATTCAATTGTAAGGGGAATAGAAATGCTTTTCTGCGGCCGCAACCGAGACTCCGGGATGGTATGTTGCCTCCCTGGTGCAAGGGTCAAGGATGTCTCGGAGCGGGTGCAGGACATTCTAAAAAGGGAGGGAGGACAGCCAGTTGTCGTGGTGCACATTGGTACCAACGACATAGGTAAAAAAAAGGGATGAGGTCCTACGAAACGAATTTAAGGAGCTAGGAGTTAAATTAAAAAGTAGGACCTCAAAAATAGTAATCTCGGGACTGCTACCAGTGCCACGTGCTAGTCAGAGTAGGAATCGCAGGATAGCGCAGATGAATACATGGCTTGAGCAGTGGTGCAGCAGGGAGGGATTCAAATTCCTGGGGCATTGGAAATGGTTCTGGGGGAGGTGGGACCAGTACAAACCGGACGGTCTGCACCTGGGCAGGACCGGAACCAATGTCCTAGGGGGAGTGTTTGCTAGTGCTGTTGGGGAGGAGTGAAACTAATATGGCAGGGGGATGGGAACCAATGCAGGGAGACAGAGGGAAACAAAAAGGAGACAAAAGCAAAAGACAGAAAGGAGATGAGGAAAAGTAGAGGGCAGAGAAACCCAAGGCACAGAACAAAAAGGGCCACTGTACAGCAAAATTCTAAAAGGACAAAGGGTGTTAAAAAAACAAGCCTGAAAACTTTGTGTCTTAATGCAAGGAGAATCCGTAATAAGGTGGATGAATTAACTGTGCAAATAGATGTTAACAAATATGATGTGATTGGGATTACAGAGACGTGGCTCCAGGATGATCAGGGCTGGGAACTCAACATCCAGGGGTATTCAACATTCAGGAAGGATAGAATAAAAGGAAAAGGAGGTGGGGTAGCATTGCTGGTTAAGGAGGAGATTAATGCAATAGTTAGGAAGGACATTAGCTTGGATGATGTGGAATCTATATGGGTAGAGCTGCAGAACACCAAAGGGCAAAAATAGTTAGTGGGAGTTGTGTACAGACCTCCAAACAGTAGTAGTGATGTTGGGGAGGGCATCAAACAGGAAATTAGGGGTGCATGCAATAAAGATGCAGCAGTTATAATGGGTGACTTTAATATGCACATAGATTGGGCGAACCAAACTGGAAGCAATATGGTGGAGGAGGATTTCCTGGAGTGCATAAGGGATGGTTTTCTAGACCAATATGTTGAGGAACCAACTAGGGGGGAAGGCCATCTTAGACTGGGTGTTGTGTAATGAGAGAGGATTAATTAGCAATCTCGTTGTGCGAGGCCCCTTGGGGAAGAGTGACCATAATATGGTGGAATTCAGCATTAGGATGGAGAATGATACAGTTAATTCAGAGACCATGGTCCAGAACTTAAAGAAGGGTAACTTTGAAGGTATGAGGCGTGAATTGGCTAGGATAGATTGGCGAATGATACTGAAGGGGTTGACTGTGGATGGTCAATGGCAGACATTTAGAGACCGCATGGATGAACTACAACAATTGTACATTCCTGTCTGGCGTAAAAATAAAAAAGGGAAGGTGGCTCAACCGTGGCTATCAAGGGAAATCAGGGATAGTATTAAAGCCAAGGAAGTGGCATACAAATTGGCCAGAAATAGCAGCGAACCCAGGGACTGGGAGAAATTTAGAACTCAGCAGAGGAGGACAAAGGGTTTGATTAGGGCAGGGAAAATGAAGTACGAGAAGAAGCTTGCAGGGAACATTAAGACGGATTGCAAAAGTTTCTATAGATATGTAAAGAGAAAAAGGTTAGTAAAGACAAACGTAGGTCCCCTGCAGTCAGAATCAGGGGAAGTCATAACGGGGAACAAAGAAATAGCGGACCAATTGAACAAGTACTTTGGTTCGGTATTCACTAAGGAGGACACAAACAACCTTTCGGATATAAAAGGGGTCAGAGGGTCTATTAAGGAGGAGGAACTGAGGGAAATCCTTATTAGTCGGGAAATTGTGTTGGGGAAATTGATGGGATTGAAGGCCGATAAATCCCAAGGGTCTGATGGACTGCATCCCAGAGTACTTAAGGAGGTGGCCTTGGAAATAGTGGATGCATTGACAGTCATTTTCCAACATTCCATTGACTCTGGATCAGTTCCTATGGAGCGGAGGGTAGCCAATGTAACCCCACTTTTTATAAAAGGAGGGAGAGATAACAGGGAATTATAGACCGGTCAGCCTGACATCGGTAGTGGGTAAAATGATGGAATCAATTATTAAGGATGTCATTGCAGTGCATTTGGAAAGAGGTGACATGATAAGTCCAAGTCAGCATAGATTTGTGAAAGGGAAATCATGCTTGACAAATCTTCTGGAATTTTTTGAGGATGTTTCCAGTAGAGTGGACAAGGGAGAACCAGTTGATGTGGTATATTTGGACTTTCAGAAGGCTTTCGACAAGGTCCCACACTAGAGATTAATGTGCAAAGTTAAAGCACATGGGATTGGGGGTCGTGTGCTGACATGGATTGAGAACTGGTTGTCAGACAGGAAGCAAAGAGTAGGAGTAAATGGGGACTTTTCAGAATGGCAGGCAGTGACTAGTGGGGTACCGCAAGGTACTGTGCTGGGGCCCCAGCTGTTTACACTGTACATTAATGATGTCGACGAGGGGATTAAATGTAGTATTTCCAAATTTGCGGATGACACTAAGTTGGGTGGCAGTGTGAGCTGCGAGGAGGATGCTATGAGGCTGCAGAGTGACTTGGATAGGTTAGGTGAGTGGGCAAATGCATGGCAGATGAAGTATAATGTGGATAAATGTGAGGTTATCCACTTTGGTGGTAAAAACAGAGAGACAGACTATTATCTGAATGGTGACAGATTAGGAAAAGGGGAGGTGCAAAGAGACCTGGGTGTCATGGTACATCAGTCATTGAAGGTTGGCATACAGGTACAGCAGGCGGTTAAGAAAGCAAATGGCATGTTGGCCTTCATAGCAAGGGGATTTGAGTACAGGGGCAGGGAGGTGTTGCTACAGTTGTACAGGGCCTTGGTGAGGCCACACCTGGAGTATTGTGTACAGTTTTGGTCTCCTAACCTGAGGAAGGACATTCTTGCTATTGAGGGAGTGCAGCGAAGGTTCACCAGACTGATTCCCGGGATGGCGGGACTGACATATCAAGAAAGACTGGATCAACTGGGCTTGTATTCACTGGAGTTCAGAAGAATGAGCGGGGACCTCATAGAAACGATTAACATTCTAATGGGTTTAGACAGGTTAGATGCAGGAAGAATGTTCCCAATGTTGGGGAAGTCCAGAACCAGGGGACACAGTCTAAGGATAAGGGGTAAGCCATTTAGGACCGAGATGAGGAGAAACTTCTTCACCCAGAGAGTGGTGAACCTGTGGAATTCTCTACCACAGAAAGTTGTTGAGGCCAATTCACTAAATATATTCAAAAAGGAGTTCGATGAAGTTCTTACTACTAGGGGGATCAAGAGGTATGGCGAGAAACCAGGAATGGGCTATTGAAGTTGCATGTTCAGCCATGAACTCATTGAATGGTGGTACAGGCTAGAAGGGCCGAGTGGCCTACTCCTGCACCTAGTTTCTATGTTTCTATGTTTCTAAAGGAGACCAACTGAATTTAGAGACATTGTATGCATGACAATCAATGTAATGAACAGATTAAGATTGTAAACAAAATGTTGTTGCGAGATGTCGGTACTATTCCTAATGTAAAGAACAAAATGTTGTTGCGAGATGTTGGGAATAGTGTGTCCCCTTAAGTAGCAAGCGAGCGAATTCGGGAGGATAAAGGCGCTGATCCTGATGCCCTGCCCCAGGTGTCCCCACAAGTAATCGGCCAGAGACCTCAGGAGGGTGAAGGCACTGATCCTGATAGCCTGCCCCAGGCCTATCCCACGCTGCAGGCATCTGATGGCACTATTCGCCACGGACGTGAAAACGAAAACGGCGCCAATATGCCGTCGGCCGCGGTTGCCCACCACCCGGGTGGAGACATCGCAGCCCCCAGACCTAGTCACTACCTCGGCCACGTCCGGGAGCGATAGGTCAGAACCAACGAGTTCCCCAAACAGGACCTGGAACAGCCAGTTTCCCAACACCGTTAGAGAGCAGGCAGAAGATTCTGCAGCGCTCAAAGGAGGACAGGGAGGCCACACACATCTGTGGCTCTGCCCACCACGAGGCATCTGTGACTCTGCCCACCACTTGGTAACGGCAAAGACCCTGAGTCCTGGCTAGGTGAGCGAACCAAGCCCACCCCGCTAGCAGGGGATGCAGCGCCGCTATCAGATGACAAGGACCCCGTCCGGTTGCTCTGGAACCTGCATCCTCGCATACCTGTACTGCTACCTCAGTATTTACCATGACTGAACCATGAATGCAATCTACCCAATCCTGGCGCACGACCGCAAAACGTAACGGATGTAAGTCACTGAACCAAGGTGTCACGATAATCGGCACAAAGGACTTGGGGGAGAGTGATGTTATATATGCAGACTATAGGTATACTCTCTGTGTAGTCACTGTATAGTTGCTTAAGATGGAGACTTGTTATCTGATGTACTATCAATAAGGTTTACACTGTGTATAGACTATGCTGGCACCACTAGAGGGTGCAACTGGTGGAGACCGGCGTGTCCTGGCCCTGTGGCAGAGGCTGTCCACTAGAGGACACTGCAGTGGGAGACCCGAGGGTCACCTGCACAGGTGTGCAGCGCCCAGTATAAAAGGTTGTCCACCATGCTTGTGCCTCACTCTGAAGTTACAAATAAAGGACCAAGGTCACTGCAGTTTGAGTACAATACATTGCCTCGTGGAGTATTTCATAAGTGCATTACAGACATAACAATTAATATATATCAAGAAAAGCAGTGGTACTAGTACCGATCCCTGGGGAACACCACTGTACACCATCCTCCAGTCCGAAAAATAACCATTCACCACTACTCTGTTTCCTGTCATTAGCCAATTTCGTATCCATGCTGATACTGTCCCTTTTATTCCATGGCAAGGCCCACAACAAGTTGCCAACCCCCAACAAAGACAAATGCCACAGCTGTGCCATAAATGAAATGAATGCCTACCAGAAATATTTAAGTGGAGGGAACCTTGGGAATTGGAATGGGGTTATGTGTACTGAAGTCCCACTCCATCATATTTATGGTGGCAAAAGTTATGGCCCAGGATCTCACCATTAATTGCTATAAAATTAATGTCCTCTTGTTCTTTCTGTCCATTTTTGCTATTTGTTTTGATTTGAAAGGGATATGTCAATGACAGCATTGAGGGACTGTTTTCTGCTGTTTACTGTGAAGAAATACAATTGTTATTACCAGCTCGTAGGTCCCAGAATGATTCCGTATCAGTAGTGTGTGTGGATTCAGCTCCCCATAGAACCTGGATAATAAGAAAATAAGAAATAGGAGCAGGAGTAGGCCATATGGCCCCATAAGATCATTTAATACGATCATGGTTGATCCGATCATGGACTCAGGTCCACTTTCCTGCCTGCTCCCCATAATTCCTTATTCCCTTTTCATTTAAGAAACTGTCTATCTCTGTCTTATAATTATTCAAGGACCCAGCTTCCACAGCTCTGAGGCAGTGAATTCCACAGATTTACAACCCTCAAATAAGAAATTCCTCCTTTGTTTTAAGTGGGCGGCCCCTTATTCTAAGACTATGCCTCCTATTTCTAGTCTCCCCCATCAGTGGAAATATCCTCTCTGCATCCACCTCGTCAAACCCCCTCATAATCTTATACATTTCGATAAGATCACCTCTCACTCTTCTGAATTTCCAATAAGTAGAGGCCCAACCTACTCAACCTTTCCTCATAAGTCAACCCCCTCATTCCCAGAATCAACCTAGTGAACCTTCTCTGAACTGCCTCCAAAGCAAGTATATCCTTTCGGAAATATGGAAACCAAAACTGCACGCAGTATTCCAGGTGTGACCTCACCAATACCTTATATAGCTGTAGCAAGACTTCCCTGCTTTTATACTCCATCCCCTTTGCAATAAAGACCAAGATACCATTGGCCTTCCTGACCACTTGCTGTACCTGCATACTATCCTTTTCTGTTTCATGCACAAGTACCCCCAGGTCCCACCGTACTGCGGCACTTTGCAATCTTTCTCCATTTAAATAATAACTTGTTCTTTGATTTTTTTCTGCCAAAGTGCATGACCTCACACTTTCCGACATTATACTCCATCTGCCAAATTTGTGCACACTCACTTAGCCTGTCTATGTCCTTTTGCAGATTTTTTGTGTTCTCCTGACACATTGCTTTTCCTCTCATCTTTGTATCGTCAGCAAACTTAGCTACGTTACACTCAGTCCCTTCTTCCAAGTCGTTTATATAGATTGTAAATTGTTGGGGTCCCAGCACTAATCCCTGCGGCACCCCACTAGTTACTTGCTGCCAACCAGAGAATGAACCATTTATCCCGACTCTCTGTTCTCTGTTAGTTAGCCAATCCTCTATCCATGCTAATATATTACCCGCAACCCCATGAACTTTTATCTTGTGCAGTAACCTTTTATGTGGCACCTTGTTAAATGCCTTCTGGAAGTCCAAATATACCACATCCACTGGTTCCCCGTTATCCACCCTGTTCATTACATCCTCAAAGAACTCCAGCAAATTTGTTAAACATGACTTCCCCTTCATAAATCCATGCTGAATCTGCCTGACCAAATTTTGCTTTTCCAAATGTCCTGTTACTGCTTCTTTAATTATGGACTCCAACATTTTCCCAACCACAGATGTTAGGTTAACTGGTCTATAGTTTGTCTGCTTTTTGTCTGCATTCTTTTTTTTAAATAGGGGCATTACATTTGCAGTTTTCCAATCTGTTCGGGCCTTCCCAGAATCCAGGGAATTTTGGTAAATTACAACCAATGCATCCACAATCCCTGCCGCTACTTCTATTTAGACCCGAGGATGCAAGCCATCAGGTCCAGGGGATTTATCCTCCTTTAGTCCCATTATCCTACTGAGTACCACCTCCTTAGTGATTGTGATTGTGATAAGTTCATCCTCGCCACCCCCCCCCCTCCCCCCCCCATAGCCCTTTGACTATCCACTGTTGGGATATTGTTAGTGTCCTCTACCGTAAAGACTAATGCAAAATATTTGTTCAGAGTTTCTGCCATCTCCATGTTCCCCATCACTAATTCCTCAGTTTCATCCTCTAAGGAGCCAACATTTACTTTAGCCACTCTTTTCCTTTTTATATACCTGTAGAAACTCTTGCTATCTGTTTTTATATTTTGTGCTCGTTTGCTTTCATAGTCTATCTTCCCTTTCTTAATCATTTTTTTTAGACATTCTTTGCTGGCTTTTAAAAACTTTCCAATCTTCTGCCCTCCCAGTAGTTTTGGCCACTTTGTATGCCCTTGTTTTTAATTGGATACCGTCCTTTATTTCTTTACTTAGCCACGGATGGCTATCGTTTCTTTTACACCCTTTTCTCCTCTCTGGAATATATTTTTCTTGAAATATCTCCTTAAATGTATGCCACTGTTCATCAACTGTCCTACACTTTAATCTATTTTCCCAGTCCACCTTAGCCAACTCTGCCCTCATACTTTTGTAGTCTCCTTTATTTAAGCTTAGTACGCTGGTTAGAGATCCAACTTTCTCACCCTCCATTTGAATTTGAAATTCAATCATGCTATGATCACTCATTCCAAGGGGATCCTTTACTAGGAGATTGTTTATTAATCCTGTCTCATTACACAGGACCAGATCCAAGATAGCCTGCCCCCTGGTTGGTTCCATTACATACTGCTCAAGGAAACCGTCCCTAATGCACTCTATGAACTCTTCCTCAAGGACTTCCTGACCAATTTGATTTGTCCAATCAATATGGAGGTTAAAATCACCCATGATTATTGCTGTTCTCTTTTTACAAGCCCCCACTATTTCTTGGTTTGTACTCCGACCAACAGAGTTGCTACTGTTAGGAGGCCTATAGACTACGCCTACCAGTGACTTTTTCCCCTTATTTTTCCTGATCTCCACCCAAACTGTTTGAACATCCTGATCACTTGAGCCAATATCGTTTCTCACTATTGCAGTGATTGCATCCTTTATCAACAGAACTACCCCACCTCCTTTTCCTTTCTGTCTGTCCTTCCGGGTTGTCAAATACCTCTGAATGTTTAGTTCCCAGTCCTGATCACCTTGCAACCACGTCTCTGTAATAGCTATCAGATCAGACCCATTTGTATCTATTTGTGCCCTCAGGTCATCTATTTTATTATGAATGCTACGTGCATTTAGATAAAGAGCTTTTAAATTTGTTTTTTTACCATTTTTTTTCTGCTGGTTTCCTCTGTCCTTCAAACTCACTTTCTTCATTTTTGCTTTCTAATTCCAGCTTTATTCCCCTCCCTACTGAATCTATTTTCAGATTCTCATCCCCCTGCCAAGTTAGCTTGGTGAGGCCACACCTGGAGTATTGTGTACAGTTTTGGTCTCTTAACTTGAGGAAGGACATTCTTGCTATTGAGGGAGTGCAGCGAAGGTTCACCAGACTGATTCCCAGGATGGCAGGACTGACATATCAAGAAAGACTGGATCAACTGGGCTTGTATTCACTGGAGTTCAGAAGAATGAGAGGGGATCTCATAGAAACGTTTAAAATTCTGATGGGTTTAGACAGGTTAGATGCAGGAAGAATGTTCCCAATGTTGGGGAAGTCCAGAACCAGGGGGCACAGTCTAAGGATAAGGGGTAAGCCATTTAGGACCGAGATGAGGAGAAACTTCTTCACCCAGAGAGTGGTGAACCTGTGGAATTCTCTACCACAGAAAGTTGTTGAGGCCAATTCACTAAATATATTCAAAAAGGAGTTAGATGAAGTCCTTACTACTCGGGGGATCAAGGGGTATGGCGAGAAAGCAAGAATGGGGTACTGAAGTTACATGTTCAGCCATGAACTCATTGAATGGCGGTGCAGGTTCGAAGGGCCGAATGGCCTACTCCTGCACCTATTTTCTATGTTTCTAAACCCTCCTCAACAGCACTAGCAAACCCCACCCCGCGAGAATATTGGTCCCGGCTCTGTTGAGGTGCAACCCGTCCGGCTTATACTGATCCCACCTCCCCCAGAAGTGGTCCCAATGCCACAGGAAACTAAAGCCCTCTCTCCTACACCATGTCTCCAGCCACGCATTCATCTGCTCTATCCTTCTATTTCTGTACTCACTTGCTCGTGGCATCGGGAGTACTCTGGATATTACTACTACCTTTGAGAACTTGCTTTTTAATCTCTCTCCTAGCTCCTTAAACTCTGCCTGCAGGACCTCATCCCTCTTTCTACCTCTGTCATTGGTCCCGATATAACTCTACCTGGTATATGTTACACTTATCAAGTTCGCTTTTTTGTCTACAAGATGTCTAGCAACTGGCTTTTCTGGTTGTTTTGTCTTGTTTCTCAACAACAATCACTGTACATTGCTGAAAAAAACACAATTACAAAGTAATTACCACTATGTGCTTTATTTGGGATCAATTCTTATCAGTATAATTATTCATATTTCTACTATTATGAACATTTTATTAGTACTCTTCATTGGTAAACTGTACTTGGTGTTCAGAGAAGCGGTGTGTATATACACCAACAAAACAAGAAAATGCCATTTGGCTCATCAAGCTCATTCCTTCCACAAACCATATACAGCAAGCTCTATAATGATTTAATCTGAGGGAGAGAGAGCAAGTTCACTGTGTACTAGATTTTGAACGGTGCACTAAGGTCCTGGAAGTAATACTCGAGGTAGCAGAAAAAGTTATATTGGGCAACGTGAAACTTGGTGGCCAGCTGTTCAAAGGTTACAGTTTGTTTTAGGCTAAATTCAGCAATGCCCTCATCATCCTAAGGTCTGAATTCACTTGCAGTGAGTTGCTGTGAAAAACTGCAATTGTGTTATCTTGCAGAGAAGGCTAATTTATCCAGATGTACTGCACAATATATTTTAAAGTGTGCATCTGCAAATGTAACTTGCATTTGTAAGCATTTTAAGAAATTAACCCATTTTCTACCTCTTTGAAAATTTTGGAAACAGTTAAACTCAGCTGGAAGAAGCAAGATTATGGTCAGTGCATTTTTGTCAAATTACATCATAAAAATGCAAAATAAATCCATGGGACAAATGATCATTTGAAAAATATACTGGTTTTGTATAGACCGAATACAACGTTGTGTTATACAGTGCAATACAATATGGTGCATTTGTCACCCCAGTGCTGTAAAATAAATATCTTCACACTTCTTGTTACCCTAATGTCAGCATCAAGTAGTTGCTGATTAGGTATAACACTGCTTAAATATTAAGTGAAACAGCATCTATTCTGTCCCAACAACATAGCTTAACCCCAATCTCAGAAGTGCAGGCCAAAATGCCAATCTCACATTTCCATTTCCAATATTAACCATCCTTATAACTTCTACAGGACTTCAAAACCAATTAATGCCAAGTTATAAAAAAAGAAAATGCTGGAAATACTCAGCAGATCAGGCAGTATCTGTGGAGAGAGAAGCAGAGTTAACATTTAAGGTCATCGACCTGAAAAGTTTGAGAAATTCCGTTGCGCTCCATTTGGGGCAATAACTTTTGAGAAGTGATAATTATCCTTTTTGAATCCCGGGAACTTCAGCTTTAACACTCCAAGAGGGAAGCAAGTGCTAACCGCTTCTCTTGGAGTACTAAAGTGTGAGAGAGGGGTAGTAGCCGCAGAGTGCTGAAGAGTGTGCAAAGCAGTGCAACCGGCATCAGAGGTTCCTCCCCTCGCTTAAAAGGAAGGGCCAATGCTGGGTTGCAAGATTCTTCCTCTTATTTCTGTGGGGCCTGGGGACCTGCGCAACTTCCATTACAGCTCCAAGCATTGGAGGGCTGAGGAATCGCGCAGCAATGTGCCATCAAAAACAATCAACAGGCACCAGACTGGTGCCAAGAATAACGTTTGTCCTACCCGACCACCACTGCTTTTAAATATCGCAATGCGGCCAGTCGAGGGGACAACGCCTCCTATTGTTGCTATTGTTGACGCCCGGCGATGTAGCAGGGAGCAGAAGCGAATATCACATCCGGAGCAGTAATGGGACGCTGCGCACTGGACGACGTCTCGATCTGCGGGCGCAAGACAGCAAGGCGTAAGTGTTCGTGCTAGCGCAAAACCGCCAGGGATGTTCGTGGGCGTTAGTGAATTCGCCGCGCCCGGTCGGTAACCCCTTAGCGCCCCATTACCACATACCGGGAGGCGCAAAACAGCTGAACCTCTCCCCCGTCAACTCTGTTTCTCTCTCCAAAGATGCTGTTTGACCTGCTGAGTATTTCCAGCATTTTCTATTTTTATTTCAGATTTCTAGCATCTGCAGTATTTTGCATTTGTATTGATGCCAAGTTATGGCTTGTTTGCTGCTGCAGACTTATGCCAAATTATAACTGCACTGCAGCACCCAAAATGCACTTCATGTAGGACTGTTACTGTAAGGGAACAGCAGATTTTCGTCCATCAGTCTGGACTCGATTTATACCCAGGTCTCTTAGATAAAATAACACTGTTCTAGCACAAAGCACAGCTGCTCAAACCCCAAACATCTCCAGTAAAATCAGGAAAAAAATTACTGTAAGCATATTTACCCTCTAATATCTCTTTGCTGTGATCCAAGGGCCATACCACTACCTGCGAAAGAGTGGGTGAGCCACCAACCCATGATTCCACCAAGAGAACTCAAACTAGTTGCTCAGGAGTGATTTCCCGAATAATCTGAATATTTCACAATACCGAAGAGGATCCTACATACTTCAGTTTCTAAAAGTAATTTTGAGTACCAAATCTCCATGCAACTATCAAATACAGTACAAGCCACTTATAATAGACAAGTTTGTACACTGGTAATTTGCCCATTGTCTATTATATTCTCATTTGACTCAAATGAAGTTTCCAGTAGGTAAAGTTATTGAGAGAGAAATTGGTCATCTTTGCGCCTCTCGTTGGCGCCTCCAGAGGGGCGATAGCAGGTGCTCCCGACTCTTTGGCCGGGCACGGCAAAAGGACCGACACCTGTGAACTTGCCTTGCAGGTAAGCGGCGGTGGTAAACCCCAACACCACGATCCCCTGCACCCCAGAGATCATGACGTCATCCGGTGCGCAGCATCCCGGTACCGCCCCGGATGCAAAGATCGCTTCCGCCCCCTGCAGCATCGCCGGATGTCAACACCAGCAGCTGCAGGAGGCGTTGTAAGGTAGGCCGGCTGCTTGGGGAGCGGTATTTAAAGGGATCGCCGGTGAGGTAAGTGAAAAATCTTTTTTGAACCCTCTGTGCATTTTTTTTTAACCTTTCCTTCCGCCACGCTTGATCAGCCCTGCACTCTGTTAGTGTGCTTGGGGCTGATCAGCGCAGATTGTGGTTGCCACCGGGAAGCAGGGGAGTTGATTTAGTGTGGAGAACTGCAGCAATGGCCCTTCCCTTTAAGGGAGGGAAGGAGCCTCCGATCCCGCCATCGCTGCTCTGGACATTGTGCAGCACTCTGCCGCTACCGCTCCTCTTGCCTGGTTTAACGCTCCAAGGGAAGTGGTTGAGCTTGATTTAGTGCTCCACTTTTTTCCTGGAGCGCTAAACCGGAAGTTCGCGTTGGCTTTACTTGCATAGCGCCCAGCAATACTTTTGCTTTCCTGCAAAAGTTATTGCCCCAAGCAGGGCGCTACGCAATTTCTACCCATTGAATTCTAAGCTTGCACACCAAGATCAGCTATAGCACACCAGGAGAAATAGCTGTAGCTAAGTTCCAGCAAGCAACCACATTATAATTGATCCTTCCAGTGTTGCCGGGACATTAACACCTGATCCTGATAAGTAAATGATGTTCTAAATAAAATCATGAATCACAAACTAAATCAACTGGACTCCAATAATAAATTAGTTGCTTACTAAATCCCCTCACTATATAGTTAAGCCTGAAAATGGGCAGTGCCACCGCATACCAAGGTTAATGGCTGCCTGTAAAAATGAGTGCAGGCAGCATCGTTATTTTGGTGCTGCCTGCCTATTTAAATGAGCGCAGCAACATGCTGTGCAACATGCTCCTTCAGGCGGTAAGATCAGCAGGAGGCAGAAGGTCAGGTCTAATCGTTCTGCACGGTGCTATCAGGAAATCACAATTTATTAAAGTGAAGTGCAATCTTTCCGATTATATTTGTAGATTGACAGAAAGGGTATGCAATTATAAATCAAAGCCTAAAAATACTCTAATCTGCCATATTTTAAAGAATGCAAACAATATTTCCGATTTTACTCCCTGGATTACAAGAAAAAGCAACCTATTCTTTTAATTACTCATCCATAGTGAATACATTTTGTTATCACAGAGGCGTTTCACTGTAAGTCTTTTTAGGAGTATATCTCTCTCAAAAGTACCCGGATAAGCATTTTGAAAGGTCAACGGTGTACTGGAATTGGGAGATTTGTTTGCATAATTGCCAGCATAGACCAAGAGACGTGAAAAGTTTTCTGGATATCCTGAACACCTGAATATCGATACGAGGAAACACAGATGTACAAATTCCATCAGAAACAGGAAAAAGTAATAGATCTCCTTTAATTGAAAATATAAGAAGCACATACCTATCAGAGGAACAAGGTGCGTATTCAATACGGACATTTGTAACAATAACAGCAAACATTTACAAAACCCAAATATCGTTTAATTTCCAGTTTACTGACACAACTGCAAGCGCTTATTAGTAAGATTTGAAAGTTTGGTGTACAAGTGTACATCTTGCGTTACACAACTGACCAACAGTAATGGATCAGGCCTTTAGATACAGTATAAGTACCCCAGATTATTTGTACACATTACGTGCCAGAACTCACTGAGCTGCTCCAGTGATGTAATGTCTATAGAACAGGCATTCAATCTGCTGATGTGCATCTGCAGCAATGACCATGAGCCATCTCACTGTACTGGACATACTCTGCATAGTTATTGAAGACTTTCTCCGGGTCTACACACTGACAACAATCATACGGGCATGCTTTGGAGAGGGCGGTAAAAGGAGTGGTGATGTCCAAAACCGCTCAGTGTGCATTAATTCGGCATTGCATGTCGATTGGCGTCACGCTTTCGATCATTAAAATAGTTGAGGTGAGCGCAGACAATGGTAACACTGCCGAGCTGCCCAAAATGGCGGCTATCGCGTTCCGAGCCATAGAATCTTAGAATCATGGAATGGTTACAGAATGGAAGGAAGCCATTCGGCCTGTCGAGCCTTTACCTACTCTCAGCTAGTCCCACTCCCCTGCCCATTCCCTGAAGCCTTGCAAATGTTGTTCCTTCAGATACTTATCCAACTCTCTTTTGAAAAATAAGATTGAGTCTGCCTCCACCACCCTTTCAGGCAATGCATTCCAGAATCCAACCACTCGCTACGTAAAAAAGTTTTTTCTTACATCGCCTTCCTTTCTTTTGCCAATCACCTTAAATTTGTGTCCTCTGGTTCACGACGCTTCTGCCAATGGAAACTGTTTCTCGCTATCTACTCTGTCCAGGCCCCTCATGATCCCCTCAATCTTCTCTGCTCCAAGGAGAACAACTCCAACTTCTCCAGTCTATCCACATAACTCAAGCCCCTCATTCATAGAAAACATAGAAACATAGAAGCTTACAGCGCAGGAGGAGGTCATTTCAGCCCATCGTGTCCAAGCCGGCTGACAAAGAGCCGCACGGCCCTTGGTCAGCAGCCCTAAAGGTTATATATATCATTATAGGCAGTCCCTCGGAATCGAGGAAGACTTGCTTCCACTCTGAGCATGAGTTCCTAGGTGGCTGTACAGTCCAATACGAGAACCACAGTCTCTGTCACGGGTGGGACAGATAGTTGTTGAGGGAAAGGGTGGGCAGGGAGCTTGGTTTGCCGCACGCTCCTTCCGCTGCCTGCGCTTGATTTCTGCATGCTCTCGGCGACGATAGTCGAGGAGCTCAGTGCTCTTCCGAATGCACTTCCTCCACTGAGGGCAGTATATTACCAGGGACTCCCAGGTGTCAGTGGGGATGTCGCACTTTATCAGGGAGGCTTTGGGGATGTCCTTGTAGCGTTTCCTCTGCCCACCTTTGGCTCGTTTGCCGTGGACGAGTTCAGAGTAGAGTGCTTGCTTTGGGAGTCTAGTGTCTGACATGCGAACTACGTGGCCTGCCCAGCGGAGCTGATCAAGTGTGGTCAGTGCTTCAATGCCGGGAATGTTGGCCTGGATGAGGACGCTAACGTTTGTGCGTTTGTCCTCCCAGGGGATTTGCAGGATCTTGCGGAGACATCGCTGGTGGTATTTCTCCAGCAACTTGAGGTGTCCACTGTACATGGTCCACGTCTCTGAGCCATACAGGAGGGCAGGTAATACTACAGCCCTGTAAACCATGAGCTTGGTGACAGTTTTGAGGGACTGGTCTTCAAACACTCTTTTCCTCAGACGGCCGAAGGCTGCACTGGCGCACTGGAGGCGGTGTTGGATCTCGTCATCAATGCCTGCTGTTGTTGATAGGAGACTCCCGAGATAGGGAAAGTGGTCCACGTTGTCCAGGGCCACGCCGTGGTCTTGATGTCTGGGGCAGTGCTGTGCGGCGAGGACAAGCTGGAGGAGGACCTTTGTCTTACTAATGTTTAGTGTAAGGTCCATGCTTTCATATGCCTCGGTAAATACGTCAACTATGTTCTGGAGTTCAGCCTCTGTGTGCGCACAGACGCAGGCATCGACGACAGAGGTTGGAGTGGTCTTGGATCTGGCCTGGAGACAGTGAAGGTTGAACAGCTTCCCACTGGTTCTGTAGTTTAGTTCCAGTCCAGCAGGGAGCCAGTGCGCCACAGTCATCAGTGCTTACGCCCCAACACTCGATGCAACAGATGAGGCCAAAAAGGTTACATATAAACCTATGAACAATGACGGAAAGGCAAAGAGCACCCAGCCCAACCAGTCCGCCTCACACAACTGCGACACCCCTTATACTGAAACATTCTACACTCCACCCCAACCGGAGCCATGTGATCTCCTGGGAGAGGCAAAAACCTGATAAAAACCCAGAATTCCGGGAATCATTATCATAATTTTTTTCAGCACCTTCTCTAAGGCCTTCACATCCTTTCTAAAGTGTGGTGCCCAGAATCGGACACAGTACTCCAGTTGGGGCCGACCAGTGTTCACACTTTTCTGCATTAAATTGCATCTGCCACATGTCTGCCCATTTCACCAGCCTGCCTATGTCTTCCTGAAGTCTATCACTCTCCTCCTCACTGTTCACTATACTTCCAAGTTTTAGTTCATCTGCAAATTTTGAAATTGTGCCCTGTGCCCTGTACATCCAAGTCATTAATAAATATCGAGAAAAGCAGTGGTTCGAGAACCGATCCCTGGGGAACACCACTGTATACCTTCCTCCAGTCTGAAAAACAACCGTTCACCACTACTCTCTGTTTCCTGTCACTTAGCCAATTGCGTATCCAGGCTGCCACTGTCCCTTTTATTCCATGGGCTTCAACTTTGTTGGCAAGCCTATTATGTGGCACTTTGTCGAATGTCTTTGGAAATCCATGTACACTATGTCAACCGCATTACCCTCATCAACCCTCTGTTACCAAATCAAAAAACACGAACAAGTTGGTTAACCATAATTGGCTTTTAACAAATCTGTGCTGGCTTTCCTTAATTAATTCACACCTATCCCTCAAGTGACTGTTAATTTTGTCCCTAATTATCATTTCCCCACTAAACTGAGTGGCCTATAGTTGCTGGGTTTATCGTTACACACTTTTTTGAACAATGGTTTAACATTTGCAATTCTCCAGTCCTCTGGCACCACCCCCATATCTGTGGAGGATTGGAATATTATGGCCAGTACCTTCGTGATTTCCGCCCTCAATTCCCTCAGCATCCTAGGATGCATCCCATCCGCTCCTGGTGATTTATCTAATTGGGCGGAATTGGACAGTTAGGCTGCCATATTTTCTTCAAAACCGGGCTTAATGGCTGGCGCTAAAGGTTCCAATTTCTAGGCCAAAGTATTTATTTTAATTAACTGATTGACTATAAAACTTCACTGCTTTGGTTGGGATTTTTGATTTTGTTCAAAGTAACTGATTGTTCCTTACATCCAAGATCAGTATAAATATAACTGACTAAGGTGGACGAATTAACTGCGCAGATAGCAGTTAACGGATATGACGTAATTGGCATCACGGAGACATGGCTCCAGGGTGACCAAGGCTGGGAACTCAACATCCAGGGGTTTTCAACATTTAGAAAGGATAGACAGAAAGGAAAAGGAGGTGGGGTAGCGTTGCCGGTTAAAGAGGAAATTAATGCAATAGTAAGGAAGGACATTAGCTTGGATGATGTGGAATCTGTATGGGTGGAGCTACGGAATACCAAAGGGCAGAAAATGCGAGTGTGAGTTGTGTACAGGCCACCAAACAGTAGTAATGAGAATGGGAACAGCATCAAACAAGAAATTAGGGATGCGTGCAATAAAGGTCTCAGTTATCATGGGCGATTTCAATCTACATATTGACTGGGCTAACCAAACTGGTAGCAATGCGGTGGAGGAGGATTTCCTGGAGTGTATTAGGGATGGTTTTCTAGACCAATATGTCGAGGAACCAACTAGAGGGCTGGCCATCCTAGACTGGGTGATGTGTAATGAGAAAGGACTAATTAACAATCTTGTTGTGCAAGGCCCCTTGGAGAAGAGTGACCATAATATGGTAGAATTCTTTATTAAGATGGAGAGTGACACAATTAATTCAGAGACTAAGGTCCTGAACTTGGGGAAAGGTAACTTCGATGGTATGAGATGTGAATTGGCTAGAACAGACTGGCGAGTGATGCTTCAAGGGTTGACAGTGGATAGGCAATGGCAAACATTTAAAGATCACATGGATGAACTTTAACAATTGTACACCCCTGTCTGGGGTAAAAATAAAAACAGGGAAGGTGGCTCAACCGTGGCTAACAAGGGAAATTAAGGATAGTGTTAAATCCAAGGAAGAGGCATATAAATTGGCCAGAAAAAGCATCAAACCTGAGGACTAGAAGAATTTTGTAATACAGCAGAGGAGGACAAAGGGTTTAATTAGGAGAGGGAAAATAGAGTATGAGAGGAAGCTTGCTGGGAACATAAAAACTGACTGCAAAAGCTTCTATAGATATGTGAAGAGAAAAAGATTAGTGAAAACAAACGTAGGTCCCTTGCAGTCAGATTCAGGTGGATTTATAATGGGGAACAAAGAAATGGCAGACCAGTTAAACAAATACTTTGGTTCTGTTTTCACGAAGAAAGACACAAATAACCTTCCGAAAATACTAGGGGACCGAGGGTCTAGTGAGAAGGAGGAACTGAAGGATATCCTTATAAAGCGGGAAATTGTGTTAGGGAAATTGATGGGATTGAAGCCCGATAAATCCCCGGGACCTGATAGCCTGCATCCCAGAGTACTTAAGGAAGTGGCCATAGAAGTAGTGGATGCATTGGTGATCATTTTCCAACAGTCTATCGACTCTGGATCAGTTCCTATGGACCGGAGGGTAGCTAATGTAACACCACTGTATAGAAAAGGAGGGAAAGAGAAAACAGGTAATTATAGACCGGTTAGCCTGACATCAGTAGTGGGGAAAATGTTGGAATCAATTATTAAAGATTAGCAGCGCATTTGGAAAGCAGTGACAGGATCGGTCCAAGTCAGCATGGATTTATGAAAGGGAAATCATGCTTGACAAATCTTCTGGAATTTTTTGAGGATGTAACTAGTAGAGTGGACAAGGGAGAACCAGTGGATGTGGTGTATTTGGACTTTCAAAAGACTTTTCACAAGGTCTCACACAAGAGATTGGTGTGCAAAATCAAAGCACATGGTATTGGGGGTAATGTACTGACGTAGATAGAGAACTGGTTGGCAGACAGGAAGCAGAGAGTCGGGATAAACGGGTCCTTTTCAGAATGGTAGGCAGTGAGTGGGATGCCGCAGGGCTCAGTGCTGGGACCCCAGCTCTTTACAATATGCATTAATAATTTAGATGAAGGAATTGAGTGTAATATTTCCAAGTTTGTAAATGACACTAAACTGGATGGCGGTGTGAGCTGTGAGGAGGACGCTAAAAGGGTGCAGGGTGACTTGGACAGGTTAGGTGAGTGGGCAAATGCATGGCAGGTGCAATATAATGTGGATAAATGTGAGGTTACCCACTTTGGGGGCAAAAACACGAAGGCAGAATATTATCTGAATAGCGGCAGATTAGGAAAGGGGGAGGTGCAACGAGACCTGGATGTCATGGTTCATTAGTCATTGAAAGTTGGCATACAGGTACAGCAGGCAGTGAAGGCGGCAAATGGCATGTTGACCTTCATAGCTAGGGGATTTGAGTATAGGAGTAGGGAGGTCTTACTGCAGTTGTACAGGGCCTTGGTGAGGCCTCACCTGGAATATTGTGTTCAGTTTTGGTCTCCTAATCTGAGGAAGGACATTCTTGCTATTGAGGGAGTACGGCGAAGGTACACCAGACTGATTGCCGGGATGGCGGGACTGACATATGAGGAGAGACTGGATCAACTGGGCCTTTATATACTGGAGTTTAGAAGGATGAGAGGGGATCTTATAAGATTCTGACAGGACTGGAGAGGTTAGATGCGGGAAGAATGTTCCCGATGATGGGGAAGTCCAGAACCAGGGGACACAGTCTTAGGATAAGGGGTAGGCCATTTAGGACTGAGATGAGGAGAAACTTCTTCACTCAGAGAGTTGTTAACCTGTGGAATTCTCTACTGCAGAGAGTTGTTGATGCCAGTTCATTGGATATATGCAAGAGGGAGTTAGATATGGCCCTTACGGCTAAGGGGATCAAGGGGTATGGAGAGAAAGCAGGAAAGGGGTACTGAGGGAATGATCAGCCATGATCTTACTGAATGGTGGTGCAGGCTCGATGGGCTGAATGGCCTACTCCTGCACCTATTTTCTATGTTTCTATGTTACTCATTTTTTGCCTCTCTTCCTCCTCTTCTGAAGGCACTGACTCCATGCTGTGATATGGTTCCACAATTTCCAGTTTATCTAAATGGCCATTTGTCAAGTGAGTGTTGACAGGCTATTTGTTCACAGGATCACCACAGCTGAATTCTCTCCTGTCTTCACCTGGCACAATGACACGTCCACTTTCAGTTGTGAAGAGGAAACAAAGAGTCTGCAAAGGGATATAGATAGGTTAAGTGAGTGGGCAAAAATTTGGCAGATGGATTATAATGTGGGAAAATGTGAGGTTATCCACTTTGGTAGGAAGAATAGAAAATCAAAATATTATTTAAATGGAGAGAGATTGCAGCATGCTGCGGTACAGAGGGATCTGGGGGTCTTGTACATGAAACACAAAAAGGTTGCATGCAGGTACAGCAAGTAATTAGGAACACAAATGGAATGATGGCCTTCATTGCAAGGGGGATGGAGTATAAAAGTAGGGAAGTCTTGCTACAACTGTACAGGGCATTGGTGAGACCATACCTAGAGTACTGCGTACAGTTTTGGTCTCTTTATTTAACGAGGGATATACTTGCATTGGAGACAGTTCAGAGAAGGTTCACAAGGTTGATTCCTGGGATGAAGGAGTTGTCTTATGAGGAAAGGTTGAGCGGGTTGGGCCTGTACTCATTGGAATTTCGAAGAATGAGAGGTGATCGTGTTGAAACATACAAGATTCTGAGGAGGCTTGACAGGGTACATGCTGAGAGGATGTTTCCCCTCGTGGGAGAAGCTAGAACTCGGGGGCATAGTTTCAGAATAAGGGGTCGCCCATTTAAGACAGAGATGAGAAGGAATTTCTTCTCTTAGAGGGTCGTGAATATTTGGAATTCTCTACCCCAGAGAGCTGTAGAGACGGAGTCATTGAATATATTCTTGAACTGTAGGGGAGTCACGGGTTATGAGGAACAGGCAGGAACATGGAGTTGAGGCCAAGATCAGATCCACTTTTGACCACTTTATACTCTAATTAGTGGGTTAGTTACTTCTTTGGAGTATTTTTTTCCTTCTGGAAGTGATAATAATGATTTAATTCAGAATGAAGGGATCATGTGTGTGTGGGGCGTGCATGGGGGTCGTGCGGTGCGCTGGGGGCGCGCGGGATAGTGGGGCCCATGCAGGCATGCGTGCGCACCCGCGTCGTGCGGGGCACGTGCGCTGTGTGTGTGTAACCAATTTTCTGACACACCAGCGAGTGCACACTGGGGAGAGGCCATTCACCTGTGTGGAAGGGATTCACTCAGTTATCCAGGTGGAAGAACATGATCCACATTGAACAGAATGATCATAAAAACCCAACTGGTTCACTTATGTCCTTCTGTAATGGAAAACTGCTGTCCTTGCCCTTGTTGGTGGGCAAAGGGAAGAATTGGTGGAAGTTAGGCAAGGTTACACAATACATCAGGTAATGGAAGTTCAGAACCAAATCAAGCTTCTGTAGCAGATTCTGTAATTAGATATCTGAGTGAGACCAATCCACTGTACGTCAGAGCACTGTTTGTGGTTGACCAGCTAACCTGGCTCACTATTGGAACCAGGGGAGGGGAGGGGGGGGCAGGGGGTATCCTGTCACTGAGAGCTGGGATTCTTCTCAATCATCTTCAGATAACTCTGTAAGCCAATGTCCCAATGAATAAGGTTATCTTGGCTAAACAAGCAGTCGTAAGCTTACCAGTGTTCGGTACAGGTAGACTGTATGGTTACAGCTGGTCTAACTCCAACAGTACTCCTTTAAACATTTATGAGACCTCAAGTCTTGGTATTGCCAACCTGCATCAAGGATTTCTGGATTTGGATAAGCTGGATCTACTCCAGACAGGAAAAAGTGTGAGGTTCATATTAGGCAACCCAAAACTCAAGGGCCGGTGTTCGCGGCGGGATCGGTGGCAGGTCAAGTGGGAAAGTGTTTTTGTTTGACAACGGGTCGGGAACCCACTGTCAACCCGCCGCACGTGCTTTTCCCAATGTCGGGACTGTCAGCACTGAGCAGCCTGACAGGCAGGCGACCCAATTAAACTAATTATATTGTACTTACCAGACCCTTAACGAGCTTTTTTTAAACCTTATTCTTTAACATTAACTTCATGGCTATGGGAACCAAGCTGTTCAGTGACCACATCTGTCAACCTGAGGCAGGACTTCAGTGGCCATTGCTCCAACTGATTACTTGACAGCTTCAAATATACAGTAAAAGCTTCAGAGATCACTGTTCCTCACTGAATTTCCACAACAGATTCAGCCTGCTGCCAAAATTACTTGGATTCTGGGGAGGTTCCAGCAGATTGGTAAACTGCAAATGGAGCTCCCCTGTTGGCCTTCATTGCGAGAGGGATGGAGTACAAAAGCAGGGAGGTCCTTCTGCAACTGTACAGGGTATTGGTGAGGCTGCACCTGGAGTACTGCGTGCAGTTTTGGTCACCTTAATTAAGGAAGGATATACTAGCTTTGGAGGGGGTACAGAGACGATTCACTCGGCTGATTCCGGAGATGAGGGGGGAGTACCCTCATGATAGATTGAGTAGACTGGGTCTTTACTCGTTGGAGTTCAGAAGGATGAGGGGTGATCTTATAGAAACATTTAAAATAATGAAAGCGATAGACAAGATAGAGGAGGAGAGGTTGTTTCCACTGGTCGGGGAGACTAGAACTAGGGGGCACAGCCTCAAAATACGGGGGAGCCAATTTAAAACTGAGTTGAGAAGGAATTTCTTTTCCCAGAGGGTTGTGAATCTGTGGAATTCTCTGCCCAAGGAAGCAGTTGAGGCTAGTTCATTGAATGTATTCAAGTCACAGATAGATAGATTTTTAACCAATAAGGGAATTAAGGGTTACGGGAAGCGGGCAGGTAAGTGGAGCTGAGTCCACGACCAGATCAGCCAGGATCTTGTTGAATGGCGGAGCAGGCTCGAGGAGCTAGATGGCCTACTCCTGTTCCTAATTCTTATGTTCTTAATGAATCATTGAGATGATTTTTCACACTCTTACTGTGAACTTCTGAATGGCGCACCAATTAACAGTGCATAATGACATGAGGGAAGCCTTGGTAACATGTTCATCTCTATTGGTTACCATTGAGCACTTTTTGTATTCAGAACTTTCAATAAAGTACTTGGGCTGGATTTTCCGCTTATTGCCGCCTCGGTTTTCGCCCTGGAGGGGCAGCAATGGCGGTGGTGAGCTTTTCCCGCTGGGATTTTCGGGGCCGGTTTCGCCGGGGCGCGGAGCATTACCGCTCGGAAGAGGTGAGCCGGTGTGCAATGCCCCTGGTTGCGACACCGGCTCGATTTTTGGCTCCAGCCTGATCCGTAGCGTCCTGGTGGGACCGTCTGTGAAAGCGGGCGGTCCAAGCTGTAGCGGCTACAGTGAGGTAAGTAATGTCGACCTCAGGTAAGTATGATTTTTTTGTCTGCTTGGTTTTTTTTACGATTTATGTTGTGGTGACGTGAGTTACTTATTGGGAATGTTTCTGGTGGTTTTTCAGGTTTTTACTTTTCTCCCCAGGCCTCTCTTAGAGTGCTCCAAGGCCGGCTGTTTAGCTCAGGATTTTTGCATGCTCAGCCGGCCTATGCCCAAAGAGAGGTGTACAACGCCTCACTTAGCGCTCCGCCCCGCACTCTGGGCCCAGCTGCCCAATTTTGCTGACTGAGGCGCAAACTGTTCCCGGACCGCTCCGTCGCCATTTCCACCCCGAGATGAACAAAGCCGAAAATCCAGCCCATTATATATTATATGTATATTGTTTGTGGTTCATATCTTGGAGTTAGATATGGCCCTTGCGGCTAAAAGGATCAAGGGGTATGGAGAGAAAGCAGGAAAGGGGTACTGAGGTGAATGATCAGCCATGATCTTGTTGAATGGTGGTGCAGGCTCGAAGGGCCGAATGGCCTACTCCGGCACCTATTTTCTATGTTTCCATGTTTCTAAAAAAGGAGACCAACAAAAAGCAGACAAACTATAGACCAGTTAGCCTAACATTTGTGGTTGGGAAACTGTTGGAGTCCATTATTAAAGAAGCAGTAGCAGGACATTTGGAAAAGGCAGAGTCAGCATGGATTTATGAAGGGGAAGGCATGTTTGACAAATTTGCTGGAATTCTTTGAGGATGTAACGAACAGGGTGGATAAAGGGGAACCAGTGGATATGGTGTATTTGGACTTCAAGAAGGCATTTGACAAGGTGCCACATAAAAGGTTGCTGTACAAGACACGGGGTTGGGGGTAATATATTAGCATGGATAGAGGATTGGGTAACTAACAGAAAAAAGAAAGTCGGGATAAATGGTTCATTCTCGGGTTGGCAATCAGTAACTAGTGGGGTGCCGCAGGGATCAGTGCTGGGACTGCAACTATTTATAATCTATATTAACGACTTGGATGAAGGGACTGAGTATAATGTAGCCAAGTTTGCTGATGGTACAAAGATGGGAGGAAAAGCAGTGTCTGAGGAGGACACAAAAAACCTGTAAAAGGACATAGACAGGCTAAGTGAGTGGGTAAAAATTTGGCAGATGGAATATAATGCTGGAAAGTCTAAGGTTATGCACTTTGGCAGAAAGAAAATCGAAGAGCAAGTTATTATTTAAATGGAGAAATATTGCAAAGTGCTGCAGTACAGTGGGGCCTGGGGGTCCTGGTGCATGAAACACAAAAGGTTAGTATGCAGGTACAGCAAATAATCAGGAAGGCCAATGGAATATTGGCCTTTATTGCAAAGGAGATGGAGTATAAAAGCAGGGAAGTCTCATAGAAACATAGAAACATAGAAAATAGGTGCAGGAGTAGGCCATTCGGCCCTTCTAGCCTGCACTGCCATTCAATGAGTTCATGGCTGAACATGCAACTTCAGTACCCCTATCTATCTATCTGTGATTTGAATCCATTCAATGAGCTAGCCTCAACTGCTTCCTTGGGCAGAGAATTCCACAGATTCACAACCTTCTGGGAGAAGAAATTCCTTCTCAACTCAGTTTTAAATTGTCTCCCCCGTATTTTGAGGCTGTGCCCCCTAGTTCTAGTCTCCCCGACCAGTGGAAACAATCTCTCTGCCTCTATCTTGTCTATCCCTTTCATTATTTTAAATGTTTCTATAAGATCACCCCTCATCCTTCTGAACTCCAACGAGTAAAGACCCAGTCTACTCAATCTATCATCATAAGGTAACCCCCTCATCTCCGGAATCAGCCTAGTGAATCATCTCTGTACCCCCTCCAAAGCTAGTATATCCTTCCTTAAGAAAGATGACCAAAACTGCACGCAGTACTCCAGGGGCGGCCTCAACAATACCCTATACAGTTGCAGCAGGACCTCCCTGCTTTTATACTCCATCCCTCTCGCAATGAAGGCCAACATTCCATTCGCCTTCCTGATTACCTGCTGCACCTGCAAACTAACTTTTTTGGGGGATTCATGCACAAGGACCAAAAAGAGTTTCATGCACAAGGACCCCCAGGTCCCTCTGCACCGCAGCATGTTGTAATTTCTCCTCATTCAAATAATATTCCCCTTTACTGTTTTTTTTTCCCCAAGGTGGATGACCTCACATTTTCCGACAATGTATTCCATCTGCTAAACCTTAGCCCATTCGCTTAACCTATCTAAATCTCTTTGCAGCCTCTCTTGTCCTCTACACAACCCACTTTCCCACTAATCTTTGTGTCATCTGCAAATTTTGTTACACTACACTCTGTCCCCTCTTCCAGGTCATCTATGTATATTGTAAACAGTTGTGGTCCCAGCGATCCCTGTGGCACACCACTAACCACCGATTTCCAACCCGAAAAGGACCCATTTATCCCAACTCTCTGCTTTCTGTTAGGTAGCCAATTCTCTATCCATGCTAATACATTTCCTCTGACTCCGCATACCTTTATCTTCTGCAGTAACCTTTTGTGTGGCACCTTATCGAATGCCTTTTGGAAATCTAAATACACCACATCCATCGGTACATCTCTATCCACCATGCTCGTTATATCCTCAAAGAATTCCAGTAAATTAGTTAAACACGATTTTCCCTTCATGAATCCATGTTGCATCTGCTTGATTGCACTATTCCTATCTAGATGTCCAGCTATTTCTTCCTTAATGATAGCTTCAAGCATTTTCCCCACTACAGATGTTAAACTAACCGGCCTATAGTTACCTGCCTTTTGTCTTCCCCCTTTTTTAAACAGAGGCGTTACATTAACTGTTTTCAAATCCGATGGTACCTCCCCAGAGTCCAGAGAATTTTGGTAGATTATAACGAATGCATCTGCTATAACTTCTGCCATTTCTTTTAATACCCTGGGATGCATTTCATCAGGACCAGGGGATATGTCTACCTTGAGTCCCATTAGCCTGTCCAGCACTACCCCACTAGTGATAGTGATTATCTCAAGGTCCTCCCTTCCCACATTCCCGTGGCCAGCAATTTTTCGCATGGTTTTTGTGTCTTCCACTGTGAAGACCGAAGCAAAATAATTGTTTAAGGTCTCAGCCATTTCCACATTTCCCATTATTAAATCCCCTTCTCATCTTCTAAGGGACCAACATTTGCTTTAGTCACTCTTTTCCGTTTTATATATCGGTAAAAGCTTTTACTATCTGTTTTATGTTTTGCGCAAGTTTATTTTCGTAATCTATCTTTCTTTTCTTTATTGCCTTCTTAGTCATTCTTTGCTGTCGTTTAAAATTTTCCCAATCTGCTCGTTTCCCACTAACCTTGGCCACCTTATACGCATTGGTTTTGAATTTGATACTCTCCTTTATTTCCTTGGTTATCCACGGCTGGTTATCCCTTCTCTTACCGCCCTTCTTTTTCACTGGAATATATTTTTGTTGAGCACTATGAAAGAGCTCCTTAAAAGTCCTCCACTGTTCCTCAATTGTGCCACCGTTTAGTCTGTGTTTCCAGTCTACTTTCGCCAACTCTGCCCTCATCCCACTGTAGTCCCCTTTGTTTAAGCATAGTACGCTCGTTTGAGACACTACTTCCTCACCCTCAATCTGTATTACAAATTCAACCATACTGTGATTACTCATTCCTAGAGGATCTTTTACTAGGAGATCGTTTATTATTCCTGTCTCATTACACAGGACCAGATCTAAGATAGCTTGCTCCCTTGTAGGTTCTGTAACATACTGTTCTAAGAAACAATCCCGTATGCATTCTATGAATTCCTCCTCAAGGCTACCCCGTGCGATTTGAGCTACCCCATGCGATTTGAGTGCCGTTTATACGGTCTCATCTTGGTCCTCAGAATCGGACCACAATAAGCCTCAACACCAGAAGCACCAACAATAGCACCAACCTTCTCCGCAATCACCTGATGCTGCACAGGGGCAGAGGACATCAGCACATGAGCACATTGTTGCCCAAGAGGCCAGGGATTGCCTCATCGTGGCCAGATGTACTTAACATTACACTGTACACCCTGGGTGCCACATGATGTGCAGATTGGCACCACACCAACACCACAAAGCATCCCTACAATGACCAAGCCATTCCTTTCACACTCATTACTATTGCAGGGGTAGCATTATGTCTTACCATTCATTGCAACTCACTAAGCCACTATATAGAAATGTGTCCAAGATCGGAAAGTGTTGAAAATAAAGGTTTCAATGTTTGTCAGCAGATTAATAGAAATTTTACATAAACATTGGATAAAACACTCAAGTGGCTACCCTTGTGTGTTGTTAGTTGGTATGATTGCACTCGGATGAGGGTGAGTGTGAGGGGTAGCTAATGAGATGGGGGTAGATAGAGAGGGGGATGGGTGGAGGTGCAAAGTAAGTTGGTGTAAGGATGTGCAGGGGTAGAGTAGGGAAGGCAAGGCAGAGTGATGGTGATGTGCTGAGAGGCACAGAACGATGAGGTTGAGTGTGGCTTTGTACTAACGCTTTGTGATCGAATGAGATAATTGAAATGTTTGCGCTACTACACCCATGTCCTCCTGACCACATCTCTGTTTGTGTTTTTCTGTGTAATGTGCAACCAGACTGCCTTGGTCTCCTGGGGAGGTGTCTTCCGCCCATTGGAACGGAAGAGGACCTCCCTGCGCACTCTGACTCCCTCCACAAGCATATGGAGGAAGTCGTGGGAGAACTTGGGTGCAGCCCTCTGCCTCTGTGCAGCCATTGTCAGTGTTTGCAGCATTTCAATGCTGTAGAACACGGACACAAATATCAAAAGAAAGTTGGCCATGGTCCCTTTAAGAAAACCGGTTGATGATGCGTCATGAATGGCATCAGCAGACCCGCTTCCTCTAATTGGACCGGGAAATGTGCTGGGTGGGCTTAACAAGCATTATCAATATAAATTCATATTCCAGAGCAGGATGGAGCCAGTAGCAGGGCTGTGACCTGCAACCCATATCGCCTGTGTCAGACCCACCGAAGAAAAATCTCGCCAAGGTGCATGGATTTCTCAAAAATCACATTGAAACATGGGCCAGGAATTTTCTCACAGCCACTGCCATAACTTTTCCAGAGGAGTAAGAGCAGCTCTGAGGATGTTTCCTGCATTGTCAGGAACCTAACTGACCAAAAAGAAAATTCGACTCTCAAATCAGTGCAATTTATCACTTCTTCTCTGTGAGGGCTGTAATTTTGAAAAACTTTTTGAATTTATTAGGTTTTTGTAAAAAAAAATCACAAAAGTACAGCACAGCTGGGAAAAAAAAGGTGAACATTTACAAATTGGACAAAAGCTCTCGTGATTTTTAAACTTCTCGGTGTCTAAAGAAATCTGACTGCACTTTAAATTAGTGCTCTACATCCCTCGGAAGACACATTTCAGATGAAAAAAGAAAAGGGCCTATATGACATCATACACAGTTCAATCACCAAACATCTCAACTGAAACAATGACAATATTCCTAGATGTCAATCAAACTGCAAGGCTTTTCTGAAACAGAGTTAATTGCTAATTTCTGCTTGGCATCTTTTTATCTACAAATATCCCTCCAACTGATGGCCTGGCACTGCAAGGAGCGAGGAATGAGCTATCTCCTTCTGATCTTTCTTCTCCTTTTCTTTTGATCTTTCTCCTCTCTCTCTCTCATTTCCCAGATTCTTTTAGCTAGATCCCTCCAGAGCTTTAACCATCGCTTTGAATAATTCAGAGTCGCTTTTTTTGACTGTTGTTGTTCGCTACCTTAGTCGGGTTACACTGTAATTACAAGCAATTGACAGAGAGCTGCAGGTCTGTTCTTTCCTTAGTTCTCTTCACAGCTTCCTCTCATGATAATAGTTAGTCTTAGTACTTGTAATTTATTCTAAATCTAGTTAATTCCAACAGATGTGTTGTAGTGTTATAGCATTATATTAGCTTTTTAAAAAAGGAAGCAAAGTCTGTGAAATGCAGCTCTCATCAATTATTTGTACGTGGAATATAATTCTAAGGTAGTTAACAAGAGCAGTCAAACAAAGACTTCTCTGAATTATTCAAATCAATGACACTTAGTAGATTAAAGGCAGGAGAGATTCGAGACAAAAAAGGGATGATGGACCGAATTGAAATGGGCTGAAATGAACTTGCAGCTATGCTGAAGTAATAGGACTGTGTTTTGCATCTTTCCTGCCTGCTGCCCTATCACAGACCTTCCCTTTTGTTGTTTCTCCCCCTCCCCGTTTCAGTGCTCCATAAGATCTGTTCTTTTCGAACATTCGCCAGTTCTGACAAAAGGTCATCGACCTGAAACGTTAACTGTTTTTCTCTCCACAGATGCTGCCTGACCCACTGAGATTTCTACTATTTTCTGTAGATTAAAACAAACTTGCCTTAATAATTGTAAAAAGCAAATATCTCTTCTACAGTATATTTATTCTGGCACAATGCAGCCAGCAAATTTTGGGTTTTCTGCGTTGATGTCGTCTAGCAGGCTGGCTCGCCAAAGAGGTCACACTACTGTACATCATAGCTTACAGTGCATGTATTATATTAGGAACTCTGTACTAGATTCAAATACAATTTTTTGATGAACTTGCAGCTATGTTGAAGTAATAGTACTGTGTTTTGAAGCAGAAAAGCAGCGGCACTGGGTGGATGAGGGATAGCAATGCATTGGACATCCAGAAGGCATTTGACAAGGTGCCACATAAAAGGTTACTGCTCAAGATAAAAGTTCACGGGGTTGGGGGTAATATATTAGCATGGATAGAGGATTGGCTAACTAACAGAAAACAGAGAGTTGGGATAAATGGTTCATTCACTGATTGGCAACAAGTAACTAGTTGGGTGCCGCAGGAATCAGTGCTGGGACCCCAACTATTTACAATCTATATTAACGACTTGGAAGAAGGGACTGAGTGTAACATAGCCAAGTTTGCTGACGATACAAAGATGGGAGGAAAAGCAATGTGTGAGGACACAAAAAATCTGCAAAAAGAAATAGACAGGCTAAGTGAGTGGGCAAACATTTGGCAGATGGAGTATAATGTTGGAAAGTGTGAGGTCATGCACTTTGGCAGAAAGAAATCAAAGAGCAAGTTATTATTTAAATGGAGAAAGATTGCAAAGTGCCGCAGTGCAGCAGGACCTGGGGGTACTTGTGCATGAAACACAAAAGGATAGTATACAGGTACAGCAAGTGATCAGGAAGGCCAACGGTATCTTGGCCTTTATTGCAAAGGGGATGGAGTATAAAAGCAGTGAAGTCTTGCTACAGCTATATGTTATTGGTGAGGCCACACCTGGAAAACTGCGTGCAGTTTTGATTTCCATATTTGCGAAAGGATGTACTTGCTTTGGTGGCAGTTCAGAGAAGGTTCACTAGGTTGATTCCGGGGATGAGGGGGGTTGACTTATGAGGAAAGATTGAGTAGGTTGGGTCTCTACTCATTGGAATTCAGAAGAATGAGGTGATCTTATCGACACATGTAAGATTATGAGGGGGCTCGACAAGGTGGATGCAGAGAAGATGTTTCCACTGATGGGGGAGACTAGAACTAAGGGGCATCATCTTAGAATAAGGGGCCACCCATTTAAAACTGAGATGAGGAGGAATTTCTTCTCTCAAAGGGTTGATAATTTGTGGAATTCGCTACCTCAGAGAGCTGTGGAAGCTGGGACATTGAATAAATTTAAGACAGAAATAGACAGTCTCTTAAACGATAAGGAGGTAAAGGGTTAAGGGGAGCGGGTGGGGAAGTGGAGCTGAGTCCATGATCAGATCAGCCATGATCTTATTAAATGGCAGAGCAGGGTCGAAGGGCCGTACGGCCTACTCTTGCTCCTATTTCTTATGTTCTTATTCTCTGTTAATATATGCATAATATAGTTTCTGGTGTCTGAAAGTTTATTGCAGACATCTGTTTACCTGCACATGCAAGTCTGCTGTAACATTTGAACATTTTCAACAACAACATATTTATGTAGCGCCTGTGACGTTAGAGGTGTGTCACAGGGGTGTTAATGAAAAAAACAAAATTTGTCATCAAGCCATAGGAGGAGATGTTAGGGCAGATGACGAAAAGCTTGGTCGAAGGGGTAGGTTTTAAGGAGAGTTTTAAATGAGGAAAGAGAAGTAGAGAGGAGGACAGATTTAGGGAGGGAATTCCAGAGCTTAGGACTGAGACAGTTGAAGGCATGATGGCTAACAGTGGAGCAATTAAAATCAGGGATGTTCAAAAGATCAGAATAGGTGGAGCGTAGAAGTCTAGGGGGATTATAGGGCTGGAGGAGATTACAGAGATAAGGAGGGGTAAGGACATGAAGGAATCTGAAAATAAGGATGAGAATTTTAAAATTGAGGCATTGCTTAACTGTGAGCCAATGTAGGTCAGCAAGCACAGGGGAGATGGGTGACCGGGACTTGGTGCCAGTTAGCACACGGGCAGCAGAGTTTTGGATGACCTCAAGTTTATGGAGGGTAGAACTCGGGAGGCCGACCTGGAGTGCATTGGAATAGTCAAGTCTAAAGATGATAAAGGTGTGGATGAGGGTAGATACGCTGAGGTAAAAGTGGAGACGGGCAATATTATGAAGGTGGAAATGG
The DNA here is from genome assembly GCF_044704955.1 of Pristiophorus japonicus. Lineage (NCBI taxonomy): Eukaryota > Metazoa > Chordata > Chondrichthyes > Pristiophoridae > Pristiophorus > Pristiophorus japonicus. The sequence continues at coordinate 109,813,428 of NC_091977.1, read as the reverse complement.
GCAGTCTTAGTGATAGAGCGAATATGAGGTAGGAAGTTCAATTCGTGATATGACATCAAGGTTGCAAACAGATTTGGTCAGCCTTAGGCAGTTGCCGTGGAAAGGGAATGGCGTTGTTTGTGTATGTAGAGAGTGCTGTTTGATGCTTACAAGACCTCAGATAGTAAAGGAAGGCCTCTAAGACAGAAAATGCTTCAAATACTCAACAGGTCAAGCAACATCCATGGAGAGGGAAACAGAGTTCATGTCTCAGGTCATGATACTGCATGACCCGCTGAGTATTTCTAGCATTTTATGATGTCATTTCAGATTTGCAGCATCCTCTCGCAGAGGGAAGAAGACACAGAAGAGGAAGAAACAGAAGAGGAAGATGCCGAAGAGGAGGAAGCAGAAGAGGAGAAAATAGAAAAGAATATGATATCAATAAATCAATTGTTCACATTTATGCATTCTCTTAATGACTGATTGTATATGCCTTTGCCTATTCTACTAATATCATGCAGTGCCATCCCAGTGGCTGCAGCATGGCTGGTGGAAGGCTGCTGAATTTCAATGGGGGCACTGCAAATGGCCTTGCGGGTCAACCCTGAGGAGCTGGTGGCTGGGAATGTGAAACTGAGTGACGATGTTGTTGCTTCTTCTTCTTCTTTTTCTCCTTCTCCTTCTCTCTCCTCTCCCTCTTCTTGGGCAACCACTGACTGGGCAGGCTGCATTTCTTGTGCCTTCCACATTTCATACACCCAAGAGTGGAGTTGTGGTGAGGGAAGAGCAGGAAAGCAAGAGGTGCATGCCAGAAGAAGGGTAACTTATAAGGATACCAGCATCTTGTATCTTTCTGCCCCACCACTGGCCAAGGGCTCAGCTATGCCCCTGCCAAGAATGGCCTATACAGTCTCCTCCAAGGGAGTGAGGTGAGGTTAGCAATGGGAGATGTATCTCATAATTGGTACGGATTGTTGGTAGGTGAGTGAATGGGGGTGGGGTGGGAGAGTTGTGCATTGAGCAGTGTGTGAGGCTCATGATTCAGTTGATAAGAGACGGCTTTTGAAAATGCATTCACTGACTTTGACCAGTGGTCTGAGGTCATGAAACTTCTTTGGGCACTGGAGTCAGGTAGTCCCACATCATTCTTTCTGGAGGACCTCCTGGCCCCTGTGGGTAGAGGACGTCTTTTGCAATGTTGACCCCCGGCACAAAACTGGAGTGCTGCGTGCGAGACCCTGGGTGCCCCTTCCCTGGCTTACCGAGCCATGTGTTAGTGCGGAAGCGTTTTTCCCATTTTTTGAGGTTCGGAAGGGAATTCGGCTTTAAGGAGTAAAGACTATGAACGGGAATGGTAGCATAGTGATTATGTTACTAGACTAGTAATCCCGAGGCACGAGTTCAAATCCCCTCATAAAAGTTGGGGAATTTTAATTAAATTAATTAAATAAATCTGGAATAAAAAGCTAGTATTAGTAATAGTGACCATGACACTACCGGATTGTCGTAACAAACCTATCTAGTTCACGAATATCCTTTCGGGAAGGAAACCTGATGTCCTTACCCAGTCTGGCCTACATGTAATTCCAGACCCACGGCAATGTGGTTCATTCTTAACTACCCTCTGAAGTGGCCTAGCAAGCCACTCAGCTGTCAAGAAGGTGGATCACCACATCTTCTCAAGGGCAACAAATGCTGGTGCCTTTTAAAAAACGTCCCAAGATATTTCACAGGAGCGTTATCAAATGAAATTTGACACCGAGCCACAAAAGGAAATATTGCGATCAGTGCCCAAAAGCTTGGTCAAAGAGGTAGGTTTTAAAGAGCATCTTAACGGAGGAGAGAAGTAGAGAGGCAGAGGAAATTCTCAAGCTTAGGACTTAGACAGCTGAATGCACAGCCGACAATGGTGGAGTGATTAAAATTGGGGATGTGCAAGAGGTCAGAATTGGAGGAACACAGAGATCTCATTAGAGTTGTAGGGCTGGAGGAGGTACAGAGATAGGGAGGGGGCGAGACCATGGAGGGATTTGAAGACAAGGATGTCTGCATCTCTCTGCATGTGTCCTACCTGCATTACCCAGAATGAGTGAAGTGGTGAAGAACTGGCAACACAAGCACAGGTAGGCCTGTGTTTTCACACCATCCAACTCCTTCCCCTTCATGAGATGAAAATGTCAACAGACCAATCCTGACATGCTTCGCAGCAGAGGATAGTATAGATAAAAAGAAGAATTAAATGCATGACAGACAGGAGGCAGAAAAGATATAGCACAGTTCCAGAAAGAATGCACTCACAAGAGCCAAGTAATAGCAGAGAGCTAACAAATAAGATTAGGACTGGTGTGCAGAAAGGACCAAATTTGAAGGATACAAACAATCACATGCAAGGAGTTCAAGAGCCTCGGCAATACTGAAGTGGCTGAAGATAGCTACAGAAAATACCACCGAGACGTAATGGTTGTTCCCACTCAGCATTGCACAATTCTGGAAACTAAGAGGGTCGGATACGTAAACCTTTCTTGGTTTAGACAGAGTTGTTGGTTATTCCAATAAATGTAGTCCAGAACTAGCTATTAATACTAATTTGTCAAATGCAAACATTTTTTTTAAATAAACTGGGAATGGGGTAGTTGACTGCACTTAGCAGAAGATTATGTTCATGAATAAAATATAAACATTTTCATACAATTTTTAAAAAAGAAATAGGATAAAGTCACATTTCCATGGGATAAGTCAAGAGGAGTGGATTTTACTATCAGTCCAATATTGCATTGTTCACATGACATCCAGCTCCACATCAGATAAACCATGTGAAATTTAAAATAGTACATTTTGGGAGAAAGAATAATGAAAGAAAATACACACTAAATGATAAAAGTTGCGATCATTCTGGCAGGATTCACTGGTCCTGGAATCAGGGATTCCGCAGGGCCCTGTAAGAGGCGGCGTCTGGAGCTCATTAAAGAGGTTGCATGGCATTTTGGTGGCTAGCTTCAATAAACGCCCTATTTTTAAAAAATATTTAAAATTTGACCCCTTACAAATGGGGCACGTGGCTTACTTTCCAGGTGGGATGGTCCTAGCATATCTAACCCCCACGACTACTTTAGAACAGCCTGTATTCCTAGGGTATTGAGCCTAGTAGCATTTATATGCAAATCAGGAGACCTCCCCCGACCCAAAAAACTTTGGCCGGGTCAGCAATGGAAGGGTTCCAGGTGGGCGTATCCTGGCACTTACGACAGATTCCCACCGCCTACTTGCATCAGCACAGTCATGATCAGTGAAATGACCTCCTTTGTAAGGAGCTATAATTTCCATGATTCCATGTTCTGTCCCTTTGTGCTCAAAGAAATAAATTAAAACATTTCCCCTAATTTTATGCAACGAATGCAAATATTTTCAGGCCTATTATGTGTTGGGTTTATACAAACTAAAGATCATTCTAGTCTGCTCCAATGATGCATCTTGAACTTCGCCTTCCAGTTTCAGAAAAACACTCTTACTGCACTGATTAGGTTTTCTGGACAACTTGACAACTTTTTAACACACTGTACAACATTTCCTGTGACTTCCCCGAGTAAATCTGCCAAAGTGGTGAATTATGCAGTTGACCTACAATCACAAGAAAATGCATTTACATTGTACAACTTCATTGTCCTTTGGGCCTCGACAGCCACAGAGGGAGAGAATAAACTTTCATCCCATCAATTTGGACTGGATTGACCTGAAAGAATAGCATTCTAATGTGCTACACTCCTAGCGGGTTATTTTAGCCAAAGGGTGCAAACAAGCGCTAAATGGGTGCAGTGCAAATAAGACATGTCTGTTTGAAAATCTAGATTTAGCACACAATTTTGGTCCTAATTGCTGATTACCATAATGTGAATTTGCTTAGAGGTGCTAAACCAGAAAACTGCTGGTTTAGCACTCAAGAGTTGATTAAAAACAATTTTCATGGCGCAGTATATGTGGGCTCCTCGCGCCCACTTCCACTGAAGATGTGGCGTGTTCTGGCTGGCGCACAGCGGCATGTTGCAGGATGGCTCAGGGACCAAGGGAGACAGTGCACAGATTCTCGGATGCAGCACTAGAAGTCCTGGTGCAGGAGGTCCAGAGGAGGATGTCTTTCCTGAACCTGCAGGGGGGAGGGGGCAGGGGGAGGGAGGACAGCACCTCGCCCTCCTGCCTGTCTCTCTTGCAGCAGCTACTGCTGCTCTGCCTGGCCTCATGTCCTCCTCCCATTCCTCATCCAGACCAAGGGGGACCCCTAGCAAGATCCTCATGACCAAGCACTCCCATTCTCCTGGTGGCTCCTATAAGATGGAATAGTGCAGCACTTACACTTTTTAGGTGAAGTCCTAAATTTCAGAATAAATGTTGCTCGAGTGTTGATGAAGTCTTGACAAATGTCCCAGAATGTCTCCCAATATGTTTTAGAGGCCCTCTTCACAGCTCCAACAGCAATGAACACGCAATGGTAAAAATCAGTTTGAGTAGCATTTGAAATCGACATAAACGCTGAGTTTACCCCAAACAGCTGGTCACAGTTAGGAGAGGGCATTAATTGAAGCGGTCATGTAGTCAACTATCATTGTAACCCATGTATAAGCTGACCTAAGTTGTACACCTTGAGAACACTGACCACAAGGGGCGAACTTGTGGGAGACACTCCTAACCTGGACTTTCCGGTATAAAAGGGGAAGCTCCACCCACCTTCGGTCTCTTGAGGTCTTGGTAATAAAGGTAACTGGTCACAGAGTGACCTTCTCTCAAGTATGAGCCTCGTGTGCATTTATATTGTATAGTAAGGACATATTGTTGGCGAAGAGAAACTGGGATTTAAACCATGCGAGCATGGCCACTGCAGCACAGAAGAGAGGTACTGTGTTGGTGATGATTGGGACGACTTTATTGAGAGACTACAGCAAAGTTTTGTCACTAAGGAATGGTTGAGACAGGATTCAGCCGACAAATGCAGGGCTCATCTCCTGACGGTTTGTGGATCCAGAACGTACTCCCTGATGAAGGACCTTCTAGCGCCAGAGAAGCCGGCGGACAAGACATTCGAAGAGCTCAGTAAATCGATCGGGGAACACCTTAAACAGGCGAGCAGCACGCACATGGTGAGACATCGGTTTTACACGCACCGGCAGCGAGAAGGGCAAAGCGTTTCAGACTTCGTGGCAGATCTCCGGCGACTGGCGAGCCTATGTAAGTTCCCAGATGCATGAGAGCGGAGATGCTGCGAGACTTTTTTATTGAGGGCATCGGGCATGCTGGGGTTTTCAGGAAACTGATCGAGACCAAAAACTTGACCTTGGAAGCGGCGGCTGATAGCCCAGACAATTATCTCAGGGGAGGAAGAGATCAGAATGATTTATGGCAAAAATCTTGGCAAACAACCAGGGAGTCAACATTGTTAACGCAGTACACAGTTCTCCAGGCAGAAAAGGGCAATCGGACATGCCCCAGCATGCAGTCGAACCCAAAGGGGGAATTCAACAGAGACAATGGCTAGCTGAACGGCGATTCAAGCCATCGCAATGGACAATGTGGCCAGTAATGGGGCCATCAACACCTGTTAATGGTGCGCTTAAGGACAGTTACAGAGACAGTCAAAGACAATCGACTGGTAATGGACCTTTTGTTTCCAACAATGGGGCCTCCAGTTCATGCTGGAGGTGTGGAGGCAAACACCCAGCCAGAGCTTGCAGGTATCAGCAATATACCTGCAGAAACTGCAACGTCAGCGGTCACTTGGCGCGTATGTGCAGGAAGCCGTCCGCCAGGTTGATGTACGAGGAGGACAGGCCCGATGTAAGCCCTACGAGGTCAAATGAATACTGGGGGAAATCGCTGGAAGCTGAAGTTCAGCGAGTTCATGTGGAGCACATATACAGTTCATATACTAAGACGCCACCGATAATGATGAAAGTGCTCTTCAATGGCAACCCAGTATAATGGAGCTAGACACAGGGGCCAGCCAGTCCCTGATGAGTATTAAACAGTTCGAAAGGTTGTGGATGTCCAAGGCCAGGAGGCCAAAATTATTGCCGATTGATGCACTGCTACGGACATATACAAAGGAGATCATTCCGGTGCTAGGCAGCGCCACAGTAGTCGTGACCCACAAAGATTCGGAGAACAGGTTGCCACTCTGGATTGTCCCGGGGGACAGTCCCGCACTACTGGGGAGGAGTTGGCTTGCTGTCATGAACTGGAAATGGGGCAATGTCAATGCAATTTCTTCTGTGGAGCGAGTATCATGCTCACAGGGGTCCTGGACAAATTTGACACATTATTTCAACCTGGCATCGGCACTTTCATGAGGTCCACATAAACCTAGATGCCAGGCCAGTACATCACAAGGCCAGAGTGGTGCCGTACATGATGCGGGAAAAGATAGAATGCGAATTCGACCTCCTGCTGAGGGAAGGCATCATCTCGCCAGTTGAATTCAGTGACTGGGCGAGCCCGATCGTGCCGGTCCTCAAGGCGGATGGGTCGGTCAGGATATGTGGCGATTATAAGGCCACCATCGATCGGATGTCACTCCAAGACCAGTACCCGCTACCGAGAGCGAAGGACCTCTTTGCGACACTATCCGGTGACAAACTTTATTCAAAATTGGACCTGACCTCAGCTTACATGACCCAGGAGCTGGCAAGTGAGTCGAAGAAGCTGACCACCATCACGACACACAAGGGGTTGTTTGAGTATAACAGATGTCAGTTCAGGATTCGTTCGGCTGCCGCGATCTTTCAGCGAAATATGGAAAGCCTCATGTCGATTCCAAGGACGGTGGTTTTTCAAGACGACATCCTCATCACGGGTCGCGATACTGCAGAACACCTCCACAACCTGGAGGTGGTGCTACGTAGACTGGACCGGATAGGACTGCGACTGAAAAAGGCGAAGTGCGTCTTCTTAGCTCCAGAAGTAGAATTCCTGAGGAGGAGGGTAGCAGCAGATGGGATCAGACCGACTGCATCCCAAACGGAAGTGATCCAGAGAGCACCCAGACCCCGTATCACGACAGAGCTGCGATTGTTCCTGGGGCTCCCGAACTATTTTGGTAACTTTCTTCCCAAATTGAGCATGCTGTTAGAGCCGCTACACGTGCTCCTACGCAAAAGTCACGATTGGGTCTGGGGGAAACAGCCAGGAAAGGGCTTTTGATGTAACGTTAACAGTTTGTTGGAGCATAACAAATTGCGTGCTCTATGACCCGTGTAAGAAACTAGTTTTTACGTGCGATGCATAGTCCTATGGGGTCGGGTGTGTGTTGCAGCATGTGAATGCCAATGGTCAGTTACAGCCGGTAGCTTATGCCTCCAGAAGTCTGTCCCAGGCAGAAAGGGGCTACGGGATGGTAGAAAAGGAAGCGCTAGCATGTGTATATGCAGTAAAACAAATGCACCAGTACCTGTTTGGCAGGAAATTTGAGCCGGAGACAGATCACAAACTCCTAATGTTCCTTTTGGCTGACAACAAGGCCATAAAGGCGAATGCATCGGCCCGCATACAGAGGTGGGCACTTACGTTAGCCGCCTGTGACTACACAATTCGGCACAGACCGGGCACTGAAAACTGCCGATGCACTCAGCAGGCTCCCACTAGCCACCACTGAGGGGGCAACTGAGCATGATGCTGAGATGGTCATGGCGGTTGAAGCTTTCGAAAGCGAAGGCTCACCTGTGACAGCCCGTCAGATTAAAGTCTGGACAAATAAAGACCAGCTACTGTCTTTAGTTAAGAAATGTGTCCTGAATGGGGACTGGGCAGCCACGTACAGGGTATGCCCTGAGGAGTTTAAACCATTTCATAGGCGCAAGGATGAACTCTCGATTCAGGCCAATTGCCTACTGTGGGGAAACCGAGTAGTCATGCCCCAGAAGGGCAGAGAGGTGTTTATCAGAGAACTTCACAATGAGCACCCGGGCATTGTCATGGTAAAGGCAATTGCCAGATCACACGTTTGGTGGCCAGGGATAGATGCAGACCTGGAACTTTGTGTTCACAGGTGCAACAGGTATGCTCAGCTGGGCAACGTACCCAGGGAAGCCCCCCTTAGCCACTGGTCCTGGCCCGCCAAGCCATGGTCACGCATCCATGTGGACTACGCAGGTCCTTTCATGGGAAAAATGTTTTTGGTTGTAGTAGACACCTACTCCAAATGGATTGAGTGTGCCATTTTAAATTCAAGCACATCCTCTGCCACGGTAGAAAGTCTACAGGCAATGTTTGCTGCCCATGGTCTACCGGACGTCTTGGTCAGCGACAGTGGCCCGTGCTTCATAAGCACTGAATTCCAGGACTTCATGGCAGGCAATGGAATCAACCATGTCAGAACAGCACCGTTCAAGCCAGCCTCAAACGGCCAGGCGGAACAAGCAGTGCAGATAATCAAACAGGGGATGCTCAGAAACCAAGGGGGTTCCCTACAAAGCCGCTTATCACGCCTCCTGTTAGCCAATAGATCCCAACCACACTCGCTCACAGGGGTTCCACCCACAGAGCTGCTAATGAAAAGGACGCTCAAAACCAGGTTATCCCTTATACACCCCACTATGAAAGAAATTGTTGAGAGCAGGCGTCAGTCACAATGTGACTACCATGACAGGAATGCGAGGGCGCGATGTATTGATGTCAATGACCCTGTTTTTGTCCTTCATTACGCTGCAGAGCCCAAATGGCTTGCAGGCACTGTGATTGCCAAAGGGGGGAATAGGGTTTTGGTAGTTAAACTTACCAATGGACAAATCTGCCGCAAACACGTGGATCAAACTAAAAGGAGGTTCAGCAACCCCATAGAAGAAGCAGAGAAAGAACACGACATACAGTTTACTCCAGCACAGGTGACCGAACACCGGAACCAAGTGGAGGAGAGCCCAGTCACTGTGGGCAGTCCGGACAGACCTGAGTCACCGCAAACAGCAGACACTCAGGCCAGCGCCCAACAACCGGAACCCCAACTCAGGCGCTCTGCAAGGGAGCGTAAACCACCAGAGAGACTTAACCTGTGATCCCAATAAGACTTTGGGGGGGGAGGTGATGTCATGTATTCAATTATCATTGTAACCCATGCATAAGCTGACCTAAATTGTACACCTTGAGAACATTGACAACAAGGGGCGAACTTGTGGGAGACACTCCTAACCTGGACTTTCCGGTATAAAAGGGGAAGCTCCAGTCACCTTCAGTCTCTTGAGGTCTTGGTAATAAAGGTAACTGGTCACAGAGTGACCTCCTCGCAAGTATGGGCCTCATATGCATTTATACTCTATACTAAGGACATATTAGAAGCTCGCCACCAAAATGCCATGCAGCCTCTTTAATGACAACTCGCAGGCATTTTCAGTGCCAATCAGCTGTTTAACAAGCCATTTGGCAAAAATCACCCCTTAGTTCTTTGATTTTTTTTTAACAAAACCAGAATTCCTTGCTTCACACCATCATCCATCACTTTAGCCTGAACAATAACTACTTTGAACCACAATGGAGTAAAATAATATGTTTGAAACAGCAACATAAACAATTTCAGAGGAAGGAATCATGCACATCAATATTTTTATTTCAGCCCTTTGTATAGTAATGACCTTTGCAGCTTTCAAATGAAACAATACAACTGAAAAGGTACTGAGCATATCAGTTTAACATTACAAATACTTGGCAAACTATGAATTCCAAGCACTGATTATAAAGTACAATTAGAAGTACAAAACCAACCACAATTTTGTAGTTCATTGTATTTGTAAAAAAAAATATTGTGATTCATAATTGCTGCTGAAACCAGAAGCACTCTGGAGCACAAACCACCTCCTTGATGCCAAGGGCAACAAAGGAGCTTCACCAAGATGTGAATTGTACTTATTCTCTGATTCAAGACAATACTGAGATAATTATCGAGGACAGGAACCAGTACCAGTTAGTGGTAGGAGCTCTGTACTGTAACAACAAAATTGATACATCAAGCCTAATTGAATTTTTAAATCAGCCAGTGAAATCTTTGTTAATGAATTGTGCTGTGTTTCAGCTTACAGGGACTCTTGTTATGCATCTCAATACAGTACAATGTCGGTCTTTCCAGATAAATTGGTTTACTTATTTAAATCCCTTGTACATTCTCTATCAGTTTTACAATAAAAACATACAACATAATGAAGAAAAATTGCAAAATAATTGTAGTAAGGTGTTTCATTTTTGAGATGTAGCCATTCCTTCAGCAATTACTACCTTGAATCAAGAATATGCATGGCTCACTGTGGGTGAAGTTCCTTTGTTTACGCACCCATTGTCAACTGAGGAATGAAGCATAGTCCAGGACGGTCAAAATAGAAGGCAAGGAAGCACCATCTGGATGCTATAGCATTTGTGCTTTTCTCCTTGAAGGGTACATGCTCCACTTTTCCAATGACTCAACAAATTTACCTTTTCTTCTTCGGCAATCCCCCGGAGTCGAGGATGACTTGCTTCCACACTAATAGGAGTTCGAAGGTGACTGATGCGGGATCTACAGCCTCTGTCACAGGTGGAGCAGGTGGTGGTTGCAGGGATGGGTGGGTGGGGTGCTTGATTTGTCATATGCTCCTTCCGGTGTTTGTACTTCGCTTGCGCGTGCTCCGGACGAAGACACCACCGTGTTTGGCGCCTTCTCGAATGCTTCTCCTCCACTTTGAGCAATCTTGGGCCAAGTGTCGGTGGGGATGTTGCACATTTTCCAAGGAGGATTTGAGGGTGTCCTTGAAGCGCTTTCTCTGCCCTCCTGGGGCTCACTTGCCAATTCGGAGCTCGGAGTAGAGTGCTTGTTTCGGGAGTCGAGTGTCAGCCATGTGGACTGTCCATCGGAGCTGGTCAATGATACGATGCTGACCTGAACGAGAACACGGACGTTGGTGCGCCTATCCTGCCAATGGATTTGCAGGATTTTGCGAAGGCAACGTTGGTGGTACTTCTCCAGTGCTTTGAGATGCCTACTGTCTCTGAGGCATATAGGAGGGCGGGTATAACTACTGCTCTGTAAACCATGAGCTTGGTGCCGGGTTTGAGATCCTGGTCTTCGAACACTCTCTTCCTCAGGTGACCGAAGGCTGCACTGGCACACTGAAGGCGGTGTTGGGACATCGTCATCGATGTCTGTTCCTGTTGATAGTAGGCTCCCAAGTTATGGAAAGTGGTCCACATTGTCCAAGGTCTCATCATGGATCTTGATAATCGGGGGGGGGGGCAGTAGTGTGTGATGGGGGCAGATTGGTCGAGAACCTTTGTCTTATGGATGTTTAGTGTAAGGCCCAGTCTCTCGTATGCTTCGGTGAAGGTGTCAACGATGGTTTCGAGTTCGACCTCAGAGTGTGCACAAACGCAAGCATCGTCTGCATACTGTAATTCAATGACAGAGGTTGGGACAACCTTGGATCTGAACTGGAGGCAATGGAGGTTGAACAATTTCCCATTTGTCCTGTAGTTTAGCTCCACTCCAGCGGGGAGCTTGTTAAGGGTGAGATAGAGCATTGCAGTAAGAAAGATTAACACCCTTGCTTGATACCGGTCTGCATGTGTATTGGGTCTGTGGTAGATCCATTGGTAAGAATCAAGGCTTGCATGACATCATGAATTATGCAGAGGATGGTGACAAGTTTTTGAGGGCAGCCGAATTTGAGAAGGACACTCCATAATCCCTCACAGTTGATGGAGTCGAAGGCCTTTGTGAGGTCAAAGAAAGCCATGTACAGAGGTTGATGCTGCTCCCTACATTCTTTTTGGATTTAGCACACGGTGAGGATCATGTCCATTGTACCCCTTAGTGGGCAGAATCCGCATTGCAACTCTGGAAGGAGTTATTCATCCACTGGGAGAAGATGGTGGAGGAGGATTCTTGCGATGACTTTCCCTGTGGCAGACAGCAGGGAAACTTCTCTAAGTACTGCAATCAGACTTGTCACCTTTCATGAAGATGGTCACGATAACAGCGTCTCTGAAATCCATTGGCATGCTCTCCTCCTTCCAGATGAGAGAGAAGTTCACTTGTTTACGCACCCACTGTCAACTGAGGAATGAAGCATAGCCCAGGACAGCCAAAAGAGAAGGCAAGGAAGCACCCTTTGGATGCTATAGCATTTGTGCTTTTCTCCTTGAAAGGTACATGCTCCACTTTTCCAATGATTCAACAAATTTACCAAGTAAGTAGCTAAGCCACACAGACCAAGAAGACCAGTATAAATCTTGGTCTGTGTTGCATTAGCTGATGTTATCGAGGACAACAGTACAGGCACTAAATATGGCCTCATTGTCCCTGGTTAGGGAAGGAATAAAATATTGGCCAGGGTTCTTGCTCCTGACTGTTCTGGTCTTGAAAAACTAATTTTATATTTGTGGAATGTCAAATTTCTCCATTATGATAAAATGACTAGATTTTAAAAATAAAAAATATTTTTTGAAGTTTGTTTGATATTTCAGCTTCTACCTTAATCCCAATCTTTATTTCGCTCTCTGTAAAAAAAATTTTAAGTGAATGATAAAGCTGCTTTTTATTTCCTGGTTTGCTGACAGTGAGAATTCTTCAATATGATTGGTTGCTTAGCCAGTTTGATGACATCACTGCTGCTGGACGCTGGAGATCCCTTATTGGCAGTGCTGCAATCAAATTAACATCGAGAAAGCTAAAGTTTTCAGCACAGGGATCGCAAGATATTTGTGGGGCGCTGTCATTTTGCCGCTGACCACAAATTCCAGGTCATTTTTTTATAATTAACCTGCTTCGGCATTGTTTCCATCTGTTATTAAACCCATTTACGTATCTATCGGAGGTTTCCACCGATTTTCTCCCGAAGTTGTTCAGGCATCAACGACATTCTGACTAAAGTGTTTTGTTAAGTTACTTGTATGGGGTGAGATTTTCCACTTTTTTTGCCCACTTAACGTCCATTTTAAGGCTGAAATGACGTATAACGCCCAATTATCGCCCATTTAGCCACAAAATGGAAACTGATGCCCATTTTTCAGACACTATCGCCGAGTGTTATTTTCCCCCTATGTGTAACGCCGGGAAGAAATAATACCACCAGCCCACTTTTTTTGGGCGGAATCATCAGAATGGGCAAAACCAATGCCCATAATATCGCCCAGCATTACTTTCCGCACGTAATTAATGCCGAGATTCAATAATACCGACCGCCCACTTTATTTTGTCGTAAAGATCACATTTGCCGAAACTAATGCCCAGGAGATCGCCCAGGGTCACTTTCACCACCTCGCACACATCTCACCCACAATATCGCTCACTCAAAAAAACGCCGGAAAAAAGTGGAACTAACTCAGCGTTATGGACGCCATGTTCTAAATCACATGTCGCATCATTTACGACTGCTCTGCTTCAACCTCGGGGGAGTTCGGATGTACTCTAGAGGTCTTTGGAGGTGATGTGAACATCTGAACAAACATCTTTATCATACTATGAACAATTGGAATTTAATAGGTGTCTTCGTCGGGACATTGATTCTTTGTGAACAATTAGTGGAAAACAGATAGCTATTGGAATGGGGCCTGTCCTTTCTCACCTTCTCTTGACGACCAATTACATGCTGTAGACTTGAGATGGCAGAAGGCATGCTCCACAGCATTATATGCCCAATGTAAGACGTGCCAGACTGATGAGGCGGACCAGACATTACACCTCCCGCAAGTACAAGGAGAAGTGGTCTTACCTCAACTTGTCCAATAACACCTGCCTTCGGAGACTGCGCTTCCATAAAGAGGTTATCACTGAGATATGCCAGCTGATAAGGGGAGATCTGCAGCCTGCCAGCATCATCAGTACTGCACTGTCTGCCAAGGTCAAAGTCACTGCAGCACTGTCGTTCTACGCATTGGGTTCTTTTCAGGCCACAGCTGGCGACATTTGCGGACTTTCTCAGCATGCCACACATCGCTGCATTAGACAGGTCACTGAAGCCCTGTACGCACACAGGAGGGACTTGATCAGCTTCCCTATGACTAGGAGGCACAGACTGAGAGGGATCTAGGATTCTCCAGAATTGCAAACTTCCCCAAGGTGCAGGGAGCAATAGACTGTATGCACATCGTGATACGGGCACCTTTTCAGGATGCAGAGGTTTTCAGGAACCGCAAGGGATTCCACTCCCTGAATGTCCAGCTGGTTGTCGACCACCAGCAAATTATACTGGCAGTGAATAATCAATTTTCAGGCAGCATCCATGATGCTCACATCTTGCGCGAGAGCACTGTATTGGACTTATTTAACAATCAGCCACAAGGTCAATGCTGGATGCTTGGTGACAAAGGGTATGGTCTCGCCATCTGGGTGATGACCCCCTTGCATGACACCCACACTGAAGCCGAGAGGCGATACAACGAGAGCCACAGAGCAACTCGCGATATCGTGGAGAAAACCACTGGAGTGCTTAAGTAACGCTTTAGATGCCTGGACCACTCAGGAGGCGAGCTCCAATACCACCCTGAGCAGGTAGCTCAATTTGTGGTGGTATGCTCCATGCTGCACAACTTGGCTATCAGGAGGGGACAAGAATTGCCTGAAGAGTCTGACAGTCCACCTCAGCAGAGAGAGGAAGAGGAGGACGAGGAGGTGGACGCTGACATCGGGCCAGACAATCAGGCTGATGCTGAAGCCATGCCCCCGCACCCCTGTAGACCACATGAAAAGGCCCGTGATGGCATGATAGCTGCAAGAGCCTTAATTCAGGGGCTCATAAATGAGCGCTTTGCCTGAAAGAACGTTGATGGTATTTACAAGGCTAACACACTGCTGGGCATGCATCAATGGTGGGCATCACCTTGGTGACAGTTAAAGTTTAAGTTGATTGAAGTTAAGTGTAATTATACCCTTTGATGTTAAGGAATCACCAGTGTATAACGGTGCAGCTATCTGAGCCAGTGTGCTACAAGGTTTTGCTAAATAAAAAAGATTTAAACCGAACATTAATCTGAAATAATCAGTATTTCTGTAAAAAACAATCCTTTCTCCTCCACACCTCCACACCTCCACCTCTACCTCTACCTCTACCTCTACCTCTACCTCTACCTCTACCCCTTCTCCTCCTGACTCCAAGCCGTCTGGCTGAGGAGCTCCTCAGGCGATGCTTCATCGGGGTGGGGGGGGGGGGGATGTCGGCCGAACCGCTGCTTGGATGGATGCAGGAGAGGACTGTCCCAGGGTGGGAATGTGCTCTGAGCCAGAAGCAAGATGTTGCTCCTGGCTCTCATGTGTCATTGGCAATGGGGGTGCAGCACCTTGGGGTGCAGTGCCGTGTTCCGGGACCACTGGGAGCCCTCTGTCAACAGTGTTCCTGGCTACCAGCTTCAGGGCCTTCTCCATCCCTTCCATGTTATATACTATTTGTTGGACAATAACTCGGTGCCAACTACGTTCTTGGTGCTTAGTAGGCTTTTTGCTGGTGAATCTCCCTCGTGCCTCCCACAACAGCCAAACAAGCACACACCACACCCACACAAGCTTTCAGTCCCTCTCTGTTCCCTCTCTCTCTGTCTCTATCTCCTCTTCTGTGCATGTAATGCTGACCCCTGATCTCCTGAATCGCGGGAAACGAGCGTTGCCATGCTGTTGCTAAGGAAGGCGACACTTTACGGCAGAAGGTCAGAAAGATTTAACGCCACCGCCCATTTCATATCGCTCGTGGTAATGCCCAATTTCAAAAATGGAGACGAGGGGCTTTGAGAATAGGCGACAAGCTGGCGATCTAAAAACCCATTTTTAACACCCACGCCGGAAATAATGTCTATTTTTGGGCGATCTGCACAAAAATGTAAAATCTAGCCCATAGTGCTTAACAGCCACTTGTAGCTGTTTGGAGCACAATATAGTGGGGTAATATCGAGATATTTGCTTTCTAGTCCCACTGCAAATATGCATGACAGTATGCATTTCTTTGCCTGACTTTGTGATATGTGCTTTCAGCACAAACAGACACTTTTATTTAAGATGCACTTCAAACGGTTGTAATATTCCTACAGGAGCAACGAGTATAGTCAGTGGCAACATTTTTCTGCTGATTGCTAAATAGCAATAGCAGGGTAACCTGGCTTACCCTCAGGTTAAAGTAGTGTCGTCACAGCAGGATTTAAAAAATTTCTGCAGGTACAATGACTAAAACTTCAATTTCAGTAAGTTTATTTCGCTACTGGCTACTTGAGGATACAATGTAGTTTGGTATGTTTTCGTTTGGATATCTGGAATTGCTGTCCTGAATCAAGATTCTTAAATGGCTGTGAAACTCACCCTGACCACACACGGGTAATTTGTTTGCAGAGTTTATGACTGCACTGTAAGAATCACTGCCATTCTAGTGGGTATTTGCTTGGATTTATTGTATACAGGATGCCCCTTTTTTCTGTGTATTGTATTGTATGAATTATTGGATGGGTGTCAGCTTTGGCTCAGTGGTACCACTCTCATCTTTGTATCCCACTTCAGAGATTTCAGCACATAAAAAGGAATCCAAAAGTCTTATATACGCATATGAATAGTAAATGGATAATAAGAGGAGCGGTGGGGCCGATTGGGGACTAAAATGGAGCCCTATGCATGGCTGAGGTACTAAATGAGTACTTTGCATCTGTCTTTATTAAAGAAGATGCTGCCAAAATCAGAGTGAAAGAGGAGGTAATTGGAATACTGGATGGAATAAAAACTGATAAAGTGGAGGAACTAGAACTAGAAAGGCTGGTTGTACTTAAAATTGATAGGTTACCAGGGTGGATGGGATGCATCCTAGGATGCTGAGGGAAGTAAAGGTGGAAATTGTGGCGGTCCTGGCCACAATCTTCCAATCCTCTTTAAAGATGGGGATGGTACCAGAGGACTGGAGAATTGCATATGTTACATCCTTTTTTGAACAAGAGTGTAAGAATAAACCCAGCAACTACAGGCCAGTCAGTTTAACCTCGATAGTGAGGAAGCTTTTAGAAACAACGGGCCCTAGTTTCGGGCCACGCCTAGAACGGCGCAACCCCGACCTGGACGCCCGTTTTTCGCGCCACAAAGTGCACCTACAAAAAAACTCAGATTCTCCGGCTCCCTGCTGCTCTTCTGGAGTCAGGCGCTGCGCAGCACGAGCTGTGGGGGGCGGAGCTAGGTCCCTGCGCTGAAAACAGTGCCGGGACTTCTGCACATGCGCGCTACAGTGGGCGCGCATGTGCAGTAGCTCCAGGTGCCCAAAACTGTGTGGGAGGGGCCTGAAGCACGCAGCCCCTAGCCCTGACTGAATGGCCTCACTGGGGCTGCATGCATAAGGCTGCCTCCCACGCCCAGCTCCTGCTTCCTCCCGACCCAACTCGACTCCCGCTCCCCCCTCCGCCCCCGGACCCGACCCCGACCCGACTCCCGCTTCCCCCCACCCCCCACCAGACCGGACCCGACCCCCCGGACCAGA
The DNA here is from genome assembly GCF_044704955.1 of Pristiophorus japonicus. Taxonomy (NCBI): domain Eukaryota; kingdom Metazoa; phylum Chordata; class Chondrichthyes; family Pristiophoridae; genus Pristiophorus; species Pristiophorus japonicus. Next base: position 109,796,014 of record NC_091977.1, on the reverse strand, counting down.
CCCGACCTGCGCTACCGCCACCCCCCCCCACCCTTGACCCAAACCGAACCGACCCAACCCGACCCGCGCTCCGCTCCCTCCCTGCCCCTCCCCCCCCCACCCAAACCAACCCGACCTCCCTCCTCCCCCCCCCCCCGACCCGACCTCCCTCCGCCCCCCCGACCCGACCCGCACTCCCGACCCCGACCCGCCCTCCCGACCTCGGACCCGACCCAATGCCACCTACCTGTATATCTGGTGCTGGGGACGGGCCCTGCCCGAAGTCTTGGGCCCAGCCAGGCCCGACCCGTTCAGCCTCCCTGCCCCTTCTCCTTCCCCCCGCTTCTCCTCCCCTTTCCTTTCCCCTTTCCCCTTCTCCTCCCCCCCTTCCCCCCGCTTCCCCGTCTCCTCCCCCCCTCCTTCCCCTTCTCCTCCCCCCTTCTCTCCCCACCACTCCCCCCCCGCTTCTCTCCCCCCTCCCCCTTTCCCCCATCCCTCCCACTCTGCCTCCCTCCCTCCCCTCCCCCTGCCCCCCCTCTCTCCCTCTACCCCCCTCCTCCCCCTCCCCTTGCTATCAGAAACACAGACACTGACAGACATAGAGCGAGAGACACACACAGACAGACAGAGAGATAGAGACACTGACAGAGACACACTGGGGTGGGGGGCATCCAAGCACGCTGTTGGAGGGCTCCCGGTGCTGCAGTCGGTAAGTAGAAAATGTTTTATTTATTAATTTTTTTTGATTGATTTATTGGTTGATTTATTGATGTTTTTATCATTTATTATTGATAATGGCTCTTTATTTGTAAAACTGAAATGTTTAATGTTTGTAAACTTCCCTTTAAACCCGCTCCCTCTGCCATTCCCTACGCCTGATTTGTAGCCTGATTTGTAACCTACGCCTGATTTTCTAAAGTGTAGACAAGGTTTTTTCGAGCGTACAAAAATCTTCACTTACTCCATTCTAAGTTAGTCTGGAGAAAGTTTTCACTGCCGAAACTTTGAAAACAGGCGTAAGTGGCCGGACACGCCCCCTTTTGAAAAAAAAATTCTGTTCCAAAGTGAAACTGTTCTAACTGACTAGAACTGGAGCAAACTAAATGCCGAGAATTTGAATTTCTAAGATACTCCGTTCTACACTAGTTGCTCCAAAAAATCAGGAGCAACTGAGGCCGAAACTTGAACCCAATAATCTGGGACAAAATTAACACTCACTGGACAAGTGTGGAATTATTAATTAATTAATTAAAGAAAGCCAGCACGAATTTGTTAAAGGTAAATCATGCTTAACTAACTTGATTGAGTTTTTTGATGAGGTAACAGAGAGGGTTGATGAGGGCACTGCAGTTGATGTGGTGCACATGGACTTCCAAAAGGCATTTGATAAAATGCCACAAAATAGGCTTGCCAGCAAAGTTGAAGCCCATGGAATAAAAGAGACAGTGGCAGCATGGATAAAAAATTGGGTTAACTGACATAGAAACATAAAAAATAGGTGCAGGAGAAGGCCATTCAGCCCTTCGAGCCTGCACCACCATTCAATATGATCATGGCTGATCATGCAACTTCAGGACCCCCATTCCTGCTTTCTCTCCATACCCCTTGAACCATGCCAAAAATTACTTATTTAAGGAAGGATATACTAGCTTTGGAGGGGGTACAGAGACGATTCACTAGGCTGATTCCGGAGATGAGGGGGTTACCTTATGATGATAGATTGAGTAGACTGGGTCTTTACTCGTTAGAGTTCAGAAGGATGAGGGGTGATCTTATAGAAACATTTAAAATAATGAAAGGGATAGACAAGATAGAAGCAGAGAGGTTGTTTCCACTGGTCGGCTAGACTAGAACTAGGGGGCACAGCCTCAAAATATGGGGGAGCCAATTTAAAACCGAATTGAGAAGGAATTTCTTCTCCCAGAGGGTTGTGAATCTGCCCAAGGAAGCAGCTGAGGCTAGCTCAATGAATGTATTCAAGTCACAGATAGATTTTTAACCAATAAGGGAATTAAGGGTTACGGGGAGCGGGCGGGTAAGTGGAGCTGAGTCCACGGCCAGATCAGCCATGATGTTGTTGAATGGCGGAGCAGGCTCGAGGGGCTAGATGGCCTACTCCTGTTGCTAATTCTTATGTTCTTATGTTCTTATGTTCCTTTAGCCGTAAGGGCCACATCTAACTCCCTTTTGAATATATCTAATGAATTGGCCTCAACAACCTTCTGTGGTATAGAATTCCATAGGTTCACAATTCTGTGAGTGAAGACAATTTTCCTCATCTCAGTCCTAAATGGTTTACCCCTTATCCTAGGACTGTGAACCCTGGTTCTGTACTTCCCCAACATCAGGAAAATTCTTCTTGCATCTAACCTGTCCAATCCCATCAGAATTGTATATGTTTCTTTGAGGTCCCATCTCATTCTTTGAAATTCCAGTGAATATAAGCTTAGTCGATCCAGTCTTTCTTCATATGTCAGTCCTGCCATCCCGGGAATCAGTCTGGTGAACCTTTGCTGCACTCCCTCAATAGCAAGAGTTTCTTTCCTCAAATTAGGAGACCAAACCTATACACAATATTCAAGCTGTGGCCTCACCAAGGTCCTGTACAACTGCAGTAAGACCTCCCTGCTCCTATATTCAATTCCTCTCGCTATGAAGGCCAACATGCCATTTGTCTTCTGCATCGCCTACTGTACCTGCATGCCAACTTTCAATGACTGATGTACCATGATACCCAGGTCTCATTGCACCTCCCCTTTTCCTAATCTGTCACCATTAAGATTATATTCTGTCTTCCTGTTTTTGCCCCCAAAGTGGATAACCTCACATTTATCTACATTATACTGCATCTGCCATGCATTTGCCCACTCACCTAACCTGTCCAAGTCATCCTGCAGCCTCTTAGCATCCTCCTCACAGCAAACACTGCCACCCAGCTTAGTGTCAGTTGCAAACTTGGAGATATTACATTCAATTCCTTCGTCTAAATCATTAATGTATATTGTAAATAGCTGAGGTGCCAGCACTAAACCTTGCGGTACCCCACTAGTCACTGCCTGCCATTCTGAAAAGGACCCGTTTATTCCTACTCTTTGCTTCCTGTCTGCCAACCCATTCTCTATCCACATCAACACATTACACCCAATACCATGTGCTTTAATTTTGCACACTAATCTTTTGTGTGGGACCTTGTCAAAAGTCTTTTGAAAGTCCAAATACGCCACATCCATTGGTTCTCCCTTGTTCACATAGAAACATAGAAACATAGAAACTAGGTGCAGGAGTAGGCCATTCGGCCCTTCGAGCCTGCACCGCCATTCAATGAGTTCGTGGCTGAACATGCAACTTCAGTACCCAATTCCTGTTTTCTTGCCATTCCCCTTGATCCCCCGAGTAGTAAGGACGACATCTAACTCCTCCTTGAATATATTTAGTGAATTGGCCTCAACAACTTTCTGTGGTAGAGAATTCCACAGGTTCACCACTCTCTGGGTGAAGAAGTTTCCCCTCATCTCGGTCCCAAATGGCCCACCCCCTATCGCTGGACTGTGACCTCTGGTTCTGGACTTCCCCAACATTAATAAGAACATAAGAACATAAGAATTAGGAACAGGAGTAGGCCATCTAGCCCCTCGAACCTGCTCCGCCATTCAACAAGATCATGGCTGATCTGGCCGTGGACTCAGCTCCATTTACCCGCCCGCTCCCCGTAACCCTTAATTCCCTTATTGGTTAAAAATCTATCTATTTGTGATTTGAAAAAAATCAATGAGCTAGCCTCAACTGCTTCCTTGGGCAGAGAATTCCACAGATTCACAACCCTCTCTGTCTCCTCTTTTGCGCAAGTCATGCTGACCCTTGACCTCCTGAATCACGGGAATCGAGCGTTGCCATGCTGTTGCTAAGGATGGCCACATTTTATGGCAGAAGGTCAGAAAAATGTAACGCTACCGCCCATTTGATATTGCTCGCGGTAACGCTCATTTGCAATGATCTAAACTAGGTGTTTTGAGAATGGGCGCGAAGCCGGTGATCTGAAAACCCTTTTTTCATGCCCACGCCAGAAATAACACCCATTTTTGAGCGATAAGCTCAAAAGTGGACGTTCTAGCCCATAGACAGGCTAAGTGAGTGGGCAAAAATTTGGCAGATGGAGTATAATGTGGGGAAATGTGAGGTTATCCACTTTGGCAGAAATAACAGAAAAGCAAATTATAATTTAAATGGAGAAAAATTGTAAAGTACTGCAGTACAGAGCGACCTGGAGGTCCTTGTGCATGAAACACAAAAAATTAGTATGCAAGTACAGCAAGTAATCAGGAAGGCAAATGGAATGTTGGCCTTTATTGCAAGGGGGAATAGAGTATAAAAGCAGAGAAGTCCTGCTACAACTATACAGGGTATTGGTGAGGCCACACCTGGAGTACTGCGTAGTTTTCTTCTCCGTATTTAAGGAAGGATATATTTGCATTTGAGGCTGTTCAGAGAAAGTTCACTAGGTTGATTCCGGCAATGAGGAGGTTGACTTATGAAGCTAGGTTGAATAGATTGGGCTATACACATTGGAGTTCAGAAGAATGAGAGGTGGTCTTATTGAAATATGTAAGATAATGAGGGGGTTCGACAAGGTGGATGCAGAGAGGATATTTCCACTCATAGGGGAAACTAAAACAAGGGGACATAGTCTCAGAATAAGGGGCCGTCCATTTAAAACTGAAATGAGGAGGAATTTCTTCTCTGAGGGTTGTAAATCTGAGGCTGGGTCACTGAATATATTTAAGGCGGAGATAGACAGATTTTTGAGCGATAAGGGAGTAAAGGGTTATAGGGAGCGGGCAGAGAAGTGGAGCTGAGTCCATGATCAGATCAGCCATGATCTTATTCAATTGCGACTCCTGTTCGAGGCTTGCAACCCGAGCTGTCTAGCAAGACTCCACGCTGTGAGGAGGAGCACCCGCCGGGGACCGAGCCCGGCACCACGCGGGAAACACAGCAGGAAACTGGGACCGCCTGGGGAACCGGGCCTGGCCTGGCACCGCCGGGACACACAGCAGGGCCCCGAACCCGGGACACACACACCAAGGAAAAGACAAGCCAAGGAGAGTGACGGTAGCAGCCCCGACCAGCTCGGTGTCGCTCGGTGCCAAAAAAAACCCGCGGAGCCATCTTCGGCCTGGTGTGCTCTGTGTGGGCCTTGTGCTGGCCTGGTTCTGTCCCGGGCCGAAGGGACCCCTGCACCGGCCCATTTTGACCTCAGCCCGGACAGACCCCTGCACCTTAAACTTTTAATCGACTTTTAATTCTTCTTTTAATTCTTCTTTTTAAAAAAAAACTTTTAATCAATCTTAACTTTTAAACAATTGGAGAAACTTTTATAACCTATTATTGATCTACATCTTAGACTTTTTAAATCTTAGAAACTTTTTAAATAAATTGGGATTTTTCTTCAACTTTTAACTTTTAAAATAACTTTGGAAGTGACCTTCCTAATGCCTGCCCCCAACCAAGCCTCGGGCCATCTGCCATCAATGGCACTACTTGGCGCCGAGCTTGCGACCAACACTTCGCCACAGGCAATTAGACTTATACAGCTGTGCCTGGTCTCCAGTTGTCTTGGACCCCCTTGCCACTGGACCAAGACCTTTCTCAGCTAAGACCGTGTGGTTGCCGGTGTGCAGCGGCCACCCCACGTTAAAAGAACTAACGCACAGGCATCTTCCACTTCGTCAGTATGAAGTTCGGGACCTGGAACGTCAGGACCCTCATCGACAATTCCAACAGCAACAGGCCGGAATGCAACACCGCCATAGTTGCCCGGGAATTCAGACGTTTTGACATTGACATCACCGCCCAAAGCGAGACCCGGCAGGCAGGGGAAGGCTCGTTGAAGGAACATGGTGGAGGTTACACCTTTTTCTGGAAAGGGAAACCAGAGGCAGAACGCTGCCTTCATGGAGTCGGCTTTGCCGTCAAGAATGAGCTGGTCGACTGCCTCAAAGACTCCCCCTGTGGGGTTAACGAACATTTCATGACTCTTCGTCTTACCCTATCCTGGAACCAATGTGCCACAGTCATCAGTGCGTACGCCCCTACACTCGATGCAACGGATGAGGCTAAAGAGAGTTTTTATTCCAACCTCGAGACATCCTTGTCCCGTGTCCCCACGGGCAACAAATTGATCCTCCTGGGTGACTTTAATGCCAGGGTCGGCAAAGACACAGCCCTCTGGGGAGGCGTGATTGGCAGAGAGAGGGTAAGGCAACTCCAGTGGTACCCTACTCCTGACAAAATGTCTAGAACATGAATTCCTCATCACCAACACCCTGTTCCACCAGAGGGACAAATACAAGGCATCTTGGCAACACTCTCGCTCCAAACACTGGTACCTGCTTGACTATGTCATTGTCCAAGCCAGGGATTGCAAGGATGTGCGCATCACCCGCGCCATGACAGAAGCGGACGACTGTTGGACGGACCACCACCTAATCCGATCTATCATCAACATTAACATTGCCCCAAAGCAGAAGGGACAGCAGAAGCAGTTCCACAAAAAAGTTAATGCCGGAGCACTGAGCGACCCAGCTAAGAGAGCCCAATACAGCCAGAGCCTCACAGCCATTCTGGCGTGCCTTGATGATCCTGAGATGCTGAATGCCCACAGCGCTTGGTCTGCCCTCCAGGCCTCTATAACCAGTGCCTGTGAAGAGACACTTGGTCACTCAACCAGAAAACATCAGGACTGGTTTGATGAAAATGATCAGGAGATCAAAGAACTAATAGATCGTAAGTGCAAAGCATTTCTGAGCCTCAAGCAACAACCCAACTTGGAAGCTGCAAAACAACATTACAGACAACTCAAGGCTCAGGTTCAACAAAAAACCCAGGATCTAAAGAACAGGTGGTGGATGGAGAAAGCACAGGAGATACAACAACTGGCCGACAGCCATGAAATGCGAGGATTCTTCACTGCAGTCAAGGCCACCTACGGTCCAAATTCCCAAGGCCCCACCCCCACTTCTGGCCAAGAATGGGGAAATGCTCATCAAGGACACCGAGGCTGTCCGGGCCAGATGGAAGGAGCACTTTGAAGATCTCCTCAATCGAGACTCTGCCTTTGACCCAAGTGTTCTCGACTCCATCCCGCAGTATGCGACCCACCACCAACTCAGTGAAACTCCAACGTTGCACGAGGTAGGCAAAGCCATAAAACAACTCAAGAATAACAAGGCTACGGGTACGGATGGAATCCCTGCTGAGGCGCTAAAGTATGGCGGAGAGGCGCTATTGGCGTGGATACATGACCTCATCTCTTTCATCTGGAGGGAGGAGAGCATGGAGCATGCCGGGAGATCTCAGATGCAGTGATTGTGACCATTTTTTTTTAAAGTGGACAAGTCCGACTGTGGCAACTACAGAGGAATCTCCCTGCTATCAGCCACTGGGTAAGTTGTCGCTAGAGTTCTTCTCAATCGTCTTCTTCCTGTGGCTGAGGATCTCCTCCCAGAATCACAGTGCAGATTTTGGCCCCTAGGGGCACAACGGACATGATCTTTGCAGCGAGACAGCTACAGGAAAAATGCAGGGAGCCTTATACATGGCCTTTTTAGATCTTATAAAGGCCTTTGACACTGTCAACCGTGAGGGTCTATGGAGCGTCCTCCTCCGTTTTGGATGCCCCCAAAAGTTTGTCAACATCCTTCGCCTGCTCCACAACGATATGCAGGCCGTGATCCTTACCAACGGATCCATTACAGTCCCAATTCACGTCCAGACCGGGGTCAAACAGGGCTGCGTCATCGCTCCAACCCTCTTCTCAATCTTCCTCGCCGCCATGCTCCACCACACAATCAACAAGCTCCCCACTGGAGTGGAACTAAACTACAGAACCAGTGGGAAGCTGTTTAACCTACACCGCCTCCAGGCCAGGTCCAAGATCACTCCAACCTCTCGTTGAGCTGCAGTACGCGGACGACACCTGCATCTGCGCACGTTGTGAGACTGTACTCCAGGATATAGTCAATGTATTCACTGAGGCATATGAAAGCATGGGCCTTACGCTTAACACCCGTAAGACAAAGGTCCTCCACCAGCTTGTCTCCGCCGCACAGCACTGCCCTTCAATCATCAAGATTCACAATGCGGTCCTCGACAACGTGGACCATTTCCCACATCTCGGGAGCCTCTTATCAACAAAGGCAGACATTGATGCGGAGATTCAACATCGCCTCCAGTGCACCAGTGCAGCCTTCGGCCGTCTGAGGAAAAGAGTGTTTGAAGACCAGGCCCTCAAACCTACCACCAAGCTCGTGGTCTACAGGGCTGTAGTAATACCCGCCCTCCTGTATGGATCTGAGGCACGGACGATGTATAGAAAGCACCTCAAGTCGCTGGAGATATATCACCAACGATATCTCCGCAAGATCCTGCAAATCCCCTGGGAGGACAGGTGTACCAACATCAGTGTCCTCGCCCAGGCTAACATCCCCAGTATTGAAGCACTGACCACATTCGATCAGCTTCGCTGGGCAGGCCACATAGTTCGCATGCCAGATATGAGAATCCCTAAGCAAATGCTTTATGCGGAGCTCCTTCATGGTAAATGAGCCAAAGGTGGGCAGCGGAAACGTTACAAGGACACCCTCAAAGCCTCCCTGGTAAAATGCGACATCACCACTGATACCTGGAAGACCCTGGCCGAAGACCGCCCGAGGCTGAGAAAGTCCATCCGAGAGGACGTTGAGCTCGAGTCTCAACGCAAAGAGCGTGAAGAGATCAAGCGCAGGCAGCGGAAGGAACGTGTGGCAAACCAGGCCCACCGACCCCTTCCCTCGACGAATGTCGGTCCCATCTGTAACAGGGTCTGTGGCTCTCATATTGGACTGTTCAGCCATCAGAGAACTCACTTTGGGAGTGGAAGCAAGTCTTCCTCGATTCCGAGGGACTGCCTATGATGATGACAATGGCGGAGCAGGCTCGAGGGGCCAAGTGGCCTAATCCTGCTCCTATTTCTTATGTTCTTATGTTCTTATCTAGTTTGCCTGTCAGTTTTGTATGTTTATAAATTTAATCAACCAAATCCACAGCATCAACAATATACAAGCATACTTACAAAATGGACAAAAAACAATAACTCGTTTATCTAACATGTCCCATTCAGAAGCAGCAGCCTACGTAAAGCATTAACACAATCCATTCTGCCCTCCCTCACACAATTTGCTGAGAGAGGCAAAAACAGAAGCAGAAAAAACTTCGGCCAATTTAGGAAAAATAACTCGAGGAATTACTCTCCAAACCCTGAAGACAACCAAGCAAGTTCTAAGAGACTGGAATAACTGACATACTAACCACTGTTAGCCCCACCCACTTGCTGTAACTGAAATTGTTTCCATTCGCAGGAACAAATCCATGCTCATGGCACATTCTGTCAATTTATTCCAGAAATAAACGACTCTCTGCAAAAAGGCTGAATTTCTAGGTCATGGTTTGTGGCAAACACATCTCTTCCCTTCCACAATTCTCAACAAAACCCAACACTTGAATTTATCTTTCATATTATCTCTTACACTCTTGGGTAGGATACAAGAAAATGGTTGTTGTCTGATAGGTGGATCAAAGCGCCAACCTCTTTCTCTCGAATTATAATCTTTATTGTCTGTCTCTATTCCATCAACATTAATGAGATCAATGCTCCTTGCAATTTCCATTTGTTCCCTCTAGCCTGCAAAAATAGAATCTTCTACACTCTTCCTCCACCCCGTCCTCACCACATCTACATCCTCACCATGTTGGAATTAAAACTCATTGTGTAGTCTCCTGCTCTACATCTTTCTTTCTCTGGATAATTGCTCTTCTGGCTTTTTAAAACAGCATTTCCCCTTTAACCTTTGTACCAGATTCCCCTTGAGCAAGCTGTGTCTCTCATGATCCAGGAATGTATGTCTTAGGTTATATGACTTAGGATTAGCATTACCTTATTTTGAAGTAACATATGTAGTTGAATTTATATGCGATCCCCATTAGTGTCCTTCTATCAGTTCAAATGCAGAAATATCGTGTTCAGAATCAGAACATTACAGGTTAAAATCACCACAGAATTTATTTGCAGTTAAATCAAATATAGAGAGATTTAGGAACTGGACGATACTAACATTATAAGGGAATATTGTTGTACACATAGGATTTTCATTACTGTGCTCACCAGCTCTTGATTTTCTGCCATTGTAGTGAATAAGCAGAAAATCATGGCTGGCAAGCACAGGAATGGAAAATCCCAGCCATAGTATACAGAGTGCTTTATAACAGCAGTCACTATGATCACTCTTCCTTTTCTAGATAACTGGCTTCTATAGCCTAATGACTTAACTGTCCAATAAGCTCTACATCAGCAATGTCTTCCGATCACATTCAGCCTCCCCTTGGGAGATATATGTAACATGGACTTTTTTTTTTAAAGCTCTTCCTTCGGACATTGCCAGATGAGAAAAAAAACTTAACAGTCCTGCTTTGAGGACACTTTTCCGATTGAAGAAAGGGTTCCCTGTTGAGCTTAATTAAATAAGGTATCAAAGTAACAACATTGGGTTAACCCATGACAATCCAGACCCCCTTAATATTTCTCCAAGATTAAAATACAGTCTTACAGGGACTAATTGGGGTAAATAACTGAAATGGACCTTTTTAAAAATACAGTCATAGAAACATAGAAAATAGGTGCAGGAGTAGGCCATTGGGTTCTTCGAGCCTGCACCACCATTCAATAAAATCATGGCTGATCATGTAACTTCAGTACCCTATTCCTGCTTTCTCTCCATACCCCTTGATCCCTTTAACTGTAAGGGCCACATCTAACTCCCTTTTGAATATATCTAACAACTTTCTGTGGTAGAGAATTCCACAGGTTCACAATTCTCTGAGTGAAGAAGTTTCTCCTCATCTCGGTCCTAAATGGCTTACCCCTTATCCTTAGACTGTGATCCCTGGTTCTGGACTCCTCCAACATCGGGAACATTCTTCTTGCATCTAACCTGTCCAATCCCATCAGAATTTTATATGTTTCTATGAGATCCCCTCCCAATCTTCTAAATTCCAGTGAAAATAAGCCGAGTCGATTCAATCTTTCTTCATATATGTCAGTCCTGTCATCCCGGGAATCAGTCTGGTGAACCTTCGCTGCACTCCCTCAATAGCAAAAAAAAAGAGGCAGCTCGTGCAGAGCACGTAGTGCAACAGCATAGAGTGGCATTTGTGAGTTTGGTAAGTGGGTGAGTTCGGGCAAGTGGGGGTGGCTGGTGCTGTTTTGTCTTGTTTTTCCTACCAGTGCTGACACTAGAGCAGCTGATAAGGAGTGCGAGAGTAGGAGACGGAGGCCCAGAGACCAGCCCAACCAGTTGCAGACAAAGATAGAGGGGTGAGAAATCGAGAGGTGACGACACAGCCAAGCCAAGTGGTTGGCTGTTCGACTGGTAAGTATAACTCTCTTTTAGACTGACTTTTAGATTGCTTTAATTGGCAGCGAACGACTAAGTAGCTGTTTGGTGTTTAAGTAATTTTAGTAAGTAAATTAATTTAAGGGTTAAGTCATGGCAGTAGAGCTTGGACCCATGTCATGCTCCTCCTGTGCTATGTGGGAAGTCAGGGACGCTTCCAGTGTCTCTGACTACTATGTGTGTGGGAAGTGTGTCCAGCTGCAGCTCCTGACAGACCGCATGATGGCACTGGAGCTGCGGATGGACTCACTCTGGAGCATGCGCGATGCTGAGAATGTTGTCGATAGCACATTTAGTGAGTTGGGCACACCGCAGGTAAGGGTTAGGACAGATAGTGAATGGGTGACCAAGAGACAAGGCACGAGCAGGAAGGTAGTGCAGGAGTCCCCTGCGGTCATCTCCCTCCAAAACAGATATACCGTTTTGGATACTGTTGGGGGAGATGACTTACCAGGGGAAGGTACCAGCAGCCAGGTTCATGGCACCGTGGATGGCTCTGCTGCACAGAAGGGTGGGAAAAAGAGTGGGAGAGCTATAGTGATAGGGGACTCTATTGTAAGGGGACTAGATAGGAGTTTCTGCGGCCACAACCGAGACTCCAGGATGGTATGTTGCCTCCCTGGTACAAGGGTCAAGGATGTCTCGGAGCGGCTGCAGAGCATTCTGAAGAGGGAGGGTGAACAGCCAGTTGTCGCGGTACATGTAGGTACCAACGATATAGGTAAGAAGCGGGAAGAGGTCCTACAAGCTGAATTTAGGGAACTAGGAGTTAAATTAAAAAGTAGGACCTCAAAGGTAGTAATCTCTGGATTGCTACCAGTGCCACGTGCTAATCAGAGTAGAGGGAGCAGGAGAGTTAGAATAAATATGTGGCTTGAGCAGTGGTGCAAGAGGGAGGGATTCAAATTCCTGGGACATTGGAACCAGTTCTGGGGGAAGTGGAACCTGTACAAAAGGGACGGTCTGCACTTGGGCAGGACTGGAACTGATGTCCTAGAGGTAACATTTGCTAATGCAGTTCGGGAGTGTTTAAACTAATATGGCAGGGGGATGGGAACCTATGCAGCGAGATAGGGCGAAGTAATATGGAGTCAGAAACAGATGGTAGAAAGGTAAAAAGCAAAAGTGGAAGGCCGAGTAAACAAAGGCAAGAAACAAAAAGGGCCACACTACATCATAATTCTAAAAGGACAAAGGGTGTTAAAAAACAAGCCTGAATGCTTTGTGTCTTAATGCAAGGAGTATCCGTAATAAGATGGATGAATTAACTGTGCAAATAGATGTTAACAGATATGATGTGATTGGGATTACAGAGAAGTGGCTCCAGGATGATCAGGGCTGGGAACTCAACATCCATGGGTATTCAACATTCAGGAAGGATAGAATAAAAGGAAAAGGAGGTGGGGTAGCATTGCTGGTTAAAGAGGAGATTAATGCAATAGTTAGGAAGGATATTAGCTTGGATGATGCGGAATCCATATGGGTAGAGCTGCAGAACACCAAAGGGCAAAAACTTCAGTGGGAGTTGTGTACAGACCTCCAAACAGTAGTAGTGATGTTGGGGAGGGCATCAAACAGGAAATTAGGGGTGCATGCAATAAAGGTGCAGCAGTTATCATGGGTGACTTTAATATGCATATAGATTGGGCTAACCAAACTGGAAGCAATACAATGGAGGAGGATTTCCTGGAGTGCATAAGGGATGGTTTTCGAGACCAATATGTCGAGGAACCAACTAGGGGGGAGGCCATCTTAGACTGGGTGTTGTGTAATGAGAGAGGATTAATTAGAAATCTCGTTGTGTGAGGCCCCTTGGGTAAAAGTGACAAGGGTATGGTGGAATTCTTCATTAGGATGGAGAATGAAACAGTTAAGACCTTGGTCCAGAACTTAAAGAAGGGTAACTTTGAAGGTATGAAGCGTGAATTGGCTAGGATAGATTGGCGAATGATACTTAAGGGGTTGACTGTGGATGGGCAATGGCAGACATTTAGAGACCGCATGGATGAACTACAACAATTGTACATCCCTGTCTGGCGTAAAAATAAAAAAGGGAAGTTGGCTCAACCGTGGCTATCAAGGAAAATCAGGGATAGTATTAAAGCCAAGGAAGTGGCATACAAATTGGCCAGAAATAGCAGTGAACCCGGGGACTGGGAGAAATTTAGAACTCATCAGAGGAGGACAAAGGGTTTGATTAGGGCAGGGAAAATAGAGTACGAGAGGAAGCTTGCAGGGAACATTAAGACGACTGCAAAAGTTTCTATCGATATGTAAAGAGAAAAAGGTTAGTAAAGACAAACGTAGGTCCCCTGCAGTCAGAATCAGGGGAAGTCATAATGGGGAACAAAGAAATGGCAGACCAATTGAACAAGTACTTTGGTTCGGTATTCACTAAGGAGGACACAAACAACCTTCCGGATATAAAAGGGGTCAGAGGGTCTAGTAAGAAGGAGGAACTGAGGGAAATCCTGATTAGTCGGGAAATTGTGTTGGGGAAATTGATGGGATTGAAGTCCGATAAATCCCCAGGGCCTGATGGACTGCATCCCAGAGTACTTAAGGAGGTGGCCTTGGAAATAGCAGATGCATTGACAGTCATTTTCCAACATTCCATAGACTCTGAATCAGTTCCTGTGGAATGGAGGGTAGCCAATGTAACCCCACTTTTTAAAAGAGGGAGAGAGAAAACAGGGAATTATCGACCGGTCAGCCTGACATCAGTCGTGGGTAAAATGATGGAATCAATTATTAAGGATGTCATAGCAGCGCATTTGGAAAGAGGTGACATGATAGGTCCAAGTCAGCATGGATTTGTGAAAAGAAATCATGCTTGACAAATCTTCTGGAATTTTTTGAGGATGTTTCCAGTAGAGTGGACAAGGGAGAACCAGTTGATGTGGTGTATTTGGACTTTCAGAAGGCTTTCGACAAGATCCCACACAAGAGATTAATGTGCAAAGTTAAAGCACATGGGATTGGGGGTAGTGTGCTGACGTGGATTGAGAACTGGTTGGCAGACAGGAAGCAAAGAGTAGGAGTAAATGGGTACTTTCAGAATGGCAGGCAGTGACTAGTGGGGTACCGCAAGGTTCTGTGCTGGGGCCCCAGCTGTTTACATTGTACATTAATGATTTAGTCGAGGGGATTAAATGTAGTGTCTCCAAATTTGCGGATGACACTAAGTTGGGTGGCAGTGTGAGCTGTGAGGAGGATGCTATGAGGCTGCAGAGTGACTTGGATAAGCTAGGTGAGTGGGCAAATGCATGGCAGATGCAGTATAATGTGGATAAATATGAGGTTATCCACTTTGGTGGTAAAAACGGAGAGACAGACTATTATTTGAATGGTGACAGATTAGGAAAAGGGGAGGTGCAAAGAGACCTGGGTGTCATGGTACATCAGTCATTGAAGGTTGGCATGCAGGTACTGCAGGCGGTTAAGAAAGCAAATGGCATGTTGGCCTTCATAGCGAGAGGATTTGAGTACAGGGGCAGGGAGATGTTACTACAGTTGTACAGGGCCTTGGTGAGACCACACCTGGAGTATTGTGTACAGTTTTGGTCTCCTAACTTGCGGAAGGACATTCTTGCTATTGAGGGAGTGCAGCGAAGGTTTACCAGACTGATTCCCGGGATGGCAGGACTGACATATCAAGAAAGACTGGATCAACTGGGCTTGTATTCACTGGAGTTCAGAAGAATGAGAGGGGATCTCATAGAAACGTTTAAAATTCTGATGGGTTTCGACAGATTAGATGCAGGAAGAATGTTCCAAATGTTGGGGAAGTCCAGAACCAGGGGTCACAGTCTAAGGATAAGGGGTAAGCCATTTCGGATCGAGATGAGGAGAAACTTCTTCACCCAGAGAGTGGTGAACCTGTGGAATTCTCTACTGCAGAAAGTTGTTGAGGCCAATTCACTAAATATACTCAAAAAGGAGTTAGATGTAGTCCTTACTACTAGGGGGATCAAGGGGTATGGCGAGAAAGCAGGAATGGGGTACTGAAGTTGCATGTTCAGCCATGAACTCATTGAATGGCGGTGCAGGCTCGAAGGGCCGAATGGCCTACTCCTGCACCTATTTTCTATGTTTCTATGTTTCTATGTCCTTCCTCAGATTAGAAGACGAAAACTGTACACAATATTCAAGCTGTCGCCTCACCAAGGCCCTGTACAACTGCAGTAAGACCTCCCTGCTCCTCTACTCAAATCCTCTCGCTATGAAGGCCAACGTACCATTTGCTTTCTTGCTAAAGTTACCTGAGTGTTTCCTCAAGTGTTGATATTTCACAAAATTCTTTTTCATTTTAATACCATTACCAAGCACCGTAGATCAAAGAATGCTTTTGCCCAGATCTTGCCAGTGGCATGGTGTAATGATCGTGTAATGATCTGTGTTGGAACTTCTTCCCCATATAAATAAATGATTGGGGCACAGACATAAGGCAAAATACTGAAATTTGGTTAAATTGCCAAATAATTGGCATGGCAGACCTCACTGCTCCTATACTCAATTGCATGGCACAGTCAGGTTAAGGAAGTCAGCAGATTTGTGACAAATGCATCTTAATATAGATAAACATGATTTGGGAAGAATACAGAATGGAAATATACCAGAACTGTAAAATTCTCAATGAATTACACACGCACAGATCTTTAAAAGCAAGAATGAGAAGAGTCATAAACAGGAGAAATTAGATTGAGTATATAAACACGTGCACATGTACATACATTTGCACACACACACATGCCACACAATGAAGCTATACAAGACATTGGTTGAATTATATTGTTGGCTCCCAGTCCACCAACATCTTGATTTTAAAATTCTCATCCTTGTTTTCAAATCACTCCATGGCCTCGCTCCTCCCTATCTCTACTACTTTCTCCAGCCCTACAACCTTCCGAGAACTCTGCGTTCCTCATATAAATCAAGACTTGTGCATTCCTGATTTACTTTGCCCTACCATTGACAGCTGTGCCTTCAGCTGTCTAAGCCCTAATTTCTGAAATTCCCTCCCTCAACCTCCCCAGCTCTCTCCCCTCCTTTAAGACACTCATTGAAACCTACCTGTTTGAATAAGCTTTTAGCTACCTGTCCTAATGCCTCTTTCTCTGTTAATATTTTTGTCTGATTACACTCCTATGATGTGCCTTGGGATTTTTTCCGATGTTAAAGGCGCTATATAAATGCAAGTTGTTGTTCTGAGTATTCCAATACAAGAAGAATATTGGCACTATAGAATGGATACAACATAAATTACTAAGATGATATCAGGATGAAGAGACTTGAAAATCTACAGCTTTGTTCAATGGGGCAGAGAAGATTAAAGGGGAACTAACTGGTGTTCAGAATTATGAAAGGACTTGAGAAGATCAAAAGTGAAAGTGATTCACTGACCAATGGTAATAATTCAACAAGGTGGCATAAATTTAGAATTATAATACTAAAAGCATAAATTGGGTGGATTATCAGAATATGGAATACATTACCATATATCTTCTCCTTCTTAGTCGGTCCCTCGAATCGAGGATGACTTGCTTCCACGCCAAAATACGTTTGTCAACCATGACAATTAAGAGAGAATTCAACATTTAAAAGACCCTATACACATCACACTCACATCCAGAGGGCAAGCAGATACAGATAGAACACCATTGTGAGAGCACCATCACCACAAGGACTACAACATCATCATCACACTCTTAGAACAGTAGGATTGGACATAAATGCGGTCTTGTTAGCGTCGTCCACAACCCAAGAAAAATGGTCCGGATTTTGCAGTAGCAGGGCATCTAACTGCCGTTAGTTAGATTTACCCTTGGACGACAAGTTTCTAAAAGTGCGAGCTAATAACGGTGCAGGGAGGGAAACTGGGCACTTGTCATCAGGACAATCAACTGTGTATCTCCTTAACCAATCAGATTGAAGGACTGAGAAATAAACAGAGGAACAACAGAGAAGGAAGTGTAAATTAGAGTGCTGAGTTCAAATTGTCAATCTGGTGCAGAGAAATTATAGGGAGAGTTTTCCGGGAGGTCAGCGAGCATGATCGGTGGTGGGTTGGGTGGGAAAGTGTTTTGTTTTTTTACAGCAGATCAGAACCCTGCTGTCAACCCGTTGCCACACGGCAGCAGGGGAGGCAATTAAAATCATTAGTGGCTTGTTTACAGCCATTTAATGCTTTTTTTCCAGCTTTTTGAATTTGACAGACCGCCTACTGGTTTCTCGCTGTGCTTTGACTTCATCAGTGAAGCTGAGGCGGGAGGTCATTGGCCATTGTTTCAGCTGATGAGTTGACAGCTTCAAATGTCAAGTCAAAGCTCCCAACTTATTGAGAAATGTTCTCTTAGCCACTAGCTTTTCTAAACTGCATTTCCACTACGATTCAGAATACTGCAAGTCTTTATACAAGTCTCTATCAAGTCTGATCTAATTACTTCTCCCACCATTAACAGATTGCTTCTGTCATCTCTACTTCACCTGCCATCTATTCCATCAACATTGGTGCACTTCATATTCTCTCACCTTGGTCTTCAGAATCCCACCACAATCAGCCTGAAAAGAAGCATCACCAACAGCACCAATCTTCTCCGCAATCAACTGATGCTGTACAGGACACAGGGCATCAGCACCCAACTACGTTGTTGCCCAGGAGGCCAGGGATGACCTCACCATAGCCAGATTTACTTCACTTGATGCTGTACACCCTGGCTGCCACATGATGCACCAGGTTGGCACCACTCCACACAACACCATAAATCATCCCTACAATGCCTAAGCCATTCCTTTCACACTCATCAGCATTGCAGGGGGTACCATTATGTCTTACCATTCACTGCATCTCACTAAGCCACTTCCAAAGGTGCACACAAATCTGTCCAAGAACGCAAAGTGCTGAAAATAAAGATTTTAATGTTTGATAATACCTTGTCATTCAGATTATATTCAAAAAGGAGTTAGATGAGGTCCTTACTACTCGGGGATCAAGGGGTATGGCGAGAAAGCAGGAATGGGGTACTGAAGTTGAATGTTCAGCCATGAACTCATTGAATGGCGGTGCAGGCTAGAAGGGCCGAATGGCCTACTCCTGCACCTATTTTCTATGTTTCTATGTTTCTAACAGAAACATTACATGAACATTGACTAAAATACCCAAGTGGTTACCCTTGGTCATTGAAAGATTTGCGTCATTGCAGCCTTGTCCTCCTGATGACACCCTTGCTTGTGCAATATGCAACCAGACTGTGTTGATCTTCTGGGGAGCTCTCTTCCGCCCATTGGAAGGGACGAGGACCTCCCTGCATGCTGTGACTCCCTCCATAAGCATGTGGAGGGAGTTATGGGAGAGCCTGGGTGCAGCTGTGCACCTTTGTGCAGTGCTTGTCAGTGTTTGCAGCACCTCAAATGCTGTAGAACACTGACAGCAAAAATATCAAAATAAATTTGCGCATGGTCCCTTTAAGGAAACTAGCTGATGACACATCATCAAATAACGTCATCAGACCTGCTTCCTTCAATTGGCCAGGAAATGCGCTGGGCGGGCTTAACAAGACCAATCAGGGGGAAATCATTCTGCACAGCGAGCTCTGCCACCAAAGTCGCCCGCCACGGACTTGCCAAGGTTCATAAAATCCAGCCCAAAGAGAGGGAAAGAAAGATTGGATTAAGAAAGAGAGAAAAAAAAGAGAATGGAAAAGTAAAAGAAATGTTTTTTTAATTTAACTTTGACATTTTTTAAATCTCCAACAAAAATTAATACCTGAAGGAATGAGATTCCACACTTTTAATAGTTCATTTTCAGTGCCAGAGAGGTTGTATGGCAGTAATTAACTGTTGTCATGTCATTAAAAGGGTATTTGCACTTGTAATGACAAGACTTAACTTCTGTGGTGAGTTTAGTTCGTATCTACCACGCAAATACAGCAACTTCATGCCATTTCAATGGTAAGGCAGATAGCGAAATTACATTTTTGCAAAGCTAACAGCGGCGAATCACACCTCGGACAGCAACTTTTGGGTATTGACATTTAACTGCGCATCTGCCCCTCGCCTGAAGTTGCTGTACCATTTACCCTTAAATAATAGTGAGCGCCATTAGCCTCACCATTATTTTGACAGCCACATCATCTGCATGCCTGACACGAGACTCCCTAAGCAAATGCTCTACTTCAAAATCCTACACGGCAAGTGAGCCCCAGGTGGGCACGGGAAATGTTTCAAGGACACCCTCAAAGCCTCCGTGATTAATGTGCAACATCCCCACCGGCACTCGGGAATCCCTGGCCCAAAGACCGGATAAAATGGAGGAAGAGCATCCAGGACGGCGTTGAACACAGAGTCTCGTCGCCAAAAGCATGCAGAAATCAAGTGTAGACAGCAGAAGAAGCGTGCGGCAAACCAGGCTCCCCACCCACTCTTTCCTTCAACCACTGTCTGCCCCACCTGTGACAAGAGACTGTAATTCCCGCATTGGACTATACAGCCACCTGAGAACTCACTTTTAGAGTGGAAGCAAGTCTTCCTCGATTTCGAGGGACTACTTATGATGATGATGATATTTTGACAGTAAAATCTGCCAATCCTTTTAAAATGGGATTGCTTCTACACAACTCCATACTTAACAATATGTAGACTACTCCATTTGACCGAATGCTATTCAACTTTTTGTATTTTAATTTTTGTTCCTGTATTAAAATTGCACATAATCTCCCTCAATGGCTCAGTGGATAATGCACCTCATCTGATTTGATCCTAAACTTATCAGAAAGAATCCTAAACCATACAGACCAAGAAAGTACTGAGTCACTAATCTCAATCAGGAGGCACTGGGGGACCTACAATTGGCCTCACTTTCTACTAACTAAAGAGAGGGGTAAAAAGCAAACAAGTCCCTGATCATTTCAGTGACTGCAATGGAGACTGCACGTGTGTGGTTATCGGCTGAAGACAGGATCAGGCTTGACTTAGATGTCCCCAGGTCAAATAGCCTGCTGATACTCACTGTAGCCGTACACATTAAGAAGCACCTTAGGATATTGGTTATGCTATGTGAGTTGTTACTGTTGAAATTGTTCAATGTAGGTGACCTAATTCTTTGGGCAAATGAGTGTAAGGGGCCCAGAAGAGCCGAGGGCCCAGGGGCAGCACGGGCCAGTCCACACTGCGATACGTGTGCGCCCTTGGTCCATGCAGCAGAGCAGGTCTCCGGTTGTCCTGGTTAACCCTTGCCACTGGATAAAGGCCGAGCTCCGTCAAGCCTGTATGGTGGCTGGTGTGCAACGGTCACCACACGTTAAAAAAATTCACGCACAGGCATCTTCCACACCCTCAATTGGAGTTCAGGACTGGAACATCAGGTCCTTCAGTGAAACACCTGTGAACTCGCTGAAGCAAGTTATCCTCGTTCGAGGGACCGCCTATGATGATGACACATGCCTCTTGAGTAAGCTACGCCAGAGCGATATCCCAGCATTAGTCATCACCTTCAGGATAGGAGATAAGCATGAGTCATCACATCCAAGAGAGTAAGGGAGAAACTTAAGAGAACATTTGGGGGGGACGGGGGAAGAGAATTGCATCTGTACTTGTAATTAGAGATAACTTGAGTTACAATATATACAGAATGCATTTCTTCAACAGTTCATTATCACTTAAGAAATGTGAAGTATTTACATCAAAACGGCCAACAATCCTTCAGTACTGACACATTAGATATCTATGATGCACACAATAACTTCATGAACTTCAAAACGTATACTTTAGTTATAAATATTACTCTAGCTTTGGTCTCACAATTTATGATGTCTTCTGAATATTACAGTTTTGTAATCACTCCAGGTATCCATTATGTATATATAAGTGAATTGTACCTGTTCTATATGTTACACAAATAAATTAGAATGTCAAAAGTTAGGATATCAAATCTCGGATCTTGCAGTTTCCCGAAAAGGAGAAATAAGATGGTTATGTTACTGGACTAGTAATCAGGAGGTCTGGACTAATAAGCCAGAGAATGTGAGTTCAAATGGCAGTTTGAGAATTTGAATTCAGTTCAAAATTTCTATAAATAAATATCAGTAAAAGTGACCATGAAGCTGTCAAAGGAACTGTAGGAAGGAACCCTACCATTCTTACTCTGTCTGGCCTAAATGGGAATCCAGTCCTACACCAATGAGGTTGACTCTTAACTGTTCTCTGAAGTGGCCTAGCAAGCCACTCAGTTGTATCAAACCATGGTAAAGAATAATAAGATTGTTGTGATTCAAGAAGAAGGCTCACCACCAGCTTCTCAGTGCAACTAGGGATGAGCAATAAATGCCAGCCTTGCCAGAAACACCCATATCACAAGAATAATTTCTGCATATTCTAGCTCTATTCACCCACTGAGTCATTCCATGTGAATGCTATGTTTGGTCTGAATGCATAAAAATAAAAAAGCAGCAGTGCAAAGAAATTATCACTTCATAAATATTTTCTTCAGACAAGTAGTATTAATCTGTGCATTAAAAAAAACATACGGCCTTGGATCTGTGTGAAGATTAGAAAATGTTTCCTGGTCATAGTCAGACACTGAAAGACAGTTGAGATAATAGATTTCTCATCTGAATGATATTTTCAAAAGGAATCCTGACCCATTTTGATGCTGGCACTTATGTATCGGAATACCAATGAACAACCCAGCTCCAGACTACCTTTGGGAGATCAACTATAGAATTCACAAAAGGTAACTACAACGATGGCTAAGATTGAAAAAAACCATGGTAAGAAAAGCACTCTAGAACGTTGATTAGGAGTTATATTAATTTGCAATGACAAGGATACAAGTGTTTGATAAATCAATTATTCCTAGTTTAATCTACTCAGGATAGATGGTAAGACCATCATTTTAAATAAATGAACATGAAATTCCATGTAATTTCTGTTAGACGATTTAAAAACATGCCCAATCAAAACCTGTATCTTTCAGTTGTGCCAATTTTCTACAAAATGGGATTATTAGGTAATATGAACAAATTTATTTTGGCAAAATACAACAGTAATAAAAATGGGAAAATAATTCTAAATAGATGAATGTTTGCTTTAAATTATGTGGTTAAATCGAAATAAACATGAAACTTATCAAATATTTCCTGTGTATATGGTTCCGTGCTTAAATGAAAACTGTCTCTTTAATAGTGTGACTGCACAATATTGATTCCAGCATCGGCAATTTTTGACAAAACAGTATATATAAAATAAATGTATTTATTTTAAAGTTAGACCTCATATAAATTAGAGGGCACTGGACGAAAATTCACGTGTTGTAAATAAAACACAACAGAACAAAACCTCCACACTTGGCCATTTTAACCAGCGTCCAGGAATCGAAAGGTTTAAAACGCAAGAAATTATTCAAATTGGATCTTCACGGTAAACCCACTAAAAATCACATGTGTTCACACAACACATATAAATAGTACTTTGTCCATTTAAAAAAATCATATTTTCGAACAGAGCGAAAGCTAGTATCAGTAAATGTATCCAGATCATATAACACATCAACTAATTATCAATAGTAATGATTAACTGCTGTCATTTCGATGGCAACATCGTTGTAATAATAATGTAGTCATTGTCACTCTGTAGTAAAATACACGAGGGGCGGGGAAAGTATCCGAGTCTTCAACCTATTTCTGTAACATGGGTGGAATGAGTATGTATCGTGCATTTTCAATTTACTGCAGAAATAAGATACTTCAGGAGAAAATGAAAAACAAAAAGCTTTGCAGAGCACACTGCCGAAAAAAACAACTATCACTGATGCTTCAAAGATAAAACCTCGCCCATCACATTAGAAGCTTTAAAGTAATTTATTTGTGGCAGGATCTTTAAATGTTAAAGCTATCAGCCCCGTTACTGTACCTGGATAATACAAGGTAGCTCAGTGTCATCGAGTAGTCTGATTGTACACTTGATCTCTTGGCTTAACGACTTGATACTTGAACTGCGAAAGCGGAGCATTTTCATTCTTCCTCCTTCGCTCTTTAATTACTCATAAGGAGCCGTCAGTCTCGAAAACAAACATCGCTCGACTAAACTGGAAAAGCATTGACTGTGTATCGTATTATGAAGAAAACACTAGCACATGGAGATCATTGACTGCGTCAAGCGGAGTCTCTCTATTTCAAACGTTCATTCAAGATTTCGCTGACAATTACACAGCAAGAAGAAAATAAACAGCAACCATGGAAACTCCGGCGACAGAATTTGAATTGTTTTTCCTTGCTAAATAATACCACCCTGCAGGTCAAACATTGTTCGTTGCATATGCAAGCTGCTGTTTCGTGTGCCGGCTGCAAGAGATGCTGTGGTTGTATTGATCCGCTGCGCGAGACGCAAGCTCCTCCTCGCTCACGACACACGCGCGCAGAAAGAATGGCGCGCGCGTCCCGGTCCCTGGACCCAGGAATCAGCCAATCACAGCGCTCTGCGCACACCTCACAAGCACGCGCGCTCCAGCAGGTGGTGCACGAGGAGACAACAAAGAGCAGCGAAGTGATTGTAGCTCTACCTCAATTCATATAAACGCACAGCTGTGCTCTCTCCTTGCACATTGTTTGGCGATGGTATTCCTGCGCCTGCATTCATACTTTGATGCTTTCTGTAATCGTTACAATGTTACTTGTATTACTTTGTGGAAAATTTATCAAACAGGAAATGTTGAAAATGATGCATCTATTGAATGAAATTTTGTTCGCATTGATTTTTCCCTCTATGTGTTAGATGCAGACAGCAGCCTCTGTGCTCTGTGTAATAAATACATCATCGGAGATGTTTACAGTGACAGACCTGGGCCTGGGAGAGACCTCACCCGAGCTGAACTGTCATCGATGATGCTATTCGCACTGAGTTATTTCTTCATTTGGTTAGCCATCCTTCCAGTTACATGGCTCTCCTGCCGGACACTGTACTCGTACAGCTAAATATCATGAAACTCTGAAGACACTCAGCAGGTCAGGCAGCAACAGTCGAAAAAATACATGTCAGACGTTTCTCGTACGGGACTTTTAGAAATCGGACAGACGCTGCCCGGTCTGCTGCGTGTTTCCTGCATTTTCTACTTCAGTTTCAGAATTTCAGCAACTACAGTATTTAGCTTTTTAAAGATATATTCCTCCAGCCACTATCACCAACATCATCACTTCCACCCCACTGCTGGGATGCCAGTGCTTGGTAAAACAAAATATTCAAGACGCTTAGCGTCAAATGGAGACAAGTTAGAGCTCGCTTGAATTTTGTAATGATCCAAAATCACACACAATTAAAATATCAGGAATCATTCCTGTCATACATAGTCGACGTATTTACTGAGGCGTACGAAAGAATGGGCCTTACGCAAAACATCAGTAAGACAAAGGTCCTCCACCAGCTTGTCCTTGCTGCACAGCACTGCCCCCCAGTCATCAAGATCCACAGGGCGGCCCTGGACAATGTGGACCACTTCCCTTATCTCGGGAACCTCCCATCAACAAGAGCAGGCATTGACGACGAGATCCAACACCACCTCCAGTGCAGCCTTTGGCCGCCCGAGGAAAAGAGTGTTTGAAGACCAGGCCCTCAAAACTGACACCAAGCTCATGGTCTACAGGGCTGTAGTAATACCCGCCCTCCTTTATGGCTCAGAAACATGGACCATGTACAGTAGACAACTCAAGTCGCTGGAGAAATACCACCAACGATGTCTCCGCAAGATCCTACAAATCCCCTGGGAGGACAGATGCACCAACGTTAACATCCTCGACCAGGCCAACATCCCCAGCATTGAAGCACTGGCCACACTTGATCAGTTCCGCTGGGCAGGCCACATAGTTCGCATGCCAGACACGAGACTCCCAAAGCAAGTGCTCTACTCGGAACTCCTTCACGGCAAACAGCCAAAGGTGGGCAGCAGAAACGTTACAAGGACACTCTCAAAGCCTCCCTGATAAAGTGCGACATCCCTACTGACACCTGGGAGTCCCTGGACAAAGACCGCCTTAAGTGGAGAAAGTGCATCCTGGAGGGCACTGAGCACCTTGCGTCTCAATGCCGAGAGCATGCAGAAATCAAGCGCAGGCTGCGGAAAGAGAGTGCAGCAAACCAGTCCCACCCACCCCTTCCGTCAACGGCTATCTGTCCCACCTGTGACAGAGACTGTGGTTCTCGTATTGGACTGTACAGCCACCTAAGAACTCACGTTAAGAGTGGAAGCAAGTTTTCCTCTATTCCGAGGGACTGCTTATGATGAACTTTTTTGAAAGGACATGATAATTTGCAACACCTAAAGCTCTGATTGGTCCCCTGAGATGACAAGACACAGCCAGCAGTTTCTCCAGAATGTATTTAGATCCTCCCTGCCCAAATAATCAGTAACTTTGCAAAGTGTAATTCAAGCCATTCTGATTGCCGACTCCAGACACAACAAAGCTCACTTACAATAAAGAGGGCTCATCCTCGTGGATAAAGACCTTCTCCCACCTGTTATGTATGTAAACATTGTAACTGTATAAGACTTGCCACCAGAGGGCGCAACTGTTAGAGGCCCATGGGTCACCGGCACACCTTGTGCAAGGGAGTATAAAAGGTTGTCACCATGCTGCTTAGGCACTTTGGAGTTGTATTCAAGAGACGAAGGTCACATCAGTTTTAGCTTACAGTACTCAGTCTTGTGGAGTCCTTCCATACTTAACAATTGGCGACGAGTAACAGATTATTAACTTTCACGCGGTCATGGCTGCCGTTGGTATTTTAGAGAGATTTGTAGAGGGTGATGATTGGGAAGCCTTCGTTGAGCATCTCGACCAGTATTTCATGGCCAACTAGCTGGATGGGGACGATAAAGCAATCAAGCGCAGGGCGATTCTCCTCACCGTGTGTGGGTCCACAATATACAGCCTCATCAAGAATCTGCTAGCACCGGAGAAACCAGCGGAGAAGACAAATACAGAGTTGTGTATGCTGGTTCGGAACTACCTCAAGCCGAATGAGAGCATCTTAATGCACAGGTATCGCTTCTACATGCACCACCGCTCTGAGGGCCAGGACGTGGCGAGTTACGTCGCCGACCTGAGACGCCTTGCAGGAACTTGCAAATTTGCTGGATTTTTGGGGGAAATGCTGCGGGACTTTTTTGTGCTTGGCATCGGCCACGAGGCCATTCTTCGCAAGCTGCTGTCTGCCGAATCCCTAAACCTGAGCAAGGCCATCACGATAGCCCAGGCATTCATATCCACGAGCGATAATACCAGACAGATATTATTGTGTTCCTGACACAGATGAAACATCACACAAGGAGGTTAAAGTAACAGTGACCTCAGTCTTTATTAAGACACTCCAGAGTGAGTAACAGGCCTTAGGGGCCAGCTTATGTACAGTGCTCCCAAGGGATGCTGGGATCCCTTGGGACTTCAGGGGCTGCGCCCCCTGGTGGCGGAACATGGGAGTGCATGCTTTACAGATACACATCACCCCCGACCAATGTCAAAGTGAAAACTATTTACAAGGTGAGGCGGTCGGGAGCCTTTCTTTCCCTGGTGGACTGCCTCGGTACAAATGTCTGTTCTGGTGTGTTGGCTGTGCCCTCGCTGGGCTGGCATGTTGTTGGCCCTGCAGGGCTGTGGGTGAGCCTGGCCTTGCTGGGCTGTTGGGCGTGATGGGTTCAATTTCCTGGTCCGGGGTGGTGTCGTTGATCCTTTGGGTGTGTGTTGTGGGCTCGAATAAGGTGGTGTCTGCTGTGGGTTGTTCAGGGCAGTCTGTGAACCGCAGCCTCGTTTGGTCCAGGTGCTTTCTGCAAATTTGTTCATTGTCTAGTTTGACGACAAACACTCTACTCCCTTCTTTAGCTATCACCGTGCCCGCAATCCACTTGGGACCATGTCCATAGTTTAGCACATACACAGAGTTATTCAGATCAATTTACCGTGACACAGTGGCGCAACCATCGTTTACATTTTGTTGCTGCCGCCTGCTCTCTACCTGATCATACAGGTTGGGGTGGACCAGCGAGAGTCTGGTTTTAAGTGTCATTTTCATGAGTAGCTCAGCCGGGGGCACCCCTGTGAACGAGTGTGGTCTCGTGCAGTAGCTGAGCAGTACTCGGGACAGGCGGGTATGGAGTGAGCCTTCTGTGACTCGTTTAAGGCTCTGTTTGATTGGTTGTACTGCCCGCTCTGCCTGCCCATTGGAGGCTGGTTAAAATGGGGCCGAGGTGACATGTTTGATCCCATTGCAGGTTATGAATTCATTAAATTTGGCAGTGGTGAAATATGGCCCATTGTCACTGACCAGTATGTCAGGCAGGCCGTGGGTGGAAAACATGGCCCTCAGGCTTTCAATAGTGGCGGTGGCGGTGCTTCCCGGCATTATTTCACGTTCAATCCATTTTGAAAATGCATCCACCACCACTAGGAATATTTTACCGAGAAACGGGCCTGCATAGTCGACATGGATCCTTGACCATGGTCTGGAGGGCCAGGACCACAAACTTAGTGGTGCCTCTCTGGGCGCATTGCGCAACTGAGCACACACGCGACATTGCCGTACACAGGACTCTAAGTCAGAGTCGATACCGGGCCACCACATGTGGGATCTGGCTATCACTTTCATCATTACTATACCCGGGTGGGTGCTGTGGAGATCCGAGATGAACGTCTCCCTGCCCTTTTTGGGTAGCACTACGCGGTTACCCCACAACAGGCAGTCTGCCTGAATGGACAGCTCATCCTTTCGCCGCTGGAACGGCTTGATTAGCTCTTGCATTTCAACGGGGATACTCGCCCAGCTCCCATGCAGTAAACAGTTTTTTACTAGGGACAGCAGAGGATCTTGGCTGGTCCAAGTTCTAATCTGGCGGGCCGTGACAAGTGATTTATCATTTTCAAATGCTTCCATAACCATCAACAAGTCTGCGGGCTGCACCACTATCAACAAGTTTGCAGGCTGCGCCATTTCCACCCCCGTGGTGGGCAATGGTAGCCGACTGAGAGCATCCGCACAGTTCTCGGTGCCTGGCCTGTGGCGGATGATATAGTTATACGCTGATAGCGCGAGTGCCCACCTTTGTATGCGGGCTGAGGCATTAGTATTTATCCTCTTGTTTTCAGCGAACATGGATCTGAGGGGCTTGTGATCGGTTTCCAGCTCAAATTTGAGGCCAAACAGGTACTGATGCATTTTCTTTACCCCGAACACACATGCTAATGCCTCTTTCTCAATCATGCTGTAGGCTCTCTTGGCCTTAGACAAGCTCCTGGAGGCATAGGCGACAGGTTACAACTTCCCCGCAATGTAAGCTTGTTGTAATACACACACGACTCCATACGACGGTGCATCATATGCTAACACAAGTCTTTTACACAGGTTATACAATACAAGCAGCTTGTTGAAGCATAAAATGTTTCTGGCTTTCTCAAAAGCAATTACTTGTTTTTTTTCCCATACCCAGTTCCCACCTTTACACAATAACACATGTAGGGGCTCTAAGAGGGTGCTTAACCACGGTAGGAAGTTACCAAAATAGTTGAGGAGCCCCAGGAACGACCGCAGCTCCGTGACGTTCTGTGGCCTGGGCGTGTTCCTGATAGCCTCTGTCTTGGCGTCTGTGGGCCGAATGCCATCCGCCGCGATCTTTCTCCCCAAAAACTCCACTTCTGTTGCCATGAAGAGGCATTTTGACCTCTTCAGCCGCAGCCGTACGCGATCCAGTCGCTGGAGGACCTCCAGGTGCTCGACGGTGTCCCGACTCGTGACCAATATGTCATCCTGAAAAACCACCGTGTGTGGTACCGACTTGAATAGGCTCTCCGTGTTTCTCTGGAAGATCGCTGCAGCCGGCCGAATTCCAAACAGGCATCTGTTGTAGATGAACAGTCCCTTGTGTGTGTTGATGCAGGTGAGGCCCTGACCGTGCCATCACTTTTGAGTACTGGAATAATTGGGCTGGCCCACTCACTGAATTCCACTGGGGAGATGATGCCCTCACTTTGCAGCCTGTCCAGCTCGATTTCCACTCTCTCCCTCATCATGTGAGGTACCGCTCGCGCCTTGTGGTGAATGGGTCATGCCTCTGGGACCAAGTGGATCCGCACCTTTGCCCCAGAAAAGCTTCCAATGCCTGGGTCAAAAAGGGAAGGAATTTGTCAAGAACCTGGGCACATGCGGCCTCATCGACATGTGATAGCGCTCGGATGTCATCCCAGTTCCAGCGGATTTTGTCCAGCCAGCTCCTTCCAAGCAGTGTGGGGCCATCGCCTGGGACAATCCAGAGTGGCAGTTCGTGCACCGTGCCCTCGTAGGTGACCTTGGCCATGGTGCTTCCCAGGACAGTGATGAGTTCTTTGGTGTACGTTCTCAGTTTCGTGTGGATGGGGCTCAGGGCTGGTCTGAGTGCCTTGTTGCACCACAGTCTCTCAAACATCTTTTTACTCATGATGGATTGGCTAGTGCCAGTAGCCAGTTCCATGGCTACGGGTAAGCCATTCAATTTTATATTTAGCATTATAGGTGGACATTTCGTTGAAAATGTGTGCACCCCGTGTACTTCAGCATCTGCCTCTCTGAGGCTCGAAATTGCTTTGATTCACCATGGACCGATCTTCCTCTGCCACTTGATGGTTAGCAGGTTTTGCAGAGCTTGCAGCTCGTCTGCAAGCTCGTTGAAGGTGCCCCATTGTTCCACAGCTCTTGCAAACATACCCTTTGAAGCGGCATGAATACGCTGAATGGAAGCCTCCACAACGCCAACAAAGTGTGAATTGTCTTGCATTCATCCTTTGTTGCGGACTCTGAGTCATCTGGGTCACCTGAGGCCTGCTGGCAGTTGCAGACTCGTGGTTTCTGCCCTGTACATTTCTGCTCGCAAACACAGTTCCAGTTATTTTATGAACATTGCTAGCACTTGTGTGCTGAGAGATTTGTTTGGTGTTATCACTGGTGGACATAAACACCTGTGCTATCGCAATGGCCTTACTGAGGGTCGATGTCGCTACAGTCAAAAGTTTTCATAGGATGGTCTCGTGGCCAATGCCCAGTACAAAAAAGTCTCTGAGCATCTGCTCCAGGTAGCGATCAAACTCAGGTCAAACTCAATTAGTAACTGCTAACTAAGGAGTGTTTTAGACTGAAACATCCTCGAGTATTCATTGATGGGGTAGTACAATTTGAGGGAGAATACTGAATCAGGCTCGGCAAGTTAGTAGATCCGTCCAACATGTACTGCGTCGTGTACCAGTGGCTTTAAGGATAAGCTGAAGGAAACCCTGGATGGTCTAGTCAGCTAGAACAGCATCACTCTTGTAACAATGTCGACATCATGAATCAGTTTGATGGTAGTCATACCAAACAAGAACGGCACACTACACATCTGCTCAGATCCCAAAGATTTAAAAAAGGCTATCAAGCGAATGCATTATCCTCTGCTGACTATTGAAGATGTAGCTACACACCTACATGGTGCTAAAGTCTTTAAAATTCTCGATGTCTGCAAAATGGGTTTTGGCATGGGAGTCTCGAAGATCGATGATCATACCTAATCACATTCCACACACCTTGTGAATTATACCGCTGGAAGCGTATGACATTTGGGATCAGCTCAGTGCCAGAAGTCTTCCAATGCAAGATGCATAAGCTGGTGGAAAGATTGATTGCAAGGGATAGAGGTCATTGCAGATGATTTTGCAACAGTTGGTTTTGGAGAAACGTTTGAACATTAATACTCTAATATCGCATGGCTGCATCGACTATTTAAAGAGGTACCAACACATAATCTAGGAAAGTTTTCAAAAACACAGTGATTATCTGCATGAACAGTATTGTGTTCTGCGCATGTACATGGTCGGCCCTGCCCCTTTTTCCATAGGCGCATCCGATCCCCTTCTGCACACGTGCGCTGTCACCCAGGTTGCACATGCGCAGTACTCCACAGTTGTGGCTGCAGTGAAGCTCGGGCCACGCTTCCTTTAGTTCCGTGGGACAAGGCCCATCACTAGATCCATGGGGAGGAGAGAGGATCGAAAAGGGAGGGGATCGGAGGCAGAGAGAGTGGGGGAGAGAGAGAGACAGGATTGTAGGGAGAGAGAGGGGAGGATCAGAGGGAGAGGAAGGGAGAGGGGCAATTGGAGGAGGGGAAGAGATTGTAAAGTCCTGTCCCCTCAGTACAGATTCACACGAGGCATTTAGTGAAGTCAAGGTCACTCTGGACCTGCACCTTTATTTCACAGCTCTGGAATGCTGCACTTGCCTGAGACCTGTCCTTATATACCTGTCTCTTGCAAGTGTACCCCTGGTGGTAAGGTATGCTGGTGGTTACAGGTCATATCTTATTACAGTCATGTATAGCATGTTAGGATACAGTTATATATAATAATGTAAGATACATGACATCACCCTCCCCCAAGGTCTTATTGTCTTTATAGGTTCAGTCTCTCAGGTGGTCTACGCTCTCGCGTGAAGCGTCTGAGTTGTGGTTCAGTTGTTTGCCTTGGTGTCTGTTTTTCTTTGGGTGTGGTTGCTGGTATCTCGCCTGGGCTGTCTGTTTCGATTGCTGTGATTGTTGTTGACTCGCCTGGGCTGTCTGTTGGGATTGCCCTTTCCTCAGGTTGTTCCCTCTGTCTGTCCACCAGGTGTGGTGCGAGTTCCACATTGTAGTCTGCCTCTGGTTCCGCAGTGTTGTTGGTAAATCTGCTTTTGACTTGGTCTACATGCCTCCGACAGGTTTTGCCATTGTCCATTTGTACTACCAGTAGCCTGTTTCCTTCCTTGCCTGTTACTGTCCCTGCAAGCCATTTGGGACCCCTGCCATAGTCCCCTATCTCATTCCATCTCCCCCTCGAATTTCTGTCATGGTACTCAGTCAGCTTACAGCGCTTTGCCTCAACGATTTCATGCATGTCTGGGAGGATTAATGAGAGCCTTGTTTTTAAAGTCCTTTTCATCAACAGTTGCGCAGGGGGGATCCCAGTCAGTGAGTGCAGATGAGATCTGTATGCCAGCAGCAGTCGCGACAGGCGACCCTGCAGCGTGGGACCTTGGATTTTAAGCATACCTTGTTTAATGATTTGCACTGCTCTCTCCGCCTGGCCGTTGGAGGCCAGCTTGAACGGTGCCGTCTTGACGTGATTTCAGCGTGGTCAATTATAAAGTCTTGGAATTCTGCGCTGGTGAAGCACGGACTATTGTCACTGACTAATGTGTCAGGGATTCCGTGCGTTGCAAACATGGTTGCGAGGCTCCCCAAAGTGGTGGAGGTTGTGCTCGAGATTAAAATGGTGCATTCGATCCACTTTGAAAATGCATCTGCAACTACGAGGAACATTTTGACCATGAATGGGCCCGCATAGTCTACGTGCACCCGCGACCACGGTTTGGTAGGCCAGGGGCCCAGTGGATCCTCCCTGGGGGCATTGCTGAGTTGGGTACAAATGGTGCACCTTCGGACGCAGAGCTCCAAGTCCGCGTCAATACCAGGCCACCAGACGTGGGATCTGGCTATGGCCTTCATGAGAACGATCCCCGGGTGCTCGTGGTGGAGCTCCCGGACAAATGCCTCTCTGCCTCGCAAAGGCATGACTACTCGGCTGCCCCACATCAGGCAGTCTGCTTGTAGTGATAGCTCATGCATGCGCCTGTGAAAGGGTTTTAATTCCTCGGGGCAGGCATTGCGAGCTTCTCCCCAGTCAGCGGTTAGGACACGTCTTTTTACTAAGGATAATGTGGGGTCGCTAGCCGTCCAGGCTCTGATTTGGTGAGCCGTCATGGGTGAACCTGTGGACTCAAAGGCATTGATTGCCATGACTATCTCACAGTCCTGTTCGTCAGACCCTTCCGTTGTCGCCAGGGGTAGCCTGCTGAGCGCGTCGGCACAGTTGTCTGTGCCTGGTCTGTGCCTTATTGTGTAGTCGTAGGACGCCAGCATGAGTGCCCACCATTGAATTCGCGCCGAGGCGTTGCTGTTTATTGCCTTACTCTCAGATAGGAGAGATGTGAGGGGCTTGTGGTCGGTTTCTAACGCGAACTTGGCTCCGAAAAGGTATTGGTGCATCTTTTTGACACCGTATACGCACGCGAGCGCCTCCTTTTCTACCAATCCATACCTGCGCTCTGCCCGCGAAAGTAACCTGGAGGCATAAGCTATGGGTTGTAATTTGCCCGCACTATTGACATGTTGCAAAACACACCCGACCCCATACGCTGACGCATCGCATGTGAGAACTAGCTTTTTACCTGGTCAAAGAAAGTCAAAACACTGTTGGAACACAGAAGGTTGCGTGCCTTATTGAAGGTGCCTTCCTGGGCGTCCCCCCAAAACCAATCGCACCCCTTCCTGAGTAGCACGTGGAGAGGCTCCAGCAGCGTGCTTAAGTTCTGCATAAAGTTCCCAAAGTAATTGAGTAGCCCAAGAAAGGCGCGCAGTTCTGAGACATTCCGGGGCCTGGGTGCCAGGCGAATTGCTTCTGTTTTGGACTCTGTTGGACGGATTCCATCAGCGGCAATCCTTCTGCCCAAAAATTCAACCTCGGGTGCGAGAAACAGGCACTTGGATTTCTTGACTCGTAGGCCTACCCGATCCAACCGCTTTCGTACTTCCTCCAAATTACAGAGATGGGAGTCGGTGTCCCTGCCTGTGATAAGTATGTCATCTTGAAATACAACCATCCCCGGGATGGACTTGAGCAGACTCTCCATGTTGCACTGGAATATGGCAGCTGCCGACCTGATGCCGAATGGGCATCGATTGTACATGAAAAGGCCTCGATGTGTGTTGATGGTGGTGAGTAGCTTGGATTCCTCGGTCAAATCTTGTGTCATATACGCAGATGTGAGATCTAATTTTGAGAAAAGTTTACCTCCAGCCAATGTGGCAAATAAGTCCTCCGCTCCTGGCAGCGGGTACTGGTCCTGTAGGGAGACTCTGTTTATGGTAGATTTGTAGTCCCCACAGATTCGTACGGATCCATCAGGCTTCATGACTGGGACGATGGGACTTGCCCAGTCGCTAAATTCCACAGGTGATATAATGCCTTCTCGCAGAAGCCTGTCTAGTTCGTGTTCAATCTTTTCCCTCATCACATAGGGTACAGCTCTGGCCTTGTGATGGACCGGTCTAGCATCCTGTGTGATGTAGATTTTGACTTTGGTCCCTTTGAAAGTGCCCACACCTGGCTGAAAGAGATGTTCAAATCGCTTTATAACTGTTGAGCAGGAGGTCCGTTCCTCTAATGACATGGCATGGACATCATCCCATTTCCAGTTTAATTTTGCCAGCCAGCTTCTCCCCAGCAGTGCTGGGGGTCTCCGGGGACAATCCACAGGGGAAGTCGGTTCACTGTCCCTTTGTGTGTGACAGAGAGCATAGCGCTGCTGAAGACTGGTACGATTTCTTTGGTATAAGTCCTTGTGTGGTGTCGACCCTTGTGAGTTTTGGTCTGTCTCTTTTATGCGGCCACAGTCGTTCAAATTGTTGAGCGCCCATGAGAGATTGACTCGCTCCCGTATCCAGCTCCATGTTGACAGATATCCCGTTGAGTAGGACCCTCATCATTATAGGAGGCATCCTGTTGTAGGAGCAGCGGCCATTGATCGTGTTGACCCGCTGTACATCGGTGTCACGGGTATTGTCCCCACCATCTTCTGGTCCACTTTCCGACCCATCCGATTCGTATACCAGCCGAGCTGCTGTTTTTTTGCACATGCGGGCCAAATGCCCTGTATATTCACAATTTCTGCAAACAGCCTCCCGAAATTGACATCCTCTTGATGAGTGCCCACCCCCACACCTCCAGCACAGACCTGTTCTATTGTTTAAAGTGTTCCCAAAGAATGAGCTGCGTCTGGCTGATCTCTCTTGAGCGTCTCTCAGTTTGTAGTTGATTGCTCGCATTGTGGGTTGATGAGGTGTGAACGGCCGTTCCTGTGGCCCTTGATGGCTTCCGCCTGCTGTCAAGAGCCTGTTCTCCCGGTTTTGTCTGTGTGTGGGGGTAGCAGCTTGTTTAGTGCTGTGAACTTCTTGTTCCAATATTTCATTAGTTGTCACACCTGCATTGTAAATCAACCTCGTTTCTTCTTCCCCTACCAAGAATGTCTGTGCAACCAGTGCTGCTGCTTCTAAGATCAGGTTCTTGGTCTCTATGAGCTTTTGGAATATGCCTGCGTGGCCTATACCTTCAATGAAAAAGTCTCTCAGCATTTCTCTCCTCAGTTCATCGGAGAACTCGCATAAACTAGCCAACCTCCGAAGTTCCGCCACGAAGTCGGGTATGCTCTGGCCCACACAGCGTCTGTAGTTGTAGAACCTGTGTCTGGCCATGTGTAGGCTGCTCGCTGGCTTCAGGTGGTCTCTTACCAGTGTGCTCAATTCTTCAAACGACTTGTTTACTGGTTTCTCGGGTGCCAACAGATCCTTCATTAAAGTGTATGTTTTCGCGCCACAGCTGGTCAAGAGATGGGCTCTTCTCTTGTCTGCCTTATCATCGCCTAACCAGTCTTTGGTTACAAAGCTTTGCTGGAGCCTTTCTATAAAGTCCTCCCAATTGTCTCCCGCATTGTACTTTTCATCTGATCCGTTGTTCGCCATTCTGTGGATTTTGTAATGCTGTAACCCGTCGCCACTGTAAAGTCCTGTCCCCTCAGTACAGATTCATACGAGACATGTAGTGAAGTCAAGGTCACTCTGGACCTGCACCTTTATTTCACAGCTCTGGAATGCTGCACTTGCCTGAGAACTGTCCTTATATACCTGTCTCTTGCAAGTGCACCCCTGGTGGTAAGGTATGCTGGTGGTTACAGTTCATATCTTATTACAGTCATGGAAGCATGTAAGGATACAGTTATATATAATAATGTAAGATACATGACAGTAACTTCGATGGTATGAGACGTGAATTGGCTAGAATAGACTGGCAAATGATACTTACAGAGGGTTGACGGTGGATAGGCAATGGCAAACATTTAAAAATCACATGGATGAACTTCAACTTCAACTTCCCTGTCTGGAGTAAAAATAAAACGGGGAAGGTGGCTCAACCGTGGCTAACAAGAGAATTTAAGGATAGTGTTAAATCCAAGGAAGAGGCATAACAATTGACGAGAAAAAACAGTAAACCTGAGGACTGGGAGAAATTTAGAATTCAGCAGAGGAGGACAAAGGGTTTAATTAAGAGGGGGAAATAAAGTATGAGAGGAAGCTTGCCGGGACATTGGGGGCCCAGTCTAAGGATACGGGGTACGCCATTTAGGACTGAGATGAGGAGAAACTTCTTCACTCAGAGAGTTGTTGACCTGTGGAATTCCCTACCGCAGAGAGCTGTTGATGCCAGTTCGTTGGATATATTCAAGAGGGAGTTAGATATAGCCCTTACGGCTAAAGGGATCAAGGGATATGGAGAGAAAGCAGGAAAGGGTTCTGAGGTGAATGATCAGCCATGATATTATTGAATGGTGGTTCAGGCTCGAAGGGCCGAATGGCATACTCCTGCACCTATTTTCTATATTTCTATGTTTCTATATTAATGCAATGCATCCAAACCAATAACATTGACCTCATTGATGACAATGATTTCTTTTGTCCTTCGGTCATCCTCTATTGCTCAAGCTATTTATCTGTGTGCAGGCAATTTATTCCACAGCATTCCACTGTGAAATGGTGTTTTTTTCCGCACTTGTTGCACATTTCCACAAAGGCAGGGATCAGCTCTCTTTTGTGGAACTCAAGAATAACAACTTATATTTATATAAAATCATAGAAATTTACAGCACAGAAGGAGGCCATTTCGGTCCATCATGTCTGTGCCAGCCAACAAAGAGCTATCCAGTCTAATCCCACTTACCTGCTTTTGGTCCATAGCCTTGTTGGTTACGACACTTCAAGTGCATATCCAGGTACTTTTTAAATGTGTTGAGGGTTTCTTTCAGGCAATGAGTTCCAGACTCCCACCACCCTCTGAGTGAAAAAATGACCCCTCAAATCACCTCTTAACATCCTACCAATTACAATAAATCTATGCCCCCTTGTTGTTGACTTCTCTGCTGAAGGAAATCGGTTCTTCCCATTCAACCTATCGCACAACAAGGTTGCCAATTAGTCCCTTCTCATTACACATCACCCACTCTAGAGAGCTGGTCATCCTCGACTGGGTGATGTGTAATGAGAAGGGACTAATTGTCAAACTTGTTGTGCGAGGCCTCTTGGGGAAGAGTGACCATAATATGGTAGAATTCTTTATTAAGATGGAGAGTGACACAGTTAATTCAGAAACTAGGGTCCTGAACTTAAGGAAAGGTAACTTCGACGGTATGAGACGTGAATTGGCTAAAATAGACTGGCAAATTATACTTAAAGGGTTGACGGTGGATAGGCAATGGCAAACATTTAAAGATCACATGGATGAACTTCAACAATTGTACATCCCTGTCTGGAGTAAAAATAAAACAGGGAAGGTGGCTCAACCGTGGCTATCAAGGGAAATTAAGGATAGTGTTAAATCTAAGGAAGAAGCATATAAATTGGCCTGAAAAAGCAGAAAACCTGAGAACTGGGAGAAATTTAAAATTCAGCAGAGGAGGACAAAGGGTTTAATTAACAGGGGAAAATAGAGTACGAGAGGAAGCTTGCCAGGAACATAAAAACTGACTGCAAAAGCTTCTATAGATATGTGAAGAGAAAAAGATTAGTGAAGACAAACATAAGTCACTTGCAGTCGGATTCAGGTGAATTTATAATGGGGAACAAAGAAATGGCAGACCAAATGAACAAATACTTTGGTTCTGTCTTCACAAAGAAAGACACAAATAACCTTCCGGGTGTACTAGGGGACCGAGGGTCTAGTGAGAAGGAGGAACTGAAGGATATCCTTATTAGGCAGGAAATTGTGTTAGGGAATTTGATGGGATTGAAGGCCGATAAATCCCCAGGGCCTGATAGTCTGCATCCTAGAGTACTTAAGGAAGTAGCCCTAGAAATAGTGGATGCTTTGGTGATCATTTTCCAACAGTCTATCGACTCAGGATCAGTTCCTATGGACTGGAGGGTAGCGAATGTAACACCACTTTTTAAAAAAGGAGGGAGAGAGAAAACGGGGAATTATAGACCGGTTAGCCTGACATCGGTAGTGGGGAAAATATTGGAATCAATCATTGAGGATGAAATAGCAGCGTATTTGGAAAGCAGTGACAGGATCGGTCCAAGTCAGCATGGATTTATGAAAGGGAAATCATGCTTGACGAATCTTCTGGAATTTTTTGAGGATATAACCAGCAGAGTGGACATGGGAGAACCAGTGGATGTGGTGTATTTGGACTTTCAAAAGACTTTTGACAAGGTCCCACATAAGAGATTGGTGTGCAAAATTAAAGCACATGGTATTGGGAGTAATGTACTGACGTGGATAGAGAACTGGTTGGCAGACAGGAAGCAGAGAGTTGGATAAACGGGTCCTTTTCAGAATGACAGGCAGTGACTAGTGGAGTGCCGCAGGGCTCAGCGCTGGGACTACAGCTCTTTACAATATACATTCATGATTTAGATGAAGGAATTGGGTGTAATAGCTCCAAGTTTGCAGATGACACTAAACTGGGTGGCGGTGTGAGCCGTGATAGGGACGTTAAGAGGCTGCAGGGTGATTTGGACAGGTTCGGTGAGTGAGCAAATGCATGGCAGATGCAGTATAATGTGGATAAATGTGAGGTTATCCACTTTGGGAGCAAAAACACGAAGGTAGAATATTATCTGAATGGTGGCAGATTTGGAAAAGGGGAGGTGCAACGAGACCTGGGTGTCATGGTTCATCAGTCATTGAAAGTTGGCATGCAGGTACGGCAGGCGGTGAAGAAGGCAAATGGTATGTTGGCCTTCATAGCTAGGGGATTTGAGTATAGGAGCAGGGAGGTCTTACTGCAGTTGTACAGGGCCTTGGTGAGACCTCGCCTGGAATATTGTGTTCAGTTTTGGTCTCCTAATCTGAGGAAGGACGTTCTTGCTATTGAGGGAGTGCAGCGAAGGCTCACCAGACTGATCCCAGGGATGGCTGGACTGACATATGAGGAGAGACTGTATCAACTGGGCCTTTATATACTGGAGTTTAGAAGGATGAGAGGGGATCTCATAGAAACGTATAAGATTCTGACGGGACTGGACATGTTAGATGCGGGAAGAATGTTCCCGATGTTTGG
Source organism: Pristiophorus japonicus (assembly GCF_044704955.1). NCBI lineage: Eukaryota > Metazoa > Chordata > Chondrichthyes > Pristiophoridae > Pristiophorus > Pristiophorus japonicus. The sequence continues at coordinate 109,756,364 of NC_091977.1, read as the reverse complement.
AAAGTCCAGAACCAGGGGACACAGTCTAAGGATAAGGGATAGGCCATTTAGGACTGAGATGAGGAGAAACTTCTTCACTCAGAGAGTTGTTAACCTGTGGAATTTCCTACTGCAGAGAGTTGTTGATGTCAGTTCATTGGATATATTCAAGAGGGAGTTAGATATGGCCCTTACGGCTAAGGGGATCAAGGGATATGGAGAGAAAGCAGGAAAGGGAATGATCAGCCATGATCTATTGAATGGTGGTGCAGACTCGAAGGGCCGAATGGCCTACACCTGCACCTATTTTCTATGTTTCTATGTCTATGTTTCTAAGCCCCTCATAATTTTATGCACCTCAATAAGGTCTCCCCTCAGCCTCCTCTATTCCAAAGAAAACAACCCGAGCCTATCCAATCTTCCCTCATAGCTAAAATTCTCCAGTCCAGGCAACATCCTCATAAAATTCCTCTGTATCCTCAAAGATTGGTGTGGTAGAAATGGATTTTGATTAATGGGGCACTGGCACCAGTATTGGGGAAAGAGGGAGCTGTTCTGTTGGGACGGGCTTCATTGGAACCATGCTGGGACCAGTGTCCTGGCTAATCAAATAACTAGGCCTGCAGATAGGGCTTTAAACTAAATAGTGGGAGGGAAGGGTTCAGGTGGGGAAAATTTAAAAGTTAAAGAGAAAGGAGATGGCAATAATGCAGTGTAGCAATAGGGGTAACGATAACCAGAGTGTGACAGGAAGGGACAGAGCGCATAAACATAAGAGTGTATCAAAAAGTGGGACAGAGTAGGGAAAAATGGTAAAAAGACAAAATTAAAAGCTCTTTATCTGAATGTATGCAGCATTCGTAACAAGATAGATGAATTGACGGCACAAATAGAAAATGAATGGGTATGTTCTGATAGCCTTTACAGAAACGTGGTTGCAAGGTGACCAAGAATGGGAACTGAATATTCAGGGGTATTTGACATTTCGGAAGGATAGGCAGAAAGGAAAAGAAGGTGGGGTAGCTCTGTTAATAAAGGATGAGATTAGTGCAGTAGTGAGAAATGATATTTTGGCTCAGAAGATCTAGATTAGGAATCAGTTTGGCTGGCGATAAGAAATAATACGGGAAAGAAGTCACTGGTGGAAGTAGTCTATAGGCCCCCCAACAGTAGCTACACTGTAGGACAGAGTATTAATCAAAAAATAATGGAGACTTGAAAGAAAGGTACGGCAATAATCATGCGCAATTTTACTCTTCATATAGATTGGACAAATAAAATTGGCAAAGGTAGCCTTGAGGACGAGTTCATAGAAAATACTCTGGATTTTGGGGAGGTCTCAGCGGATTGGAAAACCGCAAATGTAACGCCCCTATTTAAGAAAGGAGGGAGACAGAAAGCAGGAAACTATAGACCAGTTAGCCTAACATCTGTCATTGGGAAAATGTTAGAATCCATTATTAAGCAACTAGTAACAGGACATTTAGAAAATCATAATACAATCAAGCAGAGTTAGCATGATTTTATGAAAGGGAAATCATGTTTGACAAATTTGCTCGAGTTCTTTGAGGATGTAATGGGCAGGGGAACCAGTAGATGTCATTTATTTGGATTTCCAGAAGGCATTCGATAAGGTGCCACATAAAAGGTTACTGCACAAGATATGATCCCACAGGATTGGGGGTAATATATTAGCATGGATAGAGGATTGGCTAACTAACAGAAAAGAGAAAGTCGGGATAAATGGGTAATTTTCAGGTTGGCAAACTGTAACTAGCGGGATGCCGCAGGGATCAGTGCTGCGGCATCAACTATTTACAATCTATATTAATGACTTGGATGAAGGGACAAAGTGTAATGTAGGCAAATTTGCTGATGATACAAAGATAGGTGGGAAAACAAATAGTGAAAAGGACACAAAGAATCTGCAAAGGGATATAGATAGGTTAGTGAGTGGGCAAAAATTTGGCAGATGGAGTATAATGTGGGAAAATGTGAGGTTATCCACTTTGGCAGAAATAATAGAAAAGCAAAGTATAATTTAAATGGAGAGAAACTACAACATGCTGTGGTACAGAGAGATCTGGGGCCTTGTACATGAAACACAAAAAGTTAACATGCAGATACAGCAAGTAATCAGGAAGGCAAATGGTTTGTTGGCCTTTATTGCCAGGGGATGGAGTATAAAGGTTCACGAGGTTGATTCCTGAGATGAAGGAGTTGTCTTATGAAGAAAGATTGAGCAGGTTGGGCCTGTACTCATTGGAGTTTAGAAGAATGAGAGGTGATCTTATTGAAACGTATAAGATTCTGAGGGGACTGGACTGGGTAGATGCAGAGAAGATGTTTCCCCTTGTGGGTGAATCTAGAACTAGGGGGCATAGTTTCAGAATAAGAGATCGTCCATTTAAAACGAAGATGAGGAGGAGTTTCTTCTCTCAGAGGGTCGTGAATCTTTTGAATTCTCTACCCCAGAGAGTTGTTGATGCTGGGTCATTGAATATATTTAAGGTAGAGATAGACAGATTTTTGAACAATAGGGGAGTCAAGGGTTATGGGGAGCGGGCAGGAACGTGGAGGTGAGGCCAAGATCAGATCAGCCATGATCTTATTGAATGGCGGACCAGGCTCGAGGGGCCAAATGGCCTACTCCTGCTCCTAGTTCTTATGTTCTTATGTACCCTCTCTAATCATATATCTCCTGCAATGTGGTGACCAGAACTGTACATCGTACTCTAGATATGGCCTAACTAGTGATTTATACAGTTCAAGCATAACCTCCCTGCTTTTGTATTCTATGCCTCAGCTAATAAAGGCAAGTATTCCGTATGCCTTCTTAACCACCTTATCTACCTGTCCTGTTACCTTCATGGTTCTGTGGATATGTACTCCAAGGTCCCTTTGTTCCTCTGCACTTCTCAGTGTCCTATCATTTATTGTGTATTCCCTTGCCTTATTAGCCCTCTCCAAATGCATTACCTCACACTTCTCAGGATTGAATTCCATTTGCCAGATAGCATCTTTAGCGTAGTAAAACATCCCAACTTCACAGGAATATTGTAAGACAAAAAAATTGACACCGAGCCACATAAGGGGATATTAGGGCAGATGACCAAAAGCTTTGTCAAAGAGGTAGGTTTTAAGGACCATCTTGAAGGACAAAAGATAGGTAGAGAGGTGGAGAGTTTTAAGGAGGGAATTCCAGAGCTTAGGTCTGAGGCAGCTGAAGGCACGGCAGCCAATGGTGGAACATTAAAATCAGGGATGCTCAAGAGGCCAGAATTGGAGTGGCACAGATATCTGAGAGGGTTGTAGGGTTGTAGGAGATTACAGAGATAGGGAGGGGAGGGGCCCTGATTGGATTTGCAAACAAGATGCAGTTCCAGCACAAGTCTTTGGGGAGGCTCTGGCATTGTCCCAAAGCTTGCCTCTATCACACCTTGGGGTCACCTTGACTTTCTGTACTGCACTCACATTCTGTCCATTCGCATCCCCGATGACTTTGAGTTGCACAACCATGCTTTCAGATGCGTGACAAATCTCATCCATCCTCAACAGGTACGAGGTACTTGCTGCCTGTATGGATGAGAACAAGGACTGCAAGAAGGATGGGCAAATTGACCACAGCACTGTGGTACAGGAGGCCATTCAAGTGAGAGGAGTAAAAAGGAATGTGGTTGTGGTCTGCGATAGTATAGTCAGGGGGATAGATACTGTTCTCTGCAGCTTTGACAGGGAATTCCAGAGTTTGTGTTGCCTAGGGATAAGGATACCTCCTCGCGGCTGGTGAAGAACTTGGAGTGGCAGGGGGAGGATTCAGTTGTTGTGGTCCATGCCGCAGGAACCAATGATATAGGTAGAACCAGAAATGAGGTTCTGTTGAGGGAGTTTGAGGAGCTAGGATCCAAATTAAAAAGTAGAACCTCAAAGGTTATAATCTCTGGATTGTTACCTGAGCCACACGCAAATTGGCATAGGGACAAACAGATTAAAGATTTAAATGCGTAGCTCAGGCAGTGTTGTGGGAGGAAGGGGTTTCAGTTCATGGGGCATTGGCACCAGTACTGAGAAAAGAAAAAGCTGTTCCCTTGGGACGGGCTCCACTTAAACCAGGCTGGGGCCAGTGCCTTGGCCAACTGAATAACTAGGGCAGTAGACAGGACTTTAAACTAATGAAGGAGGTCGAGGGGGATGGGCGGTGGATTCAGAAAAGAGTACATTTAAAATCAGCAAGAGAAATGTCAAAGCTCTAGAGCAGAGTACAGTTTGGGGTAAAAATAAGCTGAGTGGTTCAGGAAGGAACAGAGAGTAACAAAGGTAATAGGCCATTATTTACTAAGGTGACATCAGGGAGGAATAGGAAGAAGTCAAATATAAAGGCACTATATCTCAAAACGCAAAGCATTCGCAACAAAATAAATGAATTAATATCGCAGATAGAAATTAATAGGTTTGATCTATTATGGAGACATGGTTGTAAAGTGGCCGAGGTTGGGAATTAAATATTCCAGGATACTTAACTTTTAGAAGAGATCGGCAAAATGTAAAAGGAGGAAGGGTAGCTCTGATAATAAAAGCTGGGATTAAGACAGTATTGAGAAAGGATCTTAGGTCCGAAAATCAAGAAGTTGAATCAGTTTGGGTGGAGCTATTAAACAGCAAGGGGCAGAAAACATTGCTGGGAGTTGTTTATAGGCCCCCAAACAGTAGTAATATAGGGCAGAGTACAAATCAGGAAATTAGAAATGCATATAAGGGTAATACAGTAATCTTGGGGGACTTTAATCTACATATAGACTGGACAAATCAAATTTGTGGTAATAGTGTAGAGGGCAAATTCATGGAATGTATATAAGACCATTTTCTAGATCAGTATGATGAGGAACCAACTAGGGAACAGGCTATTTTAGATCTACTATTATGCAATGAGTAAAGTTAATTAATAAGCTTGTAGTAAAGGGGCCTTTAGGGAAGAGTGACCATAATGTGTTTGAATTTTATATTTGAATTTGAAAGTGATTTAGTTAAATCCGAAACTAGGGTCTTAAATCTAAACAAAGCAAACTACGCAGGTATGAGGGGGCGTGTTGGCTAAGGTAGATTGGGAAACTACATTAAAAGGTAAGACGGTCGACAAGCAATGGATAGCATTTAAAGAATACATAATTTACAACAAATATACGTTCCTTTAAGGCACAACAACCCCTCAGGAAAAGTGGTCCAACTGTGGCTAACAAGATAAGTTAAAAATAGTATTAGATCAAAGGAAGAGGCTTATAATGTTGCCAAAAAGTGTAGTAAGCCTGAGGATTGGGAGGATTTTAGAATTCAGCAAAGGAAGACCAAGAAATTGATAAAGAAAGGGAAAATAGAATATGAAAGTAAGCTAGCGAGAGACATAAAAACAGAATGTAAAAGCATCTATAGGTATGCAAAAAGGAAAAGATTAGCTAAAGTAAATGTGGGTCCCTTACAGGCTGAGACAAGAGAAATTACAATGGGGAATAAGCAAATGGTAGAGAAATTAAACAAATACTTTGTGTCTGTTTTCACAGAAGAAGATGTAAAAAAACTTGCCGGAAATAGTGGAGAACCAAGGATCTAGTGAGAATGAGGAACTGAAAGAAATTAGTAATGGTAAAAAAATGGAACTAGAGAAATTAATGGGACTGAAAGCTGATAAATCCCCAGGACCTGATGGCCTATATCCTAGGGTTTTGAAAGAGGTGGCTATACAAATAGTGGATGCATTGGTTGTCATCTTCCAAAATTCCGTAGATTCTAGAACGGTTCCCACGGATTGGAAGGTAGCAAATGTAACCCCACTATTTAAGAAAGGAGGGAGAGAAAATGGGAAACTACAGACCAGTTACCCTGACATCAGCAGTAGGGAAAAGGCTAGAATCTATTATTAAGGACATGGTGACAGGGCACTTAGAAAAAATTATAAGATTGGGCAGAGTCAAAATGGATTTATGAAAGGGAAATCATATTTGACAAATCTGTTTTTTGAGGTTGCAACTAGCAGTATCGATAAGGGGGAACCAGTCGATGTAGTGTATTTGGATTCTCAGAAGGCTTTTGTTAAGGTGCCACATAAGAGGTTATTAAACAAAATTAGGGCTCATGGGATTGGTGGTAATATATTAGCATAGATTGAGAATTGGTTAATGAACAGAAAACAGAGTAGGAATAAGCGGGTCATTTTCGGGTTGGCAAGCTGTAACTAGTGGGGTACCACAAGGATCTGTGCTTGCACCTCAGCTATTCACAATACATATCAATGATTTAGATGAGGGAACCAAATGTAATATATTCAAGCTTGCTGATGATACAAACCTAGGCGGGAATGTAAATTGTGAGGAGGATGCAAAGAGGCTTCCAGGGGATATAGATAGGCTAAGTGAGTGGGCAAGAACATGGCAAATGGAATATAATATGGAAAAATGTGAAGTTATCCATTTTGGCAGGAAAAATAGAAAAGCAGGGAATTTTTTAAATGGTGAAAGATTGGGAAATGTTGGTGTTCAGAGGGACCTGGGTGTCCTTGTATGCAAATCACTGAAAGTTAACATGCAGGTACAGCAAGCAATTAAGAAAGCAAATGGTATGTTGGCCTTTATTTCAAGAGGATTTGTGTATAAGAGTAAAGATGTCTTACCGCAATTATATAGGGACCTGGTGAGACCACACCTGGAGTATTGTGTACACTTTTGATCTCCTTACCTGAGGAAGGATATACTTGCCATAGAGGGAGTGCAACGAAGGTTTACCATACTGATTCCTGGGATGAGGGGATTATCCTATGAGGAAAGATTGAGTAGACTAGGCCTATGAGCTAGATTTTCCATTCTTGTGCAGATCGCCCCAAAATGGGCGTTATTTCCAGCATTGGTGTTTATTATGGGTTTTGAGATCGCCGAATTATCGCCCATTTTCAAACCCCCTAGTTTCCACTTTATAAAATGGGCATTAGCGGGAGCGATGTGAAATGGGCGTTAGCGGTATTTTTTTTTCTTCTGTCATAAAATGTCGGCGTCCATAGCAATGTCATAGCAACGGTCTTTTCCCGCGTTTTAGGAGGTCAGGGGTCATCAATACATGCGCAGAAGAGGAGAGAGAGAGAGCAGAGGAAGAGAAAGCTTGTGTAGGTTTGTTGTGTCGGTGTTTGTGGTTTGTTTGGCTATTGTGGGAGTTTGGAAGGATTTTTATGAGGAGTACCCATAAAAAATAGCACTCTTTAGTTCTGTGAGACAGAAATAACTGTCACAAAATTTTTTTTTAAATGGGAGGCATGGAGGAGGCGAGAGATCACAATGTGGAGGTGGAGGAGGCTGGTGAGGGCAGTGAGGTTGGAGAGGAATTGGAGATGGGAGGTCGAAAAAGTGCGAGGAGATTCTCAGACGAGGCAAATGCTGCCCTCCTGCAGGAGGTAGAGTCACGTTGGGGTTTATTGACCCAAGGTGGGCATGGAAAGACCACCCTGAAGGTTTATCAGAAGATTTGGGCCGAAATCGCTGAGGTGGTCTCGTCGGTGACGTGATGGCAACCAGTGCCACAAGCACTGGAACGACCTTGTCGGCTCCAGCTGAGTAAGTATTACATTTATTTACATTTACTTATATATTTATATAATTTAAATTGTAAGTGTAATGAGTAAATAAATTCAGATCTGATGTATTGCAGTCAGACCAGTAATGTTTTACTCAAATCCTACGTTTACGATGTCCGTGTTTAGGTTAATAATGATGACAATAATAATAATTATAACATCTGTCGGTTATGTATTGTATCAGTATCTGTGACAGTACCTAGCAATGATCTTACTCAATGATCTTATGCCATGTCGTGCTGTTGTTACCTTTTGCAGAAGAAGCTTTCGAAGAATAGGGCCGAGCAGCAGTGCACGGGTGGCAGCCCACCAGTGATGTGTGAGCTGACTGACATTGAAGAGCGGGCACTGGCACTAGTGGGGATCCACAATCGCTCGTCCACCCGTGCAGCAGCAGAACCTGATGTAATGCCATGTGAGTAAAGTATACACCATTGCGTGATGTAAAGTCAATAGATGCCACACCCACTCATATCCGTACAATATATGATAGATGAAAGTGTTTTGTAATTAATGATGGGCTCATGAAAATCATTGTAATGCAGAATTTGGCTATGTTCATTAAATGTGATGTCTGTGATTATTTTGATAGCGGTAATGCTGTCCTTGTGCATATGCTGTGTGTAGCGTTTGAATCACCCTGTGACCCTAATACCCACTTCTCCTCTAATTACCTCATTTATGTTTTGTAGCTCAGCCAAGAGCACAGTCACTGCCAACAGCACCGAGGTGAGGTGATGATCCTGTGGCGGCGTCTGTGGTGGATTGTGCTTCTGGTGTTGAGGAGCCCCGAATATCGCCCGTTGAGCTGCAGGTTGTCCTCTCCACTGAGGACAGTGAGGAGTTGGAGGAGCCTGCAGCAACAAACTCCAGATCAAGCACATCTATTACATTTAGTGCTCCTGCGGCCATCCTCCTCCACCATGGAGATAGCGGGCCCAAGCACTTTGCAGCAGGGCACCCCAAGTATCTCCATACCAGCGCCGACCCCGCGGAGGTTGGTTTGACGCAGCAGGACTGTTCCATGATCGGCAGATCTCAGCGGGGACATGGTATATTTTGTCCAGGAGGAGTGTTGACATAGGTTAGCAGATCCTGCAGACAATGGGGGTCATATCCCAACAGCTGGCCACCATATCCACAAACATGACCGAGTACATGCCGCGGATGGCGGTGGCCCTGGAAGTGATAGCCAGGAACACTGGTGCCAGAGGGCTACCAGTGTTCCTGGAATGCGACACTGAACCCTAAAGTGCCGCACCCCCATTGCCAATGACACATGAGAGCCAGGAGAAAGCTCTTGCTTCTGGCTCGGAGGACGTTTCCTCCTCAGGAATGTTCTCTTCAGCATCCGGCCAACCAGCCGATCTGCCGTCATCCCCCCAAATGAAGCTGTGCCTGAGGAGCACTGCGGCAAGGCGGCTTGGAGTCGGGAGGGGAAGGGGTAGAGGTGGGGAGAAGATGTGGGGGGGTCGGGGGAGAAAGGAAAATGAGGTGCATGGCCACAGGAGTTGGAGTTCTAACAGTATTGTTCTTGCTTTTGTTGCTAGTTAATGAATGTTGGGAGGTTTGGGGCAAGGGGGGAAGGGGAGGGGGGTACCTTGTTGTATTTGCATTTGTGTTATTAGTGTTATTGGAAATGTAAAAAATTTAATAAATGTTATAAATTTGTTGTGGGGTCGGGTGTTTTTTTTAGAGTTATAATTATGAATGAATACAAATGTTATCATTACTTTTTAAAAATTTAACATAACATTGTTGCACATTTTCTCAGATAGCTGGAATGTTAAACACTGGTGATTCCTTAACATGAAAGGGGATAATTCAACATAACTTGAATCAACTTTAACTGTCACCAAGGTAATGCATACCATTGATGTATGAGCTGCAGACACAGCAGTTTTGCAGCTTTGTAAATACCACCAACGTTATTTCTAGCAAAACGCTCATTTATGAGCTGCTGACATAAGAGTCTTGCAGCTATGTAGCCACCACGGGCCCTTTCCAGTGGTCAACAGGGGGGTGGGGGCATGGTTTCATCATCAGTCTGATTGTCTGCCCCAAGGTCATTGTCCACCTCCTCGTCCTCTTCTTCCTCTCTCTCCTGAGGTGAACCGGCAGTCCCTTCTGACAATTCTTGATAGCCAAGTTGTGCAGCATACAGCACACCACCAAAAATTGAGCTAGCTGCTCAGGGTGGTATTATAACTCACCTCCTGAGTGGTCCGGGCATCTAAAGCGCTGCTTCAGCACTCCCAATTGTCTTTTTGATGATATTGCATGTGGCGATGTGGCTTTCGTTGTATCGCTTTTCGGTTTCTGTCTGGGTGTTATGTAGGGGGCTCATCAGCCAGGTGGCAAGGCCATATCCTTTGTCACCAAGCATCTAGCATTGACCTTGTGGCTGACTGGTAAACATGTCAGACACGGCGCTCTCATGCAGGATGTGAGCATCATGGATGCTGCCTGGAAATTTGGCATTTACTGCCATTATAATTTGCTTGTGGTCGACAATGAGTTGCACATGCAGGGAGTGGAACCCTTTCGGTTCCGAAACACCTCTGCATCCTGAAAAGGTGCCCGCATGCTGATGTGTGTACAGTCTATTGCTCCCTGCACCTTGGGGAAGTTTGTTATTCTGGAGAATCCTAGAGCCCTCTCAGTCCGTGCCTCCCTGGTCATAGGGAAGCTGATCAAGTCCATCCTGCATGCATAAAGGGCTTCAGTCACCTGTCGAATACTGCAATGTGTGGCATGCTGAGATATAGCACAAATGTCACCAGCTGAGGCCTGAAAGGAACCTGATGCATAGAAGGAAAGTGCCGGTTACCTTGACCTCAACGGACAGTGCGGTCCTAATGGTGCTGGTAGGTTGCAGATCTCCCCTAATGATTTGGCATATCTCACTGATGACCTCTTTCCGGAAGCACAGTCTCCTAAGGCACGTGGTATCGGACAATTTCAGATAAGACTGCTTCTTCCTGTAAGTGCACGGGTGTAAGTTCTCATCCTCCTCCTCCTCAGTCTGCCACCTCTTTGATTGGGCACATAATGCTCTCGAATATACCTTCTGCCATCTCTAGTCTGTAGCATGTGCATAGTCATCAAGACAGGCTGAGAAATTACAGGCCATATTACAATATCAGTATTATACCTATTGTTCACAAACAATAAATTTACCTACTAAAACAAATAAAATAAATTCAATTTGTCCACAGTATGATAAGATGTTTGTTCAGATTTTCAAATCACCTTAAAATAACTTCAGATTACATCAAAACTCCCCAGAGGTTGAAGCAGCCTTTTATATGAAAAGTCCTCTGATTTACAAAATGGCGTCCATATCGCTGGGTTAAGGTCAGCTGAGGGCAGCTTTTTTCAGCGTTTGTTTCGGCGAGCGATATTTACGGCAATATGTGGGCAAGATGCCGAAAGTAACGCTCGGCAATATTATGGGCGTTAGTTTCCATTTTCTGATGTTTACGGCAAAAAAATGGGCGGGCGGTATTATTAATTCTTGGTGTTAACTATATGCTGAAAGTAACGCTGGGCGATAAGTGAGTGATAAATGGGCGTAAGTTTCCATTTTTTTGATAAATGGGTGATATCTAGGCGTTATACCTCATCTCAGCGTTAAAATGGATGTTAAATGGGCGGTAGCGATGCAAAACTTATGGAAAGTCTAGCCCTATATCCTTTCAAGTTTAGAAGAAGGAGAGGTGATCTCATTGAAACATATAACATTCTTACAGGGCTTGACCGGGTTGATGCAGGGAGGTTGTTTCCCCTGGCTGGGGCGTGTAGAACCAGGGGTCACAGTCTCAGAATAAGGGGTCGGCCATTTAGGATTGAGATGAGGAGAAATTTCCTAACTCAGCGGATTGTGAATCTTTCAAATAATCTACCCCAGAGGACTGTGGAGGCTCAGTCGTTGCCTATATTCAAGCCAGAGATTGATATATTTTAGGATATTAAGGGAATCAAGGGATGTGGGGATAGTGCAGGCAGTAGAGGAGTTGAGGTAGAAGATCACCCATGATCTTATTGAATGACGGAGCAGGCTCGAGAAGCCAAATGGCTTACTCTTGCTCCTATTTCTTATGTTCTTATTAGCCTCTCAGATCAGTCTGTCTCCCACCTTCGTAGCCGCAATCACAAACACGAGTCTGTCTCAGAGTATCTCTTCTGGCATTATGGAGTAGAACTCGCACCCTTCAGCAAATTTTTTCAGTGCTGTATGATACTGGTCATATTTCACCAGTTTCTTGCATCCTCCTGTTGAACTTATATCTCTCAAAAGGAACATTCTTGTGTAGTTGCCAGTACTGTGAGAGCTTCGTCAGCACCGACGCCATCTTGTTTCTGTCTCTATCCTCGGCACAGTCTAACCCCGTGAAGCAGACTTCAGGCACTTCTTTCCCGATCGCTGTAAGAAGTGTCACTGTCTACACTCATTCCATCTTCTGGTCATGCTCCATCGCATGAGGATAAAACCCTGGTCCAGATGGATTGCATTCACGTATTTTAAAAGAATCTAGGGAAGAGATAGCAGAGGCATTACTACACATATTTAATAATTTATTAGAAAAAAGATGTAGTGCCAGAGGATTGGCGGATAGCTAACATAATACCTATATTTAAGAAGGGGAATAGAACATGTCCATGGAATTATAGATGAGTCAGCTTAACATCGGTGGTAGGAAAAATAATGTAATGCCGACTAAAGGAGAAAATAGAAGAACATCGAGAAACCAAAAATATAATAACTTTGGTCAGCATGGATTTCAAAAGGGAAAGTCTTGCTTGACCAACCTCATTGAATTTTTTGAAGAGGTAGCAAAGAGAGTAGACAATGGTAATGCAGTAGACGTAATTTATCTAGATTTTCAAAAGGCCTTCAATGGGGTACCCCATTATAGACTGATGAACAAGGTCAGAGAATGCAGAGTCAGAGGACAAGTAGCAGAATGGATAGCTAGCTGGCTTTAAGACGGAAAGCAGAGAGTAGGGGTAAAAGGTAGTGTGATATATTCACAGAGCACAACACACACAGCTTCTAACATGACAGGCAGCTTTCTCGGAAGCTTCCGGAACACACTTGGTTCTGTTTATTATTAACTCTGTAGTTGCAGTACACAAATGTCCACATCCACAGTTTGGAGCTGCAAACATTACAAGCTCAGAGACATTACATTTCTCCCTCATTAATGAAGAAGTTATTAGAACAAACATCATACATAACTTACATGTTTATACATAACACAGGATATAGACTTATTTTTTTTCCATATTTACAAATTTAACTTTACCACTTGTTTTCTGTTTCGAAGAGGATACCTTCTCTCTCGAACAGAACCTTCCAAATATGGTGTTGAATTTAAACTCATTCGAGGCTCAACCTGAGGAACGTTTCCTCCATGGAATTTCCATGATTTTCATTTGAACTCACTCTAACTTCAGGCTCTTTGTTTTCCTGACTCGGACTCAGACTTTCATTCTGATTTTCTCTTGGATTTGTTTCCAGTACACTAGATGTAGGATTTGCTACTGGTATGTCAAAACTATCTGATGAGTCAGAAATAATTGAATTATTCCAACCTTCAACTCCTTTCATGTCTGTAGGTAAAATGTGATCAATATGAACAAACCTAACCTGTCCATAATCAAATATCTTGACCAAATATGTGCGAGGACCACATAACTTCACCGCTCTTCCGAGTAACCACTTTAACCATTTATGGTGATGGTTCTTCACTCCCTGATTTAATTTCACACTTCTCTCTTTTACTCTACCTCTATCCTGATTCTCTTTCTGTCTTAATTGTGTCTCTTCTACGGACTGTGCCAAATTTGGTTTTAACCATCAGAATCTGGTTCGTGGCTGTCGTTTGAGAAACAACTCTGCTGGTGTTCTACCAGTAATTGTATGAGGAGTATTACGATATGTAATCAAAAAATTAGCCAATTTGTGATCCAATGACAACTGTCGCTTCTTTGGATTAGGATCTAACATTTATTTTATGAGGGCACGTTTTACAATTTGTACAGTGCGCTCTGCTGCACCATTTTCGAATGGTGCAGCAGGGTGATATGGTGGAATCTTAGTATGTTTCACACCAGTTTTGCTCGTGAACTGTGCAAATTCTTCGTAACGAAATTGTGGTTCATTATTCGAAACAATTTCTTCTGGGAGGCCAAAGGAAGAAAATAAACTTCGCAAAATGTCTAATGTTTTACTTGTTGTTATTTTCCACATTGAAAACACCTCAACCCACTTCGAATGGCTATCAATCACAATGAAAAATTGTTGTCCTTCTAGCTCAGCAAAATCAATATGTAATCTTTGCCACACCCTGGGAGGCCATTTCCATGGCTGTAATGGTACTGATGGTGGTTGCTTGCTTACCGAGTGACATGTCGTACACTGACTCACGATGTACTCTATATCTTCATCAAGACCTGGCCACCATAAGTAACTGCGCGCAAAACTCTTGGTTAAGCACATTCCCAGGTACTGGTCACGGAGGGCTCCTAATAATTTGGACCTGAATTTATTTGGTATAATCGCTCTTGCACCCCACATGATACAATCTTTAATGACTGATAATTCATTCCTTCGAATGAAGAATCGATGAATATCTTTGTCTGTTACCTGGTTTGGCCATCCATTTGCAATATAATCATACACCTTTGACATCACTGGGTCATGTTTGGTTGCTCTACCAATCTCTTCAGCTGTGACTGGCAGTTCATCAATGTATGAAAAATAAAACACTTCTTCCCTATTGTGATGGGGAAGACAATCTAGACATTGCATCAGCATTACTGTGATCAGCTGATCGTCTGCAGTCAATATCATATGTATATGCTAACAAAATCAAAGCCCATCTCTGCATTCGGGCTGCAGCTGATGTTGGAACTGGGGACTTTGGATGGAGGATTGCTGTTAGGAGCTTATGGTCTGTAACGATGGTAAACTTATGACCATACAAGTATTTGTGGAACTGCTTGACCCCTAAAATTAATGCCAAAGCTTCCCTTTCAATTTGCGCATAATTGCTCTCACTGGCACTGAGAATATGTGAAGCAAAAGCAATTGGTCTCTCCTCCCCACTACGTGATACATGAGAGATCACTGCCCCAACTCCATACGGAAAAGCATCACATGCTAGCTTAATCTCCTTAGATATGTCATAGTGAACTAACATGGTGCTCTCTGCCAATTTGCTTTTACACTCTTTGAATGCTGCATCACACTCTTTTGACCACTTCCAATGGACCTGTTTTTTTCAATAGTTCATTCAGTGGATGTAATACTATAGCTAAATTTGGTAGGAACTTCCCATAATAGTTCAAAAGACCCAAGAATGAACGAAGTTCAGTGATATTCCTGGGAGTGGGTGCATTTCTGATTGCATCCAGCTTTCCCATGATTGGATGTAAACCATCTTTGTCTACTCTGTACCCTAAGTAATCCACTGAGTTTTAAATAACTCACACTTACGAGCAGACACTCGTACTCTGTGCTTCTCTAGCCTTTTGAGGACTTCATTTAATATGTTATTAAGAATTTGCCTATTTGGTGCTGAAATTAGTATGTCATCCAAATAACATACTACCCCTTCAATACCTTGTAAAATCTGGCTCATCACCCCTTGGAATATGTAGGGGTGGAAGACACTCCAAATGCTAGCCTATTAAATTGATGCAGGCCAAGATGAGTATTTATAGTCAAGCATGACTTGGACTCCTCATCTAGTTCAAGCTGTAAGTAGGCATTCGTAAAATCCAGTTTTGAGAAGATCTGACCACCTGTCAGTGTTGTGAACAAATCTTCTATATTCAGCAATGTATTGGGGACATTACCCTCTCGAACCTGGTTTACAGTTACTTTATAATCACCACACAATCTTACCTTACCATCGGATTTAGGTACAACAACAATGGGTGTAGTCCCATTACATCGACCTATTTTAAAACTAATGTTCTCAGTCTCTAGTCTTTTGAGTTCTTGCTCAACTTTCTCCTTGAGTGCATATGGTACGGAACGTGGCTTGTAGTAAACCGATCTAGCTTCCTTCTATACCCTGACACTCGCCTTGAAGTCTTGGATCGGACTGCCCATTTCGCAGAACACCTTCGGATACTTCTTGATAACATCATCTGTTGATGCAAATATCGCTTCCACACGGAAAATCTCACTCCAATCCAGTTTCAGTGATAACCAATTTCTTCCTAGTAAGGCAGGCTTGTCTCCTTTCACTACTATTAGAGGCAAGTTCTGGAATTGATCCTTATATTTCACCGGTACGGTGATACGACCTACCACAGGAATTTTCTCTCCTGAGTAGCCTCGCAGCTCTATCTTGGCTTTCTCCAATGGGAAATCCCGCAATTTGTTGAGGTATAGTGACTCCGGTACTACACTCATGGATGCACCCGTGTCGATTTCCATTGGTATCTTGAATCCCGCAATCTCTATGTGGAGTATGATACTTTTTGAATTGCTGTCCGTTAACCTCGTGCTCCTGATGACGTGTAACTCTAACATCTCCTTGTCCTGTTGTTCTTGCATGCTATGTAATCTCTGTGGATTTCTACTCATAGCTTTGAACGCTGGACTCATAGCTTTAAAAGCTGGTTTACCCGGCATGCCTTCGCAAGATGCCCAGTCTTTCCGCAGAAGAAATACTCTGCCTTCACGTATGGACAACTTTGAGCAATGTGTTGTCCCAGGCACCTATAGCATGACTTCGACGCTGTTAGAATTTCTAGTTTCTGAGACTTTGGGCCGTCTTTTACTTTGAACCTGCAGGCGATTTACCTCGGTTGACTGACGACCGTAATTATTATTTAATTCTCGGGAATATTGATCGGCCATGTCCATCGACCTCGCTGTCTGACAAGCAAGCTCAAAAGTCAAGTCATCCGTCATCAATAACTTCCTTCTGATCACATCATTTTTCACCCCACAAACAAAACGATCCCGCAATGCTCGGTTTTGAAAGTTTCCGAAATTACAGTGAATAGATAGCTTTTTTAATGCTACAATGTAATCACTGATAAATTCATCAGACTTTTGATTCTGTATCCCGAAACGATAGCTTTCAGCAATTTCTAATGGTTTGGGGTTGTAGTGCTGCTCCAGCTTCATTAAAATCTCTTTAAGCATTGTGTCCTTTGGCTCATCAGGCACAAGCAGATTTACCAGAGTTTCAAACAATTCCGGTCCAGCTTCCGATAAGAAGATTGCTCGCTTATGTTCCAATATCGCCTGATTCTGGACTGCATTCTCTGGAACTTCGATTATGTTATTTGCAGTGAAATACATTTCTAGCCAATCCACATATGCTTTAAAATGTTCCCGGTCGCGTTTATATTCACCCAAATGTCCCATTACACCTGCGGGTGTTGTCATTTTAATTTCTAGCTGTTCACATAGTGTGCTGTATTTTACCCTGGATTTTGTAGCTTTTTCCAAATACAGAAGCTTCCAAAGTCTCTCTGTCGGCTGGCTGAAACCTTCACCAACAAAATTTCAGCTTTAAATCATCTGAAAAATCCCATCTCGCCGCCAAATGTGATATATTCACAGAGCACAGCACACACAGCTTCTAACATGGCAGGCAGCTCTCTCGGAAGCTTCCGGAACACGCCTGGTTCTGTTTAATTTTTAACTCTGTAGTTGCAGTACACAATACGTCCACATCCACAATGTGTGGAGCTACAAACATTACAAGCTTACAGACATTACAAGTAGCTATTCACAGTGGCAGAAGGTGGGTAGTGGTGTTCCACAAGGATCAGTGCTGGGACCACTGTTGTTCACAATTTATATTAACAATTTAGACTTTGGAATCAAAAACACAATTTCTAACTTTACGGATGACACCAAATTAGGGGTGACTGAGGATGACTGCAACGAATTACAGTAGGACATGAATAAACTTGCAGAATGGGCATATAATTGGCAAATTAAGTTCAAAGATAAATATGAGGTATTACATTTTGGTAGGAAGAATAGGGAGGTGACTTATTACTTGGAGGATGAGAGTCTAGGTGGGGTAGAGGAACAAAGGAATCTCGGAGTACAAAATGCACAAATCGCTAAAAGTTGCAACACAGGTTAGCAAGGCAGTAAAAAAGCAAATCAAGCACTCGGGTTTATTTCTAGAGGTATAGAATTGAAAAGTCTAGGAAGTTATGCTAAATGTGTATCGAACCTTGGTTAGTCCACACTTAACAGCTCTGGTCGCCATATTATAAAAAGGATATAGAGGCACAGGAGAGGGTGCAGAGAAGATTTACAAGGATGATATCAGAAATGCGAGGGTATACACATCAGGAAAGCTGAACAGGCTGGATCTCTTTTCTCTTGAAAAATGAAGGCTGAGGGGTGACCTAATAGAGGTCTTTAAAATTATGAAAGGTTTTGACAGAATTGATACAGAGGGAATGTTTCCACTTGTGGGGAAGAGCATAACTGGAGGCCTTCAATATAAGTTGGTCACCAAGAAATCCAATAGGGAATTCAGAAGAAAATTCTTTACAACAACAACTTTTATTTATATAGTATCTTTAAAGTAGTAAAACATCCCAAGGCACTTCACAGCAGTGTTATAAGACAAAACAAATAAATTTGACACTGAGCCACATCAGAAGAAATTACAGCAGATGACTAAAACCTTGGTCAAAGAGATAGGTTTTAAGGAGCATCTTAAAGAAGGAAAGAGAGGTAAAGAGGCAGAAAGGTTTAGGGATGGAGTTCCTGAGCTTAGGGCCCAGGCAGCTGAAGGTACGGCCACCGATAGTTGAGCAGTTATAATCAGGAATGCTCAAGAGGGCAGAATTTGAGTAATGCAGACATCTTGTGGGGTTGTGAGTGTAAAATCCT
The DNA here is from genome assembly GCF_044704955.1 of Pristiophorus japonicus. NCBI lineage: Eukaryota > Metazoa > Chordata > Chondrichthyes > Pristiophoridae > Pristiophorus > Pristiophorus japonicus. The sequence continues at coordinate 109,737,879 of NC_091977.1, read as the reverse complement.
TACTCAATGGCACAAAATCCACACAGGCACATTCTATGAACAAGGTCACTCTATGACCTGAACCTTTATTCACAGGACCAAGAAGTGATGACCCTGCGTGGGACCTCCCTTTATATACCTGGATGACCAGGTAAGGAGTGTCTCCCACAAGTTCATCCCCTGTGGTCAAGGTGTGCATTGCTTAAGTATATACAGTATTGCAGTGGTGTTACATAGAGGTTACATACATGACATCACCTCCCACCTACCCCCCAAAGTCTTATTGGGATCATAGATTAAGTCTTTCAGGTGGTCTACGCTACCTCGTGGAGCGCCGCAGTTGGGGCTCTGGTTGTTGAGCCTTGGCGTGAGTGTCTGTCACCTATGATGATTCTGGCCTGTCCGGGCTGACCGCTGGGACTGTGCATGTTGCTGAATGTTCTTGTTGCTCGTTCACTGGAGGTGGTGTGAACACCATCTCATGATCTTCCTCGGGTTCCTCAGTGTCCATGTTGAACCTTTTTTTTACTTGGTCCAGATGCTTATGGCATATCTGCCCATTGTTAAGTTTAACCACGATGACCCTGTTCCTCTCTTTGTCTATTACAGCACCCTCAAGCCATTTGGGTCCCATGGCGTGATTGAGGATAAATACGGGGCCATTTATTTCTATACATCTCCCCCTTGAGTTTCGGTCATGGTACTCATTTTGGGACTGACGCTTGCCCTCAACTATGTCGGTCAGGACTGGGTGAATGAGAGACAACCGAGTTCTGAGTGTTTGTTTCATAAGTAGCTCAGCGGGCAGGACCCTGTGAGCGAGTGCGGTCGGGACCGATAGGCCAGCAGGAGGCACGATAGGCGGCATTGAAGGAAGGGTCCTTGAATCCTGAGCATGCCTTGTTTAATGATTTGGACCGCACGTTCCGCCTGGCCATTGGAGGCCGGCTTGAATGGTGCTGTCCTAACATGGTTGATGCCATTGCCCGGCATGAACTCCCGGAATTCATAGCTCGTGAAACATGGGCCATTATCGCTAACAAGGATGTCTGGCAAGCCGTGAGTCACAAAGACCGCACGTAGACTCTCCACAGTGGTGGATGTCGTGCACGAATTCAAAATGATGCGCTCGATCCATTTCGAGTACACATCCACCACAATGAGAAACATTTTTCCCATGAACGGGCCCATGTAGTCAACATGAATATGTGACCATGGCCTGGTGGGCCAGGGCCACGGGATGAGCGGGGCCTCCCTGGGGGCATTACCCAGCTGGGCACACGTCGTGCACCTGCGAACACAGTGTTCCAGGTCTGAATCAATTCCCGGCCACCAAACATGTGACCAGGCAATGGCCTTCATCAGAACGATGCCAGGCTGCTCACTGTGGAGTTCCCTGATGAATGCCTCCCTGTCCCTCTGGGGCATGACTACCCGGCTGCCCCATAGTAGGCAGTCAGCTTGGATGGAGAGCTCACCCATCCGCCTATGAAACGGTCTGACCTCCTCAGGGCATGCTCCGTGTGCAGGTGCCCAATCCCCAGTCAGAACACATTTCTTAATCAGAGATAGGAGGGGATCTCTGTTTGTCCAGATTTTGATCTGGCGGGCTGTGATGGGGGAGCCTGCGCTGTCAAAGGCATCAACGGCCATGACCATCTCAACGCTTTGTTCCGCTGACCCCTCGGTGGTGGCCAGTGGAAGCCTGCTGAGCGCTTCAGCGCAATTTTCAGTGCCCGGCCGGTGCCGGATGGAGTAGTCATACGCAGCCAGCGTGAGAGCCCATCACTGTATGCGGGCTGACGCGTTGGCATTGACAGCCTTGCTGTCTGACAACAGGGATGTTAAAGGCTTGTGGTCCGTTTCTAATTCGAACCTCCTGCCAAAAAGGTACTGATGCATTTTTTTTACACCATAGACACACGCGAGTGCCTCCTTCTCAACCATCTCATATCCCCGTTCTGCTTGAGAGTGACCTGGAAGCATAAGCCACAGGTTGTAGTTGGCCCTCAGCATTACTCTGCTGCAACACGCACCCGACCCCATAGGACAATGCATCACATGTCAGAATCAATTTCTTACAGGGGTCGTACAGGGTCAATAACTTATTTGAACAAAGTAGGTTCTGCGCCCGATTGAAAGCCCGTTCCTGACAGTCCCCCCAAAACTAATCACAACCCTTCTGCAGGAGCACGTGAAGCAGCTCCAACAACGTGCTTAGGTTCGGCAGAAAGTTCCCAAAATAATTCAAGAGTCCCAGAAATCAACGCAACTCCGATGTGTTGCCGGGCCTGGGCGCTCGTCGAATCGCCTCTGTTTTGGATTCGGTGGGCCAAATCCCATCTGCAGCAACCTTCCTGCCCAGGAACTCAACCTCCGGAGCCAAAAACACACATTTGGACTTCTTCAGTCGCAGGCCTACCCGGTCCAGTCGGCGTAGCACCTCCTCCAGGTTGTGGAGATGTTCCTCGGTGTCACGACCCGTGATGAGGATGTCGTCCTGAAATACGATTGTTCCAGGAATGGATCTAAGGAGACTTTCCATGTTTCTTTGAAAAATCGCGGCCACTGATCGAATGCCAAACGGGCACCTGTTGTAAATGAACAGTCCCTTGTGCGTAGTGATGGTGGTCAGTAGTTTAGATTCGTCGGCCAGTTCTTGGGTCATGTAGGCTGAAGTGAGATCCAACTTGGTAAACAGCTTGTCGCCTGCCAGCGTGGTGAAAAGATCCTCCGCTCTCGGGAGCTGGTATTGCTTTTGTAGGGACACCCAATTGATAGTAGCCTTGTAGTCGCCACATATCCTGACAAAAACCATCCGCTTTTAGGACGGGAGTGATGGGGCTCGCCCAGTTGCTGAATTCAACGGGCGAGATGATGCCCTCTCTCAGCAAACGGTCCAATTCACTCTCAATTTTCTCTCGCATCACATATGGCACCGCTCTGGCTTTGTGGTGCACTGGTCTGGCGTCCGGGGTGATGCGTATCACTACTTTGGTACTTTTGAACGTCCCGACGCCAGTTTGGAATAGTGACTCAAATTGTTGTAGGACTTGTGAGCACGAACTTCGCTCCACAGATGACATTGCGTGCACATCCCCCCATTTCCAGTTCATCTCAGCTAACAAGCTTCTTCCCAACAGTGCGGGACCATTGCCTGGGACAATCCAGAGCGGCAGCCGGTTCACTGATCCATTGTGTGTGACCGCCAACATTGCACTGCCTAGCACTGGAATGATTTCTTTGGTATACGTCCGTAGTTGTGTCTCAATGTGTTCTAGTTTGGGTCTACTGGCTTTGTGTGGCCATAGCTTTTCGAATTGTTGAACGCTCATGAGTGACTGGCTGACCCCCGTGTCCAGCTCCATGCGTACAGGGATGCCGTTTAATAAAACCTTCATCATCATAGGCAGCATTTTGGTATATGAGCTGTGAATGTTTGCCACATGAACCCGCTGAAGTTCAGCGTCCATTGATTTGCCCCAAGAGTCATCCAGCATCACAGACCCCTCTTCTGGTCCATCCGCCTCATAAATTAGCCTGGTTACAGGCTTCCTGCACATTCGAGCTAAATGGCCACTGAGGTTGCAATTTCTGCAGACGAATTGTTGAAACCTGCAAGTACTGGCAGCGTCTTTTCCCCCACACCTCCAGCATGAGCTGAGATTCCCATTGTTGTGAACAAAGGTGCTATGACCCGGCATTCCTCGCTGATTGTCCCTTTGACTGCCCTCGAGTACCCTGTTAGTGGGTGTCAATGGCCCCATCCCGGACCGCATTGTCCACTGTGATGGCGTAAATGTCCGTTCAGCCTGCCATTGTCTCTGTTGAAAACCTGCTCTGGGGTCTATTGCTGCCTGGGGTGTGTCGAACTGGCCTTGCCTGCCTGCAGGGCTCTGAGTCGTGTTTATGATATTGACTCCCTGATCCCCCGCCGCGTTGGAGGCAGAATTGCATGCGTATATTATTTTGGTTTCCTCCTCCCCCGCCATGAAAGTCTGAGCCATCAACGCCGCCGCTTCCAAACTCAAGTCCTTGGTCTCAATTAACTTTCGGAAAATCCCCGCATGACCGATACCCTCAATAAAGAAATCCCTTAACATCTCCCCGCTGCAGGCGTCTGTGAACTTACAGAGGCTGGCCAAACCCTGGAGGTCCACAATGAAGTCCGGTATGCTCTGTCCTTCACGATGTCGGTAGATATAGAATCTGTGTCGAGCCATGTGTATGCTGCTTGCCGGTTTGAGGTGCTCACCGATTAGTTTGCTGAGCTCTTCAAAGATTTTGTCCGCCGGCTTTTCAGGTGCTAGTAGGTCCTTCGTGAGCGCGTAAGTCTTAGGTCCGCAGCTGGTCAGCAGATGTGCCCTTCGCTTGTCGGCCGCTGCATCTCCCAGCCATTCTTTCATGATAAAGCTTTGTTGGAGCCTCTCAATGAAATTGTCCCAGTCCTCACCAACACAATACCGTTCCTCTGTGCTACCGGTGGCCATTCTCGTAGGTCGCTGATTCCCGTTTCTCGTCGCCAATGTAAAGTCCTTACTCAATGGCACAAAAACCACACAGGCACATTCTATGGACAAGGTCACTATATGCCCTGAACCTTTCTTCACAGGACCAAGAAGTGATGACCCTGCGTGGGACCTCCCTTTATATACCTGGATGACCAGGTAAGGAGTGTCTCCCACAAGTTCATCCCCTGTGGTCAAGGTGTGCATTGCTTAAGTATATACAGTATTGCAGTGGTGTTACATAGAGGTTACATACATGAAACTAGGGACTCAGAAAACAGGGAATTATCGACCGGTCAGCCTGACATCGGTAGTGGGTAAAATGATGGAATCAATTATTAAGGATGTCATAACAGCGCATTTGGAAAGAGGTGACATGATAGGTCCAAGTCAGCATGGATTTGTGAAAGGGAAATCATGCTTGACAAATATTCTGGAATTTTTTGAGGATGTTTCCAGTAGAGTGGACAAGGGAGAACCAGTTGATGTAGTATTTTTGGAATTTCAGAAGGCTTTCGACAAGGTCCCACACAAAAGATTAATGTGCAAAGTTAAAGCACATGGGATTGGGGGTAGTGTGCTGACGTGGATTCAGAACTGGTTGGCAGACAGGAAGCAAAGAGTAGGAGTAAATGGGTACTTTTCAGAATGGCAGGCAGTGACTAGTGGGGTACCGCAAGGTTCTGTGCTGGGGCCCCAGCTGTTTACATTGTACATTAATGTTTTGGACGAGGGGATTAAATGTAGTATCTCCAAATTTGCGGATGACACTAAGTTGGGTGGCAGTGTGAGCTGTGAGGAGGATGCTATGAGGCTGTAGAGTGACTTGGATAGGTTAGGTGAGTGGGCAAATGCATGGCAGATGAAGTATAATGTGGATAAATGTGAGGTTATCCACTTTGGTGATAAAAACAGAGAGACAGACTATTATCTGAATGGTGACAGGTTAGGAAAAGGGGAGGTGCAACGAGACCTGGGTGTCGTGGTACATCAGTCATTGAAGGGTGGCATGCAGGTACAGCAGGCGGTTAAGAAAGCAAATGGCATGTTGGCCTTCATAGCGAGGGGATTTGAGTACAGGGGCAGGGAGGTGTTACTACAGTTGTACAGGGTCTTGATGAGGCCACACCTGGAGTATTGTGTACAGTTTTGGTCTCCTAACTTGAGGAAGGACATTCTTGCTATTGAGGGAGTGCAGTGAAGGTTCACCAGACTGATTCCCGGGATGGCAGGACTGACATATCAAGAACGATTGGATCAACTGGGCTTGTATTCACTGGAGTTCAGAATAAGGAGAGGGGATTTCATCGAAACATTTAAAATTCTGACGGGTTTCGACAGGTTAGATACAGGAAGAATGTTCCCAATGTTGGGGAAGTCCAGAACCAGGGGTCACAGTCTAAGGATAAGGGGTAAGCCATTTAGGACCGAGATGAGGAGAAACTTCTTCACCCAGAGAGTGGTGAACCTGTGGAATTCTCCACCATAGAAAGTTGTTGAGGCCAATTCACTAAATATGTTCAAAAAGGGAGTTAGATGTAGTCCTTACCACTAGGGGGATCAAGGGGTATGGCGAGAAAGCAGGAATGGGGTACTGAAGTTGCATGTTCAGCCATGAACTCATTGAATGGTGGTGCAGGCTCGAAGGACCGAATGGCCTACTCCTGCACCTAGTTTCTATGGGCCCAAGTTTCCACATGAAAAAAAACGGGCGCCCCTCCAAGCTGGGCGCCCGTTTTTCGCGCCTAAAACGGCGCCTAAAAAAATCCTCGGTATTCTCCACCGACTTACAGGTCCTGTGGCACTCGACGCAGCCAGCACGAGCTGAGGGGGGGGCGGAGCCAGGTCCCGGCGCTGAAAACAGTGCCGGGACCTCTGCACATGCGCGCTACAGTCGGCACGCATGTGCAGTAGCTCCAGGCGCCGAACTGTGTGGGAGGGGCCCGAAGCACGCAGCCCCTAGCCCTGGCCCAATGGCCTCACTGGGGCTGCGTGAATGAGGCTCCTCCCACGGCCAGCTCTTGCTCCCCGCTCGACCAGACCCGACACTCGCTCTCCCCCCCCCCCCCGCCGACCAGACCCGACCCGACACCTGAGACCCGCTCCCCGTCCCCCCCCCGACCCGACACCCGCTCTCCCCCCCCACCCCCGACCCGACACCCGAGACCCGATCCCCCCCGCCCCGACCGAGACCCGACACCCGCTCCCAACCCAGACCCGACACCCGCTCCCCTCCCCCAGCCCCGACCCGAGACCCGCTCCCCGACCCGACCCGACCCGAGGCTCGCTCCCCCCCCCCCGCCCCCCGACCCGACCCCCGCTCCCCCCACCGACCCGACACCCGCTCCTCCCCCCCCGACACCCGCTCCCCCCCCGACACCCGCTCCCCCCCCGACACCCGCTCTCCCCCCCCACCCACCCGACACCCGCTCTCCCCCCCCCACCCACCCGACACCCGCTCTTCCCCCCCCACCCACCCGACACCCGCTCTCCCCCCCCCACCCACCCGACACCCGCTCCGCCCCCCCCGCACCCGACACCCGCTCCTGTACCCCGACCCTTCCCCCCTCTCTTCCCCCCCTTCCCCCCTCCCTCCCTCTCCCTCCATCTCTCCCTCCCTCCCCTCTCTCCCTCCCTCCCCTCTCTCTCTCTCTCTCTCCCTCCCCTCTCTCTCTCTCTCTCTCTCTCCCTCCCCCCTCTCTCTCTCTCTCTCTCCCTCCCCTCTCTCTCTCTCTCTCTCCCTCCCCTCCCTCTCTCGCCTCTCTCCCTCCCTCTCTCGCCTCTCTCCCTCCCTCTCTCGCTCAGCGGCACGAAGAGCTGCAGAATTCTCCCTGGCTGAAGCACTTTCACACAGGTAGGAAGATGGTTTATTTAATCTTTTCTTGGCTTATAAATGTTTATTCAGGTTGGATTTATTTGTATAATATTTGTAGAACTATAAATAAGGATTTATTGTCGAATTTAATGAGTTCCCTTCCCCCCCCACCTCGTTCTGGACGCCTAATTTGTAACCTGCGCCTGATTTTTTAATGTGTCGAACAGGTTTTTTCAGTTCTACAAAAATCTTCACTGGCGCCATTCTACTTTAGTTTGGAGTACACTTTCACTGTGGAAACTTTCAAATCAGGCGTCAGTGGCCGGACACGCCCCCTTTTGAAGAAAAAATTCTGTTCTAAACTAGAACTGTTCTACCTGACTAGAACTGCAGAAAAAAAAATGTGAAGAATTGCGATTTCTAAAATAGTCCGTTCTCCACCAGTTGCTCCTAAAAATCAGGCGCGAATCATGTGGAAACTTGGGCCCTATGTTTCTATGTCTATGTTTCTATGACACAATAGAATGTTTGGTGGGCCATTGGAGTGAGGCATCAAGCAGAAGTGGATGCTTCTATGCAGGAAAGGAATAGGCCCTAGGCTTTTTAGAAGCCAGTTATGGGAAGAGTTGGGAAGAAGGATCCAAAAAATAAATAGCGGAGAAATTGGAAAAGATTAGAAATATGTAGGAAAAATTGTAGACAATTCAAAAGGGGAAAAGGAGAAAGAAAAGAAAACAATATAATTACTTTTCCCCTTATCAGTTGTGATCATAAGTTACATAGCATTATGAATATTAATTGTATTAACCTGAATATTTATTCTCTACAGCAGCAATATCCTTCTCAGAAAATGTATCCAATGAGTAACAGAGTTACAGATTAGGAATGACCTCGGTACAAACCCGGGCCATACTTATAGCCACCCACTTGACCTTATCATTTTTTTAACCTCTCTGCATTTGATGTTCTCATCACCGATAAGGTGATCTCTGACCTCTTTCTCATATCCCTTACCACTCACATTCCCCTCACTATTTACCAATAGAAAAAAAATTCCACGAGCTCCCTCATGACTTAATTCTCTAACTCCCAACATTCCCACACAAGAGAAAAATCAAAGCACATGGTATTGAGGGTAATGTACCGACGTGGATAGAGAACTGGCTGGCAGACAGGAAGCAGAGAGTCGGGATAAACGGGTCCTTTTCAGAATGGCAGGCAGTGACTAGTGGGGTGCCACAGGGCTCAGTGCTGGGACCCCAGCTATTTACAATATACATTAATGATTTAGATGAAGGAATTGAGTGTAATATCTCCAAGTTTGCAGATGACACTAAACTGGGTGGCGGTGTGAGCTGTGAGGAGGACGCTAAAAGGGTGCAGGGTGACTTGGACAGGTTAGGTGAGTGGGCAAATGCATGGCAGGTGCAATATAATGTGGATAAATGTGAGGTTACCCACTTTGGGGGCAAAAACATGAAGGCAGAATATTATCTGAATAGCGGCAGATTAGGAAAGGGGGAGGTGCAACGAGACCTGGGTGTCATGGTTCATTAGTCATTGAAAGTTGGCATACAGGTACAGCAGGCGGTGAAGGCGGCAAATGGCATGTTGGCCTTCATAGCTAGGGGATTTGAGTATAGGAGCAGTGAGGTCTTCCTGCAGTTGTACAGGGCCTTGGTGAGGCCTCACCTGGAATATTGTGTTCAGTTTTGGTCTCCTAATCTGAGGAAGGACATTCTTGCTATTGAGGGAGTGCAGCGAAGGTACACCAGACTGATTGCCGGGATGGCGGGACTGACATATGAGGAGAGACTGGATCAACTGGGCGTTTATATACTGGAGTTTAGAAGGATGAGAGGGGATCTCATACAAACTTATAAGATTCTGACAGGACTGGAGAGGTTAGATGCGGGAAGAATGTTCCCGATGATGGGGAAGTCCAGAACCAGGGGACACAGTCTTACGATAACGGGTAGGCCATTTAGGACTACCGCAGAGAGTTGTTGATGCCAGTTGATTGGATATATTCAAGAGGGAGTTAGATATGGCCCTTACGGCTAAAGGGATCAAGGGGTATGGAGAGAAAGCAGGAAAGGGGTACTGAGGGAATGATCAGCCATGATCTTATTGAATGGTGGTGCAGGCTCGAAGGGCCGAATGGCCTACTCCTGCACCTATTTTCTATGTTTCTATGATATTACTGCTGCCGATAACCTAATAAATCATTCCTCACATCCACCATTTTCCAGCAAAATAATTACTGTCTCCCATTACTGTTGCTCCCCTGGTACATAGCCCAGTTTCACTCCCTTAAATCAGAAGGGCACAAACGAGATGCACAACAAGCCTTGTCATTGATTGCCAGAACTAGTTCTAGCTAAACTCTAACAACAACAACTTGATATTATATGGAACCTTTAACATCGTAAAACGTCCCAAGGCGTTTCACAGGAGTATTATAAATCAAAAATCTGACACCGAGCCACATGAGGAGAAATTAGGGCAGATGACCGAAAGCTTGCTCAAAGGGGTAGATATTAAGTCGTGTCTTAAAGGAGGAAAGAGAGGTAGAGAGGCGGAGAGGTTTAAGGAGGGAATTTCAGAGCTTAGAGCCTAGGCAACTGAAGGCACGGCCAATGGTTGAGCAACTAAAACCAGGGATGCTCAAGAGGGCAGAATTAGAGGAGTGACGATTGTGGGGCTGGAGGAGATTAGGGAGGGGCAAGGCCATGGAGGGATTTGAAAACAAGGATGAGAATTTTGATATCGATACGTTGCTTATCCGGGAGTCAATGTAGGTCAACGATCACAGGAATGATGGGTGAACAGGACTTAGTGCAAGTTGTGACACGGGTAGTCGAGTTTTGGATGACCTCATGTTTACGTAGAGTACAACGTGGGAGGCCAGCCAGAGTGCGTTGAATAGGCAAGTCTAGAGGTAACAAAGGCATGGATGAAGATTTCAGCAGCAGAAGAGCTGAGGCAGGGGTGGAGACAGGTGATGTTACAGAAGTGGAAATAGGCAGTCTTAGTAATGTTGTGGATGTGTTGTTGGTAGCTCATTTCAAGGTCAAATATGACACCAAGGTTGTGAACATTGTGGTTCAGTGTTAGAGAGTGTTTGCGCTCCAAACACTGGCACCTGCTCGACTGTGTCATCTTCTGAGCCAGGGATCGCAAGGCTGTGCGCATCACCCGCGCCATGACAGGAGCTGACGACTGCTGGACGAACCACAGTCTAATCCAATCCATCATTGACATCAACATAGCCCCAAAGCGGAGGGGGCAGCAGAAGCAGTGCCGCAAAAATGTCAATGCCGGGGCACTTAAGGACCCAGCTAAGAGAGCCCTATACAGTCAGCACCTCACAGCTAACCTGGCATACCGTGATGACCCCGAGACGCAGAATGCCCACAGCGCTTTGTCTGCCCGCCAAGCCTCCATAACCAGTGCCTGCAAAGAGACGCTCGGTCACTCAACTAGGAACCACCAGGACTGGTTTGTTGAGAATGATCAGGAGAGCCAAGAGCTAATAGATCGCAAGCACAGGGCATTTCTGAGCCTTAAACAACAACCCAACGTGGGAGCAGCAAAGCAGCATTACAGATGGCTCAAGGCTGAGGTCTAACAAAAAACCCAGCACCTAAAGAACAGGTGGTGGTAGAGAAAGCACAGGAGATACAGCAGCTGGCCAACAGCCATGATGTGCGAGGATTCTTCATCGCAGTCAAGGCTACCTATGGACCAAACACCCAAGGCCGCACCCCACTGCTGGCCAAGAACGGGGTAACATTCATCAAGGACACCGAGGCAGTCAGGGCCCGCTGGGAGGAGCACTTTGAAGATCTCCTCAATAGAGACTCTGCCTTTGACTTAAGTGTACTCGACTCCATCCCGCAGCGTGCTACCCGCCACCACCTCAGTAATATCCCCAACACTGCACGAGGTAGAAAAAGCCATAAGACAGCTTAAAAACAACAAGGCTACGAGTGTGGATGGAATCCCTGCTGAGGCACTAAAGTAAGAACATAATAAGAACATAAGAATTAGGAACAGGAGTAGGCCATCTAGCCCCTCGAGCCTGCTCTGCCATTCAACAAGATCATGGCTGATCTGGCCGTGGACTCAGCTCCACTTACCCGCCCACTCTCCATAACCCTTAATTCCCTTATTGGTTAAAAATCTATCTATCTGTGATTTGAATACATTCAATGAGCTAGCCTCAACTGCTTCCTTGGGAGAAGAAATTCCTTCTCAACTCGATTTTAAATTGGCTCCCCCGTATTTTGAGGCTGTGCCCCCTAGTTCTAGTCTCCCCAACCAGTGGAAACAACCTTTCTGCCTCTATCTTGTCTATCCCTTTCATTATTTTAAATGTTTATATAAGATCATCCCTCATCCTTCTGAATTCCAACAAGCAAAGACCCAGTCTACTCAATCTATCATCATAAGGTAACACCCCTCATCTCCGGTATCAGCCTAATGAATCGTCTCTGTACCCCCTCCAAAGCAAGTATATCCTTCCTTAAGTAAGGTGACCAAAACTGCACGCAGTACTCCAGGTGCAGCCTCACCAATACCCTGTACAGTTGCAGCAGGACTTCTCTGCTTTTGTACTCCATCCCTCTCGCAAATGAAGGCCAACATTCCATTCGCCTTCCTCACCTGCTGCACCTGCCAACTAACTTTTTGGGATTCATGCACAAGGACCCCCAGGTCTCTCTGCAGTAAGACGGAGAGGCAATGTTGGCACGAATACATGACCTCATCTCTCTCATCTGGAGGGAGGAGAGCATGCTGGGGGATCTCAGAGATGCAGTAATCATGACCATCTTTAAAAAAGGGGACGAGTCCGAGTGCGGCAACTACAGAGGAATCTCCCTGCTATCAGCCACTGGGAAAGTCGTTGCTACAATCCTCCTCAACCGTCTTCTTCCCGTGGCCGAGGAACTCCTCCCGGAGTCACAGTGCGGATTTCATCCCCTAGGGGCACAACGGACATGATCTTTGCAGCGCGACAGCTTCTGGAAAAATGCAGGGAACAACGCCAGCCCCTATATGTGGCCTTCTTTGACCTTACAGAGGCATTTGACACTGTCAACCGCGAGGGTCTATGGAGCGTCCTCCTCCGTTTCGGATGCTCCCAAAAGTTCATCGCCATCCTCCGCCTGCTCCACGACGACATGCAGGCCATGATCCTTACTAACGGATCCATCACAGACCCAATCCACGTCCAGACAGGGGTCAAGCAGGGCTGTGTCATCGCCCCAACCCTCTTCTCAATCTTTCTCGCCGCCATGCTCCACCTCACAGTCAACTAGTTCCCCGCTGGAGTGGAACTAAACTGCAGAACCAGTGGGAACCTGTTCAATCTACGCCGTCTCTAGGTCAGGTCCAAGACCACCCCAACCTCTGTCATCGAGCTACTGTAAGCAGACGATGCCTGTATCTGTGCACATACAGAGGCTGAACTTCAGGACATAGTCGACGTATTTACTGAGGCGTACGAAAGCATGTCTTACGCTAAACACCCGTAAGACAATGGTCCTCCACCAGCCTGTCCTCGCCGCACAGCACTGCCCCCGTCATCAAGATCCATGGCGCAGCCCTGGACACCGTGGACCACTTCACTTATCTCGGGAGCCTTCTATCAACAAGAGCAGGCATTGACGACGAGATCCAACATCGCCTCCAGTGCGCCAGTGCAGCCTTCGGCTGCCTGAGGAAAAGAGTGTTTGAAGACAAGTGGGTAGAATCTCCACTTTTGTGTTGGGCGATATTTCCGGCGTGGGCAGTAAAAAAGGGTTTTCAGATCGCCAGCTTCTCGCCCATTCTCAAACCACCTAGTCTCCACTTTTGAAAATGGGTGTTACCGCGAACGATATAAAATGGGCGGCAGCGTTAAATTTTTTTGACCTTCTGCCGTAAAGTGTGGCCGTCCTTAGCAACGGCATGGCAACGCTCGATTCCCACAATTCTGGAGGTCAAGGGTCACCGTGACATGCGCAGAAGAGGAGACAGAGAGAGAGGGAGCTCAGAGGGACTGAAGGCATGGTTGGATGTGGTGTGGCTGCTTTGGGAGGAAGGAGGGAGATTTTAGAGCTTCACAGCAGTAGGCAAACAAAAAGTAGGTGTTATCAGCCACATATTTGAACTAATTTGGCCTATAATGGAGAGAGAGGAGGAGGCATCACAGCACACTGTGGAGAATGATGCTGGAGAGAGCAGTGAGGTGAGAGAGGAGCACATTGGAGGCCACAAAAGAACCAGGAGTTTCTCGGACGAGGCAAATGCCTCCCTCCTGCAGGAGGTCAAGTTACGCTGGGGTGATTTGACACAGGGAGGATGTGGGAAGCCCACCCCAAAGACCTACCAGAGGATATGGACCGAGATAGCAGAGGTGGTCTTGTCGGTGACCAACGAGGTGCATGAACATAAGAACATAAGAACATAAGAATTAGGAACAGGAGTAGGCCATCTAGCCCCTCGAGCCTGCTCCGCCATTCAACAAGATCATAGCTGATCTGGCCGTGGACTCAGCTCCACTTAACCGCCCGCTCCCCGTAACCCTTAATTCCCTTATTGGTTAAAAATCTATCTGTCTTGACTTGAATACATTCAATGAGCTAGCCTCAACTGCTTCCTTGGGCAGAGAATTCCACAGATTCGCAACCCTCTGGGAGAAGAAATTCCTTCTCAACTCGGTTTTAAATTGGCTTCTCCGTATTTTGAGGCTGTGTCCCCTAGTTCTAGTCTCCCCGACCAGTGGAAACAACCTCTCTGCCTCTATCTTGTCTATCCCTTTCATTATTTTAAATGTTTCTATAAGATCACCCCTCATCCTTCTGAACTCCAACGAGTAAAGACCCAGTCTACTCAATCTATCATCATAAGGTAACCCCTCATCTCCGGAATCAGCCTAGTGAATCGTCTCTGTACCCCCTCCAAAGCAAGTATATCCTTCCTTAAGTAAGGTGACCAAAACTGCACGCAGTACTCCAGGTGCGACCTCACCAATACTCTATACAGTTGCAGAAGGACCTCCCTGCTTTTATACTCCATCCCTCTCGCAATGAAGGCCAACATTCCATTCGCCTTCCTGATTACCTGCTGCACCTGCAAACTAACTTTTTGGGATTCACCCCCAGGTCTCTCTGCACCGCAGCATGTTGTAATTTCTCCCCATTCAAATAATATTCCCTTTTACTGTTTTTTTTCCCCAAGGTGGATGTCCTCACACTTTCCGACATTGTATTCCATCTGCCAAACTTTAGCCCATTCGCTTAACCTATCTAAATCTCTTTGCAGCCTTGCTGTGTCCTCTACACAACCCGTTTTCCCACTAATCTTTGTGTCATCTGAAAATTTTGTTACACTACACTCTGTCCCCTCTTCCAGGTCATCTATGTATATTGTAAACAGTTGTGGTCCCAGCACCGATCCCTGTGGCACACCACTAACCACCGATTTCCAACCCGAAAAGGACCCATTTATCCCACAACCAATGCCGCAAACGATGGAACGACCTTGTGGGATCCGCAAGAGTAAGTATTACATTGATTTACATGTACTTATGTATTTATATAATTTGATTTGTAACAGTCATGAGTGACTATCATCGGATGTGACGTCTTTCACTTTTACCGGGAATGTTTTACTCAAAGCCTGCGGTCACGGTGTACGTTTTTAGGTAAAGAATGATAATAATCATACTAATCATGATTACATCTGTCGGTTATGTGTTGTATTAGTGCCTGTGACAGTACCGAGCAATGATATCATGCAATGATCTCATGCCATGTCGTCCTGTCACCTTTTACACAAGAATCTATCGACGATGAGGTCCATGCAGAGGCGAACGGGTGATGTGGGGGGTGGGGGCGGGCGACCACCAGTCCCCAGCGACATCACAGGGATGGAGGAGCGGGTGCTCACACTCGTGGGGAAGCACCCCTGGACAGTCATGGATGCATATGCAGACCCTGAAGTGATGCCACGCGAGTAAAGCTTACACCATTGCTTCATGTAAAGTCTATAGATGCCACACCCACTTATATCTGAACAATCATATATGATAGATGATTTCTAAAAGTGTCATAGAAATAATGCTGGCCATTGAAAATCATTGCAATGTACAATGTGTTGATGGTCATGAAATGTGATGTCTGTGATGATTTTGATAGCGGTGGTGTTTTTGTCATGCATGTGCTGTATGTCACCCTAGCACCCATTTCTCCT
Organism: Pristiophorus japonicus; assembly: GCF_044704955.1. NCBI lineage: Eukaryota > Metazoa > Chordata > Chondrichthyes > Pristiophoridae > Pristiophorus > Pristiophorus japonicus. The sequence goes on along the minus strand of NC_091977.1, from coordinate 109,722,336 downwards.
CTAATAACCTCATTTGTGTATTGCAGCTCAGCCAGCAGCATGGCCCCAGGCAAGACCACCGAGGCTAGAAGGTGAGGGCGCGGGGCAGGAGTTCGCTGACGATCCAACTACATCTGGTGCTGAGGAGCTCCGATTCTTGCCCATCAATCCGCTGGGTCTGTTCTCCACGGATGAAAGCGCGGACTTCGAAGAGCCTGCATCGCCATGCTCCTGAAGTCATTCCACCAAAAGGCCATCTAGTGGTCCACCGGTCATTCCCGCCTCCAATCTGGAGGTACCGGCCCCAAGCACCTCTCCACAGGACACCCCATTTGTCCCCAGGTCAGCGCCGACCCCGCGGAGGCCGCGAGGACGCGGCAGGTCTATCCCACGAGCGCAACATGACAGCGGAGAGATGGTACAGTTGTCCAGGAGGACTGCAGACATTGGCGACTGTAAAGTCCTTACACAATAGCACAAATCCCTACAAGGCACATTCTATGGACAAGGTCACTCCATGACTTGAACCTTTATTCACAGGACCAAGAAGTGATGACCCTGCGTGGGACCTCCCTTTATATACCTGGATGACCAGGTGAGGAGTGTCTCCCACAAGTTCACCTCCTGTGGTCAAGGTATGCATTTCTTACGTATACACAGTATTGCAGTGTTGTTACATAAAGGTTACATACATGACATCACCTCCCCCCAACATCTTATTGGGATCATAGGTTAAGTCTCTCGGGTGGTCTGCGCTCTCTCGTGGAGTGCCGCAGTTGGGGCTCTGGTTGTTGAGCCTTGTTATGCGTGTCTATCACCTGTGGTGATTCTGGCCTGTCTGGGCTGACCATAGGGACTGTGCATGCTGCTGAATGTTCTTGTTGCTCGTTCACTGGCGGTGGTGTGAATACCATCTCATGATCTTCCTCAGGTTCCTCAGTGTCCATGCTGAACCTTTTTTTACTTGATCCAGACGCTTGCGGCATATCTGCCCATTGTTAAGTTTAACCACTATGACCCTATTCCCCTCTTTGTCTATTACAGTACCCTCAATCCATTTGGGCCCCAAAGCGTGATTGAGAACAAATACGGGGTCATCAATTTCTATACATCTCCCCCTTGAATTTCAGTCATGGTACTCGTTTTGGGACTGGCGCTTTCCCGCAACAATGTCGGACAGGACTGGATTGAATGAGGGACAGCCGAGTTTTGAGTGTTCGTTTCATGAGTAGCTCCGCGGGTAGGACCCCCGTGAGCAAGTGTGGTCGGGACCTATAGGCCAGCAGTAGGCGCGATAGGCGGCATTGAAGGGAGGGTCCTTGAATCCAGAGCATGCCTTGTTTTATGATTTGGACCGCACGTTCCGCCTGGCCATTGGAGGCCGGCTTGAATGGTGCTGTCCTGACATGGTTGATGCCATTACATGACGTGAACTCCCGGAATTAGTAGCTTGTGAAACATGGGCCATTATCGCTAACAAGGATGTTCAATAAGCCGTGGGTCGCAAAGACCGCGCGCAGACTCTTCATGGTGGTGGATGTCATGCACGAATTCAAAATGATGCACTCGATCCATTTCGAGTACGTATCAACCACAATGAGAAACATTTTTCCCATGAACGGGCCCGCGTAGTCTACGTGAATACGTTACCATGGCCTGGTGGGCCAGGGCCACGGGCTGAGCGGGGCCTCCCTGGGGGCATTACCTAGCTGGGCACACGTCGTGCACCTGCAAACACAGTGTTCCAGGTCTGAATCAATTCCCGGCCACCACACATGTGACCGGGCAATGGCCTTCATCAGCACGATGTCTGGGTGCTCGCTGTGGAGTTCCCTGATAAATGCTTCCCTGCCCCTCTGGGGCATGACTACCCGGCTGCCCCATAGTAGGCAGTAGGCAGTCGGCTTCAATGGAGAGCTCATCCATCCGTCTGTGAAACGGTCTGACCTCCTCAGGGCATGCTCCGTGTGCGGGCGCCCAATCCCCAGTCAGGACACATTTCTTAATCAGAGATAGGAGGGGATCTCTGATGGTCCAGATTTTGATCTGGCGGGCTGTGATGGGGGAGCCTGCGCTGTCAAAGGCATCGACAGCCATGACCATCTCAGCGCTTTGCTCCGCTGCCCCCTCAGTGGTGGCCAGTGGAAGCCTGCTGAGCGCGTTAGCGCAGTTTCCGGTGCCGGGCCGGTGCCGGATGGTGTAGTCATACGTAGCGAGCGTGAGAGCCCATCGCTGTATGCGAGCTGACACATTGGCATTGACAGCCATGCTGTCTGACAGCAGGGATGTTAACAGCTTGTGGTCCGTTTCTAATTCGAACCTCCTGCCAAAAAGGTACTGATGCATCTTTTTCACCCCAAAGACACACGCGAGTGCTTCCTTCTCAACCATCCCATATCCCCGTTCAGCTTGAGAGAGCGACCTGGAGGCATAAGCCACAGGTTGTAGTTGGCCCTCAGCGTTACCCTGCTGCAACACGCACCAAATCCCATAGGACAATGCATCACATGTCAGAACCAATTTCTTACGGGGGTCGTATAGGGTCAACAACTTATTTGAACAAAGTAGGTTCCGTGCCCGATTGAAAGCCCATTCCTGACAGTCCCCCCAAAACCAATCGCCACCCTTATGTAGGAGCACGTGTAGCGGCTCCAACAATGTGCTTAAGTTCGGCAGAAAGTTCCCGAAATACTTCAAGAGTCCCAGAAATGAACGCAACTCCGATGTGTTGCAGGGCCTGGGCACTTGTCGAATCGCCTCCGTTTTGGATTCGGTAAGCCAAATCCCATCTGCAGCAACCTTCCTGCCCAGAACCTCGACCTCGGGAGCCAAAAACACACACTTAGACTTCTTGAGTCGCAGGCCTACCCGGTCCAGTCGGCGTAGCACCTCCTCCAGGTTGCGGAGGTGTTCCTCGATGTCACGACCCGTGATGAGGATGTCATCCTGAAATACGATCGTTCCAAGAATGGATATGAGCAGGCTTTCCATGTTTCTTTGAAAAATCGCGACCGCTGATCGAATGCCAAAAGGACACCTGTTGTAAACAAACAGTCCCTTGTGCGTGGTGATGGTAGTCAGTAGTTTAGATTTGTCGGCCAGTTCTTGGGTCATGTAGGCTGAAGTGAGGTCCAACTTGGTGAACAGCTTGCTGCCTGCCAGCATGGCAAAAAGGTCCTCCACTCTCGGGAGCGGGTATTGGTCTTGTAGGGACACCCGGTTGATAGTGGCCTTGTAGTCGCCACAGATCCTGACTGAGCCATCTGCTTTTAGGACGGGAACGATGGGGCTCGCCGAGTCACTGAATTCAACGGGCGAGATGATGCCCTCTCTCAGCAACCGGTCCAACTCGCTCTCAATTTTCTCCTGCATCACATACGGCACAGTTCTCGCTTTGTGGTGCACTGGTCTGGCATCCGGAGTGATGCGTATCATTACTTTGGTGCCTTTGAAAGTCCCGACGGCAGGTTGAAATAGTGGCTCAAATTGCTGTGGGACCTGTGGGCATGAACTTCACTCCACAGATGACATGGCGTGCACATCCCCCCATTTCCAGTTCATCTCAGCTAACCAGCTCCTCGCCAACAGTGCAGGACAATTGCCCAGGACAATCCAGACCAGCAGCCGGCTCACCGGTCCATTGTGTGTGACCGCCAACTTGCACTGCCTAGCACTGGAATGATTTATTTGGTGTACGTCCGTAATTGCGTCTCAATGCATTCTAGTTTGGGTCTGCTGGCTTTGAGTGGCCACAGCTTTTCGAATTGTTGAACACTCATGAGTGACTGACTGGCCCCCGTATCCAGCTCCATGCGTACAGGGATGCCGTTTAATAGGACTTTCATCATCATAGGTGGCGTTTTGGTATATGAGCTGTGAATGTTTGCCACATGAACCCGCTGAAGTTCAGCATCCATTGATTTGCCCCAAGCGTCATCCTGCCTCGCAGACCCCTCATCTGGTTCATCCGCCTCATATATTAGCCTGGTTACAGGCTTTCTGTACATTCTGGCTAAATAGCCACTGAGGTTACAATTTCTGCAGACGAACTGTTGAAACCTGCAAGTCCTGGCAGCATGTCTGCCCCCCACACCTCCAGCATGAACTGAGATTCCCATTGTTGTGAACAAAAGAGCTGTTACATAGAAACATATAGAAACATAGAAAATAGGTGCAGGAGCAGGCCATTCAGCCCTTCTAGCCTGCACCGCCATTCAATGAGTTCATGGCTGAACATGAAACTTCAGTACCCACTTCCTGCTTTCACGCCATACCCCTTGATCCCCCGAGTAGTAAGGACTTCATCTAACTCCCTTTTGAATATATTTAGTGAATTGGCCTCAACTACTTCCTGTGGTAGAGAATTCCACAGGTTCACCACTCTCTGGGTGAAGAAGTTTCTCCTTATCTCGGTCCTAAATGGCTTACCCCTTATCCTTAGACAGTGACCCCTGGTTCTGGACTTCCCCAACATTGAGAACATTCTTCCTGCATCCAACCTGTCCAAACCCGTCAGAATTTTAAACGTTTCTATGAGGTCCCCTCTCACTCTTCTGAACTCCAGTGAATACAAGCCCAGTTGATCCAGTCTTTCTTGATAGGTCAGTCCCACCATCCCGGGAATCAGTCTGGTGAATCTTCGCTGCACTCCCTCAATAGCAAGAATGTCCTTCCTCAAGTTAGGAGACCAAAACTGTACACAATACTCCAGGTGTGGCCTCACCAAGGCCCTGTACAACTGTAGCAACACCTCCCTGCCCCTGTACTCAAATCCCCTCGCTATGAAGGCCAACATGCCATTTGCTTTCTTAACCGCCTGCTGTACCTGCATGCCAACCTTCAATGACTGATGTACCATGACACCCAGGTCTCGTTGCACCTTCCCTTTTCCTAATCTGTCACCATTCAGATAATAGTCTGTCTCTCTGTTTTTACCACCAAAGTGGATAACCTCACATTTATCCACATTATACTTCATCTGCCACGCATTTGCCCACTCACCTAACCTATCCAAGTCACTCTGTAGCCTCATAGCATCCTCCTCGCAGCTCACACTGCCACCCAACTTAGTGTCATCCGCAAATTTGGAGATACTACATTTAATCCCCTCGTCTAAATCATTAATGTACAATGTAAACAGCTGGGGCCCCAGCACAGAACCCTGCGGTACCCCACGAGTCACTGCCTGCCATTCTGAAAAGTACCCATTTACTCCTACTCTTTGCTTCCTGTCTGACAACCAGTTCTCAATCCACGTCAGCACACTACCCCCAATCCCATGTGCTTTAACTTTGCACATTAATCTCCTGTGTGGGACCTTCTCGAAAGCCTTCTGAAAGTCCAAATATACCACATCAACTGGTACTCCTTTGTCCACTTTATTGGAAACATCCTCAAAAAATTCCAGAAGATTTGTCAAGCATGATCTCCCTTTCACAAATCCATGCTGACTTGGACCTATCATGTCACCATTTTCCAAATGCGCTGCTGTGACATCCTTAATAATTGATTCCATCATTTTACCCACTACTGAGGTCAGGCTGACCGGTCTATAATTCCCTGCTTTCTCTCTCCCTCCTTTTTTAAAAAGTGGGGTTACATTGGCTACCCTCCACTCGATAGGAACTGATCCAGAGTCAATGGAATGTTGGAAAATGACTGTCAATGCATCCGCTATTTCCAAGGCCACCTCCTTAAGTACTCTGGGATGCAGTCCATCAGGCCCTGGGGATTTATCGGTCTTCAATCCCATCAATTTCCCCAACACAATTTCCCGACTAATAAAGATTTCCCTCAGTTCCTCCTCCTTAATAGACCCTCTGACCACTTTTATATCCGGAAGGTTGTTTGTGTCCTCCTTAGTGAATACTGAACCAAAGTACTTGTTCAATTGGTCTGCCATTTCTTTGTTCCCCGTTATGACTTCCCCTGATTCTGACTGCAGGGGACCTATGTTTGTCTTTACTAACCTTTTTCTCTTTACATACCTATAGAAACTTTTGCAATCCGCCTTAATGTTCCCTGCAAGCTTCTTCTCGTACTCCATTTTCCCTGCCCTAATCAAACCCTTTGTCCTCCTCTGCTGAGTTCTAAATTTCTCCCAGTCCCCAGGTTCACTGCTATTTCTGGCCAATTTGTATGCCATTTCCTTGGCTTTAATACTATCCCTGATTTCCCTAGATAGCCACGGTTGAGCCACCTTCCCTTTTTTATTTTTACGCCAGACAGGAATGTACAATTGTTGTAATTCATCCATGCGGTCTCTAAATGTCTGCCATTGCCCATCCACAGTCAACCCCTTAAGTATCATTAGCCAATCTATCTTAGCCAAATCATGCCTCATACCTTCAAAGTTACCCTTCTTTAAGTTCTGGACCATGGTCTCTGAATTAACTGTTTCATTCTCCATCCTAATGCAGAATTCCACCATATTATGGTCACTCTTCCCCAAGGGGCCTCGCACAATGAGATTGCTAATTAATCCTCTCTCATTACACAACACCCAGTCTAAGATTGCCTCCCCCCTAGTTGGTTCCTCGACATATTGGTCTAGAAAACCATCCCTTATGCATTCCAGGAAATCCTCCTCCACCGTATTGCTTCCAGTTTGGCTAGCCCAATCTATGTGCATATTAAAGTCACCCATTATAACTGCTGCACCTTTATTGCATGCACTCCTAATTTCCTGTTTGATGCCCTCCCCAACATCACTACTACTGTTTGGAGGTCTGTACACAACTCCCACTAACGATTTTTGCCCTTTGGTGTTCTGCAGCTCTACCCATATAGATTCCACATCATCCAAGCTAATGTCTTTCCTAACTATTGCATTAATCTCCTCTTTAACCAGCAATGCTACCCCACCTCCTTTTCCTTTTATTCTATCCTTCTTCGCTGATTGTCCCTTTGACTGCTCTTGAGCACCCTGTTATTGGGTGTCAATGGCCCCATCCCGGGCCGCATTGTCCACTGGGGGGGGCGTAAATATCCGTTCAGCCTGCTATCGTCTCTGTTGGAGACTTACTCTTGGGTCCATTGCTGCCTGGAGAGTGTCGAACTGCCCTTGCCTGCCTGCGGGGCTCTGTGTCGCGTTTATGATATTGACTCCCTGATCCATTGCCATGTTGGAGGCAGAATTGCGCGTGTATATTATTTTGGTTTCCTCCTCCCCCACCATGAAAGTCTGAGCTATCAACGCCGCCGCTTCCAAAGTCAAGTCCTTGGTCTCAATTAGCTTTCTGAAAATCCCAGCATGACCGATGCCCTCAATAAAGAAATCCCTAAGCATCTCCCCCTTGCAGGCGTCTGTGAACTTACAGAAGTTGGCCAAGCGCCGGAGGTCCGCAACGAAATCCGGTATGCTCTGTCCTTCCCGACGTCGGTGGGTGTAGAATCTGTGTCGGGCCATGTGTACGCTGCTCGCCGGTTTGAGGTGCTCACCAATTAGTTTGCTGAGCTCTTCAAACGTTTTGTCCGCCGGCTTCTCGGGTGCTAGCAGGTCTTTCATGAGCGCGTAAGTATTAGGTCCACAGCTGGTCAGCAGATGAGCCCTTCACTTGTCAGCTGCTGCGTCTCCCAGCCAGTCCTTCATGACAAAACTCTGCTGGAGCCTTTCAATGAAATCGTCCCAGTCCTCACCAACACAATATCGTTCATCTGTGCTGCCGGTGGCCATTCTCGTGGGTTGTTGATTCCCGTTTCTTGTCGCCAATGTAAAGCCCTTACACAATACCACAAATCCCCACAAGGCACATTCTATGGACAAGGTCACTCCATGACCTGAACTTTTATTCACAGGACCAAGAAGTGATGACCCTGTGTGGGACCTCCCTTTATATAGCTGGATGACCAGATGAGAGGGTCTCCCACAAGTTCACCCCCTGTGGTCAAGGTGTGCATTTCTTACGTATATACAGTATTGCAGTGTTGTTACATAAAGGTTACATACATGACAGCGACCAGTTCATCGAAGCATTGGGAGGCATATCCTGACAGCTGGCCACCACGACCGAGTACATTCCGCGCATGGCGGAGTCCTGGGATGCGACAGCCAGGAACACTGCTGCCACAGGCCTCCAAGTGGTCCCCGAGTGCAGCACTCCACCCCTAGGTTCCGCAACACTACTGTGAACGACAGATGAGAGCAAGGACCAAGATCCTACTTCTACATCAGAGAATGTTGCTCCCTCGGCACCCCCGCTCCCATACCCGTGCAACGACAGCATCTGCCTTCATCCCCCCCGAATGAGGCACCGCCTGAGGAGCTCCTCGGCCAGGCGCCGTGGAGCGAGGATGGGAAGGTGTAGAGAAGAAGGAGAGGGGGGAAGGAAAGTGAGGTGCATGTGCGCAGGTGATGGCTGTGTTATATTTCCATCTGGGTGTATGCAATTTGTTGCAATGTATGGGGGCTGGGGACCATGCTCCTGCTTTGCCCTTTGTATTCTGTGTTGCTGGACATGTTGAACATGTGATTTAGGTCAATGGTGGAAAAAGTGGAGTGTGTGTACCGGGGGTTGGGTGTTATTGGCTGTGATACTTATGATTTCAGACCAATGTTGGTATTAAATTTTTGTTATTGAACATAACCTTGCAGCACATTGTCTCAGATAGCTGGCCCATTACACACTGATGATTCCTTACCATGAACGGGTTAAATACAACTTAACATCAATCAACGTAAACTTTAACTGGCACCAAGGTGACGGGCACCATTGATGTCTGAGCTGCACACACACAGCAGTGTGTCAGCGTTGTCACTCACATCAGCACTCTTTCAGGCAAATCTTTCAGATATCAGTTCCTCACGTAAGAGTGGGATTTAACAAATGCCAGCCACACTGCTGGCGTTCATTCCGGTTAGTTCCACTTTTTGTGGGCGTTTTTTTGAGCGAGCGATATTGTGGGCGATAAGTATGCGAGGTGGTGAAATTGATGATGGGCGATCTCCATGGCCGCTAATTTGGGTAAATACGCTCTTTACGACAAAAAACAATGGGCAGGTGTTAATATTGAATCTCGGCGTTAATTCCGTGCGGAAAGTAACGCTGGGCGATATTATGGGTGTTGATTTCGTCCATTCTGCTGATTCCGCCCCAAAAAAGTGGGTCGGCGGTAATATTTTTTCCTGGAGTTAAGCATATGGGGAAAGTAACGCTCAGCGATAAGTTTCCTAAAAATGACCGTAAGTTTCCATTTTGTGCCAAAATGGGCGAAATATGGGCGTTATACGTCATTTCAGCGGTAAAATGGACGTTAAGCATGCAAAAAAAGTGGAGGTTCTATATCCATGCCCTCAAAACTTCCACCAAGCTCATGGTCTACAGGGCTGTAGTAATACCCGCCCTCCTGTATGGCTCAGAGACATGGACCATGTACAGTAGACATCTCAAGTCGCTGGAGAAATATCACCAACGATGTCTCCACAAGATCCGATAAATCCCCTGGGAGGACAGACGCACCAACATCAGCGTCCTCATCCAGGCTAACATCCCCAGCATTTAAGCACTGACCACACTTGATCAGCTCCGCTAGGCACGCCACATAGTTTGCATGCCAGACACGAGACTCCCAAAGCAAGTGCTCTACTCGGAGCTCCTTCACGGCAAATGAGCCAAAGGTGGGCAGCGGAAACGTTGCAAGGACATCCTCAAAGCCTCCCTGATAAAGTGCGACATCCTCACCGATGCCTGTGAGTCCCTGGCCAAAGACCGCCCTAAATGGAGGAAGTACATCCGGGAGGGCGCTGAGCACCTCAAGTCTCAACGCCAAGAACATGCAGAAATCAAGCGCAGGCAGAGGAAAGAGCGTGCGGCCAACCAGTCCCACCCACCCCTTCCCTCAATGACTATCTGTCCCACCTGTGACAGAGTCTGTGGCTCTCGTGTTGAACTGTTCTGCCACCAAAGAACTCACTTCAGGAGTGGAAGCAAGTCTTCCTCGATTCTGAGGGACTACCTACAATGATAATGATGATGTTAGAGAGCTTGATGGAGTCAATGGCTAGGGAATGGAGTTCGTGGCGGGGACTGAAAACAATGGCTTGGGTCTTCCCAATATTCAATTGAAAAACATTTCTGCTCATCCAGTACTAGATGTCAGACAAGCAATCTCACAATTTAGAAAGAAGTGGTGGTGAGGTAGAGTTGGGTGTCGTCAGTGTACATGTGGAAACTGATGCTGTGTTTTCAGATGATGTCGCCAAGGGGTAGCATGTAGGTGAGAAATAGGAGGGGGCCAAGGATAGATCCTTCAGGGACACCAGAGGTAACAATGCGGGAGCAGGATCAGAAGCCATTGCAAGTGATTCTCTGGCTATGATTAGATAGATAAGAATGGAACTGGGTGTGTGCAGTCACACCCAGCTGGACGACGTTGGAGAGGCGTTGAAGGAAGATGGAGTGATCAACCGTGTCAAAGGCTGCAAACAAGCTGGGAAGAAGGAGGAGGGATAGTTTACCTTTGTTGCAGTCACAAAGGATGCCATTTATGACTTTGATGAGAGCTGTTTCAGTTCTGTGGCGGGGCGAGAACCTTATTGGAGGGATTCAACCATGGAGTTCTGGGAAAGATGGGCACAGATTTGGGAGGTGACAACACATTAAAGAACTTGAGATGGGGCGGTAGTTTGCAAGGACGGAGGGGGTCAAGGGTTGTTTTTTTGAAGAGAGGGGTGATGATGGCAGATTTGAAGGAGAGAGGTAGAGTACCTGAGGAGAGAGAACCGTTAACAATGTCAGCTAACATGGGACCAGAAAAGGAAGTTGGGTGATCAGCAATTTGATGGGAATAAGGTCGAGGGAGCAGGAAGTGATTCTCATAGACAATACGAGCTTGGAGAGGTCATGAGGGAAGATTGGAGAGAAACTGTAGAAAGATGCGAGTTCATGGCTAGGGCAGGGGGGAACCTCAAGGGAAGTTTGGCCCGGTGGGCTAGGGTAAGGAAGGGAAGTGGCAGAGGCAGCTAATCGAATGGTCTTAATCTTAGAGACAAAAAAGTCCATGAGCTCCTCGCACTTGGTGGAGGTGAGGGTGGAGGAGAGAGGGGAGAGGGGTTTAAGAAGGCAGTTAGCAGTAGAGAATAGTGAGCGACTTCGGCAGACAAGAACAGGACCCAATAATACTTTATGTGGTCCAGCCAGATCTGGCTGTGAATGGCAAAACCAGTTTTCCACCATATCCATTCAAGTCTGCGTCCCTTGGACTTAAGGGAACAAAGATCAGGGCTGTACCGGGGGAGCGACCAGGGTGAGAGAGAGAGTAATTGTTTTAATAGGGACTAAGGCATCAAAGGTGGTGGTGGCATTGTTGTTGAGCAGATCGGTAGCTGCAGAAATGCTGTGATGAATGGAGGGCCAAAGGCTGGACAGTTAGGATTTCATAAGTGCAGTTGTAAGAGAGTTGAGAGAGTGCTTTTCCAGAGGCACACACAGAACGAAGTAGGCTAGGCTCTACCATGCCTCAATCGCTTCTGCCAAATTTGGCAACTTTCCAAAATCATCCTGAAGGGCAAGGATAACCCTAAGCTCCTCTTCTCCATGATGAACTGCATCTTCACCTTTGTCTCTTATTGTGTTCCTAACACAGATGAGGCTGCACACAGGGAGATTAAAGTAACAGTGACCTCAGTCTTATGTACAGTGCTCCCAAGGGATGCTGGGATCTCTTGGGATTTCAGGGGATGAGCTCCCTGGTGGCGGAACATGGGAGTGCATGCTTTACAGATACACAACATCACTCCCCCCGCCAAAGTCAAAGTGAAAACTATTTACAAGGTGAGGCGGTCGGGGCCTTTCTTTCCCTGGTGGACCGCCTCGGTCCATGTCTGTTCTGGTGTGTTGGCTGTGCCCTCGCTGGGCTGGCATGTTGTTGGCCCGGCAGGGCTGCTAGGTGAGCCTGGCCTTGCTGGGCTGTTGGGCGTGATGTGTTCGATTTCCTGGTCCGGCGTGGTGTCGTTGATCCTTTGGGTGTGTGTTGTGGGCTCGAAAAAGGTGGTGTCTGCTGTGGGTTGTTCAGGGCAGTCTGTGAACCGCAGCCTCGTTTGGTCCAGTTGCTTTCTGCAAATTTGTCCATTGTTTAGTTTGACTACAAACACCCTATTCCCTTCTTTAGCAATCACCGTGCCCGCGATCCACTTGGAACCATGTTCATAGTTTAGCACATACACAGAGTCATTCAGATCAATTTCCCGTGACACAGTGGCGCGACCATCGTTTACATTTTGTTGCTGTCGCCTGCTCTCTACCTGATCATGCAGGTTGGGGTGAACCAGCGAGAGTCTGGTTTTAAGTGTCCTTTTCATGAGTAGCTCAGCCGGGGGCACCCTTGTGAGCGAGTGGGGTCTCGTGCAGTAGCTGAGCAGTACGCGGGACAGGCGGGTTTGGAGTGAGCCTTCTGTGACTCGTTTAAGGCTCTGTTTGATGGTTTGTACTCCCCGCTCTGCCTGCCCATTGGAGGCTGGTTTAAACGGGGCCAAGGTGACATGTTTGATCCCATTGCGGGTCATGAATTCTTTAAATTCGGCACTAGTGAAACATGGCCCGTTGTCACTGACCAGTATGTCAGGCAGGTCGTGGGTGGCAAACATGGCCCTCAGGCTTTCAATGGTGGCAGTAGCGGTGCTTCCCGACATTATTTCACATTCAATCCATTTTGAAAAAGCATCCACCACCACCAGGAACATTTTACTGAGAAACGGGCCTGCATAGTCGACATGGATCCTCGACCATGGTCTGGAGGGCCAGGACCACAAACTTAGTGGTGCCTCTCTGGACGCGTTGCTCAACTGAGCACATACGCTGCATTGCCATACACAGGACTCTAAGTCAGAGTCGATACCGGGCTATCACATGTGGGATCTGGCTATCGCTTTCATCATTACTATACCCGGGTGTGTGCTGTGGAGATCCGAGATGAACGTCTCCCTGCCATTGTTTGGTAGCACTACGCGGTTACCCCACAACAGGCAGTCTGCTTGAATGGACAGCTCGTCCTTTCGCCACTGGAATGGCTTGATTGGCTCTTGCATTTCATAGGGGATGCTGGCCTAGCTCCCATGCAGTACACAGTTTTTTACTCAGGACAGCAGAGGATCTTGGCTGGTCCAAGTCCTAATCTGGCGGGCCGTGACAGGTGATTTATCATTTCCAAACGCTTCCATGACCATCAACAAGTCTGCGGGCTGTGCCACCATCAACAAGTTTGTAGGCTGCGCCATTTCCACCCGCGTGGTGGGCAATGGTAGCTGACTGAGAGCATCCGCACAGTTCTCGGTGCCTGGCCTGTGGCGGATGGTATAGTTATACGCTGATAGCACGAGTGCTCACCTTTGTATGCGGGCTGAGGCATTAGTATTTATCCCCTTGTTTTCAGCGAACAGGGATGTGAGGGGCTTGTGATCGGTTTCCAGCTCAAATTTGAGGCCAAATAGGTACTGGTGCATTTTCTTTACCCCGAACACACACGCTAATGCCTCTTTCTCAATCATGCTGTAGGCCCTCTCGGCCTTAGATAAGCTCCTGGCAGCATAGGCGACAGGTTGCAACTTCCCCACAACGTTAGCTTGTTGTAATACACACCCGACTCCATACGACGATGCGTCACATGCTAGCACAAGTCTTCTACACGGGTTATACAATACAAGCAGCTTGTTGGAGCACAAAATGTTTCTGGCTTTCTCAAAAACAATTACTTGTTTTTTTCCCCATACTCAGTTCTCACCTTTGCGTAATAACACATGTGGGGGCTCTAAAAGGGTGCTTAATCCCGGTAGGAAGTTACCAAAATAGTTGAGGAGTCCAAGGAACGACCACAGCTCTGTGCCGTTCTGTGGCTTGGCGCGTTCCTGATAGCCTCTGTCTTGGTGTCTGTGGGCCAAATGCCATCCGCCGCGATCTTTCTCCCCAAAAACTCCACTTCTGATGCCATGAAGACGCATTTCAACCTCTTCAGCCGCAGCCCTATGCGATCCAGTCGCTGGAGGACCTCCTCCAGCTTTTGTCGGTGCTCAGCGGTGTCCCGACCCGTGACCAATATGTCGTCCTGAAAGACCACCGTGTGTGGTACCGACTTGAGTAGGCTCTCCATGTTTCTCTGGAAGATCGCTGCAGCTGACCGAATTCAAAACGGGCATCTGTTGTCGATGAACAGTCCCTTGTGCATGTTGATGCAGGTGAGGCCCTTCGAAGACTCCTCCAGCTCCTGCGTCATGTAGGCCGAAGTCAGGTCAAGCTTGGTGAACGTCTTGCCTCCTGCCAGCGTCGCAAATAGGTCGTCTGCCTTAGGTAGCGGGTATTGGTCCTGTAGCGAGAAACGATTAATTGTTACTTTATAATCGCCACAAATCCTGACCGTGCCATCACTTTTGAGTATTGGAACAATCGGGCTGGCTCACTCGCTGAATTCCACTGGAGAGATGATGCCCTCACGTTGCAGCAAGTCCAGCTCGATTTCCACTCTCTCCTTCATCATGTGAAGTACCGCTTGTGCCTTGTGGTGAATGGGTCGTGCCTCTGGGACCAAGTGGATCCGCACCTTCGCCCCGGAAAAGTTTTCAATGCCTGGCTCAAAAAGGGAAGGAAATTTGTTAAGAACCTGGGTACATGAGGCCTCATCGACATGTGATAGCGCTCAGATGTCATCCCAGTTCCAGCAGATTTTGGCCAGCCAGCTCCTTCCAAGCAGTGTGGGGCCATCGCCCGGGACAATCCAGAGTGGCAGTTCATGCACCGTGCCCTCGTAGGTGACCTTGACCATGGCACTGCCCAGGACAGTGATAAGCTCTTTGGTGTACGTTCTCAGTTTCATGTGGATGGGGCTCAGGGCTGGTCTGAATGCCTTGTTACACCACAGTCTCTCAAACATCTTTTTACTCATGATAGATTGGCGAGGGCCAGTGTCCAGTTCCATGGCTACGGGTAAGCCATTCAATTTTACGTTTAGCAGTATAGGTGAACATTTCGTCAAAAATGTGTGCACCCCGTGTACTTCAGCATCTGCCTCCTCTCCCTGAGGCTCGAAATTGCTTTGATCCACCATGGACCAATCTTCCTCTGCCATGTGGTGGTTAGCAGGTTTTGCAGAGCTTGCAGCTCGTTTGCAAGCTCATTGGAGGTGCCCCATTGTTCCACAGCTCTTGCAAACGTACTCTTTGAAGCGGATTGAATAGGTTGAATGGAAGCCTCCACAATGCCAACAAGGTGTGAATTGCCTCACATTCATCCTTTGTTGGGGACTCTGAGTCATCTGAGACCTGCTGGCAGTTGCAAACTCGTGGGTTCTGCCTTGTACATTTCTGCTCGCAAACACAGTTCCAGTTAATTTATGAACATTGCTCGCACTTGTGTGCTGAGATATTTGTTTGGTGTTATCACTGGTGGACATAAACGCCTGTGCTATCTCAATGGCCTTACTAAGGGTCGGTGTCTCTGCAGTGAAAAGTTTTTGTCGGATGGTTTCGTGCCCAATGTTTCGTACAAAAAAGTCTCTGAGCATTTGCTCCAGGTAGCCATCAAACTTACATTGTCCTGCAAGTCGCCTTAGCTCAGCGACGTAGCTCACCACATCCTGACCTTCAGATCGCTGGCACATGTAGAACCGATAACTCGCCATCAGCACATTCTCCCTCGGGTTAAGATGCTCCCGAACCAGTGTACACAGCTCCTCATATGACTTATCTGTAGGTTTCACCGGAGCCAGAAGATTCTTCATGAGGCTGTAGGTCGGTGCCCCGCAGACTGTTAGGAGGACCGCTCTCCTTTTTGCAGCGCTTGCTTCTCCGTCCAGCTCATTGGCTACAAAGTACTGGTCTAGCCATTCGACATAGGCTTCCCAGTCCTCACCCTCCGAGAACTTCTCCAGGATGCGCACAGTTTGCTGCATCTTTGTGTTGGATTTGTATTCTCGTCGCCAGTTATTGTGTCCCTAACACAGATGAGGCTGCACACAGGGAGGTTAAAGTAACAGTGACCTCAGTTTTTATTAATGCACTCCAGAGTGAGTAACAGGCCTTAGGGGCCAGCTTACATACAGTGCTCCCAAGGGATGCTGGGATCCCTTGGGACTTCAGGGGATGCCCTCCCTGGTGGTGGAACATGGGAGTGCATGCTTTACAGATACACAACAGTAGCGTTGCTGGTTAAAGAGGAAATTAACGCAATAGTAAGGAAGGACATTACCTTGGATGATGTGGAATCTGTATGGCTAGAGCTGCGGAATACCAAAGGGCAGAAAACACTAGTGGGAGTTGTATACAGACCACCAAACAGTAGAAGTGAGGCTGGGGATGGGATCAAACAAGAAATTAGGGATGTGTGCAATAAAGGTACAGCGGTTATCATGGGCGACTTTAATGTACATATATGAATAGTCCTGGAGAAATTAATGGGACTAAAAGCCGATAAATCCCTTGGACCTGATGGCCTACATCCTAGGGTTTTAAAAGAGGTGGCTATAGAGATAGTGGATGCATTGGTTGTCATCTTCCAAAATTCCATAGATTCTAGAACAGTTCCTGCGGATTCAAAGGTAGAACATTTAACCCCACTATTTAAGAAAGGAGGGAGAGAAAAAACGAGATACTACAGACCAGTTAGCCTGACATCAGTAGTAGGGAAAATACTAGAATCTATTACTAAGGACGTGATAACAAGGCACTTTGAAATAATAGGATTGGGCAGAGTCAACACGGATTTATGAAAGGGAAACCATGTTTGACAAATCTGATAAGAGTTTTTGAGGTTGTAACTAGCAGAATAATTAAGGGGAAACCAGTGGATGTGGTGTATTTGGCTTTTCAGAAGGCATTCGATAAGATGTCACACAAGAGGTTATTAAACAAAATTAGGGCTCATGGGATTGGTGGTAATATACAAGCATGGATTGAGGATTGGTTAACAGACAGAAAACAGAGAGTCGGAATAAACGGGTCTTTTTTGGGTTGGCAGGCTGTAACTAGTGGAGTACCACAAGGATCAGTGCTTGTGTCTCAGTTATTCACAATCTATATGAATGATTTGGTTGAGGGGATTAAATGTAATATATCCATGTTTGCTGATGATGCAAAGCTAGATGGGAATGTAAGCTGTGAGGTGGATGTAAAGAGACTTCAAGGGGATATAGACAGACTAAGTGAGTGGGCAAGAACAAGGCAAGTGGAATGTAATGTGGAGAAATGTGAAGTTTGGTAGGAAAAATAGAAAAGCAGAGTATTTTTTAAATGGTGATAGATTAGTAAATGTTGGTGTTCAGAGGGACCTGGCTGTCCTTGTACATGAATCACTGAAAGTACAGCAAGCAATTAAAAAGCAAATGGTATGTTAGCCTTTATTACAAGATGATTTGAGTATAAGAGTAAAGACGTCTTACTGCAATTATATAGGGTCTTGGTGAGACCACACCTGGAGTGTTGTGTAAAGTTTTGGTCTCCTTACCCAAGGAAGGAAATACTTGCCATAGAGGGGGTGCAACAAAGGTTCACCAGACTGATTCCTGGGATGGGGGGGATTGTCCTATGAGGAGAGATTGAGTAAACTAGGCCTATTAAAAGAATGAGGTGATCTCATTGAAACATACAAAATTATTACAGGGCTTATCAGGGTAGATGCAGGGAGGATAGATTGAGTAGACTGGGTCTTTACTCGTTGGAGTTCAGAAGGATGAGGGGTGATCTTATAGAAACATTTAAAATCATGAAAGGGTTGGACAGGATAGAGGCAGAGAGGTTGTTTTCACTGGTGGGGGATACTAGAACTAGAGGGCACAGCCTCAAAATACGGGGGAGCCAATTTAAAACCGAGTTGAGAAGGAATTTCTTCTCCCAGAGGGTTGTGAATCTGTGGAATTCTCTGCCCAAGGAAGCAGTTGAGGCTAGCTCATTGAATGTATTCAAGTCACAGATAGATAGATTTTTAACCAATAAGGGAATTAAGAGTTACGGGGAGAGGGCGGGTAAGTGGAGCTGAGTCCACGGCCAGATCAGCCATGATCTTATTGAATGGCGGAGCAGGCTCGAGGGGCTAGGTGGCCTACTCCTGTTCCTAATTCTTATGTTCTTAGGATCTTTCCCCTGGTTGGGGAGTCCAGAATCAGGGGTCAGCCATTTAGAACTGAGATGAGGAGAAATTTCTTCAATAAGAGGGTGGTGAATCTTTGGAATTCACTCCCCCAGAGAGTTTTGGAGGCTCAGTCATTGAGTGTATTCAAGGCTGAGGTAGATAGATTTTTGGATATTAAGGGAATCAAGGGATATGGGGATAGTGCAGGAAAGTGTTGAGGTAGAAGATCAACCATGATCTTATAGAATGGCGGAGCAGGCCTGCGGGGCTGAACGGTCTATTCCTGCTCCTATTTCTTATGTTCTTATCTCGAGCAATGTCTTCCCCTTACTGTCCTGTACTCGCACCTCATGAGCCCCATCCCCAAGGACCTCATCTTGGCCCCATCTTTTCCTCTTTTGTATGCTAGTGACCTTATCCACAGGTATGGGGTCAATTTCCATATGTATACTGGCAATATCCAGCTCCCCTCGCCACCATTTCTCGCAACCCTATAATCACTTTGGTGCTGTCAGATTGCCTGTTTGACTTCAAGTCTTGGACAACTTACAATATCCTTCAGTAGAATTTTTTGCGGATGTTCTAGAATTTGTTGAGGATGTAACTAGTAGAGTGGACAAGGAAGAACCAATGGATGTGGTGTATTTGGACTTTCAAAAGACTTTTGACAAGGTCCCACACAAGAGATTGGTGTGCAAAATTAAAGCACATGGTATTGGGGGTAATGTATTGATGTGGATAGAGAACTGGTTGGCAGACAGGAAGCAAAGAGTAGGAATAAACGGGTCCTTTTCAGAATGGCAGGCAGTGACTAGTGGAGTGTCGCAGGGCTCAGTGCTGGGACCCCAGCTATTTACAATATACATTAATGATTTAGGCGAAGGAATTGAATGTAAGATCTCCAAGTTTGCAGATGACACTAAGCTGGGTGGCAGTGTGAGCTGTGAGGAGGATGCTAAGAAGCTGCAGGGTGACTTGGACAGCTTAGGTGAGTGGGAAAATGCATGGCAGATGCAGTATAATGTAGATAAATGTGAGGTTATCCACTTTGGTGGCAAAAATAGGAAGGCAGAATATTATCTGAATGGTGACAGATTAGGAAAAGGGGAGGTGCAATGAGACCTGGATGTCATGGTACATAAGTCATTGAAAGTTGGCATGCAGGTACAGCAGGCGGTGAAGAAGGCAAATGGCATGTTGGCTTTCATAGCGAGAGGATTTGAGTATAGGAGCAGGGAGGTGTTACTGCAGTTGTACAGGGCCTTGGTGAGGCTACATCTTGAATATTGTGTACAGTTTTGGTCTCCTAATCTGAGGAAGGACATTCTTGCTATTGAGGAAGTGCAGTGAAGGTTCACACTGATTCCCAGGATGGCAGGACTGACATATGAAGAAAGACTGGATCGATTAGGCTTATATTCACTGGAATTTAGAAGAATGAGAGGGGATCTCATAGAAACATATAAAATTCTGACGGGATTGGACAGGTTAGATGCAGGAAGAATGTTCCCGATATTGGGGAAGTCCAGAACCAGAGGTCATAGTCTAAGGATAAGGGATAAGCCATTTAGGATCGAGATGAGGAGAAACTTCTTCACTCAGAGAATTGTGAACCTATGGAATTCTCGACCACAGAAAGTTGTTGAGGCCAGTTCGTTAGATATATTCAAAAGGGAGTTAGATGTGGCCCTTACGGCTAAAGGGATCAAGGGGTATGGAGAGAAAGCAGGAATGGGGTACTGAATTTGCATGATCAGCCATGATCATATTGAATGGTGGTGCAGGCTCGAAGAGCCGAATGGCCTACTCCTGCACCTATTTTCTATGTTTAACACCAGTAAGACCAAAGCCATAGTTTTCACTGCTCGCACTAAAATGCACTGTCTTGACACACTGTATCCCTTTTCCTGACCTCTCAGGT
Source organism: Pristiophorus japonicus (assembly GCF_044704955.1). NCBI lineage: Eukaryota > Metazoa > Chordata > Chondrichthyes > Pristiophoridae > Pristiophorus > Pristiophorus japonicus. The sequence goes on along the minus strand of NC_091977.1, from coordinate 109,702,386 downwards.
TCAACAAACTCTTCTTCAACCTTGGTGCCATATTCAACTCTGAGCAGAGCTTCAAACTCCATATTCTCTCCAAAAGCACTTATTTCTACCTCTGCAACACTACCTGCCTCCACCCCTGCCTTAGCCTCTCTGCCTCTGATACCATTATCTATGCTTTTATCCCTCTAGGCTCAATTTTTTTCAATTTTTCCTTGCTGGCTTTCCTTTGCCTATGCACCATTAACTCCAACGTATCCAAGATGCAGATGCTTCTGTCCTGTCCTGCACTTGTAAATGTAGATTCTTTTCTCTCAATCTGGTTCAGTAAAATTACTGAGTCGAATACCTCTTGTGCTTTGAACAAAGCAGTCTTTATTTTTACCGGCCGGCAAGACCTATCAGACAGAAGAAATACCCTCTGGATAGAGCGTACACACTCCCTACGGATAGGTGAAGTTACATCGTAAAGCGTCAACAGTTATACAGTTTTGAAATCAGATAACAAAATACAATTAGATTGACATTCTAACTCAGCCACTCATTAGTCAATCTATATGAGATGTTTTTACGAAAGCTCAAGCATTGCCTCTGAATGTTTCAATCTAGTGGTGTGACTACTAACTGAGACCTTGCAATTCTGCAGATTTATCCATATATTCATTTCATGTTACAATGAGATGTTATTGGCAGGATTAGTGACTTGAAACCTTGGGAAAGACTGTTAGCTATGCTGATGTTGCACTATTTGCAATCTGACATTCTCCCAGCTATTCTTCCATGGCTTATACATTTTCATATATCCTGTTTACTTTACTGTCCTTAATTCCATATATTCCGTTCAGATATCCACATCCCTCCTTTTATCATTCTATGATAACATTTAGGATCATTCTCGGAGTAAAATGTATAGGGAATGTGAACACACCTAATATCCAGAAAAGTTCCCATTTTGCGCATAAACATAAGACATGTAGCTCTCGCCTCTGTCTCCCCTCCCATGCGCCGAAACTGTCATATATCAACACTATTATACAGACTGTGGCATACAGACAGCTTCATCTTATGGCTCAGGATTCAGATGAATAGTCCAATTATTTTGCTGATTAAAAGAGTTCAGTTTTCCCGTCTCTCTTCTTAGGTCACCGTCGGTGTAGCTGGCTGTGTATCACTACGGGTAAAAGTTCAAACTGGTCCACGTTCCAATTAGGATGCCAACGGCCTTGTTCAACTATGGAGAAGAGGAAGTCTGGAACAGAAACAGGAGTTAGAATAACCAGTAAAATAGGTTCGTTAGAGGGTGGTGAGTTTGCAGTGGTGCAGGTGAACCCAGGCACTTTTCCCCTCAACCTTGGCTGTAGTGGGGGTAGTGAGTAACACCTGAAAAGGCCCCTCCCATTGTGGCTCTAATCCCTTCCGAATCCATACTTCCCTGGTGCCACGAGGGACAATTCGGGTAAAACTGGGAGGTCGAGGTGAGCATCTTGAACCTGGTTGTGAACTAGTCGCAGAGCCTGAGTCAGAGAAAGAACATAGGTGGTCATCAGTCGAGCTGAGATCTCATATCTAGGAACAATTTCCCTCATTAACACCTTAATAACAGTTTGAGCCTTATTGTCCAGGTTAGGGTAGGCTTCAATCCATCTGCTAAACACATCTACTATTACTAACACATATTTGTAACACTGAACTTTTTGCAACTCAATGTAGTCCAACTGAAATGTCTCAAAGGGACCTTCGGGTAGGGGCATTTTACCCCATCACAGGGGATTCCCTTCCCTAGATTATGTTGCTGGCCAACCAGACAACGACTACTGATGTTCTGGGTGAGCGCCTGGAGTCTAGGGTGCCACCAAGTAGCCAAAAGTGTGTCACTTGTGGTCCTTGCTCCACAATGAGTAGCAAAATGCATACATTCAATAACCCATAGAGCCAACCTGTCAGACATGCAAGTCTGTTCCGCGGGAGTGGTCCAGAGTTTAGAAACATTGTCATAAGTACATGCATATTTCCACAACAGTTTATCTTTTTCAGGAGCGTCCTCCTGCGCTTTTATAACATCTTGGATGGTTGGCATTGGTTTTTTCGAGGCTAACTTATCCTTCGCAGGATTTTTAGTCTGACTCATAATTTTGGGCACTACCATCCGTTGGTCACGAGAGGCCTGTTTGGCCTCTTGGTCAGCACAACGATTCCCTATATCAACCAGAAAATTTCCGGTAGTGTGGGCGGTACATTTGACAATGGCAATGCGTTTGGGGAACATGAGGGCTTGCAACAAATCAGATACTAGCTGTTTATGAGATATCTCATTCCCCTGTGAGGTTAGGAATCCCCTATTTTTCCATAATTGTCCGAAATCATGGGCCACCCCAAAGGCATACCTAGAGTCGGTATAGATATTGACTTTGAGATCTTTGGCCAAGATACAGGCTCGGGTGAGGGCGAACAGTTCAGCTTGTTGAGCAGAATAGGCTGTTTCAAAAGCGGCAGATTCCAAGACCTGATTCTCCTGGTTTACTATGGCGTATCCTGAGATTCGTGTATCTTCTGGATTAATAGAAGTACTTCCGTCAACATACATAAACAATCATAACTGGGTTCTTCCTCATCTTGGGGTGGCTCAGTAAGAATACAGTCTGGATCTTCCATTGGTACATTAACTAAATCTTCCCTGACTGATGTGGCCTCTTAAATTAAAGATAAGCAATCATGACTGGGTTCTTCCTCATCTTGGGGTGGCTCAGTAAGAAAACAGGCCGGATTAATTGCAGTACAGTGCCGAAAGGTCAGTTTAGGATTGCCTGTGATTTCAGTGGGTTCTGTCGGATAGAGGGCCAGTCCACATTGCCCTGCACTGGGACCTCAATCGGATCAATGGGAGTATAACCCACTTGGGAGGGGTCCTCTGCCCACACATGAGGATCCACATAGTCAGGTATGTCCGAGCCAGTATGATGCTGTAGAGTCGTTAAGACCTTCTCGGGGTCCCCATGAAATTGGACTATTCGGCCATGTTTTACGATTTGCACATCCCGGCTGGTAGGGTCAGCCTCATCTATGGCCTTGCGTACCATAACTCCCAAATCTTTAGCATGGTGAGGGGCTAATACTTCACGAGCAATATGCGGTGCCATTGTTAGGGGCTGTTTCCACAGATTCTTATCCACTTCCACAAAATCTGCCTCTCTTTCCAGTCCAGTCACTCTTGCCCTTAATAGAATTCCCTTTACTTCCCCTTCATGATCCTGATAAAAGTTCTGCAGGTCCTGATTCTTTCCACTGGGATCGTATGCTAGGGTCACGTGATAGGGTGCCTGCGGCAGGTCCAGAGACCACCACTGAGGGGTTCTAGTGGTATAATACTGCCGCTTAAGGGTTTCCTGTTTTACAATAATCCCATCATCTCCACACTCCAAATGCAACTGGAATTTGCAGAGGAGGTCTCTAGCCATCAAGTTACAGTCCAGATTGGTTGTGATAACAACTCGATGTTCCACCGATTCTTCCTGGTAACACATTTTAACCGATTCTGACACTGAGAATGTCGAGATTTGTCCCAGGAATCCTGAAAGTTCCTGTGTTTCAGTAGAGGCTGTTAATTCCTGGATTCTGTTACCTCAATCTGGTTCAGTAAAATTACTGAGTCGAATACCTCTTGTGCTTTGAACAAAGCAGTCTTTATTACCGGCCAGTAAGACCTATCAGACAGAAGATATACTCTCTGGATAGAGCGTACACACTCCCTACGGATAGGTGAAGTTACATCGTAAAGCGTTAACAGTTATACAGTTTTGAAATCAGATAACAAAATACAAATGGATTGACAGTCTAACTCAGCCACTCATTAGTCAATCTATATGAGATGTTCTTCTTGAAAGCTCAAGTATTGCCTCCAAATGTTTCAATCTAATGGTGTGACTATTTACTGAGACCTTGCAATTCTGCAGATGTATTTCATGTTACAATTATATATTATTGGCAGGATTAGTGACTTGAAACCTTGAGACAGACTGTTAGCTAAGCTGATGTTGCACTATTTGCAATCTGACATTCTCCCAGCTATTCTTCCATGGCTTATACATTTTCATATATCCCGTTTACTTTACTGTTCTTAATTCCATATATTCCGTTCAGATATCCACATCCCCCCTTTTATCATTCTATGATAACATTTAGGATCATTCTATGAGTATTGCATTGTTGAGTAGTTCTCTAGTTTGTTGGATCATAACCCGGGAACCCTTGACCACAAGAGGGTCTGCTAACCTTGTCATTGCTTTACAGCAGAGGTTAAGGCAACCAACAATCAAACAGCAGGTAATTATTATGATGAGAACAATTGCGCCATGTATTAGATAGGATCTCCAAGATCCACCCAGAAACCAATCAAACCTGCTAAGTTCTTTTGCTGGTGTGGATAACTTTTTCACCTCCCTCCTTATGTGATCGGCAAGGTGGGTTATGTTTTCTGAACTATCAGGAATGTAAGTGCAACATTCAGATCCTATCAGGGCACACGTTCCCCCTTTCTCAGCTAACAGGTAATCGAGGGCCATTCGGTTTTGTAATGCTACGGTCCTTATCGCTACCATTTCAGCTGTGATGCCCTCCAGAGCCTCAGCAGTGCGGTTAGCTACCTGTTCCAATATCGTTTCTTTGAATCCATCTAACAGTCTCAGTTAGGGTCAGGGGAACGGTGCGCAAAGGAATTCCCCCTTTGGAATGTATAGGGATATGTGAACACACCCAGCATCTAGTGAAGTGCCCTTTTTCCGCATAAACGTAAGACATAAACAAAAAGGTGTTTACATGGAGCTCTCGCCTTTGTCTTCCTTCCCGTGCACCAAAACTGTCATATATCAACACTATTATGCAGACCGTAGCATACAGACACAGTCTCATCTTATAAATAGTCCAATTATTTAGCTGATAAAAAGAGTTCTGTTTTCACGTTTCCCTTCAGGTTTCCGTCAGTGTATTTGGCTGTCTGACAGGTAAGAGTTCAAACTGATCCTCCTTCAACTGCCTTGTTCAGCTATAGGGAGGAGGAGATCTGGAACAGAAACAGGAATTAGACTAACCAGCAAAATTTGTTTAAATGGTGATGAGCTTGCAGTGGTGCAGGTGAACCCAGACACTTTTCCCCTCAACCTTGGCTGCAGTGGGGGTAGTGAGTGACACCTAAAAAAAGCCCCTCCCATTGTGGCTCTAATCCCTTCCGAATCCATACTTCCCTGGTGCCACGAGGGACAATTCGGGTAAAACTGGGAGGTCGAGGTGAGCATCTTGAACCTGGTTGTGAACTAGTCGCAGAGCCTGAGTCAGAGAAAGAACATAGGTGGTCATCAGTCTAGCTGAGATCTCATATCTAGGAACAATTTCCCTCATTAACACCTTAACAACAGTCTGAGTCTTATCGTCCAGGTTAGGGTAGGCTTCAAGCCATCTGCTAAACACATCTACTATTACTAACACATATCTGTAACACTGAACTTTTTGCAACTCAATGTAGTTCAACTGAAATGTCTCAAAGGGACCTTCGGGTAGGGGCGTTTTACCCCAATCACAGGGGACTCCCTTCCCTGGATTATGTTGCTGGCCAACCAGGCAACGACTACTGATGTTCTGGGTGAGCGCCTGGAGTTTAGGGTGCCACCAAGTAGCCAAAAGTGTGTCACTCGTGGTCCTTGCTCCACAATGAGTAGCAAAATGCAGACATTCTATAACCCATGAGGCCAACTCGTCAGACATGCAAGTCTGTTCCGCGGGAGTGGTCCAGAGTTTAGAAACATTGTCATAAGTACATGCATAATATTTCCACAACAGTTTATCTTTTTCAGGAGCGTCCCCCTGTGCTTTTATAACATCTTGGATGGTTGGCATTGGTTTTTCCGAGGCTAACTTATCCTTTGCAGGATTTTTAATCTGACTCATAATTTTGGGCACTACCATCTGTTGGTCACGAGAGGCCTGTTTGGCCTCTTGGTACAATGGCAATGCGTTTGGGGAACATGAGGGCTTGCAACAAATCAGATACTAACTGTTTATGAGATATCTCATTCCCCTGTGAGGTTAGGAATCCCCTATTTTTCCATAATTGTCCGAAATCATGCGCCACCCCAAAGGCATACCTAGAGTCGGTATAGATATTGACTTTGAGATCTTTGGCCAAGATACAGGCTTGGGTGAGGGCGAATAGTTCAGCTTGTTGAGCAGAATAGGCGGTTTCAAAGTGGCAGATTCCAAGACCTGATTCTCCTGGTTTACTATGGCGTATCCTGAGATTCGTGTATCTTCTGGATTAATAGAAGTACTTCCGTCAACATACATAAACAATCATGACTGGGTTCTTCCTCATCTTTGGTTGGCTCAGTAAGAATACAGTCTGGATCTTCCATTGGTACATCAACTAAATCTTCCCTGACTGATGTGGCCTCTTAAATTAAAGATAAACAATCATGACTGGGTTCTTCCTCATCTTGGGGTGGCTCAGTAAGAAAACAGGCCGGATTAATTGCAGTACAGTGCCGAAAAGTCAGTTTAGGATTGCCTGTGATTTCAGTGGGTTCTGTCGGATAGAGGGCCAGTCCACATTGCCCTGCACTGGGATCTCAATTAATGGGAGTATAACCCACTTGGGAGGGGTCCTCTGCCCACACATGAGGATCCACATAGTCGGGTATGTCCGAGCCAGTATGATGCCATAGAGTTGTTAATACTTTCTCGGGGTCCCCATTAAATTGGACTGTTCGGCCATGTTTTACGATTTGCACATCCCGGCTGGTAGGGTCAGCCTCATCTATGGCCTTGTGTACCATAACTCCCAAATCTTTAGCATGGTGAGGGGCTAATACTTCACGAGCAATATGCGGTGCCATTGTTAGGGGCTGTTTCCACAGATTCTTATCCACTTCCACAAAATCTGCCTCTCTTTCCAGTCCAGTCACTCTAGCCCTAAATAGAATTCCCTTCACTTCCCCTTCGTGATCCTGATAAAAGTTCTGCAGGACCTGATTCTTTCCACTGGGATCGTATGCTAGGGTCACGTGACAGGGTGCCTGCGGCAGGTCCAGAGACCACCACTGAGGGGTTCTAGTGGTATAATACTGCCGCTTAAGGGTTTCCTGTTTTACAATAATCCCGTTATCTCCACACTCCAAATGCAACTGGAATTTGCAAAGGAGGTCTCTAGCCATCAAGTTACAGTCCAGATTGGTTGTGATAACAACTCGATGTTCCACCGATTCTTCCTGGTAACCCATTTTAACCGGTTCTGACACTGGGAATGTCGAGATTTGTCCCAGGAATCCTGAAAGTTCCTGTGTTTCAGTAGAAGCAGGGAGTTTAAGCTTTGATTGTACAGAAGACATGAAGGCTCCCGTATCTATCAAAAAGGGTTGCCACTCATTCAGAATGGGTTCGTCGTCCGGGGAGGATCCCTGCACAATCAAGCTGCGTAGTCAATCGGGGGACAATTGACCAAAGGGGTTGTTCTGGGAGAAGTTAGTGTAAGATCTTCCTCTCCCCCCTTGCCCCCCTCCTCTTCCTCCTCTTCCTTTTCCATGCTGACGGTAGGGGCAATTTTTATTCCAATGTCCTTCCTGCCCACAATTAAAACAGTCAATTCCTCTTACCCAGTCCCGGCCTCTTCCCATACCATGCCGGGGACAATAGGGAGGTTTATTAGCAGGGCTCGGGCCGTTTGGTTGTTTAGTATAACCGTATCCTTGCTTATCCATCCAATCCTGTATGCAACACTGCGGTTCTATTGATCCTTCCTCCCGAGATGGCTCTTCCTTTCTAGTCACGTATTCAGTCTTGACCCGGGTTGGGGGCGCACCTCCCCCCTCCCCTTTCTTTTTCTGCCAATAATATCTAACTGCCCTTTACATCTGTCCGGATAGCGTGAGCAATCAAATAGTTGTTTGAAGATCACAGACATCTATAGAGAGGTGGTCTGCAGCTTGTTGTGCATCAGGGTTTGGCATTGGTCTGACAGGGAATTGGTGTCGGGACTTTGGGATCTTGGAAATCATTTCCAGGCCGGAGGATGTTTCAGAGCTGTCTGACTGCTTGACAGTTCTGCGTCTCGATCGGCGGGGGTGTTTGCTATGTCTTTCACAACTTGGACTGGTAGGTTGACTAGAAGATTTACGGGACTGTTTGTGATGTTGAGATATAGTTCTGCCCTTTCGAGTGTGAGATCTGGTCCTTTCGGCTGTATTGCTTGTAAACTGGGGATCCGAATCGCTATCAGAGGATGAGGAGTCAGTTTGGGTTTGTTGCTTTGGTGATATGTGGTTGTTCCTAACTCTTTTTTACTGGAGTGTTAGGTGGAGGGTGTTGGGAAGAGGACTGGAGCAAGAGGCCAGGGGGTGCGGGAGGCGCCGTTGGGCGCTGAGTCAGTGGCCACTCATCAATTTCATCATCAGCCTCGGTTAACACAAAGCCAGCCATTTTAACTTGTAGTTGATCAATACCTTTCTCAGAGGTCCCAGAGGATCTCTTAGCAAGTTTCTCGTGCGCACATTCATTCTTTTTTTTTAAAGACGTCTACAGTTTTAACATGTGTTCCCTCTGTCAATGCAAGTCCTAATTTAATAGCATTGTTTGCCAACTCGATAGAAGTGATGCATCTTTTAATTTCTGACAATAATGTCGCCAGGTTGCAATTAAATTTTTTTATCCCCTTTTCCTCGTCCCCTTCTCCAAATTAATCCCTGTGCTTTTTTTTTTACCTCTACGCTTCTAGTGTCACTTAGAGGCCACTGGTCATCCCCTAATAATTTGTTCAGGGCTCCTGATAATTTTCTAAAGTCTTCAGCTCTTTCAGGGAATTCCTCACATAACTTTTGTAGCGGACTATCCGCATCCGTGGTTTTATCTAACTGATTTCCCATTTTCACACTGCCCCTCGTATTACTGTGTCGCTACGCGTTCGTGTCGTCGTGCAATTTAAACAAACTTACAAATAGACACAGACTTTACAGAACTAACACGGACTTTAACTAACTCCAAATCTAACACTTACCCGCATCACCGCACGGTCCGCGTCGCCGCACGATCTTAATACTAAACTACCACGTCGCCTCGCAGTTCACGTCGCCCCGCAATCCGCGTTGCCTCGCAGCTCACGTCGCCTCGCAATCCGCGTTGCCTCGCAGTTCACGTCGCCGCGCAATCCGCGTCGACCCGTGGCTCGCGTCGCCGCGCGAGTTAAGATACTTTAACTTTACTTTAAACACTTACCCGCATCGCCGCACGGTCCGCATAGCCGCGCGATCTACAAAATAGACAAAGACTTCTAACACGTACCCGCATCACCGGACGGTCCGCATAGCCGCACGATCTACAAAATTACCCGCATCACCGCACGGTCCGCATAGCCGCACGATCTACAAAATTACCCGCATCACCGCACGGTCCGCATAGCCGCACGATCTACAAAATTACCCGCATCACCGCACGGTCCGCATAGCCGTGCGATCTTAATACTAAACTTAAAACTCTAAACACTTTAAGACTTACAGACTTACTGCCATTAGCACTGACTTTCGCGATTCGCGTTGCTGCGCCTCTGCGTCACTACGCGTCGGCGTCACTGCGCGTTGACGTCACTGCGCGTTCGCTTCACTGCGCGTTTACGTCGCTGCGCGTTCGCTTCGGCCCTTCTCTCGGCCGTGCGTTCGCGTCGGCCCTACCTTCCGAGTTGCTGCGGGGTTTTTTTTTTAAATTCAATCAGAGCCTAGACGGGCCAAGTGATATACAAGGTCGACGTCGTACCTGAGTTGAACACCTATCCTCTATTTAAATCCCCATTTTATTCCCTGTGAGCCTAATTTTCTAATTTTGATTTCTTATGAGCCTCAATTAATTTATTTTAGTCTCCAAATTTCCCTATCCTTTGACGTTACTGCGCAGTTTAAATTCAATCAGTCAATGAAAGCCCTAATTTAATGGAGTTTTTTTTTCTGCCAATTGGACAGGAGTGATTTTATATTTTTCATAATTTAAAATCTCAGAACATTTTTTTCTTTCGGCACCTATTTAGTACGTTACTTTTTTTTTTATAACTAGAGAGAAGTCTGGCACGTAGGCTGTGGACTGCTTTTCGTTATCTCAATTGTTCCAGCCTCAAGGTCGTGTTATTTAATATAATTTTTTTTTTAAATCCTTTTGAATCCATCTCAGTTGTTTTGCTGTGCCTTCACTGAATGTTTGCTTTCAACAAGTTTTTCTGAACTTTTTTAAAACCACCGGGACCATGTAATTTTTTCTTTTTTAACAAATCTATCCTTTGGGCATTTCCTGGCTCCGCAACTTATCATCCGAATATACGTAATTCAATAAGGTTCACACTCTTAAACTTCCCACATACAGGACAACACTACGAAGGGTTAAAACAAACTTTCATTCTGTTTGAGATAAAACAAACCACAACTCCCCGGCTTTTTTTTACAGTAAAAGTCACAGAAGCATTTCTCATTTAAACAGACATTCATAAGAGTCTCTTTTCTTTCCTATTAATTTTTTTTGGATCCATGATTGATCATCTATCCCTATCTAGCTCTAACTATCTTTCCAAGTCGCCGCTTGGTTTGCATCATCGCACAATTTCCCTATCTCTATCCCTATTCTAAGTTTGAAAGGTATTCACCAGATTGTCCTGGATCTCGTTCAGACACTACCTGAGAACCAGCGAGTGGCTAAACTTTCCTCAGACTTTTGAAACCGGGGGAAACTGGAGCAGTATTGAAATCATACTCACTCCAGTGGCCATTTTCCCCTCGTCTCATCCAAGGCTAGTCTGGCTCTTAATTCGCAAGTTTTCGGCAGTCGTCCGTTGAGATCCCACTTCTGACACCAAATGTTAATTCCTGGATTCTGTTACCTCAATCTGGTTCAGTAAAATTACTGAGTCGAATACCTCTTGTGCTTTGAACAAAGCAGTCTTTATTACCGGCCAGTAAGACCTATCAGACAGAAGATATACTCTCTGGATAGAGCGTACACACTCCCTACGGATAGGTGAAGTTACATCGTAAAGCGTTAACAGTTATACAGTTTTGAAATCAGATAACAAAATACAAATGGATTGACAGTCTAACTCAGCCACTCATTAGTCAATCTATATGAGATGTTCTTCTTGAAAGCTCAAGTATTGCCTCCAAATGTTTCAATCTAATGGTGTGACTATTTACTGAGACCTTGCAATTCTGCAGATGTATTTCATGTTACAATTATATATTATTGGCAGGATTAGTGACTTGAAACCTTGAGACAGACTGTTAGCTAAGCTGATGTTGCACTATTTGCAATCTGACATTCTCCCAGCTATTCTTCCATGGCTTATACATTTTCATATATCCCGTTTACTTTACTGTTCTTAATTCCATATATTCCGTTCAGATATCCACAGGCAGGGAGTTTAAGCTTTGATTGTACAGAAGACATGAAGGCTCCCGTATCTATCAAAAAGGGTTGCAACTCATTCAGAATGGGTTCGTCGTCCGGGGAGGATCCCTGCACAATCAAGCTGCGTAGTCAATCGGGGGACAATTGACCAAAGGGGTTGTTCTGGGAGAAGTTAGTGTAAGATCCTCCTCTCCCTCCTTGACCCCCTCCTCTTCCTCCTCTTCCTTTTCCATGCTGACGGTAGGGGCAATTTTTATTCCAATGTCCTTCCTGCCCACAATTAAAACAGTCAATTCCTCTTACCCAGTCCCGGCCTCTTCCCATACCATGCCGGGGACAATAGGGAGGTTTATTAGCAGGGCTCGGGCCGTTTGGTTGTTTAGTATAACCGTATCCTTGCTTATCCATCCAATCCTGTATGCAACACTGCGGTTCTATTGATCCTTCCTCCCGAGATGGCTCTTCCTTTCTAGTCACGTATTCAGTCTTGACCCGGGTTGGGGGCGTACCTCCCCCCTCCTCTTTCTTTTCCTGCCAATAATATCTAACTGCCCTTTCCATTTGTCCGGATAGCGTGAGCAATCAAATAGTTGTTCGAAGATCACATAGACATCTATAATGAGGTGGTCTGCAGCTCGTTGTGCATCAGGGTTTGACATTGGTCTGACAGGGAATTGGTGTCGGGACTTTGGGATCTTGGAAATCATTTCTAGGTCGGAGGATGTTTCGGAGCTGTCTGACTGCTTGACAGTTCTGCGTCTCGATCGGCGGGGGTGTTTGCTATGTCTTTCACAACTTGGACTGGTAGATTGACTAGAAGATTTACGGGACTGTCTGTGATGTCGAGATATAGTTCTGCCCTTTCGAGTATGAGATCTGGTTCTTTCGGCTATATTGCTTGTGAACTGGGGATCCGAATCGCTATCAGAGGATGAGGAGTCAGTTTGGGTTTGTTGCTTTGGTGGTATGGGGTTATTTTTAACTCCTCTCGCCGGAGTGTAAGGTGGAGGGTGTTGGGAAGAGGACTGGAGCAAGGGGCCAGGGGGTGCGGGAGGCGCCGTTGGGCGCTGCGTCAGTGACCACTCATCAATTTCATCATCAGCCTCGGTTAACACAAAGCCAGCCATTTTACTACGTAGTCGGTCAATACCTTTCTCAGAGGTCCCAGAGGATCTCTTAGTAAGTTTCTCGTGCGCACATTCTTTTTTTTTTTAAGACGTCTACAGTTTTAACATGTGTTCCCTCTGTCAATGCAAGTCCTAATTTAATAGCATTTGTTTGCCAACTTGACATAAGTGATGCATCTTTTAATTAATTATTTTTTTAACAATCCCTGTGCTTTTTTTTTTACTACCTCTATGCTTCTAGTGCCACCTAGAGGCCATTGATCATCTCCCAATAATTTGTTCAGGGCTCCTGATAATTTTCTAAAGTCTTCAGCTCTCTCAGGGAATTCTTCACATAACTTTTGTAACGGACTATCCGCATCCGTTGTTTTATCCAATTGATTACCCATGGTGTCGTTACACGTTCACGTAGTCGTGCGATTTAAACAAACTTAAAACGAACAGACTTTACTGAAAAACAGACTTTACTTAAAAACAGACTTTACTGACAAACAGACTTTACTAATCTAACACACAGCCGCGTCGCCCCGCGGCTCGCGTCTCCACGCGATTCCACCGAAACACGCTTGACAAACTCAACACACAGCCGCGTCTCCCCACGGCTCGCGTCTCCACGCGATTCCACCAAAACACGCTTGACAAACTCAACACACAGCCGCGTCTCCCCACGGCTCGCGTCTCCACGCGATTCCACCGAAACACGCTTGACAAACTCAACACATAGCCGCGTCTCCCCACGGCTCGCGTCTCCACGCGATTCCACCGAAACACGCTTGACAAACTCAACACATAAACGGACTTACTGAAATCAGCACTGACTTTCGCGGTTCGCGTTGCTGTGCGTTCGCGTCGGCCCACGTTTACTTGCGCGCGCGCCCTCGCGCCGCCGCACGTCTCGCGTCACCACGCGTTCGCGTTGCCGTGCGTCTGCGTCTGCCTTCCTCCACTCGGCCGCACGCTCGCGCCGCTGCGCGTCTCGCGTCGTTGCGCGTCAGCGCCGCTGCGCGTTCGCGTCGGCCCTACCTTCCGAGTTGTTGCGGGATTTAAATTCAATCAGAGCCTAGACGGGCCAAGTGATATACAAGGTCGACGTCGTACCTGAATTGAACACTTATCTCTATTTAATTCCCCATAAGCCTTATTTTATTCCCTGTGAGCCTAATTTTCTAAATTTGATTTCTTATGAGCCTAATTTCCCTATCTTTTGGCGTCACTGCGCAGTTTAAATTCAATCAGTGCCTGAAAGCCCTAATTTAATGGAGTTTTTCTGCCAACTGGACAGGGATTATTGTAATTTTTCTCATAATTTAAAATCTCAGAACATTTTTTTTCAGCACCTATTTAGTACGTTACTTTTTTTTTTTCTTTTCCATAACTAGAGAGAAGTCTGGCACGTAGGCTGTGGACTGCTTTTCGTTATCTCAATTGTTCCAGCCTCAAGGTCGTTTAATATAATATTTTTTTTGAATCCATCTCAGTTGTTTTGCTGTGCCTTCTCTGAATGTTTTCTTTCAACAAGTTTTTCTTTTTTTTTTAACCACCGGGACCATGTAATTTTTTCTTTTTTTTTCAACAACCCTATCCTTTGTGCATTTCCTGGCTCCGTAACTTATCATCCAAATATACGTAATTCAATAAGGTTCACACTCTTAAACTTCCCACATACAGGACAACACTACGAAAGGTTAAAACAAACTTTCATTCTGTTTGAGATAAAACAAACCACAACTCCCCGGCTTTTTTTTTTACAGTAAAAATCACAGAAGCATTTCTCATTTAAACAGACATTCACAAGAGTCTCTTTTCTTTCCTATTAATTTTTGGATCCATGATTGATCATCCATCCCTATCTAGCTCTAACTATCTTTCCAAGTCGCCGCTTGGTTTGCGTCATCGCGCAATTTCCCTATCTCTATCCCTATTCTAAGTTTGAAAGGTATTCACCAGATTGTCCTGGATCTCGTTCAGACACTACCTGAGAACCAGCGAGTGGCTAAACTTTCCTCAGACTTTTGAAACCGGGGGAAACTGGAGCAGTATTGAAATCATACTCACTCCAGTGGCCACTTTCCCCTCGTCTCGTCCAAGGCTAGTCTGGCTCTTAATTCGCAAGTTTTCAGCAGTCGTCCGTTGAGATCCCACTTCTGACACCAAGTGTAAATGTAGATTCTTTTCTCTCAATCTGGTTCAGTAAAATTACTGAGTCGAATACCTCTTGTGCTTTGAACAAAGCAGTCTTTATTTTTACCGGCCGGCAAGACCTATCAGACAGAAGATATACCCTCTGGATAGAGCGTACACACTCCCTACGGATAGGTGAAGTTACATCGTAAAGCGTCAACAGTTATACAGTTTTGAAATCAGATAACAAAATACAATTAGATTGACATTCTAACTCAGCCACTCATTAGTCAATCTATATGAGATGTTTTTACGAAAGCTCAAGCATTGCCTCTGAATGTTTCAATCTAGTGGTGTGACTACTAACTGAGACCTTGCAATTCTGCAGATTTATCCATATATTCATTTCATGTTACAATGAGATGTTATTGGCAGGATTAGTGACTTGAAACCTTGGGAAAGACTGTTAGCTATGCTGATGTTGCACTATTTGCAATCTGACATTCTCCCAGCTATTCTTCCATGGCTTATACATTTTCATATATCCCGTTTACTTTACTGTCCTTAATTCCATATATTCCGTTCAGATATCCACACACTAAGCCCCACTTATCTATCACACTTGACTTTGAGGACCGACATTGGCTTCCCCCAACACATTAAATTTAAAACACGGTTCTCATCTTGAGATCTCAGCATGGTCTCGCTCCTGCCCACCTTTCTTCAAATATACTCTCCCTCACACACCCTACGGTCTTACAACTCTGGCCTCTTGTATATTCCCTCCTTTAAAAGCTTTCTCAAATCCCATCTTTTTCCTAAGCCTTCAATCGCCCCTTCTAAACTTTCCATCTTGGCTCAGTGTTACCATGGTATTGCTTTGTAAAGCATCTCGAGATCTCTTGTACATTAAAGTTGCGATATACATATGTGTTTTATTGTTCTGTGCTGAGTCCCGTGATGTAAATATAGAGGCAGTTCAATTGGTCTCAGCACTCAAACATTAGGGAGAGAAACTCATCTCAACCCGACTGTGAATGTAGGTTTATTATTTGAGCTGGGATTTAATGCATCCTGTAATGGAAAACTTGCTCGCTTGCTGTAAAGGTTTACTTATTAATAAAGACCGTCAAGGTAAAGTACTGAAGAATGCCTGGTGTCTCTGGCACTGGACTTCAACAAGGAGCTGTCACATTGAGCTAGCCAGATAACCAGGAAATCTCGCGATATCGAGCGCCGCCAGCGTCGCGGTGCGGCGGGGCCGTGGAGATGATCGTTATCCTAATGGGTGTGAGCGGCAGCGGCAAGTGAGTGAGTTTTAGTCCCGTTTTCTTTGGATAACTCCCCCCAATTAACGTCACCGAGCGGGCTCAGGCCGATCACCCACCGAGACCGCGCTTTACCGGCACCTTTAATGCTCCTCACACTGAGCCCGTGCTGCCCCTTACCGGCTGCCCGCCAACTGTCAGTTCAACGGTCTGAATCGCCCGCGCTCTGCCTGCAGCCCCACTACAATTCTGGGCCGCGCACCCGACGGTTCTGGCATGGATCCTTCTGAAACAGCAACAGAAAATGCTGAAAGCACTCAGCAAGTCCGGTAGCGGCTGTGCAAAGAGAACGATTAATGTTTGAGCTCGGTGACCTGCTCGAGCTGGATTCCCAACCGTCTCCTGCTCATTGACAACGCGCTGTCGATGGCGTCACAATGGCTATTGGCACTGCGATTTCAGGCTCGGGTTGGTGGCTACTGATTACAGTCAGGCTGAGGGGTTCGGATTGGAACCAGTGGTTAGGGTTATAAACCGTCTGTTATCCTTATTATTGGATGCCACCATTCAAAGCACAACTGTCTGGTTCAAAACCAATTAGTTGGTGACCCTAGGATGCCATCTATGGGACAACTCGAGTGTCTTTAAGAAAATGCATTGCATTTATTGGAAAAGTGACAGAGCAGGATATGTGCCTGCTGAACGCACGAGGCTGAGGTGTGAGGAATGCTGCTCACTGGGAGGTTGCCACTGTGGGGTAGCAATTTGTGCGTTGCTGTAGGATTTAAAGGCTTGCGGCAACTTAAAATGGCAAACCAAAATTGAAAATTTTCAACAGTGTGCTTGAAAGGAAGATGGGTGAAAGTTTAGAATGAACGAGAGGTGGTGTAAGTGTAACAAGATAGCCAGACAAGGGAGTCCACACTTGGAACTTTGCAACAGTGTGAGCAAGGAGAACAGCGCAGCAGCAATGATCGTTCGTGCCAACTCCACTACCATATGCACAACAGTACAATTGTAGAAAATGTTTCAAGACTTTACCAGGTCTACAAGATAACACGAGTTAGTCAACACCTTTCAAGAATGCACTCACTTTTAATGTTGATTACTTACAATCACCTCAGCTGTATGCTAATCCAGAGTTCTACATGAAAAAAAGGATCAGTATATTCGATCAAAACTCCACATTCCTAAAAAGTAAATTTGTTAAATTTTTAACAAACTAAAATTAAACTAGAACACATACATTTGCTGCTTATTTTATTTTGGGAGCAGGATATCAAAATTGAAATTTTGAAAATCCACATTGTACAACAATATTAGCATCAAAGTAAGGATTTAGTCAAATATGCATTGACATACTTTTGATTTAATTGAACAATATATTTACCATCATTATGTTCTTTTTCTCCTAGGACCGCTGTGGGTTCAAGTCTTGCAAATAAGGTACCCATTAACCCTGTCTGACAACTAATTGAAAACAAGATCATATTTTCCATTTCATTCATCTGTGATTATGTTACTGGACTAGTAATTCAGAGGTCTGGATTAATAATCCAGAGTTCAAATTCCACCATGGCAGCTGCGGAATTTAAATTCAATTAAATAAATTTGGAATTAAAAAGCTAGTATCAGTAATGGTGGGCATGAAACTACCGATTGGCAGAAAAACACAACTAATTCACTAATGTCCTTCAGAAATCTGCTGTCCTTACCCGGTCTGGCCTATATGTAACTCCAGACCCACAGCAATGTGGTTGACTCTTAACTACCCTCTGAAATGGCCCAGCAAGCCACTCAATTGTACCAAACCGCTACAACAAAGTCAGCACTGTGTGGGAGTGTTAATTCCTGGATTCTTTTACTTCAATCTGGTTCAGTAAAATTACTGAGTCGAATACCTCTTGTGCTTTGAACAAAGCAGTCTTTATTACCGGCCAGTAAGACCTATCAGACAGAAGATATACTCTCTGGATAGAGCGTACACACTCCCTACGGATAGGTGAAGTTACATCGTAAAGCGTTAACAGTTATACAGTTTTGAAATCAGATAACAAAATACAAATGGATTGACAGTCTAACTCAGCCACTCATTAGTCAATCTATATGAGATGTTCTTCTTGAAAGCTCAAGTATTGCCTCCAAATGTTTCAATCTAATGGTGTGACTATTTACTGAGACCTTGCAATTCTGCAGATGTATTTCATGTTACAATTATATATTATTGGCAGGATTAGTGACTTGAAACCTTGAGACAGACTGTTAGCTAAGCTGATGTTGCACTATTTGCAATCTGACATTCTCCCAGCTATTCTTCCATGGCTTATACATTTTCATATATCCCGTTTACTTTACTGTTCTTAATTCCATATATTCCGTTCAGATATCCACATCCCCCCTTTTATCATTCTATGATAACATTTAGGATCATTCTATGAGTATTGCATTGTTGAGTAGTTCTCTAGTTTGTTGGATCATAACCCGGGAACCCTTGACCACAAGAGGGTCTGCTAACCTTGTCATTGCTTTACAGCAGAGGTTAAGGCAACCAACAATCAAACAGCAGGTAATTATTATGATGAGAACAATTGCCCCATGTATTAGATAGGATCTCCAAGATCCACCCAGAAACCAATCAAACCTGCTAAGTTCTTTTGCTGGTGTGGATAACTTTTTCACCTCCCTCCTTATGTGATCGGCAAGGTGGGTTATGTTTTCTGAACTATCAGGAATGTAAGTGCAACATTCAGATCCTATCAGGGCACACGTTCCCCCTTTCTCAGCTAACAGGTAATCGAGGGCCATTTTCTAATGCTACGGTCCTTATCGCTACCATTTCAGCTGTGATGCCCTCCAGAGCCTCAGCAGTGCGGTTAGCTACCTGTTCCAATATCGTTTCTTTGAATCCATCTAACAGTCTCAGTTAGGGTCAGGGGAACGGTGCGCAAAGGAATTCCCCCTTTGGAATGTATAGGGATATGTGAACACACCCAGCATCTAGTGAAGTGCCCTTTTTCCGCATAAACGTAAGACATATACAAAAAGGTGTTTACATGGAGCTCTCGCCTTTGTCTTCCTTCCCGTGCACCAAAACTGTCATATCAACACTATTATGCAGACAGTAGCATACAGACACAATCTCATCTTATAAATAGTCCAATTATTTAGCTGATAAAAAGAGTTCTGTTTTCACGTTTCCCTTCAGGTCTCCGTCAGTGTATTTGGTCAAACTGATCCTCCTTCAACTGCCTTGTTCAGCTATAGGGAGGAGGAGATCTGGAACAGAAACAGGAATTAGACTAACCAGCAAAATTTGTTTAAATGGTGATGAGCTTGCAGTGGTGCAGGTGAACCCAGGCATTTTTCCCCTCAACCTTGGCTGCAGTGGGGGTAGTGAGTGACACCTAAAAAGGCCCCTCCCATTGTGGCTCTAATCCCTTCCGAATCCATACTTCCCTGGTGCCACGAGGGACAATTCGGGTAAAACTGGGAGGTCGAGGTGAGCATCTTGAACCTGGTTGTGAACTAGTCGCAGAGCCTGAGTCAGAGAAAGAACATAGGTGGTCATCAGTCTAGCTGAGATCTCATATCTAGGAACAATTTCCCTCATTAACACCTTAACAACAGTCTGAGTCTTATTGTCCAGGTTAGGGTAGGCTTCAATCCATCTGCTAAACACATCTACTATTACTAACACATATCTGTAACACTGAACTTTTTGCAACTCAATGTAGTTCAACTAAAATGTCTCAAAGGGACCTTCGGGTAGGGGCGTTTTACCCCAATCACAGGGGACTCCCTTCCCTGGATTATGTTGCTGGCCAACCAGGCAACGACTACTGATGTTCTGGGTGAGCGCCTGGAGTTTAGGGTGCCACCAAGTAGCCAAAAGTGTATCTCTTGTTGCCCTTGCTCCACAATGAGTAGCAAAATGCAGACATTCTATAACCCATGAAGCCAACTCGTCAGACATGCAAGTCTGTTCCGCGGGAGTGGTCCAGAGTTTAGAAACATTGTCATAAGTACATGCATAATATTTCCACAACAGTTTATCTTTTTCAGGAGCGTCCCCCTGTGCTTTTATAACATCTTGGATGGTTGGCATTGGTTTTTCCGAGGCTAACTTATCCTTTGCAGGATTTTTAATCTGACTCATAATTTTGGGCACTACCATCTGTTGGTCACGAGAGGCCTGTTTGGCCTCTTGGTACAATGGCAATGCGTTTGGGGAACATGAGGGCTTGCAACAAATCAGATACTAACTGTTTATGAGATATCTCATTCCCCTGTGAGGTTAGGAATCCCCTATTTTTCCATAATTGTCCGAAATCATGCGCCACCCCAAAGGCATACCTAGAGTCGGTATAGATATTGACTTTGAGATCTTTGGCCAAGATACAGGCTTGGGTGAGGGCGAATAGTTCAGCTTGTTGAGCAGAATAGGCGGTTTCAAAGTGGCAGATTCCAAGACCTGATTCTCCTGGTTTACTATGGCGTATCCTGAGATTCGTGTATCTTCTGGATTAATAGAAGTACTTCCGTCAACATACATAAACAATCATGACTGGGTTCTTCCTCATCTTTGGTTGGCTCAGTAAGAATACAGTCTGGATCTTCCATTGGTACATCAACTAAATCTTCCCTGACTGATGTGGCCTCTTAAATTAAAGATAAGCAATCATGACTGGGTTCTTCCTCATCTTGGGGTGGCTCAGTAAGAAAACAGGCCGGATTAATTGCAGTACAGTGCCGAAAAGTCAGTTTAGGATTGCCTGTGATTTCAGTGGGTTCTGTCGGATAGAGGGCCAGTCCACATTGCCCTGCACTGGGATCTCAATTAATGGGAGTATAACCCACTTGGGAGGGGTCCTCTGCCCACACATGAGGATCCACATAGTCAGGTATGTCCGAGCCAGTATGATGCCATAGAGTTGTTAATACTTTCTCGGGGTCCCCATTAAATTGGACTGTTCGGCCATGTTTTACGATTTGCACATCCCGGCTGGTAGGGTCAGCCTCATCTATGGCCTTGTGTACCATAACTCCCAAATCTTTAGCATGGTGAGGGGCTAATACTTCACGAGCAATATGCGGTGCCATTGTTAGGGGCTGTTTCCACAGATTCTTATCCACTTCCACAAAATCTGCCTCTCTTTCCAGTCCAGTCACTCTAGCCCTAAATAGAATTCCCTTCACTTCCCCTTCGTGATCCTGATAAAAGTTCTGCAGGACCTGATTCTTTCCACTGGGATCGTATGCTAGGGTCACGTGACAGGGTGCCTGCGGCAGGTCCAGAGACCACCACTGAGGGGTTCTAGTGGTATAATACTGCCGCTTAAGGGTTTCCTGTTTTACAATAATCCCGTTATCTCCACACTCCAAATGCAACTGGAATTTGCAAAGGAGGTCTCTAGCCATCAAGTTACAGTCCAGATTGGTTGTGATAACAACTCGATGTTCCACCGATTCTTCTTGGTAACCCATTTTAACCGGTTCTGACACTGGGAATGTCGAGATTTGTCCCAGGAATCCTGAAAGTTCCTGTGTTTCAGTAGAAGCAGGGAGTTTAAGCTTTGATTGTACAGAAGACATGAAGGCTCCCGTATCTATCAAAAAGGGTTGCCACTCATTCAGAATGGGTTCGTCGTCCGGGGAGGATCCCTGCACAATCAAGCTGCGTAGTCAATCGGGGGACAATTGACCAAAGGGGTTGTTCTGGGAGAAGTTAGTGTAAGATCTTCCTCTCCCCCCTTGCCCCCCTCCTCTTCCTCCTCTTCCTTTTCCATGCTGATGGTAGGGGCAATTTTTATTCCAATGTCCTTCCTGCCCACAATTAAAACAGTCAATTCCTCTTACCCAGTCCCGGCCTCTTCCCATACCATGCCGGGGACAATAGGGAGGTTTATTAGCAGGGCTCGGGCCGTTTGGTTGTTTAGTATAACCGTATCCTTGCTTATCCATCCAATCCTGTATGCAACACTGCGGTTCTATTGATCCTTCCTCCCGAGATGGCTCTTCCTTTCTAGTCACGTATTCAGTCTTGACCCGGGTTGGGGGCGCACCTCCCCCCTCCCCTTTCTTTTTCTGCCAATAATATTTAACTGCCCTTTCCATCTGTCCGGATAGCGTGAGCAATCAAATAGTTGTTTGAAGATCACAGACATCTATAGAGAGGTGGTCTGCAGCTTGTTGTGCATCAGGGTTTGGCATTGGTCTGACAGGGAATTGGTGTCGGGACTTTGGGATCTTGGAAATCATTTCCAGGCCGGAGGATGTTTCAGAGCTGTCTGACTGCTTGACAGTTCTGCGTCTCGATCGGCGGGGGTGTTTGCTATGTCTTTCACAACTTGGACTGGTAGGTTGACTAGAAGATTTACGGGACTGTTTGTGATGTTGAGATATAGTTCTGCCCTTTCGAGTGTGAGATCTGGTCCTTTCGGCTGTATTGCTTGTAAACTGGGGATCCGAATCGCTATCAGAGGATGAGGAGTCAGTTTGGGTTTGTTGCTTTGGTGATATGTGGTTGTTCCTAACTTTTTTTTACTGGAGTGTTAGGTGGAGGGTGTTGGGAAGAGGACTGGAGCAAGAGGCCAGGGGGTGCGGGAGGCGCCGTTGGGCGCTGAGTCAGTGGCCACTCATCAATTTCATCATCAGCCTCGGTTAACACAAAGCCAGCCATTTTAACTTGTAGTTGATCAATACCTTTCTCAGAGGTCCCAGAGGATCTCTTAGCAAGTTTCTCGTGCGCACATTCATTCTTTTTTTTTAAAGACGTCTACAGTTTTAACATGTGTTCCCTCTGTCAATGCAAGTCCTAATTTAATAGCATTGTTTGCCAACTTGATAGAAGTGATGCATCTTTTAATTTCTGACAATAATGTCGCCAGGTTGCAATTAAATTTTTTTATCCCCTTTTCCTCGTCCCCTTCTCCAAATTAATCCCTGTGCTTTTTTTTTACCTCTACGCTTCTAGTGTCACTGGTCATCCCCTAATAATTTGTTCAGGGCTCCTGATAATTTTCTAAAGTCTTCAGCTCTTTCAGGGAATTCCTCACATAACTTTTGTAGCGGACTACCCGCATCCGTGGTTTTATCTAACTGATTTCCCATTTTCACACTGCCCCTCGTATTACTGTGTCGCTACGCGTTCGTGTCGTCGTGCAATTTAAACAAACTTACAAATAGACACAGACTTTACAGAACTAACACAGACTTTAACTAACTCCAAATCTAACACTTACCCGCATCACCGCACGGTCCGCGTCGCCGCACGATCTTAATACTAAACTACCACGTCGCCTCGCAGTTCACGTCGCCCCGCAATCCGCGTTGCCTCGCAGTTCACGTCGCCCCGCAATCCGCGTTGCCTCGCAGTTCACGTCGCCGCGCAATCCGCGTCGACCCGTGGCTCGCGTCGCCGCGCGAGTTAAGATACTTTAACTTTACTTCAAACACTTACCCGCATCGCCGCACGGTCCGCATAGCCGCGCGATCTACAAAATAGACAAAGACTTCTAACACTTACCCGCATCACCGCACGGTCCGCATAGCCGCACGATCTACAAAATTACCCGCATAGCCGCACGATCTACAAAATTACCCGCATCACCGCACGGTCCGCATAGCCGCGCGATCTTAATACTAAACTTAAAACTCTAAACACTTTAAGACTTACAGACTTACTGCCATTAGCACTGACTTTCGCGATTCGCGTTGCTGCGCCTCTGCGTCACTACGCGTCGGCGTCACTGCGCGTTTACGTCACCGCGCGTTGACGTCACTGCGCGTTCGCTTCACTGCGCGTTTACGTCACTGCGCGTTCGCTTCGGCCCTTCTCTCTCTCGGCCGCGCGTTCGCGTCGGCCCTACCTTCCGAGTTGCTGCGGGGTTTTTTTTTTAAATTCAATCAGAGCCTAGACGGGCCAAGTGATATACAAGGTCGACGTCGTACCTGAGTTGAACACCTATCCTCTATTTAAATCCCCATTTTATTCCCTGTGAGCCTAATTTTCTAATTTTGATTTCTTATGAGCCTCAATTAATTTATTTTAGTCTCCAAATTTCCCTATCCTTTGACGTTACTGCGCAGTTTAAATTCAATCAGTCAATGAAAGCCCTAATTTAATGGAGTTTTTTTTTCTGCCAATTGGACAGGAGTGATTTTATATTTTTCATAATTTAAAATCTCAGAACATTTTTTTCTTTCAGCACCTATTTAGTACGTTACTTTTTTTTTATAACTAGAGAGAAGTCTGGCACGTAGGCTGTGGACTGCTTTTCGTTATCTCAATTGTTCCAGCCTCAAGGTCGTGTTATTTAATATAATTTTTTTTTTAAATCCTTTTGAATCCATCTCAGTTGTTTTGCTGTGCCTTCTCTGAATGTTTGTTTTCAACAAGTTTTTCTTTTTTTTTTAACCACCGGGACCATGTAATTTTTTCTTTTTTAACAAATCTATCCTTTGGGCATTTCCTGGCTCCGCAACTTATCATCCGAATATACGTAATTCAATAAGGTTCACACTCTTAAACTTCCCACATACAGGACAACACTACGAAGGGTTAAAACAAACTTTCATTCTGTTTGAGATAAAACAAACCACAACTCCCCGGCTTTTTTTTACAGTAAAAGTCACAGAAGCATTTCTCATTTAAACAGACATTCACAAGAGTCTCTTTTCTTTCCTATTAATTTTTTTTGGATCCATGATTGATCATCTATCCCTATCTAGCTCTAACTATCTTTCCCTTTCCAAGTCGCCGCTTGGTTTGCGTCATCGCACAATTTCCCTATCTCTATCCCTATTCTAAGTTTGAAAGGTATTCACCAGATTGTCCTGGATCTCGTTCAGACACTACCTGAGAACCAGCGAGTGGCTAAACTTTCCTCAGACTTTTGAAACCGGGGGAAACTGGAGCAGTATTGAAATCATACTCACTCCAGTGGCCATTTTCCCCTCGTCTCGTCCAAGGCTAGTCTGGCTCTTAATTCGCAAGTTTTCGGCAGTCGTCCGTTGAGATCCCACTTCTGACACCAAATGTTAATTCCTGGATTCTTTTACTTCAATCTGGTTCAGTAAAATTACTGAGTCGAATACCTCTTGTGCTTTGAACAAAGCAGTCTTTATTACCGGCCAGTAAGACCTATCAGACAGAAGATATACTCTCTGGATAGAGCGTACACACTCCCTACGGATAGGTGAAGTTACATCGTAAAGCGTTAACAGTTATACAGTTTTGAAATCAGATAACAAAATACAAATGGATTGACAGTCTAACTCAGCCACTCATTAGTCAATCTATATGAGATGTTCTTCTTGAAAGCTCAAGTATTGCCTCCAAATGTTTCAATCTAATGGTGTGACTATTTACTGAGACCTTGCAATTCTGCAGATGTATTTCATGTTACAATTATATATTATTGGCAGGATTAGTGACTTGAAACCTTGAGACAGACTGTTAGCTAAGCTGATGTTGCACTATTTGCAATCTGACATTCTCCCAGCTATTCTTCCATGGCTTATACATTTTCATATATCCCGTTTACTTTACTGTTCTTAATTCCATATATTCCGTTCAGATATCCACAGGAGCACCTTCATCACAAGGACTGCAGCAGTTGAAGAAGGTCACACAAAAGGTTACTGCACAAGAGCTCACGGGGTTGGGGGTAATATATTAGCGTGGATAGAGGATTGGCTAACCAGCAGAAAACAGAGAGTCGGGATAAATGGGTAATTTTCAGGTTGGCAAACTTACTAGTGGGGTGCCACAGGAATCAGTGCTGGGGCCTCAACTATTTACAATTTATATTAATGACTTGGATGAAGGGATCGAGTATAACAGCCAAATTTGCTGATGTTACAAAGATAGGTGGGAAAACAAGTGAGTATGACGCAAAGAATCTACAAAGCGATATAGATAGGCTCAGTGAGTGGCAAAAAAATTTGGCAGATGGACTATAATATGGGAAAATGTGAGGTTATCCACATTGGTAGGATAAATAAAAAAACATATTATTTAAATGGGGAGTGATTACAAAATGCTTTAGTACAGAGGGATCTGGGAGTTCTTGTGCATGAAACGCAAAAGGTTAGCATGCAGGTATAGCAAGTAATCAGGAAGACAAATGGAATGCTGGCCTTTATTGTAATGGGGATGGAGTATAAAAGTAGGGAAGTCCTGCTCCAACTGTGCAGGGCATTGGTAAGACTACACCTGGAGTACTGCGTACAGTTTTGGTCTGCTTATTTAAGGAAAGGTATACTTGCATTGGAGGCAGTTCAGAGAAGCTTCATGAGGTTGATTCCTGAGATGAAGGGGTTGTCCTATGAAGAAAGGTTGGGCCTATACTCCTTGAAGTTTAGAAGAATGAGAGGTGATCTTATTGAAACGTATAAGATTCTGAGGGGGCTTGACAGGGTAGATGCAGAGAGGATGTTTCCCCTCGGGGAAATCTAGAACTAGGGGGCACAGTTTCAGAATAAGGGGTTGCCCATTTAAAACAGAAATGAGGAAGAATTTCTTCGAGGGTCGTTAATCTTTGGAATTCTCCACCATAGCGAGCTGTGGAGGCTGGGTCATTAAATGTATTTAAGGTGGAGATAGACAGATTTTTACATAGAAACATAGAAAATAGGTGCAGGAGTAGGCCATTTGGTCCTACGAGCCTGCACCACTATTCAATAAGATCATGGCTGATCATTCACCTCAGTACCACTTTCCAGCTTTCTCTCCATACCCTTTGATCCCTTTAGCCGTAAGGGCCATATCTAACTCCCTCTTGAATATATCCAATGAACTGGCATCAACAACTCTCTGCAGTAGGTAATTCCACAGGTTAACAACTCTCTGAGTGAAGAAATTTCTCCTCATCTCAGTCCTAAATGGCTTACCCCGTTATCCTTAGACTTTACCCCCTGGTTCTGGACTTCCCCAACATCGGGAACATTCTTCCCGCATCTAACCTGTCCAGTCCCGTCAGAATTTTATATGTTTCTTTGAAATCCCCTCTCATCCTTCTAAACTCCAGTTTGAATGATAAGGGAGTCAAGGGTTATGGGGAGCGGGTGGGGAAGTGGAGTTGAGGCCAGGATCAGATCGGTCATGATCTTATTGAATGGCGGAGCAGGCTCAAGGGGTCAAATGGCCTACTCCTGCTCCTATTTCTTATGTTCTTATTATGTTAAGGCAACTCACCACCACCTTCTCGAGGGTAATTAATGCTGGCCTTGCCAGCGATGCCTGCATCCCGTGAACGGATACATTAAAAAAAAATCTATTGCTGCAGAGAGAGGAAAATTGTAAGATTGGTTCTGCTCTGTACAAGGAAACATTTTGTTGGTAATCACAGCAGTAATAGTTTTTCAAAATTGAGAAACCTATGTCAAGGACAGGGGATTATAGTGTGGGTTACCGTCAAGGTTGAAAAGAAATTATGAGGTAAATTAGAATAGAGTGATTAGGTTACATGAAGCTTAGGTTTTAAATGCTTGAAGATTGTACTAGGGAGAGCACAAGGAATGTAATTAGCTCCACAATTTTAAAATGCTAAAAAGAATGAAGAATAATAAAAGAGAATGCAGTGAGTCTTGAAGGAGGAAGGCCGATGAATAATGTATTTTAGCTAAGGAAGATAACAAAGCGCAAATAATTAGCGATAGCAGGATTGCTAAAACGGGACGGAGGCTAGAGCTATCAGATAATCTTTTCCTTGTTATCCTGAGCAGTTGTTAAAAGACTCTTCCTAGATTGTGCAGTATTCAATTTCCTGTTCTTGTGGTTGAGGAGTGGCCCACAAAGTTGATGGTAGAGCTTGCACTGAGTTTCTTCTTGGATACAAGTCTGAGGAGGCATGGCAGCAAGCCAAAGACTGGCTCCCAAATGTAAGTGGGCTCTTTTTTTGAATTTGGAAGACATTTCTGAGGCATAGCTGTCAGAAGACCCTAAGGCTGGCTGATAGGCTATCTCCTCTTTGCGTTCCTGATTCCCAATAAAAGGTCATGCTAGGGAGCAGGCCGTATTGCAGGGAGGGGTGACTGATCCGGTCCACTAAAATCGTGTGCAGCTCGAGCCTCGACAGACAGTGTACTTCATGTGTCCAGCGCCAGGATAGAGGGGCCAGGAAACATGGCCCCAGTGGGTCAAGTTGCCTCCTTCTGTGTTGCAAGCTTCTGTGGTTCTATTGTCTCATCTTCCTGGACATGGATAAAGTATGGCAGTAAGAGCAATGTGAAACCCAAAAAGTGAAAACTAAGGTGGTGCAGTATGTTGTATTTCAATGCTCAAGAATTAGATCAAGTACTGCATCATTCTTTATTAGATATGTAACATATTTAAGCAGCTTCAGGTACATTTTAGAAACCTCTCACCATTTTGATCACAAACATTTATTCCAGTCTACCTTAGGTTAGTTAAAGTCGTCCATTATTACTATTCCATTACTACTGCAAAGCTTGCTAAATTGTGTAGAAATCTTATTTTCAAATTTTTTCCCACTATTTGATGGTCTATAATGTACTCCAAATATCCTAACAGCTGATTATTGTGCGACGCAACCTGGTCTGACATTGTCCTAGCATCACTGTCAATAAAAAAATATTTGATATAACTATAGTCATGTCTTTAATTGATAAGGCCACCCCGCCTCCCTATTTACCTTATCTACCTCTGCTGATAATTTAAAAGGTAGAAATATTTAGTTCCCAGGCTTGCCACACAGTACCATAGAGATTTACAACTCACAAGGACAGAACAGTGGCAAATGGAATTCAATCCGGAGAAGTGTGAGGTAACGCATTTGGGGAGGGCTAACAAGGCAAGGGAATAACAATGGGGCCGAAATTGCCCCCCGACCGGAAAGTAAGCACACTTACCAATGTTGATGTTTTCTCTCCGCCCCAATCCATGGGGCGGATCTTACCCCGATATTCAGCTCTTTGTTGTGCACTTCCGATCGGGGCGGTGTTGAGGGGCGGAAGTGCCCTTCGGTCGAGTCGGCTGCCCCAATGAGTCATCAGCTTGATGCAGGCATGCCGTATCGTGCTGCCGCATCACAACGTCCTTCCCCTTCATTTAAAGGGGAGCATCGCTGCGAACTCTGCATGAAGTTAGGCCGACTGGACCACCAGGGAGGGTTTTGGAGGGTGCCGGGCTGCCTGTTGCCGGCCCAGCCGAACCAATGGGCACCATTGTCAGGCTGACCTCGGACTCAGCCCGACAATTAAAATAAAATGAAGGCGGTTTCTATGTGAGGTGTTAATGGCAGATTGGCCAGAACAATAGAAGCAATTATGCATTCTGGGCACCGTGATATAACTCACCTTAAAGTCTAACACATATTGCTTGATCACCTTGGGTCTACCTCTCCCTTCTCCTTTAAGAATCTCCTGAAAACCCACCTCTTTGACCAAGTCTTTGATCATCCAATCCTAATATCCCCTTCTTTGACTCTGCCTACATTTGTACCTCATCACACCTCTGTGAAGCACCTTGGGACATTTTTCCACGTTCATGGTGCTTCACAAATGCAAGTAATTCTGAATAAACAATAAGTCCAAGCAGTTATACGTTAAAAAGCCCTTACCCCGCTGAATAAACAGTATCTGCAAGCCCCCACCCCCTTACCCACTCACTCATGCAGCACAGACTCGGGCAGGGCACACACTTTTCACTCCTCGAGCTCTTGTGAACATATTGCCACTTTTATAAGGTCAAATAGAGAGGAAGAAAGAACTGGGGAGAGTAACATCCATTCCCAAGTACCCACTTTAAACTTCACCTCCCTCTTAAGTTTGGGCCAAAGTTTCTTTCAGTGGGTAGTTATTTCTCCTACAGAAAAAGCAAATTCCCACATTGCACTGCTTGGAAAGACCATAAAGCTCATCGACGCTCAGCAGGCACAATAAACGCTAGCGCCGTTCGCAACATCTGTTGACAGCTCCCATCTGAGCTAAGCTGAGGCCAGATAATTCCCAGATGAAGGGGCTGCCATAGAAACCATGCTGAGGTTGGTATGACAAATCAAGCGGCAGGGGGTAGAAGTGGCTCTGTCGGCACGTTTAACTAGTGCCTCGTCCACCAGGTGCAATTCTGAAATCCCTTTTACTGGGAAATATCGCTCAAGACACAAAAGTTTTGAACCAAACTCGAGCAGCATAGCCAAACCCAGAATGTGGCCCACAGGGAGACATCTCCTGACAGCCAGGAGCAGGGGAAGGAAGAAACGAGGAGAGAGGGAGAGAGAATAGAGGAATGATAAGAGTAGAAAGGAAGGAGCGAGGAGAGGAGAAAGTGAAGGAAGAAAGAAAGAGGGAGGAAGTGAACGAGAGGAAGAAATTAAGGAATGAAGAGAAAGAAAGGAAGGATCAAGCTTCTATTCAAATTGATCTATCAGATAAATCAATTCTGTGGGTCCAGCTGGTTTTACTTTTAAGTTGCCAGGTACAGAGCTGTGAACTCGCATCAATGAAATGAAGTGAAACTCCCCGGAAAAGATTCATAATTCTTCTTTGAAACACAATCGCAGATGGCTTGCCAGACTGTGTTGCCACTATCCTGAGGAGGCGAGCTAACTGAATCTCCAAAAGAACTCGAGTCACTCTGCTCTCCCATTAATCTGTGATTGTTTTAAATAAAAACATACAACAGGAACAGCAAATGATGCCTGGACTCACCGCTTTACGGAGCAATTTCTTAGGTATGCTACTTCCATACCTGGGGTTTGGAAGACCCAAGGAAGGCAAGGCCGCTCTGGTGAGGAGTTTGGCGGGGTGTGGGGGGGGGGGGGGGGTTGCGGAGGGATGGATAAGGATATTTACTTCAGACAACAGATGATACAGTCCCAACTGCTTGCAGGCATCCCCCTTGCCCTCCCCTTCTCAATCAGTAATTTCTACAGAGAGAATTCTCTAGGTTGTGTCGCCACCACAACGAACGCCTTTCGCAACAGCTTGTGTTGTTTCAAAGGGTGGTCGCCGCTAACTCCCCGGGAACGGACGACAAAGCGTCTCCACAGAAAAAGTACTGATAGAATCCCGAGACAACGTTGACTGGGTTCCAGGCCTCCATATTTTAGCAAATGTCGTTCCAATTCAGACTGAGTTCAGAATGACTCTCTGAAGATTCACCGGGGCATTGTGTATTGGGACCCCTCACCCTCCGCTCCAGCTCACTGCGCAGGCATTACATTGAATTGCGCAGGAGCTTACAGATTGGTGCGCAGCCGTGCGCCTAAGAGGGACGTGTTCAGATCTGATTACAAAGTGATCAGGCAATCATTGGCGTAAATTGCAGTAAGTGAAATTAACTCCTTACAACGTGGTTCATTGAATAGTAAAGTTTGCAACTGGGTTTTCGCCACGATTTGACCCTCTGCGGCAAAAGCCCGGTCGCAAAACCCGGGCAGGATCCTCGGGTACCTGTTTGCAGCGGCGCTTCCAAGTACCGCTGGAGAGAGGTATGCCGACGTGTAACGACTCAGATTGCGTTTGCGTCCGAGTTTCGGCTCTCTCCCGAGCCGTACGCCACGCCCAGAATAGCACCAGGTTAAACCTGTCAGTGCAGCCCTGCCAGCAGCAGTAAGTATGAAAACCTGCAAAAAAGGAAAGAAAGTTTGTATTTAAAAATATTTTTTGCAGCGATTAGATAGTTAAGGGTCTTGTGAATGTTTTTGGGAATTTTTTTTTTCCCCTCCCAAGGCCTCTCTTGCAGCGCTCCCAGGCCCAGACTAAAGTTGCCGAAACTTGCGTTTTGTGCCACGAATGCGTGTGTAACGCTTTCCTTACCGATGCGCAGACGTAAAACCTGAAAGTTCGGACTAAAAACAGTAGAGCAGCGAAAATGGTAAGTTTTACGTTATCAATACCGTTTTCGCCGAAAAACCCCAAAAGCCGAAAATCTGGCCCAATGCTAGTTTAGCCTGTTGGGATATATGTGACATTGAATGTTAACATTTTCTGGGTTAATCCTAATCTTAATTACTCATGGTGAGCTCACGGCTCCTCTTGGGCCATGTTCGCTGACATTGTTAATGGTTCGCTCTTCAGGTACTGTCCCCCTCTCCCTCAAACCTGCCGCCATCATTCCTCTCCTTAAAACAACAACCCTCGATTACTCCGTCCTTGCAAACTACTGTCCCATCTCCCACCTCCCTTTCCTCTCCAAAGTTCTTGAACGTGTTGTCGCCTCCCAAATCCGTGCCCATCTTTCCCGTGATTCCATGTTTTAATCCCTCTGCTATATAAATACAAGTTGATGTTGTTGGTGCTAGCAGCTCGCCAAAAAGTGGGGGTGGAGGGCGGGGGGTAGGGGGAGGGGAATGGGAATGGGAATGAGAGAGGGGAAGAGAGTTTGCATACGTCAGCAACCCTTGAAAGGCTGCTGCTAAAATTTAACAGTAAATAACTGCACATGGGAGAAAAAAACATAGCAGTCTTTTCAAAATATATTAAGGACAATAAAAAAGTGACTGGCAAAGTAAATGTAGAGGCAGGAAATTCAGTCCTTGTGAAAGTGTTTGAGTGCCTCATCACCTGAACCCCATATTTGGTGGCTAGTAAAGTGGAAGTTCTATTGCACAAGGTAGGTGTGAGGAGGGTTGCTTTGTTTGACAGTCCAGAGCATCCTTCCCAGTCAGCAGTGCAGCAGGGCTGGCAGGACCTAAAAGTTACGTGAACATTGTAATATAAAAACACAAAGGCCTACTTGCTCAATTTTCTGATTTCCCCTGCACCCCATTGCATTTTCAAAACCAGTGCAGCTGATTGTATCCTTTGGTCCTTTGCTGATCCAGAATTGGGTCTTCTCTGTGGTATTCACCTTGTTCAGAAGATTAAATAAGTTGACGAGTGTCTGTGGCTGGGGTTTTGTGCTGTGTGCCATACGACCCCTCGAGCCTGCTCCGCCATTCATTATCATGGCTGATCTTCGACCTCAACTCCAGTTTCCCGCCCGATCTCCGTATCCCTTGATTCCCCTAGAGTCCAAAAATCTATCTCAGCCTTGAATAAACTTAATGACTCGACTCAGCATCTCCCTTTGGGGTATAGAATTCCAAAGAATCACAACCCTCTGAGTGAAGAAATTCCTTCTCATCTGTCCCAAATGGCCGACCCCTTATACTGAGACTATGCCCCCAGTTCTAGACTCTTTCGCCAGAGCAAATAACCTCTCAGCATCTAAAAGACTGCTCTGAAATGTCAGCCTAGATTATGTGCTCAACCTGCCCTGTCAATCCCCCTCAGAACCTTGTATGTTTCAATGAAATCACCTCTCATTCTTCTAAACTCATTCATCCATTCTCGGGTGGATCCCGCGGCTATTGTTGGAAGAGGGGCGAGGGTCACTTCTCTAAGGGCCAATTTTTGTCCCTTAACCAACATCACTAAAACCAGAACTAGGGAGACGTCAATATAAAATAGTCACTCATAAATCAGATAGGGAACTTAGGAGAAACTTCTTACCCAGAGAGAGGTGAGAATGTGGAACTCGCTACCATAGGGAGTGGTTGAGGTGAATAGTATAGATGCACGTAAGGGGAAGCTGGATAAACACATAAGGGAAAAAAGGATAGAAGGATATATTGATGGGGTGACAGAAGGCTCGTGCGGAGCATAAACACGGGCATGGACCTGTTGGACTGAATGGCCTGTTTTTGTGCTGTAAATTCTATGTAAACTCCCCAATCTCTCCTCATAGGACACTCCTCTCATCCCAGGACTTCAGGTCCATTAAAATGAATGTGGGAAATCGTGAACTGGCGAGCACAGAAATGGAAAACCCCTTCTGATGTGTTGGAAAACAACTTGCTTCACTAAATATATGGACTTTCTTGCTCTTTACCATACATCATATGGTTCTCGTTGCGTTATACACAAACACAGTGACTGGGGATTAGAAATTAATAATAACTATATCACTTATATAACACCTTTGGCATTGCAAGCATCTGAAAGTACTTGACAAAACAGGGAAATGACTACCAAGCAAGTTAGGAGAAGTGACTGAAAGTGTAGTTCAAGGGCTATGCTTTGGGGAAGCTTTTGAAAATGGGGATGGATATAGTACTATAGATTTAGGAAGAAGTTTCCAGTGTGCAAGGTCTCAACAGCTGCAAAATAAAAGAAAGGGAGTTGTAAGTAGGCTGAAGTTGGAAGAATGGAAGATGCAAACTGTGATGTTGGGCTGGAGGAGGTGGCAAAGGTAAGATGAAGTGAGGACATGAAGTGATTTGTCAATGAGGAGAAGAGAAGAATTTTAAAATCGGTGCATTGGTGGATGGGAAGACAACAGAGCTGGGCGAGGGCAGAGGTGCTGGGTAAAAGGGACTCGAGGGATAGTATGTAGACAGCAAAACTTTGGACAAATTGGAGTTTATCGAAGGTGAACTTACAGAGTTTGGCAAAGAAAGCATTGGAGAAAGAGGCTGGAGGTGATATTGGCAAGATGGTTTCAGTGGTGGTGGGGTGAAGTAAGGTCAGAGATGGGTGATGTTACAGAGGTGGAAATAGTTGATCATTGTGATAAGTAAGATGAGGTTTGAAGCTCAGCTAAAGATCAAATAGGATAGATAGCACACCATCGTGTTCAGGCTGAGCTAACAACTGGGAAGGGGGATGAATTGGTGGGTAGAATTTGTGGCAGGAGTCGAACCAGATGCCTCTGCTCTTGCCACATTAGGTTAGAGAAAGTTCTGGCAAACATCCATGACAACATCTGGCAAACAGACAGCACAACAGAAGTCATCGATTTGAGGGTTCTGGCAAAGTAAGAGCTGGATACTCTCAACATATACATAGCAGCTTATCTCTTGCTTTTAGAGAATCCCCAAACACTAATTAATTTGGATGCAATGTTAACTCTTGATATTTCTGTCCTCTTCCCCATGACATGCTTCAATTTTGAGCAATTAGGTAGGTGGCCTGTTGCCACACCTCTGTGCTGAAGCCGGTTATTGGGAGACATCACCCTTCAGTTTTCCCTCCCTGTGGAAAAGCACCGGGTGTCCACTTCACACTTTTGCACAATGAGACAAGATAGCCCTTCCCCAATCCAGGATGATTTTCTTTTTATAAGATATGTCTTCTCACTTCTCTTCCGTGCTTAGCAGCATTTCTTCCACTGCTTTTATATCCAACAGATCACACACTGGGTTGGTTCCGTAACGAACACCCCTTTTTATGTGGACTGTATGTTAGCCTCGTGGAGGCCCTGATCTGCGGGAGAACACCAGCGGCAGGTCGGGGCCATAAAAGGAGCGGCGAGTAGCAGCCTGGGAGCAGCATGGAGGCCCCGACCTGCGGGAGAACACCAGCGGCAGGTCGGAGCCATAAAAGGAATGGTGAGCAGTGGACTGGGAGCAGCATGGAGGCATGCCACTTCAGGGAACAGCACGAGCTGCGACGGCAGCGAAGAGTGACGTCATCAAGCCAAGTCGGTGATTGGAGCGTGGGCAGGTACAGCAGGAGTGGCGAGAGACTGTGGAGGGATGTGATCGGGGTCCAGGGGAGATGTAAGTTCAGGGCCAGGGGCCCTGGGGCAGCACGGGCCAGCCCACACTGCAATATGTGCGCGCGCTAGGTCCGTGCAGCAGAGCAGGTCTTCAGTCGTCTTGGGTAATCCTTGCCACTGGACCAAGACCTAGCTCTGTCAAGCCCGTTTGGTGGCTGGTGTGCAACGACCACCACACGTTAAAAAAAATTCATGCACAGGCATTCTCCACCCTTCAGGAAGAAGTTCAGGACGTGGAATTTTAGATCCTTCATTGGAACACCTGTGAACTTATCCTTTTTTGGCGTGGAAGCAAGTCATCTTCGTTTCGAGGGACCGCCTATAGTGATGTTAGCCTAACCAGGATGTCTGATATGTACTCAATGTAAATTCATCACTTACTTGGCCTTCTGAAAATGAAAATGGACCTAACAGTTGCAATTCACCTTGCATTTTAGCAAAATGTATAGAATTAGATCAATAACCCAACAGACAACAGCACAGCCTCGATTTAGTGTTCCATAAGAGTTTCTGCTTAATAGAAAAATCAAGTATCTATTCAGATTGCTATAATAATTTGTTTTGAGGTTTGAAATATGTCTACACTATTTACCATATTTACATAATCAAAATCAAAATGTTTACTACCATGGTAAAGAACTTGCAGTTCCGAAATTCCAATCTTGAGACTTCTCTACAAGTCCTATAGAAGAGGATAAACAAGCCCAGGTGACCTTTCTATCACCATATGAGCTTCTACAGTTAGGTTAAGCATAATACTGATGTAGTTCATGTAGCTGGACTATCCCATCTCCCAGGATTAAAATTAAAATTAATAGCCACGAGTGACCTGAACAAGTTTTTTTTCATTTTAATAGTTGGGATGGAAATTCTATGATGCTGATGACTATCATCCAAAAGAAAACAAAGAAAAAATGGTCAAAGGATTACCACTAAATGATGAGGTATATTCATCTTAACTACTTTTATCTTGCACTATTTTGCACATTTAGAAATACTGCAGTAAGCATAGTTAGATTTTTAACCTGACAAAATGAAAAAGGTATTTCCTTTATCTTGCCAAAAAGTTTTCCAAGAAGTTGCACTGACAAGTGTCTCTGCCCTTTTTGATGGGGATTTTAGTTTTGTTGCAGCTCCTGCCTCTTTACCTGAACAATGTGTCTTTTTTTCCAGCTCTGAGCACTCCTGACTACATCTGTGTGAATTCCCCCTTTTTCACACCATCTGCCCCTATTCAGTGCTCGAGTAATATTGCAAGTTTGTGGGAAATTGTACAGATTTTTTTTAACGTAAGACTCTTACTGCAGGCTGATAGAGGAAACACTTTTATCCCTTCACTCTAGACTAGAGTCAATTGCAGGTTTAAGATTTGAAAGTAAGAGTGCAAACTCACTGCACAACTCAGTCTCATTATCAATACATTTTAATTCCACATACTGTCTTCTCAAATGAGCAAGAGATTTCCTCTCGGTACTGTAGTGAAATCCTAAATGCATTTATAAAAAAACATAGAAACAGAGAAAATAGGTGCAGGAGTAGGTCATTCAGCCCTTCGAGCCTGCACCACCACTCAATAACATCATGGCTGATCATTCACCTCAGTACCCCTTTCCTGCTTTCTTTCCATACCCCTTGATCCCGTTAGCCGTAAGGGCCATATCTAACTCCCTCTTGAATATATCTAACGAACTGGCCTCAACAATTTTCTGTGGTAGAGAATTCCACAGGATAACAACTCTCTTGAGTGAAGAAGTTTCTTCTCATCTCGGTCTTAAATGGCTTACCCCTTATCCTTAGACTGTGACCCCTGGTTCTGGACTTCCCCAGTATCGGGAACATTCTTCCTGCTTCTAACCTGTCCAATCCCGTCAGAATTTTATATGCTTCTATGAAATCCCCTCTCATTCTTCTAAACTCCAGTGAATACAGGCCCAGTCAATCCAGTCCCCTCATATGTCAGTCCTGCCATCCCGGGATTCAGTCTGGTGAACCTTCGCTGCACTCCCTCAATAGCAAGAACGTCCTTCCTCTGATTAGGAGACCAAAACTGAACACAATATTCCAGGTGAGGCCTCACCAAAGCCCTGTACAACTGTAGTAAGACCTCCCTGCTCCTATACTCAAATCCCCTAGCTAGGAAGGTCAACATGCCATTTGCCTTCTTCACCGCCTGCTGTACCTGCATGCCAACTTTCAATGACTGATGTACCATGACACCCAGGTCTCGTTGCACCTCCCCCTTTCCCAATCTGTCGCCATTCAGATAATACTCTGCCTTCCTGTTTTGCCACCTCACATTTATCCATGTTATATTGCATCTGCCATGCATTTGCCCACTTACCGAACCTGTCCAAGTCACCCTGCAGACTCTTAGATTCCTCCTCACAGCTCACACCGTCACCCAGCTAAGTGTCATCTGCAAACTTGGAGATATTACATTCAATTACTTCATCTAAATCATTAATGTATATTGTAAATAGCTGGGGTCCCATCACTGAACCCTGTGGCACCCCACTAGTCACTGCCTGCCATTCTGAAACGGACCCGTGTTTTCCGACTCTCTGCTTCCTATCTGCCAACCAGTTCTCTATCCACGTCAATACATTACCCCCAGTACCATGTGCTTTAATTTTGCACACTAATTTCTTGTGTGGGACCTTGTCAAAAGCCTTTTGGAAGTCCAAATACACCACATCCACAGGTTCTCCCTTTTCGACTCTACCAATTACATCCTCAAAAAATTCTAGAAGATTTGTCAAGCATGATTTCCCTTTCATAAATCCATGCTGACTTGAACCTATCCTGTCACTGCTTTCCAAATGCTCTGCTATTTCCTCTTTAATAATTGATTCCAACATTTTCCCCACCACCGATGACAGGCTAACCGGTCAAAAATTCCCTGTTTTCTCTCTCCCTCCTTTTTAAAAACGTGGTGTTATATTAGCTACCTTCCAGTCCATAGGAACTGATCCAGAGTCAATAGACTGTTGGAAAATGATCACCAATGCATCCACTATTTCTAGGGCCATTTCCTTAAGTACTCTGGGATGCAACCTATCAGGCCCTGGGGATTTATCCGCCTTCAATCCCATCAATTTCCCGTACACAATTTCCTAACTAATAAGGATTCCCTTCAGTTCCTCCTTCTCACTAGACCCTCGGACCCCTATCATTTCCGGAAGGTTATTCGTGTCTTCCTTAGTGAATACAGAACCAAAGTATTTGTTCAATTCGTCTGTCATTTCTTTGTTCCCCATTATAAATTCACCTGATTCTGACTGCAAGGGACCTACGTTTGTCTTCACTAATCTTTTTCTCTTCACATATCTATAGAAACTTTTCCAGTCAGTTTTTATGTTCCCTGCAAGCTTCCTCTCATACTCTATTTTCCCCCTCCTAATTAAACCTTTTGTCCTCCTCCCTAAATTATAAATTTCTCCCAGTCCTCAAGTTTGCTGCTCTTTCTGGCCGATTTATATGCCTCTTCCTTGGATTTAACACTTCCCCTAATTTCCCTTGTTAGTCGCGGTTGAGCCACTTTCCCCATTTTATTTTTACTCAAGATAGGGATGTACAATTGTTGAATTCATCCATGTAATCTATAAATGCCTACCATTGCCTATCCACCGTCAACTCTTTAAGTATCATTTCCCAGTCAATCGTAGCCAATTGACGTCTCATACCATCGAAGTTACCTTTCCTTAAGGTCAGGACCCTAGTCTCTGAATTAACTGTGTCACTCTCCATCTTAATAAAGAATTCTATCATATTATGGTCACTCTTCCCCAAGGGGCCTCGCACAACAAGATTGCTAATTAGACCTCATTACACAACACCCAGTCGAGGATGGTCAGCTCTAGTTAGTTCCTCGACATATTGGTCCAGAAAACCATCCCTAATACACTCCAGGAAATCCTCCTCCACCATATTGTTACCAGTTTGGTTCGCCCAATCTATATGTACATTAAAGTCGCCTATGATAACCGCTATACCTTTATTGCACACATCCCTAATTTCTTGTTTGATCCCATCCCCAACCTCACTTTTACTGTTTGGTGGTCTGTATACAACTCCCACTAGCGTTTTCTGCCCTTTGGTATTCCGCAGCTCTAGCCATACAGATTCCACATCATCCAAGATAATGTCCTTCCTTACTATTGCGTTAATTTCCACTTTAACCAGCAATGCTACTGTTGTGTATCTGTAAAGCATGCACTCCCATGTTTTGCCACCAGGGAGCACATCCCCTGAAGTCCCAAGGGATCACAGCATCCCTTGGGAGCACTGTATGTAAGCTGGCCCCTAAGGCCTGTTACTCACTCTGGAGTGTCTTAATAAAGACTGAGGTCACTGTTACTTTAACCTCCCTGTGTGCAGTCTTATCTGTGTTAGGAACACAACAACTGGCGACGAGTACACGAATCCAACACAAAGCTGCAGCAAACTGTGGGCATCCTGGAGAAGTTCTCGGAGGGTGAGGACTGGGAAGTCTATGTCGAACGGCTTGACCAGTACTTTGTAGCTAACGAGCTGGACAGAGAAGGAAGCGCTGCAAAAAGTAGAGCGGTCCTCCTCACAGTCTGCAGGGCACCGACCTACAGCCTCATGAAGAATCTTCTCATTCTGGTGAAACCCACAGATAAGTCGTATGAGGAGCTGTGTACACTGGTTCGGGAGCATCTTAACCCGAGGTAGAGCGTGCTGATGGCGAGGTATCGGTTCTACACGTGCCAGCGATCTGAAGATCAGGAAGTGGTGAGCTACGTCGCCGAGCTAAGGCGACTTGCAGGACAATGTGAGTTTGATGGCTACCTGGAGTAGATGCTCAGAGACTTTTTTGTACTGGGCATTGGCCACGAGACCATCCTACGAAAACTTTTGACTGTAGAGACACCGACCCTCAGCAAGGCCATTGCGATAGCACAGGCGTTTATGTCCACCAGTGATAACACCAAACAAATCTCTGAGCACACAAGTGCTAACAATATTCATAAATTAACTGGAACTGTGTTTGCGAGCAGAAATGTACAGGGCAGAAACCACGAGTCTGCAACTTGCCAGCAGGCCTCAGGTGACCCAGATGACTCAATGTCCGCAACAAAGGATGAATGCAAGGCAATTCACACCTTGTTGGCTTTGTGTGCAGGCTTCCATTTAGCCTATTCATGCCGCTTCAAAGGGTATGTCTGCAAGAGCAGTGGAACAATGGGGCACCTCCAACAAGCTTGCAGACGAGCTGGAAGCTCTGCAAAATCTGCTAACCACCACGTGGCAGAGGAAGATCGGTGGATCAAAGCAATTGCGAGCCTGAGAGAGAGGAGGCAGATGCTGAAGTACAAGGGGTGCACACATTTTCCACGAAATGTCCACCTATAATGCGAAACGTAAAATTGAATGGCTTACCCGTAGCCATGGAACTGGACACTGGCGCTAGCCAATCCATCATGAGTAAAAAGATGTTTGAGAGACTGTGGTGCAACAAGGCACTCAGACCAGCCCTGAGCCCCATCCAAACGAAACTGAGAACATACACCAAAGAGCGCCATGGTCAAGGTCACCTACGAGGGCACGGTGCACGAACTGCCACTCTGGATTGTCCCGGGCGATGGCCCCACACTGCTTGGAAGGAGCTGGCTGGCCAAAATCCGCTGGAACTGGGATGACATCCGAGCGCTATCACATGTCGATGAGGCCTCATGTACCCAGGTTCTTAACAAATTTCCTTCCCTTTTTGAGCCAGGCATTGGAAACTTCCGGGGCAAAGGTGCGGATCCACTTGGTCCCAGAGACACGATCCATTCACCACGAGGCGT
Organism: Pristiophorus japonicus; assembly: GCF_044704955.1. NCBI lineage: Eukaryota > Metazoa > Chordata > Chondrichthyes > Pristiophoridae > Pristiophorus > Pristiophorus japonicus. Next base: position 109,661,156 of record NC_091977.1, on the reverse strand, counting down.
GAGCGGTACCTCACATGATGAGGGAGAGTGTGGAAATTGAGCTGGACAGGCTGCAACGTGAGGGCATCATCTCCCTAGTGGAATTCAGCGAGTGGGCCAGCCCAATTGTTCCAGTACTCAAAAGTGATGGCACGATCAGGATTTGTGGCGATTATAAAGTAACTATTAATCGTTTCTCGCTACAGGACCAATACCTGCTACCTAAGGCAGACGACCTATTTGCGACGCTGGCAGGAGGCAAGACGTTCACCAAGCTCGACCTGACTTCGGCCTACATGACACAGGAGCTGGAGGAGTCTTCGAAGGGCCTCACCTGCATCAACACGCACAAGGGACTGTTCATCTACAACAGATGCCCGTTTGGAATTCAGTCGGCTGGAGCGATCTTCCAGAGAAACATGGAGAGCCTACTCAAGTCGGTACCACACACGGTGGTTTTTCAGGACGACGTATTGATCACGGGTTGGGACACCGCCGAGCACCTATAAAACCTGGAGGAGGTCCTCCAGCGACTGGATCGCGTAGGGCTGCGACTGAAGAGGTTGAAATGCGTCTTCATGGCAACAGAAGTGGAGTTTTTGGGGAAAAAGATCACGGCGGATGGCATTCGGCCCACAGGCGCCAAGACAGAGGCTATCAGGAACGCGCCCAGGCCACAGAACGTCATGGAGCTGCGGTCATTCCTGGGACTCCTCAACTATTTTGGTAACTTCCTACCCCGACGTGTGTTATTGCGTAAAGGTGATGATACGTCCTTACTATACAGTATAAATGCACACGAGGCCCATGCTTGAGAGAAGTTCAGTCTGTGACCTGTCCTTTATTCCATAGCACTCAAGTGATGGAAGTGGGTGGAGCTTGCCCTTTTATATCTGAAGGTCCAGGTTAGGAGTGTCTCCCACAAGTTCACCACGTAGTGGTCATTGTTCTCACAGTGTACAACTTAGGCAGATTATACATGGGTGACAATGCTGATTGAATACATGACATCACCTCCCCCCTCAAAGTCTTATTGGGATCATAGGTTGAGTCTCTCTCGTGGTTTACGCTCTCTTGTAGAGCGCCTGAGTTGGGGCTCCGGTTGTTGGGCGCTGGCTTGAGTGTCTGCTGTTTGCGGTGCCTCAGGCCTGTCCACAGTGACTGGGCTCTCCTCCCTTTGGTTCCTCTGTTCGGTCACCTGTGGAGGAGTGAACTCTATGTCGTGTTCTTCCTCTGCTTCTTCTATGGGGTTGCTGAACCTCCTTTTTGTTTGATCCACATGTTTGCAGCAGATTTGTCCATTGGTAAGTTTAACTACCAGAATCCTATTTCCCTCTTTGGCAACCACAGTTCCTGCGAGCCATTTGGGCCCTGCAGCGTAGTTGAGGACAAAAACAGGGTCATTTACATCAATACATCGCGCCCTCGCATTCTTGTCATGTTAGTCATATTGTGACTGGTGCCTGCTCTCGACAATTTCTTTCATGGTGGGGTGTATAAGGGATAACCGGGTTTTGAGCATCCTTTTCATTAGCAGCTCTATGGTGGAACCCCTGTGAGCGAGTGTGGTTGGGATCTGTAGGCCAACAGGAGGCATGATAAGCGGCATTGTAAGGAACCCCCTTGGATTCTGAGCATCCCCTGTTTGATTATCTGCACTGCTTGTTCTGCCTGGCCGTTTGAGGCCGGCTTGAATGGTGCAGTTCTGACATGGTTAATTCCATTGCCTGCCATGAAGTCCTGGAATTCAGTGCTTGTAAAGCATGGGCCATTGTCGCTGACCAAGATGTCCGGTAGACCGTGGGCGGCGAACATTGCCCGTAGACTTTCTACCGTGGCAGAGGATGTGCTTGAATTTAAAATGTCACACTCGATCCATTTGGAGTAGGCGTCTACAACAACCAAAAACATTTTTCCCATGAAAGGACCTGCGTAGTCCACATGGATGCGTGACCAAGGCTTGGCGGGCCATGGCCAGGGGCTAAGGGGGGCTTCCCTCGGCGCATTGCCCAGCTGGGCACACGTGTTGCACCTGCGAACACAAAGTTCCAGATCTGCGTCTATCCCTGGCCACCAAACGTGTGACCTGGCAATTGCCTTCATCGTGACAATGCCTGGGTGCTCATTGTGGAGTTCTCTGATGAACACCTCTCTGCCCATCTGGGGCATGACTACGCGGTTTCCCTACAGTAGGCAATCGGCATGAATCGAGAGTTCATCCCTGCGCCTGTGAAATGGTTTTAATTCCTCAGGGCATGCCCTGTACGTGGCTGCCCAGTCCCCATTCAGGACACATTTCTTGACGAGAGACAATAGGGGGTCTCTATTTGTCCAGACTTTATTCTGACGGGCTGTCACGGGTGAGCCTTCGCTTCCGAAAGCTTCAACAGTCATGACCATCTCAGCATCATGCTCGGTAGCCCCCTCAGTGGTGGCTAGTGGGAGCCTGCTGAGTGCATCGGCGCAGTTTTCGGTGCCCGGTCTGTGCCGAATTGTGTAGTCATAGGCGGCTAACGTGAGTGCCCACCTCTGTATGCAGGCCGATGCGTTTACATTTATGGCCTTGTTGTCGGCCAAAAGGGACATTAGGGGTTTGTGATCTGTCTCCAGCTCAAATTTCCTGCCAAATTGGTACTGGTGCATTTTCTTTACCGCATATACACATGCGAGCGCCTCCTTTTCTACCATCCCGTAGCCCCTTTCTGCCTGGGACAGACTTCTGGAGGCATAAGCTACCGGCTGTAACTGACCCTTGGCATTGACATGCTGCAACACACACCCGACACCATAGGACGACGCATCGCACGTGAACACAAGTTTCTTAAATGGGTCATATAGCGTTAACAGATTGTTGGAATATAACAAATTGCGTGCTCTATTAAAAGCCCTTTCCTGGCTGTCCTCCCAGACCCATTCGTGACCTTTGCGTAGGAGCACATGTAGCGGCTCTAGCAGCGTGCTCAATTTGGGAAGAAAGCTACCAAAATAGTTCAGGAGCCCCAGGAATGAACGCAGCTCCATCGTGTTACGGGGTCTGGGTGCTCTCTGGATCGCTTCCGTCTTGGACGCAGTAGGGCTGATCCCGTCTGCTGCTACCCTCATGCCCAGGAATTCTACCTCTGGAGCTAGGAAGACGCACTTCGCCTTTTTCAGTCGCAGCCTTACCGGTCCAATCTACGTAGCACCTCCTCCAGGTTGTGGAGGTGTTCTTCAGTATCGTAACCCATGATGAGGATGTCGTCCTGAAAAACCACCATCCCTGGAATCGACTTGAGGAGGCTTTCCATATTTCGTTGGAAGATCGCGGCGGCCGAGCGTGTCCCGAACAGACATCTGTTGTACTCAAACAACCCCTTGTGTGTCGTGATGGTGGTCAGCTTCTTCGACTCACTCGCCAGCTTCTTGGTCATGTAAGCTGAGGTCAGGTCCAATTTTGAAAAACGTTTGCCACCGGATAGCGTCGCAAAGAGGTCCTCCGCTCTCGGTAGCGGGTACTGGTCTTGGAGTGACACCCGATTGATGGTGGCCTTGTAATCGCCACATATCCTGACCGACCCATCCGCCTTGAGCACCGGCACAATCGGGCTCACCCAGTCACTGAATTCAACTGGCGAGATGATGCCTTCCCTCAGTAGGTGGTCGAATTCGCCTTCTATCTTTTCCTGCATCACGTACGGCACCGCTCTGGCCTTGTGGTGTACTGGCCTGGCGTCCGGGTTTATGTGAATCACTACCTTGGCCCCCATGAAAGTGCCAATGCCGGGTTGAAATAATGAGTCAAATTTGTTCAGGATCTGTGAGCATGATACTTGCTCCACAGAGGAAATTGCATTGACATCGCCCCATTTCCAGTTCATGACAGAAAGCCAACTCCTCCCCAGCAGTGCGGGACCATCCCCTGGGATAATCCAGAGTGGTAACCTGTTCTCCGAATCTTTGTGGGTCACGACTACCGTGGCACTGCCTAGCACCGGAATGATCTCCTTTGTGTATGTCCGTAGCTGTGCGTCAATCGGCGATAATTTTGGCCTCCTGGTCTTGTACGCTCACAACTTTTCGAACTGTTTGATACCCATCAGGGACTGGCTGGCCACCGTGTCTAGCTCCATTGATACTGGGATGCCATTGAGGAGCACTTTCATCATTATCGGTGGCGTCCTGGTGTATGAACTGTATTCGTGCTCCACATGAACTCGCTGAACTTCAGCTTCCAGCGATTTCCCCCAGCGTTCATTTCTGCAATTTCTGCAAACTCCAGCTGAGTGTGTGCCTCCACGCCTCCAACATGAGCTGTTGTTGGAAACAAAAGGCCCCTTGCCAGTCGATCGTCCCTGACTGCCCCTGTTATTGTCCTTGAGTGCACCATTAACAGGTGTTGATGGCCCCATTACTGACCGCATTGTCCCTTGCAATGGCGTGAATCGCCGTTCAGCTTGCCATTGTCTCTGTCGATCTTCCCCTCTGGGTTCGACTACATGTTGGGGCATGTCCGACTGCCCTTGTCTGCCTGGAGAACTGTGTGCTGCTTTAACAATGTTGAATCTCTGTCCCAACCATTCCTTAACACAGTACCTCTCGTCTGTTCTGCTCGTGGCCATGCTCGCGTGGTTTAAATCCCAGTTTCTCGTCGACATTCATACGTCCTTACTACACAGTATAAATACACACGAGGCCCATGCTTGAGAGAAGGTCAATCTGTGACCTGTCCTTTATTCCTTTGCACTCAAGTGATGGAAGTGGGTGGCGCTTGCCCTTTTATATCTGAAGGTCCAGGTTAGGAGTGTCTCCCACAAGTTCACCACCTAGTGGTCATTGTTCTCACAGTGTACAACTCGGGTCAGATTATACATGGGTTACAATGCTGGTTGAATACATGACAGGTGAGAACTGGGTTTGGGGGAAAAAACCAAGTAATTGCTTTTGAGAAAGCCAGAAACATTTTATGCTTCAACAAGCTGCTTGTATTGTATAACCCATGTAAAAGACTTGCGCTAGCATGTGACGCATCGTCGTACGGAGTCGGGTGTGTATTACAACAAGCTAACGTTGCTGGGAAGTTGCAACCTGTCGCCTATGCTTCCAGGAGCTTGTCTAAGGCCGAGAGGGCCTACAGCATGATTGAGAAAGAGGCATTAGCGTGTGTGTTCGGGGTAAAGAAAATGCAACAGTACCTGTTTGGCCTCAAATTTGAGCTGGAAACCGATCACAAGCCCCTCATATCCCTGTTCGCTGAAAACAAGGGGATAAATGCCTCAGCCCGCATACAAAGGTGGGCACTTGCGCTATCAGCATATAACTATACCATCCGCCACAGGCCAGGCACCGAGAACTGTGCGGATGCTCTCAGTCGGCTACCATTGCCCACCACGCGGATGGAAATGGCGCAGCCCGCGGACTTGTTGATGGTCATGGAAGCGTTTGAAAATGATAAATCACCTGTCACGGCCCGCCAGATTAGGACTTGGACCAGCCAAGATCCTCTGCTGTCCCTGGTAAAAAACTGTGTGCTGCATGAGAGCTGGGCCAACATCCCCGTTGAAATGCAAGAGCTAATCAAGCCTTTCCAGCGGCGAAAGGACGAGCTGTCCATTCAGGCAGACTGCCTGTTCTGGGGTAACCGCGTAGTGCTACCAAAAAAGGGCAGGGAGACGTTCATCTCGGATCTCCACAGCACACACCCGGGTATAATAATGATGAAAGCGATAGCCAGATCCCACGTGTGGTGGCCCAATACCGACTCTGATTTAGAGTCCTGTGTACGGCAATGCAGCGTGTGCGCCCAGAGAGGCACCACTAAGTTTGTGGTCCTGGCCCTCCAGACCATGGTCGAGGATCCATGTCGACTATGCGGGCCCGTTTCTCGGTAAAATATTACTGGTGATGGATGCTTTTTCACAATGGATTGAATGTGAAATAATGTCAGGAAGCACCGCCACCATTGAAAGCCTGAGGGCCATGTTTGCCGCCCACAGCCACACCCACTAATATACTGGTCAGTGACAACGGGCCATGTTTCACCAGTGCCGAATTTAAAGAATTCATGACCCGCAATGGGATCAACCATGTCACCTCGGCCCCTTTTAAACCAGCCCCCAATGGGCAGGCAGAGTGGGCAGTACAAACAATCAAACAGAGCCTCAAATGAGTCACAGAAGGTTCACTCCAAACCCGCATGTCCCGAGTACTGCTCAGCTACTGCATGAGACCCCATTCGCTCACAAGGATGCCCCCGGCTGAGCTACTCATGAAAAGGATACTTAAAACCAGACTCTCGCTGGTTCACCCCAACCTGCATGATCAGGTGAGAGCAGGCGGCAACAACAAAATGTAAACGATGGTTGCGCCACTGTGTCACGGGAAATTGATCTGAATGACCCTGTGTATGTGCTAAACTATGGACATGGTCCCAAGTGGATCGCGGGCACGGTGATAGCTAAAGAAGGGAGTAGGGTATTTGTAGTCAAACTAGACAATGGACAAATTTGCAGAAAGCACCTGGACCAAACGAGGCTGCGGTTCACAGACTGCCCTGAACAACCCACAGCAGACACCACCTTTTTCGAGCCCACATCACACACCCAAAGGATCAACGACACCACACCGGACCAGGAAATCGAACCCAACAGCCCAGCAAGGCCAGGCTCACCTAGCAGCACTGCAGGGCCAACAACACGCCAGCCCAGCGAGGGCCCAGCCAACACACCAGAACAGACATTTGTACCGAGGCGGTCCACTAGGGAAAGAAAGGCTCCTGACCACCTCACCTTGTAAATAGATTTCACTTTGACTTTGGTGGGGGGTGATGTGTATCTGTAAAGCATGCACACCCATGTTCCACCACCAGGGGGCGTATCCCCTAAAGTCCCAAGGGATCCCAGCATCCCTTGGGAGCACTGTATATCAGCCGGCCCCTAAGGCCTGTTACTCACTCTGGAGTGTCTTAATAAAGACTGAGGTCACTGTTACTTTAACCTCCCTGTGTACAGTCTGATCTGTGTTAGGAACACAACAGCTACCCCACCTCCTTTTCTTTTCTGTCTATACATTCCTGAATGTTGAGTACTCCTGGATGTTGAGTTCCCAGCCTTGGTCACCCTGGAGCCATGTCTCCGTAATCCCAATTATATCATATTCGTTAATAGCTGCGTGCACAGTTAATTCGTCCACCTTATTACGAATACTCCTCGCATTGAGGCACAGAGCCTTCAGGCTTGTCTTTTTAACACACTTTGTCCCTTTAGAATTTTGCTGTAGTGTTACCCTTTTTGATTTTTGCCTTGCGTTTCTCTGCCCTCCACTTTTACTTTTCTTCTTTCTATCTTTTGCTTCTGCCCCTATTTTACTTCCCTATGTCTCCCTGAATAGGTTCCCATCCCCCTGCCACATTAGTTTAACCCCTCCCCAACAGCACTAGCAAACACTCCCCCTAGGACATTGGTTCCGGTCCTGCCCAGGTGCAGACTGTCCGGTTTGTACTGGTCCCACCTCCCCCAGAATCGGTTCCAATGTCCCAGGAATTTGAATCCCTCCCTCCTGCACCACTCCTCAAGCCACATATTCATCTTAGCTATCCTGTAATTCCTACTCTGACTAGCACGTGGCACTGGTAGCAATCCTGAGATTACTAGCTTTGAGATAGCTCCCTGAATTCAGCTTGTAGGACCTCATCCCGTTTTTTACCTATATCGTTGGTACCTATATGCACCACGACAGCTGGCTGTTAACCCTCCCCCACCCAGAATGCGCTGCAGCCGCTCCGAGACATCCTTGGCCCTTGCACCAGGGAGGCAACATACCATCCTATTATCATTTTGTTCTGCATAGGACACAGATCTTGACTGGGGCGTGTTTGTGAGCGGGGTGGTGGTGGTGGGGAAGAATTGCACACTGCAGTTTTAACCCCCTCAGCAGGTTCCCCACTCAGAAGCCAGCCTGATTGACCGGCTTGGCTCCCTGTCGGGCAGTGAACACTCCAGAGGAGGTCACAGGCCAGGAGCAGGTAGGGAACCTATGGCTGGGTAGTGTGAGGGGTCTGGATCTTTGGGGATGGGGGGTGGGGAGCGGTGGTCTGATGGTGGGCAGGGAAGAAGCACTCCAACTCCTCCTGGCCCACAAGCAATGCTGTAAAGGCATTTATCTTTTCCACAAAGCAGTCCTTGCCTCCCTTTAGCTGCCAGGTTTCCCAGGTCTGGGAAACCCAGGTGACCAGGGTTAAACCTGGAAGAATGGTCAAATCTGAGGCACGTAGCCTCATTTTAATATTTAAATCACCAACCCGCCTCCTGAGCACCTCAGATTTCACCTGTCTTCCTGCAGCCTTCGTTAAAAGCAGAAGGGGGCAAGTTTGGTCATGTTTGAGATTTTTTTAAGTTTCACAACTCACGCGACCCATACCCACCTGTTTTGGGGAGTTAAAATTGCCCCCCAATTCTCCCAATATCTGGTATAAACTTACAGTGGAAATGGTAAATCAAGGGAAACCTTGTGTTGGTTGGATATTGTTGTTTAACCTTATTTAAAACAGTGCAGGGTGATCCTCTCTGCGAGTATTGTTACAACCCTGGAGACCCCTGCCAGTATTGACATTCCTAACGAACCCTATCCTAACTGAAAGACATTGTTAGCTACCAAAAGGAAATGTATAAGCAGTGGCAAACATTTAAAGAAATATTCCAAAATTCTCAACGAATATTCATTCCATTGAGAAATAAAAACTCCACGGGGAAAGTGATCTATCTGTGGCTAACTAAAGAAGTTAATGATAGTATTAGATAAAAAGAGGCATATAATGCTGTGAAGAATAGTCGTAAGCCTGAGGATTGGGAGAAACATAAGAAATGGGAGCAGGAGTAGGCCATTTGACCCCTCGAGCCTGCTCCACCATTTAATAAGATCATGGCTGATTTGATCATGGACTCAGCTCCACTTTCCTGCCCACTCCCCATAACCCTTTATTCCATTATCACTCAAAAATCTGTCCAGCTCCGCCTTAAATATTTTCAGTGACCCAGTCTCCACAGCTCTCTGAGGCAGAGAATTCCACAGATTTACAACCCTCAGAGAAGAAATTCCTCCTCATCTCAGTTTTAAATGGGCGGCCCCTTATTCTGAGACTATGCCCCCTAGTTTTAGTTTCCCCTATGAGTGGAAATATCCTCTCTGCATCCACCTTGTCGAGCCCCCTCATTATCTTATATTTTTTGATAAGATCACCTCTCATTCTTCTGAACTCCAATGAGTATAGGCTCAACCTATCTTCATAAGTCACCCCCTCATCTCTGGAATCAACCTAGTGAACCTTCTCTGAACAGCCTCCAATGCAAGTATATCCTTCCTTAAATATGGAGACCAAAACAGTACACAGTACTCAAGGTGTGGCCTCACCAGTATCCTGTACAGTTGTAGCAGTTCTTCTCTGCTTTTATACTCTTTCCCCCTTGCAATAAAGGCCAACATTCCATTTGCCTTCCTGATTACTTGCTGTACCTGCAAAAACTTTTTGTGTTTCATGCACAAGGACCCGCAGGTCCCTCTGTACTGCAGCACTTTGCAATTTTTCTCCATTTAAATTATAATTCGCATTCTATTTTTTCTGCCAAACTGGAGAACCTCACATTTTCCCACATTGTACTCCATCTGCCAAATTTTTACCTACTCACTTAGCCTGTCTATATTCCTTTGTAAATTTTTTGTGTTCTCACAATTTGCTTTCCCACCCATCCTTGTATCAATAGCAAACTTGGCTACATTACACTCTGTCCCTTCATCCAAGTCATTAATATAGATTGTAAATAGTTGAGGCCCCAGCACCGATCCCTGCGGCACTCCACTAGTTACAGTTTGCCAACCGGTAAATGACCCATTTATCCCGACTCTTAACAGAAAACAGTTCTATCCAATCCTCTATCCATGCTAATATATTACCGCCAACCCCGTGAACTTTTATCTTGTGCAGTAACCTCTAATGTGGTACCTTATCGAATGCCTTCTGGAAATCCAAATATACCACATCCACTGGTTCTCCCTTATCCACCCTGCTCGTTACATCCTCAAAGAACTCCAGCAAATTTTTCAAACACGATTTCCCTTTCATAAAACCATGCTGACTCTGCTTGATTGAATTCTGCTTTTCCAAATGTCCTGCTACTGCTTCCTTAATAATGGAATCCAGCATTTTCCCAATGACAGATGTTAGGCTAACCGGTCTATAGTTCGCTGCTTTCTGGTCTGCCTCCTTTTTTTAAATAGGGGCATTACATTTGCGGTTTTCCAATCCGCTGGAATTTCCCCAGAATCCAGGGAATTTTGGTAGATTACAACCAATGCATCCACTATCTCTGCAGTCACTTATTTTAGGACCCTAGAATGCAAGCCATCAGGTCCAGGGGACTTGTCTGCCTTTAGTCCCATTGTTTTAGCGAGTACTACTTCTGTAGTGATAATGGTTGCATTTAGTTTTTCCCTCCCTATAGCCCCTTGATTATCCACTATTGGGAGCTTTAGAATCTATCAAAGGATGACCAAAAAAATTGATAAGGGAGAAAATTGCAGATGAGGGTAATCTTGCAAAAAATATAAAAACAGTCTACTGGTATGTAAAATGGAAAATAGTAGCATAAGTAAGCATTGGTCCCTTAGAGGCTCAGACAGGAGAAGTTATAATGGGGAATAAGGAAATGGCAGCAACTTTAAACAAATATTTTGTATCTGTCTTCACAGTAGAAGACACAAAAAGCATGCCAATAGTAGTGGAGAACCAAGGGTCTTATGAGAGTGATGAACTTAAAGTAATTAAGATCAGTAAAGAAAAAGTACTTGAGAAACTAATGAGACTAAACGCTGACAAATCCCCTGGACCTGATGGCCTATATGTTCGGGTTCTAAAAGAGGTTGGTGCAGAGAAGTGGATGCATTGTTTGTGATCTTCCAAAATTCCCTAGATTCTGGAGAGAGAAAACAGGGAACTACAGGCCAGCTAACTTGACATCAGTCGTCAGGAAAATGCTGGAATCCATTATTAGGGAAGTAAGAATCTAAATCGGAGCAGGAATAGGCCATTCGGCCCCTCGAGCCTTTTCCGCCATTCAAATCATGGCTGATTTTCTATCTCAACTCCACTTTCCTGCACTATCCCCATATCCCTCGAGTCCCTTAATATCCAAAAATCTATCGATCTTTGTCTTCAATATACTCAACGACTGAGCCTCCACAGCCCTCGGGTAGAGATTTCCAAAGATTCACCATCCTCTGAGTGAAGAACATCTCAGTCCTAAATGGCCGACCCCTTATTCTGAGACTGTGACCCCTGGTTCTCGACTCCCCAGCCAGGGGGAACATCCTCCTTGCATCTACCCTGTCAAGACATGTAAGAATTTTGTATGTTTCAATGAGATCACCTCTCATTCTTCTAAACTGCAAAGAATATAGGCCTAGCCTACTCAATCACTCCTCATAAGACAGTCCTCCATCCCAGGAATTAGTGTGGTGAACCTTTGTTGCACTCCCTCTATGGTAAGGAGACCAAAACTATACACAAAACTCCAACTGTGGTCTTACAAGGGCCCTATATAATTGCAGTAAGATGTCTTTACTCATACTCTGCACAAAGGAATAAGATACTGGCATAGACATGGTGAAGGGGGAGGTAGAGGAGATACTAGATGGAATAAAAATTGATAAAGCTGAGGTACTTGAAAGGCTGGCTGTACTTAATGTAGGTAAGTCACCAGGACCGGATGGGATGCATCCGAGGATGTTGAGGGAAATGAAGGAAGAAATCGTGGCGGTACTGGCCATAATCTTCCAGTCCTCCTTAGAAACAGGGGTGGTGTCAGAGGACTGTAGAATTACAAATGTTACATCCTTGTTCAAAAAACGGTGTAAAGATAAACCCAACAACTATAGGCTAGTCAATTTAACCCTGGTAGTGGGGAAGCTTTTAGAAACAATAATGAGAGATAAAATTAACAGTCACTTGGACAAGCGTGGGTTAATTAAGGAAAGCCAGCACGGATTTGTTAAAAGCAAATCGTGTTTAACCAACTTAGAGTTTTTTGATGAGGTAACGGAGAGGGTTGATGAGAGCAATGCAGTTAACATGGTGTACATGAATTTCCAAAAGGCGTTCGACAAAGTGCCACATAATAGGGTGCCAGCAAAGTTGAAGTCCATGGAATAAAAGGGACAGTGCAGCATGGATACGAAATTGGCTAAGCGACAGGAAACAGAGAGTAGTGGTGAATAGTTGTTTTTCGGACTCGAGGAAGGTAAACATTGGTGTTCCCCAGGGATCGGTTCTGGGACCGCTGCTTTTCTTGATATATATTAATGACTTGGATGTGGGTGTACAGGGCACAATTTCAAAATTTGTAGATGACACAAAACTTGGAAGTATAGTGAACCGTGAGGAGGATAGTGATAGACTTCAAGAGGACGTAGACAGGCTGGTGGAATGGGAAGACACGTGGCAGATGAAATTTAACGCAGAAAATTGTGAACTGATAAGTTTCAGTAGAAAGAATCAGGAGAGGAAATATAAGCTGAAGGGTACAATCCTAAAAGGGGTGCACGAACAGAGAGACCTAGGGATGTATGTACATAAATCATTGAAGCGGGCAGGTTGAGAAAGCACTTTTAAAAACGCTTACGGGATCCTGGGCTTCACGAATAGAGGTATAGAGTACAAAAGCGTGGAAATAATGATGAACCTGTGTAAAACACTGGTTTGGCCTCAACTGGAGTATTGTGTCTAATTCTGGGCACTGCACTTTAGGAATGATGTGAAAGCCAATGGCTAAACTTTCCTATCATTTTTGGCGGGTTGTCGGCGATTTTCTTGCCGGTACAGCTCTTTTTCCGCCTGGCAAAAGTTTCCCCATTTTTTTTAGTGGTATTGCCCAAATCTGAAAAGGGTGGGGGAGTGGGACTACCTGAATTGCTCTTGCAGAGAGCCGGCACGAGCTGAATGGCCTTCCGTGCTGTAACCATTCTATGATTCTACTCAAACCCTCTTCTCATAAAGGTCAACATATCATTTGCTTTCCTAATTGCATGCTGTACCTGCATGTTAACTTTCAATGATTTGTGTACAAGGACACCAGGTCCCCTGGAACACCACCATTTAAAAATATTCTATTTTTCCTACCAAAGTGGATAACTTCACATTTCTTCACATTATATTCCATTTGCCATGTTCTTGCCCACTCACTTAGCTTGTCTATATTCCCTTGTAACAGCTTTGCATCCTCCTCACAACTTACATTCCCACCTAGTATCATCAGCAAATTTGGATATATTACATTTGATCCCCTCATCCAAATCATTGATATAGATTGTGAATAACTGATCCTTTCGGTACCCTACCAGTTACCGCCTGCCAGCCTAAAAATGACCCGTTTATTTCTACTCTGTTTTCTGTCCGTTGACCAATCCTCAATCCATGCTAGTATATTACCCCCAATCACATGAGCCCTAATTTTGTTTAATAACCTCTTGTGTGGCACCTTATCGAATGCCTTCTGAAAAGCCAAATATACCAAATCCATTGGTTCTCCCTTATCTATTCTGCTAGTTACAAGCTCAAAAACTCTATCAGATTTATCAAACATGGTTTCCCTTTCATAAATCCGTGTCGACTCTGCCCAATCCTATTATTTTCCAATTGCCTTGCTACCACGTCCTTAATAATAGATTCTAGTACTTTCCCTAGTACTGATGTCAGGCTAACTGGTCAGTAGTTCCCCGTTTTCTCTCGTCCTCCTTTCTTAAATGGCGGGGTTACATTTGCTACCTTCCAATCTGTGGGAACTGTTCTAGAATCTATGGAATTTTGGAAGATGACAATCAATGCATCCACTATCTCCAAAGCCACCTCTTTTAAAATTCTAGAATGTAGGCCATCAGGTCCAGGGAATTTATCAGCTTTCAGTCCCATTAATTTCTCCTGTACTATTTTTTTTCTAATACTAATTTCTTTCAGTTCCTCATTCTAGACCCTTGGTTCTCCACTATTTCCAGGAGGGTTTTTGTGTCTTCTTCCGTGAAGACAGACACAAAGTATTACAAGGGAATAGGGCATTTAGAAAACCATAATATGATTAGGCAGAGTCAATATGATTTTATGAAAGGGAAATTGTGCTTTACAAATTTATTAAGAGTTTTTTGCGAATGTAACTAGCAGGGTAGATAATGGGAAACCAGTGGTTGTAGTATATGTGGACCATTAAACAACTGACGGGAGGAGGAGGCTCCATGAACATCCCCATCATCAATGATGGCGGAGCCCATCACGTGAGTGCAAAAGACAAGGCTGAAGCGTTTGCAACGAACTTGTGGATGATCCATCTCGGCCTCCTAAGGTCCACTCGGCACGTGATATCAAGAAATTTCTTGATATCACATGGAGTGAATCGAATTGGCTGCGTGCACTGCGAGCAAAGGCTATGGGCCCGACAATATCCTGGCTGTCGTATGGATGATTTTTGCTCCAGAATTAGCTGCGCCTCTAGCCAAGCTGTTCCAGTACAGTTACAAAAATGGCATCTGACAATGTGGAAAACCTTAAAAATTCACTCCCTCCACCTGCGCACCATGGCTGCAGTGTGTGCCATTTACACGATGCACTGCAGCAACTCGCCAAGACTTCTTCAACAATACCTCCCAGACCCACGACCTCTACCACCTTTTACACTGGCAGCAGGCGCATGGGAATGCCATCACCTCCAAGTTCCCCTCCAAGTCACATACCATCCTGACTTGGAAATACATTGCTGTTTCTTCACAGTCGCTGGGACAACATCCTGGAACTCCCTTCCTAACAGAACAATTGGAGTACCTTCACCACGCAGACTGCAGCAGTCTCGAGGGCAATTGGGGATGGACAATAAATGCTGGCTTTGCCAGCGACTCCCACATCCCAGGAACAAATAAAAAAAGATTAAGTATATTGTGGGGAAATACAAGGTTATTCCCTTTGGTGGGGGAATAGGAAAACAGAGTATTTTTTAAATGGTGAGAAACGATTAAATGTTGTTCAGAAATTTAGGTGTCCTCGTATAGGAAACACAGAAAGTTAGCATGCAGGTAGAGCAAGCAATTAGGAAGGCAAATGGCATATTAGCCTTTATTTCAAGGAGGTTGGAGTACAAGAGTAAGGGAGTCTTGCCACAATTGTACAGGGCCTTGGCGAGATCACACTAGGAGTACTGTGCACAGTTTTGGTATCCTTATCTGAGGAGGCAGTGCAATGTAAGTTCACTAGATTGATTCCTGGGATGAGAGGGTTGTCCTCCAAGGAGAGGTTAAGTAGAGTAGATCTCTCTGGAGTTTAGAAGAATGAGAGATGATCTCATTGAAACAGAAGATTCTGAGGGAGATTGAACGGGTAGATGGAGAGTGGTTGTGTCCTCTGACTGGAAAGTCTAGAACTAGGGGATATAATCTCAGACTAAGGGATCGGACATTTAGGA
Organism: Pristiophorus japonicus; assembly: GCF_044704955.1. Lineage (NCBI taxonomy): Eukaryota > Metazoa > Chordata > Chondrichthyes > Pristiophoridae > Pristiophorus > Pristiophorus japonicus. Next base: position 109,645,710 of record NC_091977.1, on the reverse strand, counting down.
CTGAGATGAGGAGGAATTTCTTCACTTAGAGAGTTGTGAATCTTTGGAATTCTCTACCCCAAAGGGCTGTTGATGTTGAGTTGTTGAATACAGGTGCAGCGTCGAAAATGTAGAGTTCCGGAATCCGTAATGTTCAGGACCTATCGGTGGCAGGATCGTCATGAATCTGTAATATATTGCAGAATCTGGACCCGCCGACCCTGGGCCTCACGTTCCCTCGCCCCCGCTACTCATACCTCGCCCCGCTCACCGCCACTGCCCTTACCTCGCGGCCTCCTCGCCGGCCCGCCCGAACAGCTCCACCACGGCGGGGCCCCGCCTGACGACCTCATCGACAGAGCCAGCGGCTTGAACAGCTCCACCATGGCGGGCCTGCCTGAACACCTCCTTGGCGGGGACGCACCCCCACCCCCCACCACTTTCTGACGTTCCAAAATCCGACATAACCGAACCTGGGCTCGGGTGTTTCCGGATTCGTGATGTCAGAAAGACGATCAAAAGTCCAGAAAAGCCCGGAATCCGGAACAGCCTCGGGTCTCAAGGGTTCCAGATTCCCGACGCTGCACTGTATATTCAAGGCTGAGATAGATGGATTTTTGGACTCTTGGGGAATCAATTGCAATGGAGATCAGTATTATTAGTATACAGCAACAAAAATGTGATTAGTAAATAAATACAGAAATCTGATAGCTGACCCCCCTGAGATTCCTTCATGATCTAGCAGGGTCTGGGGACCCCAGTTTGAATGCCATGATTTTGAAATAGTTTTCCTTGGTGAAACAGAATTGGAAATAACATTTCAGTGAACTGAGAATGTGCACTTGGTGCAGAATTAATAATTAATGTAAATAGCTGGAGCAGATAAGCAAATGTAGTGAGGCTTTTATTTATAAGCCTTTTCTCTCGTGGTACCATAATTGTGGCACAGTGCTGAGGTGTACCTGGGTTTTCAAAATCTTAGCTGGCTGTCAGAAGACGGAACAGTGAAAGAAGAACTACTTTTTCAGTGAGTGATGGGAAAATTTCAAGAATGAATTGATATGGGATGCTCCCATGCACCTTCCCGCAACCAGTTAGTGATGTTATGGGAGGTCTATGTCACTTGACCGTTCTTCTAATTGGAACTTGCACTGTACATGGGAACTTAAAAAGAGAAAAAAACATTTTTAAAATGGAGTAGGTTGGGGGAAGTAAAATAAGTTTTGTATATGACTTCTATCCTCCTTCCAGTTTCTTATGGCATTTGTTTCTGTTGTTTGCAGGACAGGGTCCCCTGGTTATGCACTTTGCATGAAATATTAATAAGGTAAACTGAAATTAAATGCATCTCTGATTAACGAGCATGATAGACTTTTACCAACTGTATTAATGGAACTAAAACAAATAAATTATTAAAATAATATAATGACGACAAGTGCATTATCAGATCAGATTTGTCTGTAAGTAGTAATATTGGCTTTAGTCTTGTAAAGTCTGTTCAATACTTGGGTTTTACGAATCATAATGACCAGATTTCAGTGAATCACAAGCTGTTTAATAAGTGCATTTGAGTTCCTGTGCAATTGAAATCAACTGGTTGAAAACAATTTTGAATGTCAATATTTACCATTGATACATTGTGATCAACAAAATGTTACAAAAGAATTCCATTATCCAGGTTTTGATAAGAATGTTATAATGGTACATGAAGGTGCTTCTTAATTCCTGCACACCATGGCCCCGCTATTTACTCGGGGCCTGGAAGGGGAACGGTGGGGGAGGATTTTTGGATGGGAAAACAAGTAGTAAAGGTTTTCCGCGCGCCCTGCAGAAATTAACCGCAGGTCTTTTAAATATTTCCAATAGGTTTACCATCCTACAGCCAGCCAGATTGACAGGCTGGCTGCCTGTCAAGCAGGAAAACTGCAGGGGTGTGGATGTCGGGTTGTCAGGGAAGTGTAACATCAGGGTGGACAGGGAAGTCGGACATCACGCAGGGGAGGGAGGTGGGAAGGCGGGGTGGGGTTGGGGGGGGGGGGGGGGGGCAGGGGTCCAATCATGTAGAGGTAAGCTTGTTGGGCCTGGTGAAACACTCCTCCTCCTTCTGGCCCACAAGCAGGGCAATAAAGGTACTTGCCTCAAGGATCCAGCCGTTCTCTCCTCCTTTTACTTGCCAGGATTCCCGAGGCCCGAGATACCGTCCTCCATGCGTTAAAAATGAAAATGCTGTTAAAATGGAGGCGCCATCTCTACCCTCTCAATTCCCTCCTCACCATCGAACGTTGGTTTTTTTGACATGAAATCAGTCTAAAGTGCTGGCAATATTTACCAACAAGCTTAACAAGACAGTGAGGTTATTATAAGGTTTAAACACTGAATAATTAATTGGTCGGCAAACAGTAGTTTACTGTCATGTGTTTGTAGTATCAGTCTGTATGTCCTCATCGCCACATGCTCACATTCTGGTTCTTGCCCCCATCAAAGTGGCACAGCAGGCTGCTTCCATTAGACATACTAGATCCCAGAGAACGAGCACCTCTTGTTCCATCTGTCAGCACCTGCATCCATAGGGATCTGATACTGATGGCCATCATTAGCTGCTGTTTTTTTTTCTACTTCCTTCTTTTGTTGTTGGTCACAAGATCTTCATTCTCTTGCCAGATTCTTAACTAGTTTGCCACACACCGACAGTTGCTAGATTAACAGTGCTTTTGGCCAAGTTTAGCTTATTTTTACATTTGGATTCAACCTTGTTTACAAATAATGCTAAACTTCTTTGGTTATTTGAATATCTGTACTACAGGCTGTACTATATTCCTTATGATAAATATAATTGTTTTGATTTTTTTGTTCAACCACAGGGAAAAATCATGTGGAGTAAATATGATCCTAGCATGTTCTTCTCTGAAGAGAATGTATCGAAAAATCCTGACTGGTGAGCAGAGTACAGTCAAGACAGATTCAGAAAGCTGTACAGAACAGAATCAGGAACAAGCACAACTTGGCTGCAACAAGGAGATCTTGTTTGTATATCTTCATGGCTCTATAGAATTGATTACTAAGAGGTTACAGAGCAGAAAAGGACATTTCATGTCATCTTCTTTGTTACAGTCTCAATTTGACACTCTGGAACCACTAGAGGGGACTGAGAATTACATTGACATTAGTATTGAGAAAAGCATTCCAGAGATAGTGGCTGAGATTGAGAAAGATCTGAGTTGGAATCTTTGATTTTTAACAGGGCAGCAAAATTACTACAAAATACTGGTCGGAAAACATATTACATGTATGTGATAATGGGTCAGTAATTTGTTGTTGCATAGCATAATTACATAGAAACATAGAAAATAGGTTCAGGAGTAGGCCATTTGGCCCTTCGAGCCTGCACCACCATTCAATAAGATCATGGCTGATCATTCACCTCAGTACCCCTTTCCTGCTTTCTCTCCATACCCCTTGATCCCTTTAGCTGTAAGGGCCATATCTAACTCCTTCTTGACTATATCCAACGAACTGGCATCAACAACTCTCTGAGGTAGAGAATTCCACAGGTTAACAACTCGTTGAGTGAAGATGTTTCTCCTCATCTCGGTCCTAAATGGCTTGCCCCTTATCCTTGGACTGTGACCCCTGGTTCTGGACTTCCCCAACATCGGGAACATTCTTCCTACATCTAACCTGTCCAGTCCAGTCAGAATTTTATATATGTTTCCAAGAGATCCCCTCTCATTCTTCTAAACACCAGTGACGACAACCCAATCGATCCAGTCTCTCCTCATATGTCAGCCCTGCCATCCCGGGAATCAGTCTGGTGAACCTTCGCCGCACTCCCTCAATAGCAAGAACGTTCTTCTTCAGATTAGGAGACCACAATTGAACACAATATTCCAGGTGAGGCCTCACTAAGGCCCTGTACAACTGCAGTAAGACCTCCCTGCTCCTATACTCAAATCCCCTAGCTAGGAAGGCCAACATGCCATTTGCCTTCTTCACTGCCTGCTGTACCTGCATGCAAACTTTCAGTGACTGATGTACTATGACACCCAGGTCTTGTTGCACCTCCCCTTTTCCGAATCTGCCGCCATTCAGATAATATTCTGCCTTCATGTTTTTGCCACCAAAGTGGATAACCTCACATTTATCCACATTATATTGCATCTGCCATGCATTTGCCCACTCATCTAACCTGTCCAAGTCACCCTGCATCCTCTTAGCATCCTCCTCACAGTTCATATCGCCACCCAGCTTAGTGTCATCTGCAAATTTGGAGATATTACACTCAATTCCTTCATCTAAATCATTGACATATATTGTAAATAGCTGGGGTCCCAGCACTGAGCCCTACGGCACCCCACTAGTCACTGCCTGCCATTCTGAAAAGGACCAGTTTATCCCGAGTCTCTGCTTCCTGTCTGCCAACCAGTTCTCTATCCACGTCAGTACATTCCATTTGCCTTCCTCATTGTGAGTGGGTAAAAATTTGGCAGGTGGAGTATAATGTGGGGAAATATGAGGTTATCCACTTTGACAGACAAAATAGAAAAGCAAATTACTGTATAATTTAAATGGAGAAAAATTGCAAAATGCTGCAGTAGACGGACCTGGGGGTCCTTGTGCATGTAACAAAGTTAGTATGCAGGTACAGCAAGTAATCAGGAAGGCAAATGGAATGTTGGCCTTTATTGCAAGGGGGATGGAGTATAAAAGCAGGGAAGTCCTGCTGCAATTGTGCAGGGTATTGATGAGGTCACACCTAGAGTACTGTGTATAGTTTTGGTCTCCATATTTAAAGGCAGGATATACTTGCCTTGGAGGATGTTCCAAGAAGGTTCACTAGGTTGATTCCAGAGATGAGGAGGTTGACTTATGAAGATAGGTTGGGCCTATACTCATTGGAGTTCAGAAGAATGAGAGGTGATCTTATCGAAACATACAAAATAATGTGGGGACTCGACAAGGTGGATGCAGAGAGGATGTTTCCACTGATGGAGGAGACGAACTAGAGGGCATCGTTTCAGAATAAAGGATCCGCCCATTTAAAACGGAGTTGAGGAATTTCTTCTGAGGGTCGTAAATCTGTGAAATTCTCTGCCCCAGAGAGCTGTGGACGCTGGGTCATTGAATGTATTTAAGGCGGAGATAGACAGATTTTTGAGCAATAAGGGAATAAAGGATTATGGGGAGCGGGCAGGGAAGTGGAGTGGGGTTCATGATCAGATCAGCCATGATCTTATTAAATGGCGGAGCAAATTCGAGGGGCCAAATGGCCTACTCCTGCTCCTATTTCTTATGTTATTGTAAATAGTTGAGGCCCCAGCACCAATCCCTGTGGCACCCCGCTAGTGACCATTTGCGAACCGGAAAATGACCCATTCATCCTGACTCTCTATTTCCTGTTAGTGAGCCAATCCTTTATCCATGCTAATATATTGCCCCCAACTCCGTGAACTTTTATCCTGTGCAGTAACCTTTTATGTGGCACCTTATCGAATGCCTTCTGGAAATCCAAATACACCACAACCACTGGTTCCTCTTATCCATCCTGCTCGTTACATCCTCAAAGAACTCCAGCAAATTTGTCAAACACGATTTCCCTTTCATAAAACCAGGCTGACTCTGCTTGACTGTATTCTGCTTTTCCAAATTCCCTTCTACTGCTTCCTTAATAATGGACTCCAGCATTTTCCCAATGACATGTAAGGCAAACTGGTCGATAGTTTCCTGCTTTGTCTGCCTCCTTTTTTTTTTTAAATAGGGGTGTTACATTTGCGGTTTTCCAATCCGTTGGGACCTCCCCAGAATCGAGGAAATTTTGATAGATTACAACCAATGCATCCACTATCTCTACAGCCACTTCTTTTAAGACCCTAGGATGCAGGCCGTCAGGTCCAGGGGACATGTCCACTTTTAGTCCCATTATTTTACCACGTACTTTTTCTTTAGTGATAGTGATTGTTTTAACATAGAAAATAGGTGCAGGAATAGGCCATTCGGCCCTTCGAGCCTGCATCACCAATCAATATCATGGCTGATCATTCCTTCAGTACCCCGTTCCTGCTTTCTCTCCATAACCCTTGATCCCTTTAGCAGTAAGGGCCACATCTAACTCCCTCTTGAATATATCCAATGAACTGGCATCAACAACTCTCTGCGATAGGGAATTCCATAGGTTAACAACTCTCTGAGTGAAGAAGTTCCTCCTCATCTCAGTCCTAAATGGCTTACCCCTTATCCTAAGACTATGTCCCCTGGTTCTGGACTTCCCCAACATCAGGAACATTCTTCCTGTATTTAACCTGTCCAGTCCCGTCAGAATTTTATATGTGTCTATGAGATCCACTCTCATCCTTCTAAACTCCAGTGAATACAGACCCAGTCGATCCAGTCTCTCCTCATATGTCAGTCCTGCCATCCCGGAATCAGTCTAGTGAACCTTCGCTGCACTCCCTCAATAGCAAGAACGTCCTTCCTCAGATTAGGAGACCAAAACTGAACATAATATTCCAGGTGGGGCCTCACCAAGGCCCTGTACAACTGCAGTAAGACTTCCCTGCTCCTATACTCAAATCCCCTTGCTATGAAAGCCAACATACCATTTGCCTTCTTCACCGCCTGCTGTACTGCAAGCCAACCTTCAATGACTGATGAATCATGACACCCAGGTCTCGCTGCACTTCCCCTTTTCCTAATCTGCCGCCATTCAGATAATATTCTGCCTTCGTGTTTTTGTCCCCAAAGTGGATAACCTCACATTTATGCACATTATACTGCGTCTGCCATGTATTTGCCCACTCGCCTAACCTGTCCAAATCACCCTGCAGACTCATAGCATCCTCCTCACAGCTCACACCGCCACCCAGTTTAGTGTCATCTGCAAACTTGGAGATATTACACTCAATTCCATCATCCAAATCATTACTATATATTGTAAAGAGCTGGGGTCCCAGCACTGAGCCCTGCGGCACTCCACTAGTCACTGCCTGCCATTCTGAAAAGGACCCGTTAATCCCAAGTCTCTGCTTCCTGTCTGCCAACCAGTTCTCTATCCACGTCAGTACATTACCCCCCAATACCATGTGCTTTAATTTTGCACACCAAGCTCGTGTGGGACCTTGTCAAAAGCTTTTTGAAAGTCCAAATACACCACATCCACTGGTTCTCCCCTGTCCACTCTACTAGTTATATCCTCAAAAAATTCCATAAGATTTGTCAAGCATGATTTCCCCTTCATAAATCCATGCTGACTTGGACCAATCCTATCACTGCTTTCCAAATGTGCTACTATTTCATCCTTAATGATTGATTGATTCCAACATTTTCCCCACGACTGATGTCAGGCTAACCGGTCTATAATTACCCGTTTTCTCTCTCCCTCCTTTTTTAAAAAGTGGTGTTCCATTAGCAACCCTCCAGACCATAGGAACTGATGCAGAGTCTATAAACTGTTGGAAAATTATCACCAATGCATCCACTATTTCTAGGGCCACTTCCTTAAGTACTCTGGGATGTAGACTATCAGACCCTGGGGATTTATCGGCCGTCAATCCCGTCAATTTCCCTCACACAATTTCCCGCCTAATAAGGATATCCTTTAGTTCCTCCTTCTCACTAGACCTTCGGACCCCTAGTACATCGGGAAGGTTATTTGTGTCTTCCTTTGTGAAGACAGAACAAAGTACTTGCTCAATTGGTCTGCCATTTTTTTGTTCCCCATTATAAATTCACCCGAATCCGACTGCAAGGGACCAACATTTGTCTTCACTAATCTTTTTCTCTTCACATATCTATAGAAGCTTTTGCAATCACTTTTTATATTTCCTGCAAGCTTCCTCTCGTACTCTATTTTCCCTCTCTTAACTAAACCCTTTGTCCTCCTCTGCTGTATTCTAAATTTCTCCCAGTCTTCCGGCTTGCTATTTTTTCTGGCTAATTTGTATGCCTCTTCCTTGGATTTAACACTATCCTTAATTTCCCTTATTAGCCACGGTTGAGCCACCTTCCCCGTTTTATTTTTACTCCAGACAGGGATGTACAATTGTTGAAGTTCATCCATGTGATCTTTAAATGTTTACCATTGCCTATCCACCGTCAACCCTTTAAGTATCACTCGCCAGTTTATTCTAGTCAATTCGCGCCTCATACCATCAAAGTTACATTTCCTTAAGTTCAGGACCCTAGTTTCTGAATTAACTTTGTCACTCTCCATCTTAATAAAGAATTCTACCATATTATGGTCACTCTTCCCCAAGGGGCCTCGCAGAACAAGATTGCTAATCAGTCCCTTCTCATTACACATCACCCAGTCTCGGATGGCCAGCTCTCTGGTTGGTTCCTCGACATATTGGTCTGGAAAACCATCCCCAATACACTCCAGGAAATCCTTCTCCACCGCATTGCTACCAGTTACGTTAGCCCAATCAATATGTAGATTACAGTTGCCCATGATTACTGCTGTACCTTTATTGCACACATCCCTTATTTCTTGTTTGATGCTGTCCCCAACCTCACTACTACTATTTGGTGGCCTGTACACAGCTCCCACTAGCGTTTTCTGCCCTTTGGTATTCCGTAGCTCCACCCATACCACATCATCCAAACTAATGTTCTTCCTTACAATTGCATTAATTTCCTCTTTAACCAGCAACGCCACCCGCCTCTTTTTTCTTTCCGTCTATCCTTCCTAAATGCTGAATGCCCCTGGATGTTGAGTTCCCAGCCTTGGTCACCCTGGAGCCATGTCTCTATGATGCCAATCACATCATACCCGTTAACTGCCCGAATACTCCTCGCATTAAGTTCCCCCCCCCCCCTCTAATAGCCCCTTGATTATCTATTATTGGGATGTTTTTAGTGTCTTCTACCATGAAGATCGATACAAATTATTTGTTGAAAGTCTCTGCCATTTCACTGTTCCCCATTATTAATTCCCCAGTCTCATCCTCTAAGAGACCAACGTTTACTTTAGCTGCTCTCTTTTACATACCTGTAGAAGCTCTTACTATCTGTTTTTATATTTCGTGCTAATTTACTCTCATAATCCATCTTCTCTATTATTCTTCCTTACTGCCCCTTTTGCCATAAATGCACTTAACAGCTTCGCCCTGGATCTTGTGCGCAGGCCAAAAAAAACTCTTCCATTACCTGCCTCAGAATACTGATCCATGAAGAATTATTTGGATACACCTTCTCCACCACAAGCTTAACCTGCATTAGGACTTTACTGTCACTGAAAAAGGATGAATGGTAGTCACCAATTGCGAGGAGTTAAGAAGAAAAAACGCCTGGTGAATAGTAATTTCAAGTTCCTGATACAAATCTAATACAAAAATAAATGCTGCTGCACAGATCGGCCAGAATCTGGAAAAGGTTCCGGTAGAGAACCTTTATCAGAATTAGTAGCAGTAGGCTTGTTTAGCTGACATTTCTGCACCGTTGAGCTATCAAAATTAGCTTGCTTAATGTAGGTTAAAGCAGCCATCAGCCCCAGTGAGCTAAATACGAAAATGTGGCCCAACTTCAGTCATAGCACCTCATCAGGCTCAATATGCACAGCCTCCAATGAATAAACAGATGCATACTTGGAAGGAAATGAGTATTTTTAGTGTAATAGGATAATAATAGTGCAGTGGGCTTCTATGTGTGCTGTAAAATTTTATGATTGACAGCTAATTTGAATTTAAGAAAATTTACTTTATCCTCGTCAAATTCCTGGTTCAAAATAGGCTGAAAGTATATCTAGAACATATCAGAAGGCCCAAGTATGTTTGTTCATCCTGTGTTTACAGAAATGTTAAATCATGCTAGAACTATCATGCCTGGGTTTTAGGTTTAAAATTACAATATACTTAAATTTCTGTATCTTCCAGCTCCTGATTTGCATCTTGAGGATAGGTAATACTATAGCATAGGCTGTATGGTAGTATAGTGGTTATGTCACTGGACTAATAATCCAAATGACACTGGTTCAAATCCCATCATGGCAGTTTTTTAAAAAAGCTACCACCAGTAAAAGTGACCATGTAGCCGTAGGAATGTACAAATGAAACTGGTTTACTAATGTCCTTTAGGAAAGGAAACCTGCCGTCCTTATCCAGTCTGGCCTATATGTGACTCTAGTCCCACACCAATGTGGTCGACTCTTAACTGCCCCCTGAAGTGGCTTAGCGCACCACTGAGCCAAGGCCACTGTGGATTGGTAATAAATGCTGGCCTGGCCATCTCACATCCCAAGAATGAATTTTAAAAAATACTTCACGTTCACTCCTTGATGTCAATTTGCCGCATCCCTCCCCCACTCCCATATGCAACCCAATAATTGACCTACGGCCCGAAATGGATATCTTCCCTAAAGCTGGTCTATCTCAGAAAAACCACACCACACTCAACCTCAAAGGAACAGGAGAGAGGGACTGCCAATCAAAAAATAAGATACCCCACAACAGGAAGGCAACACAAGTAAGAGACATTCTTTGATTCACTATGAGCAATCCTCCAAGAGATCAGCATATATAAAAATGTACATCGTGTGCATTTCATTCGTGCCTTTCTATATGCAAATTTTTCATACTTCAAAAACAAAGTATTAAAACCCCAATCATCTGCAATGAACAAAAGGACAATTAACAAATCAAAAGGAGTTAGATGTAGTCCTTACTACTAGAGGGATCAAGGGGTATGGCGAGAAAGCAGGAATGGGGTACTGAAGTTGCATGTTCAGCCATGAACTCATTGAATGGCGGTTCAGGCTCGAATGGCCTACTCCTGCACCTATTTTCTATGTTTCTATGTTTCAAAATATCTATCTGCCGATTGATATCAGCAATTAGTTGGTAATCTGTGAACTGAAGCTTGCAACCATTCCAATCTGCAAAGTTCTCTGACCAAGCAACAATTAAACTGATTAATTTATACCCATTTACTGAACAATTGTACTTTGTGGCCTTAAAGGGACATAGATCCAAATTAGCAGCTGAATAATCTATTGTGCATCATGCGGTTTAACACCCGTCTCCATAAAACAGTATTAATTGGAGTTACCATGGCACAGTGGAGGATCTTGTAGCCTTCTGCCCAATGGAAACAAGGTGGAAATACCCCAAAAATTCTAGGGAAGAACTTACTGCCCTGTTCCTGCTGTCGCTGTGGCCATCCCTATTTTGCTCAGGTCCTCAGAATAGTCGACCCAGGCTGCCAGCTGAGCAAGCGCACTGCTAATTTCGTAATTTATATCAGGGTCCTAGGACATCAACAGGGCTTTGATGCTATTTTAGGACTGAACTGGACAGAGCGTGTGTCATTCACACTCCGCTGAATATCTGCTGGTAGTTCAGTCGAAGAGGGGAGGCGGCACTATATATATATATATATATATATATATATATTCTTGCAGGTGATTGGCTCACATTATATATTCATAAAACTATGAACAGGTAGGGATCATATCAAACAACATAGCAGCAAGCACGAAGAGAAACCTAGCATTAAGTTCAAAAAACTTTGAATGAAAAACGACCATAAAAAAAAGGTAAACCAATTAAATCCAGTACTTTTTGAAAATCTTGCAGCAGTCTTGTTTTTGTTTGCTACTGGAGATAAACTTTGAAGACATTTAGGGCTCGAATTTCGGTTTTCAGCGAAAATGGTAGTTTTATGCCAAAATTACCATTTTCGCTTCGCTATCATTTTTAGGCCCACTTTTCAGCCTTTAATTTGCGCATCGGTAAAAATCATCGTTGCTTGCACCGCGAATTTCGGCAACTTTAGTCCGGAGCCGATAGCACTGCAAGAGGCCTTGGGAGGGGGAAAAACAACAAAAATTGCAAAAAACAAAAAAGATTCACAAAACCCTTACTAAGTCGCTGAAAAAGAATTAATAAAACTGTAACTTAACTTTTTTTTGCAGGTCTTCATACTTACCGCTGCTGGCAGGGCAGGTTCTCTGTATGCTGGGCGCAGAATACAGGTGCCGAGAGAACCAAAAATTTATCACAAACATTAATTGCTATGTTGCATGTCGGCGCTCCTCTCCCTGACAGTACGTGGAAGCGCCGCTGCAAAAAGTTATCCAGAGATTCCACCGACCAGGTTTTCATGTGGAAGGTCAAATCGCGGCAAAAAACCTGGTTGCAAAATTGTCAAAATTCTAGCCCAAAAAGTTTACAAGAAAATCAAACTAATTCAGATATAGCATTTTCTGTTAGAAATGTCCCCAACGATATTTTCTACCAGAGGTTATTAGTAGCCTCAGCCTGGACTTCATACAGATTGCCAGATGCATCAGTCAGTTAAAGACTAAACATAGTACAGCCTAGTTTACAAGATGCACTTCTGCTTGCAAGTTTTAGAAATGATGATTGAAAGCAAGAATGGCCATTCAAAGCATGTGCCAGAATTCCGTTTTACAAGACAGGTTCGACAAGCCAATGTCTATTATGAGGTAATTATGAGAGTTTATTGTATCAAACAAAAGACATGGCAAAACATGAATTCCGAAACCTGCTCAGAGATAATTTTGAAGGCAAAAATGTGTATATTAAATAATAGCTAATATCTGACAACACAGAAAATAGGTGCAGGAGTAGGCCATTCAGCCCTTCGAGCCTGCACCACCATTCAATATGATAATAGCTGATCATGCACTTCAGTACCCCATTCCTACTTTCTCTCCATACCCCTTGATCCTTTTAGCCATAAGGGCCACATCTAACTCCCTCTTGAATATATCCAATGAACTGGCATCAACAACTTTCTGTGAGAGAGAATTCCACAGGTTCACAATTCTCCGAGTGAAGATGTTTCTCCTCATCTCGGTCCGAAATGGCTTACCCCTTATCCTTAAGACTGTGACCCCTGTTTCTGGACTTCCCCAACATCGGGAACATTCTTCCGACATCTAACCTGTCCACTTCCATCAGAATTTTATCTGTTTCTATGAGATCCCCTCTCATTCTTCTAAATTGCAGTGAAGATAAGCCTAATCGATCCAGTCTTTCTTCATTTGTCAGTGCTGCCATCCCGGGAATCAGTCTGATGAATCTTCGCTGCACTCCGTCAATAGCAAGAATGTCCTTCCCTAGATTAGACGACCAAAACTGTGCAATATTCAAGGTGTGGCCTCACCAAGGCCCTGTACAACTGCAGTAAGACCTCCCTGCTCCTATACTCAAATCCTCTCACTATGAAGGCCAACATACCATTTGCCTTCTTCACCGCCTGCTGTACCTGCATGCCAACTTTCAATGACTGATGTACCATGACACCCAGGTCTCGTTGCACCTCCCCTTTTCCCAATCTGTCACCATTCAGATAATATTCTGCCTTCCTGTTTTTGCCACCAAAGTGGATAACCTCACATTTATCTACATTATACTGCATCTGCCATGCATTTGCACACTCACCTAACCTGTCCAAGTCACCCTGCAGCCTCTTAGCATCCTCCTCATAGCTCACACTGCCATCCAGCTTAGTGTCATCTGCAAACTTGGGAGATATTACATTCAGTTCCTTCATCTAAATCATTAATGTATATTGTAAATAGCTGGGGTCCCAGCACTGAACCTTGCGGTACCGCACTAGTCACTGCCTGCCATTCTGAAAAGGACCCGTTTAGTACTACTCTTCGCTTCCTGTCTGCCAACCAGTTCTCTATCCACCTCAATACATTACCCCCAATACCATGTGCTTTAATTTTGCACACTAATCTTTTGTGTGGGACCTTGTCAAAAGCCTTTTGAAAGTCCAAATACACATCCACTGGTTCTCCCTTGTCCACTCTACCAATTACATCCTCAAAAAATTTTAGATTTGTCAAGCATGATTTCCCTTTCATAAATCCATGCTGACTTGGACCAATCCTGTCACTATTTTCCAAATGCGCTGCTGTTACATCTTTAATAACTGATTCCAATATTTTCCCCATTGCCGATGTCTCTCTCCCTACTTTTTTTTTTCAAGTGGGGTTGCATTAGCTACCCTCCAATCCATAGGAACTGATCCAGAATCTATAGAATGTTGGAAAATGACCACCAATGCATCCACTATTTCTAGGGCCACTTCCTTAAATACTCTGGGATTCAGATTATCCGACAACTATCAGCAAGGCATTCGATAAGGTGCCACACAAAAGGTTACTGCAGAAGATAAAGGTACACGGAATCAGAGGAAATGTATTAGCATGGATAGAGAATTGGCTAACTAACAGAAAGCAGTGTCGGGATAAATGGATCCTTTTCAGGTTGGCAATCGGTGGTTAGTGGTATGCCACAGGGATCGGTGCTGGACCACAGCTGTTTACAATATACATAGATGACCTGGAAGAGGGAACAGAGTGTAGTGTAACGAAATTTGCAGATGACACAAAGATTAGTGGGAAAGCGGGTTGTGTATAGGACATAGAGAGGCTGCAAAGAGATTTAGATAGGTTAAGCGAATGGGCTAAGGTTTAGCAGATGGAATACAATGTTGGAAAATGTGAGGTCATCCACCTTGGAAAAGAAAACAGTAAAAGGGAATATTTGAATGGGAAGAAATTACAACATGCTGCGGTGCAGAGGGACCTGGGGGTCCTTGTGCATGAATCCCAAAAAGTTAGTTTGCAGGTGCAGCAGGTAATCAGAAAGGCGAATCGAATGTTGGCCTTCATTGCGAGAGGGATGGAGTACAAAAGCAGGGAGGTCCTGCTGCAACTGTACAGGGTATTGGTGAGGCCGCAGTTTTGCGTGCAGTTTTGGTCACCTTAAGGAAGGGTATACTGGCTTTGGAGGGGGTACAGAGACGATTCACTCGGCTGATTCCGGAGATATGGGGGGGGGGGGTTACCTTATGATAGATTGAGTAGACTGGGTCTTTACTCGTTGGAGTTCAGAAGGATGAGGGGTGATCTTATAGAAACATTTAAAATAATGAAAGGGATAGATAAGATAGAGGCAGAGAGCTTGTTTCCACTGGTCGGGGAGACTAGAACTAGGGGACACAAAATACAGGGGAGCCAATTTAAAACCGAGTTGAGAAGGAATTTCTTCTCCCAAGGAAGCAGTTGAGGCTAACTCATTGAATGTATTCAAATCACAGATAGATAGATTTTTAACTAATAAGGAAATTAAGGGTTATGGGGAGCGGGCGTGTAAGTGGAGCTGAGTCCACGGCCAGATCAGCCATGATCTTGTTGAGTGGCGGAGCAGGCTCGAGAGGCTAGATGGCCTACTCCTGTTCCTAATTCTTATGTTCTATAAGTACCACTGAAGATAGACACACGGATAAGAAAACTGGCGAGTTTAGAAGGACTTAGATCAGATCTTTGTATGTTGTAATGTATTCTAAGTGGTTACAATGGTTGAATTTATTTATGTTTATACGAACAATCATTGTTCTGCGTAGAAAGACAGTAACAAAGTCTACTGGAAGGAAAACGCCATTGTACAAGTTTGTAGGGCAGCTATGAAAAGGCCTGTGTCCAAACATTTGAGTCTATTTTGATAGCACTAAATATTGTTGAAGATGATAGTAAAGAGTTCATTTTTGCCCATCATCCCTTGTGTCTCTTAAATCACTCTGCCTTCCACCCCATCACAGACCCTCCATTTTGTTCTTTCCTCCCCTCCCTCTTTCAGTACCCCAGCGTTTCCTTAAGAATCTGTTCCATCTCAAACCTTTCCAGTTCTGACGAAGGGTCACAGATCCGAAACGTTAGCTCTGTTTCTCTCCACAGATGCTGCCTGACCTGCTGAGATTTCCAGCATTTTCTGTTTTTATTTCAGATTCCAGCATCTGCAGTATTTTGCTTTTGTAGTATTAAAGAGATTACATGCAGAGAATTACTTATTTTCAGAAATGTGGTATGCGAGAGAATAAATGTTACCTGCTGTTAAGAAAACTACTACTTATTTTCTATCCATGAATCAAATTAGAAAAGTATTTACTTCATTCTCTGAGGAAATCTTTTAAAAAGTTCTTTCCATCAATGGAGATACGCTCTCCCACTTTGGCAACACAGGAAGGATCCCTTGGAACTCCATAATCTGCAAGCCAGCCCATAGGAAATCTGGTAATAAATAAAAATGCAAAAGTCTTGCATCTAGCGTGTCTCTCACACTCCAGATATAACAAGCCAAAAGTCATATTTTGTTAGACAGACAATTTAAAAAAATGTTTTATTAAGTCAGTGATTATCTGGAGTTTAAAATGCACAAGGTACAAATGTTCCCCGAGTGACCTCAGTTTATTAGCAACAATTACCTTGATTTACCTACAAGACTTCGAAAGGAATAGTCAGGTTAGCAGCCAAATATTACAACTGGAGGTGGTCATTCATTCCAATATACTTGTGCCAGTGCCAATTCTAAATTGGAGCTATCTACCCCAATCCACAGATAATCAACATGTTTATTTCTATCTTGAGTGTCAGGACATCAATTTTCAATAGCTACTTAAGCAAATCCATGGTAGCTATAGGATTACTTGACCATAAATCTTTTACAGGAACAGTTAGATGATTCAATACATTGCTTTTTTTTTTAAATAAAAAAAAGAACACAATTTATTTTTAATTCAATTTTAATGATCTGCGCACATAAGTAATTACTACTGATAAAAACTGACGGGTTAAATATTTTGTACAAGGCAGTTCAGAGAAATAATTAGATTAATATCACAAGTGACACTTTAAAAAGAAAAAAATGACATCCCAAATGATAATGCACATACAGTATGCTATGAGTCTACTGGCCAAAGCCAATCTGCTGTAGTTGAAAGCACACTGTTTAGAATAAGGTGCTCATTAAAGCTGCACAAAGATTTGAAGTCATCCAGTATTAGGAAGCTCAAAACCACTGCAATTGCATTCAACAAGACTAGGAAGGTACCGAATAATTTTCAGTGAAATAATATGTAATGCAGTACATTTCTATGCATTTCATTTTGCATTTAAAGCAAAGTAATAAATATTAGATTCAGTGGTATTCTGCATTTAGTCTTTTGGATGCTATTTGCCATAATGCATGCTTCGTTCACAATACGCAATGGGTTGTCAGACACTGTAGCTTTAATCAGTTTCTTCTGCATCTCTTGCAAGACTTTGTTCTATACAAATTGCTATCAAGAGGCTACTGGTTAAACAGCAAGACTTGAGATTTAAACAGATTTTCAGGTCAGACCAAAGAAAACTTCACATGACTTGAAATGCTCAACTAAGTTTTTAAAAATTACAAACGCAACAAAGGAAGAAAATTTGTATGCATGCAACCAACATCTTGGCCTGACTCAAAAAGCATCAAATCCCAAGGCTCATGTACTGTACAAATGCCTCAGTGCACTCACTTATTATAATGCATCAATTATCTCAGTCTCCGACTACAAGACCCAATCTCAAAAGTCAAGCTGAAAAGAGCATTTTTTAAAAAGATTTAACCGCTGTTATATCAAAAATAAATTACAATTTCTTTGCAAGCTGCAGAAAGGTTGCTAAGATGGTTGAGAACCCAGTAGCCTTTCAATGGCTGCATTGACATCTCCACCTGTTGCTATTAGGGCTTGAAGGTTGGCTTCACGGTTCAGAAATCCCATTGCACTGAGCTGATCAAGTTGCTGCTGAAACTGTACTTCAGGATTCGGAGTCAAAGTCTGCTCAGCAGCGACATGTAAAGGCAACAAATGGGAAAAAAGAATGTCACCAGGTGTTCTCTATCAACAATAAATAGAAAAGTATTTCACAGATCTTCAAGTGGCCATTTTCATATGTAAGCCTCAACAATGAGTGTTGACAGACTATTTTATGATGGAGTATATCACAATCAAGGTAAGCTGGTTCTCAGCCACCCAATGTCCATGCATGCAATTTCCTGCGACTAGTTAAGGTGTTAGCCGTAGCTCAGTGGTAACAAACACTCGCATCAGAGTCCACTCCAGAAACTTGAGCACGAAAGGCTGACACTCCAGTGTGTAAGAATATTGATATGTTTTTACATTACTTTTGTTTCTAATAAAGACAAAACAGTAATGTAGACAGAATTAGTTTAAATCATATTCTTAAAGCTTGTCTTTTCCCCTCAGTGATGCTGATAAGATGGGCTTTTCATTGCAGCAGGGAGTTAGTGTAAGGGCAGGTAATATAAAAAGGTAATGTGTTGCTATGAGAAGATCAAAAGATTATTTACAACAAAGCCATGGCTTGGGAAAGATAATGGAAGGAAGTAAGTATGGTGTGGAAAGGGCACAGGGCTTCTCATTAGAGCAACTGAGTGGTCATAAAGCAATAGATAAGGTTGCATCCAGTGGGAAAAAAAGACAGTTGCTGCCTCCGAGACCCTATGGCATGAACAGGCTTGGAGAAGCCATCTTCATGGGTCCTCATTAAATCCATGCACAGCAAATTTTAGATGTGGGGCTAATGTGCACTACTTTGCATGTTGTTTAGGCTGTTTAAGATGAATGTTTTGTCAATAATAAATGAAGCAAATGATCAAACATATTGCTGTCTCTAGTTGCTGCCCGTCTCTGAGGAAGGACGTTCTTGCTATTGAGGGAGTGCAGCGAAGGTTCACCAGACCAATTCCAGGGGTGGCTGGACTGACATATGAGGAGAGACTGGATCGACTAGGCCTTTATACACTGGAGTTTAGAAGGATGAGGGGATCTCATAGAAACGTATAAGATTCTGACGGGACGGGACAGGTTAGATGCAGGAAGAATGTTCCTGATGTTGGGGAAGTACAGAACCAGGGGACACAGTCTTAGGATAAGGGGTAGGCCATTTAGGACTGAGATGAGGAGAAACTTTTTCACTCTAGAGAGTTGTTAAGCTGTGGAATTCCCTGCCAGAGAATTGTTGATGCCAGATCATTGGATATATTCAAGAGGGAGTTAGATATGGCCCTTACGGCTAAAGGGATCAAGGGGTATGGAGAGAAGGCAGGATAGGGGTACTGAGGTGAATGATCAGCCATGATCTTATTGAATGGTGCAGCTTCGAAGGGCCGAATGGCATACTCCTGCATCTATTTTCTATGTTTCTAATTTATGCAACACAGTGCAGTACTGAGGAAGTGTTACACTATCGGAGGTGCCATCTTTCTAACGAGATGTTAAATCGAGGCCCCATCTGCCCTTTCAGGTGGATGTAAATGATCCCATGGCATTATTTTGAAGCAGAACAGGCGAGTTCTCCGTGACCTCCCCAATACTTATCTTTCAACCAACATCACTAAAACAGATTATCTGGTCATTATCACAGTGCTGTTCCATATAATCATAGAATCTTAACAGCACAGAAGGAAGCCATCCGGAGCTCATTATGCCCGTGCTAGCTATTTGAAAGAGCTACAGGTGTGATGTCCGAAATCTGGAAACCTCGAGACTGATGCCGTTCTGGATATTTCCAGATTTCGGAATGTCTTTGCCTGGGCTGAGGTGGGTAGGGGAGGGGCCGGGGGGGGGTCGGGCTGCCGAGCGGCCGAGGTTGCGGGGGGGGGGGGGAAGGAGAGAGGGTGGGGCGGCCGAGGTAGGAGGTGGAGGGAGGTCGGCCAGCCGAGGGAGTCTGGATTTCGGAACATTTTACAGTTTCCGGACAATCCCGCCACGGATCGACCTGGTGTCCGGAATCTGGAACATTCCAAATTTTGGAATTTTAGATTTCGGACACTCAACCTGTATCACATTAGTCCCACTCTGGTTTTTCCCCATAGCCCTGCAATTTTGTCCCTTCAAGGATTTATCCAATTCCCTTTTGAAAGTTACTATTTAATCTGTTTCTAGCACCCGTTCAGGCAATGCATTCCAGATCATAACGCGCTGCGTAAAAAAAGACTCCTCATTTAACCTCTGGCTCTTTTGTCAATTACTTTATCGATCCTTCTGCCACTGGAAACAGGTTCTTCTTATTTACTCTATCAAAACACTGCATGATTTTGAACGCCTCGAGTAAATCTTCCCTTAACCGTCTCTGCTCTAAGGAAAACAGTCCCAGCTTCTCCAGTCTCTCCACGTAACTGGAGTCCCTCATCCAGAGTACCATTCTAGTAAATCTCCTCTGCACCCTCTCCAAAGCCTTGGCATACTTTCTAAAGTGTGGTGCCCAGAATTGGATACAATGCTCTAGCTGAGGCCTAACCAGTGATTTATAAAGGTTTAACATAACTTCTTGCTTTTTGTACTCTTATGGTTCTATTTATAAAGCCAAGGATCCCGTATGCCTCTAACAGCCTTTTCAACTTCAAAGATATCTGTACGTATACTCCAGGTCTCTGTCCTTGCACCCCCTTGAAAATTGTACCATTTTGTTTATATTGCCTCTTCTCATTCTTCCAAAATGTATCACTTCACACTTCTGTTAAACTTTCATCTATCATGTACAAAAGCAAAATACTGCAAATGCTGGAATCTGAAATAAAAACAGAAAATGCTGGAAATCTTAGGTGGTCAGGCAGCATCTGTGGAGAGGAAGCAGAGTTAACGTATTCATCTATCATGTGTCTGCCCAATTCACCAATCTGTCTATGTCTTCCTGAATTATCCTTCTGCTATTATCCTCGCTGTTTACTACTATTCCGAGTTTTGTGTCATTTTCAAATTTTGAAATTATGTCTTGTATATCCAAATCCAGGTCATTAATACATATTAAAAAGAGCAATGGTCCTAATACTGACCCCTGGGGGACACCACTGTATACTTCCCTCCAATCTGTAAAACAACCATCCACTACTACTACTGCTGCTGCTTTCTGTCCCTTCGTCAATTTTATGTCCATGCTGCCACTGCTCTTTAATCCCTTGGGCTTCAACTTTGCTAAAAAGTCTATTATGTGGTACTGTTATCAAACATCTTTTGAAAGTCCACTGCCTTACCCTCTCCGTTTCTTCATCAAAAAACTCAATCAACTTAGTCAAACACAATTTGCCTTTAACAAATCCGTGTTGGCTGTCATTGATTAACTCATGTTCCAATGTGACAATTAATTTAATCCCTGATTATCTCAAAGTTTCCCCACCACTGACTTTAGGGCGACTGGCCTGTAATTACCTGGTTTATCCCTCTCCCCCTTTTTTTTTGAACAGAGGTGTAACATTTTCAATCCTCTTGCACCAGTCCCATTTCTAAGAAGGATTGGAAGATTGTGGCCAGTGCCTCTGCAATATTCACTCTTCCTTCAGCAACCTAAGATGTATCCCATCTCTTTTCTACTTTAAAGATGGTCAACCTTTTTAGTACCTGCTCTTCATTTTTATCCTATCCAATTTCTCTGCTACCTCCTCTCCTCCTTTACTGTGAAATTGTCAGCACTCTCTTTAATGAATACAAATGCAAAGTACTCATTCAGTACCTCAGCCATGCCCTCTGCCTCCACAAGATCTCCTTTATGGTCCCTAATCAGCCCCACCCATTCTTTGACAATTTTTACTATTCATAGGTTTATAAAAAAGATGTGTGCTCCCTTTGGTGTTACCCACTAATCTATTCTCATACAGTTTCTTTGCCCTCTTATTTCCTTTATCAGTTCTCTTCGGCACTTTCTGTATTCAGCTTGGTTCTTTACTGCATTATGAACTTGACATTTATCATAAGCCTCCTTTTAATCTCTACATCTTTAGTCAGCCAGGGAGCTCTAGCTTTGGATGCCCTTCCTTTCCCCCTCGTGGAAATGTGTCCAGACGGTAGTTGAACTATCCCCTCTGTGACGGCCTCCCATTGCTCATTTACTGTTTTACTTGCCAATCTTTGATTCCAATCCACCTGGACCAGATCTCTTTTCAACTAACTGAAATTAGCCCTCCTTCAGTTGAATATTTTTTAATTTGATTGTTTCTTGTCCTTTTCCATAACTACTCTAAACCTACTGATATTGTGGTCACTGTTTCCCAAACGCTGTCCCACTGAAACATGCAAGGTTTGTGGGATATAAACAAAAAATAGCTGGAAATACTCAGGTCAGGCAGCATCTGAGGAGAAACAGAGTTAACAATTTAGATTGGTGACCTTTCGTCAGAACTGGGACGATCACTGACCTGAAATGTTAGCCGTGTTTCTCCACAGATGCTGCCTGACCTGCTGAGTATTTCCAGCAATTTCTGTTTAAACTTCAAATTTCCAACATCCACAGTATTTAAGGTGTGTGGGAACTTTGCTGTGTGCAAATTGGCTGCTGCAGTTTCTACAACAGTGACTATATTTCAAAAGTACTTCACTGGTTGTAAAGTGCCTTGGAATGTCCCGATGTCATGAAAGGTACTGTAGAAATGTAAGTCATTCTTTTTCATAAAGTGATGAGGTCTGGCTGACTTTTCCCTCTTTACAGCAAAAACTAGTCTATCCTGCTTATACCAAGGATATATTGGTTCATAGAGGTCTTCCCACTACTGCTAAGATCAGCTAACTCAAACCAAGAATCTCCCTGGCTCTGTGGCAATGACCGTGTGTGTTAGATTGTAATAATATAAATTAATCTACAAGATTTAAGATGGGGTATGATTTATTTTTACTGTTGGAATGCATGTAGTTTCTAATATGTAATGTAAATTAATGTGCTTTAGTGGTACCTTAAAATGGTGCTTATTTTTTAATCTTATGGAGCAAAGTATGATGGGGTACACTGTTTCATCCCCAAAATTGCCCGTGCTGATCTCAATTAAGCTGCTGCGGGGAAGCCTCAAATAATGACCAAGCATTTCCCAACTCTTAGGATTTCAACCTAGAAATCCAGTGAATTTCCAAGATCTCAGGGTAATTACAAAATTACAATTAAGATGTGACTATTTTATGAACACCTGGATTTCATTTCAACACAACTACCCTCCCTCAGGAGACGACAAGAGTCTGCTGCCAGTCATGTTACATCAGAATTACTGACATACGGTATTTTCACCTAATTTCTTACTACCTGTGAGTTTGCTCCAGCCAATGCCTGTAACATCTGTTGCACAAAATGCTGTTGTCCACCATCAGTTCCCACTGTTCCACCAGCTCCGGCAGTATTCTCAGTTGTGCTGGGAGCAACAGTGCCGATTCCTCCAATACCACCGCCATATCTTTAAAAGGAGAAAGATGAAACAGAATATTTTGAACAAAACTGCCAACAACAGAGAACAAGTGAGATATTAACAGTCAATTCACAGTAGTGTAGAAGATTTCCAAGCTTCCTAGAATTCTGGGCCACCTTGAGCTAATATTTGCAGCGAGCACAATCAAACTCTTCAGCAAAAGAATATAAACTCTGAACATTTTATATATTAAACAGATTAAGGAAAGTGTAATAGCAGCAATTAAATCACATCAAATCACTGAATCAAACTAAGCTTTAACAAGAGTGCAAGCCAAGTGTTCTTGCAAAAATAGTAGCAAGGACTGTCTTGCAACAGGATCAGCAGAAAGATATTCTTGCAGACACATTAACAGCAAGCTATTCAAAGCTCATATTAAAGTCCTCCAAAGCAGCACAACTATGTCTAAAGGTGCAGGGCACTTTATGCCGAGGAAGTGAACCTTGGTGTATTTTTGCTCTTTATTACAATTCATGCCAAATGATCCTATTTGTCAAGTTATGCAAGTCAACTATTCTTAAACCAGGGAGAAGCTGCAGGGCCATTTTCTGTCTTAAAAAAAATTGTAATAACTGCAAAACAATAGGTAGAAGGACATTGGACTGGTTCAATTCTGCAGTTGTGGTGGGAGAATTCTGAAGAAACTAGGGGTATTGATTACTAAACTGAATGTCTGTTCATCACACAATACTTAAATTCAATCCTTATTCACCCCCAGTAACCAGTGCTCTTGCCGCATGCATTAAAGATATCTGGCTTTCCATTTGGTACCGGTAGAAACACACGAGGGAGAAAGGAATAGAAGGATATGTTAATGGGGTTAGATGAAGAAGGGTGGGAGGAGGCTCGTGGAACAGAAACATTAGCATGGACCTGTTGGGTTGAATGGCCTGTTTCTGTGCTGTAAGTACCATGTACTATGTAAAGAAGTGACAGTATGTTTAGGCCCTAACGTCCATTTTGTTTATTCATGGAGCAGCGCATAATTACTGTTTCAGAATAAAACTCTTACCCTGGCAGAAGCCCTGGGGCCTCGGTAGATAATGTCTGCAGGCCTTGCTGAATCTGTAACAAAGCCTGCATGGCTCTTGGGTTTGACATTGCAGACAACGTTTCAGGGTTCTGCATCTGGAATGACAAGAACATGGTACTTTGTTTAATATTGAAAACTTTGAGTTTCACCCATTTGCTACAGCCTGTATTTTCAAAAACTGCAGCACTCTTTGCAGCATAGCAACAGGACAACAACAAACAACTTGTATTTATATAGCGCCTTTAACATAATGAAACATCCCAATGTGCATCCGCAGGAGCATTATGAGAAAAAAAAATTGACACCGAGCCGCATAAGGAGAAAAGTTAGGGCAGCTGCCCAAAATCTTTATCAAAGAGGTAGGTTTTAAGGAGCGTCTTGAAGGAGGAAAGAGAGGCAGGCGGAGAGGTTTAGGCAGGGAATTCCAGCGCTTAGGGCCTCCAGGCAACAGAAGGCACAGCCACCGATGATTGAGCGATTATAATCAGGGATGCTCAAGAGGACAGAATTAGAGGAGTACAGACATCTCACGAAGGGGGCTGTGGGGCTGGAGATGACAGAGATGGGGGGAGGCATGGCCATGGAGGGATTTGAAAACAAGGATGAGATTTTTGAAATCAAGGCATTGTTTCAACCAGGAGCCAATGCAGGCCAGCGAGCACCTCTAGTTTACGTAGTGTAGAATGTGGGAGACCAGCCAGGAGTACATTGGATAGACAAGTCCAGAGGTAACAAAGGCATGGATGAGGCAAGGGCGGAGGTGGAAATAGGTAGTCTTCGTTGTGCCGCGGATATGTGGTCGAAAGCTCATTTCAGGGTCAAATATGATGCCAAGGTTGCGAACATTCTGGTTCATCGAAATATTGAGTCAGGACTGGTGCTAGAATGCACTATACAATTAGCAGCTATATTTCTCCACACTAGCAGCTCAGGATCTGTAGCATTCTATCAGAGCTCAAGTCAACCGCTTCCTCGCCAGAGAAGGATAAAGAAAGTGCAAGTCACCACCATCATCATCATCATCAGAGGCAGTCCCTTGGAATCGAAGGTGACTTGCTTCCACTCTTAACGTGAGTTCTTAGGTGGCTGTACAGTCCAATACGAGAACCACAGTCTCTGTCACAGGTGGGACAGATAGTCGTTGAGGGAAAGGGTGGGTGGGACAGGTTTGCCGCACACTCCTTCAGCTGCCTGCGCTCGATTTCTGCATGCCCTCGGCATCGAGACTCGAGGAGCTCAGCGCACTCCCAGATGCACTTCCTCCACTTAGGGCGGTCTTTGGCTAGGAACTCCCAGGTGTCCGTGGGGATGTTGCACTTTATCAGGGAGGCTTTGAGGGAGTCCTTGTAACGTTTCCGCTGCCCACCTTTGGCTCGTTTGCCGTGAAGGAGTTCCGAGTAGAGTGCTTGCTTTGGGAGTCTCGTGTCTGGCATGCGAACTATGTGGCCTGCCCAGCGGAACTGATCATATAGATCACCATAGATCCCTTCCATATTGCACCAAGGCACTGGAACGTGCAAGAAGAAAATTGAAAGGAGGAAGCACCAGAATGAGGAAAAACATTTTCAGGGCTACAGGGAAAGGGCGGTGGAGTGGGACAAAATGAAGTGCTCTTGCAGAGAGCCGGCACGGGCTCAATGGGCCAAATGGCCTTCTGTACTGTTACCATTCTATGATTCGAGGTGAAATTTGGGTTTCACTGAGAAACAGACCAGGCTAGAGGCCTGGAGATGGAAAATGACAGAACTTGGATTCAAGGAGATGCCACAATGTCTTGAGAAGTACAGCATAAAGCAAGAAGGAGGCGTAGTGAGTTAAATTTTGGGCTTCGGGGAGGGAGCAAGGGGGGATCGAGGGGGGGAGGAGGGAAATCGGGAGGGAAGGAGAGGGGGGGGAGGAATCGGGAGGGGGGGAGGAATCGGGAGGGAAGGAGAGATGGGGGGGGAGGAATCGGGAGGGAAGGAGAGATGGGGGGGGAATCGGGAGGGGGGGAGGAATCGGGAGGGAAGGAGAGGGGGGGGGGAATCGGGAGGGAAGGAGAGATGGGGGGGGGAGATTGGGAGGGAAGGAGAGGGGGGGAGGATCGGGAGGGAAGGAGAGGGGGGGGGGGAGATTGGGAGGGAAAGGGGGGGGAGGAATCGGGAGGGAAGGAGAGGGGGGGGGGGAAGATCGGGAGGGAAGGAGAGGGGGGGAGGATCGGGAGGGAAGGAGAGGGGGGGGGGAGATTGGGAGGGAAAGAGGGGGGGGAGGAATCGGGAGGGAAGGAGAGGGGGGGGGGGAAGATCGGGAGGGAAGGAGAGGGGGGGAGGATCGGGAGGGAAGGAGAGAGGGGGGGGATCGGGAGGGAAGAAGAGAGGGGGGGAATCGGAGAGAAGGGGGGGAATCGGAGGGAAGGAGATGGGGCGGGAAATCGGGAGGGAAGGAGAGAGGGGGGTATAGGGAGGGGGGGAGAAAGAGAGGCGATCGGAGGGCAGGAGAGTGAGGGGATCGGAGGGCAGGAGAGAGGATCGGTGGGGAACTAGAGTGTACAGAGAGCACAGTGGGGATGGTGGAAAAACATGATCCAGGGTTAAAGGGGAGCTGAGAGCAAGAACCTGATCCAGAATCCGGAAGTCTATGACACCGTCACTAATAATTTCATACCCAATAAACTTGTTAACAATCCATGAGCCACGCACAATGCCCCATCTATGGTGGTGGGGGGGTGGGGGGGGGGGGAAGAGAGAGAGAGAGAAAAGAAAGGTCAGGAACTTGCTGACAGGAAAAGGTCAGGAACCTGTGGGGGTGGGTGAGGAAATGTCAGAGACTTGCTGGGAGAAGGTCAGAAACCTGGGCTGTGGGGAGGCGGTCTGGAATTTGGGTGGTAAGGAGGTGGAAGAAGGTCTTAAGTCGTGAGAGTGAGTCCTGTCTGTTCCAAGTGAGCTCTGTTCTGTCTGGAAATGGCAGTCAGAATGGCTCAAATTACACTTTGCGAAGAGAAACTGCTGGGCGTGTCCTATCCTCCAAAGGGACCAATCAGCAATCAAGACTGGTCATCAAGGGGGCCCAATCAGAGCTTGAGGTGTTGCAAATTAACACGTCCTAATATAAACACCAAAAATGCAAATAGCAAATAGATTTAATCCCGAAACACGAGCAAAGATTAATTCATACTGTTGTGGAGTACCTCCAGATCTCGAATGTGGCGGTGCCATAATAGATAATTTTACTCAGGAACATTCACACAACATATTTTGTGTCTACACAGCTGTTTATTCACAAAGAGAAACAGTTTAACACCTCCCAACTGCTATCAACAATCACTTGCAAAGTTCAGCATGAATGGAGCAAGCAATTCTCCATACAAGGAAGTAGATGCAAGACAGAAACAAACTCACTTACCTGCTGCAGAAAGTTAGGAATCTGTTGCCTCATTTGATCTTGCAGCTGAGGGTTTCCTGCAAACAGTGGATTGTTCAGCATGATCTGCAACATACAAAATCGGCCTTAGTTCATTTGTTTGAAAGAAAAGCTGGTAATTTGTTTGATATTCCTGTTATAATGGAACTTTGTTGGCACAAATCTCTCATTTGACCAAATTATTTTCACCTGACTAGCCCCAATAAATAGACTGTGGGGAAGTTCAAATCTCAACATGAATTGGGGAAGGAATCACTTCATCAATTTTGATTGCAGTTGTAATAAAACATTTTCAATAAATTTTCAGTTCCAAGAGTTTAACAAATATATTACCTTACAAAACTGCAGAAATATAAATAAATTATTCAGCTTTGGAAGTGGCATTTCCCTTTTCAGATGAAGTTACCCATCATATACCATCATCATCATCATCATAGGCGGTCCCTCAGACGAGAATGACTTGCTTCCACGAGTTCACAGGTGTTTCAATGAAGGATCTGATGTTCCAGTCCTATACTCCAATTGAGGGGGTGGTAGATGCCTGTGCGTGAATTTTTTTTTAACGTGTGGTGATCGTTGCACACCAGCCACCACACAGGCTTGACAGAGCTAGGCCTTTATCCAGTGGCAAGGGTTAACTAGCACGACTGGAGACCTGCTCTGCTACATGGACCTAGCGTGCACACATATCGCAGTGTGGGCTGGCCTGTGCTGCCCCGGGCCCTCTGCTCTTCTGGGCCCAGTACCCTCATCTGTCGCACCTCCGCCACGATCTCTCGCCGCATCTCCGCCATAAACATTCACCGCATCTCGCCACAAACATTCGCCGCTCATACGCGCCGACCTTCACACTCCTCTGTACCTGGGCACTGCCGATGTTCCTGCCCACGCTCCAAAACAGCGACCAGGGTTTTGATGACGTCACCCAGTCACCCATCTCAAAATCGTCGCTCACTTGGAGCAGCTCGCGCTGGGAGGTTGAAGTGGTATGCCGTTCCAGCTCTTTTATAGCCCAACCTGCGGAGCTGTTCTCTTGCAGGTCATAGAAACATAGAAAATAGGTGAAGGAGCAGGCCATTCGGCCCTTCAAGCCTGCATCGCCAATCAATATGATCATGGCTGATCATGCAACTTCAGTACCCCACTCTCGCCTTCTCTCCAGACCCCCTTAGCCGTAAGGGCCATATCTAACTCGCTCTTGAATATATCCAACGAACTGGACTCGAGAACTTTGTGATAGAGAATTCCACAGGTTCACCACTCTGGGTGAAAAGATTTCTCCTCAACTCGGTCCTGTATGGCTTACCCCTTATCCTTAGACTGTGACCATGGTTCTGGACTTCCCCGTCGGGAACATTCTTCCTGCACCTAACCTGTCCAGTCCCGTCATAATTTTATATGTTTGTATGAGATCCCCTCTCATTCTTCTAAATTCCAGTGAGTATAAGCCTAGCCGATCCAGTCTTTCTTCATATGTCAGTCCTGCCATCCCAGGAATTAGTCTGCACTCCCTCAATAGCAAGCATGTCCTTCCTCAGATTAGAAGACCAAAACTGCACACAATACTCAAGGTGTCGTCTCACCAAGGCCCTATACAACTGCAGTAAGATCTCCCTGCTCCTATACCCAAATCTTCTCGCTATGAAGGCCAGCATGCCATTTGCTTTCTTTACTGCCTGCTGTACCTGCATGCCGACCTTCAGTGACTGATGTACCATGACACCCAGGTCTCGTTTCACCTCCCCTTTTATTAATCTGTCACCATTCAGATAATAATCTGCCTTCCTGTTTTTGCCACCAAAGTGGATAACCTCACATTTATCCACATTATACTGCATCTGCCATGCATTTGCCCATTCACCTAACCTGTCCAAGTCACCCTGGAGCCTCTTAGCATCCTCCTCACAGCTCAGACTGCACCCAGCTTAATGTCATCTGCAAACTTGGAGATATTACATTCAATTCCTTCATCCAAATCATTAATGTATATTGTAAATAGTTGGGGTCCCAGCACTGAACCTTGCGACACCCCACTAGTCACTGCCTGCCAATCTGAAAAGGACCCGTTTATTCCACTCTGTCTGCCAACCAGTTCTCTATCCACGTCACTACATTACCCCCAATACCATGTGCCTTAATTTTGCACACTAATCTCGTGTGGGACCTTGTCAAAAGCCTTTTGAAAGTCCAAATACACCACATCCACTGGTTCTCCCTTATCCACTCTACTAGTTATATCCTCAAAAAATTCTAGAAGATTTGACAAGCATGATTTCCCTTTCATAAATATATGCTGACTTGGACCGATCCTGTCACTGCTTTCCAAATGCGCTGCTATTACATCTTTAAATTCCAGCATTTTCCCCACCACCGATATCAGACTAACCCGTCTATAATTCCCTATTTTCTCTCTCCCTCCTTTTTTTAAAAAGTGGGGTTACATTAGCTACCCTCCAATCCATAGGAACTGATCCAGAGTCCATGGAATGTTGGAAAATGATCACCAATGCATCTACTATTTCTAGGACCACTTCCTTAAGTACTCTGGGATGCAGACGATCAGGCCCTGGGGATTTATCGGCCTTCAGTCCCATCAGTTTCCCTAACACAATTTCCTAACTAATAAGGATTTCCCTCAGTTCCTCCTTCTCGCTAGACCCTCGGTCCCCTAGTATTTTTGGGAGGTTATTCGTGTCTTCCTTAGTGAAGACAGAACCAAAGTATTTGTTCAATTGGTCTGCCATTTCCTTGTTCCCCATTATGAATTCACCCGATTCTGATTTCAAGGGACCTTCATTAGTCTTCACTAATCTTTTTCTCTTCACATATCTATAGAAGCTTTTGCGGTCAGTTTTTAAGTTCCCTGCAAGCTCACTCTCATACTCTATTTTCCCCTCCTAATTAAACCCTTAGTCCTCCTCTGCTGAATTCTAAATTTCTCCCAGTCCTCAGGTTTGCTGCTTTTTCTGGCCAATTTATATGCTTTTTCCTTGGATTTAACACCATCCCTTGTTAGCCACGGTTGAGCCACCTTTCCTGTTTCATTTTTATGCCAAACAGGGATGTACAATAGTTGTAATTCATCCATGTGATCTTTAAATGTCTGCCATTGCTTATCCACCATCAATCCTTTAAGTATCATTCGCCAGTATATCTTAGCCAAATCACACCTTATACCATCGAAGTTTCCTTTCTTTAAGTTCAGGACCCTAATCTCTGAATTAACTGTGTCGCTCTCCAGCTTAATGAAGAATTCTACCATATTATGGTCACTCTTCCCCAAGGGGCCATGCACGACCAGCTTGCTAATTAATCCTCTCGTTACACAAGACCCAGTCTCGGATGGCCTGCTCGCTAGTTGGTTCTTCGACATATTGGTCTAGAAAACCATCCCTTATACACTCCAGGAAATCCTCCTCCACAGTATTGCTACCAGTTTGGTTAGCCCAATCAATATGTAGTTAAAGTCACCCATGATAACTGCTGTACCCTTATTGCATGCATCCCTAATTTCCTGTTTAATGCCATCCCCAACCTCCCTACAACTGTTTGGTGGTCTGTACACAACTCCCACTAACGTTTTCTGCCCTTTGGTGTTTCGCAGCTCTACCCATACAGATTCCACATCATCCAAGCTAATGTCCTTTCTTACTATTGCTTTAATCTCCTCTTTAACCAGTAACGCTGCCCCGCCTCCTTTTGCTTCCTGTCTATCCTTCCTGAATATTGAATACCCCTGGATGTTGCGTTCCCCTGGAGCCATGTCTCTAATCCCAATTACATCATACCCATTAACAGCTATCTGCGCAGTTAATTCATCCACCTTATTACGAATGCTCCTCGCATTGAGACACAGAGCCTTCAGGCTTGTTTTTTTTTTTAAAAACACTCTTTGTCCTTTTAGAATTATGTTGTAATGTGGCCCTTTTTGATTTTTGTCCTTGATTTCTCTGCCCTCCACTCTTGCTCTTCTCCATCCTACCTTTTGCCTCTGCCTCCCTGCATAGATTCCCATCCCACTGCCATATTAATTTAACCTGTCCCCAACAGCACCAGCAAACACTTCCCCTAGGACATTGGTTCCGGTGCTGCCCAGGTGCAGACCGTCTGGTTTGTACTGGTCCCACCTCCCCCAGAACCGGTTCCAATGCCCCAGGAATTTGAATCCCTCCTCCTTGCACCATTCCTCAAGCCATGTATTCATCTGAACTATCCTGCAATTCCTACTCTGACTAGCACGTGGCACTAGTAGCAATCCTGAGATTACTACCTTTGAGGTCCTACTTTTTAATTTAATTCCTAACTCCCCAAGTTCAGCTTGTAGGATCTCATCCCATTTTTTACCTATATCGTTGGTACCTATATGCACCGCGACAGCTGACTGTTCACCCTCCCCCTCCAGAATGCGCTGCAGCCGCTCCGAGACATTCTTGACCCTTGCACCAGGGTGGCATACCATCCTGGAGTCTTGTTTGCGGCCGCAGAATCGCCTATCTGTTCCCCTTACAATAGAATCCCCTCTCACTATAGCTCTCCCACTCTTATTCCTGCCCTCCTGTGCAGCAGAGCCACCCATAGTGCCATGAACTTGGCTGTTGCTGCCTTCCCCTGATGAGTCATCTCCCCCAACAGTACCCAAAACGGTGTATCTGTTTTGGAGGGAGATGACCGCAGGGGACCCCTGCACTACCTTCCTTCCACTGCTCTGCCTGATGGTCTCCCATTCCCTATCTGCCTGAGTAACCTTTACCTGTGGTGTGACCAACGTACTAAACGTGCTATTCACGACATCCTCAGCATCGCGGTGCTCCAGAGTGAGTCCATGCGCAGCTCCAGTGCCGCAATGCAGTCTGTCAGGAGCTGCAGCTGGACACACTTCCTGCACACATAGTCAGGGACACTGGTAGCTTCCCTGACTTCCCACATGCACAGGAGCATGACACGGGTCTGGGCTCTCCTGCCATGACTTAACCCTTAGATTAACTTAATTTGGCAACAATGCCAAAGGTTTCCTACTGATAAGAAAAAAGATAAAGATCAAATACTCACCAATCCACCAGCCAATCACTTACCCGCTTGGTTGTCACACTTCGATTTCTTTTTACTTCTTTGTTTACCTTCTGCACCTGCACCAGCTAGCTCCTTGAATTCCCGCTGGCTGCTTCTGTGGCCGCTCCCCAATGGTCGCGCCCTATTATGGGCCGCTCCTCGAACTCCCGCTGGCTGCTTCTGTGGCCGCTCCCCAACGGTCGTGCCCTTTTATAGGCTGCTCCCCAACGGTCGTGCCCTTTTATAGGCCGCTCCTCTAACTCCCGCTAGCTGCTCCTGTGGCCGCTCCCTAACGGTCGCGCCTTTTATGGCCCCTCCGACTGGCTGCTCCCCGACGGTCACGCCCTTTTATGGGCCCCTCCGACTGCCGCTGGCTGCTCCTGTGGCCGCTCCCCGACAGTCGCACCCTTTTTTGGGCTCCTCCGACTGTCGCTGGCTGCTCCTGGGGAGCCACGATGTCCCAGGCCCGCCACTCCAGCTCTTTTATAGCCTCAATGTGGTGAAAATATATTAGGTTGGAGTTTCCATTAGCTTGTGTTGGTATTTCCAGAGAAATTGGCCCAAAGCCAGCCAAACCAGCGGAAACTGATCGAGGAATTTCAAGCGCGAGTTACATTCAGCACAAATCAAGGTTCCACGATCTTTTGTGCTGGTTTAAAAAACATTGTGCTAGAAGCCGGCCCTGCCCACAAAACCGGCCATGTCACCAGATCGAATTAATCACCATGGCGACTTTCTGGTAATGGCGTTTGTGGGCCTTCGAGGAGGCTCTTCAAATTAAATTGGTATTTTTCAAGGCACAAAGACACTAATGGGCACATTTTAAAAAATTTTATTAAAAAAATATTTAATTTACTAAGAAACTGTACACCAATGAAACTAGTAAATGGTTCTGTATAGTTTTTTTAAGTAATTTCCAGTTACTTAAAATGAGGTTGCTCACAGGCAGTGGATTAGAGACTCTGAATAAAAATGCTTTTTTTTTGTGAAAAACCCATTTTCAACTGTATTAATAAAATTACACCAGGTTACCTCTGAAGTATATCAAGGAATATTTTTAATGCAAAAACAAAAGTTTCAAAAACGCTGCCCGATTGCACTGGTTCATGGACGATTTTACATTTGTGATTATGCAAAGAAGTTTGAGCGGATACTTGAACCATAAAATCAATTCAAAAAACTAGCACAATTTTGAACGCAATTTGTACCTGGATTGCCATTTGTGCCCAGAGCGAAAACTCTACCCCATAAACTTTTAAAATATTTCAGATTTCACTTACTATAATTCTTGATTAATCTAACAAATTTAATATGATAAAAATCATTCTCCCTTAGAATAAGCACTATGTGGTTGTGTGTGCAATATTGAACTATATATTCTGGTTATTTAACACATACTGATTGCTTAGTTTATCCTGATTCCTCTCTTTAGATTTTAGTCTTTTATGTTTATGAACATAAATACAAAAAATAATTATCATAGGTGGTCCCTCGAACGAGGATGACTTGTTTCCACACCAAAAGGAATGAGTTTGCAGATGTTTCAGTGAAGGACCCGATATTACAGTCCTGAACTCGAGGGGTGGAAGATGCCAGTGTGTGGATTTTTTTTTTTTAAAAACATGTGGTGACCGTTGCACATCAGCCACCACATGCATGGGCTTGACAGAGCTAAGCCTTTATCTAGTGGCAAGGGTTAACCAGGACGACTGGAGACCTGCTCTGCTGCATAGACCTAGTGCACACACATATCGCAGTATGGGCTGGTCTGTGCTGCCCCTGGGCCCTCGGCTCTTCTGGGCCCCATACCCAATTTGCCACACCTCCGCCAAGATCTCTCGCTGCTCCTCCGCTACAAACATTCCCCATGCCTCTGCCACAATCTCTCACCGCTCTTCTGCTACGATCTCTCGCCGCTCCTCCGCCACAAAACATTTGACGCACCACCGCCACGATTTCTCACTGCACCTAACATTTGCCGTACCTCCGCCGCGATCACACGCCGAATCTCAGCCACGATCCCTCACCGCTCCTCTGCCCCCATCATCTGTCGCATTTTTGCCTCAATCTCTCGCCGCTTCTCCGCCTCAATCATTCGTGACACCTCCATCACGATCTCTTTGCACATTCACCCCGACCTACCTGCTCCTCTGCTGTACCTGGGCCCCGCCGATGTTCCTGCCCACGCTCTAAACGGCGACCTAGGTTTTGATGAGCTGGAGCGGGGGCCCCTGCAACATTGTTGGCCACCCCAACCTGCGAGAGGACACCACCGTAGGTCGGATGTATAAGAGCTGAAGCGTGCCACTACAACTTCCAGCGTGAGCTGCTCCATCATATACCACAGCAATATTGAACAACATTGGGATAATGTAACTAAGCATCTGCTCCCTCCCAACTAGTACCACATATTTATATGCCCTATCTAAACACCTTGAACTTGTACAGATTTTAACAGAAAAACAATCCAAGGTGCTTCACAGAGGTGTAATTAGAAAATAATGGACGCTGAGGCAAAGGAGGAGATATAAGGAGGCATTACCAAAAGCTTGGACAAAGTGATTTGTTTTAAGGAGCGTCTTCACTAAGTATTCCCATCTGGTTCAACTTCAGTTTGTTTTAAATCAAACAATACATAAAATGAGTGCAGAAGAACCACATGTTCACTTAGGGTCCATGACTAAAGAAGCTCTAAAATGGACATCTTTCTTGAGTGTTAGTTTGCCCTATGACTAGGCTGCCCATAAGTCTTCTGCAAGCAGACTCCCTCTTGTGGCCAGTTGTAGAATAGTCTCCACAGATTATTAAATTAGATTAAAAAGAAAAAAGACTTGTATTTATATAGCACTTTTCATGACCACCGGACATCCCAAAGCTCTTTACAGCTCATGAAGTACTTTTTGAAGTGTAGTCTCTGTTGTAACGCAGGAAACACAGCAGCCAATTTGCTCACAGCAAGGTCCCATAAACAGCAATATGATAATGACCAGGTAATCTGTTTTTAATGATGTCGATTGAGCGATAAATATTGACTAGAACACCAGGAATAATTCACCTGCTCTTCTACGAAATAGTGCCATAGGATCTTTTACGTGCACCCGAGATGACAGACGGCCTCGTTTTAACATCTCATCCACCGACAGTGCAGCACTCACTCTGTTCTGCACTGGAGTGCCAGCCTCGATTTGTGTGCTCATGTCAGAGTAGGATTTGAACCCACAACCTTCGGACTCAGAGATAATGGTGCAACCAACTAAGCCACAACTGACACTATTTCTTTGGTGAATATTATTTGACCCAAACAGTCTGGTATATGCTGGGGTTGTATGGCTGGAAGTACCAAATTTCTTCAAATATGACTGGCCACCATGGCACCTAATCTGCAACTATAGTACCTACACCTTCAGTAATAAGACTGCAAAGGGCTGTAGGGTCCAAGCTCAATGCCAAGTTAAACATATACAAACATTGTTTATCACACAAAGTGAGCTTGGAGGCAGTGATGGGGTGCTACATTCAGTCCTCTTACGGAGATTGGGGAAGACGCAGGAGATTACAATTGGGATTTCTGCTCTCAGTACATATCCGGTGACTCCTACAGGAATATGTGCACAGAGACATTGGATCAGAGCAGCATCAGGTTCAGCTGTGATGGACTCCACAATCAAATAGCCTGCGGACACCATCTCGCCCGACACATGAACAATGGGCATTTGGTTAATTGAAACAATATGGATACAAAAAGGTGAAGGGAGAAAATTGGAGGAGAAAAACACAATTTGATGGAAGCGTTGATTGTGTTGCAAAAACAGCGATAGTAAAGTCAATCAAAAGCTGAACATGTTAAAACCACAACAGCCGAAATAATGAACATCAGGTCTACTTCCACAATTTAACAATACAATTCAAAGCTTATATTCATGATTTTGGACCTTTGAACACTGAAGTTTTAAAGTGTGACCAATTACTTACCAGTATTAAAAAAGTATGCTGTTAACTTCAAACTCAAATGCAGTGTAGCTTGAAACATCAGTTAGTAGCATGCTTACCTCTGGGTTAGAAAGTGGTGGGTTGATGTTCCGGAGTGGGATATCACAATTTAGGCGGACACTGCATCGCAGTACTGAGCGAGTGCTGCATGGTCACCAGTGATGTTGTTTGGATCAGGCATTAAACTGAAGCTCTATCTGCCAGTTTGATTGGTTTAGGAAGGTGTTTAAAAAGCCTATTGTATTACTAATAGAATAGGAAGCTCTCCCAGTATCATGGCCAACATATTCCCTCAACCAATATCAGCAAAAAATATAAATTTGTCATTCCATCTCATTGCTGTATATGGGATATTGCTGGTGTAGAATGGTGGTCATATTTATATGACAATTGCAGCACTTTAAAAGTATGAAACACAGATGTTTCAACATAAGGCACTACATAAAAAGAAGTATTATTGTTTGGTACAGTTAAGATACAGAAATAGAATGAGATATCTGGGTATATACCTGTGCTGCAAGGTCAGGGTTCTGACTCAGAGATTGCATTATACTCCTCATGTACGGCGCCGAGAGCATATTCTGCATTAGCTGTGGGTTTTCTGTGATCTGCTGCAATAGGCTCTGCATACCTGGTGTGTTGAACATACCAGATCCTGCTGTGGGAAACAGACCATTTAATAAGATTAGGGTTTCACAAATGCAGAATGGAGATTGTCCATGGCGCTGAGCTCCTACTCCCAGGATTAGTACACTGGTGGTGGGGTTAGGGAGAGGTAAAGAGGAAGAGAAAAAGAGAGATAGAAAAAGAACATAGTAAAATAAAATGAAAAAGAGCAAAAAAGGAAAATAGGAAAAGAAAAAGAGAAACAGTCTCGTTGCCAGGGAATGCAGAAAGGTAGCTGGGATGGGAGTGCCTGGCATTCAGACTATATCTCCCCATTGAGACATACCGGGCTTTCAGAAGGATGAGGGGTGATCTTATAGAAACATTTAAAATCATGAAAGGGATAGACAAGATAGAGGCAGAGAGGTTGTTTCCACTGGTCGGGGAGACTAGAACTAGGGGGCACAGCCTCAAAATACGGGGGAGCCAATTTAAAACCGAGTTGAGAAGGAATTTCTTCTCCCAGAGGGTTGTGAATCTGTGGAATTCTCTGCCCAAGGAAGCAGTTGAGGCTAGCTCATTGAATGTATTCAAATCACAGATAGATAGATTTTTAACCAATAAGGGAATTAAGGGAGCTGAGTCCACGGCCAGATCAGCCATGATCTTGTTGAATGGCGGAGCAGGCTCGAGGGGCTAGATGGCCTACTCCTGTTCCTAATTCTTATGTTCTTATGTTCACTTGGCACGTTTCCATGCATTATTACACCATGGCACAGCTCAATAGAGCTCTCAATGGGCGATGCATCAAACTCAATTTAGAAATGTTTTATTTGTTATATTAAAAACTTTTTTGTAGTGTATTGTGTGCCATTAGAAACTTTTCTTGAGAAGCACCAAAATATTAGACTATAAAAGGCGCTGTACAAATAATTTCACAGACCTTTCATGCTAATCAGGTTTTCCTTTGCAGAACACAAACATTTAACCAAAAATTTAATGCAATTCTACCATTGTACTGGACTCATCCTTAGTTTAACAGTAGGCATTCCTTAAGATAAATCCACTAATAAACTTTCAGCAAATACAGCATTTTCTGGTTTAACTATTGGAGATATACAGAGCTTTTGAATTAAATTATGCTTACATTCTCTTAATCTCTAAAGCCATTGCTGACAAAGGATCCTTACCTCCCAATCCAGCTCCCAGACCTGGCATTGTGGACTGACCAGTAGTTCCACTTGTGGTTGTACTTGTAGGTGTCTGGGAACTCGACGGTGGAGCCCAGGGGTTGGGCAAGGGGTCTCTATTCTCCGTGCGTGATGGCTCATTATCTGCATCAGGACTATTCACCAAAGATGCAAAGGGATTGCCTCCAAACTAGAGATGATGAAACACCAGTACTAAATATACATTCTGTTCTTTAGAAAGTAATAATCATCACAGTCTCCACTAACAGAAACAATTGGTGCATAATCCCATCGCCAACGATCTGGGATTCTTCTAAAATGTAAACGGCCGTCACGTGCCAATTTTTTGATGTCAAAAACCTAGCTTAAAAAATTAACTTTAATTTAAATTTGACCAATACTCTTGTACCATTCCATCCAGGATTTGAATTTTTTTTAATATAAAGAGCCCAAGGGTCAATTTTCACTCAAATTGGCAAACAATGATGTTGAATAGCAATGGGAAAATTTAAACCAGTGTTCAACAGAGTGCAGGAAAAATATATTCCGGTAAAAAACAAGATAAGCTAAACACGAATGAGACACCTGGATGAATAAAGCCATAAGGGAAAAATTGAGGGTAAGGAAAGAGCCATACATTAAGTACATGGACAGCAGGGGAGAAAATGATAAGGGAAAATGCAAAGAGATTCGGAGAGAATTTAAAATTACAATCAAGAAGGCAAAGATGAACGTTGAAATTAAATTATCAAGTAACATAAAAAAGAGTAAAATATTTTACAGGCACGTCAATGCAAAAAGAGGAATGTCAGGATGGGAATAGGGCCACCAAGGAATGGACAGGATAATACAGGTTGGACCTCTGTGGCCCGGCACCCTCAGGACCTGACCGATGCCGAAACAGAAAATTTTACGAATCACGGGAGGTCAGCAGTATTGTCATAGTGAATGCTCCCTCAGGGAGGTTTGAAATTATTTCAGAGTAGGAACAAGGTTAACAATCCTTGCTGCAGAGTCATAAATAATTCCCCCACCCACCAAAATCAGCTCCCGTCATTCAGAATGTACTATGACAACACTCAATCCCCCGGACTCTAGATCAAGAAAGCACAGATGCTCCTCAGGAGTCGCAAAGAACAGACTGACAAAAGGTGCCCACAAAATGGCAATACAAGACACAGAAAGGGTGAGGATCCTGCACTTCAACAGTGCAGAAACTGGGACGCCACCCACGCAAAACGGCAATTCCGCAAACTAATGCCGAACCACAGATGTTTCCAGATCAGAGAATCCCAGACAAGAGATTTTCAACCTGTACCACAGGCAGTGATAGAGAGATGGCAGAAATATTAAATAATTACTTTGCTTCAGTATTTACCAGGGAGATAGAACAGGTGCACATGACATTGGATCATGAGATTCGTAATGAAATAACTGCATTTAAAATAAAAAGGAGATATATTAAATAAACTATATTAAACAAACCCGTGCATTTCAGAGAAACTAGGAAAGAAGTTGAGACATTACTACACATATTTAATAATTCATTAGATAATGGTGCAGTGTTAGAGGATTGGCGGATAGCTAATATAATACTTCTATTTAAGAAGGGAAATAGAACATGTCCATGGAATTATAGACCAGTCAGCTTAACATCAGTGGTAGGAAAAATAATGGAATTCCTACTAAAGGAGAAAATAGAACATCTAGAAGCCAAAAATATAATAGTCAGCATGGATTTCAAAAGGGAATATCTTGCTTGACCAAACTCATTGAATTTTTTGAAGAGGTAACAGAGAATAGACAAGAGTAATGCAGTAGATATAATTTATCTAGATTTTCAAAAGGCCTTCAATAGATACCATGTAACAGACTAATGAATAAGGTCAGAGAATGCGGAATCTGGGGACAAGTAGCAGAATGGATAACTATAGCTGGCTTCAAGACAGAAAGCAGAGAGTAGGGGTAAGGGTAGCTATTCACAGTGGCAGATGGGTGTTCCACAAGGATCAGTGCTGGGAAGTTGTTTACAATTTATATTAACGATTTTGACTTTGGAATCAAAAGCAATTTCTAAATTTGCGAATTACACCAAAAAAAATTTTTTTGGGGGGGGGGGGGGGGAATAGTTAATACTGCAACAAATTACAGGAAGACATTAATAAACTTACAAAATGGGCAAATGAAGTTCAACACTGATAAACGTGAGGCATTACATTTTGGTAAGAAGAATAGAGAGGTCACTTATTACTTGGAGGGTGAGAGTCTGGGTGGGGTGGAGGAGTAAAGGGATCTTGGAGTACAAATACACAAATCACTAAAAGTAACGACACAGGTTAACAAGGCCATAAAAAAGCAAACCAGGAACTAGGATTTACTTCCAGAGGGATAGAAGTCAAAAGTAGTGAAGTTATGCTAAACTTGTATCAAACATTGGTTGGACCACACTTGGAGTATTGCATACAATTCTGGTGGCCATATTATAAAAAGGATATAGAGGCACTGGAGAGGGTATAGAGAAGATTTACAAGGATGATACCAGAAATATGAGGGTACACCTATCAGGAAGAGATAAATAGGCTGGGTTTCTTTTCGCTTGAAAAAAGGCTGAGTGGTGACCTAATTGAGGTCTTTAAAATTATGAAAGGTTTTGATAGAGCAGACAGAGGGGTGAATTTTCTGGTCTTCTTCACTCCGTTTTTCGACCGAGTGGCGGCAATGGCAGTAGTGAGATCTTTTGAGCGGGTGGTCAGCCTCCAGTGTCCCGCAGGAATCCTCGGATCTGGTTTTGCAGCAGCGCAGAGCAGCACCGCCCGGAAGAGCTGCAACGCCCCTGGTTGCAACACTGGCATGAGTTTTGACTTCAGCCTGATCCATATGCCCTGAAGCCCACCCATAGTGAACGCCTGGGAAATCGGGCGGTCCACGATACTGACTGCAGAGAGGTAAGTAATGGACTCCTAAGGTAAGTGTATTTGTTTTTTCTTTTAATTTTTTTTGCAATTTATGTTGTGGTGGCATGGCAATGAGCGCTTCCGGCCCGGCTCTTTAGACCGGGATTTTCCCATGCTAGCGCCAAAGAGGTGAACACCTTTTTGAGTGTTGCACTCCCTGACTCAGGGCCCAACTGCCCAATTTTACTTACTGAGGCACAAACTGTTCCCGGGCGCAAATTTTATGCCCCGCCGCCATTACCGCCCCAAAATCATCAAAGCCGAAAATCCAGCCCAGAGAGTGTTTCCACTTGTGGGGAGGAGCATAAATAGAGGCCATCAATATAAGATAGTCACCAAAAAATCCAATAGGGAATTCAGAAGAAACTTCTTTACCCAGAGAGTGGCGAGAATGTGGAGCTCGCTACCACAGGGAGTAGTTGAGGCAAATAGTATAGATGCATTTAAGGGGAGGCCAGATAAGCACATGAGAAAGAAGGGAATAGAGGGTTATGCTGATACAGTTAGATGAGGAAAGACGGGACGAGGCTCGAGTGGAGCATAAACGCCAGCATGGACTGTTTGAGCCGAATGGCCTGTTTCTGTGCCGTATATCCTATGTAATCCGATGCAATAGCTGCCACATTTTCACTTTTGGAAGCTAATTTACCTCCCATTCTGATCAACCCTTTAAAATACTGCAATACACAAAGGTGCTTTGAGATTTATATCATCCCAACTCCAGAACAGTGGGTGGCCAAATTTTAAGAAAAAATTCAAGTGCTGTTCAAATTCCATGCAAAGCCTCATGACAAAATGCAGATTTGCTGATTACAGCAGTTTTTAAAAATCAGCGTCTAGGAAATTCTTGTTTTGATGAAATATTATTTGCAAGATCCTGGCTATTCTTTGATTTAAGTTAACTTTTAAAACTTGTGATAAATTAGGATCATGTTTGTAAAACAGATTTACAATGGCTTCTCACTGGCTTATGAGGTAAAGCATCAGGATATATTTGGCAAGCAAACTATTACTCACACGCATTGCATTATCAAGTGGATCACAGCCATTTTTTTTAAATCCTTTGTCATATAAGACAAGACAATTTGTTCCCCTTCATCTGATTGGGATGAGATATGATCACCACTAATTCAGCATTAACTACTTCATGTGGCCTTCTCTACATTGGGGAGACCAATCGCAGACTGGGTGATCACTTTGCTGAACACTCGCGTTCAGTCCGCAAACATGACCGAGATTCTAGTCGCTTGCCATTTTAATTCTATGTCCCACTCCGACCTCTGTCCTCGGCCTCCAACACTGTTCCAATGAAGCTCAAAAGGAAGCTCGAAGAATAGGACCTCATATTTTGATTAGGCACTTTACAGCCTTCCAGCCTCAACACGGAGTTCAATAATTTCAGATCATAATCACTGCCTCCATTTTTTCCAGTCAGCAGGTGCTAGTAATGATTGCTGTTGCTATTTACAGCTCCTCTAGATTCATATTTGGTTTCTTTACTTGTCCCGTTACGACCCCCTTTTGCCTTGCATCTTCATCCCTTTTGCAGAAGTTCGGGAGATCGAGGTTCTGATAAAAGGACGCTGAGCCCGGGAGGAGGAGCAGCAGTTCAGGAGCGGGAGATCGAGGCCGAAGGTAAAACAAAGAAGTAAAAAGAAATAGAAGTGTAATGTCACAGCCAAGAGGGTAAGTGATTGGTGAATAGGTTTTTTTCTTTTTCTTTTCTGATCAGTAAGAAACCTTTGGCGTTGTCATCAATTAGGTTAATTTAAGGGTTAAGTCATGTCAAGAGAGCCCAGACCCGTGTCATGCTTCTCCTGTGCTTTGTGGGAAGTCAGGGACGCTTCAAGTGTCCCTGATGACTACATGTGCAGGAAGTGTATCCAGCTGCAGCTCCTGACAGACCGCATTGCGGCACTGGAACTGCGGATGGGTTCACTGTGGAGCATCCGCGATGCTGAGGATGTCTTGAATAGCACGTTTAGTGAGTTGGTCACATTGCAGGTAAAGGTTACACAGGCAGATAGGGAACGGGTGACCATCAGGCAGAACAGTGGAAGGAAGGTAGTGCAGGGGTCCCCTGCGGTCATCTCCCTCCAAAACAGATACACCACCTTGGGTACTGTTGGGGAGATGACTCATCAGGGGAAGGCAGCAACAGCCAAGACCACGGCACCAGGAGTGGCTCTGCTGCACAGGAAGGCAGGAAAAAAAAAAAAGTGGGAGAGCTATAGTGGTAGGGGATTCTATTGCAAGAGGAATAGATAGGCGTTTCTGCGACCACAATCGAGACTCCAGGATGGTATGTTGCCTCCCTGGTACAAGGGTCAAGGATGTCTCGGAGTGGCTGCAGCGTATTTTGGAGGGAGAGGGTGAACAGCAGTCGTGGTACATATAGGTACCAACGATATAGGTAAAAAACGGGATGAGGTCCTACAAGCTGAATTTAGGGAGCTAGGAGTTCAATTAAAAAATAGGACCTCAAAAGGTAGTAATCTCAGGATTGCTACCAGTGCCACGTGCTAGTCAGAATAGGAATTGCAGGATAGCTCAGATGAATATGTGGCTTGAGGAATGGTGCAAGGAGAAGGGATTCAAATTCCTGGGACATTGGAACCAGTTTTGGGGGAGGTGGGCCCAGTACAAACCGGACAGTCTGCACCTGGGCAGGACCAAATCCGATGTCCTAGGTGGAGTCTTTGCTCGTGCTGTTGGGGGGGGTTTAAACTAAAACGGCAGGGGGATGGAAATCTATGCATGGAGGCAGAGGAAGTAAAAAAGGGGACAGAAGCAAAAGGTAGGAAGGAG
The DNA here is from genome assembly GCF_044704955.1 of Pristiophorus japonicus. Classification (NCBI taxonomy): domain Eukaryota; kingdom Metazoa; phylum Chordata; class Chondrichthyes; family Pristiophoridae; genus Pristiophorus; species Pristiophorus japonicus. The sequence goes on along the minus strand of NC_091977.1, from coordinate 109,601,678 downwards.
AAAAGCAAGAGTGGAGGGCAGAGAAATCAAGGGCAAAAATCAAAAAGAGCCACATTACAACATAATTCTAAAACGACAAAGAGTATCGAAAAAACAAGCCTGAAGGCTCTGAGTCTCAATGCGAGAAGCATTCGTAATAAGGCGGATGAATTGACTGCGCAGATAGCTGTTAACGGATATAATGTAATTGGGATTACGGAGACATGGCTCCAAGGTAACCAAGACTAGGAACTCAACATCCAGGGGTATTCAATATTCAAGAAGGACAGACAGAAAGGAAAAGGAGGTGGGGTAGAGTTACTGGTTAAAGTGAAGATTAACACAATAGTAAAGGAGGACATTAGCGTGGATGATGTGGAATCGATATGGGTAGAGCTGCGAAATACCAAAGGGCAGAAAACATTAGTGGGAGTTGGGTACAGACCACCAAACAGTAGTAGGGAGATTGGGGATGGCATCAAACAGGAAATTAGGGACTCGTGCAATAAGGGTACAGCAGTTATCATGGGTAACTTTAATCTGCATATTGATTGGGCTCACCAAACTGGTAGCAATACTATAGAGGAGGATTTCCTGGAGTGTATAAGGGATGGTTTTCTAGACCAATATGTCAAGGAACCAACTAGAGAGCAGGCCATCCTAGACTGGGTGTTGTGTAACGAGAGAGGATTAATTAGTAATCTGGTTATGTGGGGCCCCTTGGGGAAGAGTGACCATATTATGGTAGAATTCTTCATTAAGATGGAGAGTGACACAGTTAATTCAGAGACTAGGGTCCTGAACTTAAAGAAAGGAAACTTCAACGGTATGAGAGGTGAATTGGCTAGGATAGACTGGAGAATGATACTTAGTGTTGACGGTGGATAGGCAATGGCAGACATTTAAAGATCACATGGATGAACTACAACAATTGTACATCCCTGTGTGTTGTAAGAATAAAAAAGGGTAGGTGGCTCAACCGTGGCTAACAAGGGAAATTAGGGAAAGTGTTAAATCCAAGGAAGAGGCATATAAATTGGCCAGAAAAAGCAGCAAAACTGAGGACTGGGAGAAATTTAGAATTCAGCAGAGGAGGACTAAGGGTTTAATTAAGAGGGGGAAAATAAAAGTATGAGTGTAAGCTTGCAGGGAACATAAAAACTGACTGCAAAGGCTTCTATACATATGTGAAGAGAAAAAGATTAGTGAAAACTAATGTAGGTCCCTTGCAGTCAGAATCAGGTGAATTCATAATGAGGAACAAGGAAATGGCAGACCAACTGAACAAATACTTTGGTTCTGTCTTCACTAAGGAAGACACGAATAACCTCCCGAAAATACTAGGGGACCGAGGGTCTCGCGAGAAGGGAGAACTGAGGGAAATCCTTATTGGTCAGGAAATGGTGTTAGGGAAATTGAAGGGACTGAAGGCCGATAAATCCCCAGGGCCTGATAGTCTGCATCTCAGAGTACTTAAGGAAGTGGCCCTAGAAATAGTAGATGCATTGGTGGTCATTTTCCAACATTCTATGGACTCTGGATCAGTTCCTATGGATTGGATGGTAGCTAATGTAACACCACTTTTTAAAAAAGGAAGGAGAGAATATACAGGGAATTATAGACTGGTTAGCCTGTCATCGGTAGTGGGGAAAATGTTGGAATCAATTATTAAAGATGTACTAGCGACACATTTGGAAAGCAGTGAGAGGATCAGTCCAAGTCAGCATAGATTTATGAAAGGGAAATCATGGTTGACAAATCTTCTAGAATTTTTTGAGGGTGTAACTAATACGAGTGGACAAGGGAGAACCAGTGGATGTATTTGGACTTTCAAAAGGCTTTTGACAAGGTCCCACACAAGAGATTAGTGTGCAAAATTAAGGCACATGGTATTGGGGGCGATGTCCTGACGTGGATAGAGAACTGATTGGCAGACAGGAAGCAAAGAGTGGGAATAAATGGGTCCTTTTCAGAATGGCAGGCAGTGACTAGTGGGGTGCCGCAGGGTTCAGTGCCGGGACCCCAGCTATTTACAATATGCATGAATGATTTAGACAAAGGAATTGAATGTAATATTGCCAAGTTTGCAGATGACACTGAGCTGGGTGACAGTGCGAGCTGCGAGGAGGATGCTAGGAGGCCGCAAGGGAACTTCGATAGGTTAGGTGAATGGGCAAATGCATGGAAGATGCAGTATAATGTGGATAAGTGTGAGGTTATCCACTCTGGTGGCAAATACAGGAAGGCAGATTATCTGAATGGTGACAGGTTAGTAAAAGGGGAGGTGCAACGAGACCTGGGTGTCATGATACATCAGTCATTGAAGGTAGGCATGCAGGTACAGCAGGCACAGCAGGCAGTAAAGGAGAAAAATGGCATTTTGGCCTTCATAGTGAGGGGATTTGAGCATAGGAGCAGGGAGGTCTTACTGCATTTGTACAGGGCCTCGGTGAAACCACACCTTGAATATCGTGTGCAGTTTTGGTCTCTTAATCGGAGGACGGACATTCTTGCTATTGAGGGAGTGCAGCGAAGGTTCACCAGACTGATTCCCGGGATGGCAAAACTGACATAAGAAAGACTGGATCAACTAGGCTTATTTTCACTGGAATTTAGAAGAATGAGAGGGGATCTCACAGAAACAGATAAAATTCTGACGGGATTGGACAGGTTAGATGCAGGAAGAATGTTCCCAATGTTGGGGAAGTCCAGAACCAGGAGTCACAGTTAAGGATAAGGGGTAAATCATTTAGGACCGAGATGAGGAGCATCATCTTCACCCAGAGAGTGGTGAACCTGTGGAATTCTCTACCACAGAAAGTTGTTGAGGCCAGTTCATTAGATATATTCAAAAGGGAGCTAGATGTGGCCCTTACAGCTAAAGAGATCAAGAGGTATGGAGAGAAAGCAGGAATGGGGTACTGAAGTTGCATGATCAGCCATGATTATATTGAATGGTGGTGCAGGCTCGAAGGGCCGAATGACCTACTCCTGCACCTATTTTCTGTGTTTCTATGTTTCCAGTTCTGACAAAAGATCATCAACCTGAAACATTAACTCTGTTTCTGTCTCCAGACGCTGCTTGACCTGCTGAGTATTTCCAGCATTTTCTCTTTATTTCAGATTTACAGCATTCACACTACTTTGCTTTTGAATTAATTAACTACTTCATATTTACAATTAGCTTCGACGTTTCAATTTTTGTTGCGCTCAAGCTCATCGAGGAGAGAGATATTAGTATTAAAGAATGGAACATTTTATATATCAAGCACCCAGTGTCAGTAACATAAACTCCCAAGTCAAGTTTATTGCAGCTAGATGCAGAGTAAACCTCTCTGTTCTGACTGTTACTCTCCTCTCCTCCACTCTCCTCTCCTCTCCTCTCCAATCTCCTCTGACTGTTACTCCCCTCTCCTCTGCTCCACGATAGACATCACCTACTTTGATATTTTTTCCATTTCCGACATGAATCATCTTTAGGCTCGTAAGAGGTAAAATTGTCAATGAGTGCCAAATTGAAGACAGTTTTCTGCTGGGAGCCATGCCTATTAAGAACTGAATTGAGATTACTTAAACACATATCCCAAAAGATTCTACCAGCAGAGAGAGGTTATTTTCACCCATCATTGTAAGCTAATTAAGAACCCAAGTCCCAGAGGTGAAAAGCCAGTGTATAAAACCCACTATATAATCTAGTAATACATTCTGATTTTTAACCACCATAAGTGGGGGAGGGGGGGGAAGACAGAATGTACTGATATAATATGCTAAATAAATACAAGCATTATTGTTTGCTCGTTATAGATAATAGAATGGGGTTATCATACTCCAGTGTTTCTACTCGACAGAGAAATGTTGAACAGTCACTAGGCAGGAAAACAAAATGTTACAGAGCTACTTGAATGAAGAGCAAAAATCTTAAAAATAAGAATGATTCTTTTTAAAAAAAATTTCAATTATAATGAATGGCTTGTTTTGGGATACATGTTCTTCACCAAAACATTTTGGAAAGGATAAATAGGGCGGTCATAAGGTCTTTAAACTAGTAAATGGCAGGGGGTGGGCTCAGGTGGAAATTGTAGTACAAATGGCAGTTCAAAAACAAATGAAAGGGGAGAGTGTAGAGTAACAGTCAGAAATTGTGCTTTAGGTACTACATGTGTAAGGGAAACTAAAAAATGTAAAGTGATTAAACCAGGAGAGATATACAAGAAACAAGTGAGTAAAACAAAGGACAGGCTAGGGTGTGTGGCCGAAATAAGCACTCTTTATACAAAGGCAGAGTATAAAGAATAAATGGAACGATCTGCAGGTACGAATTCAAATTGGAGGGTATGACATGATAACTATTACTGAGACATGGCTGCAAGTCAGTCAGCACTAGGAACTAAATATACCAGGTTATAAGGTTTACAGGAAAGATAGGGAAAATGGCAAAGGAGTTGGATTAGCCTTAGTGATTAAGGAAGAAATAATTTCAATGATAAAAGGATATAACGAGAGGTAAGCCGGCAGTGGAGACTTTATGGGTAGAATTAAGGAATTAAGAAATAGGAAAAGATTTAAGACTGCAGTAGGAGTTGTGCATAGGCCCCCTGGTAGCAGCTGTGAAGTGCTAGATTGTATAAATGCAGTGATTAGACAAGCGTGTAGCAAAGGTAGAGTGGTTTTAATGGGGGATTTTAACTTTCATATAGATTGGAATAAGCAGACGAGCACCTGTCAGATAGGTAGTAAATTTCTTGCGTCCAGGACAGTTTCCTACAACAATATGTCTCAGAGGCAACAAGGGCCGTGCTATATTAGATTTAGTAATGTGTTATAAAAGGGGTCGGGGGGTCTAGTAAGGAGGAGGAACTGAGGGAAATCCTTATTAGCCGGGAAATTGTGTTGGGGAAATTGATGGGATTGAAGGCCGATAAATCCCCAGGGCCTGATGGACTGCATCCCAGAGTACTTAAGGAGGTGGCCTTGGAAATAGTGGATGCATTGACAGTCATTTTCCAACATTCCATTGACTCTGGATCAGTTCCTATAGAATGGAGGGTAGCCAATGTAATCCCACTTTTTAAAAAAGGAGGGAGAGGGAGAGAGAAAACAGGGAATTATAGACCGGTCAGCCTGACATCGGTAGTGGGTAAAATGATGGAATCAATTATTAAGGATGTCATAGCAGTGCATTTGGAAAGAGGTGACATGATAGGTCCAAGTCAGCATGGATTTGTGAAAGGGAAATCATGCTCGACAAATCTTCTGGAATTTTTTGAGGATGTTTCCAGTAGAGTGGACGAGGGAGAACCAGTTGATGTGGTATATTTGGACTTTCAGAAGGCGTTCGACAAGGTCCCACACAAGAGATTGATGTGCAAAGTTAGAGCACATGGGATTGGGGGTAGTGTGCTGACATGGATTGAGAACTGGTTGTCAGACAGGAAGCAAAGAGTAGGAGTAAATGGGTACTTTTCAGAATGGCAGGCAGTGACTAGTGGGGTACCGCAAGGTTCTGTGCTGGGGCCCCAGCTGTTTACACTGTACATTAATGATTTAGATGAGGGGATTAAATGTAGTATCTCCAAATTTGCGGATGACACTAAGTTGGGTGGCATTGTGAGCTGCGAGGAGGATGCTGTGAGGCTGCAGAGCGACTTGGATAGGTTCAGTGAGTGGGCAAATGCATGGCAGATGAAGTATAATGTGGATAAATGTGAGGTTATCCACTTTGGTGGTAAAAACAGAGACACAGACTATTATCTGAATGGTGACAGATTAGGAAAAGGGGAGGTGCAAAGAGACCTGGGTGTCATGGTACATCAGTCATTGAAGGTTGGCATGCAGGTACAGCAGGCGGTTAAGAAAGCAAATGGCATGTTGGCCTTCATAGCAAGGGGATTTGAGTACAGGGGCAGGGAGGTGTTGCTACAGTTGTACAGGGCATTGGTGAGGCTACACCTGGAGTATTGTGTACAGTTTTGGTTTCCTAACCTGAGGAAGGACATTCTTGCTATTGAGGGAGTGCAGCGAAGGTTCACCAGACTGATTCCCGGGATGGCGGGACTGACCTATCAAGAAAGACTGGATCAACTGGGCTTGTATTCACTGGAGTTCAGAAGAATGAGAGGGGACCTCATAGAAACATTTAAAATTCTGACGGGTTTAGACAGGTTAGATGCAGGAAGAATGTTCCCAATGTTGGGGAAGTCCAGAACCAGAGGTCACAGTCTAAGGATAAGGGGTAAGCCATTTAGGACCGAGATGCGGAGGAACTTCTTCACCCAGAGAGTGGTGAACCTGTGGAATTCTCTACCACAGAAAGTTGTTGAGGCCAATTCACTAAATATATTCAAAAAGGAGTTAGATGAGGTCCTTACTACTAGGGGGATCAAGGGGTATGGCGAGAAAGCAGGAATGGGGTACTGAAGTTGAATGTTCAGCCATGAACTCATTGAATGGTGGTGCAGGCTAGAAGGGCCGAATGGCCTACTCCTGCACCTACTTTCTATGTTTCTATGTAATGAACCAGATTTAGTTAACAGCCTAACGATGCGTGAACATTTATCCATTAGCGATCATAACATGAGTTCAACATAGTGTTTGAAAGGGAGAAATGCAAAACAGCTACTAAGATTCTAGATTTGGGCAAGGCTGATTTCAAAAGAGACGAGACAGAGACTGTCCACAATAAACAGGGAAAATCTGTTAATGGGTAAAACAACAGATCATCAGTGAGAGATGTTCAAAAAAGAACTTAAGGTGATATAGAACCAGTTTATACCAGATCGGCAAGAGCTCTACTTGCCAAAAAAAAGCGCCATGGACGACTAAAGAGCTAAGGGACAGCATAAAAGTACAAGTAAAAGCATATAAAAATGCAATAAATAGCACAGATCCTGACAAATAGGAAAGATACAAAGAACTGCAAAGGGTTACAAAACAGATAGTAAGAGCTACAAAAAGGGAGTATGAAAAGAAGCTTCCAAGAGATATCAAAATCAACACAGAATTTTTACAATTATATTAGCAGAAAGAGGATAGTCAGGAGCAGCTTTGGCCCCTTAAAATCTGAAAGCGGTGACATTGTCAATAATCTAAGGAAATGCCAGACATGCTGAATAATTACTTTGCATCAGTATTTACAGTAGAGGAAGAGGATAGTATGCCAAAAATCCCAAGGAAACTAATAATAAATCAGGGACAGGGACTCAATAAAATTAGCCTAAGCAAAATAACAGTAATGAAGAAAATAGTGGCATTATGAGTAACAAATCCCCAGGGCCAGATGGTTTCTATCCCAGGGTTTTAAAAGGATATGGGTGAGAACGTTACAGATGCCCCAACTATAAACTTCCAAAGTTCTCTCAATTCAGGAACCGTTCCTTTTGATTGGAAAATTGCACATGTCACTCCACTATTTAAGAATGGTGAGAGGGGGAAACCAGGGAATTATAGACCAGTTAGCCTAACATCTGTCGTCTGGAAATTGGTAGAGTCTATAATTAAGGATAGGTTGAGTCAACATCTCGAAAATTTTCAGTTGATCAGAGAGAGTCAGCATGGATTTATGAAAGGGAGGACATGCCTGACATACTTGATTAAATTTTGAGAGGAGGTGACTAATGTAGTAGACAGGGGAATGTCGATGGATGTTATTTATATGGACTTCCAGAAGACATTTGATAAAGTCCCACATAAGAGACTGTTAACTAAGGTAGAAGCCCACAGAATTGAGGGCAAATTATTGACTTGGTTAGGAAATTGGCTGAGCGGCAGCAGTAGGGATAATGGGTAGACACTCAAATCCTGTGGTGTCCCGCAGGAATCGGTGTTGGGGCCTCAACTATTCACAGTATTTATTAATGACTTAGATGAAGGCATAGAAAGTCATTTATCCAAACCTGCCGATGACACAAAGATAGGTGGCATTGTAGGCAGTGTAGATGAAAGCATAAAATTACAAAGTGATATCGACAGGTTAAGTGAATGAGCAAAACTGGCAAATGGATTTCAATGTAGGCAAATGTGAGATCATCCACTTTGGACCTAAAAAGGATAGAACAGGGTATTTTCTAAATCGTGAAAAGCTAAAAACAGTGGAGGTCCAAAGAGACATGAGGGTCCAGGTGCATAGATCATTAAAATATCACGAAAGGGTACAGAAAATAATTAAAAAGACTAATGGAATGCTGGCCTTTATATCTAGAGAACTAGAAGACAAGGGGGTAGAAGTTTGCAGATGATACTAAAATCGGCTGTGTGGTTGATAATGAAGAAGGGTTGATAATGAAGAAGAAAGCTGCAGCCTGCAGAAAGATATGAACTAGTCAGGTGCACGGAACAGTGGCAAATGGAACTCAATCCGGAGAAGGGTGAGGTAATGCATTTGGGGAGGGCTAACAAGGCAAGGGAATACACAATAAATGGTAGGACACAGACGTGTAGAGGAACAAAGGGACCTTGGAGTGCATATCCACAGATCCCGGAAGGTAGCAGGCTAGGAAGATAGGGTGGTTAAGACGACATACGGAATACTTCCATTTATTAGCTGAGGCATAGAATACAAGAGCAGGGAGGTTATGCTTAAACTATATAAAACACCAGTTAAGCCACAGCTAGAGTACTGCGTGCAGTTCTGTCACCACATTACAAGAAAGATGTTATTACACTGGAGAGGGTATAGGGGAGATTTACGAGGATGTTTCCTGTTCTGGAGAATTTTAGCTATGAGGATAGATTGGATAGTTGGGTTTGTTTTCTTTGGAACAGAGGAAGCTGAGGGGGGACCTTAATGAGGTGTCTAACATTATGAGGGGCCTATATAGAGTAGATAGGAAGGTCCTATTTCCCTTAGCAGAGGGGTCAACAACCAGGGGGCATAGATTTAAAGTAATTGGTAGGAGGTGTAGAGAGGATTTGAGGGGAATTTGTTTCACCCAGAGGGTGGTGGTGGTCTGTAAGTCACTGCTTGAAAGGGTGCTGGAGGCAGAAAATTTATAATGTACTTGGATGTGCACTTGAAGTGCTGTAACCTGCAGGGCTACGGACCAAGAGCAGGAAAGTGGGATTAGGCTGGATAGCTCTGTCAGCCGGTGCGGACACAATGGGCCAAAATGGCCTCCTTCCATGCTGTAAATGTCTATGAGTCTATGAAGTTCTGCTGCAGCTATACAAAACCCTGGTTCGACCACACCTGGTGTAGTGTGAGCAATTCTGGGCACCACACCTTCAGAAGGATATATTGGCCTTAGAGGGAGTGCAGCGTAGGCTTATCAGAATGATACCCGGACTTCAAGGGCTAAGTTACAAGAAGAGATTACACAAATTAGGCTTGTATTGCCTAGAATTTAGAACATTAAGGGGTGATCTGATCAAAGTTTTTAAGATATTAAGGGTAACAGATACAGTAGAGAGAGAGAAACTATTTCCATTGGTTGGGGATTCTAGGACTAAGGGGCATAATCTAAAAATTAGAGCCAGACCTTCCAGGAGTGAAATTTGGAAACACTTCTACATACAAAGGGTGGTAGAAGTTTGGAACTCTCTTCCGCAAACAGCAATTGATGCTTGATTGATAATTTTAAATTTGGGGATTGATAGCATTTTGTTAACTAAGGGTGTTCAGGGATATCAACCAAAGGTGGGTATATGGAGTTAGGTCGCAGATCAGCCATGATCTCACTAAATGGCGGAACATGCTCGAGGGGCTCAATGCCCTATTCCTGTTCCTATGTTCGAATCACTAATCAAAAAGGAACAGTCATTGTTAATAGTGGATTGCATAAATAGAACTGCAATTTAAACATCAATTAATTATGTTATGCACCATTATACTGCAGGTAGACATCATTATACACCAGTACCCACTTTAGATCGGTGGCAACTGATGCACCAAATTTAGCTGCTGGTCCCCATCACTCATTGATCATGCAAAACAAAGCTCCACCCATGCATGCCAACAGACATGTACAAAGCAGAGCTCCAATCACAGACTAACATCACTTATTTTTTTTGTAAGTTAGCAAAGAGCTAACGCCACAGAGCTTAAATATGAAATTTGAAACATTCACATGTAGCAGATATACTGCAGCCAGTATGTGGCCACCTCTTGGAGGTGATCGCACGTCACTTGCCCCAGTTATATTACAGTTTATAATAATGCGATGCAGCTTTTGCACTAACACAAAAAACAAGGCATTAAGTAGGTTATAACGTATCTCTAATCCTTAGGCCAGAGACTGGGATGGGTGGAAGGGGAGGGGAAAGGTCAGGGAGAGTAAATATTGATTTATAATTCAGGTTAAAGGGAGTTTGCTCACTTTTGTGAACAAAGTTTAGACTCATCCGCTATGTAACTATCGAGCACGGAAGAGTCTGAGACCAAGAACTCTGAAAGGAGAAAACTTCCTTGAAACTGTATTATAAATACATAACCTATATCTTCATCCAACTTGGATTCAAATGACCTAGTAAGTACAAACCTTTTTGCTTCAGGAAATGCTTCCAATGATCTGATGAGTCTATGCAATCTCTATTTGCTGGAATTTACAGTGTCTGCATTTGAATGTCAACCAAACAAAATGCAGATATAATTCATATCAGAAGACAAATCACTGATCCTCCTGTATTTGTTGGCATTCACAGAAGCATGAGGGAAAAACAAAGAAAAATACTTTCCTTTTAATAAATCAAATAAATAATAAAAAGTAAGCATGTGTATAATCAAAATGAAAAAGAATGTAAAATGTGCAATAAGAACTAAGTGCCATTTAAAGATATAAATTTGTAAATTTACTTTAAGAGTATATACAAATTAGTAGCTACTGGGGTAGGCCTCCAGATTCCACTATAAATCGTTTAATCCATATTGTAACACAAGTATTTTAAAAATCTGGTCAGTTTCCAGTAGTAGGGTTCAAATATATATACACGACAGTGAGTGCCTTTATAAAACAAAAATGTTGTTCACTGAATTAGGACACCATTACAGATTTTCCTAAAAAGGTTCATTGTCAACCCAATTAGGACAGTGAACTGGAACAGGATACCATTAAGATTGTCTTTTGGTGAAGGATTGACATTGATTGCCCACCCACCTGTTCTTGGGCAGCATTCAACATTGGCTCCTGGATGTCAGTGTACATTCGTCTCAAGGCATTGTAACCGCCTGGAATACTTTCTAGGTTGCTAAGTGCTCGATCTTGGTTCCGCATCATTTCCTGCATCATAGCTGGGTTTCGGGCAAGCTCCAAAGTCTAGTTCAAAAAGGAAGATATTTTTTAAACTTACCAGGCAGAGAACAATAGTGCACACAATGTAGAATGCAAGTCTGAAAAAAGATTCAAAATATGTTAATTATCAGCTCTGAAGGCACAGAATTTAGTTTTGTCTAAAATTATGTTTAAAACAATACACAGGCTGAGAAAGAAAACACCATTTTAAAACGTTTTGATTGCATGTCATCTATTAAGCATAAGATCTTTCACACAGCACTACATAAATTTAGTTAAAAAACTTAAAAGCTCAGCAGAGGTCCAAAAGCATTTGAAAACAAGTAGTCATTGCATTAAACCAGGCTTACAAAAAAGAACGCAGAAAGAGAAGAGGCAATTCAGCCATCATGCCTGTTTCTCCTACCTTTCTCTTTCGGAATTCTATAAGTTTTCATGCAACACCTCAACTCATTGCCACCTTGGGGAGGAAACTTCAATTTCTTGCTTCCGAAAGAACAGAGTAGTTTTTGCAATGCAACTTTGCAGGACATGTTTAAACAAAATGGAACATTTTATGATCTCTCCATTTGCTCTTTTTAAACTTACTTGTCTCATTATGTCTGGGTTATTGAGCATGTGACTAATCTCTGGGTTTCGCTGGATCAACTGCTGCATCTGTGGATTAGTCACTATTAACTGTCTCATCATGTCTGGATTTGACAGCATATTCTGCACAAAGGGGTTTTCCATGATCTGAGACATCATCTCTGGATTCGACATTAGTTGGCGCTGCATCTGACTCTGTAACTCCATGAAGTTGGATGAATTCAATCCCAAACTGCTCAAACCTGCAAGTCCTCCCAATCCACCTGGAACAGACAAGACATTAGGGTAGTGGTGGAACACGCCACACCAAATGCTTCAAATAACTACTTCAAAACAAAAACATGCTAAATTAATTTATTTTAAAGCCAACTTCAGCACCACTGCAGGTGCTACAGTTAGCCTCAGATATCCAAGGGAAAGGGGAAAGCTATACAGCCAGAATGTCCACACCCAATAGCTAACCAATAAACTTTGCTGGAAGCTGTTGCATGGATCAACACCAGGTGAGAGTAGAATGTGCATGCATGCAAGAGCTTTCAGTTGAGTAGTCCAAAGGCAATCATTGTCTAGGCTTACACACAAAGGAACAAACACCCCTCCTCCCCAAACTTGTAGAAATCTCTCCAACCTGAACTCGCTGCATTCAGAACAGGAGGGATGAAAAGGAGGAAGTGTACATGCATTTGAAGTTGTACTGAACTTAAAAATGTTCTTCTAACATGCACACCACCTCCGTCTTAAAAGATGTGACTGGATTATGCCCTATTCCTTGGCTAAACAAGTGGGCAGGTGACTCCTCCCAGGTCTCTGCTTCAGAAATGTTCCCCAATTAAATATTAAGACTGAAGCCATTGTTTTTGACTTCCATCACAAACTCAGTTCCCCAGCCACTGACTTCATTCCGCTCCCCAACATCTGTCTGAGGCTGAACCACACTGTTCGCAACCTTAGTGTCATATTTGACCCCGAAATGAACTTCCGACCACATATCCACTGCATAACTAAGATCGCCTATTTACGCCTCCGTAACATCGCCCGTCTTTGCCCTTGCCTCAGTTCATCCGCTGCTGAAACCCTCATCCATGCCTTTGTTAACCTCTAGACTTGACTATTCCAACACACTCCTGGCTGGCCTCCCATGTTCTACTCTATGTAAACTTGAGATCACCCAAAGCTCGGTTTCCCATGTCCTAACTCACACCAAGTCCCATTCACCCATGCTCACTGACCTACATTGGTGTCCGCTAAGCAAAGCCTCGATTTCAGAATTCGCAACCTAATTTTCAAGTCCCTTCATGGCCTTGCCCCTCCCTATTTCTGTAATCTCCTCCAGACCCACAACACACCCCCACCCAGAGATATCTGCACTCCTCTAATTTTGCCCTCGAGCATCCCCCATTACAATCTCTCAACCATTGGTGGCCATACTTTCCGTTGCCTCGGTCCTAAGCTCTGGAATTCCCTGCCTAAACCTCTCTGCCTCTCTTTTCTCCTTTAAGGCATTCCTTAAAGGAGGATTTATGAAGGGGAAGTCATGTTTGACAAATTTGCTGGAATTCTTTGAGGATGTAACAAACAGGATGGGTCAAGGGGAACCAGGGGATGGAGTGTATTTGGACTTCCAGAAGGCATTTGACAAGGTGCCACATAAAAGGTTACTGCACAAGATAAAAGATCACGGGGTTGGGTTAGTATATTAGCATGGATAGAGGATTGGCTAACGAACAGAAAACAGAGAGTCGGGATAAATGGTTCATTCTTGGGTTGGCAATCAGTAACCAGTGGGGTGCCGCAGGGATCAGTGCTGGGACCCCAACTATTTACAATCTATATTAACAACTTGGAGGAAGGGACTGAGTGTAACGTAGCCAAGTTTGCCGACGATACAAAGATGGGAGGAAAAGCAATGTGTGAGGAGAATACACAAAATCTGCAAAAGGACATAGACAGGCTAAGTGAGCGGGCAAAAATTGGGCAGATGGAGTATAATGTTGGAAAGTGTGAGGTCATGCACTTTGGCAGAAAAAAAATCAAAGAGCAAGTTATTATTTAAATGGAAAATGATTGCAAAGTGCTGCAGTACAGTGGGACCTGGGGGTACTTGTGCATGAAACATAAAAAGTTAGTGTGCAGGTACAGCAAGTGATCAGGAAAGCCAATGGAATCTTGGCCTTTATTGCAAAGGGGGATGGAGTATAAAAGCAGGGAAATCTTACTACAGCTATATAAAGGTATTGGTGAGGCCACACCTGGAATACTGTGTGCAGTTTTGGTTTCCATATTTACGAAAGAATATACTTGCTTTGGAGGCAATTCAGAGAAGGTCCACAAGGTTGATTTCAGAGATGAGGGGGTTGATTTATGAGGAAAGGTTGAGTAGGTTGGGCCTCTACTCATTGGAATTCAAAAGAATGAAATGTGATCTTATCGAAACATACAAGATTATGAGGAGGCTTGACAAGGTAGATGCAGAGAGGATGTTTCCGCTGACAGGGGAGACTAGAACTAGAGGGCATAATCTTACAATAAGGGGCCGCCCATTTAAAACTGAGATGAGGAGAAATTTTTTCTCTGAGGGTTGTAGATGTGTGTAATTCGCTGCCTCAGAGAGCTGTGGAAGCTGGGGCATTGAATAAATTTAAGGCAGAAATAGACAGTTTCTTAAATGATATGGGGATAAGGGGCTATGGAGAGAGGGCAGGGAAGTGGACCGGAGTCCATGATCGGATCAGCCATGATCATATTAAATGGCAGAGCAGGCTCGAGCTCGAGGGGCTGTATGGCCTTCTCCTGCTCCTATTTCTTATGTTCTTAAAACTTACCTCTTTGACCAAGCTTTTGGTCACCTGCCCTAATTTCTCCTTCTATGACTCAGTGTCAAATTTTTTGCCTTATAATACACTCCTGTGAAGCACCTTAGGACGTTTTACTATGTTAAAGGTACTATATAAATACAAGTTGTGTGGTTCTGAATTTTCTTAATTGAAAGAAATATGCTGCACATTACAGATCACAATGAAAAGAACATAGCTTAATGTATAAATTATGCGTTTCTCCTTTATGTTTTGGGGAACAAACGGTAACTTCTACAGTTTACTTTTGGAGATGGTATAGCAGTATTGGGTGAAGCCAGCAGCACTAGGTTCAGAGTGGCAATTCATTTGAAGGAAATAGTAACTTTTAAGTATTGCCAAGTACCTATGTGTGCAGTGCATTCCCTTCATGCATTTAGATAAATATATACACACCACCACCTTGGAGCCTGACATAACATCCATTTCATTCCATAAAGGAGAGTAACTGTACAGAGGGAGATTTAACACTCCGGTGTCAGCCTTGGATCAGTGGCAACGCCCCCTCAGAAGATCATGGGTTCAAATTCCACTCCAGAGACTTGAGCACATAATCAGGGCTGACATTTCTATGCAGTACTGAGAGTGCAGCATTGTCAGCGATACTGGGGGAAATTTTAACCCCAAAGGGTGGGTGTGTTGGGGGCTGGTAGGAAGTAAAAAAAGAATTTAAATCTCAATCCAAACCCCAACCTGCCTCCAACCCTCCCACTTCCGGTTTTAACAGAGGCAGGTTGGGGGCGGACGACCAATGCGCACTCAGGAGACAGGTTGGTTAATAAAATCTTTTTAATGAGGCTGGGTACGTCCATTTTAACAGAATTTTAATTTTTTTTTACACCCATGGAGGCCAGGTTTCCTAGGGCTCCGGAGTCCCAAAAAGGAGAGAAAGGCCAGATCCATGAGGCAAGTACAGTTACAGCACTGCTTCTGGGCAGGAGGAGCAGGAATGTTTGCTCCAGGCCCAACAAGGTTAACTCTCTTTACTCTCCCACAGCACCCCTCCGATCACCGAACCCCCGCCCACCATCCCTTCAGATCACCGGCTCTTTTCCTTCCCTCCACACCCAGTCTGGAAATCCACCCCTGCTTTTTTCATGGCCATGAGTAAATATGCAAATAAATTCCTCTTGAGAGCAGAGCAAAGAAAAGACTTGGTCATCCTGGACCAATCTCCTACTAAAAGACTACAGGGCAACACTGACATGAGAGCAGGTCACCTAATAGTTATCATTGCCAAGGAACAGTGTATGGAGAGGAAGGAAGATAGTAATTCAAAGCATCGTCAAACTAAACAGTTGTATGGCAGGGGAAAGGAAGTTTGGAAATACAGTCAGGACTTGAGTACTGAAAAGGCTCTCAGTACTCAGGCCAGCAAACCAGATAGGTAGGCAGCCCCATTGGATACCAGTTTAACTTTCTACTGATAACACTTACCAAGGCTGTTGGTGGTGGTTGAGGCTGTACTGCTAGATGGTGCTGAAGTAGTAGGGTTGCTTTGGGCGTCAGGCTGCCTCTGCTGCTCCGGAGGCCTTAACAATTAAAATGAGAAAGATTTAGAGCCATTCTATTGACTTTTTTGGGAATATGAAATTTTTATGTTGATCAAAGTAAAGGATGTTAGTGCTGGAGTGTGAAAAACAACACATCTCAGGCAGTCAGTCTCAGCATCAAGCACATCAGGTCAGGTATAAAATACAGAGTGAAGCTCCACTCTGCCTCAGTCCCATCATAAGAGCTTCTCCTACTATACCAGCAAGATACTTTTTCCATTTCCCACACCGGTGACCGAGTGAGATTACCAATTTAGTGTCAAATTATAAGTTGTGCGTTTTGAGCTCATGCCCACTAGCAGTTGAGTGTTCAACTCATTTCTGGTAGTACCTCTAGTGTTAGCAGACACTTTCATTCCATCAAACATAGAAACATAGAAAATAGGTGCAGGCCCTTCGAGCCTGCACCACCATTCAATAAGATCATGGCTGATCATTCCTTCAGTACCCCTTTCCTGCTTTCTCTCCCTACCCCTTGATCCCTTTAGCCGCAAGGGCCATTTCTAACTCTCTCTTGAATATATCCAATGAACTGGCATCAACAACTCTCTGCGGCAGGGAATTCCACAGGTTAACAACTCTGAGTGAAGAAGTTTCTCCTCATCTCAGTCCCAAGCGGCCTGCCCCTTATCCCAAGACTGTGTCCCCTGGTTCTGGACTGCCCCAACATCAGAAACATTCTTCCCTCATGTAACCTGTCCAGTCCAGTCAGAATCTTATATGTTTCTATGAGATCCCCTCTCATCCTTCTAAAACTCCAGTGTATAAAGGCCCAGTTGATCCAGTCTCTCCTCACATGTCAGTCCAGCCAGCCCTGGAATCAGTCTGATGAACCTTCGCTGCACTCCCTCAATAGCAAGAACGCCCTTCCTCAGATTAGACGACCAAAACTGAACACAATATTCCAGGTGGGGCCTCACCAAGGCCCTGTACAATTGCAGTAAGACTTCCCTGCTCCTATACTCAAATCCACTTGCTATTAAGGCCAACATACCATTTGCCTTCTTCACCGCCTGCTGTACCTGCATGCCAACCTTCAATGACTGATGAACCATGACACCCAGGTCTCGCTGCACCTCCCCTTTTCCTAATCTGCCACCATTCAGATAATATTCTGCCTTCGTGTTTTTGCCACCAAAGTGGATAACCTCACATTTATCCACATTATACTGCATCTGCCATGTATTTGTCGACTCGCCTAACCTGTCCAAATCACCCTGCAGTCTCTTAGCATCCTCCTCACAGCTCACACCGCCACCCAGTTTAGTGTCATCTGCAAACTTGGAGATATTACACTCAATTCCATCATCTAAATCATTAATATATACTGTAAAGAGCTGGGGTCCCAGCACTGAGCCCTACGGCACTCCACTAGTCACTGCCTACCATTCTGAAAAGGACCCGTTAATCCCGACTCTCTGCTTCCTCTCTGCCAACCAGTTCTCTATCCACGTCAGTATATTACCCCCAATACCATGTGCTTTGATTTTGCACACCAATCTCTTGTCAAAAGCCTTTTGAAAGTCCAAATACACACATCCACTGGTTCTCTCTCCCCTGTCTACTCTACTAGTTACATCCTCAAAAGATTCCAGAAGATTTGTCAAGCAGGATTTCCCCTTCATAAATCCATGCTGACTTGGACTAATCCTATCACTGCTTTCCAAATGCGCTGCTATTTCATCCTTAATGATTGATTCCAACATTTTCCCCACCACTGATGTCAGGCTAACCGGTCTATAATTACCCGTTTTCTCCCTCCCACCTTTTTTTTTTAAAAAGTGGTGTTACATTAGCTACCCTCCAGTCCATAGGAACTGATCCAGAGTCGATAAACTGTTGGAAAATTGGATTGGATTTGAACCTAAATGCCAGAGATGAAAGGTCAGTGTCTACCCCATTTCAGGTAACAAAAGATCTACATGTTTTTTTTTAAATCTTACCCCAGCACTAATGATCTGTATTCCAGAAGTTTAAACTGCTCTGTGCATCTCAAATAAACCACACAATTTGTGTATTCACATATGGTGTCCAACACTGATAATGGAAGAGGGGCTAAAAAGCAAGGTCATCTTATCTTACCCTTTGGTCAGTCGGTGCTCAGCTTTGCAAACGAGGTTAATGAAGCTCGTGCAATTGATGTTGTGTATATGGACTTTCAAAAGGTGTTTGATGAAGTACCACATAAAAGATGTGTTCACAAAATTGAAGCCCATGGGATTAAAGGGGCGGTGGCGTGTGCATATAAAATTGGCTACGGGACAGAAAGTAGAGAGTAGTAGTGAGTGGAGGGAAGTATACAGTGGTGTCCCCAAAGGGTCAGTGTTGGGACCACTGCTCTTTTTGAGATGTATTAATAACTTAAGACTTGGATAATACAGGGCATAATTTCAAAGAGAGGGAAGATAGATTATGAAAGCAAACCAGCACGAAAATCTAAGATAGAAAGTGTTTCTACACGTACATAAAAAGGAAGAGAGTGGCTAAAGTTAGAGGATGAGACTGGGGAATTAATGATGGGGAACAGGGAAATGGCAAATATTTTGTTTCGGTCTTCACGGTAGATGGTAGAAAACACTAAAAACATCCCAATAGTGGATAATCAAGGGGCTATCGGGAGGGATGAACTTAATACAATCACTAAAGAAGTAGTACTCGCTAAAATACTGGGACTAAAGGTGGACAAGTCAGTCCCCTTGCAGCCTAGGGTTTTAAAAGAAGTGGCTGCAGAGAGATAGTGGATGCATTGGTTGTAATCTACCGAAATTCCCTAGATTCTGGGGAGGTCCCAGCGGATTGGAAAACCGCAAATGTAATGCCCCTATTTAAAAAAGGAGGCAGACAGAAATCGGGAAACTATAGACCAGTTAGCGTAACATCTGTCATTGGGAAAATGCTGGAGTCCATTATTAAGGAAGCAGTAGCAGGACATTTGGAAAAGCATGATGCAATCAAGCCAAGTTAACAGTTTTATGAAAGGGAAATCATGTTTGACAAATTTACTGGAGTTCTTTGAGAAT
This sequence comes from Pristiophorus japonicus, assembly GCF_044704955.1. NCBI lineage: Eukaryota > Metazoa > Chordata > Chondrichthyes > Pristiophoridae > Pristiophorus > Pristiophorus japonicus. The sequence goes on along the minus strand of NC_091977.1, from coordinate 109,582,464 downwards.
GTAACGAGCAGGACGGATAAGGGGGAAAACCAATGGATGTGGTGTATTTGGATTTCTAGAAGGCATTCAATAAGGTGCCAAATATAAGGTTGCTGCACAAGATAAAAGTTCACGGGATTGGGAGAGGACAGAGGATTGGCTAACTAACAGAAAACAGAGAGTCAGGATAAATGGGTCATTTTTGGCAAACAGTAACTAGTGGGGTGCCGCAGGGATCGGTGCTGGAGCCTCAACTATTTACAATCTATATTAATGACTTGGATGAAGGGACAGAATGTAATGTAGCCAAGTTTGCTGATGATACAAAGATGGGTGGGAGAGCAAATTGCGAGGAGGGCACAAGAAAACCGCAAAGGGATATAAACAGGCTAAGTGAGTGGGCAAAAATTTGGCAGATGGAGTATAATGTGGGAAAATGTGAGATTATCCACTTTGGCAAAAATAATAGAAAAGCAAATTATAATTTAAATGGAGAAAAATTGCGAAGTGCTGCAGTGCAGAGGGGCCTGGGGGTCCTTGCGCATGAAACACAAAAAGTTAGTATGCAAGGACAGCAAGTAATCAGGAAGGCAAATGGAATATTGGCCTTTATTGCAAGGGGGATAGAGTATAAAAGCAGAGAAGTCCTGCTACAACTATACACGGTATTGGTGAGGACACACCTAGAGTACTGTGTTGTGGCTGTACAGTTTTGGTCTCTGTATTTAAGGAAGGATATACTTGCATTGGAGGCTGTTCAGAGAAGGTTCACTAGGTTGATTCCAGAGATGAGAGGGTTGACTTATGAAGATAGGTTGAGTAGGTTGGGCCTATACTCATTGGAGTTTAGAAGAATGAGAGGTGATCTTATTGAAACATATAAGATAATGAGGGGGCTCGACAAGGTGGATGCAAAGAGAATATTTCCATTCATAGGGGAAACTAAAACTAGGGGGCATAGTCTTAGAATAAGGGGCCGCCAATTTAAAACTGAGATGAGGAGGAATTTCTTCACTCAGAGTTGTAAATCTGTGGAATTCTCTGCCCCAGAGAGCTGTGGAAGTGGGGTCAGTGAATATATTTGAGATGGTGATAGACAGATTTTTGAGCAATAAAGGAATAAAGGGTTAAGAGGAGCAGGCAGGGAAGTGGAGCTGAGTCCATGATCAGATCAGCCATGATCTTATTAAATGGCAGAGCTGGCTCCAGGGGCCAAATGGTCTACTCCTGCTCCTATTTCTTATGTTATGTTCTTATGCAGATGACATGAAACTCATAAATGTAGTAAACAATGAAGAGGATAGTAAGAGTTCATGAGGATGTAGACTGGTGAAATGGGCAGCCACATGGCAGAGGAAATTGAACAAAGATGTGTGAAGCTTTTCATTTTGGTATGAAGAACAAGGACAGGCATTATAAATTAAATGGTACAATTTTAAAGAGGTTGCAGGATCAGAGAGACCTAGGTGTGTATGTACACGTCTTTGAAGGCGACAGGACAACTGGAGAAGGATGTTAAAAAGGCATACTGGATCCTTGGCTCTATTATTAGAGACAGAGAGGAAAAAAAACAAGGGAGTTATGCAAAACTTTTATAACACACTGGTTAGGCCCCAGCTAGAGTATTGTGGCCAATTCTGGGCATCACACTTTTGGATGGATGTCAAGACCTTGGATAGGGTGCAGAGGAGATTTACTAGCATGGGATGAAGGACTTCAGTTACGTGGAAAGACTATAGAGAAACTGGGATTGTTCTCCTTAGAGCCAAGACGGTTAAAGAGAGATTTGATAAAAGGTGTTCAGAATCATGAAGGGTTTTGATGAGAGTAAATAAGCAGAAACTTTCCAGTGGCAAAAGGGGTGGTAACCAGAGGACACAGATTTAAGATAATTAGCAAAAGAATCAGAGATGACAGAAGGAAACCTTTCTTTACATAGCAAGTTATGATGATCTGGAATGCACTGCCTGAAAAGGTGGTGGAAACAGATTCACTAATAACTTCCAAAAGGGAATTGAATAAATACTCAAAGGAGAAAATTTCCAGGGCTATGGGGTATGAAGAGCAGGGGAATGTGACTAATTGGATAGCTCCTTCACAGGCACGATGAGCCAAATAGCCGCCTTCTATGTATATCATTCTATAATACAGTCATAATGAGTAGTGTGACTGAGATACTGCAAGTCATCAGAAGTGACCATATCACAAGATGTTGGATCAATTAAACATTTTCCAGCCAACCCATCACATCTCCTGTCCAACTGAGATGCAAACTCTGAAGCAACTTTCAATATTACGGACTGTTCATTAATACACTTGGAAGCAAGCTCTCAGCTTCGATTTGTGTTGATCAGTTTTATTTTAATATGGTATTGGGATGGATGATGAAAGCTTATTTCATCTCAATGGAGAAATTTTCAAGTTGAACGGTTTTATAAATAGAAAAACAGAACTGGCTCCAGGACAGAGAATTTACATACGCGTTAACAATTTGAACATTTCTTCAAAACCCTTTGATTGTACTTTGACCTGTCAATTCTCTCTTGCTCTGCTTCTTATTGGTTTTGTGTTCCAAATGAACATTACCTGTTTTGAGTTTTGATAACCAGGTGAACTGTGAGCCCATCCTGTATTCCATGCTGGGCAAGTGTGTCTGGGTCTTTAAGGATTTTTCCAGCAAATATTAGCACAAGCTGTTCTGGCTGTGTCTTGAATCGCTTGGATATATCGTCCTTGAACTATTTAAAAAAAAAGGGGGAAAGTTACTACATTGTACTACTCTTGTATGGCGGTCTGTTGCTTCAGACATTGAGAACACAAAGTGAAGTACAAAGTTTAAACAGAAACTTGCACAGGTCTCAAAAAATACTTTGTAGTTTTCCTTTTCCTGTTAAGGGATCCTGCAGGAAATGTGTGTTCTAAATTGACCATCACGCTGCTGGCCTATGGGTGAAGCATTTAAGCATCTTCCCTTCTCACCCCACCCCCAAATATGAGTCAAATACAAACCAGACGAGTGCAAACTTGAATCTGGACATCTTTCGCACACTGGAAAGTACCACTAAATCTGTGAAAAGTAAGATCTTTTAAAGTTGCAAGAAGCACATCTGCAGCTGTTAAGGTACTTTCTTTATGAACTGGATCAAGTTAACAGTCCTGGTTATAGTATCTGTAGCAATCCAATCATACACGGTTTATATGAAAACTGGCAGATCTCTCATGGCTTTGCTCACAGGTAATGGACCACAGTTGTGATCTTTAGCTGAAAAGATGGAGCTATATTCAACTTGGTCTGTCATTTTAAGGCAATTATTCCCAGGAATTGGCTGAAATAGGCAAATCCATGTATTTTTAGCTGACTGTACACTCGAAGCCAATTGCCATTGTAGCTGGAATTTCTGGAAGCTGGCAAACAGGAAAAAAACTGACTGGCTTTTTTTTTCTTTTTAAAAAAAAACATTTTGCACGTGTAACATTGAGACATTCTGGAGCGCAATGGATGTGTGTTATTTAGATAATGCAAGACTGTTCATTTAATAGAATCTAGCAGATCCCCCATTCTGAGAGTAAGAAGATAAACAAAAACATTATACTACGCACTACAAAAATATTATTATTCTGCTACGAAGGTGAAGCTGTGTGGCCACAAAGTCCAATTGTTAAGAATCAAAGTGAGATAGATTAATTGCTTTTCAAGCTGGTCAGAACCCAGCACTTTACTTTAAATAAATTGAGTCAGATAAGTAAGATATGAGTAACAGACATTCGGGGCCCTGAAATTTACATGGGGCCAGGAAGGGGGGGGGGGGGGGGGGGGGGGGGGTGAAAAGAGGGATTTCCGAATGGGAAACCCGAGTTTCCCAGAGATCCTGCAGAAATTAAATGCAAGACAGCTTTTACATTTTTCAGCAGATTTCAGACAGATTGTCAGGCAGGAAAACATCTAGGGAAGGATGCCTGGTAAGTAGGAGATTGCTGGGGGGGGGGGGGGCCTTTGTATATTACAAATAACTGGATTTGTTTCAGAAGCCAATTATAGTTTCCTTACTGGCTCCCAGCCAAGATCAATTAACACAGCACAAATGGGGATTTAACCTAGGACTGGTTGATACGCCTTGGGAGACAGGGGATAGATGTTCAACTTGCCACCCAGGCACACAGCTGATGTTGAGAATCTGCCACCTGTATAGAAACCGCCTGATTTACATTTCCATTGATTTCACGCCAAGTGAAAATCAGGCGGTTTCTCTAACAGAAGGTTGATCTACAACGGCAGTTTTACATCTGGGTGGCAAGTTGAAAATCTACCCATGACTTTACCTCTGAACCATTACAGAGCCTCCATTCTGTACTAGTTTCAGAGTTGCATTGACAAAGGCCCAAAAGTCAGATTGTTGCTGGCTGATACATGACTCACACATACACCTAGTAAAGGTAGGAAACAAATACCCCTTAAAAATAAAAATGCAGCTGATCTCAGCCATGGCAATGGGAGAGAGGGAATGAAGGAAGGAAGGAAGGCGATCTCATCCCTGACCACTTTTGAGTGACTCTCGCTGGGAATTGGATGCAAGAAATCATAACGCTGTCTCAAACTTTGCAGTAACTGGTTTTCTATTGGCTACCATTATCCACGTTTACAGCTAAATTTAAGGATACTATAGTGGGACAGTCTGCTGCAAATTATCAAAGACCACAATGACGAATCTGTAAAGCACATTCTCCAAATCAGGAACTTGTAATTGGAACAAAGCAGTCTTAAGTGTGCGCATCACATTAAACAGAATAAAACAGGGCAACTGAAGAGTGTTATGCAGTGCTGCCTCTTTAATTTCAATGAGGTGTAATGGTGAGCATGTGAACATTATGAATTATGTCACTTGAACTGTGGAAAAGCAGCTAGCAATGCAGCAGCTAGACAACTTCAGGTTGTGGTTGGAATTAGCATTTTAAACTGTACAACATTAGGGTAAAGAACTGGTAGTGGTGAAACAACTTGAAGTGATGGATTAAGGTTCATCACACATTAAAGCACATGCAATCTTCTTTCTCCCATATCATATTGGTACCAATACGCTAAACAAGCTGAGTGAGTATACTGGTATGAGTAGACTAAATATCTGATTACAGGAGGACAAAACCTCTGGTGACCAACAGAGCCATTTTAATAATGCGCAGTATAAACAAGGACTGTCCTTTTGTGTGTGTTCTGAAACTTGCCAACAGTTTATTGGAGCTCTTCTATATTACTACATACAGCTAGAACTGAAACTCAGAGGAGGTGCACTACAAAATCTGCATAAGACACTCTTCAATATTGGGACAGCTGTATAAATTAATGTGAACAATGCAAATTAGATTAACATTTTAAAATCTGAAAATATTAAAATCACTGTGGAGATTGTACAGGTGAAATGTTATTTGCCAGGCAACATTTCCCCTCAACCAAAACGCCCCCCTCAAAAAAACACACCCACCTCATTTACCTAGATTACTCCTCCGCATTTATTAGAGCACAAAACAGTTCATCCATCAACACCAAACTACAAAGTAGTCTGAACAAAACCTCCAATGTTCACCCAGTTCAAAAACTATAATCCCATTTTACAAAGTTACATGATCCAGCATTAAATACCGTTTGTCTCAATTCTACGAAGGGTTAATTAAAATACAATTTTCTATACTCAGCCATTAAAGTGAAATAAATGTTACTGCGCACAAAAGAAGCCCACTTCACTGCATTGCACATTTCTCTTCAGTAGCTATATCCGGTGGTTTCAGCTTGTTTCTTTAAATAAAATGCATGTCTTCTTTACACATCGAATTTGACAGTAGAGTATTTTCAGGAAAACACGCTAGTTTCCAGATCTATATCAGTCATTTCTCACTTCAATTCATTCCAATAATGGAAAAGTCAATAACTGGTGGGTTGGCACTGCCCAAAACAAAAGCAAAAAAGGTGCAGTATCCCACTTGCAATGATCACCTTGTCAATTTCCAGGCTGTTTCAGACATTTTAAATTAACCAATCAGCGATCTGTGTGTAGTTGGGGGTTGATCAAGGAGTGAAACTTGTCAGTAAGTAGAAACTGTAATAATATATAAATAACTTTTTAAGCATGAATTCAATGAAAAAATTGCTTGCAGAAATTCACATTTGGGGCAATGGATTTCAATAAACATTTACAACAGGGATATTGCAACTTTCACTTAGTATTTTCCTTGCAAGTAACTGAGACTAAGAAAAGTACTAAAAATAATGTTCCTTAAAGATGCAGTGTTCTACAGTACAAAGAGAAAAAATGGCAAATGTTGGAAATCCAATAACAGAAATGTTAGAAATGATCATCAGAACCGTGCTGATGGGCGGGGTGGGGCGGGGAAAGAGAAGAAAGAGGGGGGGTTCTGGACCAATGGTGGTAACCTATTTATCCTCCTCTTGGGACTCTCAGACCCAGGGTACAGTAGTGTACTGGACTAGCAACCTATTGGGAGTTCAAATCCCACCATGGCAAGCTGGGAGGTTGGATTCTATGTATGATTTGTGAACTGGCACCAAAACAAATGGTGCTGGATTATTGTAAAAACCCAACTGGTTCACCAATACCATTCACAAAAGGAACCTGCCTTACACAAATAAAAAAAGCTGGAAATACTCAGCAAGTCAGGCAGCAACTGTGGAAAAACAGAAGTCGGTCAGTCAATCTTTCAGGTCTAAGACCCTTCCTCAGGACTGAAATAAGCTGCCTACATGGTCTGGCCGAAAAATGCCACTAAATGGTTAACACTTAATGGCCTCTGATAAAGGCTAGCAAGCCACACAGTTGTATCAATTGCCAGAAGTCACATTCAAGGCAAGTAGGATGGGCAATAAATGCTTTTCTCTCAATCTCTATTTTTCCACTTCTGTTTGCCTCTCGCTATTTTTTCATCCTTCTACTAGTTATACATTTTTTCCCCATTTTAATGCTTCAGTATCAACTCTCTATTAATCTTTTATATTTAACAGTTTGCTGTTCAGCAGTTTGTAGCTCATTCAAACCATGAATCTCTGGATAACATTTATCCCTCAACAAACATTACGAACACTGATTATCTGGCCATTTATCTCATTACTGTTTGTAGAACTTGGCTGTGCGCAAATTGTCCATCCCGTTTCCCTACATTACAGCAGTGATTGTACTTCGAAAGCACCTCATTGGCTGTGAAGCGTTTTAGTACATACTGAAGATGTGAAAGGTGCTATACCATCAGTGATTATGTGCATGAACGTTTGTGTCCTTCTCCGCCCCTTTCCACACACGCACGCTCGATCCAGTCACGCATGCACCATACAATAGACGAGGAAGCCGGAAATGGGGCCGAATCGTGTGAAGCTGCTGCTCGAGATTGAGACTGCTATTTGGGCTTTTGGGTTATCCCTGGGACTTTTGCCTAGAATATCACTGATTATCTACACAAACATTTTCGCGGCCTTCTGAGGGGGAGGGAGAAGGAAAAGAGCGGGGGAGAGAGAGAGAGAAGGGGGGAGAGAGAGAGATGGGGGGAGAGAGAGAGATGGGGGGAGAGGGCAGAGGGAGGGGGGGGGGAAGAGGGCAGAGGGAGGGGGGGGGGAAAGAGGGCAGAGGGAGGGGGGGGGAAAGAGGGCAGAGGGAGGGGGGGGGAAAGAGGGCAGAGGGAGGGGGGGGGAAAGAGGGCAGAGGGAGGGGGGGGGAAAGAGGGCAGAGGGAGGGGGGGGGAAGAGGGCAGAGGGAGGGGGGGGGAAAGAGGGCAGAGGGAGGGGGGGGGAAAGAGGGCAGAGGGAGGGGGGGGGGGAAAGAGGGCAGAGGGAGGGGGGGGGAAAGAGGGCAGAGGGAGGGGGGGAAAAGAGGGCAGAGGGAGGGGGGGAAAGAGGGCAGAGGGAGGGGGGGAAAGAGGGCAGAGGGAGGGGGGGAAAGAGGGCAGAGGGAGGGGGGGAAAGAGGGCAGAGGGAGGGGGGGAAAGAGGGCAGAGGGAGGGGGGGAAAGAGGGCAGAGGGAGGGGGGGAAAGAGGGCAGAGGGAGGGGGGAAAGAGGGCAGAGGGAGGGGGGGAAAGAGGGCAGAGGGAGGGGGGGAAAGAGGGCAGAGGGAGGGGGGGAAAGAGGGCAGAGGGAGGGGGGGAAAGAGGGCAGAGGGAGGGGGGGAAAGAGGGCAGAGGGAGGGGGGGAAAGAGGGCAGAGGGAGGGGGGGAAAGAGGGCAGAGGGAGGGGGGGAAAGAGGGCAGAGGGAGGGGGGGAAAGAGGGCAGAGGGAGGGGGGGAAAGAGGGCAGAGGGAGGGGGGGGAAAGAGGGCAGAGGGAGGGGGGGAAAGAGGGCAGAGGGAGGGGGGGGAAAGAGGGCAGAGGGAGGGGGGGAAAGAGGGCAGAGGGAGGGGGGGAAAGAGGGCAGAGGGAGGGGGGGAAAGAGGGCAGAGGGAGGGGGGGAAAGAGGGCAGAGGGAGGGGGGGAAAGAGGGCAGAGGGAGGGGGGGAAAGAGGGCAGAGGGAGGGGGGGAAAGAGGGCAGAGGGAGGGGGGGAAAGAGGGCAGAGGGAGGGGGGGAAAGAGGGCAGAGGGAGGGGGGGAAAGAGGGCAGAGGGAGGGGGGGAAAGAGGGCAGAGGGAGGGGGGGAAAAGAGGGCAGAGGGAGGGGGGGAAAAGAGGGCAGAGGGAGGGGGGGGAAAGAGGGCAGAGGGAGGGGGGGGAAAGAGGGCAGAGGGAGGGGGGGAAAGAGGGCAGAGGGAGGGGGGGAAAGAGGGCAGAGGGAGGGGGGGAAAGAGGGCAGAGGGAGGGGGGGAAAGAGGGCAGAGGGAGGGGGGGAAAGAGGGCAGAGGGAGGGGGGGAAAGAGGGCAGAGGGAGGGGGGGAAAGAGGGCAGAGGGAGGGGGGGAAAGAGGGCAGAGGGAGGGGGGGAAAGAGGGCAGAGGGAGGGGGGGAAAGAGGGCAGAGGGAGGGGGGGAAAGAGGGCAGAGGGAGGGGGGGAAAGAGGGCAGAGGGAGGGGGGGAAAGAGGGCAGAGGGAGGGGGGGAAAGAGGGCAGAGGGAGGGGGGGAAAGAGGGCAGAGGGAGGGGGGGAAAGAGGGCAGAGGGAGGGGGGGAAAGAGGGCAGAGGGAGGGGGGGAAAGAGGGCAGAGGGAGGGGGGGAAAGAGGGCAGAGGGAGGGGGGGAAAGAGGGCAGAGGGAGGGGGGGAAAGAGGGCAGAGGGAGGGGGGGAAAGAGGGCAGAGGGAGGGGGGGAAAGAGGGCAGAGGGAGGGGGGGGAAAGAGGGCAGAGGGAGGGGGGGGAAAGAGGGCAGAGGGAGGGGGGGGAAAGAGGGCAGAGGGAGGGGGGGAAAGAGGGCAGAGGGAGGGGGGGAAAGAGGGCAGAGGGAGGGGGGGAAAGAGGGCAGAGGGAGG